>NC_136922.1:16822580-19507270 GCF_949752795.1 Hyperoodon ampullatus
ACCCTGAGTGATTAGGAAAAGTGTATACTCTCTTTACTGTAGTGCATCCTCCTGGACAGTAATTCACCCGAGTGTTCATCCACACATCCCTCCAGGCCTGGCATGTGCTAGGGCTGCAATAAAAGTTTCTTGAGAGGCATTTACCAATGGCAAGAAATGCATTCATTATGTAAAATGGGAGTAAGTCTGCACACTTTAGGCTCACCCAATCTTCAATTACAAAATTTTAGCTTAAGTGGTAGGTAAAACACAAACCTCAAAAACCTAAGACCATAATAAACATGCAGCAGTAATTATTCTACATTTTGTTGAGCCATGATCTGGCTTCCTCATACGAACACCATTTTGTCATTTAATAACTCATTATTTCTGGGTTATACTTTGAGTAAAGTAAGAGTGAAGTGAGAGGGACTCTGCTTGCCGAGTGGAACGTTCTGGAAAGATGTGTGAGTGTTCTTATTTCCTGACCAAGTAATGTCATCAAAAATGGAGTCTCTCTTTGTGCATTTATTGTGTGCTAAATTGATAGGTACTTTGACATGGGTTGTTTCATTTAATCTATACAGCAACCCTAAAATACATCATTGTGACCTTTATATTTCAGATGATAAAACTGAGCTGAAAAAGCTTCAGTAAATTGTTTTCTTTTTTATGTTTCAAAGCCAATACAATTTTAATTTTGTGGGGAAATAGCAGGACATTTATGCTACCATTAAATGTAACAACATTTAACAATTTATATTTGTTTTTCATTAACGCTTGATCGTCAAGGTGGGGTATTTTCTTTGAAAAAAAGAATGATGGGAGGTTATGTTTCTTTATAATCACATACCTTCGTTAATTGAAGGGAAAAGAATCTCTTGATCGATTCCTCTTTTATTATTCTCGTGTTTGATGATACATATGTGTTCATTATCCATTGACCTTTTAGTCACAGTCAGCCAGCTGAATTTCATGTATGTATCATTAGTCTTGATGATATTTCCCTGCTGGGATTCCAGAACTCTGTTGCCATTCTTTTCTTTCCAATAGACCTTAATGACGTCAGGGAAAAAATTCTCGAGAAGGCAAAGATGTGTTCCAGCCTCATGGAGGTTTATTTCATCAATCGAAGGAAGAAATATAGTGGGCTTGGGAGACATGTCTACATCAAGGCTTCTATCTGTAGGGGATAATGGAATAGAATTGAAAAGAATTGTTAGAGAAACATAAATATTATGTGGTTTGGAACCACCTAGTTTATAGTAAAAGGAAGAAAAGCTTCCATTGAATTAGTTCTCATCATGGCCTTTCATCCACAGTAGATGTCTAGGTACTTATTATTGCTCTTATTTTCAATGGGAAGAGATATTCAAGAGGTTATATAACCTGCCCAAAGTCACAGCTGTTCAGGAACAGAGGCTGGCTTGCACCTTGGCTTTGGTTCCTTCTCCACTTGCTAAGTTGGAATATGACTTAAAACTGCCCCATATCAATGCTTGGAACATTCAAGAACAAATTTATTTTCTTAAATCTCTTTTGTTCTATCATAGTGGAGCCTGTTTTAAGGGGGATGAGAGTGGGTGGTAGGGTTGGGGGAGAAGACCATGTAACTTTGATGGTCTCCCTACAGGTAAGAATCTTTAGTCACTTCTAAGCTATTTCCCTTTCCTATCCTGTGTTTTGTTAACACACTGTCTTTGGCCGGTTAATACATTCTCATGTTCTGCATCTCTGTGGAACCTCATTCTTCATTTAACTGATTCTGGAATGCACCATATTTATCTTAATTCCTAAATAAATAAATATCAGGAGGGGGTTATCATTTTAAAAACAATATACAGTTACTTGTATTAATGGGACTCTACCTCCACCTGTATTTGACAATCTATCAAGTTGAACTTTGAGCTTCAAATGTGGGTCCCATGCTCAGTTCTGAAGTGAAGAAGTTCTTGTTGACTTCTAATTTTGTACAACTTCTCAATGTCACATCTGAACCACTCTAGATTTTTGAGGAGGGCAATATTAAAGTTGCACCTCCAAAACAGTGCCTTGAGTTTAGAAGTAAAACAGCAATACTTCCAATATTTCTATTAAAATATATTATTTTTGGAAATGCTTTTATATTTACCTTACCAGGTAATGCACTTACAGAATTTTGTTCCACTTTAGAAAATGTTCATCAAGAACACATTTTATTTTGGAATTTCATTTGAAGTTGAAGCATGACTAAGAAGGCACCATATTTTGACTTTTATTGTCTCCCCCCAAATTTGAGTCTACCTTGTTGGGCTGCTGAACTGTTTTCAAACTCAAATATTTCTGTGTTTACGCCTGCTGAATAAAGAGTATATATAATTAGTGTAATGTTAAAAGTTATGGTTCCCGAGTTTTCTTGCAGACATAACGTCAGGATATGTACAAAAACATCACAGTTTGCAAAGGATGTCACTTGAATGCTGGAATGTTCTTGATTATACATTTATTGTTAATATAACAACTGAAATTATAAATGTTAGAATTCTTTCCAATTTGATCTTCAATTGAAACACTAATGCTTTACTGATATTGTCTTTTGACTAGTTTGGATTTAGTTTAATAATTCAATGGGCAATTTCTTAAGAAAAGAACTGGATTTCCCCATTGAGCAGAAAAGGAAAAATATTCTTGAGAATTTCTGCCTTTGTAGCCAAGTTCCTGATTTTTATACTAAATCAGTAAGCAAACAATGTTGATTTTTTACTCATACTGTAAATATAGTTAGTTCACAGTGTGCTTATTTTAATTTTATACATCTCAATTTTAGCGCAAATAATATTTGATTGATTATAATAATGACACTAAAAATTTCTCCAACTGTATATGTACTTTGTTGATCTTGACTTACATGTTCTATTTTGTCTTGTCACATTTTTAATCAAATAAATAATTACAGCTAATTTATATTTAAATAAGAATTTCAAATTTATGACATTTCTAACTACATTTAATTGACTTTACATCTCGACCATTTGCTGTATGAATTTAATTTTTTTCCTTATAAACATGAGTATGAAACTCAAACTTATTGGCTATAAATTTTAGAGGCAATAAATATTGGTGTTGAGATAATAGCAATTGAGATAAAGGATTAATATTTATTTTCTTGTTCTATGTGCCTAAAGTGTTCATAATCTATGTTTGCAAACATAGAACAACAGAAATGAAAAACAGACACATTTTAATCTCATTTTCCTTGCTAAGTGAGGAAAAAGTCTGCTAAAGAGATCAAAATATATAATTCTTTCATTTTTTTCAATGCTTTATCAACTTTGTGAAAATTTTTAAAAACTTTCATTTCCATGGATCTCATAGGGTAGGAACATCCTTGAGAGATGTTCCCCCCTCATCCAGGCAAAATTTCACCTTTAAGGCAAATGAGGAGGGAACAAATTTACTGGATTGAATTTAGGGAAAAAAAAATCCACCTTAAGACATGCTTGAATATGGTTGCAAAGTTAAATATCTTGCTACTTGATACTAATCATTCTCTAACTAAATGACAAGTTCAACATGAACAATATTTGTCCAATTTTTCCATCGGTTCTTTCTGGAATCAAATTTAAAAACCACCTAAGAGTCTTTGAAATTTTCCAAGACCCAATGAACCTAATGTATCCACCACTGAGGGACTCACACTTGGTTTAACTGGCTAACTCTTGTCAATGTCCTCTGTACTAGGTCAGGCAGAGAAGGAACCAGGCAGACTCCAAGGACCTGGATGGAGTCACCGACCTCTCCAGAGACCCCACCCTGATTCGTGACCAAACAGGGATCAAATCCAAGAATTCTGGGCCAACACCAGCACTGCAGCATGCAGTGCCTGTATTGCTTGCCTCCCTCCCCTACCTTACTACAGAATTTAAAGAATATTTACCTGTAACAATGAGCTGTGTTCCAGAACCAAACACTTTGACGCTCTTGTCATGTGTTAGCCCACTATCTTAAAAGCCTTTGTAGAAATCTCCCTCTCAGCCTGCTTTAAAATTGTGCCCATATTTTTTCAGTATTTGTATAAATATATTAAAAAATGGCCCTGCTAACAATAAACAAAGATGGAACTCAAGCAAAAGCACATTAGGTACGAACTTGGTAAAGAATTGAAAAATTGAAACTGCTCTTATTGGGCAGCTTGGGTTATGTCAGTTCCCATCTCACCTCACATACACTGGAGAGTATGTTTCCATTTTTTCTCACCATTTTGCCTAAATCTTCTAAATATCCTCCCTTAAAGGGTTTTCATGTATAAAATCAGTTCATGCTTAGGGTATACAGTTAATGTTTCTTTAATTTCCAAAGTTGAACTAGGAATAGTGTATTTGATTATTTAATAAATGTATATTCATTACCTTTTATAGGTATTTTGTGATATATATGTATTGAGAGGTAGGTATCTGGGTTAATTCTAAAGTAACTTCTTTCCAGAATCCAATCCTCATTCAGTAGACCAGTAGATGAGTTGTGGCAGAGTGTGTATTTTTTTTTTTTTTTTTTTTTTGGTGGTACGCGGGCCTCTCACTGTTGTGGCCTCTCCCATTGCGGAGCACAGGCTCTGGACACGCAGGCCCAGCGGCCATGGCTCACTGGCCCAGCCGCCCTGCGGCATGTGGGATCCTCCCGGACCGGGGCACGAACCTGTGTCCCCTGCATCGGCAGGCGGACTCTCAACCACTGTGCCACCAGGGAAGCCCCTAGAGTGTGTATTTTTAATGATGGGTTCTTAAGCTATTCATTGCTGAAAGACTGCTCCTTTCTACCTGAAAATAACCTTATGGTTTCAAGGGCATTGAAATAAAATCCTCCACTGCTCATCAGAGAATCCTATTCAGTTTGGTATTTCTCAAGCATTTGGTATCACCTTTTCTGCACTATTTTTAAAATTTTTTATTTAATATTGGAGTATAATTGATTAACAATGTTGTGTGAGTTTCAGGTGTACAGCAAAGTGATTCAGTTATACATATACATGTGTCTATTCTTTTTCAAATTCTTTTCCCATTTAGGATGTTACAGAACATTGAGCAGAGTAGGTCCTTGTTGGTTATCTATTTTAAATATAATAGTGTGTATTTGGTATTTTTCGCTCCCATCATGTCTGGAGAAGCAGCTCTAAGTTATGCAATTTAGTATAAATGCTATAATTCTTTTACCAGATTCAATATTTTTAGCAAATTTGATGCCAATACAGAAGGAAAATTGAGAGAAATGGTGTCAAAATGAATTGCCATTCTATAAAGACACTCTAAGAATCATATTTTGAGTATTTAATAATTGGATATTCAGTATGACTTACATGATCTTTTCTGGGAGGAGCAAGGTCCTTTTGGTGCCATGATTAGAAAGAAGCAGGAGCACTATTTTCACACATGAGTATTAATACAAATTATGAACTATTATGAATTAGGTAGTCAATTACAAAATCCTTTTAAAAGGTCAGAATACAAAAGATTAAATATTCAGAATATAAAAACATGACATTTAACATCACATAATGGTCCGGACCCTGCACTTTGGAATCAACAAGTCACTATTGGATCTGAAATTTTGCCACAGTAACTAGTCATGTGCCTTTAGGCAAGTAACTGAACTTCTCTAAACCTCAGTTTCCTTATCTATGAAATGGGAAGAAGAGGATTCCTGTTGAGGAAGGAGATAAGGCACTGAAACTACTTATTTTGGCGTCTGGTCCTCAGTAAACAGTAGGTGATATTATTATTCCCTTTAATGGGATGGTTGTGGCCATTTCATCAAAATCTTCCAGTAAACAAAGTATATGGATTTTATAGGTATTACATCAATTAAGAAAGGAAACAAACTCATCAATGCAAGACCTCCTACCTCTCTGGCAGCCACAGGCCAAAGAATATGGGGCCCAGTCAAGCCAGAATCTAGAAGACTTTTCCACTAGACTGGAAGCTGTTTGAGTGTTGGGACCTGTCCTATCTGTGTCTTGTTCACCCTTTTATCTCCAGCATCCAGCACAGAAAGTGTCCTCAATAAATGTTTGCTGAGAGAAGGAGCGAATGAGAATATACAACAATGCAGACTCTTTTCATGGACTTTGGAGCTGAGATGGCCCACTGAGCTTACAAATCCCATGAAACTGGTCCATATCCAGGCAATGTAACAAGAGTTGTAACTGCATGAATTTCAGCTGATCTCAGCCTATCTCTGAAAAGCTAGAGTAACAAGAAGTGGAATTTATCGATGTTCTATAGTTATTTACTATAAGAATTTTTTTTGCACTGCTGTTAAGGATGAAATGAAAACCAATAATGTCATTTTTTCAGGTTATTGGGAGAAAGGAGCAATGTGTTTATCTCAAACTATAGAGAAGAGGTAAATACTGTCTCTCATTTAAAAGCCCATCCATAACGCTTCCCTGGTGGCGCAGTGGTTAAGAATCCACCTGCCAATATAAGGGACATGGGTTTGATCCCTGGCCCAGGAAGATCCCACATACCACAGAGCTACTGAGTCCGCATGCCACAGTTACTGAGCCCACGTGCCACAACTACTGAAGCTTGTGTGCCTAGAGTCCGTGCTTCGCAACAAGAGAGGCCACCGCAATGAGTAGCCTGTGCACTGCAACGCAGAGTAGCCCCTGCTCACTGCAACTAGAGAAAGCCCACGCACAGCTACAAGACCCAACACAGCCAAAAATAAAGACACAAAGAAAAAATAAAAATTTTTTTTAAATCTATTTAAAAAAAAAACCCATCTAGGGCTTCCCTGGTGGCGCAGTGGTTGGGAGTCCGCCTGCCGATGCAGGGGACACGGGTTCGTGCCCCGGTCCGGGAAGATCCCACATGCTGTGGAGTGGCTGGGCCCGTAAGCCATGGCCGCTGAGCCCGCACGTCCAGAGCCTGTGCTCCGCGACGGGAGCGGCCACGGCAGTGAGAGGCCCGCGTACAAAAAAAAAAAAAAAAAAAAAAGCCCATCTATAAGAAAAGCATTTTGAACCAATAACTTACAGCAAAGGATTACAGACATGGTCCTCAAAATACTTTAATTTCTACCCTGAGTCTATTCTGTTTTGGATAAAATGTTGAATTTCTAAAGGTAGAATTTGAACTGCTAATGAGCAGGGAAAAGAATAAGCCATTTACAAGAGAGTTTTGTTTCCATATACAGTGACAAGTAGCTGCAAAATTGCTGTTCAGATGCTGAGCACAAGAACGTGGCAGTCAGATAGGGGGGAATCCTAAATTGTTTTGTTTTGTTTTTTCTAAAAAGCAACTATAAATTTTTCACTATTAAGTTAAAATAGAAAAAAGTTACTTACCAGGGAGAGTTACTATGAGCTTAGTTCCTTCTCCAAATATCTTGATCCAATCTGATCTATCACAATGGTTAGAGCGCCTACAAAAATCTCAGCCTTCTCCTAGCTTCATGACATGACCAGCAGTTTAAAAATTTTGTAGAGTCAATTTGATCTTCCGGTTCTTTCGAACGTCCCTGAACGTAGGTTTCATGGCATCTGATATTTTGTAGATTTTCCTCAAATCAATTGACCCAAATGTCTGTTTTCCTCCGAGTCATAAACTTTAAAAAGCACTGATAGAAAATGAAAAGGATAAAAACAGGAAAAGAAGAGTTCAGCACCAACTGGTCAACCAACTGCTTTTCTAAATTACCAGGAAAAGTATTCAGAGAATTAAGGCTTTTTTTATTTCCAGGTGTTCGGTTGTGTTGAAACTGGTGAGTTTGCATCAAAGAAAGTCTCTTTTGTTCTCACAAACACCAGGGCTGCTCCATTAGTGACTAGGGAATGTATTTCTGAAAGGAGGAAACGCTTCAGTAACTGAAAGTGCAAATATGCCAACACAAATATACTGAGCAATGTGAACAAAGTTCTTCTTTTCTCCTAAACCGCTTTTACCATTGGGCCACATGATTTTTAAAAAGGCAGTGTCAAATGAGAAAATAAGTGCTGTGATGACTTATTATTTTTCGTGGGATGAAAGAAGAAATTTGTAGCATTCTATCTCTTTGAAATAATAGATTCCTTATTTAAACTAAACCTTAAAAACTAAGTCTAGTTCTCTGATAAGTTGAAAGATGCCGTCTTGGGATGCTGTTCTGTAATGTTATGTCACTCAACATGTATCAGAGGAAAAAGAAATTGCCAGAAGCAGCTGAGTGCTCCTCTGAATACAAATGAGCTGTCCAACTGCCAGGACCCAGACAGGATAGGGCCTGAGTATCCCCATGTCCACTCCAGATCCACTTGGTTCCGGCCTAAGTCCTGTGAGCAATCATTGCCTCGCCCTGAGAATGAAAATAAGAGGAGGCCACGATGGGCAACTGTTCATTCACAGCAGCTCAGAACCCCCAACACAATGGGGGAAGACCTGGATGAAAATCATGTTTAGAAAGGGTTTTTTAACTGAAAATTCAAAGGTATTATTACTTGGAGCTGTCAAATACCCTTTGCACCTACTGTAGACATAAATGATGCCCACTCAATTCCTTTCTGATAGTTTTTCCTCTGTTTTACCTTACTCCAAGAAAATGAGCAGAGTTATAAGGTATTTTAGGAGTTGTCTATATTTCAAGATCCATGAAGGTAGTAAAATACAAAAGAGTAAGTAAAGAGTTACAAAATCCTTTATTAAATTACAAAAACTATATGAAAGGGATAATATTTTACTAAAGGGCATAAAATAAAACCTGAATAAACAGATATATACCATATTTGTAAAGGAAAAACTCAAGGTCATAAAGATGCTAACCTTTCCTAAAAGCCTGTATATAAATTGACCTCAATTCCAACCAGAATTATGATAACATTTTATTTTTTGTTCTTCGTTGTAAAATGTCAGGGTGGACTAGATAAGTTGATTTTAAATTCTAATGGGAAGAATGAATATGAGATAATTGAAAAATATTCTTAAAAACAATGGTGAAGAGACATTTAGCATAGTAGATTTTAATCACTTATTACAAAGCTACTGACATAGTAGGATAAAGGTGTAAGAATAGTGAAACTGATATAACACAGAAATCCTCCAGAAGATGATCCAAGTGTACGCTGATATTAAAATGTGATCTGGTATTTTTTAAATTTATTTATTTTATTTAATTTATTGTTTTTGGCTGCGTTGGGTCTTTGTTGCTGCGCACAGGCTTTTCTCTGATTGTAGCAAGCAGGGGCTACTCTTCGTTGCGGTGCGCAGGCTTCTTACTGCGGTGGCTTCTCTTGTTGCAGAGCACGGGCTCTAGGCGCATGGGCTTCAGTAATTGTGGCGCGCGGGCTCTAGAGCACAGGCTCAGTAGTTGTGACGCACGGGCTTAGTTGCTCCACGGCATGTGGAATCTTCCCGGACCAGGACCTGAACCCGTGTCCCCTGCATTGGCAGGCGGATTCCCAACCACTGCACCACCAGGGAAGCCCCAGTGATCTGGTATTTTTTAATAATAGGGAAATAATAGATTATTTTAAAACAAGTTTTGGACTATTGATTACCCTGTTGGAAAAAGCAAAAATAGCTCTCTACCTCATACCATATAAATTGGGTTCCAAGTAGATAAATATCTAAGTGAAAAAGAATCTAGAGATGTGAGCTGGAAAGAAGTAGGGGACTAACTGGGTCTGTTGTGTAGGGGAGCTTGGAAAGGGAAGAGGATTAGGAGGCACCTTTACTTAATACTTAATGTTTCAGAAGGAGAAAGTTGGAGAATGTTTATTTTTTTCCAGTATTTTCAAATAAACATTTTTTTAAAAGAATAAATGGTGGTGACTTACTGAAGGTTTTAGTGACATGATCAGAAGGTAACGTAAGAGCAGAAAGGTGGGTTGGTCAGGGGAGCAATGCCGGTGAAGCAGACATGTTTCAGAGACAGCCGCCATGAGCCACTGAGAGGCATCTGAGGACCCAGCTTATTGCAGTGACAGTGGGGATGGACGGAAGGTCAGGTGCAATAAATATTAACAGGTTTATCAGAGCTTCTGAAGAATTCAAATGGGAGAAATCAAATTACCATTAAGGAGGTTGAAAGTGAAGAAAAAGACATTTTAAAACCAGAAAGTTCAGGTTCCAATTCTAGACCCTCTGTTCCTGGTGACGTGTCCTTGGGCACATCTCAGAGTGTCGGTTTCCTCATCTTTAAAAGGGAGGCGATAATATCTGTTTCTCAGGACTTTTGTAAAGTTCACATGAGATCACGTATCTAGAAGAGATGAGGCAAAAGTTCAGGAACAGAGAATTCATTTTCTTGGAAAGAATGGAAAAATCTGAGTGTTGTCTACAAAATCATTTTGCTCGTAACCCTGCTTTATGTAACACATGCAAACACACACACCCGTCACTCACCACATTCTAAGGTGACCAACAAAGGCAACTTAAATCCTTCTTTAGTATGAGGAATGAATACCGAAATAACAAGCAAGTCAAGTGAACTAAAGCACAAGTTTCAAAAGGATTCCTTGGAGTTTTGCATTGCTTTTTCAGGTGTGATGGTGATTTCATAGTTGACCAAATTCATCCAAATTCGGCAGATCATCAGAAGTTATGAATCTCATATTATAATTATTGTTAGGATTATGTGGTTATTTCTGTGCTGGGCTTGCTGATTACCCTGCATGTGTCAGCTGGAAAATAAGAGTTTCTGCACTTGCACCAAGTCAGAGAGAGAGAAGAGTGGGAGTTCTCTGCCTCAGAGCTGAGACTTTTGGTTTTGGGCTTTGTCTTGACAACCAATTCTGTTCTCAGACAGCACACCATAGGCTCTGGCCTAGTTTGTGGTTTCCTTTCTACCAGATGAATCCACAGTTCCCAGGGTCTCCTGTCTCTTCCTTTCAGATCTCATATGACGGGAAATACCTAAAGAACTGTCAGGTTTCCTCATTTCTTTTTTCTGAATACCAAAGAAAGCCAAAGATGTGGAAGGTCGAGAAAACACCATCTGTTTTTACCAAGTATTCTTGCATGGTGTTAAATGACACACAGACCTTTGCTGTTTACTGAGATAGGAAAGTTTGGCAGGGGGGAATCATGCAAATTGTGCAGATTGGGGTGAAGGAATGGAATTGGAATCCATAATTTTATTCCGGCTACTTATTAGAAATCCAAGAAGAGAGGTATTTAGCTGTATTGTAAGGGTATAGATTTTGTTGTTATTGCTGTTCTTCATGTTATTTTCAAGTCTGGCTGGTAAGAACCGCAAAAAGCAGATCAGGGCTACCAAACTTGGAACCAAGTGCATGACCATCTGGTTAAGATTGGTCCCAGGTTTCAGACTGAAGAGCAGGAAATTTAGGGCTTGGTTGGGCAGCTCCTTTGGTAAGTGGCAAAGAATTTACAAACGTATTCATGAAGAAAGCAATCCCCATGTTTGATGTGTATGCCAGGAAATTTATTCCAATCATTGAGGATTTCACAACAGATAGGAAGCTACAGAAATGAAGGGAGACTGGTAGTAGGATAATAGGGTAGCCATAGGAAAACAACAGGGAGGTAGACAGAGCTGGGAGTCCATCCCCTGCTGACCTTTATCCCTTCTCAACAGTGTGGCAGTCACATAATTTACTTACAAATCAGACTCAGTTGGGTTCTGGGGACATCACTTATGAAGACAAGCCATCCTTGTCACGGCTCCCTTTGAGAGAAATGCAATTGCACTAAAAGGAGTTCAACACTAACCACAGGAGAGGCAAGAAAAGGCACTGGACTGAGAATCTGAAACGCAGGTGTGTCCTACCTCTGTGGTTAACTGGCTTTGCAAAAAGCCACTTGCCATCTCTGGGCCCCAGCTTCCTCATCTGAAGAGTGGGCATTGGACTAAATTTGTCCTAAAGGCCCTTCCTATTCCAACAACTATGAACCCATGATTAAGAGAATTGAAGAGTCTGTCGTGGTTGCCCAAGTGTGAGGGGGGTTGAGAGTTAGTAATAGAGAAGGTTTTCTTCCAGGTCCCTTCTGACTCTGTGACACTGGGAGATCCCAGCAGGCACAGTAGTAGGTGGCTTTATCGGACTTGACAACGTTATTGATTATCAGGTAAATGATTCCATCCTCTTTCTTATCTGTCTCCAAGTTGGAATTAGGTTCATCCAGCTTGTAACTGTCAGCTGAGCCATAAAGGATTCACTTCGGGGGTTCCCCTTCTTTCTCTTGATATCAGTGCACAATGGCATTCTCCAGGGGAACCCCAGACAGTTTGCAACTTACGTGCACTGTTCTGTCTAGTCTTCGGGGAGAGGAGAGTCGATCCTGAGAAATTCTCATGTTGGTGTCTCCATCTGAAAAGCAAGGGGGACAATCAGAAGCACTTAAAAAGGCTGACGCTAGTCACAAAAACAATGGAAAGACAAGAAAGGAGAAAAGTCAACCTACAAACCCAAGCCAAAGATACAAGGAAAATCCACGTGGTTGGCATGGCCAGTGATTAGTAAGAATAGGGTGTGAATCAGGACAGGACAGAGGATGCAGTGGCAGCCCTGGTTCTGTGGAGGCAAGAATACGGGAGGAAGGTTTGCTTTAGAGCCAATGAGAGTCTTTCACAGTAAGATGTGTCGCGGTGTGATTTTGATCATCTTCCTGGTATAAAGGAGCTTTCAGACTCCCGACAAGCTCATCAAAAAACATTTACGTTATAATCATTTGATGTTAACATCACCTTAATTCAGATTAATTTCTGTTCATTTAAAAAATTTGTTTCACATAGATATGATGATATCGTATATTTAAGGTTGTGCTCTGTCTTTGTTACTTAATATGATACCATGAACATTTTTCTACTCTGTAAGTACTTCCTTGCAGTGTTCTGACTCTTAGCAATATTCCCTGGTTCACCACCACATTGACTTTCAGATCACTTAGGGTCCCACAGAGTCTATTCTTTTTACATGGCCAGTCCACAAAACAGGAGAGCATAACGGGAAATCCATTACACAATTCATCACTCAGTTTTTTGTTTGTTTGTTTGTTTTTAAAGATCGTTTTGTGATCTCAGATTAACATCTTTACTCTTTTTTTAAAAAATTATTTATTTATTTATTTATTTTTGGCTGTGTTGGGTCTTCGTTTCTGTGCGAGGGCTTTCTCTAGTTGCGGCAAGCGGGGGCCACTCTTCATCGCGGTGCGTGGGCCTCTCACTATCACAGCCTCTCTTGTTGCGGAGCACAGGCTCCAGACGCGCAGGCTCAGTAGTTGTGGCTCATGGGTCCAGTTGCTCCGCGGCATGTGGGATCTTCCCAGACCAGGGCTCGAAGCCGTGTCCCCTGCATCGGCAGGCAGATTCTCAACCACTGCGCCACCAGGGAAGCCCCATCACTCAGTTTTGAACCCCTGTTATGCTCCCTGTAGTGACCTAGTAACTGGTTACCGAAATACACTTTATCATCTGCCTTGCCTTTCATGTTTCCTTTCCTTACTGCTTTGCTTGTTTGCCTGCACCTCTCAAATAAACTACTTATACTCATATATTCTGGGGAACCCAAACTAAGATAGGTAGGTATTGATGGAAGACATGTTCACATATTGAGGTATGGGGAAGTCATTCTTTTTATACCTCATTTGGCTTGAACTTTGTGCTAACTAGAACAGCCTGTCTTATGGCCTGTCAAACATATATTGCACATTCGCTTTAACCATTCAAGGAAAAAATAAAGAATGCATTACCAGATGATTTAGGATGTCCACTTTGAAGATACAAATGAATGCCCTTCCCTTCCTATGAGGTCGCTAGTACTCCTTTGAAGGTGAGATTTCCTTTCCAGACACCAAGATCAAGCTGAGTCACCATGTACATACTAATCTGTCTCTTTGAGACCTTGATGAAGCATGCCCTTGTCATGTTCAATGTCTGTCCTTTGTTCTGACAGAAACAAAACTGTTTGAGGCATCCCAAATGGAGCCGGGTGCCATTGTGGATGTGCTTTCCCACACGTTCCTGCATTACGGAGAACTTGAATTTTCTGAAGTGTATCAAACTCAAGGACACTACAAGCTCTTTCAAAAACAGTACCTGGGGCTTCCCTGGTGGTGCAGTGGTTGAGAGTCCGCCTGCCGATGCAGGGGACATGGGTTCGTGCCCCGGTCCGGGAAGATCCCACATGCCGCGGAGCGGCTGGGCCCGTGAGCCATGGCCGCTGAGCCTGTGCGTCCAGAAAGTCATTTTATGTCGCTAAGCCTCAAATTATTAGTATTGAAGTGGAAAAAGTGAGAATTACGTTGCAACAGTGTTGTGACGTTGATATAAGATGTAATATCACCAGCGTGTTTTCTGGCATTGGGTGATTTCCTCTTTGAGGATGAGCCATGTAACTTTCAAGTAATCTCTGGATAGTAAAAAAAATCACATGCGACTCGCTCTCTTTAATGGGAGACTTAGGCGGGGCTCTCAGCTGTGCAGCCTCAATAGCTGCTGGTATTGAGGATGTGGGTAGGCACAGAGCTGGAGATGGTTCTTGTGTGTGTTACCCAAGAAACTCTAACACTGTGGACATAAAACCAGCCGGCACAGTAGTACATGGCCTCATCTTCTTTCTCTAAGAAGCTTATTTTCAAGGTAGAAGTGGAAGTGGGGATGTCTTTTCTGGCCTCAATCTTGTTTTTCTTCCCTCCTAAGTGATTTCGAGCAGGGGCTGTTACGACGTATGCTAGATGTTCTATACCCTGATTTGGTTTATGCCGGTACCAGTGGATGTATTCATTGCTAAAGTCTGCAGAGGACACCTTGCAAGATATAACTACACTCTTATCTCTTGCTCCAGTAACTGATATTTCAGGTTGCTCCAACTTTAATTGCCCAAGGCCAACTGCAAGCAAAGAAGAGAAATTCCCATAAACAAATGACATGTAAAGAGGCAACAATAAAGACCTTCAATCTCTCCTGTAGACTGAAATGATTCGGAGGCAACTCACAAGCCCAGAGGGAGAAGAAGAGGACCGCTTCCAGGAGTGCCATCCCGTCCCCAGACTGGCTCCCTGGGAGGAGGTAAGAAAGCGAGGGCTCTGTTGGCAGGAAGTCTCAGGCCAGTGGCAGGAGAGCCGGGCTGGATCTCGTGTCTCGGAAGAAGTGATGGATCAGGTCGGGTGGTTCTCTAGGGTTCTTCATGACCTGCTACGGATATGAGCAGTTCTGGTTTCGTGGGGTTTTCCTGCCCCTGAGTGCTGGGCAGGTGGGCTAAGTAGACTCACGATCTGGAAGGAAAACCCTGAGATGAATGCGTATACCTGGGGGTGGAGCAATTCTCATAGCCACTCATAGCCACTCACCTCATCCCCCTGAAATTCCATGCTGTAGTAACATTGCTACAGAAATATGAGGACATCCCTACTGTGTTCTTTCCCTATATCTATCTTTCTGTAACTGGCTGGTGAGCCAGGACTCAGGTATGAAAACTAACCTTTATTTTTCTGTAATGCTACAGAAAAAAAATCAGACACTAGAACATCTCCTGGACATTATTTTTAAATTTATTTATTTTATTTATTTATTTTTGTCTGTGTTGGGTCTTCGTTGCTGCGCATGGACTTTCTCTAGTTGCATCAAGCAGGGGCTACTCTTTTTGCAGTGCTCAGACTTCTCATTGTGGTGGCTTCTCTTGTTGCAGAGCACGGGGTCTAGGCGCACGGGCTTCAGTAGTTGCGGCACGCAGGCTCAGTAGTTGTGGCTCATGGGCTCTAGAGCACAGGCTCAGTAGTCATTGTACACGGCCTTAGTTGCTCCATGGCATGTGGGATCTTCCCAGACCAGGGATCAAATCCGTGTCCCCTGCATTGGCAGGCAGATTCTCAACCACTGTGCCACCAGGGAAGCCATCCTGGACATTATTTAATATGCCATGTGCACAAGCACTGGGGTATTTTTGTTTTTTTTAATTAATTGAGGTGTTACCATGCAAATTACCAGTCAGAGAAGTCATACTTTGTTTACAATCAGGGTGTCTTCAGAAAGGGACTGGATTACAATTGCGAGTGGATCTGTGAGACAGAGTGATCTATGGAAATCGGCTTCACTCAGCCTGGACCTGAGAACAGTCTCATGAACTCTATATCACATGCAGGAGTATTTTAAAAGCAATATTCTGTTTAATATGCAATGGTAATCTTTAAAATTAATATGGCACCTAATATCCATTGAGGACTTGCTATTTGTCAGGCATGGTTCTAAATGTTCTCTTATAATTTTATTTAATCCTCTTAATCAGCCTGTGAGGGAGCTATTATGAACATTCCATGTGACCAGGGAGGAGAGTGGCAAACAGACTCATTCAGAGACGTGCAGTTGGTAAATGTGATAACTCACATAAGTAACCTTTGTTTATCAAAGAAAATGGCTAAAATACGATATAAAAAAGGACAAAAGAGGCACCCATCATTTACTTTTAGTTTGAATTTTTCTGTACATTTTTATGGCTAGAGATGGGATGGCTGGATATTATTTACATAAATATACATTTAAGTGGGATTTGCATTGGGGGCTTTATAGTCTCTTCTTTTGGTTAACTTATGATAGTAAGCAACATTGCTTTAACTAAACTATGTGAATGTTATTTCTAATGACTAAAGATAAGTAAACACCTTCCAATATCACTTACCCTATGTGACATGAGCTGAATTATTTAAGCTTCTTTTGCCTCACTTCCCACAGGTACACCTTAACTGCATACATATCTTTTAGAGGTATTAGGAGGCTTACATTACCCTATTACATGAAGAAAATGCTCAGATAGCAGTACCTGGCACATCCTGAGTCTTCAGTGATGTTAGGAAATCTTGTCATTACTATTATCAAACAAGAGAAAGTTACTTTGTTAGATACTTTTTTACAGTAAAACCATAGTAGCTCATTTAGTAAAGTTAGGTTATCAAAGTACATAGTAGAAATAAAACCATTTGTTTTCTCAAGAATATTCTTAAGATTTTGGAGAACTCCCTCTCCTCTTTTTAAATTCTTCTATCAATACAACCTTTATCATTTTAATAGATTGTTATATCCTCATGAATTTTCTTTATATTGTATTGTGGATATTTTTCGATTCTATTAATAAATCCACGAAACGTTGTTTTCAACAACTGCATAGTTTTCTACCCTTTGAACACAATGTAAGTCTTTCCCTGTTATTCACCATTTAGTCTGACATATAAGAACCTACTGGAAACTTCTCCTCTAAGATGTGACACAGGGGGTCCTGCTTTGGACACCTCATACTGCTTTATGAGGCACTTTTGAGTACTCAGCGGGCAACCATGTCAAGAAGGGAGCAGAAGTAGGCTGACAAGCTTGTCCTCGAGTTCCTGTCTCAAAAGGGCCTATGTTTTCAGACCTTTGGTTTCTCTAAGGTCTGGCTCTCTACCTTAGCTTGCGTTCAAAGTTTAGGTAACCAGTAACGCCCTATTTAATTTCAAGAAATCAATGGCGGCCCACACTGAATGAATAAGACCGACAGAAATGAAACAGACAGGATGCAATCAGAAAAGGTTGCCTGCATCAGAGGCAAGAAGAGAAAGGCTGACAGACTGATTCTATGTCAGTCTTTCTTGTGAATCTCCCTTCTTTCTTTCCATGGCTTCCCTGAATTAGAAATAGGACTGGAATATTGAGTAGATGGGATGATGGGGATGAATATGTTGCCATGACTTTGGAAATGATCAAATAAATAAGGGAATACTCATGGCACAGATGCAAAATGATATCCAGGGGGTGTGTAGTATGTACTGCATAAAAAGAATGCATGGATTACAGGATAGTCCTTTGCTTCACAATTATTTGAGAGGTGGCATCAGAAAACAATAGATTTTTATTATTTCATACTTTGGAAAATAAATTGCTAACTTATTGGCATTTCACATATTCTGTGAAGACTGCAGTGACTCAAATCCTGCTCACATGATTCACTATAAAATAATAAATTGTGCCAGGGAGTGTTCCACAAAGGTGTTCTCCATGGATGTAGGAACGAGGCATAGCACTTCTTTTTATCCTCTTATGATGAAGAGGACAGACCCTGGAGCTCGATTTCCTGGGTCCAACCCTACTGTGCCAGGTACCAGCTGTGGGACTTGGACAAATTCCTGAGACAAGTAGTATCTTATTTATCTCGTGAGTCAATGGCTTCATGACAGTAACAGAAGAGGCCTCCCATGTTACCGTGTGGGTTAAGAGACTTAATATGTGCAAAGAACTGAGAACACTAATAGAGAATTCTCTCACACACAGAATGATTAGCTGTTCCTCTCCTGGTCCATCTTCCGTCTTTCTTCATAGGCAGAACCGAGGGTTACTCACAATTTGCTGGGCTCATCTATTGGCTCCAGTAGCTCAGACCTCTACTCTGATGAAGTCAGGCTGGCACAGCCTTGAATGTGAAGGGAGGAAACATCTTGCTTCTCCCCCAGAAACAAAGACACTTGCTCCATCCCAAATTTACCTCAAGTATTCTGTTTGTTATAGAATTGTGATCTTTAAGTTTTCAGGAGAGCCTCAAGGTCCAGTTAAAAAAGCATAGACTTCCTGTCTCTGGCCAATCATTTTAATTCTCTAAGCTTTCATTTCCTTATCTATAAGATGGGCAAATAATGATTATCATGCAGGGGAGTTGTAATAAGTACGTGTGGTAATATATATGTACCAAGTCTAGGAGTCCTGGTACACAGTGATTCCTTCCCTCAGCCTGAACAATTCCCAGTTACTGGAAATCTCTGGATGGTGATATGATAAAGGAAGCCTGTGTCTACTCCTTCCCAGACAAGACTTTAGATCATTGGGAAGTTGTGTTAAAGGAAGATGTGGGAACATCATGGTCAGAAATGCTTCCTGCTCAAGATAGGGCCTGCTGTGTAAGGACAAGCCAAGATGGCTTCCTGGAAAGCTCAGGAAAGTAGCAGAGACAGTGGGGCAGAGGCTGGGAGCCCAGGCAGGGACTAGCTGAGTTTGCTCCTGTGGGAAGGCTGTCATGGGGCAGAGACCCGTCAGAGGCAGTTGTTAGGCTCTGTTGGCACCTCTAGTGCTGTGGGTCCCACCGCACTGTAGTCAGTGGCCACAGCTTCTTCTATGAAGTTTATGGTAAGGATTGAACTGGGTGCTTGAAAATTTTCTTGCCTCAAATTTGCTTTGTTTCTCACCTAAGTGAACTCAAACTGGGGTTTTTATTGAGATGACAAACATCTGATGTGTCATAATTTCGTTGGGTTTCTGCAAATACCAGTGTATAACTATATTTTCAAAGTCTTCTTCATACAGGATATGTTATTTCTTTTTCTGTTGCTCTGGAAGATGACAGTTTAGGTTGCTCTAACTTTAACTGCCCATGTCCAACCACACAAAAAAAATTTTTTTAAGGGAAATTCCCATAAACATCTGACACAGAAAGTGGAAATAATAAAGAATGTATTTCATCTCTTAAGAGCAACTCACAAGCCCAGAGGGAGAAAAATATGGATGTGCCCAGCAGTGACATTTTCCTATCTACCTGACCATGTCACCTAGAAGAAAGCAGGAAAGTGGGGTTTTGGAAGATCCAGGTGTCGTGTGACTTGGCGGGACAGGAGGAAGATGTACGTAGGGTATTTCTACTACAAATCTGCTGAGGATTTGCTGGCACCGTTCTAAATATTTTTTTCGTATTCTTTCATTTATACTTCTCAATCTTGAGAGTCAGTGGTATTATTATCTCACTTTGACCTATGAGAACAGTGTGGCAAACGTGCCTTATCTCACGTTAAAAAGCTGGGAGGGCTTCCCTGGTGGCGCAGTGGTTGAGAGTCCACCTGCCGATGCAGGGGACACGGGTTCGTGCCCCGGTCCGGGAGGATCCCACATGCCGCGGAGCGGCTGGGCCCGTGAGCCGTGGCCGCTGAGCCTGTGCATCCAGAGCCTGTACTCCACAACGGGAGAGGCCACAACAGTGAGAGACCCGCGTACCGCAAAAAAAAAAAAGCTGGGAAATGTGGGAGCTTGGATAAGTAACAGATGCTCATTGAAGAAAATCAGAGTAAATGTGTTACAAAATGATGAAAATATGTAATAGCCATCATCTATTACTTTTTTTTAACATCTTTATTGGAGTATAATTGTTTTACAATGTTGTGTTAGTTTCTGCTTTATAACAAAATGAATCAGCTATACGTATACTTATATCCCCATGTCCCCTCCCTCTTGCATCTCCCTCCCTCCCACCCTCCGTATCCCACCCCTTTATGTGGTCACAAAGCACCGAGCTGATCTCCCTGTGTTATGCACTGCTTCCCACTAGCTATCTACTTTACATTTGGTAGTGTATATATGTCAATGCCACTCTCCATCTTTTACTTTTGTTTTCTCTACACATTTATTCATAGTAATATGTTTGCTTGGATCATTGCACATATTTTTTTAAATTTAACTGGGCTTTATACATATAGTTTCATAATATTCTGCTCTTTTAAATAACTTTATATTTTGAAAATATATTAGGTCCTTAAAAAGTTAAGTGTCCATCGACAGATGAATGGATAAAAAGATGTGGCACATATGTACAATGGAATATCACTCAGCCATAAAAAGAAACAAAATTGAGTTATTTGTAGTGAGGTGGATGGACCTAGAGTCTGTCATACAGAGTGAAGTAAGTCAGAAAGAGAAAAACAAATACCGTATGCTAACACATATATGTGGAATCTAAAAAAGAGAAAATTTTCTGAAGAACCTAGGGGAAGGGCAGGAATAAAGACACAGACTAGAGAATGGACTTGAGGACATGGGCATGGGATGGGATACCCAACCCCTAAGCACCCTTGAGCAGGGCACAGTGACAGAATATACACATGCCACCGCTCAGTGCATGTGTGTGGTATGGGAGCATCATTACTGTGTACAACTGATGTATCTCTTCCTCATTCTGACACTGGAAGAAGGTACTAAACTTAGCAATTTAGAACAGTCTCTGCTATTTTAGAATGGTCTCCTTCAGGTTACTTCGGTCCCTTTTGGTACATTCTTTATCTTTTTTACTCCTCTCTCTTCCTTCCTCTCATCCCCCAGAGGGTATCACTACACACAGGAGGAGTGTGAATTCTTATAGTCATCCTCCTGCCCCCCTTGTGTTCTCATCAACTTCCAGCTCTTTGTCCTGCTGGTCTCTGGGATTTGGTCTCTTCCACTCAATTGGCTGGTACAATAATCAGAACTTAACCTACCACTATTGATTCCACATGTTGTACCCCTTAAACTTACACAATCTTGTCTATCAGTTTTATCTCAATAAATCTGGGGAAAATAGATAAAATAAAAGAAGCAAAAAGGGAGCTGTTTCTGAGCACAGCCACTATCTCCTTCCACAGGTGGTAACCTCATGGTTAGTTTTAACAGAAGAAGGACTACAGGTGATATATGTAGGAGAATAAAAATATGCTGGCTACAAATTTCCAAAATATTACCCTCATTGCACATTATGATTGTTCTTTAAGTCCAGGCTATGGAGTTTTGAGCCCTCTTTATGTACCCCGTCTATGATATTTCTTGCTAAATTAAATTCATAAAACATAGAAGATAGATGATTTTCTTAGACTTTTACCCTCCCCTGGGGTCAAGGGTCCTAGGGCAGACTGTACAGAAACAAAGCTCTTTAAGATGTGCCCCAAGGTGACCTTTTAGCCGTGACCTCTCGAGTGGCTACTCATTCTGGCCTGACCAGGCTCTGCCATGCAGGGAGATAGGTCTGGGACAATCCATATTTGCTCACAAAGGCCAAAGTATATTCTTATAAAGTTAGTAAACACTAAGGGTATTCAAAGTGGCCCAATAGTGCAATTGAAACAGCACGGACTATTTTTTTGGACTGATTGCTGCCTCTGTCTAAGCATCGATTCCTTCTTCCATGAAACGTGCTTATTTGCAGAGTTTTTAATCACATAAGCTTCTGAACACATATGACATCTAACACAGTATCTGGCAGCCACTGGGAGCTAAATGGATGTAAATTCCATTATGTTCATCATCAGTACCTTTGGCCTGAGCTTTTCACAATTACTGAAAATCTCTGGGAAATGAAATAATGCACCTTGCCTTTTCTTCTCTCTGAGATAATCAGGCCATTTCAGCATACATATTCTCTAAATAGGAACCCACGTCTATAGGAAATGATGTCAAACCAGACTTTTGGGGGCACAGTTATTAACATCTGTAGGGGTACAACTGATAGCCATCAGACTCCCTTTCCTCGTTCCTTTGATGTGAGGCATCGACCTGAGAAGCACAGGAAGTGCTGCAGGCTGAGGCTGAGGTCTAGCCAGGGCTGAGATCTGGACTTGGGACTGAGGTTGCTCCACGTTGGGAAGGATGTGGTCACAAGTCATGATAAGGGGTGTTTTTGCTCATTATCTTGGCTCTAATGATACTGTAGGTTCCCAGGGCCCATTATATTAGGTCTTCATTTCATCTTCTTTTGTGAATTTTATGTACTCTGTGGTTGCAATTCTTTGATTATAACTGACCTTAAATAAGGTTTTTTTCAAGTAAATATCTGACCCTCAAAAGCCTGATTTGGTTTCAGCACCTGTGTGGTATGGAAAGTTGTATCTGGATACCCTACAGTGAAAACATGTTTCCTTTCTGCTATTAAATATTTTCATTTGCTTCAATTGGAATAGCATTTCCAACAAAAAGCAAAATAATCAAGAAATAAGACATTACTTTTTCTTTGGTGGCACGGGTAATTCTATTTTTTCTTGAAGTATAGTTGATTTGCTATATTATGCTTTCTTCAGGTGTACAACATAGTGATTCAGTACTTTTATAGATTATACTCCCTTTAAAGTTATTGCAAAACAGTAGCTCTGTTTCTCTGTGCTCTTGCTTATTATTTTGTACATAGTACTTTGTATCTCTTAAACCCATCCCCCTATCTTGCCCTCCCCACCTCCCTCTCCACACTGGTAACCACTAGCTTGTTCTCTATACCTGTGAGTCTGTTGCTATTTTGTTATTTACATTCTTTTGTTTTATTTTTCAGATTCCACATAGAAGTGATAACATAGAGTATTTGTCTTCCTCTGTCTGACTTATCTCACTGGAATTTACTTTTTAAAAAAATCCTCACCATATCTGAGAAATAGAGAAACAAATTTACATTCCCAGCATGACTGAAGAACAGATGAACATTTGTAGCCATACATCCTGTCTGCCCAGGCTGAGTGCCCAAAAAGGATGAGCAGCAGATAGGAAAGAGGACCAGGAAGAGGAGGAGAGAGCCTCCCAGGGTGTTAGCAGACGAAACACATCCCTCCACTGGGTAAATTGGTATAAAGAGGAATGTCCACGTGCACTTTCACCTTTTGGTTCCTGGACATAAACCTTCTTGCTATGAGTTAGCTGTCACTATATTTGGCCCCTGGAGGAGAACGCAGCCAATCCAAGGCCACCTGTCAGGGAGGGAGCCCTGACCTCACTCTCTTCCCACTTTCCAGTCTCCCAAACAGCAACCAGAGATAAGACCATTAACCTAGTCCATGAAGGTCTGACTTGTAAGGCATACAGGACAGTTAAGAGAAGTGGAGAGTCAGTCTGGAAGAGCAAAAGGAAGAAATCAAGCACGTGGTCAAATAAGTAGGTTATGTTTGCCCCCAAATAAGTAATATAAGTTGAAGAGTAGGAAGAAGGTTTCATCAAGCTTGTTTCATTTCACTTTCCACAAAGCCACTAAGATCCCGTCCCTAACAGAACAGGATGTGCTACTGCTCCTTCAGTAAGAAAACAGGAAACTGGATGGGTGTTGAGAAAGTATCATTAAATTCTGTGCTTTCTAGTTGATAAACTTCATAGAGAGGAGCATGTGTTTCTTTGTTATTTCCTCAGGGCTTGGAAATCCTAGTGCCCCAGGAAGGAATGCTTTTGTCAGGTGACACAGTCATGGTTTCTTTGAACTTCAAATTCCATCGGCCGAAATTAAATGGAAATCAACGATTTCCAATGTGTCCATTAGTGGAATCCATAGGGGTTAGACTTCTGTGTCAAAAGCCGGTCGAATGTCTATCTTCTCCCTACTCTCCAGGTGAAGATCACATGAGGCTGATTTTCTAGCAACCTTCCACGAGAGGTAGAAGATCATGTTCTCAGGCGATAGGACTGCCAAACAACCTTGAAGACAGACCCCCCTCCTGTGCAATGAACTGTGAAGTTTTTGCTCATCACGGCCTCTGCATCTGGACAAAACAGAAGTAAAGAAAACAAGAACGTCATAGCACAGTGTTAATAAGAAGACTCTGCATATTTTTGGCACTATCTGTACTACTTAGTGTCTATAATAAGGTAAAAAATGACATTTAAGCCCAATAAGCCACCCTGAGCATGAACACTGTCTCTCACTTGCCAGACAGGATCACGGGGCATCAAGAGAGAAAACAAGATTTCATTTTGTAAAGAAGCAAAAGTTGTTAGAGAAGAGGGGAGAAAAAAATGGTCAAGACAGAGCCCATTACAGGCCTTTCTAACCATCAAATTTCATGTTTCTCTAAGTGCTCAAAAGTTTCCGAGGTATTTTTAATATTATGAAACGTGTGAATTCTTTTTAAAAATAAATTTTGAAATAAAATTCAAAAGTAATAAAAGTTTTCTATTAGACAATAGAGGGGCCACAGAAGTGACATAGAAAAAAATTATCCATGATCCCAACCTCCAGGGGTGACCACTGCAAATTTGTGCCCTTTCCTCTACCTTGGGCTGATGCTCTAAACCTATTCTCAGGGATGAAAGTAAAGATCACCCAAGACAAAATAATCAAATGGATTTCCAGGTGGGCCTAGCAATTTTCAGAATTGTGGGTTTTCCAAGTTGACTCTTAGCGAACAGACATGACTCTTCCCACAGAACTAGTATGTACAGGGAGTTGGCAGTAGATGATATGATATGATATGATTTATGATTTTTAAGGTTTTCCTAGACTTTACTCAGCATTAATTAGATAATATAATGTTGGTTCTATTACTCAAAGTCATTGTGAATCACCCACCTCAGCTGTGAGAGAAAGTTAAGTTGAGTCAAAGTCATCAGGAGATTTCAGGCATCCACCTGTACAAATTCCCCCATCCACCCATCGGGTAATGCAAACACCTCAATAATAACGGAAATATAGACCTCACTTCAACAGACATTAATTGAGCCCCTTCTGTATTCAGTACTGTACATGCTAATCAAATGCTTTCCATGTTCTATGAACAATTTAATTGCCAATGTTTACTTAGGACAGGGCTGGTTTGCCTCTGGCTGATTTGTCTTTGGTGTGTGCTGCCAAAGTGTCCGTGATGAAGTTGACTTTAACCTAAAGAAGAAGGGCAGGAGGAGTAAGGGACTCCAAATATAGACTTGTTTTCCTCCCATAGGGCTTGTTACGCCATAAGCAAAACCACTGTCAGTCTCACCTGTGTGTGCCCTAAGCGTACTAGGGACCCGTGATTGGAAACTTAGATTGAAATTGATTTGGGATGGCTTCTCAAGAGGCTTTCTTCATAGCTAGCTAATCTCTCTTTAACTAAACTGTAAGTCAGCCACACTATGACAGATGTGATGCTAAGACCTGGATATAAAGAGGTGTGTGTGTGTGTGTGTGTGTGTTCCTGTACGTATAGATGCTCTCGTCGTTACTTTGTTTGTTTCCTTTTTTACTAGCTAACGTTTACTGAGTTCTCACAGTATGCTGAGCACTGGACCAAGTCCTTAATATGTGTCATCTCAGGAAGGCTCACACAACCAGGAGGTAACTACAAGGACCTCTATTTTACAGGTGAGGAAATGGGCTATAGCAGCGATTGGCCTTGTCACATAGCTAGTAAATGTCAGAGGCCAAGTCAGACCTAGGTCTCTCTGATACAAAAGGCCAAGGTCTTCACCGCTTGGCTACACCCTATCTGTAGCCAGATAACTGTTGACTATTGAAGAATCAGAAAATGTAAGAGCTATCTGAGAAGACAAACCTAAGGATTATTTATCCCTCCATTCTTTTAACCAGAGCAAATCTACTTTCATTTGTTTTATATAAGATCACATTTGAAGAAAAAAAAATCCTATTTGTTTTGTCATGGCAAAACAACAAAAACTATAAACCATGAGCTGAGCTAGAAGTAACCAGAATTCCTGGGAGACTTATAACCCTGAGCCGTAGTTAAGTTGGGGACTGTCATTTCACTGGGGAGTGGCAGCCCAGCAGCAGAAATGGGGCTCTACAGAAGTGACCTTCAGCTTTGACAAAGCATATGAGATTTGCAATGTCTGCTGTGCACAATGCCTGGCTCAAAGTGTCACACACTTATTGTGGGATAAATGGAATCTTAAGCCAGAAAATGCAAGACTCCCCAAACCTCAATCCAAAGTAGACTTTGACTTGGACTCAATAAGTAGCAGCATTTATAAGTTTTGTGCAAAATCAAATATCACCATTCCAGGGCTTCCCTGGTGGTGCAGTGGTTGAGAGTCTGCCTGCCGATGCAGGGGACACGAGTTCGTGCCCTGGTCCGGGAAGATCCCACATGCCGCGGAGCGGCTGGGCCCGTGAGCCATGGCCGCTGGGCCTGCGCGTCCGGAGCCTGTGCTCCGCAATGGGAGAGGCCACAACAGTGGGGGGCCCGCGTACCGCAAAAAAAAAAAAAAAAAGAAATCACCATTCCAGGGCATGAATTTGATATATTTACTATGCAATCAACCCTGCCTGTGGTTAGATCATGGGGTGTTTGCTACATTTTAGCCTCTAGGAAAATGAATAGCATTTAAGGACTTCCCTGGCAGTTCAGTGGTTAAGACTCTGCGCTTCCACTGCAGAGGGCCTGGGTTCGATCCCTGGTCCTGTAGCCATGTGCGGTCAAAAAAAGAGAAAATGATTAGCATTCAATCTAATATCCATTATTTTAATCCAAGGAGATAAGTAGATCAGAAAAAAAACTAATGAAATACAAATTGACTCATACAAGAAAAAGTAACAGATAACGTGGTATATATATCTTGGCAGAAAATAAAAGAGTGAGTAGTGGAGGTTGACTCAGATGAATAAACATGGGTGCCCTGGGAAAGCCTGTTGAGAGCAAGATGATCCCTGAAAACATAACCCTGGTTATTTGCACGTACTTCTGCAAAGCTTCCTCTAAGAAAATATAGGATTTGGCCACTTCACATAGAGTCACCTGTATAAAAGTTGATCTAGAAAACTGTACAGAAGCATACAGGTGGTAACTGTGGTTTCCTAACTCACAATAGTGAATGAAAACTCAATGATCTTTGTGGCCACCTATAGGGGTGGGATAGGGAGGGTGGGAGGGAGATGCAAGAGGGAGGAGATATGGGGATATATGTTTATGTATAGCTGATTCACTTTGTTATAAAGCAGAAACTAACACACCACTGTAAAGCAATTATACTCCAATAAAGATGTTAAAAAAAAAACCAATGATCATTTATTGAATGACGTGACTCTAATGTCTGCTACTGTGCATTTCCCAGAGGGCACAATAGTAGGTGGCCGCGTCTTGTTCCTGTACATTGTGAATGGTGAGGGTCGACGTAGAAGTTTCGGGTATCTTGTCTGCCTCAAACTTGCCCAGTGTAACACCTGATTCCCTTTTGACGGTGTTGTTAGATAAAATGTGTAGCAGGTGTTGCATGGCTTGACCAGGTCTTTCTTGATACCAATATACAGACATTTTAGAAATGGTTACACCAGATACCACACATTCCAGGTGGGCTGTTTTTGACAGCTTTTTGGTACTGGAGAGTTGAGGTTGCTCTAGATGACCTGCACCATACACACATACTGGAGAAAAAAAAAAAAAGGAGGAGAGTAAATAAACCAGAACCTTGGAATTTTTTAAAATGACAAAATTAGAGAATATTGGTCAAAGGCTATTAGGGGAAGAAAACAACTTACAAGCCCCAAGGACTGTCAGAGGGAGCACGTGGAACAGTGACGTCATGTCTGCATGAACTGTGTTCTCCTCCAAGACAGCCTGGAAGTGCTGCTGAGAATAGTTTCAGACCAGTGGGGCTTGGCTGAGTCAATCAAGTCAAACTTCCTATTGGTGACTGTGACACGGCTCTTTCCTCATTGTGAAGGAGTGTTTCTCACCACCTGCTATTACATCCTCCCCAAGACCGTAGTTCAAGTTCCTCCAGCTTCATATAGACCACACAGATGGCCACCTTAGAACTCTGACGGGACTCATTTTTCCAAACGGTATTCATGAATCTGCCATGACGTGCAAGGCATTATGCTAAGTTCTTTGGGTGTAATAAAGATGCAAAGAGAGGGCATCTAACCGTGGAGAGCTGTCTAATGGGGAGATGGGGTGATTTAATGCCGTGATCGTGGTATTTATTCTCTCTTTTCTCCCACTGCCTTTCACAGAAGAAATCCTCCATAACCCCAGAGAGGTGGAAGGCCAGAGCTGGTGAGGAAAGCAGGAGGGTGATCTGGGCTGGGTTATGCATCATTGGGCCCACAGAGAATTTCTGTAACCAGCTGGAGAGACTTCGGTTCATCAGTCTGCTTACATCTGCTCAGTTACCCACACACACCTACAGCATAGGGTGCCATGGACCACCTTCAGGGTCTGGAGACTCCATTCCAGTTTGTTTGCTTCCATTTAAATTCCAGGTTTATGTCTTCCCCCTTGGCTACCTGGATGATATATCAAATCCCAGTTTCTCGTCTATGAAACAGGATTTCCTCTTCCTGGATTCCTGAGTTTCCTTTCAGTCTGTTTTTCTTTCTCTAACCCCAAGATATTTCACCTGTTTAGGGTATTTTTAAGAAATTAAGGGTTTAGTTTCTGGATCATCAGAAGGTTTCATTTGAAAGTGACAAGTTCTGATAGGTTCAGATGAAAGGAGGGGAAACTGCTGGCTCAGATCAACTCCACGTGGCTGCCAGCCTTCCAGACTTCCTTGTCAGGTGAATGGTTCCGTCATGGGGCTCTGCCTGGGGACCCCGGCTCTCTGGACAGACAGCAATGTAACCCCATCAACAGTGAGCTGAGGGGAGATGGTCCTTCTCAGGACGGAGTCACCAAAAAGGGACATTTGCAGAGTCTGACATGAGACCCTGTAATTCTGTGAGGCTATATTGCTTTGGAAAAGATAGAATGACAGCTGGAATCCAAGAACTGCCACTTGAAGGATGTGTGTCCTTGGGCAAGTCACTGTAAATGGGAACAATGGTGTTTACTCTGGTTATGCTGTCCACCCTGTGCCAGTGATTGTGTCAAGTTGTTTGTTTTTTTAAATAAATACTACCTAAGTTGGTCTTAAGTACCATTTAATTCTTATAACATTTTAATCCTTGTAATAATACTTCAAAGTAGTTATATTCAACCACATTTGACAGATGAGAGAATCAGAATCTTAAAACATTTCATCTGCTCAGGATCTTTTTTTTTTTTTTTACATCTTTATTGGAGTATAATTGCTTTACAGTGGTGTGTTAGTTTCTGCTTTATAACAAAGTGAATCAGCTATATGTATACATATATCCCCATATCCCCTCCCTCTTGAGTCTCACTCCCACCCTCCCTATTCCACCCCTCTAGGTAGTCACAGAGCACTGAGCTGATCTCCCTGTGCTATGCAGCTGCTTCCCACTAGCTATCTGTTTTACATTTGGTAGTGTATATATGTCCATGCCACTCTCTCACTTCGCCCCAGCTTACACTTCCCCCTCCCCGTGTCTTCAAGTCCATTCTCTATGTCTGTGTCTTTATTCCTGTCTTGCCCCTAGGTTCTTCATAAGTTTTTTTTTTTTTAGATTCCATATATATATGTTAGCATATGGTATTTGTTTTTCTCTTCCTGACTTACTTCACTCTGTATGACGGTCTCTGGGTCCATCCACCTCACTACAAATAACTCAATTTCATTTCTTTTTATGGCTGAGTAATATTCCATTGTATATATGTACCATATCTTCTTTATTTATTCATCTGTCGATGGACACTTAGGTTGCTTCCATGTCCTGGCTATTGTAAATAGAGCTGCAATGAACATTGTGGTACATGAACCTTTTTGAATTATGGTTTTCTCAGGGTATATGCCCAGTAGTGGGATTGCTGGGTCGTATGGTAGTTCTATTTTTAGTTTTTTAAGGAATCTCCATACTGTCCCCATAGTGGCTGTATCAATTTACATTCCCACTAACAGTGCAAGAGGGTTCCCTTTTCTCTATACCCTCTCCTGCATTTATTATTTGCAGATTTTTTAATGATGGCCATTCTGCTCAGGGTCATTTAAGAAGTAGGTAACAGAGCCTGGATTCAAACCCCAGTCTAACAAATTACAAAGCCTGTGCCAACATCTGTTCAATACATAAAGGCGATATATATATGTGTATATATATATGTATACACACACACATATATATATGATTTCTTTTTAAATTATAATATGCAAGGGACCATGAAGAAAATTTCAGAAATATTACAGAAACTCAAGAATAACTCTCACACACCAGCACACAAAGACTATAAGATATTCTTTTTTTTTTTTTTTTTTTTTTTTGCAGTACACGGGCCTCTCACTGTTGTGGAGCACAGGCTCCGGACGCGCAGGCTCAGCGGCCGGGGCTCACGGGCCTAGCCACTCCACGGCATGTGGGATCTTCGCGGACCGGGGCTTGAACCCGTGTCCCCTGCATCGGCAGGTGGACTCTCAACCACTGCGCCACCAGGGAAGCCCTATAAGATATTCTTGAAGAACCTACTTTCATTAACGTGGTCGACCTCAAAAAGTAAAAGAAATTTCTTCTAACACTTTTGAGTTAATAGTTGATGGCCTTTTAAAAAGCCTAATTTTTTTAAGGTTGTAACAGAAATCATTGATCCATTAAATGATAACAAATGCCCTTTATTGAATGTGAAACATTGTACATACTTATCCCTCCCTTGCAAGCGTAAAAGCATACTTATGCCCATTTTACAGATGAAACAGAGGCTTAGAGAGGTTAAGTAACTTACTTGAGGTTGCCTAGGGAATAAAGACACACCGAGAATCTGAGCCAAGTCAGCCAGTCTCCAGAGCCTGTGCCCTAAGTAACATGCTTGGCTGTTTATGGTTCAGGAATTAATTTGTCTCCTCACTGGACTGTTTCATTTTAATGCAAATTGTGGGGTTACTGTACATCGGATCTGTTCTCAATTCGTGCTTCCTGCTTACAAAGTGCTGTAGTATTTGGATGCATTCACTTATGCTAACTTCTAGCACCCCCTTTTGGCCATAGGAGGTATGTCATACATGTTATATTCCCCTGCATCGGAGCCCCAGGAAGTGATGTCTGTTAACAGCAAAGACTCAGCATGATGAATGAAAGTGCCCTGGAATGCAAGGCAGGAAAGTTGTTTTTCCAATTGTATTCCTAATATGCTTAGCATTTTTAAGCAAGCGACTCCTCCTTTCAAGGCCCCCATTTCCCCAGCCTCAAAATGAGAGGAGAGGGTGATGTTTTTGGTCTCTTCCAATTCCAATAATTTGTGATTCTGAACTGGATTGACACTCCAGTTGTTGAAATACCAGGTGTGGCAGGATGCAAAAAATGAAAGCTTATCATTTTGGTTTTGATGTAATAATAATGCATGTTGCTTGCTGCCTCTTGACTTAATAACTGCTCTAGAAAACTTCTATTCTGAGTAGGTTCCTTTGCAAAACCCCATTAATTCCTAAGTGTATTGTAAGGGTATATATAGCCACTGGCTTTGTTACCCAGCCTGACCACTACAGAAAGTACTTCCTCCAGCAAACTTGTCCCAAGCCAGTGCAAAGGAAATGCTCAAATATCACACCTAGAAAAGATGCAAACGTTGAGGCATGGAGAGAGCCCAATGTGCTCACGCGCGTGCACACACACATGTGCACACACAGGTATACGTACATGACTACAGTACATACCCAAAGCTGAATTATGCTGATTATCATAGGTAATTGCTTCTGGCTCTGTTGAGACACTAAGAGAGAAGACCTTCAGTAAATCTAAATATGCCTACAAAATAGAATTCTCTTGGGGATATATAGAATTTGCCATCTGTCTGTACCACCCCCATACTTCAAGTTTATTTATAATTTTAAAGTGTTGTAATGTTTCATGGTTTTTAAAAACCAAAAGGATTATCAACAACATACTCAGTATGCCTGTCTCTGAGGGACATGGTAGTTGACTATGGTTTGGAAAACATCTTGGCTAAAAACTAGATTCTCACACTTTCTTTCATTTTCATTTCACAGAGACCCCCAAAGGCTTGTATCAATACCTGACTCCAGTTTTTAAATACAGGAGCATCCTCATTCTGGGTTTGCTTTAATTGTCTTGGAGGAGAACATTGCCTTGGAGGTGAGGTCAACTCCATGACTAGCGCACCATGGCCAGGTCCAGCTAGACATCCATTGGCAGCCAGTGTACCTGAATTTTCCCTGAAGAAGGAAAAAGTTGGGTTGTCCACAACCACTGAAGAAAATGAACAAATTCCCCTTGGGTTAACCTGATCTTAATTTACCAGTTGAAACCATCCTTGAGATTGAGGGGAGATAGGTTGTCGAAAATTAAGTCTCAAATATGAGGTTTTGATGGCTTGTTCTGGAATTAGCATTCTCTGAGTGTCTCCATGGTATATATTTTCTGATTGCTTTTTGGGTTTTGTGTATTTTTTTAACCTTCATTCTCATTTTTGCGTGTGTCATATTTCTCAGTGTAGAGCACACTATCACCATGAATCTGTACCAGTCATGTTACATAGTTTTACGTATTTGTTATTTATTTTATTCTTTTTTCCCCTTCTTTCCCTATTCCAGTGCCTCCATAGATGCTCGATCTGTTTATGTCCTTCAAGCTTATGTATCTGTGAAAACTAGAGTATCACTTGTGAAGAATGTATTTTTGCGTTGATATAAATGGCATAGCAACTTTACCTGCCTGTGTCTGTACATCTGTCTGCTCACCTGGTTTACTGCTCTTCACAGCTCGCTGCATCCATCCCCCAGGGACCAGCACCTCACCTGCTGCCCCCTCCTGGCCATTCCCAGCTATGCAGTGACTGACACCTCAGAGGATCTCTTCATGCCCAGAGTAAGCAATTCCCTGGGAATTAACCCCAGGGTTGTAGGTCACAGGGACTATACATACACATGTTCACTAAATACCGTCAGTGCTATGTTAGCTGACATTTCAATCTTCACCAACCTGCTGGCTACCAAGCAGTATCTCACGAGTCTGTGAGATTATTGGCACTGGTCTGATTATTAGGAAGCTGAAGGTCTCCTTTTATGCCTGGTATCCACTCAAGTGTCTCCTCCAGAGCCTTGCCTACTCAAGTCCTTAAAACAGAGCAAAAAGAAGGGTGGATAGCAGAGGGGCAAACCTATGTTAGAGCCAGGATGCCTAGGCTATAGCCTGGCCCTGCTGTTTATTGGCTGTGTGACCTTGAGGAAGTTCCTTCATGTCACTCACTGTACCTTAGCCTCATTTACAAAAGGGAAAAACAGCAACTACCTCACAGATTAATGAAGATTAACACTTGCAGAACACTTAGGTGAGTGTCTGGTAAATAACAGACATGCAATAAATGTTAGTTATTATATACTATATATTATATAATAATATACTATAATATATAATAATACTGTATATTATTACATAATATATATATTATACTTACTATTACAAGTAATTTATTAATATTATAAATACAAAGATAAATAACAAACATAAGTGAATTATTAAAATTGTATTAAGATAATACCAATTATTTGTTTTTTGTTGACTTGAATGAGTTTAAGATACTTATCTTAAAGATATAAGTATCTTAAACTTATAAGATACTTATCCTTTGTGACTTTCGGCTGTCATGAATATTCTCAGCAAATCTATCATCTGTCTACTGATTTTGTCTCAAGCATCATTCATTAGATAGAAATTCTCAATTTTGTAGTCAAACTATTTTTTGGCCATATACTTTGGGTACTTTCTTACAGTGAATTTCAGATTGGGGATTGGAGTTTCTGGGCTTCCCTGAATTAATCCGTCACTCAGTACCTTGTTCCTTTGCTTGGTGACCTTGTGTATAAGGTCCTGGAGCAGACTCGGAATACAGAGAAGGTTGGTAGAGGGTTTTCAGTTCGTGGGGGAACAAAAGGGCTGCCTGATATCCTTTTTACACTGAATTCAATGAGCCGAACAGGTGTGGACCGAGGAGTGAACTAGTGAGAAAGCTTTGTCCAGGAGATGGGACTTAATCTGTGCCTGGAGGGAGGGGACGTTGCAGAGGCAGACGGGAGGGGCGGGCATTTCAGGAGGAGGTTGCAATGCAGTGAGCAAAGGGTAGAGGTGCAGCGGGAGGGCAGGATGGACCAGTGAGGAAGGTCCTCTGACGGAAGCAGAAGACAAGCATCGGTGAAGACGTGGAAGGCTTTGAAAGCCAAGCAGAGGCATGGGGATTCCACGTGTCATACAACAGTGTTCCTCATTAGTGTGTATGTGTGTGTGAGAGAGAGAGAGGGATACCAAGAGGGGAGTGCTAACCCTTTGACCTCAGTGTAGGTAAATGGTCTGGGGAGTGGAGGATAAACTAGGAAGAAGGGAAGCAGGGAGATAGTGGAACGACAAGCACCAAAAGTCTTCCTTGGCAGGGATAAGGACCGCTCCCAGACGCGGTAGCAGGGAGTAAAGCACAAGATCGCATGACATTTTGAGAAAAGAGACAAAGACAGGTGCTTGGAATCTGGAAAAGGAATGGCAGAGGCGAGGCCTCACACTTCCAGGCCCAGAGCTCTGAAGAGGGGGACCCCTCAGCGGTGGGCTGCAGTAGAGTTTTGAGAGCAGTTCCTTGAGCACAAGGTCTCAGTCCATGTGGTCCAGTGCACAGTAACTGACACTTAGCATGAGCCTTACAAATGTTTAATGAATGACCATGCAGACTTGGAAGCAGTAATGGGACCCTCCAAGGAAACATTCTCTGGACAGTGGGTGTACAGACCGAGAGAGAGGGAGACTGATGCTGCCCTGCCCTCCCACCCCCCACCGCCCCACTCCAGCAGCCATTGGAAGAAGCCAGAAAACAAGGAAGATGAGTCTCTTGGAACCTTACAGGGAGTTTGGAGAAGTCTGGCGGCATCATCAGACGTCGCAGAAATCATTTGGTGGTCACTGGCCGGTTTTCGGAGAGCAGAGTGTGAGGACACTGAGTCTGATGCTATTATTAACAGGGGGAGGGTGTAAGGGTATCAGCCGTGTGGCAAAATGTGCCATAGACCAGGCGCTCCTGCAATGGTTTTCATGGCACTAAAAGGCATCAGGAGGTTTTGCCAGAGCAAATGGCAGACGCACCCTGGTGGGTATAGAGGAGTAGGAATAAGCACGTGACCTTGATCCAACCTATAAAAATGAGGCAACCTCAGTGTTGGACCTGAGACCGCAGGGGACTGGGAATTAACTGGATTTTAAGAAAGTGAGTTTAGATAGCCTTTGAAAGAGTTTCAAGGTACCTAGACTGCCTCTCAATCTGCATAGAATTAAGGGGTGTGTCTCAATTACTCCTTCAATGGAAACAGTCAGTATGTGTTACCAGTAAGCAATCATAACAAAGGATAACCAATGAGCCACTAACTCTTGGGTTGGCCCAAAAGTTCATTCGGGTTTTCCATAAAACGAACTTTTTGACCCATCCAATATTTGAATGGACTATTAAACTTATTTTAGCATATTTTATTGGTTATTATGAAAAATGTATCAAACCCACGCTATACACCTTGAGGAAGGCTGCCCTGAACAGCTAGGGTTCGTCTAGTCCTGGCCCTGCTGTGGAGTCGAGGATGAGTAGAAGCACACGGCTCTCAGATTTCTAAGTTTGGGAAGAGAATACTGGTCACCATCTTCTCCATGCAGCTACCAATGTCTGATGCCATTTATCCAAGTCCTAGGATGATGCTATTATACATCATGCTGGGAAGACAGTAGCTACACCACCACCCAAGAAAACTGCGTGACCAGCTCATGTCCAAGGTCTGGTACACAGTGTTCATAAAGTCTTTAGTTGGGTTCCAAGTAAAAACCAGGAGAGTCCTAGCAAGGCAAATCAGTTATTTCTCAGGCTTTGAGGTGTTCATGCATTTTGTGTGAAATAAAGCACTGAGTCTCAGTCATTTTTTTTTTTTTTTTGCGTTACGCAGGCCTCTCACTGTTGTGGCCTCTCCCGTTGCGGAGCACAGGCTCCAGACGCGCAGGCTCAGCAGCCAGGGCTCACGGGCACAGCCGCTCCGCGGCATGTGGGATCTTCCCGGACCGGGGCACGAACCCGTGTCCCCTGCATCGGCAAGCGGACTCTCAACCACTGCGCCACCAGGGAAGCCCTGTCAGTCATCTTTAAACTCATCGATTTCTTAAAATTTCTGCAGTTTCCCAAAGGTTTTTTTTTGAATGGGCCATCAGAATGGACCATGGGGCCATGCTGGGTTTTTCTAGATTGAGTTTGGGCTTTTTTAGGTAGTAAGAGGGCTCAGAATTCTGAGCCTGCATACTCTTTCCATGGAAGCCCGTGGATGCGGGGTTCTGGCTCACTCCAAAGCTGTCCCGGCTTGGTCAGAAAGAGCTGGCCCAGGTGGAAGCAGTGTGACAGCATAGTGCATGGAGCTTTTCCATCCCAGGTGGCACTGAGATATTATTAAAAATCCAAATTGTCTGAGGGCTTTGCCCTGCAACTATATACGTCACTCAGTCTGTATGTGGAATTGGCAGGAATGCCAAGTAGGTGTATGTTTATAAGAACCATAGGCTTCCATATCTGACTTTGTGAAGGTGCTCTGAACTATCTGAAGGTCTGAGTCCTACTAGATTTGTAAGAGAAATCTTAAAAGATGAAGAGGAGGCTAGGATAGGGCTTCCTGGGTCAAGGCCTTTCATGATTATCCAGTTTCCCTGGAAATCAGCCCCTGGAAAAATCTTGGGTCAATAATAGCTGTTTCTCTATCAACACTTAACCATCCACTATGCATCCAAGTCAGTAATCCACCAGGAGAAATGAAATCATGAATCACTAATACATACCAAATTTAAAATTCTAATAACACCCATTCTAGATCAGCTTCTACTGAGTACAATTATACTAGCAGAAAAGAGTCTAAATCAACTGAAAGGGTTTTAAGAATTCTCTTCTATAAACAATGGTCCAGTGAATTGACTCTTCTATGTCATCTAATCTATTTTTTCTATGTACCTCCAAACATAAACATGTCAGAAAGAAAACTAACCAAAAAAAAAAAATGAGGCTGGTGTGAGAAGAAACTGCTGATTACGGAGGTCGTCCGATTTCTGTGATACACAGACTAGGGCAGCGACAGCTGGCACCTTGGAGGGGCCTCCACTGAAAGCTGTTATTTGTGCTGTAGTGATTGCCAGGCAGCAGGGACCACCAAGTGACCAGCAATGACTGGGATGCAGGGTTTTGCGGAAGGGAGGTGGGCTGTGGAGCACAACCCGGAGGAACAAGCATATTTCTGCACAAATAACAACTCCAACACAGACTGTTTCAAGCAGTGTACCCGAATGAAACAAGCTTTCCATAACAAATGACTCATCAGAAGGAGTCAAGGTCACTGCTGGAGATTACCCAAGGTTTATTTGGGATGACACAGCACTGAAAACAGACTCGTTACAGGTGACTTGTGGATACAGCATACACCATATCTTATTTTCGGATGATCTCTGTGAAGATGAGTTGCATCAATAAAAAGAGGTGGAAATATATAGGAGCTTTTTGAAATAGTGTTCTTTGGGGGTGGATTTAAATGCCCCATCAGCTAGCCAGTCTCAGAAAGGCAGAAATTAAGACAATTTAGCTGCTGATACCCACTCGCCCAACTCCAGTCATGGTGGCTGGACATCCAGATCATCAGACTCTGCTTTCTCCAAAGGGGCAGCAGCTCCGACGTGCCGTTTAGTCATCGCATCCTGAAGAATGCACATTCCGAACACAGACACTGTCCACTGTTTTGGCAATGGGATGGCTGGTTTTGCCCAGAGGCAAAACTGCAACTGTGATTCCAGACGGAATAAGAGCAACGCATGTATCAATGACACATAAGAGGCTAAAAGCTACAATGGCAAGGAGAGAGCGCAACTATGTATATGTAGCCTTGTGCATACACATAGATCCAGGAGTGATGAGAACTAGCTCGTGTGACTGTGTGTCCATATATATAGAGAGAGGTGCTGGTAAAGAACAGTGACAACTTTTGCAGCAGTTTCGTTTTAAACACAGTAAATGTGAAAGGGAGAGAGAGAGAGCACGTGCTCACACCTGCACAGGGGAATAAGATAATCTCGTATTACAGGACAATTCGTCACGTCTTCTGCAGGGAAGCCACTCAATACCATACACTTGGTGCAGAGAAATTAAGGTTCTGGTCTGGAGAAAGCTACTTTAGAACTGGTGGGAGGGGGTCGAGTATACAAGTCTCCACAGCTTGGACAAAGCACAAACAAACCTGTTAGCAAGAACGTGGGAACCAGTGAAGACTTTTTCCTTAATTTACTTGTTTTTTTTTCCTCTAAACATTAGTTTGCACACATGCTTCATTGACACAGCCTTCCACACTTTGTCTGGCATTGGTCTGCAAATCACTAAGAGTGTCATAGCAAAAGTGAACTCTTCAGGTTTTCACAAAGGTTTAAAAACCCAGTAATCAGGCTCTTTCTACAATACTTTTGGCCCTAATCCAGGCGCCGGGTGAAGTTCTCTGGAAAGAGGCCTTTGTATGTGGCAAGGTCTCTGTACTGAAGCCAGTCTGATTCCTTCACGCCTACCAGCCAGCCTGCATCCTGCAAGACGAAGACAGGGTTTTCAGAGTCCAACAAACTACTGGAAAAATCTGCATTGCCAAAGATTAATAAAATAATGGGTTTAATGAGCATTGTGGTCCTGCACGAGGATGACGCATTACATGTAAACAGGTGTGCTGACCTCAGGGGGAAGGCTTGTCTCAAGTAAGTTGTTAGTTAAAAAAAAAAAGGAGTAAACATTTGAAATTATTTTATGTATATTGTTAATTGAAGGTTAATATTATAATTTTGTATAAAGTATAGTTAATTGATGCTAACTGGGTTATAATGTAAGTCCTTAAGGAAGAGGAAAGAATTAGAATTATAGCCAGTGCAGGGAATTCCCTGGCAGTCCAGTGGTTAGGACTGCGTGCTCTCACTGCCGAGGGCCCGGGTTCAAACCCTGGTCAGGGAACTAAGATCCCACAAGCCGAGCAGTGTGGGAGGGAGGGAGGGAGGGAGGAAGGAAGGAAGGAAGGAAGGAAGGGTTATAGCCAGTGCAAAGAGAGGAACACCGGGTGAAAACATCACACACAGGACCATTTCCTGTCCTGTGGATCACAGTGAAAAAAAGGCTTGAGGACCAGTGGGCTGGAATATAGTGCTGACAAGGCCATGGAAGGTCTTTTATTTCATCCTCAACCACTTGCTTATAAGAAGGAACTCTGTCTGCCAGCTCACATCATGTAACTGAAATAAACCACCATATACAAGGCTTACCAAATACTAACAGCTCGAAATGTGTTGCCTGGTATCACTATTGTGTTTGTTGTTTTTCAAGTTTATATAAACTACAAAGCTGTTTGATGTCATGATATTCTTGCTGGAAACATTTGTAGAATCTTTGTAAATTACTCCTCATAAACATCTGTCCATCGTATAGGCGTGCCCTCACAAAAATGAAGCTAGTTAACCACGGGAAGTTTAAAGAACCCATCCGTGCATGGTCATATGGCATGGGAGACCAAACGTAAAACTGAGAAACAGAGGTTGCCATCTGCCCTTGGCCTTCTGGAGATAAGCAGAGTCTAGTTGGGAAAAGCTGAGCTGAAGGAACTATTTTAAACACACAGACCGTAGGAAGTGAAACGAGAGGGAAATGACTACCTTTATTATGTTAACCAATGCAGGAAAGAGATCTCACTTAAAATGAGGGATAGCCAGATTTAATCTGAACCAATCCCCAATATAGTTCAAGTACATCAGATAAAACAAGGTCTCAAAAATTAAATAAAGAAGCTGAATACATTCCCTTTGATATAATCTGAGACCATAAATTGATGCTGCTATATAGACAAGAAATATAAGCATTTAGACAGGCCAATTTTTGAAGGCAGAAAAAAATAACACTGAGAAAAAAATGATTCAATAAAGTAACTGATAAAATCCTAGCTGATGAGGAAAAGTGTCCTCTATAAAATTATGATGTTATGTATGTGAAGGACAAAGTTATACTGAGTAAAACATGATAACTAAACAGTTTCTAAACCTCTAGTAGACATATAAAAGGTCATATTTTCCCCTCAAGTGTCTATATTTGACTTTATTTACAGCGGGTGAAAAATCTAATGGAGCCAAGTGGAGTCACGCATTTTAAAATAGTTTCAATAAAAACAAAAATAAAGGGCTGGCATAAACCCATAATCAAGATATACTCCAACACATACATTCCGAAATGCAACTTATAAAGTGAAGAATCATAGTTAATATCAATATTTAGTGAGGAAAATATAGAAAATTAAACTTTAACTGCTTAAAACATGTGGTAGACTAAAGATTTCCAGTTTTGGTAGTGGCAAAATAGCTGGTATCAGACAAATGCTTTTGCATAGAACAGTTATAAACACTAGAACAACTATATATTTAGATGTAGTTATATATACATATGCATACAGAAGTGCAACTATTTATATTTAGAAATGACAGCTATAAAATATAAGTTTATATATTAGAATTTTACAAATAACGGAGTTGTGCATGTATAACAACTATTTGCAGGCACTGAGAATGACCAAAAGCAGGTAGAAATTGGGGAATATTTAACCCTTGAAACTGCATTGGGTGAGATCTGTTAATAGAGCTTTCTCCCTGAGGATCAGCCTCAGTCTGTGTGATGCAGGGCATTCAGAGGAGCACTTTTATGGAGAATATCTTGAAAGAGAGAACTACAGAGAACTACTATCTTGAAAGAGAGACCTACTAAGAAATTTAAAGCAGCTATTGTAACTCGGTTCAAGTACTTAAACTGAAAGATGGTAATAATGAGAACAGATGGGAAAATCTCAGCAAAACCCAGAAACTATGTAAAAGAAAACACAGAAATCATAGACCTGTGTAAGTAATATCTGAAATTAAAAATTCCCAAGATCAGATTAACAACAAATTCAAAGCGGCAGAAGAAAGGATCACTGTACTCGAAGAAGATCAATGGAAATTATCCAATGTGAGTACAAAGAGGAGTAAATACTGAACAAAAAACCCCAGAGTCTTAGACATCAAGAAGTCCAACATAAATATAATTAGAGACAGAGGAAAAAGAGGTGAAAGAGAGGGAAAAATTAGAAAATAATGGCCAAAAATCTTCCAAATGTAATAAAAAAAATCAAGATACAAGTCTAAGGAGCTCATGAACCCCAAGCATGAAACCTATTAAAAAAAAACACGTAAGCACATTATAGCTGAATTGATGAAAACCAAAGATACAGAGAAATTCTAAAAAGTACTCAGGTGTATACTGAGTATACACAGTGTATACTGAGCACACAGTGTATACTGAGAAACAAGGTTAAAGAAATCACAGCTGACTTCTAATATAAATAGGAGAGAGCAGAAAACAATGGAGCGACATCTTTATAGAGTTGAAAGGAAAAAAATACAACTCAGAATTCTTCCTCTAGTGAAAAATCTTTAAAAATGAACATGAATAAAGGCATCAAATAAACGTCACGTAAACAAATGCTGAGAGGATTTACTGCTAGAAGATCAGCACTCTAGGACTCAGTTTTTCAATTGGAAAGGAATTGAGACCAGATGGAAACTCAGATCTATAGGAAGAAATCAGAGCACTGGAAATGGCAAACATGTTGGTAAATATAAAAGGCTAGCTTTTTTTCTCTTTATTTCTTTAAAAGATAACTTATGGTTAATGCAAATATATATATAAATTTATATTTTATAATATATTTATAAGTATAAAATATATTTTATATATATTTTACATATTTTCATAAGTTTATAATGAGGTTTTTAATGATTTTCAGATACCTAGACACTTTTGCCTGATATTGGTACTTTATGCTTTGTCATCTATTTGTATTAAAAAATATATATATAATAGCATCCCAATAGCATCCCAAAAGAAGTGTCCTAAAAATCTAGTTAGTGATGCTGTGACCTTAAGCCCTTTTCAGAGCTGTCACACAGCATCTCAGAAGGTAGAAATGTCTTCAGGAAGTCACTGTGCCCACCTGACTCTCAGGAAAAACCAATACAGCCTGCAGTACCTTCCACTCTCATCCTTTACCTGGTCAGCTTCCGAATCTGAGGGCACCACCAACACCACGTCACCCCTTTGTAAGGTAAGCTCATCAGAATTTGCTGCCTCGAAATCATGCAGTGTTTCCACCTGCAAAAGATTGTAAGAGAACCGATTCATTTTAGAAAGAAAAGGAGATGTAAAATTAAAGTCTCTCAGCCAGATTATCAGCAGCCTCTCTAAGAAGCATCTCCAAGCTGGATAAAATAGGATGAAGATGAGTCACACCCCAAGGAGGAAGGCCGCTGAAGACAGGAAAGAAATCCTAATCTCTGTTTACTTAAAATATCCGAGTCTTACAGACTGATACTGAGGCCACTTGAATGTATATTTAGTAAAGCAATGCCTTCTGCAAGAACTAAAATGTAGTGCATTAATGAAATTTCAATTCATCATATTTTTGTTAGAGATTTGCATTGTATTATCATCAATGTTTTGTTACTGTTTTTTAACCTGAAGTAAAGATACCTAGTGAAAAGTTCCTCTAACCCCAGCTTCTGTAAAATAATAATTGAGAGCTTGCATGTCATATAGGAATTACTAATTAAGCCTGTGATCAACTTCTTTATAAGCAAACTTCCTTCCCTATCTTACCCTTTAAACCATGACAATCTGTTTCTTTTCCTTCTCTCTTTTTCTGGTTTTTAATTGAAATATATTTGACATGTGACATTGTATAATTGAAAGTATACACCGTGTTAATTTGATACATTTATATATGGTAATATGATTGCTACTGTAGCCATAGCTACCTCCTGATCAGGTTACATAATTATCATTTCTTTTTAGTCGTTGGGTTAATTAAGTTCTAGTCTCTTAGCAGGTTTGATGACTATAATACAACAGTGTCATCTATATTCACCATGGATTAGATCTCTAGGTCTACTTTACTACTTGCTGCAAGTTTGCATCTTTTAACAACACCTGTCTTAACCCACCACCCTTCCTTCCCTTTTTTTGGAAAGATTTCTTTAAAATTTGATTATAGAAAAATTTTTTAAAGCAAAAGGAGAAAGAGTACTATAATGAACCCCCATGGACTCATCACCCAGCTTGGATAATGATTCAGTCACGGCCAGTTTTCTCTCTCCCATATCCCTCGCCTCAATCCCACTGCCAAGATTAAACACCTGGCTTTGAAGTTGTGTGTTTTGCATACAGAATCATAACATGTCAGAGCTGGAAATGACTATCAAATTCATTTTTCTGATGAGAAAACTGAAGCCTGGAGAGCGGGGAAGTGCAAGTCCCAGCTCACACTGCAACTAGTGGGCAAAGCCAGGGAGGGACCCAGTCAGGCCTGGCTTTGCATGGCACCTGTCCCCTTGATTTCATGTCCTCTTCTTTTTTGTGTGTGTGTGGTACGCGGGCCTCTCACTGTTGTGGCCTCTCCCGTTGCGGAGCACAGCCTCCGGACACGCAGGCTCAGCGGCCACGGCTCATGGACCCAGCCGCTCCGCAGCATATGGGATCTTCCTGGGACGGGGCACGAACCCGTGTCCCCTGCATCGGCAGGCGGACTCCCAACCACTGCGCCACCAGGGAAGCCCTCATGCCCTCTTCTTAAAACAGAACCCAGTGGGACACATGTCCTCACTGGCCACAAGTCTAGCTTTTTTCTCCACATTAATTCATTCATCAATCCCACCTGGACCCACTGGAGGTGACAAGGTAGCAGTTACTTTCTAATGAGCAGAGAGAGAAGAAGAGGATTCTACTCAATCCCACCCCGACAAACACACAGAGAGTTAATACTTTTTAAAAGACAAAGAGCTGAATTAGGAAATGCAAAATCAAACATGCAAATTAACATTCCAACTATATTCTGTTAGGTAGGATTATCTGCCTTTAACCCCTGGCTTAAACTAGGGTATTAGGCTTAAGTATTAGGTATTTACTGGGTTTTTGGTAGGTACCCTTCCATTTATGAAGACTTTAGTAGCCATTTGATGGCCTCTCTGAGCAAAACCTTCTTGCCATTATTTTTTATCCTTATCGTGGAAGCCCATTAAGATAGCTATTAACTTTCAAAATATTTACTGACTCCCTACTCTGTGCCATGCACTACAACAAGGTGCCAGAGCTGACTGAACGATTCATGTATCCTGCCCTCTATGGGGAACCAGATGAGCACACGGATGATTTCAAGCCCTGGGCTCTAGGGGGAGCTCGGGAGGGCACACCCATTCACTACCAAGAAGAAATCCACCCATTCACTACCAAGGGGCATATCATTTACCCTGTGGCGGACTTTCTTTAATTATTGGTTGTTAAAATATGGAAAGACATGACTGTGGTTCTTGTAGCCCAGCAGCTTGGAAACCTTGCCATGTTACAACGGGATGTGGGAATAAAGCCTAAGGCAGTCAGAGAACAAATACATATAGCAAAAAGATTAAAAATCAGACAACCAAATTTGCACAAAAGGACCTCAAAGCAAAGGAAGGACAAATGGCCACCAGATTAAGAAATAACAAATGTTAAGAGATCTGAAACACATTTCTCCTTTTTAAAAGAGAATCAGCTTTAATTTAAGTAAAACTGTATCGCAGGTCATAGAGAACTGAAAATATATTTAAACATCAGGTGTGGCACTTCAAATGTATCCCTCTGTGCAGATAAGACAACCAAACGTACAAGCTTTTGAACTAAACAATGAACCTCGGTTAACTGCAAATCAAATGCAACACAGTTCTCAAGTAGGGCTAAATTTAATTATACTCTGTTCTCCATCCAAAGGGACAGATTTTTCTATTACATTTTCCTGACATTGAATAAAATCAGAAAAAAAAAGCAAAATAAAAAGAAGAAATGTTAAGACCTTGTAGAGGAAGCCGGGAGGCCCTTCCTGGAGGGCCTCGCTTGCAGAGGGGGCGGCCGGCTGGGAGGCCTTGCCCGCCTCCTGCTCCTCCGAGGCCAGCGCTGGTGTCTCGCCGGTGGAGCCTGGAAGAGCCGCGTCAGCAGTTGCCTCCTTGGACTCTGCACCCACGATCTCTTCGTGTTCTCCCTCCCCTTCATTGTTGGAGGCGGGCTCTATGACCACCGAAGGGATGACCTTCTCCTAAAGGAAGAAAAATGTGGCTGGCAGCGACTGGGAAAGAAGACTTCTGTACCCTCCCAGAGCGGCCACTACCCCACCCCACGCTGCCTGGTTCCACTGTCCCCACCTCCCCCATCCAGCTAAATGCCTGCTGTTCCCTCATCCTGGCCTTTGGCCCTTCCACCTTGCAGGACCTTCCTCCCGGCATGGCTTCCTTTCTATCTCTCCTGAGACAGAAGCCCTTAGGAGGACTAATTTCTGGATCCTTGAACAACCAGGCAGTTTGGTAAGACTGAGGTTACTAGGGAAACCGGGAAGTGGGATAGGAGGCTTCGGGGAGAGAGGTCGAGTCACCATGGGGGTGGGGGGACAATCCTGAAAGGGGATGTAGTAGGACTCCAAGGACGCTCTCATTTTCGCAGTGGTCTGTTCTTGTTTTTTTGTTGTTTTTTTTTTGCAGTACGCGGGCCTCTCACTGCTGTGGCCTCTCCCGTTGCGGAGCACAGGCTCCGGACGCACAAGCTCAGCGGCCATGGCTCACGGGCCCAGCCGCTCCGCGGCATGTGGGATCTTCCCGGACCGGGGCACGAACCCGTGTCCCCTGCAGCGGCAGGCGGACTCTCAACCACTGCGCCACCAGGGAAGCCCCTCGTTCTTGTCCCACTGAATAGTAACCCTCGCTTGAAACTGACATGTCACTTCCTGTGACTGCTTTTCTCCTTGAAACCATATTGTTGGTAAAGATCTGGTGGCCCGTGTTTGGAGATAATCTGCCTGTCCTTTGCTTGTTGATTATCACCAGAGCCCACACTGCAGTGACAACTTGAGGGATGACAAGTCCCACCAACCACTCTAAGTACTGTGTTGTCTGGGGGAAAAGCAGAGCCAGAGGATCAAGATCTCTCTTTCATTTTTTAACAAAGATAAGCACTGAGGGGAATTTCGCTAGCATAATGGAAGCCTGGAGATCAAGTTCGATACATCCTCAGGTATCCGCGGACACAGGCACCTCCATTCTTCAATTTGGAGAAAACAATACACCCTTTCAACAAGCATAGCAATACGTACAGGAATATGCCTGGCATTGTGACAAAGATGATCTACGGAAAAAACGGCACATACGTTTGAGTTATTTCTCTAAGTAGTACTGCTACCTGCTGTTTGAAGGGATCATTCAATTTCAAGCTTTTAGTAACTCTGGAGAGATTATTGGAAATTTATCATGAGTAAAATCATCAGGAAAAAGCAAAGCCTCCCATTAAACCAACGCTTCACTGTTTCTACTTAGAAGAGCAAGAACATGGGCTTGAGAAGAGCTGTCCTTGCTTTGGCTCCTGGGTTTGAGGCTCCACATTAGGAATGTCCGCATTTGTTGCCTTTGAGTGTTTCTCTGAAGAAATGAAGAACTTAGGTGACTCCAACTTCATGTACGTATCAACGACCCATTTTCTTTTGAAAGTGCAACACAGGGGTGGGCTTTTGGTGAAAGCAGCCTAATGGTGAGTTTGGGGCACTCTAATAAAAATAATGACCACAACATAGTAATTACAGTAATATGATATAACTACTAATACGGGCTTCTCACCATGTGCCTGGCACCTGGCTAAGCACTTTGTGGCTGTTTTCTCACTGCATCCAACAACCCTGTGTTTGTTCTATCATATGCTCTTCCTCCTTCCCCCATTCTCATCCTTTTCACTGTGCTTCACTCCTTTTCTCCATCACGTTATTCCACGGTTTCCTTTGCCCCTACCTGTGCTTAAGCCCAGTCCGCCAGAGCAATTGGGGCCTGTGTGGAGCCTCACAATGCTGATACTGAGAGAATGCTGAGGCCACTCTTCCTGAGAATTGAGTATTTCGTTTTGGTGGAGTGCAATGCCACAGAATGGCTACCAACTGTCCACAACTCCACATCCAAAAGACATACCACCATTAACCATCAGACAGAGGATTTCAATGGGCGTTATTTCCCTAGAACCTCCATTTACTAGGACATGTACCTGAGTTGCCGCTGCTTCTGTTTCTACCGGTTGAGGTCTGTCACCATCTACAGCCTCTGTGGCTTCGGTGTCAATCTTGGCCTCCTCTGAACTTGCTCCTTCTCCAGCAGGAAGAGTCACCTCCTCTGTCTCTGCTTCCCCCACGGGGGCCCCCTCGGCTGCCGGCACCAAGGTCCCAGCCGTCACATCAGCATCCGTTGCAGGGATGAGCTGTAAACCAGAAACCAAACAGGCCGTGTCTGTCTCCACGGGCCTCAGTAAGAGTCAGACTCAGCCCTTTCACGTCTCTCCCCTCCACTGAGGCCATCAGACTTCCAGGATTTCTTTGTCATGTCCTGAAGTCCCGGATGCAGGTACACCAGAGTCTGCCATTTGCTCCACAAGACCCTGACTCCTCTCCCTCCTGGCCCCCAACAATGCTGCATTCCTCAGCTTTCCTTGCAGTTGGGTGGAGCACATGGAATTCGAATGGAAGTGACACATGCCACTCCTGAGACATGGCTTTTAAGGTGTGCGTGGTCCCCTCCTCAAGCTCTTTCTAGCTCTGTTGGCTGAAAGCAGAGGGCGGCAAGGCTGTAGAGGCTATCTGAGTGATGAAATGGAAGGGGGCCGGGCCCGATACTACCTGGGTCACGGAAGAAAGCCACTTAAAAGTACCCTCATCACACAAGGTCAGAATTTAGAAAAACTGTAGTTTAGTATGAACTTTCAAATCTTCATGGGGAAAGGTCCCAGAAGCTAAATCACAGTCATGAAAAAAAAAAAATTAGGAACTTTCTCAATGAGACCTCTTGAGAATGAAGGGAAAATCATTTTTGTCATCAAATATGCAATATAATCCAAAAATCAAATCAGACTTTGGGTCCTTTACTGAGAAAGGCAAGACAGAAAAAAAGAGAATTTTGTTTCTAAGGTTGGAACGCAGTCAGAAGAGTTTTAAATAGTATTTAAAACTTGTAATAATGAAATAAAGTGCAATCAGAAGTTTTAGTTTTGCACAGATTGGCTATGGAGTCCAAGTCTTGAACAAGACTCTCCCATCAGTTTGGCAGATGTGATCTGAGAGGTTCACATCGGAAAGACTGAGAAAGAAGGAGAATTGTAGCTTGATCTTATATAATACACTCAGGACGCATCTTTCAAAAACTGATGTTGCTAGCTGATGGGATTAGCATTAGCCATTCCTTTTCTTTATTGAATAAATTCTACCCAGCCTGTCCTACTAAGTTAGGAAAGCTCTGATGTTGCAGGTATTAACTGTCAAACCCAGAATACTGAAAAGGGTGATGGAGAGTGCCTGCCAATCGGGCCTCAGAAATGGGACATGGAGATTCTGAGCTACACACCTACAGTCACAGCCAGGCATTTTTTAAAATGCCAACTTTCTTCTGACTCAAATTTACTTTTATTTATAAAAATAACCCATTGCAGTATACACACTACTAAATAGAAATTAGATAACCAACAAGGACCTACTGTATAGCACAGGGAACTATACTCAGTATCTTGTAACAATCTATAAAGGAGAAGAATCTGAAAAAGAATACACACATATATATATGTATAACTGAATCACTTTGCTGTACACTGGAAACTAACACAACATTGTAAACAAACGATACTTCAATTAAAAAAAGAAAAATAAATAAATAACCTGTTGCAGAATACATTTTTCTGCAACATTTTACTTTAGAAATGAAAAATAATGCCAACGGTGGAGTATTTGTTATAAGTATTACTCATATTCTTAGAAATTTACTTCCCTCTCTTAGGAGAATTTCCTATTATGAGAATTTGGCTCTCCACACGGTATGCAATGATCCAAAATGCAGCCACTGGCCATGACATGGCATTTTTTTTTTTTTCTACTCTGGCATTAAAGCACATAACTTCAGAAAAGTAATCCTTCTACCTGAATTGTAATATACTTATTTAAGATGAACTATAAACGTTGATAATTAATGAAGTGGGGTAACAGGTACAGGGGGATTTATATTTAGCTGAATGACTGAAAATTCCTATAATAAAAGTTAATTTAAAAATTTAAGAGAATTGCATGTCTTGTTTTACATAAACAGGTCTTTTTATGTATATGTTTGTTACCATTGTTAAATACTCAGAAGATATATTAGGAGGGCATCTTAATTCTAAGAAGAGTAATGAACAACTGCTCTTAGCTTTACTGTTGGAGAAACCAACAAGCTCTCTCCAGGATCCTAAGGACCTAATGAATATTCTTCCTCATCGGACACTATACATAAAGACAATGTGCATGCAATGAACTTATGAGCTCAAATGTAGAAAACAAGTTGTATTGTCATCATTCTAAGTTATGTATGCTTTCTATCTGTCTGGAAAAATCACACCTATGGAGTGAACATTCCCCTGGTTTCAACAGCTTCAAACCAGACGGGCTCTATGCTATGCAGACAGCATGGACAAGCAGTGAATACCACTACATACACACATACACACAGACACAGTGTTACAGATCAAAAAGCAGCCATTATGGTATTGACAGGCTACTCCTCCAAGTTATCATACATAAACCCTTCCTTACATACATGTTCCAAGCACATACTATTAGTAATTGGATTTTACTCTCAACTGGATTGATATATCTCCCGAAGAGAATATATTTTTGTGAAGTATCGATTTGGGTTACCAAAAGTAATTTTTTAACTTGATACAAATAGAATGTTAATAATGAGTCCTTGATTTATCTCTATAGCTCTCTATAACTATCAGTTTGGTTGTACCCGATTTTACTAGTGCAAGATATACATGTTATCACCTCTCCTTTGTTAAATAATTTTAATAGGCATCCTCATTGGCTAGATCTGATTTACACCTGACAGGGTGGTTGCAGCGATGCCGGCCACCAGCAGGTGGAGACCAAGGGCTCTTGTCTGTCTGCTCTGAGGTTCGCGGACCTCAAAGGAACAAATAGCCCAGCTTTAGCATGTCAGCAATTTACCTGATCCCTGTCACACACACAAAAAGGGATGGAGCAGGTGGAATATTGTTGATAAGAATGACGGCAGATATAAGTCACCAAAATATTGAAAGTAACAACGCTAATAAAGACAAGGTGCTAAGGAAATGGCACTGACTAGAGAGGAAAAGCCAAACACTTGGAAAGGGAAGAAATGATCACTCCTCCATCCTTCTCTGAGTCCATTAGAAATAAATTCCTATTTCTCTAGCTGAAATTAACACTCTGATTTTACAGACCTTAAGAACATTATAGAAACAGAGAAGTTCGTCGCCACCTGTACTCCCTTGTATCTTTCTGCCTCTGTCCGACACTCCTCTGAAAAATCAAGGATGCCCTGATCCTCACCTTATGTCTGGAATCTGTGCCATATTTTCTTCTCTTGCCAAAATATTTCCAGTGCATATTTACTGACTGCAATAATAGAACAACATAAAAATACAATGGAAAATAGAATCCATTTGCTCAGATTAGGTGTTAGCTCTAGATAAATCAAGAACAGATTCAAAAGGTTTTCAGTGAGAGTTATCCCTCTATGATTATTTTTATGCATTCCAATCTGTTAGCTAATGTAGACTTAGACTCTAAATTTAGTCTTTCCTAGACTCTAGACACCTGCAACCACAATAACTAATGACTGTATTTTTTGTGTTTTTTTTTTAAAGGGAGACCAGAGTATTGAAACTACTGAAAGTATTTCAAGCCTTTGATATTCAACGTTACTAAATTTTTCTCTTCACTACACATTTTAAGAGAAACACTATTATCTTATCTTCTGCCAAAACTGTACTATCTGTTCACCAAATAGATTCATGGTGGGAAATCATCTGATGCAAAAAGAGACTAAAAACAATTCTCCCTACCCTCAGGTTGTTTACTGTATCCACAAGGTCCGTGAATCACATGCACCTATTGCCAATTTGCACATTAATCACACAGAAATCACAGGGATCTGCAGGGGACCTTCTTTGAGAAGGTGAGCGGTTCTCACTTTATCACACTGTATAGATCTTACTGCCTTTTAATCTTCTGCCTCAACAATCCCCTTGGTGGAAAGCAATATGGTCATGGCACGCATGGCAGAGTCTTTTCAAACACCTATGTGCCTTAGCGAGATTTCCTGCAAGCGGAATGAAATGAATGCAATGCAACAATGGCCCCCACATCCTGCACAGTGGGTGACAGAAACTAACCGGTTCCTCTGGGCGATGGTGCCCTAGAAACAGGTCAACAAGGGCTGAGACCCCAGATAAGAGCTGTGTTGGCTGCAGGAGAATTTGTAATCTGCAGGCTTTGTGTAATTTATTGATTTATTTTATTCATTCATTGTTTGTTTTCTTGGCAATATTAGCTCTGAACAATGCCTGAAAAGCAGCTTGCCAACTGTGTAACTGATCTGGATGAAGAAAAGTGAAGAGATGCCCTAGTATGAAATTCCTATAGGGTAGGCCATCTGAAAATAGGTATTTTTCTGCATAAAAAAATAATAGAAACCATGGTTTTCAAAATAATAAATAACTTATGGTACCATTTTGATATATTTATTTTTATTCATTTTCTGTGCATATAGGGACTTTATTTTAGAACACATGGATTGTGTTTCTTGGAAAAATTATATTAGCGGATATATAATACTTTGTTTTTTCTATTTAACAATTTATTTAACAGTTCTCCTATAATTGAACACTAGCTGGTTTCTAGTTTGTGTGTGTTAATACAATATAGTTTCTTTTTAAAATTCTAGTATTTTTATTAAATGGTGGTCATTAGAGAAAATTTGAAAAACATGGGAGCGTAAAGAAGAAAACAAAGTACCCATCATTTTATGACCAATGTTAACATTTTGATGTGTTTTCTCCCACACATCTTTTTGCTATGGACACAAGTGCTTGAACTTAACTGGGATTACCTATCTACGGTTTCACCCTTGGTCCCAGCTAGTAGCAGAGGCATCACCTAGGAGCTTGTTAGAAATGCAGGGTCTCAGGCCCCACCCCAAACCTACTGAATTGGAATCTGCATCTTAATGAAGTCCAGGGAATTCATGTATGTAGTAAAGGTAGCACTGCCTTTTGCACTCTGCATTACATTGTAAGCATTTCACAACCATCTGTCTTAAATCCCCCAAATGCATGTGTCAAAGGATGTGTTGGTGTGAGAGTGACAGTAGGTCCCAGGTGACCTGGATGCTTCAGAAAGATGTGCCCACACTCATGGTGGGCTGGGTACCAGTGTCTTCTATCTGGGGTGGGAGGGATGACACATATTTTTCTATGCCAGGCTCAGTTATTGTGCTTTTAGGACTTCTTTATGCCTTGGTTTGTGGAAAATTCTCCAGAGCTTGGCTAATACTTTTAGAGTACTATTCATGCTTTGACTCACTTTGTATATTTAAGCATAAAGAGCATTAAAATGAAAAAATACACTGATAACAGTGAATCTGGTAAAATTTTGTGATTTTTTTTTTTTCTGTTTCAGTCTTACAATCTTCAGTTATTTGCTCACTGGATGCATTTGATTTTCATTAAAATATTCCTGGGGTAAATGACACAAATGATAAGTAAAGAATGTAAGAAATATATATTTTTAATTTGGTTACACTTGTGTCAGAGAGTAGCCATCTTCCTGACATTTGCTCTTGGCAGGAGGCACTTGGCTAAAAGATCACTGAATTCTAGGCTTTCCAATTTATCCCAAACATGGAGAGTAATAATTCTGAATCACAGACAGGTTTCTGCTTGACAGTTTCAATATATGCACATTTTGTAGCCTGTCGGGGAAACTGACATTTACTGTGGCTCTACAATTTTCCAGGTGCTATCCCAGGTGTTTTACATTTATTGCATATTATTCACCCAACAGCCCTATTATAGTCCCTCTTTCTACACAAGTCAACTCATACTTAGTGACTTGCCCAGTCCGTAAACCAGGATTAGAACAGTCTAACTCTAAATTCTGTGTTTTTTCACACCAAACGGCAACCAAGAAAGCAATGCACCTCTAAATCAGAGTTCCACAGTGATCCTGAGACCCGGCACCTCCACAGACCTGCCACGTCCTACTGACAACTCCCAAGCGAGCAATGTTTGCTGAAGAATTCAAGCATGTTCTTACAGCCAATGCATTCACTTACACTCTTGGATATGTAGATTATAAATAAAAATTTTTTTTGAGATTTGTAGATTATAAATAAAATTTTTAAGCTGAGATTTTTCAAAGTTGAGATTTGTAGATTGTAAATAAAATTTTTATTTGTAGACATGACGTATCCGGGCACCTAAGCGAACGTCGTAAAATCCCTCTTACTTAATACAAATTATATGATCGAAAGCTATCAAGAAGAGATTGGTTGAATAGAATTTCTCCCCATTATTTTTGTCAATAGTCCTGTAAATTCCATTGTTTAGAAAGATATGTAAAGAATGGGAAAGTGGAAAAGAAGATGAATCCATCTCCTGGTGTTATCCGGTGCACTGCAGAGTTACAACTGAAAACACTTAGAAACTGGGCACTTGGGCAGTCCTAGCTATGTTCCCAAGTTAGAGGTTGATATGATTCCACAGCTGGAAGGACTGGAGGCCTCATGTAACCCAGAGTTCTCATTTACAAGGGAGGAAATATGGTGGAGTGGGAGTAGTCCTAGAGATGGAGCTGGCGACCTGGGTTTTAGTTCTGATTCTCCCACTAACAAGCACTGGAGCTGGAGTGACCCCTGAGTCCCTCTGGGAAGTAATGAAGGGACATGAATCCCACAGTGTGAATCCTGGCTCCAGGCCATTCTGGCCTTTTCCTGCCCAGCCCTCGTTCAGGATCCAACTTGAGCTCTTGACTTGTCCGAAGATCCAAGCATTTGTATGAAAACACAGCATTCTCTTCAGGATCCATTTTAAAGAAAAGCTTAAGAGGCAGCTAGAGAAGAGAAGGTCCCTATACTAAGACACAGTCTGGTGGACGGTACTCCTCCTCACATAAACTACACTTAAAACATGGCAGGTCATAATTCCCCTTCAGGAAGGCTGTAGTGTGAGCTCTCCCATGGAACACCATGCCTCCAATGCTGTTCCCTTCAAAGGTTGCCCCTGGTATTACAAACTTCATTTGATAATCTATACGTTTCCTTTCTAATAAAGGAATTTAGTTGGTTTTTCTCCCCCTGACCTTCAGCTCAATCATCTTTTTCTATTGCCTGCAGTCCCATCATAAGCCTTTAGCAGCCTGGTCCCAGGGCAACTCAGCTGCTGGCAGCAGGGTTGCCATGGCAACATCTGTCCAATTTAGCTCCATACTTTCTTTAAAAATTAAGATCTCCCGCTGAAATGCCGAAGTTAAGGAATTTTGGGGTTAATTTGGCCTTTAAGGTCATAGCAGAATATCCAATAATGATACACATTAAATTATTAAGGTTTTAATTAGAGATTCATCGGCAAAGTGTATGGGAGAAATGCACAGGAAAGGTGGATTTATCTTTATAAGCAAAGGTAAATATTGTGCGTTGCACACTCAGAGACTGGGATGTAAGCAAGTATTAGTTTCAGAAGTAGCCACAAAACACAGCTTCAATGGGGGTTGCAAAGAGCTTGTTAAAGAGCCTCTTTAGAAAATGCCTTTACTGCACAATAAACATTTCACCCTGCCTGGCTATGGTATCTTTGAGCACTTGCTGCCACTGCTCAAACTGCCTTCTAGTGAGTAGGCTCAGGCTGGGGTTAGCAGAAGGCAGAGGCAGGGCTGCCAGACACACCCAGAGACTAAACCAAAAAATGGAGATCTGCAAATCACCTAAATGTCATCATGCTCTGTTGGTGAAACTCTCAATCCTGACCCTGCCAAGAACCACAGGCATGTCCTTGGGCAACCTGTGACTCAGCCAGATGGCAGTCGGAGGCCTGAATCTTGAGGAAAGGTAAGCAGCTGACTGTCACATGTGGAAGATCCAACTGCTTACCCTCTGATATGACAGCCTGTGACTAGTCCCTGGACTTGGTAAGTAAAACACTCCATGCTGATTTGTCGCCCCATTTCCCTAGCAAATAGAAGCTGGAAAATAAGACATGATTCAAGGGCGCTCTCATTACAAAGGATTTGGAAACCCTTAACTGTTTAATGTAGTAAGTTGTAGATTTTTGAGAGTAGGAAGAGAACATATTGTGTATCAAACACAACTTGTAAAGGAGAGATGAGAAAACTGGTAGAGAACGGGAAAATGATTTCCCAAGGCCACCTCACTGGTGAGTCATGGAGCTAAGAGTCTCCAGACTCTTGATTCAGGGATCTTTCCAATACATCCCCTTAGATCCTTGCTTTGCAGCCAAAGTGGAGGATTAGGATACCCATTGTCTCCGAGAAGCTCAAGGTTGGGCTCTACAGGCATTTCTATTTCTTTTTGACCCTTCAGCTCCACATCAGGAATATGCACCAAGTCGAAGCACTGGTTTGAGTAAGTCCTGGTGTCAGCGTGCAGGGATTTCAGCCCAGTTGTGACCCTGTTGGCTTTAGATTGGTCTGTAAATGTACTTTTATAAAAACCTGCTCTTTTGAAAAATATAGCATCTGGAGTAGTTATGAGATGAATACCTATGGATTAAAATGTCAGGATTTGCGTTTCATGTCATCACTTTCTGGGTGTGTGACCTTGGTTTAAACCACATAAACTCTCTGTGTCTCAGTTTCCTTAATCTGCAAAATGCGGTCATGATACCTAAAGAATGCTTCCTTCACAGGATTGCTGTGCGATAATGTATGTCAAATATTAGCATACAATATAGTCCTGTTGCCTGCACCTTCACTCTCTTGGTGTTTCAGTCATACTGCCTTTCACTGCAGGCCAAACACAGTAATTCTCAAAGGCTGCACTTGGGTTGGTTGAGACTCAATATTGGCAACATTGAGACTCAATTTGCCAGAGAAAAGGAAGAGACCTCTGATCCAAAATCAAGCACTTTTTCCTGATCACACTTATAGTTCCAGCTCTCTTGGCTGTAGTCTTTTTCAGGATCAGTAGATTATAGTGTCAATCAGACAACAAATCAATGACTCAGAATTTACTGGGCATATGTTATTCACCAGTTCTGTGCTGGGTGCCCTGGAACACAAAAGAAACAGCTATTTGTCTGGCCTGCAGGGCACTGGGAATGTAATTAGCTGCTGATAGGAATGCAGGCAAACTCAGAGAAAATAACCATTCCTGCGATTTTTTTTCTGAGAAAGGTAAAAAAGGTGCATCTATCTCCAAGACATGCATATCTGTCTGTCTGTCTATCTATCGCCATATATATCCATATCCATATGTAATTATATACATTATAATTTAAAGCATGCTTCAGAGTGAGCACTGTGCATTTGGACATAATTCTATGATAATGAAGGGTAGACAAGAAATTGCTGGCTTCCTCTGTTCCTCAGTGTCTTCCTCTGACAGATCCGAGCTCACATCTAGAGGCACAGTGGAAGCCTGAGCTCCCATGTTCACGCTGCACAAGGAGAAAACTCAGTGCTGTTGCCCACACACACGCCCATCACAGAAGGATGCCCGCACCACTGGGTAATGTGCGCCTCACCCAGCACCAGTCTGTGTGAACCAGGATGGCAGGAGCCATATCTACTGCCTGTATCACCATATCCCCCAGACCCAGAACAGGGCCTGACATCTAGAGAGGACTCAGCTATATCTACCAGCTGAATGAAGGAGGAAACTAGCACATGCATTCTACACACACAGATAGAAATATTCCTGGAAAGATGAAGTTCACAGACCACAGTGTATATCTCTATCTATGTATCTATCTATCATGTATCTGTTTACCTATCTATCTACCTATCATCTATCAACCATCTGTTTACCCATTATCTATCTATCTATCTAATCTATCTATATCTGTTTACCTATCAGTTAACTATCTATCATCTGTCTATCTATCTATCATCATCATCTATCTGTTTACCTACAGCTATCATCTATCTATCTATGTATCTATGTATCTATCTATCTATCATCAATCTATCTATAGTTGTTGGTTTAAATTGGTCCTGACAAGTCAACTTAAGTTTGGTGAAATGTTCACCAAACGAAACACAACAAAACCAAAAGTAGTTCCTCAAATAATGGGTCAGTGTTTCACCTTCCAGGATTCTAAAATTATTCTAAAAATTCTAAAATTCTTAAAATATCTACCTCGATCTTTTCCCCATTTATTTGTTTTAGAAACAATGCTCACCCTAAATTTAATTACACTGCATTATTTCTTTAAAAATAATAGGGAAAAAAGACATTGGTCCACTTCACGTCATTGGAGCAAAATATAGGAGCAGAGAGAAATTTAGAGAAAGTTAGAAGGGATTCTCTGCAAGAAAATAAAATAAATGTAGGTAAAAATCATCTTTATCTGGTTTTGAACCTAATTCTCTGATATATTTCTAAACAAATATTGATTTTTTTCCTAAAGAAAATTTTCAGTACTTATATAACATGGAAACGTCTGGAGAACAGCTAGCAAGTGTTGGTTTTTAAAATGTATCCTGCAGATATACTGGTAAAATCTGGTGCTGTAGGGAAAAACTAAAAACAATATAAGCTAGGTGGGGAATGAGACAACAAACAAAAATGTAATAATTAAACTTTTCTTGGGAGCCCGAAGTTTCTTTGTGAACCGCTGCTCAAACTTCCTGTTTTCGAAATTACATTTGCCTCTTTTTTTTTTTTTTAACAGAACACCACAAATTTCACCTCATACGAAACACATTCTGTCAAGACTGGAAAATAATAACCGTGTGGTGACATTTCGGCAGCAAAAATGATGACCTCAAAAGGTCACGTCAACCCCATCGTGACTGATGACAGCCACAGCCAGCCTTCTAATCAATGCTCGGGACACGGTGTGGACTTCCATCTCTTTACAACTAAATAGCACACATCTAGCAACAGAAGAGAGCTTTCTTTAGAAAAAATAACCCTAATATTATCTCAATTATGACCAGAAAAAAGAAGCTATAAACCTACGTTAAGAGAACAAAAACACATTTTATCTGAGATTATTTTCTTAAGAAGAAGGGTGGACATGGGGGGGAGAACTGACTTTATCCAAGTGTGTCCATTTTAAAACATGAAAAGTAGCCACTTTTGATGAGTATTAGGCAAAATCAAACTGCTGTAAACTGCCCTCTTTTACTATTATTATTATTTTTTTTTTGCGGTACGCGGGCCTCTCACTGTTGCGGCCTCTCCTGTTGTGGAGCACAGGCTCCGGACGTGCAGGCTCAGTGGCCATGGCTCACGGGCCCAGCCACTCCGCGGCATGTGGGATCTTCCCAGACCGGGGCACGAACCCGTGTCCCCTGCATCGGCAGGCGGACTCTCAACCACTGTGCCACCAGGGAAGCCCTCTTACTATTATTTTTTAGTCCATTTGAGGGTGGAGAAATCAACTGCTTGAACTTTTTCTTCTCAGAGAGGATGACTCACATGGTCAGCTCAGGACCTGCTGTTCTTAATCACCTCTGCATCTCAGCAGGTGCCTGAATCCTTCATAAGATTCTCCAAACTGCCTTGCATTTCACAAGGAATCTAAATTTTCTATTCTCTAAAGTTCACATAAGCTTTAGGAGACAAGCATTTTCAGAATGAAGAATTCTTCCAGGGACTTCCCTGGTGGTCCAGTGGTTAAGAATCTGCCTTCCAATGCAGGGGAAGCGGGTTTGATCCCTGGTCAGGGATCTAAGATCCCACATGCGGCGGGGCAACTACTGAGCCCGTGTGCTCTGGAGCCCACGCACCACAGCTAGAGAAAAGCCCGCATGCCGCAACGAAGATCCCAAGTGCCACAACTAAGACCCGACGCAGCCAAATGAATAAATATTTTTTTTAAAAAAAGAATTCTTCCAAACATCTCCTTACCCAACACGAGGGAAGCCCATTCTAGTAATGGTTGATGCTTATACCATACAGTTTGCTAAATATTTTTAACACCACCCTTGATTTAAAAGGTTATAATTCTTTTATAAATCTTTATATATGTAGTAGGTACGACACAATAGGTACTTGATAATTGGTAGTTACTCAGATTCTTCATTGGATAAGCCAATGAACTTAGACTTTGAGAAAACAAAACCTACTTATATAAGTTTGTTAAAGTAAGGATGGGTATGAGAGATTATGTGGTCACGGCCATTAGAGGATCAATATTCGAGCCTGTATTTAACACATGAGCTTGTCTATTTCACATCTTCACCCTACTGTCAAACCCAGAATACCCTTGCTCAAAACCATGGGCGTTGATGTCATTAAGCCTTACACTGAATAGCCTGGGGCACTGAATCAACTGGGTTTAAAAACACTGGTATACACTACTATATATAAAACAGATAACTGCTATATAGCATAGGTAACTCTACTCAATACTTTGTAATGACCTAGATGGGAACAGAATCTAAAAAAGAGTGGATACATGTGTATGTATGACTGATTCACTTTGCTGTACAGGAGAAAGTAACACAACATTGTAAATCAACTATACTTCAATAAAAATTAATTTTTAAAAAAAGCACTGGTAAAGATGGAGTCTGTGCTGCTATTCAAAATAGAAATTCCATGACAACTTTTCAGAACTGAAGCCGTTTCTAAATCAATACCTGAACCTAATCGATATCTTTCTAACTCCCTGGCATGGTCCATATTCTTTTTAAAATCAATTTTCTTCTTAATTGTAACAGTATTCGAAGATTCAATTGTCTCTTTCCCTTCCTTTGTTATTTAAATCATCCTAAGTTGGGTGGAGAGATCTGACACCAAATGAAAATGCTCCATCTGCACTGAGTTTACTAAGATCACCTGTGAATCTGGGAATGAGAGTTAAGAAGAAAAATACCGGACACTGGAGCACAGCGGCTCAGCACTTCCCAGTCTACAATCTGTGCAAACAGCCTTTTAAGGAAGGACTCAGTCTAGCAGAACACAGGCTTGTTTTCCTTACAAAACTTGGCCCAGGGGCTTCCCTGGTGGCGCAGTGGTTGAGAGTCCGCCTGCCGATGCAGGGGACACAGGTTTGTGCCCCGGTCCGGGAAGATCCCACATGCCGCGGAGCGGCTGGGCCCGTGAGCCACGGCCACTGAGCCTGCGTGTCCGGAGCCTGTGCTCCGCAATGGGAGAGGCCACAAAAAAACCTTGGTCCAACTGTGTACCTTTACATGGAAAATACGATCATTTTTCTTGAGTAATTCTTAATTTGTATTTTGCATCACTATCTTGCCCTATTATTTATTTTTTCTACTCTATTAATAAATAATAAATTTGACAGATGACCTACCCTTTTCCCAGTAAAACAACCTAGGGCACTGACAGAAAAAATATAGCTTTTATTTCTCTAGTTATCTCACCTAGGCAATGTTATTTTGGGAATAGGGAGATTGGTCTCCCTCTTTTTTTTTTTTTTTTTTTTGCGGTACGCGGGCTTCTCACTGCCGTGGCCTCTCCCGCTGCGGAGCACAGGCTCCGGATGCGCAGGCTCAGCGGCCGTGGCTCACAGGCCCAGCCGCTCCATGGCATGTGGGATCTTCCCGGACCGGGGCACAAACCTGTGTCCCCTGCATCGGCAGGCGGACTCTCAACCACTGCGCCACCAGGGAAGCCTGGTCTCCCTCTTTGTACAGATTCTGGGAAGGCTGTAGGGTACCCTGATTGAAATTCTTGGGAGATATTTCAACTGCATTTCATAAATAAACTATTGTTCACTCTCCCTGGGAAACTTTGGTACACTTCCCTGGTAAATTTTCCTTGGTATCATTCTATACTTTCATGTGTGTTAACTTATCCAGTTCAATAGGGTGCATATAGAGCCCATCCCAGTTTTCGATGTGGTGTGGTGTGTGGCTGAAAGGAGCAGGTTAGGGAAGGATTCCAGGCAGACAAATGAGTCTCCACTCTTGCACAAAATACATCCTCAAGCTCTCTTGTGCTATGACAGCCAGCACCAGACTTGATTTTGAGCAAATGGTTGTTCCCATAGAAGTCCTTATAGATTCAAGGATTTCTAATATAGGATTTCAGTCCCTCCTGGGGCCTTCACCAACCTACAAAACTAATATTGTAAGAAATCAACGTGTAGACACAACCAACAAGGTGATTACCCTTCTGTTTAGTCCCTAATGGAAGGCCCATCTCCAGCCATCACGGGTGGGGCGGAGCATTAACAAGTCTGGTTATTTGTGAGCTATTACAACCTATTGACCATGAATGGGAGAGTATCAGAAAGAATCAAGGCACCCTTTTTTGAGAACTAAGCCTGTGGCTACATGACAGCGTAAGAGCAGGTCTCTGGATATCTTCTTTAAAAAAAAAAACAATAAGAGCATGCAGTTTCCCTGTCAAAGGAATAAAGGCCATTTGAACCTGGGGAGCCATGACAGATACGGAGGTGATTTGGTCCAAGTGAAGCATGAACGAGAAGGGAGAAATGGGATGATGAGATGAGCACAGCTAATGGCAGGGGAGGTGGGGGAGGGTGGAAGGGAGTTGGCGCTCACCGCTGCCCCCTCCACTGGCTCCTCAGCCTGGGTGTCAAGTCCAAGATCCAGCCCAGCAGCAGGTGGTACAGCAGCGGGGGGCTCCTCTGCTTTCGGCTCTGTGGGCGGGGCCTGTTCAGGTTCAGCCTTTGATGGTTTGAGGATTAGAGGGAAAAGATTCAACAAGTGAATAGATCACATGACGGAATACTGGACAGTTACGATTTTCTTCGTCATCCTACAGGCAATTAGCTTCATTAAATCTGTGCTGGAAAAAAACCGCACATTAGGCATGATGGGTCTTTACACAACTGAAAAGTCTAGGAATAAACTCTTATTAAGCTTCACATTACCATCACCAAGCTCTGTTATGTCCCTTGAAGTTGGGCAAAAAGACTTACCATTTTGGCTACTCATTTTACTTACTTCCAACATTCTGAGTATTCACTTCCTTAGGACATCTATAAGAGATCCTGAAACGGTACTTTCCACTACTGAGTGGAGAGAGGAGAGATCCTAGGAGCTCCCACCTTTGGAAATTGGAAGTAGTAGGGAAGAGCTCACGGAAACACAATTCTGGAACCTCCCCCCTCTGCTGATAGGCAACGCAACCAAAAAACTGAGGGGCCATCCCAACACTCAGATCAAAATGCATTAACGTGCACGAAAATGTCACTATGAAGTTACTGCGCAACTGCCCCGGCTGGGATGAGTAGATCCAACCACCTGGCAAGGAGCCACCACAGTCGTAGATACTTTGCTGCCTTACGCTTTTTTCGTTCCCTTATTCCACTTTTCCCTCCAACAAAATCTTTAGCCATCAGTTTTTTTGTGTTTTTTTTTTTCATATAATAAACTAATTCTTTAGGGAACCACAGGCAGTATTCTCTGTGGTACCAATGAGACTATTCTACTTGTGTGGATAAGAGTGAGGTCTTTTCTTCCCACTGTGACCCCTACACACAGACACCCTCCTGATTCCAATTATATGCTGAATCAAGCCTCTGGCCTCTCTTACCTCCAGGCTTTTTGAGTTTTAAAATTAGCATGATTAAATAACAACAGGCTATGAAAAACAGCACAGCCAATGCAAGTTACCACGGCTACTGAAATTGTTTCCTCTCTTTTGATTTATAGATTAATGTAAACACACTATTTAGCATGACTATTTCACTAAACGGATGGCCACTGTAGGGCACTTTAAGATCATTTTCTATTAGGGCATTTAAACCATAAGAAAGTTTAAAAGCGTTTTCCTGGAGGAGTACGGAGTCTCCAATAAAAACTTCCTTTGGAGGAATCAGTAACTTCCGTCAGACATTCGCTGTAAGCAATCAAAAGCCATCTCTAGTTCTCCCATATGTCCACTGAAGCTGGTGCATATGGCAAGTTGCATGCGGAAGTGATGGAGAAGCTATGCTGAGATTATAGAAAATAATGATAGCCTGCTGTTGGATAAATATGCAAAATATTTGTCTTGTGTCCTCCACCAAATCCTCCACTGTGACGCATGCCAAGGTCATACCACCCTTCTCTTGAAAGGGCTTAATAAAATGAAAGGACACTTAGGGAGATCAATGTACAGAGGCTTGATATTTTTATGGGCTTTTATAACCTTTAAGGGATGATCTGACACAATTTTTAAGAAAGAATGAGATAAAATTCACCCTAATCTACTCTCAGGAGTCCTTTATGGGGAAAGATTTCACTTGTATTGTTCAGAAGGAATTATCTTCATAATGGACTGAGTTTTCCTAGCAGCAAAGAGCTACTGTAAGCTTTCAGAGTAGGATCTAACCATTTTGGAAGTCGAGGTGATTTGCTATGAGAGAATGGTATCAGATGACCTACACAACAAGTATAGGAAGGGTAATTTGACGAAGAGCAAGAAACCCATAGGCAGATGGCTGTGCCCCTGTGAGCTGAGTCTGAAATGGAGGATGAGGGGTCAAGAGAAGTTTCAAAACGTGTATCAAATGAATATATCTGTGCACATTAAGAAAAAACCCAGAAAACCAAACACAGAGATAACTTTGCATCAGAGGCTGGGTTTCTTGGAAGTCAGAGGAAATTCTGAAGTTTTACATACAGCAAGAATAACTAGGGTGATTTCATGAATGAGTCCAATGGCGTCTCCTTGCTGAGGTCAGACAATGACTCAATGGAAGCAAAGTATGAAGGGGAGGAGAGACGGGTTATGTCCTACGAGTCACAACATTTTTCTCTATTTATAATATCACACCGAGTATTATAATATAGCATTACACACTTAACAACTTAAATTCTAGGGGGACAAATAGAACTCACTGAATGATGAGTAAGGCTGAAGCGTGACAGCACGCTTGCACATAAAATCAGCTACTCAACTTTGGAAATAGAAACCACTTTCCTAATCCTTCTAAGATAATGTAAAATTGAAAATGTTTTGTCAAGATAGAAAGAAAGACAAAGGTAACTTGTGAACAACATCTTGCAGAAAGATCTCAAAGTAGTCCTGAAGGAATTGTGCCCTGTTTCAACCACTTTTTTTTCTATAAGAAGCCTCCCTTGACAAGCATTTCAAATGGGTTGATACCATGCCATATCCATCTGGGAGCACTGGTAAGGACTTGCTATTGTTTGCTGGAGTAGAGACCATTATACATTCAGAGGAGAGGTATACTCTATATTTATTACTGACAGCAGGATGCCACAATGGTTTAACTCTGAGACTCAGAAATGGAATTCTTGTTCTAGAACAAAACGAGTAGTGTAACTTTGGTGCACATTTTCCGGCATCCTCTGTGATAAGCTAGAAAGAAGGTCAGTGCAGAGGAAGAAGAGATGGGTTGGGAGAGTGGAGTTAAGGGTCTAGTCACATTCCAATATGGCGACTACCTTATGATCCTGCTTCTCCAAACTGGGGAGAGCTAATTTAGTGAGAACTTCAAAGGGCCATGGAGGCAACCCTGAACCCAGGGCAGGGTTTGCAGATTCAAAAAGGTTTAAACTTGTACACAAGGGATGTCCCGTGGGGCCATAAGATGCAGACTGGGGAGATGTGCAGTTGACTACCAACTGCAGCCTCCACCTTGCTCAGACCAGTCAATGAACCCATGTTGGGACACTGCCCTGTTCCCGGGAAGATCCCATATAATCACAGCTCAGTGGGAGGGGGTCACTGTGATTCCTAGTTCCCCACAGGGCAACACTAGCAGCATCTGCAATGCTGGGAATGACGACGCTAAGTTCCCCAATGGAAAGAAGGTGCAAGAAGTCTGCTTCAGAGAACACATATAAAGACAAGGGGAGGGCAGGCAATGGAAGCTCCTAGAACCAGCTGTAGGGGGTAGAGAGATGTTCAGAGGAACTTAAAAACCACTGGATAGGGCTTCCCTGGTGGCGCAGTGGTTGAGAGTCCGCCTGCCGATGCAGGGGACACGGGTTCGTGCCCCGGTCTGGGAAGATCCCACATGCCGCGGAGCGGCTAGGCCCGTGAGCCATGGCCACTGAGCCTGCGCATCCGGAGCCTGTGCTCTACAAGGGGAGAGGCCACAACAGTGAGAGGCCCGCCTACCGCAAAAAAAAAAAAAAAAAAAAAAAAAAAAAAAAAAAAAAACCACTGGATTCTATGCCAGGAATTTGCAACAGTAACAGGTGTGAATTTAATGATGACCCATTGCCTTTTCATTTATACCAGGGTCCCTCCATTTTTCTTAACCCATTCTCAACTGATAATTAAAAATCTCATCCTCCAGCACCAATATAACCTTTACTCCATCAGTACCCAGACTGAAAACCACCAATGACCATGAAATGGAGGTCTCTCTGGCTCCATTATTAACATCAATATAATCTGAATTTTAAACATTTAAATCTTTATTTGCAGGCCTCACAGGCTCCACCTTTTTATCTGGTTACCCAAAAGGCAAAAATACAACAATCTCCGGACAAGGTGCTAGAGAAACACTTGCCTTTGAAAAATATCAAATTAGCCTTGATAACAAACTTCCCAGAGCAGAAATCCTTACTTAGAAGTGAAATCATCTGAAAGGAAAAATTCCTTCTCCTTAAACCCAATTCTAAGTTTCCAAAATGAAAGCCAGAAGCTGGGATAATCCTATGCCATTCCCATGGGAAAACCAGTGTGCTACAAATAACCATGAACTAATCCTCAAAGAGCCCAAATCCTCTGTAGTGTAGCACTGGGAAGCTCTCAGTGATGTCACTCAAGGTCTCTTCATTCAACTTTACAAGTAAGCTGCTGCTAAAAATGTTTCCCATGATAAGTGAGTTTGTAAGAATCTCCTCTAACCCCCAGAGTAACCCTTCTGCTTCCTCCTCCCCAGCTAAGCTTTTCTCTCATCTCATTTGACAGCAAAGTAGGAATCCTACCTCTACTGTGCATTACTTCCTTCTACAACTCACAAAATGAAGGGAGGACATGAGAAATGAGGTCGCTTCAGGTTCAAGGAAAAGCAAGGATCTACTTTCAAGCATGAATTCTCGAGGCAATTTCATTGTCAGTCCTGTAGCATAAGGTACAGTCACTCAGAAACACCCATGTACAGGTTCGTTCCCTGGTCCAGGAAGATCCCACATGCTGGGGAGCAACTAAGCCCGTGCGCCACAACTACTGAGCCTGTGCTCTAGAGCCCGCAAGCCACAACTACTGGGACCGCGCGCCTAGAGCCCGTGCTCTGCAACAAGAGAAGCCACCGCAATGAGAAGCCCACGCACCGCAATGAAGAGTAGCACCCGCTCGCCACAACTAGAGAAAGCCTGCGTGCAGCAATGAAGACCCGACACAGCCAGATAAATAAATAAATTTATTTTTTTTAATTAAAAAAAAAACACCCATGTCCTTGATGGATAGACTGTGTTCCACTGAAGCCCATAATTAAGAGACTGATTTTTGCTGGGATCACTGTGCCTTTATAAATAGAGGCAACCACATTCAAAGTCACACTGAGATTTTTCAGAAGCTCTCCTTCTCATTTTCTAGAAAAGAGGGGGCTACAGAAACCACACTCTGGATTTCAAGCTCTAAATAACCTACAAAGATCAACCTTGGATCATCTGGTGGTAACTAACAACATCCCCAAAACACAAACCAAAATCAGCTTACCAAGTTACAGATCATATTCTGGTCTGTCTGCATTGTGAATAATGTAGTGTCCTGTGGCTAAAAATTGGGAATAAAGTAGAATATTCAAAATTATTAGGGTTTCAGTTAATTTGCCAAAAAAGCAACAACAAAGGTATCATTTAAATGAGCTCGCATGAATTGTGTCAATAAATACATTATAAAGTTTTTTTAGTCTCTTTTTATTTTAAATCAGAAAAGCAAAACATGCAGAGATAATTTTTTGACAGCAGTTATTCTAAATAGAAACCTGAGCTAGCAGAATTCAATGATCTGATGAGAGACATTACGTAAAGGGCAGTGTCTTCAGGGCATCTTTGGTCTGCAGCTTCTCCTCTGGACATCAACATCAAGTTAGAATTTAATGGATCTAAGCTACAAATTTAAACGTTTTAAAATGTTGGAACCTTAATCTTACTATATCACTGAAGTGTGACTTCTATGAGTCAATTATGAGCCATAACTTAAAAACTGTATACAATATATTCATTCAGGATATGAATCCTAAAAAAATCAAGGTGCAGGAAATCTCAGGCAACAGTGATCTCTAGGAGAATCTTCATCAGGTAGCCAGACTTATACCCTCCAAACAGGAGACTGAAAGAATCTTTCCTGGGTAATCTGACCAAAGAAATCCCCGAAGAATTAAACATCAACGGTTCCCCAACAGAAAAGATGAGCCAGTGACATCTGGTTAAAGATGGTGGATTGAACACAGGCAATTACCTCCAGAATCCAAACTAAATAACAATAAGAAAATTAATTTTTAAAGGCATAAACCCATAAGGGTAAAAAGAATGGGAACAAAAACAAGAAAGAGAGAGGGTTTCTTACAAAAGATCAAGAATCAAAATGACAATTTCTCAGTGGCAAGACTAGGAGGTAGAATCGAGTGGAGCAATGGCTCCAAAATTCTAAAGGAAAACGGTTTACAACTTGTAATATAATATCCAAACTAACAGTCCATTATGTACATGGGAACAAAATTATTTTCAAACAGAGAAGGTCACAAATGCATGCTTCTTGTGCACACCTTTCTCAGCAAGCTACTGGAGGATGTGTTCTACCCAAATGAGGATATTAACCCCAAATGAGGACAATCTGTGTCCTGAAAAGAGTGGATGGACAGAAGACAGGTGAGGCAATCCCCACAGTAGACGTGATGGGAGACCCTGTGATAACAGCCGTAGCAGCAAGTTGTAGCCATGGAATCCCTAGGTCAGACTGGAGCCATCCAGAAGGACAGTTTCAACTTTCAGGAGGATGGAACTTAAAGAATGTTTAATGTTTTAAATAAAATGAGCGGAGATTTCTATAACCACAGAGTATGGGGTTGAATTAGTAATAAGTACCTAGAAAACTAAGCAAACAAACCAACAAGCTCACAAACAAGACCCTACAATTATTTCCTCAAAGGAAAACAAAACGTTGGCATAAAAGGAAATGTAAACTTCATGACTTGAGCACTAAGAGCATCTGTAGCATCGTGATAATACCACCACTGATTGGCTGGCTGGCTATGACATCAGTGTAAGGCCAGGAAGCAGAGAGAGCTGTGAACTGTGACCACAGCAGGTTGAAAGCGCTTTAAGTCCTCATCTTCCAGAGAGATAAGTCTATAGCTAATGCTTTAGAAATCAAGAAGGAGCATTAGAAGAAAGTCATGCACACATATGGGGGTGAAATCAAAGAATCCGCTACAAGGTGTTAAAGTATTTTCCTCTAAGAAGCAGGAAATTAGGGGATGTGAGATGGTCTGAAGTTTTTAAATTAAAAAAAAAAACCTTATGAAATGTTGTTACTCTTTAAACTATGTGCATTTATAAGTGATAAATACAAACTTAAAAAATGAGAAATGAATTCTCATGACCCGATCTTTCAAAGGAGTTCTCTTCTATGGAAGAGACATGCTATCATCTCTCTGTGTGTTTGTGTGTTATCTGTATTTGGGTGTAGGTGTGTGAGTCAGTGGGTTTTCTCTTTTTATAGGTAACATGGGGGAAAGTAGTCAAACTTTTAAATGGAGAAATTCTGAATGTTAAAATTCAAACTTGTTCATGTCTAATATTCTGAGACAAAGCACTCATCACAGACAAGCATATATTTGAAGTCTCCCTTGAAGAGGTTTTCAGAACTTATTCCATGAACTTGACAGCCATGTGGCCTGCCTTTCACATGGGTTACACCGTCCATCTGTGGGACATATACAGTGAATGGAACAGTCCACTGTGTGGCACATCTTATTGGCCAGAGCCAACCTACAGTTTCTGATCTTCCAATGGCTCCTTCCTGAAGAACCACTGAAGAAATAAGGTTCCGCGTAGTATGGCTCTTATATATTTAGAAGGAGGCTCCTAAAAATCTCTTATATTGTCTAAAGATCCATCTCATTAGTTCAAAACAATCCTATCTCCTCTTTTCCAACAGCTGAATTTAGGAGATCCCTCAGATAAAGACAACTTCTAATTTCTAGTGGAGGAATCATCAGAATTCCATGGTATAGCCAATAATATTAACAATAGCTAACTAGAGTCAAGGAGCACTTAGTATGTGCTAGGCTGCTGGGCTAAATCTCTATGTTCACATTTCATTTAATCTTCACAATAACCCTGCAACATTGCTCCTATTACTGTTTCCATTACTGAATTCACAAGAAGTGGGTTCAAATTTTATGCTGACATACTTAAACATCATGCTATCCCAGCAAGCAGAGGTCCATATTTTTAAGATTTGCATCATTCTCAACAGATGGATTTTGCCAGCAAACTGATTTCTTACCTGGGTGAATCCATTAAATGAACCTCCAGAAGCCTAAACAGAAATGGGAATCAGAGTACGTTATTTTTTTCATTACTTTTGTAGGATTGGTAAATATCTATTAGACAAGTGGGAAAGTAAGGACCACTGCAAAGTTTAAAATAATACAAAAGGCTGCTGTGCATGAAAATGCTTAGGAAATGGAAAAGGCCATATTGTATTATTTTAAATAGGCTGACAAAAAAAAGAACAACATTATTTTTACAATTATTGCTGGTATGTGGCTAAGGGCGAACCAAAGCCCACTTTCTCAATAATGAGAACATGATTCCAGACAAGAGCCATGAGTGGTTAAATAGCTCGTTTTTTTAGCCATCTATAGAATCTGGAAGCATTTCCAGTATTTCTCTAAATACATCATTTTGATGAACAGCTATTATGAGATTTTATAGTTTCAATGGGCCTGGGTAGAAACATTTCATGTGGTTTTACTGGGGTGGAACCACTTTAGGAACAGTAAATCTGTCTGTTTTATATATATTTTAGTGCTTGAACAATAAAAATGAAAGTAGAAAGAATAAATACAGTAAATAGGATGGTAAAGTAGACACTCATTAGTTTCCAACACCATCATTCTGCTTTTTGTGTTGTTGTTCCAGGGGTTTTTTGTTTGTTTTGTCAACCTATTTTGTGTTTGGTTTGCACAGATTTCAAGAGGTACATGACAATCTGTCAAGGAGATGAAGCAGATCTTGGAGAAGATAGTGATGGATGATGAAGTCGGTGAGAAACATTAGGAAAAACAGAACCTACAGAAGTCTTTGGCTAGTCTATACTACATACTGGGGTAAGTACCTCTTCTTTATCAGCCTCTATTTCTTGGTACAACAATCCATATCTCTGGTTAGCAATTTCATCTTCAGATAAATCTGAGTTGTTGGTGTCATTGTCTTGGGGACTAGTGGAACTCTCGGTGCTAACATTCTGGGAGGTTCCCACAACCAGTGGTCTAGCTCTCTCCTGACTCTGTTCCCCACAGCTAGCAATGGCTTGTTCCCCACATACATCTGCTAGTAAGTCCACCTCCAGCCCTTTCTTTCTCCCAACTGTGTCTAAATGTTCCCAGCAATTATCTAAGCCTCCCATATCTCTGATAGGCCAGTGGTTAATAGAATGAAGGCAACTGGCAAATCCACTTGCTTGGCCATCTGGTATACCAGAGAATTCCAATATATCCATATTATTCACTGCTGAATCCAAGCTTGGCTGGCAGATTTGACCTGGATCTGTTCCCCAAAAGTCTGGTTTTGCAATTTTTGGCAAGTTAAGGGTATGGCTACAGTTCCCAGTCACTGTACTTTCAGGTTCCTCTATTAATGAATCTTCAGCCTTACACAAACACCAATCTCTTCTGTTTGCATTAGTTCCCAGAGCATAATTAACATCTGTCCTAGACTGAGTGGCTGCTTCATGTTTTATCAATAAAACAACAGACTGACTTCCATCTCTGTTACTTCCAGGCGCATGTAACACAGCCTCACACTGCAGCTCTTCAGCATCTGCACTGCCCTGTGCTGAGTGATACATTATATCATGGTTAGGAGGGTCGATTAAATTTTTCTTTATGTCTTTTCCAGCTAAGTCCCATTCCTCTGTGCTGGCATCTTCAGGATTAGATACAGAGTCAGTATGGAGAGGCAGATTCAAAATATCTGTGTGATTGGCAGGGTTAGCTCCAGATCCCTCTATAATTTCACAATTATTTATTACTACTTGAATCCCTTTATCTAGCCCTTGGTCTCTGTCACTCAACTCACCTGCTCTGTCTACACTTCCCATGTCTTTTTCTAATATGTCAGTTTTCACAAGATACTTTTCATTGGTCTTTACACTTTCCTTATACCCAGCACTTAGATCTTTCCTAGTTTCCTCTTCGTTGCTTTTTAAGGTCTCCTGGTCTTGCTTTCCTACTGTTTTAAAAAGATCTACTACTCTGTTTCCTGTACATGCTCTCTCTTCAAATGCCTCTTTCCCTTCTAGGGCCTTGACACCAATAGCTCCAGCCTCTACCTTTTCATATGTCTCCACACCTGCCCAGACAGAATCTTCTATCTTCTGTTTTCCTTCTTCTTCTTCTGACATTTTAACATCTTCTTGACTTTCTTTGACCAGGCCACCAGTTTCCATGGCTGGTATCTCTGAGTCAGGTAAATCGCAAGGATGCTCCATCTCCAAACAAGCAGCCCCAGGCATGGGATTTGGGGGCATTTGTTCTTCTCCACATGGAGGGGTTGGCCCCAGGACATGCTCACCCTGTCCAGCTACAGTGTGCCAGTCAGCAGCAGGAAGTATTCCGGTGGAAAATCCCAGTTCCTGCTCTGCTTCGGAGAGACATGCAGAGTCTTCCTGCGACCCACCCTGGGTAATTTCCTGGCTGACACTGTCTGTACTAGCATCAGGGCCCCAAATAATTGCACTTAAATCAATTTGAGATCTTTGAATTTCTTCGGTCAACCCACTGTCTGGAGGTTCCTCCATGATCAGGTTACACAGGGAAAGACTTTTTGAAGAATCAGTCTTTAGAATGTGCAGAAAAGCAAAGGAAAAAAAAAACATAAGATGAAATAGATCATGGTAAGATTTGATGAAAAACACAAAGCTCTTCAGTAGGGTAGCACCAGTTACACAAAGCTAGAAAATATTTAAATTAAATGGTTTAAGGCTAAATCTGTGACTAACAATGCCATGAGAAAAAAAAAAGCTCATTCTAGATAATATACCACATATACAATGCCTATTAAATACCAAAAAAATCCAGAATTTTCTGGATATTTACCTACCGGTTGTACCAAATCAGTGCTTGTCTATATAAGAAAAAAAATAATAAGAAGAAATAAGCATAAGCATAATCATAAAGCAGGAGAAGAAAATTCCCTAGCACATTAAAATCCCAGGCTGTCCAAAGTCAACATACTGCTGAAGACTTTGGCTTTTATTAGTTTGATATTAAGTTTTGTAACTTGTTTTATAATAGGAATGAGTTTTGTTCCACTATTGCTAAGACTACACAATTGAAACATGAAAAATGCCTCTGTCATTTACTAATATCAACAAGGATGTTTTATGGCTATTACATGACTTTTGCTTTAGCAGACTCTGAAATGAAAAGTTTCAAATAAAGAAGCAAGCCTGAGGACACCAGAACAAGATCAAGCATTAGCAGCCACAGAATCACACAGCATCATGTGCTCTGATACAGTATCAGAATAAAATCTTTCCCAAACTTATCCTGCCCTTGGTTTTGCCTTTGAGGTGGTGTTTGCATGGAAGATGATCCAACGGACTAACCACTCTGCCTGCCTGGAGGATTGTCCTCTTGTTCTCCCCCCAACCTAGAAGACTTGTTTGCACACAAAGAAATAACACTGAGGAGATAAGAAGATCAAGAAATGTCAGCTATTATGCCCAGGGAGCTTCCGTCTTACAATCTTGTCATCATTACCATTCCTGGCAGGCCTGTCCTCTGAATTAGTCAGCGTTCCTTCTAGATGGTACTTTTATCCTCTCTATACCCTTCCCAGCTAGGGAAGGTAAGGTGTGTAACAGCTCCAACTAAAGATATGAAATATTGGAATAACCAAAATTAGCGTTGTCCTGTTAATCTTTAAAAAAAAGTAACACAAAGTTGAGGCTAGAATTTTCCAGTGTTCTGAATGTCAATCCATGTATCCCTTTTTGTGAATATCCAAGTAAAACCAGCTCCCTAGAAAAGACGTTTTCATTCAACATTTTTTAGCTCTTCTCTTGAGAGCTTTCCACGATGCTTTAAGCTCCTGTGGAAGGGAAGGAGATAGTCATCTTTCTGTTGTAAGGGAAGAAAGTAGCAATGTCACCTCAAAAGACCAGGCTCATGAATAGTTAAATCTACCCAACTTTCCTGTTGCTGTCTCACTAAAAAAGAAGAAAATGTGAACTCAAGTTGATTTCTTAAGACCCCATGACCAAGGGCTTCTCTAAGAAAGGGGTAGACAACAGCCCTACCCCAAGGGATGTGAGGCTCTATGTGGGTGCAGTCATTTTCTTAATTTCACAGATGTCACCACCACAACAGCCTGTTTGTGTTTTATTCTGAAGTCTAAATTCTGGAAGTATTCATCCTTGTACATCAGAGTAGCTGAATAAATAACATTAGCAGTAATATCTACCTTGTATTGACACATGCTAGACATTGGGCTAAATATTCTACAAATACTGTCTCTAATCCTCACACAACCCTCTGAGGTCGGTGTCATTACCCTTATTTTACAGATGAGAATAACTGAGGCTTAAAGAGTTTTAGTAGAAGTTGCTCAAAGTCATATTGTTAGAAAAACTAGAGTCTAGACTCAAATCCAGGACTGTGTGACTCTGAAGTTCAAATCCTCATTGACTAATAAGCTTCATTGAAAATAATAATGAAAAAATGGTTCCCTGTGTAGAGTAGCTCGTCCTTCACATTTTCTCATCCATACTTTTTGTGTATTCTGTAAGCAATAACAAATAAGCATGCCTTCACTACAAAATTTCCTCTGGCCACCGATAATCACAGGAGGATGCATAAAAGGCAAAACACTGAATTCTTGCTCACCCAGGAGTCTGGCACTGACATTCTTTTCCTCACCATTGTTTCCATGTGCAGGTAAATGCTTAGAAACCACGAGGGAGCTGATGATTGTTCTAGGGGCTACGTTGTCATCAAAAAACATCTGGGTCTTCTTTCCACCACAGATGAAATAAAATATAACAAGGTTCCCAAATGTCTAGCAATCCAGATACACCAAAATACAAAGTTCTTAGTTCCCTTACCGTCCATAGGTCCCAGGGCAATGTCTGAAAGCAAACAGAGAAACAAAAATACCATTAACAGACAAATCCCCAGCATGTAAAAAACACGGAGGTGGGCTTCCCTCGTGGCGCAGTGGTTGAGAGTCCACCTGCCGATGCAGGGGACACGGGTTCGTGCCCCGGTCCGGGAGGATCCCACATGCCGCGGAGAGGCTGGGCCCGTGAGCCATGGCCGCTGAGCCTGGGCGTCCGGAGCCTGTGCTCCGCAACGGGAGAGGCCGCAGCAGTGAGAGGCCCGCGTACCGCTTCTTAAAAAAAAAAAAAAAAAAAACCCACGGAGGTGACAAAAGTTCTTGAAATAAAATCATAAACATTTCAGAAACACTTAGTACAGCACTGTCCCAACAGAACTTTCTTTGGTGATGAAAATGTTCCATATCTGTGCTGTCCAATACAGCAGCCACTAGTCACATGTGCTATTGAACACTTGTGCAAGTGGAACAGAACCAAATTTTAAATTTTACATTCTTATATTTAATTTAGATTTAAAATGTCCACATGTGGCTAGTGGCTACCATATTGGATAGCATAGGTCTAGTCAATCTGCCTTTTGCTCTGTGAGTGAAAACTATGTCTGAACTATGATGAATGGGTTTACATGAACACACACACACACACAATTAAAATGAAGTAAACAAGATGTCCAGAAATTAGAGTTTATCACATCTTTGAGGAAATGCAGATCCTAATCATTGCTAATGCTCTTTCCTCTCCCCACCCCCCTTTACCAAATTCAAGACGATGACCTGTTAATGGTAAATGAATTCCAGAAAAGTAGTTCTTCAGTATGTTGAATTAGATGGTAACACACAGCTTGATTAATTGGCAATCGTGCAAATTAGCAGGGTGCCCCCTAAGACATGGGCATTTAATTATTGATCCTGGGGAATGAATCCAGATGGTTCAAATAACTTCCACTGTGTGGGGAAAGTGGGGGACACTTTCTTATTTCCTTTGTGACTCAGAATTACAGCTAAGACCACCTCCTTTTCTGCTCATGTCTTTGTGACTAGAATAGATCCATGTTTGTGCACTTATTTTGAATCTCTAAATGTGAACAGAAAATTAAGAGAGCCTGGTACTCGCATCTGAAGAATATGACACTTTCCAGATGGGATTATGGATGTTTGGTTTGGGTTCTGTACTACACAGAAGGTGGGCCCTGTGGTTCCAGCTGAAACCTCCCCGCATCGCAGTTGGTCCAGACCTCCTCTAATGGTCCCACCCTGCAGCTCTGGGCAGCCTGGTCGGTCTCTGGGTTAGCACCCACTTGTAGAACGACTAAGTGCAGAATAGCTCCACTGAAAGCCAGTTATTGGTACTTGGACTCCTTCTGCACCTTATATGCATTTTCTGATTCTCCAAATGGTTGATGTTTTCTTGCTTCACAGCCCCTTAAGAATCACAGCTCCTAGAGCTCCTACACATCCCTGCATAATGCAGACAGAACAGGTATTTTCTCCAAAGGAAGGCAGCAACGGGAAACGTGTTTATCACTCCTTCCGATCATGAAAGGATGTGTTAGCTCGTGTGGACACTGCAGAGATCACAAGGTGAGGTGTTCTGTGAGCAGCAAGAACACAAATTAAAACATGGGGTCAGATGGCTAAGATGAGTCCAGATTACAGAGCCTGCCCTACCCCTAGAATGTTATTTAGATCAAGTTTAGCTTTTAGAGTCCAGGTCTGGTTAACTGCCAGCGTGGCAAAGAATCGCATGCACCTATATAAACAGGAGTCAGAATGCATTATGAATTGAAGATCGAATCACACATTGTAGAGATGAAGTAGCTGTGATTAAGCTGCATATTTACGCTGGGAAATGGCTGAAGTGGATGACCAGTGTGAAAGTTGTTGGCCAGAGACATCACATGTCTCATCTGCTTGGAATACGGAAATATATTCTAAAATAAGAGCCACTGGGGTCTTGCTCACTATAAATTCCAACTTCACAGAACTTGGCAGCAATTCACAATCTGACTGTATCTGCAAACTGTCTTCACAGATGTCTAATAAAGCAAAACTCTGGATCTCAAAATAAAATAAAATTAAATTAAATTAAATAAAACACGGGGTCAGGCGGTGGGGAAGGGAGAGCATTTTGAGTGAAGGGGAGAGAAGGTAGCAGATTCTAACAGCTCTGTGCTTTTTGTTATCTCAGCCTAGACTCTTCTTCTTAGCCAAAGAGGAGAGATGTGGTTAGCGCTGGATCCCAGGACAACTCTGCGGTGAGGTGACTCAATTACAGCCACTGGGAAGTCAGAGCAGTTAATCACCTGGCCCGAGGGAAGGATAGAGGGGCACACACAGCTTGCCCTGATGGCAGTAATACATTTCCTCCAGAAACTGACACCTTTGAAGATATCACCAAGGTTATTTTTTGTTTGTTTAATTCTGAAAGAATCTCTTAGCCTTAGTTTCCATGATTCATGGCTTCTTTTAATCATGAGTTGATAGAGAAGAGGTTTCTCTCCTGAATCAGACATGCAGACAGAAATGCTGTGGTATCTCACCCTCTGATCATCACAGCAGCCGCTGTGGAAACTTTCTTCCTGCCACTAAAGTAATAAATGTTGGAGGGGAAGGCAGAAGAAGTCCCTTGAATTCTGCTGGCTTTCTATACAATGAGAAAGCTCTGGAAAGGAGACGTTCTGAATGATAGGTACATTCATTTTCTGCTTTGCATGGCCACCAGGATAGAATCGTCAAACTTGCTGACAATGGCTACATCGGCATTTTCCAAAGTGAGTTGTAGAGACCGTTCCCATGAATGTTAAGACCGTTTCATTAAAACAGATTTCTGGGCTCAAACAAATTTGGGAAACCCTAAGTTAAACAAATCTAAACAGTTTTTTTAAATTGTAGGACTTCTTGGAGCCCTTAATATTCTAAGGCACATCACAAATATCTTAAAAGGGAATTAACAGAACTTCCTGAAACATTCATCTAAGAGACACATTTTTCTTTTTTTGCAAAGTACCTTTCCGACTAGTGTCTAATCTACTTAATTGCCTGCTTTATTGATGTCTCAGATTTTTATTTTTATTTTATTCCAATATCACAACCTGGAGGCCTGCAGAAATCCAATCACATTCTGGAACGAAATACGGATTAAAGAGGAGCTTTATTTATTGAGGGTCACAGTGAGCTGTCTGTGCCCCAGTGGTTTACTGTATCAAGAAGGCTTCATGACCAGGAAGTTGAGCTGGGTCTCACTTCCTAAGCTGAGTTTTGCAATACACGGTGATTCATTAATTTGAAGTACATTGTAGCACCCTTGGATTTTTCCCAAACTCAAATGTGAGGCCCCAACCACATCAAAACTACTGACATAAACAATTTCCCAGTGGCAAAAATTCTGAGTTAACTTCCTTCCATGAGCAGAGACAACTGTGAAGTAACTATATTCCAGAGGAATCACCCACAGGTCATGACAGCATCCACCACCAGTATCCCTCTGATAGACAATGAGATCATAGTAACTACTGAAATGGGCAAAAAGTTGAGAGGGAGGAAGTCGTGAGCAGGGGTAAGCTTGGATAAGCAAGGCCAACTCTGCATCAAGCCATGATCAAGAACACATAGGCCATCATCACCATCATCAAGTTCAGAACTATCAATACTGAAAAAAAATTCCTTTTGGGGCAAAATCTCATGGTGATTTCAAACATGCCTTAATTTGCGAAGTATGAGGAAGGAAAGTAGAGAAAACAGTAAGAAGATTCAACCCCAAGCCCAAAGAAACAGTCTTATTTTGGGAAGCCATAAAATGTATCATCCAAACCTGGACACTTCTGAGTACAAATGTGGTTCTGTGGATTACCATTCTGAGATGGATGATTCCTGGCAAACTGGAATGTATGTTATCCCAGCTCTGCGGGTAGAGAAAGCTAATGGTAGGGGAGGTTGAGAATAACTGACAGTGATCAAGTCCTCTTTCTACCCTTCCTTCTCATTAGGAAATATTCGTCAGCTGAAAAGAAAAGTCAATAGTCACGTGAAAGGGAGAGGGGTCATCGAAATGCCTTACTAAGCTTATTAAAGTTTATGAAACATCAGCCCCAAACATCCAAAAATCCACTTGGTACCTGCGACATCGGTGAGTGGGTCACTCCAGCAGAACCCGCAGAGGGCATGTCGGGCTTGAAAGGATCAAAGTCCAGATCTAACAAGGTCTCCTCTTTCTTCACCTCAGGGACTTCATTCTGTTAAAACAAAACAAAACATGCACGAGCTTGAATCTGATCAGACTTCATGATCTATTCCATGTATAACCCTCCAATTTCAGCTGATACCCCAAAGCACGCTTTGATAATTTACCACTTAGCTGGCTCATCCATGGGCTCCCAGAGTCACTACTTATGTATGATGAGAGGCGAAATAACCACCTCCAGCCAAGTATCACCTAAGATGCTCAGGTACATGGCCCAGGCTCCAGTTCTTATCCTTTGTTCAGCTCCAAGTCCAGGCAACAAAGAGAATGTCTGAGAAATGTAGCCTAAAGCCACCAAGATCCAAGGAATCTCCTTCTCTGCCAGCTCAGAAAACTCAGGTCAAGATTTACAGAGGAACAAGGAGATAAGACGGGCTAAGGCTTGGACCCGTTACAGTTACCCACTGCTGCGATGCCCCCTAGGAAGCTAAGATTTTAAAAGTAAGGGGGACTTCCCTGGTGGCGCAACGGTTTAGAATCCGCCTGCCACTGCAAGGAACACAGGTTCGAGCCCTGGTCCAGGAAGAGGCCACATGCCACAGAGCAACTAAGCCCATGAGCCACAACTACTGAGCCTGTGCTCTAGAGCCTGCAAGCCACAACTACTGAAGCCCGCGTGCCTACAGCTCATGCTCTGCAACAAGAGAAGCCACCGCAATGAGAAGCCCGCACACCTCGACGAAGAGTAGCAACTGCTCGCCACAACTAGAGAAAGCCCGCACGCAGCAACGAAGACCCAAGGCAGCCAAAAATAAATAAATAAATTTTACAAAAAGAAAAAGAAATGAGAGCGGGGGCAGAGCCACAGACATTAGAAAGAATATTAAGGAAATATTATGAACCACTTTATTCCAATACATTTGACAACTTAGATGAAACAGACAAATTTCATAAGAAACACAAACTCCCAAGGCTTACTCAAAAAGAAATGACTTGAATTGCTCTATATTGATTAAAGGAATTGCATTTACAGTTTAAGACATTTGTCCATTAATAATAATAATAATAGTAATAACAACCCTTCAGGCCCAGATGGCTTCTCTGGTGAATTCTACCACACATTTAAGGAAGAAAAAATACCAGTCCCATATAATCTTTCCTGGAAAATTGAAGATGAGGGAATACTTCCCAATTCCTTCTATGAGGCAAGCATTACCCTGGTACTAAAATCAGACAAAGATGTTGTTTTAAAAAAACACCCTGGGGACTAATAAACCTCATGAATATAGACAGAAAAACTCTAGAAAAATCTTTGGCAAATTGAATAAAAATATGTATACAAGTATAATGCATCATGACCAAATGGAATTTATCTCAGGAATGCATGATTGATTTACCATGTGAAAACCAATGAATATAATTCATCATATGAACAAATTAAAAAAGAAAACTCATATGATCATCTTAATAGTGTAGAGAAAGTACTTGAAAAAATCCACCTCCAGTCCTGTCCAAAACTCTGAACAAGGTAGGTAAAAAAGTCAACTTCCTCAACCTGATAAAGGGTATCTACAAAAACCTACAGCTATCATCATGCTTAATAACAAAAGACTGGACGCTTTTCCCCTAAGATCAAGGCAAGGACAACTTCTTCACCACTTCTTTTTGACATTATACTGGCAGTACTAGACAGTGAAATAAGGCAGGAAAAAGAAATAAAGGGCATCCAAATTAGAAAGGAAGAAATAATACTATCTTTATTCACAGAAGATACAATCACCTATATAGAAAATCCAGTGAAATCTGCAAAAAAGCTAAGGAACTAATATTGAGTTTAACAAGGCTGCAGGATACAGCATCCATATACAAAAATCAGTTATATTTACATATAACAGTATAAAAACTCAGAAACTGAAATTTTTAAAATATGATTTACAGTCACACTAAAAATACGAAATACTTAGGGATAAACCACCCAACAAAAGATGTGAAAAGCTTGTATACTGAATACTACAAAACGCAGCAAAGGTAAGTTAAAGATCTTAATAAAGGGAGAGATATACTGTGTTTATGGGTCAGACAACTCAATATTATTAAGATGTCAATGCTCCCCAAATTGATCTACAGAATCAATGCAATTCCAATCATCTGTATTGGGTTGAATACTCTGCCCACCCAGTCACCTGTAAAATCCATGTCCATCAGAAACCTCTGAATGTGACCTTATTTGGCAATAGGTTCTTTGCAGATGTAATGAAAATAACATGAGGTCATACTGGATTAGGATGGGCCTTAATGCAATAGCTGGTGTCCTTATAAGAAGAGGGAATTCTGGATATAAAGACACAAAGACAATGCCATGTGAAGATACAAAGCACACAGACACACAGGGAAAGTGCAGTGTGATGACAGAGGCAGAGAGTGGAATGATGGGTCTACACACCAACGAACACCAAGGATTGCCAGCAACCGACAGAAATTAGAGGTGCACGGAAGAATCCTCCCCCAGAGCCTTTCAGAGGGAACACGGCCCTGCTGACACCTTGATCTTGGACTTCTAGCCGCAGAACGGTGAGAGAATAAATGCCTGTTATTTTAAGCCACGCTATTTGTGGTGCTTTATTACGACAGCCCTAGAAATCTAATACAATGTCCCAAAAGTTTGTAGAAACTTACAAATTGATTCTAAAATTCATATGGAAACTCAAAGAACCTAGAATAGCTGAAACAACTCTGAAAAAGAATAACAAAGTTGAAGGACTAACCCTATCTGGTTTCAAGACAGTATAAAGGGACAGTCATCAAGATAGTGTGGTACTGGCATAAACCTAAGCAAAAAGATCAATGGAAAACCAGTCCAGAAATAGAACTATACACATATGGACAACTAATTTTCCACAAAGGTACAAAGGCAATTAAGGAGAATAATGCTAGACTTTTCAACTATTGTATATCCATATGTAAAGAAATAAATTTCAACCCATACTGACTGACTCTGGGCTTGAAAAGCACTATTTTTTCCTCTTTCCGATTTTCATCTTATTAATTCTTTCTGTCTTCAAAGAATGTTAACATGTTTACTTTGAAAAAAATATCAACTGAAAGTAGAAGCAGCTGGTCCAGAAATACGCTACATTGAAAAGAAAAGCCAGAGCGGTATTTAAAAGCAGGTTACAGACAACCAGGAAGCCAGTGACGCACATGTAAATAATCGCAGACTGGCCCCATCAGGATTGAGGAGATGAAAAAGGGCTGTCTCGTGAACGTATTTTGCAAGTTGAAAAATCTATTTCAGTTTGATTGGCTAGGAAAAAGAGGATGATTTCACGGACTTAAAATGTAAGATGCAGCCTTAGGCCGGAGAACGGAGATCTAAGAGTAGCAAAGTAAATAGTGCTGACTTGATCCCGACGGTCACACGATTTAAAGGCTGTGCTGATGTCTTGCCTTCCCGCACATCAGGGTGACAGGAGGGCTTGGAGGAACAAGCTGGGCTGTTCAGAAGATAATCCCTTTGGATTCGTAAACAAGAAAGCTATATCAAAGAGAGAAAATAGGTGACGTCATTGTCGGGAAAAGATTTAGACCAAATAGTTGGGGTATCTGCTATGAAAAAAATCCAAAAACAAGCCATCTTTTCTTCCTCACTGCTATTTGACAGGAAAATAGGCGAGAAGGGACCCTGCCCCTAGCACTGCCTCTCAAGGGGTCCCCATGCTTTTGAGCACCTTTCTTGGAATTTTTTAGATCACCCTCTGGTTGTGGGAACCAACTACAGCTAGCAGTGCCATCCAAGCAGGACACCCCTGGACCAGGACCTGCATGGGCCCGGCCCCCGTCTTTCCACTTTGGAGCATTCTCCCACCCTAACTCCACAGGGAGGGTCTATCTCATGCCCCAGGAGTCTGGGGCTCATAAACCACCAGGTTGTCCTGGAACTTGGTGGCCAGGCCTGCTGTGAAGAGGCTGGCTGGCAAGCAGACCCTTCCCACTGGCCGGCATTTCACTTACGGGGTCCCGTGAGACTGGCCATCAGGATGCTGCTGCCACGCTCACATCAAGTGACTCAGACTGCTTATATGGAGAGCCCTTGTGCCAAAAAAAGTATTTGCCCAGGACCACAATCCCTAAGGAAAGGCCTGGTGGGAGGGGACGGTGAATATCTGAATTAAAGTTAAGTAATCAAGTCAGCATAGAAAGCACTCCAGGACATTTTTTGAAGAAAAAAGGAGACAACCTTGCATGTACACATATATCTATGTGTATTTATACACATGATTGTTTTTTTGGGTCTTGATCTCTGGTAAAAATCTTATTTATTTCCCATATATTTGGTTTCCAGGGACGTAATACCTTTTAAAAATGTTTACCAAAAATCCATTTCCTAAGAATAGAGTATTTTAGGGGAATGGGAGATTATTTGAGAAGCTCTTATTTAAAGAAAGTACACAGAGATTTTGTTGCAGAACTCCTCAGAGCCCCATACCTGCTGATAGGGACTATGAAAAATGCAAAAGGAGATGCAGCCCCCACCCTTCTATGATCAAAGATGCCCTTTTCACAGCATCTCATAGGACAAATGGAAAATGCTGTTTTGAAAGAATAATGCAGGTGTGTGCATGCACACACACACACACACACACACACAGAGGGTTTCTTCCTATTTAAGTTCCTGGGAGTTAAAAACATGGAGGGATGGATTTATCCTTTATCGGGTCCATATTTGTAAACACAGAACCAGAAAAGCCAAGTCAGCCCTGTGGTCTTGATAAGCAGGCATCTCCCTATAAGCAGATAAGGATATTTCCAGAGAAGATTCTGGGAAATATATATTTCCCAAATACACATGCTACATTTAAGGTTTGGGCCATTAGAGGGCTCTGTAGACCTGATGGATTTCTGTTTCCAATCCCAGCACGTTCTCAAGAGAGAATTATCGCTGTGACGAAGCCTGGTGTATGAAACACACAAATCCATCAGAGATGAGGAATATTACATTCATCACATCTTGAGCTTCCAGGTGGGGATAATACAAATGCTTTTCTTCCCCATTATGCAAATGATAAAAATAGCAAACTGGGGGCATAAATCTATTTGTTAAATGTAAAATGACCCACTAAACATTTTGAAAATAGTAAAATAAAATTTATATATAAATATATATATGAATCACTTTGCTGTACGCCAGAAGCTAACACAACATTGTAAATCAACTATACTTCAATAAAGAAAAAATAAGTGAAATTAAATAAAGCTAGATTATATCACTCAATAAGGGAGAAAGCAGGGCTTCCTTGGTGGCACAGTGGTTGAGAGTCCGCCTGCTGATGCAGGGGACATGGGTTCGTGCCCTGGTCTGGGAAGATCCCACATGCCGCGGAGCGGCTGGGCCCGTGAGCCATGGTCGCTGAGCTTGCGTGTCCGGAGCCTGTGCTCCGCAACGGGAGAGGCCGCAACAGCGAGAGGCCCGTGTACCGCAAAAAAAAAAAAAAAAAAGGGGGAGAAAGAGACTGAAATATAAATCCTTGATTCACCCCTGCTGTTACTGTGACATGAGACTCACAGCCATTGAGTCGATGGAAATGCTTCGAGTTATAAACTGGGGTCCACCTGCTAGAACCACGTTGCCACTTACATCCAGAAGAAAATGACAGAAAATCCTTTCTGCCTCCTTCCCAGATTAAAAGAAAACAATCTATATGAAGTTGAACCCCCCAAAATGCACCCCCATAATGTCTCTGGGGGTTACTTCTTTCAAAGTCACCTGGCATACTGATGGACGTGACCCAGCCGGTAAGTTATAAACAGTAGACAGACAAAGCTTGATGATTTCAGAGCAGATACAGGCCAAGAAACCATAGCATTGAGTGTGCTGAGTCCAGACAAATGATATTTATATACACATCCAAATTTGAAGAGAAAATGTATTTCTTTAGGTTTCAAACACTGTCATAGATATAAAGCAAAAATAAAAACCTGTTGCAGAGTTCTAAAAAAAAGAAATGATAAAAGGCACAAACGTGTATTAATATATATTGCAAAATGGGAGATGCTTTCCCTTCCCTTTCCAACAGCCTTGGAGTCGTGCATACAGACTATCCAAGCTGGGGCAAGAGGGCTCCATCAGCTAACTGTGTCACTGCAGGAGCCACAGCTGCTCCGGCCACAGCTGGAGACGTTTCTGCTTTGAAAGGTGCTTCCTCTCCCTCTCCTCTCCCTAACACTTGGCTTTGCCCATCACTCTCATTCAACAACACCAGCCCACGTTACCACTCTTAGAAGGACTTAGGCACCTCTTCTGGCATCTGTAATTTTTAGAAGTGCTTTGATTCTTTTTTTTCCCCCTCTGTAAAGGACCCTTATGTGGGCCAGCAAACTGCAAATTTCTCTACTTCAGTGGCCTCAGCTGCTACATGTCCTCAGCTAAATACACAAGGCTTCTAGGTGGCCACATTCTCTATTGATGATGGAATTGAGAGGATGCTGTCATGGGGTCCAGGTGAAAGCAACTTGAGTAAGGGTATTATCACCCTAAAACACTGTCACTTTTAAACTGATGTAGCTAAAAAGAGAATGAGCTGTTAGAAATACAAAGGGACAGCACAACTTGGAAATGAAAGCTGCTCAAGTTTGGTGCCAGGGCCATGGCGGATGCTGGGTAAGATCATTTGGCTCTAAGACTGCTATCCCTGGTGGCATCTGTGTATCCACAGATATAATTGGTCCATGCGCTGATAAAAGTGCAATTCCCCCTCTTCAAAGTAGCTACTAAATCTCATTTCAAGTTCTAATTAGCTTACCAAATTCAGCATCTCATACAAACAACAGGAGAAGGAAAACAACAGCTAAAAGCATCGTGCTGATCCATAAATGCCCTCGAAAGAGATGAGAAATTATGATGTGCCACTGCACTGCTTCTGAGTTTTCATTTTCTGAGCTCCCTGTTTTTAGTACATTATTTCCATTATTATCGACAGGATGCAATTGTAATTGGGATACAATATGTAGTGTTGTTATGGATGTACTCAGTAATTACAATGTTGTGTTTGCACCCCTTGCAAAATGTTAAAATTATTTCTGACCCTGAGAACACCAGGAGGAAATGATGTTGGCATGGCTTCTCTGGGGACATTCACTCTTAACAAAGAGATGGCTTTGAGGGCATTAGGGGCAACTAAGTCAAGGCTATCCTTGAGGCAACGGGACAACCAAACTGGGACAGGTGTAGGTATAACATTGAGAGTAGCTGTAGGTGGAACACACACACAATCAGGTATCTTGAAAAGCAGGGGGAACGCTGGTGCCGAGTCACGTAAATGAATACATTTACTCCTGCTAAAGGTCAAAAGACTTAATATTCACCTCTTTGAATTTCATTTCCCTATTCTCTACTAGGGAGCAATATGGAAGAAATGATAAAAGGCACAAACGTGTATTAATATATATTGATATCACCAAGGTGCTGGTGACGTAACAGAAAAAGTGGAAGTAACCTGTGACCACCATCAGCGGTTGGTTACATCCATCTGATAGAATACCCCGGTCAAACTTTTTTTTTGGAAAAGACAATATTATGACATGAACAAAAGCTCAGTAAGATGAAGCAGAAAATTCAGGGATACATAACAATACCATCCGAATTCTGTGCTGCAAAACTGATAAAACAAAAAAACTAAAAGAAAAACTAACTAAAAGAAAGTAAACGAAAATGCATCAGCGGTTATGTTAGTGTTATGATTTAAGGGATTATTAAAATTCTTCACTTTACACTTAGTATTTTTCCCAACTTTCTATAGGAAGGATGTACAACTCTTAACAGTGGGAAAAATGAGTCTTTTCAAATACCGCGCATCTCCCATTTGGGAACCCTTTAGACACACCATGTATTGATAAAGCAAACCTGAATGACAACTAAAATTACATTGTTGGCTTGAACATCTGCCACCTTCTTTAGAGATGAGCTCTGAGAGTCCCTCTGCTGTGGTGCCTGAGCGAACATCCCAGCTCTGTATCAGGCACTCACCTGAGAAGGCGTCGTCACACTGATTTCTGGAACAAAGTTGTCCTCGAAGAAACTGATGATGTTCTCCTGCTGCAGCTCCTTTGTTGGGGTGACTTTAGGGAGAGGTGGGATAGGAGGTCCTTTTCTTGTCTAAGAAGCATCACACAAACCAGCAGGGGTTAATTCAGGCAAAGATGGCATGGGAGACATGCAGAAGTGTCACGTGCACAGAGCTAGGGGAACAGATTGACTGCTGATTGAAATGTAGGTCTGCTTAGAGCAATAAGCCCACCTGATTCAGGCAAAGAACGCCTGCTTGGGTGGCCCTCAGAGCTCTGACCACCAGTGGCCCAACGAGAAAAAGTCAGGCTATGGGGCTCCATCCATCTCAACCCAAGTGCTATATACACAGGGCTGCGGTGCCACGTGTACCTGTGCCTCTCAAGTTAAACTAAGGCAATACCTTCTCTGAAGTCAACTGAAAAAGATTTCTCACTTCAGCAGTGCGTTAGAATTCTAGAACTAACATCCAGCACGCTTTTCACTGGCGTCAATGAGACCACCATCAGCAGCATACATCTCACTAGGCACTCCAGGATTTTGGAAAATAAGCGCTTTAGAGATCGATCCATTATTCATATCTTCGTACAACGTTCCTTAGTTTCGACCATACACAAGAACGCTTGAACTGGATTGGAGACGTCAAGTTTCCCCATAGGAATTTCATTTTTGCCAAAGGCAGGGAAGGTAAGGGTGGCCATTTTCCCCTGTATTTATCTTTGCTTGGCTCTTTCTGTTTCTTTCAAACACTTGTTCCATCATTTTTGTTGAGCGCATGCGCAATATACCGTGGATGGTGCAAAAAATGTGAAATGACATACACGTCATGACCTTTCTTGTTCCAGATGTTACCTAAAGCACTGACAGGAAGGAGGCTTCATGGAAAAGGTAGGATTCGACAGAACCTTAAAGGACAGGATTCTGAGAAAAGGAAAGCATGCGAGCCTGAGGAAGCTGAGATTGTGGAACGACGTCTCAACACACTCAAGCAGAGGGTATGTGAGGAAACATAAAAATCCAAGTAAGCAAAGGAAGCTGATTCCTTGGTGACGATCACAATGCCCAAGGCTCCCACCTCAAAACCTGCCCGACTGGAAACTCTTGTCAATGTCCCCGCCCCATAGAATTATCCCAGGTGTGGTCAACTGAGCACCAGTTTTCCCAGTCCCCCTAATATTATACATGCGATCTCTTCCTACCTGCGAGGGTGACCGAGGCCGGGCTGGTGCAGGAGATGCAGGTGCCAGCGTGTGATTGGGACTCACTGTCGGGCTCGGGATGGGTGAAGGCTCCTCGGGCGGCGAAGGCGTCTTTGCGATACGGAGAGGACCCGAGTCGCTGGATGAACAGAGAGAGTAAGCAGGGCTCCTTCTAAGGAACAGAACTTCTTTCTCAGGGGCCCTCCTTCCCACAGAAAAACTGAGGCGTTCCAGGTACTGCTGGTTACCTACTCCCTTTTCCTGTTAATTCTGGTTCTTAGCAACGGTGATGTGGTAACTGGTACTATTTATGGTCCACTGTGTGCCAGATCCCGTTCATATATTATCTCTAATCGTCACAAGACTCATGCATGTTTGTCCCCACTTTACAGGTAAGTAAACTAGGGCACGGAGAGGATAAAGATCCCTGAAGTCACTGGGCAATTTAGTGGATGTGAATTCTGGCCTTGGTACTGCGAACCCCTGGCCTTTCCACTGGGCCAGACAGACTCTGCAAGGATCTTCCAAACATAAGCTGAATTAATTGAACTAATTTTACTCTTGATTTATAGGAGAATCTTGCTATGGCATAATCTACAGCAAAACCTACCCCCCAAATGATTAAGGGGGTATTAAAAAGCATCCTTAGGATAGCACTCATTAAGATTTTGTAGAAGTGCTTTCTGATGACACTTAGAAATTAATTCATTATTTCTCTTTCTGCACCTTATGGCACAGTGACTCAACTCAGACAGCTTGAAACTGCAAACATATTATGTGATGGATGAGAGTCTGTACTGTTTCCTGAGAGCCCACTACATGCCTGGCACCAGGCCAGATGCTTGTCATCAGCCCAAATGCAACGGCTAAGACACCACTCGGGATACAGCCTACTCTCTAAGAATTTCTAAACGCTACAGATTGAGGGAACAAGGTCTGCACCCCCAAATAACTGAGCAGGTACACAGCAGCAGGGTCTACGTAGTCAAGGGGCTGAGGGAATAGGTCCCATGGACAAGACGCGGACACATGCATGATTGGGGCTGTGCCAGCAATCATGGCCTCTGCTGGGAAGCACAGCCCCCAAATCTACGCCAAATGGAGACCCCGCTGAGCTCACTCACCACCTTGTTCTGCGGAGGAACATGGAAAAAAAATGAAGAACATTTGTCAAGTGGTCGTGGCCCCACTTTTTCTTCATCGTATCTGATTCAGCAACATTGCAGCTTCCAGATGCCGCTGTCCCTTTCCTCTCTGTGTTAGGGAACAACCTTTTCCCATGCACCGCATCTCTAAATCACCCAAATGTCCCTGTGATATTCTTATTACAATCCTTTCTTGGTTTCTAACCTCTTATTGAAATAATTGTATTGGAAACAGCAGCTCTATCCCTTTCCTGTATTCTTTTAGGCAACATTCTTTCCCTTAGACAAAGAAAATATACTTAATGCTCACTTAGAATAGCGGCCAGAGTAGGGCCTACAAGTACAGCTAGACCAAGGCACATCAAATAAGAAAATTACTTATTTCAGGGAAGTTCCAAACACTAATATATGGAGGTGGATATATGGAGGTGGTGGTGCCTGTGTATGAGTATGTGTGTTTTTATAAATGCGTGTGTATCATGTATATATTGACGGATGTTAAAATCACAAGTACAGAATGTCAGGACTGCATATTACCTTAGAAGCTGTTTAGTTCAACAGCACATTTTTATTTCTGTTGATTAAAAAAGAGCTCTTAAACCAGAGAGGTTATTGAACTTACTCAAGGAAGGCACAGCAAATTAACTGCAGAGTCAGAAACGTGAAAGCCGAGTCTTCTGACTTCCAACCCAAGCCTCACTAGCCTGCACTACTTGAGTACATAATGTCTGAGAAGAATGGATAAAAGGGATTCCCAAATCACAGGAGAAAGCTGCTGTGAATCCAAACCCTGGCAATGTAGACCATTTACTTACGGATCACTGAGCCTTTGGTGTAACTGACTGGTGTACTCAAAATAAAACCAAACCAACGTTCAACAAAACCGAAACAACGCAGTGCTTGCAAGGTCAAGTTAGGAGGTAAGATGATGGTGAGGTCTCACCTACCTCCTTTCTCCTTTCCCAATATGGATTCATTAAAGGTATAAGCACCAATAATAAGTATCAGGACTAACTGTTGTGAGTTTGGGGAATTGCCTTCTTCTCCAAATAAAGTAACAAGTGCAAAACTAGAAATTATATGTAAGGGACGTCCCTGGTGGCATAATGATTAAGAATCCTCCTGTCAATGCAGGGGACACGGGTTCAAGCCCTGGTCCGGGAAGATCCCACATGCCACGGAGCGGCTGGGCCCGTGAGCCACAACTACTGACCCTGAGCTCTAGAGTCCGGGAGCCACAACTACTGAGCCCATGTGCCACAACTACGGAAGCCCGCGCACCTAGAGCCCGTGCTCCACAACAAGAGAAGCCTGCGCACTGCAATGAAGAGTAGCCCCCGCTCGCCGCAACTAGAGAAAAGCTGGCGCACAGCAACGAAGACCCAACGCAGCCAAAAATAAATAAATAAAAATAAATAAATTTTTTTTAAAAAAAGAAATTATCTGTAAAAAGCTGACACCACTGCTGGAAAGCAGAGAGAGGTAGATATCAACTCTATTGTGACAATGACAAAAGTCCATGGAGATACATGTGAAGGCTAAAAGTCAATGTAAAAGCACAGAACTAAGGCTGGTGTCAGGCTCCTTGGTTTTAGATCTTTGGAGGATGAGTAAAAGACCATAGGCTGATACAGACTGCAGAATTTGCAACAATCCTTGCTTTAAAGGTGTACAGACATGAACTTGGCTCTGATGAACATGGCCTACCTGGGAGCTCCTTGAATGGTGAAGGCCTTGTCAGCGTGCTGGTCACCCAATTTCGTCATCACTTCATATAGTTTGTGGCAAAGCTAAGGGGACAGAGGCCACTGCTGTAAGTCATTCTGGTGCAAATTCAGGCTACTGACCCCAGAAAGGAACTGTTTATTGAAAAACTAAGAATCTTATGATAGTATGGATGGTCCCAGGATAATTTAACCTCTGAATAGGGTTCAACTTAAAATTCATGTCAAAACTGTCAGGCCACAAACACAAACAAACTAATATATATACAAACCAGAGCAGGAAAACTTATTGTTTACATTGATTCCATTAGAGATAAAGTCATACAACCTCCCTGCTGAACTAAGAAAATATTAGTCAATGACAGAGCTGCTGACTATGTGAATATCTGGAGACCAATTTCTCCTGAGCCTAAAGACTTGGAAATCCAACTTTAAAAACTGACTGAAAGAAAAAAAAAAAAAGACTGTAAGACTGTAACAAGCAGGCAGCGATTCATGAAAGCACAAACTAAAATCTTTACCAGATACACAGAACTGTGTGGTCACTACAAAAAAAATGTAGAAATATTATTGAGAGTCATGACACACTATTAAAAGAAACATGAAAGAGAGTGAATTCTTTGCATAATGCTATGCCATTTCATTTGCTTCCAGAACAAACATTCATTTACTTTATATTCCATAAGGAAAAATAATCTTCATTACTCACCACCGCAATTTCCTTATGAAACTTGGCCTCTAGGCTAGAGACATTTTTGAAAGTATTGACATAAAATCCAACTCGTCTACCATGTAGAGATACAAAGAGGAAAGAAGAGATGGGAAAGACTGGTCAGCAAAACTGTATTTTCAATGGCGATGACATACATTAAAAACAGATTTTCTTTACGAAATTTTGAATAACATTGGATTAAATAAAAATACCTAACGCAAAGTAGGCCCAACCTTTCCTGATTTGTTAATGAACAAAAACAGCTTCTTTCGGTATACAGCACAACCTTTCCTAGAGTGTTGGTAATAACCCCAAGAAATGGTTCTCACACTTCAGTGTGCACCGGGATCACTTGGTGGTTTGTTTCTGATTCAGTAGGTCTGAGGTGGGGACTGAGAATTTGAATTTCTAACAAGCTCTAGGTAATACTGATGCTGCTGGCTCAGAGATAACACTTTTGGAACCACTGCCCTAAGCATTTGTATTTTAGATTTGTATCTTGTAAAAGGTTTCAGATAGAGAAGTTTATTAATATTTACAAAATAGAAATGGTCTAGTTTTGGTGTCATATATTTGGATTCTGAAATTTGTTTGATAGAGAGAAATAAAAAAACCTACACATTAATTACAATTTTTCAGCTGAAGTGAGAGTGTACTTTCATTGAACAAATAAAAACACAAGCTATTCATTCGCAATACCTCAAACACATTTGTGAAGTAAAGTCATGGTGGGGGGCTTCTGTGAAATGAGCAAGGTCCCCTCGGTCTTCATTTTTAGGTCCCTAATACTTAGCACACCAGTCAGCCCACTGGATTCAGCCCAGTATCCCCAGTATAAGCTCCCTCTGCTCTAAATGAGGGCTCTTTGGACTCTATATTTAATTCAGTCCTTCTGACTCCATCTGAGTAAATCACTACTTTGATTTAATTCATGTTCTTTTTTCAGTGACAGTCTCAAAAAGCATCCCAGAATCCTGATTGGTTAATTAGATTCCAAATGCCAATCAAGAGCAAGAAAGGACCAGAAATACTAAATAGGTCTAATATATGGAATAAACATATATTCAGGGAGTTTATAATAAGAATACTTATTGGGGAATAAGACTGTGCCCATACACAGTAGGCACCCCTCTTATTTAAACAAAGGGTTGAAAGGCTAGAGAAAAGGGGGCTTCTAGTGGCTTAGCTGTGCCTTGTGGTGAGTCAAATTCCAAACAGTAGAGGTGGATGAATGTTGCATCATCATTAAAGCCAATAAAAAGAAGAGCCATCTAAGCACTTTCTTATATTCCCTCATTTAACCCTCATAACAACCCCCTAGGCAATGATTCTCATTTTATATCCAAAAAAAAAACAGAGGCACAGAGAGTTTTACTGTCCCAGGCCATACAGTTAATAAGTAGAGAACCAGTATTTGGTTGCAAAAGGAGGAAAACGCAATAGAAAAGCATGGAATGTTTGCCAAGAAATTCTGCTGAAGCGTGAATGTTGTTATTTCCATGCTTTCTCATGAATTACGTGGTTTGGAATTTTAATAAAATAAAAGCTAGAAGTTCAATGTAGAGGTTCGGAAATGAAACAATAGTTGAGTGCTAAAATCCATTCTACCAATAAGACTTACTTCTCCTATGGCTTAACCTGTACCTTAGATTCCTACCATGTTTCACTTAATCTTTTTTTTTTCTTTATAAGATTAGTTTATTTGGGTTTTCTTCATCTTTTTTTTCAACTTCATTAAGGTCTAACCGACAATTAAAATTGTATGATATTTAAAGCGACATGATGGTGACTTGATATATACATTGTGAAAGGATTCCCCCAACTAGTTAATGAACACACCCATCACCTCACATACTCATCTTTTTCTTGTAGAACATGTAAGTTCTATTAGCAAATTTCAATTATATAACACAGTGTTATCAACTACAGTCACCATATTTTACATTAGGTTCTCAGTCCTTATTCATTAGAGCTGAAAGTTTGTCACTTTTACCAACCTCTCCCTACTTCCCCCACCGCCAGCACCTGGCAACCACTTTTCTACACGGTTGCTATGAGTTTGCCTTTTTTAAAAAAAGATACCACATATAAGCGATACCATGCAGTATAACCTCACACCTATTAGAATGGGTATCATCAGATACCCATGACAAGAGAAAACAAATGTTGGCAAGGATGTGGAGAAAACGGAGCCCTTGTGCACTGTTGGTGGGAATGTAAATTGGTGCAGCTGCTATGGAAAACAGTATGGAGATTCCTCAAAAAAATTAAAAATAGAACTATCATATGATCCAGCAATCCCACTTCTGGATATATATACATGAGGGAATGGAGACAGAATCTCAAAGAGGTATCTGCACTTCCATGTTCATTGCAGCATTATTCACAATAGCCAAGATATAGAAACAATCCGAGTGTCCATCAACTGATGAGTGGATAAAGAAGATGGGATATATAGATACAATGAAACATTATTCAGCCATGAGAAAGAAGGAAATCCTGTCATTTGTGACAAGACATATAGACCTTGAGGGTATTATGCTAAGTGAAATAAGCCGGACAGAGAAAGACAAATGAACGTTTCGCTCAATTTTAATATTCTTTATCTACAGTGATCATGTGGCCCCGAATTCACCTACTTTTTCTTTTAATTGATTTAAAGTACAGTTGACCCTTGAACAACACAGGTTTGAACTGTGCAGATCTACTTACACATGGATTTTTTCAATAAAGATAGTACCTGTATTTCCATTTGACAGATCTTTAAATTAACTGTGTAGGGGAAAGCTTGTGTTCAATAAGAGATCATAATATGTGGAGTCAAAAGAACTAGGGTTTGAGTTCTGATTCTAGCTGAACTGTTTCAGTTTCCTGCCCTTGGATGAGTCATTTATCAATTCTTTTGTTTTTGAGGCGGAGCTAGCAGTACTCGGATTTTAGACTGTATGGGGGTCAGCAACCCTGCGTTGTTCAAGAGGCAACTGTAGGCTTCCCTGGTGGCGCAGTGGTTGAGAGTCCGCCTGCCGATGCGGGGGACGCGGCCACAGCAGTGAGAGGCCCGCGTACCGGAAAAAAAAAAAAAGAGACTCTAAGACATTACCATTTCCCCAAAGGACTTGTCTGAGGCATCCTCAGGTCCCTCCTGGCAGCTGTCAAGGCCAACTTAATTTCTTTATTAAGATGTTTCTTTGTTCTCAGAAATGGTGGAAAGGATTAAAAGCTCAGCTTACCGCAGTCCCAGCTTGCCAGCCAGGATGCTCGCACCTTGGCACTGCCCTGAGGGAAGCCTGTCCCCCCTGGGAGCTGGTCACTGTTTTCCCCCAGAGCCCCCTACAATGGAAGAAGAATACTCTGCCTGTAAGTCTGTTTCTGTTTCATAGATAGGTTCATTTATGCCATATTTTAGATTCCACATATAAGTGATATCATATGGGATTTGTCTTTCTCTTTCTGACTTAACCTCACTTATGATCATGTCTAGTTGCATCCATGTTGCTGCAAATGGCATTATTTTGTTCTTTTTTATGGCTGGGTAGTATTCCATTGTATATACGTACCATATCTTCTTTATTCATTCATCTGTCAATGGACATTTAAGTTGCTTCCATGTTTTGACTATTGTGAAAAGTGCTGTTATGAATATAGGGGCGCATGTATCTTTTTGAATTAGAGTTTTCATCTTTTTTGGATATATGCCCAGGAGTAGGATTGCTGGATCATATGGTAATTCTATTTTTAGTTTTCTGAGGAAGCTCCATACTGTTTTCCATAGTGGCTGCACCCATTTACAGTCTCACCAACAGTGTACGAAGGTTCACTTTTCTCCATATCCTCGCCAAGATTTAGGATTTGACTTAAAGCAGTGTTGCGTGACAAGCACAGTTCTGTTTATTCAGGGTGGTAGCATGGGGGTGCTGATGGGAATTGAGAGATACAAGGCCCCACTTCACCCAACAACTTCTTGTTCAACCACTGAGTGGGAAAACTGCACTTAATGGCATGAGAAATACAGAATACCTATAAATAAGAAGAATATTTAACATCTAAAATAGGAATGAAGTTTGGGTTAACAGGTAAGGGCTGCAAGTAGAGGCTTCGTATCAAAGACAGAAGACTAGATGAGCTATTGGAATAAAGGAAGTTCTTCCAAAAGCTAAAAGAGTATCCTTGTAAATTTCAAGGTTAAGGACAGTTCTCCTAATGCTGCTTAGTTGAGATTTGGGTCTCCACCTGAGAAATATACCAAGGTCTAAAACTGTGCCATCCAATGTAGTAGCTGCTAGCTACGTCAGGTTATTTAAATTTAAAAGAGTTAAAGAGAAATCATTTTAATTTAAAATTCAGTTCCCCGGTCACACTAGCCATATTCCAAGTGCTCAACAGCTAGCCACATGTGGCAAGTAGCTACTATATCGGAAATTACAGATTACCGAACACTTCTATTGCACAGTGCTGAAGCATCACACGGAATAAGACAAGATAAGGAATATTCTCTGTTCGTGCACTTCTATAACCTGTACAGAAACATCTTTACCTTGACCATAATGATGGTAACTCTTCTTGTAAGTCAACGTTAAACTCTTCAAACACTTTCTGTGCTTTCTGAAATTCCTCTTCTGCCTAGAAGTGACATATAACATGTTTACACTAAAAAATATCACATAGACACAAGCCATTTCTAGACCAAACATAGCTTAATATAAAATAGGAACAGCTTTATGGCATCCCGGAAACATTTTGGGAAGGAGAGAATCTGGTAAAAATCCACAAGATTTTTTTCAATAAAAGTGAAATACTGGGGACTTCCCTGGTGGCGCAGTGGTAAAGAATCCACCTGCCAATGCAGAGGACATGGGTTTGATCCCTGGCCTGGGAAGATCCCACGTGCTGCGGAGCAACTAAGCCCGTGCGCCACAACTACTGAGCCTGCGCTGTAGAGCCCGCGAGCCACAACTACTGAGCCTGTGCTCTAGAGCCCACGAGCCACAACTACTGAGCCCATGTGCCACAGCTACTGAAGCCTGAGTGCCCAGAATCCGTGCTCTGCAACAAGAGAAAGCACCACAATGAGAAGCCCACGCACTGCAACAAAGAGTAGCCCCTGCTCGCCGCAACTAGAGAAAGCCCGCGTGCAGCAACGAAGACCCAATGCAGTCAAAAATAAATAAATAAATTAATTTTTTAAAAAGTGAAATACTGAATCTTATTTCAAGAGGAAAATGTGATTGATTACAATGTTGCTCTTGCATCTCTTACAGAGTCATTCACTCTACAAAAATGCATTAACAGCCTGTCACGTACACTACTCTGCTCGGGATACTGGACATGGATGCTTCTCCAAGAAATTCCCTGTCTAGTGGGAAGTCTAAGTAATTACACTACAAGAAAGGGCTTATAAGCTGTTATGGAGTAGCTATTAAGGAAGATGGTGCAAGGAATAGAGAAGGTTCCATAGGGCAGGTGATGTTTTAACTTGATATCAAATCTTGAAGAATGAGCAAATGTTTGTTAACAAAGGGGATGGAGAATGGACTGCAATACATAAAAGGTGGCGTCGCTGGATTTGGGGTGCTAGTCACTAACCATGTGGACTTATCAGACTGTTCCACCTTTGTGCACCTCAAATCCGTAACATGGACATAGCAACGCCCACCTCACAGGTGTTGTGAGTATTAAAGAAAGAGGATGTAAATGAAGTGTTGAACGTGGTGCCTGGCACCTCAGGGGCCTCGCGTGAAGGGCGGCTCTCATCACAGCTGCTCAGCAGCTGGTACTGTAGGTCACGGAGGCTCCAGCTTAGGACATGTGTAGAGGAAGGAAAGGAGGGGAAAGAAGACTTGAAAGCTGACAAGGATGGAGAGGGTGAGTCAGAACCAAAGTGCGAAGGTCGCATGGGCCATGGTAAGGAATTTGGAATTTTTTTTTCTACAGGCAATGGGAGCCATTGAAAGACTTAAGCAGGGGAGAAGCTCTATCTAGATAGGTGCTGCAGAAAGGCCATCCAGGCAGCTGTGTGTGTGCAGGTGGGGGAAGGCAAGACTGGATGCCAAGTGAGAGGTCAGCAGGTGTCTCCAGTGAGTTGTCAGCCAATGACTGACATACATGGTAAAAGCTCCGGAAATGGGTCTTCTAAAAGAAAAAGAATGTCATGCAATTGTAGTACACATCTGTACTCTCAAGCACAATTTCTGTCTGAGAATTTCACACTCGATTTCCTAGTTGAATCTGCATTCTGGCATCAAGTCTGGAGCACGACCACAGAAAGAATGTAAGGACGCATTACTTTCTTTGATCAGATAGTACTGTTGGGGGCAAACGTTTATTATGATGAAAATGTGAGTCAGTGTCACCCACGTGAACTCTACTATGACCTGAAAACCCTTAATGTTACTTAAAAATTATGAACAGCAGCCCACAAGCACCATACTTCCATTTCAATTCTGCCCTGATTCCAATCTCCATGAGAAAGGAAAGATTTCATTTTCAAAAGCAAAGTTGCTATAGGTCACGGAGCATGGAGAGTGGTGACAACAGTGGGATAGGTCCCTACCTTAGTGATGCGACTCTCATCCTTCCTCTTGGAGCTCTGCAAAGCTTCCAGATGGTGGCGGGCACTGTCATAGTCCACCAGCTTCCTGCTGCGCTTTGCAATGCGGTTCTGCCAACAGGGAAACATATGCACTAAGAAAGAGACGCGGTCACAGACTCTCTTCTTGACTGCCAAAATGCCTTCCTTGTCGGCAGTGGCTGAGGACCTTGACTGGAGATCGAGGTGAACCAGAATTTCACTAGACAAATGATCCCTGGAAAACAGACTACAGCCTCCACTCCTTTGTGTGAAAACCATTAGGTAAAGGCCTCCCTTCCAATAATTAGGACAATCATGAGGAGGTGAAGGCAGAATCTGCAGTCAAAGACCAGAGAAATTCCAGAACAGGTTGAGGGAAGCACATAAACCTATACTCTCTGTTAGTCTCTATTCTAGATCTTTAAATGTTCCATTTTGAAGACAGTACAAGACTCTATTAGGATTTGGTTTTATAATTCTAATAGCACTCACACTAACAGCAGTTCTGTAAACCAGATTTACTTCCTAAGAAACCCTGTTTCCTAGAAGTGTTTGTCAATCCTTTTGTTCATTCAAATTATCTGAGGAGATTTAAAAATATATTGATTTCTAGAGACTTTTGTTTCCAGTTAGGATATAGGGAGCTACAAAGAATGTTACTGCCACACTAGCAAGAAAAAAATCTGGATAATTTATAAAAGCATAAATTGTCTTGATTGTATCACAGACATGAAGTCACAAGACAATAAACGAATCTCAATTCCAAAGAGGGATGAGTCTCTTCAAGGAGAGATGAGACATACCAACTCTTTCACCTTAGGCAGGTAAAAGCTGTGGCCACCATACAAGTGGACAAGAGTAGTCAGCTAAAATTTTAACACATTGTTTAAGGTCTATTGTGGGCTAACGTGTCAGTTTGGAATAGCTGGGTGTCCAAGACACAAAGGGAAGTTGCACTTACAGGCACGCTCTTTCCTTGGGCCTCTATTGGATGCTATGAGAAAGTCTGGGGACAAGACACTCCCTCGCAGTGCACGTGAGAATGAAATGATCTCTGATGGCTATGGGGGTAGAAATACAAAGCCCTGCCCATTCCCTTGGACATTTTTCTCTTTACAAAGCAAAAGCCTTAAGCCACTTGAGGAGGAAACAACAGATCCTCTGGTCCACAGAGACCAGGCAGAGATCCACTGATTCTGGGAGAAACGTAGAAGCAAAATCAATCTGGCCCCAGTGATGGATAGGAATCCCTTGGGCCCCTAGATATATTCAAAAATAATTGTAACACACAGAAGAGTGGGAGAAAATAAAACCCACTTGGGGAGGAACATAAAACCCTCTTAGGCCCAAGATCTGATTCCTACAACAAGAAGAGGTCTGATCCCACTTGGGCAGGGTCAGGAAACTCCTATTCGAGCTCAACCACAGATACGAGGCCGACTTTGCCTAAGACAGGCCAGGAAAGTAAAACATAAAACAGCCTTGCCTCCACTCCAAGCCCAGCACTGAATAACAAGAAACAGCTGCCTACCACTGGAGAAAGGACAAGCGTATGGAGAGAGACCCCCTCTGAAACACTGGCACACAAGGACACCTGAAATCTGAGGGGGAGCAGGAACACTGAGAAAAACTCTCTGGCATCCAAGGGCCCAACCAATGTGGGTCAAAGTAGAGGCAAAAACTAGACTTCAACCCAAGAGTCTGAAAATGTTATAGATGTTAGACTATACGTGCAAGGTATGAGCAGCCCAATTCCAGAGGAATTCGAAAGTGACAGTGCACTGAAAGTAACAATAGCAACAACAAAACACAAATCCAGCTCAAGCTGCAAGCAGATTAATTTGAACTCTCACACTACTGGCTTGACAAAAAGGCATGCCCATTGCCAGGCATAAATATTACTCCAGTCTTCACTATTCTACACACGATGTCTGGCATTCAATCAAAAATTTTGAAACACACACAGTAAAAAAAGAAAAACGGCCCATGAGAAAAGACAGAGCAAGCAACAGAACCAGACTCAGACATGACCCAAATGTTGGAAGTATTAGTAATTTTGTGGGGGGGGCTGCACCCATGCAGCATGTGGAATCTTAGCTCCCCAACCAGGGATTGAACCTGTGCCCCCTGCAGTGGAAGTACAGAGTCTTAACCACTGGACTGCCAGGGAAGTCCCCAGTCAGTAATTTTAAAATAACTATGACTAACATGTTAAAGTATCTAGCTGGAAAAGGTAGACAAAATACATAAACAGATAGAGAATTTCAACAGATCCATGGAAATTTAGCTAAATGGAAATCAAATGGAAATGATACAATTTATCAGAGAGGAGAAATTTCTTCATTAGACTTAAAACAGCTGAGGAAAGAAACAGTACAGTTCAAGATAAATGAAATGAAGAGAAATTTTTCTCATTAAAACACAAAGAGAGGGACTTCCCTGGTGGCACAGTGGTTAAGAATCTGCCTGCCAATGCAGGGGACATGTGTTCGAGCCCTGGTCTGGGAGGATCCCACATGCCGTGGAGCAACTAAGCCTGTGCGCCACAACTACTGAGCCTGTGCTCTAGAGCCCATGAGCCACAACTACTGATGCTGCGTGCCACAATTACTGAAGCCTGCACACCTAGAGCCCGTGCTCCACAATAAGAGAAGCGACCACAATGAGAAGCCCACGCACCACAACAAAGAGTAGCCCCCGCTTGCCGCAACTAGAGAAAGCCCACACCCAGCAATGAAGACCCAATGAAGCCAAAAATAAAAATTAATTAATTAATTTTTAAAAATCACTAAAGAAACCCCCACAAAGTGAGCAAAAGTTTAAAAAAAACAGAATCAAGCATACAAGACCTATAATACAATATCAAATATCAAACAGTCTAACATCATGTAACTGGAGTCTCAAAGAGAGGAGAGGGAGAGGCAGGGAAATATTTGAAGTGATCATGGCTGAGAATTTTATAAAATAAGGAAGACATCAGAAAAGTACACGTCCAAGAAATTCATAGAATCCCAAGAGGGATAAAGACCAAACAAGACACAGACAGCTACACCAAAACCAAACTGCTTAAAATCAAGAATAAAGAAAAAAAATAAGTACAAAGGTAAGAATTACGGAAGACTCGTCTTCAGAAACTGTGCAAGCCAGAATACAATGGAGTAGCATCTCTTAAGCACTGAAAAATAAAAAACCAAGAGAGAGTTTTAGAATTCAATTCCCAGTGAAAACACCTTCCAAAAGTAAAGGTGAAATACACGTTTTTTAAAAGACAAACAAAAGCTGGGGGAACTCACTGCCATATAAGAATTTTAATACCAACAGGAGCTGTACAAAGAAATGAGTACCAGAAATGGTAAAACTTAAGGTAAATAGACAAGATTTTGGTTTTTTACTTTGAATTGCTTGAAAAGGTCACTGAACTAGAGAAAAGCAGAAACAACAGATCATGGGCTTTATAACCTATGTATAGGGAAAATATATGACAATAATAGCACAAGGGAAGGGAGGGAAGAGCTGGAAATATACTGCTATAAGGTTCTTAGACTGTACATAAAGCGCTGCAACGTTATTTGAAGTTAGACGTGATAAGTTAAAGATGTACATTGCAAACTGTAGGGCAACCACTAAAAATCAAGTTAAGGAGGAACAACTAATAAGCAAATAGTGTAAAAATACTGATTCCTGAGCCCCAGACTAAGAGATTCTGATTTAGTTAGTCTGAGGCAAAGTCCAGGCATCTGTCCTTTTTAAAAAAATCCCCAGTGGTCTAGTTATGCCCAGCTAGTCCAATACTGAGAACTGCAGAAGAGGATCCTTAAAAAACTTTAAATTTCATATGGTAGGAAGAAGAAAAACAACAACAATATAAATGTGTATTGTTTACAAAACAAAGTCCTCACAGCGATGCCCAGTATGGGTGTGTCAGGGATTTTCCCATTTTACAGGTAGGGAATTTGAAGTTGCATGAGATTAACCTCTAACTTGTCCAGAATTACTCAGAAAGTCTGTGGTGAAAGATGAATTAGGTATCAGCCCCGGGACCAGGGCCAAGAGTAGGGTGACTCCAGTGAGACACCTAGGGCACATGTTTAAGGAGGCTCTTCCTCTTGGGGTAATGTTAATGCAGGGTCAGCAGTCCTTATATTTTGAACCCTCGTGCCCCCACTTGTCTCACTCACTCCCTGCCCCTGATGCTTGGTTAGTGCTCTTTCCGGCACCGCCCAGGTGTCTCTGACAGACTCTGTCATCCAGCTGCCATCTGTCACTCTGTGCTACTCCTCTACATCCACTTCAGGGGTGACGACAGGTAGGGCGGGGCAGTTACTCTTGTTTAGCTACTTCCAAATCCCTTTCACTTTACCCTCTGCACCGACCATTTCCGACTGGTGTCAGTGGAAGGATGGCTGACATACCACGTTCACTCAAAATATGCGATGGGTCAAACCATAATTCAAAAAAGAGTCATGCACCAAAATGTTCATTGCAGCTCTATTTACAATAGCCCGGAGATGGAAACAACCTAAGTGTCCATCATCGGATGAATGGATAAAGAAGATGTGGCACATATATACAATGGAATAGTACTCAGCTGTAAAAAGAAACGAAATTGAGCTATTTGTAATGAGGTGGATGGACCTAGAGTCTGTCCTACAGAGTGAAGTACGTCAGAAAGAGAAAAACAAATACCGTATGCTAACACATATATATGGAATCTAAGAAAAAAAAATGTCATGAAGAGCCTAGGGGTAGGATGGGAATAAAGACACAGACCTACTAGAGCATGGACTTGAGGATATGGGGAGGGGGAAGGGTAAGCTGTGACAAAACGAAAGAGAGGCATGGACATATATACACTACCAAACGTAAGGTAGATAGATAGTGGGAAGCAGCCGCAGAGCACAGGGAGATCAGCTCGGTGCTTTGTGACCGCCTGGAGGGGTGGGATGGGGAGGGTGGGAGGGAGGGAGATGCATGAGGGAAGGGATGTGGGAACAGATGTATATGTATGACTGATTCACTTTGTTATAAAGCAGAAACTAAAAAAAAAAAAAAAAAAAGAGTCATGCACCAAAATGTTCATTGCAGCTCTATTTACAATAGCCCGGAGATGGAAACAACCTAAGTGTCCATCATCGGATGAATGGATAAAGAAGATGTGGCACATATATACAATGGAATAGTACTCAGCCGTAAAAAGAAACGAAATTGAGCTATTTGTAATGAGGTGGATGGACCTAGAGTCTGTCCTACAGAGTGAAGTACGTCAGAAAGAGAAAAACAGATACTGTATGCTAACACATATATATGGAATCTAAGAAAAAAAAATGTCATGAAGAGCCTAGGGGTAGGATGGGAATAAAGACACAGACCTACTAGAGCATGGACTTGAGGATATGGGGAGGGGGAAGGGTAAGCTGTGACAAAACGAAAGAGAGGCATGGACATATATACACTACCAAACGTAAGGTAGATAGATAGTGGGAAGCAGCCGCAGAGCACAGGGAGATCAGCTCGGTGCTTTGTGACCGCCTGGAGGGGTGGGATGGGGAGGGTGGGAGGGAGGGAGATGCATGAGGGAAGGGATGTGGGAACAGATGTATATGTATGACTGATTCACTTTGTTATAAAGCAGAAACTAAAAAAAAAAAAAAAAAAAGAGTCATGCACCAAAATGTTCATTGCAGCTCTATTTACAATAGCCCGGAGATGGAAACAACCTAAGTGTCCATCATCGGATGAATGGATAAAGAAGATGTGGCACATATATACAATGGAATAGTACTCAGCCGTAAAAAGAAACGAAATTGAGCTATTTGTAATGAGGTGGATGGACCTAGAGTCTGTCCTACAGAGTGAAGTACGTCAGAAAGAGAAAAACAGATACTGTATGCTAACACATATATATGGAATCTAAGAAAAAAAAATGTCATGAAGAGCCTAGGGGTAGGATGGGAATAAAGACACAGACCTACTAGAGCATGGACTTGAGGATATGGGGAGGGGGAAGGGTAAGCTGTGACAAAGCGAGAGAGTGGCATGGACATATATACACTACCAAACGTCAAATAGACAGCTAGTGGGAAGCAGCCGCATAGCACAGGGAGATAAGCTTGGTGCTTTGTGACCACCTAGAGGGGTGGGATAGGGAGGGTGGGACGCAGGGAGACGCAAGAGGGAAGAGATATGGGAACATATGTATATGTATAAATGATTCACTTTGTTATAAAGCAGAAACTAACACACCACTGTAAAGCAATTATACTCCAATAAAGATGTAAAAAAAAAATGCAATGAATTAGCCCAGCAGAGTAGAGAGAAGGGTGCTAACAAGGTGACAAAGCTCATTACTTTCAGCAGACATCTGTTACCTTCCAAGGAGCACTGCCCCTTGAGGTAGTGGCCTTGTGTAACTCTGTGAAAACTTTTACAAAACTCTGCTTTGTGAACTTGGTTGGGGGTGGGGAGGTTGTCCTTTAGTATCTTCCAGAAAAACAAATCTTGATGCTTTGAAGATAAACTTGATTTTCGAAAAGAGCCAAAATTCAACTACTTCCAAGCCTGGGAACAGTGCACTGGATCATCTTATTTTTTGTTCAAAAACAAGAAGTGAAGTAAATAATGTGAGTCATTTTCTTGTGTAACTGAAAAGTCAATTACAGAATACAGCTTACCATGGTAGAAGTGACATTTTGAAGGTCATCACTCATTTTGATGCATATATTTTTGTGTTGGCAAAACATATCAATCTTATTGCCTTACCTATCTGATATTTGGGAAACCTGAAAAAAGAACCACATCTCCTAAGAAAGGGTAGAGTTAATACACTATAGCTTTCACCTGGAAAATGATACAATTCTTTTTTAATCATCCAATAGTAAATTTTATTAAATAAATTTACTAGCTTAATCGTAAATAGCTTAATTAAATGGCTTTTAAATATTTACTTATTTTAGTTATTTATTTATTGTTATTATTTTTGGCTGTGTTGGGTTTTAGTTGCAGAGCTTGGGCTTCTCTCTAGTTGTGGCGTGTGGGTTTTCTCTCTCTAGTTGTGGTGCTTGGGCTCCAGAGCACATGGGCTCTGGAGCTGTGGGATCTTAGTTCCCTGACCAGGGATCGAACTTGTGTTCCCTGCATTGGGAGGTGGATTCTTTACCACTGGACCACAAGGGAAGTCTCACTTAAACGGTTTAATTAAAAGTTCTTCAGATTCCCCACTATGCATTGACCGTATGCAGTGAAGAAAGTAATTTACTAAATTTTTTTAAAATTTCAACAATAACTCCAAGTTGGAATTCATTTTGGCCCACTGCTGTAAATATATGTTTAATGGCTCATGCACAGCTGCCAAGATAAAATCTAAACTTCATTTTACAATAACTGCTAACAGCTGTAAGCCTGTGTAGGTTGGGGACAAGCTGGCTCTTATTACAACATTGATTTTAGATATCAGTGCTGCACAACAAAAACTGTAACACCAGGTGCCCTGCCAGTCACAGCTGGAAAAGTCAAACACCATTCCCTCATGAATGGTACTGCATAGCCCTTGCTGATGGGCTGCAGTAAACATTTGGAAATTTGCCTAACCATGCACACCCTGTTGGTGTTAATGAGTCAAGGAAGTCAACTGTGTTCCAGGCTTTGAAAATGCTCCACTGTATTTTTAATCATAATCCTCCTTTTCATCAATAACCCATTCACTACATAATCTCTCAGCACTCACTTTATGAAGTGACAGAGTCTGTATCCACATCTAACTTCCGTCCATTGAGTAAAAGGCACAACATCTGTGTATGTTCACAGAAGAAAAGTCTTTCAACGATTAGAAGCAGCTATCCCGACTGCTCTCCAACCCCAGATTGCTTCCTTTCCAAGTTAAACACTGCTATTTCCTTCACTGTTCACCATATGAAATGGTTTTACAATTGTCTATCTTGGTTGAAACCCTATGTGTATGCTCTAATATTCTGAATGTGACTTCAGAGAAATAGAGAGAGAGATTATGTAGGCTCTTTCCATGATGCAGGTAAAGCCATGATGCAGGTAAAACCATATTTCATTTATCTTCAGGGAATCCAGCTAGATAACATGATTCCAAATCTCTCATGTAAGATGTCTCAGTAACTGGAGGATCATCATTGTGTGTGACCTCAACCATGGACCACAGGAAAAGAACAGCTTAAACAAAATAAAAGGACTTCCCTGGTGGCACAATGGTTAAGAATCCGCCTGCCAATGCAGGGGGCGCGGGTTCCAGCCCTGGTCTGGGAAGATCCCATATGCCGCAGAGCAACTAAGCCCATGCACCACAACTACTAAGCCCACGCGCCACAACTACTGAAGCCCGTGTGCCTAGAGCCTGTGCTCCGCAACAAAAAGAAGCCACTGCAATGACAAGCCTGCACTCAGCAACGCAGACCCAACGCAGCCAAAATTAATTTAATTAATTAATTAATTAATTAAAAAATAGAATAAAAGTTCCACTGAGTGTTTCAACAAACTGAAAAGACTAACCAACATAACCCATCATGAGTTTATTTTAATCTCTCTGTTTCAACAAAGGTACTTCTGTATGTCTTCTGAAATTTTACGCTCCTAGAGAGAATGGTCAATTTCCAAATAGCTAGTGCTGGGCAGTATCATAACAAATAACAAATAACAAACAGATCCTTCACACATTTTTGATGATACTAAGTTTTTGTTCCTGAAGCTCAACAACTTTTCAAATGTATTCTCCTGTAGTCAATTGCAGCCTTTATTTGCTTATCTAAGTTGTACTATCAAATATTATATGAATAATTTAGACAAGTTGCGAGGTTCTTTGAAATTTTCAAGTAGGAAGACAAACGTTTCTTATACCTAATTTATTAGGAATTGATTTTTATGGAGACTGAATTACCACACAATAAACAGTATTCTAAAGCATGATAATAATTCTGAGACTGTTTGCTCCACAAATGCTGCAAATTCCAAGACAAAATGTCAATGCCTATAAAATTATCTTAAGATATCTCAAAACACATTCCCGGTGTACAGAATTTTAATTTTTTAAAAAATTGTTTAGGGCTTCCCTGGTGGCGCAGTGGTTGAGAGTCCGCCTGGTGATGCAGGGGACGCGGATTCGTGCCCCAGTCCGGGAAGATCCTACATGCTGCGGAGCGGCTGGGCCCGTGAGTCATGGCCGCTGAGCCTGTGCGTCCGGAGCCTGTGCTCCACAACGGGAGAGGCCACAATGGTGAGAGGCCCGCGTACCGCAAAAAAAAAAAAAAGTTTAATTTCTCAGAAAATTTTTAAAACTGACTTAATACCTTTCCAAATTAAGATGTAGCTATACAATGACTCGGTAAAGCATTCTGCTTCCTATTATGATAACGTCACCTAGAATTCCTCATTTAGATTTGTTCTCTGGGACATTTTGCCAACAAGGCTAATGTGTCCAGTCTGACCCACACAGGTTTTTGTCTGGTGCCTCTGGTGTCCCAAAACACACTTCGGGTGTTGGCCATCTAGCATTATGCACTCTGTGTGGGACTGAGGAAACGAACGTCATTGATAGGAGTATAGTTTTGGCCAAGAAGCTTCACTAGGTTTCACGGCCTAGGGCGGTGCACATTATTGCAGATGGTTTCCTGGTGTCTGGCAATGGCTATAAAGAAGGCCAGGTAAAAAATGGAACTTCACATCAGAGGTCACCTAGCAAGATACTGAAAATGCCCAAGGACACTGGTTCATGGCCTCCTCGCTCTACAGGAAGGGCACATGGCTGTCTTACCTAGCAGTCCTCTTTGAGCTGGGAAAACAACTAGGGAGCACATCTATTAATGCTACCATTTGCTCTATACAGCCGGGATGGTTTAAAGACCATCTATACCTTAAGAGTCAATTTCAAATCTGTGATATTCAATCCTTCACTTGTATATTTTCCTTTCATTGAGTCCAAGTGTCGAATAAGACAAATGTTTTAGACAAGATATTTTTTAGATCCAGATGCAAATGTATTTGAAATGCTTACATCTTAAGAATTCAATGTGAACCTGAAAATTTCAAGGAGAGAAAAAATATGCAGGTGTACTATGAACATACACAAAATAAACAGTAAGGAAAAGATCAGATTTTGCTCTCACATGTGTAATGAGAAGTTTCTCCTTTCCTCATGACCTTTGTTTATTCTAATAGAAATTCTTGCCAAATGCCATATAACCAAAAGGTTTGAACATAAAGAAGATTGGAATTTTTTGGTATCTCTGATTTATGATTTTCTATCTATAGGATTAAAAAGACTTCTGTAGAGAACTAAAAGCTGAAGCAGTTCATTAAAGGGGGAAATGTGATTTCTGGAACTATATTTCATTTTAAACTGTTAGGAACAGGATAAAAATCTCATGCTTAAATAAATGAAAAGTTACCAACTGTCTTTGATGCCAGCTTGAGCACTTTTAATTCTACTTATCTCTTGCCCATGTTTTAATAAGAACATGGGACCATTCAATTCTTCCCTTTATAGACACAGAATAAAATACCTTTATGTCAGGAAATTGGCCCAGATAGGTGTCCAGTGTCAGCAAGGACCCATCCACTAGTTTTTGATGGAAGTCTTCCCACAGCACATCACATTTCTGAAAGAAAAAGAGAAATAAAGAGACAACTGCAGAATTATTTTAATTGGATAACTTTCACCAACTTCTAAAAAACCTGAAACTATAAAATTAAATAAGTTCTACTTCCCTGGCTAGTAAATGCTAGAAAAGTGTGGATTATTTAAAAATACAGTAATTTGGCTACCAGTTCTAATTTATAATATAGGCTACCTAAGGGCTCAGCTCATTTAAAAATGTGTTCCTGATTCCGAATTACTAAAGAATGTAGAAACTTCAAAAGGTCCCCAGATTCCTATAAATGGACTTTGGGGCTAGGAGTCTGTGAAGAATTCCACAAAGACAGTTTGCTTCTGAAGCAATCCATGAAATTAGAAACCACTCCAGACAAACAACAAACCATTGCTGAAGCCTCCACATGTAGAGCAGAAAATGTAGTCATACTGGGAAGGGCCCTACCATTTATGGAATATCAATTATGATAAACACAGTGAGTATTAGATATTATTATTATTGTTACTTCTATTACTGTCAAGGCATTGGGTTAAAAGCTGTATGTGTCTCTGTGTGTATGTGTGTATGTGTGATTTAATTCTCACAATAGCCCTATGAAGAAAGTCTCATTGTTGCCATTATACAGAAGATGATGCTGAAGTCCAGAGATGTTACATAATTTGGCTAAGGTCATGCAGCTGGTATATGACAGACTCTGGTTTCAACCCTTGAATCTGAAGCCCATGATCTGTCGATGACACCAGGCTGCCTCACCAGAACAGAGTTCATAGCCCAGCTGTGTGACTTTGGAGAACTGAACGTTCCTGAGTTTCAATTTCTCCAAGTATGTGAGTTGACAACATAAACTTGCTTCACAGAATCCCAGGCACGTGCGCAAGAACGTCATTCCATATTCCTCCCATTACTACATTGGGCGTCTCCTGACAATGCCTACCCTTTCTTTTTTCTTAGCAATAGAACGTCCAGTTTTAGCCGGGCACACAGCTGCCTAGGATACAGACTATACTTCCCAGCCTCCACTGCAGCCAAGTGCAGCCATGAGACTAAATTCTGCCAATGGGATGGACTTTCAGGAAGTGGCCCTAAAAGGAGGCTTGTCCTCCACGCTTCCTCCTTCTTGCTGACTGGAAGACAAAAATGAGAGCTGATAGCCAGAGCTCAGAGTCATCTTGAACGTGGAGGTGGCAGCAGGGATGCAAAGACAGGCCCCTGATGCTCATGGGTCCCCCATACCACACCTGGGCTGCCAACCTCCAAGGTCGGTGATGGGAGAGAAGCTTCTCTCTTGTTGAAAACCACTTTTTAATGGTTGATTTGCTTCTCTTTTTCACACGTTAAAACCCAATTCTAATTGTCATAAACCCTTATTAAGAATTTTATGCAAACAGGGACTTCCCTGGTGGCACAGTGGATAAGACTCCGTGCTCCCAAGGCAGGGGGCTCGGGTTCGATCCCAGGTCAGGGAACTAGATCCCACATGCAAGCCACGACTGAGAGTTCACATGTCACAACTAAGGAGCCCATGTGCTGCAACTAAGGAGCCCGCCTGCTGTATCTAAGACCCGGTGCAACCGAATAAATAAAGAATTAAAAAAAAAAGAATTTTATGCAAACAAAAAAATTTAAGTCCACCGTACAAAGAGGCTTATCTTATGATCTGAGCAGACCCCCTGGACATGCAGTGTCAGGTGCTTCCCCATCAAAAGATTCCAAAAATCCTGGCAGCCACGAGGATCAAGGTAGGACAGCAGCTGTTTCCTTAGGAATCAAGGTCAACAGTGGCATTTGCCATACACAGAATTGTAACGTGGTGTTCTGAAAAGCCATTCACACAAGTTTCTACCATTCCCTTAAAAATTCTTCTTTTCACAATGAAGTTTTAGTTATACACCTCTAATCAGAAATTTACAAAATGAGTTAAGCCTTTAACAACACGCTGTTGAAACACAGCATCTTTATATTTAAGAAACGTGAGAAGATGCAGTTCCTCAAAACTGCATTGGAAAATGGCGTGTGGAGGCTAGTTTTGCCTAATTCACATACTGAAAGTTTTCAAAAGAGGTAACAGAGCTCACAAAGAGCTTTCTTCATAAATAGATCTCAGTTTCTATCATAGTCATAACAAGATTATGACTTGTGATCCATGTGGGAGTGTCAGAATTTTCGTGAAGCAGCCCAGGAAAGATGCTAACCCATCTTTCCAAAGGCTGCATAGATGATCAGCATGTCATGTACCAGACCCTTCCCTGAGTTGTGGCGGCCATATCTCTTAACTCTTCTGTGCCTCATGAGAAGCAACAAGCTCCCATGAAGTGGGCACGATGACCAACCGTTCTTTGTTTTAACGAAGAGCTTGGACATGAGAAAACCCCTGACAGCAGGCTTCCTAAAGTCAGTAATAATCACACACACAGTGCACTAGGTCGAGGATGTGAATACACAGACTTTGTGTTATTAGGAGATACAATTATAATTCTCACTTCGCCGATGAGGAAACTAAAGCCCAAGAAGATTAAAGAACTCATCTGATGTCACAGCCCATTCCGCCTTCCTCAAAGCAACAATAACCACTTTCTCACTTCCCAGAGCCAGACAGCCCTGAGCTAGACGGTGCATTTCAGGTGTTAAGACATGTCTAAGGACAAAGCCTTTCATTAGTTAAATTCCTATTAGCAGGCCCTGTCCTCGGCCCTGCAGACCAGCGAATGGACCATCTGGTGGTAAAGTGAATGGGATGCTCTTCCCAGATCCTGTGCCTGCTTTCAAGGAGGGATGAGGAAGAAGGCACAGTACATAAAATCAGGCCATGAGCCAGTTCTCCTACTGGAATGGGCTAAGAAGTGTAGTAAAGGACCGACAAGTGCTATTCTTATGTTGAACAAAACCAATCTTTAAGCCACAGCTTTCTACCCAAGTGGCTTTATTATCATGTTCACTCCTCACTGCAAGTTTGGATTGATCTGGATGGTGGAACTGCACAGTGCCTTCTGGGTACACGGTGTCCCCTCATGATTGGGGCCATGAAGTGGTGAGAGGGGGTCAGGGGATAGGCTGAGTGAGCAGGACATGGTGGGAACCTCACAGAAGTCACCCCGGGGCCTCTCACGTGCTGTGACCAGCTCTTACCTCGCCAACCATTTTCACATCTTCACGCCCGTACCAGTCGGGCTCATAGACTTCATGCAGCGACTCGGTGAGCTTCATGGAAGCCTCTTGCATGCCTAGCATTGGAGAAAAACAACTCCTGTTAGAGAGAGGTAGGTGAGGAGTCTCTTCCTCCTTTCCCTACATTTCAAAGTGAGAGGAAAAATCCTGAATACTTGCTAATTGTTTAAGGAAAACCTGGGCAGGCACAATTGCTGTTTGCACCTGTAGTCCTGATTCTGATTACAGTGTGCATTTTCTAGTATTTTCAGGATAAAGAAACATGCTGGGTCTTGAAAAAATCAACAAGGTGTTCTAGTCTAAAAACACCAATAATAATATGTCCTATTATGTGTGCTGTCACTTGCTAAATGGCATCAAACTATAAATGTATGGGACACCTAGAATACTTACCTATAAAACTAAAGAGTTCTAAAACAATTAATACCAAATGACTTTAAATATTAGAAATAAAGCATTTGGGCGGGGGGGAAGCAGATAGAAGCAAAATCTATAGGATTTTCAGGCATCATTGAAAGGGCTTTAATTGGCCTAAAAATTTTCAAAAGAAACAAGAAGTTGTTCTTTTTCCAATATTACTAAAAGCTTATACATACAGTTTTAAGTCAGAACTCTCAGAAAGCTTAGTGTTCTTAAGTCTATGGGTATTTTCAGAATTTTCATTAAGGTACAATTTGGTATGTTGCAAAAATATGGTTATTAATAATAGGAAAGATATAAAGTTTCCCAGTGCAACATGGTGATACAAAGTATCACGAAGTCTTTTCCAGACTCCCTTTGCCCCTCCTTCAAAACATGGAGGGTAAAGTGCGGATTGCCGTGGAGACAGCTCAGGGCTGGGAACAGAGCAAAGTGGAGTCTTTGGCTGGTGACTTGGAGAAGCGCCTCTTTGGCACCAGACTCTCCCTCACAGCTGGAAGGTGAGACCTGACCGAGTTGGTGTCCTGGTCTTTGTCACTAGGGGATATGAAAAGGGGCTGGATAGAAGGAGAGGAGAGAAAAACCATAGTGCTGCCATTAAAAATAAAAGACACATAAACTTAATGCCAGCAAATCAAAGAGGGAAAGTTTTCTGTTAAACTGAAAGCTGCAGCACTCTAGACTCACCCACATGCTTGCTGAATTTAAGACAGTCAGTTCTGGGTTCAACAATGAGAGAAAAGGACAAAATAAAAGAAGATGGCTGAGGAGTTTGAGGGTTTTGAGCACAAGCTGCCTGTTCTCCTTGCTTGGCCCTCGCAATAAACCTTTCTCTGCTCTACAAAACAAAATAAAAAATAAAACGAAGATGCCTGAAAGGATCAAAGTATATCCTCAAAGAGTCACACAATGGAATATTACTCAGCCACACAAAAAGAATGAAATAACACCATTTGCAGCAACATGGATGGACTTAGAGATGATCATACTAAGTGAAGTAAGTCAGACAGAGAACTTCATATGATATCGCTTATAAAATGATACCAATGAATTTATTTACAAAACAGAAATAGACTCATAGACATAGAAAACAAACGTATGGTTACCAAAGGGGAAAAGGGTCGGGGAGGGATAAATTAGGAGTTTGGGATTAAAATACACACACTACTATATATAAAATAGGACCTACTGTATAGCACAGGGAACTATACTCAATATTTTATAATAACCTATAATGGAAAAGAATCTAAAAAAGTATATTTATATATATTTATATATATTATATATATAAAGTATATATATTTATATATATATCACTTTGCTGTACCCCTGAAACTAACACATTGTAAATCCACTATATATCAATACCAATTTTAAAAAAATTAAATAAAATACTAGTCCCACCCCACAAAAAGAGTCAACATCTAATTTGCTATTTCATAATACTTTTCCGTGCTTTAGGCATAGACCATCCCCCTTTGTATTCCCCTTATAAGGTGCAGATATATATTTGGTCTTTGCACATGAAAGGTATGAACGTGTTTTGGGGCCACAGGAAGTGTGAAAGCCTGTGACCCTCTCTCCATGAAGAGCACATCATTGAACATATTAAGGACGCCCCTTACAATGAGAGGTACAACCCACACCTGCTGAAATGACTTGGCAACCACGTGATGAAGCCCGGCAGGCTAAGGTAGGAAACAGCAGTGATGACTCAATTCTCTGGGAACTCTGATGAACTAGCGTCTTATAAGTGTAGAGACAGGCAAAAAATAATGCAAAACCCTGCATCCATCCCCTAGCATTTTGAATCCAAACAAGGAAGAATCTCTCTTGTGATGGTACATGTGGTCACCAGTGACATGGCAGGAACATTTATTTCAAGTGTCTATGTCTACCCCTCCCTAAGCAAATCAATACTAAGAAATATACCCTTCAAATTTATACCAAAAGTGAGTCATCAGTTAGAATTCTATAATTCAGATGCCAAAAGGCTTCTGAAGTTTTCTTTTAAATCTTTGCCTTGAGTCAGCTGGAAATTATAAACAGCTGTTTAGGTAGGTTCTTAATGTCTTAAGAGAAAGAAAGAAGAATATGGCATTGTAGGACAAAACCTTTGTGGTACAAAATGAAACTGTGATGGATTTCCCTGGTGACGCAGTGGTTAAGAATCCGCCTGCCAATGCAGGGAACACGGGTTCGATCCCTGGTCCGGGAAGATCCCACATGCCATGGAGCAACTAAGCCCATGCACCACAACTACTGAGCCTGCACTCTAGAGCCCACGTGCCACAACTACTGAGCCCACACACCACAACTACTGAGCCCACACGCCACAACTACTGAAGCCCGTGCACCTAGAGCCCATGCTCCGCAACAAGAGAAACCACCGCAATGAGAAGCCCATGCACCACAACGAAGAGTAGCCCCCGCTTGCCACAACTAGAGAAAGCCCGTGCACAGAAATGAAGACCCAACACAGCCCAAATAAATAAATAAATTAATAAATAAATTAAAAATGAAACTGTGAATGTAAGTTTAAAATAAAATTATGTAAGGCCTTACTCACTGAGGCGAAAAGCTCCATGTTTGCAGTAAATATTTCTATTAGCAGACAAAAATAACTACTAATTGCTGTGTGGATAAGTAGTGGTGTGGATAATTTGGAAAGAATCTATTTTGACAAAAAAATTGTCTCTAGAACACTCCATAGGAAGTACTCTGAGGGATACACAGGTGAACAAGACACAGCCTTGCTCTTAAAAGGCATAAAGATTGGCAGAGGCTTTAGGGATTTAGGATTTACTCTGCTGGCAGAGCATACGAGAAAAAAAAAAAAGCTAAAACCCAAGTCCCCTTCAAAGTAATTGGGCACCGTTAAAGCAGAATAGATGCTAAGTGACATTTAATAATATCTAATATCCAATATTTTCTTAAAAGATTAGTGGTTTCCAAAACTGTAAGACAAGTCTCAAACATCATATAGAGAAGAATGATTATTCTGGATGGGAACCACTTCCCTCTCATCAAAATTGTGGACCACCCTAGACCTCAGTTTTCTAACGTGTACATTATCAATAAATTACAGTGCATGTCATGTGTTGTAGTAAGAATAACATGAAATGAGGCCATAAAACGTTTATGTCAGTGCCTACCTACATGCTCAATAAACGTTAGCTATAATTATTATTAAACTATTAGCCTAGACTTCTAAGAAGTTTCCTAGCAGTTTCATTCCCCCTAGCCTGGATTCCACACAATCACAATAATTATTTCTAAAATGCTAATCTGATCATGTGACTCATTCCCTCACCTACAATAATGTAAGGACTCCCTTCTGCATTGACAGAATAAAACCCAATGCTTTTTCTACCTGGAAAGTCCTTCCAACATCAACCCCTTTCTCTGGCATATCTTATCACCTGATGACCACATATGCCCCCTTCTTGGGTCCATTCAAGTGTAAGTTCCTTGAAAGGGCCATTCCTGACCTGGTCTCTCGTCCCTCAGCTAAGGTGGAGGGGGTCTCTCCTCTGTTGTGATAGCCCAGAATGCACACTTCTCTTAAACTACTTATTACTATGCATATCTGGTCTTCTTGTTTATTCAGCTTTCTCTACAGCTAGCTGCACGAGAACAGACACTATGTCTTGTTCACCTCTGCATCTCCATCTCCTAGAACAGTACCTGGACTGTAATTGAGGCTCAAGGCAATGTTGCTGCTAAAATGAATGCGAGCATATGATCTCCTGCAAAGCCCAAGCCGTCAGCAGAAATAATAAAGACCTACTGGAGTGAATACCACCCAGAGATTTAGTGATAATAAGATGAAGGGTAGAGCTCATTGAATCCAATTTCATAGAATCCCAGGAGTAGAGATTTTGGGGGGACTTCAGAGAGTAACTGGAGCGCTTTACACATGAGGCAGTTGACAGGCTTGGTGATTTTCCCACACTTGCCTCTGGGACCAGACCCAGAGCCCATCACTCTGCTGGGTGAGATCTCATTCCTCTGTAATGCTGCCTGTATTAAGCTGTACCATGAGTTAGCTAGAGCTCTTCTTGTGAAAACCAGAAAAATGGGCCATGAAAGCGCTTTGAAAATGCAAATTACGATCGACTTAATGCATAACCCTTGTCTTTAAGTGTGTTCCCAAAACTCAAAATTTGCCCTAAGGAATGCTAATTCTTTGTCAGACTTTGAGAAGAAAAAGGCATTCTACAGTTAAATCAGTGGAAAATGCCGCCTACTCCATAGGCCATGGGAGCTTAGTTGTATTAGCATATTAAGGGCTCTGATAAACGCTGTAGTAACCTGTTTAAAAATTATTCCAACCAGCCTCAGCCAAAGTAATCTAAACAGAGGTCTCTCGCATGGAATATCATTTGTTAACATCACTCAGTCAGCAAAATGTGTGGAGGAAAGCTGGTAGAGGGTCCTCCCTCCTTCTTATGGAGATGTGGCCATTAGAAGTGGGATGCAGGGCACAGTCTGACGGAAGAGTTGCTTGGATGCTCCACCCAATGTCTCTCTGGAGCCAACTCTTCACTCAGTGGATTATCCTTCTAGACCACGTTAAGGAAAAGAATTAAGTCAGTCTTTTTAAACAGCATTATCCATACTAGGGCAGTAAAATAAACCAAAATATATAGACTTGGAAAAGAGATCTAATTCACTCATTCATTCAACAGATGTATCCACTTCTTTTTAATCAGCTAACAAACGGAAAATACTGTGTTTAAAATAATATGTGACTTCTTGTGTTCAAATCTTGAATCAATAATGAAAGAAATACCTAGAGTGCCTTCTATTTTCTGACCAAACTGTTATAAATACTTGAGGTTAATTTTTTTAGAGCAGTGAATTATGTGCTCGCTGTATTGTGGAAGTTAAATTCTCTGAGGTTTACCTCTTTGCAAAGGCAAAATAAGGCTAATGTCATTTAGTCTGCACTGGATGGTAACAAAGAGATAACATGGCTAAAATGCTTAGTACACAGCCTAGCACATAGTAAGTGCTCATTAAAAAGCAACAGAGGTAAGTTGTCATTACTCCATTCTACAGATGAACTCTAATTTATGAAACTAATGCAATAGTGATGGCCATATAGCTCAACGGCAGTACAAGGAAACAGCAAGGCCTCAGGAGACACACAGGCCAGTCTATGTATCGTAGCCGTATTGTTTAATAAGCCCATGACCCTAGACAAGCTATTTAACCCCTGTGTGCCTGGCTTTTCTTACCTATAAGATGAAGATGATAAAAGTACCTGCCTCATAGAGTTGTCACGAGAACTGAAATTATATGGCTGGTATATCAAAGCTTAAATACATTTTAGTTTAAAAATTACTTTCACTAATTTTTATTATCATGACTAACTTTTAATTAAGATTTTCATTATTTCATTATGTAACCATACCTCTGTAATCAATTGCATACATACGCATTGAAACTGTTAAGAATAAATTCTTGGAAATGAAACTGCTGTATCAAAAGGCATGCTAGGGACTTCCCTGGTGGCACAGTGGTTAAGAGTCCACCTTTCAATGCAGGGGACACGGGTTCGAGAACTGGTCCGGGAAAATCCTACATGCCGCAGAGCAACTAAGCCCGTGTGCCACAACTACCGATCCTGCGCTCTAGAGCCCGTGAGACACAACTACTGATCCTGTGTGCCACAACTACTGAAGCCCACGCACTTAGAGCCCATGCTCTGCAACAAGAGAAGCCACCACAATGAGAAGCTCGCACACCGCAACAAAGAGCAGCCCACGCTTGTCGCAACTAGAGAATGCCCGTGTGCAGCAATTAAGACCCAATGCAGCCAAAAATAAATAATAAATAAATTTTTTAAAAAAGGCATGCCAAAAAAAAATACACATTTAAAGACCTTTGCCAAATCGCTCTCTAGGAAAGCTATCTTACTAGCAATGTACAGAAGGGGTCCATTTCCCACACAGCTCTGCCAATGCTAGGTATTATGGGGTTTTTTTTTTAACGTCTTTCAACATTTGGAAGAAAAATAACAGCTTCTTCCTTTTGATTTTATTTAATATTCTTTGATTACTCAGGATAAGCATTTTCCACATTTATTACCCATCAACAGATCTTCTTTGGTTAATTTCCTCTTCATATGTTCTACTCGGTTTTTCCTTTGATCAACTGATCTTCATTTAGTTTACTTACTGAGCTCTTTATATCCTGGTTCACTTTCATTAAAATATGTTGTCAAAATAATTTTTTTAACATTTTATATATGTATGAGGTCAAACCTCTCAAACTTTCCCTTTACGGTTTCTGCGTTTTGGCTTAGCCTTGTAAAGACCCTGTCACCCAAGGCTGGAGACTAAGTCTACTGTACTTTATTCTGGTACTTGAGAGCATCTCTTTGTATACATATTTCAATCTTCACTATATTTGGAATGGAGGAGGAGGGAGTAAAGAGTGAGGTTGGGAATCTCACTTTTTTCTGAGTGTTTGGCCAGTTTACCCAAGACTCATTGACAGATGATCCATTCTCTCCCCACTAATCTCAAAATCTGCCTTATCATCCATCACATCCGTGGTTGCACTTGGATCTGACTCAGTGCAGGGGGCTGGACAGCGGCCGGCCGGCAGAGATGGACACACACCCCCATCACTCTCCCTGCCCTCCGTCACCAGCCTCATTTCTTTGCCTTGAATATCCTGAGACTAGAAATCAGCGCCAGAGCCTCTCTGTCTCCCTACAGTGGCAGGGTTGCAGGTGCAGCTGGTCCTCACAAGTCACAGGCAGTCCAGGGCCATGCTTCCTGCTAACCCTGCTACCATCCCTCGCCCCCTCCAGCTAGAAGGCTTGTGTGTAAGTCTGTGAGCATCCAGCTCTTGGGACATACTCTCCCCTGGGATAAAATCGGCTGCAAGGTCTCAAGCTCACGCTATCTAACAACTCTTCCTAGAAAGCTGTAGGACGTGGGAGGCACCTATTCCTAGTTTCCAGCATAAGGGCAGACGCATTTGTTCCTTGTGTATTCTGATTATCATTTCAATGGGAATTGGGGAGTGGGCGGAATGCAACACCTGTGCTCGAGTACCCATCCGGCCAGAAAGCCAAATGGCTGTATAATTAACACTCAATCTTGCTACTCCTGAATTCCAAGAATAACCTGTGCTTGGCAACATGCAGTAAACAACTCATACACATTACCTTTGATAGCTGCTAAATATCCTCGGAGTTCTCGCTGAAGTCTGGTACCCTCTGCCTGAAAACACACAAACACAGAGATGCTAAGCATCTTGTCTGTATCTTGCATGCAAACATGTACAAAGCAATAAGTCTAGAGTTATTTTCGCCAGAAGCTCATTCTTGAAAGAACATAAATGTGTGGACACAGACTAAACAAGATGCCCATCACTCTAGGTATGTACAGAGATTTTACTCAGCCTAAAAAGGAAAAGGAGAGGGACTTCCCTGGTGGTCCAGTGGGTAAGACTCCACACTCCCAATGTAGGGGGCCTGGGTTCGATCCCTGGTCGGGGAACTAGATCCCGCATGCATGCCGCAACTAAGAAGTCCGCATGCTGCAACTAAGACCCGGCACAGCCTAAATAAATAAATAAATATTTAAATATTTTTTAAAGAAAGAAAAGAAAAGGAGAAGGCAAGTAAGACTTTGCTTAGAAACTGTGACCCACCATACAGCAGTTCTATACATTCAAGAGCTACTAAGTCTCTAAATTTTGACATGTAGGTTACAATGGTTGGAAACTGATCACCACTGTTCACTGTTTAATATGGTAGCTACTAGCCCCAAGTGGACAGAGATTTAGTGCCAAAAAACATATATATCTCATTAATATATTCTACACTGACTGTATATTAATACAATATTTTGGATATACTGAGTTAGATAAACTATATTAAGACTCATTTCATCTCTTTCTTTTCACTTTTTAAAAATTATAGTTGATTTATAATACTGTGTTAGTTTCAGGTGTACAGCATCTTTCACTTTTTAAAATACATTAGAAAATTTTAAATTATGAATGTGGTTTGCATTGTGTTTCTATTGGACATCACCAAAATAGAGAAATTGTTCAATTGTAAATGTTGGCCCATGAACACTTGTTTTGGTTTGGATTGCACGTAGAAACTCTACGACTCTGAGACTAGGATTAGATTTTAGTCTGGAGTTACCCCAGGAAATGTTGATGGTAGCGTGGAGAAGTGAAGCAGGTAAGGAAAGACAGTCAACGCAGAGTGCATTAGCAAGCAAGCTTCTGCAGTGGGCAGCCCCGCCTTAACCCCGTTGGGGAACTCTGGGAGACAGACTCAAACACCCTAGAGATATCCTAACCGAGCGGCAAGGGAGCTGGGGCATTTATGCATCAACTCCTGCCAATCATTGGCTGCTTCTGGGGGACATTAATTCCCCATTATGTCCATGTAGGGGCAGATAGGTCTCCGGAACCACAGAAAGCCCTCGGGCAAAGAGCTCTGATGCTGGAAGCTGCAAGTCAGTCTACTGGGCTCAGAAAAGGTAGGTGCTAGGGGCATACAGCTGGGCACCTACATTGTTGCCTATGATACTGCAACTGAACACATTAAAAATACATGCATCTTAATTGCATAATCATTTAACAAAAGTGAAAAGAGCTAGCATACAGAATGACTCCACCTTGAAAATTAATACTATAGCAACTGTTTTATAACTCTAACTTGATAGTTAATAATACACCCACTAATATAGCAACTATAATAGTCACATTCAATTCAACGAGCATTTGTTAGTATCTACCAAAAAGGGAGAGGGGATGAAGGCAAAAAAAACTTATGTCCTTCAGACACTTCCCTGGTGGTCCAGTGGTAAAGAATCCACCCTGTAATGCAGGGGATGAGGGTTCGATCCCTGGTCAGGGAACTAAGATCTCACATGCTGCGGGGCAACTAAGCCCGCATGCCACAACTACTAAGCTTGCGCACCTCAACTAGAGAGCCTGCATGCCACAAACTACAGAGCCCACATGCCCTGGAGACTGCACGCCACAACTACAGAGCGCACGTGCCCTGGAGCCTGTGTGCCACAACTAGAGAAGGGAAAACCCGCAGGCCACAACTAGAAAGAAGCCTGCACGCCATAATGAAAGATCCCACGTGCCCCAACTAAGACCCGATGCAGCCAAAAATAAATTAATTAATTAAAAAAAATAAAACTAAACTCTTAAAATAAACGTCTTTCAATAAATTACAATCTAGTAGAGGAACTAAAATATCTATACGAAAAATTGCATTGCAAGGCAGATTATACTTAACTCTGAAACACCATCCAAAGTGTTTGGGGGTACAATGCAAAGCCAAAATGCCCAGCACATTTAAAAATAGATAGTGATTAATACAAATAAACTCTGGGGACTTCCCTGGTGGTCCAGTGGCTAAGGCTCCACACTCCCAATGCAGGGGGCCCAGGTTCGATCCCTCGCCAGGGACCTAGATCCCACATACTGCAACTAAAGAGGTCACATGCCGCAACTGAGAAGAGTCTGTGTGCCACAGCTACAGATCCCAAATGCCTCAACTAAGACCCGGCACAGCCAAACAAATAAAAATAAATAAATAAATATTAAAAAAATACAAACTTTGAAAAGAAGTGTTTAAGACTATGCTGGACTCCAAAATAAATTCTGGAAAAGAATATTTTCCTATATCTTATAGTGCAGGTATAGTGACATTATTTCTATAAAGTCTATGTAAAGCTCAGGTGAGGTTTTCTTTACCTGACTTAAGCTCAGACTGTTTTCGCAACTCTGTAAATCCAGGTACCACCAGGTGAAAGCTTAGAGTTAATTCATTTGTTGGCACATATGAACTTCAACCAGAATGGTGCTATACAGAATGGCAAAACAGAAATCTTCAAAGTTCTAAACAATTGACTCCCTTTCTTGTGGCTCAGCATGGCTTAAGATCAAAACTAAGTTTCCTTTGCCTTGCTGAGCCATTCAGAAATACAGTGTGAAAGCAAACTACTACAAGCTAGATTTAAAAAAAAACTAACCATAGTGGATTTCCCAAACATCAAAGTATAGTGTAAAACTGTAGGCAAAGGATGAGGAGAATTAAGAAAAATGCTAATGATAAACACTCGGGTAAAGGTAGAAGATAAAAAGGATCCAGAGAAGAAACAGGTAGAATCAGGCCAAGGTCCCCAACACGAACAGGCAAAGAATTTGGGGAACAAAGAAGTCAGTCTTTCCCCTATTGATTATCTATTTTGGGATGGATACGGTGTAAGATTCTGAGTATATACAAAGCTGAAAAGACATTGTTTGGGGAGATTTTATTATTGTCACATCTACACTGCATCTCCCTAGCAGATGTGTTTTGGGGGGAGGATTACACTTCCTGCCCCATCAACATCAAGCTTGGTTGTGGGACTTGGCTAATGAAATGTGAGTGGAAGAGCCATGTGCTACTTCTGAGCAGAAGATGTAAGAGCCATCACACACTCCTACCATTTCCTTTCCCTCTACCATGCGCCCCATAATGTTCCAGATAGGGGTTGCTTCTCCAGCCTGGATCTCCGAGCGAAGGGAAGATGAAATGGGCAGCTACCGTGCACATTTTCAGGAGCGAGAAACAAACCTGTGCTTAAAAGCCACCAAAGTATTGCTCCCACAGCATGACCTGCCCTAAACAGCCTGATACAATGGTGCACCGTCAAGAGTAGAAACGCAGAAAGATAGAGTAGCCTGAAATCTAACAACAACAAGAAGAAGCCAGTGGAGTTACTGAGCAGAAGAGCATTAAAGGCACTTACAGAGACATTTCAGAAAGGAAATCAAATTGGAAACAAAGTAGATGATTTGGCAAATGGGAGCCTGAGTGGTGGCCAAGTGATTGAAAGAGGTAGAATGGTACCGACAGAGGACAGCAGATCACAATCATTTGTCCCAACAGACGGCAGATAATTTAGAGAGAATAATATGTGAAATCAGACACGTGATTTACCCAGACAGATCTAGATCCAGACCGATCTAAAGCCTACAGCCCTGAAAGGGGAAATTAGGAGGGTTTGGCTCCCCTAAGGCCATGTTTTTCAAAATAGGTTAAGTGTAGACCTTAGAGGTACTTAATGATTTGTCTAGCACACTTACAGCCACAAAATAAACCTAAAACATCTTGCTGGAATATCAATTTATTGGAGGGGGATGAATGGAGAAACCATTATTTTACCACCACTAAGCCACCTGTTATGATGTAAAATGAAAAACTGCATAGAGGTGAAACAGAACTTCACAGATGTCTCCTGCTTTCAGATGTCTGCTCTAAGACTCTGCTCTATTACTGTTCCTGCTCCTTCCCTGGAAAAGTGCAAGAAGCACTTAGCTCAGGCAGGGCTCACATCTCACCCAGAAGGATGCTTTCCCCTCAGGAAGTAATACAGAGCCAACCACAGTTACTGATGGTTTTGAGTCACACCGATTGCTCAGAGTACCTGGAAACAGCGAAAGAGTAGGGTGGAAAGGCATTCTTTTCCCAAATATTTACAAAATAAAGCATGTCAAATTAAGCCCACAATGAAGTCATTGCCTTTTCTTTCAAGAAAAGTACAAGAAAGAGAATGAAATATTCAGGCTCCAATCTATACACTGCATTCATCTAGCCCAACAATAAACTTTTTTAAAAATAAAATAAGCATCCCAGGGGCTTCCCTGGTGGTGCAGTGGTTGAGAGTCCGCCTGCCAATGCAGGGGACGCGGGTTCGTGCCCCAGTCCGGGAAGATCCCACATGCCGCGGAGCGGCTGGGCCCGTGAGCCATGGCTGCTGAGCCTGCGTGTCCGGAGCCTGTGCTCCACAACGGGAGAGGCCACAACAGTGAGAGGCCCGTGTACCACAAAAAAAAAAAAAAAAGAAAATGGATATGAGAAAAAAATCAAACTGACATGATAAATTACTGTGAGGAAACAAGAAAGCATGAATACCCATGACCAACAGAGTAATCAAGCCCATTCCACAAATGAAAGCTTTTGTGACATATACTCAATTTTCTCGTATATAAAGCATAATTACAATTATGAGTTGCTATGGAAATCAAGTGAGACAATGTTCAGAACACTTTATAAATGTTAAAGCCCTACTTATGGAAAGTCTTAATAATAAAAATACTTCATCAGTGCTTTTGCCTAAGCCAGTCAAGTGTGGCTTGAAAATTTGTAAATTTTTTAAGCTCCATGGAAGAGTCTTCTAATTATCCGGGTTTAGGAACACAGTCAAAAGAAGGTACAATTAAGGAATAATGTGTATTACTATTCCACATACAAGGAGATATATGTATTATCTTCACTATATCAGTGAAATCTAAGGCTTGCATCCAAGTTGTTACTACCTTATGATGGTTCTTTAGAGATACAAGTCAAACGGGTGACCCGATTCAGAAGTCTGGAATGGGACCCAGGAATCAAAATTTTAAAAGGCATCCAGATGATTCTAATGGTTATTTGGGAACCCCTGCCTTAATTTCTCACTGTGTCTATCATTTAATTGACACAGTGTGTGAATGGACACTCTCGTATGTGGCTCTAGTATGAGATAGCCAAAAAGGCCCTTAAAAATACGTCCGGTTCCAGGTTTCAGTCAGTCACCATCAGACATGCCTTCTAATGCATTTCCATCACTTAGAGTATATCTTCAGTGCAAAGTTAGCAAGGGGCTTACAGGGTGACTTATGAGAGAGAATTGCAGGCAACTGCAGGGAATCAGTAACACTGATGCAAATCTGAAAATCAACTGCAGCTCATCTGTGCCAATGTTCACAACCGTTCCAGACAGCCTCCTTAGGCTCGGATGAGAGAGATGCCTAATTCTCTGCATCACAATCTCAGAACAGTACAGTCAACCTGGGGATCATTTAGGGAGAAGCATCCAAACTACATAATAAGTTGACTTCACAAGGAGAAGTAGGAGATACATGGAATTTGTCTCTAAATGAACGCTGGGAAATGAGATACTAAATCTTCTCCAATTGGCATAGTTAATTAATGTAGTAAGGTAAAATACAATTAAAATAGGTAACAGAATAAGGTAGATGAAAGGAAACCTTTTGAGTGATAATATGACAAGATCCCTCTAAAAGTGATTTCTTAAGTGGGGAACAGGCTCCAGAGGAAGTGGCCCCAACAGTGATGCCTAGAACATCTGTAGTTTGACTGGATCAAATCAAATGTAGTTAGGTTAAGCTTTTGATTTATATAGGCCATAAATGAAAAGATATTCTTGGGGTTGGAATGAAAGAAATAAGAACAAAGAGGATAAAAGATGGACAAGTTCTCCAACGAATTATTTTTTTCTTTCTCCCATCGGGCACCATGGACAGCAACACCTGAATAGTCACAAGAAGTAGGCAGACTCATTTCTCTCCTTGAAAGCCAGTGAGCAAAAGAGAGGTTTAATGGATGTGTCAGAAATGAATAAACAGAAGACTATCGAGAAATGCAAGGACATTTGAAGGGCACGGGCCAACACATTCTTTTGACCCCTGCAGGTTTCCTCTCTCTGCTTCCTTCCACAGAAGTCAATTGTATTGGCCATCAGTGGGTGACACTTACCAGAAAAAGGACTCTTAAGTCAAGACTATATGTGCAAACCACATCTTTCCACCAGAACAACGGTACAAAGAAGACTGAAAGTCTTAACTAGGGGCTTAGACCATTTTTTGTAAGAATACCAATTGGAGTGAGAGTATACTCATATGCTAATGTTAAAGGTGAAACTAGGATACCAAAATGCATTCTAATGATGGAAATATAGTAACATTATCTCAAGATTCTGTGTCTTTTTTCTACTACTTTATTTTTTAAAAGAAAGAAGACTTTTGCACACGAGACCACAAGCTTGACAAAGACAGAAACTATTCTGTCTCAACTATTTATCACTGTTTCCAATGCCTTATGCTTAGTAGACATTTAATTAGGTGTTCAGTCGGCTGAAAAATGCTTTTAATAGACACTTATTATTTGGCTTGTTATATATATTGACCTGTTACCTTCGATGACGTGTCCAGCTCCTAGCTCAAGCCAATGTCTCCAGTATGTCTCCAGTTGTGTACCGGATCCCAACTCCTCTTTCTACTCAAGGACACAAGTCAGCTGTTCTCCCCTTTCTCTGGTGATTCATCACATTTTCCTTCTGCACTAAATGAGTCCCATTAGTATACACACATTTCTGCCATCTTAGGAAAATGCTCTCGACTCCACTTCCTTCCCCAGCTACAGTCCTATTTATTTGCTCCCCTTTGAAGCAAAACTTGAAACTTACTGTCTCCAAGCCTCCTGATATATTTTACCTCACTCTATATATTCTCTATCTATTCGGTTTTGTCCCCCATAGCTCTCATCATTTCTAGCAAACAGTATAATCTGCTTATTTTTATTAAAGTGTTTTATTTATTGTCTGTCCCCCTGTTTAGGAATGTAAGATCCACAATGGTAGTAACCTTTGTCTGCTTGTTCTCCGAAGTTTCCCAAAGACCTAGAACCATTCCTGGAACATAGAAGACACTCAATAAATATAAAGAAAATGAATATTGAAATGGTTACATACTATTGTTCTAAACATGCATCCACATGCTATCATCAATCAAATAACCATGAAACTTCCTTATAAGTTGATATCAAGAAGAAATACTTTAAATTCTGGAAAACACTGGCACACTAAGATGGTTTTCAGTATTACGGAATTCTCACAGAAACGTATAGCTAGCCAGAAACAGGAGTAAATTTTATTTCCAGAGATGCAGACATATATGAATTCTCTTGTAGTATATTGTACAATTATTGAGTTCAAACTTTAATGGAAACCAAGTATAAATGCAAGCAACAAGACTCAACAATTCTCTCAGAAGTGGCTCAGAAGAAATTAACTGTATCAATTAAATATATTAGTGCTCTATGGTCAAAATATTATCTGATCAGAGAAGAGTAAGCTTACTCTAAAACACAATTCATGAAAAAAACCCGACAAATTGAAGAATGTAACTGGGATTCAAGGACTGAAAACGATTCTTCTGCACTAATTAAAATTACTTATTACATTGTGAGTAAACGTATGTAAAGCTCTCAGAAGATGGAAAATACTGTACATGCCAGCTGATACATATGGAGTAGCATGAAACTAGGGCAGCTTCAGAACCCAGGGAGGGGACCAGAGCCTTGCTCTAGTCTCGATAACCCAGGTTAGAATCAAGTCCAGGCCATGTGAGACACTCTCCAAAGGCTATTCTGCTGCCAAAAATTAGGATGAAAAAGAGAAAGTAAATGACAATGAAGAGAAGCACTGACAATGAATGAGTGAGGAGGCATGGAAAATCCAAGACAAAGAGTGAGTACAGAGATAAGTGTGACAAGGAGGGATATATTTACTAATAAGCACCTATCAGGTGCTAGAGGGCAGAGATTTTTTTTTTTTTTTTGGCTGTGCTGGGTCTTTGTTGCTGTGCATGGGCTTTCTCTAGCTGCAGCAAGTGGGGGCTACTCTTCATTGCGGTTTGCAGGCTTCGCATAGCAGTGGCTTCTCTTGTTGTGGAGCACAGGCTCTAGGCACGCGAGCTTCAGTAGTTGTGGCACATGTGCTTAGTTGCTCCATGGCATGTGGGATCTTCCCAGTCAAACCCGTGTCCCCTGCATTGGCAGGTGGATTTCTTTAATGGCTGGGGAAGGATGCCTTCCTTTAAATATTTTATCACCTAATGAGGACATAGATGCCCATCTAAAATAACTGTCATATAAGAAAACTGGAACAAGAGCTTTTGGATGAATTACAAAAATATGTACACTGGAGGATACAGAGAAAGAGAGAGCCTGGCTGAGGGGACTGGAAAGACATCAGGTAAGAAATATCTTGTAAGTTGACCTTAAGCAAAGGTAGGACTTCAACAGATGGAGATGGCAGGTCAGGCAAGGATAGTTCAATCATAATGAAGCACCCACAGTGGAGAAAGTGGAAGAAGAACTTGGAAGCAAGCAGTCCAGTCCCTAAGTAACACCATCAGGCATAGGAACAACCAGCCATCCCCTTTCACATCATTGTTATCTGTGTTAAAAAGAAATAGTTCTAGGATATCTGTTAGGACTATCTGCTCAAGGAAATTACAAAATTTTTCAGAATGTAAATGTGATTTGCCATAAATAAAAATTTTATCCACACATTAACACACTGTGGGAATATATCCTGTATTTATGTTCTTTTTTCAAACTTCTATTCTGTAATTTTTAATTATTTACATACATATGTCCTAAAAAGTGTCGTGAAACTGCTTACAAAAATTCAAGCACTATTCAACACCTCTTCCATCCCAGAAATAAAAACGTGCTCTAGGAACATGCTCCAAATGATCATTTCTGCCACTAGTTCAGCTTCAAGTTTAACAAATGTTTTAAAGTTTATGTTCAAAGCACTAGATTCTGTGCAGAGAAAAAGATGAAAGCGGCCACACGGGACCCCTGTGCAGAGGAGAGATCAGTATGAAGACATGACTCCAGCTTTCAGACATTGGATTATCCTAATAATGAGAATCACTGGCTCTGGATCCTCCCCACTGGAGAGCATTTCAAGGTCCCGATATTTCTTTCCTTCTTCATCTGTGTTATACCAGTTAAGCCGTTACCTGGTGGTGGGCATGGAGAGAAGCAGCAGAGCTACACTGTATGGTATTTCAAGGGGGGACTAAAAAGCTGTGGAGATGTGAGCAGAAGTGAGGCTCCCTTCTCCTGCATATGAGAAGTTCTCAGACCACACCTCCATTAGGGCGCCCATATCTGTACTCGCTGAAATGTGATCAAAGCTGGTTATCTGAGCCCCACCAGCCCCTGGGTTATCCTGTTGTAATCTGCACACTGGCCATGAGCATGGCATCTTAGTGAGCAAGTTTATGAGCAGGAAGGAGAGAGAGAAGCCAAGGACCTTCCTTTTACTTTGGGACCTTCTCTGGGCTCATTAACAGACCCGTCAGCAAGCACCCAGGGGAACTGAAGTGAAAGCAGCCGATGTTCACACCAGTCACTTCTGCTACTTGTTAGCAGCTCTGGTAAAAGAGGAAATATAGAAAGGAAAAAAACAAACCCTCTGGGGAGGAAACGGTGAAGTCAGGTCTCATTCTTCTGGCTGGATGTCTCCAACCCTTGCTTTCCTTACCACTGGTCACCACGGAAAACCCTGAGCTCTTGGGGGAGGGGTCACTCTATTCTCCTTTTCTGGACCCTCCTCTCTCCTTCCTCCCTGTCCTGACTGGGTGTTCATGGGCCACAAAACCCATAGCAACGGGGAGTGCAGTGGACAATGAGAGCATATGCAATGAGAGCATATGCACAGACCCTGCATCCATGCTCTCCGGCTAACGCAAACCAAATAACTTTTAGGAAAAGAGGTCTGGGATCAAAAAGAGAATTTGGGGTTGGAACAAGATAAAAGCTAATCCTCAAGCTCAAGTTCAAACATAGACCCGTCTGCTACCTCTGTTTCCACCACGAAGAAGCAGGGAATGTATCAATTACTATAAAGACTCTTCCGATTTTCTTAAAGGAAATTTAAAAGCAAGATCATCAGAGACCCATAAGCTTGAATACTTTCTAGAACATTCTAGTGGTCTACTTTTCTTAACATTCTTTTTTTTTTTTTTTTTTTTTTTTTTGGCCGCACTGTGCAGCATGCAGGATCTTAGTTCCCTGACCAGGGATCAAACCCATGCCCCCTGCATTGGGAGCATGGAGTCTTAACCAATGGACCGCCAGGGAAGTCCTAGTGGTCTTTTAGAATCTTTTGATTAAGTACTAATTTAGTATGGTCAGATGACTATAACATACTGCACAAATCCAAATAAAGTTCATTTTATACTATAAATAGTATTTTTGTTGGATTTGAAATACATATACACAGAAAAAAATATGAAATCTAGATTTCCTAGGTCAATGTCTTTAGCGTATGTCACCTTAAGAGAATGCCTTCTGCCTTTAGAGTAATGATTCACATTAATACTAAAAATAATAAGCCTTGTAGAGGTCAGCACAATCTTGGTAGAGACTTCATCCTTGGTTAATGTTTCTACATAGCCTAAAAGCATATGCAACAGATGGGAATTGGTCACCAATACATACTGGGGGTTAAAAAGACACATTTTTCCTTCTACAGAGTATTAATAAATTCAGTCTTCAGCTATTCTTCCCAACCTTTAATATGTTTCTACAGAAGATTAGTAAACCTCTCTCCTCACCTTCCTCCCACCCCCTCCTTTTTTCTTTCTCTCCCTTTAATATACAGACAAGGTTAAAGTTCCCTCCCTCCTCATGGCACTAAAATGACTATAAATTTACTCTTTCTGATTAACAAAAAAATATCAAAATGAGCATGTGCAAATGCAAGATGATTTTCATGTGAGAACATTTTCAAAGGGAACCAAAGAGGGTCAGGAGACTCCCTGAGAAATACTATTTCTACATTTCCATTCTATTTGTTTTACTCTTATCAAGTAGAATTGCTTGGGCAAGTTTCCCCAAATGTTTAAGTTTTACCTGCATTATGAAATCTGCTAATGATCTTGACAGAACTAAGGTGTTGATCTTCAAGAATGACAGTATACTATTGGCTCCATAACATTTGAAAATGTATATAGTGAAAGGAATAAGCAGCAGAGCATTTAACTGATGATGATTTAGCCAACTGCACTTTTCTCTAATACCTTAGACAAAAAACAATCCTCACCTTGTTCAGTCAACAAAGTCCAAAAAAGAACAATAAAAATTCCCCATAAGGGGCATCCCTGGTGGCGCAGTGGTTAAGAATCCGCCTGCCAATGCAGGGGACACAGTTTCGAGCCCTGGTCCGGGAAGATCCCACATGCCGCCGAGCAACTAAGCCCGTGCGCCACAGCTACTGAGCCTGCGCTCTAGAGCCCACGAGCCACAACTATTGAAGGCCGGACACCACAACTAATGAAGCCCGCACACCTAGAGCCCATGCTCCACAACAAGAGTAGCCACAGCAATGGGAAGCCCGCGCACCACAACGAAGAGTAGCCTCCGCTCGCCGCAACTAGAGAAAGCCCACGCACAGCAACCAAGACCCAACACAGCCAAAAATAAATAAATAAAATAAATAAATTTATATTAAAAAAGAATTCCCCATAATTGGAAAATGCAAAGTACTACCTTATCATGAATGCATTCCTGAACTTGATGCTTCCCAAGGTTAGCCTTCTGGGGTGCTAAAATATCATAATGCCATAGTGATTGAGAAGAAAAATCTAACAGCAAAGAACTAATTCGCTCCACAGGGACACACCGGGCAGGAAGACTAGGTTTCAAAGGATAGAGGGTAAATCCTCAAGTAGGGATATCTGTAAACGTGAGTCACTTCTTCTATCCAAAGCCAATCCCTTCAAGCAGACATTGGGGACTGCCTGGCAAAGTAACAAGGGCACTGATTGACAAGTTTTGAAGCTTCTAATGTAAGAGAGCCCGGCCTTTATCTTCCCTCTCCCTGACCCTCACGCATGCTCTCTAAAGATGATATGCCAGCCATTCATCAAGCCTTAGAAATATAAGCAAATAATTTTTTTTTTTTTTTGCGGTACACGGGCCTCTCACTGTTGTGGCCTCTCCCGTTGCAGAGCACAGGCTCCGGATGCGCAGGCTCAGCGGCCATGGCTCACAGGCCATGTGGGATCTTCCCGGACCGGGGCACGAACCCGTGTCCCCTGCATCGGCAGGTGGACTCTCAACCACTGTGCCACCAGGGAAGCCCATAAACAAATAATTTAAAAAACAGTTTGTTTCTTTATTCATATGTCTGTGTTAAACACATAGCACCCTATTAAAGGAACAAATATCACAAACTGTGTTTTTCAACCTTTTTTTTCATTATCACCTCCCCTAAGGAAACTTTTTAGATGTTTTTTTCCTAATTATACCCCCATGAAATTTTAATACCACAGATATACCATGTCTACTTATGTGAAGTATTCCCGTAAAAAGAGTATGATATTTTTCATCCACCAATAACCAATTTTCTCCCTCTTTGGGAGATATACTCCCTATTGAAAATGTGTGATCTTAAAGCATGCAGCAATTGAAATAATTTTGTCAGAAGTATATAATTACTGCTAATACTCAGTGGAAGATAAATCACCAAAAAGATCGCCTTTCCTTTAGATCCGTAATCTGTATTGAAGAGCTTCAGAGAAGCAAAGTCTTCATCTCCTGAGATTCTAAAACACAAATCTTCTTCCCGCAGCGCCTGCTACCTGTTTGCCTTGCACAGAAAAAGTCTACAGAATTAACCATTGTTCCCCTCAAGTTAATGCCAAGCCCAATGAAGAAGATCTTTCTTCAACCTCAAGGTACTTTATTTATGCACTAAAACGCAAAGCCAACCCATTTCCCACTCCAGAAATGAGATAAATATACTTGCCTCTTGCCGTTTGAAGTTCTGCACATATTCTTCAAACTGTTCATCTTTTGTCTCATCAGCTTTCCCAAGCTTCTGAAGGACCTAGTTTGTGAATAAAACAAAATGGTTCAGTTTAATAATGTTTTCAGGGTGGGATAGGGATGGTGGGAGGGAGACATAAGAGGGAGGAGATATGGGGATATATGTATATGTACAGCTGATTCACCTTGTTATAAAGCAGAAACTAACACACCACTGTAAAGCAATTATACTCCAATAAAGATCTTTTTTTTTTTTTTTTTGTGGTACGCGGGCCTCTCACTGTTGTGGCCTCTCCCGTTGCGGAGCACAGGCTCCGGATGCGCAGGCTCAGCAGCCATGGCTCACGGGCCCAGCCGCTCCGCGGCATATGGGATCCTCCCAGACCGGGGCACGAACCCGTATCCCCTGCATCGGCAGGCGGACTCTCAACCACTGCGCCACCAGGGAGGCCCTAAAGATCTTTTAAAAATAATAATATTTTCAAACAATAAGCAGAGCAAGGCTGTTGTTTCGCTCTTCTGAGGAGACGTCTCTCTTAGCACAGCTAGTTTTCTGTTCTGTAAGCGTCTTGGCTTACTGGCTTTGGAGTTGAACAGACCTGGATTTTAATCACAGTCCTACCACGCGCAGGCTGCATGACCTTGAGGAAGTGTCATGCTATAGCATTCATTTATTCACATATTTTTTCTCCAGTAGGCTGTAACACTTAAAGACAAAAGCTATGCCTTGTCCTTTTGTCCAAAGCATCTGGCACAATGCTTGATGCATAACAGTTGCTCAATTTTTTGTTAAACGGTGAATCAAAGGTATTTGAGAAAAGTACTAGCCTACTTCATAGGGATGGATTTAGAATTCCTGGAGCCACAGGCACATGGTAAATTCTCCCCCACCATCTCCTGACACTCTCTTCCATTCAATAAATGTTCAAAGAGGCCCTGGGATACACAACGCCCATGCTAAGAACTGGTCATCCAGAAATAGATACATGAATAAAATAAGGCCCCAGGACTTAATCTTAAGCTTATGATCTAATGGGGTAGACAAGGCAAGTTCACAAATAACAAATCAAAGACAATCTGTAATAAGCAATATGAGTGGGTTGCAAGGTGTTAGAAGCAATATTCCCTTAGAGCTGAGCTCTTCAGGGAATCCTGGTGGGGTTTCTTCAAAACATGCTGGAATCCAGCAATCCCATTCCTGGGCATATATTCAGAGAAAATTATAATTTGAAAGGATACATGCACCCCAATGTTCATAGCAGCACTATTTCCAATAGCCAAGACATGGAAACAACCTAAATGTCGATCAACAGATGGATGGATAAAAAGATGTGGTACAACATACTAGCAACTCACTTAACCTCTCTGAGTATATTTCTTCATCAGTAAAATGAAGATAATAGTAAAAAAGAAAAAAAAAAGATGTGGTACATACATACAATGGAATACTACTCAGCCATAAAAAAGAATGAAATAATGCCATTTGCAGCAACATGGATGAACCTAAAGACTATCATACTAAGTGAAGTCAGTCAGACAGAGAAAGACAAACACCATATGATATCACTTATATGGGGAATCTAAAATACGACACAAGTATGAAGTTATTTACGAAACAGACTCAGACATAGAAAACAAACTTATAGTTACTAACGGGGAAAGGGGGTGGGGGAGGGATAAATTAGGAGTTTGGGATCAGCAGGTACAAACTATTATATAAAAGAGATAAATAACAAGGTCCTACTGTATAGCACAGGAACTATATTCAATACCCTGTAATAAATCACAATGGAAAACACTATGAAAAAGAATATGTATATACACACACACACATATATAACTGAATCACTTTCCTGTACACCAGAAACTAACACAATGTTGTAAATCAACTATACTTCAAATTTAAAACTATGCTGGCAATTCCTGCAGACAGGAACGTGGCAGAGTACATTCCAGTCAAGGAAGCAGCCTAAGCAAAGACCACTGGAAGAATCAGGATGGACTGTGAACTGGACATAAGTGGCTGTTTTCCTAGAGCACAGGACTGGGTATCGGAAGAAGTAGCTCTTAGCGATACAGCAGAAAGTTACTTGGGATGGCGCAGAAGGGCCCTGAGAGTCATGATTGGGTACACTATTTGAGATTCCCATACCTAGTATCTAAAACACCAGCTTATTTAAGAATTTATAAAAACTCCATAAACGTTGCCTTCTCAGAATATGTACACCCTATGGCATTACCAAATATGTTTTTCCAAAACATAACCATTTGGGCATTAAAACATACACTCATACAAAGTACCTTCTATGGCTAGGTGTTACATCAGCTTATGCTAATTTGTTTCCTTAAAGATATAATCTTGTACAAATTGATACTTCCTTAGACTCAGTTTAGAATGTTTTAACTAAACCCAAGTATCAAAGTATTTAGCCAACAAGTCAGAGTCCATGCAGATTCCTTCAAGAAATAAATTTGCTTTGGAGGTAAATAGTAATTATTCTAAGTATATAAGTAAAAAATGATTATTTTATTCTATTCTAAAACTAATTGTTTATAATATATGCTAGTATTCCTTCCTTTGGCATTACTAAACAAAGATTTTTAAAAACACTAAAACTGTATACAGATTCACATATATTACCAATTACTCAACTTCACTCAATTTCCCAAACCAACATCATATATGAATAATATGAAAGATATATTATTCCTCATTGCAAATTTATTATTTAAACAAAGCTGGATGTATCCAGTAACATAACGATTAAAAGGACAAATAATCACTCTATTAACTAATAATCTTTTCTCACTTAAGAGTCTCTGTGAAAGACAGAAAACACTAATTTTTGAAAGAACTGGGCATTGTAACTAGGGAATAAGTTGATAAGTGTAAGAAACATGATCAAATATATATATGAAGTATTTTAACGTTAACAGTGGTTATTCCTGGATGGTAAGATTCAGAGTGATTATTATTTTTTTCTTTATAATTTGCTACATTTTCCATAATTTCCTCTATGGTTATATGTTACTAAAGTAATCAGGAAAAATCATAAAGATATGGATCAGGAGTTTATCATACTGATATCTGGTATATAAGAGATTTATGTATTAGATTCTAGTACCAGCAAGTAGATTGTTAGTAACTAGTTGAAAGACTCTCCTCAAAAGATACAGATGAGTGAATTAATATCAACTGGAAGAAAGGTTTCCAGAGGCAGCCCTTGGGGACCTATACCTGATTCAGTGATTCATGTGTAAGGAGAGGGTATCAATGGTACTTACTTCACAGTATTGTGTGAAACTACCAAGGATACACATGGAAAGGCTGAGCTTTGATGCCTAGCATTTAATTAATGCTCAATAAATATCTACTATTATTATAGATATTATTATCTAACACTATCGAATAATTTATCAATGGCCTAAACTTATACTGACAAAAAGTTGGGGAGGATATTGGATATGTTATATGATGAGAATCAGGATTCACAAAAGAAAGCTTCCCTAACAAGTTGAAATTCAACACGGATAAAATGTAGGTCAAAATATAATTGTCCAAGTGCCAGATTTATGTATTCAACTTTCAACTACAATGAGACAGGATGCATGTTAAAATACATGGTTCTTGCCCTTAAGCAGAAATAAGGAACCATTTTCGCCAACAGTCAGTATGAGCTGACAAAGTGATATTGCTGCCAAAGCATCTAATGTAATCTCAGGCTACACGAATAAGCATGGGAGGTACCCGGGGAGCAGTCCTGAATGATTCTATGTGGCGAACAAGTTGATAAACACATAGATACGTAGACAACCTGGAGTCAGCTGAAGGGGCCCCCAGAAAGGCAGAGAGTTGATACCATGAGGTAAGAGGCATAAATGATGTAATTGGTATAGTAACAGGGAGAAAAGGAGACCAAAGGGAAAAGAGTACAGCTGTCTTCAAATACCTGAAGGACCAACATCAGGAAGAAGGTTTGGACTTTTCCCATCAGAAACCAAGATCAAGAACCAGCACGGGAAGGTAAAAATTACATATCAAGAAAATCTTTGTGCCAGAAATTTCTATCATGGTTTTCTGGAAATTAAATAGTTTGTTGGTAGAGGTAATGAGCTCACTGTCCTAGGAGTTATTTAAGTTTAACCCAAAGTTAGAGGTGCTAGAGAAGAGATTTATTCATCAAACTGGTGAATGGAATGAGTCGTATTTCAAATATCTTCTCATTCTTGAATCCATAATCAATGTATCATGTTAGACATTTTCCCTAAAGAATGAAAATCTCAACGAATAGAAGGCAGAGAAGAACGTCTGTTCGTTTCTATCTCCAACTGATATTGACTTGCTGAAGACTGCTTGCCAAACCCTGTGCTAGGGGCTGCAGAAGAGCAAGCTGCGTTCCAGGGACTGTGGTAATGTGACAGGTCTGAGCAAGGGTGCAAGATGTGGAACTAGGGTAGATGTGGCTCGCGTGCTAGGCAGAGGGCAGATTACGGAAAGGCTTCGTCTGCAAGACTAAAGACTTCCATCTGCTTGTAGAGACCACGGGACGGCAATGAAGAGTTTTTCCCTTCCCTGGAGACAGTTACATGATTAAATCTGTGGTCCCTGGTGACAGTGTTAAGGATAGGTTAGAAGAGAGAATGAGTGGAAAAGGGAGACCAGTTAAGAGATTTAAATAGTCCAGGCAGTAAATGACAGCCGGAGCTAAGGAACAGATAAAACCAACCCTCAAGAAGTAAACATACAGAACTTCCCAGCTTATGAGATGACAAGGGTGAGAACCGAATGAGTCAAGGGTGACTTCATTGCTTCTGTGGTGGCTGAATGGGTCCTCTGGTGACAATCAGGGTGCTGAGTTGGTGCAAAGTCTCCAGGGAGATGGAATGGTTTAGATGTGGAATTGGAAAAGGTTAAGAACCAGAAACACAAAGCAGGAATCGTGGGTGGAACCAAAGGCCCAGCTGAGGCAGAAACCACCAATGTGCAGGTGCCCACATTTAAGCAGTTTTGTGATTTTTCTCCAGCAGCCCTGATACAGGTGATGAGAGCCATCTGCTACCTAGAAAGACCGTATCGTAAGGCATCAAGGACACTGAAACCTAGCATTGAGATGACAAAAAAATGTATCTTTTACCTTGTTCTAATATTATAATATTTAACAGTGAGTTTATAATTTAGGTGGCCTCTCTCGTTCACCTCTCTACTGGCTATGCTGACAATACCAATTAAGCCTGAACAGCTTGGCACCACTGTTATTACAGGAGAATTACTATATATTCATGCATCTGATACTCAGATTTTGACAACATGACACATCTTCCTCCTCCACAGGCAAAAGGAAGAAAATTCTGCGCCTGGTGCATCTTGGCTTAGGATTTAGGTCTTTTACTTCAAAGCTAATTTCATGTACATTGACACTTTGCTGTTTTGACACAAGAAGACTTCTGTTGTTACTTTTGTTGCTGTCAGTTTTCAAATGCAAAATAATATTCTCAACTGAAGAAACTTTCTCAAACTGCCTTTCCTTTCAGTGAGATTCTGAAATATTCCTCTAGGGCTGGCTGGGTGTTCATCTTCTCGCTCTCAGCCCTGAGTTCAGAAGTTCTGATCTGATCCTAAAAGACATCATGACATAGGCAAAAAAAAAAAAAAAAATTTAAAGCAGGAATATGGTAACTTGGAATATTTAAGCTAATAAATCTTTTTTCAGTGTCTCCTAAAGCAGTTCGTTTCTCAGCTTGGTTTACAAAGGCTGCTCCAATGATGTGCTCTTTTCTAGAGCAATTGTTCATGTACAAAGTGTCCAAGTCAAGTCCCTAAAAATTTAGAACTCGTTTTAATTTGGGCAGTTTCCCCACACTGTAAAGCCAAAATTCTGATCCAATTTCAAATCCTCAGAGTCCAGTGCAAATTAAATGCTGACTATTGTAGCAGTGAGAGAATAATTGCCTTCTCTCCATATGTTAAAATTAGGAATGGAACACTGTGTTTCACAGCTCTCAAAAAGAGTAGTTGGCATTTGAAATCAAAGAAAAAAATTCACAATCTTCCATTCCATGTGGAAAGGACTTCTGTTAATCAGGGGAAAGATCAAAGCGAGGTCAAGAAATAGTGAGGTATGACCCCAAGCAAGAAAAAAAGTCCTATGATCCGAAGTGGGAAACTGATGAGGGGAGGGGAGGCAGACAACAAGGTAATTCAAGATGAAGGCCACTGGGGGTGTCTGAGACACGTTTTTATATACCGCTTGACACTGGGACAAGGGTGATGGCTAAAAGAATTCTGCAGGATTGGCCACTGGGATGCCCTAGAGAGATTCACACATTAGATGAGGGCTCAGACTAGACAAAATTCCAACTCTGGGTGATTCATGCTTCCTTAAGCCAGACTCTAAAAGTCAAGGAAAGAATCCTACAATCTAATTAGTTTTCTCTAAACAAGGAGGTGCCCCTCTCTTCACACTTTCTGTCTTTATAAAGCAAGAAGAGCACATCAAATTAGGTAAACATGATTCACGGAATCCAGGAATCAAGTACATGGGAGGACCATGGCCTTTTCTGGACAGGACGCAGACAGATGGTCTTCTATCACTGCCCACACCCAAATGATTCATTCATTTATCTGTCTGTACACCCACCTATCCATTTATCAAGCGCTCACTCTGATGCTGTGCAAAGATCCAAAACCTCAGACTGGAGGGAGACCACTGGGTGCCCGCGAGTGCAGGGTCGCTGCTTTTCTGAAGTGTCCTATGGGTACACACCGCACTGTTTCCCCAACTTCAGGGTACTAGTCCCTTTACCTCTTTCTGGATATGTTTCAAGACTTAAAGAAGTGGCTTTAATGTGGCCTGATTTGAGAAGAATGAGATGAGTCATCCTTTGGTGTGGTTCGGGTGCCCATCAAGGTCCTGCACTTTGCCTTCCATCTGGTCCTCTGTGGGATCTATTTCTGCACGGCTACGACATCCACTAATCTTGCCCTGGCAGATCTCAACAGTACATTAGCCATCACGTCATCAAAGCCTCTCGGAGGTTGGCATGAGCCTTCTTGCTAATTCCGGGAAACACCTTCAGGGAGGTAAGCAAGAACAAATGAGAGAGGGAAGGTTCACAGCCTTCCATCCCATTTGGGTGGCCTTCAGACTTTAAAAGTTTGAGAATAACGCACGGTAGAGGGAAAGTACAAGTCTCAGACATGAGCAGGTTTCTCCTAAGTGGGACAGAAGCAACTGGGAATTAGAAAGCAGTGCAGGAAAGAAAGTTCAGGAGCCTGGAAAGGAAAGAGAAGGGAGAGGGCCCCCAAAGTGCAGGTACAGTAAGCACCAGCCAAAGTTGCTTTCAATCATGGGTCTACCTGGTGAGGTACCATGCTCCAGAAGTCTGCTCTCTTCTACCCTCCCCAGTCCTTTAAAGTTGAGGACATCTTAGTCCTCTGACTTAAAAAAAACATCTTGCTGGAAAAGATAGCTTGACGAATACCGATGTAGCAAAGATGAATTGTGAGCCCTGGCATCTGACCCCTTCTTCTTCTCCAGGAAGCTGGGTGCCCCCTCTCTTCCTCTTGCTTGGGTCACCTCGTCTCAAGACTACTTTTCTATGAAACCTGATACTTCCAGTATCCAACCCAGAATACAACATTTACAGCAAAATTCAGTGACACAGTCGGCTAAAGCCTTTGAGTCATCCTGAGGCTCTGAGAGGGACCATATTTTCCTTCTCCAGTGCCCCCCCACCAAGGACGGAGCACTATCTCATGCCAATATTGTACAGTGATCCTCCAACCTCATTAACTCATTCAAATTAATCCTCACTCTGCTTAGCTAGGGGAAGATATTCCTCCATATACCACGAGAGAAAAGTTGTCTCCTAAACTGGTGGCAACCCACCTACAGAGGAGCTGTTAGAAAGGCATGTGGCCACAGCAACCAGGGAGGGCTCTGTACCCAGGCACTTCACTGGGGATCAGTTCTGTGCCTGATTTCTTCCTACAGACTCCTCGAGCCATCTTTGTAACCTCAGTTACCCACAGTACTAGCAAAAGATGAATCAGCAATTTGAACACACTCAACTGCAGTACAAATAGGAAGGAAGATGTTGACTTAGGTGGATCCAAAGTCCACAAAACCCTACTCAGGATTTCAACTGGGAACTGTAAATTGCCTAAGACAAGAGGGAGTTGATGGGTAGGAATCAGATGAAAAGGAGAGTCCAGAGAAGAGAGTAAAGACATGTTTTTGCTTTTCTTCCTCTTGGGAAAATGCTCCATCTTAATAACTCCATATTCCCTAATTTATTAGCTATCATCTATGATATAAATTTATGATATAAATATAAATTTATGATATAATTTATATTTATATATAAATATATATAATTTATAAAATTATATAAATATATAATTTCTAAAATTTATATAAAATATAAAATTTATATAAATATAAAATTATATAATTTATATATATTTATGATATAAATATAAATTTATATTTATGATATAAATATAAATATAAAATATGATATAAATCTATGATATAAATATAAATTTAAAATACATCAAGCACAGTTCCAAATGCATTATACCTAAAAATGAATTTAATCCTTCCAACCATCTTGTGAGTTAGGTTATAAAGACTAGCCTCATTTTACTGATGAGAACCCTGAAAATTGGTGAGGTTAAACAATTGACCACAGTCACACACTAGTATGTAACTGAGCTGGGATTCAAAGCAAACAGTATGATTCCAGAGTCAGCTTCTAACTACAAGGCTATAATGCCCTAAAGACAGCAGCAGGGAAAGAAACATGGCTGGTAGCTTTTCCCTAGACAACTAAGTCATTTTCGTCCATTCTACATTCACTCTCACTGTCTGTATCATATTGCCAGGGATGCCAATATAGCAACTGCTGGATCCATACTTTTGTTCAATGGAATCATCTGACACCATCTCCATCCAAAATAGGTCATTATATTCATTCAAATATCCTCGGTGAGGGGACATGGGTTATACAAAATACGCATTCTCCCTACTCTACCCTTACTTAGAAAGAAGACTTCCAACTAGCCTCAGACTGGCAAAAGGCCTCGGAGGACGTCACCTCGTTACAAGAACATTAGAGATCAGGCCACAAAGAGTGGCTCAGCACCAAGTAGTTCAGAAAAACAAAACAAAAAACCTTAGGTGCACGTCAGTACAGTGTAGCTGCTTGTTCTGTAATGTCCTGTGGGCAAGCACTGCACTGTTTCCCAAACTTTTGGTGGAAAGAATGGTATGAACAGATCCTCACAACAAAGTTCCCACCGCAGTCCTGCCTGGGGCCACTGAGTGATATCAGAAAGGACACTGTCCCTCTTCAAACTCCTTTTTTTTATTAATGATGCCTTTGGTAACTTGACCCTTCCTGCCTCACAAATACTTCGTGAATAAACACAAAGAGAAAGATACAGGGCGCCTAAAGAACTTTTGAAATCGCATTCTGGGTAATCCCAAATTGAAGCAGGACCCCGATTCCACAGGTTCCTAAATGTGCAACATACTCCAATTGCCAGGGCTCACCGTTACCAAGGATTTTAGACAGGCCCGACAGGATGTGACTCAAAGGCAATTTCACTAGTGGTTTCTACCTTGAACGTTTATTGATCCAAAACTAACAGTAATCTGATGTAAAAATGTTTATACGAATTGCAGGTTCGAATGGAAGTCCAAAAAAAAAAAAAAAAAAAGGAGATTGCTAATAGGCTGAAAACCAAATGGTACTTCCTCTGGAAATGAGTCCTGATATAGAGCTGGACATGGTATTTTCCATTCCGTTTGTTCCTGTGGCAGTTTTCTAAAGATCTGTGCTCAAGAAGGAACTCTGAGTGCCTTCATGACCTTTATTTAAAGAACACTGGAACAGAGGGGCGACATAAGGTCCTGGGAGACTTAGGTGAGATAGAGGATGCTCGTTATGGCTGTGAGGGCTGCCTGTCAGAGCACATGGCCTTCTGCTCCTGGGCACTCAGGGCTGAAAATACTTCTCATCAACAAACATGCGATCGTCACAAACAAACAAATAAATAAATGAGCGAACAAACAAGTAAATCCTGCAGCACTAATTATTTCTGCACACATTTCTGTATTTTGCTTTTACGCCTTGATTTTCAATTTTCTGCAGCTATTTTTAAAGTCTGATCTGCACGAAGTGAATTACTAAAGAAAAGAAACTATTAAATATAGTTTGGATGAGGCCCACTTTTCAGATTTAACTGGAGCTTCTGGAGCTGGATTCACCACATTCATATGGTTAATATGGAATATTTTATAAAGTTAAATGCAAACCTTGTGTGAATTTTTAAAGTATCGAGACTAACAGTATGCTGCTTTGGGCTGCATCACCAGACTCTTGTCTGGACAGGGGAATACTTTAAGCGTTTTTTTTTTTAAGAAGCACAGTTTGGTGTGTAAGAATTACCACGTGATAGAATGGGTAGGAAGAACACAACTGTCTTCTGGACACCCTGAGTGATACTTACATGATATTTGCATAAGGGAAACATGCTTCTGGAACAGCCTTTTACTGGCTGTTCGGGCCATCTGTAAACACATGCAGACACTTCTGTGGGTCATACTCTGCACTGACGCCTACAGATCCACACTCCCCCCTTCTCACCTGGTTCAGCACCTCTAGGGACTGCACCCGGCCCTTCCCCTCTGGCTTCTGTCTAGAGTTGATCATGAGAACTCAAGCCAGCAGAAGATGGAAAGGCAGGAGCAGAGACGTGGGGACAGTGGTTCCCCTGGTCCCCTCCCTGCAGCCACCATCGCAGTAGCCTCAACCCTCTGGTGGCCCCTCCAACAACTACATCTCCTCTTCCTAAGTTCTGATAACAGCTTCCTACCCTTCCCCTATAGGCCTGGAGATCAAAGATCCCCAGCACCATCCTCTGCTGCTAGACCCAGCAGCGTCCCCATCCCTTGCTGGTTTCCCGTTACGCTTTCCAACGGCCATCCTGGAATAGAATTGGGGTCTCAAAATTCCTAGCTCGAAATCTCCCACTGCCCTTTTTACCTTCCAACCATGAGCAATAATGAACTAAAGCAACCCAACACACTTCTAAAAAAGTACCACTGTTGTGTCACAGTGTAGGAATGGGATAAAAATAAACCAGCACAATCCATCCTACTAGAAACAATGTGCAAGATAAGCAAGTCTAAAGATACTGATCCCACAACAATGGGGTTTTGCCAACGAGGACACTTTTCAGGAACAGAAGCCCTGCCTGCAGTTGGCAAAGGCTAATTCTCATTAAAAAGCGTTTAGTAGGATGTTTTCAGCCTTCATTTGAAGACATCTCAAAGAGAAATTGTTTCTCCTTTGAAAGGTTGTGGGACTTTTATCCCTGGCATTTGCAAGACATCTTTTCATGAATGTTGTTTAGATGTTGATGTTCCTCTGTTGAGAATTCAAGGTAATCACAACCAAAATCCTAGTCGGCTCACTGAGGAAATTGACAAGATAATTCTACAATTTATATGGAAATGTGAAAGACACAGAATTGTCAAAACAATTTTGAAAAAAAGGAGAATAAAGAAGGTTGCTATATCCCACGCCAAAGTTCTTTAGAGTCCTAAAGTCGAACTTTCAGAATAGAAAACTAAACATGGGATGACCTACTTTTGTCCTACTGAAAGGGTAGTCTCCTTCAAAATCTTTGACCTTGGCCCCTAGTAAATCCTGAGCAGAGTAAAAAGTAAACAACACCTACAAACAGCTAGCTTCTATATGTCTTATTCCATGTTTATGGGGAAATCAAATCCCAGACAGGGTCTCTGGTGTAAAAATCAAAATGTTTAAAAAGCTAGGACTATGTTTTTAGAAAAATAACTGACAGTGATTCTAAGGCAAAACCTCTCTCCAAGGCCTGCGTTCTCAAGAGATCATTACTTTAGATTTCACTGGCTACACCAGTTCTGCACATTATTATAGGCAATACTGCAGAAGTATTTCTCTGCCTTCTGTTTAAGAAGATCCAGATGTGAGGTCACTTTATTTATTTATTTTTTTTTACAGTAGGTCCTTGTTGGTTATCTATTTTAAATACAGCAGTGTGTGCATGTCAATCCCTGACTCCCAGTGTGTACATGTCAATCCCTAACTCCCTCCCCGCTGAGATCACTTTTTAAAATGTTGGTTCTTTCCCTTCTGCTTCAATGTCGCTGTTAAAGCCATAGTTTATAATATCTAATATTTGATTAGTCAGCAAGTGGAAGGAATACTGCAGTCCAATCAACATAATGTCCAGAGTCATAGAAAGGAGTAACCCATGAACACTCTCAAATCCTCTTACTGTACAGCTTTCAAGAATTATTTAGTCATCCTGATGAATTTATTAAGCAATAAATATAACTGATCGTTTATTCAATGGCATCCTTTCATCGTATTTACATTTCTGTCTCTAAATTCTTGCCACTCAAAGTGGGTCCTCACACCAGCAGCATCAGCCTTCACCCGGCCGCTTGCTACATATGCAGAATTTCACGTCTATCCCAGACCCACTGAATCAGAATCTGCTGTTCAACAGCATCCCCAGGCAATCCATCTGTACGTTCAAGTTTGGGAAACGTGCTCTAAAAATTACAAACTCAATGTCACACCCCACAGGTAAATTTTTAAAAATAGTCATTTTTCTGGGCATTTGTTGTCAATGTAGGAAAAAATCAAGCTTATCACACTGAAGCTGCAATGATCACAGGATACACCTTGAACACTGGATATTAAAATGAATGCATGAGCTCTATTCAGCGTTTCCTCCATTCTCTTAAAGCAAAGGACTGAAAAATTTCCAAATGGTTAAATGCTATGGACAGGTGAGTGGGTTCTGGTTGTTTGCAGTTTAATTTGCATTTTAATGAAGTCATCACCATCAGGTTTTTATAAAAACATGATTCTGCAGACTACTCCATAGGAAGCAGAATCATTCCAATCAGTCACGTTTTTGTCCACAGTCTGTGAATTAAACGTGAGTTTCTGGCTCAGCGACAGTCAACAACTTCCGATAAATGAAACAGGAACATCCGTGACGGTTTTCCTGGCCATCCCCGCAAATGGTGAGTAAGGCACTCCTGCCCTTTCATGTGGAAACAACTGAAATCACATGGAACTCAGCATCAATGTTCCAAGCAACCTGGACTACAAACAGGGGATTTTAACCTCAGACAATCATGGCTGCAAATAAGAGCAAATCTATTTCTCTGGCAAATGTCCTATGATGGTTTTCTATATAAAATAAGAAAGAGGCTTTAACCCAGAAGTCTGCAGGCCATAATCATTTATACTGAACCAATCTTTGCTTCTTCCTCTAAAACCTAACGAACATCAGTGACAGAGATCCTCAACCTGGCTGTGGCATCAGGATCACCTAGCAGGCATCTGTTGAAGCAGGTCTGCAAAGATCATTCTGATGACCACAGATTTGCTCTGATCTGTTAGCTGTGGGCAAAGCCTTAAGCTTATTCCTCAGGAGTAATTATTTTAATTTAATACCAAGTTCATATAACACTCAGAAGTGAGCCATCTCTCAGCAACAAAAACAAATAATGAGATGTCCTGGTTCAGCGGGGCGTAAGCTCCATCACCCTGGATAAGCCACTGAGGCTCCAGGAGTCTCCCTTCCTCGTTTCTGCCGCCCCAAGGCACCCACACAGGATCCCAAAAAACAAACAGAATCCCTGCATTGTAACTCCTGCCACATGCAGCTCAGGTTACTGGGATACATACAGCAGCAGCATTAATTGCCCTGCATAAATAATTCAATATAAACCAGGCTCAAATAATTGGTGGGGAGGAGATCTGGTTCATGACCCAGCTCTGCCAAGTGTAAGCGAAAGCTTTCTCACTTCTTCTTCTTCTCCACCATTCTTTCACCATTTAGGTGACAACTAATGAAAGAAAACCATCTGTGGAATACACATCATGACCTAAACATACGCCGGCCCCAAATTCATTTTCTACAGGTCTCTGCGCCCTGCAGGACTGAACCAATGGACAGACTTGCGCAAGCTCCCTTGACTCTAGCTTCCTGGACCAATGGAGGCACCAGCAGGAAATGAAAGTGTGGGGAAAGGAAGGTCAGGTCCTGCTCTATCTCGGCTTTGAGCTGTTTCTGGCAATACTTATGTTCCCTTCACCCCTACGGCTCCCATCCGGAAACCCCTCCTTTATGACTGTCACTGGGTCTGGCTGCACCATTTTCTCCTCTTGCCCCTTGAGTCCTAGCAGTGGTTACAGTTTCTTGCTGTTGTTACTAGTCTTTGGTGATTCCGTTAACACTTCTGCCTTTCTATGCTCTATTCACTAAAGCATCTTAAAATATATATATATATTTATGTATTTATTTGGTTGTGCCGGGTCTTACTTACGGCATGCAGGATCTTTTAGTCACGGCATGTGGGATCTAGTTCCCTGCCCAGGGTTTTGAACCCACGCCCCCTGCACTGGGAGCACAGAGATTCTTATCCACTGGACCACCAGGGAAGTCCCCACTAAAGCATCTTTAACCATCTGAGCTGAGTTCTGCCTCCTGCCAGGCCCTGGCTGATAGCCCAAGTCCGTCTCTGGCCCTGGCGATCACTGTGCCCATCCTGAATCCACTGAGCGAGGGGTTGGAGGGCATATTTGCAGTTTTAAAGCACACATGCATATATACATGGTCACAAAAAAACCTGGCCTCTCAGAATAGGTTGCTGAGGGTCCAAATAAACCATTTTAATATACACCAAGTAGCATGTATTTAAATATATATTACATTGAGTCCAAGTTCTAAAGCCGTAACTGCAAAACAAACCTGTGCCCTAGGAAGGGTAATATATATTTACATACATTAAGGCCCTTAAAAATTGGCCTTGAGTGCTGCCAGAATTTGATTCCTAGAAAATAAAATTTCAAAACTCAAACTGATATAAAAGGAGCCTGGTGGTTTTCAAAGGCAAGGCCTTCTAGGAGGGCCAGAAACACATGCTCAGATTCTCACTCTCCATCTCTGCAGCCTGAGAAGGGGTTGACTCTCGCTGAAGAAGACGCAACAGGTCAGAAGCCAGCTGACGGTAAGAATTCTTACCAGGGTCAGCTCTTCCAGATCTCTGCAATACCCACAGAAAGAGGAAAATAAAATATCTTTTTTTTTTTTTTTGCTGTACGCAGGCCTCTCACTGTTGCGGCCTCTCCCGTTGCGGAGCACAGGCTCCGGACGCACAGGCTCCGGACACGCAGGCTCAGCGGCCATGGCTCACGGGCCCAGCTGCTCCGCGGCATGTGAGATCTTCCCGGACCGGGGCATGAAGCTGTGTCCCTTGCATTGGCAGGCGGACTCTCAACCACTGTGCCAACCAGGGAAGCCCTGTTTTTCTAGTTTAACATTGTGAATTTTATCCAGGCCCAACTAAAATATATTTTCAATACTTGCCCTTGAATTATATATGATGTATTTCTTATGTTGATAAACTGTTAGTAAAGAAAAATATACCCAGAACAAAAGAATGTTTGTATAAACATGTAATTTTTTCTTCCAGTTTGACAGCATTAAAAATATTTCAGCATCCAACACGAAGTTTGGCTTTACTAAAGAGGAGGAGTCTGAGTCCACTCCAAGTGGTGTGACTTAAAGTATGTGAGGGCTTCTTTGATGGCACTGTGGTTAAGAGTCTGCCTACCAATGCAGGGGACATGGGTTCGAGCCCTGGTCCGGGAAGATCCCACATGCCACGGAACAACTAAGCCCCTGTGCCACAACTACTGAAGCCCGCACTCTAGAGCCCACGAGCCACAACTACTGAAGCCTGTGCGCCTAGAGCCCATGCTCCGCAACAAGAGAAGCCACTGCAATGAGAAGCCCACACACCGCAACGAAGAGAGTAGCCCCCGCTAACCGCAACTAGAGAAAGCCCGTGTGCAGCAACGAAGACACAACACAGCCAAAAAAATTTTTTTTAAAAAAAGGGTATTGGTGAGCATTGGGTGTTAATCCTGTGATGCTCCACAGCCACACTGGGCTCCAGTGACCCCGGTGGTTCAACCTGGGAGGAAAAGATGAAAGAAAACAACAATGCTCACTGTTTTTGTAATTGGCACCTATGTGACGAACAGACCTCTGCGTTAAGAAGCTTATTTTGCATTCTTCCATTTGTAGTCACTCCACTTGATTTATCCTGGCAGCCACACACTGACCAGGAAACAGGGAGATGTAAGGCAAGTATATAGATTTCAGAATCCAAGAACAGTTTGTTTAATGAAAAACTAAAGTCACAGAGGACATGCCCTTTGCATGTTCACATTGTCAAAATGTATAATTCATGTGTTTTCCAGCCTCCTCAAGTTCCTAGCAGGCACAGTATATGCAGCTCGCCAGCTGCCAGCATTCTGTAATCCGGCAAACCCAGTAGGCGTACTACTGAAATCACGATCAGGTACCCAACCATATTTCCTCAGCTCCTATCTTGATTGTGACAACAGAAAGTGACAGAGCAGTCAAAACCCAGCCAAAGTTACAGCTCACCCACGCAAGGTGAATACAGATGAAGGACAAAGAGATGCAAATCTAATTTTCAGGCTGGGGAACAGGGGACAGTGGCTTCTACACAATATTCTAGAAGAAAGCCAGACCTGTGGTTTCAGCTGCACTGGGTTTCCCGACGGGATGGGGAGCCAGGGATTCCCAGTGAGATGCTCAGTGGACCATCACTGACAACAGGCTCGGATGCCCAGCTGGAGCCCTGAGTCACATTAACTAGGAAGTAAGGGGCATTCCATCTTGTCCCTCTGACAAGTGGGGATGTCTAATTCCAACAACTTCATGCACTGAATGCTTCTGCTGTGTCAAGAACTGTGCTACATGCTTTATGTCATGTTAACCCTCCTGAATAGCCTGTAAGGTAGGTACCATTATTATCCCCAATTTACAAATGAGAAAACGGAGGTTTACAGGTATGAAATGGCCCAATGTCACATAGCTACAAAGTGATAGAGCTGGTACCAGAAACCCTGGTCTGTTCTCTTAATAACCTGTTGTTTCATGATGCTGAGCTTGTGAGATTATTTCAAGTCAAGAGACCACACGTTCCTTGCACCGCTGACATCTACGGTATCTGTGCATATGGACAGGTGGCCAGGCTCTCTTAGCAAGGCCTTGCTTCATTGTTAAGTCCACTCGTTAGGCTCACAGGGCTGGTGCATGGTTGTTTTTATGTGAGATCGCAGACAAGTCATTGAAGCTCTCCTACAGTCATCTTTCCCATACGGAAATAGGTGTCGACTAAAAAATAAATGCACAACCTAAACGTTGAGAGTTATGTTTTATTCAGCAGAAATCTTTAGGACTTCAAGCCCGGAAGGCAGCATTTCAAGTAACACTTAGAGAACTGCTCCCAGGAGGCAAAAGGGGTGCCAGGATATATAGGAGATTTGCAACAAAGGGCAGGTAGTAGGAACAAAAGATTACTGTTAATTAAAGAAAACCAGGGCTTCCCTGGTGGCGCAGTGGTTGGGAGTCTGCCTGCCGATGCAGGGGACACGGGTTCGTGCCCTGGTCCGGGAGGATCCCACGCGAGCGGCTGGGCCCGTGAGCCATGGCCGTTGAGCCTGCGCGTCCGGAGCCTGTGCTCCACAGCGGGAGAGGCCACGACAGTGAGAGGCCCGTGTACAGCAAAAAAAAAAAAAAAAAAAAAAAAAAAAGAGAGAACTAGAAATCTCAAGTTAAGGAATTTAGCGCTTTAATACCTATGGGAAGATGCAAGAGTCTGCGCTCACTGAAATCAGTCCTTTGATATGCACCTCAGCTATCTGGGTTCAGTATCCTGTATTTTCACATCCTGAGTTTCCTCAGGGCTCACCATGGGGAGCGGCTGCAGTCCGATGGCTGCTAGATGACAGGTATTCTTTGTTTCCTTCCTGAGTTCCCTCAGGGCTCAGCACGTCACCCAGCTGGTGGCTGCAAGTGCTGATGACTGTGACATCCTTTGTTTACTGATATGGCAGGCAATATTCCATTTCTCATAGGTGTTGAATGATGAACACTAAGTTCCCTTCCAGCTTTGAACATGTGATTGTATAGTCGTTACCAACATTCAAGCTAAACAACCAACACTTGGTTCCTCTCATGAAGTTGGACGGCAGGGCCTGTCTCACCCTCTGTAAAGTATCGTGCTTCCAGCCCAGGGAGGGGCCAGCACATGGGTCATGATCCATCACTGACTCGGTCAAGAAATGCTGAGTCCCAAGCCAGAGCCAAGTATTGTACTAGGCACTGCGCAACAGAGGAGGGGCAAAATGCAGGGTTCCTGAGTGAATCATCTTTACAGGGAGGCAAAAGAGAGAAGAGAAACCTCCAGAGCCACGTGACTGGCCCATGAGTAGCCCTAAAGGAAGGAGGAAGGCAGAATTCCTCTGGCTCAAGGGGCTACGGACTTGTGAATGAAAAATGTTGCTGTCCTATCAGTAAACAAAGGATGCTGCAGCCACCAGGCCACTACAGCCACTCCGATGGTGAGCCCTGAGGGAACTCAGGATGAAGACAAATGGGCTGCCAGCTGCCAAGCTCTCAGCCACCGCAGCCATCCCCAACGATGCACCCTGAGGGGCCTCAGGATGGGAAAGCACAGGATCCTGGCCCCAGACAGCTAAGGTGCACATCAAAGGTATTATTTCAATGAGCCCAGACTCTCGCATTTTCCCATACACAGAAAAGCGCTAAATTCCTTAACTTGAAAGATCTGGTTTTATTAATTTAACAGTAATCTTTTTTTTTTTTTTTTTTTTTTTTTTTTTTTTTTTTTAACAGTAATCTTTTTGATGTTTCGACTACCTGGTCTTTGTTGCAAACCCCCCTGTGTATCCCGGTTCCTCCCTTACCTCTTTGGAGCAATCCCTCAGAGCTATCTGAGAGGCAGCGTCCCAGGCTTAAGTTCTCAGGTTTGTCCTCCAGATAAAACATCATTCTCAACTTCTAGGCTGTGTATTATTTTTTCAGTTGCCAGACTGAATGTCCATGTTCCCTAAAAGGCATATGTTAAAGCCCTAACCCTCAAAATAATGGTATTTGGAGGTGGAGTCTTTGGGAGGTAATTAGGTTTAGATGAGGTTATGAGAGTAGAGACCCCCTGATGGACTTAGTATCCTTATACGAAGAGGAAGAGACTGTAACCCCCTCTCTCTCCATGCACCTGCCCAAGGAAAGGCCATGTGAGCACACGGAGAGAAGGCTGCTGCCTACAAGCCAGGAAGAGAGCCCTCACCAGACAGCAAATCTGTCGGCACCTTGACCCTGCACTTCCAGACTCCAGAACTGAGAGGAATAAATGTCTGTTGTTTAAGCCCCCCATTCCACGGTATTTTGTTATAGCAGGCCGAGAGGACTAAGACAGAAGGTTTTCCAGAAGAGACGGGACTTCAGCCGAAGGGCCAAGTAGAAAATAACATAAGAAAGTTAAATGGATGGAAACTAAGGTGGGGAGAAAAGAAGGAAGCCATTCCACAGATGGAAAGGGAGAGAAAAATGAAAAAGACAGGAAGGCAAGCAAGGGTCAACCTCACAATACAGGAGGAAAGAAAACATCCTGTTCAACCCTAAGCAAAACACATCAACAATTTCAATTCTTTCCAACAAACCCTGATAGTCAAGAGAGAAAGCCATCATTCCCCGGCAGCACCAGGCAGCTGTCTGACAGGGTGAGGACGTGCTAACTGCTCTGTGGTTTCTTTTTCTCTTTAAATCAATGAATTGTAAAACACGCCTCAAATTGGGGTGATGTCATTTATAGTACTGTGACCGCATCGAGATGGAATTACTCGTTCATAAATATTTAGTATCACCTACTGGCAAAGCAGAAAAGAAGGGGAAACTGAAGAAACACTTAAAAGCTCCCCACATCATGAAAGTGACAGGAGCAAGGCAAAGGTACGGATTCTCAGATACATGAAGGGGTGTTGAAACTCACAGCCTCTACTTCTGCGGCAACACTGAAAATATTCAAAGCAACCGTGATGTGATTACAGAGAGTGGGAGAAGAGGAGGGAAAGAAGGAGAGAGGCGCATGGAGACAAAGGGGAGCTGAAGGGTAAGAGAAAGGGGTGAGCAACACAGAAGCATCTTCTACTTGTAATCTGCTCTTCTAAGAGTACAGCAGCAAAAAGAATAAGCAAAGAAAAAACAACAGTGCAAGGGGTGTGTCGTCACACCGACTCTTCACCTTCTTTTAAGGGAAAAAGCTTCACTTGAAACAGAATTTAAAGTCATCATTAGTCTCAGAGGCATCTTCCTTGAACACTTCTGTAAGTTCTTCTTACTAAGCATCACCACCTATATCTGAATTCCATAGCGGTAACTTGAGATCAACTACATTTGCACCCAGTTGGGAAATCAACTGCTAAGCATTTTAGGTTTTCCTATTTGAATTAAAACGTATTTTCTGGGCTTCCCTGGTGGCGCAGTGGTTGAGAGTCCGCCTGCCGATGCAGGGGATACCGGTTCATGCCCTGGTCCGGGAGGATCCCACATGCTGTGGAGCAGCTGGGCCCATGAGCCATGGCCGCTGAACCAGCGCGTCTGGAGCCTGTGCTCCGCAACGGGAAAGACCACAACAGTGAGAGGCCCGCATACCGCAAAAACAAAACAAAACAAAAAAAACGTATTTTCTGAGGAGAAGGCATTAGAATGAGATTTTTTTCACGCTTATCCTTTAATTTATTAGATGCTCACTAAGTACTGAATGAATGATTATATGAATGTATTGATCATATGAATGATAAATGAATGAATGAGTAGTAAGTGAGTTAATGAATGAATGGGTTCCATGGTTCATCCAGGGGCAGCTTGTTAATTGCACATATAAATGCCCCAGAAGAACCAAAAGATTTTTTACTCTAGGGGAAAAGAGTTTCTAAGTCAATCCTTTTTCATTCACTTATTTCAATCATTCATTCTCAAACCTTGTTTGAGAAATCAGTATGCCAAACACCAGTAATAAGCACATCATGACCAAATTATTTCATTTCATGACATTTGGTAAGTAACCACCCCACACTTTTCCCAGGAAGCTATGAGCTCTGCAAAAGAACAGGCCTGAGTTAAGTAAGTTTCCCAAAATCGTACAACCAAATGGTAATACAAGTGAGATTTGAGTACAGGAATCTGATTCCCAGGACCTGAGTTTCCTATGCATTCTCTCTCTTAGAGGCACTCAGTAAATATCTATTGAACAAAAGAATTACAAGAATACATGATCTGAGACTTTAAAACACCTTGAGGAGAGAAATAATACATGTATTTTTAATTGAATCATTATTTGAAAACAATAAAAATAATCCCCAAATAATTAAGAATAATTCTGATTTACCTATAAATGCTCTGTTACAGAAAACATGGAAAGTTTAAAGAAAACAAAAATCTCTGATAGTCTCAATAACCAGCAAAAAGCACTATTAGCACTTGGCATATCTTTCTTCTTTTTCCACTGCAACTGCTTGTTTATTTATTTATTTTTTTACATTACTGAAATCATATTTTTTAAAATTAAATTGGCAATATAGTTTAATAATCCAACCCTCATCTATTTTGGCTGATAAATATAATCTGCATAATATGGTAACTGAGAAATAATTTATGGCACCTAAGGTAACAAAACCCAGCAAAGACTTTATGCACAAATATCCTCATCATCATGTTATCTGTAAAAAGAAAAAGAAATGCCCCCAAAATGGGGAGCTGCAAAATAAAGTATCAATACAATGCAACATTAGGCATTGTATTATCATATAAAGTAATTCTTTCAAGTCACCATACACTGAAACAATTTCTAATGCTAGTTAACATTTACATGTAAGTGGCTTATGTTTATGTGTACTTGTATCTATTTGTACTGCAAATACTGTATTTCTGTGCTTATACATTTGTCCTAAAGAAAATAAATACCAGGTAACATTATATGAAAAGCAGAATTGCCTGACAGAAGTACCTGCCATTTGCACAAAGCACAGTTGGACAGAAATTGGGGGGTGGAGGCAGGGGTGGGGAGCAAGTAACCTGAAGAATCACAATGCCTGGGAGAGAGTTTCTTCCACTTTCTAATAAATTGGTACTGCTTATATATAAGAATATGGAAAAGCTTTTTTTTTAAAGAAATTTACAAGGAAATCAGAATCTGGAAAGGCTTGGGATAAAAAGCCAATCAGGCCCAGCAGGGTAACTGTTGTGCGAGGCTGGTTATGAGTGCCCATCCGAGCACTAAAGGTGATAGAAAAGTTGCCTGTGTATGTCTTTTGAGGTATTCCTTCTTTGTTCTTTTTTCATTAATATAGAGATGGAAGCAATTTCACTAAAACAGAAAAACAAAATGTACCAATTATGTTCTATTTGTAAGACCATAGATTTCTTGGAAATAAATTATGGAAACAAATGAAATACATTTCTTCAATCTAAATGGTAATTCTCCATGACAGCACAAATTCTACATAACACCGTGCCCAGTGCAAGTGGATGTCCAAGTAGATTCTAACACAGCAGCCTGCCTGGAAATTGCCCTAAGGAGTCCTGAAAATTGGAGGCCCTGACTCTGGGCTGGTTCGCAAAGCTCAATCAAACCAAAGCAGCCCTTTGGTGGGGAAAGCATACTCACAGGCGTAACTTTACAAAGAAGACCTTATAATAAGTAATGGATTCCACATTAGCCATGGAGACCAGCTGGTGAGGCCACTCTTCAGGCTTCTCATTTTCTCATTTGTTTTGTGATGCTAATTAGTTAATTTTTTATTTTATTTTTGGCCATGACACGTGGCATGTGGGATCTTAGTTCCCCGACCAGGGATCGAACCCGTGCCCCCTGCAATGGAAGCACAGAATCTTAACCACTGGACCACCAGGGAAGTCCCTACGATGCTGATTAGTGAGACAATATATCATCATCCAGAATCCAGCCAGGTCAGTTGAGACCTGATGTCTGTATAAGTCAGAAATCAGAAACCACTCACTTACCATCCAGGGGATGGAGGTGCTGAGAAGCCAAAGGGGCACATGAGGAGCTCCAAAGACTAGCAAGTGGGGAAAGCCGCTCCCACACCTGAGCTGGGGAGAGCCCAGGGATCAAGGTCAACGGACAGAAGCTGGCACCATCGTCGGCCAGCCCATAAGAAGCTGGACCCAGGAAGGACACACAGCTGCAGCTAAAGGAACCACCCCAGGTAAAGTGGAAGACAGAGAGTTACCCTGGTCTCTCCCTTCCACCTACCCTCCAACCTCCCGGCAATGCCTCCCAATGCCAATGTCAGCTGGAAGCCAACTGAAAGAGCCTGGGAAATGGAGCCTGCAGGGTCCGGGCCCTCCAACGCAGAGAGCAGAGGAGGGACAGCATCTGCCCCAGAGAGGGGCATCTGAGGGCAAGCAGGCCCAGGACCCTTGCACTGCATCACTGTATCACCATTCTCAACTCTGAGAAATCGCTTTTCCGTAATCTGCTTTGGTGTGGTGCCATCAGCCAATACCAAGAGAATGAAACGCACCATCATCATTAGTAATAGTAGCAGTAATGACAAAATGGTCTTAAGATTGCCCATAATGGGGCTTCCCTGGTGGCGCAGTGGTTGGGAGACCGCCTGCCGATTCAGGGGACACGGGTTTGTGCCCCGGTCCGGGAGGATCCCACATGCCACAGAACGGCTAGGCCCGTGAGCCGTGGCCACTGAGCCTGTGCTCCGCAATGGGAGAGGCCACAGCAGTGAGAGGCCCGTGTACAGAAAAAAAAAAAAAAAAAAAAAAGATTTCCCATCATTATGTATCCAGTAAGTACCCTCTCTTGATGACTCTGAAGAGAATTTTTTCCACTGTGCTCAGTTATCAAAATGACTTGTACATCCTTTAGTAATTAGGTAGGTTTGGGCTTATGGACACTGGATGGTAAAACCGCTCATCTTCCTACGTTGCTCTGTCAATCACAGCTGCACTGTGACTCCACCTCAGTCCTCCTCCACTGTTTCTACTTTTTCTTTTCTCTTATTTTTAATATTTGCTATTTTGCATTACTGTAAGCTGACAAATCATTTACGGAACAAGCAGGAAAGAAATACATGCATGTACACACACATACATACACTCGTAGAAGTGTAGGTGCATAATTTTGAGCACGGGCTAATGTCAACCATATATAACAAATCCAAGGGATGAGCTTTGGTCTCCTGCCAAATTGTGTCGGAAGACTATCACCTCTTCATCTGTCAGGTGTGTTGCAACTATTTATTCTGCATTTTTATTTATTTTTTAATATTGTAAATATTTATGCTTTACTTTGTTGACCTAGCCAATATAGACGTTAATGTTTATGTAGTTAAAGCTATCAGTTGTTTGGGGTTTCTGTCCCTGATTGCATGCTTAGAGAGCCTTTTCTAACCTTAAGATCAGATAAATATCAATTTCTATTTCCTCCTGGTTGTCTTGTGGTGTTTTTTTATACATCTTTATTGGAGTATAATTGCTTTACAATGCTGCATTAGTTTCTGTTGCACAACAAAGTGAATCAGCTGTATGCATACATATATCACCACTTCCCCTCCCTCTTGTGTCTCCCTCCCACCCTCCCTATCCCACCCCTCAAGGTGGTCACAAAGCACCAAGCTGATCTCCCTGTGCTATGCTGCGGCTTCCCACTAGCTATCTATTTTACATTTGGTAGTGTATATATATGTCAATGCTACTCTCACTTCGTCCCAGCTTACCCTTCCCCCTCCCCGTGTCCTTAAGTCCATTCTCTGTGTCTGCGTCTTTATTCCTGTCCTGCCCCTGGGTTCATCAGAACCATTTTTATTTTTAGATTCCATATATATGCGTTAGCATACAGTATTTGTTTTTCTCTTTCTGACTTACTTCACTCTGTACGACAGACTCTAGGTCCATCCACCTCACTACAAATAACTCAATTTTGTTTCTTTTTATGGCTGAGTAAATAAAAAAAAAAAAGTAAAGCATAATAACAATAATAGTAGTAGTAGATAATAAGAATAATTACAAACATACTAGCAAACATCATCGTAATACTAAACAATTATATGGAACCTGGTTTGTGGCAGATACTGTTCTAAATTATAATTCTAAACAGTAAATAATGCAATGACATTTAATTCTCACAACTACCCTAAATAGCTACTATTACCATCCCATTTTACAGGTGAGAAAATAGAGACATTTTCTCATAGAGAAGTGAGGTAACTTGAGCAAAGTCACAGAGCCAGGAAGTGGCAGAGCTAGGATCTGAACCCATGCAGGCTGGCTCTAGGCTCTCGGTGCTCAAACACAATGCCACGTTGCCTCTGGGATGGACTCTGATGTACAGGGCAAGACAAAGATCTAAAAAGTACTGTTTTTTCTTTCCTGAGTAGCCAGCTAACAATCCTAACAACATTATTGAACCATCCTCATTTCCCACAGTTAGTGATGTCAACTTTATCACATATATAGTGTGACATATGGGCCTCTCACTGTTGTGGCCTCTCCCGTTGTGGAGCACAGACTCCGGACGCGCAGGCTCAGCAGCCATGGCTCACGGGCCCAGCCACTCCACGGCATGTGGGATCTTCCCGGACTGGGACACGAACCCGTGTCCCCTGCATCGGCAGGCGGACTCTCAACCACTGCGCCACCAGGGAAGCCCTATCACATATATTCTTATTTTCCTTGACTTCACCATGCACGAGACGACTCAGGGCCTTGTTATTCCCATCGTGCACTTCCAGATTCGGTACAGAGGACAACTGAGCAGGTAATCTATCAGAATCCCACAACTGGAGACTTCTGCTCCATCGGCCCTTGGTGAGGTCCACTCAGACAGCAGGATCCTCAAGACACAAGTGAACACTCCTAACAACACTGAAGGTTAGAATTCCAGCCAATTATCACTCTCTCATTAGGATTCCTCTAATTATAAGATTCAGGGAACTGAAAAGACAATCACAATCAGCAGCTGATACCACTTATAACTGAGAAGTGGCTGGTCTGAAAATTGTGACAAACAAACCATAAAAGCCCACTTATTACAAAAATAAATATTAATGGGACAAATAAAAGAAAGATAGCAATGATTACCAACATTATCTTTTGTGGTAAGTCTATGGGTAAATTTTTTATTCTATTTTTTCTAGGCTGTCCAAATTTCTATAATTAGCACTCATTACTATTACTTAAGTAAAAAATCATTATTAAAACAGTCCACAAGGACTGAATAGTGCTAGTAAATCCAGATCCCGGGTATTCTGTTGCATCCTTCCTCTGTAAACAAATGTGCTTTTGGCCCTACTCTGCGTGTACCCTCTGTTGGGCATGGGGATAGAGAACACAAAAATGTTTAGTCTCCTCTGTAGTAATTTGATTTTTTTAAGCTGGAAAATATAGTCATGACTATTTTGTGATTAAATGTTAATTTTTTTAATGTTTATACATGTACAAAATGGAGAGTGAACATGATGTGTCACAGCCAGGATTTCAAGGGGAAGTCATCAAAGGGCAGCCTGATGCTCTTTCCACCTTCCTGGCCCTCCCTTCTCCACTGCTCAGCCTCTGCTACCCACTGTCCATCTGTTCTTATTCACCCCAAAGAGGGGAGGTGGCTGCCCTGCCTGTCCTCTCTGAGCCTGAGAGGGACGCAGTTATGAAGGGACCACCTCCTCCAGTGACCGGTGTAGCTTTTATTCACCTTCCCTAAATAACTCTTACAGGGGAACGTCTCCGTTGATAAACATTCTGGTCCTGGCTGCCACTAGAATTTCTTGAGATGTGGCAGTGTGTAAGATCACAGTTCTAAACCAATAACAAAAACACCTTCACAGAAAGCCTTCAAAGTGGCCATCCAATGCTGGGGAACTCAAAACCTTCTAAAGGAGCCCACACCACTTTGGAAAAGTCTAATGGAAGGAAGGGAAGGTAGGAAGGTAGGGAGGGTGAGTGGAAGGAAGAAAACAAAGCAAAAAACTTCCTAACATGGAGCTCCACAACTCAGGCTTATAATTTCTCTTTATTGGTTCTCCCAGTTCATTGCTTTAGGGCAGAACTAATCCCTTCTCCACATGACAGCCCTTGAAATGCTTGATTTAATATCCTCAGATATTAAATTATGGCAATTTTCCTTATAATGTGTTGCACCTCTATCTTCATTATTCTTTCTTGTTTTCATACTTATCCACCTGAGGATACACAAAATGAACCATCTGGGGTCTTCCAAGAAATCTGGTTAGGAGAATGAGATGCCCAGACAATGCCAATCTTGTCTTATTGATCAACTCAGCGTACATAAGAAAAAAGGCAAAAGAATGGGGCAGAGAGGGTGGCTCATTGTTCTCTTCTATGTCTATTTCTAAAGAAAAGGTTTAAGGATTGAAGAGAGGCCCTGGCCTCATGCCTGAGAGATCTTCACTTAGCTCCTTCTGTGTCTAGCACAAGGAAAGGAACGGGCGTAGCACAGCATGTGGATATGAACACGGACTTGGAGACGGAATCTGGATTCTGCCATGTAACAGTGACCTGGGGCAAGACACTTACCCTTTCTGGAATCCGTTTCTTACCTATAAAATGGAAATGGTAAACTCTACCTGATAGGATTGCTTTGAGGAATCAAATGAAATAACATATAGAGGCTCAGAGCACAATATGCTCTCAGTAACCAGTAGTTATTATTTCTTAAAGAAGATCTGTGTGGGGGATCTGGCTTACCATCTTATTCTCTTCTGGTCTACATACAAATCATCTTTACCAGGGTGTGAGAAAATTTGGAAATAGATTTTTATGTAGCAGAAATAGGCAGAAGATATGCTGCTTCCAACACAAAACTTTATTATAGCTAAAAAAAAAATGCTATTAAACAGATGACATCCACAGACTCATTTTAAAAAATCAAAAGGAAGGAGAGGAAGGAGCCGCATGGCAGATGAATTTCCAAATTTCCAGGTTTCCAAACTGCGTGCAGATGAATCACCTCACTCCTGGGCTGCCCCCTTCCTCGCAGGACCGTAGTCCCAGCCCCGTCAGTTACAGGTTTGCCTACCAGTGCCCTTTCCTCCTTGTGCAGATGCTAAGCATGGAATCCACTGGACAGGACAGTCCTCTGCTGTAAACTAACCCACGGACATTCTGGCTTCTATGCCTCATTCCCTTGTGAGCTTGATTAGTACAAGTCAGCGGCAAAGAATTCTGAGATACTGACCAAGGTCCCCGAAGGCAGGAACATCACTTTTTTGGTTTTCTCCTGAAAACCAGAATTTAGCATAGGGCCACATACACTGAAGAATGCAGTGAACAGCTGTTGAACAGAAGAGAGGAAAAAAGAAAGGGAGAGATAGAGAGACAGAGAGATAAAGGAAAAAGAAGGGATGAAGAGAAGGAAGAAGAGAGGGAGAGAAGAAGGAGAAATAATGAATCAATCAATCAGTAGAATAATGCCAGTGAATCCTCTTGGCAACTGGCCCTAGAGCCCTCTCTTGACAAATTCCAAGGGCTTAACATTAGAAACAGGCACCGTAACTGTGCCAGCTCTGCTAGCTCTGCTATGAGTGACAAGAGATACAACTATATCCAGTAATAAATGGCAGAGATTGAGCTGAGATCAGTTGCTGACACTGCCGTGTGGAACCAGGGAAGCCTTCATTTTTTTAGGTGATGCCTTTCAAGTAACCCTCAACTCTTTCCTGGAGAAAATCACATCCACCACTGCAAAGTCAGAAAGACATCAAGAATAACCCAGTGCGAATTATTAGGGAAATGCAAATCAAAACCACCATGAGGTATCACCTCACACCCGGTAGAATGGTTATTACCAAAAAGGCAAGAAATCACAAGTGTTGGAGAAGAGGTGGAAAAAAAGGAACGCTCCTATGCTGTTGGTGGGAATGTAACTGGTGTAGCCACTATGGAGAACGGTATGAAGATTCCTCAAAAAATTAAGAACAGAACTATCAAATGACCCAGCTATTCCACTTCTGGATATTTAGCCAAAGAATATGAAAACACTGTTTTAAAAAGATATATACACCCCTATGTTCATCACAGTATTATTTAAAACAGCCAAGATATAAAAGCAACCTAAGTGCCCATTGGTGGATGAATGGATAAAGAAGATGTGGTGTATAGAGACAATGGAATATTACTCAACCATAAAAAAGATGAAATCTTGCTATATGAGACAACGTGGATGGACCTTGAGGGCATTATGCTAAGTGAAATAAATCAGACGGAGAAAGACAAATACTGTATGATTTCACTGATATGAGGAATATAAAAAACAAGCAAACAAACAAACAAAAACCAAAATAAATGAACAAACCCAACCAAACCAAAGCAAACATGTATTGAATAGATACAAAGAACACAGTAGCAATAGCAGTTACGGGAGGAGATGGGGGAGGCGGTGAGATGCGTAAACAGGTCAACCGTATGGTGACAGATGGAAAATAAACTGTTGGTGGTGAGCACGCTGTAATATATACAGAAGTAGAAATGCAATGTTGTACACGTGAAATTTATATTATGATATAAACCAATGTTGTCTCAGTAAAAAAAATAAGAATAACTAAAATACATTTTCAAAACTTTTTAAAAGAATAACCCAGTATGGCTGTACTTATTAGAGCTGGTTCCACTGTCTGCTGAACTGGCAGTCAATAAATAAGCAAGAAGAGCTTGTGGTTTTTCCACCGTCTCCCCAAACAAAGAATAGGTGCTAAAACAAGCCCTTCCCACAAAACACAATGGCTGAGCAGTTAGGGTTGCCAGATTTAGCAAATAAAAACACCTGCAATATTTGGGGCATACGTACACAAAAAATGTTCATAAACATCTTTAGTTTACTGAAGTTATATCTTACCGATGATTTACCCAATTCAAATTTTAAGCAAAAAATACTTTAAATATTTATGAAGTTATTTCACATAATAAGCCCATTATGTGTCACTGTAAATAATATATTTTATGACATTTTATGGATTTTTAAAAAATATGCTTCCAAGTTTCTTTACTGTCTGGCTTAATAGAAGACAGTTGGATTCTCACACCTACTTCAGCATTCAATCTGTAGGGATATTAGCCTCTGGAAAACTCTACGTACGCTTGTAAGAGAATAAGAGTTATAAAAGCAAAATAAAAGCAAAAAAAAACAGCTTAGCGTTATTTTGAAAATGATGTTGGTCTCACAAAGCCCCTGAGAAAGTCTTAGGTTCTGCCAAAGTCCCTGGACCACGCGCTTTGAGAACTGCGACTCCAAGGTACCCAGGGACAAATGGAAACTATGAAACACCCAGCAGAGGCTGTGTTGGTGTCCACTGCTCTGTCTAGCTGGTCTACGGTGTGCAGTGACTCATGAGTCAGTGTCTACGACAGGACAGACAGAAATGCCCTTTCTCCCCTGGAACACTGGTTCCCACAGAAACACAGCCAGATCCTCTTCACCACCTGTGGGCTTTGCTTTCCCCTCCAGCACCGTTCTTCAGAGAATCGTGTTCTTCAGCCTCAAAGTAGGAATAGGGGACAGCTTCACTCCCAAGCCACCAACTCCTAAGTTGTTTCTTAATATAATATACATCAAGTGTAGGCTGTCTTCTCCTAATTGTAGTGGTGGCTGCAATTGTGGGGGTGTATTGTCTTGACTTACGTTCAGTGAATAGTTGGTAGGTGCTGAGATCTTAGAAGATAACGTAATAGCCTACAATTTAAGAACTGCCTGGTCCAGAACTCTTCCTACTAAAGGAGCAAACACTGTGTGATGAGTGCAGTAACATTTGTCAATGGTTATATTCCCAGAATAATTCTTTAAGGGATAAAGAAATAATCAAAATCAATGAGGGAAGGCATGTTTTATATTGATAGCTGAATCTGAAGTAATGACATTAATACCTACACCTAAATTTAACTTTGGACTCCTCTGTCACCAAACCCTTTAAGTAAATGACACGTAAAGAAAAAGAAGCACAAGGGACCAAAAAAATGTACACAACGTAAGACCGGTCCCTCTGTGACAAAAAAGTTTATGCAAAAAACTAGCCTAATGTGAACCTCCAAAAAGTTCAGCTGACTTTTTGTTGCTCATACCCTTTTGCAGATTCTCATCAGAGCGCTGCTCCAATTCTATGTAAATAAAATACCCTCCTAGCCTTTGTTCTCATTTTGGAAGAAACATTTCATTATAAGACCTTTCTACTTAATGTTTATGTCTTTCTCTTCCTAGTGTTGGAGGCCAGAGGAAAGATGAAAAGAATGTAACATATATAAACAGCAAAGGCTCACTACTATGTTCATGAATTCCCCTCAGGGAGATGTTGCAAAAACAGAAGGGTTTGTATTCCAATAAGTGTGTGAAACACTGCCTCCTCTAATTCCTTCTTTTTTTGTTAAATTACTTTTTATTGGAGTATAGTTGCTTTACAATGTTGTGTTAGTTTCTTACCGTACAGCAAAGTGAATCAGTCATACGTATACATATATCAACTCTTTGTTAGATTTCCTTCCCATTTCGGTCACCACAGAGCACTGAGTAGAGTTCCCTGTGCTATACAGTAGGTGATCATTAGTTATCTATTTTATACATAGTGGGGTATATATGTCAGACCCAATCTCCCAATTCATCCCACCGCCCCCCCTTCCCCTCTTGGTAATCACAAAACAACTCCTTCTTAGAGGCTTATTATATACAATTGTGAAATAAGGCCCTGGAAAAAGCAGAAACTTTAACCGGTTATTTCCCAGACTATTTTATCTTGGACCTCCCCGCTTTGTGCCAAAACCACAGAGCTGTCTGTTACTATATATCCTTCAGTATCAAACCTGGGCTGCCAAATCCCAGGGGTGTCCTGTGTGATGCCCTGAGTGGATGGACCAGACCTGCACCTGGGTTTCTTTTCCCTCAGCCAGTGGCCTAAGGAGCCTGAGATAGTCACCCTCCCAACATTATCTATTATTACCTATGCTATTATCTGAGTATGAGCAGTTGCAAGATAAATGCAGTAATGATGATGCTGATGCTGATAAGGCTCTGAGAACTCTGGAATAGTTGCGCTTGTTCTCAAAGGGGGTCCCACACCAAAGGTCCTCCACCGCAAAATCAGTTTATGCTAAGGTACCTCACCATGTAGGTATGAGTCTACGCTTGAACGTCAACACAAAATTTGGGCCTTCCTGTACCTCAAAAAACTAAAAACAGAACTACCATATGACTCAGCAATCCCACTCCTGGGCATATTCTGGGAGAAAACCATAATTCAAAAAGATACTTGTACCCCAATATTCATTTCAGCACTATTTACAATAGCCAGGACATGGAAGCAATATAAATGTCCATCAACAGAGGAATGGATAAAGAAGATGTGGTACATATATACAATGGAATATTACTCAGCCATAAAAAGAACAAAATAGTGCCATTTGCAGAGATGTGGATAGACCTGGAGACTGTCATAGAGAGTCAAGTAAGTCAGAAAGAGAAAAACAAATGCTGTATAATGTCACTTATATGTGGAATCTAGAAAAATGGTACAGATGAACTTATTTGCAAAGCAGAAATAGAGACACAGATGTAGAGAACAAACTTATGGATACCAAGGGGGGAAAGGAAGGTGGGATGAACTGGGAGATTGGGATTGACACATATACACTACTGTGTATAAAACAGATAACTAATGAGAACCTACTGTATAGCACAGGGAACTCTACTCAGTGCTCTGTGGTGACCTATATGGAAATCCACAAAAGAGGGGATATATGTATACATATAGCTGATTCACTTTGCTGTACAGCAGAAACTAACACAACACTGTAAAGCAACTATACTCCAATAAAAATTAATTTTCAAAACATTGGGGTCTTCCTATGATCAAAGTCATGACTTATCCTAAAAGACGTTTTTTTGAACTACACATTACGTTGAATACTCTGTGAAAATGTGGAGTTTGGAATTAGCTAATCCTACTCTACTTCTTTGATGTTTTTAATGAATTCTTTCTCAACCTAAGGAGATGAAATTGACAGTTTCATTCCCACTCATTCATTCATTTAACAAATGTTTAATCAGAGTCTAGGGTTTGCCATGCACCCTCTAGGCACTGAACTGCAAGAGAAGAAACAGACAAAATTAACCACTGCCTTAAGAGATCTTTCAGCTGCGGTTGGAGAGAAGAGAGATAATTTTTTTAAAACAATAAGTAAAATATATAATTAATGTTGGAACATGTCATGGGGAAAAATATAGCAGGAAGCGGTGTTGACAAAGGCCTCACTTGAGCATGTGATATTTGAATAACGTCCAAAGTTGTTTTGTAAGAGCTCTCTTGAGGTATAGTTGATATACTGATACAAAGAACTGGACGTAATGAATGTGTACAGTTTGATGGGTTTGGACATATGCAAACACTCCTGATACCATTGCCACAATCAAGGGAACTCACGTTCCCAACCCCTCCCAAAGTTCTCTCGCACCTCTTTGTTTTCTATTGTTTCGTTTTGATATGTAAAGAGTGAACCCTGCAGACAAATGGGAAGGGCTTTCTAGAAGGATGATGCTGTAGGGCAAACGCCCCGGAGGTGCCACAAGGATACAGCCTGGGGGGATGGGAGTGAGCCAGGGGAAGAGCAAAGAGACAGTGGACCTAGGGGACAAGTCCTACGGGGCTTTGGGAGCCTTTTTTAAGGACTTTGGCTTTCTTTCTGAATGAGATGAAAAGGCACTGGATCTTCTGGAACACAGGAGAGCCATGATCTGATTCACCTTTTAACAGGAACAACCAGATCGCTGTGCGAAGAAGTGGTTGTAGTGAAGCAAGGGAGTGACCAGGGGACAACTGAGAGGCTCTGCGGTGACTCAGGCCAAGACCGTAGGGCGGTAGTAGCAGAAGAGGTGGTGGAAAGTAGCAGGACTCCAGATCTATTTTAGAATTTGAGCCAGATTAGACTGGCTGAGGGACTGGGTGAGGAGTGTGAAGCAGAAGGGTCGAGAATGACTCCAAGTTTTATTACTGAGCAACTGGAAAGACGGGAGTTTGCCGCAGTGAGGAAGACTATGGGAGAAGAAGGCTTAGGGAAGGAGCTGCGGAGCCCCATTATGCACACATTATGCTTGAGATGCGATCAGACACCCGAGGAGACAGGCCAAGGAGGCAGTGGGATACACAGATCTCGAGTTCAGGAGAGAGGTCAAGGCTGGAAATAATACTTGGGAGTATCTGCACATAAATGGTATTTTAAAATATGAGACTGGATGATGTCCACACCAAGTGAATAATGTAGATTTAAAAAAAAGAAGTCCTCGGGCTTCCCTGGTGACGCAGTGGTTGAGAGTCCGCCTGCCGATGCACGGGACACGGGTTCGTGCCCCGGTCCAGGAAGATCCCACATGCCGCGGAGCGGCTGGGCCCGTGAGCCATGGCCGCTGAGCCTGCGCGTCCGGAGCCTGTGCTCCGCAATGGGAGAGGCCACGGCAGTGAGAGGCCTGCGTTCCACAAAAAAAAAAAAAAAAAAGAAGTTCTCAAGGACTGAGTCACGGGGAAAGCCAAATGAAGAAACTATTTCAAGGATAAGGGAATGATAAACTGTGTCACATGGTTCTGAGAGGTCGAGTAAGGCGATGACTGAGAACGGACGACTGAATTAAACATGTGGAGGCAACGGATGGCCTTGACAAGAGCAGTGTAGGTGGCATGGTCAGGTAGAAAGCCTGACTGGAGTGGTTCAAGAAAGAAGAGAAATGAAAAACACACAGATCAGCAGCTACCAACGTGTGGTCCACACACTCCTGGTGGGGGTCCTGCACACCTTTCTACGGGTCTGCAGAATCAAAAATACCTTCACCCTTATTCTCTCGTGAGGGTATAGTCAAGTTTGCCAGAGACTCCATGACGTGTGATGACATCTGTGCTCTGACAGCTAAAGGAATGTGTGCCTGTGTATTCTTATGCTTTTAATTTTTCTGCTTCAATTTATAATATGGGAAATATCAATGAACATAATCCAAATAAACCACAACTCTTTGGGGTCATCAATTGTTTTTAAGAGCACAAAATGGTACTGAGACTAAACAGTTTGAGAACCACAGATATAAATAGGTATATGGATAGATAGAGGGATAGACAGATAAATAGATGGACAGATGGTAGACACACAGATAGATATATACTGAAAGTGGGAATGAATGAGTATCCCAAGCTGCATTTTCTCCTAGTTCCACTGTCTGACATTATAAGTCACCCACATGCGATTCTTAAACAACTAATCAGCCATCATCTTGAGAGGACGTAGTGGCCCTAGAAGGTGGCACATGGCAAAGCTTTAGCCCAAAGGGACATGTTGAAGGAGACACAGGTCAGTGCAATCTGTGACTGTCTGAAAGGCTCTATTCTGAAAACAATCTTATTTACTCAGGATCTGATATTAAAATGCAAATGATTATCCCACACTCAAGCACAATCTGGCACATGGATTCAAATGTCTCTTTATCTTCATTATATTTTTGTCTAAGGGGAAACTTAGCTTCGAGTGATTCTCCATACATAATAGTAAACAGTGCATTGGCAATCTCGTGGTTTATTACTGATGGGAATAGGGAATTCTTTTCATAAAATGTCGAAGTGAAGAGAATCACCACTGTCCTCTTTCTTCATTCTTAAAGATGATATTCATCAGAGCTCCTCTTCACTCAAAGCATCCAAGAGCCCAAGATGACATTTCTGTATCCCAGCAGAGTAAAAAGAATATAGGCTTGGGAGTGCCACAGACCTGGGCTCCACCACTTCCTAGCTGAATGACTCTGGCAAGTGACTTAACTTCTCTGAGATTTAATTCCCCTTCTATAAAACAGAGATGTCAGAAGTTCATGAAGGTCAAAAGAAGCAAGCTTTACAAAGTACCTACTATAGAGACTAGCAAATGGCAGATATTAAGTAAATGGCAGATTTTTGTTTTAGTATGTCAGTAAAGAGCACAAGATGTACCTTTAAAACGGTTGAAATTATAATATCAGGACACACTTATAATAAGCCAAAAAATATACAATAAAGGGTTTAAGGGGAAACACATATGTGAATATTCATAGCGAAGCTTCCTGTATGCTTTGAGGATGAGGCTATATTCTATCAGGTCCTTACTCATTCAATACACATTTATTGAGTCCTACGATATGCCAGGCACTGGGGTACACACTGGGAGTACTGAACAGGATAAATCAGGGCCCCTGCGCCCTGGGAAGCTCGTGGTCTAATAGGGAAACAACCTTCAACACAACTGCAGTACAAGAGGGATATGGCTTTGAGGGCCACGCACCAGGTGCCACAGAGGCAGAGACGGCGGAGTCAGGGGTGCCCGCGCTGCTTGCTGCCCACTAAGTCCTGTAGCCTTCTCTAAATGAGGAACTGTAATAGGGAAGAACAAACCTGACTCCATATTGGATCTGTTTCTTTTCTCCATACTTTAACCTTTCTATTCTATTACTTTGGCTTCAAGTTAAGAATGTTGCCTATAGCCTGAAATACACGGGATAGCTCATTCTCAAGGCTCTGACCTTTAAAGGGTATGACGCTTTTCCATTCATATAGAGGTTAAAAAGTTGCAGAACAGAGAATAACATTTGTCTTGCTGGAGGTTTACAGGATCATAGTGACCTGACCTACGTGGACAGCTGCAAGAACAAAGGATTCTGACACCAAGAAGTTGGCAACAACCAACCACATCCTCTCCACTTTTAGCATGAAAAGAAACCTGAATTCTAACTCTCATAAGATGGCTCTTTGGGACGCTAGTCCACCATCTTCTCAGTCTGCTGACTTTCCAAATAAAGTCTCTATTCCTTGCCTCAATAACTCATCTCTCTTTTTTTTTTTTTTTTGTGGTACGCGGGTCTCTCACCGTTGTGGCCTCTCCCGTTGCGGAGCACAGGCTCCGGACACGCAGGCTCAGCGGCCATGGCTCATGGGCCCAGCCACTCCGTGGCATGTGGGATCTTCCCAGACCGGGGCATGAACCCATGTCCTCTGCATCAGCAGGCGGACTCTCAACCACTGCGCCACCAGGGAAGCCCTCATCTCTTGATTTATTGGCCTGTTGTGCAGTGAGCAGTACGAACTTGGACTCGGTAACCCCTGCTGCCCACTGGGTCCTGCAGTCTTCTTTAAACAAGTAACAACTCTTGAAAGGTGTCCCTAAAGCACTCCCTCTCCATCACCATCACCACTGCCACACCTCTCAGCTCGCTACGTTCTGCTCTATCATGACAAAGTTAGGGATTGTCATTGTGTTTTGAGGGTTTAGGATTTGAGCCTCATCTGCCTGGAATCTGTGAAAAATGAATGATTTGGTTACGACCAATTTATTTTCGTACGTGCATTTGTTTTCAGACATCTTTAGGATCATTAAAGGCCCGTTCGGCTTTATTTATTTGGTGTGTTTCAATCCATTGTAGTCATTATCCTTTCCAAGTTCTTATTGCGATGTCTCAGGTCACTCTTTTGACCCAAGGGAGCTCTTTTGAGTTGGCATGTTTCCTTTGAAACTGACCCAAAGTCTTAGATAGCTTCCTTCCTTTAGAGGATGACAAGATATTCCAGACTCATCTTGTACATTTCCTGCCCACACTGGAATCAGCTATTTCTCCAAGGGGCCCTGGCAGTAAGAAATTTCAGTAGGAAATGGTTCCTTTTAGTAAGATATGGGTCACTATTGCATGGATATCACTGCTTATGAGCCTCTTCATTACACAGCAGTAGATCACTCCAGATGTGGTCACACTCATGAGACGTCTCTGCAGGCAGGTGAGTCGTTTACTAATACCTAGTACCTTCCTTTTCAGACAACGCCATCCATGAGGGACTCTCCCCTGGAGGCAGTTATTCTGCCAAAAATTACAGTTCCTCTTAGAGATAGTCTCTTCCTTCTCTGGTGGGTAATTCTTGGTATTCAACCATGAACCACGCTGTGGGGTACAAGAGGGGAAGGACCTCCTAGGGATCTGGAAGGCCAGGTTTGTGATGAGAGAACCGGGAAATTGACATTCATGGGCAGCAAGCTTCTGGAAATTTTCTCTCTGAACACTTTTGGGTGCACGGTCTGATTCCACTGTTGCTTCAGCAGAGACCAGAGCAGATGAAGCTGCGTCCTCACGACTTCTACCTAAATAAAGTGGCCATTACGTAAACATCTGGGCTTGAATCCAGTGTGCAAGGGCATATGTGCATTTTTTGCCAAATAGCCCCCGGGTCTACATTTTCCCTCACATACCTCAGGTTTGAGACGGACATTTCCTCTCCTTTCGAGGTAAGAATCACAAAATATTCATCTTGGAATTCTCCATGACAACCAGGGAAGATGGCAATTTCCAACTCTGGGAAGCAGCAAGCTACATGGTCGAACACTCAAGACTCCTAAGTGAATGATTCATAATCACAATAATAACAAGAACAATTCACACAATTATTTCTTGGGTGCCAGTTTAGGTGAGGAGCTGTATTTTATTTCCTTTCACAACAGGGCTATGGGATAGATACCACTGTTATTCCCATTTTATAATGAGGAATCTGAGAATTTGGAGGGCACGTGGCTCACAGCTAATAAGAGGTAGTCCAGAGATTTAAACCCAGGGCTGTCTGCCTCCAACCTCCAGGCCCTAAACCATTACTCTTTGGGAAAGAGTGAACAAACATCTTGCTTCCAGTTGGCGTGACAAGAGGGTAGGGGATATAAGTTGACTGCTAGCTTTTAGCTGGAGGGGAGGAGAGACGAATAAGCCTCGCTGACTACGGAAGACCACTCATGGAGCTCTTACAAAGATGAGGATGCAGCTTGATGGTGAAAGCAAGCCCTGAGGCCATCTGTGGTACCAGGTCCTGCAGACACACACGTGGCTTAAGAAAAATACATTCTTTTGACACATAAGAATACTTGAAGAAACAGTGTGACAAATGCACTTTATACTAGGTTTTGATGTTGTTTTAGACATCACAAACTCAAATTCAGCCCAAGCTTTTAACACATGGGTATATTAAAGAGCCCCACCATCCACTGTGTCAGTGGAATTTTCCTGTCTACTCTAACAGGCTATTTAAATACAGTGAGGGCTATTTCTGAACATCCTTCATAATTTAAGTGCCATATACAGCAGAGTGTCTAAATCTCAATAATGCTTCATTACTGATTATTTCTCCTGATGGGAAAATTAAATATAAATGTATGCTTAACTATGGAATCTAGCCACCCAGAAAATTTCACTTACATAATCCTTAAACCAGAGGACAGTGAGATTGCAGTTGTCCTGAGAGATTTTTTCCTAAGCTTCTTCTACTTGCACTGAGATAACATTCTCACATTTTTTTTTAAATTGAAGTGTAGTGAATTTACAATGTTGTGTTAGCTTCAAGCGTACAGTAAATTGATTGTTATACACACACACACACATATATATGTGTGTGTATATATATATATATATATTCTTTTTCAGATTCTTTTCCATTATAGGTTATTATAAGATATTGAGTAGAGTTTCCTGTGCTATACAGTACGTCCTTGTTGTTTACCTATTTTATATACAGTAATCTGTGTATGTTAATCCCAAACTCCTAATCTATCCCTCCCCCGCACCTTCCCTTCTGGTAACAATAAGTTTGGTTTCTACGTCAGTCTATTTCCATTATGTAAATAAGTTCATTTGTGTCATATTTTAGATAGCACATATAAGTGATATCACATGATATTTGTCTTCCTCTGCCTGACTTACTTCACTTAACATGATAATCTCTTGGTCCTTCCACATTTCTTTTCAAATTAGCTTTCTTTTTTTGCCCTATTAAATCATCTCATCCTACAAATAATGACATAATACATTAAACAACACCTAAAAGATAGCTGTATGAAGTCCAGACATGGGACTAAAACATGCCTATTACTTCCAAATACAGGAAGACAACTATCCCAGAATTTTTGAAATGTGGAACTTTTTTATTATGGAAAATTTCTAACATACACATAAGTAGACATAACAGTATAATAAGCCCTCACATACCCACCACCCAGCTCTGCCATTCTTGGGTCATGTGTCCATCCCATTCTCACCAGAATTTTTTAAAAGGGCATTCTTTGAGCAAAACAAACCTTATATTAGAATACCAGTGGGGGGAATTCCCTGGCCATCCAGTGGTTAGGACTCGGCGCTTTCACTGCCAAGGGCCCAGGTTCATCCCCTGGTTGGGGAACTAAGATCCCACAAGCCGTGTGGTGTGGCCCCACCCCAAAAACCCAGTGGGGACTGAAGTGAAGTGACAGTATCAGACTTCAGTCTTGTGGTACCAGTCATGGGATATCTCAAATCAAGAGCATCTGCTCAATTTCAAAACTACTCTGGATAGTAACTCACGCTTGCAACAAATCAAGATATGAAAGTGCTAATTGCTAGTGAGTCAGCTCTAAGGAATACAGATGGATCTTTTCTTGTACATTTACCACATTCATGTGAAAATACAAAGCCCAAGATGGAAGGAGTGGTCTAGAGCCAATGCCGTGTACAAGATGGAAGCACGCGACCCAAACCAGGAAAATAGACGGCCTACGTCTACCACACCAGTGTTAACACCATAGGTCCCAAAGTTTGCTTATCATCATCATTCTCCTTGCCATTACCATTTACTGCCGACCTACTCTACCCTACATCCTGTGCTAAGCACTTCAGCATCTCTTTAATGTCCAAAATAAGCACTTTAATCATCAATTTGCAGATGGAGAAATGAAGGCTTAGAGAGATTAGATTTCTTGTTCAGCAGAGTTTCGATTATAAACCAGGGCCTCCTGACTTCAAAGTCTGCATTCTTTTCCTGTAACACACTTTGGTCCCAAATACTGACCCAAATATCATCAATTAATATAAACAAACACACACACATACACAAATAAAATCCCCACCTAATCTGAATCTCCGGCATGGTAATGGATGGAATGATCAGTACCCGGGTAATAGCTGGTTAAAATCTGAGTCTATGAGGAGGCCCTTTACCAACTTTGTACCTTTTTTATGACTCCTTAAGGGACTGAATAAATCAAGGAGCTGAAGCCACACCAGTCTGTTCACCAGGCTCCACCACACTTCAGACCACCTTACCTTTTAGGAAACAACTCTGGGTGCCTATGTTTCCTAAAGCAGGTGGGCCACGAGGTTTGGCAGTTGTGACTGTTTAGTGCTACCAAAGAACAATGCTGACATCTACCTGGAAGTGCTTACCCCGAGGAGGTGTTTCCAGGGGCAATTGTCAGCTTAAACTTCCTGAGTTATCAGTGGTGTTTAAGTCCAGGTAATAAAAGACCTTCTGATACTTAAATAATATTTTGTACTGAAACCAACTGAAAAGGGATTTGGGGAGACTCGGATAGTTAACTAATGAATGTTTGCAAAAGAGAAAGCACTATGTTATGACCCGAGACAGTCACTGGGGGCTGGCAAATGCCAGGCCCTCTGAGCTTAATTCTTTGAACAAAATATTTAATTAACAATTTTCTTAAACAGTGAATGAAACCTTCAAATGGCACCAAAAAGTGGTACAGGGATGACCCTGCTTTGATGTACTGAAACATCGGATCATATATATGTGTCAATGCCTTTGGTCCCTTCCAAAAGAAAATCTTCCTAATTATTGTGACTGCCAACTGTGCTCATTCTCTAAGCCCTAAATTGTAATACTTACTCAATATTAAGCCCCTATATAGTCCTGAGTAATCAGCTAGGCTTCTCAGCTTCAAAATTCTGAACTTCAAAACAGCTTATTAAATACTGTAAATTATCATTTTCCATCCTACTTTCCATCTTATTTCAAATAGCCTTTTCCCCAACTCTAGGTCTGCACTCCTCTCTCCATCACTTACACATAATGGAGTTCCTTATTATCTTGAATCTTTTCTATTGAATTTAATTTCTCTAGATATAAAAAAAGCAAAACAACTCCAGTATATGTTTAATCATGACCCTGCTGTACCTGCCTTGATGAACGGATCTGCGTAAGCAAAGGGCAGTACGATTTATGATTTTCTAAATGTCTACTGTATGTTACACATATGTAATGCCACCACATCAAAATAGACCTGTCAAAATGTAAAACTCATTTTCTTTGCCATAATATACCTAACTCTCATTCCTGACTTTATTCTGTGCCTAATCAACTCTCCAATAATGGAGTTCTATATTGGATTAATTGTTATGGTTATTTATTATTTTTATAATCAGAAAAAAAAACAGATACATACTCAGAAAACCTGGAAGTGGCTTTAATTCTAAAGACCATTATTTCTTTACCACCAAACCATCAGTATAAAGAACTCTTGTGATACTATGTTTAAGAAATATTTTACTGAGATTATGGCTGTCATTGTTAAAATGTAATTGAAGACTTTCATGGGCATCTGGAGTTCAAATACCAGTTGCAAACAACTCTGACAGAGTGTTGAAATGCTCTTGGAAACTGCGTCAGAGAATTCAAAAGGAGGCTCCATTGGGAACAAAGATACTGAGGTCAAAGATGCATGTGAAAGACTAAAAAACTTTCATAAAATAGGAGTAGAAAAAGCTATATCTCTAAGGTAGGATATGATTTTATATGAGATTTCTAAATATATGCTACTAAATTAATACATTAATTTTATTTTATATTTTAACATCTTTATTGGAGTATAATTGCTTTACAATGGTGTGTTAGTTTCTGCTTTATAACAAAGTGAATCAGTTATACATTTACATATGTTCCCATATCTCTTCCCTCTTGCATCTCCCTCCCTCCCACCCTCCCTATACCACCTCTCTAGGTGGTCACAAAGCACCGAGCTGATCTCCCTGTGCTATGCGGCTGCTTCCCACTAGCTATCTATTTTACATTTGGTAGTGTATATATGTCCATGCCACTCTCTCACTTCGTCCCAGCTTACCCTTCCCCCTCCCCGTGTCCATTCTCTATGTCTGCGTCTTTGTTCTTGTCCTGCCCCTAGGTTCTTCAGAGCCGTTTTCTTTTTTAGGACCTAGAGATTGTCATACAGAGTGAAGTAAGTCAGAGAAAAATAGATACCGTATGTTAACACATATACATGGAATCTAAAAAAATAAAATAAAATAAATTTAAAAAAAAATAATACATTAATTTTATAAGTTGACATTCAACAATTTCAACTACAGCCTTATAAGTTCATACAGAGCGAAAAAAAATTTTGAGAGTGAACCTTCTCACTGGTTGCCTTATATTCAGGAGAACATGATACATATCATTATTACGTTTTAGGGAGGGTAAAACGTACCACAAAGCTATTTATTGATAGAAGGGGGGCCAACACCCAGGTTGATCTGTATCCAAAGCCCAGGGTGGTCTTTCCACCAACCACAAGAGCTCTTCCAAAAAGAAGTCCCATGATTTTTTTCTCTCTTGAGAGTACAGCTAAGTTATCCGGTCTCCTCTGACTTCCACCAAGCCCTCTAGTTCCCTAAAACTAAGGCAGTTTCCAAGTAAAAATAATCCCAACCACGAAAGAGAACAACATACAAATCTTGAAAGCCCCAAACCTCCCTCTGTCAACTCTGCCTTCCTAAGTTTGAAAGGATCCCCAAAGTGGGAAAATACTGCAGAGATCCCTGAATCCTCATCATTCCCCCTTCTCTGCCCACAACAAGCTCACGGCCAAACTGCTGGCAATCCCACCGTTGTACTCAGTGTGTCTCCACCACCACGTCCTGTTCACAGCTCTGACACTGACGTCCTTCTGAAGCCTCTCCCTCCATTCAACTTTCTCTGAGGTCTCTCCCTGCAGACATGATCCTTCCCCCCTCATTAACTACAGCATGTTCTCAGCCATGTTTGAGTGGAAAGAGAAATGACCTTGAGGTCTAATGACCTTGGGGTCTAACAACCTTGATTCAAACTCAGTTTCTCCCACTACAGGATGCCCAGTTACTTAAGCTCCCTGCATCTCACTGTGCTCATCCATGAAGTGAGACCAGCAATCTCTACATCACAGCTGAATAAATAAGGGTACGTGCTTTGACTCACCCTAAGGATGGTGTCTGGCATATTCTAGGTCCCCGATGACCGTTAAAGCAGCATCTCTTTTCTTGTACTTACTTAACTTCTTTTATAGCTGCTTATGAATCTGCATGCTGTCTCTCCAACTGAATTGCAAGTTATTGAAGTGCAGACATCATTTTAATACTTCTCTTTGTATCTTATAAAACACTTAGCACACAGTAGGGACACAAGAAATATGCCGGCTAAATGATATAAATGAAAGGCTTTCGAGAGGAAAGAAACAATAAAACAGCTTAACTATCAGTCAAACATTTAATTATTTTTGTACTTAAGGACCTGGTTTCACTCTAGTGAAACAGAATCTATTCTTTCAGTGTAGGACATATTCACTAAATTTCTTTGACATTTTTAAAAAAAAAAAACAAAATCTCCAGGAGCTGCCAGGACACTCTGAAGGAATGTGTGTTCTGAGGGAACAAACCCTGTAGAATTAACCAAGGCTACATTCACAGCACCAAGGGATACAGACAGTGCTCCTGGGTGGCTCCTACTTTTAATCAAATACAAATATTAAAGGACCTATAATTTTCCCTCTATTGCTTTCCATTCTTCATAGGAGCTAACTGCCTCTCTAAAAATAGCAGGTGTTAATTTGCTGCATTACTCCATAGCTTCGCTTTGGAAAGAAGAGGACAGGAGCTCCTACTTGGTAACATGTTTTCATTAGCTTTTTTTAATTTTTTTTTTTAAGAAGATGTTGGGGGTGGGAGTTTATTAATTAATTTATTTATTTTTGCTGTGTTGGGTCTTCGTTTCTGTGCGAGGGCTTCCTCCAGTTGTGGCAAGCGGGGGCCACTCTTCATCGCGGTGCGCAGGCCTCTCACTATCGCAGCCCCTTTTGTTGCGGAGCACAGGCTCCAGACACGCAGGCTCAGTAGTTGTGGCTCACGGGCCTAGTTGCTCCGCGGCATGTGGGATCCTCCCAGACCAGGGTTCGAACCTGTGTCCCCTGCATTAGCAGGCAGATTCTCAACCACTGCGCCACCAGGGAAGCCCCTTCATTAGCTTTTGTTCCTTGGTCAACAAACAAGTGTGGGGCACCCGCTAAGTGCCAAGTACTGACCTTGACACTGGGGATACAGATGTGAACACACAGTCCAAAGTCCCTGCCCAAAGCTTACATGGAACTGGGGAAAGAAATAATAATAAGATGAGTAAGTAAAGTAGGGAGTGCGTTGGACTGTTGGAATGCTTAAGATGCAATAAGGTTAAAAAGTAAATAAAAGAAAAAATAAAACGTATTTGCAGAAAATAAATAAGTAAAACACATATGCATAAAAAAAGATGCAATAAGCAAACAAAGAGTAGAGAAATGGAGTGGAGAGAGCGGGGCCATGGTAGGGTAAGAAATGATGTCAGAGAGACAAGGAGGAAGGAGCCAGATCAGGAGGGTCTGTGGGACACGGAGAGAGCAGTGGCTTTGACCACAGTGACCTAAGTGCCACGGGAAGGTTCTGAGCAGAGGCCTGCCTCGCTCTGACCATAGCACTCTGGTGGTCTTGAGGAGAACAGGTTGCAGGGGTCTGGGTCAGAAGCAGGAAGCCAAGTTGGGAGGCCAGTCCCATCACCAGGTGACAGATGATGGCGGTCTGGATCAGAGAGAGAAGTGAGGCCTCCCCAATTCCAGGTTCGTTCTGAAAGCAGAGCTGACATGATTTATTGATAGACTTGGATGTGGGGCAAGAAAGAGCGGAGTCTAGGATGACAAAGTTTCTTCCAGGTCTGCACACAAGATACATGTATGATACCAGTGAATTCCAAGCTCCTTCCAATACCTCTTCCCCCATGTCCGCAAAACACCTTCCCCAACACACCATCTCTTCTGAAGCTCGTGAACTAGCTCCTTGGGGGACAGTAACCCATGTATCCTGCTTCTCTACTTCATATCAGACATTGTGCTCTGTGCGCACATGATCCACACTAAAAACTTGTGCGGTGGTGATTATGATCCCATCTTATGCTTTTGTTTTCTTTTCTTTTTTTATTTTTTTATTGAAATATAGTTGATTTACAATGTTGTGTTAATTACTGCTCTACAGCAAAGTGATTCAGTTATCCATATATATATATTTTGTTTGTTTGTTTGTTTTGTTTTTTTTGTGGTACGCGGGCCTCTCACTGTTGTGGCCTCTCCTGTTGCGGACCACAGGCTCCGGACGCACAGGCTCAGCGGCCATGGCTCACGGGCCCAGCCGCTCCACAGCATGTGGGATCTTCCCAGACCGGGGCACAAACCCACGTCCCCTGCATCGGCAGGCAGACTCTCAACCACTGCGCCACCAGGGAAGCCCTATATATTCTTTTTTTATACTCTTTTCCATTATGGTTTGTCATAGAATATTGAGCACAGTTCTCTGTGCTATACAGTAGGACCTTGTTGTTTATCCATTCTATATATAAAAGCTTACATCTGCTAACCTCAACCTCTCGCTCCATCCCTCCCCCAACCCCCTCCCCCTTGGCAACCACCAGTCTGTTTTATATGCCCGTGATTCTGTTTCTGTTTCACAGATAGGTTCATGTGTGTCATATTTTAGATTCCACATATAAGTGATCTCATATGGTATCTGTCTTTCTCTTTGACTTACTTCACTTACTATGATAATTTCTAGGTCCATTCATGTTGCTGCAAATGGCATTATTTCGTTCTTTTTTATGGCTAAGTAGTATTCCATTGTATACATGTACCACAGCTTCTTTATCCACTCATCTGTCATATCCCATCTTATGTTAGAGACCTGAGGCTCAGCAGAGGTAGGTGATCTGCCTAAAGCTGGACCCAGAAAAGAGAGAGCATGTCTAAAGGGGGAAGGGGGACATCTATTCCGCTCCAGGAGTTTGCTGCCTGGAGGAAATGCCATCCCAGTATTGCTACATCTTCATATTTCTCTAGGGAAATCTGAAATCCCGATTATTATGTGGGTTCTCTTGATATTTAAATGTATAGTTTTTAAAAAGAACCAGCACTGTAAAACTATATTTTGTGACCTCCAAAAACTTACATTGCTCCCATTCAACCCTACCCAACTCAAACTTTAATAACAGATAGAAGAAATAATTACCAAACGTATGTCTAAGATTTGGTGTCTATAGCATTCTAAAAACAAGCAAACAAAACAAAACAAAACAAAAAAACAAAAAACCAACACTTACATGGGCTAAATAAACACACCTTCATACCAAATTTCACCTAAGGGCAGTCCATCCTCGCAAGATGGAAAAGGCAATGTTGCTAATTCTAAATTATTCCTAGATTTTTTTTTATCAGCAATATTTTTTGAAATGATCATCCTAGGTGATGCAGAGAAAATGAAAGAATCTAAGAAATGCTTCAAAGAATATAAGGCAGGGATGAGACATAAGTTTAAAAAAAAAAAAAAAGAAAGAATTTTAAGACTGACTACAGGCCCACCGTACTGGAGTAGGTTACATACCAAATGTACAAGAGAGGAAGGACACAGATGGCCTTTGCTCTCCAGGAGAGATATTTGCCAAGTGAAACTGGGGCACAGTGTCTGCTAGCAGCCAGTGCTCTGTGACCACAGAGGGATGTGGGAGCAGGTCTCCAGTTATGCCTTTGACCTGTTAACTCTGAACTCCGCTCTCTAGTGGAAGCAGAGTGCTCCCCAGGGCTCCCCAACACGTGTCTTCCTTCCCTCCCCTCCATGCACCGCCTCTGCTTCCTGCTTTCCCCTCAGAAGTAGGCAGAGAGGTGGGAACAGGCATATGGTCTGTGCTGGGGTCCAGGGTGGGAAGTGCTAGGAAAGATCAAGGTCACGTTAAAAATGGGTTGTACGACACATATACAATGGAATACCACTCAGCCATAAAAAAAAAATGAAATAATGCCATTTGTAGCAACATGGATGGACCTAGAGATTATCATACTAAGTGAAGAAAATCAGAAAGAGAAAGACAAATAATTATCATATGATGTCACTTATATGTGGGATCTAAAATATGACATGAATGAACTTACCTATGAAGCAGAAACAGACTCACAGACATCGAGAACAGACTTGTGGTTGCCAAGGGGGAGAGTGGTGGGGGAGGGATGCATGGGGAGGTTGGGATTAGCAGATGCACTATTATATATAGAATGGATAAACAACAAGGTCCTACCGTATAGTACAGGAAACTATATTCAATATCCTGTGATAAACCGTAATGGAAAATATGAAAAAGAATGTATACATATGTACAACTGAATCACTTTGCTGTACAGTAGAAATTAACACACACTGTAAATCAACTATACTTCAATAAAATTTTTTTTAAAAAACGGGTTGTACGAAAAGAGGGTGTCTGGGGTCTGCGCTGGCGAACTCAGCAGCCAATAGAGCAGTCCCTGATGCGGTTCTCTTGCAGATGGAAAGGATATGAGAATGGCCAGTGAAGCCCAAGTACAGAGCAGAGGCTAAGGAGAAGAGCAAGAATCCTCCCACATAAAAATCAGGGCGTCCAGGGCTTCCCCGGTGGCACAGTGGCTGAGAGTCCGCCTGCCGATGCTGGGGACACGGGTTCGTGTCCCGGTCTGGGAGGATCCCACATGCCGTGGAGCGGCTAGGCCCGTGAGCTATGGCCGCTGAGCCTGCGCGTCCGGAGCCTGTGCTCCGCAACGGGAGAGGCCACAACAGTGAGAGGCCTGCGTACTGCAAAAAAAAAAAAAAAAAAAATCAGGGCGTCCAGAAAAGCCCAACTTGAACTTGGACATGAGTAAGTACAAGAGAGATGTGCAAGGTCTGAAAACTGCTGGGAAGGAGGAGAGGCTGTTTGCCTGAAGGAAAGAGCGTACAGAGGCCAGAGCTTGTTCACAGGCCACCGCCTTCCAGGAGCCGTCAGTGAGGGCCTCATGCAGCCCGTTGCCTCCATTCCAGCTCCAGGTGGGAGCACCCAGGCCTGGCCCTTTAGACACAAGGCAAGAGCCCAGGGACTTCTTAGACCATCAGAAAAAGAGACTCCAGGCAGGAAGCGTGGGCAGCAGGAGAGGGACGTGTCGAGACACTACCCAGAGGTGGGGGGACACACCGAGAAGAGTGAAGAGGTCACCACTCACACCAGATCTGAAGTTGGGACACGACATTATAAACGCGCTCAGAAGTGTGCCCTCTGTTGTGACTTTCAACTTTCACGCTGCAGTCAAGCGTGATCAAATAAAACCGCTGATGGGAAGGGAAAGATGAGAAAGGATGGGAGTCCAATCGTCCTCCTTCTTCATTTACTTTCTCAAATCAGAAACCTAACATTGCCCTTGACCATCCCCCTTGCTCACTCCCACATACCAAATCCCATCCATCTCCCTCCCAAAGACCCCTCAATCCTGTCCACCCCTCTCCAGCCCCCTGCCATTCCCGCTGGGCAGAGGGCCTCCATCCCCCATCCCCTCACCTGTGCATCTCTCTGCTTCAAGTCTTTCTTACCCCTCCAACCCATTCTCTACACCACAGTCAAATGACCCTCTAACCACTCAGATCCAATCACATTTCTCTGCTGTTTCAACAGCTTCCCACTGTCTTTAGGATAAAGTCCAATGCTGCCTGACCCAGGGCAAGAATGCAACGTATAGTCATTGAATACGTGAAAAAGTCGATTTTAGATCACCTTTACCTATGCTATTCCTTTTTTAGTCTTGGTATAAACCTCTGAGCTGAATATTAAAAGGCATATATAGTTCTTTGTTGACATTACTATAAAATTAAAAGGTGGAATAAATAATATCCATTTCATGAGAGTTTTGATACCATAATTGCTTAATAAAAGCTTCGGATTCATAGTCAATCCTTTTGCTTATTTGTGAAACTGTATGACATGCAATCACAGGAATTCATAGACTGATGTATGTTATTGCATTTCCATTTAACAGGAGTTCATCATCACGAAAGTTATATTATGTTAGGTAAGAGGGCTATTATTACTGAGTATTTGTCACATAAAAGGAATAGGAGAAAAGCTATAATGAATCACGAAGTTCAGCAGATCATGTGTGTGACCTAGATGGGTTTGAATGGGTTTGAATCAGCTCTACAGTTAGGAGTTCAAGGTAAAAAATATATACAAATATATAGTCATTTATGAATATTCTAATTCAAAAGAGACGCTTTAGAGTAATTCGTTGTCTAGGATTTCTTAAACAGAATTAAATATACATTTCTCATGCTGACGTTAATTATCTTTTAAAATTTTTTTCCACAATTGAAATAGATTTTTATAACCTTTCACAAGCAGAGGCAGAAATTACTCCTACCACTCAGAATACAAACAAAAGGCAACATTAATGTCTGATAAGCTAAACTCGTCTTAATAACATCCACCTACCAAAACTCAACAGAACACAATAGAACATGCTGTGAGCTTGTCATATGATTTGAAAATATTTTTATCTCTTAATCTTATTTATGGTAAATTTTATTCTTGGTTTGTTTTCAATAGAGTGAAATCTGTCAATCTTTTCTGGTATGGTGTCTGCCTTTGCACCTGGCTCAGAAAGACTCCCCTACCCTCAGTCTCCCTATGTATTTATCTGTGGTCTCTTAAAACACCTGTTTCATTTTTCTCTTCTGTACATTAATCCTCATTCTAGCTGTGAACTTATTTTTGTATATAGTGCATAAAATAAATATTATGGTTGTTTTTTCCAAAATGATGAGCTGTTGGCTCAAATAGACTTGTTGAATGATTCTTAACATATCTTTGGCTTTGTATCTCAACTTCCTATAATTTTCCACTGATTTGTCTAATTATGTTTGTAACATCTTAATTCTGATAAGGCAAAGTCCATTTCCTTTCACTACAATTTTGTCAGTGTTCAAGTAGTTATTTGTGTTTGCAATATTTTAATATCTGATAAGACAAGCCCCAGTTCTTTTCCCCCAAATTTTCTGAGTTTTAGTACTTTACATTTTTTCAGCCCTATATCTGTGGTTCCACCCCCTTTCTCTTTATTTTCTTGATGTGTATTCCAGCATTTTTTCTTGATTGGTCATCCCAGAGTTACATTTATTTTATTAGTATTTTCCAAGAATTATCTTATTTTAATATATCAATTTTATTGTATATTTCATTGCCCTATTCCTGGATTTCTGTTTTTAACCTTATTATTCTTTTCTCTTCCTGTCCTTAAATTATATTTCCTGGCTTCTTGAGTAGAAGCTCATTTTATTTAATTTTATCCTTTCCTATTTAATACAAAAGCATTTAAAGCAATTGCTTTATCTCGTGAATTTTAGAGTACAATGTGTCACGGCCATTGATTTCTACGTAGTGATTTCTACATTTCTACATGTAGTTTTGATTTCCTCTATTTGCTTTAAATTACTTAACATAATCCTTTGTAATTCTTCAAGTAGCTGAATTGTGATAAAACTTTTCAATTATTCTCTAATTTTTTGAGTTGTAGAGGGAATGTGGTCTGTGTGATTCCTGCTTTTAGCAATGTAGTAAGATGATCTTTATAGCTTACTATATAGCATTATCAGTGTAAATATTCTTGAAGTACTGGAAAAGGACATATATTCTTAATTTATAGGACACAATAAATCACCCATGTCCTCCAGTTTATATATGAATATATAGCTATACAAATTGATATGTTCATACATATAAAATTATATAGTCTGCAGCATGCACTTTTACTTAATATTTTATCATTAATATTAAACAGACTTGAAATATTTTAAATATTTCTTTAAATAAACTTTGTAAATATTATTTTAATGGTATTTTAATTTAATCCATAATAAATGGATCTCACATAAATTAGTTAATAAAACTCCTATTCTCCAACACTATTTATTCCCATATTTTACTATTATAAAACATTTCCCCATCCAAATAAAAAAAAATTCCCCATCCAAAGCATTATAAAAATATCTTTAAAAAAATATCTTTATAGCTTTTAATTTTCTTATTGTATATTCCTCCTAATAGAATTACTGAATCGAAGATTGTAGACATTTTTAAGGACTGCACTCCCAACCAGTAACTCAGAAGAGTGACTGGGACCTCATTAAGAGGTAATGAGTTGCTTTTATTTATTTATTTTTCTTTGAGAATCTAATAACATAAGAGATAAAATTGCAATTTAAATGCATTTCTTTTATTACCAACTAATCTGACCTTTCTCATATCTTTCGAAATCATTTTTATTGCTTCTTTTAAGAACTATCTAAGCCAGCCATTGGTCCATTCCCCTGCTAGACTATGAACAATTTAATTGACTTATGAGACCTTTTGATATAGTAGGAAAATAACTCACATACGTTCCAAATGATGTATTTTAGTTCTTTGCTTTTTAATATTGCTTAATATATTTCAAACAAACTTACACTTTAAACCTGTATGCAATAAAAACTATGTTAGTGTTCTATTGCTTTTATGCTTAGAAAATTGATTCTCATCACAGATTCAGTTATATATTCACCTTTAATTTTTATAGTTTTATCTGATATTTTTTAATCAATCCATCTGAAAAATGTTTTTGTTTATGGCATAAGGTGAAAACTCATACAATTCATGATTTCCCCAATTAGCTGCTTTTTTTTATGACCGATTATTGATGAATATTCCTTTCATATATTTTTGGAGTGAGTGCTTCCCTTTGTCAAACTGATGCTTCCTTGATGGGTCTGCCTTCTTCTGAGGTTTGTGTTCTAATCTAATCTGTGTATAGATACTTGAACAAGAGCCCCATTGTTTTAACTATTTTACCTTTATAGTACATTATATATGAAGAGGGTAAGTCCTCTGGTGGCACAAAATAATCAAAAATACTCATATGTACTTTCATCTGATTACCTGTTGCTAGAATTTTTTTTTTTTTTGCGGTACGCGGACCTCTCACTGCTGTGGCCTCTCCCGCCATGGAGCACAGGCTCCGGACGCGCAGGCCCAGCGGCCATGGCTCATGGGCCCAGCCGCTCCGTGGCACATGGGATCCTCCTGGACCGGGGCACAAACCCACGTCCCCTGCATGGGCAGGCGGACTCTCAACCACTGCGCCACCAGGGAAGCCCTTATTTTTATTTTTTTTAACATCTTTATTGGAGTATAATTTAGAATATTTTTAAATTAAGTTGGGAAGTGCTGCCATCCTTAAAATATTGTCTTTCTAAAAGAACAGAGTACATCTCTCCATGCATTCAGACACTTTTACACCATAACTTACAGCTATGGCTCTCAGTATACAATATCCTTTTAAATAACTGTCACTCCTTGCTTAGTAGGGTTGTCCAGAGTTTATATTGTGTTGTTGTTATGGAATAATTTTTTCTTATCATATCTTGTAAATATTGATGATATTTAAGAAAATAGTAATTTTTCTTTGTCTCTTATGTACTAATGTACTAAATTTATTACTAAATGATTTGAATAACTGCATGAGTTTTAGATGAATATTTAAATTTTTCTTTGTATCTGTTAGTCATGTCACACTCATGTTATAATATTACTTCCATTTCATGACTCTTTGAATTAGCCAGAAATTCCAAATCAACATCAAATAATATTGTTAATTGGAGATCTTTCTAATATTCCTGATTTTGAATAGAACAACTATGATGCTCACCATAAGATTAATATTAATATTTTTTGTCATGAGAAAAAAGGAGGTTTTAATCAGGAATGGGTGGTGAGTTTTATCATAAACTTTTATACATCTATTGAAATTATTACCTATTGATTGGCTACATTTTTAGGTTAAACCACAGGAAAATGCAGATCTTCCAACATTTTTAAACTAGAAAACATGGTAGTTTCCTATGGTTCAACCTAACATACCGAAAGATACACTAAACATTAAACCATGCCTGCACTGAAGAGACAAATCTTACCTGGTCAGAGGATAATCCCTTTAATGCACTTCTAAATTCAGCTTCTCCACGTTTTTATATGGGGCTTTTGTATCTACACTCATTAGTGAGCTTGGGCTAAATAAGCATTCTTGATTCAACCTTGTTACAAGACAATTCGAATAAAATATTAAGACACTATTATGAAGTGACAAGTACCACCACAGACAAACAGCACCCAAGCTGGCACTGAGCCAAAGATACAGCATCCAACCTGTTTCCTTCATCATGTTTCCCTCTCTGATTCCCCTGGCTCTCTCCTTCCTTTATCAGGTCCCCTGATTACATTGAACCCACCCGGATAGTCCAAGATAATCTTCCCATCTCAAGATCCTTCACTTAATCACATCCATGATGTTCCTTTTGCCAGACTAGGTAAGATATTTACAGGTTCCAGAACTTAGGATGCGAACATCTTGAGGACATATTACTCTGCTTACTACAGTCTCCAAGACATTGATGTGATGTACTATGACACACTGAGAACACTGCATCACTTCTACAGTATTCCTGCCAAATTCACTGAATCACAGGGAAACAGGCATGCTAAAACTGAGGGGCATTCTACAAAATAAATGGCCTAGATTCTTCAAAACTGCCAATATCCTGATACAAAGAAAGAAAGGCTGAGGATTGCTTGAGATCAAAGGAGACTAAAAAGATGTGATGCTATAAGGACACAACTGGTGAAAACTGAATCAGGTCTATAGATTAGATAATAGCACTGTATCAATTTCCTGATTTTGAATATTGCCTCACTTTGCAACTTTTCCATAAATCTGATATAATGTCAAAATAAAAAGTTAAAATAAGGCAGAAAAATATGACGTTTAAAAAAATATCACGGGACTTCCCTGGCGGTCCAGTGGTTAAGACTTTGCCTTCCAATGCAGGGGGTGCAGGTTCGATACCTGGTCGGGGAGCTAAGATTCCCACATGCCTCGTGGCCAAGAAAGCCAAAACATAAAACAGAAGAAATACTGTAGCAAATTCAATAGGGACTTTAAAAATGGTCCATGTCAAACAAAATCTTTTAAAAAATCACGTTAAAAAACATAATTCTCATTTCTCAGAATTCCAAAGCAAAAGAAAAGCTACTCAAACTAGTTTTGAAATTCTTTTCTATTTTCCCAACCTCCTTTGTACTTCACCATGGGAGTCAGATTCTTTCAGTGCCTAAACCATTTTGGCAATATGCTAGGCACAAGTTACAGCTCCAAATGTACATGTCTCCATGGTAGCCTAAAACAAGTATAGTGGTTAAGCCCCTTGACTTAAAGCCACCAGGAGAAGAGGGCTTCCCTGGTGGTCCAGTGGTTAAGACTCCGCGCTTCCACTGCAGTGGGCACAGGTTCCATCCTGGTCCCCCTGGCTGGGGAAGTTCCAAATGCTGCGAGGCACAGCCAAAAAAATAAAAAGCCACCAGGAGAAGAACCCTGGTGAAGAACTTATGTGACACCACCCTGAGGCCCCCAGACTATTTCTAGGCTCCACAGTGGAGAGTGCTACCAAATACAAATCCAGCTGAGTTGTACTCAGGCCCTGCTCTCATCCTGGAAAACAAAAACAAGAAAAAAGATACAGGTTTTGACAAATGTCACAACATATGTGAGTGTGCAATGCATGAAAGGTAATATCTTTTCAGTGGACAAAGGACAGAGCATACGGGACTTAGGTTATATCGCAGGAAAAAATTAGCTCGATGTGAGAATTACATCCTGTGTTGATTAAGAGGATCAGAGGGATTAAGATGACTTGAGGGAATTTCCAGAGAACTTCAAAACTAGGCAAATAAGTGCAATTGCACCTGTCCAGAACGAGCCAACGTGTCATTTATGAAGACCATGGCTGGTAGATGAAACTTCAAGTGTTGGACCTCATTCACCGGTGCAGTGAAACCTTTCTAAACAGAGGGGAGATATTTGCACTGTCCCTAACACACTGAAACAACCTATAGTAAACAGACCTACAAAACAAAGAATAAGCACACATCTGGTGCAGCCGAATTTGAACTCTCAAGGCCTGAGAGGCAAAGGTGGGGAGCAATGGATAGACCACACGCAGAAGCGCCAGGGTGTGTGTGCCCCAAGAAGTCCTAGAGAAACAGGGTCTTCCATTGGTGAGGCCGGGCACCCTCCCAGGGGGTCTGTAGCAAATGTCCCCAGGAATCAGCCCTCCTCCTTGAGGCGCCAAGAAGACGGTAGAATCTGAGACAAATGACGGCAAGACAGAAATTGCAACAAGAGCAAAGGATGAGGTATAAACCCTCCAACTCCAAAGACCCAAAGCTTCTGCTTCTTCTGCGCACCCACCATGTCTGCGTACCATCTACGACTGTGCACAAGGGGGCATTCTGGGTGTGGGATGGAGAAAGCCACCTCATTTTCTCCATTTAAAACTCCCCTGTAACTAAATATCCAAAGCAGAACATCCAAGACAGTAAAATAATTAAATGTACATTGGGTTATATACTAATGATACAGATCCCATTTTTGAAAGCAGAGTGTTTTTATGCAATGTTTCAGGCTAACATCGAAGAGGCTACTGTGGTCCAAAGCAGGAGTGTGAGAAAGCCCTTCCAGAAGACATCGGGGCCTCCAGGGAAACAAAGAGTTACAGACAGATAGAGGAAAGGAGGCAATAGAGAGAAACCGGGAGGGTTTGTTTCCGTTATTGGGGAATGGTCTACCGTCTGCTAAGTCATCCGTTTCCATGACTGCACAATCAAATGAAAGCGAAGGGGGTCTGGATGCTCCAAGGAGGAACACAAGGAACTCACACAATTTTCCTGGTAATGGATTTTATTTTCATTGCGTAGACCACTGAAGTTACTAAAAATAGGATCTAAGGCTTCCAATATCCAGTCCTTGTGGGACTAATTCCTGATGTTACAAACATTGACTTTATTAAAAATTCCAGGGGCTTCCCTGGCGGCGTAGGGGTTAAGAATCCGCCTGCCTGTGCAGGGGGCAAGGGTTCAAGCCCTGGTGGGGGAAGATCCCACATGCCATGGAGCGGCTAAGCCCGTGCGCCACAACTACTGAGCCTGCGGTCTAGAGTCCATGAGCCACAACAACTCAGCCCGCGTGCCTAGAGCCTGTGCTCCAGAACGAGAAGCCACCGCAATGAGAAGCCCTCGCACCACAACAGAGTAGCCCCCGCTCACCACAACTAGAGAAAAGTCCGTGCGCAGCAACGAAGACCCAACGCAGCCAAAATTAAATAAATAAATAAATAAATAAATAAAATTACCCCAAAAATCCATTTATAAAGCATTATGAAGATGACTTACAAGATAGAGCTTTCTTTTTCCCCCCACCCTTGGTGAAAACTCCGATATAAGTCAGGGATTTTTTGTGTGTGTCTGTTCGTCAAATCCCTGGGGTCAGAGCTTCTATGGGGGGTTCGCATGCATAAGGCACGCGCTTTGATGGAGTTCAGGACTGTGGAGGCGTTTGACCATGAATCTGTGGGCCAGCTCTCCTCTATGCTGCCTCCCAGTCACTGCCAGCTGTTCTGATTATCCTCCACTTTCTCTCTCAGAATCCTTGGCGTCCTCATCTGTAAGAACAGGGGTAAAGCTGTCTCCCAATCCCGTGGTGAAAATTAAATTAGATAAAATTCCTCTCTTGCCCCCTTCTTCAACCTGTTCTTCACTGAGTAGCCCTCCACCTTCCTAATACACTGATCTCTGTCTAGGCTTCTTCAGCTCTCTAGCAAAGGCTTTTATCCTGATTGGCATCTCCAAGAGCCCCCAGACTTAAAAGAAGAAAGGCTGAGAGTTTAATCTTTGTCATGTATCTCCCAATCCCTCCAATATACTGACCTCACTAATTGTCACTAGTGACACCTATGATCAATACTGACATCAATCCAAAGAAACAGAGGCCAGGGCCTCATGGGGAGATAAATCAGGGTAAAAGGCCGGGTTACCAGATGCTGTTATCAGGAGATTCAAGTCCTGTGCTCGCCTCTCTCCTATGTGTGACAAAAATGCTTCAGCAGCTCATCATTTTAAGCACTGTTCACAATAGTCAAGATGTGGAAACAACCTAAATGTCCCTAAAGGGATGAAAAGGATAAAGAAAATGTGGTACATCCATACAGTGGAATATTAGCCTTAAAAAAAGAAGGAAATTCTGTCATATGATCAACATGGATGAACCTTAAGGACATGATGCTAAGTGAAATAAGCTAGTCACAGAGGGACAAAAAGCTGCCTGTGAGGTATCTAAATAGATGCATAGAATCAAAGAGTGCAATGGTGGTTGCCAGGGGCTGGCAGGGAGGGGGAAATAGGCAGTTGCTAATCAACAGGGATAAAGTCTCAGTTAAACAAGATGAATAAATTCTAGAGATCCACCTGTACAACACTGCACCTGTAGTCAACAGTACTGTACTATATACTTAAAAATTTGTTAAGAGGGTAGATCTCATATTGTGTTCTTAAATAAAATATTTTTTAATGTTTAAATGAGGTGAACATCTCTTATCTGAACCCCTGGATCATATGTGTTCTACAAAATTAGGATTATCTAAGTCCTATATACAGCTCTGATTCCTAAACCTCCAGTCTCCACTATGGAAGACACAGCCACAATAGGGAATATTCTTTCGACTTCCATACCCTGCCTGGTGCAGTAACTCTGCAACTGTTATTTGCAGCAGCTCAGAGAAATGAAACAAGTGGCTGAATTCTACCTACCTCCTACGGTTTGTCTCACCTAAATTTGCCCGCTTAGATTAGCTCATCTTTTCTATAGGTGTATCAAATATATTTCCTATGCACTGGGCTGGAACAGAGGTTTAATTCATTTCTTATTTCATAAATGTCAATAGTTACAGTTAGAGGGACTTCCCTGGTGGTACAGTGCTTGACAATCCGCCTTCCAATGTGCGGGAGCCGGGTTCGATCCCTGGTCAGGGAACTAAGATCCCACGTGCCATGGGGCAACTAAGCCCACATGCCACAACTAGAGAGAAGCCCACGTGCCTTAACGAAAGACCCCACATGCCGCGACGAAGATCCTGCGTGCCACAACTAAGACCCAATGCAGCCTAATTAATTAAAATATTAATTAAAAATAAGTTAGTTATTAAAACTTTAATTATACTGATGAGAGAGCCAAATGACAGGAATAGATAAGCCTGGGTTACTGTAAATGTAATAGATCCAAAACAAGGTCCATCTACACAACTTCGACAGTAAGCTAAGCCAATGACTTGGGTCTGAGGATACACCTCTGATTTCTCACTTCCCTTCTAGCTCTAAAGTTTTGGGTCTAAGTTCAATGGAGACCCTAGTAAGACTGTTTTTGTTTTGTACCATTATCACCATGAAACTATCACTAGCGTTTCAAAGGGGACTTCAGAGCTTGAACAGAGGGCAAGGTGGATTAAATCTTACCCACGGGATCAAGCTCTTCCCCGCCATCTGAACAGTTTTCTCAAAGAGCCCCACAACCATTGAGATATAGAGAGCTTTGAGAGAAAAGAAAGAGAGAAAACGCCTTTCCATCTTGGTCTTAGCAAAAGTTGGTTCTCTGCATGGACAAGAATCAGGATTTTCAAAAGTGTCCCTGGGTCTGTTTCGCCATGGCTGAGGATGCAGGCCACACACTCTGCCTGTGAGGTATCCAAGGGCAGACAGATGATAGCAAATGGTTTGTCTTCACCTGTGGTTCTGGCCCCAGTCTTTAGCACACATGCACATGACCAAAGGAAATATATGCTATGTACCAGGTTTTCTCAGTTTAAACAAGGAGCCTCCCAATTTGGCCCAAATAGATGTGTGGAGTATATACTTAGATCCTCTTTTTGGATCTAAGATCCAAAAAGGATGGAGATCCTCCATCTCATCTAAAGAAGGATTAGAAGCCACATAAACAGAGCGCTGATGTGCCACATCGAGAAAGACATTAAAATCCAAAGAAAATAAAAATAGCGACCATGTCTAGTCTATGGAACTCCTACATACTGTGCCAATGTTTACAATATTAGCTCAGATTCTAACTGCAGTCTGAAAAATCAGCATCATTATCTGCATTTTACTGAAGTGGAAACATAGGTTCAGAGAGACTGGCCCCAAGACCACACAGCTGGGAAGTGAGAAAGTCAGGATTCGAACCCACACCTGACTAATTCCCACATCTCTTCCCATCATCCTGAACTGCTTCCAAATCCTAACAAAATCTTCCAGTAGTTCTAACAGCCCAGCTTACCTTTTACCAAAGATGCACTTTCTAAAGTATCATGGCCAGCTCCAAATACCCCTGAGAGCATCAGCACCTACCCTTGGCAAACGACCCAATACACGTGGCCCATTTGCATCACAGCTGAAAGGAAAATACCACTCAGGGGGTCAAACCTTAAAGTCATCCATTGATATACTCAGCTGTTGAGGTGGCTGCCTTCCAACTAATGAGAATAAAAATACCTTATGAGGCGTCCAGGGAGGTCTTAACTAAAGAGAACAATGTTTACAACAGATCGAATCTGGGTAATTCCTAAGTCACCAAGCACCTACTCATTACCTCCTGTTCTGAAGTGACAGTACTTCTCCACCATGTCTGAGGCACCTTCCATAAAACACACAGGATGCATCCTCAGACGGTAGGTGCAAAACTCAATGAAAAAAAAAAGATTAAATGAATGTGTGTTCTTAAGTTGAACAGTATGAAACGGATGATATTTGACAAGTTTTGATTCACAAAAAAATGGCAGTCTCAAACAGTTCAAACTAAACCTTAGGACGGAGGTTTAGCTGTAGGAATGAAAGCCGGAAAACACAGTAGCTTCTGCAGAGATAGAATTCTCTTGCCCTGTCCAGCCACTGTTCTTCTGTAGCCCTGAGGCTGTGACAACTCCACAGTGTGGTGGACCCAGGCTCCGCCATCAAACTGTCTTGCCACGCTCAACACTTGAGATGGCGTGACGTCCACGGTCCCAGGTCTCAGCTCCACCTCCCACCATTACACGGACATTCCAGACAGTGGGGATTAAGAGGGGGCAGTGGAACCCAAACCCCTAGGCTTACAATCAAGACCTAGAAGTTATACACATGAGCCCTTCTGCTCATCTCCCTCTGGTCAGAGCTAACTGCCGTGGCCACATCTAGCTGCAAATGAGGTTGGGAGATGCTGGATAGCCGTGAAAAAAGGAAGAACTGATACTATGGGCAACCTGAAATTGTCTACCACGTGACAAAAGAAAGAATAGGAATCATCAGCCAATGCTAGAGCATTTCTATGATGGATCATAAAAAATTTGCGGACTTGAGAGGCTTTGGAAAAGCATCTGGAGAGATGAAAATGGAGTTATTCAAGGAGCTAAAATTAAGAGGAAATCAGCATTGCTAGCACATGCAAGTTTCTAAGATGCAGATGTAGAACATGCGCCGGTTCACTGGATGGCTTGGGAAAAATCTGCCCTTTGTATTTAGAAAGCCACCTTTGTCAATATGGTAGAGCACACACATCCGCGCTCCGCTCTCTTCCCCATCTGTGAGGTCATATTTAGTGGCACATCCTTCTCTTACTTCTCCTGGTGCTCAACTTTAGGGTGAGCGGTAAAGATTTTACAGGATGTTCATCTTGTAAGAAATGAAATGAACTTGGATAACTGGTCATTCTCTATGGTTTTTTCCAAACCCATCTTTTGAGCCACTAAGACCCCAAGTTACTAGTACCTCCTTCCCAGATCCCATAAGCCTGTGAGCACCATGTTTATTAAAGTAGTTTGAGCTGCTAAGATAAAACTACCATGTAACCAAAAACAGGTGATTGTCACATGGGTTTACCCCACTTTAAGAAAAGCCAGTATATAAAATCCAAAAGTTGAGAAGATAACTGAGAGGTCCCAGGGCTACAAATATGATGACACATAAAGCAATGAATGACTCATAAAGGAATGAAACGATTTCAGGGACCAGACTAAATGGAATTTCTCCCCAACCCGGGGTCACGACTTGAGACCTGACATTTTCTCAACTCAGCACTGCAGAAGAACATCATCAGAACCAATGAAAAGAACATTGCACTGCCAAGTTCTGAGTCATTTCAGAGAACGTGGGCTCTCTGGAACCAGACTTCCGAGATCAAATCCCAGTGCCACCCTTAACTGGCTAAGTAACCTCAAGCCAACTTCTCAACCTTGTCCTTTCTGTGCTTCGGTCTCCTCATCTGTAAAATAAGGATAATAAGAAGACCTACTTCATAGGTTTACTCTGAGGGTTAAATGAGCCAATATAGGTAAATTGCTCATAATAGTGCCTCATGGATAGAAAACATCCAATTCTTCTTTTTTTAATGGCAAATTTCACTTTTTTAAATGTTTTTAGTTTTATACAACTTTTAAAGGTTACTTCCCATTTACAGTTATTACAAAATATTGGCTCTGTTTCCCAGAAAACACCCAATTCTTAATGCAAACTAGACGAGGCGCAAGAATGAAGATGCCTCAAATGCCACTTTTCCACAATCTTTCATTTCTCTCCTTAGTATATCAAATGCTAAAGAGGCAAATGAAGCCCAGGGCAGAGTCCTCACTCCCACAGTGGAATGAAGAGGCCCCTTTCATCCGTGACGGCCTGGCAAGCTCCGTGGCAGGAAGATACAACAGAATGCAAAGGAAAGCCTTCCCCTCCACGGGCAAGAGAAAAAGAGATGGAATAAAAATGCATCCCCATTTTCCTCTCTCCTCCCTTTGAAGTGAGGGTAATGTCAACGGCAAAAGAGAGCTATGACACTTACACCCCATGGAGCACTCTAGAAAGTTCCTTTTTCAGCCTGCCCTACTTGCCAACCTTGGGCACAGCTACATCTCTGTGGCTGCACTAGGCAACCAAGTCAAGGGGGCCCTGAAGTTTAGATTCCTCAATGCCTTGATACTCATGTGGTGAACACATAGTTACTTGGAAGTTTGGCCAAGAAACCCGCCAGCTTGGAAGAGGGATGTGGCTGCGGCAGTAGCCATGCGGCTCTGTAGAAGGGCTGGGGACCAGAGCCCAGTGCCAGTCTAGCCAAATGGCAGAAGAACAGACAGGGCCAGAAGAAACCAAGGTGGGGCTGAGTCAGTTGTAGCACGCCATGCCACTGAGCCTTGCTTAAGCCCAGAGGTGCTCAAATCCTAACTTACTAAACCACATACACCTGCAGAGAAAGCCACCTGTGTGGACCAGAGACCCTGATCCCAGAAGACAGGAGGTAGAATACAGCACATCAAAGAACCCTTGCCACCCTGAGACTCTTTGCACCACAATCCTCCGGCCCCTCACCCCATGCACACAGGTGCCAGCTGTACCCTTCCTCTGCACATGTGAGTGATGGTGTAATGGTCACCACTCCCCAAGTTTAAACACAATATATTGACGGGTTCTCGAGAGAGGAATGTTCCTATGATTCTGTGTAAAATATATAACGTCATTTGTTCATTAAACAAGGAGTCTTATGCTGATACAGCACGGGACAAATACAACTCAGTTTGCAACACCAAACTTATCATTTGAAGATACAGGTTCTCTCAACTCTCACACTTGCTGATGGGAGTGTAAATTTGATATATCACTTTGGAAGACTCTTTAGCCCTTTCTCCTAAAGCTAAATAATGCTTACCCTAAAGAATCAGAAATTCTATTCCGAGGTATTAACCCAAAAGAAATGAGTGGGTTTTGTCCACCGGAAGACATGTATAAGGAATGTGCACAGCAGCTGTATTCATAACAGGCAAATACCAGAAACAAGCCAAGTGCCTATCAACTGGAGGATGGATAAATAAATTGTGAGAGATTGTACAGGTAATACTATTCATGAATAAAAAGGAATGAACTCCTATACACAGCAACCTGGATCACTCTCAAACATACTGTGATGAGTGAAATAAGTAAGATTCAAAAGAGCGCACACTGTATGACTCTGTTTATACAAATTTAAAGAACAGGTGAAACTAACCTATGGGAGTAGAATCAGAATAGCAGCTACCTGGTAGGAAGAAGTGAACAGAAGAGAGGAAATGTTAACTTGGAAGAAGTCTGAAGGAGTCTACTGGGTTCCAGAAACGCTCTTCACTTCATCGGAGTGTCAGTAACACAGATTATATGTTATACATGTGTATTTGTACAATTTTGTCAAGCTGTACACCTAAGATTTTTTGCAAGTTAATATATGCATGTCATATCTCACTCTAAAAGCTTCCCCAAAACACACATGCACACACACACACACATAATACACACAGATATGTGCATCTTTCAATTTCAGTTTGAGGAAGCAGAGTCTTTAGTGGTGAGAAGAGGGTCAGCAATGTTACTATGTTACTCCAAACAGGTTGCTCTATACCCAGACTCTACAGGATCTCATCTAATGTACTCTGGAGATAAATGTAGATGTCTGCCTGGTCACCTCTAATAAAGACTCCCCCTCTTCGTTTACCTGGGCCATTTCTACATACAGATCTCCAGTTACTATGGGATGGGCAACTGGGAAAAGGTAGGCTACAGTGACTACATTCATGTAAGAAATTTTATTAGCCCTAAATAACAGATTCTTTTTATAAGAATTTGTTTATATAAATTAAGAGTTTGGGATTAACATATACATACTACTATATATAAAATAGATAACCAACAAGGACCTACTGTATAGCACAGGGAGCTATACTCAATATTTTGTAATAACCTATAAGGGAAAAGAATCTGAAAATGAGTGTATATATATCTGAATTTTTGTGCTGTACACCTGAAGCTAGCACAACGTTGTAAATCAACTATACATCAATACAAATAATAATAATAATTGTTTTAAATGTGTGATGAGGAGCCTGGCGTCATGGAGGGCACGTGTCACACATTCATGCTGAAACAATCACGAAAACAGGGCTAACCTGGAGGGACACAGGGATTCTGACTCTTCGAGGCACAAGAACCATGACCAAAACTGGAACAGGACTGGGAGCCTGGATGCTAGTAGTTCCAGTATCCACCAAAGACTTTATTCTCCTTGCTGCTCTTCAAGGAGTTTTGTGGAAATGTTTAAGCCGAAAGAGTCCCTTAATACTTTAGACTCATTGGTGTTTAAGCTTTTGAAGGTCACAGATCTTTTTCAGAATCTGATAAAAACTATGCGGAAGCAGGGGGGAAAAAAGCATAAAATGTTGCATATGTTTTAAGTCTTAAGTAATACTTAATAGCACCTAACCACAGAACTGTAAAACTATTAAGAAGAATCTGAAACCTCTTCTCAATAACCCAGTCTAACAGACTCTTGGTGTACAATAAAGCTAAAGACTGATTCCTTATATTACTTTGTTTTTAGCTGGAGCTATATTTAATCAATGCACTAACACTAGATATCTCCTACTATCATCTTGCTTTAGTCTTAAAAATGGAGAAATGAGCTAATTATTACCTAACAAATACAATCCATTTCATAAGAAGTATATATTTTGAAACATGCAGTAACTGCACAGGTAAATGTAAAATATAAATGTATTTTCACTCATAACTCATTTTTTTATCCTAACTGATTTAAAAGAGAATTGAATAAAGCAATAATTATAAATAATTCTAAATCTTGCTGACGGACATACAATACATAAAGATGTAATTTGACAACTACAGAACAAAAGAGAGAAGAGGAAACGGAATTGTGTGGGAACAAAGTTTTGTATACTATTGAAATTAAGGTAGCATTAATCTGAATTAGATTGTTACAAGTTAAGATGTTAATTGTAATTCCAGGGAAACCACCAAGAAAGTAATTCAAAAAATATAGTAAAAGAAACAACAAGGGAATTAAAATGGCATACTACAAAATATCTTTTTAACACAAAAAAGGCAGTGATGAGGAATCAAGGAACAAAAATAAATAAAATATAAATGGCAGACATAAATCCTACTCTGTCACTAATTACATTAAATGTAAAGTAATTAAACACTCTAAAAGGCAAATGTTGGCAGGATGGATTTTTTAAAAATCCAACTATATACTGTCTACAAGAGACACAAATTAGATTCAAAGACACAAACAGGTTAAGAGCGCAAGCATGGAAAAGATATACTAACAGTAACCAAAAGAGAGCTGGAGTGGCTATACTAATAACAGACAAAATAGACTTGAGGACAAAAATTGTTACTAGACACAAAGAAGGACATTTTATAATGACAAAACGGTCAATTCATGAAGAAGATATAAGAAATATAAACCTTTATATACCTAATCAAAGTGCACCAAAATACATAAAGTAAAAATTGACAGAACTGAAGAGAAGAATAAACAATTCAAAAATAATAGTTGAAAACTCCACTACCTTACTTTCAGTAATGGATGGAACAACTAAACAGAAAACCAATAAGAAAATAGAGGACCTGAACAACACTGTAAACCAAGTGGTCCTAACACACATCTATCTATACAACACTTTACTCAACAGCAGACTACAATTCTTCTCAAATGCACATGGTACATCCTCCAGAACAGATCATATGTTAGACTATAAAACAAGACTCAAGACATTTTTTACAGTTTTATTGAGATATAATTGATATATAACGTTGTGTAAGTTTAAGGTATGCAACATAATGATTTGATATACGTATGTACAAATGGTCCCTGACTTAGGCTGGTTCGACTTACAATTTTTCAACTTACCATAGTGCAAAAGTGATACCCATTCAGTAGAAAGCATACTTCAAATTTTGAATTTTGACATTCTCCTGGGCTAGCAATATCCAGTACAATACAGGTATACCTCAGACATATTGTGGGTTCAGTTCCAGACTACCACAATAAAGCAAATAACACAATAAAGCGAATATTGCAGTAAAGCTAGACACACAAATTTTTTGGTTTCCCAATGCATATAAAAGTTATATTTACACTATACTGTAGCCTATTAAGTGATCAACAGCATGTGTCTAAAAAAACTATGTACATACCTTAATTAAAAAATCCTTTATTGGGAATTCCCTGGAGGTCCAGTGGTAAGGACTCCACGCTTTCACTGCCAAGGGCCTGGGGTTCAATCCCTGGTCGGGGAACTAAGATCCCACAAGCCGCACAGCACGGCCAAATAAAATAAAAAATAAATTAAAAAAATAAAAAATACTTTATTGCTGAAAAATGCTAACCATCATCTGAGACATCAGCTAGGCATAATCTTTTTGCTGGTAGAGAGTTTGAACTATTGCAAGAATTACCAAAATGTGACACAGAGACATGAAGAGCAAATGCTGTTGGGAAAATGGTGCCAACAGACCTGCTTGATGCAAGGTTGCCACAAACCTTCAATCTGCAGAAAATACATTATACGGGAAGTGCAATAAGTGAAGCACAAAAAAACAAGGTATGCCTGTACTCTCTCGTGATGCTGGGCAGCGGCAGTGAGTACAGCAGCCAGCCAGCCATGTGATCACGAGGGTGAACAACCAATACACTTACAAGCACTCTGTACCCAGACAACCCTCCCATTTTTCACTTTCAGTAAAGTACTCATAAATTACATGAGATATTCAACACTTTATTATAAAATAGGCTTTACATTAGGTGATGTTGCCCAACTGTGGGCTAATATAAGTGTTCTGAGCATGTTTAAAGTAGCCTAGGCTAAGCTATGATGTTTGGTAGCTTAGGTGTATTAAAAACATTTTTTCAACTTAGGGTATTTTTAACTTATGATGGCTTTATCAGGACTTAACCCCATCATATGTCAAGGAAGATCTGTACTTCAAAATGATTACCACAATAAGTTTAGTTAACATCCATCATGTCACATAGGTAAAAAATTTTTTCTTGTTTTGAGGACTTTTAAGATCCACTCTCTTAGCAAGTTTCAAATATAGAGTACAGTCTTGTTAACTACAGTCAGCATACTGTACATTACATCCCCATAAATTATTTATCTTATAACTGGAAGTTTGTACCTTTGACCACATTCACCCAATTCCCCCACCCTCCATTCCCCAATAAATTTAAAGGATTGAAATCACATAAAGCATGTTATCCAACTACAATTGAATGAAATTAGAAATCATTAACACAGGAAATTTTGAAAATTAATAAACCTGTGCAAACAAAACAACACACTCCTAAATATCCAACTGATAAAACAAGAAATCAAAGGGAAACTGGAATATATCTTAGATAAATGAAAATGGAAACCCAACATACCAACTCTTATGGAACGCAGCTAATGCAAGAGAAAACCAATGAAACAAAAAATTGGTTCTTTGAAGAGATTAACAAAAGTGACAAGACTTTAGCTAGACTGACCAAGAAACAGAGAGGACTGAAATTATTAAAATCAGGAATGAAAGAGGTGACATTACTACCAACCTTACAGAAATAAAAAGGAATACTACTACATAAAGGAACACTATGAACAAGTATATGCCAACAAATTAAATCAATAAACTAGATGAAATAGAAAATTTCTAGAAAGACACAATCTACAAAAACTGACTCAAAAAGACGTAGAGAATCTGTGTGGACCTAAACAAGTTAAGAGATTTTATTAGCAATCAAAAAACTTCCCACAAATAAAAAACCCAAGCCTAGATTGCTTCACTGATGAATTTTACCAATATTAAGAGAAGAACTAACACCAATTCTTCACAAACTCTTCCAAAAAATAGGAGATGGGTCACTTCCCAATTCATTATTTGAGGCGATTATTACTCAGATACAAAAAACAGACAAAAACATCACAAGAAATGAAAAGTGTAAAACAATATCCATTAAGAATAAAGACACAAGTTCTCAACAAATACCTTAAAAAAATTAAACCTAGAATCTAATAATCCAGGTCCTATCAAATGGGGCTTCTTCCACAAGAGACCAAAACCATCCTCTGAGTTTTGACCACACTCTCTACTAGGCACGTTAAGCAATCTTATTACTATTCACTCTACAGTAAAACATACAAAATCAATGTAATTATAAACATATCTCCCAAACTCGCCCATCTCCTTCTGTCACCCACCAAAAATACACTGCAGTTTTTTGAGACAAATATTTCTACTTTTCGTGACTGATGCATTAGCCAGCATTATTCTAAAATTATAATGGTTTTTACAGAACCAGATTTCACAGACTCCGATCTTCCATGCTATACAACACTCCTCATAAGGAAGACATTTGGCCCTTGATGAAACATCTCCAATTTGGCCTCCACAAAACTGATTCCTTTGAAATCTAAGTAGGCTACGTTAAGAATAAGGATATTTTTAAGTATAGTATAAGGCACTGCTTTTCACCCTTTTCTCTCTACTACATTGGAGATAAATTTATAGTCACTGGGTGGAAGAGAGGCTTACTCTCCAAATTATAACCCTGGAGTGGACCTAGGAGCTCATACCCACCGCAGAATCTCAACCAAACGCCCTTCTCTAAAGCAGTGTGTTTTGCAGATTCATTAAACCTTTGAATTACCGAGGAGTTTATTAAAATGCATATTCCCAAGTCTTAATAAGAGATTCTGGTAAGTTTTAAAATAGGCTCAGGAATCTGCATTCTTAACTCACCCACCCCCCAAGTGTTCCTGACTATTGAGAAAACACTACCCTGGAGGTACCTGATTTCTAGATTCACTCCCTATGCTTAACAGGAGCAAACACAGGCCAGTACAGGTACCCAGGAGAACCCTCTCCTGACCATGTTTCATAATGCTAGTGGTCCCCATGGTCACACGCATCTCCTAGAGGGGTGGGAAGAAAAATCTGGACAATCGTTTTCCTAGAGACTCAGAGAAGAACTCACTGAACAGGCAGCAGGTGGGAAGTTGATTTTTTCCTATACAAACATGTAGGTTAAAGAGGCAGGATTTCTTGTACAGATGCCTCAAATATTGAGGAATAACAGGGCATGTGAAAGGTATCACACTGTTCTAGGCTGTGCTACCACAAAATGGGAGAGCCTTCCAAGGCTTGGGCCATCTATGCTACTCAACTGTTAGCAACCATTACTAGGTAGAAGAAGAGACTGCCTGCTACAAAAGATTCTCTTCCAAATTTAAGATTCTTCCCAAGCTGCAAATCATCTCAGATTATTCCTAAATTCAAGACCACAGCCTGCAAAATAATCAAGTCAATGCCTACAACATAATTAAGTCAAGTTGCTGCCAGCCTTAACCATGTGTGTTCTCTCTCTTCTCTCTCTCTCTCTCATTAAAAGTTGGTAATCCAAGTGCATTCAAACCTTTTAAAAACAAACCAATGTTAACAGATGTGTGGCATTTAAGAATTTTATAAGGGCTTTCATATTTATTTTGAGTTTCTGATGGTTTATGATAAGAGACCTTACAAATCCATAAAAGCAGATTGGGCTGGAGTTTACTGCTGTTATACAAAGGGATCTTTGTAGGGCAGATAATTCAGAGGGCAAGTCAGCTCTGAACCAGTGTCCTGCCTCTGTATCAAGGGGGAACTCTGACCTAGAAGGACCCTTCAACATGTGAGAGTAAAAATCTGATCACACAAAAGAGGGATTGTGACTACAGAAGGACCATCCCAGTTAGGGTCCACTTTGCCACTTTGATAATTATGCAAATGGTAGAAGAGATCATTTATAAAGCCAACGCTAGCAGTCGATTCTCGTTATCTGTTGTATATTCTACAGCTCTTTTTTTTTTTTTACAGCTCTTATTTTTATCTTAGTTAGTTGAATAAGGGCAAAGAGTATGATGTTTAGAATGCTTACTGACTCCTAAAATCCCCACGCTGTTACCTTACTCCCCTTGCCTGGACAGCTACAACTCATCCTTAGGATCTTAGCTTAAAATCTACCTGCTTCAGATAGAGATATGCAATCCTCTCACTCTAGGTGAGTTCCCTAGTTACATTTACAAAAGGTTTTTTTCTCCTCACAGAATTTTTAATTATGATTTTTCATTAATAACTGTTTAGTTATTAGTATATTCAAAGATTTATCTCTCTACCACCTCCTGCTGGTCTTTGTTGAATGCTATATTACAAGTGCCTTTTGGGCCTTAGATTCTTTTTTTTATTTTTATTGGAGTATAGTTGATTTACAATGTTGTGTTAATTTCAGGCGTACAGCAAAGTGAATCAATTATACATATACATATATCCACTCTTTTTTTAGATTGTTTTCCATATAGGTCATTACAGAGTATTGAGTAGGGTTCCCTGGGCTATAGAGTAGGTCCTTATTAGTTATCTATTTTATATATAATAATGTGTATATGTCAATCCCAATCTCCCTATTTATCTCTCCCCCCCGGTAACCATAAGTTTGTTTTCTACATCTGTGACTGTATTTGTTTTGTAAAGAAGTTCATTTGTACCATATTTTTACATTCCACATATAAGTGATATAATATGGTATTTGTCTTTCTCTGACTTACTTCACTCAGTATGACAACCTCTAGGTCCATCCATGTTGCTGCAAGTGGCATTATTTCATTTTTTTATGGCTGAGTAATATTCCATTGAATATATGTATCACATCTTCTGTATCTATTCCTCTGTTAATGGACATTTAGGTTGGTTCCATGTCCTGGCTATTGTAAATAGTGCTGCAATGAATGTTGGTTGCATGTGTCTTTTAGATTCTTAATAAACGATTCTAAATGAATAACTGAATTTTACCAGGTTGATTTCACAATCAAATATATTAACTATTAGAATATGTAAATTTAGCATCCTTTTACTCAACAAGTGTCAGGTGCCGTAACAAAAGTACATTTATTCATAGGTCCATGTGTATTTTATTAAATCATTATAGGCACTTTAAGATAGAAAAAATGTGTATATATGTGTGTGTGTACGTATATATATGTACACATATATTTTTTTTTTCAGGTTCTTCCCACTTATGAACTAAACTTTCAACTAAAGAACTATACGAGAATAAGATGAAAATGACCAAAATCATGGTTTTCTGATTTTCGTACATCTAAGTAGCTTCAGGGTAATCAAAATTTATATATAAGTATATTACGCATAGCAAACATTTCAAAACTAAGATCTTTTTCATGGCTTTATCCAACATTATTCCTAATAAGAGATTTACTCAATATATATTCAGGAAATATATTTATTTAAGCACTACACTTAAATTTAGACTTACTTTGAATCAGTAAGAATGAAGTTTCAGCTTCACTTATTAAAAGTTGGCCTGTGGATGTGTTCTCAGGAAAACGTGATTACTCTCATGTTAATTTTGCACAATGCTGTGTATGTAGTCTTATTATATATGTTCATCAATGAATTCCTCAAACTCTGTGATGATGGCAGCTTCATTATGTAAATGTTAGCCATTATAGAGAATATCTGGAAAATTATATCTGCAACATAAGAAACGTTTACATCCGCTATCCCTTCATACAAGCCCACAGGCTGTTATTTCCTCGGGAGTTCTACTCAGACAGCCCCTAATTTAAGTGGCTAGAAAAATAAAAAATTGTGTTTGAAGAGTCAAGTGGAAATTCCCAGATCTTAAAAAGTCAGAACATATTTTTTTAAATACTCTTTGCCTTCTCGACTCATCCCCTCACAAAGTGCTTCACAACATTTTTTTGAAACTTAATCACACACACACACACACACACCCTTAAATGGACCGATGGCCCAAAAGAAAGTCAGCTTACAGGAAAGGATGCTGGAGGTCCTCTAAGGTAGTATTCCCAAACTGCAGGCTGGAAGTCAATTTAGTATGTCCCCTTAGCATGTTATTAAAAACAGAACAGAGTGGAGTGGCATAGAATGGAATGGATAATCAGTGTTTGCTGATATTGAATTTCCTAACTTAGAAACCCTGGCATGATGGGAAATCTTGGAGCGAGAAGCTGTGTGTATATGTGAAAGTATATTTGGAAATAATAAGCCCACTGATAAAGAGCTCACATATTTGGAGCTCAGACATTCTGTGACACAGTGGCCATAGTTGAGTATAATCCCAGAGAGAAAGGCTTCCTGGCCCTGACCTCACTGTGAGAACCATCAGTGGGGCCACCATGTTCCTGACACACTGCAGTGCTCACCCTGGGGGACAAGAGTGACATCTGAATGCTGGACTCCCTTTTAGAACCCTTTTCCATAAGGCCATAGTAAAAACCACAGACTTCTTTAGAGAAGGGACCCTCCCCATAGGATTTCTGAACTTATCACAAGACGGGGACCCCAGGGAGGAGTAAGAGATTCTCATGATACACTGGATGTGATGTTGAAACCATTTAATTAGAGTATTTTTTTAAATGGGACCTAATTTTATACCTCTAGTAAAGTGGACCATATTATTTACACAAGTATTTCAGGTATTTTAAGTTGTATCGGTCCACAGACAAGCTGACTTTTAAAGTATGATTTATGGAACACACACACACACAAACACACACAATATGCTATGTTGTAAAGGATAATGATAACTCTTACTAATATTAAAATCTCAATCCCTAGAGTTCTAATTCCCTATTCCTGGAGAAAGAAGGATATATGGGTATATGCATGTTTATGTGTAAAAAAAAAATGAAGAAAGAAACTTTACTGTCAAGAATGTCCTCCGAATTATTTTTAGTTTTGTCAGTTCCTAATACAGCCAGAGAAAATTATCTTAGTAGATGAGAAGGTATAAGCTTGTACAATGTAGAAGTGGACAACAACGAAGTCTTCTGATGATCTTAAAAGGGGAAACCCTGGATGTGTCTCAGAGACTCAGTCTCCAAAGTGTCCTCAAATGTAAACATGGTCATACAAGCTACTCTTCCACAGCCAAGGCACTGGGATCCATGGAAAGTGTCTCCTGGTCAGAGCAGGGTATTCCTTCTCCCATTCAATCTGCATAAATAAATAAACACGGGCACGTACACATCAGCACATGCACACACAAACACCATCCACATGTCTCCCTTTGAGAACAAACCAAGATGTGGGCACCAGCAAGGCAACAATTTTTTTAAAAAACCCACAAATGTCATACAATTAGGCATGGAAGGAGACTACACTCTTTTTCTTGCCATATCACACAATCAGCGTGGGGTTGAACCACAGGACTTTACCAATATTTGACTGTTTGACTTACAAAAGTAACAATTTAGTACAGTTCAACCTAATACTGATGGAGTTCCCACCATCCTCAGAACTCCTAAGGTTAATTTTATTTGATATACTACCTCCACAAAATGACAATTCAAATGACCGTGATACATAGTGACACCTTTATGACAATTTCACAAAAGTCAGAGAGAAAGAATAATGTGGAAGGATGCTTTCAGACAATGTGTTTGCAGGGTTGGGAAGTAAACTAGCAAGAACATACAAAGTCAAATAATACATCATCACCGAGTACATACAATTCACAAGACATTTGGTCCTTGTCCTCAAGCACCTACAATTTACTTGGGAAGTTATAATGCAAGAAAAAAATCGCACCTATTATTTTACAATAATTACTCAGGGCAGATAAACTGGCACAAAGAATATCAAACAGTGCATGTCTTTAGAGTTTAAATAGCATAACTCTCTTATTAAAACAAAAAAAAGAAATCTAATGCTGAAAAAGGCTGGTATTATACCAAAGCCTTCCCTGCTCACTAGAGTCACATTAAAAAAAAATGTTTAAATCTTAAAAAATGTTTAAAGTGCTCCACCAATTTAAATATTGCCTAGAGGTCAATAGGGTTGAGGGAGGGTTAAGACCAAATAAATGTCACTGGATTTCACAAATGAATAAAGATGGACAAAAAAATCCCAAAGGGATTAAATATTTAAGTAAAAAAGGCCTCTGGATAAACAGGCAGACTGACTGTATGTGTTTATATCTGTCTCGTCCCAAAACCCAACAAAAAACAACAGCAAAGGAATAAAAAGGTATGAAAATACATGGATAAAAAGAGGAGAGGCACTACTAGTGGATGAGTTCAATACATTTTACAGAAGCAGAAAAGTAGATAAAAGAATGGAAACAACTCAGCAAAATAGAGAAAGCTACTTTTTATTTTATTTTTTTATGCGGGACGCGGGCCTCTCACCGTTGTGGCCTCTCCCGCTGCGGAGCACAGGCTCCGGACGCGCAGGCTCAGCGGCCATGGCTCACGGGCCCAGCCTCTGCGCGGCATGTGGGATCTTCCCGAACCGGGGCACGAACCTGCGTCCCCTGCATCGGCAGACGGACTCACAACCACTGCGCCACCAGGGAAGCCCGACAAAGCTACTTTTTAAAAGTGCCTGTACAGGCAACCAATGAACAAGCAGCCAATTCTCAGTGCACAGTCACACACACACAAACACACTCCGGCTTCAAACCTGGTTCTACCAAGTACTACAGAAAGTGAGGATAAAGAACAACAATGACAATGGGGGACAGTCATCAGATGTGCCTTCAAGTCCCTTCCTCAACCCCAACATTGGCAAGGAAAGACCCAGGATGACAGCTATGTAGCAGGCCTAGAAAAAACAAAATCAGCCCAGATTACAGCAAAAGGGCTGAGGTTCCAAACAGAGGGGAGTTGTGGGTGGTGTCACTCACTGGAGAATATAATTGCATTACCTGATATATCGAACCTTTGATAATGATATTGACAGGCATTTGACAGAGCTGATGAAGCAAGAACAAACAATTCTAAATAGTTCATAAAAAAATAAGCAAACAGAAATAAAGGCTATTATTAACTCTAGGGAAACAAAAAGCTGCATGGAAAACCTAATCTTCAGATAAGACTTCATTAAAATTTTAAACACACACAAAGGGCACCATTAAGAAAGTAAAAAGGCAAGCCACCTTCTAGGAGAAAATATTTGCAAATTGTCTCTCTGACAAAGGATTCATATCCTGAATATATAAAGAACTACATACCAAGAAGAAAACAACAAGCAACCCAAATAAAACACATAGGCAAAAAACTTTAACGGACACTTTGCAAAAGAAGATACCAAAATAACCAACAAGCATTATACAAGAAAAGATGTTCATCAGGGAAATGATGGTAAAGGAATTAAAAAGGTATGAACATAAACAAGACAAAGAACAAAAGAGACATGAGGGATGACAGATATCTGGTTTATAATAGAAATGTTCTATAACTTGATCTGGGTGGTAGCTATATGGAAATCCATATACATAAAAATCCACCGAGCTGAATATTAAGATTTGTATACTTTAGTCAACAAACGCTATACTTTTTCTGATGTTATCAAGTAAGCTTTTTTTAAAATTTTTATTTTATATTGCAGTATGGTTGATTAACAATGTTGTGTTCGTTTCGGGTGTACAGCAAAGTTATTCCATTATACATATTCACGTATCTATTCTTTTTCTATACTTTAATTTTTAAAAAATATAATCCTCAGCAATCAACAATTTTTGCTCTATTATTAGGGGATATGGAAGTAGAAGGATGAATGTAAGAGAGCTAAATCTTTAACGGTCTTCACCAAATAAGAAAGGATAGATCCTTTCCTATCTTAAGCTTATTTGTGATTAGTAATAGCTGCCTCTGGGGAAACAAGACAGGTGGTTGAGGAAAAAAAGAGAGACAGGGGACTACTATTTTTCATAATAAGCCTTTTATTAATATTTGATTTTTTTAAACTGTGCATATATTAACTTGATGGGAAATTTTTAAGTGAATATTAAGTTATAAGCTATTAGCTATGTGATTATTTACACAACCACGGGGCAGAGAAGGCCTTTGAAGTGCACCGCAGTGGACACCTTTCATTTTGCCAGCGCAGTGCCCATTCCCTTTTCTGTGCTCTGATTCTCCCTCCTCCACCAGCAGTACAGATGGTCTAGGGGAAATTTCTCCACCCCAGCTTCTGTAGTAGCTTGTGACTCAGGCCCAATCCAACCCATGGCCCTGGCCCTTGGCCAGAGATATATTTTCTTTTCCAGGGATAGGCACAAGCCCAAATTTGGGCCGATGAGGGCTATACTGAGGAGTTCTCTGTAAATGTGGCCTAGCCTAGAGGGGCTGGCAGCCATCTTGCCACCAAAAGAGAAGAACGTGCCCAAGAATGGGGCTGACAGGATGGACAGCAGAGATGAGAGATGAGGAAAAGACACCTGAGCCCTGATGCCTGTGATTGAGCCCCGGTTCCATGCAGGTCTGAAGTCTGTCTTCCCCTGCCGTTTTCATAATTGTAAGAGGCAGTACCGCGTAAGGAGGAAGTACTGGACTACGTGGCTTCAAACTTCAGCTTTACTGCATATTGTGTGACCTTGGGCCTGTCACTTGACCTCTTCCTAATCTATAAAATAGGAATAGTAATGGTACCAAGCTCACAGAATCAAATGAGTTAACATGTAACACACACACATATGTGCATATATTTTATATATACATATATTATATGTTCATAGCTTAATACAAACATATATTTATTAAAATCTCATTTAAATTTATGTGTGCAAGAACCATATTTTTACTTTTAATTAAATCCTCTTCTTTCCTTAAGCCAGTTTGAATTGAGTTTTCTGATACTTACAAGTGGCAGGATCCTAATTCAACAGTCAAAAGAGAAACCAGGCAAAATCAATCAATAGATTTAAGCAAATATATAAAACATACACATAATATAAACATAAATGTGCTCTATTACAGAAAAAAAATCCTCAAAAAATTAAAAAGTAAATAGAAAAGGAAGAAATAATGTTTGGATTGATAAAGTTTCTGCGCTTACAAATAACAAGATGGAGATGCTACACAAAATGGGCACAAATATAAACACACAATTCACAAATGAAACAAAACAAGAACACAAGAAAGTAATGTTCGGGTTTTAAAAATCAAACATGAAATAAACAGGAACTAATTTTTTCCGATGTTAAATCTAAAGAGTGCTTTAAATTTTATTACCTGGTGTTGGCAAACGTCCCATGGACTGCTAGTGAGAACGTAAACTGACACAACCTTTCTGAAAGGCAATCTAGCTATAATGAAAAGAAGCACACCTTTGATACCATAATTCTTCTCCTAGGAATTCATCTAAGGAGATACTTAAGAGTGTGTGGGAACATTTTCCCTATAAGTTTTCTCACTGATTATATTTATATTCAAAAACACTGGAAACTGAGTGTCCAAAAACAGGGGGTCCATTATAACTCATACATTCCAATACTGTTCAGTCACTTATAATAGTGATGGAAAATATGTACATCTATTGAAGAACGTTCATGATCATTAAATAAAATAAACAAGTTACAAAACCATATAGGATGCACCTGTTTTAGTTGTATAAATATATACACATACATAAGGAAACAAATGTACTGGGATACATATCAAATGACTGTGAAATCTCTGGGTGGTAGAATTTATGAGTCCTAATTTGTTGGTGGGTTTTTTTTCCCCCTTATATATGTATTTCATTCTTTCTCCAATGAACCTTAACAGACTTTCAATAAGAAAAAATGTACCTTAAATTCACAGAAGGCCATAAATTACCTCTTAGTGTAGTTTCAGTCATGCATTTGGAGCCAAAATGCATGCAAGCTGTTAGGTGGAGTACAGGTGATAAAAAAGTTGAGGAAGTGGACACTCTTTTGAGAAAATGTGATGGTAGAAACAAAGAGCAAAGGGTCTCAAAAACATACGTAGCATATGATTATTGCAATGGAGCATCTGGATAAGAGGAGGAGACTGAAGATGCAAAAAGAAGGAATCACTGGGGGAGATGTCTTATGAAGCCCAAACAGCAACACACTGCTTTCCATTGTCCCGCAGCTTCTGTTTGGGCTCGACTGGGCTGCCTTATCTGGATTCCCACATGCCCTTTTCCCATGCGCTGCATGGGCTCAGAACTTACCCAGGGACAAAACTCATACTCTCAGCCTCTTGGTGTCTTAACCCCCTAAGCTAAGTACAACAGGCAGTTTTCATCCGCAGCTTTCCCCAGGGAAGAAAGTAGGACACTTGAAGCCCTGCTCAAGGCTCCCCTAGGCCACCTTGATTAACCACCAACCACAACTGCAATCATAGTACACACCATTATGAAAAAGTGAGTTTTCAACAATTCATAAGGGTTTGAATGCTAAGTCAGATTACATTTTCTTTTCAGTTATTTCTGGCATATTAACAGCTGGTGACCTAGATTATGAAATAATTTAATATGTCAAAAGGCAGACTGTATCAATAAATTCCCTCACAGATGGGAAATGGATTCAATGAAAAGCTTCAGACCTAAAATTCAACTACTTACTTGGAAGGAGGGAGAGGGTGAGGAGGAATACCTACCAGTGGGTAAAAATGAAGTATGGAAAAATGATGACAAAACCTGGCCAGGATCCCAGCAGATCATGGCTACTTTCTGCACAAGTAGCCAGGGACTGGAAGGGGGTAGGAAGCCTTGTTAATTCAGCTGCTAAAGGAGCGACAGGAGGATCACAGTTCAGGATGAGCTTGGGTAGATATTAAAAGAAATACAATCCTCTTACTGCATTGAGAGCATGCATGTGTGAAGGGAGGGACGAGAGGCAGCCACTCAGCCTCTGGGCATGCGGACAGGCAAAGGAATCAGTGCCCCCTCCAGCTGAGTTCATGGGAGTCAATGGGAGCTGGGCGGGCGTCCTGAGCCCAAGTCTGAAAAGGGAAATTCACCGTCATAGTGGGCAACGCGGCGAATCTGACTTCCAGTAAAACAGGAAACCGCTAAACATCCAGAATCCCAGGGATGGAAAATACTTCCACGTGAAAGAGCACTCAGTTCAAGTGACACAGACCGCGGGGCTCATTAGCCAGTGTCCATTTTCAAGTACAATGCTTCATCTACAATATGAATGTCCTTTGCCCGGGACACAAGTAAAGACCTCGGTGCTGGCAAGGTCTTGATAACAAGCAGTGGGCAGGGAAGCCAGGCAAGCCCAGTGCCTGCTACTGTACCTCTCCAACTGCTCGGGGCTGGGCTTGATTTGGACATGGCGTTCATTTGTGCCCATCTCTCGGGCAGAAAAATAAATTACTGTGACCAATCTTGAGGGGCTTGTGAAACACCAGGGAACCCAACCCGTGCAACATGGATTTTTTTTTTCATGCAATAAAACGCCCTCCTCTGTGCAAAAATATGCAGAGAACTGTTAGGTTCAGGTCATATTTATTTTTGACCTTCCAGAGAAGGACGCTGGCGTCAAAAGGGATACACATACAGAGAAAACCCTCAAAAAAAAAAAAAAAAAAAAAAAAAAAAAAGGAAGAAAAAACGAAAGAAAGAAGTGTGCATCTAGATCTCGGTTTTGAACTTCGGGATTCACTCCACAGTACTGTATTAAAGCCCTTGGCTCTTCGCGATCAGCCTTCTTAATCCAAACATATTTCTTCGGAGGTAGCTTCTGTGCTAAATCGCTCGTTCCTGCTGCACCCAAGTAGCCAGGAAATCCCGTCGGAGGAAGGACAGCGCCGCAATCTCCCGCCGGGACCTGCGGGCCGCGTCCCCACCAGCCGCCTGCGGGCGCGCGGCCAGCGGGCACCGGGAGGAAGATGCGCTCAGCTCCGGGAGCCGCGGGCGACCCGCCGCACCTGCCACAGCTCGTGCCGGGCGCTGGCCCAGGAGGGCGGGGAGCGCGGCCAGCCGCGCGGGGAGCGGCGAGGCAGCCGGGAGACCCGGGCCAACCCCGCGCCTCCCGGGACAGGGGCTGCGCGTCCCCGGCGCTCCCGCCTTCCCGCCGGCTCCCCGCAGCGCCGGGTGCCGCCTTGCTGCAGTGGCTGCGGCGGAGGGCAGGGCGTCCCCGCGACCCAGGCCCGGCCTCTTGCGCTCCCCCACACCCCACCCCCGCCCGGGCCGGCTCGGCCCTGCCCGCCGCGTCCCCGCCACCCGCTTCTGACCTTTTCCTGCGCGCGGTTGAGTCGCTTCTGGACGTTCTTGGCGAAGATGCCCGTCTTGATGTCGGCCATGGCTGCGGGTCCGCGGAGGCTGCGAGGAGCGGAGCGGGCGGCAAGGAGGAGCGGGAGAGGAGGAGCGGGAGAGGAGGAGCGGGAGAGGAGGAGCGGGAGAGGCGGCGAGGAGCCGGCGAGCGCCAGGAGGGGTGAGGGAGGGGCGCGGCGGTGGGGACCCGCTTAAAGCGACAGAGCGGAGGAGGGACGCGCCGGGCCGGGCGGTGACACGGGTGACGAGCTGAAGAGAGAGAAGAAGCCAAGAGTCGGAATGCCCAGAGAGCGCCCACAGTGATGGAAGAGGAGGTCTGGTGGAGAAAGGGAAGGGAGCCGAGCAGCAGCTGCAGGGCCCGCAGCAGCTCCGGGGTTCTCTGAAGGCGGAGTTTGTGGTGGGGGAGGGTGAGAGGGGCCCCAATTTTCTCCAGCAAAAAAAAAAAAAAAAAAAGGCGGGTGTGGGCGGGGGAGTTGGAGAAGAGGGAAAGAGAACACCGGGAAGGTGCAAGTGGAGCAGCTCCGAAATGGAGGGGGTTGGGCTGCGCTCCCTGGAGGACCCACTCGACGACCCCAGGCAGAGAATGCACCCCTCGATTATCTGTGTGTTCAAGAACACACCCTCGGGAGGCTCTCAGCCCAACGAGGGAAGCCGACTGGGAAACCGAGTCAAGGCAGACGTTGGAGCTGCCCCAGAGACACAGGTAGAAAGGAGGGAGGCACCAATGGTGACACTTGTGTAAACTTCCACACAAGACTTGGGGCGCGGGCGGGAGGTTCCTTGCTGACAAGGTCCGCTCCTTTAAGGCAGGTGCCTTCCCTGAACATAGGCACTCACTTTCCAAGAACCATTGCATGGAAGAGGCAGGTCCTTTATTGCCTCACACCAGCAGTGTAAGACCCAGGCCTCCTAACCTGTTGCTTCACCTTCTGGTAACCTTAACAGGGATTCACCATCGTCAGTACACTTCGCAGAAGGAAGAATAATAGAGGGCTTCCCTGGTGGCGCAGTGGTTGAGAGTCCACCTGCCGATGCAGGGGACACGGGTTCGTGCCCCAGTCCGGGAAGATCCCACATGCCGCGGAGCGGCTGGGCCCGTGAGCCATGGCCGCTGAGCCTGCGTGTACCGCAACAACAACAACAACAACAACAACAACAACAAAAAGAATAATGGAGATAAACTTGTCCTATACCTACGCAGAGCTCTTGAAGCTTCTGACCGAGGGTCAAACTATTCATATTGGGTTCTCTCTGAGAATGTGAGACGGGTAAGGCAGGTGGCCCAGCAAACAGGTCAGAAGTGAGTCAGGCACCTGGGAATCCTGTGAGTCCCGGAGAGCATCTCATGCCCCCTCTGGAGTAGACTGTCACGTGGGCAGCTCCCATGCTTTGCCGCATGGTATCCACTCCTAGTATAGTCCCCTCACCTTGATTCTAAAAGGCTTGTGACTGCCTTTTACTAATAAGATATGGCGGAAGTACACTGTGCCAATGCCAGACCAACGCCTTGAGAAGCCAGGCAGGTTTCGCAGTCTGAGGAACGAAACCTGTTCTTCCTGTGCTGCCGTGTAGAGTTTCAGCTACCCTGCTGTAAAAAGCCCCTTGGAGAGGCCACATGGTAAAGGGAGAAGCCCTGAGGTTACTTGGACAGGGAGAGCAAAACCCAGATGTCCTTGCATCCCAGCTGAGACCATCCTCCAGGAAACACACCGGCCGAATATAGCCGCACAAAAAATCATCAGCAAGACCAGCGGAAGAACTGCCCAGCCAATCCTAGCCAAGAATGTGGAATGGTGAGCAAAAACAAAAAAATGATAGTGGTTTTGTTACGCGATGCACCCTGAGGCCAAACTCAAATGTCAGTTTGGAGCAGAGAAAGGTTTATTGTAGGGCCATGCAGGGAGACAGGTAGCTTATGCCTCCCCAAATCCCAAACTCCTGGAAGGAGTTTCAGCAAAGCATTTGAAAGGCAAGGTGAGGGAGGGGCGTGGTTGGTTGGTGCAGACCTCTTCGTGTCAGAATCCTTTCTTCTTGCAGCTGTCCAGGTAGGTCAGGTCAGGAAGATCCTGTAAACCTCCAGCAAGACAAATGTTAGGGCTTCCCTGGTGGCGCAGTGGTTGAGAGTCCGCCTGCCGATGCGGGGGACGCGGGTTCGTGCCCCGGTCTGGGAGGATCCCACATGCCGCGGAGCGGCTGGGCCCGTGAGCCATGGCCGCTGAGCCTGTGCTCCGGAGCCTGTGCTCCGCAAGGGGAGAGGCCACAACAGTGAGAGGCCCGCCTACCGCAAAAAAAAAAAAAAAAAAAAAAAAAAAAAAAGACAAATGTTATTCTCTGTTCTGCAACTTTTTTTTTTTTTTGCAGTACGCGGGCCTCTCACTCTTGTGGCCTCTCTCGTTGCGGAGCACAGGCTCTGGACGCGCAGGCTCACCGGCCATGGCTCACGGGCCCAGCCGCGCCGTGGCACGTGGGATCTTCCTGGACCGGGGCACGAACCCGTGTCCCCTGCTTCGGCAGGCAGACTCTCAACCACTGCGCCACCAGGGAAGCCCTGTTCTGCAGCTTTTTAATCTCTATATGAATGGGAAAGTGTTATACCCTTAAAGGTCAGAGCCTTGAGAATGGTCTATCCTGTACATTTCAGCCTATAGGCAACATTCTTAACTCTAAACAAAAGCTATACAATACAAAGATTTAAAGAAACAGATCCAATATGGAGTCAGATTTGTTTTACCCTATCACAGTTTTTTAAGCCACTTTTCTGATGGTTTGTTACTGAAATACCCAGTCTATTCACTTGGCTCTTCCTTAGGATAGCTGCTCATCCCAGTTTGCCTGGGAATGAAGGCGTTTCCAGGATACAGGACTTTCAGTGCTAAAACCAGGAAAGTCCTGGGGAAACTGCAAGAGTTGGTCACCTTCTTTCCAACATCTCAACTAAACAGGAGTTTACTTCAGAGCAAAGTAAGAAAAACTTGTTTCTTCTCTTGGTCAGCATTCAGTAGAACAGACCACTCAGAAGCCACGAACTTTGAGTCGGGGGCTTCTGAACCTTAGCTCTGCCTTGGGACCTTGGCCATGAGGATACAAGCCTCAGAATGCTGGAATATACCAGAATGTTCTGGAGCATATCAGTACATGGTTACTCTTATTCTCTGAGCCCCAGAGCCCCCTCTTCTCCCTCTGGGCCTGGCTATAGCCCTCATTACAGTCACCACTGCCCTCTCTCTGACAAGCGAGGGACAGGGTCCCAAGCAGTGGGTTTACTTTTTCTCTGCTTACTTAGGGCCCGAGCCATCAGATATCACTGTCCCAGCCTTTGTCTCTCCTGGCAATTACTCCCCCACCAGTTTTTGGAACACAGTGAATATCTTTTGAGATAAAATTGCAAATGGTTAGCTTTTCTTATCATTCGGATGCCCAAATCTAGATCTCTAGCGTGGGTGGAAAGGGAAGCTTGTCATTTCTTGATAATTCCATTTGGAATACATGCTGAGCATATTAAAAAATTGTGTGCAAACTGTTAACAAATCAACCAGTATCCATTTTCGGGTTGCCATGTGGCTCATTCTAGCCACTCTGGAATATTGATGAAGCGCTTTAGCTGGTACTTAGTAGGTGCCCTGTAATATATATATATATATATATATATATATATATATATATATATATAATTTTTTTTTTTTTTTGGCTGCATTGGGTCTTCGTTGCTGCACACAGGATTTCTTCTAGTTGCGGTGACTGGGGACTGCTCTTTGTTGCGGTGCGTGGGCTCCTCATTGTGGTGGCTTCTCTTGTGGAGCACGGGCTCTAGGCATGCAGGCTTCAGTAGTTGTGGCTCGTGGGCTCAGTAGTTGTGGCTCACGGGCTCCAGAGCACAGGCTCAGTAGTTGTTGGGCACGGGCTTAGTTGCTCCGCAACATGTGGGATCTTCCTGAACCAGGGCTCGAACCCGTGTCCCCTGCATTGACAGGTGGATTCTTAACAACTGCGCCAAATGCAGGAATGCATGAGACTAGCTCATGAGGATGCATTCTTAGCTATTTCTTCTCATAATTCTTCAATAATGCTATGGGTGGGGGGAAGGGGAGCCCAACTACTACCATGATTTTTTTCCTTAGGATAATTTTTTTAAATTAAAGCATAGTTGATTTACGGTGTTGTGTTAGTTTCATGTGAACAGCAAAGTGATTCAGTTACACATATATATATATTCTTTTTCAGATTCTTTTCCATTATAGGTTATTGCAAGATATTGAGTATAGTTCCCTGTGCTATACAGTAAGTCCTTGTTGTTTACCTATTTATATATGGTAGTTTGTATCTGTTAATCCCAAGCTCCTAATTTATCCCTCCTTCCCCCTTTGGTAACCATAAGTTTGTTTTCTATGTCTCTGAGTCTGTTTCTGTCTTGTAAATAAGTTCATTTATATCATTTTTTTAGATTCCACATATAAGTGGCATCACATGATATTTGTCTGACTTCACTTAGTATGATTTTTTTTTGTATTTTTGAATTTTATTTCATTTATTTTTTTATACAGCAGGTTCTTATTAGTCATCAGTTTTATACACATCAGTGTGTACATGTCAATCCCAATCACCCAATTCATCACACCCCCCGTGGCTTTCCCCCCTTGGTGTCCATAAGTTTGTTCTCTACATCTGTGTCTCAATTTCTGCCCTGTAAACTGGTTCATCTGTACCATTTTTCTAGGTTCCACATACATGCGTTAATGTATGATATTTGTTTTTCTCTTTCTGACTTACTTCACTCTGTATGACAGTCTCTAGATCCATCCATGTCTCAACAAATGACTCAATTTCATTCCTTTTCATAGCTGAGTAATATTCCATTGTATATATGTACCACATCTTCTTTATCCATTTGTCTGTCGATGGGCATTTAGGTTGCTTCCATGACCTGACTATTGTAAATAGTGCTGCAATGAACATTGGGGTGACTGTGTCTTTTTGAAATATGGTTTTCTCTGGGTATATGCCCAGTAGTGGGATTGCTGGATCATATGATAATTCTGTTTTTAGTTTTTTAAGGAACCTCCATACTGTTCTCCATAGTGGCTGTATCAATTTACATTCCCACCAACAGTGCAAGAGGGTTCCCTTTTCTCCACACCCTCTCCAGCATTTGTTTCTAGATTTTTTAGTGGTGGCTATTCTGAAGACTGGTGTGAGGTGATACTTCATTGTAGTTTTGATTTGCATTTCTCTAATAATTAGTGATGTTGAGCAGCTTTTCATGTGCTTCTTGGCCATCTGTATGTCTTCTTTGGAGAAATGTCTATTTAGGTTTGCCCATTTTTGGATTAGGTTGTTTTTTTCCTTAATATTGAGCTGCATGAGCTGTTTGTATATTTTGGAGATTAATCCTTTGTCTGTTGATTCGTTTGCAAATATTTTCTTCCATTCTGAGAGTTGTCTTTTCGTCTTGGTTTCCTTTGCTGTGCAAAAGCTTTTAAGTTTCATTAGGTCCCATTTGTTTATTTTTGTTTTTATTTCCATTACTCTAGGAGGTGGATCAAAAAAGATCTTGCTGTGATTTATGTCAAAGAGTGTTCTTCCTATGTTTTCCTCTAAGAGTTTTATAGTGTCCGGTCTTGTATTTAGGTCTCAAATCCATTTTGAGTTTATTTTTGTGTATGGTGTTAGGGAGTGTTCTAATTTCATTCTTTTACATGTAGCTGTCCAGTTTTCCCAGCACCACTTATTGAAGAGACTGTCTTTTCTCCATTTTATATCCTTGCCTCCTTTGTCATAGATTAGTTGACCATGAGTGCATGGGTTTATCTCTGGGCTTTCTATCCTGTTCCACTGATCTATATTTCTGTTTTTGTGCCAGTACCATCTTATCTTGATTACTATAGCTTTGTAGTATAGTCTGAAGTCAGGGAGTCTGATTCCTCCAGCTCTGCTTTTTCCCCTCAAGACTGCTTTGACTATTCGGGGTCTTTTGTGTCTCCGTACAAATTTTAAGATTATTTGTTCTAGTTCCATAAAAAATGCCATTGGTAATTTGATAGGGATTGCATTGAATCTGTAGATTGCTTTGGGTAGTAGAGTCATTTTCACAATATTGATTCTTCCAATCCAGGAACATGGTATATCTCTCCATCTGTTGGTATCATCTTTAATTTCTTTCATCAGTGTCTTATAGTTTTCTGCATACAGGTCTTTTGTCTCCCTAAGTAGGTTTATTCCTAGGTGTTTCATTCTTTTTGTTGCAGTGGTAAATGGGAGTGTTTCCTTAATTTCTCTTTCAGATTTTTTCATCATTAGTGTATAGGAATGCAAGAGATTTCTGGGCATTAATTTTGTATCCTGCAACTTTACGAAATTCATTGATGAGCTCCAGTACTTTTCTGGTGGCATTTTTAGGATTCTCTATGTATAGTATCATGTCATCTGCAAACAGTGACAGTTTTACTTCTTCTTTTCCAATTTGTATTCCTTTTATTTCTTTTTCTTCTCTGATTGCCGTGGCTAGGACTTCCAAAACTACGTTGAAAAATAGTGGTGAAAGTGGACATCCTTGTCTTGTTCCTAACCTTGGAGGAAATGCTTTCAGTTTTTCACCATTGAGAATGATGTTTCCTGTGGGTTTGTCATAAATGGCCTTTATTATGTTGAGGTAGGTTCACTCTATGCCCACTCTCTGGGGAGTTTTTATCATAAATGGGTGTTGAATTTTGTCAAAATCTTTTTCTGCATCTGTTGAGATGATCATGTGGTTTTTATTCTTCAATTTGTTAATATGGTGTATCACATTGATTGATTTACATATATAGAAGAATCCTTGCATCCCTGGGATAAATCCCACTTGATCATGGTGTACAATCCTTTTAATGTGTTGTTGGATTCTGTTTGCTAGTATTTTGTTGAGGATTTTTGCATCTGTATTCATAAGTGATATTGGTTTGTAATTTTCTTTTTTTGTAGTATCTGTCTGGTTTTGGTATCAGGGTTATGGTGGCCTCATAGAATGAGTTTGGGAGTGTTCCTTCCTCTGAAATTTTTTGGAAGAGATTGAGAAGGATGGGTGTTAGCTCTTCTCTAAATGTTTGATAGAATTCACCTGTGAAGCTATCTGGTCCTGGTTTGTTGGAAGGTTTTTAATCACAGTTTCAATTTCATTACTTGTGATTGGTCTGTTCATATTTTCTATTTCTTCCTGGTTCAGTCTTGGAAGGGTATACCTTTCTAAGAATTTGTCCATTTCTTCCAGGTTGTCCATTTTATTGGCATAGAGTTGCTTGTAGTAGTCTCTTAGGGTGCTTTGTATTTCTGCGGTGTCTGTTGTAACTTCTCCTTTTTCATTTCTAATTTTATTGCTTTGAGTCCTCTCCCTCTTTTTCTTGATGAGTCTGGCTAATGGTTTATCAATTTTGCTTATCTTCTCAAAGAACCAGCATTTAGTTTTATTGATCTTTGCTATTGTTGTCCTTGTTTCTATTTCATTTATTTCTGCTCTGATCTTTATGATTTCTTTCCTTCTGCTAACTTTGTTTTGTTTGTTCTTCTTTCTCTAGTTCCTTTAGGGGTAAGGTTAGATTGTTTATTTGAGATTTTTCTTGTTTCTTGAGATAGGCTTGTATAGCTATAAACTTCCCTCTTAGAACTGCTTTTGCTGCATCCCATAGGCTTTGGATCATCGTGTTTTCATTGTCTTTTGTCTCTAGGTATTTTTTGATTTCCTCTTTGATTTCTTCAATGATTTCTTGGTTATTTAGTAATGTATTGTTTAGCCTCCATGTGTTTGTGTTTTTTATGTTTTTTTCCCTGTAATTCATTTCTAATCTCATAGCGTTGTGGTCAGAAAAGATGCTTGATATGATTTCAATTTTCTTAAATTTACTGAGGCTTGATTTGTGACACAAGACGTGATCTATCCTGGAGAATGTTCCATGCACACTTGAGAAGAAAGTGTAATCTACTGTTTGTGGATGGAATGTCCTATAAATATCAATTAAATCTATCTGGTCTATTGTGTCATTTAAAGCTTGTGTTTCCCTATTTGTTTTCATTTTGGATGATCTGTCCATTGGTGTAAGTGAGGTGTTAAAGTCTCCCACTATTATTGTGTTACTGTCGATTTCCTCTTTTATAGCTGTTAGCAGTTGCCTTATGTATTGAGGCGCTCCTATGTTGGGTGCATATATATTTATAATTGTTTTATCTTCTTCTTGGATTCATCCCTTGATCATTATGTAGTGTCCTTACTTGTCTTCTGCAACATTTTTTATGTCAAAGTCTATTTTGTCTGATATGAGTATAGCTACTCCAGCTTTCTTTTGATTTCCATTTGCATGGAATATCTTTTTCCATCCCCTCACTTTCAGTCTGTATGTGTGCCTAGGTCTGAAGTGGGTCTCTTGTAGACAGCATATAGGTGGGTCTTTTTTTTTTTTTGTATCCATTAAGCAAGCCTGTGTCTTTGGTTGGAGCATTTAATCCATTCACGTTTAACGTAATTATCTATATGTATGTTCCTATGACCATTTTCTTAAATGTTCTGGGTTGTTTTTGTAGGTCCTTTTCTTCTCTTGTGTTTCCCACTTAGAGAAGTTCCTTTAGCATTTGTTGTAGAGCTGGTTTGGTGGTGCTGATTTCTCTTAGCTTTTGCTTGTCTGTAAAGCTCTTGATTTCTCCATCAAGTCTGAATGAGATCCTTGCCAGGTAGAGTAATCTTGGTTGTAGGTTCTTCCCTTTCATCACTTTAAGTATATCATGCCACTGCCTTCTGGCTTATAGAGTTTCTGCTGAGAAATCAGCTGTAAACCTTATGGGAGTAACCATGTATGTTATTTGTCATTTTTCCCTTGCTGCTTTCAATAATTTTTCTTTGTCTTTAATTTTTGTCAGTTTGATTACTATGTGTCTCTATGTGTTTCTCCTTGGGTTTATCCTGCCTGGGACTATGCACTTCCTGGGCTTGGATGGCTATTTCCTTTCCCATGTTAGGGAAGTTTTCCACTATAATCTCTTCAAATATTTTCTTGGGTCCTTTCTCTCTCTCTTCTCCTTCTGGGTCCCCTATAATGCGAATGTTGTTACGTTTAATGTTGTCCCAGAGGTCTCTTAGGCTGTCTGCATTTCTTTTCATTCTTTTTTCTTTATTCTGTTCTGTTCCGCAGCAGTGAATTCCACCATTCTGTCTTCCAGGTCACTTATCCATTCTTCTGCCTCAGTTATTCTGCTATTGATTCCTTCTAGTGTAGATTTCATTTCAGTTATTGTATTGTTCATCTCTGTTTGTTCTTTAATTCTTCTAGGTCTTTGTTAAACATTTCTTGCATCTTCTCGATCTTTGCCTCCATTCTTTTTCCAAGGTCCTGGATCATCTTCACTATCATTATTCTGAATTCTTTTTCTGGAAGGTCGCCTATCTCCACTTCATTTAGTTGTTTTTCTGGGGTTTTATCTTGTTCCTTCATCTGGTACATAGCCCTCTGCCTTTTCATCTTGTCTATCTTTCTGTGAATGTGGTTTTTGTTCCACAGGCTGCAGGATTATAGTTCTTCTTGCTTCTGCCTTGTGCCCTCTGTTGGATGAGGCTATCTAAGAGGCTTGTGTAAGTTTCCTGATGGGAGGGACTGGTGGTGGGTAGAGCTGACTGTTGCTCTGGTGGGCAGAGCTCAGTAAAACTTTAATCCACCTGACTGTTGATGGGTGGGTTTGCATTCCCTCCCTGTTGGTTGTTTGGCCTGAGGCGACCCAGCACTGGAGCCTACCTGGGCTCTTTGGTGGGGTTAATGACAGACTCTGGGAGGGCTCACGCCAAGGAGTACTTCCCAGAACTTCTGCTGCCAGTGTCCTTGTCCCCACAGTGAGCCACAGCCACCCCCCACCTCTGCAGGAGACCCTCCAACACTAGCAGGTAGGTCTGGCTCAGTCTCCTATGGGGTCACTGCTCCTTCCCCTGGGTTCCGATGCACACACTACTTTGTGTGTGCCCTCCATGAGTGAAGTCTCTGTTTCCCTCAGTCCTGTCGAAGTCCTGCAATCAAATCCCACTAGGCTTCAAAGTCTGATTCTCTAGGAATTCCTCCTACCGTTGCCAGACCCCCAGGTTGGGAAGCCTGACGTGGGGCTCAGAACCTTCATTCCAGTGGGTGGACTTCTGCTGTATAAGTGTTCTCCAGTCTGTGAGTCACCCACCCAGCAGTAATGGGATTTGATTTTACTGTGATTGTGCCCCTCCTACCATCTCATTATGGCTTCTCCTTTGTCTTTGGATGTAGGGTATCTTTTTTGGTGAGTTCCAGCGTCTTCCTGTTGATGACTGTCCAGCAGCTAGTTGTGATTCTGGTGTTCTCACAAGAGGGAGTGAAAGCACGTCCTTCTATTCTTCCATCTTGCTTCCTACCTCAATAGCATCTTATACTCAAAAAAAAAAAAAAAAAAAAAACTAGTATGATTTTTAAACATGGTTATGTCATACAGTGGAGTCTTTTTTTTTTTTAACAAAACCTTATGCAGTACTCAAATATATTAATCAGATGGACCCTCTATAGATGCAGAGAATGTTGGGTGCCCAGACCTCCACCCATTAGGTGGCCCCTTTATTCCCTGTGACTATCTTTAAGGAAGATCCTTAGAGCCACAGAACTCCCTGTACACAGCAGAAGTCCACAGTACCAGCGATCCTCAGTGACACCTTCTGTCTCTGAAGTTGTAGGATCCATGCTTTTGTGTGTGTTTCCTTCATCCCCAACACCACTGGGCCTTCCTACCAGTATTTCTTGATTGTTTGTGCCTGCTCCTCATATTGACCATACATTTTTCTCCTTGGTCAGTCAAGGAAAAATGTGGCCCTTGCAGTTCCACGTAGATGTCACTATTAATGAAAAGTAACCCAAATCCTCACTAATTTCAGGGACAAGCTTAGATTGTTACCGAACTCAGGTCTGGCTGTTCACCGCTCAGAAATCAGTACTCGAGAGAGAGACAAATGTTGGTAGAAAGGAAAACTGCTTTTAATCAGAATGCCGGCAATCTGCCAGCAATCAGCATCCCCCAAAACCATCTCCAAAGATACTGCTCAGCCACAAAAGCTTTTAAAAGGAAAAAGGGAAGTAATCTCAGTTAATCACTGAGATGGGGGTCAGAGTTGTTGCCATCCCACAATGTGTGCAGGCTTGTTGACTTCTTGTGGTCTTTCTCTAGATGCAGTCTTATTCACACAGCTTGGGAGCTTACTGAAGGGGAAGCTAGAGAAGAGATCTGGTCATCTATTAATTCCTTATTCTTCATTTCTACTTCTTTGATCTATGGAAAGAACCAACACGTTAGGCAAGGTATTGTGTGATCAAAAGATTTGAAAGGTGTGCTTGGGCCAGAGATGAGTAGAGCATGGGGGGTTCCTGGTTTAAGGTTAGTGTCAAGACAAAAGGGGCCTCCTGCAGGGAGCTCTTTCCTGCAAAGAACTCTTTCCTGCCAAAAGCTGCTTACAAAATGTTAAATTATATTTAATGATTATTCAGGTAAAGTTCAGAAAAAGCATCACAACTCCAACCCCAGGTATTCATCTGAGCAGGGCAGAATTCCTGAATTAATTGAAATTTCCAATTCACCTTCCTTCCTTCTAAATTGCACTTCAAATTGCTTGATAAATCAGAAGTATAATTATGACAGGTTTTCATAATTTGGAATAGGCCCAGAATTACTACTGTATTATCACAAAACTCATTTTCCAGATGTTTTAATGGTACAGAAGTTTATCCTTGCCTATATTTATATCTTGTAAGTCCAATTTAGACCTTAGGAAGGTAGATTTCTAGATCCATTGTTTAATGTGTCTAGCCCTTTGCTAACAAAGAGTTAAAATTTATGCTGTATATTCTAATTAGCTACAACTTCTTTATGTCATTGTACAGATAATTAAGGAGCCATTCCATTTAAACATTTGGTTGAACCTACCTGGACTTTTGGTCCCAACCAAATTATGACTAGTGCTTACGCTTACCTCTTTGTTTAAAGACTCAGACAAAATTTTATTTTGTCTCACAAATGTTAAAATAGCAGTGAAAGGAGGATGTGCTGTAAAATGTATATTTTTTGACTGATTATCTTGTGCATTTCAGGTGAAAACTTTCTTCAAATTATGCCAACTATTTACATTTTAGTCCCACATATATTTTTATTAAATCGCCTGCATGACTACCCTTTTCTTTTTCCAATTTAACCAAGTCTAAAAATACAAATTTCTAACTCTATTAATAATGCATCACTAATGTATCCCAAAATACTGCACAGGAGGCAAGAGCTTTGTTTTAATACATGAGCCATTGGCCACTAAGGAAAACAATAACAATGTATTCAGTTGCCTAATAACTTTAAAGTACTTCAACACCATGTTTGATGTGTTTATGCAAAATAATGCAAAACAACTTCTATGCCTCAAAACAAAATGCTTGAACATCACTTAATAGCTTACAAGCCAACTGAGAGGTCAGGGAGCAAAACAAAATAGAAATTCTAATTAACCACAACTCTTTCTGAAGAAAGGGACAAGTCCCTGCAAATATTTTAAGCTATTTTCTATCCACAAATAAGCTATAAAAATTCCATGTACAGTGTGGGAAACAGCACATTTGTCTGGGCTACCGAGAGCACCCTCTTAATTGCTTATATATCTAGACTATTTTATTGGGAAGTTTTCCAGCTTGGACAAACCCCAGCTTTATAACAGTGATCTACTTGAAAACCTTCTAACAAATGCTTAATTTTATCATATGTTGGCCCGAGATTTTTTTTGGCTCAAGGAACTTATTTTTTTGATTAAATGTGTCCATATTTATATTTTACATGAATGTAGCTATTCACATGTGCCTACCTTTGGCTGCATGGCTGCTCCCCTACCTTCACCCCATCTTTTGCCACACCTCTCTCCAAACTGCTCCTGGAGCTGTGGCTGCCGCTGACATAGTAGAGGTATTACCTTGGACCATAAGATTCCCCCGACAGTGTTCCTCCACTCCAAGCCCGCACTTCAACCAAAGCCCCTGGCTAATGAAGCCAACCCAGGTTCCTGGTATGATTTTATGTACAAGAAGTCTGGACTAAGCACTGTGTCCTCCCAAACATCTGCCTACTTCCCTGCAGTATAGCCTCTTTCCTCTCCAGAGACCACACAACCTTCGACCTGTTCTTGTTACCTACTCCAGGTTCATACTGCTCACCGCATGACAGGTCAATAAATCAAGACACGAGTCATTGGGCAAGGAATAGAGACTTTATTTGGAAAGCCCGCAGACTGATGTGTTGGACTAGTGTCCCAAAGAACCATCTTGCACAGGTTTGGATGTTAGTTTCTTTTATAGAACAAAGAGGGGTAGGTGAGGAAGTAAAGTGAAAAAGACAATAAGTTGTTGCAAATATTTCCTGGTTCGGGCCAGACTCCAGAGGGGATGTGTTAATTACTTCTTTCCTGAAGCCGTTTACAGGTGTGCCTGGCCAGGATGTTTCCTGTGAGCTAAACAAAGGCATTTTAGCTTAACACTGAGGTACGGGAGGCAGGGTTGCCGGGGATGGACCATTTTGTATACTTTCCCTTCAGTAATAAACTTCTAGCAAAAGCAATAGAATACAAAGTTTAAAGTAAAAGAAGTAGATCCAATATGGAGTCAGATTTGTTCCTCCCTATTACATTCTCACATCTAAAATTACCTCACTCTCTTTGCCTCTCTTCTCTAAGACCCCCAACAGGCTGCTGCCTAGAGCCACCTCCAAGGAATCAAGCAAGTTGGATGGTGATGGTGGTAATATTTCCTATTAGTATTGCTCTCTGTGTTTCTGCTGTAGTTCAGCATTATTGGGCTTAGAGAGGCTTTGGTAAGCTAGTCTAGGACAGAATCTGTCATGGATTGAATTGTGTCCCTGTGATATTGTGATTTATAATAAAAAATATTATGTTTGATGTTTGTCCCTGTTCTTGCACAAAGCTCCCCAAACCCTTGAAATTTCCCAAGTGATTAGAGCAATACAAGTATTTTTTGTTATTCTTAAGAAAGCCCCTTTTGGGCTTCCCTGGTGGCACAGTGGTTAAGAATCCACCTGCCAATGCTGGGGACATGGGTTCAAGCCCTGGTCCGGGAAGATCCCACATGCCACGGAGCAACTAAGCCCACGCACCACAACTACTAAGCCTGTGCTCTAAAGCCCGCGAGCCACAACTACTGAACCCGCATGCCACATCTACTGAAGCCCGTGCACCTAGAGCCCATGCTCCACAACAAGAGAAGCCACCGCAATAAGAAGCCCGGGCACCGCAACCAAGAGTAGCCCCCGCTCGCCGCAACTAAAGGAAGTCCATGTGCAGCAACGAAGACCCAGCGTAGCCAAAAATAAATAAATTTATTTAAAAAAAAGAAAAAAAAACCCTTTCAATCACACCTGAGTGTATGTTAATGAGGTAACTCTTAGAAAGGTCCTAACGATGGGGGCTTGTTGCCAGGAGGACCAACCTGGTGATTAGAGGGTTGGAACTTTCAGCCCCACCCTCATTGCATCCCCCTACCCCCTACCTTCTCCCACCCCCGGCCTCTGGGGAGAGAAGACAGGCCAATGATTGAATCAACCATGCCTGTGTAATGAAGCCTCCATAAAAACAAAAAGGGTAAGATTCAGAGAGCTTCCGGGTTGGTAAACACGTGGTGGTGCAGAGAGAATGGGGCCTGGAGGGGGGCTTAGAAGCTCCACACGTCTTGCCCTATGCATCTCTTCCATCTGGCGATTCCTGAATTATACCCTTATAATAAACTAGTAATCTAGTAAGTAAAATGTTTCTCTGAGTTCTGTGAGCCACTCCAGTAAATTAGTTAAATCCTAGGAGGGGGTCATGTGAACCTCCAATTTACAGCCAGTTGGTAAGAAGCATAGGTGACAACCTGAACTTGCCATTGGCACCTGTAGTGGAGGGTGGGGTTGAGCCCTTAAACTATGGGATCTGACACTAACTCCAGGTAGTGTCAGGACTGAACTGAGTTGTAGGACCCCCAGCTGGTGTTGCAGAATTGCTTGGTGTGGGGAAACCCGGCAGCTCCCCCCAACATTTGGTGGCCAGAAGTTTTGCAAGTAGGAAAAAAACACCTAGGAGGAGTTTTTTCTTTAGTCTCCACTAGAAAGAATTGAAGTCCTAACTCCTGGTACCTGTGAATTTAATCTCATTTGGAAATAGGATCTTTACAGATATAATTAAGATGCAAATTAAGATGAGGTCACACTGCAGTAGGGCAGGTCCTTAATCCAATAGAACTGGTTTCTTTATTTAAAAAAAAAAAAAAGAGAGACTTGGAATCAGACACACACAGAGGAGAATGCATGTGAAGACAGACGCAGAGGGAAGAGGGCCGTGTAATGATGGAGGCACGGATGGGAGTTACTCAGCTGCGCCACAGGAGCACCTCCAGCAACTGCAGAAGCTTGGAGAGTGAGCACGGCCCGCTGACACCTGGATTACAGACTTCCAGCCTCCAGAACTGAGGTTATAAATTTCTGTTGTTTTAAGCCACCCAGTTTTTGTTACTTTCTTATAGCAGGCCTAGGAAACTGATGCAGAATCCAACCTCCTTCTTCAAAACAGCATACATCTTGGAAAAATTTATCTCCCAATCCAAATCACTGACAAACAGATTTCTGAAAACAAGATTTTCATTAGTTGGAACAGCCTTTGCTCATCTGTTGCTTTCTTTTGAAACAATGTATTTTTGTAAGTGCATGATTTGCACTTCTTTTCCTTCTTAATTTAGTGAAAAAAGCAGTAGCTTTTGAGCGAGCCTCTTGCAGGTTGGGTTCTAAGGAGGCAGAGGCTGAGTTTGGGGTGCAAGTTCATTAGAGATCGCTGAACCTGTGAAAGGCAGGGGGAGGAAGCAGCATTGACAGAGGAGGAAGCTGGACTCCCAGGCGGGTCTGGCCTCTGTAGGGAGCACTGCCCATAGAATGTCCCCATCCAGCTCACAGGACTGGGCCATTACACCTCTGCCCACCAGCCACTGGAGACCGGTGGCCCTAGGAGGCATGTGAACTGGGGTCAGGCAGCTTTCTGCCAGGGGAGTCCACTCTGCAGGCCCTGGCAGGAGGCTGCCCAGGGACCGTCCCTCAGAGGTGAGCAGCAAGCCCCATTTTTTTTCTTTTGGCCACACAGCGCAGCATCTGGGATCTTAGTTCCCTGACCAGGGATCAAACCCACGACCCCTGCATTAGAAGCACAGAGTCTTAACCACTGGACCACCAGGGAGGTCCCAGCAAGCCCTTCTTGGACGGGGATCTGGGCAGTGGGCCAGGCCATCCCCTACTCAGTAGTTCAGATGAAGAGCTCCTAGAACATGGTAGACCCGTGTTCTTTGGTCCCCTCTAAACATCTGCTGTTTCTTCACCCTCCCATGTTTCCTGCCTCCTACCTACACTGAGATGTTTCTGAGATCAATACTAAGTTGATCATCCTCCACAAGGCACAGACTTTTACATTTAAGCATGGTCCATTTGCCCCTTATGAAGTTAGTTGTAGTCATCTGTGTTGTCAGGGCTCCCCACTCTATAGCTACTATTTTTCCATTTTTAATAAATAAGGGGCTTCCCTGGTGGCGCGGTGGTTGAGAGTCCGCCTGCCGATGCAGGGGACACGGGTTTGTGCCCCAGTCCGGGAAGATCCCACATGCCGCGGAGCGGCTGGGCCCGTGAGCCATGGACGCTGAGCCTGCACGTCCGGAGCCTGTGCTCCGCAAAGGGAGAGGCCACAACAGCAAGAAGCCCACGTACCGCAAAAAAAAAAAAAAAGAAAAAGAAACTTGTAGGTGGACACTCTGAAACTACGTAAATACTCTGTTTCTTGCCAAAACCTCCCTCCCCCAATCTGGCATGCATAAGGGTTCTTGCCTAAATCTGTTTTTACCAAGATGGTTTTTAAATGGCGATTTTCTACTTCCATCAGTGCTACTGTGTTTGTTAATCAGAACTCCACTGTATGCAAGCGCTTTCCCTTTCTTTCCACATATCTACTCATTTATTATCTATTGTCAATATGGACTCATGGATTCTTATTTTATTCATTCTGTTATTGTCCTTATGTACCTTGCTGCTCAAATTACCCCAGACTTGGCCAGTGAAAGCCCCTTCATTTTTTTTAATATATCCTCATCATTTTCTGAGCACTTCCTTATTTTCTGGCACAGTAACATATTCCAGGCTCATCTTGATTTTCTCTGCCCCAGCCTTTGAATAAGCCATTTCTCCATGAACCCCTGGTTCATTTTTGTGGAGAATTGTATTTAGAAACGAAGGTGTGGGTTCAGGCTTTGCTCGTTGCAAATGGGTGACTGAGCGTCATTGAAATAATAAATTTATATGGATACCTCTAATTAGAATCCAACCTAGGATCTTGCTTGCCTTTCCCCATTCCATACTTGTATCTCTCATCTTGTGTATTTTCCTGGCTCTCAAGAACCTTACTATAGTCACTCATTTGCTCAATACTGCAATACCCACAAAATGTTTCATAATACTGATACCACTGCAACAAACCTATTGAGAAGAGTTCAAGGTTAACCTTTTTTTTCCTTTGGACTGAAGTCAAAATGCTATCTTCAGCATTTTCTTGTGGTACTGGCATAAAGACAGACCAATGGAATAGAATAGAGAGGTCCCAAAATAAACCTTCACATATATGGTTGAATGATTCTCAACAAAAGTGCCAAGGTCTTTCAAAAAGAAAGGACAGTCTTTTTTTTTTTTTTTTTTTTGCGTTAGGCGGGCCTCTCACTGTTGTGGCCTCTCCCGTTGTGGAGCGCAGGCTCCGGACGCGCAGGCTCAGCGGCCATGGCTCACGGGCCCAGCCGCTCCGCGGCATGTGGGATCTTCCCGGACTGGGGCACAAACCCGTGTCCCCTGCATCGGCAGGCGGACTCTCAACCACCGCGCCACCAGGGAAGCCCAGGACAGTCTTTTTAACAAATGGTGCTGGGAAAACTGGGTATTGATATGTAGATAAATGAAGTTGAACTCTTACTTATACAAGGTACAAAAATTAACTCAAAATGGATTAAAGACCTAAATGTAAGACCTAAAATTATAACACTCTTAGAAGAAAACATAAAAGGAAAGCATGATATTGCATTAGGCAATGATTTGTTGGATATCTCACCAAAAACATGGACAACAAAAGAAAAAGATAAATTGGACTACATCAAAATTAAATGCTTTTGTTTATCAAAGGAAACAATCAGCAGTGTGAAAAGACAAACCATGGAATCAGAGAAACTATTTGCTCACCATATATCTGATAAGGGTTAATATCCAGAACATATAAAAAATGCCTAAAACTCAACAACAAAAACCAAACGACCTGATTTAAAAACGGACAAAGGGCTTGAATAGACATTTTTCCAAACAAGATAATCAAGTGGCCAATAAGCACATGAGAAGATGTTCAACATCACTCATCATCAGGAAAATCAAAATTAAAATCACAATGAGATACCACCTTATACCCATTAGAATAGCTACTATCAAACCCAGAAAATAACAGATGTTGATGAGGATGTAGTAAAATTGGAATACCTGTGCACTCTTGGTGGGAATATAAAATGGTATAGCCACTATGGAAAACAACATTGCAATTCCTGAAAAAAGTAAAATAGAACTTTCATATGACAGCAGTACCATTTCTGGATATATACCCTCCAAAAATTAAAGCAAGGTCTCAAAGAAATATTTGTACACTTACAATCATAGCAGCATTATTCATAATCATCAAAGGTAGAAGCAACTCTAGCATCCATTGACTGGTTAATGGATAAACAAATGTGATATATTCATACAGCCTTAAAAGGAAGGAAATTTTGACACATGCTACAACATGGAAGAACCGTGAGGACATGATGCCATATAAAGCAAGCCAATCATAAAAGGTCAAATATTGTATGATTCCATTTATATGAAGTACCTGGAGTAGTCAAAGTCATAGATACAGAAAGTAGAATGGTAGTTACCCAGGACTGGTGGCAATGGGGAGTTGTTATTTAATGGGTTTGGAGTTTCAGTTTTACAAGATGAAGAGACATCTGGAAATGGATGGTGGTGTTGATTGCCCAGCAATATGAATGTACTTAATGCCACAGAACTACACACTTAAAAATTGTTAAAATGGTCAATTGTAGATTATGTATATTTTACCATAATAAAAAAAAATGAGAAACTTCCTGAGGCAGATCACTTTATTCACTGGAAACAGGTTTGTTACTGTTTTCATTTAGTTTAAGATTTTCCCCATCCTTATTAACTTTATTTTATTGGATATGAAGAACATTAATATGAATCTAAAAGTCAAAACTGTATAGAAATGTACACTCAGGGAAGTGTCACTCCTTCTCCTATCCCTTCAACCATCCCTTCATCTCCATTCCTTGTGGGTAACCAATTTTATTACTTTTTGTATTATCAGTCTTGTATTACTTTTTGCAGTTATACAAATATGTGCATGTTTTCTTATTTTCTTTTTTACCAAAAAAAACTAGCATACTACATATATTCTTTTGCATTTTTTATTTAAAATATGTTCTGGAAATTACTCTCTTTCAGTTTATAAACATTTCCCTATTTTTTTTTTACCAGTTTCCAGTACTTCAGAGTGTATATTTATCATAGTGTATTCAACCAACAATCATTGTTCTTATTTATCTTCAAGCTGAAATTATCCCAGATATAGCCAGTGAAAGCAATCTTCTGTGTTTGTACATCTAAGTAGTTTACAATATTTTACAATTATAAATAATGCTGTATGAACAATTTTTGCATATGTATTTTCATGTTGTTAAAAATATATCTTCGGGATAAATTCCTGATAAATCTGTAGGTCAAATAATACATATGTAAGTAGATTTGTTCAGTATTGTCAAATTCAACTCCAGGGGATAGTACTATTTTTCATTTTTATCAGCAGTGTATGAAAGTACCTGTTTCTGCACAATCTGGCTAATTTTGGCAAGCCTTTGGATTCTTGTCAATCTGATGGGTGAAAAAGAAAAAACTGAAGGAACTGTAAACTTGAAATAAATGAGAGATTATTTCCCAAATATCTCTCTAAGGTAAAGAAAAGCCATTATAAAATTCATGTCTCTAATTCCAATATCTGGACCATCTGTATCTGTAGGTCTGCTTCTATCAATTTATTTTTTTAACCTAGACTATAGATCTAGTTGGTTTCTTTTTAACCTAGTCTTCCTGCTTCTTCGTGTGTCTTATACATTTTCAATTTTATGACAGGCATTGTGTTTAAAACAGTAGACAGTGAAGTAGATTCTGTCAGGCAGCTAAGGTGAAGGGATGATTTCTTTGATCTCACTAGGAGTTAACCTCAGTAGGGGATCAATAGCAGCTTTAATTCATTTCAGTTTACATCTGGACCGCTTGAGAACGAAGTCAGCCCCCTCCCAATAGCCAGACTTTGCAGGCAAGTCACCACTATACTATAAGACTGTGAGAGAGCTTCCCTGGTGGCGCAGTGGTTACGAATCCGCCTGCCAGTGCAGGGGACACGGGTTCGAGCCCTGGCCCGGGAAGATCCCACATGCCACGGAGCAACTAAGCCCGTGCGCACAACTACTGAGCCTGCGCTCTAGAGCCCGTGAGCCACAACTACTGAGCTCACGTGCCACAACTACCGAAGCCCGCGTGCCTAGAGTCCGTGCTCTGCAACAAGAGAAGCCACCGCAATGAGAAGCCCGCGCACCGCAACAAAGAGTAGCCCCCGCTCGCCGCAACTAGAGAAAGCTCATGTGCAGCAATGAAGACCCAACGCAGCCAAAAATAAATAAATAAATGAGACTGTGAGATCTCTCTGCTTTCCAGCTTCTTATACTATTGAGGGGCTGATCTCTATGAACTTATCAGCTGAGCTGGTGGCAGCTGGGCTTCAGATTTAGTTAATTTCAGTTATCTTCTAGTTCCAAGTGTTTTGAGGTGATGCCAGGCCCCTCCCACCTGTGACACGGGTACAGTGAGACTGGGTTCTCAGGGACGCGCAGACTCTGAGATGGAGCTTGGTGTGCAGGCTGTTTCCAGGGAGTGCCCTTGGATCAGCACCTGTGGAAGGAAGTGTTTCATTTCCTGGGGCTGCCATAACAAATTACCACAAACTGAGGAAGGCTTTCCCATCAAACCTGACCATCTGCTGAGTTTTCTGGCCCTACACAGTCTGTCAACTCCTGCATGCCCATTTCCCTGAGTCCTTGAATCTCTTCTTCCACTGTCTGCCACAGTAGTTCTGGTATTTTTCCTCACTTAGTACAGACCATTACTTTTTCCATGCTTCTAGGAGCCATCCTAGAGCCAGATTAGAGTCTTTGCTAGCATGTTAAACCCTTTATCTGGGAAAAGTGCAATTAATTTGAAAACTTTCTGTTAGCCAGGCCCCCTTTACCAAACATGCTCAGATCCAGTCCCACACAGACTCCACTGGTCCTGCCAGTATATGCTGGCTGGGACTGGCAGCTCCTTTGTGGTACAGGCCTTTTCCTCCCTTTTCTGGCCCTGTATGTTGCTGGTTGGGGCATCCTGTGACTTCACCCGTGTTATAGGCCTGGTACCCAGGACGAATGAGGGGACATATCCTGGGGCACATCCCTGCTCACAGAGGAGAGGCTTTTGAATTGTCTTCAAGGTAACAGAGCACTAGCTCTTGGAAGGGGATGTGCCACTTCTGAAGGCTCAGAACTTTTAGGAAAATTTGTGGATTTAAGAGTTTCAGGGTGTTCAACCCAGATATCCTCATCCCATGTGTCAGTGTCCTGTTCTTTCTCAAACAAGGCTCTAATCTTGGCATTAAGACCTACCATGGCTGAGAGTTTAACCTCTGGAACCCTGCTGCTCTTGTGATTGAGTCCTGGGCCTCGTGCTTAGATTTCCCTGCACCCCCAACTGCAGATACTTTTCAGAGCCTCTTAGCAGTCTCCCAAGAGGTGCTCTAATTCATTCTGGCCTTTCAACTGCCAGTTAGTTGCTTTTAGTCTTTCCTTATCTTTTTCTAGAGTGTCAGTGAGTTTTGCACAAGGCATCTAACTCCATAATCTTTTTAGTTACTGATTCCTGCATATTTTTCTTTTTTAAAATTTTAGTTTATTGTGATAAGAACACTTCACATGAGATCTACCACTGAACGAAGTTTTCAGTGTGCGGTACATTACTGTGTAACGTTGTACAGCAGATCTCGAGAACTGACTCTTCTTGCTTAACTGAAACTTTGTACCCATTGATTAGTAATTTCCCATTTCCCACTCACCCGTGCCCCACAACCCCCGGCAACCACCATTTCACTCTTCAATTCTATGAATTTGACTATCTTAGATACTTCATGTAAGCAGAATCATGCAGATTTATCTTTCTGTGACTGACTTGTTTCCCTTAGCATAATATCCTCAAGGTTTATCTATGTCATGCATACTGCAGAATTTTCTTATTTTTTTAAGGCTGACTAGCATTCCGTTGTATGTATATACCACATTTTATTTATCCATTTCTATGTTGATGGACATTTAGGGTGTTTCCACATCTTAGCTATTGTGAATAGTGCTGCAGTGAACATGGGAGTGCTTATATGTCTTTGAGATCCTGATTTCAGTTATTTTGGATAAACACCCAGAAGTGAGATTCCTGGATCACGTGGTAGTTCTAGTTTTAATTTTTTGAGGAAACTCCATACCATTTTTCATAGTGGCTGTACCATTTTGCATCCCCACCAACAGTGCACAGGAGTTCCCTTTTCTCCACATGCTTGCCAACAGTTGTTGTCTTTTGGTCTTTCATGATAGCTGTCATGACCGGTGTGAGGTGATGCTATGGTTTTCATTTGCATTTCCCAATGATTAGTGACGTTAAACATTTTTTCATATGTATGTTGATCATTTATATGTCTTCTTTGGAGAAATGCCTATTCAAGTCTTTAGTTCATTTTTTAAATCAGGTTATTGGTTTTTTGGCTGTTGAGTTGTAGGGATTCATTATATACTTTGGAGATTTATCCCTTAACAGATGTAAGGTTTGCAAATATTTTCTCCCATCCCCTAGCTTGCCTTTGACTCTGTTGATTGTTTTCTTTGTTGTGCAGAAGGTTGTTTAGTTTGACGTAGTCCTACTTGTTTATTTTTGTTTGTGTTGCCTGTGCTTTTGATGTCATATCTGTGAAATCATTGCCAAGATCAATATCAAGAATTTTTTCCCTATATTTTCTGCTAGGATTTTTATAGTTTCAGGTCTTATTAATCCATTTGAGTTGATTTTTGTGTGAGATATAAGAAAAGAGTCCAATCTCTTTCTTTTGCATATGGCTATCCAGTTTTCTCAACACCATTTGTTGAAAGGACTATGATTTCCACACTGTGTACTCCTGGCACCCTAAGATCAGTTGAGTGTATATGCATGGATTTATTTCTGGGCTCTCTATTCTATTCTGTTGGTCAATATGTCTGTCTTAATGCTGGTACCACATTGCTTTGACTACTAGTTTTGTAATATGTTTCAAAATCAGGAAGTGTGATGCCTCCGACTTTGTTCTTGCTTGCTTAGGATTGTTTTGGCTATTTGGGGCTCCACACGAAGAATAGTTTTTTCTCTTTCTGTTAAAAATGCCGTTGGGATTTTGATAGGGATTGCATTGAATCTATAGATCATTTGGGGTGGTATGGACATTTTAATAACATTAAGCCTTTTCATCCGTGAGCATAGGATGTCTTTCCATTTGTTTGTGTCTTCTTTAATTTCTTTAATCAATGTCATATAGTTTTTGGTGTACAAGTCTTTCATCTCCTTGGTTGAGTTTGTTCCTAAGTATTTTATTCATTTTGGTGCTATTGTAATTGGGATTATTTTACTTATTTCCTTTTCGGATAGTTCATTGTTTGTGCATAGAAATGCAACTGATTTTTGTATGTTGAGCTTACATCATACAACTTTACTGAGTTCATTTATTAGTTCTAAGAGTCTTTTTGCCAGTACCATACTATTTTGCATGTAGTCTTTTGGATTTTCTATAGATAAGATCATGTCATTTGCAAACAGAGACAATTTTACTTCTTCCTTTTCAATTTGGATGTCTTTTATTTCTTTATCTTGTCTAATTACTCTGTCTGGGACTTCCAGTACTATGTTGTATAGAAGTGGTGAGAGTGGGCATTCTTGACTTGTTCCTGATTTTAAAGGAAAAGCTTTCAGTTTTTCCACCATTGAGTATGATACCAGCTATGGGAGCTTCCTATTTGGCCTTTACTAGGTTGAGGTACTTTCCTCCCCCATACTTTTAAAATACTGATTGATACGTTTGGCTAGTGCATTCTCTTCACATGCTAGTGCATTCATCACTACTGAAATTTTTAACAACTGTGTGTGCTCCACTTTTCACCAGTGATGAAGTCTTCAGTAGCAGCTGGGCAGAGAGTAATCTAGCTCCAAAACCCCACTTCAGTGTTCACTTTTTTGGCCATTTCTGGGAGTAACTGTCTACAGATGGAGTTCTCCAGTCAGCAGTCTCTGAGACAGAGTATAAAGGACAGTATGTTTATTAGGAATCAGTATCTATGGAAGAGAGAGGAAAGAAGCAAAAAGGAGAGTCAGGCTGCAACACAGACCCAGTAATCTCAGGCAACCCCACAAGGAGTCCCGGGATAAAATAGCCAGTCACAGTTTTCCTGTGTTAAGCCAAAATGACCCAATCAGGCAGTAGATACAGACCACCCCCAGAGAAGTGTGGCTTTGGGTGGGTTGGCTTTCTGTAGTTGAGGCATTCACTGAAGAGTTTAACAACCAAAGGCTGCCTTCTGGCACATTCCCAACAGCTGAGCCAACAAGTTTTTTCTTGATGTTTTTGAGTGGTACATCCATATTACCAGAGAGGATAATTATGCCCATATGTAAAACTGACTGCCAGTTATTCCCTCCTTGCAAAGGGCTTGCCATATTCTGCAGTATAGATCACTTAGACTTTATGGTTTCCACGGCTCTTCAGTGTCATTCTAATATCATTTAAAATTAAGATTTTTTTTAGTTTAGCTTGTATGTTGTTGTTTGAGCAGGAGCAATGACGTTTTATAACTTCAACAGCCTAATCAGAAGTGAAACCTCTCCCACCGTGAACTCTTAATTTCAGTTATATATCTTTCAGTTCTGGAATTCCTATTTGATTCTTCTCTGTAACATCCAGTATATGGTGAAATTCACCATTTTGTCATTAAATTTCTTTGAGCATATTAGTTTCAGCTATTTTAGTGTTCTTACCTGATAGCTCTAATATTTGAATTTTTCATCTAAGTGTTTTTTGCCTTTTTCTCTTCCTTTTCAATCAAATAATTTTTTATTGTCAACAGCATTGTCAACAGCATAATTCCAAACTCTGGTTTCATCGAGTTTATGTTTTTAGTAACTTGTTTTAAAATAAAAATCAGCATGTAGGGAATTCCCTGGAGGTCCAGTGGTTAGGTCTCTGTGCTTTCACTGCCATGGGCCTGGGTTCCATCCCTGTTTCAGGGAACTAAGATCCTGGAAGCTGTGCAGCCCGGCCAGAAAACAAAAACCAAAAAACAAAAGGTAGCACATCTTTCTGTTTCTAGTTCATTTCACCTGGCATAATATCCTCAGGGTTCATCCATGTTGTCACAAACGGCAGGATTTCCTTCTTTTCTCTGGTTGAATAATATTTCAGTGCGTGTGTGTGTGTCACATTTCCTTTATTTATTTATTCATCAATGGACATTTAGGTTATTTCCCTATCTTGGCTATTGTGAATGATGCTGCAGTAAACATGGGAGTGAAGATTATCTCTTTAAGGTCCTGATTTTGTTTCCTTTGGGTATAACCCCAAAATGGGGTTGCTGTTATAGTATGATTGTTCTATTTTTTAACTATTTTTGAGGACTCTTCATACGGCTTTCAATAATGGCTGTGCCAATTTACATTGCCACCCAACAATTCACATCTTTGCCAATACTTAATATCTTTTGATTTTTTGATAATAGCCCTCCTAATAGGTATCAGGTGATACCTCTTGGTGGTTTTTGATTTGCATTTTCCTGACAATTAGTGATGTTGAGTACCTTTTTATATACCTGTTGGTCATTTGTATGTCTTCTTGGAACAAAAGTTTATTCGGGTCCGTAGTCCATTTTTATTTGGGTTGTTTTTGGTACATGTATTATTTTTCTGATTTCATTGAATTGTCTGTGTTCTCTTGTAGCTCTCTGAACTTCTTGAAAACAATTTCTTTTAATTCTTTGTCAAAGATCTCATAGATTTCCATTTCTCTTGTGTCAGTTGCTGGAAATGTATTGTCTTCCTTTCATGGTGTTATGTTTACCTGATTTTTTGTTTTCCTTGTAGCCTTGCATTGGTGTCTTCACATTGGAAGTAGTCACTTCTTCCAGACTTTATTGACTGGCAGGGAAAGACCTTTGCTTGTGTGTGGATGTCAGGGCCTAGTGTTACCAAACCCGGTCTGTTTACCCAACGCATAGCAAGCCAAAGGCTGATACACTGAAGTTTACTGCCAAGAAAACGTTTATTCACAAAGCATTCACAAAGTGAAGAGACAAGAGAACAAGTCTCAGATCCATCCCCCGAAGGCGAGAGTGTTGGGGTAAGTAGGATGGTCTTAGGCGTAGGGAAAGGTGATTGGAGTTAGGGAAAAAGGCGAGACAATTGGTGTTCTGCACAGGTGCATCTAAGTTACCTGCTTGTGCAGATTCAAGATGGAGGAGCTCAGCCTGATCTGAGGGTGGGGTTTTCTGGCCCTCGGACATCCACGGGACATGCGCAGGCCCAGTTTTAGGGTTGCTGGTCCTAACCAGCCCCCAGCCAGCTCGCACTAGGGAGCAGCTGATTCCGCGTTCCTGTAAAACAGCTGAGCTGTGTGAAGCTGAGAAGGTACGTAAGGAAAGATATTTCTCCTCTGTTTAAGAAAAAAGACAACTAAAGCAAACTTAATCAGTGAAGGCAGTTTACAAGCAAAAGGGTTTTAACAGGCCGTTCCCTTATCTGTTGTTCTATAAGACAAGTTCAAGCATTTCTATTAATTATCAGCTTCTGTTAACGGTTTCACTGGTTCAGTGAGATGCACTCTTACGGCGAGTCTGGTGCTGGGTCCAAGGTCACGTGGGGACGCCAGTTCCAGGTGCACCAAATACAGGGTGGGCATGCGCAGTGGAGCCCATACGGGGCTCGGAGCGTTGAAAACTGGCGCCAGACGCTCAGTGGTGTGGACTCTGAGAAGCTCCGTAGCCGTGGTCCACGTTGGTGAAGACTTCGGAGATTTGCAATGGCAGAGGCTGTGGGAGTCCACAGCAGCAGTGAGGACTTCTGGGGTCCTCAGTGGTGAAAGCTTCCAGCGTTCTCCTGCTCCCCTTTTCTTCCATGGAGTGAACTCACGTCCAAGGGGATTTGCTGACTTGGGGGATGGAGTAACAGGTAAAATTCTTCCTACCTTTTTTTTTTTTTTTTTTTTTGCGGTACGCGGGCCTCTCACTGTTGTGGCCTCTCCTGTTGCGGAGTGTAGGCTCCGGATGCGCAGGCTCAGCGGCCATGATGGCTCACGGGCCCAGCCGCTCCGCGGCATGGGGGATCTTCCCGGACCGGGGCACGAACCCGTGTTCCCTGCAGTGGCAGGCAGACTCTCAACCACTGCGCCACCAGGGAAGCCCCTTCCTACCCTTTTTTATGTGGCCATCCTCTGTTTTGGGGCTCCACTGGGTTGCTGCAGCTTCTTAATTATATTCCAGAGTTTTCCCAGAGCTCTTTTAGTCTATGGATAGTTGCTGAGTCATTGTTTTTGTGGGAATGTTAGCGAATGCAGGTTTGTGTGCCCGACACATGGTGAGGCCAAACAGTACCGAAACGTTGGAGTTTGGAGCGGAGAAAGGTTTACTGCAGGACCAAGTAAGGAGACAAGTGGTTTGTGCCCCCCAAACCCCTAAATTCCCTGAAGGGTTTCAGCAAAGCATTTTTAAAGGTAAGTTGAGGGAGGGGTCAGGTTGGCTGCTGCAGACTTCTTGGTGCAGGAATCCTTTGTCCACAAGGGTCAGGTCAGATGTTCCTGTAAATCTCAAACAAAACAAATGTTACTCTCTGTTGTGCAGCTTTTTACCTCTGTAAGAATGGTGTTACACCCTTAAAGGTCAGAGCCTTGAGAATAGGCTATCCTGCATATTTCAGGCTCTAGGCAACATTCTTAACTCCAAGAAAACAAAGATTAGCGTGAAAGAAACAGATCTCGTGGAGTCAGATTTCTTTGGGACTCTTTTAATCAATAGAAATTACTAAAAGGCCAGATGAGAAATTCAGGTAAGGCTTTAGTGGAACTCGTGCTGCAGCACAAGGGAGTGAAAACAAGTAACAGGTGCTCTTGCCCGCTCCCGGTGGGCGTGGGTGGGAGAGGGAGGGGGCGGGCTGTTTCCTCAAATGGGGAGGGGGTGGGGTGGATGGGTGGGTCGGGCCAGAGGGGCGGCGTAGGTAGGCGGCCTATCCCCTTGGGGGTGCTGTGTGCAGGGATCATGCGCAGTACCCTGCTTTTGCTTCCGGCACCCCAGAAGTGGCCGTTGGTTCATGCCCTTTTTGTATCTTATTGCTCATAATTGCCTCCATCTGTGCATGCATGCAGTTATTTTCAGTCCCTTATAGCTTCTTTGTATTCTGTTGTTCAAGGAGATGTGTGTCCAGGTGCAAGGACTAAAGGGTCCCAGGGCCCAGCCTGTCTCAACATCACTCTCTGCATATCTTAATTTTGACTTACACGAATGACCACTGTATACACTGCACTGGGCACTATCACTCTACTGCAGAGACCCTTCCACAGAGGCACATATACATCTTTCTCTTTTCCTTCTTTCCCTCCTTTGCTTCTTGCCTCTCTCCTACCCTCTCTTCTCTTCTTTCTTTCTTCCCACCCAGAAAGAGAAGTTCTGGTATTTTATTTTTCCACTCATACTTTTACAGAAAGGGAAGGGAAGAAGTTAGAAAACCGTACAATTTTTTTAGTCAGAAAATTCTACTATACCTGGGGTTGTTCCTTTAATGTCATTCCAATTTTTTCTGATTACATAAATAATACCTTCTCATTACCACAAAATAAACAAGTGTGTGGATATTTCATTAGTGAGGACTTATATACTGCTTACTGAGTGCCAAACTCTGTTCTAGGGGCTTTAAATGTTTTAATTTCTCATTTTATTCTCTGAACAAGTCTGTGAGTTAGGTACTAAAAACCTGTTTTACCAACAAGGAAACTGAGGCACAAGGAGATTACTTAAATTTCATAGTTAAGAGGCAGCGGAGGTGGACTTCAGGTCCAGTCCATCTGGCTCTGGAGCCTGTCCTCTTAGCCACCGTGTTCTGAGGCCCATCCTCAGATTCAAATGACACTAGGGTTGTTACTGACTAGGGTCTTTGGATTCTTTAGTCAATAGAAATTGATGAGAGGCCAGACGAAGAATTTAGGCAAGGCTTAATTGGGACTCATGCTGCAGCCCGAAGGAGCGAGAACAAGTAACAGGTGGCCTTGCTCACGCCCTGAGGTGGGGGCAGTGAGCTGGTCCCTTAATTGGGGTGAGAGTAGGGGTGTGTAGGTGAGTTGGGCTGGAAGGTGGCTTAGGTGGTCTGCCCACCCCCTTGGTGGTGCTGTGTGCAGGGATCATGCCCAGTACTCTGCTTTTGCTCCTGGCACCTCATAAGTGGCAGTTGGATTTTGGCCTTTTTGTATCTTGTTGGTAATTTGCCCCATCTGCCTGTGCATGCAGTTATTTTTAGTCCCTTATAGTTTCTTTTTATATTCTTTTGCTCGAAGAGATGTTTGTCCTGGTGCAAGGACTGCAGTAAAGGGTCCCAGGTCCCAGCCTGTCTCAGGGTCACTTAGAAACCTCATGTCCTGCAGTGACCACAGTGACCTTTCAGTGATCATCCTTTCATGATATTTCTGTGCATATATTTATGAACATACACATATTTTTATATAAGTAAACCACACAAATACACAATACATAATGTATAAAATCAAGTGGCTTTTTTTGCCATTAACTTCCACAAAAATGGAACTGTATTTTATTTATATGTATATATATCACCTCTGCATCTTGCATTCCTAGTTTAACAGCTTCAGGAGTTCCTCCAGGTCAACTAGTGTAGCTCTACCTGATTCTTTCATAACTACAAGATATGCCTTGGTCAGCTATGCCTCCACCTACATAACCATTTCCTTCTTGATATGTATTTACTTTGTTTCCAGGAGTTTTAGTACTACAAAGAATGCTGGAACAAATATGAGTACATGTTTCTTTTTGCATTGCTACTTTTTATATCTAAAGATTAGCTTTCCAGGTGTTAATTGTTGTTTTTTTTTAACAGATTGTGCTAGACTGTTTTCACAAAAATTTGAACAATTCACAAGTGGATCAGCAGTGCATGAGCACCCCCTTTTCCTGATGGTGAACGCCAACAGTAAGTGGAACTCCTTTTTAATACTTCATAGTTACTTTTATCTGCTTTCCCCTGACTACTAGCAAGCTTAAAGGCCTTTTATTGTTGATAACAAGCCGTTTGGAGTTGCTTTTCTTTGACCTCTTTCTTATCTCTGTCCATTTTTCTATTCCATCGTCTTTTTTTGGTGTGATTATAATTTGTTATAGTTGTTTGTATGTAACCTATGCTTTAGCTGTTACAGATGTTTTTCTTAATCATTCGTATGCTACAAACAATATAAGTGTTTTATATTTGTTATATTTTCCCTTATAAAATGTTTTAACGTTTGTAAAATCAAATATGACTAATGTTTAATAGCTCATGATTTTCCTGTCTCACCAACCTCTAGCTTGCAAGTATGGTCTCTTACACTTTCCTTTAAAATGTATTGTTTTATTCTTTACCTTTAAGATTTTACTCCATCTGGCATTTATTCTTATGTGAGAGATGGGAGTCAAATTTATTCTTTCCCAATGCATAGCCAGTTTTGCCAGTATTATTCATTAAATTAAAACACTGTTCCCTGCTGAATTATAAAATATTTTCCTATATTAAATTCCCAAAGGCGCTGAAATCTATTTTAGGGGATCCTATTCTACATAGTTCCACTTGTCTTTTTGCCTTTTCCTATGCTAACATCATACTGCTTTTATTACAGAGGTTTCACATGATTTTAATATCGTATAAAGCCTTCCTTTTCAAAATTCTTGACTATTCTTGAACATTTATTCTTCCATATGAATTTTAAGTTCATTTAATCCAAAAGAAACCCCCCACACACACACACACACCACACCAGGGTTCTAGTTTGGATTGCACTCATTTCTATATTAACGGGACAATTCACATTTTCATGATATTAAATTTCCTCATTTGGGGATGCGGTACAACTTTCTGTTTAATTCATGTTTTATTTCATGCCCTCCTGTGGACTGACCTCCATGTGCTCTCATATGAAGCCATGAAGACTTGTGAGAACTCTCTCACCTGGGTTCACCCTGAAATAGGAGGAATTCACATAATTTTTGCACCTGCCACATGATGTCCCTAATGCTGACTTTAGCTGTCTCATCCCACACTCTCTTGCCGCTTTTAAGACACTTGGATCTACTCTCATCTTTCCTGGTTTCTTTGGGTATGTCTCCCTTTCTGGCACGTTCTAATCCTTAGAACTCATTCAGATCTCTCCTGGTCACCACCTTCACAGCTCCCTCTAGTGTGTGCTGCAAGACCTGCAGGTGCTCAGGCATCCAGCATTCCAGGGAAGTGAGTCAGCAGCCCCAGCTTTGTCCTGGTGAGCTGTTCCCAGTGGTCCCTGACCCAGCTCCGCAGGAAGCTTGGACAGTGGAATGGCTCTGACGCTGCAAACCTCCAGAGGGACCCCTCACCTGCACATGATTCCTGCTGTTGTCCCCCAGTGTTTTCATGGGAAGTTCTTATCTGGATCTCTGGAATCCTGTTTACTGAGCCGCCATAGGACCCTTACAGCCATCATTTACTGATTCTAGGGGCTGGAGCATTTGTCCCCCAACTTTTCAGACCCTAAGGCACTATTTTCTGAGTATATATCTTCTATCACTAACACACAGAACTTTGGCCTCTTGTCAAGCTGCTTCAATTTTGGATCCCTCTATCCCTTGATAAGTGATTAAACTAAGGATGTCTTTTTTTCTTTGTGTCCTCTTTCTTTACAAAGAGGAGAATGGTCTTCTGTAGTATCATGTTTTCTGAGACACACATAGCTGATGACCCAAATGGTCCTTGAATCCAAGTAACATGGTCAGGATCAGGGCCCTATGACCACGATCTCTCCATGCTCCCCGATTCCACCCTATCCCAATTTTTGAAGATAAAAATGTTCAGTCCCGCAAGGGTCCATCAGTCTCATTCTGAAGGCCAGCAAGGATTTCGTTTGTCTTCATTGTATTCAGAAGAATCTGCAGATTAAGATATAGACAGATGAATATACTCCCCCAAGAAGTAAGAAACCTTCAAAGGAGGCAGATTTACAAAAAACTATGGGCCCCCAGTTCTAAGTCAACAACCATCTCATTAAGAGTTGATCTTAATTCTGAACCTATTGGCAGGTTTCCTCCCACCAGTATCACTTATTCATTCATACATATAGTCATATAGAGAACAGGATGCTTTTTTTCATGTCTAAATGCCTTTTCTGTTGAAAAAGTTCATAACCATGGCATGACACTGATAATCTTGGAAGTACTCAGCCCATTCTGCTCTAGTTTCCTCATCTCTAAAATTAGGATAAAATTAGTACTTCTTTCATAAAATTGAATTGAGGGTTAGAATAGTCAATATAAATCAAACCCTTGGAAAAGTGCCAGGATCATGGTCAGTGCCGTGTAAACGTTTGTTATCCTTCTCTTGATTGTCACTGAGTTTTACTCCCTGTTCTCTCTGCTCAAAGTAGAATTCTTTACTTTGGCAGCCTCCTGACCTTGACTTTAACATTGCTTTGTTACCACCACCAGGATGCCTCTTTTGTGGTCTTTCTGGGCTCCTCTGAGAATGGATAAAGAGAAAAATCAGTCTGTTTGTAAAAACGTGAGAATATTCTTGTGTTCCTTATGAAGTCCTCCACATTCAGAGGAGCAGACATAATAACATTTAAAGCTTATCTCAGAGGAAGGGACTTTCACCCAAAGTTTATACAGATTAAGCCCCTATCTGCATTGTAATGTCTTTTTCTCAAATACCTCCCTGCCTCCTTGTTACCACAGTAACCCATATCCAATAATATAATTTCACATTTTAGCAAGAGAGTCTGTTAAGCAAGAGAGGAAGGCAACGGAGACTTTTGATGTTCCTTTTCAGGAGCCACTTTCTAAATATCCTTCCTGTGGGCTCCTGGCGTCTTATCCTCCAGTGCCTGCAGTGCTATGACAGTTCCAGGTGCATCAGAGTGTCCAGTATGCCACTGAAATCCACAGCTCTCTGGACATTGACCACGCAACCAAAGAGGCTCAAAATAAAACCAGCATCCAAATTACTTAACTCTTACATTGAGAGTAAATTATATCCCACTATCTGCTAATCGTTCATTTATTTATGATTATACACACATACTTTAAACATATTGTTATTTTTTAATTACATTTATTTTATTGGAGTATAGTTGATTTACAATGCTGTGTTAATTTCTGCTGTGCAGCAAAGTGATTCATTATGCATACATATATATAAATACATTGAGAATATATTATATCCTCTTATATTGAGACTAAATTATATCCCACTACATGCTAATCGTTCATTTATTTATGATTATACACACATACTTTAAACATACTGTTATTTTTTAATTAGATTTATTTTATTGGAGTATAGTTGATTTACAATGCTGTGTTAATTTCTGCTGTGCAGCAAAGTGATTCATTATACATACATACACATATTTATATATATAAATACATTGAGAGTAAATTATATATTCTTATATTGAGAGTAAATTATATCCCACTACATGCTAATCGTTCATTTATTTATGATTATACACATATACTTTAAACATACTGTTATTTTTTAATTAAATTTATTTTATTGGAGTATAGTTGACTTACAATGCTGTGTTAATTTCTGCTGTGCAGCGAAGTGATTCATTATACATACATATATATATAAATATATTGAGAGTAAATTATATACTCTTATACTGAGAGTAAATTATATCCCACTACATGTTAATCATTCATTTATTTATGATTATACACACATACTTTAAACATTGTTATTTTTTAATTAAATTTATTTTATTGGAGTATAGTTGACTTACAATGCTGTGTTAATTTCTGCTGTGCAGCAAAGTGATTCATTATACATACATATATATATAAATACACACATTCTTTTTCATATTCTTTTCCATTATGGTTTATCACAGGATACTGAATATAGTCCCCTGTGCTATACAGTAGGACCTTGTTGTTTATCCATTCCATATATACTAGTTTGCATCTGCTAATCCCAAACTCCCAGTCCAACCCTCCCCCAACTTCCCCCGTGGCAACCACAAGTCTGTTCTCTATGTCCATGAGTCTGTTTCATAGATAAGTTCATTTGTGTCATATTTTAGTAGGATGCTTTTAATGGGGGGGGACATACTTTGCTTTTTATGAATTGGTAGCTTTTTGATGTTACAAGTAAGCATAAAAGGAATTCGTTTCTAAGATGATTAGGTGTGCACAGAGTTCTTACTTCTAGGGAAAAAGAAATGAGATCCTTCATGAGTGAAAGTCAAGAAAAACTGCTTTAAGATGTCTTGGGCTACCTGAGCAAGGATAGTGGTGTATTTTTTGCAAGTATACAGACTTCCCACAATGGAGTCTGATGCAAAGATAATCTCTCATAAAGATGCCTCCCCTCCCCCTTGGCAACCACAAGGCCGTTCTCTGAGTCTAAACAAATATTAGTGAGCGCCTGCTGCACAAGTGTGTGCTCACTATACTGGACACCAGTGACACACTGGAGCAATAACAAGGGTAGTTCAATGGGGGAGACACTTAAGAGTTCAGTGGGAGTCCTAGAGATTGACCGAATAACCATGCTAATTAATAAATGCAAACATTCAAATGTAGATACATGCTCCAAGGAAAAGGAATGTAAGATAGAAAGCTGACCTACACTTGTGGGACATGGAAGATTTCTCTACGGAAGAGACCTTTGACCTATAAAGAATGTCTGGAGTTACCTAAGGAAAGAGAAAAAGGAAGAGCATTGCAGACAGCTAGGTGGAGATGTGCCAAGGTTCTATGGTAGGACAGAAGATGGCCAGTAAAAGATGTGTGAGGCACGCATGAGACAGGGATCGCTGGCGGAAGACCAGATGTTTCGGGGAAGAGCCTGGGTTTGGTCTGGAACGTGAGGTGTCTGGACTGCCTTTGAGACATGCTAATGGATGATATAAATAGGTTGTTGGATATATGCATCTGGACCTCAAGGAAGTGTCTGAGCCTAAGACAGATATAAATAGCTTAGAGATAGCAGTTAAAACTAATGCTCTCGGATGGAGATGCCTAGACAGAAAGAGTGTATTGAAAAAAAGGCCTGGGCCTCGGCAAGCTTCAGATCTAATGGCTGGATAGAAGATGAGACCCGAAAGTAGGCTGAGAAGAAGCAGGAAGGGAAAGCAAGAGGACGTGGCAGCATTGCAGCAAGGGGGAAAGAGTTGCAAGAATTTGGAAGTGGTTAACAGCATTCAAGAAGACTGCTGAATTGTGCCGTAAGATAAGATCTGAGCAGTGTCCACTGTTTGAGGACAGGGAAGTCCTTGTTGCCCTTCTCAGAGCTGGTTCAGAGGAGTGACTGGGGGTGGGGGGAGCATGGGACCAGAACATTCAGCCTGGAGTAGGTTGAGGAAGGATGGGGAGTTAAGAAAGTGGAGACAGAAAATACAGGGATCTCTTTCAAGAAGTGTGATTGTGAAAGAAAAGAGTGATATAGGGCCCAACAGGATGGTGTTGGGTGACAACATGATTTGAGATTGAGAGAAGGTTCGGTTTGGTTTTTCCTTTTTAAGTGTGAAAAATTCATATATACAAAAATGCATGCATATAAAAGAGCCTATGTAATATGTGTGTTCAACTTCAGGTGAAGAATATTACCAGTATTTGAGACGTCCCTGTGGCTCTTCCCCAGTCACATCCAGCTGAAGGGAAGTTATTTTTCAGAGAGAAGAGACTTAAGTACATTTAAGTGGTGTTGGGAAGGGGCCAGTTTGTAAGGACTGGCTGACTGTACAGAGGGAAGAGGGATATTTGCTAGTGGGGAGTGATCATGAGAGCATAGACAAGTAGGGTCCAAGGCACAGGAGAAGGTGTGTGCTGTATACGGGGCTGGCGGGGTGGGGAGGGCAGACAGCTCTGATGATGGGTACAGATGTGGGTGGGTTATGTACGCTTGGTATCAGGAAGTGAAGGAGCACCTGACTGATGGCTTCACGGTTCTCAGTAAAATAGGAAATGATCTCATCTGCTAAAAAGCAAAAGGCGGGCTTCCCTGGTGGCGCAGTGGTTAAGAGTCCGCCTGCCGATGCAGGGGACGTGGGTTCGTGCCCCGGTCCGGGAAGATCCCACATGCCGCGGAGCAGCTGGGTCCGTGAGCCATGGCCGCTGAGCCTGCGCGTCCGGAGCCTGTGCTCTGCAACAGGAGAGGCCACAACAGTGAGAGGCCCGCGTACCACACACACACACAAAAAAAGCAAAAGGCTTCAAAGAAGGGTGGGGCATGATTTTAAATAGCCATTGTTGAGTGCAGGAGAATGAGTTGATCAGAGAAATGTAATAGTAGTGCTGGTCAGTGTTGAGGGCGTGATTGAGGCTGATGACCATGTATTTTAAATGATATCAACGTGCTGTGTTGTTTTTCTCCAGGAGTATTTGGCCATTTGACTATTGGTGCAAAACAACCCAGAAGCTTATAGGCTTATAGTTTTGCTAGACAGATGAAGAAAATTCAGAGGAGCGAGGTATTAGAGAATATTAGTAAGAGCTTAGAAAGAAACCTACACTGTAATAGAAGGAAAATGAACAAGAAAGAGTCATAGGACCAAAACTTCCAATGAGGGTACACAGTAATTGGCCAGGGAGTAGGATGCTCGAGTTAGTGATTTGGGAGATGAAGCAGTTTGGGATGATGATATGGTCCAAGCTGCAGCTGGGAAGGATACTTACTCTCCATGCTTGTCATTTCCTTTCCTATAAAGTGGCTCTCTTGTGCTTTGATTCAACTCTGGAGGGGCTGGGAAGGAGAAGTTAAACATAAGTACCCAGCTGTTTCTCCCTTATCTCCTTTGCTACCCAGGAAGTGCACATTCAGATCTGCTTCTCTGACTTCCTCATGAAGAACCTGTACATATTCACGCTGGGTGGACGCACCTCATTCTAGGGCCCACTATCAAGAAGCTTAATCTTGGCTTCACAGCTAAGCCACATTCTCGAATCTAGCCTTTATCATCTGCAATAAAGATAAATTCATTTCTATCTGTCTTACTCCCCTCTATACTACAACTGGTATAGAACTTAATGAGGAGAAGAGGGGTGGGCCTGTCGATCGCCCACTTCAATCCATACCATGACTTTGGTAGATGGTAGCTGGAGAAGAGTGGAGGCGATGGTCATTAGAGATGAAGTGCTCGAAGAACTAAGAAACTGATGTATTAGATGGGTTGTCCCAACAGATGGTGAAGTCATCCAGGATGCAGAACCTGGAGCGGAGCTGACAATTATCAACCAGGTTTCAAAATCCTTAATAAATGGGATGGACTATGGAGCTAGCCGAGTGCCTGACAGGTTGAGAGTGATAAATCCAATGGTGTGAGTCTCCAAGGAACCCAATTTGGCTTTGTTTATTTTGAGAGCTGGTGGTGTCTCATACTGGAAATGGCCATGGGAGCCAAGAGGAAACCATCTCCATGGCCCATAGATGGATTAACAGTAAAATCACATGGAGCCATAGAGAGATGATGGCATAGAGAAAGGTGGACATCCGGGAGAGCTTATATTTTGGCACTGAAAGACAAAAGCAGAGATTCCAGGCAGGGTTGATTTGGACTGAGCAGTTATGAGTTTAGATCCCTCAGTCTAGAATGAGAAGATGAAAGGATACATTCCCAGCAACTGCACACACCAGGGAAGTCCCAGCTTTATCTTTTATAAAGAAATTGAAAGAGATCTGAGAAGACTATTATCCATCATGTGTTATTTTGGGTGGATCTTAGATAAGGCTATCATGCCCAATAGGATGGGTTTTCCATCATAAGGGTTTCTCCCAAAGTTATAAAAGGAGCTGGGGAAGGCAAGCCCCGTGCAAGTTTAGTATCTTCTGACTTTAAATGGGGAGTGAGAATGCTGCCAGGTGTGCGACACAGGGGATGTATGCAAAGAAATAAAATTATTTTCCTAACAGATCTTATTCCATTTATGGGCTCCCATATGGGCTTCTCAGCAGTATGTAACTGGATATTGATCTTCTCTCTTCCAGCTATTTTAGTCACTCCTGTTTTACTTTAAAAAATTTTTTTATTGAAGTATAGTTGCTTTCCAATATTATGTAAGTTACAGGTGTACAGTATAGTGATTCATGATTTTTAAAGTTTATACTCCATTTATGATTATTATAAAAAATACTGTCCCACCCCTCCAGGCGGTCACAAAGCACCGAGCTGATCTCCCTGTGCTCTGCGGCTGCTTCCCACTAGCTATCTACCTTACGTGTGGTAGTGTATATATGTCCATGCCTCTCTTTCGCTTTGAGGAGGGTGGGAGGGAGGGAGATTCATGAGGGAAGGGATGTGGGAACAGATGTATATGTATGACTGATTCACTTTGTTATAAAGCAGAAACTAATAAAAAAAATACTGTCTGTATCCCCAATGTTGTTTCCTTGTAGCTTATAAAATATTGGCTTTATTATAAAATATTGGCTGTATTCCCCACGTGTATACCTGTGTTGTATCCTTGTAGCTAATTTTATACCGAATAGTTTGTACATTTGTACTGCCCCTCCCCCTTTCCTCTCTCCACTGGTAACCACTAGTTCTCTCTATCACTGAGTCTGCTTCTTTTTTGTTATATTCACTAGTGTGTATTTTTTAGATTCCACATATAAGTGATATCACACAGTGTTTGTCTTTCTGTGTCTGACTTATTTTACCTAGCATAATGCCCTACAAGTCCATCCATGTTGCTACAAATGGCAAAATTGTATTCTTTTTTATGGATGAGTAGTATTCCATTGTGTGTGTGTATGTATATCTCACATCTTTTTTTTTGAATTTTATAATTTTATTTATTTTTTTATACAGAAGTTTCTTATTAGTTATCCATTTAATGCATATTAGTGTATATATGTCAACCCCAATCTCCCAATTCATCACACCACCACCCCTCCCTGCCACTTTCCCCCCTTGGTGTCCATATGTTTGTTCTTTATATCTGTGTCTCTATTTCTGTCCTGCAGACCAGTTCATCTGTACCATTTGTCTAGGTTCCACATATATGCATTAATATACAGTATTTGTTTTTCTCTTTCTGACTTACTTCACTCTGTATGACAGTCTCTAGATCCATCCACCTCACTACAGATAACTCAATTTCGTTTCTTTCCATGGCTGAGTAATATTCCATTGTATCCATGTGCTACATCTTCTCTATCCATTCATCTGTCTGTGGACATTTAGGTTGGCTCCATGTCCAGGCCATTGTAAATAGTGCTGCAATGAACATTGTGGTACATGTCTCTTTTTGAATTATGGTTTTCTCAGAGTATATGCCCAGTAGTGGGATTGCTGGGTCATATGGTAGTTCTGTTCTTAGCTTTATAAGGAAGCTCCATACTCTTTCCATAGCGGCTGTATCAATTTTCATTCCCACCAACAGTGCAGGAGGGTTCCCTTTTCAGCACACCCTTTGCAGTATTTATTGTTTCCAGGTTTTTTGATAATGGCCATTCTGACCAGCGTGAGGTGATACCTCACTGTAGTTTTGATTTGCATTTCTCTAATAATTAGTGATGTTGATCATCTTTTCATGTGCCTCGTGGCCATCTGTATGTCTTCCTTCGTGGAATGTATATTTAGGTCTTCCACCCATTTTTTAATTGGATTGTTTGATTTTTTTTTTGATATTGAGCTTCATGAGCTGTTTGTATATTTTGGAGATTAATCTTTTGTCTGTTGTTTCATTTGCAAATATTTTCTCCCATTCTGACGGTTGCCTTTTTGTCTTGTTTATTGTTTCCTTTGCTGTGCAAAAGCTTTTAAGTTTAATTAAGTCCCATTTGTTTATTTTTGTTTTTATTTCCATTACTCCAGGAGGTGGGTCAAAAAAGATCTTGCTGTGGTTTATGTCAAAGAGTGTTTTTCCTATGTTTTCCTCTAAGAGTTTTATAGTGTCTGATCTTACATTTAAGTCTTTAATCCATTTGGAGTTTATTTTTGTGTATGGTGTTAGGGAGTGTTCTAATTTCATTCTTTTACATGTAGCTGTCCAGTTTTCCCAGCACCACTTATAGAAAGGCTGTCTTTTTTCCATTGTATGTTCCTGCCTCCTTTGTCGTAAATTAGGTGCGCATATGTGCGTGGGTTTTTTATCTCTGGGCTTTCTATCCTGTACCATTGATCTATATTTCTGTTTTTGTGCCAGTACTATACTGTCTTGATTACTGTATCTTTGTAGTAGGGTTTGAAGTCAGGGAGCCTGATTCCTCCAACTCTGCTTTTCTTTCTCAAGATTGCTTTGGTTATTCGGGGTCTTTGATTGATTGTGTATATTGAGGAATCCTTGCATCCCTGGGATAAACCCCACTTGATCATGGTGTATGATCCTTTTAATGTGCTATTGGGTTCTGTTTCTAGTATTTTGTCCAGTATTTTTGCATGTATGTTCATCAGTGATATTGGTCTATAATTTTCCTTTTTGTGATATCTTTTTGTGGTTTTGGTATCAGGGTGATGGTGGCTTCATAGAATGAATTTGGGAGTGTTTCTCCTTCTGCAATTTTTTGGAAGAGTTTGAGAAAGATTGGTATTAGCTCTTCTCAAAATGTTTGATAGAATTCACCTGTGAAGCTGTCTGGTCCTGGACTTTTGTTGGAATATTTTTAATTATGGTTTCAATTTCGTTGCTTGTGATAGATCTGTTTATATTTTCTAACTCTTCCTAGTTCAGTCTTGGAAAATTGTACCTTTCCGAGAATTTGTCCATTTCTTCATTGTCCATTTTATTGGCATATAGTTGTTTGTAGTAGTCTCTTATAATCCTTTGTATTTCTGCAGTGTCAGTTGTGACTTCTCCATTTTCATTTCTAATTTTATTGATTTGTTTTCTCTCCCTTTTGATGAGTCTGGCTAAGGGTTTATCAATTTTGTTTATCTTCTCAAGGAACTAGCTTTCAGTTTTATTCATCTTTGCTATTGTTTTCTTCATTTCTATTTCATTTATTTCTGCTCTGATGTTTATGATTTCTTTCCTTCTATTGACTTTGGGTTTTCTTTGTTCTTTCTCTAGTCGTTTTAAGTGTAAGGTTAGATTATTTATTTGAGATTTTTCTTTTTTCTTGAGGTGAGATTGAATTGCTATATACTTCCTTCTTAGAGCTGCTTTTGCTGCGTCCCATAGGTTTTGGGTTGTCGAGTTTTTGTTGTCATTATTTTCTATGTATTTTTTAATTTCTTCTTTGATTTCTTCAGTGATCTGTTGGTTATTTAGTAGCTCACTGTTTAGCCTTTATGTATTTGTGTTTTTTACAGTTCTTTTTCCTGTAATTCATTTCCAATCTCATAGTGTTGTGGTCAGAAAAGATGCTGGATACAATTTCAGTATTCTTAAAATTGATTTGTGAGGCTTGATCTGTGACCCAAGATGTGATCTATCCTGGAGAATGTTCTGTGTGCACTTGAGAAGGAAGTGTATTCATCCACTTTTGGGTGGAATGTTCTATAAACATCAATTAAATCTACCTGGTGTATTGTGTCCTTTAAAGCTTGTGTTTCCTTATTTCTGTTTGGATGATCTATCCATTGGTGTAATTGGGTGTTAAAGTCCCCTACTATTATTGTGTTAAAGTCCCTTACTATTATTGTGTTACTGTCGATTTCTCATTTCATGGTTGTTAGCATTTGCCTTATGTATCCAGGTGCTTCTATGTTGGGTTCATAAACATTTATTATTGTTATATCTTCTTCTTGAATTGATCCTTTGATCATTATGTAGTGTCCCTCCTTATCTCTTGTAACAGTTTTTATTTTAAAGTCTATTTTATCTCATGTGAGTATTGCTACTCCAGCTTGCTTTTGATTTCCATTTGCATGGAATATCTTTTTCCATCCCCTCACTTTCAGTCTGTACGTGTCCCTAGGTCTGACGTAGGTCTCTTTTAGATGGGATATATATGGGTCTTGTTTTGTATCCATTCAACTAGTCTGTGTCTTTTGGTTGGGGCATTTAATCTATTTTACATTCAAGGTTATTATTGATATGTATGTTCCTATTACCATTTTCTTAATTGTTTTGGGTTTGTTTTTCTGGGTCTTTTTCTTCTCTTGTGTTTCCCATGTAGAGAAGTTTCTTTAACGTTTGTTGTAAAGCTGGTTTGGTGGTGCTGAATCCTCTTAGCTTTTGCTTGTCTGAAAAGCTTTCGATTTCTCCGTCGAATCTGAATGAGATCCTTGCTGGGTAGAGTAATCTTGGTTGTAGGTTGTTCTTTCATCATTTTAAGTATATCCTGCCACTCACTTCTGGCCTGCAGAGTTTCCACTGAAAAATCAACTGATAGCCTTATGGGGATTCCTTTGTATGTTATTTTTTGTTTTTCCCTTGCTGCTTTTAATATTTTTTCTTTGAATTTAATTTTCATTAGTTTGATATGTCTTGGTGTGTTTTTCCTAGGGTTTATCCTGTATTGGACTCTCTGCTTCCTGGTCTTGGGTGACTATTTCCTTTCCAATTTAAGGAAGTTTTCGACTATAATCTCTTCAAATATTTTCTCCAACCTTTCTTTTTTCTTCGTTTTCTGGGACCACTATAATTTGAACATTGGTGTGTTTAGTGTTGCCGTAGAGGTCCCTGAGATTGTCTTCAATTCTTTTTTCTTTATTCTCCTTGGCTGTTATTTCCACCATTTTGTCTTCCAGCTCACTTATTCATTCTTATGCTTCAGTTATTCTGTTATTGATTCTGTTAGATTTTTCTTTTCAGTTATTGCGCTGTTCATCTCTGTTCTTTAGTTCTTCTAGAATTTTGTTAAACACTTCCTGTATTTCCTCAATCCATGCCTCCATTCTATTTCTGAGATTCTGGATCATCTTTACTATCATAACTCTGAGTTCTTTTTCAGGTAGATTGCCTATTTCATCATCATTTATTTGGTCTTGTAGATTTTTACTTTGCTCCTTCATCTGTGTCATATTTTTTAACTCATTTTATTTAAATTTATTTGTTTTTAATTTTTTTATTTTTGGTTGAGTTGGGTCTTTGTTGCCGTTCACAGGCTTTCTCTGGTTGCAGTGAGCGGGGCTACTCTTCGTTGTGGTACACAGGCTTCTCATTGCAGTGGCTTCTCTTGTTGCAGAGCACAGGCTCTAGGCATGCAGGCTTCAGTATTTGTGGCACGTGGGCTCAGTAGTCGTGGCACACGGGCTCTAGAGCACAGGCTCAGTAGTTGTGGCGCATGGGCTTGGTTCCTCCATGGCATGTGGGATCTTCCCGGGCCAGGGCTCAAACCTGTGTCCATTGCATTGGCAGGCAGATTCTTAACCACTGCACCACCAGGGAAGCCCCCACTTTTTTTTTTTTAATGAGTGGGATTGTGTTCCTGTCTTACTGGTTGTTTGGCCTGAGGCTTCCAACACTGGAGTTTATCGGCTATTGGCTAGAGCTGGGTCTTGGTGCTGAGATGAGGAACTCTGTGAGACCTCACTCCAGTCTGAGGTTCTCTGTTAGTGTCGTGGTTCAGACTCAGAGCTCCCAACACAGGAGCTTCGGGCTGACCCCCAACTCGTGAACCAAGATCCTGCAAGCTGTGTGGGGTGGAAAAAAAAAAAACAATAACAAAGTAAAAAATAAAGTTAGACTAGGAAACTAACCGACATGTTAGAAAGAATATAAAGATAAAAATATAGATGAATCAACAACCGGAAGGTACATCAGTACCACAATTGTAAAAAAAAAAAAAAAAAAAAAAAAGTGAAGAGAAAAAAAAAATGGGAAAGGCCTTGGCTCTGGAGGGCGGGGCCTAAGCAAGGGTGACGTTTGGGTGGTAGGTGGGGCCAATGCTCAGAACCCACAGGGCTGGAAAAGGCTGGGAGGCTGTGGGGGGTGGGGCTTAGGTTCAAGGAACAGAAGGGGCCCAGGCGTGGCCCCCAACCCTGCTCTCAGAGGGCAGCGGACCTCACCTGGGAGCCCAACAGGTTTCCTGGGCTTGAGTGGGCGGGGCCAACGCCCTCCGCTCCTCTCCTCCTCCACCTGGATGGCTCCTCCCGTCTGCCTCTCCTGGTCTCCCCGGCCTCCCTCCTCTGCCCCCAGGACCCACGCAGCCTGGATGGGGCTTTGGAGGGCAGGGAACCTGTCTGGGAGCTCAGCAGGCTCCCCGTGCCCAAGTGGGCGGAGCAGTCGCCCTCCTCTCCTCTCTCTCCTCCCAGATGGCTCCTCCTGCCTGCCTCTCCTGATCTCCCCAGCCTCAGGGTCACACATCCTGTCTGGCCTCCACTTCTCCTCCCCACTCAGTACCCCTACGTCCTACCGGTTCCCTTTAGGGTTCCTCCCATCAGAGCCTCCCACCAGTGGCCAGCAGGTGTCCTAGTTGTGGGGAGGCACAAACTCTGTGTCTTCCCACACCGCCATCTTGGCTGCACCTCCTACTGGTGAGCTTTTTCATTTCGTCATTTTCTTGTTTCTAGTTGGGGCATTTTGTTTTCAGACTATAAGAGTTCCTTTAACACTTAAAGCTGGTTTGGTGGTGCTGTACTCTTTTAGCTTTTGCTTGCCTGTGAAGCATTTTATTTTTCCATCAAATCTGAAGGAGAAACTTGCTGGGTAGAATATTCTTTGTTACAGGTTTTCATCTTTCATTGCTTTAAATATATTATGCCACTCCCTTCTGGCCTGCAGAGTTTCTGCTTAAAAATCAGCCCATAGCTGTATGGGAGTTCCCTTGTATGTGATTTGTTGCTTTTCCCTTGCTGCTTTTAATATTCTTTCTTTATCTTTGATTTTCGTCATTTTAATTACAATGTGTCTTGGTGTGTTCCTGTTTGGGTTAATCCTGTATGGGATTCTCTGTACTTCCTGGACTTGGGTGACTTTCATTTCCCAGGTTAGAGTCATTTTCAGCTACTATTTCTTCAAATATTTTCTCAGGCCCTTTCTCTCTCCCTTCTTCTAAGACCCCTTTAATGCAAATGTTAGTGTACTTGATCTTGTCCCAGAGGTCTCTTAAACTGTCCTCATTTATTTTCATTCTTTTTTCCATTTAGCAGCAGTGATTTCCACTACTCTGTCTTCCAGCTCATGATTCATTTATTTGTATCATTTAGTCTACCGTTGATTACTTCTAGTGTATTTTTCATTTTATTTATTGTATTCTTTATATATGGTTGTTCTGTATGTTTATGCTTTGTTAAAAAAAAAAAACAACTTCTAACTTTTAGCTCTGTGCATCCATTCTTCTCCCAAGTTCTTTGATCATCTTTATGATCACGATTCTGAAATCTTTTTCAAGTAGATTGCCTATCTCCACTTCACTTAGTTGTTCTTCTGGGGTTTTATCTTGTTCCTTGGTCTGGAACATGTTACTCTGCACCTCATTTTGGCTAAGTTGCTATTTGTATTTTTAAGTATGTGGGAGGTTAGTTATGTTTCTCAACCTTGGAGAAGTTGTCCTCTGTCAGGGACGTCCTATGCATCCCAGCAGCACACTCCCTACTGTCACCCAAGTTATATGCTCTGTGGGTTCCCCATAAAAGGGCTTCATGGGTTCTTCTGTTGTAGCAGGCTGACTATGTGGGTGGTCTGGTAGGCTTGGTTGACCCCTGGCCCTGTTGGCCAGGCCCTGCCTTGTGTATATGCTGCTGGCTGCTGTTTAGTGGGGTCTGGTCATTAGGCAGCTGGCTGCAGGACTTTAGGGGGCCCTGGTTAGTGCTCGCTCACTGGTGGGCAGAGTCAGGGTTCAGAAGACTTCAGGGCTATTGCCCACCCACTGGTGGGTGAAGCCAAGTCCTGGGGTTAGTGCCAGACTAGTGGTAGGCAAAGCCGGGTCTTGGAGTCTGGCTGCAGGGCCAAGGAGTCACAGAGCTGGTGTCAGATCACTGGTAAGGAAGTACCAGTTTCTGACACAGTTGGGTATGTGGTCTGGGGTGTCCTGAAGCTTCTGTTGGCCTGCTAGCAGGCAGGGCCAGGGCCCAGCTGGTCCCAAGGTAGGGTCTGGCTTGCTGAGGGGGCACTGGATCCACAGGCTGTGGGATTGTGGAATTTCTTGCATCTGGTATCTGCCCCCTGGTGGATGAAGCTGATCTAGAGGCTAATGCAGGCTTTCTGGAGGGCAGGGCCTGTTACCCTGCCCACTGGTGCATGGAGCTGGGTTTTGGCCCTCTGGTGAGAAGGGCCCTGCCTAGAAGCATGTAGCTTTGGGCTCAGGAAGTCTTTAGGCAGCCTATCTGCTGGTGGGTAGGGCTGTGTCCCCAACCAGTTAGTTTTTTGGCCTGAGGCATCCCAGCCCTGGCGCCTACAGGCTGTTGAATGGGGCCAGGTCTTGGCACTAATGAGCTAGAGGGAGGGTCCCAAGATGGTGGCCACCAGCAGTAGTGTTCACACAGTAGAAAACTGCCAAGTGTGGCTGCTGCCTCCTGCCTCTCCAGGAAACTCTCCAAGGCCAGCAGGTAGCTCTGGCTTAGCTCCTATCAAATTACTGCTTTTTCCCTGAGCCCCAGTGCACATGAGATTTTGTGAACACCCTTTAAGAGTGAAGTCTATTTCCCCCAGTCCTGTGGGGCTCCCAGAATTAAGCCCCACTGGCCTTCAAAGCCAAATGCTCTGGGGGCTCATCTTCCCAGTGCAGGACCCCTGGGCTGGGGAGCCCGACATGGGGCTCAAAACTCTCACTCCTGTAGGAGAACCTCTGCAATATAATTATCCTGCAATTTGGGGGTTGCCCACCCAGGGGTATGGGACTTAATTATATCGCGAGTCCACCCCTCCCACCCCTCTCATTGTGGTTCCTTCTTTATGTGTTTACCTGTAGAATGTTGTTTTCTGGTAGGTTCATCGATGGTTCTGCAGATAGTTGTGATTTTGGTGTGCTCACGAGAGGAGGTGAGCTCAGGGTCTTTCTACTCCTCCATCCTGGCTGATCTTTATCATGGTAAATAAATTTTAAATGTAATCCTCAAACAAGATCTGGTTCATTTGAGCTTTTAACATTTTCCTGCTGCCAAACTTGAAATATTTCAAGGAAAGGTTTTCAAAGATATTTACCACCAGGCTGACATCTTTGGTCAACCTTCTAGTCACTCCTGTTTTAATACTTCATCTCATTCAGGTAAATACTCAGCTGAAGTGAAGTATTGCTTCAGTCAAAGCACATAGCTCCCTGTCCCGAACTCTTTTCCATCCTGTGTTCTTCTTCTCACCTCCTTTTAATTCTACTTCTCATTCAACAGGCTTCAGTGTTCGCGTCTCTGGGTAGCATCAGGGAGAAGAAAGAAGTGTCTGTTTCCATGGGCAACACACTTGGGTGAACATGTGGGGGAGGCATGTTTGTCTTTATTTTCATTGCATTTGCTTGGCTTTGGTGCCCAACTGCAGCTGATGGCTACTGTCAGCTCCATCATCCCGGATGTATCCAATACTGGCTTTTGCTTGTGACAGTTAGATGGTCTTTAGGTACCTAGGTGGGTCCTCCTGCAGCTTTGCCGTTGGGTGATCCTGTGGAAACATGACCACTTCCTCCCAGCTTCTTCACTCAACAGCTCTGAGGTCACTTTTCCTTAGCAGCAAGGGTGACCTGCAGATTTTTCCTCTCAGCAAACTTCAGCAAAAAAGCCAACACCAGTCCTCTTTTGTCTTGAGTCAAATTCCCCGGAAGCTAGACTGATTGTGGTGATGATTTCACAGTATATACAGATATCAAATCATTGTGTTATACACCTTTAACTAATGTAATGTGGTATGTCAATTATACTTCCAAAAAATAGTTCCCCAGGGAAAGACTCTGAGCTAAGGATTTGGGTGAAAGTGATTTGTTAAGGAAATGCTTTCAGAAGAAGACCACTAAGGGAGGAGGGGTACTGCTAGGGGGAAGAGGGGGAGAAGGGATTCTTAGGGGAGGGAGGGAGGTGGCTACAGCCTGATTCCTCAGAATTCTGGAATGTAAATGAGTCTCAGAGGTGTTGGGACCTGAGCAGGGGGGCCAAGCAGTCATCTCCCACACCCAAGACACACCCCCACACACACACATCCATCTATCTATCTATGTATCATCTATCTATCTTATCTATCTATCATCTATTTATCTATCTTATCTATCAATCCTCTATCATTTATTTATCTTATCTATCCATCTATCTTATCTATTTTCTATTTATCTATCTTATCTATCTATCCATCTATCCATCTATCTTATTTGTCATCTATTTATCTTATCTATATATCCATCTATCTTATCCATCTATCCACCATCTATCTTATCTATCTTATCTATCTATCATCTATTTATCTATCATCTATCTATCCATCTATCTTATCTGTTTTCTATTTATCTATCTTATCTATCTATCCATCTATCTTATCTATCATCTATTTATCTTATCCATCTATCCATCTATCATCTATCTATCTTATCTATCTATCCATCTATCTTATCCATCTATCCACCATCTATCTTATCTATCTTATCTATCTATCATCTATTTATCTATCTTATCTATCCATCTATCTTATTTATCATCTATTTATCTATCTTATCCATCTATCCATCTATCTTATCTATCATCTATCTATCCATCTATCTTATCTATCTGTTTTCTATTTATCTATCTTATCTATCATCTATCTAATCTATCTATCCATCTATCTTATCCATCTATCTACCATCTATCTTATCTATCTATCATCTATTTATCTATCTTATCTATCTATCCATCTATCTATCTACACCAGTCATTGGTTAAGGGCCACAAGCCTGGGAATACCTGGGGCTCTGAACTCCTGCAGGCAAAGTCGGCTCCAGGAAGCTGAAGAAGTCTTCTGAAAAAATCACAGGTGCAGAGCTCTGGAGGCAAAAGCAAAGGGAAGCAGGGGAGAAGGGTGCAGAGAAGACCATCCTAGTGGGCTGCACAGTGCTCAGATGATGACTGCTACATCTGTGTTTAGAATAACTTTGAGACTTCAGGGAAGAATTTCCTTAGTTCCTTCTGCATTCTCTAGAGAGGGCAGGGTGCAACACACGATGCTCCTCCCTGCCTCACAAATCCTGTTCCCCGGATGTTCCCTCTACTTCCAGCCTTACATGTTGACTCTGGCAGAGCTAGATGAGCAACTCTTTGGGTACATATACCCAGCACCCACAACCCTTTCATCTCACAGCTGGCCATTTGGCTATCGCCAGTCCTGTCATTTTTGTCACATCAGTCCTTGGTTTTGTGGGCTTCTGTGCGTGTCCACTTGTGTCTGTGTGCACACACATGTATGTATGAAAGCACGCGTCATGGGGAAAAGGGAAGCAGAACTCACCATTTTTGGCTAAAGTGATCAATTATTCACATCTTAAAGTAGGAGGGTTGCCTTTTTTATTATTAATTTATTTTTTGGCTGCATTGGGTCTTTGTTGTGGTGCGTGGGCTTCTCATTGCAGAGGCTTCTGTTATGGAGCACGGGCTCTAGGCGTTCGGGCTTCGGTAGTTGTGGCACGTGGGCTCAGTAGTTGTGGCTCACGGGCTCTAGAGAGCAGGCTCAGTAGTTGTGGTGCATGGGCTTAGTTGCTCTGCAGCATGTGGGATCTTCTCGGGCCAGGGCTCAAACCCGTGTCCCCTGGCTTGGCAGGCAGATTCTTAACCACTGCACCACCAGGGAAGTCCAAGGTTGCCTACTTGAAGTGCATCCAGTGCTCCCCTTGCTTCATCCAGTGTCAGATCATTTTAGCCCAGATGGCTGGGCAGGGCCTCAGGCGGAGCTGGCATCTTCCTCTCAGGCTACTGGACCTTTTCTTCTGCTGTCCATACATCCTATTCTCCCTGTCACAGACTGCCCCTGCCAGCTCCCTGTTCCTTCTGGCTGCATGCTGGATCTCTCTAGTTCTGTACTTATTTCTTGGAAAAGTGCCCGTATAAATACCAGTCACTCGTGCTCACCGCTCTAGTCAGTTGAGGGATATCCAGTTATGTGCATGTTGTGAGTTAGATGACCAGGCATAGGATTCCCCAAATCTGCCCAACTAGTCACACCCCTCCGTGTGCTGAAACTGTACCCATGAGGTAGAACAGCAGGAGGATGACGGAAGTGCTACTGTGTTAACAGAAGTGGGGAGGGGATGTATTCTAAAGCATTAGCTAAGGTGTTTCCTCTGTCTCGCTGTTCTCTCATACCTGATCCTTATCAGGGCACCAGATGGGGCCCCCATTGCTCCCTGAGGAGTTACCACGGTAGAAACAGCAAAGCAAGGCATCAGCGTTTTAATCACACTGTAGTTGACTTACAGCATTATGCTCCAAATGAACCTATCTATGAAACAGAACCACGAACATAGAGAACAGACTGGTGGTTGCCACGGGGGAGGAAGTTGGGGGAGGGTTGGAGTGGGAGGTCGGGGTTAGCAGATGTGAGCTTTCATATAGAGAATGGAAATACAGCAAGGTCCTACTGTGTAGCACAGAGGATTATATTCCATATCCTGCGATAAACCATAATGGAAAAGAATATGAAAAAAGAATGTATATATTTGTATGACTGAGTCGCTCTGTTGTACAGCAGTAATTAACACAACATTGTAAATCAACTATATTTCGATGAAACAATACTGTATTAGTTTCAGGTGTGCAGCAAAGTGATTCAGTTACATATATATTTTTTCAGATTCTTTTCCATTATAGGCCATGACAAGATATTGAATATAGTTCTCTGTGCTCTACAGTAAATCCTTGTTGTTTGTTTTATGTAGAGTGATGTGTATCTGTTCATCTCATACCCCGAATTGATCCCTCCCTCCCTCCTCCTTTCCCCTTTGGTAACCATAAGGTTGTTTTCTATGTCTGTGAGTCTGTTTCCGTTTTGTAAATAAATTCATTTGTATTATTTTTTAGATTCCACATATAAGTGTAGTATTCCTCTTTCTCTGACTTACTTCACTCAGTATGATCATCTCTAGGTCCCTCCACGTGGCTGCAAATGGCATTATTTCATTCTTTTTACTCTTTTTATGAGTTGTATTCTATTGTGTATATATATATACCACATCTTCTTTATCCATTCATCTGTTGATGGACACTTAGGTTGCTTCCATGTCTTGGCTCTTGTGAATAGAGCTGCAGTGAACATTGGGGTGCATCTATCTTTTAGAGTTTTCGTCTTTTCTGGATATATGCTCAGGAGTAGGATTGCTGGATCATATCATATTTTTAGTTTTTTAAGGAACCTCCATACTGTTCTCCACAGTGGCTGCACCAACTTACATTCCCACCAACAGTGTGGAAGGGTTCCCTTTTATCCACACCCTCTCCAGCATTTATTGTTTGTATTCTTTTAGATGATGGCCATTCTGACTGGTGTGAGGTGATGCCTCATCATGGTTTTGGTTTGCATTTCTCTGATAATTAGTGATGTGGAGCATCTTGTGCCTGTTGGCCATCTGTATGTCTTCTTTGGAGAAATGTCTATTTAGTTCTTCTGCCCAATTTTTGATTGGGTTGTTTTGTTTTGATTTGATATTGGTTTGTATGAGCCGTTGGTATCAAGTTCTTAAATTCTAGTCTTAGATTAACTTGTGCGCATTCTGTAGCAGTAGAAAGCTGTTTTTTTGATGTGTCTTTTCTTACAATAGTGTGATAACTCTAGAGCCCAGATTCCTCCTCCTATTTCCTACTCTCTTCAAGCAAACCCAGCTGAGTTTAAAATCTAACCAGCTTGTATGGTGGTCCTGTTTCCGCTCCAGCACATGGAGGACAAAAACTGTGCACTAGACCAGAATACTTTTTATTCCTTTTCTCTTTGCTTTTGAGCTTAAACATATGTTTTCCTAACACAGTCATCTATAATCTATCTTCTGGGGTTCTCCACAATAAGAAATATAAATGTACCAAGTTCTGAGTCTATTACAACATCTATTTTTCAAACAGATCATGCCCATCTTTACTCTTCTGTCTATCTAAATGAGGCAATTTTAGCCAGGAAGCATCCTCCCATTACCCCAATGTCGAACCCAGGCCAAGACTGCATTATTGAGGTCCTGCCTGGCTTGCATTTACTGTGTTTTTCATCCTGTTCTTCCCTGGGATTCCCGTAAGCAAAATGTCCAGGCACACCTAGATTTTATTTCTAGCCTTTGAGTTTATTGATAATTATGCATTAGTCAGGATAGGTTAAGTTATGCTGTAGTAACAAACAACTCCAAATCTTAGTGACTTACAATGATAAAGTTTTAATTTTCACTCATATTATCTACTTATTGTGACACATTGCTCTGGTTTTGCTCCATGTCATCTTCATTCTGGGACCAGACTAGCAGAGTAGCCTCTACCTGAAATATTGCCAGTTGCTGTGGCAGAGGGAAGAGAGACATGGAGAAGCCACATACTGGCTCTTAAAGCTTCTGCCTAGAAGTAACACATTATTTCTGCCCTTATTTCATTGATTAATGCCAGTCGCATGGCCACTCCTGAATTCAACTGTGTAAGAATTTATAACTCTTGCAGAAGCATCTAAGGAAGGAAAGCTAGAATATGTGGCCAACAATAATACAATCTATCAGAATCTGCCTTAACTTAGGTAACGTAGTCTTGTATAATAAGTTCCTCAGGCATTTTTGTCTATTTATTGGTAAGAGAAATTCCATCACCCACTGTGATTGAAACCAATGTTTGGGTCATGAAATGCTGAACTGAATTAAAGGTATATAATTAGCAACCCAAAATTCAGTTGATACATGGTGAGGAGGTGGTGAATCCAAGGAACTTCACAGACTGTATGAATCCAAGATGTTAGTCACACCATGGTTCCCTTCTTAGCTCTGGATACATAGTCTGGGAATATGGATCCAGAACCACCTGCCTATGCTCAAAGGTTGTGAACCAGAGGCCCCTGAGGCATATGTGGAATGTAGATGCTTTCTTCAGAGACATACTGTCCCTCTATGCTGTCCTTGCTGAGAAACAGATTAAAGGAGAAAACAAGCTGTGAGAGCAAAACAGCATTCTCCCCACAGCTGCCTAAAAGCCTGTTGGAAGCACTGGCTGTTCTGAAGTCAGCCTTAAATGGAACTAAAAGAATCTCATTTCCCAATAATCTCATACCAGCCTGAGGCACGCCATGGGCTTGCACAGCGGCACAATGAGACCTGGCCTTTCCCTGAAGTACGCTGGTCTTCAAATGCTGCTTTTGAGGGTGTCCTCACATGGCTGGGCACCCGTGAATCACGGTTCATGACCCACTGCTTCTCCTTCCTTCCTCCAGTGTCCTCTGTGGAGGGACTGAGGATCGACAGCCAGCTGGGGAACATACCAACTTTATAAACAACTAAGTATTCCATTTATCACCTAAACCTAAATATTTTTGAGACTGAGAAACTCTGCTAAGAATGGATCATATGATTTGAAATATTTATTAATTGGCCCTCAACTGATCTTATGATGTTGATAGGCTTATAAAATAGTCCTATTAAAAACTATTTCTAAAAACAAAATGCTTTCTACAAAATAAAAGTAATGTTTCATGTACATTAAAACAAATTTTATGAAAGCTTGTTTATATTAAGCATTTGAAATAAGGTAAACAAAATAATTATACTTGGTACCTATTCACTTACTTTGATCTGCTTCTCAGCCATATCTCTTTCTCTGTCACTGATATTTTTCTGAAAAATTTATTTTTATTTTTTATTGAAGTATAGTTGATTTACAGTGTTTTAGGTGTACAGCAAAGTGATTCAGTTATACATATATATGTATATATTCTTTTTCAGATTCTTTTCCATTATAGGTTATTACAAGATATTGAATACAGTTCTCTGTGCTATACAGTAGGTCCCTGTTGTTTATTTTATTTTATTTTATTTACTTTTTAATTAATTTATTTTTGGCTGCATTGGATCTTCGTTGCTGCCTGCGGGGTTTCCCTAGTTGCGGCGACCGGGGGCTACTCTTTGTTGCGGTGCGTGGCTGTCTCATTGTGGTGGCTTCTCTTGTTGCAGGGCATGAGCTCTAGGTGCGTGGGCTTCAGTAGTTGTGGCACATGGGCTCAGTAGTTGTGGCTTGCGGGCTCTAGAGCGCAGGCTCAGTAGCTGTGGCGCACAGGCTTAGTTGCTCCGTGGCATGTGGGATTTTCCTGGACCAGGGCTTGAACCCATGTACCCTGCATTGGCAGGCAGATCCTTAACTACTGCACCACCAGGGAAGTCCCTATCTATTTTATGTATAGTAGTGTGTATCTGTTAATTTTAAATTCCTAATTTAACCCTCCCAACCCCCAATTTCACCCTTGGTAATCATAAATTTGTTTTCTTTGTGTGTCTATTTCTGTTTTGTAAATAAGTTCATTTGTATCTTTTTTTTTTTAACACCCACATATAAGTGATGCCATATGATATTTGTCTTTCTGACTTACTTCACTTAGTATGATAATCTCCAGGTCCCTCCATGTTGCAGCAAATGGCATTATTTCATTCTTTTTTATGGCTGAGTAATATTGCACTGTATATATGTACCACATCTTCTTTATCCATTCATCTGTCAATGGACATCTAGGTTGTTTCCATGTCTTGACTATTGTGAATAGTGCTGCTGTGGACACTTGAATGCATGTATCTTTTTGAATTATGGTTTTCTTTGGATATATGCCCAGGAGTGGGATTGCTGCATCATATGGCAACTCTAGTTTTCTGAGGAACCTCCATACTGTTTTCCATAGTTGTACCAATTTACATTCCCACCAACAGTGTAGGAGGGTTCCCTTTCTAACAGTGTAGGGAGGGTTCCCTTTCTTCCACACCCTCTCCAGCATTTATTGTTTGTAGACTTTTGATGATGGCCATTCTGACTGGTGTGAGGTGATATCTCATTGTAGTTTTTTTTAAATTTTTATTTATTATTTTTGGCTGCATTGGGTCTTCATTGCTCTGTGCAGGCTTTCTCTAATTGCGGCGAGCAGGGGCTTCTCTTGTTGTGGAGCACAGGTTCTAGGCACACAGGCTTCAGTAGATGTGGCACATGGGCTCAGTAGTTGTGGCTCACGGGCTCTAGAGCTTAGTTGCTTTGCGGCATGTGGGATCTTCCCGGACCAGGGCTCGAACCCTTGTCCCCTGCATTGGCAGGCGGATTCTTAACCACCCTGCCACCAGGGAAGTCCCCTCTTTGTAGTTTTGATTTGCATTTCTCTAATAATTAGTGATGTTGATCATCTTTTCATGTGCCTGTTGGCTATCTGTATGTTTTCTCTGGAGAAATGTCTATTTAGGTCTTTTGCCAATTTTTCGAGTGGGTTGTTTGTTTTGTTATTGAGTTGTGTGAGCTGTTTGTAAGTTTTAGAAATCAAGCCCTTGTCGGTCACATCATTTGCAAATATTTTCTCCCAGTCCATAGGTTGACTTTTCATTTTGTTTGGGGTTTCCTTTGCTGTACAAAAGCTTTTAAGTTTGATTAGGTCCCATTTGTTTATTTTTGCTTTTATTTCTGTTGCCTTGGGAGAGTGACCTAAGAAAACATTGGTACGATTTATGTCAGAGGATGTTTTGCCTCTGTTCGCGTCTAGGAGTTTTACGGTGTCATGTCTTACATTTAAGTGTGTAAGCCATTTTGAGTTTATTTTTGTGCATGGAGTTAGGGTGTGTTCTAACTTCATTGATTTACTTGCAGCTGTCCAACTTTCCCAACACCACTTCCTGAAGAGACTGAGAAAACCTTTTTTAAATTATTAAAATTTTTTTCAAAAAATTGCCAGTAATCAGCTTCAAGTGTGCATTTTATGGTTAGTATATTTAAAATTGCTCACACCTTCACTTGGCTCTTCTCTACATGTTATAATCTATAATTAAGAAAATGCTATCTTTACAGGTACTAACGTGCAAGTAATTGTAGAACAAATTCTGCTAAAAGGAGAATATGTTAAATTCTAATTTCCCTTATATTGAAATTTGTAAATATTTCAGCCCAAATATTTTCGCAGGTCTTATCTTTTGCTTCCATTCAAGGTTTCTTTCAGAATTTTGGGGGCATTTAAAATTTTTTTTCTTTAATGTCTTTATTTTTGGCTGTGTTGGGTCTTTGTTGCTGCACGTGGGCTTTCTCTAGTTGTGGCGAGTAGGGGCTACCCTTCCTTGTGGTGCGTGGGCTTCTCATTGTGGTGGTTTCTCTTGTTGCAGAGCATGGGCTCTAGGCACACGGGCTTCAGTGGTTGCGGTACGTGGGTTCAGTAGTTGTGGCTCACAGGCTCAGTAGTTGTGGTACATGGGCTTAGTTGCTCCATGGCATGTGGGATCCTCCCAGACCAGGGCTCGAACCCATGTTCCCTGCATTGGCAGGCGGATTCTTAACCACTGCACAACCAGGGAAGTCCCCTGGGCATTTTTAAATTGTGGTAAAACATACATAAAATTTACCATCTTAACCATTTTAAGTGTGAAGTTCAGTAGCATTAAGTAATTCACGTTGTTATGTAACCATTACCACCATCCACCTGTAGAACTCATTTCATCTTGCAAAACTGAAATTCTGTACCATGAAATGATAGCTCCCCACTCTCCCAACCCTCCAGACTTTGGGAACCCCACCCTACTTTCTGGCTCTATAAATTTGACTACTCTACAAATAAGTCATACAAGTGGGATCATATTTATCCTTTTATGATGGCCTTATTTCACTTAGTGCAGTGCCCTCAAGGTTCATCCATGTTGTGGCATGTGTCAGAATTTCCTACTTTTTTAAGGCTGAATAATATTCCATTTTATGTATATACTGCATTTTGTTTATCCATTCATCCACCAATGGATACTTGGTTTGCTTCCGCCTTTTGACTATTGAGACTAATGCTGTTATGAACCTAGGAGTGCAAATATGTCTTGAAGTTCCTACTTTAAATTCTTTTGAGTATATACCCAAAACTGGAGTTGCTGGATCATAGAGTAGTTCCATTTTTAATTTTTTGAGGACCTGCCACTTTGTTTTCCATAGAGGCTGTACCATTTTATACGCCTACAGACAGTACATAAATGTTCCAATCTTACTATATCCTCACCAGCACTTGTTATTTTGTTTTTGAAAGTAGCTGTCCTAACAGGTATGAGGTGGTATCTTATTGTGGTTTGAGTTTGCATTTCCCTATTGATTAATTATGTTGAGCATCTTTTCATGTGCTTTTTGGCCATTTGTATATATTAAGAAATGTCTATTTGAGTGCTTTGCCCATTTTAATATTGGGTTGTTTTTGTTGTTGAGTTGTAGGAGTGCTTTATATAGTCTGGATATTAACCTCTTATCAGATATATGATTTGCAAATATTTCCTCCCATTCCTTGAGTGGCCTTCTTACTTTGTATCCTTCAATGCATCGAAGTTTTAAATTTTGATGTAGTTCAATTAATCTGTTTTTTCTTTTGCTACCTATCAAAATTAATTTTCATCAGAAAAACTCAGTAATTTTTATCTATGATTCTTTCAAATGATAATCAAATTTAGATGCTGCAGAATTAATAGATTCTACCTACAAAATAAGATATTCCAAAGTATATTTACAGAACCTGAAAATTAAATCTTACATCCCCTTTGCCCTATCATTGTTAATTTGTTCAGTTCCTCTGTAGCTTTAGTAGGGATACATGTCAACAGCTTCCTGTATGCAAGTGTTGCTTTCAAACTGCAATTAGAAAAAAAATGGTTGAATGTTGAGGTTTTGAGGACTACAATTGTTTAACATTTTGAATACAATGCAAACAAGCTTTAGATTACTCAGTTACGCAAAAGTTTAATACCATTTGCAGGACTCTGAATTTGACTCACAGAGTAATTTTTCAAAGGCTCAAACATCTCTAAACTCAGTTGATAATAGGCAGTAGACAAAAACTTGTATTGCCTTTCATCAGTGTTTTTAGTTTCCAGGCTCAGCTTCCACCAGAAAAAGAAAAAAATGCAGTTCAGTTGTAGTGATAAAAGTATTTTAAAAATTTGACAAGTACAGCTGCTATTTTGATTGCAAGGTGTTTGAATGCACTTGTGAGCTATAGGCTGCACAGGTTTCTTAATTTAGTAGAACATTGTTTTTTACCATGACTCTGTTGCATCAAGAGTCGTATTTACATTAGTCCAGAAAAAAATTTCTTTCCTAGTTGGATTCACCCAGAAGCAGACACTGAGGCTAGCCTCGAGTGCACATGATTTATTTGGAGGTTCAGGAAACCATCAGGAGAGTGGGGAAGTAATATCCTATGCCAGCTGACTTGGTGGCTTAGTCTTGTGGGGAGCTCTAAGGATGACTGTAAAACACATGCCTCAGAATTATCCCAGCCAAGGGGCCAGGAGCTGGGGTATGTATACTCCTATTCCCTTTAATTACTGATTGTTTGGTACCCCTGAGGGTAGTGCCCCAGGCACTTCTGGCCTTGTAGAGTGCGTTAGAGCAGCCTGAAAGCAGTCTCCTGACAAATATGCACTTACTGGCAAGAGCATTAATTGAGAAGATGCAAGCGGAGCACCGCCAGCTTCTGCCTCAATTTTCAAAGTTGAACTTGGGCCAAATAGAAGACAGAACCTGCACAGTAATTTAAAGAAGTTTAATACTTCTTTAAATTATTAAACTTAAGGGGTATTAAATGTGGGGTCAGCAAACTGTGTCCTGGGGGCCAAATTCAGGCTTGCTTTTCTCCTGCCAGCTTTATTGAGGTATAATTGACAGAAAACATTATGTAAGGTTAAGGTGTGCAGTCTGATGAGTTGTGAAATGGCGACCACAGTAAGGTTAGCTTTGTAAAATAAAGTGCTCTTGCAACACGGTCATTCCAATTCGTTTGTATATTTTCTATGGCTGCTTTTGCGTTATAACTGTAGGGGTGAGTAGTCACAGAGATTGTATGGTCTACAGAGTGTAAGATATTTACTATTTGGCTCTTTGCAAAAAAAATTTCCTACTCATAAGCTATGACAGGATAATTACTTTGAAGATGTAAGTGACATCTAAAGGATGGAGGAAAAATAGATATGGAAGAACAAACTTGGAAGAGGCCCCGTTCCCAAGACAAGTCTCAGAATTCATTGAAGAAGGTGTGGATGGTAGAGAAGTTTACTGGGTTGCCTGGGACAGAGTTGGTCCCAGGCGCTGGGTAATCAAGAACAACCCTCTGTGTGTACAAGTCAAGGTAGGTGGATGGGTGGGCAGAGTCTGGATAAGGCTGCAGGAGCAAGGCCCGGCCCACATGGTGTTTGAATCCAGCGGGCCACAGAAACAGCTTTCCAGGGCAAAGCTGAGCCAAGGCTGGTGGGCAAATACCCAAAGAGCATTAGGAGTCAGGGCACTGCTGCAGTTGTTGCCATATTGGGAGCTGAAGCAGCCACCCTCTGCAGGAGTCTGGTGCACCTATGTGTATGGCTTGGGCTGGGGGTTCATGGCTGCATGGGTGGGATAAAGATCAGGCAGCCAGCTCACTAGATGACCAGCTCCTTGGGACCACATGTGTGCCCATAGCTGGGGCTGAGAGGATGGTGCAGGGGGCAGTAACCTCAGCTAGGACACAGGTCCACACTCTCTGTGGCTACACTGCTACTGCCTGAGTTGAGAGATTCAGAAAGCAAGTGGCAAACAAATGCTAGAGAAGGTAGCATGGTGTAGGCACCTAGCATGAAGAAATTGAAGAAACAAAGTCCACTCTCTAGGAGTGAGCCACACTGGAACCAGGAAGGAATACCCTTCCTCCTGCAATGTCTCTCGAAGGCAGTTGTTACAGAGTCCAAGCTTGTACTGCTCGCAGCCCAGCAGGACAATAAATAGACAAGTTGTTGGGGCAAAGAATGGCGACTTTATTGAGGAAGCCAGCAGACTGAGAAGATGATGGACTGGGGTCCCAAAGAACCATCTTGCGCAGGTTTGGATGCTAGTTTCTTTTCTAGAGCAAAGAGGGGAAGGTGAGGAGGAGGCAAAGTAAAAAGGGCAGTAAGTTGTTGCAAGTATTTCCTGGTTCTGGCCAGACTCCAGAGGGGATGTGTTAATTTCTTCTTTCCTGAAGCCATTTACAGGTGGGCCTGGTCAGGATGTTTCCTGTGAGCTAAACAAAGATATTTTAGCTTAAGCTCAGGAATGGGAGGCAGGGTTCCCAGAGGACCATTATGCATGCTTTAAGCTCTAGGCAACATCCCTTTAGTGATTAACTTGTAGAAAAAGCAATAGTATACAAAGGTTAAAGTAAAAGAAACAGATCCAATATGGAGTCAGATTTGTTTTCCCCTGTTACCTTAATATGAAAACTATGCTTATTGTTCCCACAAATCACTCATTCCTAGGTGAAGCCATGGCAGCAGATAGAAGTACAAAGTGTGAGTCTACCAAATTCACCCCAGCTTACTTCAATGTAACTACTAATACTACTACTTTAAAACAGAAATATTTAGGGCAAAGGCTAAACTAGACAGGATACAACACGACTTAGGTCTTTCCAAAATGAACGGGGATCAGTTACCCTGATTCCCCACTTCAAATCCTTAAAACTGAATTGGAGACTATGGCTTAGATTGGGAAAATCAAGCAAGACCTCTTCTACCTGTTTTTCTCTCCTGAATCTAAAAGGCTCTATCCTCCAAACAGCCCCTAGAGAAATGGGTGTGTCTGCTTTACTCACCAAGGCACAGTGGAACCGAGAGAACAGGGGCAACATGCAGCGCTGTTCAGTGCAGTGACCTAACCCCGTAGAGAAGCATGGTCCAAAGTGCATCAGACTCTGACCCATACGATCAGCCACTCCTCCTTTCATGTGGATGGGTGAGTAGAAGGATGGAGAGAGACTTAAGAATTATGGGACAAATAATCCCTGCAGGCACCTCTCCACTTCTGCTGAGACAAAGTAGAATCCTCCAGTCATTTCTACCTCTTCCCCCTTCTCCAGCAAGTGCATCCTTTCCCCTCTTACCTGGTCACTCAGCCCTGTCTCCCCTTCCTCCAAAATATACCTAGAATCAACCCCACCTTCTCTCTTTCCAACCACTGTGGTTTTAGCTTCTCTCATTTATTTTTGCCTTCACACTGCCCACCAGAGTTATCTTGCTACAGATGTTTGAAGTCAGCATCCTCTAATGGCTTCTTATTACTAATAGGATGAAGTTCATACTTTTTAGCCTGGAAGACAGTGCTTCCTGAAGCTGATTGTGCATCTAAAGTATCTGGAGTAGTTTTTAAAACAGCAAATAGTGGTCTCCATCCCAGAGGCACCAAATCCTGGGATTGGGGTGCAGAAATCTGTAGAGAGCTCTCCATCCACAGAGTGTGACCTCAGCTCCACTTTCCCTCTCTCCACACCTCTTCATACCCTGAGGCCACAGAGACTATTTTCCGTTTTCCTACCGTGACACACATTTTCATGCAGAGTAATTTTCTGTATTATCTTTTCTAGCATGTTCTTTCCTGCCTTCTTTGCCTTAATAAGTCCAGGTACTTCAACATTTTGCCCCAGTGACTGCACTGTGAGGTCCTTAGATATCCAGTGGGAAGAGATGGTATCTCCTCAGCGTCCTACAGCGCTTGTTGTACTTACAATATACTATCCACATATCCTGTTTTTCTTGGAGTTTGAAGTGTTACAGTAAGCAGCCTCTCTCTCTGTTGCCTAGTTCTAAGAGAGACACATAGGAGATGTGAGATGAAGATCAAAATATCAGCTTCATGATGGAAATGTGATGTTAACATGACTCGTTACATGATTGTATACAAAAATAAAATTTCATGAAACTAAAAATATATGTAATTTATATATAAATATATACATATAAGATATATATTTTATATATATATATATATATATATATATATATAATCTCAGCCCCATTTACTGATAGAAAACTGTATCTTGGAAGATGAAACTTAAGTTGCGTGGTCATGTTGGCTTATGACTACACTTTGCTGTCTGAGTGAAACTACTTCCATATGGGCAAAAACCCTACCATGTTTCCTTTAAGTAGAGTGTCAGAGAGCTTAAGAGTAGCCGTGGGGTGAGGGGAGAGAGAGAGAGAGAGAGAGAAGCAGAGAGGCAAGTCCTTTTCCTCTTCCAAAGTCTCCATCAGATAATTCACCCTTAGCCTGGGTACCAGTGAAGGGGGAAGGAGAGAGGTGGAGAAAAGCCTAGTGTTGTCTAATGGGAGTTCCACATGAAAATGTACGAATTGGGGAATAAATGCCCCCTTAATGGTACTGTAATTATTTTTATATGATTACTTCTCATTCTGCCTCTTCTAGAATCCCCAAAATGCTTTTGTTTATCTTTGCCTTTTTTTTGTCCCTGGTACTAAGGTCAATAAATATTTGTTTGATGAGTGCTTAATCCTGGAGGGGTGTTTAACACTTCAGATTTTACGATAGCTGTAGCTCAAATTTCTAAATCAGATAGCATCTAGTACTTTCTAATTCCCAGCAGTCTCTCTAACATAATTGCATGTTTTATTCATCATATTGGACATTGTCTACAAGTGTTATTTGTTGTATAATTTTCTTCCCCAGATAGCTAAGACTTATATCTATTTTTAGTTGTTTTCTTAATTTAAATTCAAATAGGACAAAAGCCAGCATCCAGTGTCCTGCTGCAGTGTACACAGCTTGAGAATGATTTCTAAATATTTGCTGGCTTCTGTAAGAAGAAAAGACCTTGTGAGGCATCACTGATCTAGATAGAGTGGAACCAGATGAGAATCATATGTGCCTATTTTCAGAATCCTTATTCACATAGGAGAGGGGATGGCAGGTGACAGCTGAAAGATGCCCCTCTGATAGAGGGAAACTATCCCCAAGGAAGCTTGTAGCTGGGTCTGCTTAGTTAAGCTGTGGAATAGTGTGGGCATCAGTAAAGTTAGGGAGAGGTTAAAACAGACCTCAGGCATTGAATGAAGTGGGAAGAGCAAAGGCATTGAAACCAAAGACCCTTGGGTTGGAACTTGGGCAAGTCACTTACATTTCAGAGCCACAGTTTCTTCATCTCTGTGAAGAAGATGAAGGGGGGGTTAGGAACAGCACTTTTGCTGGGCTGGCCATGAATTCTGCGTGAGGCCAGAGGTGGTACCAGGGAGGAGCAGACACGGTCGTTGTTATTTGTATGTTAGGTTAACCTGTATCCTGGGAGCATCACCCTGCTTCTCTGTCAGTTCTGTGGAGACAGAGCTGGAGGCATTTTCTGAACAAATTTATTTTTCAAAAACTTCTTCTGAGGCATTGCCCATATGTTCTGTGGTTGACTTTTTTCTTCATTTGTGAAAATGTAAACACACATTCAGGCACTTTCACCACGTTACCATCGCCGTACTGTTTACCTTTTTTGCTGAACACAGGCTGTGAGTTTCAATGCTCATCTGGTCTCTTTGGCTAAGAGGATGACTTTTATGCCACTGAGGAATGGTTGACATTTAAATCTTAGCAGTAACTGTTGGAACACTTCCAGGTTAATCTTGGAAAATTGATTGAAATCCAATTGTTTCTTTTTTCCCCTGAAAGAAATCATAAGAAACTGTTAACAGTGGTTACTTTGGGGGGAGGAGAGTTGTGGGCAGGGCACAAATGAGTTGTGATGGGTGTCCTCTAAGGTGAGGTACCTCCTGGGATTCACACCCCTGTGTTATCCCCTCCTCTTGAGTGTAGACTGAACGTGTTGACTTAACCTCTAGTGTAGACTGAGTGTAGGCTGAACGTGGTGACTTACCACAATTCAGAAGTGACGGATGTCACTTGCATGAAGTTATAGAAAGATGGTGGCTTCCATCTTGGCTGTTTTCTCTTGCTTTCTCTCTTGTTTGCTCACCAGGAGGGAAGCTGGTGGCTATGATGTGGGCTGCCCTAAGCATAGCCCACGTGGCAAGGAACTGAGGGCAGCCTGAAGCCAACAGCCATGAGGAACTGAGATCCTCAGTCCATTGCCAGTGAAGGGCTAAATGCTGCCAACAACCACGTGAGAGAGTTGGAAGATTTTCCCCCAGCTGAGTGTTTAGATGAGATGAAGTCCAGTCAGCAGCTTGACTACAACCCAAGAGACTTAGAGCCAGAGACAGCCAGCTAAGCAGCGCCTAGGTTTCTGACCCACAGAAACTGAGATAATAAATGTTTTGTTAAGTTGCTATATTTTGGGGGTAATTTGTTACTTGGCAGTAGATAACTCATCCAGGAAGTGAGGGGTGGAAAGGAGTTATAATAAGCAGCTTTTACCTTTTATTTTGTGCCTTCTATACTATGAATTTTCTATTTGTATATATTCATTATTAGTACTTTTGGGGTTTTTTTGTTTGTTTGTTTTGACGATAGGAGTTTATTATAAGGCTCTGTGGTGAAATGTCAGGGTAGAGAAAACTTTTAAAAGTACTGTCTACAGGTGTTATTTAAGCAAGTAGATTACGGCAAACTCTGCAAATCAGTTCACTCAACATGAGCGCCACCACCCTCTATTGCCTTCCTGTATGATAGAAGCCAGAAGTCTATAAAAGAACAGCAAACCTATGTTTTCCAGACTCTCTTGCAGCAGGGGACCCATATGTGACCTAGTTTTCACCAAGCCGGCATACTGCTTGTGTAAAACATAGAAGAAATTCACAATTCGAGGTGGTGGTAATTTCTGGCCAATCTGTGGGTGGAGATGCCAATTATTCTGCAGTAACTGTGGCAGAGGTTCTGCGGTCTAGATGCAGATTAGACAATAATCCCAAAGTGCCACTGAGAGGGTGTGGTGACAATAGAGCTTTTGCAAGAACCGTTTTATAGAATAGCTCGCATTACTCATCTGGTGCCATTGTTTCCTGTGGGGTAACATCCAAGATAAGGATTTAACTCACTTCACCACTTCTCTCTTCTCTCCCTTTACTCCTTCCAAAATTTTCTAGTTACATTTCACTTTTCTTTTGGTATCTTCAAACATTAAATAATGTACAGAAAGCTTTACTTTTATTGGTTTAATCAAATTTATTTTGACTTCCTTTAACCCCCCACCCCCAGTTAATCTCTACTCCTCTTTCCTCCAGCTTTATTCCGCTGTACTCCCAGTGAAAAATGTTTGAGTGTAAAAAAAAAAAAAAAAAAAAAAAAAAAAAGGCACTATTAGTAAGTACACTGAACAATAGGTATAATCAAATAAACTTTTGGTCATGCCATGTAAATGGAATTATATTCCTGCCAGATCTCTCCACTTGACTTGGAAAATAAAATTTTCTATGAAAAATATAAGATCAAAATTGAATTGTATAATTTTCTCTCAGTAAGTTAAGAAAAATATAGAAAGGAAGTGGACAAAAATATTAGGATTATTTACTTCCAGATAGTGAGCAATTTATTTTTCTTCTTAAAAAAAATCTAACTGAAGTATAGTTGATTTACAATGTTGTGTTAATTTCTGCTGTACAGCAAAGTGACTCAGTTAATATATATGTGTGTGTATATATATATACATAGAAGAATATATATATATTCTTTTCCATTATGGTTTATCACAGGACATTGAATATAATTCCCTGTGCTATACTGTAGGACTTTGTTGTATATCCATCCTATTAATACTACTTTGCATCTGCTAATCCCAAACTCCTCCCAGCCCTTCCCTCCCCCACTCCCTCCTCTTTGGCAACCACAAGTCTGTTCTCCATGTCTGTGAGTCTGTTTTTGTTTCACAGATATGTTCATTTGTGTCGTATTTTATATTCCACATGTAAGTGATATCATATGGTATTTGTCTTTCTCTTTCTGACTTACTTTGGTTAGTATGATACTCTCTAGGTCCACTATGTTGCTGCAAATGGCATTATTTCATTTTATTTATACATATGTATATATTTATACCACATCTTCTTTATTCATCTGTCTTGGACATTTAGGTTGTTTCCATGTCTCGACTATTGTAAATAGTGCCGTTATGAACATAGGGGTGCACGAATTCTGAGTATATGCCCAGGAGTGGGATTGCTGTATCATATGGTAACTCTATTTTTAGTTTTTTGAAGACGCTCCATACTGTTTTCTGTAATGGCTGTACCAATTTATATTCCCATAAACAGTGTAAGAGGGTTCCCTTTTCTCCATACCCTCTCCAATATTTATTTTTTGTAGACTTTTAAAAAACTTTTTATTTTATATTGGAGTATAGTTGATTAACAATGTTGTGATAGTTTCAGGTATACAGCAACGTGATTCAGTTATACATATACACATATCTATTCTTTTTAAAATTGTTTTCCCATTTAGGTTGTTACATAATATTGAGCAGAGTTCCCTGTGCTGTACAGCAGGTCCTTGTTGGTTATCGATTTTAAATAAAGCCGTGCGTACGACGTGTCAATCCCAAACTCCCTAACTATCCCTTCCCCCCACCCTTTCCCTCTGGTAACCATAAGTTCATTCTCTAAGTCTGTGAGTCTATTTCTGTTTTGTAAATAAGTTCATTTGTATCATTTCTTTTTAGATTCCTCATATAAGTTATATGGTATTTCTCTTTCTCTGACTTACTTCACTCAGTATGACAATCTCTAGGTCCATCCTTGTTGCTGAAAATGGTGTTATTTCATTATTTTAAATGGCTGAGTAATATTCCATTGTATATATGTAGCACATCTTTATCCACTCCTCTGTCAATGGGTGCTTCCACGTCTTGGCTGTTGTAAACAGTGCTGCAATGAACATTGGGGTGCATGTATCCCTTCAGACCATGTTTTCCTCTGGATATATGCCCAGAAGTGGGATTGCAAGATCATATGGTAGTTCTATTTTTAGTTTTCTAAGGAATCTCCATACTGTTCTCCATAGTGGCTGTACCAATTTATGTTCCCACCAACAGTATAGGAGGGTTCCCTTCTCTCCACACCCTCTCCAGCATTTATTGTTTGTGGATTTTTTGATGAGAGCTCTTTTGACTGGTGTGAGGTGATTTCTCATTGTAGTTTTGAGTTTGTAGACTTTTTAATGATGGCCATTCTGACTGGTGTGAGGTGGTACCTCATTGTAGTTTTTGATTTGAATTTCTTTAATAATTAGCAATAAAGAGCATCTTTTCATGTGCCTATTGGCCATCTGTATGTCTTCTTTGCAGAAATGTCTATTTAGGTCTTCTGCCAATTGTTCTATTGGATTGTCTATTTTTTTTTTATATTGAGTTGTATGAGCTGTTTGTATATTTCAGAAATTAAGCCCTTCTTGGTTGCATCATTTGCAAATATCTTCTCCCAGTCTTTCTCTTTTCTATTGTCTTTTCATTTTGTTTATGGTTTCCTTTGCTGTGCAAAAGTAATGGGCAGTTTTTTATTTCCTGTGTTTCTGTTTTCTGTGCTCTCCTAATTTTCTCCAGTATGCATGAGTTATTTTTAAACTAGGAAATAAAAGTTCCTGAAAACATTTTAAGAAGTAAAACCTTCCTTATAACCCACCTAAATGAACAAAATTTTTAACTAATTGTTTAGAAAACTTTGTTCAGAAACCAAATATTTTCCCTAGCAACCCCTCACAGATTTAAAAATAAATAGCTAACAGGTCATTTATTTTTGAGCAAGTTGAAGGCAGAGTCAAAACACATTGCCACTATTTAAGAGCATGTGGCAGGCAGTGAAAGGAAAAGAAGCACAGGAATTTTTGAAGGAAATTTTGAACTCTCAGAACAGTGCTGCTCAAGTGTGGTCTGCAGACTGGCAGCTTCAGTGCTCCCTGAATCTTGTTAGAATATCCTAATTCGGGAGCCCTACCATAGACACTGATTTCAGTTCTCTGCAGGTGGGGCCCAGAAATCTGTGCACCAGTAAGTCCTCTAGGTGATTCTGAGGCACGCTGAAGTCTGAGAAGCACTGCTCCAGAGTTTTAAAAAAATGAACACAGGGCAACTCATGAATTCTATGCCGTGCTAAATTGTCATTTGCATGCAAAGGTAACCATCTCTTGTACGTATAGACCCAGAAAATAAATTTGTCATGATTATTTGAAAGAGGGAGAATTGAATGAAGAAAATTACTTTCACAGTTGATGTGAGAGCTGATAAGGGGAAATGAGACATTTCAAGATGAGCAATAGCAAGAAACAACAGCAAGGCTCTCTGCTGGCAGAACAAAGGAAACCAGAGGCCAGAGTTAACCGGAAGGAAATTACTACTGGCAGACGTGTCTAGCAGGAATGGAGATACAGTAGCCCCATCACCACCCAAAATCCTCAGTTTCACTTTCCACGGTTTCATTTACCTGCAGTCAACTGCAGTCTGAAAATAATGAGTGAGAAGTTTCAATTTGTGAGTTGTTTTATTTTCATTTACTTGAAGTAGAGTTGATTAACAATATTGTGTTAATTTCAGGTGTACAACAAAGTGATTCAGATTTTATATATATATATTTTAATATATATAAATATATAAATATAAATGTATATATTTATATATAAATATAAAATGTAAATATGTATTCTATATATTTTATATTATATATATCATATATATTCAAATATATATTCATATATTTTATATATATATATATGACTTGTTTTTCAGATTCTTTTCCATTATAGGCTGTTACAAGATATTGCATATAGTTCCTTGTGCTGTACAGTAGGTCCTTGTTTATTTTTTATATAGTTCTGTGTATCTGTTAATCCCAAGCTCTTAATTTATTCCCCCCTTTCCTCTTTGGTAACCAGTTTGTTTTCTATGTCTGTGAATCTGTTTCTGTTTTGTACGTTCATTTGTGTAATTTTTTTAGATTTCACATAGAAGTGATATCATATGATATTTGTCTTTCTCTGTTTGACTTCACTTAGTATAATAACCTCTAGGTCCATCCATTTTGCTGCAAATGACATTATTTCATTCTTTTTTATGGCTGAGTAATATTCCATTGTATGTATATATTACCACATCTTCTTTATCCATTTATCTGTTGATGGACATTTCGGTTGCTTCCATGTCTTGGCTATTGTAAAAAGTGCTGCTATGAACATTGGGGTGCATGTATCTTTTTGAATTGCAGTTTTCATCTTTTCTGGACATATGCCCGCAAGTGATTGCTGAATCATATTGTAACTCTATTTTTAGTTTTTCAAGTAACCTCCATGCTGTTCTCCGTAGGGGTTGTACCAATTTACATTCGCATCAACAGTGTAGGAGGGTTCCCTTTTTTCCACACCCTCTCCAAAATTTATTATTTGTAGACTTTTTAAAAAATTAATTTATTTATTTTTGGCTGTGCTGGGTCTTTGTTGCACGCGGGCTTTCTCTAGTTGCGGTGAGAGGGGACTACTCTTTCTTGTGGTGTGTGAGCTTCTCATTGCGGTGGCTTCTCTTGTTGCGGAGAATGGGCTCTAGGTGTGCGGGCTTCAGTAGTTGTGGCACATGGGCTCAGTAGTTGTGGCTCACAGGCTCTAGAACGCAGGCTCAGTACTTGTGGCACACGGGCTTCGTTGCTCTGCAGCATGTGGGATCTTCCCAGACTAGGGCTTGAACCTGTGTCCCCTGCCTTGGCAGGCAGATCCTTAACCACTGCGCCACCAGGGAAGTCCCTCTTAGACTTTTTGATGATGGCCATTCTGACCAGTGTGAGGTGATACCTCATTGTCGTTTTGATTTGCATTTCTCTAATAATTAGTGATGTTGAACATCTTTTCATGTGCCTGTTGGCCATCTGTATGTCTTCTTTGGAGAAATATGTTTCCACCCACTTTTTCAATGGATTGTTTGGTTTTTTGATATTGAACTGTATGAGCTGTTTGTATATTAACAACTAATAAGTTTTAAATTGCTTGCTGTTCTGAGTAGCATGATGAAATCTCAGGCCATTTTGCTCAGTCCCACCCAGGACCTGAAACATCCCTTTGTGCAGGATATCCCTCCCGATAGTCACTTTGTAGCCATCTGGGTTATCAGTCGACTACCACAGTATGGTAGTGCTTGTGTTCAAGTGACCCTTATTTTACTTCATAATGGTCCCAAAGCGCAAGAGTAGTAATGCTGACAATTGGGAAGTGCCAAAGAGAAGCTGGTAAGTGCTTCCTTTAAGTGAAAAGTTGAAAGATCTTGACTTAATAAGGAAAGAAAAAAAATGTATGCTGAGGCTGCTAAGATCTATGTTAAGAATGTATGTCCTATTCACGAAATTGTGAAGAAGGAAAAAGAAATTCATACTACTTTTACGGTCCCACCTCAAACTGCAAAAGTTATGGCCACAGTGAATGATAAGTACTTAGTTAAAATGGTAAAGGCATTCAATTTGTACAGTAAGATATTCTGAGAGAGAAACCACATTTATATCTTTTATTAGAGTATATTATAATTGTTTTATTTTATTATTAGTTGTTAGTCTCTTACTGTGCCTAATTTACAAGTTAAACTTTATCACAGGTACGTATGTATAGGAAAAAACATAGTATATATAGGGTTTTGTACTATCCCAATTTCAGGCACCCACTGGAGGTCTTGGAACATACCCCCTGTAGATAAGGGGGCACTGCTGTATTCCTTGAGACTTACGGGGAGTTGGTGTCTGGGATGCTGAATGAGATGCACAGGGAAAGGGAGAAATACTCTCCTTCTCCCTTCCTCCATCCTTCCAGTTTCTTCCTTCATCTCCCATTGGCCAAACCTTGCTGAAAACCAGCTGACTCAAGCACCTGGGAAAACGTCTTTCACAGGGAAGTCCCTCTATGGCTCGGAACAAGTAGGAGAAGAGTGAGGAAGGAATCCGAGGGCCAGCAGGACTTTGCCCAGGACTGGTGCAAAGTCTTACTTCAATCCACCAAATGATAATGAGGCAGGAGATAGATGGGCCCCAGGCTGAGCAGCTGGAGTTTGTCCCCTGTGGACAGATACTCCAGGATGAAGACAGTAGCAGGAGGATCATAGGAGAGGCTGGGCCCTGCCCAGATAAAAGAGACCACATATTCCTCATTCTCGAAGTCAAGGAGACCTTCCCGACTGTACATGTACAGAAATGGCCCTTGAAGGTCAAAAAGGTAGTGATGTCAACCTACCCATAGGCCTCTTTGCTAGAATCCATCTTGGCTAAGAGATATGCATGCACACAAGGGAGGACCCTGAGATAAACCAAATACAGGCTCAGAGCCTGGAAAAGCAAGATGATTGGCTAAAGGAAACCCAGAAGAAATGCCCCATGTAAGTGATTAAAACTACCATGAGGCGGCCTGTGTGTGCCTGTTCACATGTACTCTTTTTCCTCCTAATAAACATTTGTTTCACTACTTTCTGTTTCTTTGTGGGAATTCATTTCTACAAAGCCGACAGGCCAGGGCCTTGCCACTGGCCACTGGTCCCTGGTGCTCTAGTGGCAAGGATTCAGTGCTCTCACTGCTGTGGCCTGACTTCAATCTCTGGCTGGGAACCAAAATCCTGCTGTGAGCCACTGCAGGCCAAGGCCACCCGAGATAAATAAATCAAAAGAACTAACAAACGGGGAAGTGGTATGACAAGAGGGCAGCAGTCCTTTCTTTGTGGACTTCAGGATCTGTGCCGTCACGCTGAGCCTTGTGTTTAAAAGAGCAACACGTGGTTTGCATTCTGCTGTTGCCATCTTAAAATCCTTGATAATTTTGAACAAAGAGATCCCCCATTTTCATTTTACACTCAGCCCTACAAATTATGGAGCTGGCCTTTAGACAGTAAACATTAAATTATTTAAATATAGAATCATTGTATTCATAATACAGTGTGTAGATGCTATACCTCTTTACAGAAAAGCCTCTATGATAAAAATAATAACAGTGATGGACAAAAATCCTAGTGTATCCCAACAAAAACTTGGAGCTGATATCAGAAGGAAGTTTAAGTGGGTGAATTCCCTTTTCTTCCATAGGAGGAAGTAAATGGATTTTGTTTTGCTTATGAAGATGGATGAAGTTGACTTGAAATATCCACATTCCCATATGTTACTTAACATTAAAATAAGGTCATTCTTAATAACTTTCAAGTTACCAAAGGGAGAAGAGTGAGATGAGCTCAAAGAAAATAGGGGCCACATAGCAAAGATAGGAAATAGGAAAGCACAGTCACACAAAGTGACAGTGAAACTGTCTATAATAATAATACATGTGAGTACTATTTACTCAAGTATTGCATCACAAATTTAAACCAATGAATTAATGTCTGTAAGTGATATAATTAAAACAGGAGGTCTACGGTTACTAGTGTCTACAAGAGATACTCTTAAAACAAGAGGAATCAAAATTTTAAAGAGATGGGAGAAATATGGCGGGCAAAAGCAAACAAAATAAAACATAGGTCACGAGATTACTGTCAAGTTAGTCAAGCAAAGAGCATTAAAGACATGCCTAAGAGTGTCACTTTATATAAATGATGGGTAAAGAAATTCATAAGAAGTTTATAAGTGCCATTGAACCCACAGCATCAAAATATCATGCAAACAATTCTCTTTTATGGGAATAAAGACACAGACCTACTAGAGAATGGACTTGAGGATACGGGGAGGGGGAAGGGTAAGCTGGGACAAAGTGGGAGAGTGACATGAACATATATACACTATCAAACGTAAAATAGATAGCTAGTGGGAAGCAGCCGCATAGCACAGGGAGATCAGCTTGGTGCTTTGTGACCACCTAGAGAGGTGGGATAGGGAGGGTGGGAGGGAGGGAGACGCAAGAGGGAAGAGATATGGAGATATATGTATATGTGTAGCTGATTCACTTTGTTATAAAGCAGAAACTAACACCATTGTAAAGCAATTATACTCCAATAAAAATGTTAAAAAATATATATTTTTTCATGGATGGGCTTCCCTGGTGGTGCAGTGTTTAAGAATCCGCCTGCCAATGCAGGGGACACAGGTTTGCGCCCTGGTCCGGGAGGATCCCATATGCAGTGGAGCAACTCAGCCCGTGTGCCGCAACTACTGAGCCCATGCACCACAATTACTGAAGCCCATGCACCTAGAGCCTGTGCTCCACAGCAAGAGAAGCCACCACAATGAGAAGCCCGCTCGCCGCAACAAAGAGTAGCCCCTGCTCGCCACAACTAGAGAAAGACCGTGCGCAGCAACAAAGATCCAACGCAGCCAAAGATAAACAAATAAAATCAATAAATAAAAATAAAACTTAAAAAAATATATTTTCATGGAAAAGTTTATGAAAATGTAACATGTTGAAGCTAGACAATCCATTAAGTTACAAAGGGAATTCCATTCCAAGAGAGCTAAAATGTGGTAAGATTCCTAGTTATACCTTACCTTTTAGATCTGTATCATCCATTACAATAGCCACTGGTCTGAGTGCAACACTGCAAGTATAAAATAAATACCAGCTTTCTAAGTCTTAGAATGAAAAAATATATAAATCACCATGTTAATAATTTTTATGCTATATGTTGAAATCATAACCTTTTGGATGTGTTGGGTTAAGTAAATTTAATTTGTGGGGTTTTTGCCTTTTCAGTGTAGCTACTGGAAAATTTTAAGTTGCCTATGTGGCTTGTGTTATATTCCATTGGATACTGCTCATCTATATAATCATCTTTATTACTACAGTTTTGATATATTTCATCTGATTTCTTTTTAAATCTTTTTTTTTTTTTTTGCGGTACGCGGGCCTCTCGCTGTTGTGGCCTCTCCCGTTGCGGAGCACAGGCTCCGGACATGCAGACTCAGCGTCCTTGGCTCACAGGCCCAGCCACTCCACGGCATGTGGGATCTTCCCGGACCAGGGCACGAACCCGTGTCCCCTGCATCGGCAGGTGGACTCTCAACCACTGCACCACCAGGGAATCCCTAAAATCATTTTTATTGAAGTTTAGTTAACTTACAATGTTGTGTTAATTTCAGGTGTACAGCAGAGTCATTCAGTTATACATATGTATATATTCTTTTTCAGATTCCTTTCCATTTTGGGTTATTATAAGATATTGAATATAGTTCCCTGTGCTATACAGTAGATCCTTGTTGGTTATCTATTTTATATATACTAATGTATATATGTGAATCCCAAACTCCTAATTTATCTACCCCACCCCCCACTATCCCCTTTGGTAACCATAAGTTTGTTTTCTAAAATTTCTTTAATTTTGCTTTATTTTCATAATAAATGCCTAGTTGAACCTGAGGATTTGCTACTAGGTTTATCTGATGAATTCCGTCTTTTTGCAGTAGAATTAATTTATTCTTATCACTAGCACCAACCCATTTATGTTTCCATGGTTCAATTATTTTATAAAATAATAAGGGAAAAATACAATTTATATTCGGCAAAATAGTAACAGTAAAAGTGGACTGCTGGCTGGCCGACAGGCCCCAGTACTGTGAAAAAATAACTCGGAGAACTTTTGGGTCAACTCAAGTAGGCAACTCTGAATTCAGTACCTCAGAGCTGATGGAGAGGAATCAGTAGTCATTTACAAATGTATACCAGTTCAACTTTTATGAAAATCAAAGGTAAAAAGTCAAAAATTACCTTTAAGACCAAAACTGCTGAAAATGTAAAGAAAATGTGACAGAAACATAACCATAGAAAGAGACAAGTCTCTTTTAGTCAGATGATATAGACAAAAATTACACTATAGCTGAATAATTAATATATATATGTTCTCTCCCTTATTTTGAAAATATATCTCCTTGAAGAAAACTATAAACATACTTTCTGATTGGATCCAAAGATCAACATTGTAGAGATATCACATCTTCCCAAATTTATCAGTGAATTAAATGCAGTTGCAAATAAAAAACTTTGTGAAATGAAATAATTTAAAAGGTCATATAAAAGAATATGTAGCAGAATAGCTGGGAGAAATTCTAAAAAAAAAATGAGGTCAGTTTGACCCTTGCACATGAAAATGCGTGCAGCTATATCAATTAAAATAGTACAGGTAAAGGACCAGACAACGAATGAATCACAGGAAATTGGTATGTGATAAGGATCATTAGTAATCAGTGTGGATATTCAGTCAATGGTTAACTACTTAGGAAAAATAAAGCTTAATTCCTACCTCAGTCCTTAAAGCAAAAAAAAATTCAAAATGGTTCAAAATTTGTGTTATAAAAAATGAAATCATAATATATATACATATTGATCTACATTATGTTACATTACTTTTATGGTTTGTGTTTTATGACTTGTTTACACTTATATCCTTAATCCTTTTTGGATCTAGTCTGTTCCAGTGATATAACTATTACTGTTATTATAGCTTTATTGTGCATTTTAATATCTGCTAGGGACATTTTTCCTTCATTACTTTCTTTTTCAAATATTTTCTAAATATTTCCTCATTTATTCTTCTATATTAATTTTAGAATTAATTTTTATCAAGTTTTATAAGTAATCTTTTGGGATTTCAATGGAAATTGTGCTAAATATACAGATTATTGTGGGAAGAATTGGTATCTTTTTTTTAATTTAATTTTTATTTTATATTGGAGTATAGTTGATTTATGATGGATTAGTTTCAGGTGTACAGCAAAGTAATTCAGTTATAAATATACATATATCCATTCTCTTTTAGACTTTTTCCCATTCAGGTTATTACAGAATATTGAGTAGAGTTCCTGTGCTATACAGCAGATCCTTGTTGATTATCTATTTTATATATAATAGTATGTATATGTTAATCCCAAACTCCTAATTTATTCCTCCCTTCCCCGCCACCTTTCACCTTTGGTAATCATAAGTTTGTTTTCTAAGTCTGAGTCTGTTTCTGTTCTGTAAATAAGTTCATTTGTATCATTTCTTTTTAGATTCCACATATAAGTGATGTCATATGGTATTTGTCTTTCTCTGTCTGACTTCCTTCACTTAGTATAATAATTTCTGAGTCCATCCATGTTGCTACAAATGGCATTACTTCATTTTTTTTTTATAGCTGATTAATATTCTATTGTATATATGTGCCACATCTTCTTTATCCATTCCTCTGTCAATGGACATTTAGGTAGCTTCCATGTCTTGGCTATTGTAAATAGTGCTGCAATGAACATTGCAGTGCATGTATCTTTTCGAATTATGGTTTTCTCCAGATATATGCCAGGAGTGGGACTGTTGGATCATATGGTAGTTCTATTTTTAGTTTTTTAAGGAACCTCCATACTGTTCTCCAAAGTAGCAATTTACACTGTCACCAGCAGTGCAAGAGGGTTCCCTTTTCTCCACACCCTCTCCAGCATTTATTGTTTGTAGATTTTTTGATGATGGCCACTCTGACTGGTGTGAGGTGATATCTCATTGTAGTTTTGACTTGCATTTCCCTTCATGTTAGATTCTTCCTTTTGATTCTTCTAGTGATCAGAAAAAAATAAGTGTGGTAAGTTTCACTGTGATGATTACCATATTGGAGAGAAGTTCCAGTTCATAACGTGTTTCACCTGACACGATTTCTGAATGTTAGTTTCTGTATATGGTGTTAGAGAATGTTCTAATTGTGTTCTTTTACATGTAGCTGTCCAGTTTTCCCAGCACCACTTATTGAAGAGACTGTCTTTTCTCCATTTTATATCCTTGCCCCCTTTGTCATAGATTAATTGACCATAGGTGCATGGGTTTATCTCTGGGCTTTCTATCCTGTTCCATTGATCTATATTTCTCTTTTTGTGCCAGTACCATACTGTTTTGATTATTGTAGCTTTGTAGTATAGTCTGAAGTCAGGGAGTCTGATTCCTCCAGCTCCGGTCTTCTTTCTTAGGATTGCTTTGGCTATTCAGGGTCTTCTGTGTTTCCATACAAATTAAAATTTGTTCTAGTTCTGTGTAAAATGCCATTGGCATTTTGATACGGATTACATTGAGTCTATAGATTGCCTTAGGTAGTATAGTCATTTTGACAATATTGATTCTTCCAATCCAAGAACATGGTATATCTTTCCATCTGTTTGTGTCATCTTCAATTTCTTTCATCAGCATCTTATATTGGGTTGGCCAGAATATTCATTTGGGTTTTTCTGTAACATCGTATGGAATAACCTGAATGAACTTTTTGGGCAACCCAACAGTTTTCAGAGAACAGGTCTTTTGCCTCCTTAGGTAGGCTTATTCCTAGGTGTTTTATTCTTTTTGATGCCATGGTAAATGGGATTGTTTCTTTGATTTCTCTTTCTGATCTTTTGTTGTCACTGTATAGGAATGCAAGAGATTTCTGTGTATCAATTTTGTATGCTGCAACTTTACTGAATTCATTGATGAGCTCTAGTAGTTTTCTGGTAGCATCTTTAGGATTTTCTGTGTATAGTATCATGTCATCTGCAAACTGTGACAGTTTTACTTCTTTTCCAATTTGTATTCCTCTTATTTCTTTTTCTTTTTAGATTGCCATAGCTAGGACTTCCAAAACTATGTTGAATAAAAGTGGCAAGAGTGGAGATTTTTGTCTTTTTCCTGATCTTAGAGGAAATGCTTTCAGCTTTTCACCATTGAGTATGATGTTGGCTGTGAGTTTGTCATAACATATATGGCCTTTATTATGTTGAGGTAGGTTCCCTCTATGCCCACTTTCTGGAGAGTTTTTATCATAAATAGGTGTTGGATTTTGCCAAAAGGTTTTTCTGCATCTATTGAGATGATCATATGGTTTTTATTCTTTAATTTGTTAATGTGGCATATCACACTGATTTGCGGATATTGAAAATTCTGTGCATCCCTGGTATAAATCCCACCTCATCATGATGTATGATCCTTTTAATGTATTGCTGGATTTGGTTTGCTAGTATTTTGTTGAGGATTTTTGTGTCTATGTTCATCAGTGACATTGGCCTGTAATTTTTTTTGTGTGGTATCTTTGATTCTGTATCAGGGTGATGGTGGCCTCATAGAATGAGTTTGGGAGTGTTCTTCCTCTGCAGTATTTTGGAAGAGTTTTAGGATAGGTGTTAGCTCTTCTCTAAATGTTTGATAGAATTTGCCTGTGAAACCGTCTGGTCCTGGACTTTTTGTTTGTTTGGGAGTTTTTAAATCACAATTTCAATTTCAGTACTTGTGATTGGTCGGTTCCTATTTTTTGTTTCTTCCTGGTTCAGTTTTGGAATGTTGTACCTTTCTGAGGATTTGTCCATTTCTTCTAGGTTGTCCATTTTATTGGCATAGAGTTGCTTGTAGTCGTCTCTTAGGATCCTTTGTATTTCTGTGGTGTCTGTTGTAATTTCCCCCTTTTCATTTCTAATTTTATTGATTTGAGCCTGCTCCCTTTTTTTCTTGATGAGTCTGGCTGAAGGTTTATCAATTTTGTTTATCTTTTCAAAGAACCAGATTTTAGTTTCATTGAACTTTTCTATTATTTTCTTCATCTCTATTTTACTGATTTCTGCTCTCATCTTTATGGTTTCTTTCTTCTAATTTTGGGTTTTGTTTTTGTTCTTTTCTCTAGTTGCTTTAGGTGTAAGGTTAAGTTGTTTATTTGGGGTTTTTCTTGTTTCCTGAGGCAAGATAGTATTGCTGTAAACTTTCCTCTTAGAACTGCTTTTGCTGCATCCCACTGGTTTTGGGTCATCATGTTATCATTTTCATTTGTCTCTGGGTATTTTTTGATTTATTCTTTGATCTCTTCAGTGATCCACTGGTTTAGTAGCATATTGTTTGGCCTCCATGTGTTTGTGGTTTTTAACAGTTTTTTTTCTTGTAGTTGCTTTCTAATCTCATAGCGTTGTGGTTGGAAAAGATGCTTGATATGATTTCAATTTTCTTAAATTTATTTAGGCTTGCTTTATGGCCCAGCATGTGATCTATCATGGAGAATGTTCTATGTGTATTCTGCTGCTTTCAGATTATGCTCTATAAATTTTCAGTAAGTCCATCTGGTCTAATGTGTCATTTAAGGTCTGTGTTTCCTTATTGATTTTATCTCTAGGTGATTAGTCCCCCACTATTATTGTGTTACTGTCAATTTGTCTTTTTATGGCTGTTAGCATTTGCCTTATATATTGAGGTGCTCCTATGTTGGGTGCATAAATATTTACAATTGTTACATCTTATTCTTGGATTGATCCCTTGATCATTATGTAGTGTCCTTCTTTTTCTCTGTAACAGTCTTTATTTTAAAGTCTATTTTGTCTGATACGAGTATTGTTACTCCAGCTTTCTTTTGATTTCTATTTGCATGGAATACCTTTTTCCATACCCTCACTTTCAGTCTCTGTGTGTCCCTAGATCTGAAGTGGGTCTCCTGTAGACAGCATATATACGGGTCTTGTTCTTGTATCTATTCAGCCACTCTGTGCCTTTTGGTTGGAGCATTTAATCCATTTACATTTAATAATTTAAGGTAATTATTGTTATGTATGTTCTTATTGCCATTTTCTTAATTGTTTTGGTAGGTGTTTTTTCTTCCTCTTTTTTCTCTCCTCTTGTGATTTGATGACTATCTTTATTTTTATTTTTTCATTTATTTATTTGGCTGTGCCGGGTCTTACTTGCAGCATGCAGGGTCTTCATTACCACGTGCTGGATATTTAAGTTGTAGCATGCAGGATCTTTACTTGTGCTATGCAGGCTCTTAGTTGCAGCATGCGGATCTAGTTCCCTGACCAGGGATCAAACTTGGGCCCCCTTCACTGGGAACACAGAGTCTTAACCACTGGACCACCAGGGAAGTCTCTAATGACTATCTTTAGTGTTGTGTTTGGATTGCTTTTTCTTTTGTGTGTGTATCTACTGTAGATTTTTGATTTGACGTTCCTATGAGGTTTTGGTGTAGCAGTCTATATACATACAAGATTGTTTTAAGTTGCTGGCCTCTTAATTTCAAATTCATTTCCATTATCTCGCATTTGTACTCTCTTCTTTTCATGATTGATGGTTTTGATATCATGTTTGTGTGGATGATGTCCTTCCTTTACTGTATGTTTGCCTTTACCAGTGAGCTTTCCCATTCCTAATTTTCTTGTTTCTAGTTGTGGCCTTTTCTGCCTGGAGAAGTTCTTTTAGCATTTGTTGTAAAGCTGGTTTGGTGTTGCTGAATTCTCTTAGCTTTTGCTTGTCTGTAAAGCTTTTGATTTCTCCCTTGTATCTGAACAAGAGCCTTGCTGGGTAGAGTATCCTTGGTCATGGGTTTTTCCCTTTTATCACTTTAAATATATATGCCACTCCCTTCTAGCCTGCAGATTTTCTGCTGAAAAAATCAGTTGATAACCTCATGGATATTCCCTTGCATGTTAAGTTGTAGCTTTTCCCTTGTTGCTTTTAATATTTTCTCTTTGTCTTTAATTTTTGTCAGTTTGATTAATATGTGTGTCAGTGTGTTCCTCCTTGGTTTATCCTGTATTGGACTTGCTGCACTTCCTAGATTTGAGCATTTCCTTTCCCATGTTAGGGAAATTTTCAGCTATTGTCTTCTCAAATATTTTCTCGGGCCCTTTCTCTTTTTCTTCTCCTTCTGGGATCTCTAATATGAATTTTGGTGCATTTAATATTGTCCCAGAGGTCTCTGAGACGGTCCTCATTTCTTTTCATTCGTTTTTCATTATCCTGTCCCAGAATGGGGACAGTGGTGGCAGTGATGTCCACCATTCTGTCTTCCAGCTCACTTAGTTGTTCTTCTGTCTCATTTATTCTGCTATTGATTCCTTCTGGTGTGTTTTTCATTTCAGTTATTGTATTGTTTGTTTGTTCTTTAAATCTTCTTTTCGTTAAACATTTCTTGTATCTTCTCGGTCTGTGCCTCCATTCTTTTTCTGAGATCTTGGATTATCTTTACTACCATTACTCTGATTTTTTTTTTTGTTATGATTTTTGGGTGCATTGGGTCTTCATTGCAGCACATGGGATCTTCATTGCAGCATGCAGGATCTTCATTGTGGTGTGAAGGCTCTTTGTTGTGGCACATGGGCTTCTCTCTAGTTGTGGCGTGTGGGCTTCTCTCTAGTTGTGGCACGTCAGCTTCTCTCTAGTTGTGGCATGTGGGTTTTCTCTCTCTAGTTGTGGTGCGCCGGCTCCAGAGTGGGTGGGCTCTGTAGTTGTAGTGTGCGGGCTCCAGAGTGCATGGACTCTGTAGTTTGTGGCACACGGGCTCTCTAGTTGAGGTGCTCAGGCTCGGTAGTGTGGCACAGAGGCTTAGTTGCTCTGTGGCATGTGGGATCTTAGTTCCTGATCAGGGATCGAACCCACCTCCCCTGTTTTGGAAGGCAGATCCTTTACCACTGGACCACCAGGGAAGTCCCCTGATGTCTTTTACAGGTAGATTGCCTATCCCACTTCACTTAGTTGTTCTTCTGGGGTTTTTATCTTGCTCCTTCGTCTGGAACATATTTCTCTGCCATCTCATTTTTTCTGACTTCCTGTGTTTGTGTTCTCCTTTCTGTGGGCTGCAGGATTATAGGTCCTCTTGTTTCTGGTGCCTGCCCCATGGTGGGTGAGGTTGGTCCAGGGGCTTGTGCAGGCTTCCTGGTGGGATGGACTGGTGGCTGCTCACTGGTGGGTGGAGCTGCATCCTTTTCCTCTGATGGGCAGGGCTGTGTCAAGGGGTGTGTTCAGAGGTGGTTGTGAACTCAGTACAACATTAGGCAGTCTGTCCATTGATGGGTGGGGCTGTGCTCCCCATCTGCTCATTGTTTGGCCTGAGGCGTCCCAGCATTGGAGCCTGCAGGTCTTTGGTTGGGGCCGGGTCTCAGTGCCAAAATGGCGACCTCCAAGAGACCTCACACTGGTCAGTATTCCCTAGTGCCTCTACCACCTGTGTCCTTGTCCCCACAGTGATCCACAGCCAACCCCCACCTCCCCAGGAGACCCTTCAGAACCCACAGGCAAGTCTAGCACAGACTCCTATGGAGTCACTGCTTTGTGTTGGGTCCCAGTGCATGTGAAATCTTATGTGCGCCCTGAAAGAGTGGAGTCTCTGTTTCCCTCAGTCCTGTAGAGCTCCTGCATTCAAGCCCCACTGGCCTTCAAAACCAAATGCTCTGGGGGCTCCTCTTCCTGATGCCAGACCTTCAGGCTTGGGAGGCTGACATGGGGCTCAGAATTCTCACTCCTGTGGGAGAACCTCTGCAATGTAATTATTTTCCAGTTTGTGGGTCACCCACCCAGTGGGTATAAGATTTGATTATATCATGAAAGCACCCCTCTTACTGTCTTGTTGTGGCTTCTTCTTTGTCTTTGGATTTAAAATATATTTTTGGTAGGTTCTGATCTTTTTTGTCGATGGTTCTTCAGCAGTTAGTTGTGGTTTTTGTGTTTTCGTGACAGGAGGTGAGCTCAGCTTCCTCTACTCCACCATCTTGTCCTGAATTGAGAGGCTGCTTTTAGTTTGGATGCTTGTTGCCTCTTTCCTCAATGTGTGCTGGCTGTTACTCCCTTTATATGGGGTATGTAGGTGCAGCGGTCTGTGCTTCCTCCTGGTATAGCAGGGGCAGCAACTGGAACCTGCCCACGGGCCTCCCAGCAGTAGTAGCAGCCCATGCACTCCTGGGACAGCACTTGGTGTCCACTCCTGGGTCCCGTAGCAGCAGCAGTGACCCACACACTCCTGGGCAGCGGTTGGTGTCTGCTCCTGTGTCTCCCAGCATTGGCGACTGCACATGCACTTCTACGATAGCAGGGGCAGTGATTGGCACCCGCTTTCATGTTTCCCAGTGGTGGCAGCAGCCCACACACTCCCAGAACAAAGGGGGCAGTGACCAGAGCCCACTCATGGGTCTCTTAGCATTGGCGGTGGCTCATGCCTGCCTCTGGAGCCCACGATGGAGGCGGTGGCTTGCACCCGCCCCTGGAGCTCATGTAAGTGGTGTCCTGTTGCCTGAGAGTGTGCACAGGGAAAGAAGCTCCTATGGTGGTCTCACCCCTCTCCTCATGCCCCCGCCCCCAGCAATGGTTTTCTTGCCCTTGCGGAATTCTGAGGTCTTCTGCCAGTGTTCAGTAGCTGTTCTGTGTGAATCGTCCCACTTGTAGATGTGTTTTTTATGTGTTTGCAGTAGGAGGTGAGCTCCACATTCTACTCCTCTGCCACCTTGATTCCTTCCCCCCCAAGAATTCGTATGTATAATTTTAAACCCTCTCATCCAGAAATCGGAGTTGTCTGTCCATTTGTTCAATTATTCATATGTCTCCATACGTTTGTTTTCTTCATATTGATCCTTTATATTTCTTTTTTACATTTTGCTTCTAAGTATCTTATAAGTTAAGTCCCTATTATAGTTTCTTTTTTCTTGCAGCTTAGTTGCAGAGGTTTGAGTTAATTGTGCTCATCAGTCTGTACGAGGCTTCATGCTCACTTGTATTTTTCTGTTCATTTGGTTATCAGTTATCCGTTCTACCATTGGGTATGTGTATGTTTGATTAGACTAGGTTGTGCTCTCTAGAATGGCTGTGTCAGTGTTGGTCTTCCTGGTGTCACACTTTGCAGTGTGCATCTTTAGGGGTCATCAGATACCTCAGTGGTGAATTCCATGCAGGTGTGGAAACCCTTTCTCTGCAGGTCCCTTTTCCCCAGGATCTTGGCTCCTTGATCCCTAGCTGCCTTGGTAAACCTGAACTCCAGTTAGGTCTCCCCATTCGAGTGAGACTGTGTCAACCCCTAGTTCACTGTTGGACTCTGTTGGACCTCTTTACCCTGCACTGTGAATTAATAAACGCTCTGTAGGTTAAAGCTCTGGAAGAGGTCCAGCTCATCTCTGAGAATTTCTTTCCTCTCTCCAAGGTCCTGACTACCTTGGTTGATCTCCGATACCTTCAAACAGGTTTGTTTTGTTTTCATGGGGGTGTTGTCATCTCCCAGCTTTTATTGTTGGGCAAGCCAGATATTAGCCACTCTGTCAGAGCCAAGCGCAAGCCCCTCCAATCATTAGCTTTGTTAAAAAATTAATTTATTTTATTTATTTTTGGCTGCATTGAGTCTTTGTTGCTGCACATGGGCTTTTCTCTAGTTGCGGCGAGCGTGGGCTACTCTTCATTGCAGTGCGTGGGCTTCTTATTGCTGTGGCTTCTCTTATCGTGGAGCAAGGGCTCTAGGCATGCAGGCTTCAGTAGTTGTGGCACTCAGGCTCAGTAGTCGTGGCATGTGGACTCTAGAGCGCAGGCTCAGTAGTTGTGGCACACGGGCTTAGTTGCTCTGCGGCATGTGGGATCTTCCCGGACCAGGGCTCGAACCCATGTCCCCTGCATTGGCAGGCAGATTCTTAACCACTGTGCCACCAAGGAAGCCCCAGTCATTAGCTTTTAATTAGTTAAGGTACACTGTGTCCTTTCACTTGAAGTCATGGTTGTGATCACATTTTTATCAATTGGGCAATTAAAATTAAGGAAATAAATTGTCCCAAAATATGAAAGCCAGGTTATGCGCTCAAGATTGCATGACTAGGAAGACATTTGCTTTAAGAATTTGGGATTTTTGGAGACTATTTATTAATGGACAATCTAACATTGTGGAATAGGTCTCTACTCTCTTCTTTGACAAAATCCACTTTTTTCATGGTCCTAACAGGTACCAAGGCTCAGATACTGATCTGAAACTCAAGATGTAGAAAGGACACATACTCTTTCACAAAATAACACTGAAGATGTGCCTGTGGAATTATTAAGGCAGAGGAAAGGACCTAAATATCTAATAGGTAATGAGATTCCCTCCATTCTCTGAATCTGGAGGGAGTCCTCTCTGTTCTGGCTGAACCTAGTGGAGCTGAATCACAGACAGCTTCTGTCAGAAGCTGTGCTCAAGCCCTCAGGGTGTGGGTGGTAGGAAACCTGTTAAAATGAGTCCCTCTGGGGCCTGGGAAGAGAGAGGTTGGAGGGGGTTTCCCTGCTGAGTGTGACAGGTGGCCATGTGTGACCCTGAGGGTTTAGCATGAGCAAGTTTGCTGCAAATTGAACTATTGTAACCTAATTTTATGAACTAGGAAGACAAATTGGAGAAGTGTGTCCTCAGCTTAGCATGGCAGCCTCTGCATGGCTGGAATATTATTTGTTTAAAATAAACATAAACAAATATGTCTATAATGTTATATAAACTGTTCTAAGTCAAGGATGCATCTTCCCTATTCCCTACTTGCCTAATTGGCTTTAGTGATCACGGGCTTCAGACAGGACCATTCTGGGTTCTAACCAGACCATCTCATGGATGCATCTGATCAGCAGACTACAGCGTTTTTCTAGGTCTATCTTGGGAAGGCAGCCTTTCCCTTTCCACGGTGGGGAACTACCCAGACATGGAAAGGGTGTTCAGGAGATTTGGAGCACTCATGAATGACAGATTCCCCTACAGATGGAGATCTCAGGGACAGAAAGCAGCAAAAATTGACTGCCTCTGATCTTAAAAGAAAAAAGAAAGCAGAGAAAATAAATCTTAAAAAAATAAAACACACAGGCTGTGGTACTTATCACCTGTTGAAGGGTTATTCCATGCCAAACCCCTTAAAGCCTTACCACCACCCTTCAAGGTGGGCATTACCATGCTCATTTCAGAGAGGAACAAGCTGAGGCATTAAGAGGTGAAGTAGACTGTCCCAGGTCCCACTGGTGGTGTGTGGCAGGACCAGGATGATGCACAGGTATCCCCCTCTGAGACCTGGACTTCTCACCAGCATGCCAGACTGTCTCTCCTTTTTGATGTGGAGCTCAGTGGCCAGAGGCTTTCACTGTTCAGTGCTGGTGTTTATAATTATGACAAAGTTAAATGGTGACTCTGACAAAAAAGGCCAGCAGATGTACCATGGATAGAAAGATTTCCACTAAACGTGGAAATCTTTTTTTTAATTTTTGCACTTTCTAGAGAAAATTTAAATATATTTTAAAAATTCATATATGTGGATAACTTTTGTGACAAATGATAGAATTTTCTACAGTTGTTCTATGAATGCACATGAGTTGTGGCATTTTATATAAACTGCATTGCAGCCGAGATTCTCACAAATACGGGGAGGGAGGAGGTGACCATTTACTAGTGTCCATGGAAAATAGAAAGACCTTTATTTTTGACCTCAATATTTTTGACCTCAAGCACTGTTCCCTGTACAAAATTTCATTCTGTGTGGATCAGAGTTAAGCAACAACCAGCACAGGAACCAGCTGGCAACAAGCCCGGGATCTAAGATGGCACATGAACTACGTGAACTTTCCCAGGCTTTGTGGAAAATCTGCCCATTAGAAGCTAAAATGTCCTATTGGTCCAATTTTAGAACTTTCCCTCTGAGTCTTTACAAAGTGCTAGAAATCTGAGGGGTGGCGAGTGTAAGGGGTTACAGGGGGCTCTGTCTGACCCACAAGTGGAATGGCGCTCGGTCTGGCCTGTGTCTGGTGCTCATTAGCCTCATGGCTTTTCTGGCCTCAGTTTTGTGGCCATTTTGGTCACTTTTCTGGCCTTGATTTTCCTCCACTATTAAGTAAAAGTTACTGTGACACAGATGTCTTTATTTCTGGGCCGTAGGGAATTTTAACACACTAATATGCTTTTTAAAATACCCAAGGAGTGGGGGAGAGTTTGTAATATTTCTCAAACTTATCACACCACAAAGGCCCTTGTTTTCTGAGCTTGATGAGAGGTTGGTGTTCCACGGAACACTTTTGGGAAGCACTGGGCTGTAGAGAGTTCTGAAGACTTAATTCTAATGTTCTACATTTGTTCTGAAGGTGATAACGTCTCTCTCTTTTTTGTATTCAGAAACATTTATCTTGTACTATAACGTGGTGGGTCAACTTAGGTACAATAAGAAAAGCAGAACAGGAAGTAAAGGAAAACATCCACTCATTCATTCAACAAACATGGGATGTCCACTAAGAGCCATGTATTACGCCCGCTCTTGGCGTTAGACTGTAGAGACTTGAATCATCATTTGGAGGTCTGTTAGAGTAGTTGTTTGCCATCTGCGAGTTCCAAGGAGTTCTGAGTGCCCAGTCTTTGAGACTATGGATCCATTACATTGGATTGAGTAGGAGAGAGTGCTGTGACAATAACTCAACAGTTATTGTCACAATAAGACAGAACAGCCAGAAACACTAAATAAAGCCAGGAAAACCACTTACCTATTCAGGGAAAACTGGAAAAATTTATCCCAAGGTGTTAATAGTGATTACCACTAGGTGTTGTAATTATGGGCAACTTTTGTGATTTTAGTTTTTTAATTCTTTTTTTTAAAATGAACATGTATACCTTTTGTAACAAGAGAAGAATAAATGAGCTGTATTTAGTGTTTTTAAAATTATGGCTAGGACATTGATCTAAGTGACAAGTCCATTTCAGAATAATGAAGTTTCAAGGAAAAGTGGTAAAGGAAAAGGAGATAGGTAAATGATTTGATATTTCATTTTTAAGCAGCGAGAAAAGAGCAGGGAGTTAAAATATTTGGTGCTCTCACCTGAATTCCTATAGCAGCATTTACCAATGGTGAGTAAATGGTGAGCTTTCTCCCCAGCACTGGGTGAACCCCCTAAAGGGACATATGCTCTCAGCCAGCCCTCCATGCCAGGAGGAAGATTCCCCAAGTTCTTTCCTGGCCCCTCCCTCCCCCAGTGATGCCTGCTCTTCATCTTTCCTCAATATCTCAGTGTCCAGGTGAATGGCCCAAACAACTCACATACCCATCTCCAGTGACCATCCCTTCAGCTACCCACTGCCAAGGCCACACTGTAAACCTTGCAGTTAGCTACCTGGAATTACTCGTCTCAGAAAACTGTAACTCAGGCACCCCGTTCTCTGACCACAGTCTCCTGTCCTCCCAGCTGAGCACTTCTTCCTTCTCTTCTCTTTGGCTTCATCATAGCCTACATATGTTTGGTCTTCCCCATCCTCAACTGTGCTCCAGTCAAACCCATCTCATCCCTCACATTGGCTCCAAGAGCATATATCTCTCTGTTAATGTCCACCTCTCTACTTCACTGTCCCCGTCTCCAGCCCAACTACTGAGAAGGTCACACAGCCTCGCAGAGCAATGGGCACAGACTTGTGTTCTCTGACCTCAAGGGGACCTTCACACAGCCTCGCATGGAAGCTCATCTTCCATTCTTTGACAATGGTGTGAAATCCTCACAACTTGAATATAGCCCCAAGCTCTCCTTTTCCCTACTCTGTTTAAAGCAAACAGTCTCCTCTTCTCTTTTCCAAAGAAACTAGTGGCCATTGGGCAGAACTCCCTCACCTTCCTGCATGTCCCTCTACTGATTGATTTGTATCCCCCATCCTCACAGAGCACTGAGTTGAGCTTCCTGTGCTTTATAGCATGTTCCCACTAGCTATCTATTTTACACATGGCAGTGTATATATGCTAATCCTGATCTCCCAATTGGTCCCACCCTCCCCTTCCTGCCCCGGTGTCCACATGTCCATTCTCCGTGATGTCCTAGATGTGTGGGATGGCTGGGGGGTGGGAGGGAGGTCTAAGACGGAGGGGATATATGTATACATATAGCTGATTCACTCCATTGTATAGCAGAAACTAACACAACATTGTAAAGCAATTATACTCCAATAAAAAAAATCACAAGACTTGAAAGATGAAAAAGTTGTCTTTTCATCTTGTTTATGGTTTCTTTTGCTGTGCAAAAGCTTTTAAGTTTAATTAGGTCCCATTTTTTATTTTTGTTTATATTTTCATCACTCTGGGAATTGGGTCAAAAAAGATCTTGCCGTGGTTTATGTCAAAGAGTGTTTTTCGTATGCTTTCCTCTAAGAGTTTTATAGTGTCCGATCTTACATTTAGGATTTTAATCCACTTTGAGTTTCTTTTTGTGTGTGGTGTTAGGAAGTGTTCTAATTTCATTCTTCTACATGTAGCTGTCCAGTTTTCCTAGGACCACTTACTGAAAAGACTGTCCATTGTATGTTCATGCCTCCTTTGTTGTAAATTAGGTGACCATACGTGCATGGTTTTATCTCTGGGCTTTCTATCCTGTACCATTGATCTATATTTCTGTTTTTGCGCCAGTACCATACTGTCTTGATTACTGTAGCTTTGTAGTATATTTTGGAGTTGGGGAGCCTAATTCCTCCAGCTCCACTTTTCTTAAGATTGCTTTGGCTATTCAGGGTCTTCTGTGTTTCCATACAAGTTGTAAAAATTTTGGTTCTAATTCTGTAAAGAACGCTGTTGGTAATTTGATAGGGATTGCATTGAATCTGTAGATTGCTTTGGTTAGCATAGTCATTTTCACAGTGTTGATTCTTCCAATCCAAGAACATGGTATATCGCTCCATCTGTTTATGTCATCTTTAATTTCTTTCCTCAGTGTTTTGTTTTGTTTTGTTTTGTTTTTTTGCGGTATGCAGGCCTCTCACTGTTGTGGCCTCTCCTGTTGCGGAGCACAGGCTCCAGACGCGCAGGCTCAGTGGCCATGGCTCACGGGCCCAGCTGCTCCGCGGAATGTGGGATCTTCCCAGACCAGGGCACGAACCCGTGTCCCCTACATTGGCAGGCAGACTCTCAACCACTGTGCCACCAGTGAAGCCCTCCTCAGTGTTTTATAGTTACCTGAGTACAGGTCTTTTGCCTCCTTAGGTAGATTTATTCCTAGGTATTTCATTCTTTTTGCTATGATGGTAAATGGGATTGTTTCCTTAATTTCTCTTTCTAATCTTTTGCTTTTAGTGTATAGGAATGCAAGAGATTTCTGTGCACTGATTTTGTGTCCTGAAATCTTACCAAATTCATGGATTAGTTCTAGTAGTTTTGTTTTTTTTTTTTTTTTTTTTTTTTACAGAAGTTTATTCTTAAATGTACAGTAGGTTCCAAGACACCACTGCATTCTAGCTATAGGTGGCAACAGATGTATGGCAGGGAATCCAAATGTTTAATCCACATGTTTAAACAGGAATGGAATTAAGGATCATCATTGCCTCAGGCACAAGGAACAGCTTACTTTTTGCCAGACTTCTTAAGACTTTCCCTGCCACCTTTGCTTTTAGCTCCTTGAGTTTCTTTTGCTCCTCCTCCTGTCTCTGCTTGAATGCCTTATCTTCCTCATCCATCTCCTTGGCTTGCTTCTTAGGCTGCTTCGGGGGCTTCTATTTGCCACCTTTGCAGCCCAACATGGCACCTGCCGCCCCTTCCCCAGACCCTGCCACCCTGCTTCCCTGGTGGTGCAGTGGTTAAGAATCTGCCTGCCAATGCAAGGGACACGGGTTTGAGCCCTGGTCTGGGAAGATCCCACATTCTGTGGAGCAACTAAGCCCATGCTCCACAACTACTCAGCCTGTGGTCTAGAGCCTGTGAGCCACAACTACTGAACCCGAGCACCACAGTTACTGAAGCCCATGCGCCTAGAACCCATGTTCCACAAGAGAAACCACCACAACAAGAAGCCCTCACACTGCAATGAAGAGTAGCCCCCACTGGCCACGACTAGAGAAAGCCCCCGCGCAGCAACTAAGACTCAATGCAGCCAAAAACAAACAAACAAATAAATAATAAAGTTTTTAAAAGTTCGCAACACAAGAAAAAACAACATATAACTATGTGAAGTGATGTATGTTTAAAAAGAATCTTTAGGGTTTTCTATGTATAGTATCACGTCATCTGCAAAAGTGACAGTTTTACTTCTTTTCCAATCTGTATTCCTTTTATTTCTTTTTCTTCTCTGATTGCTGTGGCTAGGACTTCCTAAACTATGTTGAACAGGAGTGGCGAGAGTGGACATCCTTGTCTTGTTCCTGATCTTAGTGGAAATGCTTCTAGTTTTTCCCCATTGAGGATGATGTTTGCTGTGGTTTGTCATATATGGCCTTTGTGATGTTGAGGTAGGTTCCCTCTATGCCCATTATCTGGAAAGTTTTTATCATAAGTGGGTGTTGAATTTTGTCAGAAGCTTTTTCTGCATCTATTGAGATCATATGTTTTTTATTCCTTAATTTGTTAATATGGTGTATCACATTGATTGACTTCTGTATATTGAGGAATCCTTGCATTCCTGGCATAAATCCCAGTTGATCATATGTATGATCCTTTTAATGTGTTGTTGGATTCTGTTTACTAGTATTTTGTTGAGGATTTTTGCGTCTATGTTCATCAGTGATATTGGTCTGTAATTTTCTTTTTTTGTGATATCTTTGTCTGGTTTTGGTAGCAGGGTGATGGTGGCCTTATAGAACAAATTTGGGAGTGTTCCTCTCTCTGAAATTTTTTGGAAGAGTTTGAGAAGGGTAAGTGTTAGCTCATCTCTAAACGTTTAATAGAATTCACGTGTGAAGCCATCTGGTTCTGGACTTCTGTTTGTTGGAAGATTTTTAATTACAGTTTCAATTTCATTACTTGCAGTAGGTCTGTTTATATTTTCTAATTCTTCCTGGTTCAGTCTTGGAAAATTGTTCCTTTCCAATAATTTGTTCATTTCTTCGTGGTTGTCCATTTTATTGGCATATAGTTGTTTGTAGTAGTCTCTTATAATCTTTTGTATTTCTGCGGTGTCAGTTATGATCGCTCCTTTTTCATTTCTAATTTTATTGATTTGAGTCCTCTCCCTCTCTTTCTTGATGAGTCTGGCTAAAGGTTTATCAATTTTGTTTACCTTCTCAAAGAACCATCTTTTAGTTTTATTGATCTTTGCTACTGTTTTCTTTGTTCCTATTTCATTTATTTCTGCTCTGATGTTTATGATTTCTTTCCTTCTACTGATTTGGGTTTTCTTTGTTCTTCTTTCTCTATCTGTTTTAAGTGTAGGGTTAGATTGTTTATCTGAGATTTTCTTGTTTCTTGAGGTGAGATTGAATTGCTACATACTTGCTTCTTAGAACTGCTTTTGCTGAGTCCCATAGGTTTGGGGTTATTGTGTTTTCATTGTCATTTGTTTCTATGTATTCTTTTATTTCCTCTTTGATTTATTCAGTGATCTCTTAGTTATGTATTAGCACACTGTTTAGCCTCCATGTATTTGTGTTTTTTACAGTTTTTTCCTGTAACTGATTTCTAATCTCATAGTGTTGTGGTGGGAAGAGATGCTTGATACAATTTCAGTTTTCTTAAATTTTCTGAGGCTTGATTTGTGATCCAAGATGTGATTTGTCCTGGAGAATGTTCCATGTGCACTTGAGAAGAAAGTGTATTCTGCCACTTTTTGGGGGAATGTCCTATAAATGTCAATTAAATCTGTCTCATCTATTGTGTCATTTAAAGCTTTCGTTTCCTTATGTATTTTCTGTTTGGATAATCTGTCCATTGGTGTAAGTTGGGTGTTAAAGCCCCCTACTATTATTGTGTTATTGTCAATTTCCCCTTTTATGGTTGTTAGCACTTGCCTTATGTATCTCTTGTAACAGTCTTTATTTTAAAGTCTGTTTTGTCTGATACAAATATTGCTACTCCAGCTTTCTTTTGATTTCCATTTGCATGGAATATCTTTCTTCATCCCCTCACTTTCAGTCTGTATGTGTCCCTAGGTCTGAAGTTGGTCTCTTGTAGACAGCATATACATGGATCTTGTTTTTGTATCCATTCAGCCAGTCTGTGTCTTTCATTTGGGGCATTTAGTCCATTTACATTTAAGGTAATGATTGATATGTATGTTCCTATTACCATTTTCTTAATTATTTTAGGTTTGTTTTTGTGGGTCTTTTTCTTGCCTTGTGTTACCCGCCTAGAGAAGTTCCTTTAGCATTTGTTGTAAAGCTGGTTTGGTGGTGCTGGGTTCTCTTAGCTCTTGCTTGTCTGTAAAGCTTTCGATTTCTCTGTCAAATCTGAATGAGATCCTTTTTGGGTAGAGTAATCTTGGTTGTAGGTTTTTCTCTTTCATCATTTTAAGTATATCCTGCCATTCCCTTCTGGCCTGCATAGTTTCCACTGAAAAATCAGCAAATATCCTTATGGGGATTCCGTTGTATGCTATTTTTTGCTTTCCCCTTGCTACTTTTAATATTTTTTCTTTGAATTTAATTTTCATTAGTTTGATTAATATGTATCTTGGTATGTTTCTATTATGGTTTCTCCTGTATGGGACTCTCTGTACTGCATAGATTTGGGTGGCTATTTCCTTTCCCATGTTAGGGAAGTTTTCATGATAATCTCTTTGAGTATTTTCTCAGACCCTTTCTTTTTCTCTTCTTTTTCTGGGACCACTATAATTTGAATGTTGGTGTGTTTAGTGTTGTCCTAGAGGTCCCTGAGATTGTCTTCAATTCTTTTCATTCTTTTTTCTTTATTCTGCTCCTTGGCAGTTATTTCTCTCATTCTGTCTTCTGGCTCACTTATTCGTTCTTCTGCCTCAGTTATTCTGTTATTGATTCCATCTAGTGTATTTTTCATTTCAGTTATTGTGTTGTTCATTTCTGTTTGTTCTTTAGTTCTTCTAGGTCTTTTTAAAACATTTATTGTATTTTGTCGATCTGTGCCTCCATTCCATTCCCAAGATTCTGGATCATCTTTACTGTCATTACTCTGAATTCTTTTTCAGGTAGGTTGCCTATTTCCTCTTCATTTATTTGGTCTTGTAGGTTTTTACCTTTCTCATTCATCTATAACATGTTTTTGTCATCTCACTTTTTTGTTGTTGTTGTTGGGTGGGATTGTGTTCCTGTTTTACTGGTTGTTTGGCCTGAGGAGTCCAACTCTGGAGTTTGTAGGCTGGTGGGTAGAGCCGGGTCTTGGTGCTGAGATGAGGACCTCCAGGAGACCTCACTCCAATGAATATTCCCTGGGGTCTAAGGTTCTCTGTTAGTCCAGTGGTTTGGACTTGGAGCTCCCATCACAGAAGCTCAGGGCCAACCCCCAGCTCGTGAACCAAGATCCCACAAGCCATGCAGTGAGGGGGAAAAGAAAAGCAGAACAATAACAAAGAGTAAAAAAGAAAGTAAGATTAGAAAAGTAACAGATATGTTTGAAAAATATATATAGATGAAACAACAACTGGAAGGTAAAGCACAACCACAGTAGTAAAAAAAGAGGAAAAGAAAAAAGCCAGAAAAGGCCTTGGCTGTGGGAGGCTGGGCTTAGGTAGGGGCAGAATTTAGGCAGTGGGCGGGGTCAAGGCTTAGGACACATGCAGCTGGAAAAGGCCCTGGGGGGATTGGGGGCGGGGCTTAGGCTCAGCATGCTCCAAGGCGCCTCAGAGGGCAGAGGACCAGGCCCAGGCCCCCAGCAGGCTCCCTGGGCCCAAGTGGGCTGGGGAAACAGAATGCACGCTCCCCCTGATCCTCTGATCCCAGAAGGTCCCTCCACGTCTGCCTCTCTACTCCCCACCCCCCCACCCCTAAGACCAGTGCAGCTGGAGGGGGCCGTGGAAGGCAAAGGACCCAGCCCAGGAGCCCAGAATACTTCCTGGGGCCCAAGTGGGTGGGTGAAATGCTAGCCGCATTCCCCACTGATCCTCTGAACCCCCAAGCGTCCCTCCAGGCGTGGAATCCCCTCCCCGCCCCCCCCACCCCCAGCCACCTCTCAGGGGCGCCAGTCCCGTCCAGTCTCCACTTCTACCCCTCCCACTCCCTCCGACATCCTACCTGGTCACTTGGGGGTTCCTCCCATCCCCTTGGGTGTTGAGGTCCCCCACCAGCATCTGGTAGGTGCCCTAGTTGTGGGGAGACATGAACTCCGCATCCTCCCACTCCACCATCTTCAACATGATGAGTTTGAAGTGACTGGGCAACGTAGATCTATCTAGTAGGTGTTTGGATATGTGAGTCTAAAGTTTCAGAGAGCTCTGTGGGCTAAAAGCTTGAATTAAGGCATGGAATTTAGAGCAACTGGCCAATAAAAGATGATCATTGAAGCTACAAGAGTGATTGCCCAGAGATGGAGTTTAGAGAGAGACAAGGGGTCCAAGGTGGAGGAACCCCTCAGATGCCACAACTTCTATGCAGCTTGGGAGCCACTCATGCCAGGAATAGTTTCTAAATATGATAAGAACTAACATGTATTGAGCAATAACTATGTGCCAGTCATCACTCTAAATGCTTCATAACCCTCACGACAACTCTAAGAGGATATTATTAACATCCCTGTTTTACAGAGAAGGAAACTGTGGTTCACAGAGTTTGTGAAACTTTGAAAAAGTTGCAGCTAAGCAAATAATGGGACCATGTCAGGACATTCTAAAATGTCATTGTTTAACCATATCCTGTATTAGAACTTCTTCTCGACAGTGAGCAGAGAGATGATATGAGAGGTCAGGAGAGTTTGTATTTTGTGTGATAAGAGTTTTGTGAAAAAACATTTTATAATTGCTTATAAGGATTTATTTGCCTAACAACCTTGTTGACCTGCCAACTACAACGGGTCACAAAATTATTCTTTAAATTGCTTACAGATTTATTCAGTAACTGTTGAGTTTTTTGTTGTGTCAGTTCTGATGCCCAATAGCAGGAATGCAAAGGTGGATGAAAGATAGCCCCGGATTTCCAGGGGCTCACTGCTTTGTGAGGGATACACCTGGAAAAGCTTATAGCAGTGGGGAAAGGGACGTAAAAGAAGTTGCTAGAAGACAGTCCTGTATTTGGGCTTCGGAGCCAGGCAGATTGAGCCTTCATTGCTTCATCCAAAAAAGGGGGTTACTAAGAGTCTCATTGGGACACTGCAGTGATTACATGAGATGGTGCACTTGGACTCCCCAGGCACTGCCTGGTACAGAACTGGCAATCCATGAGTGGTAGCTGATGCTTTATGAAGATGATTAAAATAATTACTATCATTCACCAACTCTTCTTAGAGAGGGTAAAGTAGCTTTCTTGGAAGAGGTGATGCTTAGAATGATGCTAAAGAGGGGGAGGAGTTTCACCAAGCAAAAGCGGAGGCTAGGTCATTCTAAACACCATGGACAAAACTGACAGAAGTGCAAAAATGAGAGAGACTATTCCACATACAAGGAATGTGCTTGGAGCACAGGGAGTTGCAGAGAGGTGGGAGGGTGGCCCAATCATGAAAAAAATTGCTAAGGAATTTGGATTTTTATTCTTCAAATCAGTGGACCCCGAAGTAAGGTGCATGATCTTTTGGAATGTACCAAAATGATTCACTGGATTGCTGGAAAATAAAATTAGAATTTCTGTAAGGATTTTATAAATTTCATCCTTTAAAATTTTTACTTTTTGCATTTTTTTCTTTTTTTAGTTTTCATAGGTAAAGTTTTATTGGAACATAGTCATGCTCATTCAGTTATGTTTTCTCTGTGGCTGCTTTTTTTTTTTTTTTGCGGTACGCGGGCCTCTCACCGCCACGGCCCCTCCCGCCGCAGAGCACAGGATGCGCAGGCTCAGCAGCCATGGCCCACGGGCCCAGCTACTCCGCAGCATGTGGGATCCTCCTGGACTGGGGCATGAGCCCGTGTCCCCCGCATCTGTGGCTGCCTTTGTACTACAGTTGCAGAATCGAGTAATTGTGACAAACTGTATGACCCACAAAGCCTGAAGTATTTTCTTTTTTGCAACTTTTTGCATGTTTTGAGATGAATATACTAGTTTTGTATAGTAGTACATTTATATATAGTAGTAGATTTATAAATAGACATGGGGTGAGCTCTAAAAAAATTTATACAGATGGGGTATGTGAACAAAAATATTGTGGGAAGCTACTAAGCTACTGAGGGTTCTAAGCAGGAAACTGATGTGGATAACTCTCGATTTCTGATGGATTTTTCTGATTACAGGAGCACAGATAAAATGTGGCAGAAATGAAGGCAAGCCCAGTAAGAGGGGTTGCAGTAGCCCAAGTAGTGTTTCCAAATTCCCAATGGGTTAGTCTTGGGCACTTGTAAACAAGAAAGTGGAATTCCTGGGAATTATTGTGAATTCCCCAAATCGTAAACTATTCAGTATTTTCAAAAAATTCTATTTATGTTTTTAAATCATAATGAGTTACCGTGATAATAAATGGTAAATCATTTTTCTGTGATGTGGTTGTATTTTTAAAGTTTCACTTTTATGCTAAAAAAGATACGGTAGTAAATGAACAGTTTTTCTATTGCCAACTAATCTATTATGACAAGATGATATATTTCAATAACATGAAAAGATGATCCCTACCTGATATAGACATCTGATAATAAAAACATTATAAGATGGGAATATTAAAATAAAATAAATTCCAGCTGAAAATCACTTAAACAACTTGAAATACCATATTTAATATCTAACAGTTATCCATTCGTAAAATGGAAATTTTAAACATACAAAATACCATTGCCCTATCCTATAGCTTTGATCTTTGTTTCATGACACATATCCCAGATGTAGAAAAATTTCTTTCTTTTCACATTGACACTGGGATGAATTGTTAAGAGTGCATCCAGGGCTTCCCTGGTGGCGCAGTGGTTGAGAGTCCGCCTGCCGATGCAGGGGACACGGGTTCGTGCCCCGGTCCGGGAAGATCCCACACGCCGTGGAGCGGCTGGGCCCGTGAGCCATGGCTGCTGAGCCTGCGCATCCGGAGCCTGTGCTCCGCAATGGGAGAGGCCACAGCAATGAGAGGCCCATGTACCGCAAAAAAAAAAAAAGAGTGCATCCAAAAGCATCTTCAAGTTGGGCATCAGGGTAGTTGCTGCTTCACATGAGCTTATTCCTTTTTACCAATGACACTATTTTGTCTACTTGCCCTGATATGGGCTTTGCTGGCAAAAATTATAATCTGTGTTGCTTTGCTAATTCAGATATCTATCAGTTTCTAATTTCCCATTGGGAACATTCATGTCTTTTTCTCTTTGCATTTCTTCTATTAAAGTATTTACAAAGAACTGTAGCCTATATGTTCACTGGAAAACAGTGAAGGTGATTGGGTAGTATTCAAACAACAAATATCTGGATCTCCTAGCAAGGTTAACACACTAACAGAATCATGTGTTGAAATTGCCAATTGAAGAATTTATTTTGCTTCTAAAATGTGTTATTTCTTGGAATCCCACTCATAGGATTTATAAGAAGTATACCACGTGTCTAAGTTTATAATTTATTTGTTTTGTTTGCAAGAATGACTCATTGTTAGCAGCAAACGGGACCACAAACACATGTTTGTAATGTGGCAACAACTACAAGCAAGGCCATCTCATTAGATGGTGAATTCCCCTCCTCCAGCGTCCAGTCCTGGTTCCTGAAAATTCTGACCTTGGTTTTTGATTCTCAGGTCAGGGTTTCTGCCCTTGATGCCAGTGGAGTCCCTTGAAACAGTAACATCTCTGTGTTGACTGTTAAGCTTTAATCATCATAGAATTATAATACTTTTTCCATTTTCCCAATCTCTTGACTGATTTTTCTCAGGATTTGCAAAAACATAAAGAAATTTTGCAGCCAATACTAAGAAGGAGTTCCTGCATGAGAACATGGACTGCAACAGCTGTAGTGGGTTGGAGGGTAGAGCTGGACTGGAGCATTCTTTTGGAGGTAGAGACAAGAACATTTAGCATCTGCTAAGAGATGTGAAGAATAAGTGAGAGACTGTTCTAGGATGACTAAAATAATAATTTATTTCTGTACAGACAGGGCTGTCTATCCTAGGCAGTGCTCAAGAGGAATGTGATTAATGTTCTGATTATATAGTTCTGTGTAACTAATCATCCTAAAAGTTGCTAGCTCTCATGAGGCAAACGCAAATCAAAACCACAGTGAGATACCACTTCACATCCATTAGGGTGGCTATCATAAAACAAATAAATAAAAACAGAAAATAACAAGTGTTGGCAAGGATGTGGAGAAATTGGAACACGTGTGCATTGTTGGTAGAAATGTAAAATGGTACAGCCACTGAGGATAACAGTGTGGCAGTGGCAGTTTCTCAAAGAACTAAACATCGGATTAGCCTCTGATCCAGAAACTCTACTTCTAGATAGATACCTAAAAGATTTAAAGCAGGGACTTGACCAGATATTTGCACACCAGTGTTCATAGCAGCATTAGGTATAATAGCCAAAAGGTGGAAACAGCACACATGTCCACTGACAGATGAATGGGTAAACAAAACGCAGTATATACACACAGTGGAAAAGTATTAGTCTTAAAAAGTTTGTCTGACAACCTAGACAAACTGAGGACACTATGATTAATGAATCAAGCTAGTCACAAAAGGACAAGAGCTGTATAATTCTACTTATATGAGGTACCTAGAATAGTCAAATTCATAGAGACAAAGTAATATGGTGGTTGCCAGGGGCTGGAGGGAGGGAGGAATGGAGAGCTAGGTTTAATGGGTATAGAGTTTCAAATGGGAAGATGAAAAAGTTCTGGAGAGGGGTGGTGGGTGATAGTTGCCCAACAATGGGAATGTACTTAGCCACAGAATTGTACACTTTAATTAAAAAGGGTTAAAATGTACTCTCACCAGCAGTGTTTTATTTTAATTTAAAAAAATTTTGATTGAAGTATAGTTGATTTAGTGTTAATTTCTGCTGTACAGCAAAGTGATTCAGTTATACATATATATACGTTATTTTTTAAAATATTCTTTTCCATTATGGTTTATCACAGGATATTAAATAGAGTTCCCTGTGCTATACGGAAGGACCTTGTTGTTTATCCATTCTATATGTAATAGTTTGAATCTGCTAACCCCGAACTCCCACTCCATCCCTCCCCCACCCTCCTTGCCCTTAGAAACCACAAGTCTGTTCTCTATGTGTCTGAGTCTGTTCCTGTTTCATAAATAAGTTCATTTGTGTTATATTTTGGATTCTACATATAAGTGATAGCGTATGGTGTTTGTCTTTCTCTGATTTATTTCACTTAGTACGTTAATCTCTAGGTCCATCCGTGTTGCTGCAGATGGCATTATTTCATTCTTTTTTATGGCTGAGTAGTATTCTATTGTGTATATGTACCACATCTTCTTTATCCATTCATCTGTCGATGGACATTTAGGTTTTTTTCCATGTCTTGGCTCCCGTGAACAGTGCCAAAGCAAATCTACTGATTTGGAAAGGTCAGGAAAGCCTTTTGCAATCTAGAGATGTTATGTTTACGGCCCTCATACAAAAAAGAATTAGAGTAAACTGCTGTTGTTGATCAGGGTCAGGACCCACGAATGAGCCGTACCTCGTGGCTCCATCATTCCCTGGTGATGAAGAGGGGTTTAGAGCTGTGGCTTCTGTTCCTGGTGTGGCTTTCCTCTAGAGTGCTGGAGGGAGACGTCTGCCCCAGGCTGGCAGTGCAGGCTGGGCAAGCCACTTCCTACTCTGGAACAAGGGGAGGGGACCAGACAGCTCCCAAGTCCCTCCCAGCTCATCTTGTACCTTTCCAAGGGACAGGCCACTGTGCAGTGGTGCAGAGGGCAGTCTCTAGCCTCACCTGGATTCAAACCAGCTGGGTGACCTTGGCAGCATTCCTTAACCACTCTGCTTCCCTGGTCTCACCTTTAATAATAGGATGGTTGTGAAGTTTAAGTGACAAACGTATATATAATGCTTAACAGTGTGTTTGACATAATAATTGCTTAAGAAGTATAATTATCGAAGACACACAAGAAGACGTCGGAAGAGTAAGACGCGGAGATCACCTTCCTCCTCACAGATACATCAGAAATACATCTACATGTGGAACAACTCCTACAGAACACCTACTGAATGCTGGCAGAAGACCTCAGACCTCCCAAAAGGCAAGAAACTCCCCCACGTACCTGGGTAGGGCAAAAGAAAAAAGAATAAACAGAGACAAAAGGATAGGGACGGGACCTGCACCAGTGAGAGGGAGCTGTGAAGGAGGAAAGGTTTCCACACAGTAGGAGCCCCTTCGCAGGCGGAGACTGCGGGTGGCGGAGGGGGAAAGCTTTGGGGCCGCGGAGGAGAGCACAGCAACAGGGGTGCGGAGGGCAAAGTGGAGAGATTCCCGCACAGAGGATCGATGCCGACCGGCACTCACCAGCCTGAGAGGCTTGTCTGTTCACCCGCCTGGGCGGGTGGGGCTGGGAGCTGAGGCTCGGGCTTCGGTCAGAGCGCAGGGAGAGGACTGGGCTTGGCGGCGTGAACACAGCCTGAAGGGGCTAGTGCGCCACGGCTGGCCGGGAGGGAGTCCGGGGGAAAGTCTGGACCTGCCGAAGAGGCAAGAGACGTTTTCTTCCCTCTTTGTTTCCTGGTGCACGAGGAGAGGGGATTAAGAGCGCTGCTTAAAGGAGCTCCAGAGACTGGCGCGAGCCGCGGCTAAAAGCGCGGACCCCAGAGACGGGCATGAGATGCTAAGGCCGCTACTACCACCACCAAGAAGCCTATGTGTGAGCGCAGGTCACTATCCACACCGCCCCTCCCGGGAGCCTGTGCAGACCGCCACTGCCAGGGGCCCGTGATCCAGGGACAACTTGCCCGGGAGAACACACAGCGTGCCTCAGGCTGGTGCAACGTCACGCCGGCCTCTGCCGCTGCAGGCTCGCCCGGCATCCGTACCCCTCCCTCCCCCCGGCCCCCAAATCAGCGGCTCCTTTAACCCTGTCCTGTCTGAGCAAAGAACAGACGCCCTCAGGTAACCTACACACAGAGGCGGGTCCAAATCCAAAGCTGAACCCCAGGAGCTGTGCGAACAAAGAATAGAAAGGGAAATCTCTCCCAGCAGCCTCAGGAGCAGCAGATTAAATCTCCACAATCAAGTTGATGTACACTGCATCTGTGGAATACCTGAATAGGCAATGAATCATCCCAAATTGAGGAGGTGGACTTTGGGAGCAAGATATATTATTTTTTCCCCTTTTCCTCTTTTTGTGAGTGTGTATGTGTATACTTCTCTGTGAGATTTTCTCCGTATAGCTTTGCTTTCACCATCTGTGCTAGGATTCTGTCCGTCCATTCTTTTCTTTTTTTTTTTTTACTTTAAAATTTTTTTCATAATTATTTTTTACTTTTTAATAACTTTATTTTATCCTCTTTCTTTCTTTCTATTTTTTCTCCCTTTTATTCTGAGCTGTGTGGATGAAAGGCTTTTGGTGCTCCAGGCCAGGAGTCAGTGCTGTGCCTCTGAGGTGGGAGAGCCAACTTCAGGACACTGGTCCACAAGAGACCTCCCAGCTCCATGTAATATCAAACGGCAAAAATCTCTCAGAGATCTCCATCTCAACACCAGCACCCAGCTTCAGTCAACGACCAGCAAACTACAGTGCTGGACACCCTATGCCAAACAACTAGCAAGACAGGAACACAGCCCCAACCATTAGCAAAGAGGCTACCTAAAATCATAATAAGGCCAGAGACACCCCAAAACACACCACCAGACGTGGACCGGCCCACCAGAAAGACAAGATCCAGCTTCATCCACCAGAACACAGGCTCTAGTTCCCTCCCCCAGGAAGCCTACCCAACCCACTGAACCAACTTTAGCCACTGGGGACAGACACCAAAAACAACGGGAACTATGAACCTGCAGCCTGTGAAAACTAGACCCTAAACACAGTAAGATAAGCAAAATGAGAAGACAGAAAAACACACAGCAGATGAAGGAGCAAGGTAAAAACCCACCAGACCTAACAAATGAAGAGGAAATAGGCACTCTACCTGAAAATGAATTCAGAATAATGATAGTAAAGATGATCCAAAATCTTGGAAATAGAATAGAGAAAATGCAAGAAACATTTAACAAGGACCTAGAAGAACTAAAGAGGAAACAAGCAATGATGAACAACACAATAAATGAAATTACAAATACTCTAGAAGGGATCAGTAGCAGAAAAACTGAGGCAGAAGAACGGATAAGTGACTGGAAGATAAAATAGTGGAGATAGCTACTGCAGAGCAGAATAAAGAAAAAAGAATGAAAAGAACTGAGGACAATCTCAGAGACCTCTGGGACATTAAATGCACCAACATTCAAATTATACGGGTCCCAGAAGAAGAAGAGAAAAAGAAAGGGACTGAGAAAATATTTGAAGACGTTAAAGTTGAAAACTTCCCTAATATGGGAAAGGAAATAGTTAATCAAGTCCAGGAAGCACAGAGAGTCCCATACAGGATAAATCCAAGGAGAAACACGCCAAGACACATATTAATCAAACTATCAAAAATTAACTACAAAGAAAACATTAAAAGCAGCAAGGGAAAAACAACAAATAACACACAACGGAATCCCCATAAGGTTAACAGCTGATCTTTCAGCAGAAACTCTGCAAGCCAGAAGGGAGTGGCAGGACATATTTAAAGTGATGAAGGAGAAAAACCTGCAACCAAGATTACTCTACCCAGCAAGGATCTCATTCAGATTCGATAGAGAAATTAAAACTTTTACAGACAAGCAAAAGTTAAGAGAATCCAGCACCAGCAAACCAGCTTTACAACAAATGCTAAAGAAACTTCTCTAGGCAAGAAACACAAGAGAAGGAAAAGACCTGCAATAACAAACCCAAAACAATTAAGAAAATGGGAATACATATTGATAATTACCTTAAATGTAAATGGATTAAAAGCTCCCACCAAAAGACACAGACTGTCTGAATGGATACAAAAACAAGACCTGTATATATGCTGTCTACAAGAGACCCACTTCAGACTTAGGGACACATACAGACTGAAAGTGAAGGGATGGAAAAAGATATTCCATGCAAATGGAAATCAAAAGAAAGCTGGAGCAGCAATTCTCACATCAGACAAAATAGACTTTAAAATAAAGACTATTAAAAGAGACAAAGAAGGACACTACATAATGATCAAGGGATCGATCCAAGAAGAAGATATAACAATTGTAAATATTTGTGCACCCAACATAGGAGCACCTCAATACATAAGGCAAATACTAACAGCCATAAAAGGGGAAATCGACAGTAACACAATCATAGTAGGGGACTTTAACACCCCACTTTCACCAATGGACAGATCATCCAAAATGAAAATAAATAAGGAAACACAAGCTTTAAATGATACATTAAACAAGATGGACTTAATTGATATTTATAGGACATTCCATCCAAAAACAACAGAATACACATTTTTCTCAAGTGCTCATGGAACATTCCCCAGGATAGATCATATCTTGGGTCACAAATCAAGCCTTGGTAAATTGAAGAAATTTGAAATCATATCAAGTATGTTTTCTGATACTTTTTCTTTTCCCTTTGTTATAAAGCAGAAACCAACACACCATTGTAAAGCAATTATACTCCAATAAAGATGTTAAAAAAAAAAAGAAGTATAATTATTACTACTTAAAAAAAACCCGTAGTGGCTCAAAGCAATGGCAATCACTTTATTGTTTCTCACAATAAAGTACCGGGGTTGACAGGGTTCAGCAGGGCGGTTCTCATCTGAGGTTGCACTCACATGGTGGCTGAGGCTGGAGTTACCTTGACGCCTTCCTCACTCACATAGTGGTTGATGCTGGCTGTCTTCTGGGACCTAGGCTGGAGCTGCCATCTGGACCACCTTAAGCAGAAGCTCTTTGGACATGTGACCAGGCCTTTGTCAGAGCCCTGGGTAGGTTTTAGAAGATCAACATGGAAGTACCTGACATTTTTATGACTTAGTCTTTGCCACCTCTGCCATATCCTAGAGGTCCAGGCAGTCCATAGTGTCAGAAAAGTATACAAGATACACTGTGCTGGCTGTTTAATAATATTTGCTAGAAATTCTTTTCTCTTCCTTGATTTTCTTTAAGTTCCCTACCCATGAAGTACTTGAAGAAGGCAGAGAATTAAGGGACTTTCCCAGATCATAAACTGTCACAAGTATAACTCTGGTGGCCATTCCTGTTTTGTATGTATTTCAGTGCGCCTGTAATTTAAATAGTTGTCAGTGGAATTGGTATGTACCTAAGAGTGAAACGCAGCAAATGGATAGAGTAACTTAGAATTTGTTTGGAGCCCACAAGACCTTAGACCCATCCATATGCTGAGACCAAAGGAGCTGCCATGAATTTTTTTCCCAAAACCATTGCAAAGTGTTCTTTCATCTAACACTCATATCTGTGATCACCATATTGGAATGGACATCCTCTCTTCCCACTTCATCTTAATAGATCTTCTGTAGATTTCTTGCAGAAAAATAAGATCACTGTTGATAGTGTGATCTTGCCTGGCTGGTGACATTTTCTAGATTATCTTCTTTAAAAGACTACAGAAACATGATTTTACTTTCTTTTTTAATTTAGCTTAAAATTAAACTATTCTTTAATCGTTGATCCTAGCAATTTTCCCAGCTACTGGTCACAAGATGCACAGACTGAGAAAATCACACCTTTCAAAAGAAGGCAAGCTGAGTTTTGCCGCCTTCTTAAAAAAAAGTACATCACCCACAAGCCTGATGATATGGCACATCCACAGCTTGAGTTGGCTCTGAGAAAACGCCTTAGAAGAGTCATTCTAAAAGTGTGTCTGCAAGACTACAAAGTCACAGAGGTACCTAAACACATTGATGGTAGCTAATGTAAATGTTTTCCTTTGGTGCCATTAAGAAATACAGTGGCACTCAATAGAGCCTTTTCAGGTCAGGATGAACTTGGAATTGAACTGTTGTTGGAAAACTGGCAAGAGTGTTTTATTTCTTAAGTCAAGTAAGACACTGAGGGACCTACTATAAAGTAGAAGATGCAGAACCATAGGAATATTTACCTTCAAGGAGACCTTCAAAGAAATAGACCCTCCTTACTGATAGAAGGAAACTCATTACTGTAAGAATCATATCCTGTTGCTGATCCTTTTAAAATTTGTTATAAATTATACTTTAGTCACCCAAGTAATGAATACATACATTCTTATAAAAACAATACAAACAGCCAAAAAATCCCTTTTCTAGTTCTTTTCCCAAGGCCTCTCCCCACCCCAGAGGTAACTTATTGCTGTTATTTCTGAGCATTTACCTGGTAATATACGTACCTGAAGAACATGTGGAACCATTTTGTTTGCACTGTTTTGCAATTTTCCCACTTACAGTTTACAATGTGTCGTAGAGATTGGTTCACTGCAACCCTTGGGCTGTGCTCTGGAATTCCATAGTGTGAACCGTGGTTTATGTAGGCCTTTACTGATTGACATTTACAATGAGCATCACTGGTCATGCTCTTTGTGCACAGGTGTGAGAATTTCTCTAGGATGGATATCTACAAGTTGAATTACTGCCATGAGGCTGGATGTATTTTTAATTTTAATTAATAGTGCCAAATTACCTTCCAGAAAAGTGTGACCGATTTACACCTCCAACCTACAGTTTATAAAATGTATCTGTTCCCTGTTCCCTTGCCGACAGCCTTCGCATATGTCATTGCGTTTCCCTGAGCATCAGTGAGGTTGGGCTTTTTCTATCTTACTTTTTGACATTTGTCTTTGCTTTTCAGTGAATTGCTTCTTCCTATTTTTTGTCTGTTTCTTACTTGGATTGTTTGACTCTTCTTTTTTTCTTAAAATTGATCTTAGTTGATTATACGCTCTGGATATTTAGAGGAATTTCTAAACTTCTGGAAGGCAGGAGTCATGTGTTAATCCCCTTTGTATTCCTTGGACCTGCTGCTGTGCTCAATTATTTTTGTGGCATTTATGAAATTTAAAGACTGTTGGGGGTTAAGCCTCAGCTACTTGTGACACGACAAAGCCGCACCAAAAAGTAGACAAAATGTAGTAACTAGACTGAAAGTTGAGATCCTGACAAGGACAAGCTCTGTGCAGAAAAAATCTGATCGGGGGAAATGCAAAAGATATGAACACATTTTTTAATGAGAAATTGGCACATCCTTTTTATTAGAAATTCAAGCAGGAACAAGAAAAAAAAAACAAAAACAAAGAAAGCTGTGTCCAAGAACAGACTCACAGTCTGATTCGCCCCATCAGGAAGTCTCCTGGATGAATGGACAGGAGCTGCCTGGAACGGCTTTAATTCTCAGTTGGCAAGACAACTCTGTCCCAGCAGACTCTGTCAGTGGGTTTCTTCAATAATCCTCACCTTCCTGCTGCTTACAAAGGTCTCTGTTTGACTGTTAAAGTCTCCTTACTCCATTAAACCACGTTGTCACATGGCTGTTAAGAGCCAGGTGACATGACTCCATTCCCAAGGACAGCCTACCCCTATCCCGGACTCACCTTCCTGCCTATCTCCCCCAGAGCCCCTTTCCTGCCGTTCTGACATCTCTAGATTCAAAAGGCTTCCATGACCTTTCCAAAACAATCCATTTTCTATTCCAGATCCACTAATCACTGAAGATTACATTCATGCTCTTAAACACTGCTGGTGAGGGTACGAATTAGTAGAGTCCTTCTTGAGGGCAATTTGGCAGTATGTATTAAAAATCTTAAAAATGAGCATATCATAGGTTTAGGAAGGATTTCTCTGTCTTGGCCAAGAGTCCATTGACCTGCTAACACTGAAAAATATTCCCCTTGGCAGGGCTTGGGGACCTTCATCCTCATCCACTTCTCTAACCTCAAAGACAACTCTGACTGGGCAGAGACCATGCCCACAGGATTTACACCTTTAGCCCTGAAAGGGTGGAATCAACATGTCTTGTCCAGGAATCCTAGTAATAGAGTTGTTTGTACTGGTCACTTTCTCCATTCTCTTGCTGTGTTGGTGTTATGGTTAATGCATGTTTGTGTTACCATCCAAAGGAGAAGGTCATGCTTTTAAAGGTGAGCATTAATTCTTTGAAGACCAGTATTGTGGGTACATGTTGTTCCATCATCCATCCTAAATGATCTTAGTATTATCTTTCACCCCACATCTGGCCTTCTGTTCTTTGTTTGGATTGGAAGTCTGCAAACTACATTTCCTGAGCTCTATTATTGGCCAGCTTCTTTTTTTAAAAAAAAAATAAATAAATATGGTTGACAGAATATTTTTTTAAAATATATGTATATTTATTTATTTTGGCTGCACCGGGTCTTAGTTGCAGCACGTGGGATCTTTTTCAGTTGTGGCATGCGGCCTCACAGTTGCGGCACGCGGGCTTCTTAGTTGCGGCCTGCGGGACCTAGTTCCCTGACCAGGGATCGAACCGAGGCCCCCTGCATTGGGAGCACAGGGTCTTACCTGCAGGACCACCAGGGAAGTCCCTGGCCAGATTCTTGTATGTCACACCAGTAGAAAACAGGATGGGGATATCACAGGGCAGGAGGAAGAGAAAAATCTTCCAACTTCTGGTTCCAAAATGTGGGAGTTGCTGGTGGCAGCTGGCATTTGCTTGATGCGTGCTGCTATAGTGATGTAGTGCAGTGCAATAGAGATAATGATGTAGACATATAGATATAGTGATACATAATGCAGTGCTATAGTGACCTAGTTACAGATGTGTAGATACAGTGATGTGTAGTGCGGTGCGGTAGTGACCTAGATAAAGATGTGTAGATACAGTGACGTGTAGTGTGGTGCTATAGTGACCTAGATACACATGTGTAGATACAGTGACGTGTAGTGCGGTGCTATAGTGACCTAGATAAAGACGTGTAGATACAGTGATGTGTAGTGCAATGCTATAGTGACTTAGATATACACCTGTAGGTACAGTGATGTGTAGTGTGACGCTATAGTGGCCTACGTACTGACATGTAGATAGTGACGTGTAGTGTGGTGCTATAGTGACCTAGATACATACATGCAGATACAGTGATGTAGTGCAGTGCAAGAGATATAGATGTAGACATATAGATGTAGTGATATATAATGCAGTGCTATAGTGACCTAGAATAGACGTGTAGATATAGTGACGTGTAGCGTGGTGCTGTAGTGACCCTAGGTATAGACGTGTAGATATAGTGACATGTAGTGCAGCACTGTAGTGACCTAGTTATAGACATGTAGGTATAGTGATATGTAGTACAGTGCTCTAGTGGAACAGGTATAGACAGTTAAGGATACACGATGCAGTGCTATAGTGGTGCAGATATACACAGGTAATGATGTATGGTGCAGTGCTGTAGTGGTTCAGGTATAGACACGCAATGATTTACGTTGCAGTGCTGTAGTGGTACAGGTATAGGCATGCAATGATGTACGGTGCAGTGCTGTAATGGTACAGGTGTAGACATGTAATGATGTATGGTGCAGTGCTGTAGTGGTACAGTCACAGACATGTTGATGCAGGTATAAACCTGTGATGATGCACTGTGCAGTGCTGTAGTGGCACAGGTATAGACATGTTAATGCAGGTATAGACATGTAATGATGTATGGTGCAGTGCTGTAGTGGAACAGGTAGAGGTATGTAATGATGTATGGTTCAGTGCTGTAGTGCTGCAGGTATAGACGTGTAATGCCATACATTGCAGTGCTGTAGTGCTGCAGGTATAGACGTGTAATGACGTACATTGCAGTGCTGTAGTGATGCAGGTATAGACGTGCTGTGATGTACGGTGCTGTGCTGTACTGGTACAGATATAGACGTAATGATGTGTGGTGCAGTTTTGTAGTGGTGCAGGTATAGATATGTAATGCTGTAAGATGCAGTGCTGTAGTGGTGCAGGTTTAGTCATGTAATAATGTATGGTGCAGTGCTGTATTTGTGCAGGTATAGACATGTAGTGATGTACGGTGCAGGACTCTGGTGTTGCAGGCATAGATACGTAGTGATGTATGGTGCAGTGCTGTAGTTGTACAGGTATAGACATAATGATGTATGGTGCAGTGCTGTACTCGTACAGGTATAGACATGCACTGATACACGGTGGAGTGCTATAGTAGTACAGGCATAGACATGTTGATGCCAGTATAGACATGTAATGATGTACAGTGCAGTGCTCTAGTGGAACACGAATAGACACGTTGATATAGGTGTATATATATGTAATGATGTACGCTGCAGTGATGTAGTGGTAGAGGAATAGAAATGTAATGATATACTGTGATTTCCTGTGGTACAGGTATAGACATGCAATGATATATGGTGGAGTACTCTAGTGGCACAGGTATAGAAATGTTGATGCCGGTATACACATGTAATGATGTACAGTGTGGTGCTGTAATGGTACAGGTATAGGCAAGTAATGATGTACGGTGCAGTGCTGTAGTGGAACAGGTAGGGCTATGTAATGATGTATGGTGCAGTGCTGTAGTGCTGCAGGTGTAGACATGTAATGACATACATTGTAGTGCTGTAGTGATGCAGGTATAGATGTGCAGTGATGTACGGTACAGTGCTGTAGTGGTATAGGTATAGACGTGTAATGATATACGGTGCAGTGTTCTGGTGGTAAAAGTATAGACACGTTGATGCAGGTATAAGAATGTAATGATGGTGCAGTGCGGTAGTGCTGCAGGTTTACACGTGTAATGATGTACATTACATAGCTGGAGTGATACAGGTATAGACATGTAATAATGTGCGGTGCAGTGCGGCAGTGGTGCAGGTATAGATATGTAATGATATATGGTGCAGTGCTGTAGTGGTACAGTCATAGACATGTTGATGCAGGTATAAACCTGTGATGATGCACTGTGCAGTGCTGTAGTGGTGCAGGTATAGACATGTTGATGCAAGTATAGACATGTAATGATGTATGGTGCAGTGCTCTAGTGGACTAGGTATAGACATATTGATGCAGGTACAGATATATTAATGATGTACACTGCACTGCGATGGTGGTACAGGTATAGACATATTGATGCAGATATAGGCATGTATTGATCTGCGGTCCAGTGCTGTAGTGATGCAGGTATAGACATGTAATTATGGATGGTGCAGTGCTGTAGTCGTGCAGGCATAGATATGTAGCGATGTATGGTGCAGTGCTGTACTCGTATGGGTATAGACATGCAGTGATATATGGTGCAGTGCTATAGTGGTACAGTCATAGACATGTTGATGCAGGTATAAACCTGTGATGATGCACTGTGCAGTGCGGTAGTGGTGCAGGTATAGACGTATAGTGAGGTAAGGTGCAGTGCTCTACTGGTAGAGGTATAGACATGCTGTGATATCTGGTGGAGTGTTACACTGTTACAGGTATAGACATGTAATGATGTACCGTACACTGCTGTAGTGGTACAGGTATAGACGTGTAATGATATACGGTGCAGTGTTCTGGTGGTAAAAGTACAGACACGTTGATGCAGGTATAGGAATGTCATGATGTATGGTGCAGTGCTGCAGTTGTACAGGTATAGACATGTAATGATGTATGGTGCAGTGCTGTAGTGCTGCAGGTATACACGTGTAATGATGTATATTGCAGTGCTGTACTGAGGCAGGTATAGACAGGTAATGATATACTGTGCAGTGCTTTATTGATGCAGGTGTAGACATGTAGTGATGTATGGTTATTTGCTGTAGTACTGCAGAATTAGATGTAATGTACGGTGCAGTGCTGTAGTGGTACAGGTATAGACATGTTGATGCAGGTGTAGACATGTAATGATGTACAGTGCAGGTCGTTAGTGCTGCCGTTAGACACATGTAATGATGTACGGTACAGTGCTATTGGGGAACAGGTATAGACGTGTAATGACGTACATTGCAGTGCTGTAGTGATGCAGGTATAGACGTGGTGTGATGTACGGTGCTGTGCTGTACTGGTACAGGTATAGACATGTAATGATGTGTGGTGCTGTTTTGTAGTGGTGCAAGTATAGATATGTAATGATGTAAGATGCAGTGCTGTAGTGGTGCAGGTATAGAAATGTTGATGCCGGTATACACATGTAATGATGTGCAGTGCAGTTCTGTAGTGGTACAGGCATATACGTGTAATGATATGTGGTGAAGTGCTGTAATGGTACAACTATACACATTTTGATGCAAGTATAGACATGTTATGAGGTACGGTGCAGTGCTGTAGTGGTGCAGGTATAGACATGTGATGATGTACGGTGCAGTGCTGTAGTGCTATAGGAATAGAAATGTAATGATATACCATGCAGTGCTCTGGTGGTACAGGTATAGACATGTAATAATGTATGGAGCTGTGCTGTTTTGGTGTGGGTATGAACATGTAGTGATGTACGGTGCACTGCTGTGGTGATGCAGGTATAGACATGTAATGATGTATGGTGCAGTGCTGTAGTGGTTCAGGTATAGACATGTAGTGGTGTAGGGTAGAGTGTTGTAGAGGTGCCAGTATACACATGTATTGCTGTAAGGTGATGCAGGTAAAGTCATGTATTCATGTACGGTGCAGTGCTGTATTTGTGCAGATATAGACGTGTAGTGATGTACACTGCAATCCTGTAGTGGTACAGGTATAGACAAGTTGATGCAGCTATACACATGTAATGATGTATGGTGCAGTGCTGTAGTGCTACAGTTATAGACAGGTAATGATGTATGGTGCAGTGCCGTAGAGGTATAGGTATAGAAGTGTAATGACATACAGTGCAGTGCTGTAGTGGTGCGGGTATAGACATGTAATGATGTATGGTCCAGTGCTGTAGTGGAACAGGTATAGACATGTAATGATGTATGGTGCAGTGCTGTAGTGCTGCAGGTATAGACATGTAATGATATACGATGCAGTGATTTAGTGGTACAAGTATAGACATGTTGATGCAGGTGTAGATATGTAATGATGTACAGTGCAGCTCGGTAGTGGTGCATTTATAGACATGTAATGATGTATGATGCAGTGCTGAAATGGTGTAGGTATAGATGTCATGATGGAGGCTGCAGTGCTGTAGTGTGCAGGTATAGACACGAAATGATGTACGGTGCAGTGCTATAGTGATGCAGGTATAGATATGTAATGATGTACAGTGCAGTGTTGTAGGGGTGCAGGTATAGACACGTAATGGTGTAGGGTACACTGCTGTAGTAGGACCTGTATAGACATGGAATGATGTACGGTGCAATGCTGTATTCGTACAGGTATAGACATGGAATGATGTATGGTGCAGTGCTGTAGTGGTACCATTATAGAAACGTTGATGCAGTATAGACATGTAACTATGTGCATTACAGTGCTGTAGTGATACAAGTTTGGACATGTAATGTACGGTGCAATGCCATAGCTGTAGAGTATAGACATATAATGATGTACGGTACAGTGCTGTACTGGTACACGTATAGACATACAATGATATACGGTGGAGTGCTATTAGTGGTACAGTAGTAAACATGTTGATGCAGGTATAGACAGGTAATGAGGTATGGTGCAGTGCTGTAGTCATGCAGGTATAGATATGTAATGACGTATGGTGCAGTTCTATAGTGCTACAGGAATAGAAATGTAATGATATACCATGTGGTGCTGTAGTGTGCAGGTATAGACATGTAATGATATACTGTGCAGTGCTTTAGTGATGCCAGTATAGACATGTAGTGATATATGGTGCAGTGCTGTAGTGATACAGGTATAGACGTGATGATCTGGAGTGCAGTGCTGTAGTGGTGCAGGTTAATATGAGTAATGATATGTGGTGCAGTGCTGTAATGGTAAAACTATAGACATTTTGATGCACGTATAGACATGTAATGATGTATGGTGCAGTGCTGTAGTCGTACAGATATAGACATGTAATGATTTATGGTGGAGTGCTGTAGTGCTGCAGGTATAGATGTGTAATGATGTATGTTGCAGTGCTGTGGTGATGCAGGTATAGACGTGCAGTGTTGTACGCTGCAGTGCTGTACTGGTACAGGTATACACATGTAATAATGTCGGTGCAGTGCTGTTTGGGTGCAGGTATAAGCATATAGTGATATACGGTGCACTGCTGTGGTGATGCAGGTTTAAATTGTAATGATACACGGTGCAGGCTGTAGTGATGTAGGTATAGACATGTAATAATGTACTGTACGGTGCTATACTGGTACAGGTATAGACATACAATGATGTACGGTGAAGTGCTATTAGTGGTACAGTTATAGACATGTTGATGCACGTATAGAATGTAATGAGCTATGTTGCAGTGCTGTAGTGGTGCCCATATGGACATGTAATAATGTATGGTGCAGTGCTGTTTTGGTGCGGGAATAAGCATGTAGTGATGTACAGTGCACTGCTGTGGTGATGCAGCTATAGGCATGTAATGATATACAGTGCAGTGCTGTAGTGATGCAAGTATAGACCTGTAATGATGTATGGTGTGTTGCTGTAATGATACAGGTAAAGGCATGTTGATGCAGGTATATACATGTATTGATGTAGGCTGCAGTGCTGTAGTGGTGCAGGTAGGGGCATGTAACGATGCATGTTGCAGTGCTGTAGTGGAACAGGTATAGATATGTACTGATATACGGTCCAGTGCTGTAATGATGCAGGTGTAGACATGTAATGATGTACAGTGCAGTGCTTTAGTGGTGGAGGTATAGATAGTGACGTACGGTGCAGTGCTGTGGTGTTGCAGCTATAGACATGTAATGCTGTAGTGGTGCAGGTATAGTCATGTAATAATGTATGGTGCAGTGCTGTAGTGGTACAGGTATAGACATGTTGATGCAGGTACAGATATGTAATGCTGTAGTGGTGCAGGTATAGTCATGTAATAATGTATGGTGCAGTGCTGTAGTGGTACAGGTATAGACATGTTGATGCAGGTACAGATATGTAATGATGTACGGTGCAGTGCTGTAGTGGAAGAGATATAGACTTAATGTACGGTGCAGTGCTGTAGTCGTGCAGGTATAGACATGTAACGATTTATCATGGAGTGCTGTAGTGCTGCAGGTATGGACGTGTAATGATGTACGTTGCAGTGCTGTAGTGATGCAGGTATAGACATGCAGTGTTGTATGGTGCACTGCTGCAGTGGTACAGGTATAGACATGTAATGATGTATGTTGCAGTGCTGTAGTGATTCAGGTATAGACATGTAATGATATCCGGTGCTGTGCTGCAGTGATGCAAGTATAGACCTGTGTTGATGTACAGTGCAGTGCTTTAGTGAGGCAAGCATAGACATGTAATTATGTGCAGTGCAGCCCTGTAGTGATACAGGTATAAACATGTAATGATGTACGGTGCAGTGTTATACTGGTACAGGTATAGACAGGCAATGATATATGGTGCAGTGCAATAGTGGTACAGTTATACACATGTTGAAGCACGTATAGACATTTAATGATGCATGGTGCCATGCTGTAGTGGTACAAGTATAGACATATAATGAGTACGGTGCAGTGCAGTACTAGTAGAGGTATAGACATGCAGTGATATCCGGTGGAGTGCTACAGTGGTACAGGTATAGACATGTTGATGCAGGTATAGACATGTAATTATGTATGGTACAGTGCTGTAGTGCTTCAGGAATAGACATGTTGATGCAAGTATAGACATGTAATGATGTACGGTGCAGTGCTCTAGTGGAATAGGTATAGACATATTGATGTAGGTACAGACATGTAGTGATGTACACTGCAGTGCTGTAGTGGTGCAGGTATAGACATATAATGAGGTACGGTGCAGTGCTGTAGTGGTGCACTGCAGGGTAGCGTTGATTTCGACTCACACTGCACCTGTCAGCAGTCCCACCGCTGGCCAGTGCACCACCGCTTCAGCATCCCCAGACCTAACTGTGATTATCTCCCCGCCCTCCAGCCCGTCTCACCTGCGTGGGACTGCTGCCCAGTGCCGTTAGCAGCTTCTCAGCTGTAGGTATTGCCCTCACTTCCTCTTTGCCTCTCCGGTCTCCCCCATTCTTCCTTTTGTTTTTCTCTTTAGAGCATCTTTGTCACTACTTCCCCATGTTACATTTCCTCTGTGAAATACTTTATGGGGGTTTCTCTTTACCTGATTGGTTTGTGTCTGAGAGACACTCTGATTAATTATAGTTTCTTGAGGTCAGGGACTGTCTTACTCATCTTTTCTTTTAACCCTACTGCCTAATACACTACATAGAACACAATTGTATTGCACGTGTGAGGGTGTAGATTGTGGAAAATTCTTGGGGAGTTTGTTTTTGGTTTTTGATTTTTTTTGTAAATGCGTTTATGCAGGTTATTTAAATATATTAAAATGTACTCACTTTAACACGTCCTCCTAAGCCAGGCTCCTCCCCATCTTAATCTGTGTGGTTCGGATGGGACCGACTCCCCTATCCAGTGGCTCCAAGTGGGTGCCCATGAACCAATTTGGGCCTGTCACACTCGATATAAAGAATTTTCTGGAACTGTTGGAATAGAGGCTCCCTTTCCTCTGAGGTGTGCCTCAGACGGACTCTAACTGCATTTCTGGGAAAAACCTCAGCTCAATTCTCCTGAGGCTGATTTGTCTTTTCCACTCAGAAACATCACCGTTTGTTACGAGGAAAAAAAAAAGTTTCCATTATTTTTGTGGCCACAGAGAAAAATTATATTCATAAAATCCGAGCTGTGGCTACTGCCAGTGACCAGCTGCTGAGGTTATTAAAGTCATTTTTCTATATTAAATGAATATAAGACACTGTAGGTACTTTGGGAGGAAAACAACAATCCAGTATGTTTCCAGGATCTTGAAGGAGTATCCTAACTGTGCATTAAGGGTGCAGCTTTGAAAACAGGGTCATCTAAAAGTTACGTGACAGGAAATCAAAGATATTTCAGCCAGGACTGAGGGGTAGGGAAGAAAGCAAGCTAAAACCCAGCAGCTTGGTTCCTCTGTGGGTGTTCTGTACTGTGCATCAGACAAAACGGTGCCTCTCGGGAACTGCCAATTTCATGAATACTTTTTAGATGACCATGAGGTTGAATCGTTGTCCTACTGTCTGGCTCTGCTTCTTGACCTGGTTAGCAAGATGAGAGGACTAGAGAGGGACAGCCCTCTCTAATTTGTATCAGCTTCCTTTGGGAGCATTTGAATACTAAAAAAATAAAAATAGGGAAGGGATGTGGGAACAGATGTATATGTATGACTGATTCACTTTGTTATAAAGCAGAAACTAATAAAAAAAACTGACAAAAAAAATTTAAAAATTAAAAAAAAATTAAAAAATTAAAAATAATATATTGAGATCCTACTGTGTTTAAAATCTTTTGTTAGGAACCGAAGCACAGAATATGCTTCATCTTTCATTCTTCATTTTATTCCTATTACAGGATGGCATGTAGATGGAGACTAAAGGGGAACAAAGTATTAAAATGGGGAGCTTGCTTACAACTTCTGACTCTGACACTTTCTGACTTGGGCAGGTCATTCTTACCCCTTTGGCTCTCAGCCACCTTTCTGTAAAATGAAGGTAAAAGCACTTCTCTCATGGGATTCTTATAATGATTACGTGAGATACTATACGTGCCTGGCAGACGGAAGTGAATGTGGAGGGAACATCCTAATTATGCATTGAGGGGCCAGCCTTGAATAAAGTACCCTCTAAAGTCTGACAGAACACACCCAGCTCTCTTTGGTACCGTTATCTTCTTCGGGGCACTTCTCCATTCACAGTGGACAGTCACGCGTGTATCACATAGTTTTTGCTTGCAGAGTTCCCATCGCATCTAGATACTTTAATAACTATGCCAAAGAAATGTACAGGATGCTACATGGGCACAGAAAGAAGAGAAGCAAGTTCTGACTTATGCTGGACCTAGAAAAGCCAGAGGTTCTGGAAAATGGCCATTTTAAGGAAAGTGAACCCTTTAATATAACTGCTGTACCATCAAAGTATTACTGCTCACAAGATGCTGCTCTGTTCATTATGCTCTAAAGAAGTACTGGACTTCCCAGGTGTAAGGCCAGGATTATTCTCCTCCTTTCCTCCTCCTCCTCTACCTCCTGCTTCTCTTTTAACCTCCCTACAGCACAGAGAGGTTCGTGCCTGGTTCTTTGGACTCTCTCAGAACCACAGTGGGGATGGTGCTACCCTTGGCCACTTGAACAGAGAGAGAGAGACTGAATAAATCATCCCAGGATCAGGTTCTGCAGGGGCCACCCTGTCTACCTTCAGTTGCTAGATCTGGGCTGAGCAGACTGCAGCTGCTGCGGAGTTTGCTCTCCTTTTATGCCCCTAGTCAGTGGATTTGAGTGCTTCTTATATAAAACCCAGGCCCTCAGCTAGGTACTGAGGATAGACGCAGACTTAGTGACACTCCTTGCTATCTAGGAATTAACAGTCTAATGGGAATCAAATGAAAAAATAATTTCAGGAGTTCAGAAGTCTCTGGAGAAGTGCAGGTTGCTGTGGAGGCACTTAACAGGGAAGCCAGTCTGAGCTGGAAAAGCAGAGAAGGCAATGCTGGGGAAATGATGTTGAAGCTGAAGGCCGTGTAGGAAATAGCTAGGAGGCATCCGGGGAGTACCCCCCTTTCCTACCTGCCGTCACTTCCTCCCCAGTATTACTCATGCAGGACAGTGGCCCCCACTCTGGCTGACACTATTGACAACTGAGAAGCGATATGTGAAAATGTAGCTAAAAGCACTGGCTCGACTACTGGTGGCTTGCCCATGCTCATGGGAGAAGTCCTCCAGGGACCCATGGGTTCACTCAGGCTCCCCAGTCTGTTTCTCTGGATTGCGCCAGGGAAGTGAATTGTGGGTGCCACTGCCTCCAGGAAGTCAGCCTTGTCTCCTCAGGCTGCATGACGGTTTCATTTTCTGATAGAGCACTGGCCTCACCAGAGTCCCAGCAGCCCAGGCACACTTCTCCCACTTGCAACCCAGAGTCTTGACTAAGGCAGTCATGTTACTGAATGTTCATACGGGTGAGAGTTCATATTTTGAACCTAAATCTTTACATAACCATTGATTCAGTGGAAGCCAAAAAGAATCTTTAAAAAGCTACCTATGGTAAAATGAACTTCCAATTAGAGTAACAGCATCTACAAATACTTTACTAAGCTCTTGAGTACATCTTCTTGCTTCTTGGAATTAGAAATTTATGTTCTTGAGTTCTTTCACATCGTTTAAATAGACAATTCCTGCTATGCTCTAGTGAATACATTTTGGTGGGGAAGCCTGGCACCAAAGAATCAGAGAGAAAGCATGATAAGTAATATCTGGAGAAATGATAAAGACATATGACATTTTGGAAAGAGATCCAGCATGGGAGTGGGCTCAGGTGGCAGGTCTGGTATTTATCAGAAGTGCAGGCAGTGTTTCCTGGGGTGGAGCAAGGCAGTGTGCTTCCAGTGCTGACAGACTCCATTTACAGAATTATGCTGCTGTATTCGCTTGCTAGGGCTGTTATAACGGAATACCACAGACGGAATGGCTTAAACCCCAGAAATATATTTTCTCACAATTCTGGAGGCCAGAATTCTAAGATCAAGGTGTCAGCAGGTTTGGTTCTTCTGAGGCCTCTCCCCTTGGCTTGCAGACGGCCACCTTCTCACTGTGTCCTCACATAGTTTCCTCTGTCTGTACACATCTGTGTCCAAATTTCCTCTTCTTATTTTACCTTAATTACCTCTTTAAGGGCCCTCTCTCCAGTACAGTCATATTCTGGGGATTAGGACTTCAATGTGTAAACTTTAAGGGGAAACAATATGGTCCATAATACATACAGAAACATGCTGATTTTCTTTTTAGGAAAATAAAAGAAATATTGGCTACCCTGTAAGAACGAGCATTCTTATAAGCCGAAGAATATATATTAAACTGGCAAAAAGTAAAAGGAAGCTGCAAAATGGTCAGAAGGGAGAGACAAGTGGATCTTGAGGGGGAGGATGGGAGTAAGGACCCTATAGTGACACTGAATTAATAAGCCAGCCAAAGACGTGGGCATTTAGACACACGACAGATGGGCATGGGATCTGAGTATAAAAGTAACGAGCATGACACAAACTGATTAAATTTGCTGTTTCTAGAGGGATTTAGATATGCTTAGAGTGGAAAGGGGCTTTATAGACCAACTCCTCTAACAGGCAGCCTGGAGGTCAGCCTGCAGCAGCCCTGGCTGGAACCAGCCCCTCTCCACCAGGGCGGGACCCCACAGGGAAGGTCACAGGCATGTGTTCTTACATCGCAGGCGTTGGAACGTTCTCTTCGGTTGAGTTTACACTGCTCTGGCTGTAACTTTCATGGATTAGCCTTGGCAGTTGGACTTCTGAAGCAGCACAAATGTGTCTTCTCTTACCCTTTGCACATGACATCCTTGCAAATCTTGCAAGTCAGCAAACCCTTCAATTTTCATGTCTTTGGGATATGAAAGACGTGAAAAGCCATGTACTATCCACTTCCTTCACTTGTTCCTAAAATGGTGTGATTTCAAATTCTGTCACTATTCCAGCTACTCCCCCCTACTTTGTCAAGATCTCTGTTTAAAAATGTCCTAAACAGAATTCTCTTACGTGGAGAACAGAGAATGCTGCTTTCTGTGAATAAGACAAATAGCCTGTGAAAATGTCACATTAGATTATTTTTTTTAGCAGTCGCCAATAGTCCATATCTGTGGGCAATCAGCAAGCAGGCTAACGGTTACTGAGCACTTGCTGCATTAGTTAGCTACTGCTGTGTAACATTATCCCCAAGTTTAGCAACTTAAAACAACAGACACTTATTATCTCACAGTTTCTGAGGATCAGGAATCCAGGAGTGGCTCAAATGGCTGGTTCCAGCTCAGGGTCTTTCACGAGTTTGCAGTCACATTGTTGGCTGGGGTGGCAGACTCTGAAGATCTCATTGGCACTGGAAAATCACTTCCAGGTTCCCTCACGTGCTGCTGGCAGGGGGGCTTCGGTCCGTACGAAGTGTGCCTCTCCATTCACAACCTGGCTTCCCCAGGGCAAGTGATGTCAAACCAGTATCTTTTATGACCTAAGCTTGGAAGTGAGGTAACATCAACTCTGCCGTGCTCTGTTGGACACAGACCAACGCTGGCAGAGGTGGGGATCACGGGGCCTGTCCTGGAGGCTGACATTTCTGAAGCATTTGCTCCATACTAGTTATTCTTCCTGTGCTTGTACTAGCTGATGCTTTCCATGCATCACTTCACTTAATGCTCTCAACATCCTCCAAAGCTGATGCTGTTATCATCACCCCCATTTTACATCTGTGGCACCTGAGGCTTAGAAAGGTTAAGTAATTTACTCAGATTGTTTCTAAGCAGCAGACCCGGGATTAAAACCTATGTCTAACCTCAGAGCAAAACGCTCCTGTTCTTGAGATCTCTTTTATTTGGATGACTAACCAGGTCTCCCCTGACCCATCCTGGGACAAATAACTTTTCTGCGCATAACTGAAGAATTTTGCATTTCACCTCTATTAAAATTGGCATACTTCTTTGTTTCTGTTTAAAATTTTTGCAGTCTACATCATTGTGGCCTACTTCTTAAATATTACAAGGCAACTTTCATTTTTCTGTCATTTGTGAATTCCTTTCACCATACTTGCACCATCTACAAATCCCCCTCTTTGCACACAGAACATGATGGAAAATAATCTTGAAGAAACCAGAATGCACAGATGTATCTATAAAAGAGGATACATGTCAGGATTAGAACAAAAGCCTGGTGACAAAATGTACATAGTTTTTGAAGTAAAATTAGCAAAGAGATTGAAGGTCAAATTTGTACTCCATAGCCAAATTAAAAAAAAAAATTTATTGGAGTATAGTTGATTTACAATGTTGTGTTAGTTTCAGGTGTACAGCAAAGTGATTCAGTTATACATATATTCATTCTTTATCAAATTCTTTTCCCACATAAGTTATTACACAGAGTTGCCTGTGCTATAAAGTAGGTCCTTTTTGGTTACCTGTTTTGTATATACTAGTGTGTATCTGTTAATCCCAAACTCCTAATTTATCACTCCCCCCAACGTTTCCCCTTTGGTAACCATACATTTGTTTTAGAAATATGTGAGTCTGTTTCTGTTTTGTAAATAAGTTCATTTGTATCATTTTTAAAAAAAATTAGATTCCACATATGAGTGATATCATATTTGTCTTTATCTGACTGACTTCATTTAGTATGATAATCTCTAGGTCCATCCATGTTGCTACAAATGGCATTATTTCGTTCATTTTATGGCTGAGTAATATTCCATTGTGTGTGTGTGTGTATAATATATATCACATCTTCTTTATCCATTCATCTGTCGATGGACATTTAAGTTATTCATCTCCTGGCTATTGTAAATAGTGCTGCAGTGAACACTGGAGGTGCATGTATCTTTTCAAATTATGGTTTTCTGCTGAATCATATGGTAGCTCTATTTTTAGTTTTTTAAGGAGGCTCCATACTGTTTTCCATAGTGGCTGCACCAATTTACATTCCCACCAACAGTGTAGGAGGGTGCTTTTTTCTCCATAGCCATATTGGTCCACATGGCTGTGAATATAGAACTCAACATAGCTGAGGTCACCAAGTCTGTCCTATGACATTTATATAAATTGTCTCAAGGCCTTTATCCATTTCCTTTGGGAAGACCAGCCTTCTGCAGCATTTCTGCACATTCCAGGGTTTTTATATTCTTGTTGTCACTCGAAGGTCTGAACTCCTCTTCCCAGTCAAGTCCGGCTCTTGCCTCCAGCCACTGTTCATTTCTGCTATTCAGGATCCTGGATGTAGAACACAGGTCCTCTGTGCTCCCTAAAAACTATTCACAGGTGACATTGTTGATGTACCAGACTTTACTGAACATTTCAGGGAGATGGAAGGATTCAGCATCGATGGCTCCTAAAATTGAATATTAAACTTTCCTTTGCTTAAAAGTCCTTTGATCATCCAGGCTGCTTGGTTGCCTTGTTCCCTAAAACCCTCCCCTCTCAACTGCCCTCACTTCAGAAAGCAGAGCAATTCAATTGTTCATTCCTGACAGAGCTCTAGGCTAATTTCATTATCTAACAAGTCAGTAAGTCACTCTGCTTTGCAGCGAGGAATCGGAAGAGGTTTTGACGTTTTAGTGTTTCCTCTCTCCCTCTTGAGCCTCCATCTCTGTCGTCCCCCAAGTCTTTATACGTGGAAGTGAGCAGAATATTTTTTTAAGTGGTGTGACTTATACAGTTTCCCTTAGAAGGCAGACTCTTGTGTCAGTTTTGGCTTTCAGTAACATTATTTTCATCCTCTGTTACATGTGGGATTGAACCAATAGTGCTGTGAGTTATAGAGAAGGTGACATAATTCTTAGGTCACCAGGCACAGTCCTGTTGGCTGGGAATAGCTTCTAATATTGCCCCTCGCATTCTCAAAATGCCCTGGCTGGGAATCACAGATTATCTGACTATAGTCTCTAGTCCAAGAGAAGTTGACAGAATTTTGAAAATATATCACTGATGGGCTAACATTGAAGCAAAAGGGAAGACTGTGGCTATTTGGAATAATTGGGACAAAAAGCTGGATTCATTTTGGAAAAAAATGTTTTAGTTTTAATTCATTTGAATTCAGTACCTGTGGTGATCTGACCTATTCGGGCATTTGTAGTGTCTGGGGTTAAGGATCGTACGAATGTGTCTTTTTAAAAAAATTTTATTGAAGTATAGTTGATTTACAATGTTGTGTTAATTTCTGCTCTATAGCAAAGTGATTCAGTTATACATATGTGTTCTTTTTCATACTCCTTTCCATTGTGGTTTATCACAGGAGATTGAATATAGTTCCCTGTGCTATACAGTAGGACCTTGTTGTTTATCCATTCTCTATATAATAGTTTGTATCTGCTAATCCCAAACTCCCAATCCTTCCCTCCTCCCACCCCTGGGCAGTCACAAGTCTGTTCTCTATGCCTGTGAGTCTGTTTCTGTTTCATAGATAAGTTCCTTTGTGTTGTATTTTAGATTCCACATATAAGTGATATCATATAGTAAGATAGAGAAAGACAGACATATAGAAAGACAGTGTCTTTCACTGTCCAACTTACTTCGTTTAGTATGACAATCTCTAGGTCCATCCATGTTGCTGCAGATGGCATTATCTCATTCTTTTTTATGGCTGAGTAATATTCATTCCATTGTATATATGTATCACATCTTCTTTATCCACCTGTCTGCCGATGGACATTTAGATTGCTTCCATGTGTTGGCTATTGTAAATAGTGCTGTAGTGGACATTGCGGGGCATGTATCTTTTCAAATTATGGTTTTCTCCAGATATATGCCCAGGAGTGTGATTGCTGGATCATACGGTAATTCCATTTTTAGTTTTTTAAGGAACCTCCATACTGTTTTCCATACTGGCTGCACCAATTTACATTCCCACCAACAGTGCACGAGGGTTCCCTTTTCTCCACATCCTCTCCAGCATTTGCTATTTGTAGACATTTTAATGATAGCTATTCTGACTGTTGTGAAGTGGTACCTTATTGTAGTTTTGATTTGCATTTCTCTAATAATTAGTGACGTTGAACATCTTTTCATGTGCGTATTGGCCATCCATAGGTCTTCTTTGGAGATGTCTATTTAGGTCTTCTGCCCATTTGTTGATAGGATTGTTTGTTTTTTTGTTATTGAGTTGTATGAGCTCTTTGGATAGCCAATTATATGTCAATTCAATTCCACTGAATTTGAATAGAAAGGTTCATTTTTAGAAAGCCACAGCATGAAAGGGGAACTATAGAAAGTGGATGCACCCATGGGACCATTAAGTTTCAAGAAAGATAAATCACAGGAGCTACCCAAGCTAGCAAGGCTCTCTCCACTCTCTCCCTGCTGTAATATTCCCAATACTCCTTCCTGAGGAAAGAACCCCACACCCAGAGGAAGAATGAGGTCTTGCTCAGCCTCTCAAGGGACATTTAATGAGTGTCCCTTCTGGAGCATACCTTTGGAGATTCTAAGAGATTTATTTCCTTTGAGGGGCAATTCACTTGAGGGGATAAGACATGTATATAGGATAATGTGTCACATAAATAGCTTTGTTATGTTTGGGCCACAGTAATGGGAGGTTGGTATGAAAACTGCTTTAGGTTGTGGGGGCAAGGTACATTGGGGAAGAAGACATGGAAATGATAAAACATTAAGCTGGACTTTGAAGGCTGGATGGGCTACAAATTGATGAGGAGTTGGAAGAGGGGAAGTTGAAGACCTGGGAAAATTGTCTCAGAGATTTCAAACATTGTGAATAGCAGAATATCTGGGAACTTGATTGGATTATTCCGGAAGGAACATTAATGTAGAAGCTGGGTGTAGAATAAATCAGAGAAATGTGGATACTGGAGGCAGGAAAACTGGGGAGAAATTGCTTATAACCCATGCAGATGCCAGATAATAAGAATCTGGGATCAAGACAGTGGCAGTGGGACTTCTCCAGTGGCGCAGTGCTTAAGAATCCGCCTGCCAATGCAGGGACATGGGTTTGAGCCCTGGTCCAGGAAGATCCCACATGCCATGGAGCAACTAAGCCTACGTGCCACAACTACTGAGCCCGCATGCCACAACTACTGAAGCCCACGCGCCTAGAGCTCGTGCTCCACAATAAGAGAAGCCACCACAATGAGAAGCCCGTGCACCACAATGAAGAGTAGCCCCTGCTCGCCACAACTAGAGAAAGCCTGCGCGCAGCAACGAAGACCCAATGCAGCCAAAAATAAATAAATTTTTTTTAAAAAAGTGGCAGTGAGAATGCAAAAGATAGTGTGATGGTGAGAAAGGATGGCAGAATGGATGGGGACACAGAGGAGGAAGGATAGTCAATGATGAGGTTTCAGGTGAGATGAATTTGAGAAGTAAGAAAGGAGACAAATGAGCCTTTTTTTTTGATGGTGGTGGGAAGGCTCAAGGGAGCAATACAAGGAGGTGAAATGACAGCAGGTCTAAGATGAGAACATCCACCAGGAGAGGTTCACATTTGCAAGTCATGTCATGCATGTCACAGAACACTATATAGATAAAGTGTGTATCTCTCTATGTATCTTGAACAGGGGAGGAAGACTGGCCTTAGTTTCATTCATCCAACGCACATTTCTAAGTGCCTCTTTTGTGTCACTTTACCATGGGAAAAATGAACATGATACGTTCCTAGAGTTCATCGTCTGTAATGTAGGACTGACCCATAAGGGGAATTGGCAGGATGATATTTTGTTTTAGTAACCAAGGTTGGCTGTTTTCCCCCTTGAGCTTTCTGCTCTTGTTCCCTTATTCATAGAAAGACAAGGTTGATACAGCAGACAAGAAAAAGTTCCAAAATAGCTTCTTAAAAATTTACAGTCAGTAGTTTGCAGCAGCCTCAGCCTTTTGCATGCCAAAACCCAAAGTTTACAGCAAAAACAAGACTTGATAGTGTGAGAGCCAGTTTCACTGCCCCCATAAGGTAGCGTTTTGAGGGACTGAGGTAAGTAAAGCAGGAGGAGAAGACAGGCTCAGGGAGATGAGAGCTGAGAAGGAAGGGGCCCCTTGCTCTGTGCTCTGAGACTGAGTTTTCAGGTGGGGATGCGGCAGAGACAGACCCTGCAGAGAGGTCTGGAGCTCTGAGAACAGAAGAACCTCACTTTCTGTTTCCCTTGCGAGATAGTGAGTCTTGCAAACCAAATGCCCACCTTCTCCAACCCTTCTCCCCACCCATGCCCCCTACACACCTTCTTGGACGTGGTGAGGAAGCAACAGAGAAACGCCACCTTGGTGGGCAAGTCTGAATTTCCCAGAGCCCCAAGGCAGACAGAGGTGTTGGGGTGCCGGGAGAGACTTGGTGGTCAGGAACAGCAGGGTCCGGACGAGGACCGAGGACCAGAGACTAGCTGGGTGGGACTGCAGATGTCTAGGAGATGCCGGCAGCAGATGCCAGTGATGGAAGGCTGTGGGAATGATGGCATTTGAACCAGTGCCAGGATGGACAGAGGTCAGCTGATGCCCAGATGCCTCCTTATTGCTTCTGGACACAGTGAGACCATCCGTACCACCAGCCGCAAACTCAGAGGCCACCCAGGAGAGAAGGGTTCCCCGAACAAATCCAGAAAAGCCTCATTGGTCTGAGTTTACAGTGAACGAATATGAAATGTTTGCCACTAAACAGAATACAGACTGGAGAAGACTTAAACATTTTTTTTGCAGATCTGAGTTTGTGGATTGAGATGATGCTTGCGACCTAGACAAGTGTAGTGTGATGAAAGCAGATGGTGCGCTAGGTGCTACCTGAGCACGAGTGAGAAGTTTCCTACCCAGAGTCTGAGGCGGTCAGAGTGAGTGAGGAGTTGCGTTGAGCAGCGCATCATAGGATGAAGGACAGAGGCGGTAGGGAAAGGGCACCGTCAGTCAGTTTCATAATAGCCAGAGAGGCTGCAAAGTGAAATGCAGTGGGTTGCATAGGTCAAACCAGAAACCAAAAGCCCTTTCACCTACAAGGCATGGGGATTGCTGAGGGTTTAGAGAAATGACATGGCCACGTTTTCATTTCAGAACCACTGTTCTGGGTGAAGGTAAAGAAAGGCCTGGGGATCGGCTCACTCTGGGTTTCCTGATTCTGGAGGCTGTTTCATTCTCTCTCCTGGCTTATCTTTACTACTGACATCACATTGACTCTCATCACCCCCAAATCTGCATTGCAGGAGAAAAGAGGAAGGCATTTCTTTCTAGGTTTTATAAAGTGACAGACAATCAGCTCCATGTCCAGCAATAAGTGTTTGGGGAGTGAAAGTTACCGTTTCGTATCAAAATTGGTGCAGTTTTAATCCCCCAAGTCTTGAAAGAGAAACTAGGATAAACCGGTGTGATATTTAACACACAGAAATGTCTCCTTCCACAAATATGTACGTACATAATGTTCCTTATTTAGTGTTACTGAGAATGAACTTGAAAAGAAACTGAGAAATGTGTTTACTTTTATTTATACAAAGTTTACTTGAAAATAACGATTCACACTGCTCTGTGCAGCCTGTCCCCTGATGGAGGTAGGGGGGGCTGGTAGCCCAGTTCAGGGGCGCTGGGTGAGGCGTTCCTGGGAGCTCTACCTCCTGGCTGTTTCTTCAACCTTCTCAGTGATTCTGTAAGCTATTTGATACTTTGATAAATCTCTTTCTGCTGCTAGAGTGGGATTTTGTTTTCTATACACTGATGTAAAACAGGTCAAATAAGTACTTTTTTTTTTTTTTTTTTTTTCAGTACACGGGCCTCTCACTGTTGTGGCCTCTCCCGTTGCGGAGCACAGGCTCCGGACGCGCAGGCTCAGCGGCCATGGCTCACGGGCCCAGCCGCTCCGCGGCATATGGGATCCTCCCGGACCGGGGCACGAACCCATATCCCCTGCATCGGCAGGCGGACTCTCAACCACTGCGCCACCAGGGAGGCCCAAATAAGTACTTTTTTTTAAAAAAAAGGATCAAATTTGCACTGGTTAAGATCTTGGGGCTCTGAAGTCTGACTGCTTAGGTTTGAATTCCAGCTGTGCCCCTGCCTGCTCCTTGACTTTATCTTTTCTTATTTATTTATTATTTCAAAAATAGATTTATTTTTATTTACTTATTTTTGGCTGCGTTGGGTCTTCGTTGCTGCACGCGGGCTTTCTCTAGTTGCAGTAAGTGGGGGCTACTCTTTGTTCCGGTACGCGGGCTTCTCATTGCGGTGGCTTCTCTTGTTGCAGAGCACAGGCTCTAGGCACATGGGCTTCAGTAGTTGTGGCTCGCGGGCTCTAGAGCGCAGGCTCAGTAGTTGTGGCGCACGGGCTTAGTTGCTCCGCAGCATGTGGTATCTTCCTGGATCAGGGATCGAACCTGTGTCCCCCGCATTGGCAGGTGGATTCTTAACCGCTGTGCCAGGAGGGAAGTCCCTAATTGTTTTTTATATTGTAGCATATTTGATTCACAATGCTGTGTTAGTTTCAGGTGTACAGCAAAGTGATTTACTTATACATATACATGTATCTATTCTTTTTCAGATTCTTTTCCCAGATAGGTTATTACAGAATATTGCGTAGAGTTCCCTGTGCTGTCCAGTAGGTCCTTGTTGACTATCTATTTTGTATATATATAGTAGTGTGTGTGTGTGTTAATCCCAAACTCCTTATTCCTCCCCCGACCCCACCTTTCACCTTTGGTAACCATAAGTTTGTTTTCTAAGTCTGTGTGTCTGTTTCTGTTCTGTAAATAAGTTCATTTGTATCATTTTTTTTAGATTCCACATATAAGTGATATATGGTATTTGTCTTTCTCTGACTTATTTCACTTAGTATGATAATCTCTAGGTCCATCCACATTGCTGCAAATGGCATTACCTCATTCTTTTTTATGGCTGAGTAATATTCCATTGTGTATATGCACCACATCTTCTTTATCCATTCATCTGTCTGTGGACATTTAGGTTGCTTCCATGTCTTGGCTATTGTAAAATTACTGCCACAGTGAACACTGGGGTGCATGTATCTTTTCAAATTATGATTTTCTCTGGATATTTGGCCAGGAGTGGGATTGCTGGATCTTATGGTACCTCTATTTTTAGTTGTTTTTTTTTTTTTTTTTTTTTGTGGTACGTGGGCCTCTCACTGTTGTGGCCTCTCCCGTTGCGGAGCACAGGCTCCAGCCATGCAGGCTCAGCGGCCGTGGCTCACGGGCCCAGCCGCTCCGCAGAATGTGGGATCTTCCCGGACCAGGGCACGAACCCGTATCCCCTGCATCGGCAGGCAGACTCTCAACCACTGTACCACCAGGGAAGCCCTAGTTTTTTTAAAAAAATAAATTTTTAATGTTTTAATGAATGGGTTGTGCATCTTGTTTGTTTGTTTATTTATTTTTTGGCCACAGTGTGCTGCATGTGGGATCTTAGTTCCAGGATTGAACCTATGACCCCTGCATTGGGAGCACAGCGTCTTAACTGCTGGACTGTCAGGGAAGTCCCCTATTTTTAGTTTTTTTAAGGAACCTCCATACTGTTCTCCATAGCGGCCACACCAACTTACATTCCCACCAACAGTATAGGAGGGTTCCCTTTTCTCCGCACCCTCTCCAGCATTTATTGTTTTTAGATTTTTTGATGATGGCTGTTCTGACCAGTGTGAGGTGATACCTCACTTTACTTTTGATTTGCATTTCTATAATAATTCGTGTTGTTCAGCATCTTTTCATGTGCTTTTTGGCCATCTGTATGTCTTCTATGGAGAAATGTCTATTTAGATCTTCTGCCCTTTTTTGGATTGAGGGTTTTTTTTTTTTAATATAGAGCTGCAAGAGCTGCTTGTATATTTTGGAGATTAATGCTTTGTCAGTTGCTTCATTTGCAAATATTTTCTCCCATTCTGTGCGTTGTCTTTTTGTTTTGTTTATGGTTTCCTTTGCTGTGCAAAAGCTTTTATTTTATTTTATTTTATTTTATTTATTTAATTTGGCTGTGTCAGGTCTTAGCTGCGGCATGTGGAATCTTTGTTGAGGCATGCGGGACCCTTCATTGTGGCGTGTGGGCTCTTCATTGTGGCGCAGAGACTTCTCTCTAGTTGTGGTGTGTGGGTTTTTCTCTAGTTGTGGCATGTGGGCTCCAGGGTTCGTGGGCTCTGCAGTTGTGGCATGCAGTATCTCTAGTTGAGGCATGGGAGCTCAGTAGTTGTGGCGTGTGGGCCTAGCTGCCCTACAGCATGTGGGATCCCAGTTCCCTGACCAGGGATTGAACCTGCGTCCCCTGCACTGGAAGGCAGACTCCCCACCACTGGACCACCAGGGAGGTCTCCGTGCAAACGCTTTTAAGTTTAATTAGGTCCCATTTGTTTTTGTTCTTATTTTCATTAATTTAGGATGTGGATGCCAAAAGATATTGCTGTGATATATGTCAAAGAGCATTTGCCTATGTTTTCCTTAAGAGTTTTCTTGTATCCGGTCTTACATTTAGGTCCTTAATCCATTTTGAGTTTAGAGAATGTTCTAATTTCATTCTTTTGCATGTGGCTGTCCAGTTTTCCCAACACCACTTATTGAAGAGACTGTGTTGTCTCTCCATTATATATTTTTGCCTCCTTTGTTGTAGATTAATTGACCATAGGGGCATGGGTTTATTTCTGGGGTTTCTATGCTATTCCATTGATCTATAAGTCTGTCTTCAGGCCAGTAGCATACTGTTTTGATTACTGTTGCCTTATAGTAGAGTCTGAAGTCAGGGAGTCTGATTCCTCCAGCTCTGTTTTTCTTTCTCAAGATTGCTTTGGCTATTTGGGGTCTTTTGTATTTCCATACAAATTTTAAGACTTTTTGTTTTAGATCTGCAAAAAATGCCATTGGTAATTTGATAGGAATTGCATTGAATCTGTAGATTACCTTGGGGATTATAGTCATTTTGACAAACATCCAAGAACATGGTATATCTTTCCATCTGTTTGTGTAATCTTCAATTTCTTTTATCATTATCTTACAGTTTTCAGAGTACAGGTCTTTTACCTCCTTAGGTAGGTTTATTCCTAGGTATTTTACTCTTTTTGATGTGATGGTAAATGGGATTGTTTCCTTAATTGCTCTTTCTGATCTTTCGTTGTCAGTGTATAGCAATGCAAGAGATTTCTGTGCATCAATTTTGTATGCTGCAACTTTACCAAATTAATTGATGAGCTCTAGTAGTTTTCTGGTAGCATCTTTAGGATTTTCTATGTATTGTATCATGTCATCTTCAAACAGTGACAGTTTTACTTCTTCTTTTCCAATTTGGATATCTTATTTCTTTTTCTTCTGATTGCCGTGGGTAGGACTTCCAAAACTATGTTGAATAAAAGTGGCGAGAGTGGACATTTTCATCTTCTTCCTGATCTTAGGAAATGCTTTCAGCTTTTCACCATTGAGTATATTGGTGGCTATGTGTTTGTCGTAACATCTATGACCTTTACTATGTTGAGCTAGGTTCCCTCTGTGCCCACTTTCTGGAGAGTTTTTATCATAAATAATAGGTGTTGGATTTTGTCAAAAGGTTTTTCTGCATTTGTTGAGATGATCATATGGTTTTATTCTTTAATTTGTTAATGTGGCACATCACACTGATTGATTTGAGGATATTGAAAATTCCTTGGATCCCTAGGATAAATCCCACTTCATCATGGTATATGATCCTTTTAATGTATTGTTGGATTTGGTTTGCTAGTATTTTGTTGAGGATTTTTGTGTCTATATTCATCAGTGACATTGGCCTGTAATTTTCTTTTCTGTGGTATCTTTGGTTTTGGTATCAGGGTGATGGTGGCCTTGTAGAATGAGTTTGGGAGTGTTCCTTCCTCTGAAATTTTTTGAAATAGTTTCAGAAGGATAGGTGTTAACTCTTCTCTAAATGTTTGATAGAATTTGTCTGTGAAGCCATCTAATCCTGGACTTTTGTTTCTTGGGAGTTTTAAAATCACAGTTTCAATTTCAATGCTTGTGATTGTTCTGTTCATATTTTTTATTTCTTCCTGGTTAAGTCTTGGGAGATTGTACCTTTCAAAGAATTTGTCCATTTCTTCTAGGCTGTCCATTTTTTATTGGCATGTATTTGCTTGTAGTAGTCTCTTATAATCCTTTGTATTTCTGTGGTGTCTGTTGTAACTTCTCCTTTTTCATTTCTAATTTTATTGATTTGAGCCCTCGGCCTTTTTTTCATGATGAGGCTGGCTAAAGTTTTATCAATTTTATCTTTTTAAAGAACCAACTTTTAGTTTCTTTGATCTTTTCTATTTTCTTCGTCTCTATTTCATTTATTTCTGCTCTGATCTTTAAGATTTCTTTCCTTCTGCTAACTTTGAGTTTTGTTTGTTTTTCTTTCTGTAGTTGCTTTACACGTAAGGTTAGGTTGTTTTTTTGAGACTCTATTTGAGGTAAGATTGTATTGCTATAAACTTCTCTCTTAGAACTGTTTTTGCTGCATCACATAGGTTTTGGATTGTCGTATTTCCATTTTCACTTGTATCTAGGAATTTTTAAATTTCCTCTTTGATTTCTTCAGTGATCCATTGGTTGTTTAGTAACATATTGTTTAGCCACCACTTGTCTCTGTTTCTTAGTTTTTTTTCTTGTGATTGATTTCTGATCTCATAACATTGTGGTTGGAAGATGCTTGATGTGATTTGTTTTCTTAAATTTATCCAGGCTTGCTTTATGTCCCAGCATGCGATCAATCTTGGAGAATGTTCCATGTGCACTTGAGAAGAATGTGTATTCTGCTGCTTTCAGATGGAATGCTCTGTAAATATCAATTAAGTCCATCTGGTCTAATGTGTCATTTAAGGCCTGTGTTTCCTTATTGATTTTCTGTCTGGATGGATGATATGTCCATCGATGTAAGTGGGGTGTTAAACTCCCCCATTATTATTGTGTTACTATCAGTTTCACCTTTTATGGCTGTTAGTATTTGCCTTATATATTGAGATGCTCCTATCTTGAGTGCATATATATTTACAATTTCTTCTTGGATTGATCCCTTGATCATTATGTAGTGTCCTTCTTTATCTCTTGTAATAGTCTTTATTTTAAAGTCTATTTTTTCTGATACGTGTATTGCTACTCCAGTTTTCTTTTTTTTTTAAGATGATTTTTATCTTTTTAACATCTTTATTGGAGTATAATTGCTTTACAATGGTGTGTTAGTTTCTGCTTTATAACAAAGTGAATCAGTTATACATATACATATGTTCCCATATCTCCTCCCTCTTGCATCTCCCTCCCTCCCACCCTCCCTATTCCACCTCTCTAGGTGGTCACAAAGCACTGAGCTGATCTCCCTGTGCTATGTGGCTGCTTTCCACTAGCTATCGGTTTTACATTTGGTAGTGTATATATGTCCATGCCACTCTCTTTGTCCCAGCTTACCCTTCCCCCTCCCCATGTCCTCAAGTCCATTCTCTAGTAGGTCTGCGTCTTTATTCCCATCCTGCCCCTAGGTTCTTCATGACCATTTTTTTTTTAGATTCCATATATATGTGTTAGCATACGGCATTTGTTTTTCTTTCTGACTTCACTCTGTATGACAGACTCTAAGTCCATCCACCTCACTACAAATAACTCAATTTCGTTTCTTTTTATGGCTGAGTAATATTCCCCTGTATATATGTGCCACAACTTCTTTATCCGTTCATCTGTTGATGGACACTTAGGTTGCTTCCATGTCCTGGCTATTGTAAATAGAGCTATAATGAACATTGTGATACATGACTCTTTTTGAATTATGCTTTTCTCAGGGTATATGACCAGTAGTGGGATTGCTGGGTCATATGGTAGTTCTATTTGTAGTTTTTAAAGGAACCTCCATACTGTTCTCCATAGTGGCTGTATCAATTTACATTCCCACCAACAGTGCAAGAGTGTTCCCTTTTCTCCACACCCTCTCCAGCATTTATTGTTTGTAGATTTTTTGATGATGGCCGTTCTGACTGGTGTGAGATGATATCTCATTGTAGTTTTGATTTGCATTTCTTTAATGATTAATGATGTTGAGCATTCTTTCATGTGTTTGTTTCCAGTTTTCTTTTGATTTCCATTTGCATGGAATACCTTTTTCCATCCCCGCTTTTGGTCTGTATGTGTCCCTAGATCTGAAGTGGGTCTCTTGTAGACAGCATATATACGGGTCTTGTTTTTGTATCCATTCAGCCAGTCTATGTCTTTTGATTGGAGCATTTAATCCATTTACATTTAAGGTAATTACCAATATGTATGTCCCTATTGCCATTTTGTTAATTGTTTGGGCATTATTTTTGTAGGTCTTTTTTTTTCCCCTTCCTGTTTTGTTTTCTTGTGGTTTGATGACTATCTTTAGTGTTCTGTTTGGATTCCTGTGTGTGTGTGTATCTATTGTAGATTTTTGGTTTGCAGTTACCATGAGGTTTTGATATAGCAGTTTCTATATATACAAGATTGTTTTAAGTTGCTGGTGTCTTAATTTCAAATGCATTTCCAATATTCTGCATTTGTACTCTCCTCATGATTGCTGGTTTCGATATCATATGTGTGTGTGGATGATTTCCTACCATTCCTACCAAACATCCTACTGTATGTTTGCCTTTACCAGTGAGCTTTCCCATTCATAATTTTCTTGTTTCTAGTTGGGGGCTTTTCTTTTCTGCCTAGAGAAGTTGCTGTAGCATTTGTTATTAAGCTGATTTGGTGTTACTGAATTCTCTTAGCTTTTCCTTGTCTTGTAAAGCTTTTGATTTCTCCATTGAATCTGAATGAGAGCCTTGCTGGGTAGAGTAATCTTGGTTGTAGGTTTTCCCCTTTCATCACTTTAAATATGTCCTGCCACTCCCTTCTGGCCTTCAGTTTCTGCTGAAAAATCAGCTGATAACCTTATGGGGATTCACTTGTATGTTATTTGTTGCTTTTCCCTTTTTGCTTTTAATGTGTTCTCTTTGTCTTTAAATTTTGTTAGTCTTGGCATGTCCCTCCTTGGGTTTATCCTGCCTGGGGCTCTCTGCTTCCTGGAATTGGGTGACTATTTTCTTTCTGATGTTCAGAAAGTTTTCAGCTATTACCTCTTTAAATAATTTCTCAGGCCCTTTCTCTATCTTTTCTCCTCTGGGACCCCTCCCTATAATGTGAATGTTGGTGCATTTAATGTTGTTCCAGAGGTCTCTTAAACTGTCCTCATTTCTTTTCATTCTTTTTTCTTTATTCCACAGCAGTCATTTCCACCACTCTTTCAGCTCACTTATCTGGTTTTCTTCCTCATTTATTCTACTATTTATTCCTTCTAGTTTATTTTTCATTTCAATTGTATTGTTCAGCTCTGTTCTTTAAATCTTCTAGCTCTGTCACACATTTCTTGTGTCTTCTTTCTTGTTCCTCCATTCTTTTTCTGATATTTTGGATCATTTTTACTATCATTACTCTGAATTCTTTTTCAGGGAGATTGCCTATCTCCACTTCACTTAGTATTTCTTCTGGGTTTTTATTTTGTACCTTCTTCTGGAACATATTTCTCTGACATCTCATTTTGTCTAATTTTCTGTGTTTGTGGTCTCCTTTCTGCAGCCTGCAGGACTGTAGTTCCTCTTGCTTCTGGTATTTCTCCCCTGGTGGATGAGGCTGGTCTAAGAGGCTTGTGCAGGCTTCCTGGTTGGAGGCACTGGTGCCTGTGCACTGGTGGGCAGGGCCGTGTCAAGGGGTGTGTCTAGACGTGGCTGTTGCCTCAGGTGGGATTTATACAGCCTGTCTGGTGATGGGTGGGGCTGTATTCCCACCCTGTTGGTTGTTTGGCCTGAGGCACTGGGCTGTTGGGTGAGGCCAGGTCTTGGTGTCCAAATGGCAGCCTTTAGGATAGCTCATGCCAGTGAGTACCCAGTACCTCCATCACCAGTGTCCTTGTCCCTGCAGTTAGCCACACGCCCCCCCTGCCTCCCCAGGGGACCCTCCAAGACCAGTAGGTAGGTCTGGCCCAGGCTTGTATGAAGTCACTTTTTTTACCCCTGGGTCCCAATGCTCATGAGACCTTGTGTGTGCCCTCCAAGAGTGGCCTGTTTACCCCAGTCCTGTGGCATTCCTGTGATCAAGGCCCATTGGCCTTCAAAGCCATCTGGGAACTCCTCCCTATGCCAGGCTGGGGAGCCTGATGTGGGGCTCAGAGCTCTCTCACTCCTGTGGGAGAACTCCTGCAATATTATTATTTTCCAGTTTGTGGGTCACCCACCTGGTGGGTATGAGATTTGATTGTATTGTGAATGTGCCCCTCCTACCATCTCGCTGTGGCAGCTTCTTTGTCTTTAGAAGTAGAATATCTTTTTTGGTACATTCCAGTCCTTTTTTGTTGATGGTTGTTCAGCAGTTAATTGTGATTTTGGTGTTTTCGTGAGAGGAGGTGAGCTCAGGTCCTTTTACTCCACCATCTTGTGGAGATCTTGTGCCATGAGTTGCTCCTTGAGTTTAGACAGACTGCTTAACCTTTAAGTAAAATGATGATGATGATAATAATGCCTATCTCATAGCGTTATGATGATAATGCATGCAAAGTGCTTAGAACAGTGCCTGACACAGAGTGATTGCTCAATAAATGTTCATTTTCATGCTATTAAATATACATGGTTTCTCACTAGAACAGCCAAATGAATTAAATTTATTGAGAACATCTCAAATTCTCAAAGATGGACATACTTAAACAGTGTAAAATCCTTTAAAACTGTTTTCACAAAACAACTTTGAACTTGGCAGTTTCACACTCAGGAGAGGGTACAAAATATGAAGTCTGCAACTACATTCCTCCTCTCCAGTACAAGTGAAGTAGGTTTGCTTTTTAGCTGTGTTTCAAATTGGGCTCATTTGTAAGGTATTTTTGTGAAGGAAGAGTTTCTCTCGTTAAAACAAAAACTAAAAACTAGCAGCGTAGCAGAGAAATCCCTAGTCTTGGAATACAGAAATTCTGAGAGGGCTGACAATAATAACAAAGACTTTCCAATTCTAAATATTTAAGAGTGACTGAAAAAGTCTGTCTTCTACTCAATAATTTTTAACTCCAGTGCAAAGAGATGTACTGTGCATTTCCTGTGAACTTGGCCATGTGATTTCTTAGCACAGAGCCCTGTTCTAAAGTCAGGCAGTCACCTTGGAGACTGTGATAACATCTCTGCATTTTGGTTTCTTTGTCAGTAAAACTGGGGATCTAATGTCTTCTTCCTAGGGGTCCCGTGAGAATGAAATGAGATGCTCCTCATGGAAATGACTGAGCCAAGTTTAATGGTGTGCTTGGTAGCCATGAGCATCCTTCCCTCTCCCCAAAAAGACGGATGCAGAAAGCTGCCTTTATTCCCTTTTATGGGACAAAGAGAGCAGGGACAGCAAGTATGTGCTTTTCACTGGTTAGAGGATGGCAGTGTATCCCAAGGAGATGAAACCAATAACTATGAGTCGTGGGCACAAGTTTGAGTTCTTTCCCTCTATTCCATGCTCTCTGCATTCTACGAGGGCAAATGAGGCTCCAGAGAATGCTCCAGGAAACGTTGTTGTGTCCATCCTCTGGCATCACACGGTCCCCTTTCCCCTGAGCATCCCTCTCAGGTTCTACAGTGTTACTCGTTTCCTCCCTGCTAGGAAACCCTACCCACACTCCCTCACACTCTAGGTGCTGAAACTCTCTTGCATTCCTTAGAGGGTGTCAGAATGCTTGATTAAGTTGTGCAACCCAGGAAAAGTGAGTCTTTCACAGTGGGAAGAGCTAATGTTTATTCAATCAACAAACGCGGAATGCCTGCCAGGGCCAGACACTGCTGGTCATCGAGACAAAGAACATGTCGTTAGTCAACATAAAACTGCAGAGTGTCAGACGGCTCTTGTTATTCCCAGACATCACTGAGTCAGTGGCACCAGGCACCATGTATCATTCAGTGCCTATTAAGAAGATAACAGCTGATGACATATTAAAAAAAAGCCAAACCCAGAATTTGAGAGTTGTTGCTGGCAGAGCACATGGAAACAAGGTCCAAGGAGCTGCTGGATGGCCACAGTGAAGATTCATTCGGCCAGCCAGGGACAACTCTCAGCCATCCACATTATGGCCGGACAGTTTTACTAGGACCTAAAAAGTCACTTCCAACTCCAAGACTTAGGTTTCCATTCCTAAATAATGAGTCAAACAAATAAATGATGAAATATTGACTGTGAACCCCCATCAAGGCATGGACAGGGAAAACCCTAACTTTATCAAGTGCAAAGAGAAACATCTAGTAAATGGGAGAAGATGAAAAAGCTTTTCTTAAGCATGACATAAACCTGTACAAATCTCTTAACAGCACTGGTGTCAACAAAAGCTTCTGTTGCTGCAGAAATGGTCTTCAGAGAGCGGCGAGGAAGAGGCTGACAAACAGAACTGGGCTATTTTTTCATCTCCAAAATGGCACTTCCTGGTCCCCGGTGCTTAGCACTGCAGATGTTACAGAACTGCACAGGAGAATTCTAAAAATGCAATTAAAAATGCAGATTTTAAAAGATCAACCCTTTCTACTCATATTCAGAAATATCATGGGAGCACTGGTTGGGGAATGGGGATCAGGCGATGAAACACTGCTCCTTTTTCTGGAGGTTACTGCTGGTTCACACAGGATCCTGTCTAGACCAGCTGTTATTCTTGGACTCAAAAGACACCCCACAGCAAGACAAGTCTAACGTGACCCAGGGGGACCTGGGGGAACCGACTTGACACTGAAAAAATAGCAGTGTCATGATACAGAAACCAGGGTGAGAAAGTTATAGAAAATAGAAAATGGTTCTCACTGTAGCTCATTTCTAAAGCTCAACTGTCATCAATTTTATCTCAACAAATTTACTTACATGAAGATACTTTTATAATGTTGAGTATCGTATACTAAGCATTTTTACATTTGAGAAGCAGGTACGTTGCTTTTTCTGATGTGACATAAACTATATTATAACTGAGACATGGACAGTGGTTATCATTTTAAGCGCATCCCTCTGGCTGCACCGATTTCTCTCGAGTTGCTGGTGGCCAAGCAGCCAACTTACCATGCTGGTCATAGGCAGGCACTCCTTGTGAAACATATGGCGGCAGTGGAAGACCACCATGCTGAAGGGCTTAGCTGCATCTGGGGGAGAGGGCAGGAAAGAGAGAAGAGCTCAGTGCAATAGGAGAAGTTTCACTTTCCAGCAGTAAGCTGCCTTGGGGGGATGCTAATTGATGAGCGCATCCCTGCAGCGCAGCATGGCTGAACGCAGGGCAGGTGTGACAGTTCTGTTGCTATGGGGGTCCCAGGTTACCTGCTTGGCCTCCAAGTCAGTTACTACAGCTACATTACTGGGGACGATTTCATGGTAAGGCAATAGCATTTGTTGTGAAAACCAGCATCAGTCTGTGCAAAGCTCTCCCTCCTCCAGCCCCGTACACACAGTCATGACACTACTAAAGTGGATTCCGGGGCTTTGGGAGAATGCTTTCTGTTGGTTCACCTACTGCCTTTGCCAAGGCCATTCACTAACTTCAGGGCACAGCTGGGCTAACATCCTAGGCTGTGACCTTGCCCTGTGCTGTACTTCTGCTGGGGCACCACACCTCCTCTGCTCGTGCGGCCAGCTTGGTTCCGGTAAGACTGAATCCTTAACAGATTAAATTAGGAGTTTAATCTAACTATACAGTGCAGGTGCATGTGTTCGCTTTCTGTTAAAACACTGCCTAAAACCCTATGAAAGCTCACTGCTTTTCCTATGCCCACTGCAGTTTTTAACACAAGCACTTAAAATCCACACCTCTAAAAAAGACCCTACGGGGAACTTCCTGTGCTCCTGCTCTACTAAATAACCCCTTAAAGCTAAGTAAATGGCACACAAACTAGGTCTTTTAGTACTTCTCTATGCTGAATTTATACACAAGAAGCATTTTTTTAGCATCTCAACAACTATGCTTTAATTTCTACTTTCAAATTACGGAAATTCCTCTTCTCAGGACCTATGATCCTTACATAAAATGCTTTAATTATATGAAGAGATATATAGCTACCAAGAACTATAAACAAATGTACGTGTCTTTTAAGGAGTCACAGTTCCCATTAGAAGGTATTTGTTTCCATTGAAATGTGAGATAACTTGGGTGCCTAGATCCATATAGCAGTGAAAAGCTTAAAGGAAAGGGAAAGCTACCTATACATTTTTTCCCAGGCACACACACGGTTTGCTAGCTAGGAATCTAACAAGTTGATGGTAAGTTTTCATTTTCTTTCCTTCTATACTAGGGCAGTGGTTCTCAAAGACTGGCCCCTGAACCAGTTGCATCCACATCACCTGGGAACTTGTTAGAAATGCAGACTCTCAGGTCCCACCCTGCACTACCGAATCAGCACCTCTGGGGATGGGGCCAGCAATCTGAGTTTTCACAAGCCTGCCGGCCGATGCCAACTCACTCAAGAGCTTGGGAGCCTCAGCTCTAAGGAACGGCAGCACCAGCATGCAACTGAGTAGCAACATGGGCTGAAATTCTTCTCTAAACTGGATTATCCCAAAAGGTATATAATTTTATAAATTGTAATCAGCTAACTTCAAAATTTTAACACGCATTTGGGGATTTTTTTCCCCTCCCAACCATATTACCTGATGGAAGAATAGGGGAAAGACAGGACTCACAGATGTTCTCCTCTGCAAGGAAACACATACACTTGGGATTATACAATGTTTCTCTTTGCTGTGTCCTTTCTGATAGCAAGGCAGGCAGTTCCAATAGGATTCCTTCAATTTTACCCACCATCAACCAGAATGCCTTTCATTTGAGTTCGGTGCATCTTCTTTAGTAAGGACAAAGAGTCAGCTACGAGAATCTTCTTGCAGCCTTCGCGAAGCAGAATCTAATGCACACATCGTGAAAGAAAAGCCATCTTAAAAAGACTCAAATAAGGGGGAGAAGCCACCTACTGCTCCCATGCAGCGGCACAGCAGGGAGAGGTGACCCCTTTCCCTTTCAAACCAATTCCTCTGGCACTAATGTGAGCTTCCACCCTTTTCTGTTTGTTTTTTTTGGTGGGGGGCGGTATTTTACTGCAAGTTGTGAGGTGTGCTTAAGCCAGATGCCATTTTTCACCAGAACTTGTTGCTGCTTTTCAAAGGGGGAGATGCTCAAGGCCTGAAGGGCTGGGAGACTCTGGTGCAGTGCCCACATCTTCTGGCCCAGTGGGTCTTAGTGCACGTGGTTCTGTGAGGCTCTGTGGAAATGCCATGGAAATTCACACAATGAAGACATCACCGCCTCCCGGCTAACCAGCTCTGGGTCACGGCAAAGGCGGAGCTGCATCCTGACTGTCTTCACACCAAAGTCACTCTCAACTCTAAAACCTACGTGGACATTCTGCTTTCACGTGGTTTCAATTCATGCCACCAGGGAAGGGAACTGGAAGCGGTCAGCAGTGGTCCTCCATCCCCAGTCGGCTATGATAACACGTCCTCCTCTCAGATCCCGAGGAGCAGCGGTAGTGGGTGAATGCACCCAGGGGGTTTCTCGCCTAATTACATGAGCCGAGAAAACGGATGAGCCAAGAAAACAGATGTCCAGAGTTCTATACCCACTGTTTCTAAAGCTGATGAGCAGGAAACTACATGATTTTACTGTTTCTACATTAATTGAGACACTGCCTATTAAGTTTTATTCTTTAAAATGCTGCTAGAAATTGAAATTTTCAGATTCATTTTAAAAAGACATTAAAACTGTAACAGACGTCACGAAAGCATATGGGAAGAAGAGGAAAATAACAAATACTAATGTTGGTAAACTTTAAGAAAATTTATAAGCAAAAGTATCTAGCTGCCCAGGCTCTAATACTAGAATAAAAACTTAGCAAAATAAAATAAAAAACACAGCAAAATGCTTCAAAAAGAGCTGGCTATGACCCTGAGTGGGTCTTTAAGGCCCATGGCATGAATGGTGGGCCTGGCAGTCTAGACAGAAGCCATGGTGTCTGCAAACTTAGAAAACAGGGAAGAAAAAACAACAACTAAGAAGGAACCATTTCTTCACCAGGATTACATTTTTCTAAATAGGCACAATCTGTCTGCCCACAGAAAGTATTTTCTAGGAAAAACTTTAGTATTCAGAGGCACATAGCCAGGAGAAGGGAAAATACACAAGTAGAGCTTTGTATGTTACTAACTTCTTCCTATATCCTTCTCAACCACTCTAGTTTCCTTAACATTACATTGTTTCCCTCCATAGTTCTCAGTTTTTCTAAATTCTATGTTTAATATTACCTTTATTCTTTCTTTTTCATCGTTTTCATGTCAATCAGTTGTAGCTTCTGTAATCATTACAAGCATACCTTGTTCTATTATAAGATTAAATAAGAACATATTTATAAGATAGCTGTTGAAAACTAACACAAGACTCTCCCTATTTTTCCTTATTTCTCTGCAGTTCATCATCATTGATAATAATTCCAAGCAAAAGCAAAGCACCAGACTCACATTTTATAAAGCAATAAAAGGACTGTACATCAGCAAAGTTATTATGGCTCATTAAAAACAGCTGCCATGGGAAAAATGCCATACAAGACTGCCAAGTTTCTGAGATTTCTATTTTAAACGATTCTTTGAAATGTTGAACTTTTTGCTGACATTGCCTTGTTCATACTGTAGTGCTTATCATCGGCATTGCACGTGAGATAGTTACCTGGTTTTACAAGCCCCCAATAAGATACCAGAGCTAGACCTAGAAACCATTTTACCTAATTTCTGATCCATTATTTAGGCCACAATGCAATGGGATTTAAATTCTACTTGAAAAAACTTTGCTTTTTGTTGGGATTATTATCAAAGGTGATGAATTGCAGAGAAATAAGAAGGAAAAGACAAAGACTCTAAGGCCTCATGCTGGAGTTCAAAAATAAAATTATAAATGCAATTGCATTTAAATTTACAATAGCACAAAGTAGGCATGTACCGAATTGACTAAAGAAGCTATAGTTGGTTGTCATAGGCTACCTGTGGTGAAGCCAAACTGAAATAATTTTAAAGGAAAAAAATAGATTTTATTTTAAAAGTTTATTTTGGGGATATATAAATTTAAAAACTCTTTCTTAGAAGAAATTAAGGGCTTATGCACTGGGGGGTCAAAAAGAAACCCATGTGGGCCCCCCAAAAAGGCAGATAGGAAAGAAGTAGCTATTTCCTCTTAATTCATTTGTCTCTGGGTTTCAAAGTAGAGACCTATGGGGAAATGATAAAGGCACATGGAGTTTGTAGCAAATGTAAATATGGGAAAAGAACTTTGATAGATGCAGAGATGTCTGGAGTCAGTTTACCTGTGTGTGTGTTCATGTACATGTGTGAAGTTCAACGAAACGTAAGAAAGCTTTTTGCTTCTCCTAGAAATATTCATTCAGATCATGAGCTGCTCGAGCTGCATTCTACTCATCTCCTGGTCCCTGAGACAACGCGTGGAAGCCCTGTAAGTACCTACCCAGCACAGGATCTAACACAGTAGGCATGCAAATATTTAAATAAATGTGTTTATAAACAGTCAAACATATAACTTAAAAAACTTACGCTGAAAAATCTAAGCTACTTTATTACAGATTCCAAAATAAGTATTACGAATGATTTCCATAGAAATATCGTTAAGACTACGCAGCTGCATTCGCTATATAAAGGCTTGCTTATGAAAGGACCATACTGAGAACTTGAGAGAAATACTTCAGAGACCATCTAACCTAGAAGCTCCTAAATGTCAATGTATAGCCCAGTGCCAGGCTGAGTGTAAAAGAAACACCAAGGTGGTCTAAGGACCTAGTCCCTAATCCTCTCCAGCAGATCTGGGGTGGTACCTGAAACTTGGTAATTTAAGAAAAGCATTCAGATAATTCTGGTGTGCAGCCAGGCTTAACAAATACTGATTTAATCTAATGGGAAAATGGACACCCAGAGAGCTTATGTGCCCTCCCCAAAGGTCAACAGGCTTGTTAATGGCAAAGCCGGGACTAGAGTCCACGTCTGAAAATACCATGTCCACGGCTCTTTAAAGACAACAGGTTGCCTGTTCATCTTCCAAGACAATCCTATATATTCCTGTGTTGTAACCTGCCAGTACAGTGACTTCATCTCCAGAGACCAGTGGGACAATTAGTGAGAAAAACACAGTCGGAGTATCTGAGTTCAGACCCAGTTCCTCACCTTCCCAGGCTGGCGACTCAAAACTTTTTGAGACTCAGTCTTCTTACATGTAAAATGGAGAGGACAGTTCCTTAAGGATCATTACTGAAAATGACTGTCAAATAAGACTGTCAAAAGAGAAGTGTTTAAGAACAAAGATGCTGGAACTCTTAAGAGGAAAAAAAAAAAGCAATGGAAGTGGATATAAATGCTAAATAAATACAATAAATATATGCTAAATTTATAAATAAAATGTCTTACAAATATGAAACAGCATAAAAATAATTTGAAAATTGTGGTCAGTTTAATGTAAAAATAGAAATATCATTTATATTATATTGTTTCATAAATAATTTATATCAAAACAAGTGCTCTTTGTCCTTGAAATCAGACCTAGAAACATTTTAGGTTTATGAAGTATAAGGGGTACTTTTATCCTTCTTACTTCACTGAAGCTTTTAAATTTTGTTGAAGCATTGTACTAACAATGTAACAAGGTATAAAAATAAGTTAAACAGTTGAAACACTGATAATGTGGTTGGTTTTTCCTTAACTTTAATGATGTCATAGACATCTGACATGCTTCATGCTAAACTTCAACTGAGAAAAGTTGTTGCATTTTAGAAAACATGAAATTAGAACCAGAAGAAATTTTTTCCCCGAACTTTCTCTGTACCTTCTCTTTCCAGTTAGCAATTCACTAAGGAGTCATCTCCCAAATCATTTTCAGTGGCCAAATAAGTTTTAAAATGCTGTCTACTTGATTGTAAATCTGACCCTTGGATTCCGAATGCAACTTAGCAAAAAAAAAAAAAAAAAAAAAAGGTGCTGAGAAGCCCTGAGATAACCTTTCCCTAACATTTGACTATGGATTCCTTCGTTTACTGAATGGTTCTTAATGTCCCCCAGGGTCATTCCCCCTCACGCACAGCAGGGTCCAGATCCTTGCAAATTCATGGACCTGCAAAATCTTGGGAATTTTTTATCCCATTAAAACATGTGAAACTCGACTATAGTTTTATGAAACAAATGAAGACACTAGACAGAATAAAAAATTTTTTAAAATGAATGTGAAACCTTTCTGGAAGCTTCAAAATGCTCTATAAATAGATATATTTTTACAGTGATTTCTAGAGAAAGAAAATAAATTTCTATTAATAAAAAAGGTCACCTTTTTCATAGAAAATAATTCGAAATTCTTTCTCCATGTATAAGTAGGAAGTACCTCCTGGGATTCTTTGAACAACCTGCCCCAGTAGAGCATTTTCTCTCTGCATCCTCCAGAAAGATGTCTGAGGGCCAGAGGAGACTCCCCACCCCGTCGGGGATTTACAGGCTGTCACCACTCCTCGGACTCACTGGCAAAGTAACTCCCAGCCTCCTTGACACACCACCAACTGCACACTTAACACATCTTAAGGAAAAGCTCTCATTACATTTAAAAGTTAAGAGGATAAAATATTGATATAGCAGCTGTTTAGTGGCTAATTTTTTATACAGAATTCACTTTGCACCTAATAATAATTTTATTTTTATTCCTGGCTGACTCAGAACTATGCAAATACATTGATAAAACATGAATGAGCAGTGAGACCCAGTGGTCCCCCTGAGCTTGGTTCTCCAGAAAGAACCTAGGAAGAGGGATATATTAGGTGTTTTTGTAGGCACATTTTTCAACCTAGAGGCTAGGCTTCAGGCAGTAGAGCTGAAGGACAGGAGGGGGAATGATGTTGTCACCTTCCTTGGGGTAGACTTGTTCAGAGACACTTAAATGACTTCCCAACAACAATTCCTTTACAGCTCTGACTTTTCTTTTTGACGCCATTGACCTTCCTCATCTTCTTCTCCTTTTCACCCAAGTCTCTTCCTTGAGGCCACCACCCCGAGTTCAGCAGGCGGCCCCCCGGCTCTGCATCCTTCCCAGTGATCACAAGTCATCATCACATGCTCCTCCTTGCCTACCCTGGAGACCACTTCTCTCCCCATGACCGCGTCTTTCAGCTCTACCTGCAAAATCTCAATGTTTCCAGGAAAGCCATTTCATCCACATTCTACCAAAGACTCATTTTCAAACGAGCTAGAGAAAGAAGAGTCTGAATTTTTCAAGAAATGGGCTTTAAATAGTTTCAAGTTCTCTGAAAGCTACCAGCATTCCGAAATACAGTCACTGTTAGCGGCTTTTTAAGGAAGATCAGGATGCTTTGTGATTAGCGTATTAATTATTTATAGGAAGATAATGGCTCTGATCACAAATTCTGAATCACTGCAGATAGTACGCTTGTAATACTCTAGAAAACAGACAAAAGGTAAAATGAAATTCTGTTATTTGAACATCTTTCAGGCAACAGGTTACTGAGTGGCTTCAAGGAAATGATCAAACTATTTGAAAAAAAAATTTTTTTCATTTCTCCAAATGGACACAATGCTCATTCTACTTAAAAGTGGTTTGGGTGGTCTGATCTAATAGCCACTGTAACGATGCCTGCACCTTCCCCAGTGCCATGCTATATTTATCCCATAAATGTAAGAATGCCTACTCATCAAGAAGAGTAAGTCTGGGGATAGTTAAGAAATACCGATGGCTTCCTGCAAGGGCGGTATTTCTAATTTCTCTGTTTGAATGGTATTCCAAATATCTGGGCCTAAGTAAAATGTGACTATCAAATTGAACTGATGTCCAAAATAAGCCCTAGAAATGTTTATCCAGTAGTCAGTCAACTTACTCAGCATGCTCATTTGTCCAAGAAAAGATACTTACTTGCAGATTGTAGTCTTGCAGAATTTTAACCAAGGAGTCTCTCAAATTAGGAATCTCCATTCCTTCCTTAATACGGTGAATCAGTAGAATTGGGTCAACATGCGTGCCGATATTGTTTAACAAGCCGGTGATAAAGGCTACAAGACACCGCGGAAAACAACATATAAGCAGTGTAGCTAATGCAATTTTAGGTTGAAAGTCACTCAAAGAAAAAGTTATTTCCTTTAAGTAAGTGTTAAAAAGCATTTGAATTGTTAAATCCTCCCAGGAACTAATCTTCCTTTACCTTCCTCAAAGGAGAAGCTAAATGAGAAGGGATTAAGAAAAAAAAATGAGATGGAGAACAAATGATTACTTCAGAACACAGTTTGTAATGCCAAAGGGGGGCAACTAGTATTTGAGAATTTACTAAGGCTCAGCTATCATATACGTTTCTCCTATTCTGCCAAGGTAGGAATGCTATTTGTTCCCATTTTCCAGAAAAGGAAAATGGGGTGATTAATGAATTCATCCAGGGTCACACAGCTAGTGATTTTTGAACCCAAATTCAAACCCAGGGCAGGCCCAGGTTCACAGTGTGCTTCATTACCCCAACTTTGCCTCCTTTAAGATCCTTAGACCACCACTCTATCAGGCTAAACTAGATTCTTCGAGCTATATGTGCATGTAGCTACCTTAATCTAAAATGGACTTGAATAACACCCTCCTCTTGAATCTCTTATTAAAAAACAATCGTAACAGCAGTTTCTAGAACTTGAAAATCTTGAAACAGATAAGCCTTCTGACCAAAAAATAAAAAAGGGGAAAGATTTTAAACCACGACTGCTAGTTTCTGAATCATATCTGTATCTTTAAAAGAGGACTTGCGTTACTGTTAGGTGACTGCCTTCGATTCCTTCCAAAATGGGAGACCCAAGGCAGATGGTCAAGGAGAGGCAGCAGATATACACTCCTGGTGCTGCACTGATAAAACAGGGCAGGAAAGAGAGGCTCAATGCTACAGTAGCAAACCTCCATATATGGTCAATGTCCAGTAACAGTTATGGGTTTCCATAAAGAGACTCGATAAGGGCTAGACTATACACTTTCAAAATAAATGCCCCCTGTGTACAAACAAAACCAAAATCTTCTATTCCATTTGGGTGCAGTAGGTAGAAATATGCTTCAACCAAGTGTTCTTTATCAAGTTCAGCTAATACGAAGTGATGAGGCTCCAGGCTTCCCTGCACAGGAAGAGTACTGGAAATCATTACTATGTACCCTGGCCTATTTTTATTACAGATACTTCACCGTATTTTTAACTCAGTGCATCTTGAGATGATTCCTACTCTAGACACAACTGGGTAAACAGAGAGAAAGAGGTTGTGACTGCAGATGGCTTTTCTGCTTACGTGGTTTGTCGATGGAATATAAAATCAGATCTTCCCAGAGTTCCCCGTCATCCTGCTCCTTGGCAAAGTCAATCGCTTTATCAACGTCATGTAATTCCTCCATGATCATCTTCAGGGCGCTTCGGCTGTTACCCATTCGGCCTAGCAAAATGTGAGAAATACATTTAGGATAATGTAATAAAACATTTTAAGAGAAATCACATATCTCTTAATTTGTTTACGTAGTTTGATGGCTGTGACAAAAAACATATTTCCTTATATGACATCTGTAACTCAGTAAAATCAGTATTTTCTACTCACTGGGTGTTTACTTTGTCCTGAGTACTCATTTAAGCGCTTCACATGAATTATTTTATGTAATCATCACTATAATCTTATGAGGTATGTTCTACTAATATTTCTATTTTATAAAAGAGGATATAGAAATGTTAGTGCCTTGCCAAGGTCGTACAACTACTAAATGGCAGACCTGGAATCTGAATCAAGGTCTGTCAGATTCTGACTTCCTTCTTATGATAATTGGGAAAAAAAAACCAAAACTTCTCAACCCATCTACAGTTTATTGTGATTTATATTGTAAGGTGTGAACTCATACAGCTTTGGTCATTTATTACACAATTCTAATTGTTATTTCCGTAGCATATATTAAAGATGCTACCTTCTCTATTGAGCTGTGAAGTCTCCTTTACTAAATATTCAATTTCTTATACAAATCAGGCTCTGACCTCTGTGTTACTCTGGTCTAAAACCTATGTCCATTCTTACACACTTTACATCACGTTGTCACCCCATTCCTTAGTTTATGGGGACCAAAATGAATAAAAGCTACTCACTCAGAAGATAAACTGTCTCTTCTACAAAGTTTCTCTGTTGACAGATCTCAAGAGCCTTCAAGTAAAGCAGGGTAAAAAAGTTATTATGGGTTACCGGCCAAGAACAAATATCTATAGAGTCACTTAAACACACAAGTTTGAAAGAATTTTTTTCATTGCCTCCCTTTAAAAACAAAACAGAGCCAAAACAAAACACAAACCTCCTCAGTTTTGCTTGTGGCTGTCCTGATTTACCTCTCAGAGAGGTACTGGACCCTACACAATTTACCTGATAACATGTTTGAGGCAGAACACTCCAGAGCAAAGGCAGAGAGCAAGATGCTAAAAGAAAGGCTCTTTCCCACGAGGCTTTCTCTCTTTATGCTACTTGAGGTTTCTTCACGGCACTGCCCCCCACCTAATTCACAGGCACTGGTCTAAGCCCTGTTTCCCTCCACTGAATTGTGCCCTCCAGGAAGGCACTACTGTTCACGGCTGCAAGTTCCCAGTATGGAGCACACCAGAGCTCAGCACACATCTGCTGCGTAAAGAATTAAACACTGGGAATATTTCTGTTGCCGGCTCACAAGATCTAAGAGAACTCTGTTCAAGGATCTGTCAAAAGTGAGAGGAAAACTGGAAAAATATGTGCACCCCAATGTTCACGGCAGCACTACTTACAATAGCCAAGGCATGAAAGCAACCTAAATGTCCGCTGACAGATAAAATGGATAAAGAAGATGTGGTATATATATACAATGGAATATTAGCCATAAAAGAATGAAATAATGCCTTTTGCAGAAACAAGGATGAACTGAGATGGGGAGGGATATTTAGGGAGTTTGGGATTGACGTGTACACACTCCTGTATTTAAAATGGATAACCAACGAGGACCTACTGTATAGCACAGGGAACTCTGCTTAATATTCTGTAACAACCTAATTGGCAAAAGAATTTGAAAAAGAATAGATACATGTTTATGTATAACTGAATCCCTTTGCTGTACACCTGGAACTAACACAACATTGTTTATCGACTGTACTCCAATATAAAATAAAAAGTTAAAAAAAGAGAAAAAAACACATCTGACAATCAAGAAGGAGATCAAGAAATGAGGGATGGGGCTTCCCTGGTGGCGCAGTGGTTGAGAGTCCGCCTGCCGATGCAGGAGACACGGGTTCGTGCCCCGGTCCGGGAGGATCCCACATGCCGCGGAGCGGCTGGGCCCGTAAGCCATGGCCGCTGAGCCTGTGCGTCCGGAGCCTGTGCTCCGCAATGGGAGAGGCCACAACAGTGAGAGGCCCGCATACCGCAAAAAAAAAAAAAAAAAAAAAAAAAAAAAAAAAAAAAAAGAAATGAGGGATGGGACTTCCCTGGTGGCTCAGTGGTTAAGAATCCACCTGCCAATGCAGGGGACATGGGTTCGAGCCCTGGCCCAGGAAGATCCCACGTGCCATGGAGCAACTAAGCCCGTATGCCACAACTACTGAGCCCATGAACCACAACTACTGAAGTCTGCATGCCTAGAGCACAGAAGGCACCGCAATGAGAAGCCCACATGCCGCAACTAGAGAAAGCCCACGTGCAGCAACGAAGACCCAATGCAGCCATAAATAAATAAAATTTAAAAATTAAAAAAAAAAAGAGGGATTACACAGATGACAGCATCTCCTTGAGTGTAAGAAAGAAGACACACTGGGCATTTATAAAAGAATTCAATCCTGAATGAACGGGCACACATTCACTCTGCACTCTGCTGGGTACTAGGGGGCCAGGAGGGATGCAGATGCACAGATGACGGTAATAAAAACCCTGCTGCTACTGCCATGTAAGAGAAGGAGCAGCCGCATGAGTCCACCCCGGGGAGCGCACGTCCAGGGAGGGTCACACAGACGTAGCACAGAGTCCCACGACTGGGGGAACGTGAGTAGAGGGCCACGTGCACAGATACGGGACGTGGGCTCTGGTTGTGGCCTCTTGTGAAAAGCTTCACAGAAGGGGTGCCCCCTGAACTGGGTGCAGTGTGATGAGAGGGGGTCCAGCAGGAAACCGCAGCTCACATGCCTCCCATGTAACCTGCAGACTGAGTTGCTGTGCTCCAGATGGAAGCCAAGACTGTTTCTGGTGGCTTATGAGGCACCTGCGATCTGGCCCTGCCTTTCCCAGCAGCTCCATCACAGACCCTGCTGGTCTGCCTGCCTCGGCCTGGAACACCACCTCCCTGCCACCTCCACCCCTGGCAGGTCCTTCAGCAAATATTCGCTGGACCCTACACGGGGTCAGATCCCAGGTACTCACTCTCCTTGCATCCTGCACACTTCACCACACTTAATCACAGGTGCAATGAACTGCTCCCCCAATTGTTCATCTGACTTCCCTCGGCTGGAACCATGTGCGTTCTAAACCCTGTGCTTTGCACACCGCCTGGCTCACAGTAAGTGGGCAAGAAATATGTTTTAAATAGATGAGCAGGCAGAAAAGGTTTCAGAGGAAGATTACTGGGTTGCATAGTTAGAGTCATTTAAAAACAACTAACTAAGGCTGTTCTTGGAAAATAACAGAAGCTAGATTTGACATTGTGATTTTTGATTTAAAAGATTTATGCAGAATATATCTTTAAATATGTGTCTCTGGTTGGAGATTAACAACTAAAAGGGAGGGGAAAGAAAGGCAGATCATAGAGATCAATGGAGGGGGAAAAAACCCAAACTAAACATAAAAAAAAATTTTTAAATAACACCTTACTTTAGAATTGGAATGAAACTAAGATATGTTTTAAAGTACACAATCATTTAAATGAGCAGACCTGAAGGTCACAGTGAGGAGGAGACACCACTAATTTGATTACTTGCACAATTCCTTTAAATTATGCGGCAGACAAAACAGAAATATAGGTCAATGGAACTGGGTAGAAAGTACAGAGATAAACCCATGCACCTATGGTCACCTAACCTATGACAAAGGAGGCAAGAATATACAATGGAGAAAAGACAGTCTCTTCAATAAGTGGTGCTGGGAACACTGGATAGCTACATGTAAAAGAATGAAATTAGAACACTCCCTAACACCAAACACAAAAATAAACTCAAAAGGGATTAGAGACCTAAATGCAAGGCCAGACACTATAAAACTCTTAGAGGAAAACATAGGAAGAACACTCTTTGACATAAATCACAGCAAGATCTTTTTTTGATCCACCTCCTAGAGTAATGAAAATTAAAACAAAAATAAACAAATGTGACCTAATTAAACTTAAAAGCTTTTACACAGCAAAGGACACCATAAACAAGATGGAAAGACAACCCTTAGAATGGGAGAAAATATTTTCAAATGAAGCAACTGATAAGGGATTAATCTCCAAAATATATAAACAGCTCATGCAGCTCAATATCAAAAAAACAAATAACCCAATCAAAAAATGGGAAGATCTAAATAGACATTTCTCCAAAGAAGACATACAGATGGCCAAAATGCACAAGAAAAGATGCTCAACATCACTAATTATTAGAGAAATGCAAATCAAAACTACAATGAAGTATCACCTCACACCAGTCTCCAGAATAGCCAGCACCAAAAAATCTAGAAACAAATGCTGGAGAGGGTGTGGAGAAAAGGGAACCCTCCTATGCTGTTGGTGGGAATATAAATTGATACAGCCACTATGGAGAACAGTATGGAGGTTCCTCAAAAAACTAAAAACAGAGCTACCATATGATCCAGCAATCCCACTTCTGGGCATATACCCGGAGAAAACCGTAATTCAAAAAAGATACATGCACCCCAATGTTCATTGCAGCACTATTTACAATAGCCAGGTCATGGAAGCAGCCTAAATGTCCATCAAACAAGGGAATGGATAAAGAAGATGTGGTATATATATACAATGGAATATTACTTAGCCACAAAAAGGAACAAAATAGTGCCATTTGCAGAGATGTGGATGGACCTAGAGACTGTCATACAGAATGAAGTAAGTCAGAAGGAGAAACACAAATGTCGTATAATGTCACTTATACAGGGAATCTAGAAAAATGGTACAGATGAACTTACTTGCAAAGCAGAAATAAATAGAGACACAGATGTAGAGAATGAACTTAAGGATACCAAGGGGAGAAGGGTGGGGTGGGGTGAATTGGGATTGACATATATACACTACTATGTATAAAATAGATAACTAATGAGAACCTACTGTATAGCACAGGGAACTGTACTCAGTACTCTGTGGTGACCTAAATGGGAAGGAAATCTAAAAAAAGGGGATATATGTATACGTATAACTGATTCACTTTGCTGTATAGCAGAAACTAACACAACATTGTAAAGCAACTATACTCCAATAAAAATTAATTTTCAAAAATTACATGGTAGAGATGGCTAGATGTTCCCCCAATATCCTTTACCCATTTCTTCTATAGTAATGATTTTAGGTGGGTGTGTGACTGCCCAGGATTAAAACAAAACCTTCAGGCCTCCCCAGTGGTAGGAGAGCTATGTGACTAGTGTCCACCATGGAGGTGAACCAGAAACGTGGGATGGCGGCTCCTGGGAATGTGAACCCCTGCTCTCATTTTTAATCCTTTCATCCAAACTGCTACTGGAAACATGGATGATACTATCTTACATCATGAGGTCAAGGTCATACAAGGTGGGGGAAACAAGAAAAGAGCCCGGGTCTCTGACCCCGTGGCTGCTACCACCACCAGGGTCACTCCAGTAAGACTTCCACGTGATAGAGAACTAAACTGCTCCTCTGTTTAAACCATTATTATTTTGGTATTTTTATCACTTTGTAGATGAAGCAAATCCTAACTCATAATTAGAAAATCCTTACTCGTTTAGATTTAAAACTTGGTTTACGAATCTCTATATGGTCATACCCATAAGTCATCATCATAAAGAATGGAAGTTTCTTACCAATTCTTAACTCTTCTGGAATCATACTAGAGGAAAGACAGGATAGACACGTGAGAAGTTACATAGTAATGGGAAAAGCAAAACTGTAAGTCAGAGGGTCTGGGACTATTCCAAGAAAAAACTATTGAGAAACCAACTGATTTGTGCTAGCTGCTGAAGATACAGCTGGACGAACAGTGTATGGCCTGGTGAGACTGTCATTCACAGACAGACGGCAAATGGTAGTGTAACAGGGAAGAACAAATCTGACTCCATGTTGGATCTGTTTCTTATATTTTAACCGTTGTATTCCATTGCTTTTGCTACCAGTTAAGAATGTTGCCTAGAGCCTAAAATATACAGGATAGCCCATTTTTAAGACTCTGACCTTTAAGGGTGTAACACTTTTCCATTCATATAGAGAGAAAAAGTTGCAGAACACAGAGTGACATCTGTCTTGCTGAAGGTTTACAGGAACATCGTGACCTGACCTACGTGGACAGCTGCAAGAACAAAGGATTCCTACACCAAGGAGTCTGCAGCAACCAACCACGCCTCTCCCTCACCTTGCCTTTAAAAATGCTTTGCAGAAACCCTTTGGGGAGTTCGGGTTTTTGGGGGGCACAAACCACCCGTCTCTTTGCATGGCCCTGCAATACAACTTTCTCTGCTCCAAACTCTGATGTTTTGGTTTGGCCTCACAGTGTGTCGGGCACACAAACTCGTGTTCGGTAACAGTAATACAGCTGGATAGGTATTATAGAATGTTTAGAGAAAGACAATGTGAATAAAGATGAGAATGATGCTTAAAGTGGTGTATTACTAAAAGGTATCCATAAATCAATTCTGTACCTGGAAATTCACTGACACTTTAAGGTACCACTCAGGAGTTGCAAACAGAGCCACCCTCCTATTCTTGAACACATGAGGATGCTTGAAAACATGAATGTCTCAAACCGCAAAGAGAGTTTGTGGCCTGAAGGTTCACCTGAGCTGTCCAAGATAGTAGCCACTTGCTATAGGTGGCTCTTTAAATTTAAATGTAAACTTCAATTCCTCGCTATCCATATTTCAGTTACTCATGGTTGCTACATGTGGCTAGTGGCTACCTTGTTAGAGTAGACTGTAGCCCATTTTCATCACTGCTGCACTGTCAAAAACGACCATTCATGTGGGGAGAAATGTCTGAAGGCTGATCTGGAGTCAAGAGTGGTCTGGAAGGCAGGCAGATGTGTAACACCAAGCTCAGAGGTAATCTGGGTCTCTGCAATTTGAACTTCACAGATTTATAAATGTTTTATGACGAGTTCCTAACAGTATTTTGAATAACCCTTTTCTCCTATATGAGAAAGGAGAGACTCTAGAAATCCCTGGACTTTCGAGTAAAGTGTAGAAAAAAATTTCTGGCACACAGAATTTTTCTATTACTGACACAAGTAAAGCATAAAAGCATGTTTTCTTATTTTAGATTCTTGAATGTTCCTGAGCCATAGAGCTCCCTCTAGAGGAAAAGAGTAGGGAAACAAAGATTTTTAAAGCCAACAGGAGACACACACACACACACACACAAGCTCAGAAAAGGAGAATAACAGAAAACAAAAGAGTGACAAGACAATAACAGAAATAGAGTAAAAAAATGATGCAAAAATAATATTTTAATTTTCCTTCTCCTGATTTAATGTAAAGGTAAGTAACAGAGTTAGAAATTTGGGGTTAACTAACAGAAACCTTATCAACTATATAGACTATACAATGATTTCTACCTAGCCTTGACCCTGTCATCTTTTATCCAGTCTTATTTTTTAATTTCTTTAAGGAAAATTTATAAACTGTGCATCTCCCACTTTATGCCTCCAAATTCATAAATACTGCCACCTTGTGAATGCCATAGGTATGAGAGTGATCATAGATTCAGGTATTAATAATAAAGCTGATACTCTGCTTTTAACTATTCTAGGCATAAGCAAATCAGGTTTGCAAATGAAAACTAGTGCCTGATGACCATACCTGGAAATTACAGACGAAAGAGCAGTTTAAAAACCAATGTCTTTCATGATTATTGCAGTACTAAGGAATATCTTTATTACTGTTGTAATTTTAATTAACTGTTTAAACCTGAAAAATTTTTTCTCATCATGAAGGAAAGAATACGGGACCTGAAGTTGAGACCCAGGTTCCAAGTCTTGGCCCTTTTACTTAGTAGCTCTAGACTTTGGGTTGTTTCTTTCAACTTCTGAAGACTCAGCTTGTCATGTATAAAATGACTTTATCCACCAACCTGCACTTTTGTAGAGATTAAATAAAAACAAGGAACATGAAAGCACAGCACATGATAAAGTACAACAAAAACTGTTTCGGGATACTTTTTTAAAAAGCCTATGTTTATTGTCTTTTCAAATTGCTGTAGATGTTATAAATTCCTACCCACCCTGTATCTCCTTTAGAATGAACAGTTTCATAAAAACTTATGATTCATTTTGGAATGTAAGAGTTGTGGTGATTTTAAATCCTGAACTCTGGTCTTTGGTAACTACATTCCTAAAGGGCTTCTAATGTGATGCAAAGTCTCTACAAACTTTCTGGCCAAATGCTATTGACTGAGGCATTTCAATCAAGTCAAAATAAGTTTGACCTGTGTCAGTTGCTTCATTTGCAAATATTTTCTCCCATTCTGAGGGTTGTCTTTTGGTCTTGTTTATGGTTTCCTTTGCTGTGCAAAGGATTAATCTCCAAAATTTATAAGCAGCTCATGCAGCTCAATAGCAAAAAAAAAACCCAATCCAAAAATGGGCAGAAGACCTAAATAGACATTTCTCCAAAGAAGATATACAGACTGCCAACAAACACATGAAAGAATGCTCAACATCATTAATCATTAGAGAAATGCAAATCAAACTACAATGAGATATCATTTCACACCAGTTAGAATGGCCATCATCAAAAAATCTAGAAACAATAAATGCTGGAGAGGGTGTGCAGAAAAGGGAACACTCTTGCACTGCTGGTGGGAATGTGAATTGGTACAGCCACTATGGAGAACAGTATGGAGGTTCCTTAAAAAGCTACAAATAGAACTACCATATTACTCAGCAATCCCACTACTGGGCATATACCCTGAGAAAACCATAATTCAAAAAGAGTCATGTACCAAAATGTTCATTGCAGCTCTATTTACAATAGCCCGGAGATGGAAACAACCTAAGTGTCCATCATCCGATGGATAGATAAAGAAGATGTGGCACAGATACACAAAGGAATATTACTCAGCCATAAAAAGAAATGAAATTGACCTATTTGTAATGAGGTGGATAGACCTAGAGTCTGTCATACATAGTGAAGTAAGTCAGAAAGAGAAATACCGTATGCTAACACATATATATGGAATTTAAGAGAAAGAAAAAATGTCATGAAGAACCTAGGGGTAAAACAGGAATAAAGACACAGACCTACTTGAGAATGGACTTGAGGATATGGGGAGGGGGAAGGGTAAATTGTGACAAAGCGAGAGAGAGGCATGGACATATATACACTACCAAACGTAAAATAGATAGCTAGTGGGAAGCAGCCGCATAGCACAGGGAGATCAGCTCGGTGCTTTGTGACCACCTGGAGGGGTGGGATAGGGAGGGTGGGAGACGCAAGAGGGAAGGGATATGGGAACATATGTATATGTATAACTGATTCACTTTGTTATAAAGCAGAAACTAATACACCATTGTGAAGCAATTATACTCCAATAAAGTTGTAAAAAAAAAAAAAGTTTGACCTGGATTCTTGAAGATTTCACCCCTTTGCTCAGCGATTACCCAATCCCAGCAAAGGCAGACAACCAGAAATGAGAAAGACAGAGCTGTATTCTGTTGGAAGTGAATTATCTACAGTAGTGAGTCCACATGCTCTGAATGCCGTGAAACCTTAAACACTTCCCATTTAAAATAAAAACAAACACCAAAATATAACCTCAACGTCTTTTGGACTTAACAATCTATAAACTCTTCTGAAGTAGAAATGTCTTGGGGGTGGGTGGAAGGGGGGATTAAAGTTTTTAAGTTCTTTATATTCAGTAGAAACGGAGACCAAATTTTCTGAGTCTCTCTTTAGACAAAACAGGTGAATCTGTACCCCATGACCTTCATTTTACCCTCAGCATGTTTAGGATGCTTTTTTTTTTTTTTTTTGGTTAAGTATTTTATTGAAGTATAGTTGATTTACAATGTTGTGTTAATTTCTGGTGTACAGCAAAGTCAGTCAGTTATACATATATATATACATTCCTTTTCATATTCTTTTCCATTATGGTTTATCACAGGATATTGAATATAGTTCCCTGCTGCTATACAATAGGAGCTTGTTGTTTATCCATTCTATATATAATAGTTTGCATCTGCTAATCCCAAACTCCCAATTCATCTCTCACTCGCCCACCCCTCTTGGCAACCACAAGACTGTTCTCTATGTCTTTGAGTCTTTTTCGTAGATAAATTCATTTGTGTCATATTTTAGTAGGATGCTTTTAATGGAAGGAAAATCTACTTTGCTTTATATGAATTGGTAGCTTTTTTCATGGTACAAGCAAACATAAAAGGAATTTGTTTCTAAGACGATTAAGTGTGCACAGAGTTCTTATTTCTAGGGAGAAGGGAATGAGATCCTTAATGAGTTAAAGTCAAGAAAATCTGCTTTAAGATGGCTTGGGGTACCTGAGCAAGGATAGTGGTATATTTTTGCAAATATACAGATTTCCCACAATGGAGTCTGGTGCAAAGATAATCTCTTATAAAGATGTCTCAATGACCTTTAACATGAAAGCTAAAAATGTGGATTATTGACTTGATTATAATGACATGCTTCCACCACTACCATCTCGAATCCATTTTGTTCAAAATTCTCTTTCAGTGGAAAACGTGAGATAACTTAAAAAAAACTATTTAAAACATACTTGTTTTCAGACGCTTGTGTTGAGTTCTCTTACATGCAACTGGTTCTTCTCAGCAGATCAGAGAGAAAAATTCAAAAAGGTCTACGCAATGCTCCAAGTGAGTTCTCTGTATTAGAAGTACCATGTGTGGGGTGGAGATTTTCTGATACTCCCTTTGCGGGCAGAGCAGTGTGACTTCTGTTGAACACTACCGGACTGGAAAACTACAAACCAGATGGGCTGAAAGTGTGTTCTAGACACGAATGTTATGGAATCTCTGGGGGCCCTCTCCATCTGTGTTCAGTGAATGGGATGAAGGAAGCCTGGGTGGGTGCTGATCACCCTTGTGTGCAGGGCTCTGGCTGAGGAGTCTGTGGGATATAGCCGCGTCCTCCTGGAAACAAACAATGTTTCCTCCAAAAGTGAGACAAAAACAAACGGGCGCTCAAAGAGTAAGTTTCTCCCTCTTTTTCTAGATGATAGATTCTAAAGTGAGAAAAGAGAGGAACGTTTGCTTTTCTTTTTTAAGATGATGTGTTTCCAAATTTATTCTTGAGAAAAAGCCTTAGGGCCCAAACATAAAATGTTAATGTCTTTCATAAACTAATATGCAGGCAAGATTTTTTTTTTTAATTGCAGATTTTGAGAATGCATTGAGCTGAAACTGGCTCATAGTAAATTCAGTACATTTGAAGTTAATCATCATGGGCTGAGGAAGCAACTAAAAAGTTGCTTTATCAGTCACCTTCTTAGTACATATCTCTTATGGGCCAAATAAGTATGTTTTGTTGATACACACTGGTAACTATGAAAAGTACTTGCTCTCTGGCCATCTGAATTTAGTAAGACACTTGTAGGCGGTAGCGAGTATTCCAGATGGTCTGAAGAACCATGGGAAACAAAACTGATGGTCTTCTATCGGCCAGTTTCTAGTACACACATAGTAAGTATTATAGTTTATTTTGAAACAGCAGGCTCATAACACCTACTAGTTCATATTCAGCCCTAACTAGAACCTCGTGTGTATCAATTTATCCATTCACTAACTCGGTCAGGATGCAAAAAACATTTAGTGTCTCATGTGTGCCGGCTACTGAGTTTATCAAAATGAGTGAGACAAACTCCTTGTCCTTGAAGAATTTATAGGATGGTGGGAGAGACTAGTAATTACGTCTATTAAAACTATAATGGAATGTAGTGGGAGAGAAATACAAAAATATATAAGGTGGGTATTTAAAGCAGAGGGTGTGTAGGACTGACGTTACAGACTTTGAGTCCCAACTGGGGCAGCTGCCTCCGGCTTGGGGCGGTCCGTGCCCCTGTCCCAGGCTGACTCTGAGGTCCCACCCTGATGCTGGTAAACTGCCTCAGACTCCCGACAGTGTTTTATGGTTGACTGAGTCCTAGACCCTGGATTAAACCTTTCTTCCAATTAAACCTGGCACAGAAATACTTGAGCTCCTCACCAAAATCGAATCCAGTAGGACCTCCTGTTCTCATCAGAATACCCGGCAAAACCTACTGCTTTGAGAGCAAGGCTTCCCCTTGAACGGGGATGGTTAAGCAGAGACAGGAAGACTAAGAAAACCCAGAGCTTTTACCAACAGTGATGACTCTGTCACCTCGAAGTGTTTGAGCAGGGGCGTCTGTGACTTACCTTTTCAAGGGGGCAATGGATACTGTCTCGGAGAAATGGAAGCAAGTTGGGTCGGTCGAATTCAGCATAAAGGCTGATCTGCTTCTCGTGGTAGCGCTGCCCCTTATGATGGTCTCTTTTGAAAAGCTTATGCAGATACTAAAAAGAACAAAGAAAGAAACCAGGAATATTAAAATAAGAAAAGCAATAGCTGTTTAACACTGCTATTTTCAGTTCCAAACAGCTTCCACGGAGAGGCTGGCAGAAAAGCAGTTTTCAGGAAAACTCTCTAGGTGAAGGGAAAGTGGGAAGGAGAACACCTTGGGGAGAGCAAGAATATGCTGACATTCTCTCTAGAATGGCCCCGAGTGACCTGGCTCTGCCGCTGACCATGTGACCTTGGGCAGGTCACTAACCTCTGTGACTTAGTTTCTTAATCTGCAAAAATCTCCTGGGGTGGTTGTGAGAGCTGAATGAGTTACCATTTGTAAATCACAGAACCATGCCTGGCAACGTGCTCGGCACCACAGAACTGTTAATGACAGGAGTGGTTAATATCACAATCATCTACATCGCCTCAGAAACGAAATGCTTGATCAGTGGTGTTCCTGGATCATAAAAATTCTCATCCTTCATGTAAAAGGGGGTAGAGTCATGAGACAAAAGCATGTTCTTAAAAACTCAAGGAGCAAGCGCTGAATTAATTCTCATACGTTCTGCATCTTCTCTCCTTAAGTCTTATTGAGATGTGTGTTTGCAATGAAATGCTGCCTCTCCTGGTGACCTCAAAAACAAAAAGTAAAAAAATCGAGAAGAGTACAGGTGTTCTGAATCCATTTTCAAAGCTGATTCCTTTCCCTGACCGTCAGAAAAAGTTAATGGACCTCCAAGGGAGTGAATGATTGACTTTCTACTTGGAGGCAAGTCTATCAATATATTGTGCAGAAGCCAGAAATCGACACTCAATGTCTAGTTCATGTTAAATGTACACAGACACCCCAGAACCCACCTGAGGCAGGGGGACTTCGTCACACCAAGTGCGTTCGCCCCTTGAGTGGATTGGTTCTTCAGAAACACAGAGTGTCATATTCAGCCCACTGAAGGTGTGACTGGGAATGAAGTCACTGGAGTTTGACATTCGCTGTTGCACGGGGTCACTAAATAAGCCTAACCAGGACACAAGCACACTGAGAAACCCTTCCTCGGGTTAACTGCTCCGCTTGCCCTCAGGCAAGAAGGTGGGGGGTGTCACACAGAACTCCACGATCTGATGCAGACTCCAGCCAGGCCACTGGTGCAGGGTCAGCGTGTGAGCTGGACACACTGCAGTTTCCCAGAGGCACAGACAGGTTAGGAAGCCCCTTCGGGGCAGATTTATAGAGACATTACCTTGCCTGACAGGGAAGATGGGCCACTTCAGTGTGAGCTCCACCACCATTCCACCACTGCCCTAATGACACTGTCACTAGATACCTCCTGCCTGTAATCCTGTCTCATGGCTCAAGGAGACCAGAAATCACTGCTTTGTAAACAAATCCCATGGTGACCGGCACAGAGGTACCTGGCTTGGGTAAGTAGGTAATCGGGAGATTTCCAATCGTGAACAAAAGCATCTGTACAACCTCTGAGCAAAAAACAACAAAACAAAACAAAACCCCAAAGTACCTCACATTCCTATCTTGGAGTCTTCAAAGGCGTCAGTGCATAAAACGGACTAGAATAAAACGCTGTTTCCTAACCCGCCTCCTGGGGTGCAAAGAGGTGGGCAAAGATACAAGAGTCCTGATCTTATTTGATGTCCACAGCCCTCCGGGAACAATCCCTATTTTCACTTAAGACTTCTCTTGTATAATTTTGAAAGGACGTGGAAAACACCTAGTCTTGCTTTACGCCCATGATGACAGCGATGCAGAGAATCCAAGTAACTCCCAACACCCCCAAAGGAAATCTAGAATCAGGGGACTGTTGGCACCAGCACAAGACCACACAAGAGAAGCGGGCACAGGGAATGTCAGGGTGAGACACAAACAAGGCTCTGTTCTGTGATCACTCTGTGGTCCTGAACACGGAATGGCTGTGTGTTGTTTCCTAGGCAGGAGAACTTGATATTCACAGAGCACAGATCAGGGCACTGGCTTTGCTGTAATTTATGCCATAATTATACTAAATGGTAACTACAGAAGTGTGGACAAAGAACACTGCCCGTCACTCTGGTAAACAAGGAATGTTGCCCACCATCAAGCCCTCCGACACTGCAGCTCCTTGCCAACCCCCAACCCCCCAGTGTGCCCTGAGGGGAATTCAGGATGGAGAAAAACACATAGTGGACCTAGATAGTTAAGGTGCATGTGTAAGGAATAATTCCAATGAGCCCAGACTCCCCCATCTTCCCATACAGAGAAAGGCACTAAAATCATTAACTTGAGATGTCTGTTTCTGTGTGTGTGTGTGTGATTAGCCATAATCTTTTGATGTTTGACACCATGTTGTTGTTGTTGTTTTTTCCTTCAGCAAAAATTCCTATATATCCTGGCTCCCCCTACCTCTCTGGAACAGTCCCTCAGAGCTATCTGAGAAGCTGCTTTCCCGGGCTATAGTTCTCAGTCATGTGCTCAAATAAAACATAATTCTCAACTTTTAGGTTGCGCTTTTTTTTTTTTTTCAGTCAACGGAAGGTGGTTACTCCCAGGCATAGTTTGATAACACAAAAATGTGATAACTTTTTTTTAATCACAATTCGACTGTGAGTCAAAGTTAAAGTACCTGAGCTGTCACTAATTCCTCATCTGGATTCAGAGCATATGCTGCATTATAATAATAACAGAATCTTGTTTGCGGTCAAACCTCCCATCTGAATATGAACCTGAAGTGTTCACTCCAGTCTTCTCAAACCAATACTGTAAGGTGACTTGCCTTCCTGTTCAATCAAAGGGCAAAAGAAGAGGACTGTTATGCTTACCACATGCTGCAACTCTGGTCTGTCTTCTAATTCTTCCACTACCTTTTTAATCTACAGAAAAAAAAATTTTTTTTAATGTAGAGTTTAGGAGGACACAAACATAGCTGCAAAATTATCTGATAAACATCTCTCTTCTTTATGGCGATAGTGGTCCCAGACACTCATCTGTTTGAACACATGTAAAAACAAAAGGCACTCACTGAAATTTTATCTTCGTTGTCCAGAAGCATGTCAACAGCTTTCTGCAATATGAAAAAATAACCAGTCATTGAAATTTGCCATAGAAGAAAGAGAACACAGAATACAGTGTATTGGATAAGGTATCACCATTAAAGGCAGAGGGCTTATTTTACACAGATAAGAAGGTTCTTAGCTTTACAATGGTCCTTCAGTGAGGTATTTCTAAATGCTTTTTAAAATGTGTTTCAATCTGAGGTCTCTGTGCTTTGCATAGACTTAAAATAGTGCCTTGCTACGGCTCACTAATACAAAACATCTGTATAGTTTGCAGTACCACAAAAAGGAGCTTTGCTTCTGGCCACCTGAATATTGACTGAGTCCCTCCACAGATTCCACAGATACAAGAAGCTGGTCTTATGTGGAGAAGAGGATAAGAGTCAGGAAAAAAAAAAAGAAAAAGAAAAGATAGCTGAAGTTTCATAACGATATAAAGCTTATGGATTTTTAGAATTGACTTTAGCCACCGTTAACATTCATGAAACACAAGTTAGACAGTGCCTGTAGCAAGAGGTAGTGGGAAGACAGCCCACCAGACTGAGCCTCATACAGAATAGCTGGGTCTTGTCCTTGACTCTGCTATTACGTTGCCTACCTGTCCGCTGCGAACATTTTTTTCTCTCTGAAATATTAGGACGTTGGAAGAGATTATCCTTAAGTTATTTTCTAATTAGAAAGTTCTCTGATTCCTTAACTTGGGTCCATGCTCGTGAATAGCAATTCTTTTGAGCTCATTCAACTTTTGTTTATAGCTTCATAGGCAAAACTAGGCTCTTGAGACACTTGGGGGTGGGGTAGGCATAAGGGGAGACTGGATATGGGGAAAATGTAATTAATTTCTATATAAGCTTCTCATCCTCTTAATCATCTTCTGCCAGAAAAGCAGAACCTCTGTCCTCTGAACTTCCTGGGAACTGCACTAATTATTTTTAGATCTGTACTGCCTAAGGACTTGACTCCTTCAGTATGAAAAATGGGCTAAAAGCATCTTTCAGAAAAAAGTAGATTTAGCTCCTGTTTAAGTGTAAGCGTGTGAAGACTAATATATAGCACATAATAGATATATAACACATAATACCACTAAATACAGTAAAATAAAATTTTTAAAAATTCAAGTGACCCTTTTAGAGCCTTAAGGGTTCTACTCTTTAAAATTTCGATTTTTTGGAATAAGAACCACTGTGTTGTATGAATCTCTTTCTTTCCATCATTAGCACTTGCATTAACTTTTCTTTGTTTAAAACACACAGTTTGTATCACTTTACAAGAGCCACTGTGAGCAGTGGAGGTAGGGTGCCCTCCTGAGACAAGCACTCCATTCTTCAAATTTGTCCTGTAATAAAGTGATACATCCCATATGTATCAGTCTGAGCATCATCTGAGACCAGTGGAAACTCCACATGCTAAAGCTGTGAATACCAAGGAATAAAACTGCAACAAATGGATCAAAATAGTTTACTTAAAATTTGAATTCTGGGACATACAATTAATAGTGTTGAATGAGCTAAAGCATATGGCTAGATTCTGTTTCTATTAGTTATATGAATTGTTTTACCAAAAAAAATTATTTCATACACACACACACACACAACTTCAAAAGTTCCACATCAGGGCTTCCCTGGTGGCGCAGAGGTTGAGAGTCTGCCTGCCGATGCAGGGGACACGGATTCGTGCCCCGGTCCGGGAGGATCCCACATGCCGCAGAGTGGCTAGGCCCGTGAGCCGTGGCCACTGAGCCTGCGCGTCCGGAGCCTGTGCTCCGCAACGGGAGAGGCCACAACAGTGAGAGGCCCGCGTACCGCAAAAAAAAAAAAAAAAAAAGTTCCACATCAAATTATGGTTGCTTTTACAGAATAACCACATCAAGTAAAGGATTCCTGAATGCCAACTACTAGAGTAACATCCAGGGAGGGCCAGAAGGTTCTGAACATGATCCGCATATAGCCAAGTTATGTGATTTATTATCTCCTCCAGCATGTGGACAAATGTCTAATTATTAAAAATTTGGGACAGCACAATTTATCAGTAGTAAAATAAGAAACACATTATACCTCATTCACTTTGCTGTAACCTGAAACTAACACACATTGTAAATCAACTATACTCCAATAAAAAATTTTTAAAAATAAAAATTAAAAAAAAAAACACATTACCTCGGAATCAAAATCCATTAATAAAACAATTTTATCCTTGATAGAACTGAAAAGATTATGCTTGTGGATCAACTGGAAAACATCCTTATGTCTTAACGTTAAGTATATTTCCAGAGCATTGCCATAGTTTTTGTCATAGGTGTACCTGGTAAGACGAAAGTTTTTACATTAATGTTCACCAACACATCTAATAAAACACACAGATACACACATGTAAATCATGTTTTACATTAATGAAAACTGAAAAACTTGTTTAGAGAGAAAAGCTAACTTTATTTAGAAAAGTGTTCTTTGTGATTTAACTATATGTGACCAATAAGTATTTCTTTCTCAGAACCTTGCTTCCCATCTCACCAAAATTTTAGAATATTTACAATATTCAACTAATAAAATTTTTCTTAAAAAAGTAAAATCAAAAAATTTTAAAGAAATCCATATACCAAAGAAATTACGACCCCACATGAAGGAAATTCTTATTCTAGTAACAGAAAATCAGTTAAAATTCTTACAAGCGGTGTTCAGCTGACAAAGGGGTGATATTCCAAAAGCTTCTCTGTAAGGAGGTTGTATAAAATTTAAATGTGTTTTTCTGTTGAAACAGTGTTTTTCACATTGCTTAATTCCCTGAGCCAGCTCCTAAATGCCAACAGAACCTAAACTGCACTGGGAATCCATTCTTAGCACTACAGAATTATTAGTATTACTAGTACTGTGTTAGTACTACAGAATCCAAGGAAAACTAGAACAGTGTTTCCAGAAGAAAATCCTTAGTGTTCCAACTCAGAAGGCCAGACACATGTCCCCTTCTGTGGAAAGTCTTAAGCAGCCCTGAAATTCTAGGCCATTTTGGTGTACCTTTCTTGGTCTTGGGCAAAAGATGTAAGAGGATGCTGGAGCGGGTTGTCTGAGGCGGGGGGAGTGTTGAGGGGCTGAAGTGGGACGGTCTTCCTGAGATTAACTGCAGTGTGCTGCTTGTTTCACTAAACCAAAGTTCCTAGAGGGCATGGGTGTATCTTTATCTACCTCTGCATCATAGGCATATGGCACAAAGCCCGGGTCACCGAAAGCACCCAATGAATATGAAAAGCATTAACCAGGCTTCCGTTTTCTAAGCCCTAACTCAGTGCCAGGCACTGTACTTAGCTCTTAATGATGAAACTTCATTAAAACCATCCCTTGCACCGCTGGTGTAGTGGTATCATGCAAGATTCTCATGAAAACCATCCCATAAGGAACTGTCACCTGTGATCTTATGGATAAAGAGTCTGTGGTTTGAGAAATTTACTGACTTGCAGATCCAAGAATGACAGAATCCAGCACCTCTCTGGGAAACTGATTTGCTTGAGGAGACCTGGCACCCTTCCCTACCTGAACCACTGCCCCTACCAAGTGATTCTGGTTAGGGTTCGTCTCCTCTGGGAAGCAGATGACATTACAATAGTTAAGTTTCACACAATTTCCTTACCTTATGTTCTCGTTTTTGACCGGAGGCTTACGAAAGATTTTTACTACAGGTGAATATAGGAAAAGAATATAGATCTGCATCCTGCCAATTCAGTTTGACAGATCTAAAATAGGGAAGACTTTTCATGTAGATTGATTTGGAAAAAAGAAGCGCTAAAATATACTCACAATTCTGCCAGGGTTTTAAGTAAGGTTCTGTTCTGACTGTCTTTCTTCAGGTGATCCCGAACTGCTTGAACTATTACTGAATTGTTGTACAGATCTCCCGGCCATTCTCGGATCAGTGTGGCAAAACCCTAACCAAGGGGGAGAACAGAGGAAGAACACTCTTTAAACAGGAAAACAATCCAAAGAGTTCATACAATTCCTAAAACTATTCATGGAAAACAGATAAGATCACGTTAGGGTTAAAACATTGGTCCATAAACATATTATCAATTTTCACGGGTGGTGAGGGAGGCACACAATGTCTGCATACGCATCCCCATTCGCCATTCCTGAGAAGTAGGCGGTGCCATCCCTTCTCTTGTGATTGGATGAAATGCACAAGGAAGCAAGGCCCCCAGGTCCTTCCATCAAGTGCCACTGCAGAGGCAGAATTTAGGTCTGACTTGCTCTCTCCTCATTCTGGACTAGCCGTAACACTTGGAGAACATCTTTAACATCTTACAGATACTGTCCAAGTCAGCTACACAGCCAGTACTGAGCACACAGTGGCTTTGCTTCCACAGTGGAATCACCCAGCATCCCACCTTCAACAAGTTATCATCTCTATCTTCCTTCCACTCATGCCTCTAAACCTAGTTTTGTTTGGGGATTTAGGACGCTGGTTCAAGTCTGCCCCCTGCTCTTACCCTGACTCTCTCTCGATCTCAAGTTTTGTGGTTCTGATAGAAAACTCCAGACCCCCTGATTGGATCCTGTTTCCCTCCAGGGATGATTCTTGGCCAGTGTTCTGGGCAGCCGTGCCATCCTGATTCTCAACTTTAGCCTTTGTGACTAAAAGTATTGGGTAGCTATTTACTTACTGATCCTTGACAACTTTTAGGAAAAAAAAAAAAGAAAACTGTAGATGTTTTCAAAGGTAGCAAATAGAAGTAAAAATCTTCACATTATTGGAAAAAATCATATTATTTATATTAAATAACTCAACAAATGCTTTAATGAACTACTTTGAATTGGTTTAAATGATATTTAGAAATGAAAATTGTGTGGTGGAATTTGCTTCTGTAAACTACCAGGATTTGCTAAGAAGAAAATCACAAAAATAATCAGGAATATAGTTTTTTTCTGCCAAAGAAACCCCTAGCAAGGATGGCAAAAGACCAGAAGAGGCTGCACATTTTCCATTCAAACTGCAACCTTCCTTCATATGAACATGATAGCTGTTTGACTTGAGAGATTTGGGGAGGAGAGTCACGAAGTAAAGGGGATACATTTCATAAAACTACTAAACCAGAACACTAAAATGTTCTCTGAATCAAAATATGTTGGATCAAGTTTCTGTTTTCTTAAGACTGCAATTTATAAGATAAAAGTCCTGAAAAGATTTCCACCCCAATACTGGCAGCTCCCAGTAGACCTGAAACCAGAGGTAATACTGTTCAGGAAAAGAAGAAAGCCTGGCTCCTTTCCCTCTTTTCCATGATTCAGGCAACGGCCTTGCAGTACTGCCAACTTCTAATACGAAACAAGACAACATGACAGGTCATGTTGTGCGATAAAAACCTGAGGACTCCAACATAAACTGAAATAAACATTGATCACATTTCACGTTAGGCTTTTCTCTGCTTAACTGGTTTTGTGTACCTTTGAATAAATGTGCTAAAAAATACTGATGAAATCACCCCTGGGGCCTTTATTATTAATTAGAGGACACAGTTGTCAGGGAACTATTACGATCCAGTGGCAAAATCAGAGAACCCCCTGGTGCCCATCATATTGGGTTGGTCAGAAAGTTCGTTCGGGTCTTTCTGTAAGATTAAAGACTATTCATTAAATGAAATGCCATAGAAATTCTCCCATTTTTAACATGCTTATACATTTGTCATTAATATTATGAAGCAAAACTTCACTATTTAAAATAATTCTGCTAGGCTGTAAATTAAAAGGCAAAGTTGTATGCATTTCAGTAGAAACCCCGTACAAAGAAGTTATGAAGAGCCAGTACCTCCAAGAAAATACTGTTCATATATTTTTATTTTATTTTTAATCTGACGTTTAGTGCTATATTTAGCAGCACAAAATTTTCATCCACATTATATGTGACCAAAAATGTTGCTACAGAACACTGCTATCTGATTAATTATGTGACAATTTAATTCAAAATTAAACATGAAATGGAGAATGATGGAAGCGAAAATGCTAATTATTTATAAGAGCTTATGACAAACCAAATTATTTGTAACCTTCTTAATAGTACTGACCAGGCAGACACCCGAAAATATTCAGGAAAAAACATCTACAAGCTTTGAGTCATGCTTATTTCTTTCAGTCTCAGTCAAAAGTTTTCCAGATATGAATTAACAAGATACCTTTAACGATATAGGATTTAAAACAGTTTCTTGAAAAAGTGAGGTTTGAATCATGAATTGTAACAGAGTCATACAAATAATAAAATTGCTTTTTTATGGTTAAATTACATGACTTTAAAAACAGGACAAGTATACTGAGCTTCGGTGTTTCAGAATAAAGCTCATACTCTTCCCATCATTTTCACAGAACACTCAGAATTTTCTTTCTTTCGGGAAGATGTACAAAGATGGAAATTTTATAACAGCCACTCTGTGTACTCAGAACATACTGGAAAGAAAGAGAAGTCCATTGTAAGTCTTTCTTCACAGAAGAAACCTTTTCCAATAACTACGGCCAATAATGGCCTCTCATTAGATCTCTTAAAACACGTTGCTCTGCCTGTCTTCCTTATTTTCTAGTTGCTTAAAGCTTATTAACACAGTCTCCCAGTCAGTCTGTAAGCCCACTGAAGCCTGGGACTGTGTTTTTATTTCTCTTGGATCCAAATGAGTACTCAGCCCAATTCTTGACCACGGTAGGTTCTAAATAAAGATGTGCTGAATTGGACTGAATAGGAAATGAAGAGAAACCAAGCTCCGAGACTCTGGCATTTGGCACCTAGCACAAATGGCAGAAACGATTACCATAGACTCTTCCGTACAGACCTGGAAAGGAACAGACCCATGCTGGTAGGGAAGACTGGATTATGGTAACAGAGCACATGGTGATAAGAGATGCTGCCTTCATTAGCTTGTACAGTTATTAAAGAAATACATTGTTCAAGTTGAATTCATCCGAAAGCACGTAGTCCCTTCCTCTGATAAGAATACAGGCTTGGAACAGTAAAGGCACTACATAGGTCACACAGGCGTCAGGATGCTTGAATCTGACGTATCCAGGAACACGTGGCCGACAGTAACTGACCAAGTGTGTGAGTTACCAGGATAAAAGTGCACCATCTTAAAGGTCCCTTTAGATCTTAAGCTCTAAAAACCATCTCAGAGTTAAAATAGAGTGTTTGCATTATTACTCCTCCTTAAATTGAATCAGTTATTTGTTAAAAAAGTATCTCAGTAGGCACTCAAAACACAGGAGTTCTTTTTCTCATTCCCTCTCTGATTGTCTCTATCTATTAACCTTTCTTTTTGGTGTTTTTTTTTTTTTTTTTTTAAGGCTGCACCATGTAGCATGCAGGATCTTAGTTCTCCGACCAGGGGTCAAACCCATGCCCTCTGCAGTGGAAGTGCGGAGTCCTAACCACTGGACCACTAGGGAATTTCCATTCTATCTATTAACCTTTCCGCAAGCCACTCCCCATTCTTGTGGGAAGGAGAAAAGCTGTAAATAAAGTCTTCCTTATTTTCAAAACATAACATCAGAATGTACGAAGGCAGTGACAACCTGCAACATACAGTGAGGTACCAAAAATGAAAACTGATCACTGGGTTAGGTCCCTGAACTTTATAAGGAGCTGAAGATGGTGCCACTTTTATAAAGACTTTGACGTTTGGGCAGAAACTGGAGGACAGCAGTCGGTGGTCCGATATCTCCTGATTTATGGATCGTCTCAGCACCAGCTCCGATAAAGAGCTTACCAGCCTTGTCTAGAACCTGCCCACGAGAAAGACCATCTTTTCCTCTAGTCAGAAGCAGGTGAAGGCTGAGTCTTCCCACCACATTTCGTGGATAGCTTTATTAGAGCACCCAGCATATAACGTAATAATTTACCTGTTCATAGCAGGGGTCCTCAAACTCAGTCCTGTTGACACTTGAGGACAGATAAGTGTCATGGGGGGCTTTGTCATAGGGGGGCTATCCTGTGTGTTGTAGGATGTTTAGCAGCATCCTTGCTGGCCGCCACCCACTAAATGCCTGTAGTGCCAATTCCCCAGTTGTGACAGTCACAAGTATCTCCAGACATTGCCAGATGTCCCCTGGGGGGCGGGGGGTGCGGAATCCACCTCTGTTGAGAATTGCTGGTTTATATGCTTGGGTGTGACTCAGACTAGAGCTATCGCTAAATGCACATCATTTCATTCACATCTGCATGCTTAGCGCCCAGCACATTCCTGGAATACAGTAGGCACGGAACAGAGACTTTCTGAATAAATGCATTTTAAAGGAACAAACTTAAAAAATTATCATCCATTGTGGGTGCATGCAAACACCAAATTTAAAGCCAAACCCAGGCATACCTATTATGGATGGCCTTAGGCAAGTTATTTAATTGTTTTAATTTTTAGTTCCTCTGTAAAATTGGATATTACTATGTATAGTGTTGCTGGGAGTATAATATTGCAACACGCACGTAAAAGTGCAGCGTGTACAGTAGATAAGCAGTTTAAGTACCACCTTTCTCCTTAAACAATAAGCAAAACAGATCATTTCCAATCCCCTTCCCCCTACCTGCGTCCCAATTTCTCTGCAATCCACCTTTGGCAAACTTAGTTCTGAGACTCAAGTTTTAGAAAGTTCTGAATTCTTTAAGGGTAGCAGAAGCATCATTAGCAGATGCTATTCTATTTATGAATTCCCCCAAATGGCACTCGGTCCTTCCCCTTTAGCTCTATCGAGGAGGTAGCTTTAAGGAAATATTCAAAATGTCCATGGATTAGACATTTTCTCTAACAAGGTCCACATAAACATCAGTGGTCATCAGAGCGTATGTATCTCAGTTTCATCTACCACAGAGAAACTGCAAATCTGCTGCCTTTAAGCCAGCTGCTCCAGTGTACCATTTTTCTAGATTTCATAACATTTTCCACTGAGAACAATTTGACCATGTTGGAATGTCATACCTCATAATCACTTTCCAAAAATTCATGCAAGATCATTTCATAGATGAGTGGTTTCAGAACTGGATCCCCTCTTGGCAAATAAGGACTAATAGCCTAAGGAAGGAAAAGGCAAAAAAAAATCTTTAAAAAGTAGCAAAATAAAACCATACTCCAAAGAGGCAGCAAATATAAAAATATACATTTACTTTAAAAACTTAAGGCAACAGAGTACTTTGGAAAAATATTACGAAGAGAAAAGATTCAAGTAAGCTCTACCTTCTTTTTTTTTTTTTAATTAGTTTCTGCTTTATAACAAAGTGAATCAGTCATACATATACATCTGTTCCCCCATCCCTTCCCTCTTGCGTCTCCCTCCCTCCCACCCTCCCTATCCCACCCCTCCAGGCGGTCACAAAACACCGAAGCTCTACCTTCTTATAACATGTTACAATACACTTAAAAAAGTATAGATAAGGTGTCTACATGTATGAATGAATGAATAAAAGACACTGCCTTGATTAAGTTAAACATTATCTCTCTGTTTTTCCTGATGAATTAATGAAACTCTAAGTAATATGAGGGAGAATGATGACAAAAGTCAACTTCTTAAGTAATCAAGGAGTTATAGGTCATCTATTCATCTTTTTTTTCCCCTTAAAATGGAATACATCAACCTTTAAAAACCCATAATCATTGTTTGAAATTAAGGGAAAATAAACCTTGTGTTTTTAGCTACTTCAGCACTGTGTTAAGTGTTGAATTTCCAAACACTGTAAATGGTTCTGCAGTGCACTACCCACCAATCGCCATGCTCTGTCCTGGGGACCCAGAGCTCCAGGCACTGTCCCCAGGAGCTCACAGCTTCAGAGGGAAGATATGCAGATATCTAAACAGCCAGTTGCAGTATTGCCTGCTAAGTGTCTCGAGAGAGGGGCAAACAAGATGCTGTGACGAGGTGGATCTTGGAGACTGAAGCAGAAGTGACAGATGCCTGGGGCCTGTCAGGCCAAGAGAGAGGGGGAAGGGCACCCCGGTAGAGGGAACAGCATGGGCAAAGGCATGGAACCATGAACGCACACTCTGCATGCAGGGAGGTCAGCATGGCTCAGACATGTGAGACGGGGGTCACGGGAGGCAGATGAGGCTGAAGAGGAAGGTGACGTGGGGTCATGAAAGGGATTCAGATTTTATGCTCTGAGCAGGAGGGAAATGAGAGGAACACATTTAGTTTTTAAACGGCTAACTGTGGGTTAGGGTTGTCTATAGATCTGCCAGAAGGCCCTTGCAATACCTCAGGCGGGAGTTAAGGCAGTGGTACCAGAGGGGGAGGAGAGGCCCAACTGGTACTGACAAAGTGAAACTGACAAGAATTAGAGATAAAACAGAATAAGGAGGTGAGTTAGATGTTCTCATCAAGACAATGGCTTTAGCTGCATAGCACAGGGAGATCAGCCCAGTGCTTTGTGACCACCTAGAGGGGTGGGGTAGGGAGGGAGGGAGGGAGACGCAAGAGGGAGGGGATATGGGGATATATGTATATGTATAGCTGATTCACTTTGTTATACAGCAGCAACTAACACAACATTGCAAAGCAATTATACTCCAATAAAGATGTTAAAAAAAAAAAAAAAGACAGTGGCTTTGAGCTATTAAGCATGGAGAAATGAGTATATTGTGATGTGGTACACACAGATTGAAAGGAGAAGGACCAAACTAGGGAGGGAAATGGATTCACATTAATCTGAGTGATCATTCTCAGCAGCATGTACACACAAGGAAAAATGTCCATCACATGCTTCCAACATAGATAAGGAATTCAAAATAGAGGTCTGGGTGATGGAGCCATCATGGTAAACATGGCCATAGGACTGGAGAAGATCCCCCAAGGTCAACCCAATAAACATGACGAGAAGTGTCCTTGAGGGTCTCCTGGAGAAGAGTTACATTTATGGGGCAAGCAGAGGACAAGGCACAGGGCTGGCCAGCTGAATAATTGGAATTTTTAAAAGCATATTCATAATTCTAAGAGAACACTGAAAAGGCTCACAGATACTGAAAAGTTTTCAAAAAATGTTTTAAACAGATCTCCAGACATAGGAATACTTTATTGATTAGTTTAGATATTGTAAACTAAAATGAAAGATAAAAAAATGAAATATCAAAATTATTTGTTCAAGCTACCTGGTCAAAATTTTCCATTTGTCTTCCAGCAAGTAAGATGTTGGAAAATGCACTAATTCTTCAGTACATGTGAAAAAAGCCTTATGTTTATTATAATCTACTGTGATGAGACTATACCTGTTTTCCACATTCATTAAAAAGAACATGAAAACTTCCATCTGAACACAGAGGGAATTGGAGGGAGATTAGAAAGTGAACATATCATATATGTAATACATTTGTATATATTTTATTCACATAAAATATAAACCAGATTTCTATTTGGTAACTAATTTCTAAAAGTTTTTCTTTCTAGCTGAAATAGTACTCGCTTCCCAATAAAGAACTGATTACTATTAATTTTATTTCCATCTCAATATTAATATACTACATACAAAAATTAAAGAGTTAAAAATAAAGCTATGCTTACCTTAAGCTGTCCAATTTCTTTAAATTTATAAACTTCATATTCCCAGAGTGCTGCATTTTTCCCAAGAATTTTCTGGCATTTGCTGGCAGTAAAAACATCCCAGGGAAAAGAAAGTATAAATAAAGAAAACAAACAGAGACAGAATAAGTAGACATTTCCCCTAGTGGTTTAGATAAATCTCTCATCCCAGAACTTTGACAAATTTCCATTTCAAGTGCCAATGAACATAAAGGTATTACTGGTACTCACTTGACTGCATATACAAAGTTGATGGAAATCATGAAAATACGAAATACTTATAAATAAAGATGAATCCCTTTCAGAAGACTTTGATTAGGGGTTTTCCCACTGATTTTTCTGTTCTGAGTTTCCTACTTATCCAGATGAGTGCTGCTGGTCTGGGGACACTTCTTGCCTCGAAGAAATATCATCATACCCAAAAGTGTCAATGAAACCACTTTTTCAATGGCTTGAAATACTGGACTACAAAATCAGACTTTAGAAAATTAGAATCCTACTTCAGTATATAATTCAGAAAAATGTTCATGTATGAATAAAACTTTGATCTACACATCAAAGAAACACATTTCCCTAAATCAGGGGACAAAAAGTGGCCCTGGAGACTATGTTTCCGGGCAGCCACGCAGTCCTGCAGATGGCACTGCGCAGCTCGAGGGGGAACTGCCCACACAGACCTACACAACCACTATAAACCATTTAGGTTTTTGTCCTGCAAAAACCTGTCTCTTTTTCTCTCTTTTCCCTTTTGTCCTGTCTCTCCTGGGATGCTTGTAGTGTGAACAGCCCTGGAGGTGAGAGGACACAGACTGTGTCTCCCTCTGGAGCACAGGGCAGGTTTGTTTACTGCCCAGTAAAATAAAAATAACATCTTCCCCTGGAGCCAAGGGCAGGCAGGCTTACTGCCCATTATAAAAGAATCAGACACCCTAGGCCCAGGGTCCCTCTCCTGTAACACAGCCTGCTGCCTGGGCAGGGTCACCTGGGCCTCTCTGCGTCATGCTGTGGGATCTGGAGAAAGTGCTGGTACTCTGGCCACGACTACTGCTGAGGTAGACGATCCTGTGTCTCTGACCCCGGAGTATCAGGTCTTTTGCCAGCACTCATGAAACTGGCAGGCAAACTTGTCAGCTTATAAAAAGGGTAAAATATCAGATTCTTCATGATTTCTGACACCCTTCTCATTAAATAATGAGAAAACCATTTTTCATTTAGTGCAAATGAGACAGTAGGTGGGTAAATAACATGTATCAATCCATTCTGTGGTTAAAAGCATTACTATTCAAAAATAACCCGTTAGAAAGATGTAAAAAAAGTCTGTCAACTGTAGAGAATGACTTATTCATATTGCTAACATGGCTCAATTCTATTTATATTAACAAATAATTGTGAAAACATTTTGATTACCGTGCCGCTATGTCGTACTCTCCTTTCTCCACCAGGTGGTTTATATATGCCAAGCCGATGTCCTAGGGAAAATGAAATGAAGGAATTTCATACTTAACTGGAACACATGGAAAGTTGGGTCTCCGTTCCTGAGTGGGCCTGCTGACTGGAACCTGTTCATACATCTTAGTCTGCTTTATGTAATTATGTTCATTTCTTTCTTGAGCATATTTAAATATACTTGTATTCTCACAAAGTTTAGAGTATACAATTTTAAAAAACGTTACTACTTTAAAGGCTCCTAACCTTCCCTCTTCTAAGAAATTTCCTACAAAGAAATCTCTGATAAGAGAAACATGATCCAACAATTTCATGTTGTCACTGGATATAAAATTGTTTCTTGTGCTTTCATCCCTAAAATGTGAGCTACCTGTCTCTTCTATACCAAGTCTGAGGAAATGCTGTAGGAAAAATGAAATGACAGATCATTTGAAAGGGAAATATTTAAAGTTAACATCAAAGTGAAAATGAGGGCTTCCCTGGTGGCGCAGTGGTTGAGAGTCCGCCTGCCAATGCAGGGGACATGGGTTCGTGCCCCGGTCTGGGAAGATCCCACATGCCGTGGAGCGGCTGGGCCCATGAGCCATGGCTGCTGAGCCTGCGCGTCCAGAGCCTGTGCTCCGCAACAGGAGGGGCCACAACAGTGAGAGGCCCGCATACCTCAAAAAAAAAAAAAAAAAAAAAAAAGTGAAAATGAGCTCAGAAAACCAGGTCATTCAAACCCACGAGTTTACAGATGAGGAGACTGGAGCTCAAAGCAATGAACTGACTGGCTTCACAGGATTCATGCTCATTCACTTATTCTACCTTAGTCCTGAAAGGATTTGAGGTGGCCTGTGTCACCAGAGACGGGGGACCTCTTGCTTGATTGCCTCATGACTCTTATGAAAGATTAGTTCCACCTAAAAGCATTTGCATGAGAAGCTTGAACTCAATATATATAACAAAACTTGGATTTTAAGTTCTACTTTATGCACAAAAAATTTTTTGCGGAGCTTCTTCCTGGATGGCAGAAATGGCAGGAGCCCATTTTTCTCTCTGCCTGCCTTATCCTAGGAGAAGAATGTCCAGGCATGATTAATGTAAAGGGCATGCCCATTTCATGAGTGAAGGGAAATACCCAAAGTTCTTAGTTTATTAAACTTTCACTTTAATGACTACTGTGTAGGAAATCGTATTTCAAATCGGTTGGAACTACGGAGTGAAGAAAAGGTGCTTAACTTTATTTCTCTGAAAATAGATCACATATCACAGTATCTACAGTGAGTCTACAGGTTCAGAGAAGAGATGCCTCTTTTGCAGAGTCAATTTCTCTAACCTTTCTCCCCATGTCCATGCTCCCTCCCAACTCATCCTCTGTCTCTGTGCTCCTTTAACCTCAACCTGATTTTCTCTTTTTTCCCTTAAGCATAAGCACGTTAAATGTCTTACACGAAATACCAACCATCACCCAAAACCTCCCCCTGATGTCACAGTCCCCAGCCATAGTCTTGACTCTTTTCCGCTTCGAGGCTAGCCTTAGTCTATATTCAACTCAACTTCATCATCTCCTATTCACTTTCACTCCACCAAGCATGTTGAGAATAAATAATATATACAGAAAATGTACTTGTCACTTTCATATTACCAAACCCAATGTACAATTGACTCAGCTAAGCTTATCTTACTTTTGACCTGCTTACTTCAACTATACTCTTCCACTGGCTGGAATACTCCATTTCTAGGTAATCCTTGCTTATTCTCTACAATTTTGAATGAATAAAACAACATAAGATGCTCTCGTTCTCTCTTTCCCTTTTAGTTCCCAAAGTATTTTGCTTGTGTACTCTTTGGGAATTAGGCGTTTGGGGGAAGTTTTAAAGAGAAGTTTAGGGCTTCCCTGGTGGCGCAGTGGTTGAGAGTCCGCCTGCAGATGCAGGGGACACAGGTTCGGGCCCAGGTCTGGGAAGATCCCACGTGCCGCGGAGCGGCTGGGCCCGCGAGCCATGGCTGCTGAGCCTGCGTGTCCAGAGCCTGTGCTCCGCAACGGGAGAGGCCACAACAGTGAGAGGCCCGCTTACCGCAAAAAAAAAAAAAAAAAAAAAAAAGAGAAGTTTAAGGTGGGGAAAGTGTAGGCAGAAGGACTTTGCACCGGAGCCCAAATAGCCATAAATAACTAAGTTTCCAGTTTTCAACTGTAAACTAGGGTCTTGGGCTAGATGATCTCTAAGGACCCTTCACACTCAGAGGATAACATTTCTTTTCTGCTTTCCATCTGCACATCCATTTTCACAGTTAGCAAAGAAATGGGCTTTCACTCACAATATTTTTCCCAAGTCCAAAATGTAATAAAAATATATTTGATGTCCTAGATTGGTCACCATAACAAAATAAGTTGAGCCTCTTCTTATAGAGCCACTGAAGCAGTCTAGTTTTATGAAACTACTCTTTTGATAAATTTCATGATAATGTGATTTTACCTGTGATTTAAAGAAACTTCCCCATGCATAACTGGAAAGCTTTGTATTTAAAGTGTATTTATAAATCCAGTTTCCAAATTACCTAAAACTACCTCCTAGCAGTTGTTCAAGTTTCTTGTTTACAAGCAGAAACTGATTCAATAAAATGAACTATTACGACCTCACAGGTTAGGGAATTCGTTTGAAATTAACTTCTCAAAAGGTAGCAAGAATCCGTTCTTTTCAAATTACTTTCAGCCTCATTATAACTTATTGAAAGGAAAAGTTATGTTTTAAATAGTAAAATTACATACTTACCAGAATCTTATGTCTTTTAATGTTCTTTTGGCTAATTTCAGCTGCCATCAGAGCTTCCTGTATTTACATAAGCATGATAAAAGCAGTCGAAAAGGAGGAAGGGAAAAGGGGAGAGAGTGGGAGAGAGAGACATTGAGGTTATAAACACTGTATTTATTATGTTTTAAAGTTCTGGGCTACATAAATAAGCCCCATTTCCCCATGGCTTTTGCTTCAAGCACAGGAATTTTTAATGTTATGGTTGAGTGAACCTCACTGAATTCAAACTCAAACAAAAGCAGTCAACCAAAATGAAGACTTCTCTTATTTCCATTTGAATTCATTTCCACATTAGGATCCTGGAATCACATTTCAGACGCAACTCAAAATACAACAAAATCTCTTATGTTCAAACAAAAAAATCTGTCATTCTAAATCTGTATGACATATATTAATCAAGGGGCACTTTTCCTTTCTGAAGCATAAAAAGTAACCTATATGCAAACATTTAGGTACAACTACACTAAGATTTTGAAAATCTCTGATTTTATTTTTATTTTGGTAAGTTCACTATGATTACTTTAACACAAATGTTTGAAACACAAAATTATTTCTTTAAGAAGCTGCTGGATCTAAAGCAATAATGGTAATAACTGGGGTACGAACTTGGTATCAATACCTGGACTCCAAAGAGTTTATAAAATAAAAACTTTTTTTTTCCAAATCCTTTCAGGTGGTTACAAACTTAAAGCACCAAATAAGTGGACTATTTTTTGTTTTTGGCTGATTAGCATATAAGACTATCCAGAGAGTTTCTCTAACTAAACCAACACAATAATACCTTTGCAGCAATAAAACTTTAAAATGTTTTCCTTTTTTAAAAAAAGCCATGATGGGGCATTATCTACTCAAATTAGTCTGAACCAAGACTAATGACATGGATATCATTCCATCTGAACAGGTAGTTCAAACCCTCCTGAGTACAGTTTGATAGCTTTACTTTTTACACATGATATAAGCACAAAATAAATGATTTCACTAAAATATCCAAATGGATGATTCTGAAATACTAGCTTTATTTTATTTTTCTTGAAAGACCACCAAATAAACTTATCAGTAGGCTGGATCGAACCCACCCCTCCCTCCATCACCAATGCCTCTTCCACTGAACAGTAAGGCCAGTCGACCTCCTTGCAGTCTTTATTCCCCCTAACTTGCGAAAAGAGTATCGGAAAGTTATTGGCCTCCTACATATTACTAGCTTAGAACATTCTAATTCACCTACGTGAAAGATTTATTACAAAGCCCTTTTAGCCCCTCTCTGTTACCGACGTGTCAATACTTTGAAGTAAAAGCAAAACTACTTCATATTTCTTCTTTTCAAGGAGCCAGTCGATGTGGTCATCTTGGTCTCGTTCCTTGGCTACGACAACATCTCTTGGACTCACAATGTAGAAGAGTGACTCCCCTTCCGAGTATTCTAGAGATAAGAGAGCAACAAGTTGGGGGACTCAACAGTAGAAACCTTGGCAGTGGTTTGGAGGGGACAGGGTTAGGCTACCCAACTTATAAGCGAACAGAAAACTCTCTTACCTTTGGAATAAATGTGTTTGGCTGTGTTTGAAGGTAGGGGTGGGAGACAGGGTAGAGGATGATAGAGTCTATTCCAGTGCTTTAAAAAATATTTACACATAAAATGATTTGAATGAAAAAAGAAGGAAGGGAAGGAGGAAGGAGGGAGGGAAGGAGGGAGGAGGTACCAAAAAAACTTGAAAAAAATAAGGTAGGCTTAAAAATTCTGTTTCATATATTAACGTTCTGACCTCAGCTGAAAGATAGCGCTCAAAATTCTCCATGTCTATTGTATATAATTTATCTACTGTATATAAACTTTATTGATGGCCATCTACAGCACAGTTCTATTTTTACAGAACAATTACACCCCACAGTTGGCGATAAATGTTTCCTCCTCTTCAAGGTCAAGGCCATCTAAAGCATAAATGACAGATGCCCCAAGCCCTGGAGACATCATCTATCATTTCAGCATGTTGTGCACAATGCCGATGGTAAGGGTTTCCTGAAGAATTCAATTATAAAACCTGTTCTGAAGGGTTTCTAAATGTGCAGCAGAGTTTGCTCTGAGCAAAAAATACTTCAACTGGATGCTTTCACTTGTGAATCACATTTGCTTTTTGCTAAGTCCAGAATATACACTCCCATTTCTCAGCTGATCAAGGGCTTCATATAAGAAAGCTCTAACAGATATAGCATATTTCTTCATTGACCAAAATGAGAACTGAAAATATTCTCAAAATGTGTCTATTGTTTTTAAAGCAGGAAAGAATTTCTCAACAGCCAAAGCTGTTCTATTTTTTCATCAATGTATTTTTCAAGGATATGATGACACCAAAACCCAGAGGCCACTGGTATGACTACAAAGCAATGGTTCTCCCTTTATTTCCAAGCAGTGACTAAGTGCATTCATGCATCCACTCAACAAATACTCAGTGAAAGCCTAGTATGTACCAGGCGCTCTCTCAAGCTCTGAGCATTCGGTCAAAAAATTTCTCTGGCAACCCAGAGTACACCTTCTAGGGATATAAAGTTGGGAGTGACACGCCAACTAGAGAACCATGCTGCTTGACATCAGTGTAAGTCAGGTGTCACATGAAATAGTTAGGACAGGAGACCAAATACAAGAACAAAGGCCACAAAGCCTCCTCACCTTGGTCCTGGCCTCATCTCTACCCCTCCCTTCTGCTGTGGGAACTCAAGCAAGTTCTACAGCTTCTCTGGGCCTTGACGCCTTCATTTGCAACATAAAAGGCCTGCCCAGATAGGCTCTAAGAGCCTTTCAGCACCTTAATTTAAATTCCTGGTTGTGCTACTCAAGTGGAGGGGAAAAAACATAAATATAAGAAATAACGTGAGTCAGATCCTTGATGTCTCTCACCTAAGTGATAATCTCTACATTCATTTTCCTGAAAGCCTCTCACAGTCAGAGCATCAGAAGAGATCTCTTCACAAGTCTCGGAAAGTGGCTGGATGATATCCAGTCTGGGCCTGGCGCAGTATTCTCTTTCCTAAGGGGAAAAAGAAAGCCTCATTTGAATTACATTTCTATAAATGATACAAATTAGGGACTTCCCTGGTGGTGCAGTGGTTAAGAATCCGCCTGCCAATGCAGGGGACACGGGTTCGGTCCCTGGTCTGGGAAGATCCACATACCACGGAGCAACTAAGCCCGTGTGCTACAACTACTGAGCCTGCGCTCTAGAGCCCACGAGCCACAACTACTGAGCCTGTGTGCCACAACTACCGAAGCCCGTGCTCTGCAACAAGAGAAGCCACCGCAATGAGTAGCCCCCGCTCGCTGCAACTAGAGAAAAGCCCGCACGCAGCAACGAAGACCCAGCGCAGCCAAAAATAAATAAATTAATTAAAAAAAAAAAAGTAGTGCCTTGTGCAAGATCACATGGATACTAAGTGGCCAAGTGTCACAGCATATTTTTTAAAAAATGATACAAATTAATTCTAGGTAGCCATAATTAAGTGCTTTGGTTTTGTAAATTCGGCAGGTGTAAGCCCTTCTCACCACCTGCCATGGACGGCCTCATAGCAGTGGTTTATTTTGACCTCTTGGATGAGATACACAGGACAGGTACCACTGTACTATGTCCACGGTCTACCACTGCAGCCCTTTCAACTCCAAGGGACGGCTACCACATCCTTAGATAACTCTGTTACATCTTCCTCACAAATATGAGACAGAGTGAAAATTACATTATAAACTGCTCCACGATCCAGACCACTGCCACTACTAGTCCTTTCACTGGGGATGCTGAGAAGCCAGAGACTAAGAGTTACGTCTACAGCAGAACTTGCTGAGATGATGTAGATGTTCTGTGCCTGCACTGCCCAGCGTGGTAGACATGAGTCACGAGTGGCCATCAAACACCTGAAATGGGATGACTGTGCCTGAGAAACTGAGTTTTAAATTTTATTTCATTTTCATTAATTTCAACTTGGATAGGCACATAGCTTAATTACTAGTTTTGGACACTGCCGTTCTAGATCAAGATAGAAAGGGAAAAGATGCTTTATTGAGGGCCTATGACAATTTCACTAGCCTAATAAGTGACTGTCCACAGATTCTTCTCGCTGAGTCCTTAAGTCACCCTTCAGTAAGTATTGTTCTTCCTAATTTTGCAGATGAGGGAACTGAGGTCAGACTTATATAAGTAAACAGTGAGACTGGGATTTGTGGGAAAACTGGGACTATGGATTTGAAATCAAGTTTGTTTTACTATAAAACTCAAGCTCTTTGAATATTCAGCACAGAGGCATGAAAGATACACTTGACTATTTTCCAAAGCAGCAAGACCTAAAGCAGTAAGACCTAAAGCAGTGTGACACTGGTATAGAGAACACAGATGAAAGGAACAGAATGAAAGAAATCCAGAACTACTCCCAACTCTCCACGGCTCCCCAGTAAAACAGTAAGCCTCGAAGATTCCTTTGATCAATTTTGTTAGGTTAACTGAGAAGCGATTACATCAGCTTTGCATCTCATATATTTAAAACAGTCCAAAATAAAAAGCAATTATGAAAGATCCACTATTAGAGGAAAAAACCCCAGTGAACATACAGGATAATTTATCACATCTGTGGAGAAAGGACAAATATCTTGCTTTTAAAACAACAAAAAGAAAAAACTGAAAAATTTGACTATTTAAAAAATTAACAGCTATAACAATGACAAAAAAAATCAAAATTAGAATAGCAAAATAGAAAAAAAAATTGAACCAAATAATGTTAAAAGAAAATCACTTTGCTAGACCATATAAATAGCTCCTTCATATGTGTAAGGAATCCATCAGCAAGGTGATGGATGAGAAATCCATCTTATCATTATTTTACAACTTTTGTTCACTGGTCTAACAGCCCTGCTTATGCATGAACTGCCTAGGAGCAGGAATTTGGTCTTGTTGATCGTTGATACTCCACGCTGAGCACCATTCTTAACACACGTGCTTTATTAATGAATGGAAGAAAAACAAAACATTAAGGGAACAGCTTCAGAAATTAGGTTATATCAACCAGATGAAACAGTTCACAACCACCAGAAAGATGACGGGAGACTGCACAGCCATATGCAGAGAGACTGGAACGATGCTCCTAGAATTATGGCCACACAGAAGAGCTTGTAACTATCACTGCAACTGTGTGGGAACAGGCACACATGTAAAAGGTGTAATGAGGAAAATATGCTGGGATAACTTTACGATTGATATAAAAATGAATTCTGTTTACTGTTGCAGTTAAACTTTTTGATGTGAAAAAGAAAAGGGGGGCGTGGTTGGCCCCAAGCTTGCTTCTTTATTCCTTCTGCCTTAATTTGATCAGTTCTTTCTGTATTTAAGGATTTCAAGTGTCCTTTGGTGTTAGAGAAAATGAAGAGTTATATACACTGACACACACATTTTTAAAGCACCTCCAAGACCCTCACTTCTTCCTCTGAAAAAATTCCATCTTCTAATTTGCTCTTTGAGGTTGGCTTTTCTTGGTTTTTACTCCTTTCCAATACTCTCTCTTATTAACAAAGGTTTCCTTCCCTTCTTTCTTTCTTTGGTCAACCATTTATTAGGCCTTCCCTTTGTCATTTTACTGCCTCTTTCCTTATGTCTTTCAATCACATCCTGAATGCTCCCCACATTCCTCATCAAAAAGCACCGTATTTACTCCCTCCGGAGCCAATGCTTTTCTTTATTTTCAAAAAAATAAATAAATAAAATAATAATAAACTGATGTCCTGCACAGGGCTGGAAGCCAGCCCTATTGATTTTAGCAGGTTTGAGTGTTCACTAAAGTCTACTGCATCCCATTGCCTAGCAACATGGGCACCCAGAGCTCCAGGTTACTATAGCGATGGCTTCCTGATGTAAGAGCTCGCTCAGAGGAATGTTGGAGAGCAGCTACCACTTCAAAACCGGGACTCCCAGGGTTTTTCTCTCCATTTTATTCCTTGCTATTTGAAAAGGAAAAAACAAAAAAGAGAGAGAGAGCGTACAGACAAGGAGAACCCACTCACTGTAAAGGGCTAGACAATCAATTGCATTTCTTTTCACAGCATCCCAAAGAAAATCCTTTACAATAAACTCCTTGTTTATGCCTTGAAGCCACCCCTGGCCCCTTCCTGACAGGAACTCTGGACTCTGACAATAAAGACAAACTGAGAATGGGGCCGACCTAGGCTTCAAAGAAAGACTCAGTATGCAGGCCCCTCCATTGGACCCTATAACAGGCTTCATTCCAAAATCATGTAAAATGAAATGCAGGTTCTCTGCTGCTTCCTATGAGCCGTACATTTCATACCGTCATTTGCAGTGATAACCGAGACTTAGCAACAATCTAATTTCAAAGCAAGAATCAAGCTCAGAATCACTGGGCCACTGGGAAATAAACAAATATATCTGGATCGCAGGAAATAATGGACCACCCTCTCTGTAATTCACTCTGAGTGCAGGGACCCCTGCTGATGCTACAGATCAACTTCATTGCTGTCATTTCTGCTAATGCACAGTGTCAGTTTAGTTTCTTGGCCTTTTGGCAAGAGGAATCCTTCATTCCTTTCAACTGAAATACCAAGAGAGATGGAAAAAAGAGAAGGCAAAAAAAAAAAAAGACTCCCCTTTGCTTGGCAAAAGGAACAAGGCAACCAATGAGTGGAGCTTCTGAAACGTAAATACATTAAGCCTGCAGGGTAATCTCTGCTGACGTTGTTTTATAGGTCAGGAAGTTCTGCTCAGACGAGCTAAGTTCTTTCATGGGCAACTTCATCTGGGTAAAAATGCTACAAATGAACCCACCCTACTGTATTTGGGGTGAAAAAAAATTACCGTTTTTTCGGAAACCTCCTTTACATAGGAAAGTACAACAAGCTGATCACAGAGAGGCGCCAGGCCACTGACATAGAATTCAGTTTCAAACTGCGACACTGCAAACAAAAGGGAGAGAAGATTCACCGTTAGCAGCAAAAAGTAGCACGCAAAGGAAAGGACACGTCGACTACGAACGCAGGATGGACTCATTTTAGAAATCTAACAAAAAGGGGGCAGAGATAAACATACTTTCTGGACAATAATCAGTAGCCCAAAAGACTATCTGGAAACTTACGCTTGAAAATTTCTATTACAAATAAAAAGCAAACTCGACAATAACAGCAGCATGAATGGTGAAGAGGGACACTATCTAGTTTAAAAATGACAGAGTTAAATTCCATGAAGACACTTTAAAATCCATAAAACCCAATGTAAACAATTATCGATAACAATACTTTTAAATATTAAAAAATATTTTAAATAATTTAAAAATATTACTAATGACAAAAATACTTTTTAAATAATTTGAACATAAATTTCAATCTTTCACAATTAGGGCATTACAGTGGTATCATGGCCACAAGAAATGCTATTTGTAATTATGAAACTATAACTCCTTTTTTAACATTTAATAAACATTATATCTAGACTTAAAAGAAAAAAGTATAAATACACATTACATTATGAGGAAACTCCATTAATTCTTCAGTGAAATAAAGGTCAGAGAAAATAAGAAATTTCTCTTTCCTTTAAAAAGATAGTCATTAAAACGTAGAAGAAGTTCTATTTCTTCTATTGCATCACCTAAGAGGTATATAGATTTAATTACAATGGACCTCAAAGATCTTATAGAAGGCTCAATGGTAGAAGTACAAATATTGCTACAGTATGATTCTAATGACTAGCTGTTATAATATTTATAATAAATAACTGTTGTTTTAAGCAACTAAGCTTTGGGATGGTTTGTTATGCAGCAAAGCCAACTGATACAATATTAGTGCCGGAAAAAGACTCTTCCAGGAATCATACATGGCACTTACAGATTCATTTGACAGTAAACTCTCATTTGAACCCACCACTTTTTCTAAGAGTTTCTTGATTCAGTTCTCCACAGTTCTGTGGTATTAACTTCAGGTTGAGTTAACTTTTATGATAAAATGACCATCTTTTCCAAAGCAGGGGAAGTCAGTGTAGCATATTGGAAACAATATTGAAAGGGAAGTTAGGAAATCTGGGTCATAACTGCAATTACACTGAACTTGGATAATTCATTTTAATTTCTGTGGGTATGACTTTTCCCATGTATAAATAAAGGTATCAGAATAGAAATAAAACCCATAACACGTAAACTGAGGCGGTACTGAATTTTTCTTCTTCCTCCTCTCCATCCTCCTCATAAATCACTTAGTGTTACTTGACTCTGCTGATCTTTAACGCCTGCTCCTTATTTACCTGTCTTCAAAATTTTATTTTCACACCAAAATGAGACTGAGGATAATCAAAAAAACACTAAGTAGTTAACAACATAAATATTAAAAAGGATAACATTTCTTAAGCTTTGTCCTGGGTGGGATCGCATAGGTGGTCAGGGTGCCCTGGACAGAGCCATACAATGGGAGTCCAAATGGTGCCAGCTCTGCCACGAAGACTTGTTTTCTCACCCGCTGAACCTGAACTGACTATTCTTATCTAGGCACTTGAAAATAATTTTTGGTAAAGTGGTGATGTGATCAATATTCTCATGAAGCACATGCGTAGAGAACTTCCCACAACCACGTGTTCAGAGATGAGCACGTGCAGCGTGTAGCCAGGCACAGAAGGTTCTGGAGAAGCTTCCCCAGTGCTACCTATGAATGTAGGGGGGTGGGCAGGGGGGAGGGGGAGGAGTCAGGAGGATTGGAATGTGCAGATGCTCTTGAACAGTGTGGGCCACACATGACCTACTGATCAAAGAGGTGACAGTTTCACATTCATGAAGACATACAGGCCTGTTAACAGGAGGTTTTGGATGCCAGCACTCCTGAGGTTGCATAAACTCTTTGGTAGAGACGGACTTGTGTATTTTTACTAAATCGCATTCCATCGTTGAAATGCTACGCATACAGCAACTTGGATGAAGAGCAATCAAAGATGCTACAGAGACTTTCGTGGGAATCACATGGAGCCTCTGATGGGCTTGTCTGCCATAGGCACCCAAGGGAGAGCATCATCTAAGAAATGGTGGGTGAACGAGGTATTCTCCCCATTTGAGACGCCAAAGGGGCTGCCTAGGCTCACTGACAAGGAGCATCATATAGTATCCCTCCTAAAGTTAACCAAATCCACATCAAGGCTTTGGTTTATATGAATGAGCCGTAAGATACAGATCAGAGAAACTAGAAAACAATTCTACCCAAATCTTTCCTCCTCTACATCCTGATTTCTGTCCTTGAGAGCTTGCATTAATAACACAGAAAACTTCCTGTTCTTTAATTAAGAACATAATAGGAAATCTAATGAGTTCTTAAAGAAAATAAGGACAGATGTGAAGAAGCAGATATTTCCTTCTCAATTCCAGATACTATAACAAAATGCTTATTTGTTAAGTACTAAATCCTACCACTTTACTAATTGAAAATAGGTAATAATTTAGGTAGAAATGACATGAAGTGACTAAATTACAAACAAAAAAATGTTACTTACGAAGAAAAGATGTGGTATTATATAAAAATAGTGTTGTCAAGATTTCCAGGGGCACAGTTAAGCAAGTTATCACCATTCAGATACAGCTGCAATTAGATAATTCTTCTCATTTTATTAAAATGATTTCATATCAACAGCAATCTTCTTATGGAAAACAAAATTGCAATTATAGTCGCACCCTTTGAGTCACAAATAAAGTGTTCTAAAATAATGGCTGCTTTTCTTACCTTTGAATAGTCTACCACTTAGAAATTCATCTCCATTAATACCCATTAGTAATGATATCATGTAAAAAAGAGGACTCATTTCCTGGTATGAGGTCCTAGTTTAGGAAAATGTCTACAGCTACTCCGCATTAAAAAAAAAAAAAAAAGACATTTCAGAATGAATAACATTTCAGGGTTCTGTTTTTCCATTACTACTTACTAATGCAACAAAACAGTATTGTTTTAAGATCTATCATGATTTAGTGTATTCTTTATATTAAGGCTGAATCCATGAAGGGCTGGTTGGAGACAGTGGTGTCAGAATGAACAGGAAAGTTAAGGAAAGTTCCCTCTATGCCTACTTTCTGCAGGGTTTTTATCATAAATGGGTGTTGAATTTTGTCGAAAGCTTTCTCTGCATCTATTGAGATGATCATATGGGTTTTCTCCTTCAATTTGTTCATATGGTGTATCACGTTGATTGATTTGCATATATTGAAGAATCCTTGCATTCCTGGAATAAACCCCACTTGATCATGGTGTATGATCCTTTTAATGTGCTGTTGGATTCTGTTTGCTAGTATTTTGTTGAGGAATTTTGCATCTATGTTCATCAGTGATATTGGCCTGTAGTTTTCTTTCTTTGGGACATCCTTGTCTGGTTTTGGTATCAAGGTGACGGTGGCCTCGTAGAATGAGTTTGGGAGTATTCCTCCCTCTGCTATATTTTGGAAGAGTTTAAGAAGAACAGGTATTAGCTCTTCTCTAAATGTTTGATAGAATTCGCCTGTGAAGCCATCTGGTCCTGGGCTTTTGTTTCTTGGAAGATTTTTAATCACAGTCTCAATTTCAGTGCTTGTGATTGGTCTGTTCATATTTTCTATTTCTTCCTGGTTCAGTCTTGGTAGGTTGTACATTTCTAAGAATTTGTCCATTTCTTCCAGGTTGTCCATTTTATTGACATAGAGTTGCTTGTAGTAATCTCTCATGCTCTTTTGTATTTCTGCAGTGTCAGTTGTTACTTCATTTCTAGTTCTATTGATTTGAGTCTTCTCCCTTTTTTTCTTGATGAGTCTGGCTAATGGTTTATCAATTTTGTTTATCTTCTCAAAGAACCAGCTTTTAGTTTTATTAATCTTTGCTATCATTTCCTTCATATCTTTTTCATTTATTTCTGATTTGATGTTTATGATTTCTTCTGCTAACTTTGGGTTTTTTTTGTTCTTCTTTCTCTAATTGCTTTAGGTGCAAGGTTAGGTTGTTTATCTGACATGTTTCCTGTTTCTTAAAGTAGGATTGTATTGCTATAAACTTCCCTCTTAGAACTGCTTTTGCTGCATCCCATAGATTTTCGGTCGTTGTGTCTACATTGTCATTTGTTTCTAGGTATTTTTTGATTTCCTCTTTGATTTCTTCAATGATCACTTTGTTATTAAGTAGTGTATTGTTTAGCCTCCATATGTTTGTATTGTTTACAGATCTTTTCCTGTAATTGATAGGACAAACCCACAGCCAACATCGTTCTCAATGGTGAAAAACTGAAACCATTTCCACTAAGATCAGGAACAAGACAAGGTTGTCCACTCTCACCACTCTTATTCAACATAGTTTTGGAAGTTTTAGCCACAGCAATCAGAGAAGAAAAAGACATAAAAGGAATCCAAATCGGAAAAGAAGTAAAGCTGTCACTGTTTGCAGATGACATGATACTATACATAGAGAATCCCAAAGATGCTACCAGAAAACTACTAGAGCTAATCAATGAATTTGGTAAAGTAGCAGTATACAAAATTAATGCACAGAAATCTCTAGCATTCCTATACACTAATGATGAAAAATCTGAAAGTGAAATTAAGAAAACACTCCCATGTACCACTGCAACAAAAAGAATAAAGTATCTAGGAATAAACCTACCTAAGGAGACAAAAGACCTGTATGCAGAAAATTATAAGACACTGGAAAGAAATTAAAGATGATACAAATAGATGGAGAGATATATCATGTTCTTGGATTGGAAGAATCAACATTGTGAAAATGATTCTACTACCCAAAGCAATCTACAGATTCAATGCAATCCCTATCAAACTACCACTGGCATTTTTCACAGAACTAGAACAAAAAATTTCACAATTTGTATGGAAACACAAAAGACCCCAAATAGCCAAAGCAATCTTGAGAACGAAAAATGGAGCTGGAGGAATCAGGCTCCCTGACTTCAGACTATACTACAAAGCTACAGTAATCAAGACAGTATGGTACTGGCACTAAAACAGAAATATAGATTAATGGAACAGGATAAAAAGCCTAGAGATAAACCCACACACATATGGTCACCTTATCTTTGATAAAGGAGGCAAGAATATACAGTGGAGAAAAGAGAGCCTCTTCAATAAGTGGTGCTGGGAAAACTGGACAGGTACATGTATAAGTATGAGATTAGAACACTCCCTAACAACATACACAAAAATAAGCTCAAACTGGATTAAAGACCTAAATGTAAGGCCAGAAACTATCAAACTCTTAGAGGAAAACATAGGCAGAACACTCTATGACATAAATCACAGCAAGATCCTTTTTGACCCACCTCCTAGAGAAATGGAAATAAAAACAAAAGTAAACAAATGGAACCTAATGAAACTTAAAAACTTTTGCACAGCAAAGAAAACCATAAACAAGACCAAAAGACGACCCTCAGAATGGGAGATATTTGCAAATGAAGCAACTGACAAAGGATTAATCTCCAAAATTTACAAGCAGCTCATGCAGCTCAATAACAAAAAAACAAACAACCCAATCCAAAAATGGGCAGAAGACCTAAATAGACATTTCTCCAAAGAAGATATACAGATTGCCAACAAACACATGAAAGAATGCTCAACATCATTAATCATTAGAGAAATGCAAATCAAAACTACAATGAGATATCATCTCACGCTGGTCAGAATGGCCATCATCAAAAAATCTAGAAACAGGGCTTCCCTGGTAGCGCAGTGGTTGAGAGTCTGCCTGCCGATGCAGGGGACATGGGTTCGTGCCCCGGTCCGGGAAGATCCCACATGCCACGGAGCGGCTGGGCCCGGGAGCCATGGCCACTGAGCCTGCGTGTCCAGAGCCTGTGCTCCGCAATGGGAGAGGCCACAACAGTGAGAGGCCCGCGTACCGCAAAAAAATAATAATGAATAAAATAAAATTAAACTAAATTAAGTTAAATTTAAAAAAAAGAATGAACAGGAAAGTGTAAGGACTATTCTTAATGAACAGATAATAATGAACAGATTTAGAGGAAAAAACGCTGAACGGTAGTATTTATTCTTCTGGAAGATACATAAAGTATGTAAAATTTTATGGACCAGCTTTATAAAATATCTTTAAGTAATTACTGCCTTTCTACTTCAAAATTTTACTGGAACAATCGAAGTTTCTGTTTATTTTCTCTAAAATTCTATTTTTCTCCACATGACAATGATTTTTAATAACTAATGAAAAAATTTTTCCTAAGGAAAACCAGTTTGAATACAGGTGGTTTATAGGTCTCATACCATGGAAGCTCATCTTTCCATTATCTGGAAAAGATAACTCATAAAGAAAAAGACAAATTATGTTGGAAAGCACTAAAACAAAATAGAAAGCAAAAGTTGGGGGGCAATGGGGCGGAGAGGAGAGAAAAATGCAGAATTTCTAGAGGGAGCCACAAAAGGCAGTAGCTATTCTTCAGATCAAAGAGTTCTGAAAGTGAGTCAATGGCTCTGGGGCCCTCAGGAAGTGCTCTGGGGTCCCTGGGATTGTGATGGAGGTAAGCAAAGATGCACATTACAGCTGCAACACAGCCTTCATCCTGATGGGGATGAAAGGCCTGCAGTGCTCTGGTTTATTTAGGAGAATAAAGTATTCCTAGACATGCCAGAAGAAATAATTCAAGGAAAAAAGAGATTCTATGCAGAATAAGAGAGAAACAGAAAGAAAGTTTCAGAGGGACTATTCACATAAAAATTTTATTCAAGGAAGTTCTTTGGATCCAGAAAGAGGACAATTGTGTACAAAGCTCTGATCTAGAAGAGAGGCTTGAGTTCTTGATCAGTGCTGTCCAACAAAATATTAACACAAGCCAAAAACATAACATTAAAGTTTTCTAGTGGCCATATTAAAGAGTAAAAAGAGGTGAAATTTAAGAAGTATTTTATTTAATGCAACATGTCCAGAATATGGTCATTGCAACATTTAACAACATAAAGGATTATTAATGAGATAATTTACTTTTTATTTTCATACTAAGTCTTTGGAATCCTAGATGCAGCGTATCTCAGCCCGCACCTGCCATATTTCAAGCGCTTAACAGCTATAAGTGGCGAGTAGTTACCATATTGGACAGTGCAGGTCCAGATGCCCCCCAATGTTTTTTGTCTTTAAAGTCCAGTAATTTTACTCAAATATATCTTGAAAATGTTCATCGTGGGTCATAATTTTCAGATACACAACTGTACTATTTTAATTTATAGTTCCTAGTTTTGTTTCTCTGTAGTTTCAGGAAATATTTCTTGAATTACTGTTTTTGGTATTTATTCCATTCCCTTGTTTTGTTTTCCATGACTCTTACTTGTAGGCTGAATTATCTTTGCCTCAGTATTTGTCATTTAATCATAAATCTTTTTTTCCCCTTATTTGTGATGAAAATTTTTTTCCTTTTCTATTTCTCTTCTTACAGCATTGTCTTTGTGTCCATTTGCTCCTGTGTTTCCTTCCAGTTTAACCTTCATTCTGAAATAATCTTTTATTTATAAATATTTCCTGAGTTCTGTCACCTCGTTTGAAATTTTTTTAGTTCTGATTTTTATTGTTCTTTCATGCCTTCCATCACTTTTTTTAAAATTTATTTTTGGCTGCATTGGGTCTTTGTTGCTGCACGCAAGCTTTCTCTAGTTGCGGTGAGCAGGGGCTACTCTTCATTGCGGTGTGCAGGCTTTTCATTGGGGTGGCTTCTTTTGTTGTGAAGCACAGGATCTAGGCGCATGGGCTTCAGTAGTTGTGGCACGTGGGCTCAGTAGTTGTGGCTCGTGGGCTCAGTAGTTGTGGCTCACAGGCTCTAGCGCGCAGGCTCAGTAGTTGCGGTGCACGGGCTTAGTTGTTCCGTGGCATGTGCGATCTTCCCAGACCAGGGATCGAACCCATGTCCCCTGCACTGGCAGGCAGATCTTTAACCACTGCACCACCAGGGAAGCCCCCATCACTTCTTTAAACTATCCTGTAGCTTGTTCTGAAACAGTAAATTACAGTCATGATGTATTTTGTGGGTGTTTCTGTCTGGCGTGCTTTCATGGCCAAGGATGTCATTCTGCTCCTTATTCGCTTTTTCTTAAACCTTAGCATGGGATTTGACCTTGGTACTTTTCTGCACTTGTTTCTAGGTGAAATCAGCCACTGATCTCTTGGGAAGAGGGAGGAACTGAGATAACTCTTCTAACCTCCAAGGATTCCCTCATTCATAGTTTTCACATAGATTTAAAAATCTGGTCCCCTGCTTTCTGAGATTTCCTGGCCCTGTCCCCTCCCCACTTTTATCTGGACCGTCTCTTTGTTTCTATCATGCCCATACTGCTCAGGATTTATTCTCCTGCGTGAGCCCGGCCCTGGCAGGAAACGCTGGCCACTCAACGGTAAGAGTTCCCAGGGGCTGCTGGGCTGCCCGAGCCCCTCACCCTAACTGCAGCCCTGCACCCACCCATCTCAGAGCAGCCTGGGTCTCTTCCAGAAAACACCTGCAGATTGTCTGGGAAATCTGATCTCAAGTGCATTAGAAGCCCCCTTGCTCCCTCTGGAACCATAGCGGGTCCCATGGCTATTGGTAGATTTTGCCATTTGCTCGTATCTTGGGGTTCCTAGGGCTACCTTGCTGTAAGTGTTGTCTATGGGTTTTTGGTTGCGTGATCTAGTTGTTCCTGAGGACTCAGGAGGATGGAACAGTTATGTGGCCGCTACCACCATCTTCTCGGAATCCTCCAAGCACAAAATGTTAACATATCAGGGTTAGACACCAACTTGATATAAGCCAGGGCTGGGATTACAGTCACAAATGCATAAATATTGTTGGGCCATCCATAGCATACATGCTCTAAGTTTCTGAATGATTGGCATGTGATTGAAATAAAAGTGAGTAAGACAGAGTTTTCTTGTACCTTGGGTCTTACATCTCTGAGAGTTATCAACAACTTAATAAAGAATTACTGAGCACCAATTAGGCAGAAGACACTCTTCCAGAAGCATCAGGAAGACGAAGAGTTTGCCTCTGACTTAAAAGAGATTGTGAGTCTAGAAGCTAAAGAAATAATTAAAATACCATGTGCTATGCAAGAATGGAAACAGGTGTAAAGCAAGAAAGAATACAAAGCAGGAAAATTTATTCCCAGAGGGATGGAGATGGGAGTGGGAACAGTGGCAATAACCATGACTAGATGTGCCTGTTAAGGGCAGGAATGCTGGTTATACATGAGAGAGGAACATTTCACAAAATGTTCATTCAAAAAAATTTCATGAAAAAAACTTCATTAAAATAGATTTTAAAAAACACTAATGTATATTAAATTGTAAAGAATAAAAGTTAAGATTTTATTTGGCTCTGTATAAAAAGACCATCTCCAAATAATTCATAACTAGGTTATCTCACTTAATATCATTGTATTCAGACCTATAAGAGATGATATTTAAGTCCATAGTCTTCATTATTACTTGTAACTATGAAATGTATCATGAAATGTATTAACCTCTTCAGAATAATTCAGTAAATCCTTATTTATATCTTTCCCCATTCTCTTTCAATTGACTTTATGAAACACAATGTTTTCGTCTCCTGATTGTTAAAAGAAACCACTGTTTTTCCCTCTAACGAAATAGAATAGTAATATTAATAATAGCTCCTATTTAATGAACATTGCTATACTGACAAGCAGGATGTTAAATATTTTACATACATCATCTTTTTCCACCATAATACCTTATATACATTTTTAAAGGGACTTGAAGCTCAGTGATGTTAAGTAACTTGACTAAGGTCCCTTAAGTAGAAGGCAAACAAAAGTAGAATTTGAAACCTTACTCTTCCTAGATATGTCACACTAGAAAACATAAATCAGAACACAGAGGTGCTAAGGGGAAAATGGCGCTACCTTAGCAGGAACAGAAGTGAAGGACTTGACCACTTTCTGCCAGTTCTGCATGCAGCCAGGGTGCCCCGCCCTTCTCTTGAATTTCCCATGCACTGCAGTACATAGAACTTGTGTTGCTTTTTTATTTGGGGCCCTTGTTTTCCCTTTGCTGGTTGCAAAATGCCCATTAGCTAAATGTGACCCAGAAGGATTTGGTATCTTCACTGGAGCTAAATAAAGCAATACCCTATAGATTTTAGTTTCTATGATTCTTAAAGAAGCAAACAAAGTTTGTCAAGCAATTTATAAATAAGAACAATTATCTTCCCTTGTCTTATATTCACATATGAAAAAGCATTGAGGTCCATTTATGATAGTGCCTTATTCCCAAGAGAATCTGACCCTTGAATAACCAGATATTAGTATTTCTTAATCAACTAGATATAATGTCTATAAACGTTGAGAAATTTGGACACTGTCAGCATGACGACTGAGCTAAGAAAATACATTTGGAAGTCCCATTTTAACATCCTTGGGACTGCTATGAAGCAGATGCATTGAAGTAAAAGTGACTTTACAATGCTTTATGTCAGCAAGTTAAGGAGAAGACCTAATATATGGCAGTGAAACAGAAGAGAACAGCTAATGGACAAAATAACACAAACATTCAAATCAGGAGCCAATATTACATGTAAATCAGAGCTATATAAAATGAGTTTAGCCTGCAATTTAATTCTATATTTTCTAATCGATATTCAGCATACACTATGACAAAGCTAAGCGGATGTGATTATCTCAGATACTAAACTTCAGCACTCACGAAGCAGCACTGATAAAGAGTGACTCTGTGAGAAGCTGACCACACACTGCTTAGACCACAGACAAGGGGATGGTCAAAGACCTCTGGGTCAAAAGGTTCAAAACTAAATAGTTATACTTTAAGCTGTAAATAGGCTATTAAACAAAAAAAAAAAGACAAGCTGACAAGTGTTGGTGAAGATGTGGAGAAGTTGAAACCCTATGCACTGTTGGTTGAAATGCAAAATGTGCAGCCACCGTGCAAAAGAGTGCGGAGTTTCCTCAAAAAAAAAAAATTCAGATAGAACCACCATATGATCCAGCAACGCCCTTCTGGGTATTTATCCAGAACTGAAATCAGGATCTTGAAGAGACACGAGCACTCCCATGTTCACTGCAGCGCTATTCACAGCAGCCAAGATACAGAAATTACCTAAATGGCCATCGACACAGTAATGGATAAAGAAAATGTGGTATATATTATATATGTAAAATGGAATACTATTTGGCCTCAAAAAAGAATTCTGCAATATGCAACAATCTGGATGAACATTGAGGAAGTTATGCTCAGTGAAATGAGCCAGACACAGAAAGACAAACATTGTACCTAAAATAGTCAAATTCATAGAATCAAAGAGTAAAGGTGGTTGTAAAGGCTGGGGGGGGAGGGGGAAAAAGAAAGTTGCTAATCAACGGGCACAAAGTGTACTGTACATACACTTAAAGTTGTGTTAAGAGGGTAGATCCCATGTGAAGTGTCCTTACCACAATAAAATAAAATTTAAAAATAAACACATACATACACACATTCAGAGACCTAACCACCCACCCCAACAAAAAAATCCAAAACTACCTTGATGCATCAACTAAACTTAAGCCAAACACTAAGAAAGGGCACACAAGAGGGCTGAAGGAATCACATCACCATCTGGATTTGACTTCCTTTCCTTAGAAACAACGTTGATAGCCATCCAAGGCAACTAGGTTCTAGAGATTCCCTAAGCATTTGGAGCAGAAACAGTGAAGAGCTGTCAGTCCCAGAATACAACAAGGGGAAATAAAATTTCTATTTTTCTAAACAAGAGACTTCACTTGAACCAAAATAAAAAAACATATCTACTGCATGTCCATTTCATCTGGCTGTTTGAAGAACAGCGGAGCAGACATCATCACTGCATATTGAAATGGTCTTTGGAGAATTTCTGCCCCATGGTTGGTATCTGAGTGCCTGCTGCAAGCTGCTTTTCTTCTCATCAGTTACTTTGGCTGCACGTGAGGGCTTGGGGCTAGGCGGAGGGCATGCACGGATGAACGCATGGCACATTAGTGAGAAGAAACAGCTTTGAAACCAGGCTTATCTGTGTTCAAATGCTGCCTTCTTTGCTTCTGAATGTCCTCATCTTGAGCAGGTTACTTGGTCCCTCTAAACCTCAGCTTCTTCACCTATAAAATGGGACAGCAGCCCTACCCACTGGGACCATTGTGAAGATTAAATAAAATTCTGCTTGTAATGTATTTAAGCATGTGGCTGGTGGTAGTTGTTATAAAATGAACAAAATATACTTCTTACTTCAGGTAATTCCGATTTCTTACCACTACTTATGGTAGAGAAAAATTATTAACTCCACTTCCAACAAGTATTTGAGTCTCCAGCACTGAGTGACAAATGGATAGAGGAACAGACATGTAATAAAACAAGTATAATAAAATCTTAACTGTGGAATCAAGGAGGCAAGTAAATAGATCCTGTAAAATTCTTTACTTTTTTGTATGTTTAATAATTTTCATAGAAAAATGTTGTGGAAAAAATTCAATGCAGAACAAAAGAATTAATAGATTAGAGAGAATCAAACTGAATTCTAACAGAACAGAAAACCATACAGAGCTAGATCCTTAAGGACACCTTGAACTGTCCTGATTTCTACTGAGACTTAAGACACAGAGGTGAGCCTCGTCACTCACAGGCACGGGAGAACTGTCCCACTGCTGGAACCTGTGTGTCTGGGTGAGAATGCTAACAGGTGGATAGAGATACTTAGATCTAAGAAAGCCATTAATTTCACAGCTCTCTTCCACCACGCAAAAAGGCCTTCAATTTCCAAGTCAATCAAGAGGCTGAAAATAGAACAATGTACTAAATAGAGCCACAGCATATAATAAACTAACAATATGGACTCCACTTAATTAAAGTGAAAAAGATGTCCCTTATTTTCTTCTCCTTCTCTTTCTTCCTGGCTTCTCTCTGTCATTTTATGTAGATTCCCATGTAGCTTTTCTCTTGATTATTATGTTTTTTGAAGTAGACTTCCATATGAAATCAAGACTAGGGAGTCAATCATTAATTCCTTGCATGTAAGTTATCTGCCCTTGGCGGTAGATGCCCCCAAAATGACACACCAGTATTGGCTTCATTTCCCAACAACATAGTATCAGCTCCCATTCCATTAAGAACATGGACGACTTTGGTAAAAAGTGCCAGAGAGTTAAGGAGTCCTGTGACAGTAAGAGACCCAAGTTAAGTTAAAATATGTACAGCAGGCATGGACCACAACCTACTTTTAAAACTGTAATTTGGAAGAAGAAATGACATCCCCCAAACCTTATGTAACCTTATGTCTTCATGGATTAGAGATTGGCCAGTAAGCTTCATCTTTATTATCATTATTAGCTTTCATTTACAAGAATATCTTATCGAGAGGAATAACTTTTGCATTGTTTTTGAGACTCTGACTTATAAGGAAGAGTTATAAACATCTGGCTTCTAAGAAACGTAATGTACAGCCACAGATATTTCTTTCATCTCAATGTCATTTTCACCTCATTTACTAAAGAACAGTGGTTTACACTGTCATAAAGCAAATTGTAATCCAGACCTCCTAACATTTCTCTTTTCCTTTATTCTAGTCAAGGACTCGTTATCTAAACCACTTTGCCTCCTGCTGTGGAAATGGTTTATATTCTTAAAGGTTTGCTCTCAAGTGGGGAAAAAATGGTACTTAACCATTAACCATAGTAGTAAGATGTCCATAATGTGATATTGTTAGTACTCACACACGGTCTATTTCACGGAAATTGTTGTACAGACAAAACACACTTTAATAATGTGATCCCAGGGCTCTAGGGCCACCACTGGGCTGGCTGTTAGCAGTCAGGGAGCTGGGATGGAGGTCTGCACGGTGATAATAACCACCGTGATTCAGTGAACACCTACTGTGTGCCAAGGACAGTGTTACAGACCTTAGAATCATGTCTAATTCTCCCAACTTTCTGAGACAGTAGGTCTTATCTCCATTTTACTTTTTAAAATTTTTATTTTAAAAAAATGTTTTGACCACACTGCACAGTGTGTGGGAACTTAGTTCCCTGACCCAGGATCGAACCCACACTCCCTGCAATGGAAGCATGGAGTCTGAACCACTGGACGGCCAGGGAAGTCCCTCACCTCCATTTTATAGGTGAGGAAAGTCTGGCTTAGGGAGGTAAAGCAACCTTATCAAGATCAGACAGAAATTTGGCAAACTGCCTGGCCTCCCTGCCTGGTTGTTCTGCAGGGTTAGATTCTATCCTTTTTTTTTTTTTTTTTTTTTTTTTTTTTTTGCGGTACACGGGCCTCTCACTGTTGTGGCCTCTCCCATTGCGGAGCACAGGCTCTGGATGCGCAGGCTCAGCAGCCATGGCTCACGGGCCCAGCCGCTCCGCGGCATGTGGGATCCTCCTGGACCAGGGCACGAACCCGTGTCCCCTGCATCGGCAGGCGGACTCTCAACCACTGCGCCACCAGGGAAGCCCAGATTCTATCAATTTTAATGCCACAGCAGTAAGACCTTGGACAGGTTGTTTACCACCCTGAGCCTCAGTTTTCTTCATCTATAGAATAAGCAAGCCTACTACTTGCCCTTCCAAGGGCTGCTGTGACAGTGAACTAAAGCAGGTAATACCCATAGCACAATGGCCCATACCTAGTATGCAAGCAATAAACACCAACTAAGGAGAGAAGATGACACTGCTGCATTTTTATGCCTTCCTGGCAATTGTTACATCCTAAAGTTCCCAGAGGTCTTGCCTTTTTATTTATTTATTTATTTTAAAAACTCATCTGTATTTAAAATTTTCTAACACTTACCTCTCAGGACACTATGCATTGAGATGTTCAGGTTTTATTCTGGTAGGCAGGGGTGGGACAGAAAATACAGCTACTGAAATAATTATCTTTGTCTTCTAGTTCTCAGTCTTATCTAGCTCCTCAGTATCATTATATTCTGTATTTACCTATTTCGTCCAGACCCTGAGAAATCCGAACTATGAGATTATGTGTTTATCCTTCTAAGGCAAAACAAACAAGAGAACAGCAAAACTATTAAAACCCTACCACCAACTTCCGACTTCAAGTATAAAATATCCCAGATTGAAATGCTACAACCATAGTTGCCTGGTGGGTCCATCTTTCTCTGTTTATGAAAGTACAGTCATGGGACTTCCCTGGTGGCGCAGTGGTTAAGAATCCACCTGCCAACGCAGGGGACACGGGTTCGAGCCCTGGTCCGGGAAGATCCCACGTGCCACAGAGCAACTAGGCCCGTGAGCCACAACTACTGAGCCTGCGGGTCTGGAGCCTGTGCTCCGCAACAAGAGAGGGCGCGACAGTGAGAGGCCCATGCACTGCGATGAAGAGTGGCCCCTGCTTGCTAGAGACTAGAGAAAGCCCTCGCACGGAAACAAAGACCCAACACAGCCCTAAATAAATAAACAAACAAACAAATAAATAAATAAATAAAAAAGAGTAAATCCTATTAAAAAAAACCAAGGAGGTTATATTCGGTGGAAGAGACAGAAATGCAATGAATAATCACACGATCACTGCAACTCAAACAAGGGCTAGAAAGGGAAATGCTACCTGCCTATCATGGGGGGATCTGACCTGCTTAGGGAGGACCGGTGGGCCTTCCCACAAAAGCAACACTTGAGCTGAGGTGTGATTAAAGATGATAAGGGGTCCATGAAGTAAAAAGAGGCAAGAAGAGCATTCTAGAGAGATGGGAAGCAGCAGCATGGGCAGATGGAAGAAGGCCAGTGTGACCGGAGCACAGAGACCAAGGAGAAGCTTGTTATGAGCTGAAGCTAGAAAGGCAGGTGAGGGCCAATGCAGATCCCCATGGTCAAGCTAAGGAGTCTCATCTTTATCCTGAGAACAATGGGAAGGGACTGAAGGGTGGTGACACCAACTCACTTGTATTTTGACTGCAGTGCGGGGGACCAGAGTACAGTAATTCACCGTGGAAAGAGGTGAATCAGTTAGGAGGCTGCTGCAGGGATCCAGATAAGACCATGGCAGTTGGGACCAGACCAGTGATGAGGGAAATAAATATTTAGAAGGCACACGCTGACAATACCAAGTGTGAGTAATGTATTATGAGCTGTGCACGCAGGCTTGGAATTTTGACGAACAACCTGTGAGACAGGTATTCTTTTCTGTATTTTATAGATGAAAATGACTGAGGCACGCAGAAATTTGTCCAAAGTCCAGGTGGTAAATAACAGAAACAGAACCCAAGCTCATGGTTATTCAACTTCAAAGCCAACTTACAATATTATTGTGTAAAAATTAGAAATAGAGTTAGAATAAAGGGTCTCTACAGCCAAATTTCAAAACTTAGAAGTTTCTTGATCTATTTCATCAAGGTACCAATGATGAGCCCTGAAGAACATAGCCTTAGGACTTGCTTCATAACATGGATTCTCTTCTGAAGGTTTACACCACAGAAGGCATACCTATTTCAACGTATCGGCTCGGCAAGTCCCTCATTTCACTGGCATGCCGTTCCTTCACCGAGCATATCTAGAAAAGAAATTCACAGGTTATTTTATTCATCTGATAGAAAACTCTTCATCACAGGTCATTCACCATATGGTACTTTTGCTAAATTGGCCATGTAGCACTGAAGATGGAATGCACACAACCTACCCTGTGACTTAAGTGATAGAAATTAACTTCAATGACATATAGCAACCATTACTTATAGTCTCCAACACTATTCTTCAATAAAGTTTTATTCGACGACAAAGAAAGGAAGGAAACTAATATAGTTTTAATATGGTTTCAATGACCCATTCTCTGCAACTCTACTCACAGATTCCTTCTATCTATCTCTGACAGAAGCAGAGTCAAAACTGCCCAATGGCTAATCTGGGCAACACCCACAGTAGGTCTTGTGTTTCTGATCACATATTAGTAACATTTCACTGTTGCTAAATAATACTTTGCAAAAGTGTCACACGCTCTTCTTCTCTTGAGCATATTAAAATCAATGTATTATATAATTTAAATCAGGGGTGGCAAACAACAGCCTGGCCCCTGGTCTGTTTTTTTTTTATGGCCTGGAGGCTAAAAATCGTTTTTATATTTTTGAAGCCTTGAAAAAATGAAAAGGAGGGAGGGAGGAAGAGAGAGGGAAAAACAGAAATAAAAGGAAAAATACTCAGCAGAAACAGTATGTAGCATGCAAAGTTTAAAATATTTACTACCAGTCCTTTACAGAAAAGTTTGCCAACCCCTATTTTAAATTATATGTATACAGTTGGGATAGAGATTTTATGTATTTATTTTTGTATATATCTCACTTACACACAACCCTTAACACATATGTGTGTTAACAGTGGATGTTTTAGGGTGGTAAGACTAGAGATACTTTATATTTTCTTTGCTCTATTTTCTAACGGAAATGTATTCTATTCTGTAATAAGAAATGAGAAAAATCCACGTCAGTTCAGCCATCCAGGTTAAGACTGAGCCTCAAATGTCCATCAACAGATGAATGGATAAAGATGGTGTGGTACATATATACAATGGACTATTACTCAGCCATAAAAAGAACAAAATAATGCCATTTGCAGCAACATGGATGGACTCAGAGATTATCATACTTGTGGTTGCCAAGGGGAAGGGGGCTGAGGGAGGGAAGGACTGGTAGTTTGGGATTCGTAGATGCATTCTATTATATAGAGAATGAATAACAACAAGGTCCTATTGTATAGCACAGGGAACTAAATTCAATAACCTGGGATAAATCATAATGGAAAAGAACATGAAATAAATCATAATGGAAAAGAATATATATATGTATATATATATGTATAACTGAATCATTTTGCTGTACACCAGAAATTAACACAACATTGTATATCAACTATACTTCAATTAAAAAAAAAAGGCTGAACCTCAAGTTAAGTACTGATATTATACAACTTTCATCAGGGATTAGGTTGTTTTCCTTTTTCTTTTAGGCAGCATTTATTGTGTTAATGTATAGCTGTAACCCTAAGTATAGCTACCATATGAAAAATTCTAAAATACAGAAAACCCAAAGGGAAAAAAACAAATTATTATCTGTTGTCCTAGAACAAAGTGAACACTATTAGCAATCCACACTTTTGGGGAAGCTACTTTTCTCAACCTAAAATTACTACAAATAATTTAATGTATTATTTAAATAGCCTTACATAATTCTTTAATGTCTTTATAGTATTTCATTACATGAATATACTATAATTTATTTACTCAATCCTATTTTAGACATTAGTTTTTTCTTCTATCTCTGATGCAAGCAATAGTGCAATCAACATACTCGTGTATAAAACTGTTGGACTTTTGTTTCCTTAGGATAAATTCCTAGAAGTAGAATTGATAGATCAATGTACATTTTTTTTAAGGTTTGGTTTGGCTAATATCCATGTCTAAATCACTGTCCAGGAACATGGCAACTACATGACAGTACGGTCATCCCTTGGTATCTGCAGGACCCTGGAGGATACCAAAATCTGAAGATGCTCAAGACCATTATAGGAAATGGCATAGTATTTGCACATAACCTACAAACATCCTCCTATATGCATTCAATCATTTCTAGATTACTTGCAATACCTAATACAATGTAAATGTTAATAAATAGTTACTGGTTTCCAGCAAATTAAAGTTTTGCTTTTTGGAACTTTCTGGATTTTTTTCCCCCAAATATTTTCAATCCGAGGTTGATCGAATCCACTGATGCAGAACCCACAGACACAGAGGGCCACAGTACTCTCTTTCTCTGACACGGGACTTGAACCCAGTGCTGTGGAGGTACAGGCATTTACTGAGAAGTGACAGGCTATTTTCTCCTTTGACTGGTTTCTGTCATTTGTTTCCTGTCCCTCTCAGACAATTTCCTGCTTTTCTGTCATTTGTTTCCTGTCCATCTCAGACAATTTCCTGTCCGCTCCCCCAATTTTCCTTCTCTTCGTATAAGTTATCCACTCTTCTATCCACGCTTACTAGGGAAACTACTAAATTGTCTAATAGGCACGCTCCACATGCCAACTGAACAGCTGCTTTATTTAATGTGTTGATAAAAGTATACAAGGAGCAGTGTTCCATGTGGTTTGAAGTGTAACAATAATATATATATATATATATATATATATATGAAATAGCAATATTAATTAGCACTTTTTAGCAACTACTGGGCACCTGTCCTGAGCTGAGGGCTTTGTAAAGCAGATAGAGCTCTGTTCTTAAGAAGATTATGGTGCAGTGGGGGAGACAAACAACTAAATAAGGCACTTACTGAAGTGTGATGGAGAAGTACAGAAATACAGAGCAGGGGGCATCTACTAGCAGGGATGGAAGACTTCCTGGAAGAAGCGCCATGTAAGTTGAAGCAGAAGATACAGGACAGGTGCAAAAGGGCAACTTGACAGCTTGGGGCCCTCAATTGGAAGGTAATCAGACAGAAGCAGAGAGGATAGGGGAAGGAGGGGCTAGACAGGAGCACAGGGGGCAGATCATCATGAAAGAGGATGATGTCATCCTATGAACAATGAGCATCCTGGAGGGGTTTAACCAGGAGACAGACATCACCTGATCTGCACTCTGAAAAGATCATCCTGGCTGCACTGTTTAGGGCAGAATTAAGGGCGGGGCAAAACTCGAGTCAGGGGACCCGACAGGGGGATGGAGAGAAGTGGAGAGATCTGAGAGAGAGTGACAGAACTTGAGGACTGCCCGGGCCTCTTCCAATCCTCAGACGCCCCTGGAAGGTGATACTACCAGCCCTAACGTAGACACGAGAACACAGAGGCTCTGAGAGCTGCCCAGGACCTCAAGGCTGGAGCTGGGACTCACGCCAAAGCCTGATGGTGTCTCTGGCCATTCTACAACCTCTCTGAAGACAAGGACACATGACACCACTGGCAGCTGGGCCATGGCCTAGTCTATCCCCTAGGTGCTGTGGTCTGACCTCTGTCCCAGAGAGCCCTTAGGCAATCTTCTCCATCACAACACACACACCTCCCTCCCCATCCCTATCCCTTTTGTCATCTTCTCTCCGTCTCCTCCACAACTGCTCCATCCACTCCGGCAATAACGCCTTCCTTTACGTACCACAGAGACTCACCAATCACACTCCAGTCTCAAGGATCTGCCCCTCCTGCTTCCTCGGCTGACACCCCTCCCCGGCAGCCACATGGACTCCTAACCCTAAGATTCAAGTTCAAGGTGTCGGCAGGGCCACGCTCCCTCCAGAGGCTCTAGGGAAGAATCTGTTCCTCGCCTCGTCTAGCTTCTGGTGGCTTCCAGCATTCCTTGGCTGCCTCACTCCAATCCCTGCATCCATGGTCACACTGCCTTCTCCTCTTCTGGGGTAGCACTCCCTCTTGGAGGGCCCACCCAGATAATGCAGGCTAATCTCAAGATGCTTCATTAGTCACATGTTTTGCTCGACTCTCTTGCCACATAAAGAAACATTTATAGGTGGTGGGAATTGGGACCTGCTCTCTTTGGGGACCATTATTCAGCCTAATAGAGGAAGCATGTCTGGTAACAATCAGCAAACTTTTCACACGTCCCAACAGACTAATTTCCCTTGTCTTTCACCGAAAGAAAAGCAAATCACAACAGAGGAAAAAGCCACTTGGTCCATCTAAGAAACTTAAAAAATATCAAGAACATCACTCTATTGGATCAGTAACCACACGCATGGGATAGGGAGACTGGGAATCACTTTTTTATCATAGACTTTGGGGGTACAACCTCCTTCCTATTACCTTAAATGTGAATCATGTTGTGTTCATTTAACACATGGAAACAATGACCACATGTTCAATTAAGAAAGAAAGAGAGCCTGAATCATATCAATGAGACTTTACCTCAGATTAACAACATTTATTTTGGTGATAACAATCACTGCATTAATAATTTTTATGCTTTTCTTTCCCTAGAAGAATTTTAAACAGCCATGTCTCTTTCATGACTTTTCTGGAATTTTATGGCATAACAATGACAGCCGATATTTATTAAGTACAATATGCCAGATTCTATGCTAAGCTCTTCATTTAATCCTCTCCAAAATATGTGATGTGAGAACAATTAGCACTCCCATTTTACAGATGAGGAGAGTAAGACTTAGAGAGGGTCACGCAAGAAGTTAAGTGGAAAAGTTGGAATGCATCCCAGGTCTGTGTGACTCTTTAGAGCCGAGCTCTTCCATTAGACTATTGCTGGGTACTTTCTCACAGCGTCTTTAACTCAGCTAAGTTTTAGTTTACGTTGTTTAGATTAAGGTGTATATTTTTAAAGGGAAGAAAACAACGTTTGGCTCTGAAACATCTAATACAAGAAAAACAACTAGGCATGAAATAAAGGTGAATGGATTTGGGGCCTCCTTTTGCAAAATAGCTTCATTTACCCAGGCACATAATAGGGAGATAATATACATGACAAAATAGCCCCAAATCTTATCATCCATAATAAGCCTGGGCCTTTACTCCACCAAACTACTAGTGAACAAGCAGGACGATTTCATTTCAACCTCCTTTTCCCACCATCAGTCCTAATGAAGAAGCTCAGGATCAAAGCTACAGGAAATGAAAAGCACAATAACGAAAGGGGCCCAGGTGAACCAGCAACACCTAACACGTGTTTTACATATAGCTAAGGCCAATCGGGTTATGGGAAATTTAAAAAGGATCAAAAAGGCAGCACCATTCTGAACATGGAGAAGTTCAGGAGAAAGGACAGATCTGAAAATCTATGCATATGGAAGAATTCAAGCATGAAGTGATTATCACATGACAATAATAGGCAGGTGAAAATATTCTGGTTCCTAGAAGCCATTCAAGGACTTGGACTCCTGTGGACCATCTTCGGTAGCTCTGTAACAACACAGACTTATGAGAAAGACAAGCAAAACTACCTTGACAGAGGTGCCCCAGCCAATGATCAGTGTCACATTGTCCTTCCAACAGAGGCTACAGGGATACATATCGGGGCGCAGACTTATATCATCCCGGGGCACGTTGGTGATTCTTTGCTTGGAGGTGATGTCAAAAATCTTCACACCCTGGAAAATAAAATAGCATTAAGCATCCTCTACTTGGGAGAAGGAAGGTCAAAGAAAATTTATTAGTGGCCACTGCTAAACATCAGGGATAACCAGCACAGCAAAGTATCGACAGTGTTTTTTAGGTGCTGCTGGGAGCCACAGAAATGTTCTTACTCCACATGAATCCTGTGAAAACCCAAAACAAAAGAAAACCTCTGTCCTTCTTTCTAGGCAAACTAGATTTTATGAGTGGATGACACAGGCCACTCAAATCCAACACAAGTGGGAAATGTACAGATATCGACAACTGCATTTCCAAAAAGACAGAAAGTCACACCTCTAATGGTATTGTTCCACCACAAATACGGGGTTTGGTTTTCAGAAAAGCTTTGAATCTGAAAAATCACTATATAAAGAAAAACACGCCTGACATTTTAAAGTACTCAAATGGAAACATCAAGCAAGCAGCTAAATGAAAATAAACCAAGAGGCCACACGTCTGTTGACCTTGACTGTGACCCAGGAGAAGTAAGACAAGTCCTGACTAGCACGGTAGATTCTGGGAGGTTTCTACCATTCAAAATGGAATAGCAGGGGACTTCCCCGGTGGTCCAGTGGTTAGGACTCTGCGCTTCCAGTGCGGAGGGCACGGGTTCGATCCCTGGTTGGGGAACTGGGATCCCACATGCCACGCAGTGAGGCCAAAAAGAAAAAGGAATAGCACTGATTTGCTAAATTATACCTCAAAATTCCAAAAGCTATGCCAGATGTCCAAAAGGTAATTTTTAAACTTTCTACTCGCCCTACTCATATTGAGTAAACTTGAGATAAGGGAAGTGCCAAAAATTAGGATCCACTTTTTCAAAGGCAGGCCTATTTTGGGTCTGTGATTATACTGAGAGTAAAAGAAAAATCAGCAATATCCTGCCCTTGTTTCATAGCAACTGGCACTTGCCCTTGGCTAATATGCAAATGGTATTTTCAAGACCACATTTCCAATGCAGCCCTTTCATTATTAAGATGCCTTTTCATTTTCTTGGCTATTCTCCATGCCTCGGGTTTCTTCCTCTAAAATAGAGTCCAGAATATGTTGGAAATTACTCTCTCATGAACACCAAAAGTAATGTAGTTTCTTTACCCTCTGGGTATGGTATCACTCGCTACATGTACCTTTTAGAAATGGCAGTGGCAGGACATGGAAGCAACCTATGTGTCCATTGACAGATGAATGGATAAAGAAGATGTGGCACATATATACAATGGAATATTACTCAGCCATAAAAAGAAACGAAATTAAATTATTTCTAGTGACGTGGATGGACCTAGAGACTGTCATACAGAGTGAAGTAAGTCAGAAAGAGAAAAATAAATACTGTATGCCAACACATATATATGGAATCTAAAAAAAAAAGGTTCTGAAGAACCTAGGGGCAGGACAGGAGTGAAGACACAGACAGAGAATGGACTTGAGGACACAGGGAGGGGATAGGGTAAGCTGGGACGAAGTGAGAGAGTGGCATGGACATATATACACTACCAAATGTAAAATAGATAGCTGGGGGAAGCAGCCGCATAGCAAACAGAGATCAGCCTGGTGCTTTGTGACCACCTAGAGGGGTGGGATAGGGAGGGAGGGAGGGAGGGAGGGAGAAGCAAGAGGGAGGAGATATGGGGATATATGTATATGTATAACTGATTCACTTTGTTATAAAGCAGAAACTAACACACCATTGTAAAGCAATTATACTCCAATAAAGATGTTAAAAAAAAAAAAGAGGGAGGAGATATGGGGATATTAAAAAAAACCAGAGAAATGGCGGTGGCAGGAAGCAGCATCCCTGCCCTTTGTCGCAGCCCTCTCGGTTCGGCTGTCCTTCTAGCTCTGAACCAGCGTTAGGGAGACTGCTTGTACCATATTATTGGCCCAGGCAATCAGATGGCCCCTCCACTTCACACTCCTTATGTTCCCTTCTCCTTCGTGCAGAACTGAAGACTTCCATCTGCTCATCCAAGACCGTTCAAACAGCAGCAACTAGGGGCAAATATCACGAAAACAGAATTTTAGAAACCAAGAATCATATATCAAATTCCTTATTATTTTTGCTTGTCCATTCACCGAGTAACAAAGTATTCTCAGCCTTTTAAATGTAGGTTTCTAGTGGTACATGATTTGCATTTTGGAAAGTATTCCCAGTCTATCTTTTACCCTATCGAGGACGCTGTTTAAAATGTGTTCGAGTGTTGAGGTTACTACACAGTCCAGCCACAAGATGGCACCAAAACACCAAAATTCAGGGAAAGTAATGTACGCTAGTCGAAAGATTTTTATCACAGAAAGTTGCTCAAATAGTTGACCATGAATTAATTTATTTAGTAAATTGGGAAATCAAAACCTGATAATGTTTTCCCTGAAAATAAAATATTAGCCACAGATTAAACTTCAATGATTAGAAGGGGTCTTTTACTTAACCCTAGAAAAATAATTTAACAATGACTTTTGAGCAGTAATTCATGTCATAAGAGAAATTTGCTTTAGGATTAAACTTCTATAAAAACTTCAGAGTAGCTAGGGTCTTTACTTTAATCAAAACCTCTACAACATAAATATGTAGTTCTAGAATTCATGCATTATTAAGGATACAATAAAAAATTTTTTCTTGATATATCCAATTTAAATCCTGTAAAAAAAGATCTTTATACAATATGTCACTTAATACACACAAGGTATAGTTTATACAATGTGTAACTATATAACTTTAGACATGTAATCCTGAAATATACAGTTAACCTTTTAAAAGCAATTGCTGATGAGATTCCATAACAGAATTTTTAAAATACCTATCATAAGCGTCAATTTCAGTTTACCTTAGTATATCCCACCCCCCAAATAGGGGAAAAAATAGGGAATAGTAGAGAGTAAATTCACCGTATTTATATTTCTCACATGTCTTTCTCAATGGTTAGGCTCCTAGAGCCAGAAGCGGCAGAAAAAAAGGAAAGAAAAAAAACCCCTAAAATTAAATAAGTGTCCACCGTCACTAATAAGCCGAGTTTAGTCAAGTGAAAACGCCAGAAATGTATAAAGTTCTCTATCATCCATGCAAGAGCAAGGTGGCCTCACAACATCCACAGGGGAGACTGGAGACAGGGCGTCTACTGAGCTCAGGTGTTCCCGTCGGATAAACACAGGACGGAGCTCCTTTACATATGCTCAACAACTTTCTAACCCAGCCCAGGTTCCAAGAAATCACCACCACCAGCCTCCTTGCCTCCAGCTAGTGACACTTAGGTATGGCCTCCACCTGTGATTCAGCCTCTCCCTTGGCCATGACACAGAGAACAGAGCCAAGGCGGCCGCGGAGCGTGTGCAGCGTTTTGTGACGGGACAGCTCTGAAACTTGGGATCAGAGGTGAAAGCCTGAGAATACAACTCCTGCCACATATAAGATCACAGTTCACTAAAGACAGGTAGCTAAAGACAACTGTATTCATCATGAGGAATTGCTAAGGTCACAATGTCTGTTTTGCCTCTGTGGCCTGGGTCAGGCGGAGGGGATTGTAAGAAGTGGGCGGGGCCCGGGAGGGCTCCACAAGCACCTGTTGGAAGGGAGTGTTGGCTGGATGGCCAGGGGGAGATGCACCGTGGCATCAAATTCCCCTCCCTCACCAATCCCCACCTAGAAACGGCCAACGTAGTATTAAAAGGGGAATAATCTGTACCTGGGTGAGAAAAATTAAATATGCCCTCAATTTTAAATTAGAAATTCTGTAAAACATGATAGAAAGAAGATCCCAGTGAAGGCTGTGGTCCAACTCGTTACAAGAAAGAGCCCACCTCGGTCAAGATATGGCAGAATGACACTCAGTGCGGTGGCGGCTGGAGGTGAGGGAAGTCACAGGGAAAATCTCAGGTAGGGACACGGGGGCCTTGATCAGCACCGGCAGAGTCACACCTGAATAGCCACTGCTGCTGTTGCTTAGAGACACAGCTTGGAAGAAAAAAGCAGGCAGGCTGGCACAGGAGGGCAGTTGTGCCAGTTATGTGAGGTGGGCAGTGCCTGTAGAAAGTTACCTTAATAAATACAGAAAGCAAGCTTTAACAAAAATACAGCACTTCCCTGCTGCACCAATGATGACATTCTTTGGTAGCTGTTTTCCCAACAGACACTGTGTTCCAGTTCAGCAAAAATGAAAACATAAAACTTCCTTCTCCCACCACTGTCCAGAGTAAAAGATGTCGAAACGTTCTCACAAAATCTACAGACAACTTTACAGCCACTTCTAGTAAATATGAGCTAACAAGAAGAAAAACTAGCAATATGGAAAAATACACTATTTGAAAACAATAAAACTTGTCTAGGGAATAAGATAAAATCTTCCACTCCTGACACATGAACAAGACATTCCGTAAAGCAGAGAAGAATTTTACAAATAATTCTCCTTATTCTCAGGTAGGTGACAAGAAAATTAAGCAAGAAATTAATAACAAAGGATAAGAAGAGCAAAACAGAAAAAAAAACTTAAATAAAAAAATACTCTCTCTCCTTGGGTAAAAGAGGAAATCGGGGCTTCCCTGGTGGCACAGTGGTTGAGAGTCTGCCTGCCAGTGCAGGGGACATGGGTTCGAGCCCTGGTCTGGGAGGATCCCACGTGCCGCGGAGCAACTAGGCCCGTGAGCCACAACTACCGAGCCTGCGCGTCTGGAGCCCGTGCTCCGCAACAAGAGAGGCCGCGATAGTGAGAGGCCCGCGCACCGCGATGAAGAGTGGCCCCCGCTTGCCACGACTAGAGAAAGCCCTCGCACAAAAACGAAGACCCAACACAGCCAAAAAAATAAATAAAAAGAGGAAATCGAACTGCAACCAGAGCACTTGGAAAATGAAAATACAAATAGCACAAACCTAAACTTTAGGGAATGTAATCAAAGTTGTAAACAAGGGAAAGTCCATAGCTCTCAAAGTTAATAATGAACAAAAACAGATGTGTGTGTACTAGCTACACAGCAAAAACAAAATACTTTATTGAGGGAGAGAGAAGGAGAACTAAATAAATGGAAAGATATATTACGTTCCTGGATGATAAGACTCAAAATTCTCACTGAAGAGCTTAAGTCTTACGAAGTTAACCTACGATTTTAATGCAAACCCAAAGAAAATCCCAAAGGAATTTTTTCTAGAGCTTCCAAAATGCTATGAATTCATTTGAAAATATGTGAGAATAACAAGAATTTTTTTTAAAAAATTAAGCAATTTGGGGGTGGGGCTGTGGATGTGCCCTGCCAGGCAGTAAAACGTTATATGAAAGTAACACCCCAAACAGTATACCAGTGGTCTCAGAATTGACAGGTGAAGGAAAAAGGAAAGAAAAAAACTGACAAAGATGAACCAAAATGATAAGGTCAGACACTGGGGGCAGGGACATGGCTGTCTGTGTGTGTATGTCGGACCCACAATCTTTCTGGAGGGTCCTTTAGCATTATGGGCTCAAAGCTTTAAAAATGTCCCCAGGAAGTCCTAGCCTAGAAATTTATGCTAACGAGTGATCTGATAAGTGAGTAAAGAGTTATGTAAAGTTATTTATAATGGCCAGAAATAGACTGAGTAAAATGTAGTAGAGCTAGACAGCTGAAGAGCATACATTCATTTTTAAATGATTTTATTTATGGACTCTTATGAACAGAAAAAGAGGTTCAGGGCATATTAAATAAAAAAGCAGATTGCAAAACAGGATTAAATATGATGACTTTTAAATAAAATACGAATGTGTATCCACATATTAAAATCTGAAAGACACATTACAAAGTAATCATAATTAATTCCAGAAAGAGGTGACAGGAGATTTTATATTATTTCTATTTTATAATTATTCCGCATGGCACATGTGAATTATTTTTTATAATGTTAATATGCGGATGAAAATCCATTCTCTAATTTTTATAGTCAGGATAATTTAGGGGAATATTTGAAATAAAACAATATCAAAAAGTTCACTGGAACTTGAAGGAATGTTTGCAGCATCCTGACTATGCGTTAGAATTAATTCACATAAACTGTACCTATTTTTTAAATAAAACATTCAACTTTAGAAAATGTTAATAAAGTCCTGTTGTAATTCCAATTCAAATCAAACTCACTCCACTCCATCCTTTCTGCTGTGGTCAGTGTGCTTTCAGTTATAGGATGAAGCCGAGGCCGCCGGCCTCCTTTGTCTCCTGCTCTAGCTCCAAGGGAAGCTTCCAGCAGAGGGCAGGAAGAAAAGGAGAGAATGCTGAATTCAGTCTGAGTTTTCAGAGTTCTATTACAATAAACCTTGTGTAACCTGCTCTGACACAAATCAAAGGAGCAAAGGAGCTTCTCCCTTATTTTTATAATTCAGACGGCGGCATCAGTGGTACCCATTCTGTGCCACTGATGGGTACTCAAAAACAGGAGGTGGGGGGCAGCTAATATCCTAGCTTCTGTAAATGAAATAAATTTTAACGAATTTCCATTACAATTTTAGACACGATTCATGTTATTTTTCCCATGTCTTCGAAACAGCGGTAGTTTCATCACTTTATATTTGAAAACTAAGAAATTTACATTTTATATAAATTTTACATAAGTTTATAATTGAAAACTAAACAAACAGCCTTAAATATATTAGAGAGGACCATTATTTCAGAGAATTCTTCCGTAAGTCAAAATAACTTCCCCCTGATTTCTTGGTTCTACATACATCTTACGTCATGCTGGTTCTGAGTCATGGGATCGCGAGCACCATTTTATATCTAGTTCACTGAGATCAGGTATTTTCTTCTCATCTTCCTAGCAGACTGCAAATCCATCGGGGAGAGAAACCACATCTTATACGTACTTTGCTAGACACACAGGAATAACAAATATTAGATACTGAGTAGGCTTTCCTAGGTCTGCAAGTCGTATTCTTTCCTTTGTGGTCCATACACACAATGTATTTGCTACAGGAAGAGCTGTGTGATTCCCAAATCCTCCAGTTACTCGGCCCATCTTTAGTTAGTAAGGTCCCTACACTATTTCAGACACATTGGCATCTGCCCTAATCTCAAAACTCTACAGGAAAAGGACCCTGAGACGGATTCATCCAAGGAAAACATCTGTACCTTGAGAAAGGGCTCACTTATTCTGACTCTATGTCCTACTCCGGAAATGCTGCTCTCTTTCCCTTTGCTCAACGCCAGAGGATATAATTTGTGTACAAGTTGTCAAAAATTTGCAAAGTCCTTTGAAGGTGAGTCCTCCCCTAACTGCAGCCCCTTGATTTCAGGGATGTCCACTGGCCTCCCATTTGGCCTGAGCAGTGATCCCCGGAATGGGTTTGACTGCCTCCTCCAGGGCTCTCTGGACTGTCACAGGGCCCACTTCTCCCGGCCGTTCCCTCGCCCAGCCTGCCTCTCTCCTCTATGTTACCTGCCTGACCCCTTGAAGCATTTATTTCTGCCTTCCCTCTCCACTCCACTTAATTCTTTTTTTTTTATTTTTATATTGGAGCGTAGTTGATGAACAATGTCGTGTTAATTTCAGGTACACAGCAAAGTGATTCAGTTATACATACACGTGTATCTATTCTTTTTCAAAGTCTTTTTCCACTTAGGTTATTACAGAACATTGAGCAGCGTTCCCTGTGCTATACAGTCGGTCATTGTTGGTTATTTACTTTAAATATAGTATTGGTACGTGTCAATCCCAACTCCCAATTCACCTAATTCTTTACTTATAAGTCCTATTTCCTAATCCACACATAGTATAAAACCTTAAACGTCATCTAGTAATTATGGAATTATTCCCATTACTGTCCTTTGAAACTCTCCAAGTACAACCATGCTGTACATACAGGATTTGATGGATAACATTCTGTAAGACATACAGTTTCAGACAGGAGGGGTCAGGATTTTTCCATCCTAATCTATGGGCATTTCAGGCAGAAACACACTATCTGGCAGGAATGCCAAAGAAAGCTCTGTTTCGTCAAGTTAAGATGAGACAATCTGCTTTTCTTACACACATTCTACACTAATTTAACTACCACAAAACTATCTGCCTGTATTTCACTGACATTTAATAAAATCCATTTCTTTCTTGCAGCCATAAAACTGCCTAGAGACCTACTGAGCACGTATCTTCTACAAAGCATTTTAGAGGGGAAGCCGTTGGGTGAACTACCCTTAAAAGCAGCTGGTTAATTTATCTGGTTCATCTTCCACATCCTGTAATACTGAGTTGTCATTATCACAATACTGAGAGCAATTTAAGCTCAATGGGAGCTAAGTACATAGAGAGGAAAAACTGTTTCCAAGAGGTCTGTTTTTTTGTTGGAGAAAGTATTTTAGGGCTTTATTTCCCATAAATCCACATTCTGGCAGTCAGCACTCTCAGTACTTATATTTCAATAGGAGCCCTCAGATCCTCAGCAATATACTTTATTCTCCTATGTTTTGTGCTGATAAATCTATCTAGAACTTTCCTGCACCACATCCCAGCATCTCCCACACATGGGCATGATTCCTATTGGGCTGTAATAAAGCTGCCAGTTCTGGTAGCCTAACACCCATCATTAACCATCACCATTCTTCCCTCATGGAGGAAAGGGAGGGTGACTGGCCCTTTGTTAATCACTTTGTGATCTTCCAAGTATATAAATCACTTGAGTCCTTCAGGCTCCCTAAACACCAGCATCACTTCTTGCTCTGAGGCTGGGGTCTAATAAGCCCATGGGCAAGGGTGTTCCACCAGGAAGGATCGAGAGGCTTGGAGAAAACAGACTCCACAAAAGACAAAATGCTTGATCAGAGAAGATGCTGGAGTGTGAGATAATAAAACAGAGAAATAGTGAAAGAAACGCAAAACCCAGCAAGTTAAAATATGCCAAATAAGGCTGTCCCAGTAAAAATAGACACAGGGTATAATGATGGGGAGGACCTGTCACAGAAGGATTTTAAAATCCAAGATTGGAAGAGATTAGGGATAAAATTGAAAAAGTCAAGAGGGCAAGTAAAAAAAAAAAATTAGTGAGCATGGAGAAGAGCTGGGGTGGTAGCTGGCTGCTGACAGCAGATAGGAGTCTTGAATCTTGATGGAGACAGAGGTGACCGAGACGAAGCCCACAGAGCAGAGAACACCTTTGTCCTGCTTCCTGCTTTGGCTCAGACCAAAGTTTAAAACACACAGCCTTTCTAAACACCATTGAGAGAGAACTTAAAACATGTAGGAAGAAAACAGGGATTTCCCAAATGTATTACTGCTTTCAATTCAGTGGTTATTTCCTGCATCCCCTTCCCCAAAAGGTGAGTTAACACATTTAAAAGCAGTTAAACACAGGCCAGATACTGTTACCAGAGAAAGTCTCTGGACACAGATGGATTTCCAGAGGCCACCTCACAGGCTATTGGCTTCCAAGCAATATCTGAATAAACACAACTAAAACACAACACAGGTTTTGGACAAATCCTTGAAGTTAACTATTCCTGTGAAAACTATGTAGCCAGAAATATGCTTTGAAATTTAAAAAAACACCATATCAACGTAGGGTAAGAGTCAATTTAGTGACCAAGAAATACAAGCTGTGGGTTCAAGGTGAACCAAAGAAGTTAAACATAAGAGATGCTGCTTAGGGGCTTCCCTGGTGGCACAGTGGTTGAGAGTCCGCCTGCCGATGCAGGGGATATGGGTTCGTGCCCCGGTCCGGGAAGATCCCACATGCCACGGAGTGACTGGGCCCGTGAGCCATGGCCGCTGAGCCTGCGCGTCCGGAGCCTGTGCTCCCCAACGGGAGAGGCCACAACAGTGAGAGGCCTGTGTACCGCAAAAAAAAAAAAAAAAAAGAGATGCTGCTTAGGAGCAGTCCCTTTACATTAAAGAAAAACAAAAAACAAAACAAAACAAAAAAACCCACACAAAAACAAACAAAAAAACTAGCAATGACAGAGAGATATATATCTATGTATCTACTTGCCCATCTATATGGGTTTAGCAGTCAACTGTAGCCAGCATGTGAGGCAGACTCCTATTCAAACTAGCAATCTGCAATTTCTTCATATGCAACTCACAACTGTAAATGGGATTCCAGAAACGAATGGGGCATTTAAAAACTAGTTTTACCACTAAAAACAAAACAAACAAGCAAGCAAACAGAAAACCTTCCAGGTGGGTCCTGCAGACTTAATAGAGTTGGTTGTTCATGTCAAACACCTTGGGTCTGTTTTTCAGTTTGCAGCTGTCTGAGGGTCTGTTTCCTGGGGCTGGCTTCAAGGTTGGACTCCTTGCCCCACTAAGAGTAGAGAAAACACAAAAGCCATCCACTGGGTGATGAAATGAATTAATGTTCTGTGCAATGAACAAATATCTCTAATTTTAACTACGCATAATCTCAATCATAGACGACTCAGGGGGAGATCTTTGCACAGCGAGGTTATAAAAAAGAAACACAAAACTGCTAAGTCTTGAATAAGACAAAGTGTCACCTGAACACACAGGTTTATGGATCTGAACAAGCACTTCACTCTATGCAAAGTAAAGCAAAAGGGAACCAGCAAGGACCTACTCTATAGCCCAGGGAACTACACTCAATATTTTGTAATAACCTATAAGGGAAAAGAATCTGAAAAAGAATATGTACACACACACATATATACATGTATATATAATGGAATCGCTGTGCTGTACACCTGAAACGAACACAATATTGTAAATCAACTATACTTCAAGTAAAAAAAAAAACAAAACAAAGTGAAGCAAAAGGGGAAAGTAAAGATCGGGACCCTGCCTACAGAAGAAACCAAGTGAAATGAACCTGCCTTTAACTGGGCACCGTGGCTTGTCTTTGAGAGCCTCCAAGGAAGCAGCAGGACAGATGGTTTGGGGGCAGACTCACATCTAGGGAGTGGAGTATATTCGTCTCCTTTGTACCTGGTTCAGCATCTACTCTAAAGCCTCATTATGACTCCTATATAAGGCCTCCCTAGAACAAGAATAATTATTCCAGGTTTAGCTAAAATTGGAGAAAAGGCTGCAGGCTATTCAGTAAGCAGCAATAATTTGTGCTCAAACTGACAATAAATATCAAACGGACAGTCGTCAATTGTCCTGGCTTCTAGGGTAATATTAAAAGCTGCCCCGAGCTAAGAATTCAACCAGAGAAATCACAAAGGAAGAGATATAAGTGACTGGTAAATAATAATGCTCAAAATCACTAATAATTCAAAGAAGTTACAAAACAGCACATTGGAATCTCTTTCTATGTATATCAAATTGGCAGGCTGATACAGTGAAATGGTTCCTCTAACACAGATGGTGTAAATCAGTATGTTTTCTGGAATGTACCTTTACTTGGCAGTTATGTATCCAAAGCCTAAAAGATAATCATAATCTTTGACCCAGTAATTCTAATCGTAAGAAGCAGTGCTAGGAAAACATTCAGAAACACAGACAAAAGTTCACGCCCAAAGACTTCTAGCTTCATTACAGCATGATTTATGCTAACCCCAAACTGGATACAACCTAATGGTCCAATAATATGAGAATGATTAAGAAAAGTAAATAGACCCACAGGATAGAATATTATGTAACCATTAAAGAACATCTGAGCTAAGATTAGACTTCAATAATGTAGGGAATTTCATATGATTTACAATGCTAAGTTGAAAACAACAAAAAAGAGTTGGGATTACTTTATACATTCTTTTATTATTGCTTTTTATTATTATAAAAGGCATGTTTTCTACCAAAAAAAAAAAAAAGCAGAAAAAAAGCCAGTGAAGGCCAGAAAGAACACTAATAATCCTGCCCAGATATTGTTAATAATATATGTTCATATTATTAATATTGTTAATAATTTGGTATACAGCTTTCCAAGAAATTGCTCCACCAGACATTTATATTTCTACCCAAAAAACGAAATCAGACCATACACATATTTTCATAAAGTACCTCAAAATAGAAGTCATCGAGCAAATGTTGGGCATTTTATTTGTCACAACGAAGAAAGAGAAAAAAAGCTGGCCTGCAGGAACTGGCCTGCCATTCGTGTTCTCGGGGTGAATATAAACAATGTCACAGAACACCAACATCAGACAAGGCCCCGTGACCAGGAGATGGGGACAAAACCAGGACTACTCCATAATCATATCTGAACGCTGACAGGATATCAATGTTTTCCAAGCCACAGAAATGACCAGACACCTCCTTATCCTGGCTAAAAGGAGAGACTGCTGCTTCTTTATCAACATGTCGTTAGCCTTCATTTGGTCTGTCCTCCTTCTAGATAGGATGTATTAAGATACCCAGGGGTGGAATTACTCTGACGGCACTGGATCCAGAGCAAAGTTCTGCTTCCTTAAACCCTCCCCAGACCATCTTTCATCAGCCCAAATCCTGTAACGCCCTCTTTCTAACACACCCTCTTCCTCATGCCTGGTGGGTGTGTTCCGGAGATCTTTGGCTTCAGGGCACTGACACAGCTAATTCACCACGTTAGATGTTGATTTTGTTCAAATTTGCACTGTTACAAACATCAAAGAGGAATACTGGCTGAAAATGAATTAGAAAATGGAGAGGGATCAAACAAACAATTGGGGGGGGAAGCCCCAAATGCTTAAAGACAAAGGACTGCAAAATTACCCCAACAGTGCTATATACATACATATACACATACACATATTTTTTCCTCTCAAAAGGCTGGGAATACTCATTTTCCTACCAAGTCACCATTCCGACTAATGGTCTTATGGGCTAACTGCTTTCCACCAGCAGCATTCCTCCTATCTCCTTTTGGAAACGGACCACCATTCCTGAAATCCAGATTCTACATGCTCACAGCACCTTACGTGGACCCTCTAACTGAGCTGTGCTCAAGAGGCAGAACTGTTCACGCCAAATAGCCCTGTGAAATGACTGTGGTGTAGTCTGTACTGGTGACACCAACTTATAACTGCAGTAACTGTGACCCCTTGCTATAGAGCCTTGTCTTAAAAAAAAAAAGGGGGGGGAAGGGAAAAACTTCTCAAGGTTAATGACAGTTATTTATATAGCCCTTATCTTTTTAAACATTTTATCTTTTTTTTTGTTGCAGTAGAGTTGATTTACAATGTGTTAGTTTCAGGTGCACAGCAAAGTGATTCACTTTTATATATATATATATATATATATATATATATATATACACACACACACACATATACTTTTTCATATTGTTTTTCATTATATGTTATTTAAGGATAATGAATATAGTTCCCTGTGCTCTACAGCCTTATTTTAAAAAGAGAGAGAGGGGCTTCCCTGGTGGCACAGTGGTTGAGAGTCCACCTGCCGATGCAGGGGACACGGGTTCGTGCCCCGGTCCGGGAAGATCCCACATGGCCTGTGAGCCATGGCCGCTGAGCCTGCGCATCCGGAGCCTGTGCTCCGCAACGGGAGAGGCCACAGCAGTGAGAGGCCCACGTACCGCAAAAAAAAGAAAAAAAAGAGAGAGAGAGGGGCTTCCCAGTGTTAATGACAGTCCATTGGTACTAAACCCCACAAAAAACCATAATGAGCATACTAAACCAAACAATGATTCTTGCAGAGGAAATAACTATTCCAAATACTTAAGAACAGCCACAGCATTCTCAACATGCAAAGGAAGATATTTTCAGCAAGGAGCAAAGGATGGTTTGATTGCTCTAGGAAGACAGGTGGTAAAGCTTATCATCAGAATCCAGGGGGAAGCCACAAACAATATGGAAATATTACACATGGAAAAGTTAGTTGAACTCGTTAAAGAAAAAAGGTTTCTGTTCTCACCAGCCTTTTTTTTTTTTTTTTTTTTTTTTCTTTTTCTTGCAGTACGTGGGCCTCTCACTGCCGTGGCCTCTCCCGTTGCGGAGCACAGGCTCCGGATGCGCAGACTCAGCGGCCATGGCTCATGGGCCCAGCCGCTCCGCGGCATGTGGGATCCTCCCAGACCGGGGCATGAACCCGCGTCCCCTGCATCGGCAGGCGGACTCTCAACCACTGCGCCACCAGGGAAGCCCCTCACCAGCCTTTTGATGGCTATGAAACATGGGGGATTACTGAAGAAAATGCAGTTGCCATGGATCCATCTCCAGGATGTTGGGAGCTCTATATATCAACATCAAAAAAGCAACTGATGTTTGAGACAAATGCACTTAACTCTGAAAGCAAGGAACAACGTCTGTTTCTGACACTGAAAATGATTTCTATTTTAAGACCTAGATTTCAATTTTTAGCTTCAACCAGTACAGCACAGAGAGAAAGCCCCACCAAAATATACTTTTACAATATGGCTATTTTACAACTTGGCTTTACATTCCTAAGAAATATTTGTAAAGGTTACATTGTGCTTTACTTCCTATTGGTGGTTTTTAATCAGTTTTGGTATGTATACAGCATGAGATGAATTTCTAGGAATGGAACCACAATTTATAACACAGTGCCTAGAAGAAATGAAGGTGTTTCTTTACAATGGTTCTACATACAACCACTAGGACATAAATTTGGTGGTTGCCTGGGAAGTAATGTGTAAGAAAAGTTTGCATGTAGAAAACTGCCTAAGATCAAGCATCTGATCGCCTGCAGAAGAATTCTGAAGATCCACTGGTCAGCGGGCTGGGCAGCATAACTGATGTCAAATCCTTTTTGAGGAAAAACAACAAGGTCCTAATGTATAGCACAGGGAACTATATTCAATATCCTGTGGGTAAACCAGAATGAAAAAGAATATATATAACTGAATCACTTTGTTGTACAGCAGAAATTAATACAACATTGTAAATCAACTATACATCAATAAATTAAGGGACTTCCCTGGTGGCGCAGTGGTTAGGAATCCTCCTGCCAATGCAGGGGACACGGGTTCAATCCCTGGTCCAGGAAGATCCCACATGCCGCGGAGCAACTAAGCCCATGCGCCACAACTACTGAGCCCACAGGCCACAACTACTGAGCCCACAGGCCTCAACTACTGAAGCCCGCAAACTCTAGGGCCCGCATGCTGCAACTACTGAGCTGGCGTGATGCAGTTACTGAAGCCCGTGTGCCTAGAGCCCGTGCTCCGCAACAAGAGAGAAGCCACTGCAATGAGAAGCTTGCACACCGCAACAAAGAGTAGCCCCCGCTCGCCGCAACTAGAGAAAGCCCATGCACAGCAATGAAGACCCAACGCAGCCAAAACTTAAAAAAAATAATAATTAATTAAAAAAATTTTTTTAATTAAAAAAGGCTTTGTGACCCCAAGAACCCCATTTTCCATCTGACCAGGAGACAAGCAAACATATAAGGAAGCACCTCTATGTTTCATACTCAGTGGTCACAGTAGCTCGCTGGGCTGTCTAAATTCTAAAAAGATTCGCATTATTACAAAAAGCTGCTCCATGGCATCCTCTTCCAAAAAGAATCCAAAATGCAATTTGTTTTTTGCCGATCATTCTCGGACACTGAGAAGCTAGCTGATGCATCTACATCTGTCCTTCGGGTAAAATTTGCCATAAGCCTTCAGCCCCAAACAGTGAAGCGCTTTTTCTCATTTCATGCACGCAGGTCCTTACCTCGTTTGCTGACTGACGTTTTCCAGCTTACAAAGCAAGCTGTCCCTGCGGCTAAAATGAGGGGACCTGGCCCACCACAATGCCAAACAGCTGACTCCCTCGTTTCGAAAAATGAACTCTGCTGCAAACTGCATCACGACAATTTAATAATTTGTCAAAGGAGGAGAATCAGTTATTATGAAGTGTATTTCAGAGTTCAAAGGTAAAGGTCGTAGGGAGCTCAAGTTTATCTGCTGACAGAGAAAGTTTGAGTAATTAAAAAAAAAACAAACCCAGACAAGATCTGCTTTGCAGACTTATTTCTCAAAGAGATACCTCATTGCTGTGCTCATGCATTCTAATTCTTGCTACACAAGGAGGTTACACTTAAAAAAAAAAAATCCATCGATTCTCATGTTTTAAAGCTCTCTCCAATGGCACTCTTAAGAGATGTGCTTTTCCTTTTCTTTTTTTCAACATGGAAACAAAACAGAATTAAGAATAAGCTTTTTTTTTTTTTTTTTTTTCGCGGTACGCGGGCCTCTCACTGCTGTGGCCTCTCCCGTTGCGGAGCACAGGCTCCGGATGCGCAGGCTCAGCGGCCATGGCTCACGGGCCCAGCCGCTCCGCGGCATGTGGGATCCTCCCAGACCAGGGCACGAACCCACGTCCCCTGCATTGGCAGGCGGACTCTCAACCACTGCGCCACCAGGGAAGCCCAAGAATAAGCTTTTTATGCTCATGTGTGAAGCACCGGAGTCCATAAATCCAGCTATGACATTCAACTACTAAGAAGTTACCTTAAAAACCTAAAATAAAAGATTATGCCACACAGAACTATTGCCTCCTCTTCCCTAGTCCTGGGTGGATAAGGAGCTCTCTCTAAAGACCTAAGAAGCTAGAACCTTAAAAAGGAAGTATCAGGCTTCCCTGGTGGCGCAGTGGTTGAGAGTCCGCCTGCCGATGTAGGGGACACGGGTTCGTGCCCCAGTCTGGGAAGATCCCACATGCCGCGGAGCGGCTGGGCCCGTGAGCCATGGCCGCTGAGCCTGTGCGTCCGGAGCCTGTGCTCTGCAACGGGAGAGGCCACAACAGTGAGAGGCCCGCGTACCGCAAAGAAAAAAAAAAAAAAAAAAAGGAAGTATCAACACATGTGTCAAACTGCAGTTTCAGGTTTTTTCTGCTACATGGCTGTTTTATGGAACCATTCTGAAATGTATCTTCTGATTACTTTTAAAGAAATGTTTTTCCAGGAATCAAAATTTCTCATCAAATCAAATCAACTAAAATATTAAATTAGACATCTCTGTCAAATTTTCTTATGAAATGATACCATGAATATCTCACTGTAGGACATCCATCTTTCCTATTCCGCTTCTGTGGTCGCTGTGCTGCTTTCATCATTGTTTACAGAAGTTGGCATACAATTCCTAGATGCATTTAGCTGTCAGTCTAAGTAAGATCAGTGTTCTTAAGGGTTAAGAATGCCTTAAGAATGCCTTTATTCCACATTACACCTTCATTTGGCTAGTCTTTGCTCCAATTTTTTTTAAGATTAAATTATTTCTTAAAGGCAGAAGGTCATTACCTCTCAGTTACATGATATTTGTCTTTGCTCTTTTTTCCCCTATATGGTCTGCCATCTACTCTAAACAGGGAGGCCTTGGTATCTGCAATGTATGATTATTGCAAGTTTATCACCATTTGCTAAATGCTGGACTCTTCAAACTAGCTCTGCTTAGTTTATGGCGCTGGTTGAAAACTGCAGTTAAATGATCAGAGTTGCGATTGGGCCAACACAGTCTTTGTTCTTCTCGTTTATCAAAGGAACAAAATGCCATAACTCGGTTATAAGGGGAAAAAATGAGGTCCTCCTAAAAATTTGCTAACACCCTAAAAAAGAAAAGAATCTTTTCACAATAGTATGTTTCTTAATGTCACCTTCCAAAAAACCTTTCTCTTAGTTTTTAAAATCAAAGGTGCATTCCTTAATGAAATCAGAAATATTTCCTGAAATATCTTCAACCAAATAAACCTATTTTAAAACAAACAAAACACACAAATGCCAAAAACCATGTAGCGGAAGTGATCTTTAAAAGTACATACCATACACATACAGAAGGAAGAAATCTCTCCGGAGATTTCTGCAAAGCACACCAAGCTGGTGCATGTTTTGGAAATCTCTGGTTATTTAACCCTGTACAAAGAAGTCACTATAGTTTATTGATTAAACACTAATTTTTACTACTCACTAAATACATATTTACACAATAAACTTTAATGAATCCAGAGAAATCAGTCAATAGTTTGTACGTTACAAGTCCCTGAATAGAGGGCACATTTACATACCAATGTTTCTTAAGCCTTTAACGTAAGTAGGAAAAATTATAATGGCCTTTAATTTTATTATATTTTTAACTGAAGTAGGTGTACAGCAAAGTGATTCAGTTATACATATATATTTATCTATTCTTTTTCAGATTCTTTTCCCTTATAGGTTATTATAAAATACTGAGGAGAGTTCCCTGTGCTATACAGTAGGTCCTTGTTGGTTATCTATTTTATATATAGTAGTGTGTATATGTTAATCCCAAACTCCTGACTTATCCCTCCCCCCTCCTTTCCCCTTTGGTAACCATAGTTTGTTTTCTATGTCTGTGGGTCTATTTCTGTTTTGTAAGTAAGTTCATTTGTATCATTTTCTTAGATTCTACATATAAGCTATATTATAATGATATCTGTCTGGCTTACTTCACTTAGTACGAGAATCTCTAGGTCCATGTTGCTGCAAGTGGCATTACTTCATTCTTTTTTATGGCTGAGTAATATTCCATTGTATATATATATACACCATATCTTCTTTATTCATTCATCTCTCGATGAACATTTAGGTTGCTTCCATGTTTTGACTACTGTTCACAGCAGCATTATTCATAATGGTCAAAAGGTGGAAACAACCCAAATGTCCATCAACTGATAAATATTTAAATAAAGTATTTAAATAATAATTAAATATTGCTAAATAAAATATGATATATCCATACGATGAAATGTAATTTGGCCATAAAAAGGAATGAAGTACTGATACATGCTACAACATGGATGAACCTAGAAAACTAATGAAAGAAGTCAGACATAAAGGCCACATACTTATTGTATGATTCCATTTACATGAAATACCCAGAATTTATATGAAATATCCAGAACAGGCAAATTTATAGAGAAGTGAAATACATTAGTGGTAGCTTGGGGCTGGGAAGTGGGGGAAGGGGAATATGGAGTAACTGCTAATGGGGACGAGGTTGGAATGATGAAAATGCTCTAAAATTAGATTATGGTGATGGTTGCACAACTCTGTAAATATACTAAAAACCATTGAATTGTACACTCTAGTTTTTTGGCTGTGCCGCGCAGCATGCGGCATCTTAGTTCCCCGACCAGGGGTGGAACCTGCGCCCCCTGCAGTGAAAGCGTGGAGTCTCAACCACAGGACCAGCAAGGAAGTCCCTGAACTGTACACTTTAAACTAGTGAACTTTATGGTATGCAAATTACATATCAATAAAGCTATTAAAAAATCTAAAAGAGATGACAATATCATTTACATTGACACGTGGAATCCTCTGATTCTTCACTTCAAAATATCACACATATACTTTTATCAAGCTCAATATCCGAAGTCCTTTATACAATATACTAACGCTTTGGTGTGTGTTTTTTCTTTTAAATTATTTTAATCCAGAAATTCTAACAATATCATTTTTTTAAAACTTTTTCACCAGATGACCTGAAATGTTTTAAATTTATATACACATAATTAAACATCTTTTTGTGCTTGGAAAGAAATATCTACCCATGCATTTCTGGAGAAGTGAATAGGAAAAAAGGAGAAAAGACAATGCTGTCTCTTAGAACAGTGAACACAGAAGAACTTGTCAAGCAGTCAGTGATAACCAAAAAGATGAACCAAATCTCTGATGTTCTTGCCTGTTCAGCATTCAGTGAATTCTACTTATTTTATTGCTATTCACAAGGTAGTCTTTGTATAAATTCTAACTTCTCTCCATATGACCTTGCCAGCACTTGGATGCTGGACTACTCTGTCGTCCATATAATTACTCATGTATCTACTCAACAAGCTTTGGCCCAAACAGCTACATTCACAAGGTCCTTCCTACAGATGTTTGTAAATCATGTCAAATGCTAAGTAGAAGGATGGAGAACATGAAATTGACACAATTAACCCAGGCATCCTGCAGGTTGACAAGACATTCATGTAGCAAAACTACTGTGGCAAACTACATCAGACTATAGGTATCCTTCACAGTATAAAAGCAATTATTAACCTCCATCAATAAGCTGATTATTAAGAACACACGCCAACACATCAGGAAAATCCCAAAGTATGAGTTTGAGTCCACTTGGACATCACTCATATTATCTCTAATATGTTCTTTCATACCAATACCTTCAAAAAATAGGGGACAACTGTAAAATCTCTAACTTCTGAAACTGGAAAGCTAGAACTCAAAACTGCATCCCCACTAGGGAAATACTTCAACCAAAGTGATTTATCAATATTTTAAGTTATCAACATTTTATGAGAGATTGCTCTTAAGAAGGCAACAGATCTTTTAGAAAGCAGATACTCCAGCCCCAGTCAAGCCTTCAGATGAGTGCAGCCCTGGGCAAAAAATAGACTGAAAATCTCACAAGAGACCCTGAGCCAGAGCCATACAGGAAAGTCACTCTTTAATTTCTGACCTGTGAGATAATGAAAGTTTGTTGTTTTAGGCCACTTAAACAAAAAAACACAGTGAATTCAGCATTTATCCCCACTGAGTTTTAAATAAAAATGCCTGGGTTTAAATTATACTGTCACCTACAAATTGGCACTTGCTATTTACCTCTACAAGGATTAAATTAAGAGCCACTGTGGCAGCTTCAACACCCTCTGAAAGGAGTTCAGGGTGGAGATCAGAAATCAGGCACTCTGTGCTCTGGGTTAAAAAAAAAAAAAACTGGCAGAACAGGTCTTCAGATAGTTAGATATTTTCAGGAGCCAATTTTATGAGCCCAATTCTTGCATCTCCTCATATCTAGAAAAACACTAAAATCCTTCATGGAGACGTCTGCTCCTTCAGTAACCTTCATGAGACTAGTAGAAAAATATGTGCAAAAAATGTGTGCTTGACTGCATGGACTCCCCCTTCACCAAAATCACATATATACTGACCTTCCGCCCTACCTCTTTGGAGCAGTTCCTCAGAGCTATCTGAAATGCTGTCTCCCGGGCTATAGCCCTCATTTTGCCCCAGATAAAACTTAACTCACAAGTCTCACGTTGTGCATTTTTTTTCAGTCGACAACAGCTAAGTGAATTCATGCTCTATCTCACATAAAATTTCCTAACTAGAAAAGTGCTTAGTAAAGAAATACTTTAACAAGAGGAATTTTAAAGTTACTCTTTCCTGAGGCCAACAAAGACAAGTAAGGTAGCTATTTCTTTCAGAAGTGAATTAGCTGCAGGTCTAAGATAAAGTTAGTTTAAATCTGTAATTCCCACTGATTAATTCTATAGACATTCTATGAATGCCCTAACATTCTATGAAGCTGCAGACCAAGGGAAAAAGACAGATAACTACTACAGAACATTCCAAATCATTTGGTAGCTGAGCCTCAAAGCAGCCATTCCATAGCTATACCCTGCTATAGAAATACCGCACAGAGCCTTCTCTCCACTGATCCCCAAACTGAATATGAAAGAACATTCAGAGTTCCAGGACAGTGGTAGCATTTTATTATAAAAATGGTTTTTAAAAAATCCCTGGTGAATAAAAATAGAAAAATGAACTTATTCTATAAGCAGAGTCTTTAATTTTAGAATTTATCTACAAACATGTAAATGTACAAAAGGATTATTTTACTCTCTTATTTTTTAAATAGCACTAAGATGATAAAATATGCCAGGAACATGTCAGTAAAAAAGAGCCATAATTGTTCTAACACTTTCTCAAGGCCTGCATGAGATTTTCTACAAGGGGAAAAAACACTAGTTCACTTGCTCTTTTGTTACTGTTAAATGCTACTTCTTCTTTGTGGAAGGGACAATATTTCAAAGCACTAGGTGGTCGCTGGAGTAACAGCTGTTTTTGCTCTACAACTGCTTCAAAGGAATGTCAGTGAGAAGCACTGAGGCCACACCTCCCCCAGGAGGTGATGGTCTCATGATTTCACTACGTTGTGCTTTTGCGAATTTTCTCTGCATGAAGAGGCAGACATTAAAAATATTAAAGATAAATTAAAGAGCAAACAGAACCCCCTCAAAGACAGCATGTGACGGTCAACACGCAGCGTTTACCTTCTTCCCTCCGGTCACAAACTGCTTGCAGCTGGATCTCACGAAATGAGGATGCACGGCAATGATCTGCAAGGGAATAAGGACCCAACAGTGGTTTAGGAGTCACAGCTCCAGCACAGAATGAAAGCCCTTTGTACATTACCGGCAGCATGATCTAAAAATCAACCCGGCATCCTGGTAGGAAGTAATCTATGCAGGTAATATTCTGCACCAAGGATGAGTTTTGCTCTGGTATGAAAAGGTTTCTTCTACGAAGCTGGGTCAAAGCTAAAAGATGAGAGTGAACAGTTGTCGTTTCTGGCTGAGTGGGACCCTCCGAGTGGGCGCCCCTCTTTAGAGACAGCCAAGGCAGTCAGTAGAGGCAGCGAGATGTCACAAACGTTTGTAATGGAATACACTTCATAGAAGAAACCCAGAGAAAGAACCCAACTATCTCCTTGTCCAGACGCCTTCCAGTGACTGAGAGCACCCAGTGGAACAGGACTGGCGATACAGCCTCGGACACTTAGCACAATTACATCCGCACCCTAACAGCAGAAAGACAACAGAGCTGCAGGACCCAAGAGTTCCGGAGCTCAGCATCCAGGCCCTTCCCTTTCACCTCCAGCCTCAGTTCCCGGCCCGCTGGTTCTCATCCACTCTCCACGATCTCCCACCCCCTTAGAAAGGTTGCTCTCAAGGCTGCTCCATCTCTCATCACCGTTTACTTCACTTGCCAGTGGCATTTCTGAAGGTCTGGTGGCTGCACTCAGTGTAAACCCATCTTCGGGGCTCCCCTTTTATGGCTGTCAGCCTGCAGAGACTCTGCCTCCTTATTTTCTTACCCCCAAACCCATGTATTCATCAACTAATACACTGTGTTTTTTTCCAACCTACCTAACAGAATATTTCTGGGCATTAAAAAAAATTCACACAATTACACCTTCATAAAACTCCAACTAAATACATTCTACACTCTTATTAATTAACTAATATATTTCCACCCTCCAACGGAATAGATTCCTCTTCCTACACGGTCATTTTGAGGGCATTTAGCATATGACTCCTCATTTCTCTTACCATTTCTCCTTCCCAGGTTAGCCTTTCTTCCCTTCCACATTTCCCTAATCCATCCTGGATATCAATGGAATCATCTGCATATTCTGTTGTTACACATTCTTAAAATCTCTTAGGAGAGTCCTCTTAGCTCTCTTACAATGCATCATCCTATGTCGCAGCTGCTATTCCAGACATCCCCATGCCCCTCCACCACATTACCTTACCCCTTTTTTCTCCTTCTCACCCATAAGAAACCAAGGCCATCAGGGTCATTGCCCTTGGCTGCAGGTCCTTCACTGCCCAACGTAGCAACATTTGGGCTTGGCCTCACCGGCGGGGGGCTGGAGGACTCATATCCAAGGTTTCTCTCCCATCCCTTAGTGCCGCTCCACTAAGTCTTCCCTTTCTCTTATTTTTGATCTTTCCCCCTCTACTGACTTTTTACCATCAACCAAAACATGACCAGCAGAAATGCTCCTGGGACCCTGGCTTTCTCTCCGTCTATCAGATAAGTTCCCTTCGTCATCATGAAATTTCTTGGAAGAAGAGTCTACACTGCTTGTTTCTACTTCTTCATCTCCAATTTACTCCTTGACACGTGGTGAGCCTCCTGCTACGTGTTTCAGTCCCCACCTCGTGTCATCTCCGCACTGCCTTTCCCACAATGCCCACTCCTTCCTTCTGGAAACCCTCTCTCCTTTGGCTTCCCTGACACCACTCTCCTGGGTCTCCTCCGATCCCCCTAACTAATTCTTCTTAGATCCCTCACTGTTTTTTTTTTCTCCCACTACCTTAATCTTTAAATTAGTGCTCCAGAATTATTTCACCATCAGTCTTCTCACTCTTCTTTTTTTTAATATCTCTATTGGAATATAATTGCCTTACAATGTGTGTAGTTTCTGCTGTACAGGAAAGTGAATCAGCTATACGTATACATACATCCCCATTACCTCCTCCCTCTTGTGTCTCCCTCCCACCCTCCCTATCCCACCCCTCTAGGTGGTCACAAAGCACCAAGCTGACCTCCCTGTGCTATGTGGCTGCTTCCCACTAGCTATCTATTCTACATTTGGTAGTGTATATATGTCAATGCTAACTCTCTCACTTTGTCCCAGTTTCCCCTTCCCCCTTGTGTCCTCAAGTCCATTCTCTACATCTGTGTCTTTATTCCTGCCCTGCCCCTAGGTTCATGAGTACCACTTTTTTAGATTCCATATATATGTGCATTAGCATCCAGCATTTGTTTTTCTCTTTCTGACTTACTTAACTCTGTATGACAGACTCTAGGCCCATCCATCTCATTACAAATAACTCAATTTCATTCATTTTTATGGCTGAGTAATATTCCATTGTATACATGTGCCACATCTCACTCTTTAACTGGATAACATCTTTCAAAATGGTTTCATCTTACTCAGCTGTGGTTATTCATTTTGTGTTTTTAGGGCCAATCTCCATACTGAGGTCCATATTCATGTTTCCATGAATGTTTCCTACATAACATACATAACAGCACCAGATGTGCTACAGTTATCTAGACTCAAGCCCAAACTAGCAACATCCTTCCTCAAACCATCCCTTATTTCCACTGATGGCATTCCCACACACCATTACCAAAGCAAGACCCTGGATCTACCCTCAGCTCCTCCATCTTTTATGACCCTCGGCCACGCCATCACTAAGTCTTAGTACGTCTACCTCCTCGAGGCTTTCCCAATTCATTCCTTCTACACCATCTTGAGTACTCACTATCCCTCTTTTCACTGAGCTCCTGTAACACCATTTCTAGAGTACAGCATTAGCCTTCTAAATTGTCTCCTGTCCCCAATCACTCTCTTGCTTACATCCCCCTGCACTGTGGTGGGGCTGGCTTTCTAAAACACACATCAGATCCCATCTCTCCTTCACCTGTTGATCAATAAATGTTTGACTAAACACCTGAGAAAACTGAACGACCTCTTCCTTTAACAACCGTAATACCCACCATAACTACTATGACTGTTATCTAAAATCGGTCCTTCTGCCTCGGGTCTATCAGCTCTCACATCTAACACTGTTATAGCTGCCATATTACTTTTCCTTAAGCTTAGCTCAGTTTACGCCACTTCTTTGCTCTCCAACATTCAATAATTTCTCCTTATCTACCAGACGGAGTCCAAATTCCTTAGCCTGAATATAAAGCCAGCGTCAATCAGCCTGTGCAGCTTTCCTGCCAAGTCAGTATTTTATGCACCATCTAAACTAGACTATTTGCCACTTCCTGAACACGATTTGAATTTTCTAGCCTCTCTGTTTATATTATATTGTTCTTCCACATGGGAAGTCAGCTTTCTCCATCAGCCCTGTATATTAAAGCCCAAACAACAGTCCATCTACAAAGCCATCATTAACGAGGACAGCTAGAAGTAACCTCTCTCAGTTACAGATTCCTTAATACTGTTTTTACCTCTTTGAGTCTTTAATCACAGATTGTGTGTGTGTGTGTGTGTGTGTGTGTGTGTATCATCTCACCCACTACAACAAAAGATTCCTGAGGATAGACTGAGATCACAGTCACATACATTCTGTGTACCTTCCCAGCATCAAATAGTATCTGGTACATTGGTTGAACAGATACTTACTGACAAAATTAATTCAAGATTGGTAGTGTTCAAAGTATTGTAATCCTATTGCTTTTGTTGAGAAAATCCTTAGAAAAATTAAAACTTACTGAATACTTACTTTAATGGGACAGTCAAAAGTCTCATGAAATTCTTCTCCAGAATATAGTCCAAACACCTGCACCTAAAAAGTAAATGGATCTTGTCAGTTCACCATGATGGTAACAAAGAAGGCTGCTGTGTCAATGAGAACACATACTATCAATAAAAAAGTAGAGCAGTAGTTAAGAATCTGCCTGCCAATGCACGGGACATGGGTTCGAGCCCTGGTCTGGGAAGATCCCACATGCCGCAGAGCAACTAAGCCCGTGCACCACAGCTATGGAGCCTGCGCTCTACAACCTGTGAGCCACAATGACTGAGCCCACATACCACAACTACAGAGGCCTGCACACCTAGAGCCCGTGCTCCGCAATGAAGAGTAGCCCCCACTCGCTGCAACTAGAGAAAGCCCGCAAGCCTGCACACAGCAACGAAGACCCAACAACGCAGCCAAAATTAATAAGTAAATTTATTTTTTAAAAACCTTAAAAAAAAAGTAGAACACTTAGTAATCTAAAGCCCTTGTAATCTCTATTAAATATCCAATGAAAACAATTCTGTGGGGGTGAAAACACACTGCTGAAATTAAATTTTTACATGTATCTCATGGATAGAGTTCCCTTTGCACACAAGTTTGTTTTATTTATTAAATGGACGTCAACTTTAAAAATGAAATAGATATGAATAGGCTACTAATACCCTTTTATGAACTTCCCATAGACTATTCCTAAAGGAATTATTTATTCCTTTCCTTGAAGGAAAAAGGACCTTCTTTTTTGAGTCACAGATATATAAATCAACTGTGCAGATCAAAGTGGCAAAAGATTAGGTGAACTGCACTTCATTTACAATCTTATCTTGAATCTATTTAGAGTGTATAAACGTAAGATTTAATTTTCTCCTTATCAGTGCCTCCCTAAAAGTTGTTTAATCTTAACCTTTTCTCTGAGTGGTTGACTTTAAAAATTGAATAACATACATATTCAATCGAGTAATGTACATAAAGGGGTCAGATGACACATTCAGAGCTTGACAAATTTTTATGATACGAACATATCGCTGCAACCACGACCCAGGTCAAGAAGTAGAACTCAAGAAGCTCCCTTGTGTTCCTTCCCATTCATTCACACCCTCACAAACTAACCACTCCTCCAAAATCTATCACCTTCAGTAAGTTGTCCTAATGTTTGAATTTTATATAAATAGAATCATAAACTATTTCACTGGCTTCTTTCACTCAACATTTTCTTTCTGATATTTATCCATACTGCTATGTACGTACAGCAGGAGCTGGTTCTTTGTCATTGCCCTATAGTACTTCAATGTATGAATACATCATAATTTATGTATCCATCTTCCACTGATCATTTGGGTTGTTTCCAGATGGAGGCTATTATGAATAATGCTGCAGTGAAAACTCTTTCCAAATCTTTTGGTCCACTTATATACCCATTTATGAAGAAATGGAATTGTTGAGTCATAGGTTATGCATCTGTTTACATCTAATAGACAGACAAACGACTTTGCAAAGTGGTTCCAATCAATTTACACTCTCACAAGCACAGTGTATGAATTCCAGGAGCTCTCAAACACTTGGAACCAGCTATTAGGGGCACTTAGAACTATTTCCCAACACTTGAGATGTGTTCACTCTTTTTCTAGTCTCTAGAAGAGTGGTGTTATTTCTTCTTTAAATTTTTAAGAATTCACCTGTGAAGCCATCTAGGTCCAATGGCTCTCTGTGAGAAAGTTTTTCATTACAAATTCAATTTTTTAAATAGATATAAAACTACCTAGACTTTTTCTTGCTTTCATCTTAGTAAGTTTTTTGTTTTTTTGTTTTTCCTTTTTTGGCTGTGCAGCATAGCATGCAGGATCCTAGTTCCCCAACCAGGGATCAAACCCGTGACCCCTGCATTGGAAGTGCAGAGTCTTAACCACTGGACCACGAGGCAAGTCCCCATCTTAGTAAGTTCTGAGTAGTTCATGTGTGCAAGTTCCAAGAGGAAAATGTACTCATGTTATGATATCATTTGAGGAGATAAATTATTTCATTAAACTATAAAATCTTTAGAATATTCCACTCATTTTGTGACTGCTGTTTTTATGCCCTTGTGCCAAGTATGTTATTTGGGTTCCAAGAACAGCACATGGTACAATAACATAGAGGGAATTTGATTTACTCAGAGGCAGTCTGTTAAAATGTATTCTTGATATGGCAAATACATGTAGGGCCCACTACCACCTTGCTTCTCATTGTTCAGAGGGCATTGCATCACTGCTTTTATGTGAATGTATACGTACAGGATGCATTGAACTTCTTATAAAATGGCGGTAGAGAAGCTCAAAAGAAAAGCACTGCATTCAGAGTTTTACTCTATCCCAGGAAGTTGTAGTTGAATAAGCCCAACAAATCCAAGGAAACGGGGTCAAAATAAGACAAGTACTGTATCACCTGAATCTTAATGGAGTAAATTAACAAGTGCTCAACTTATTAATGTTACATCAGTAGAAACTCATGCTAAACTAGGAAGTTTACATTGTTCTAACATAAGCTACTTCTATGAATTCATTCTAACAATGTCGCTGACAACGTGGTCCCCTATCAACTCTTACACTCCTACTACCAACTTGGACCTCTAAATGCTTCCACGTGCTTTACCTCAGTGGGTCTCAGGCCAGACTGCACGGTTAGGATTCCTGGAAATTAATGGCCACATCCCACCCTAGACAAACTGAACTTTCTGGTGGGGTAAAATGATGTATTTTTTTTTTTTCAGGTGGAACGTATTTATTTCACTCATACTGTGGTCAACATCTACAATGTCTAGATGTTCCTCTTAGTTCTAAATTGATTTTTTAGCTGTAATTTGACTCACTTTTAACCAATGGGGAAGTCCCGTGTGAGGCACAGCATAATCTCTAGGCTAACATTCCAATCGCAAAGTATATTTCGATAACCTCTCCTCAGAGATGTGATGTCACTTCTCAGTCTTCTCCGATTGTGGAGGGAACAACCTTCTGGAAAAGCTGTCTATTAAAATGGCCAGTGTCATTCTGGCTTTTTTAGAAATTTCATTCTGAATTAAACTATCCTTATGGATTTGAAAATGAGAAGAAATACCTTTAAGATGATATTTTTAGGTTGATAACTGACCGTATGTAACTAGCAGTGAAAATCTTGCTCTGCCGCATTTGGCCCTTATAGCAAGACAGCTAGGGATGAAAGCAAACACCATTATGCCTGTTTAACAGATGATTCTGTGGAAAAATAAATGACTCACCTGAGGTTGTAAAAATCAAGAAGAGTATTCCAAGCCCTATTTTCTACACTCTATCATTATAGGAGCTAGCCTAAAATTTGCAAATCATAAAGATATCGTTCTACAATATATAAAGTGTAAGAAAAGTAGAATAGGGAAAAGAAAATCAAAAGCCTCAAATATTTGCCAAACTAACATGAAAGGGAATGAATTAGACAATGCTACAACAGAAGTTGAAACTAAATGCAGCAGACTATTCATTCAAATGGATAAAGTTCCTTCTGCTTATAACAGGGTAAAGATGATTTTAAGAACAAAAGTTAAGTGATTTTTATTGCAGGGAAAAGTACATGAGCTGAAAACAAACAAATATGAGCCCGTCGAAAAAGACTGAGGTATCAGTGAGAAAATAAATATTAGAAATATTGTAAATCTAATGGTGAAAATTAAATTATGAATTTCCAGGGGTGTCCCTTTACAAATCACAAATCAACAACAAAACAAACAAAAAAATGAATCCATACAAAGATATAATAGTAGAGTGATAAGAAGGAATAAACAGAAGAGAACAAATTGCAGAAGTTCTTAGAAAACAGGCTGAAACTCGTAACTACCCTTTAGAACTAGTGGAAGCAAAAATGTCATAGTGTACCCAGATTAGGGGCTGGAGGGGTGTTTGCTGAAGGCGGCAAAACAAGATTAGAACTCTTAGATTAGTCTCTATTAGTATGTTTAACTGAATAACATTTTCCTCAACTGTCATTGTCTCCTTCAGTATGGAAAACACTGAGACTTCACAAGACAAATCTCATAAACTTTACCAGTACAAGCAGGGTGAGTTGTAAAACCTTTGATATTTTGGTTCATTTCACTAATGTGACACCCAAACTAGTTGGTCAGAACTTAAACTACTAAAGCTAGTAAAATCCAAAACAATTCTCATTCATTTCCCCTCTCTCTCCCTCTTTATTTGTCATTTTCTCAGTGATTAGCACACTCCTCTGTGAAAAGAATCCGTAGAATGATTGCCTAGAAAGTTTGGGCTTTTAGGAAGATTACATCTGAGTTAAGAATCATATTTTTAAAGGTTAAAATAGAGAGGATCCTTTCGATAATGGTATCCCCTATAGCAGCCCTGACAACCTCTCCCAACTTGTCACAAAAATACCTAGTGAAGAAAAAGAGAAAATTCAGAACAATTGGCCTTAGAGTCGATCTACTGCAAAGTCTTGGAGGATTTCTCGTTAACTACAAACCCACAGAGCCATAGGAGGACCACAAAATGTATGTGCTATGTGTTTACCACCAGAAGTAAAGAAACCCTACCCTCATGAAACAATCAGGAAGATGTATAAGCCTTCTTCCCTTTAGCATGGAATTCTATGTATTTGCAAACCAGAAAACTGGGCGACGGGCCAGCTCACATAGAGAAACTGTGAATGAGGTGACCAGAGTGTTGGACAGCCCTCCCAGCTATTACTTCATTGTAACAGCCCCTCTCAAACCCCGGCTTGCAAATAACAACAGGTCAAGCATTAGAAGAACAGGGGTGAACATGTAAACTGTCATTCCATCTAGGGCAGTGGCTGGAGGGACCCTCGCAGGGGAGATGGCAGGTTTTCATATTCTCCACCCATGGAGGGTGTCAAAGACCCAGGAGGGAAGATAGGAGAGGCTCCCGGTTCACTGGAGGAGCTGCCTTAACTGGATACCTCCAGTCAGAGGAAATGGAGCTCATTAACAGGTCCCTATGTGAGCTGAAGGGTGACTCTACAACACCCAAAAGGATAACAAGCAGGGCCTGAATCTGTTTGCTAACCCAGGTTCAGAAAGAGTTTGTCTCCCTGTTCTGGAATGGATAAATGAGTAACAAAAATGCACACAAGGTCTATAAAAAGAATACCGCAGAACACAATTCCAGTGACTCAGAGGGAGAAAAGCCATGCTTTAAAAAATGTTTTAATAGGGACTTCCCTGGTGGTCCAGTGGTTAAGACGCCATGCTTCCACTGCAGGGGGTGCAGGTTCGATCCCTGGTCGGGGAGCTAAGATCCCACATGCCGTGCAGCACGGCCAAAAAAAAAAAAAAAAAAAAAAAAAAAGTTTTAATAGTAACCAGAAAAGAAAAAAACAAACAAACTACAAAAACTATTTGTCAACTTCAATAAGAAGAAGAGACCTCTATGAATCTGGAGCAAAGGATAGGACAACAATGATAATGATGATGGTAACAGCTGACGACTACTACGTGTTTCTTCTGTTCCAGATACTATTCCAAACCACTAACATATATTAACTAATTCATTTCTCCTAATGATTAATGAGGCAGGTACTGTTACTATCCCCCCTTTTATAGAGGAGGAAATAGGGTGAAGCACAGAGAGGTTTGAATCACTTAGCTGACAACACACAGCTCAAATGTGGCAGGATAATTCCACTCCCAACCACTCCACCTCTAAGACACTCTAAGACATGCAAGAAGTCATAATTTTTGGTTTTAAAAATTAAACATAGATCAGGCTGACGTGAAAAGAAACTTGGGAGAGGTTGAAAGAGTTCAGGAAAAACAAAAAGGCAAAACAGAATAAAAGTCTACTCCAGAAAGCAAAATTGATATTGGAAGCAAAGTACCTCAGCAAAGGGGCCAAACAAGAAGAGAAACTCTCCCTGACTACAGAGAAATGAGAGGATAAAAACCATGAGAAAGCAAAGCACATGTATGAGGTATATGTATGTGTGTGTATATGTGTGTGGGGGGGGGTGTGTGTGGGTGTGTGTGTCACAAAACATGACCAATTTTTCTTACAGTATATTTTCTTTCTTTTTAAAAAATTAATTTTTAAAGATTTCAGTACAGTTCATTTACAATGTTCTGTTAGTTTCAGGTGTACAGCAAAGTGAGTCAGTTATACATGCACATAAATCCACTTTTTTTTAGATTCTCTTCCCATACAGGCCATTACGGAGTACTGAATAGAGTTCCCTGTGCTATTTAGTAGGTCCTTATTAATTATCTATTCTATATATAGTAGTGTGTATATGTCAATCCCAATCTCCCAATTTATCCCTCCCCCTCCGACGTAAATCACAGCAAGATCTTTTTTTGATCCACCTCCAAGAGTAATGAAAGTAAAAACAAAAATAAACAAATGGGACCTAATTAAACTTAAAAGCTTTTGCACAGCAAAGGAAACCATAAACAAAACAAAAAGAAAACCCACAGAATGGGAGAAAATACTTGCAAATGAAGTGACCGACAAGGGATTAATCTCCAAAATATATAAACAACTCGTGCAGCTCAATATCAAAAAAACAACTCAATCAAAAGAGTGGGCGGGGGGCTTCCCTGGTGGCGCAGTGGTTGAGAGTCCGCCTGCCGATGCAGGGGACACGGGTTCGTGCTCCGGTGCGGGAGGATCCCACATGCCGCGGAGCAGCTGGGCCCGTAAGCCATGGCCGCTGAGCCTGTGCATCCGGAGCCTGTGCTCCGCAACGGGACAGGCCACAGCAGTGGGAGGCCAGTGGGCGGAAGATCCAAATAGACATTTCTCCAAATGACCAAAAAGTACATGAAAGGATTCTCAACATCCCTAATTATTAGAGAAATGCAAATCAAAACTACAGTGAGGTACTGCCTCACACCAGTTAGAATGGCCATCCTCAAAAAATCTACAAACAGTACATGCCGAAGAGGGTGTAGAGAAAAGGGAACCCCCTACATATATTTTCAAAAGAGAAGAAGGGTGGATACGGCTTATCCATTCACCGCTTACCTTGGAAAGGTGAGTGAGGTACAACAAAATGGGAGGGGAAGAGGCCAGACTACAGGTGGTTAGTGAAGGGTTAGCAATAAAAACACAATGAACTTAGAACTGCCCACACACCCAGCACTGGCTCTGCCACATTCCCATCCAGGCCTCGCACTGTGCCCACTGCCCAGCTGAGGCAGTGGAGGGGCCGGGGGTCAAGCAACATCCCTGACCTAACAGAGAAGAGTGGGAAAGCCGCCCAGGCAGGCGCGGTGCAGAGCGATGCTCTTAGCCTCAGCGCAATACCGCCTCCAGCCTAAGTATTATTGAGTTTCTCTGAAGAAATGAAAACACGTGGAACTGAAGCAATAATCAAAATCAGGACTGAAGTCAACTTTCCTGAAATGAAAACAATACTTCAGTATATGGATCAAAAGGACTTACCCTCTTCCAGACAAAATGAATGAAAATAGACCCAAACAAGACATTAACTTAGCAAACTGAATTACAAGGGCTGTTCGTTGCCCTTGGTAGTGCTGTTGTTATTATGATGAGTCTGAGCTCCAAGGCAGGACAAAAAAAAAAAAATTAAAAAGGTTTTGTGAAACAACAAAAATAGGCTGGCCTCTGACATGTCTAGGAAAATAAAGGTTAGTGAGAAGGGAGTAAAGTCTCCAAAACTTTGAGAGAAAATAGTTCAACCCAGAATTCTATATTAAATTAATTCTAGTTTATGTATGAGGGCGACATAGGCAAAAGATCAGAAAATAAGGCTGGTACATACCTATGCGGAAAGGTACCTAAAAATGTATACCAGTAACACACACACACACAAACGCGTGCACGCACACACAGTATATGTGTGAGTGTATTTCAAAATTTGGAACTCGAGGATAAATAAAAAGATTAGAACTGAGCACCAGCTGACTAAACAGAGTAAATTTTAAACAACTGTTAGAATTATGACTTTAAAACTGAATATCAAAGGTTATCTATGAAATAGAAGGTAATGATTTATCTAGGAATCTTAATGCACTAAAGAAAGAAAAATTGCAACAGCCATTGAAAGATGCACGAGATCTAGGTATCTGGAGTTGATCTTGCTTAAAAATCTTTCTGGTACTATCATCACTAACCACTTTACCAGATCACTGTATATTAGCACCTCAATTTTCACAATTCTGACTAACCCACGAGGAGGGCTAGCTTACACAACTATGTGCGCTGAAATATTTATTTTCAATTCTATCAACGCTGATAAAATATATGAGAAAACCATTCTTCAAAAATGCATCATGGGTCTACAACAAAATATGGCAGTTATAAATTTGACTAAAATAGGAAAACAGAGATGCTTGCCAAGAAGTGTGCCAGGAGATATCTGAGGGTCACCTCGTTATCCACCAGACACAGTAGTTAAAATATACTGCTTTGCCGCATCAAATAGTAATTCTTCAAAATTTAGAGTTCTGAAAATTCTTAGACGAAGTATCTTAGTATAAGTTCTTTTCCAATTCAAAAACAATATTGTCCTTCAACAAATTAGTTCAATTACATTGGCATTAATCCAGAAGGAATTCCTCCTCACCTTTCAGAAAACAAAAATGAAGATGATCTTTCTTATAAATACGAAATGTTTCAAGAGTTTGGATAATTCTTCTCAATTTCTGCACGTACCAACTCCTCCCTTACCTATCTTTGATGGTCTGGTTCATCTCAGAATTTCAGAAAATTTGACAGTGCTTTTTGAAAAGCATGAGTGTTCCAATTACTATTACTAGACTCTTTGGGTAACATTAGGCTTAGATATATAAAAATGCATTCTTGTCTGTCAAGAAGACTTCATTGTTCTTTTGTTAACAGATTAAATGGGTATAAATCTTTTACACTGATTACACTGTTTTTAATTTACTTATCCTAATGGCCCATTGAATTTAGATCCCATAAAAAACATAAAATTAGATTAGGAAATCTGCTCTATGAAGTCAAGAATATGTAAGGTTCTGTAATGATTCTTAATGCACTCTCTTCTTCAACTGTTATTTTAGAAGAGTGGCTTAAATACGCTGTGCATTAGAATTTTATCATTGCAAACCAACATTAGAAAAGCCTTCCACTGACTGAAAAACAAAAGACATGCTTATAAGTGGAAAATCAACCACCACAACCACTAAATGTCACAGCTCAACATCAGCAAGAAGCACTGATAATTGTTAGTTATACACTGCATAAATGATGTATGTCCTCGGTCGAGGAAGTAGGGGCCAGGTTTTTCCAAACTGTACATATATTGATTTTACATTTATTTAATGTGGCCACTGTAAGATACTTCATTCTTCTGATAAACTATGATTGCTTATCAAAAGATTCTATAATTCAACAGAAACATTCATAACTGGTGTGTGAAAATGAAAACCACCAGCCCACAGAAATCATGCCCACAAAATCCAATTTTTGTGGATTTATGGCAGAAAGGCATTAAACCACTGTCTTGCAGGAACTGCAGACCAGTCGCTGAAGCCTAAGTGGCACAGCAGTAATGATTAAGGTGACATGTCCCTCTGCCACAGCTGTTAATCAGCTTAATACTAGTTACATTATTGACATTCTTGTAATTATTTTTCCTAAGGCACATTTGCGCAAAATATATTTTACTTTAATTATGAGCGATCGGGAACAAGTCTGATACCCAAAAAGAATAATCAAGGTTCTCCTACTGCAGGTATACAGTAGGCACAGCGCTGCTCCGAGCCCCTGGAGTTGGTAACATCACAGCCCACAGAGCTGGAGCACTGCTTTCCATGTGACCATGTAAGCCCCATACCTTGCCATCCTCTGAACACACGCCCATGTGTTCACCACTTTCATCCAGGCTAATCTGATTTATCTTCACAGGACTCTATTAAAAACAAAAGAACAAATAAACATGGTAAACCTTCAGAAACATATATATCAAAAGTTAAATGCCTTGGCTTTTCGTAAAATGTAAGTGATACAAGTTGTCTATTAGTTTAGATGCAGAAGTCCAAGACATATTTTGCTTCTGCAAATGAAAATGGTAAAATATAGCTTTGTTCCCAGACATGTAATAAGCCCAGAAACCTAAGATTTCCCCAAATTACCTGTTTCACATACTTGAAGTCCCAGCTAAAAATGGTACTTTTCTTACCTGTTATGTACCTTTTTATTTGTTCTGTTCTATTTACTCCACAGTCCTAAAATTCTTTCCCAGCCAAATTCGTTAAAAGAACAAAACAGGGCTTCCCTGGTGGCGCAGTGGTTGAGAGTCCGCCTGCCGATGCAGGGGATGCGGGTTCGTGCCCCGGTCTGGGAAGATCCCACATGCCGCGGAGCGGCTGGGTCCGTGCGCCATGGCCGCTGAGCCTGCGCATCCAGGAGCCTGTGCTCCGCAATGGGAGAGGCCACAGCAGTGAGAAGCCCGTGTAACGCAAAAAAAAAAAAAAAAAAAAAAGAACAAAACAAAAACCAAAATAAAAATCATGATGTAAAGAAAAATTTTAGTTTTTTTAATTGAAATATAGTTGATTTACAATGTCATGTTAGTTGCTGGTATACAGTAAAATGATTCAGATATATATATATATATATATATATATATATATATATATACACACACACACACACACACACATTCTTTTTCATATCCTTTTCCATTATGGTTTATCACAGGATATTGAATTTAGTTCCCTATGCTATGCAGTAGGACCTTATTGTTTACGTATTTTATATACAGTAGTATGTATCTGCTAATCCCCAACTCCTCATTTATCGCTGCCCCACCACCTCTCCCCTCTGGTAACCGTAAGTTTGTTTTCTGTGTCTGTGAGTCTGTTTCTGTTACATCATACTTTAGATTCCACATATAAGTGATATCATATGGTATTTGTCTTTCTCTGACTTTCTTCACTTACTATGATAATCTCTAGGTCCATCCATGCTGCTGCAAATGGCACTATTTCATTCTTTTTTTTTTTTAATTTTTATTGGAGTACAGTTGCTTTACAATGTTGTGTTAGTTTCCACTGCACAGCAAAGTGAATCAGCTATACATATACCTGTATCCCCTCTTTTTTGGATTTGCTTCCCATTTAGGTCACCACAGAGCACTGAGTAGAGTTCCCTGTGCTATACAGTAGGTTCTCCTTAGTGTTCTATTTTATACATAGTATCAATAGTGTATACATGTCGATCCCAATCTCCCAGTTCATCCCACCTCCCCCTGTCCCTCATGGTATCCATACGTTTGTTCTCTATGTCTGTGTCTCTATTTCTGCTTTGTAAATAAGGTCGTCTGTACCAATGGCATTATTTCATTCTTTCTTATGACTGAGTAATATTCCATTGTATACATGTACCACATCTTCTTTATCCATTCCTCTGTTGATGGACATTTAGGTTGCTTCCATGTCTTGACTATTGTAAATAGTGCTGCTAAGAATATTGGGGTGCACGTATCTTTTCAAATCAGAGTTTTCTCTGGATGTATGCCCAGGAGTGGGATTGTTGGATCATATGGCAACTCTAAAATCTTAGTCATTTTACTTTGCCTCACCAGCCAATCCATTTCTTCTTCTCTTACAAATTACTAAATCAACTTTTTATTTATACTCTATGCTTAGTACTTTCTGGGGGAATTCCCCAGGGTCTAATTGATAGTAACTAATTTTGTCATCCTCCATTCTTTTTTATTTTTTTTTCTTTTGTGGTACGCGGGCCTCTCACTGCTGTGGCCTCTCCCGTTGCGGAGCACAGGCTCCGGATGCGCAGGCTCAGTGGCCATAGCTCACGGGCCCAGCTGCTCCGCGGCATGTGGGATCTTCCCGGACTAGGGCATGAACCCGTGTCCCCTGCATCGGCAGGCGGACTCTCAACCACTGCGCCACCAGGGAAGCCCCATCTTCACAGATTTTTAAGTTTGAGATTACTCAAAAGAATGGAGGCCCGTGAGCCACGGCCGCTGAGCCTGCGCGTCCGAAGCCTGTGCTCCGCAACGGGAGAGGCCATAGCAGTGAAAGGCCCACATACCGCAAAAAAAAAAAAAAATCTGTGACGATGGAATTAGGCATTCTACTTTGGATGTATTTTCCCAAGAGTAAACACACAACTGTAGTTTTAATATTTTTCACAGTTTTCCAGTTCTCTATGTAGCCAACTGTTTACTCACTAAAATATTCATACAGGTGGATTTTCTAAAGAGAAATCAAAATTAGTAAATGTTGACATTAAAAAATGGCAACCTTTTCTTTTTTTTTTGCTTCTTACGTAATGACAGTTTACAACTATCTTCCACAAAACATGATAGAACAAATTAACCACAAAAAGAGAAGACTTCATTGGTTTCAACATGAGCCTGCAAATTCATTTTTTTCAATACCTAACCTTAAAATAATTCAGTTTGTGCATAAGAATAAAATGGAAATACACAAAGTTGATTGTTCTATGCTCAACGGAAAATATCTCCAAGCTAGTAAGTCATGGCCAGGACAGACCAAGACTCCCTGACCTTGGAAAGGCCACCCACTGCCTGATGCTGCTGAGAGAAACTCCCATGTTACAGGTGGAAACAGCTGGCTACAGAACCCGTTCTCACCCTGATCCCTAAATCACGCCTGAAACGCAGCTCATGAAAACCAAGCTATCTCCTTAAAAGATGCTAGAATGTTAGAACAGGGAAGGACCTTACAGAGATATCTGTTCCATTTATAGGAGAATAAACCAACCCCATGGATCACATTCACAACAGAGAAAAAGCAGAGCCAGGGCTCTGACCTTAAGAGCAGTGAAGAGAACTTTGTGATGGGCAGCAAGGAAGATGCAAAACAAAAGCTGAACTGGGAAAGCAATGAGGCCAGTGTGTCTGGACTTCTGGCCGACGAGCCTGAATGCGCAGCTTCTACAGTCTTCTTTGGATAAATGCTTTCCTCACTGAATACCTTCTGTTAACAACTTCCTGATTCTGATCTTTTGTTCGCCAAACAACATTTTAATGCCCATTTTACTTGTGGCAAATATAAACCCCACATACCTCAGACTGTAATTTAATTGGTCTCTGGTTATAACCTACCTCAGATTATAATTCAATAGATGTGTGTGGCTTGATCACTGCCAAGGTTTCCTGTCCTAACCAATATGGTACTATCCACATGTGACTATATAGAAAGTTAAGTTAGTTAAAATCAATCACAGTTAAATATTCATGTCCTCCGTTGCACAAGTGCTCAATAGCCACATGTGACTAGCGGCTACTGTATGAAAAAGCACACAGATCACAGAATGTTTTCATCATTTCAGAAAGTTCTACAGGGCAGCACTGTTCCAGGCCTACCAAACTGAGCCTCAGTGCTGAGTACAACGCTTCTTCACAAGGCCCTTCTGTACAACTTACATCGAGAAGTATATCTTCTCCCCATGCACCTTTCAAACTGTACATCATTTGTTCTTGGACTCTGTGCTCACGGCCTGTGCTAAGATTCTAGGAATCACACTGTATTATTTTCAAAGACCTGGCATACACGTTAGCTGATCCTCACAACTTCTGGCGAAAGCAGTCAGCCTAGGATGGTTATCTCCACCTCACAATAAGGAAAATGAGGCCTCAAGAGTTTACGTGAGCTGTCTAGAGCCTTAGTACTGCTATGTGGCTAGACCACAGAGTGGTATTCTTAGTATGAATAAACGCAACTTTTTATTACAACATGTTTCTTCCTGAATAGAAAATAATTTGTATCACCACATTAGCAATATTATGGGGGAAAATAAATCATAACAACAAGGTATAAGAATCCTTTTTCCTTTATATCTGTTAGCAATGGTTAGCTTTTTTTTTTTTTGCCAACGATCAATATTCACTGATTTATTTCCCCAACTACTAACAACTTAAACATTTTCTTAAGCCTGTCGGCCAATTAATTTATTCTTCTAAAAACTTTGTTCACATCTCTTATTTTTTCTATTAATGTTTGTTCTTTTCTTGTCCATTTCCTTCTTTTTTTTTTTTTTTAAAGGGTATGAGGTCTTGGTACAATACCTTACCCTGACATTGTATATGTGGTCTCCTGTATATTTTTGCAAGACGGTTATTGCTTTATTTCTCACATCTAAGTTTGTAATACTTTCATGATTCATCTTTTTTTTTTTACATCTTTATTGGAGTATAATTGCTTTACAATGGTGTGTTAGTTTCTGCTGTATAACAAAGTGAATCAGCTATACATATACATATATCCCCATATCTCCTCCCTCTTGCGTCTCCTTCCCTCCCACCCTCCCTATCCCACCCCTCTAGGTGGTCACAAATCACCTAGCTGATCTCCCTGTGCTATGTGGCTGCTTCCCACTAGCTATCTATTTTACGTTTGGTAGTGTATATATGTCCATGCCACTCTCTCACTTTGTCACAGCTTACACTTCTTATCTTCTTCCAAATGGATACCCATTTGGACTAGCCCCATTGTTTGAAAACCACACCCTTCTCCTCCTGAAGAGAACTATGTTTATCATATAATAAATATTTATATACATTGAGATAATCTTCTGGGTTTTCAACTGTGGTCCCTTTGTCCATTGTTATATCATTTCAACCTTGATTTAATTATAGAAGACGTACATGGTATGTTCTGATATCTGGTAAGGTGAGTCCCAGTCACAATTCTTCACACTTTCCTTGGTGTTTCTCAAGTATTTATACTTTCATGAGAATTACAAGATAAAAGGACCCCCATGTTGCCACACATAATGGTCATTATTCAATCCTAACTTACTTTACCTAATACAAGCATGGAACACTGATGACAACTCTCCCCCTCTCTCTGCTTCCAATGTATCATACTTGTCTGAGTTTTCTTTGGAATTTCTAGTTGTTCCGTCTCAGTCTCTTCGGCCGAATACTCCTCATCTCCTGATCCCTGTACCTCATAGCTCAGTCCTGGCACCTCTTCCCTTTTACATCCACACGAGCTCTCTTGGTATTCTCTCCAGGCCATGGGATGACTCCTGAATTTAAATCCCTGGACTGGGCCTCTCCCTATTCCAGACCAATATCTAGGACTGCCCATTTTACATATGTACTTGGATGCCTAAATGGGCATATGAACTAAAGCATATCCAAAACTGAGAATCTGATCTTCCTTCCTGGACGGGCTCTTCCTGATGTCTCGCCCATCCGTAGTAGTTAAGGACTGATCCAATCCTCTCGTTGCACAAGACAAAAACCTTGGAGCCAGTCTTGACTCCTGTCTTTCTTCCACACTTTACATCGCTATCTGTCGGCAATTCCTACCATCTCTTCAAACAAAATGTATCCAGACTTCCACCACCCCTATGGCTGCCATCCTGGTTTAAGTTATCACCACCCTTGTCTGGATTATTGTAATAGTCTCCAAACTAGTAGACCTACGTCTGCCCTAACTCCCCCAGAAATCTAACCTCAACAAACCAGTAGAGTATATTGGTAATAGGTGGATCAGACAATGTCACTCCTTTGTTTCAAACCCTCCAAAGGCCTCCCATCTCAGGATAAAACCCAAAGTGTTTACTATGACCTGACAGTCCTAAATGATATGGCTGAAGCCCTGCCTTATCCACCCTCGGCCTTGTTCTCGCTCCTCCAGCCACGATGACCTTGTTGCTGTTTCTTCAGTCCTAGAGCCTTTGCGTTTGTTTGCCGGTGCCTGGGATGGTTTTTCTGCCAGCTCTTCACTGGCAGTCATCTTTTCAGGCCACTGGATCTGAAATTTCAACGCTTCATCCAAACATTCATAGCTCCTTCACTGTGATACTTATTTTTTCTCCTTAGCACTTACCGCTATCTTACTATGTATTTTACTTATCTTAGTTACTGTCAAACTCACTCACTAGAGTATTAATTTCACGAGATAGTTCAAAGAACACAAACTTCCAATCACACACAAAATCTTCCAGACAACAGAATAAAACGGAAGTGCTCCCCAACTCATTTTACCAGGACAGCATAACCTAACAACAACAAAACTCAACAAAGGGTGTTATGAAAAAGAAAAAATACAAGTAAATCTCACTCATGAACAGAAATGAAAAAATCCTAAAGAAAATATTAACAAAGTCAGCATATATAAAAAAGATAATTTTACTCTAAAACTACTAGGCTGATACAAGATGGCAGAATTAATATATGATAATTTTTTACATTAATAAAAGAGGAAAATCATAAGATCATCTCAAGAGGAAATTCATAAGGTCATCTCAATGATGCAAAAAGTGTTTGATGAAACAACACTCATTCATGGTAAAAACTCTTAGCATTTAAGGAGAAAACTTCCTCAAACTCACCTAAGGTGAAGCATTGAGAGCTCTCCCTTTGATACGTTTACAATATGTTGAGTCTTCTAATCCATAAACATGGAGCATTTCTCCATTTATTAGGCCTTCTTTAATGCCTCTAAATAAAGTTTCCTATGTCTCCCCTTAGAGGTCTCATACTTTGTTTTATTCTGGGAGTAGCAATGACAGCAGGCTTTTCTCATTCCTGATACGTACAATATGATTCCACTTACACAACCTAACAAAAATAGGCACAACTACACCATAGTGTCCAGGGGGTGCACACAGCGGACATAAAATGAAAAAGAAAAGCTAAGCAGTGATTCCTACGAAGGTCAGCCCAGTGGCTCCCACTGTGGGAACTGCGAGTGTGGGTGGGGAAGGGGATGACACGGTCTGCTCTTGACAGAGTGGTAGTTAACAGGATCGTTTGCTTTATTACTATTTGTTCCCCTGCACATTTTAAAATGGGTTTTAAAAAGTTATATTTCAGGGCTTCCCTGGTGGCGCAGTGGTTGAGAGTCCGCCTGCCAATGCAGGGGACGCGGGTTCGTGCCCCAGTCCAGGAGGATCTCACATGCCGCGGAGCGGCTGGGCCCGTGAGCCATGGCCGCTGAGCCTGTGCGTCCAGAGCCTGTGCTCCACAACGGGAGAGGCCACAACAGTGAGAGGCCCACGTACCGAGAAAAAAAAAAAAAAAGTTATATTTCAAAATAAGAACAAACAGTAAAGATTTCTTAATAAAATTAAGAAGAATTTGCCCATCCATAAAAATGTCTGGGATGTACACGTTCAACGGATTATTTCTTGGTTTACACTTATTTTTCCCATAACTGTCAAGCTACTCAAATGTCCTAATTCTATTCTGGTCATTGACATTTTCCCAGAAAACTGTGCATTCCAAGTTCTTAATGATGAAATAGTTTCATTTCACTTTGTATTCTTTTAAGATTTTAATAATACTAATGATATTAATACTACTACTACTAGTAAGTAGTAATACGACTACTAATAAGTAAACATTTACTATATGCTTATTATACATCAGTCTCTATTCTAAGAGTTCTATACATATTATATAATTTACTCCTCACAGAAATTCTGTGAGGTAGGTAATATTAGTTTTCCTATTTGGAAATATGAAAATATATACACAGCACTATCTCACATGTATATTAATATTTTATTTCCTTTTTTACTATTATCCTTATCAGATATTTATCAGTTGTATTGGCCTTTTTATAGAAGCAATACTACCATCAATCAGTTTGCTGGGTTTTTTAAAATAAATAAATGAATTGATAAATAAATTTATTTATCTACTTATTTATTTTAAAATTTTTGGCAGCATTGGGTCTTCACTGCTGCTCACGGGCTTTCTCTAGTTGCGGCGAGTGGAGTCCACCTTTCATTGCGGTGTGCGGGCTTCTCACTGCAGCGGCTTCTCTTGCTGCGGAGCACGGGCTCTAGGGTGTGCGGGCTTCAGCAGCTGTGGCACGCAGGCCCAGCAGCTGTGGCTCACGGGCTCTAGAGTGCAGGCCCAGTAGCTGTGGCTTGCGGGCTCAGCAGTTGTGGCGCATGGGCTTAGCTGCTCCGCGGCATGTGTGATCTTCCCGGACCAGGGCTCAAACCCACGTCCCCTGCATTGGCAGGCAGATTCTTAACCCCTGTGCCACCAGGGAAGTACCTATTTGCTGTATTTTTAAATGCTTTCTATTTTATTAATTTCTACTCTTAGTCCATACTAATTATGCCCTTTTTGCCTTGGAACAATTTCGTTGACCTTACTCTAATTTCCTGGCACTAGTATATTGCTCGTTAGTTGTAACTGCTCATTTCTTAATCATAAAATAATCAAATATTTTGCATTTGCCTTTGGGTATACCAATGGCCACAAACCAGAGACCAGGAAATACTGTGTTATTGTAATAATTATATCTCCCTTGGGAAAAGTAACATTTTTTTGTTTGTTTGTTTCATTTCTTTTTTTTTTTTTTTTTTTTGGTGGTGCACAGGCCTCTCACCGTTGCGGCCCCTCCCGTTGCGGAGCACAGGCTACGGACGTGCAGGCTCAGCGGCCATGGCTCCCGGGCCCAGCCGCTCCGCGCCATGTGGGATCCTCCCGGACTGTGGCACGAACCCGTGTCCCCTGCGTCGGCAGGCGGACTCTCAACCACTGCGCCACCAGGGAAGCCCCTTGTTTCATTTCTAAGGGTGGTGGTGGTGTTATCTGCTTATTTATCAAATTATTAATAAACTCTAGTGTGAGTACAGTTGTGGTCGGATATGTGGTCTGTGTCTATCTGTTAAATTGATGGGTTGATCTTTGAAACATAAGATATCATTTTGAAGTAATTCATATTTTCTATTTTAGAGTTCAAAATACATATATTTTTAATAATGTTGTATATATTATTTAATTTCTATATGTCCTTGTTTAATTTTTTCTTCTGGATCTAGCAAAGACTGATAGAAACATGCTTCAAAAACTTCCCACTACAATTGTAGTTTTGTCCATTCCTCCTTGATTTTCAAATCCATTTTGATCCAGCTATTAGATGACCTGTAATTTGGCAAATCAAAGGGTATAATTGTTATATTTTCCTTTTCACTTGTACCTATCATCAATATAATATGCATTCTGCTGGTTAATGCTCTTTTGCCTTAAACTCTATTTTTTCTTATATTGTTACTGCCAACATGCTTAATTTTTGTTTGGCTTTTTATAATATATTTTTGCTCACATCTTTATTTTTCACTTCCATCGGCTGGTGGGATATTTGTCCTTCAAAGCTGAGGCTATTTTTCTTTTAGTAACAGAATACCTAGCCCATTTAGTGTTCTCTTAGTGGCTACCTTCCTTTATACTTTTAAAAATTATGTTTCTCCATCTCACTATTATTCTTTTGCTATGTTACTCAAATTCTTTTTCTTGACCCATCGAAGAAGAATTTAGATAGTTTATTCTATTTTTATCTTGTTAGTGATTATCTTTAAATTACTAAATCATACTTGAATTATGTCTCTTCCCCCCACCCGAAATAAACGCAACTGTATTAACTGGCTCATTTAGAAGATGAGGTATTTAGCACATGTTTATTTACTACTTCCTTCTTTCCCTATTTTAAAACGAAAGCACAAATATTTTCTACTTCTTAGGTCACTTCAGATAGAATTGGAAAGAGAAGCTAGTTAATACATCTGTAAAAGCTGCAGTCTTAAACTATACATTCTAAGCATGAAGCCAGAGAAAGAAATTGTTTTGCTATCAGGGTGTCCATAATTTTAAAATTGATTCACAACAGCTCATTATAGATTAGGACTATTTACCCCTTATCATGAACACTGCAAACAACTTGGCAGCTTACTGTACATTTTAAAATATTCTTTAGTTTTTGAAGAAATTTGGGTTTTCTACTCACGTAAATCAAACCAAGTCAACAGTCAACTCCCAAAAGAAACAGACAAACTGTAGGTAAACAGGAACAAGAGGCAACCTCAGTAACAATCAATACATGAAAAGTAAAGCAATGAGATATTTTACCTATGGAATCAGCAAAGATTTTTCAAACACCTTAGTTTTGGCGAAAAAGCACAAAAATAGACACTCCTCTTACACTGGGAGTGGTAATTCAAATTTGGAGAAACTTTCCGAAGGAGCATTTGGCAACGTGTATCAACATTCTTTAAAATATGCGTTGCCTATTATAACCAAGGAGAAGTAGAAAGATTATTTTGCAACAAGATGCTTTCCATAGCAGGTTTCTTTTGTAAGACACTGAGAAATGAAGATTACCTACGGACTTCCCTGGTAGTCCAGTGGCTAAGACTCCACACTCCCAATGCAGGGGGTGAGGGCTGGATCCCTGGTCAGGGAACTAGATACCACATGCCGCAACTAAGAGCCCACGTGCTGCAACTAAAGATCCTGCATGCTGCAACAAAGATCCCGCGTGCCACAACTAAGACCCGGTGCAAACAGATAGATAGATAGGTAAGTAGGTAAGTAAATAAATAAATAATTTTAAAATTACCTAAATTTCTAAAAGCTAGGAATCTAAATGTTCATTTTTAAAATTAAGTTAAAAAAGAAGCATTATTTAGAGAAGAATATGGCCTTAGACAAAGAGAGGTCTGGCCTTTGCCCTTGGCTTCTGGAAGTCATCTATGTCACACCTGCACACCTGATAGGAACGTCTTATGGTGGGGCTTCCTGGGCCACAAAGACCAAGCCTGTGATTTAGGGTGGAGGCTTTGGGTCACAAGGTATCGGTCAACCCGGAAGCTGAAATCAACCACGTGGACAACCCAGCAACCAATCATGCCTCCGTGACAGAGCCCCAGTAAAACTCCTGAATACGGGGCTCAGCTTCCCTGGTTGCCACACATCTATGTAGGGGTGGAGGTTCCATGTCCTGAGGAGAATGAAAACTTCACTTTTGGAACCATCCCAGGCACAGCCCTTCCTGTGGTTGAATTCTTGACCTGTATCCTTTTCCCGTAATAACTCAGAATTGTGAGTATAATAGCTTTTAGTGAGTTCTGTGAGGCCTTTAGATAATTATCAAACATGAGAGAGGATTTAGGAACCCACCAGAACTTGCGGCTGGTGTCAGAAGTCTTCAGCAGACTCGGCACAGTCTGGAGGACTGTGCCCTCAAAACTTATAACGTGGCTACTCTGGGTAAGTACAATCTGATGTTTATAAATACTACTCTATTTACAGGTATTTGAATGTAATATATGTGACTAGAAGCAGATTCCCCAAAATAATAGCACTGCTTATATCTGGGTGCTGACATACTATTACTATGTAGGTTGTCCCTTTCTAGGATCTGCTAATTTTCTACAACAAATATTTATGGTTTGTAATCAAAAGATAAATATTTTTAAACAATTACACAGTAAATCCATGAATCTAAAAACAAAACGAAACCACAGTTAATCTTAATTGTTAAAGCCATCCTTTGGGGGACCTGCAGCACATTTTTATCCTGAGCAATAATTGAGTATCATCACTATGCATGTTAGCTTCTATAATTGTTCTATAACATTTAATAAAGAATAAATAACAGGATTTCAATAGTACAGCTGTCAATGGTACATAATCATTCTTGTCAGAAACAAATACCTTACGTATATGTGCCATTTCTAAACACTAGAAATAAGCAACAACAACAACTGAACAGGAAAGAAAGGATACAGGAGGGAAAAAGGAGGGCAAGATTCGGTCTTTCTTCAATGCTGACCTTTTCCTGTTTTATACATACAATTTAGGGAGTATGTTGTGAAGACGGGCCACTGAAATAGATGCAGACAAGGGTAAGGAACGAGAAGAAAAAAAAAAAACAGAGAAAAATGGGCTCAGCTGTATTTTCCATTAGCTACAATTTTACTCCTAATGGAGACATGTTTGGAATTCTGGACAATATAAGTGAGTTTGTTCAAAAATCAATAATGTCAAGCTGACACCATAGAACATACGAAAATGTTTCCTTAATGGAACAAAAAAAGAAGCCCAGTAAGCAGGAGGGGGCCAGGACCAGCACATACCTTCTAAATCCAAGTCTACTACAGGTGGTCTCAAGGTCTTAAATTTAAAGAAAAGGCAAAATCACCCACATGTACACCTCATGTGATAATCAATTACTTAATGTACGAGGCTTGAAATAAATACACTTAGTATGGATTATGTCAGCTCTTCAATTAGGAATAAATTCACGGTCGTTTCGAAAGCTGCTTTTAATGGTGTTCTCTGTGGCCACTTCTTTTCCCCTGATGCTCCTCATCAACGCACCTTAAGCTATTGGTCCCCCAACGTGAACCTCAGAAATCAATCTGCTAATGTATAATTTGTAAGGCTCCTCTGACTAACAAATGGATAATTGATTCCTTCACAAATGCTGCATCCCCACGGACATAGGATGGAATGAATAAGAAACAGAAGATGGGATTTCACTTCCATCCTCCCAGAGATCCACGACTTAGCAATCCCAACATCCACAGGGTTGTCTACGCAGGTCCATGCTCTTTAGTCACTGTTAGCATGTGTGAAAAGCAAACGCCTGTCCTTTCATACTTGGGAAAAGCTCATTTTGCGGCTTATTTTCCTCTCCCCTCAGGATACACCCTGAGGTAAGCCAGACCTCCGGCTGGATTTAAGAAGTCTCTGCAAAATACACCTAACTGTGGGTTTTCTACACATATGCACAAGAAAACAAAACAAACATTTACTGTCTTGTGGACTTATTCTATGGCCAGAATGGCCTAACCTCTTTCTTTTTTTAAATTTTTATTGAAGTATAGTTGATTTACCATGTTGTGTTAATTTCTGCTGTACAGCAAAGTGATTCAGTTATGCACGCACACATATTCTTTTCCTTTATGGTTTATCCCAGGATACTGAATATAGTCCCCTGTGCTATACAGCAGGACCTTGTTGTTTATCCGTTCTATATATATAGTTTGCATCTGCTAATTCCAAACTCCCACTCCGTCCCTCCCCACCCCTCCCTCCCCCTTGGCAACCATAAGTCTGTTCTCTGTGCCTGTAAGTCTGTTTCTGTTTTCGTAGATAAGTTCAGTGGTGTCATATTGTAGATTCCACATATAAGTGATTTCATATGGTGTTTGTCTTTCTCTTTCTGACTTCCTTCACTTAGCATGATAATCTCTAGGTGCATCCATGTTGCTGCAAATGCAGAAGGGCCTAACCTTTACCTATAAACTCTCAAATCTTCTCAGTTTCTCTAAAATTTCATCTCTAGGTTCACATTAAATCCTTCTTCCAATCCAGATGGGGAATAAATTTAGCAACAGGCAATCTTGAAGTTGGAGAACCTGTGTGGAGCCTTCTTGAAGGTCTCAGAATATGGGTTCATTAAAAGCAAAAGAGAAGGTGTGAAGGCTCCAGCCAGTTCCTCAGATCCTCTCAATGTCTCTGTCCCTCCTGAACAACCTGGCAATGGACCCAGCCCATCCTCACTGCCAACCGCTCTCCCTTAGACCACCAAGAACTTCCTGGGGCTGAAGCAATGGGAGGTCTTTCAGCTTCACCTCGCTCGGCCACTCTGTGACAACGGACCCTGCTGCCCACTGCTTCCTTCCAACTTTCTCTTCCCTCAGCATGAGGACCGCGTTCTCCATTGCTGAACCTACCACAACGGGCTACAAAAACACTGCTGAATAACACAATAAATAAACAAAAAGGTTAAGGACCCTTTTTGTTATCTATCATCCTGGGACAAAAGCGAAATACATCATTCTTACCTAACACATCAGTTCCAAAAATAAAAGGCTAAGACAACATGAACACATTGTATGTTGTTTGGGGGATAGAAATATAACATGTTTTCCTTTAAGCAAATGGGGACGAGGGGGGACCATCAAAAAACTTTAAATCTCAAGTGCACACGCATGGCAAAGACTAGGGGAAGAGACTGAAAAAAATCCTACAATAACAGATGAAGGATATACTCCTAGTCTAACTTCAAAGCAATAATAAATTCTGGATATGTAATAAATGTTAAATAGATGAAAATTTAAAAAAATCTTCAACAGCAACAAAAGAGAGAAACAGCAGTGAAACAAAATAATGCAGCATTAAAACAAAATAATGCAAAAATGAACACTAAACTTAAAATGACAGAGATAAAAATTAAGAGGCTGGAAAATTCAGTTACCATCAGAAATATTAAAAAAAATATTGAATTAATTACCAGAAAACTGGATGAGGACCTTTGTTTAAATGGTAAAGCTGTTTAATGTTTTCAGACCAGGGGCAGATAATGAACAGGAAAGGACCTCCACACTCTCTGGTTCAGTTCACCAGCCTTATACTTCCAACCTGCACATGAGTTTCTTGGGTGACCTTGCTCTCCTGTCCATGAATAGCTGAGAGTCACTGCTGTGTTGGTAGCAACTTCTCTTCCTGTCCCCTGTTTCCATTCAGAACCAAGGGAAGATATTTAAAGTTTGAGGCATGTAGATTGTTAAATAAGTATGCTTAGGACTGAATTATGATAACCACCTGAGAAGAGTGGAGAACTTGTCTACAAAATAGAAGAGAAACAGTGTTTTTTCAAGTATTACAATACTGTTTAAATTTGATCAGTCATCCATCCATAAATAAAGCTTGGTTCACCGCCTCATCTGTGCCTCTTTTTCCATTTCTCACAGGCACATATGTGGTAGATACAGCAGGCCATGTCCCCATTTATGCCAATTGATGATCAAAGGAAGGCTCTCACAAGGAACCAATCGCCCAAGGTATATAAAGGAAACAACTATCTAGTGCCTTCAGTTCCTTAAGTTGATTCACTCGCTAACACAGGGCAGTGGTCTTTTGCCCAAAAGCTGCCACCAAAACTGCTCAGGGAAAAGTCACCAACAGAGACCTACCTTAAAAGCCAGTGGATGTCTTTCAGTCCCCGTGACTTTCTGGCATCTGCAACTCTCCTCCACTGGCTTCTGTATTACCCACTTCTCCTCGTTTCTTTTTTGCCTTTCTAGTCACAACCTTCAGTCAGGTTTCCAGGCTATAGTTCTTCAGCCTGTCTCGTTTAGTATCTGTATTCGTTTCACTCCAGCTCAGGGATCCCTTCAGAGCTGTATACTCAAATTCAACAACTACCCTACAGCTCCGTGTCAACCAGCCATCTCCAGAATCGGTGCCTTCTTCTGTATTTCAATTTCACCAAATGATCCTCAGCCCATCTAGATCCAAGCCAGAGCACTGAGTCATCCCAGAGCAGTCCTTCTCCCTCACACTCCACAAGAGCAACCAAAAATGACTAAGTCCTCTCCTTCTCCCTCTTTTTACCAGAGCACATCTATTTCACAACAATAACCCACTTTGTTGCCTACCTTTGACACTTCACTTGAGCTCCCAGAGAGCAGAAATCTACTTTAAAGCCAGCAGCTGGTACAGAAGAAATTGATGATGCTGCCAAAAGAATGAGAACCCCAATCTTTCAGAGTCTGAGGCTCTGAACCAGAAAACAGATTAAACAAACAAATAAATGCTCTATAAGAAGACAACTAATTAAGAGCAGAAAAGATAAAACCCAAAACAGAATTGTGCACAACGTTATTTTCTTAAAAATAAGAAGTTTTAAAGAATGGAAAAGCCTAGGGGACTTCCCTGGTGGCGCAGTGGTTAAGAATCCGCCTGCCAAAGCAGGGAACACAGGTTCGAGCCCTGGTCCGGGAGGACCCCACATGCCGCGGAGCAACTAAACCCATGCACCCACAACTACTGAGCCTGTGCTCTAGAGCCCACGAGCCACAACTACTGAGCCCAGGCACCACAACTACTGAAGCCTGTGCACCTAGAGCCCACAACCCACAATAAGAGAAGCCACCACAATGAGAAGCCCCCGCACCACATCGAAAAGTAGACCCCGCCCACCGCAACTAGAGAAAGCCCGTGCGCAGCAGCAAAGACCCAATGCAGAGAAAGAAGAAAGAAGAAGGAAAGGAAGGAAGGAAGGAAGGAAAAAGAAAGAAAGAAAAAGAAAGAAAGAAAGAAAGAAAGAAAGAAAGAAAGAGAAAGAAAGAAAGAAAGGTAAAGGCTCAAAACAAGTTAAATGGAAAGAGTTAAGTTCTAACAGGCCCCTGCTCTTTTGGGACCCAAGGTTGTCAACACTCAACATCAGGCTTTAAAAGCTGAAGAGGAGCTGATGGTTTACATATAGCGATCATTTCCTGTGGTACCAACTGTATTTCATAGCTCAAATGAATATACAAGAACTGTCTTCTTATGAAGACTAATAAACTGTCTTCTTTATCTTATGACCTCTCTAAGATTTAATAACTACATTAATTTGAGGTTCTTGAAGTGATAATTCAGCTTTTATAGAAGCTGCTGTTTCTGCAGGTGGGGGGGAAATGCTTTATCAGTAGCAATTCATTCCAACTTTAGAAACGATTAGGAAATTTAAAAAGCTGAAACGTCACTTATTTTCCACTCTGAATAAACAAAAGGGGTAGTGGTGAAATGTGGCATAGCTGCCTATAAGTTACATTTAAAACTCTGCATGACAATGTGGCTGGAATATCCCTTATTCCACAAACAACTACTGATCATCTTTTATAAATGTATACCTTTGACAGTACATCCCTTTTCACAGAAATAGAAAGAACATTCCTAAAATTCAAATGGAATCACAAAAGACCCTGAATAACCAAAGCAATCTTGAGAAAGAAAGAGCTGGAGGCATCACACTTTCTGACTTCACACTATATTACAAACCTATAGTAATCAGAACAGTATGGTTACTGGCATAAAAACAGACACATAGACCAATGGAATAGAATCAATAAACCCACGCATATAAGGTCACATAATATTCGATAAGGAAGCCAAAAAAATTCAACGGGGAAAGGATAGTCTCCTCAATAAATGGTGGAAAAACTGGATATTCACACGTAAAAGAATGAAACTGGGCCCTTATCTTATACCACTCACGAAAAGTAACTCAAAATGGATTATGAACTTAAAGTTCTAAAACTCTTATAAGAAAACAAAGGGGAAAGCTCCTTAACATTGGTCTTGAGAATGACTTTTTGGATAAGACATCAAAAGCACAGGTAACAAAACCAAAGATCAACAAGTGGGACTAAGTCAAACTAAAAAGCTTCTACAGAGGAAAAGAGACAATCAGCAAAATGAAATGACAGCCTAAAGAATGGAAGAAAATATCTGCAAACCATATATCTGATAAGGGGTTAATATTCAAATATATAAGGAAACTCATACAACTCAGTAGCAAAAAAAAAAAGCCAAACAATTTGATTAAAAAATGGGCAGAGGACTTGAATAGACATTGCTCCAAAGAAGACATACAAATGACCAACAGTACATGAAAAGGTGCTCAACGTCACTAGTCATCAGGGAAATGCACATCAAAACCACAATGAGGTATCACTTCATACGTGTTAAAATGACTATTATCAAAAAGACCACAGACAACAAATGCTGGGGAGGGTGTGGAGGAAAGGGAACCCTGGTGCACTGTGGGTGGGAATGGAAATTGGTGCAGCCACTGGGGAAAACAGTATGGAGATTCCTCAAAAAATTAAAAGTAGAACTACCATACAATCCAACAACCTTACTTCTGGATATACATCAAAAGGAAATGAAATCAGGATCTCAAAGAGATATTTGCACTTCCATATTCATTTCAGCATTATTCACAACAGCCAAGACACGGAAACAACCTAGGTGTTCACTGACAACTGAATGAAAAAAGAAAATGTGATGTGTATTTATATATAATTTTATTTAGCCATAAAAAAAGAAAAATTCTGCCATTTCCAACAACATGGATGGACCTTCTGGGCATTATGCTAAGTGAAATAAGTCAGAAAGACAAAGATAAATACTGTATGATCTCACTCATATGTGAAATCTAAAAACAATGAACTCATAGAAACAGAGTAAAATGGTGGCAGCAGGGTCCAAGAGGTAGGAAAATGGGGAGATGTCGGTCAAAGGGTATACACATTTAGTTACAAGATGAGTTAGTTCCAGGGGTCTAATGTACAGCCTGGTGACCGAGTTAACAATACTGCATTGTATACTTGAAAGCTACTATGAGAATAGAGCTTTAAGGTTCTCATCGTAACAGCAACAACAAAATGGTAATTATGTGACATGAAGGATGTGTTAACTAATCTTATTGTGGTAAACATTTCACAACATATATGTGTATCAAATCATCCCATGGTACACTTTAAACTTATAGGTCAATTATATCTCAATAAAGCGGGAAAAAAATAAAATTGCATCATATGATATCACTTATATGAGAGATCTAAAATTAAAAAAAGATACAAATGAACTTATTTACAAAACAGAAATAGACCCACAGACATAGAAAACAAACTTATGACTACCAAAGGGGAAAACGGGGGTGTAAATTAGGAGTTTCGGATTAACATATACACACTAGTATATATAAAATAGTTAAACAGCAAGGACCTGCTGTATAGCACAGGGAACTCTACTCAATATTTTGTAATAACCGATAAGGGAAAAGAATCTGAAAAATAATAGATAGATAGATATAACTGAATCACTGTGCTGTACACCTGAAACTAACACAACATTGTCAATCAACTATACTTCAATTTTTAAAAAGTACAACCTATTTATATAAGCTGATTTCAAAGTGAAAAGTATTTACTTGAATAACTTACATGTTAGTTAAATACTGAGCATACCAATATTGTTATTTTAATAAAGTCAAACAATTACATGTCTGTTATTTCAGGTGAGGTCTGCTGTACTCCTAATACGGGAACTCAAAAGTACTCCCCAAATATCATCATTTATTGAACTACAGATGACTCTCCTCAGTGATTTCAAACTCGCTGTAGTGCTCCAAGTAGCTTTATAGTTCATCACAGCTTTTCTTTGATGGTACAAACTTTATGTGAATAGTGGGAAGTGCTTACTTTAAGGTACAGAGTCCACTGTCTACGTTTATCACCAGATAGCCTTCATATTCTATAACTTCCACAAGAAGAATACTGTTTGATAGGAAAAAATATATATTTATTAAATGTCTCTAATTCTCCACTTAAATTTAACTTCCATTCTAATGATCAAAGAATCAAATTATCCTATTAGAAAATGAATTCTTGATTTGAACTCTAACCAATATCCTGAAAATCATCCAAAAGAAATGAAAATCATCTGGAAATGAGAAGAATGAAGAGAAGTTTTGAGGAAGCATCACCTTGCTTGGCAAGAAAAGAAGTTTTGTCCACTTACTGTCATCACTGTTTTAAGTGAACACTTGAGCTTAAATTTTCTGCATTTCTAAGACTGCTTATAAATCAGTCCCTGCTATTCACTAAAACATTCCTAAATATTTTTTTTTTAACTTTGAAAACTACTCTCCCATCAAGAGTTCTTAACCACCACCCCCATAAGAGCACACTGGATGTAACTTAGATGCTGGCAATTTACAAGGACCATGTGCAACCTCCTCTGACCGCACAGACCCCACTGCTGTCCCTGCCTGGTGGCGACAGATGTGGACACACAAACCTCAGCACGGCGGGGTCATGGACAGCCTTGCCACCTACAGAAGATGTATTAGATAGATGTTCGTTTTCTAAATCCTGACAACCTTTAAAAGCACAGGGAGGATTTGGAAGGGATTGCCTCCTAAGAACTAGGCACACTGCTGATTCCTAGAGCTGTTTTCCTTTTGTTAAACTTCGTCTTCTGCCTTGCCAGCCACATCCCCTGCCACAAGGGTAGGAGGCTGGCTTGCACACGACATGGACCCAAGTCAGAGTCATGATCTCAGCACCAATTAAAACATTACTTTGATAAAAGGCAAAAACAGCCTTTTGGTCCACACTCCCTCTTTAATTCAAAGGCAAAGGACTGTCCTGGACGCCAGGTGCATGTCGTGAACATGTTAAATGGGGTCCTTGCCCTTAGGAAGCTTGCAAATCACTGGAACACTGTTCATACTTAAGACAGTGAGGACTTCCCTGGTGGCGCAATGGTTTAGAATCCGCCTGCAAATGCAGGGGACACGGGTTCGAGCCCTGGTCCGGGAAGATCTCACATGCTGCAGAGCAACTAAGCCTGTGTGTCACAACTACTGAGCCTGCACCCTAGAGCCCGCGAGCCACAACTACTGAGCCCATGTGCCACAACTACTAAAGCCCCCGCGCCAAGAGCCCGTGCTCCACAACAAGAGAAGCCACGCAATGAGAAGCCCGCGCACCATAACAAAGAGTAGCCCCCGCTCGCCACAACTAGAGAAAGCCCGTGCGCAGCAACGAAGACCCAACACAGTCAAAAATAAATAAATAAATAAAAATTTTTAAAAAGACAGTGACCTTCCAGGGATGCGACTAAGCCACAGTGGTCCTCTGCAGTGAGATGGATGAGTAGCCAGTCAGGATCGGAGTTCATTCCCCCCAGAGCTTGCCATGCTCACGTGCTTAACAGTTCAGAGTGGACACCTTGGAGAAGTCTCCCTGTGATGCCCTGGCTGGTTATCTACAATACTACATGTGGCAGGTCAGGGAGAAAAACTTTAGCAGAACCTTCTAGGTGAATCACCCTGAGTGACAGCAGAAGTTGTCAGCAGAAATTCTCTTTCTGGTATTGGTACCGGACACTGTGCTATGTTGTGACGCCATTGTAAAAACAATCTGTTTTACTGGAAAACCATTATTAAAGGGATTAACATTTGTTCCATATATAAATGACCTGAAAAGAAATACAACTGACAGCTTTCAAATGGTGAAATATAATGTGTGAAGTGTGATACAAATGATTTGTTCTTGACCTGAGGCAATAGTTTCCTTGTTTATACATGTACCCAACACAGATACAGAGGGAGGAGTGATAGAAAAAGGAAAGCAGAGGGAGTTCCCTGGTGGCCTAGTGGTTAGGAGTCGGGATTTCACTGCCATGGCCCAGGTTCAATCCCTGGTTGGGGAACTGAGATCCCACAAGCCACGCAGCATGGCCAAAAAAAAAAGAGAGCTGAGTTACCAGAGAAATGCAAAGTCATATTCTTACAAGGGAAAAATGCAGAAGGACAATTCACTAATAAATGCATTTCACAAAAGACTAACTGGTATCATCAAAACCCCTACATAATACAGAGAGGATTAAACAAAAATAAACAAGGCCTGCCTTCATGGTGTTTGTGTACACAGTCTGACTGCAGCACTTTGTATACAGAAGTGTACAATTTTACACTTTTTTTACTCTATTTTACAATTTAATATGTTGTATTACAGATCGTTGTTTATGTGACTAGTTCCACAACTGATCCAACCTGAGAAAACGGGCTGTGTTTTATTATTCTCTATACCCCTTGCACATCCTTACAGAATGTTGGCTAAAGGAATAAGAAGCAATCACCGTGACATGTACACACTGCTAGACTTAAAACAGATGACCAACAAGGACCTACTATATAGCACAGGGAACTGTGTTCAATATCCTGGGAAAAGAATTTGAAAAAGAAGAGATACATGTATAGGTATAACTGAATCACTTTGCTGTACACCCGAAACTAACGTAACATTGTTTACCAACTATGCTCCAATATAAAATAAAAAATTTTTTTAAAAGAAGCAATCACTGAATGAACACGAAGGATGTGCTCTTCTGTGTGGGGTCATCAGGAAGGTATCACAGAGAGAGAGGGACACAGCATTTCCACGGACAAAAGACAGGAGAGCACATTCCAGTAAGAGCCAAAGGACAAAGCAGGATACAGTGCAGGCCTCGATGTGGGAGGAGACTGTGGCCCAGACAGCAGAAGCCCTGAGGGCCGCAGGGAGAGCTCTGTTTTATTCCACTGGCATCAGGGAGGCACAAGGAGTATTTTCAGGAAGGAGAGTAACAAAATCCCAGCACTCTTCTGGGAAGATGACTTGGGCCGCTGTGTGAAGGAGAGATCAGGGGAGACCTGAGGTGTCTACGGCAGATCAGTGGCGTTTCACTGCAATAACCCAAGTGAGACTCAATAAAGACTTGAGCAAGGGTGGTGGCCATAAAAGGAACGAGCAAAAGAATGAGCTGCGAGCAGCATCTAGGGGATAAATGGGTAATGATGAAGGCAGATGATGGAGGATAAATGTCACAGAGACAGAAGCAAACAGCGAGGAGGAGAAGAGATGGCGGCTTCTGAAGGGATGCTATCCCTCAGGGGCCTGGAAAAGCCAAGTCTTTGCAGGTAGGCGAAGATTGGCTTTTTTGTTGGTAAGAGTATTTAGATTCAAAAAGAGGCTTAACCTGGTCTGGCCCACTAGACCCCACTGATAAAGAAACAAGGACTTATGAGGGATACATGGTCTAATGAAAAGGCAGGACCTTGCAGGGAGCAGTTTAGTGGTGTCACCACAGAGAGCCGTGACTCAGCAGAGAAGGCACACGGCCAGCCCTTCCGTCCCTACAGTAAGTCACGACACAGAGGTTTACACACGTCATACAGCCCAACTTGCTAAATTATTTCAAATAATAATTGAGCTTAGAAATAAACACTGATGTTTTAACACCCAAATAGGTTTGACTGAAAGGTGGTGAATAAGGTGTCCTCTGTAGTTGGCCATGTCCCCAAGATTCCCAGCCTACGGGGTTCAACACTACAATTCCAGAAAACAAAACTCCTTTTCTTCCCAGAGAACACTGCCCCAGAGCCTATAATACATTTTTCCTATAAGAGTTAAGGCAACAGAAATGGGGTTGTCATCGCTCAGACCATATAACTAGAAGAGGAATAATAAGCATATTACTGTTCTTTAAAATTAAGTTTTAGAGGGCTACCCCTTAGACTGTCCAAGTCCTAAGGATCTGCTATGCCACTGCTGGTCCACCTTTGAGGACAAACTTCATTAACAAAAGCAGCTCAAGAAAGCTGAACACAATGCAAACCCATGATGGCTACAAAGTTATCTGAACATCTCACCAGATATCCCTACTTAATTCCTCAATATCAAGTTGACGATACCATCAATAATAAAGGAAAAGTCTGTTAGGAGTACAAATGTTCTTATTTCTCACTTTCATTTATGACTTAATAATAGCAGCAGAGATGTTAATGAATTCTCTTTATCTAAAACCAACCTCTGAGAAAGTAAAGGCTTTGTGTTTCCACAGGTTGGGGGAAAAAAAAATCACTTATCTCAAAAGTGCAGTACAGGGCTTCCCTGGTGGCGCAGTGGTTGAGAGTCCGCCTACCGATGCAGGGGACATGGGTTCGTGCCCTGGTCTGGGAAGATCCCACATGCCACGGAGCGGCTCGGCCCGTAAGCCATGGCCGCTGAGCCTGCGCATCCGGAGCCTGTGCTCCGCAATAGGAGAGGCCACAACAGTGAGAGGCCCGTGTACCGCAAAAAAAAAAAAAAAAAAAAAAAAAAAAGGCAGTACACATAGTTTAAATGACTGAGAGTAAGTTATTAACCAAATAGAAAATGCCTAAGTTCCTTTTCAGACATAAGATGAAGAAAGATCACTTAAAATTTCACAAATTCAGCTCTACTTTTACCACAGAAATTATTGTTATAATGCTCTCTGGTGTAAAATCACTGCTTTATCAAGTCACCATCAAGTCACCTCCCAAGTAGACTGCCATCTCTCAACGGTTCTCAAAAGAAGCATCTTGCAAACCAAGTTGCAGTGTCTCTACACTGAAAAGAAACTCCTGAAGTCAACTCACTGCATCAGCACTGGGATCCATTTGCAGAACCTAGTTAATAAGGCAACATGTTCTTCAAATGTCAAAGAAGTAAGCCTATTTGAGCCCTACGAGAAAAGATGCCCACTCCGCAAATAAACAAAGCATCTGCTGAAGCAGGTAGCAAATCAGTGGGAGGAAGAGGCGCGTCACAGAAGGTTCTCTCTTCTTTCCTTCTTTCTCCTTTTTCCTTCCTCCCTCCCTCCCTTGTAGGTCTGCCTGTCCTATACACAGCGAACAGTATGAAAGCCAACCACATCAATGAATTCAAAAATAACCGCTCTCCTTCGGGAAGCGTCGTAAATGTCTGCCATCAGACTCTGGACTTGATCCCATTCCTCACAGTGGTTATCAGTGGCTGAGCCTTGCACTAAATCCTTGACAATAAATTATTTCACAAATAATTCTTAAAATAGTCACATAAATCAGGGGTGTGACTATGCTCTACATTTTATAAAGAAAGTGAAAGAGAGGTTAAAGAACCCACCCCAGCTAATGAAGGTGGGGCAAGGGCTGAAAGCTAGGAGTCTGACCCTGAACTTGACTGGCAGCCACAGCACCACAGTGCCCAACCCCCACCCGAGGACCACATCCTGCCCTCTCCAGAACCTGGCCACCACCCTTCTGCTGGCCATCAGCCTTCATCTCCAATCACCCATCAGCACTGTTCTTTCCACACCTATTCTGGAGTAGCTGGACTGCCAGTAATGCAACCAAGTCAAGGTCTGAAGCAGGGCCAAGAAAAGAACATGGGACATCAGTAGGCTCAGGGGGTTATAAGTTTTGTGTCCTTTCTTTTCTGGGCAAAGCAGGAACGTCAGACTCCATCTTGAAATCAAGGAATAAATCTTTCTCCTCGTGGTACAGTAAGGATGATTTTTCTTAAGGAAGAATGAAGACTTAGGGACTTCCCTGGTGGTGCAGTGGTTAAGAATCTGCCTGCCAATGCAGGGGACACAGGTTTGAGCCCTGGGCCGGGAAGATCCCACATGCCACAGAGCAACTAAGCCCATGAGCCGCAACTACTGAGCCTGTGCTCTAGAGTTCGCGAGCCACAACTACTGAGCCCACATGCCACAACTACTGAAACCCATGCGCCTTGAGCGTGTGCTCCACAAGAGAAGCCACTGCAATGAGAAGCCTGCACACCGCAACGAAGAGTAGCCCCCACTCGCCGCAACTAGAGAAAGCCTGCACGCAGCAATGAAGACCCAATGCAGCCTAAATAAATAAAACATCATTTTTTTAAAAAAAGAATGTAGACTTAAATGTAATAAGCAAAACTTTAAAACCATGGGAAGAAAGTGTGGAAGGATATCTTTACAACTTTGGGGGGACCAAAAAAATTTTCCCTCAGAAGACAAAAAATAGTGTAATGAGAAGACTGATATATATTTATTGCATTTAGATTAAAATGCAATACAGATGTTAAAAAAACCTCTGAACAACTGAAAATATCATAAATGAGGAATTAAAAGATAAACCATAGACTAGAAGACTTCTGTTACTCTTCCAACAAGGAGATGTGTCTGGGCTCTACAAGCCCTCAAGGAAGAGAGCACCCAACTCCCTGGCCCTGGTACTGATCAGACTTTTAAATGTTTGCCCAACTGATGGGTATGAAATTATATCTCATTGTTGGTTTACTTCACATTTTCCTGATTACTCTGTCACTACTAGAGAAAGTGAGCATCTTTTTATGTGGTTATTGGAGACGTTTGCTGTTCTCCATCTGAGAACTTCCTGTTCATACTGTTTGCCCAGTTTCTTCCTGGGTTGTCTGCATTTTCCTTATTGATCTGTATGAGTTCATTCTGTAAGTAATATTTTAACAAAAATATATTGATTGTTAAAACTTGCTAAACTTTATGATTACAAGCTTTTATAGAACTTAAAGGATCAAAACAGGTGACCAAACAAAAACAATACAGTTCAGATTTCAAGTATTAATTTAAAATGGATGTTGTCCTAAAAGTAAAGCAGCGTTTTATTTAATAGTAGAAAGATTTACTTGCAAGTATTAAATTTGACTTGCTGGTGACTTCTGATTTTGAGCCATCGCATGAGTAGCCCAGATCAATGTTGTTATTTTTGCTTGTCAACAGTGAACTTTTTAATTACACATCAATTTAGACCTTTACATACATACTGACAAAGTATAGGAACCAGCAATTCTCAAAAGAGTACACAGCCTCAATAGTAACCAAACAAATACACACTAGATCAATAAATTCCCAGTTTTTAGAAATCTAAGTGGCAAAGTTTTTTGAATGATGACAGCCTATGCAGATGACGAGATATACTGACATATTCTCATCCAGTGCTGGTGGGAATATAATTTAGTATAACCTAAGCACAGTGGAATACAGGAATATGCAGCGAACCTTAAAAATGTTCATAGTGTCTGCCCTAGTGATTTCACCTCAAGGGATTTGTTCAAAGGAAATAATCAGTCACAAGATTCCCCAGCCCATCCAAGGATGTTCATCCCTGTATCACTCCCCAATTTAGCATCGTTCATTAGGTGTACAGGGCACTGAAAAGTTGGCTCCTGGATGGCTCCAGGCAATTACAGACCTGCTTTCTCCATGAAGAAACGTATTCTATATGATTAGAATGGGATTCAGCCCCCTCCCCTAATTCCCACTTCCAACTCAGGCCTCGCCAGAGTATCCTATCAAACAACCTACAGCAACTGCTTCAGGTAGAAGAACGCACCCCAACCAGGCCCATCAAAGTCCTTCCTGGCAGGTTTTTGCCAGAGTCACTGAAGGAGTCCTACCTTGTTTAAGAGGACTATAGTTCTAAGGCATTAGTCTTGGACTGCGGGTTGACCATGTTGCCCACGAGACCAAAAAAAAAAAAAGTCTATCCCAGAAATGGGTACTCTAAGATGCTATCCAGACCCTGAAAACCCACTTCAGCCCCACATAACTTACAGCAAGAGCCAGTAAATCCCCCTGTTAGTTAAGCCCAGCTGAGATGGATTTCTGTCACTGGGCAACCAAAGTTCCCTAATACATTAACTTTTATACACTAAAGTAAAATGGAATCAAATGTTTAGACTACCTCACAGGGCATTTTGTTCTCTCCCTCTGAGATGAAACTCTTCTAGAAAATCTAACAAGATTCTGGTAGACTTTCTGCTAACACAGCAGATGTACCCAAACAATATATTCGGGCACAGAAGCTGCTCATTCCATTATTTCAAACAAGCCCATTTTTCCTGCCTAAAATAGAGTACCCATGCCACAGGGAAACCTAAAACAAATGACCACCTGTTCAGTTATTCCACTCTCAGTCACTGTATCATTTCTACAAAAGGTGGAGCTCCCCCCAAAAGGGATATACAATATAAAACATGTATTACTTATGCAAATACAGAACCAAAACAGGAAAAAAATATTGATAATACTGGGGAAATTCTTCCATTTCTCATGTAGGCTGAACTTTTGGTATTTTTTCCAGCCATATTTCATTGGTGAGAAACAAGGATAACATTGTGTAAGTAACAATGCACTACTCGAGGGTGCCACTGGAGCTCCAAAGAAGACATACAGATGGCTAACAGGCATGTGAAAAGATGCTCAGCATCACTAAACATTAGAGAAATGCAAATCAAAACCACAGTGAGGTATCACTTCATACCTATCAAAATGGCCATCATCCAAAAGTCTAAAAATAGCAAATGTTGACAAGGATGTGGAGAAAAGGGAACACTCATAAGCTGCTGGTGGGAATGTAATTTGGTGCAGCCACTATGGAAAACAGTATGGAGGTTCCTTAAAAAACTAAAAACAGAGCTACCATATGACACAGAAATTCCACTCCTGAGTATATATCTGGAAAAAATGAAAACACTAATTCGAAAAGATACATGCACCTCAATGCTCATAGCAGCACTACTTACAACAGACAAGACATGGAAACAACCCAAGTGCCCATCAACAGAAGATTGGATTAAGATGTGGTTGGTGTACACACACACACACACACACACACACACACACACACACACACAATGGAATATTACTCAGCCATAAAAAAGAATGAAATGCTGCCATTTGCAGCAACATGGATGGACCTAGAGAGTAACATTATGCTTAGTGAAATAAGTCTGACAGAGAAAGACAAATGCTATATGATATCACTTATATGTAGAATCTGAAAAATAATACAAATGAATGTATATGCAAAACAGAAACAGACTCAGATATAGAAAACAAACTTATGTTTACCAAAGAGCAAGCAGGGAAGGGACAAATTTGGAATATGGGATTAACAGATACAAACTATTATATAAAATAGATAAGCAACAAGAATATGCCATACAGCACAAGGAATTATACTCATTATCTTGAAATAACCTATAATGGAAGATAATCTGTGAAAATACTGAGTCACAGTATTCAGGTGCTGTACACCTGAAAGTAACAATATTGTAAATCAACTATACTTTAACTTTAAAAATAGAAACAAGGAGAATGTTAAATGAAGAAACTTTAAATGAAGATTCTTTTTTCTTTTGACTCACAACCTAAAGAAAGACCAAAGAAGCCAGCAATTAGATAATCTAGATCCCACTCTGTACGGTGTCCTTTATAATATCAAGCACCTTAAAGAATACCCAACAGTTCGGGGTTACATACACGCAAATAACATTTTGATATGTAAATATCACCACTGGGAACGTGTTATTCTATTTTTTCTGTAGTTTGTCACTTTTGTTTTTTAAAAACAGCATTACTGAGATATAACTGACATACAATAAACCACACATATTTAAATCTGGCAAAGTTGTGACATATGTATGCACTCATGAAACCTTCGCCACAGTCGATATAATGAATGTATCTATCAGCCCTGAAAGTTCCTTCACACCACTTTATAATCCCACCACACCATCCCTCTGCCCATCTCCAGGCAACCACTGATCTGCTTTCTGCCACTATAGATTTATTTGCATTTTCTAGAATTTTATATAAATGCAACCATATAATATGTAGCCATTTGAGTCTGGCTTCTTTCACTTAACATGATAGATTTGAGATCCATCCATGTTTCAGTGTGTACCAAAAGTTCATTCCTTTCTACTGATGATTAGAATGCCATCATATGGATATACCACATTTTGTTTAACCATTCACCTGTAGATGAGACATATAGACTGCTCCCACTTTGGGGCTATCATAAATAAAAATTAAGTGAACATTCACGTACAAGTCTTTGGATGAGCATATGCTTTCATTTCCTAAGGGTGAATGCCTGGATCAGATAGTAGGTGCATGTTTAATGTTTTATAAAACTGCTCAACTGTTTTCCAAAGAGGTTACACCATTTTGCATTTCCACCAGTAGCATGAGTTCCAGTTTCTCTATACCCTCACCAACACCTGGTATGGTCAGTCTTTCAGTGTAATTTTAGCCACTCTAAGAGGTGTTTAATGGTATGTGTTATTCCAATTTACCTAGCTTTTGCTGGTTTAACTGATAGAAAGGGGGAAAATTCATATTAAAACTAAGTGCAAACAGCTAATAGCTGCCCGTGAAAGTAATGGATTTCTTCTTACTAGAAATATAAACTAAGGACTAAACAACCACGTAATAAGAATACTATAGAAGAATTTCATGTCTTGGATGGACAGATAAACAAAATATCCTTTAAGTTCCCATTTATCATAATACATCATGATTTTATCAAATGCAAAAAACTTGGTGATTACAGACAAGAAATAATTTCTAGAAAAGACTCATAAAATGAAACAATTCATGGGATTAACATATACACACTACTATGTATAAAACAGATAACTGGGCTTCCCTGGTGGCGCAGTGGTTACGAATCCGCCTGCCAATGCAGGGGACACGGGTTCGAGCCCTGGTCCGGGAAGATCCACATGCCACAGAGGAACTAAGCCCGTGCGCCACAACCACTGAGCCTGCACTCTAGAGCCCGTGTGCCACAACTACTGAAGCCCGCCCGCCTAGAGCCTGTGCTCCGCAACAGGAGAAGCCACAGCAACGAGAAGCCAATGCACCACGACGAAGAGTAGCCTCCACTCGCCACAACTAGAGAAAGCCCGTGCATGGCAACGAAGACCCAACACAGCCAAAAAAAAAAAAACCAAAAAACAGATAACCAACATGGTCCTACTGTGTAGCACAGGGAACTATATTCAGTGTCCTGTGATAAACCATAATGGAAAAGAATATGAAAAATAATGTTTATGTATGTATAATTGAATCACTTTCCTGTACACTTGAAACTAACACAACATTGTAAATCAACTATACTCCAATTAAAAAAAAAAAACAATTCAGATAGAAAAACAGAGCTTGTTCAAGGAAGAAGTAATACACCCTTATTTTGAAACATGCTCTGTAAGGGTTTCCCGAGACTTTTTAGTCTTTGGAAGTCTATTACTAACAAAACAAAACTCAAGGTATAAATTATTTGTTATTAAACTGTATACACAGACACTTACACCCATGTGTAAAGCCCCTGCCTTCTGGTCCATGACACCTGATTTCCCATCACTGTTCTCGTTTCACTTGCTTCCCTAAACAGTCCAAACTCCAAAGTCAGTCCCCACGAAGACACTCAGGAAAACACTACTTTTCTTTTTCCTTCAGTCCTTCTGCAAACCTGCTGCCTAAGTCTCTCTCATTGCACCTCCCCACCCATTCTTTCCTCTCCACTCCCTTATTCTTGAGCTACTGGAGGAAAAACAACATGTATGTGTAGATGTACAGTCTGTGATCAAAGTTCCCTGCCCTTTGTGATTCCCTATTTCACAGGAAGCATCCATTACCTGGCCCAAACCCACTCCAACAATCGAAAAATGCTCATTCATCCTTCAAGATTCACGTCAAATTTCACTTTCTCCCGCTTGCAAACTTCATCACTCCTCCTCCGAGTCTCCACACTGTTCACGATCCTTTTACTGTTCTGACCTTGCCATAAGCACTTGATCCCCAAAGAAGCCCCAGCATGAGGCTCTCCTTTACCACAGAATAGAGTCCACGGGCTTTCTGACAATTAGGCTCCAGTCTACTACCCAGCTCAGAGTCAAGTTCCAAAAAGTTACAATTACTTCAACCCTGACTATGAAATGGGTGGAGCACCAGGGTAATTTGGTGAAGAAACATTTAAGATGTTAGCTGTTTAAGAGATATTTGCCCAAATGCAGTTACCACTTAAAGATCAGATATAACAACATTCTGTAAGCACGACACTTTATTTTCAATGAGAGAAGCATTCTTAAAGCTGAACCTGTGGGGCTTCCCTGGTGGCGCAGTGGTTGAGAATCTGCCTGCCAATCCAGGGGACACGGGTTCGAGCCCTGGTCTGGGAAGATCCCACATGCCACGGAGCAACTGGGCCCGTGAGCCACAACTACTGAGCCTGTGCGTCTGGAGCCTGTGCTCCGCAAGAAGAGAGGCCACGACAGTGAGAGGCCCGCGCACCGCGATGAAGAGTGGCCCCCGCTTGCCACAACTAGAGAAAGCCCTCGCACAGAAACGAAGACCCAACACAGCCATAAATAAATAAATAAATAAATAAATTTATTATTTTTTTTTAAAAAGCTGAACCTGTTTTCTTACTCACCTCTGCACACAGATGCTACCAAAGTTATCAACCTACCGATAAACAGTCCACACACTGGAGACTATTTATGAAAAAAAATGCAGAAAATGGGAAACAGGACTTTCCTTGGCATCATTTCTCAGAAGTTTGATTTCCATTTAAGTAATTCTCACCTCATTGGACATACTTCTTATCACTCAAGATACCGAGTCCAAATATAGAAAACAGATTCTTTAAACACATAAAAAGCTGAGACCTGTCAGTCAGTCTAAGACAGATAGTACAGACACTGCCACATTTGAGCCAACAATGTACCACTTGGATAATATCAAAAGATACACACCCTGCTTCCCAAGTAATGATGCCACACCTGGAATTGCACATATGGATGGGATGTGCTTCAGGTCGATAAACAAGTACCCTGCGACCAATAGTAGAGCAGGGTTTCTTTGTTCACGGATAGATAGCTTACATTTTTAGATCTGCTCTAAGGGTTCTTTTAATCAATAGTCACCTCACACTATTCTGGCTACATTATGAATGAGCCCCAAAGAGTTGGGCTCTTCAGGGTAATAATGAATGCCTGGGATCTGTATTTACTCTCGAAGAGATGGTCATGCCCACATGATTCCCCATAATGTACACACAGTTATCCTGATGGAGGAAAGGAAGGTGTAAAACCCTGATTATCTGGAAGGTAGTCCAAATACATGGAACTTGACAGATTTAGAGCTATTGGTTCAGCCAAGTTCCATCAATGTCTTGCTATTCATCAGCTTTTATGTTGAGCACTTAAGGATGCAGAGAGAAATGAGAGAAACCGCCCTCAGGAAACGCACATTCTCTGGATGGAATGACCTCGACACAGATGCAAATAACCTCCACAAAAGTACTGCAGTTTCCAGAAGTGGAGGTGCCAGGGAGAAGGAGATGATTAAACCACGGGAAGGATAAAAGAGGTATTCGTGAATATTAAAGATGCAATCTAAGAAGCTTAAAGGAACCCTCAGTTTTCAGGATTACGCTGGCCAGGAGAGAGAAGATAAGCTTTTCTTTTGCTGAAACATAAAAATAAAGATGGGTGATCCTATCATCAACATTTATATATCAATACCAAGGAAAGAGAGAAGAGGAGCTGATTTCTATTAGAGATAAATTCCTCTAAGACAAAGAGAGCACACAAAAGGCCGGAATGCAATCCAAAAGATGGCTGAGTCCCAAAGCCCAGAGAGAGAAATGAAACCATGGTCACTCCCAGGCAGGATCCAGTCACAAAAACATCTTTTTCAACCTTAGGTGAGGGAAACGTCTAGAGATGTGAGGAAGGCCTGGAATGAACTGGAAGAGGCGAGTGCAACAGGAAGCGGGCAGGGAATAGAGAACCAAAGCAGCTCAAGCTCAGTTTCCCTCCAGTTCCCTGACTCGGCACCTTTTGTATCTAGAATGATCTCCAAAGTCTCCTCAGCTTCTGCATTCTGTTGACTTTATGGATTCTCCATAGGAACTAGGTAAAGTCTGAGTATATCTTAAAAACTCACCAAGTATCACTGAATAAAAGGCTTACTTTCCATAAGTAAGAGTTAAGGTTCTGATCTCAATACAAACATTTTAAATTATAAATCCAGTGGGGTGTGAGGGTTGAATAATACACAGGAGAGCAGAGATCTGACTCCCAGATACCCTCCCGAGAGGTTAAGTAATGACAGAAAAAGAATCAGTTCCATGAGTATGTTTCAAGAAGATATTATCAGCTGATACGCTCACTGGGTACCAAACAGCCACAGAGAGGAGAGGGAGAGAAAGAGGGGAGCGGTATAGTAGGAGACACGGCCCCTGCCCTCCAAAACCTTGAATATGAACATGAAGCTGGAATTGACACGATGACGGATTAACACTGCAAGTGAAAATAGCAATAATTCAGGAGTTCAAAGGAGAAGTCACTGCAGTACAAGCACATCGCAGAAAGAACGGGACTTAATGGAAGAAGGGCATCCTTGGAATATGTGATTAAAAGGCTGGAACAAGCATGTCCAAGTCAATAACCAGAAGACGGTGAGTGGATCAGAATGACTGGAAAGGGAAGAAACTAAAACTAAGATTGGAAACGTAGGTTTCGGCCGTACAACAAGGGTCTTAGCCACAGATTAGGACTTGATCTGGGAAGCTGTGAGGAGCTGTCCAGGGTTCTCAAAGACACAGGGATTGAACTGATGAGTGGGGAAGATAAGCAGAAATAAAAAGAACTCTTAAGAGGGTGTTAAAATACCGTAGTGTGAGCTAGTTTTCACAGAAATCTGGGTTTTTAATACCATACGACCATAAGAAGCACCAAAGCTCGGCAGTAAGGAAAAGAGTGTGTTAGTCTAATCCCAAATCAAACACAGCAATAGAAATAGCAAAAGATGGGAATTCCCTGGTGGTCCAGTGGGAGCGAAGATCCTGCAAGCCATGTGGCACAGCCAAATTAAAAAAAAATAGAAATAGCAAAAGACTCTACTATCTGGAGTTCAAGGAGAATCCTGAAACCACCTCTTCTTTAAGAGATTAATTTTTTAAAGTTCATATTTATCTTAATATAAAATGCCTAATAAGCCCCTGTTCTATTTTGTTTTCCTATTCCTTTCTTTTTTGTAACGATCCATTTTGTAAGTATTTACCTAATGTCTTCTGCCATGGCATGGTGACAGCCAAACTTTTTCATTTCCTATTTCTAGCAAAGAAAGAAAACACATAAAGGTAAAGAGCAGAGATTTATTTGGTCAGCGGACTTCTTTGCTCTCCCTCTAGCACACTTAATAGAATAAAGATTTAAAACATATGGAATAATGCTCCAAAATAATTTGCTCATTGCTTCAAAGTACAATAAGTACTCTTAATTAGTAAGCCATAAATTAATATGCTTAAGGAAAGTGGAGGCTATTAAAGAGAAAGTAACTACTATGATTAATGACATCATATGGGCATAGATGCCATGTGGGAATTTAAAAGGAATTTGAGATCCCCTAAGGATTTTGAAGTCATATGTTACATACTGTGTAAGCAACTGAGATACCCATTATTCAGGAGAATATGGCTTGATCTATATTCAAGAAGGCAATTTTCTTAGCAACTTGAGCCCCTTTACCTGAGAAGCTAGACCTATTTTAATTTTATTCTGTGATTTCAGTAAAATTGAACTTTATCAATTAAATCTGAATTAACAAAGTTACACCTAGGGAAAAAAATCTTTAAAAAACACACGTGTGGCTAAAGCATGTTAATTAACACATATTCTGAATATCCTTTCAGATGGACTGAAATCTGAATATCAACATGCAAAGTAAATCATCACCCTAGTGATTTTTGCTTTTGATCCACAAAAGAACAGTCATAGATGGTTGGGTAGCACAGAATCCTCTCAAACTTTTTATGTAATTATAGGAGAATATACAACTGTAAGAATAATCTTAGTGGCATGATTCATTTATATCAAGATCTCTGAACAAGATACCAACCTAGGAAATGTTCTGGGATTTAAGAAGTAAGTCGAGTAAAGGGTTGCTTCAACAAAGGATAATTTGAACATTGCTCAAGGTCAAAGAGACATACACGTGTACAGGTATTTCTGTACGTGCGTGTGCACGTTATTGAGGTATAACTCATATAGAATAAAGTGCACAAATCTCAAATGTGCAGTTCAGTGATTTTTACATATGTATATTCCTGGGAAACCACCAAGATAGGGACTATTATCAACACTTCAGAAGATTCTTCCTGTGCTCTCTCCCAGGTCAAATCATTATCTGACCTCTATCATCATAGTATGATTTTGCCTTCTCTTAACCATCATATAAAAGGAATCATACAACATGTACATATTTGTGTCTGGCTTCTTTGGCTGAACATTAAGACAGTGAAATTCATCCATGTTTGTTGCATGTAGCAATAGTTTGTTCTTTTTAATTGCTAAGAATATACCATCATTTGCTTATCCATTCTACTACTGATGAACATTTGGGTTGTTTCTAGTTTGGAGTTATTACAAATCAAGCTACTATTAACATTCTTCTACAGATATATTTTTTGTGGACATATGCACTGTATTCCGTTTTCTTGATATATACTTTGAACTGCTGGGTCATTAGGAAGGCATATGCTTAGCTTTTGTAGAGTGTGCTAAACAGTATTTCTCCTGAAATATTAATGGAAAAACAAATCACTTTCTTCAACATGCAGAATAATTTGTGTAGTTCTTTCTTCTTTTGTATCATATACATTTAAAGTTATACAGCCTTTAACGTAATGATTCCATTCCAACACAAATAGCAGAATCATCTGGGAAACCTTTTAAAAATAAAGATTCCTCTATGCCTCCACCCTCTGCCAAACAAAACCCTATTGATAGGTGAGAATTTTGAACTACTGCTTTGTGACTTTACTACTGCATTCAAAAGCTATAAATGCAATGAATGGGTTGAGGAGACATTTCTTGAGAAAATTTTTTTTAAATGTTATGCAAGTATAAGGTATTATTATTTTATCTAATTTTAATTCATTTAAATTAGTTTCACCTAGAAGTAAAAACTAAAGTCAGAGGTGTTAATTCACTAGTTTTTTTTTTTTAATACTTGTTTCACTCTCGCTGCATTTCTAATGAAGAAAACAGTTCTTGATTGAATACGGCAATCATTACATCCAAAGAAAATCTGCAAATTCAAGCCATAAGTGTTTTTAGAATTGAAAAAATCCTTTTTAAGAGCACTGATATGGAGCCTCCAAAAGCAGCCACATCATCAGAAACAGGAAAATAAAAAAATAAAGGAAAAAACTCATCTGAGATGAGAAGGTGAAGATTAAGACTCCTTTCAAAAGATAGTGACATTCTGAAATTTGTCACCTGAAAGTCATATACCTCATAAGGTAATGGTCATGAAGACCCAAGGCCTCATGAAAAACTTCTCCACAGCAGACTATTAAATTCTTGTGTGAGGTAAACAAACAAACAGAGCACCAAACCATCTTCCTCTCCTGCCCAGAAATAAGTGCAAAGCTATAAAGAACTTAATTTTCAAAGATGTCATAAAGGCAGGACTGAAAAGAAAGAACCAGGAATTGCCTGGGAAAGGACGCAGGATATACCTGACATAAAACTGACATTAGAAAAGATACAGCTGAAGGCTTATACTGAAGGACCACATGAATGAATGGGTAAAGAAAGACACAAATAAACTTGTACAGTATTACTCCTGGTTTCTCTTTTGGCCATGGAATCAGCAGTGTTTGTCCTGTGAACCTCAGCAATCAAGTAATTTCTATATAATATTAAAAAGACTTACTGAGAAGCAGAGTTTAACAGAATCATTAAACTGGAGCCGTAAATTTAAGAGACCATCCAGGCAAGCTCTTTTTTCAAGATGAGGAGATATGGGTGACACCATAAAAAAAGAGCTCTGCCTAGCACCAGCTCACATTTTCATGCATGGCAATGGGAAGACCAAATGTTTATTAAACCATCAAAATGGGTGGCCAGTGTCCAAGAGGGAGAAGATAGAGGTTCAAAAGTATCCTCTTGTCTGAAAGGGATGCCGAAGCCAAACAAGAACCCACCATTTTCCTGATGGATCAGTGGTTAGAGCACACAATTCCCTTCCAGGACTATTCCAGAGATTCCAAGGATACTGTCATCATCTGTGGTTCTGTTTCTTTTAAGCCAAACAAAGCAACCTGGTACCTTTAATATATAATGTATCAGCTTTAGAAACTGTGGTGTCCTTCGTAAACTACACCAATACCTTATGATGGATCTTTCAACAAGTGCTGACGCTTTCTTCAAAAAAAGGAATATGTTCCCCCAAATGACCACCTTTTTCATCCCAAAGGTTCACATCCACACAACCACGGACACTTGATACTTTCTCGGCCCATCTTAAACACCAAAATCAAGCTTCAGATTCAACATTTCCTTCCATCCTTGGTGATTCCAAATCACAATTAAAGAAATAAAAAGCCTGGCTCTTCTCTTTTAGTCAATATAATCCCCTAAGAGTCCAACTCACAGAACATTCACATAAAATATTAGCTTTATATATTTAGAAGAGATAAACTGAAACAGCAAGGTGATCAATCAATTTTCAATTACATTTGGCATCTGGAGAAGATTATGGGGCATGTACTTACAATCGACATTAGTCATCAAATGAGGGGGTTCACACTTTAAGGATTCCACAAACCCCCAGAGTATGTAAATTAGCACCATTAATCACCAATAAAAGCAATCTTGTTTCTTTGATCAACAATTCATCTAGACATTCTACACTGTTACAGTTTAAAACAAATACACATAGGAATATTTTAAATGCTTCATTTACAGCCAAATGGATGACTATAATTAACTAAAGAACTGCAATTAAACAGATTCATAAAAATAAATTTTTAAAAGGAGTTTATACAGCAGATACCCAAGTGAAAATACATTATGTATAAATACAGACTTCTTTCTTTGTAAGTTCACCTTTAAAACTTTTTAGCACAGGTTACAAAGTTCAGAGTTGAACTCTTAGCACTCCTATTTCATCAATAAAGATCCTTTCTTTATGCTCTAAAAACAAATGGCTAAAACAAATATTTCAAAGCACAGATTTCAGCATGAAATTTAGCTCGCACATTATTTTATACTGGATACTTACTATATCAAACTTCTGAGTGATGTTCCCCTGGACATCCAGTAAATAAACCTTGCCATAATGTGTGCCCAGTGCCAAGAACTGTAAGAAGAACAGAGGGGTACAGGGGTCAGTTTCTTTTCTTTTTTTTTTTTTAAAGGGCATATGCATTTTTTTGTTTTGTTTTGTTTAAAGAAGATATTGGGGGTAGGAGTTTATTAATTAATTTATTTATTTTTGCTGTGTTGGGTCTTCGTTTCTGTGCGAGGGCCTTCTCTAGTTGCAGCAAGCAGGGGCCACTCTTCATCACGGTGCATGGGCCTCTCACTATCATGGTCTCTCTTGTTGCGGAGCACAGGCTCCAGACACGCAGTATCAGTAGTTGTGGCTCACGGGCCTAGTTGCTCCGCGGCATGTGGGATCCTCCCAGACCAGGGCTCGAACCCGTGTCCCCTGCATAAGCAGGCAGATTCTCAACCACTGCGCCACCAGGGAAGCCCCAGGGGTCAGTTTCTTAATGGACCATTCATACACAATTAGTAATAAAACCATTTGCAAAGTCAAGACACTTAATGTGTAAGTGATCTGCGATGTCTTGGAAGATGCACATTCCTTTGAGAAGGCTTGTTTCCAGCTTGGAGGAAATCACAGAACGGGGCCTTCTTTCTTGGGATCATCCAAACTAGCTGTCAGAATGACTCATGAGGACCCTCATCTACTGACAACTAATGGTGTGCATGTGGCCTGTACACAATGCCCTGATGGACTGAGGCAGCAAATTAAAATGCAGCTGTGAACGTACGACCAACCCATGGTTGAACTCAGTGTATGAAGGGAATGATTTGTGAACTCCCCTTAATTTATGGCAACTGTGTAAATCTGTGCTATCATTTAAGTTCAACATACACATACATAAACACACACACACACACACACACACACACACAGAGAAACAACAAAGTAATCTTATTTAGGAAGGAAAATCCATGCCACACTGAGATGCAAAAACTCAGATGTACTTATACTGTCATCGTGAGAATGCCTCTCTAAAAGTAAACGTGTGATATTAAGTGTCAATGTTTATTTTTGAATGCAAAAAAGAAAAAAATCCTTTTCTGTCACAAAAATAACTGCTGAGCTTTGTATTCATTTTATGACATAAAACTAGTTCCTAACTCCCACTGTTTCTTTAATTCTTTGAACTAACCCTAAAGAAATGAGAAGAAACTTTAGGACTACCTGAAATAGGACATGAGATTTCTCTTCCCTTTTATTTCTCTAAGCAGTACTCAGAGAGTTCCAAATTCTCTGTATTTCGTTGCACGTGAACATGCTTCATCGCAACCTAGAATGAAACGCTTAAATTTATAGGCACTACTGAGTTTTTCAGTCAAGCAGCACAATCTTGAAAAAATTAACCTTACAGAAAGTCAAGATTGAAAAGGATTTCTCAGAACGGAATTGCTGAAAATGAAATTTCAGATCAGGCGCTTAAAATATAAAGCTACATTAAAGAGGCGTCACAAAAAGGAAAAGGAGGGGGTTCATTAGAAATTCAGTCCCAGCAATGCCTTTCACTCCTGCAAGGTTGCCTTTTTTTCAGGAAGAAAAAAAAAAGTCCCCCGGGTAAAAAAATCAATACTGGTTAATAAAACATCAGGTGTGCAGACATAACTAGGTATGACGATTCCACTGCACAGGGCTGCCTGAATGCACAAGGTGCCAGGCCGATTACTCATCCAGGGCAGACAACAAGGCTGCTGAAAACAGGATGTCGGGGCCCTGGAAAGGGCAGGGGAAGAGGTAGTTCTGGGGGGGAAATGAGTCTGAATATTTAAACCAAACAGGGCTGTTTCCTCCAAAGCAAAAGAACATTCTAATCAGAAATAGAGGACTCAGAGGGGTGTAATTTCTTCTCCACAGTGACACTCTGACAATATGTGAATAGAAAAATACCACCTAATACTAGCTACAAACAATACTCCATTCTGAGGCCACCTATGGTAAAAGAATAAATGGGTTTTAAAAGCTCACTACACCCAAGTACTCGACAGTATTGACTCTGCTCATAAACACTGTATTTACTTTCTTAGAAAACTAAGGGGGGGACTTTCCTGGCGGTCCAGTGGTTAAGGCTCCACGCTGCCAATGAAGGGGGCACAGGTTCAATCCCCGATCGGGGATCTAAGATCCCACATGTTGCATGGCGTGGCCAAAAGTCAAAAAAAAAAAAAAGAAAAGAAAGAAAGAAAACCAAGAGGGCCAATGCTTTAATACTGGGTCATTCTCTGATATCTCTGTGAAGGCCATTCTTGAACTTCCAATTATATTTTATCAAAGTTTTAAAGGTTCTATACAGAGTACTTTACCCCAAATATTAATTCTTTCCTTTTTTCTTTTCAAAATTACTAGTTTAATTCATTTAATACTTAAGACAGAAAGGAAACATAAAATAATTATTTTGATTGTATGATTTCAACCTAAAACTATAATTACTTTAGAACACCTTTGAAAAAAAAATGCAGTGGTTTTTATGATAAGCTACCTTTTGTTTAGGAAAACATTTCATCATTTGGATTAGATAAATTATTGTTGCTCCCTTTTAGAAATAACTTTATGTGCTCTTAAAACAATCAAGTTTGATAAGGCAATCGTATAGTTCTTAAAATTTTAACTACCAAAACTATTAATAAGTCATACTTTCATTTGCTAATGAAAGTTTTTAAGTTGCTTTTGACTACTTAAAATACAAGAAAAAAATGCAGAATTGGCCACAAATCACAAATATAAATATAAATCCTTTAAATATGACCCTCCTTCCAGACATGAAAAGCTTTGTGCTTTTGTAACTACTGAATTTTTTTTCTTTTAACCTGAGAGCACTTAAAATCCAGCATAGGCAAAGAATAAACATAATTTAATTAGTCCCTTTCCTGTTTAAATACAGAAACTTGACTCATTTTATAAACTATCATTTGGGCATTGAATCCTTCTGAACCATACACTAGCATAACAGCTTTTCCTTTGAACAATTGGACTTTTTGTAAGTAAACGGGTAGAAGAAGCAACAAGCAGTCTTTTGGACACCACGAAAGAAACAAGAAGGAGCACATTTCAAATGTGTTCAGCTGTATAGTAATATCTATGTTTCACCTAGCACTTTACAGCATTCTAAGCATTAGAGCATGGACTGCCTTCAATTACACATAAGGAAATAAGTTCTGGGAGTTGATGTGACTTCCCCGGAGACAGTCAATGAGTGGCAGAGCTAGGGCCAGAATTAAGAGCTAAAATTCTCTCAACTGGATCAGAAGCCTGGTAAATAGAAACATGAGCCTCACATCAAAGTGCATGTTCTCAAACTTAGTCTGACTACAGTTCCCACCGTCAGGCTCCTTGGCCAAGTTGGATTAAGTATGGTGTTAATAAAGTTTGACCTCTGGGGAGGCAAACTTTGTTCTCCTTTTCATCAATTTGGTGGTTTATTCAACACGCACACACACACACACACAAAGCACCTATGATATGCTTAGACAATAAGCACGTATGACTTAAAAGGATGACGGTAAAATGATGGAGACAGAAATAAAAAACTGAGTAAGATTAAATTTTTAGAGTATGCTTTAAAAGTAAGTACAATTGACTCGTGAACAACACAGGTTTGAACTGGGAGGGTCCACTTAGACACAGATTTTTTTCAATAGTAGATAGTTGGCCTCTGAACAATCTGGGGGGCGGTTAGGGGCACCCACCCTTCCTGCAGTTGCAAATGTGCATATAACTTATAGTTGGCCTTCTAGATCCACGGTTCCTCCAGATCAGTGGTTCTACAGCCACAGATTCAACTAACCAGGGACCGTGTAGTATTTACTACTGAAAAAAATCCGTGTATATGTGGACCCCATGCAGTTCCAATCCGTGTTGTTCAAGGGTCAACTTTGAAGGAGGAGTGTTAGACAGTAGACACTGAGGCAGATGGGGCAGGCTTGTGGTAAAGACCATTTTAGGCAGCATGGATACAACTTGCACAAAGGCATGTAGTCACATAAAAAGCAGGACAAAGGCAAAAAATTACAAATAGTTTTATATGGTGGAAGCATCCAGGGCAGGAGACAGGCAATGAGATTGGCAAGGTTGGTTAAGAGGTGACTTCTGAATTTTATTTTTTAAACTTTTCAGACTTCATCTTGCGTGTAATGAGAGCCATTGAAGAGTTTTATTTATCTATCTATCTATCTATCTATTTATTTATTTTGGCCGCGATGAGTCTTTGTTGCTGCGCGTGGGCTTTCTCTAGTTGCAGCGAGAGGGGGCTACTCTTGGTTGCGGTACGCAGGCTTCTCATCGAGGTGGCTTCACTTGTTGCGGAGCACAGGCTCTAGGCAGACGGGCTTCAGTAGTTGTGGCTCGCGGGCTCTAGAGCACAGGCTCAGTAGCTGTGGTGCACGGGCTTAGTTGCTCCGCAGCATGTCGGATCTTCCCGAACTAGGGCTTGAACCTGTGTCCCCTGCATTGGCAGGCGGATTCTTAACCACTGCGCCACCAGGGGATATTTATGGAGAGATGAAAGGTAACAAAGTGAGTGTGTTTGGGGGGAGGGAGTGTGTCCAAATCATGAAGACACCAGGAAGCCAATACAGAATTCTAGGAAGGGGGAGTGCATGATCAGATCTGAATTCCTGGAAGATTATTTCAGTAGAAAGAAGTGTTATAAATGGACTAGGATGAAATCAGATCTGAAGGAATCTAGATTGGTTCACGGTGTGTTCATTAGTTCCAGGGAGAAATGATGAATGCCTGTATTAAAAGATCTTTGACTCAGCCTGGGAGTGGACTCAAGCAGGTGACATGGGGGTAGAAGCCAGGCAGAAGAGATGCTGTGAGTAAGAAGAGTCAGGAGTTGCTGCCAGTGCATCGCACCTGTGGCAGAAAGTGGTCAGATATGGGGCCAATCACACAAGGAGATAAGATCTCAGAGGACCTTAAACACCACATGAAGGAGCTCAGACTTTTATTTACTGGATGATGAAAATCAGATCTGGGTAGAAAAATGGGAGGCACACGAGTACAGCCAGGAGAAGATGAGGGCCTTGGCTAGGGCAGGGGTGGTGAGAGAACCACCAGGACTTAGGGAGTGACTGGGCGGAAGGGGAGAAGGAGTCAGCTTTGGCTTAGGTGATGCCACCAAATGGGGCAGAGAACCCAAAAACAACAGAGGCAAGGGAAGGAAGGGAAAAGAAGATGAGCTCATTATGGACATGGTGAGTCTCAGGTATAAACAGAACCAAAGGTAGAGCTGTGTAGGAGGCACCTGGATAAATAAGCACGCTATTCTTGGAAGGGTCAGGGTGGAGGTGGCCACAGAAATCATGAAATTTAAATATCAAGAAGAGTACACATTTGGTCTTCCCTGGTGGTGCAGTGGTTAAGAATCCACCTGCCAATGCAAGGGACATGAGTTCGAGCCCTGGTCCAGGAAGATCCCACATGCCGCGGAGCAACTAAGCCCGTGCACCACAACTACTGAGCCTGTGCTCTAGAGCCCGCGAGCCACAACTACTGAAGCCCGAGTGCCTAGAGCCCGTGCTTGGCAACAAGACAAGCCACCGCAATGAGAAGCCCACACACCGCAACGAAGAGTAGCCCTCACTCGCCACAACTAGAGAAAGTCCGCATGCCGCAACGAAGACCCAACACGGCCAAATAAATAAATTCATAAAAAAAAAAAAGAAAAATACACATTTAGAAGACATGTGGCCAGTGGACCAAATCTTGGGAAAACCAACATGTAAGGGAAAAGTAGAGGTGAAAGAAACTGAAAGGAAACCAGAAGGGAATAACAGAAGTGATCAAGAAAGTGATAAGAAAATGGTGTCATGATAAGGAAGTCTTAAGAAAGGTGAGATCCACAGTGTCAAAAGCATCGAAATTTCCACAAATTGGTGAATGAACAAAGTGTGTTCTGTTCATACACTGGAATATTATCCAGCAATAAGGAGGAATGAAGTGCTGATATGTGCTCCATCACAAGTGAACCTCAAAAACACGATAGTAAGTGTAAGAAGCCAGACACAAGAGACCAAACAATGTTTGACTCCATGTATATGAAACATCCAAAAAAGGCTCATTCATAGAATCAGAAAGTAGATCAGTAGTCACATGGGGCTAGAGTTATGTCTGTTCCATGACATAGCCTGATCGCTAGGAGAGAAGGCAGGAAATGAGGGGAGGTGAAGTAAAGAAGTGGACTAAAAGGTCCTTGAGCAGGAGGAAGAACAGCTCCTGTGGGGAAGGATGGGCGTGGATTCAGATGAGCTGGGAAAGGGGTCAGGAATTGAGGCTGATCATGCTCGGTAGTTTCCATTTTCTTAATTAAATAGAAATGAGATCATCCTCTGAGAGTGAAGGGATTGTGGCTGAAGAGGCGGATTGGGGACCAAAGGAGCTGATGAAGGACAAATAAATATCAGCCCTTTCAGTGGCATGTGCACCTCGGCACGCAACATGTACCAGCACATGGCGGGCAGCTTTGGTCATCTGAGCACTGACTCGGAGCTGAGAGTGTAGCTGGGGGGCACATGAGGGTCAGGGCCATTAGAGAATTGAATCTGCTGGTAAAGTTAACTTAGGATAGTTAACCACTTGACAAAAAGAAAGAGAAAGAATGGATTAGAGATCAGGGCTCCATAAAGTCACAAAACAGGGTTAGTGGGAAGACAAACACAATAGCTGCAAGGAAAAAAGGATAAGAGAGCATTGCCCAAAAGATCCTCAAGTCCCAGGGACGGACACCCTCTAGAGTGTGGCCTTAAGGGTAGAGAGATGAAACAGGGCCGAAGGAGGGGGTTTCTGGAAAAACAGAACAGACAGCACATATCCTACTGCCGTGCTGAGCAAGTGCAGGAATCTGTTTACAATGGAATGAAATCGGTAGTAAAGGGGAACTGGGTGGCGGTAAGGAGGAGGATGGGACAATACTGCTGGTAACAAAGGGATAAAGCCAGGAGATGGATCAGAGCTGGGGGTCTGCCTTTTGTGGAGGTACCAAGGCTCACTCACAGGGCTGATAGGGAAGACAGCAATGGGTGAAACTCCCTGGCCTCTGATATTCCAATTATGACCCAGATTGTTTTGGTCTAAGAACGGGCTAAGCGTCCTGTATAGTACTTAGCCTGGATTCAGAAAGTTGGTGGGGGGGCTTTGTTATAGCGAAGACCCAGATGTGGAAATCTATTCATTCATTCATATAATAGATAAGTAATCATCTGGGGCCTTGCTGCTGATTCCTAAGGCCTCCAATGGAATCTCTTCTACTTTCATGAAAGCAATGAGCTCCACAATACTTCTCATCTTAACACTTTCCTACTCTACTACTTAAGAGCTGAGGAATTAAGCGCTAGGGTTTCCGAGAACCACTTGCTACAAACCTTTCACATCCATCATTGTCTGAATCCTATTTGATATACCCTTGCAGTGGGTGGTGTATGTGTACAAATACATTTATATAATATCTCTGGTTGTTGTTTTGGTTTTTTGTTGGCAAGAAAGGAGAGAGGAAGAATGGAAAGGAGACACAATTACTGTTAAAAAAAAAAAAAAAAAAAAAACACCATGCAAAGCACCCAGACACCAAAGTATCAACAAACTTACCACAGAAACAACTCACAGCAGAATCCTCTACATGGGTCACCTTACCTTGTCGTGGACTGTCATGCAGCTAGCGGCATCCTTCTGAAGGATTTCAGTTACCCCATTGGAGAGCCTTTCATACTTCAGTTTGGGCTCCTCTTCACTCTCTTCTTCCTGCACAGAGAGCAGAGAACATGACAGCCCTCGAGGACTTATTTGAAAGACTCAAAACACACATTGTAAGGGGGAACCAGAGATGGTTCCCTCAATGACTGTCAGCAACCCAACTACAGCTAAAGGTTAAGATCCTCATGTTTCATTTTTCCAACTGGTCTATCAACTGCTACAATTTCAATGGCAGAATAAATTCAAAAGCTGGAAAGAGGACTATATATACTCACTGTTGACAATAGTCAACTTTAGCATATTAAATACAATACTGTCTGTCCGACTATGCAGACAAAGTCAATAAATAGCGTATGGGCAAAATACTTGTCAGTGTGCCCTCATGGACATAAAACACAGCAGTGAGATAGGAATATAATAAACCTCTAAAAGACATGAATTTTGCATTTCAAGATTACAAGTATTTTGTCAGATTTGAGAATATCTCATGTTAATTAGAAAAATATAATTATAAAAATTAAGTCAAAGTGAAAGAAAATTAGAAATTTTATATAAAACAAACTATATATTACTCTTCAGAAAAAATATTTTAATATTTATTTTAAATAACTGGTAAACCATGAACAGTCATTATTTATTTAGTTTATGTTAGAATATTCACTGTTGACTCTCATTGTTATGTTAGAATATTCACTGTTGACTCAATCATTTTATATGTATTCAATATTATCACTAACTTTATATGTTCAATTTCACTGTTGATACAGCATCATAAGACATCCTTAATCCTCAGAGTTATAAAATAAAGTTAGGAATCTATGTTGACCATAATGGCCATGAATTAATAAATCAAGGTTATAAAAATTATTACAATGATTCAGAAAAATATTCCATTTTACTTCATCAGTATGTAATGAGAAACAAGAAAATATGCATATACCAACATCTATGATTGGATAAAGCTGGCCAAAAGAGAAGTTCACAAAAATAATCTAATCATTGACATTTCCTTCAAAAATAATTGTGTAGTCCTCACCTTCCAGCTAACATTTGGGTAGTCTGAGGCATATCAATGTTCTCACCTAGAATAACTAGGAAGGCTTAATGAACTATAGAGAAACATCACTCTAAGTCATCAATTAAAGGGCTGCTGAGGCAACCTGAACTAGAAGAGTCAGGATTCCAAGAGAGTGAACAAACCATGGAGAGGTGAGCTGGCATTCTACAGCCATTCTTTATGGAGGCATTTATCAACAAGAGGCTGAGAATCTCTGCCTGGAAAGATGGTCACTACTGGGAGGATGGAAAACAGCAAGGCTTCTGGTACTTATGGGGACGGGGGACGTGATGGGCTAAGACCCCAGTGGAAGACAGAGGCAAAGAAGTGAGTTTGTTACACAGCCACTTTTCCCCAAAGGACAACTGTGAATTTCCAAAGCTACATAAGGTATGAGACAAAAATGCTAAACAGAAAGCCTCAAAAATGCAAACTCACTGCCTTGATATGCTGGGAAGGGAAGAATTAGAGTTCAGGAGCCATCGGGAAATGAGATCCTGGTGAATACCACAGGCTCTCATTTGGGACTCCTGGTCCCCAGGGGATAAGCACAATAGCTTCCCCAAACCTCTGTCTAGCTTCGACTCAGTTCAATCCCTGACTAGAGTAAGGTACATAACCCTCAACCCATCTGTCCAGTAAAGGAAAGGTTGACCCCTTGGAAAAAGAATATTATGGGGACTTCTACAATTCTTCACTTACAATACCGAGAATTCAATAAAAAATTACCAGGTGCACCACAAGACTGGACCAAATGACTGAAAATCAAGGAGAAAAAAATATTGTAAAAACAGACCCATGGGTGACCTACTAACTGGAGTTAGAAGAAAAGGACTTTAATATAACTATAACTAGTATGTTCTGGAAGGAAGGAAGGAAGGAAGGGAGGGAGGGAGGGAGGAAAAGATGAATAAGACAGATGAAAAGGGAGATTTTCAACAGAGAATTGTAATCTGTAAAAAAGAATCAAATGAAAATTTTAGAACTGAAAAATATAACTGAAATTAAGAAGGCAATAGATGGCTCAACAGAAGATTAGCAAAGCAGAAGACAGGATTAGTGAGATGGAAAACAGGTCAAAAGATAGCCAAAGGGGGGACTTCCCTGGTGGTCCAGTGGGTAAGACTCTGTGCTCCCAATGCAGGGGGCCCAGGTTTGATCCCTGGTCAGGGAACTAGATCCCACTGCATGCCACAACTAAGAACTCCACATGCCACAACTATGAGTCTGCATGACACAACTAAGACCCGGCACAGACAAAATAAATAAATAGATACATAAATATTTTTTAAAAAGATATCCAAAGGGAAGGCCAGAGAAAGAAAATGTATGGAAAATACAGAAAAATTATATGTAATATGTGGAACACGGGGAAAAGGGCTAACATACTTTTCAACACAATCCCACAAGGATAAAGAAAATGGGAAAATGGGAGGGAGGAAAGACAGGAAGAACACTTACAGAGGGAACAACTGAGAATTTTCAAAACTTATAAGACATCAACCCACAAGTTCAAGAAGCTCTGCAAACCCAAGCAAGAAATATGAAGAAAATCACACCTAGGCTCATCACAGTAAAAAGAAAATTATGTAAAAGAAAAATGACTTGCAGAGTAGTAAGTACTGAGCCTCTTAAAGATTATAATACTAATAAACAGTCACACAGAGACCACAAACTCAGATGCTTACAGAAGTCTTTACCCCTGGAGCAAAGACCTGCAGCTTCACATGGAAAGGGGCTAATTTCTGGTTAAACAGAAAGGATGAGATATATCAAACATCATGCTACAGACTTAAGAGGTATCTCATTTCATCCTGACTTTAAAAAAATTATGGAGAGTTGAATATCATTATCCCATTTTACAGATTTTCAGTAAAAACTGATGATCAGAAATTTTAGGTAATTTCCTTAAGATACACAGTGGGTAGAAAGGAAAGCCAAAATTCAAATTCAGTTATGAATGCTCTAATGTCAATGTCTTGTATAAAAACTGCTATAAAAATTACACTACAAATCACAACAGAAGCCTCCATAATTTTCATGCCTACAACATAAACTATGTGATCAATAGGAATTGCTTAAAAATGTGTTTCTTTAGCAGGTGCATTAGTTATCTATAGATGCATAACATATTATTCCAACATTTACCGACTTAAAACAACAATAAATATGTATTATTTAACTGAGTTTCTGTGGGTAAACAATACAGAAGTGGCTTTGGCTGGGTGGTTCAGATTCAAGATCTTTTATGGGGTTGCAGGGAAGGTGTGAGCTGGGCATCTGAAGAATTGACTGGGGTTAGAGTACTGGCTTCCCAGATGACTCATTCAAATGGGTGGCAAGTTGGGGCTGGCTGTTGGCAGGAGGCTTCAGTTGCTGGCCTCCTCGACTTCTCCAAAGGGCTGCTTGAGTGTCCTTAGGACGTGGCAGAGGTGGCTTCCCCAGAGTGATATGCACAGTGGAAACCCTAATGTTATATATGACCTAGCTTCAGAGGTCACACACTGATGCTTCTGCAATATTCCGTTGATCATGCAGGCCAGCCGAGATTCAGTGTGGGAAGGGAGGACACAAGGGCAGGAATAGTAGGAGGTGAGGATCACCAGGGGCCATCATGCAGACTAGCTACAAGAACAGTAGTAAAATTTTAAGAGCAATAAACCTGGTTTAATTTAAAAAATCAATATTCCATGTCTACTGATGAGCTGTCTTAAATTTTCTTCTCCAAGTATACACAAGCTATTAGTTGGTTATTTAGTAAAAGGGTGTTAAAATCAAAGATGGTCTACCTACTATTAACTTTCCACGAAGAACTCTAAGAACTAACAGCCACAAAAGGAAGTATCATGTTCATGGTTCTTTAAAAGACCTACCCTTCTTTAAAAAGGTAACTGCGATAATCACCCCAACCCAAGGAGATGCTACATGTCCAAAAGTGACCTGTTGTTAAAATAAAATATCAAATAGCTAATTAACCAAGTCTTAAAAAACTTAGAAAAAAGAAAATTAGAAAAAGCAACAAATAAACACTTCTACTTATGTATCTACAAGCAAGAAACAGAAATCATTTCAAAGCTAACACTAAATGTAGCAAAGGCAGGATGTGTGCATTCTGAAGTAAATGTGTTAAATAAAAATTGAATCCTGAATGTTAGTCTTTATAATAAGATGTCACATGTTGTTCAGGTCTAGACATCAAATGTGCATCCAATGGGAAAAGTTAATTCTAGCCTCTTGACTATTTTGCATAAAAGCACTCATCCACGGACCATTAGGTAAAGTTATGGTAAATAAGGTTTGCCTGTCTTATTTATAAGTGAAAACTAAATAATTTCTCTCACATAAATATACAAAAATAAATACTTTCACAGCACAGTTCACTGAAGCATTTGTGCTAGGCTTCGAAAACCATAAATAAAATGAAAACTCCAATATTAGGCACTTGACGTAGCATTTCACGCTTTTCTGACAGGTATCTTTTATGTTAAGTTAAAAGTGGGGTAAAGGTGAATTTTTAAAGGTGTTTTCTGCTTGCTGTAAACAAAGAAAATGGAAAGTGATTCAAAAATACATCACGGAGGTTATTCCACTGCTGCAGACTATATATCACATTTTAAATTAAAAAAATTTTAAAAAAACAGGTAGATTTCAGAGTTTCACTGTAAAAATAAACAGAAAAAAAGACTTTCATGCAATTTGAACTTCCATGGAAAACAACCCAGTGTTAATAAAAAGCAAATCAATAATTTTTGTTAAATTTTAATAATCTTGCAAGCCTACAAATAAAACCATCAACAGTCTGAGTTGAGATGACAGTTAACTGCGTTTCTATGACAACCTAGAGGAATAGTACAAGTCCTGACTTGCAGCTAAGCGAAGATATGAACAGAGTGACATTTACCCATACAAGAAAAATCTGCAGCTTTCCTTTAAAAAGAATCAATTCCTCAACTAACATGGATTTTCACTAAGTGTACAGCACTTTTAATTAAAGACAGGTCCTTTAGATCATCCTATAGGACTCTAAAACACTATCTGAAAATAAATTTCTTATCACGGTCATTTTTTACTGAGTTTTGAACTTAAAAGCGAAAAAATTCCTTTTGGGGACAACAGACTAAGGCAATTAAAGATTTCTGCTCAAAAACTATTTAGTAATTTGTAACTAGCACCACAGGGTAAATTTACACATAGGAAGTCCCGCCACCTAACTTATTGACTTATGTAACCAACGAGAATATTGTACTTTTCACCTGATAATTTAAATTTTGTGTACAAGAAAAAATAGTTTGGTGTTTATAACCAATTTTTCATACTGTTTTAACTCTATCCACATCTTTCACACATCAGTACATTTTTTTTTTTTTTTTGCGGTACGCAGGCCTCTTACTGCTGTGGCCTCTCCCGTTGCGGAGCACAGGCTCCGGACGCGCAGGCTCAGCGGCCATGGCTCACAGGCCCAGCCACTCCGCGGCATGTGGGATCTTCCCGGACCGGGGCACGAACCCGTGTGCCCTGCATCAGCAGGAGGACTCTCAACCACTGTGCCACCAGGGAAGCCCCACATCGGTACATTTTATGTACCACTGTGACAATTCAAATGAAGACCTGAATTTTATTTAAAAAAAAAAAAAAAAAGTGTGTCATGAATTCAGGGGGTTCACAGAAAGATCATTACATTTTCTACTGTTCCTATTAATATAGAACTTAAAATGTTATTTCTGGATATCAGTTCTTTGTTAAAATACAGTTTTGTCTTGTTTGGGTTTTTTTCACAAAACAAAATGATACTAGATACACTGAAGGAGTGAGCTGAGATATTTACAAAGTCCAAGTTAAGTGAGTGGAGAATATCACCAGTGGAGCACTCCTGGACAATTCACAATCTCACTCTATGGACATGTCCTTCATCACATCCAGCCTCACCTATGAGAAAGACCTCAGTTGAACCTCTAGGAGTTTTAATAAGATGAATGGATTAGTTGATCTCATCATCAACTACATCTGACCAGGGGCAAATCCTTTTAATAAATATCCAATGTTTTCAAGCTAGATACAATAGGGAACACTAACATCCTCAAAAACAAAACAAAACAAAACAAAATTCTCATTGTCTAAAAAAAAAACAGTCTGAACTTCCACAGGAAAAAACCAAGTCTTAATAAAAAGCAAATCAATAACCAGCCATCAGTCTGAAAGTATAAAGGCTTTCTTCCTTGAGAACATTGTCTCTAGAATTCTAGTTACTTTAATAAGAATTGAAATACTCAAAATTGGTAGTCACCCTTATAAGTTTAAAGTATTTTTAAAAAGCTATCAAAATCTAGTGTCAGACATTTGAACTTTAGAAAATTTGTATTTGAAACCATTTTCTCTCTTAACAAATAATTCACTTCATAAGAAGCCCCATGATATATTAAAATATTTCTTTTTGATCACTATTTATTAGAGGAGATAGACAGAGAAGAAAAAAATAAAACACAGTAGGTGCCAGATACAAATAAGAATTTTTTAAAGCATAATTGAAATTACACTGTAAGTCAATCAAAACACACAAGTCGCAAAAACATAACTAACAAATTTTTAAGGAATAGAACTATTCACTACAACAGTAACTGCATCAACTTTACTATCAACAAAGGTAATATAAATAGTCAAGAACTATTTATTATTGTGCATATGCGTTTATTTGAAACTGTAACTTTACCAATAAACGTACATGGGCAATAAAGGACATCTCCACCTATGTCATATCAATCTGGAGCTTTTCCAGAAACAGTAGAAGAGGCTTATGATTAGAAAAGCTGTATAAAAAAGACGAACTGTAAGACTCAATATTCATCAAGAAATTAGGACCTTTTTATTAACTTTGTATTTGCCCCCTCCCCAAATGACTGTCACCTCCTTAAAAGGGCAAGTGCCACTACTGACTGTTATAGGTGACAGTTCTATTACAAAAGGATGATTTTACTTACACAAAAAGATGACTATCTGGTAGGGAAGATGGCTTCATATAGCCTTCTAAAATGTCAAAACCTATCAAGAAAACTAAATAAACAAGCCAAGAGAGTAACTTCTGGTTTCCATTAATAACACAAGGTATTACAGCTGCCTCAATGACCAAACTTTTTAAGAAACTGACATGGAGATAATGGAATTCATCTACAATAAAACAACTGTGGTCAAAGCTCCCAGGATGCCTTTCCATCAGACTGGTGACAGACAAGCAATTACATTCTTAAATGAATGCAAATAATGTTGTTCCATTTTTTACTTTCAAGCAATACTGCTATTATTGAAAACACATATTAATCAAAAACAAGTAGCTGAAATTAGGAGCCGATAAATGTAATCTAGATGACATGGGTCTAACTTTTTCATATAGATAGAAAATTCCGATGAGTCTACTCATATGCATATATTATTTTTTAAAGCTTAAAATGCATATGGTTAAATAAGTAGTATTCAACTGGAGGTAATTTTGCCCACCCCCCAAGTCATTTACTTGGCAATGTCTGGGGACATTTTTGTTGTCACAACTGAATTGGGGGAGAAGATGCTACTGGTATCTAGTGGGGTAGAGGCCAGGGATGATGGTAAATATCCTACAGTGGACAGGACAATCTCCCGGAACAAAAAATTATCTGGTCCAAAATGCCAATAGTGCCAAGGTCAAGAAACCCTGGGTTAAATAAATTTCACAAGATCAAATATGACAGAGACCCTAAAATCTGTTTTCAAAGACGATTTAATAACAAAGGGAAAGGTTCTCAAAACGTCTTATTAGGTGAACAAGGAGGTCATAAAAGCCTGCTTTGCGTGATCCAAGTGTTATTGAAGAAATTCATATACACATGTGGGGGGAAAATGAGAAGAATAAACACCAAAATATCAATAGTAACCTCCCTAAGCTTCGGTTTCTTCATCTGTAGAATGAGAGTGATAACAGGACTCCCATCACAGGGTTGCTGTAACCATTACAGAAGATGGCAAATAAAAATCATTACTGTGATCTACTGCCAATATTTTCTAAACTTGCTAAAATCAATATGCATTATATTTATTATAGAATTATTATATTTATATATTTTTACAACCACTGTTCAACATCCTCTTCAAAATTTTGTATCTACTGAACTAAGATTCTTTTTTTGTTTGTTTGTTTTTTGCGGTATGCGGGCCTCTCACTGTTGCGGCCTCTCCCGTTGCAGAGCACAGGCTCCAGACGCACAGGCTCAGCGGCCATGGCTCACGGGCCCAGCCGCTCCGCGGCATGTGGGATCTTCCCGGACCGGGGCACGAACCCGTGTCCCCTGCATCGGCAGGCGGACTCTCAACCACTGCGCCACCAGGGAAGCCCCTGAACTGAGATTCTTATCTCTTAAAGCTGCTCTCCTTCCTGTTTAACACTTTGACTAGAAAAGTGAGAAAAAGTTGAGCCTCTAATCATTGAAGAGCTCTACTTGAGATTCACAAGATATGCAGTCTTCATAAACCCTGATCTCTCTTTTGCTCTGTAGTATCAGAATTTCATGTTCAATTCAAGGAGGAATTTATATTGGGAAAGCGCTAAGAATATAGAGAGGAGGGGGGAAAATGAGAAAAGCAAATAAGCTTTTCATTTCCTTCCAGCCATATGGAATAACCTGACCAATCTTCAAGATATGCCATTCAGGTGCACAATTTCCGCCACTAAAGCCAACAAAACCCTCTTTTCCTTTCTTCCCAATACCCCTTGGTGATCCCAAGAGCCTCAGAAGCAGGGTTTATGCCTTTTCACTGTTCTGAACTTCACCTAACAAAACCGTGGGTACCTAACAAAGGCCAGTGAAAACACAAGTACATCGTTAACGGCAGACCGAGTTTAGGAAGAAGCTTTTCTGAGACATGCTCATTTAGATTTCCACACAGGAAAATCCAAATCATAGAATAGCAGCCAAAAGGAACCTCAGAGATCATCAAAATTATGGGTTATCTTACAGACATGGGGAGGGGAGGGGATGGGGAGATGGAGATACCAAACAAAGGCAAAGAGCAGCAGACAGTAGTAGTAGCAACAGAGGTCCCACAAACTCAATGTTCATGACAAATTTACATTTATTTTATTTATTTATTGTTTTTGGTACACGGGCCTCTCACTGTTGTGGCCTCTCCCATTGCGGAGCACAGGCTCCGGACACGCAGGCCCAGCGGCCATGGCTCACGGGCCCAGCCGCTCCGCGGCACGTGGGATCCCCCCAGACCGGGGCACGAACCCATGTCCCCTGCATCAGCAGGCGGACCCTCAACCACTGCGCCACCAGGGAAGCCCACATTTATTTTTAATTTCTATGTTTATTGTTATATTAAAAAGTAAAATGCCACAGTTCCTTGAGATTATTTTTTGTCTGTGAGGAGATTAAATACCTCTCAAGCATCTTTCAATTGGTCATTCCCTATTCCAGGTGCAAAGAAGCACCTGGCTAGCTAGCCCCACCAAAGCCTCTGACAGCTTCTCAATAATTTCCATGAAGAAACAGATACAGATAAAAGCCCCACATAGCAATAAAAATTAAGATAAACCATTACCAAAGTCAAGGAGAAACTGATACGTATGTTGAACATGAACTCATGACACATCTTGATTTGGTTCATGAAAAAGTAACCCACCTGAACAAAATGTAGAAAGATGCTTTTGGCTCTCCCACCAACGCTCCAGGCCCATGACTCAGAGCCTGCCCCATTCGACAGAGCGGACACCCACCCCACCCATTAGGGATTGTTTTTCTCCAGAAGGAGGTGACTATCTACAGCTTCTGCCCACTGTTTCTCTACACTTTCAACCTTAGCCACCATCTGCTTACATCGCCCTCCTATGGGCAGAGACTATAAGTCCCTAACAGCTGGATAGTGCATTACTGACAGTCTGGGAGTTCCAGCTGTAAGCACTGCAGGACCGAGAAAACACTGGCATAAGGAAGGTGGGTATTGCAGGGAGCCAGAGAACGCTAATAAAGGTAAAAGCAAAAATGCATTAATAAACCAGAATACGGAATAATGAGTAAGTCCAAGGGTTAGCACTTTTTAAAGACAAACAGAATAAGATAACCACCGTACACACTGACAAAATAAAAATCATCAAAGTACTACCTACCTCCTGCAGAAAGGTACCTAGCCTAGACTGTTTTAGCAGCAAGTTCTATTAAAAACCCTCAAAGAATAGAAAATTCCTAAGTTATTTAAACTATCCCACGACACTGAAATAAACACTTCCTAACTCATTTTGAAAAGGGAGCATAACTGTAATATCAAAACTCCTGAAGAATACAACAAAGGAAAAAAAAGAAAAAAACAGAGTTCAGTTATCTGATGCAAGAATGTAAATGTAAAAATTCAAAATAGAATATCATAAAGCAAACTCTGCATATATTAATAGAAAGCTTGGTGATCATATCGATCAAATATTGTAGAACTGCAAAGACTGGCTATTAAGAGATCTGATTTCATCATCTGATAGGTCAAAGTAAAAGCCCCAAAGGCCCACACTGACAGATACAGAAACAGCATTTATAAAATTAAACACTCATTTCTGATTTAAAAAAAAAAACAACTTTCAGTAAATAGAGATCTAATATCACTTTATTTTTCAAAACTGATTTAGAAATTTCAGCCAAGGTGAAAGACAAGAAGATGAAAAACAATAAATGTAGCATTGTTAGGATGGTAGTTGAAGATGTATGGAAAAAACAAAACAAAGTTTATAATGATGAATTTTGTGTCAACTTGACTGGGCCATGGAGTGCCCAGATATTCAGCAAATCATTATCCTGGGTGTTTCTGTGATGTGTTTTTGGAGGGCAATAACATCTAAATTGGTAGACTGAGTTAAGTAGATTGCCTTCCCCAGTGTGGGTGGGCCTCACCAAATCAGTTGAAGGCCTAAATATACCCTCTCACCGAGTGAAAGAGTTCTTCCTGCCTAACTGTCTTGCAAGTGGGTGACTTCTTTCCTGTCTTAGGATTTGAACTGAAACATCAGCTCCTTCTGGGTCTCCAGCTTTCTGACTCACCCTGAAGGTCTTGGGACTTGCCGGCTCCATAATCACGTGAGCCAGTACCTTATAATAAACCTTTCTCTCTCTTCTAGATCCTACTGGTCTCTCTCAGATCCTCTCTCTCTCTCAAATCTCTCCTGCTCTTCCCCCCTCCCCCCTCCCTCTCTCTCAGCTCCTGTTGGTCCTAAATAGAGCCCATTGGTTCTGTTTCTCTACTGAACCCTGACTAATACACAGCTCTTGCCAAGCCAGAGAGAGCTGGCCTGGGCTGCTGGCCCCCTTCCCCCAAATCAACCCTGAAGATTGTATACAAATGATAGGAAGGAGGGATTCCAGAATAATATCCCTGAGTGAGAAACCATGGAAGCAAGTGAAATCATCTAGAAGGGGGAGCTGTTAAGACCTGATGCTCACCTCTCCCCCACAATGCCTAACTGGGAGGTTTCGCTGCTCCTTTCACTACAGAAATCAGCAGGAACAGCCGAGCCCTTGCAAGGGTGAGGACTGACCTGCATTCACTCCTCTGGCTTCTAGCCTTCCGCCACCAAGTGGAGATTACCTCCTCCCAGGGCTGCTTCCCTGTAGATTTACCTCAAGGGCACTTTACAAAGGCTCAGAAGACTCTCAGAAACTCCCACACTGAAACATAGTTTTCGAGGACATATCCAAATAGAAAGCAAAAATCTAGGAGATGCTGTAAGAGATACGAGAAATAAGAATGATCAAAAAAATCTTGGTAAAGGGCTTCCCTGGTGGCACAGTGGTTAAGAATCCGCCTGCCAATGCAGGGGACACGGGCTCGAGCCCTGGTCCGAGAAGATCCCACATGTCGCGGAACAACTAAGCCCGTGCGCCACAACTACTGACCCCGTGTGCCACGACTACTGAAGCCCGCGCACCTAGAGCACGTGCTCCGCAACAAGAGAAGCCACTGCAATGAGAAGCCCGTGCACTGCAACGAAGAGGAGCCCCTGCTCGCTGCAACTAGAGAAAGCCCGTGTGCGGCAACGAAGACCCAACGCAGCCAAAAAAATAACGTAAAAATGTTTTTTAATTAAAAAAAAAATCTTGGTAAAGTTCACTAATGTCATTTGTTAACAAAGGATAGGGGAAGAAAGGATAGAAAGTTATTCAAAAATCTACTGGAATTCAAAATCAACTGGGCAGTCACAAAATAAGCTAAAATAAAGTTTTCTTATGCCAGTTGTACCATACACAGTCCTCATACACTGGACAAGTTACTTAAAACCTCAGGTACCTCATCTTTTGTGAAAGGAGGATGATAATATGTATCTTATAGGATTGTTGTGAGAATTAAATGTAATAAATGTATGTAAAGCACAAAGCACAGCATCAGCTAAGTATCCAGTGAATGTCAATTACTAAAAATATTACCATTATTTGTATTATAGCCCCCAAGTTTAAACGGTATAATTCGTATCCTCCCTTTGGAGTTTATTTCCAGACATAAAATTGAGCAAACAAAATTATTTCTAATCTAATTTCATCTTTGTTTTATACTACTTTCAAAAAATGAAGATATATTACTTTTGAGTTTGTCACATCGTTTCAAAAATGTTTTCAAACATATCTAAATGTGAATCTTGTTACAGAAAGTTAAAGGAAATGTTACAGTCCCGTTCTTATTAAGCCGATAGTCTCTCCTGGATGCTTGATCACAAGTAGCCCATCACAGGCCAAGTATCTCAAAAATGCCCAACCACTGATGGAAATGATGAAAACAGACTAAAATCTTAAGCTTTATCGGAGGTTTCCCCACTCCCATCTCTTTGATACTATTTTGAGAGATTTATTTAATCCACTGAGGTCTTTGGAGAAGAGAAGTCATATTCTAAAGAATTATGATTACATGGATGCCTGTGAATCACTATATTTAAAAACGGTGCCTAGAGCCCATGCTCCGCAACAAGAGCACCCTCTACAGTGAGAAGCCTGTGCACTGCAATGAAGAGAATCTCCCCGCTCGCCACAACTAGAGAAAGCCCGTGCTCAGCAACGAAGACCCAACGCAGCCACACACAAAAAAAAAAAAAAAAAAAAAAAAATGGTTGTACTCAAACTGAAATAGCTCACGGATGAAAATAAATCTATGTGTTATTTAGATTTGTTATAGCATTTCTGGAGTCTGCAGAGAAAAAGCTGCCTTAAAGCCTTGACAGGGTAGTATCGGGCCCTAACTGTTAAGTAGAATTACCATTTAAACAACATTCTTGAGCAATTATCAGAAAAGACACACCTAAGTTTTTATAAATATAGCTCCCAGTATTAGCAATTTTGTTACAACTATCTTCTGTATGTTCTCCTTTGCTGGATGTATTTTACTCCTAAAACCCTAAGAATAAAGACCAATGAAAAGTGCTAAGGGACCAAGATTATACAATCACATTATTTACTGTATTAATTTGCTATCGCTGCTGTAACAAATCACCATAAACTCACTGGCTTGAAACAACACAAATTTGTTATTTTACAATCCAGTACAGATCTCACTGGGCTGAAATCAAGATGGTAGCAGGCTGCCTTCTTCTGGAGGATCTAGGGGAGAATCTGGTTCCTTGTCCTTTCCAGCTTCTAGAGGCCACGTGCACTCCTTGGCTGTGGGTCCCCTCCTCCCTCCGCCACCTACAAAGCCAGCAAGAGCAGGTCAAGTCCTTTCTCACATCACATTACTCTGACCTTCTCAACATCCGCCTTCCACCTGTAAAGACTACACAGTGACTTGTGACTACACGGGTCCCACCTGGATAATCCAAGATAACCTCCCTATCTTAAAGTCAGCGGATTAGCAACCTTAATTCCATCTGCAACCTTAATTTCCTTTTCCATGTCACATAACATATTCACAGCTTCCAGGGATCGGGATGAAGACATCCATGGGGGACCATTATTCTACCTATCTGCCTGTTATTGAGAATAATATATCAATCAGAGAGGATAAAAATGATGGCGGGCTATGGAGCTGGGTTCCCCAAGCTGAACCCCAAACTAAAAGAGTTCTCATTGCTTGCCCCTAAGTTAAATCATGATCCTTTTGAGGACACGGGGTGGGGTAAAACTGTTCTCAGCTTGAGTCAGGAGGCCAGGGGTGGTCACTGGTGCATGTTTTTGGCAAAGGGACCTCTCAAAGGTCCCTTCGGTTTCACCATCTTCAAAATAAACATACAATGCCAGCTTCCTATAATTGTTGTGAAGAGTAATTCATTTGTTCACTCACAAGTAGCTCTGCTAGTGAGAACCTGGTGACAGGGTCCCTGACTTCTTCAAAGTACCTGGCATAGAACTGGACAAAAATAACAAAACAGCAGTAGCAGCAGCATGCTTACTAAATATGTTTTAATGACAAAGTGCTAAATAACTATCATCTCCTTTAACAGTCACTGAACAACTGCATCCCTTATGAGCATTCTAGAGATCAACATCTTGTAATACACAGTACAAGAATTTCTGAAAGCATCTGAGACATTTTGCCAACCCCATCTCCCCTGAGCCCATTCCAGTCAGGTCCCACCACCAACTCCACCACTACAAGCCACCACGACTGCTCCTGTAAGGAGCACACCAATGGCCTCATTACAGATCCAAGGGTGAAGCCCTAGACCCCATCTTATTCCTCCTCCCAGCAGTATTTGGTATAACTGACCATGCTCTTCCTCCTGAGATGCATTCCTCCCTTGGCCTCTGGGTCACTGCTTTCTAGTGGTTCTCTTCCTACTTCACTGGTTACTCCTTCTCACTCCCCTTTGAAGATTTCTCTTCATCTACCAGACCTCTAAAACGTTAGAGTATGCCTTGGTCCAGACATCAGGCTTCTTATGTATCTGTCTTCACGCCCTAAATGATCTCATCCAGTTTCATGGCTTTAAATACCATCCAAATGCTGATTCACAAATTCTTTTTTTTTTTTTTGCGGTACGCGGGCCTCTCACTGCTGTGGCCTCTCCTGTTGTGGAGCACAGGCTCCAGATGCGCAGGCCCAGCAGCCACGACCCACAGGCCCAGCCGCTCCACGGCATGTGGGATCTTCCCGGACTGGGGCACGAACCCGTGTCCCCTGTATCGGCAGGCGGACTCTCAACCACTGCGCCACCAGGGAAGCCCTGATTCACAAATTCTTATCTTCAGTCCAGACCTGCACTGGTCTTTTTTTATCCAATGACCGACTTGACATTTCCACTTGGATGGCTAATCGACATCTCCAACTTAAGATACCCCAAATGGAATTTCTGATTTACCCACCCCGCCCAACTACCACCATCACCAGCAACTCACCCTGAGCACCAAAACCAGTGCTAGCTAGAGTCTTCCCCTATCTCATTTAACATACTCCATCATCCTAGCTGCTCATGCTTGATTCCTCTCTTTCACTTACACGTCTACCTCCTAGTCAAGAAATCCATTGGCTCTACTTCAAAAAATGCCCCAAATCTTCATCACCTCTAGCCAGAGTGTTGCCAAAGCCTCCTAACTGGCATCACTGCTTCCTACTTGCCACCACCTCCCTGACTTTTTCTCAAACGTCATCCAAAGGGATCTTACCAAACAATGATCCTCCAATGGCTTCCCAGCTTACGCACGGTAAAAACCAAAGTCCATAAGCTGACTTACAGGCTCTAGTTCTTGACCATTCATTACTTCTCAGACATGATGTCCTATTATTCTGTTGCAGCCCTGCTCGTATCCTCAAAGACCTCTACTCTAGCAGGACCCCAACTGAAGGTACTGTATTTGCTCTTCCGTTCACCTATGAGATCTTTCCCCTGGATATTTACTTATATGTCATCTTATTAGAGAGCCCTCCCCTACTGTCCAGGATAAAAGAGCATCCCTCAGCCCACTCCACAGTCCTCTTACCCAATGTTACTTTACTTTTATCCATAACATGTATTTCCGCCTGATATATATTTTTGTTTACTGTCTGCCTCCTTTATCAAATGCTGGTGTAGCCTCACACCCAAAACATACTACTATCCAATAAATATTTGTTGTATAAATAAAATAATCAGTCCACCTGGGGCTGTCTAAAATAATTTTTCTCCTATGTAAATCATAAATTTCTCCTAGTGAAATTGTAAATTCTGTTCAAATACATGTCATACCAGAAACAGTCATGTTCATCTTCTCAATCTCGAACCAGCAGCAGAAATACAGTTTCACAAATCCTGCCTCTGGAAAGTTTCTACTAAGTTTCCAAATATATCACTTTTATAATATATGCTTCACAGAGAATGTTTATCCTTGCCTGAATGATGCAATAATCAGCAGAACCTGTTAATATTAATAGCTCATTAAATGAAAAAGCAAAATTTTAATCCAAGGGCTATTTGGAAGGTTACAATATTATTACCCCATGCTCCCTTTCTCTCACCAATCAATTTCATAACAAGGTACATTACCATTTTAGTTACCAGTTGCTATAAATTTGTTTATCAAAATTAATAGATATAAAGAACCAATTTAAGTTTCAATAAATGATTCACAATGTTCTACCTACCAGGTAAAATAAATTATTTTTCCCTGATGCATTTTCTCATTTAAAAAACCTATCTCCTGATTTCTCACAATGACTGGTTTTCATTTTAACAAAACTGAAAAAGAATTCTCCTTGTGGCAGATGCACTGAGAAGGTACATTTTAAAATTAATTCCTCATTCAACATAAACTGTGTATAGGTTTGTTTTAAATAGGTTCAGCTATTTGTCAGTCTTCTTGGTTTAGTAAAATTAATATATCTAACATATTCAAGATCTCCTAATTGTGATATTTGCAAGAACTAAGCCAGATCTGAGTGGACATCACTTAGGAGGCATGTTTATAAATAATGGTAACAAAAATTATAAAGACAGAAGTGACAGTAACTAACCCTCTGTTATTACATGCCATGGCCCAGGCACAGGTCATGTGATTCACATGCAATTCAAAGGAACACACCATAGGCAGAATAAGCCTTCGTTTATCTATTCAGTTGCCTTCATGAATAACTAAAGGTCACTGGAACCCTTACCTGGTAGAAAGCAGACTTCACTACATACCAGTTTCCGTTCGGGGCTCTTCTCTTTCCTTGCCAACCCTCTTTAGCCTGATGGCTTTCCCCTTGTTATTCTCCTCTTTGCTGTGCAAGTTTAATCTTGAAAGGTTAGGCTAACAATTTGATGCTTCTACTGCAAAGTTCTTTGTACAACCCACTAAACTCCTCTACAAAGGTGGCATATACTTCTAAATAAACAGTACACTGAGAACCTATTCAAAACAGCATTTTAAAAAAAATACATATCTCTATGAAGCAGAACTGCTTCAATTTCCAGCTCTATGAAAGTTTCCCACAGCACATTGTACCTGGTCCACAAATAGGAAAGGTCTTATGGAAGATGATGACATTTCTATATTGCTTTTGCCTCAATTTCCTCTCCCTGTGTCACTGATTCTACTCAGAAATGAATCTCTACTATGTCAAACCACTACAATTTTGGAGCTGTTTATTACTTCAGCATCCTGCCTAATACAGTACTTAAAAGGACTGTGGTCCATATTAAATGAAATAATCCATGTAAAGCAATGAGCACAACACATGGAAATAAGTGAACCTGATAAAATGGAAGTAACTGATAATTCTTCATGATCTAAATATTGTCTTCCATTAAAATGTATATTATAAGAACAAAATGAATCAGATGTTGGAATTATCTGGCAAGGATTTTAAAGCAGCCATCATAAAAGTGCTTCAACAAGCAATTATAAATTCTCCTGAAACAAATGGAATAGAATATTTCAGCAAAGAAATGAGTCATTTAAAAAATGGAAACTTGAAAATTGGAAAATACAATACCCAAAAGAAATAACTCACTGGTTGGGCTCAACAGTAGAGATGACAAGGACAAAACCAATGAACTTAGGGATCTATCAATGGAATTTACCCAATCTGAACAACAAAGAGAAAATAGACTGAAGAAAATGAACCATCTCAGGGACCTGTGGAACAATAACAAAAGGGCTAATATTCACATTATCAAAGTCCCAGAAGGAGAAGATAGAGGAACTGAGAATATTCGAAGAAATGATGGCTGAAAATTGTCCAAATTTGGTGAAGGACATAAACCTACAGATTCAATTAGCTAAACGAATTCCAAAGAAGAGAAATCCAAGAAAACCACTCCAAGAGACATCCTAATTAAAATTCTAAAAACTAAAGTAAAAAAAAAATCTTGCAAGCAGCCAGGGAAACATGACACATTACTTACGGGAGAGTACCAATTCAAATGACAACAGATTTCTCATTTGAAATGACAGAGGCCAGAAGGAAGTGGCACATAATTTCTCAAGTTCTAAAAGAAAAGAACTGTCAACCACGAATGCTATATCTGGTAAAAAATATCCCTTAAGAATGAAAGGGAAATAAAGACATTCTCAGATGAAGAAAAACTAAGAGGATTTGTGGCTTGCAAATCTACCCCTAAAGGATAGGCTAAAGGAATTTTTCTAAATAGGAAGGTAAAGAAGATAGAAGAAAACTGAAGAAGGCTTAGAACTTTAAAAAGAACATAAAAAATGGGTGATAATGGGGTAAACATAGCAGATTATCCCTCTTTTCATGAGTTTCTTAAATCATATTTGATAGTTGAATTAAAAAGTTTAATACCAACTGATGTGGTGCTCAATGAACAAAGTAAATATTTAAGACAACTGTATTTTAAAAATGGGAATGGTAAAGGGACATAAAAGTAAGGTTTCTATATGTGACTAGAAGTAGTAAAATGTCCTGGATACCAGTAGACTGTGACCAGTTTTGTATGCATATTTTAACACCTAGAGCAACCATTAAGAAAACCATACAGGGGTTCCCTGGTGGTGCAGTGGTTGAGAGTCCGCCTGCTGATGCAGGGGACATGGGTTCATGCCCCGGTCAGGGAACATCCCACATGCCGTGGAGTGGCTGGGCCCATGAGCCATGGCCGCTAAGCCTGCGCGTCTGGAGCCTGTGCGTCTGGAGCCTGTGCTCCGCAACGGGAGAGGCCACAACAGTGGGAGGCCCGAGTACCGCAAAAAAAAAAAAAAAAAAAAAAACCATACAAAGTAATGTACTCAAAACCACTATAAATCAATCAATATGGAATCTCAGAAAATGTTCAAGCAACTCACAGAAAGGGAAGAAAAGAGAACTGAAAAACAGAGAAAACAAACAGAAAAAAACCCAGCAGACTGAAACCCTGATATGTCAATAATTCCCTTACATGTGAATGGTCTAACCATGCCAATGAAAAGAGTAGCAGAGTAGGAAAAAGCCAATCTCAAAAGGTAAATACACGGTACAGTTCCATCCATATAATACATTTGAAATGATAAATGTATAGAGATGGAGAACAGAATAGTGGTTGCCAGGTGGTGGAGGAGAGGGAAGGAGTGGCTGTGACTTAAAAGGGAACTTATTTTTCATCTTGTGATGAAACAGTTCTGTATCTTGACAGCACTGGTGGTCACAGGAATCTTCACATGTGATAAAAGTGTACAGAATCAAACACACACACACACACAAATGAGTGCATATAAAACTGATGGAATCTGAATAAGGTCTGGTCTGTAGATTGCATCAATAACCATCACATATCATATCATGTCCTGGTTGTGATATACTAGAGTTACCCAAGATGTTACCCTTTGGGAACTAGGTGACGGGTATAAAGAAATTCTCTGTATTATTTCTTACAATGGATTGTGAATCTACGATTGTCTCAAATTTTTTAACTTTTAAAAAAATCAAGAAAAAATTGCTTATTAGAGTAAAAACAATTTTGGTTTTATATAAAATCTTGGATAAAATAAAGAGGGCAAGAAATAAACCAAACTTTTTCCCTAACTCCCTGTTTGAGTTTGAGGTAGGGAAGGAAGGACAGGCAGTTTTATTTTGGGTTCCACAGCTTTGCAACCCAAAAGTTCTGTAATATGTACAGACATTAACAAGTTTTGTTTAAAAGTAATAATTGTATTGTTTTGCTAAGTATATAAGTAATGCATATGTTATGAAAAATTTAGAAAAATGAAGGCAGATTATGATAAATAAGAGTCACATGACCCAGTGATAATATGGCCTCGTAGTTTTTCTTTCTATGATCATATGTGGACTTTGGAGGGTGAAGAGAAACTGGATTATACTCTAAATCAGGAATCAGCAAACTACAGCCCACAGCCAAATCCAGCCAGATGCCTGTTTTTGTACAACCCACAAACAAAGAAGGGTTTTTACATGTTTATATGCTTACATACCTTCATAATATCCTCAGTATTGCCTCTTTGATTGCAAAGCTTTAAGTACTTACTATCTAAACATTTACAAAAAGAGCTTGCCAATCACCCCCACCTCTAAACTGCATTTTTGTAAAAAAGCTTTTTTAAATTAAAAAGATAATGCAATCCCTTATTTCTAGATATTTAGCCAGTTCTCAAATTTTTATAATATAAACAAAGTTGTAATGCACATTCTTGCAGCTAAATTTGTGCACACAGAGATGAATGTACTTTTCAAAGGGGATATAACTTATAACATTATTTTATAAATAAGTATGTTATATGTATGTTTATAATTATTTATAAATATGTTTTAATTATTTTGTAAATAAATAACATCATTTATTTTATGACAAAACAGGAATTTTATTAGATTATTAATGTCATACATACATTAGCTAGACAATCCTCTCTTCTCCAGAACAGAAAGCCAGTTCAAAGATTCCAAAATTGATGTCTTATCCTACTAGTTGAATAAGCCAAACTCTGTAACATCACCCAAAATATCATTTTATACATAGGAAGAAGTTCTAAGGAAGGTTTTTTTTTTTTAAGGCCTGTCTACTTCTATAAAAGTGCATAGAGGAAGAGTCTGGCATAAAATTACAGAGGCCAAGATGAAGTTGAAGGTAGAGTCACTGAGGTGAGAAGACCAGAACTTGCAGTCAGACTGCTGGGTTCTAATCGATTTACAAGCCAGGTGACCCTGGGCAAGTTAACTAAACACTCTTAAGTCTGTTTCTTCATCTGTAAAACAGAAGCGGTAATCATGGCCAAGTCATAGGGCCGATTAATACATGTAAGCACTGTTTCCTACACTGAACGTGCTTGTTTTTGTAATGAGCCTCATTATCCAAATAGATGCCCGATACTGTGCTCATTCCACAATACCATCTTTGCTCCAAAGAGAGCTCAGAACCTTCCTCTATAAGCAATAACTTGTAGGATTTTAAAAATAAAATCCCAGATATTAGCTTGCTCACTTGCGTGTGTGTGTGTAAAAGTTTATTGCTTGTTTCAGCCAGAACAAAGCCATTAATAAAAGGAGCCACCAATGAAGTAAAAAGTACCACCTTTGAGGAAAAAAAATTGAATACAGAGGTATCAAATTTTAGGCTTAGAATGTCTTTTGCCTTTAACTGCCTAATCATGGGGTTTACTCTGCTTCCCACCATACATCAGCACTAGATACTTTGGAAATCTTGAACCACACACCCCCGCCCCATCTAGCTCATCTCTCACATACCAGCCTATACTTCCTGTTCACTGAACTTGAGAAGTATTTCCTCTCTGCCTTCTGCTACTGCTTAGCCCAGGCCCCTATACCCCATCTCTAATGGGGGCTTCCACTGGAAACTTCCTGCCGTGGGTCTCTCCGGCCAGTTCATCTGTCACCAGCCCCTATCGCCACCCCTGACAATCAAGGCTTTGGCTGCCTCCCCTCTGCCGCCTGCCCCCGTGTCCACAGGGTCAAGTCCAAACTGCCAGGTTCGACACATTATGAGCTTCACATCCTCACCCTGGTTTCCTTGTCTAACCTCGTCTCCCCAACTTCCTCCTGCATGCCAGCCACACAGAGCTCATCAGCTCATCAGCTGGCTGAACGTGCATGCGCTTTCATGACTTGGCCTCGGCACATACATTCCCTCCTTCCCAGAGGCTTGCCCAGCCTCTCTGCCCAGACTCACCCCCATAATAGCTCTTGAAGACTCCTAATGAAGCCATTCCTGACCAAACATCCACTCCTCTGAATTCCCAGAGCACTGTGCTACCACCTACATGATAGCAGCCTTCATCCCTGAAAACTGAAAACATCTTAGAGCTTCAAAACGGGAATGAAATCCTTTCGAAGACAACATATTTCTTTGTTAAGCTTTACAAGACACCATCTAAGAAATAGTCTGGCTCACCATTTCAAGGTGGAATAAACAGTAGACTGTATATTAAAAACGAAATATCCTAGACATGAGGGCCAGTTTAGTTAGCCTCCAAATTTGCCATAATTAAGTATTAACATGAATACAAGACCCCTAACTATGCAGCTTATTAAATAACATTACTTACTATCTTGGGCGTAATCTGGTTTTAAATTTCTACTTTAAGTATAAAGAACAAGTTAACATTCTTAAAGTTTGACATCCTAACATAAACACCACTTTCGTTATTTTAATTATACTCCACACCTCAAATTCATTTCCTTTGGCTGCAGTTTTCAAGATTAGTGGAAAACATATGGATAATTTTGAGCATTCTGTGTTCTCTTCTCAAACACAGTAAAATAAGAACTTTGAAGAAAACACAGGAGGAAGCTTCATAACATTGGATTTGGCAATGATTTCTTGGATATGACACTAAGAGCACAGGAAACAAAAGTGAAAATAGGTTAACTGGACTACATCAAAAGTGAAAACTTCTACATATCAAAAGATACACTCAACGGAGTGAAAAAGTACCCTATGGAATGGGAGAAAATATTTGTATTCATATAACTAAAAAGGGATACACACAGATAAATATATATTCTTTATATATTCTTTTTTCCTTTATATATAATACATAAATAAAGATAAAGGTAAATCACTTATAACTCTACAGACCTTTACCTATCTAGCTAGCTAGCTAGCTATCCATCTATCCATCCTATCCACAGGTTGTTGAGTTGTATCTGTATCTATCTGATAAGGGGTTAATATCCAGGTATCTAATATCCATATCTACACCTGATAAAGGGTTAATATCCAGAATATATAAAGAACTCCTCAACTCAACAGAAAAGCAAACAACTCGATTAGAAAATGGGCAAAGGACTTGAATAGATATATCTCTGTAGATACACAAATGGCCAATGAGCATACGAAAAGACGCTTAACATCACTAATTACTAGGAAAATGCAAATCAAACCACAGTAAGATATCACCTCACACCGTCAGGATAGCTACTATCAAAAAACAAAAAGGAAAATAAATGTTGGTGGAGAAGAGTTCCGGAAACAGGTTGCCCAACAATGTGAATATCCTTAATGATACTGAACTGTATACTTCAAAATGGTTAAGATGGTACATTTTATGTTATGTACATTTTACCACAACCAGAATTTTTTAAATTAAAAATTAACTAAAAGTTAAAAAAAGAACTTCAGAATAACCTAACACTATGGTTTTCCTGTAACGTGAAAGCCCAATTTATATGAAATGCAGCATTTCATAAAGTGATAGAAAAATAAATTGTTATATTACATGGTTGAAAACACTTGAGTATTGTTGCTCACAAAAATGGAAATCACCTGAGCATTTGAATAAACAAGAGGTATATGTACATAGAGGAAATGCCTGCCCTGAGAAAGCTTAATTAACAGTTACAAAACCTAAGGGGAAGAAGAGATAGAGGAAGAAAAGGAAAAATAAAGATTCTCTGGCCACCAAGTGGTGTCTCAATACCAATACCAACCCTAGAAGTGGAAAGTGGTTCAAACTGAGTGAGAAATCCAAGAAAAACTTCTCCAAAGACTGGACTGCAAGCCAACTCACTCTACCTACAAAGCCTAACCTTGGCTCTACCACCAGCCTGACTATTCTGGTCATCCGTAAACTCCCTAGAATCAGTAATCTCTGGGAGAGGAACCACTTCCGAGCCAGTGGGGAGTCTCTCCAAGCCCTCAGGTTAAAGCACCAGGCTGTAAAATCAGCCACTGGCACCATAGCTAAAATATAAGCTGAGGATCACTAATATTCACGGAATGCTTCCCATGTGCTAAATGCCAAATAAGATGCTTTGCAAACATCAAGCTTCTCTAATCCTCACAGCAACCATACAAGGTTAGGAGTAACTCCCATTTTTCATATGAGGAAACTGAAGAATACAAGGGTTGAGTGCTATGCCCAAGGTCACGCAGCAAGTATGAAGCACAGCTGAGATGTGAATCTGAGGTACCATCCGGAGAAGGCACCAGGGCTGGAAGGCAAAATGACCAAAAGAGCCCAGAGTCTGAGGACTAGAATCTGAACCCATTTCTCCCATGAAACAAGCTACAACCTTAGATAGTCAGGTTCCTTTTTGGGTCTCAGTTTCCTCAACGTTCATGTATCTTTTCCATCCATTTCTTTCTTGGGTGTGGTCAACTCTTATTCCTTCACTTCCTAGTTTTTTGATTCATTACTGTTCTGAGATTTTAAATTCCTGGTTTAAGATAGTCTTTCACATCTGCAAAGGCTTGTTTAAAGATATTCAACTCATGATGGAGTGTTATGTCGGTGTTCTCTTGGAAAATTTTTGATTCTCACTTTGTTTTTTTCCTATAGTAGTTTTATACAGATGCTACCTGCTGTTTCAGATCATTTTAAAATGTCTTAGATTTTCCTGGACAGCACCAACAGGTGCTCCCATGGAGAGGTGAGGTATTTGGGTGTTTTACTAGGTTTCTTAGTTACACTGGTAAATAAAGGCCGTTTTCTTTAATAAGTGGCATCTTTGTTTTGGTGATGGCGAGAGAAGAATAGGTAAATCTCCTGACTCTATGATATTGTTTGTTTCTGGGCACCCTGAATTTCCCTGCTTTTTCCTTTTCCCTTCACCACCAGGCCTCCAGGGGATGCCTCCCCTTTCTCTCAAGAAGCAGTCCCACTCCAATGCTGTACGGCCAGTATTTCATGCATTTTCAAACCCCCTTCTTTAAATTTTCTGCTTTTCCAGTAAGCGGCCTGAGGTGACCTCTAAAAATGGTTCGCTATCCACCCGACCCAGAAAAACCCCACAAAATCACGCAAGGGGTTCAAATCTTTGTGTTCACTTTAAGAACACTTGTGAAACTGCCCAGACCATTAAGGGTCTGCATATCCAAAAGCCACCAAGTATCTGAAGGATGTTACTTTACAGAAGCAATGTGTGCCAATCTGTCCTTACAATGGTGGAGCTGGTAGGTGTGCCCAGGCCAAACAGTGGGGCTGGATGCAGGGTCAGTGGCCCAAAAAGAGGGCTGAATTCTTACAGCACATGCTCAAAACTGCAGAGAGTAACGCTGAACTTAATGGCTTAGATGTAGATTCTCTGGTCATTAAGCACAGCCAGGTGAACAAATTCCCCGCAGTGTGGCACAGGACTTCCAGAGCTCAAGGTCGGATCAACCCATACACGAGCTCTCCCTGCCACACTGAGATGATCCTTACCGAAAAAGAACAGATTGTTCCTAAACCAGAAGAGGAGGTTGCACAAAAGATAGCCCAGAAAAAACTGAAGAAACAAAAACCTACGGCCTGGGAATAAATGCCACAAAAAAAATAAATGCAAATAAAAGTAAAAAAAAAAAAGAAAATTTCCAGCACAGTCAGTGCTCAGATCCACCCGTCTCAGACCTGTTCTCACAACCTCCCCACTCAGGATGGGGCATGATTTATGATTTCCCTCTGTTTTCTGCCACCGCTGGGGCTCAGCTACTCGCCCCTCATTCCCATCCATCTGACCCTCAGCTCCAGTCAATCCAGAGCTGGCTCTTGGCTGGTTTCAGATATTTATTTCCCCACTTATTTGGAAGTTTAGAGTACTCCCTGTTTCCTAACTATGCTATGCTGGAGACAGGGGTTATGCGTGCTTTGGTTTGCTTTCCTTCTGGATCCGTTTAGTATCTGAAGGATGTGGGGAAAGATTTAGATGTAGGTGGCTGCCAACATGTTCCTTATCTCTGAAATGAAATTCCTGGACAGGGCTCTGACACTGCAGGATTCTGAACCAGTGATTCTGAGAACACGGGCTTCTCAGTTAAGTAGAACTTTCCAAAAATAAAAATGGTGTTGCTCTGAAATGCTTTCAATGCTTCATTAGAAATGAACAACTATTATATCCTATCTATAAGCAAATTCAGTAACACCTTACCAGGGGCTTTGAAGAGAGTATCAGAGGTCCTTAGTAGTGAAAATGTTAAGAACCACAACTCTAGAGCCAAACTACAAATGCATGATGGCGTGATATGTAAGATATTCTCTAGAAGAATATGTAAAAGTCCCCCTTTCCCCACCAAGAGCAAAAAAGATAATAACTATAACATCAATCCAAATGTAATAGATTATATTAAATATCACATTGGTGTGGATTTCCAAAAGGTTACCATAAATACTTTTATATTCCTCTGAGCCAAAGGAAATACTAAAAGGAAAAAAGTAATTATTGTTATTAGTCCATCTATAAAACTAATAAACTAATTAATCAGTGTTATGCTTAAACTTATTTTTTATGCATAGCCTTGAGAAATTTTTTTAAAGCCCTCCTTTCTATATTACTTTTTTCTCCTTAAATTCAATCGTTAATACAACTTAGCTCCCCAACAGCTTTTAAGGTAGTTACTTCCCTTTTTATTTTATGAAATAAGTGACCATTTCAATGATTCAGAAACTACACCAATGAGCACGCCATATTCATTAAAAGAAAAAAGAAAGAATAAGTATTGCAGACCCGACAGTGGCTATTTTCAAAAACAGGTTTTTTTTTTTTTTTTTTTTTTTTTTTTTGCGGTATGCGGGCCTCTCACTGCTGTGGCCACTCCCGCCGCAGAGCACAGGCTCCGGACGCGCAGGCCCAGCGGCCATGGCCCACGGGCCCAGCCGCTCCGCGGCATGTGGGATCTTCCCAGACCGGGGCACGAACCCGTATCCCCTGCATCGCCAGGCGGACTCTCAACCACTGCGCCACCAGGGAAGCCCCAAAAACAGGTTTTTAAGTGTCAAGATTGGTTTGTAAAACTTTGCATCAATTTCACCACTGCCAACATGCTTCAGGTTAAAATACTGTTCAAACTGAGGAAAAAACTTTGTGTTCCTTTTCCTGTTTATTTTTCAAGCCAATCCATTTAATAGTTTTAAAGATGACCAGCATGTCCTTCCCCAAGGTTTAATCACCTATGGCCCTACTTTACCATGCCAAGTTCCGGGGAATGTTGCATTTAGCAAGGCATGACCAGCTCAAGATGCTGGCTTAGCTAGAAATTCCCAGGTTTCTGAATCCCCACCTTACCTCAGACTCATCTGTAGATTCTTCAAGAGACCCAGTTTCCTACAAAGCAGAGAGCGGGGAAAACAGTCAGAACACGTGACAAAAGGAGAAAAAAGTATTTTCAAGGAACAAGAGTCATCATGTCCCCACCACCAATACCCATCTGCCCTTTTTTGGAGGTAATTTGCAACTCCAGTTTAAAGAACTCCACATGGTCCGACTCTCGAAGGCCTCTTACAACACCTTCTCCATACCCTGCAGGGTACCCTGAGATGGTCGCTCTGGGGCCACATGGATCCACTGCTCCCAGTGACCTCCCTTGACTGGTCAGCAGGTTAACAAATGACTCCAGGAATTCCTCATGGGAGGACCCAGAAGGCTTTTCCTTTGCTAAAGATGGGAATCAGTCTGGCAAAGCAGCCTTACTGATCTCAGAAGAGGCAACTGCCATCTCAAATTATCTATAAGCCAATTTTTATATGGCAAAGCTCCTGTGCTATTAATTACTATGCTATGAATCTGGCTGAGTCAAAATGATTGTCTTGCTGAACAGCTTTTACAACAGAACTCCCCTAGCGTGGTACCTATCAGACGCTGTGCAAACAAGCTGTATAATTTACATCCACTCTTTAAACCATTAACTGGAAGACAAATTCTGCCATTTAACACAGTTTCCCTCTTGCTAGACAATGAATTTTGCTGCTCTGGAGAAAACAAAGCAAAAAGGGAAAAAAAAATGGACTTGATTCCGCTAATCTCTCACCTGTCCACTCAAAGGGAATCTGCTGATACCACGCATCCTCAAAGAGGTCAGCAAAATGAAGATTTACTTAACGTGCTTATAGATATCAATAGCAATAAAAGGTTACAACTAATATGCTGACACTGAACGTAAGCATTTCGCAACCATCCACGAGATTAAAGGAAAAAAAGAACCAAAAAAATGGGGCAAGGACATTTTAGATACAGCAAGACCAAAAAAAAATAAACATTTTAAAGAAAGTTGGATGCATATATTACTCAGTGCAAACTGGACTGCGGGATAAACACAAATCGGGCATTTGAAAATATTTTAATTTCATTCATTGAAAATCAGTGAGAACCTAGCAGGTGGCAGGCTGCCTCCAGAAGAGCCTAATGGACAATACACTCCCTGCTCTCAAAGTTCACCTGTGAAATAGGGATGAATGTTAGGTGTAATTAAGAATTGGATTGCAGTTCTATCATTAACCATGATGAATATCAGCATCTCCTCTATATCCCAATGCAGCTTGTTTTGGTTTCATGGCAATCTACATATTAGAAAGTCCTTATTAATTTGGAGCGACAATCTCTCCACAGTAAGTTTTGTTCTTCGCCCTAATACGACACGTAAAAAATCCAGCTCTTCTACTACTTGCCAGTTCTCCAGATACTTAATGAAACGTATCAGGCCGACCCTTCTAAATTGTTTCTCCCCTCCGCTAACCATCCCCAGTTCCTGGTTTTATAGCATCTGCCATCCGGATCCTTCTATTTCGGACACGGACACACTCCACTTAATGTTAATAGTCACTATTCTGATGTCTTTACTCAACATCTATACTATATTGCCCCTGATGCTAAATGTTTTACATGTAGCATCTTGAAATTTCCTAATGCCCTCGGAGGTAAAATGCAGAGGCTTCGAGGTTGAACTTAAATGACTTCTAACATCCCTGACAGTGCCTGCACATTAAATTATTAGCATTAGCTAAACAAGTCTTTGACAACTGTGCCAATAAGCCACAGCGAGATTATTTCCCACCTCTAGAACTCTCAAAGAACACCTGGCTACTCTTTTCAAAAAATTACATTAAACCGAAGGAAACATTTTTTCCTAATTTGAGATCCATTCAAATACACACGTGGCGTATAAGGGCAAACGTCCCACTTCCATGCGTCATTAAAATAAAAACGGGCCCCCAACCAGCAATTTCAATCCAAAAACTCAAAATCAAATTACACTTCTGTTCCCACCGGAAAGCAGGCAGTGGTGGAATCGGATACCTCAAGGCCTGCAAATCTCAGAAATCTGAGTCCTCCAAGAAAACCAGGCTCTCAGAGGAGCCTCTGTGGCTGCCGGTTATCAAGAGAGAACCTTTATTCCAGGACACTCTCAGACTCAGCCTCAGCACCAGTCTGAACCTCCCAGACCTAGCTGTGGCCTCGAAAAAATGACTCTTCTTTCCACAGTGCTACCAAAACCATGCATGAGTGCCTTCAGGAATTGGCCTGGTCTGTTAATTCTTAGCTTCGTTTATTCATCAAGACCACCTCCCTTAATGCTCCAGAGACAGAGGCAACAGGAAGACGTGGAGTGAATGTCCCCAGCGAGGGACCCCAGAAGCAAGGCTGAACCTCGAGAAACAGTCAGTGATTTTCAAACTGTTTTTTAACTTCACATTCTCTCTTTCAAAGAGTCTACCTTCAAATCAGGAAAGTGTAAGTTACAAAATTGTGCTAGTTTCAAAAACAGAACTACCATACGACCCAGCAGTCCCACTACTGGGCATATACCTGAGAAAACCATAATTCAAAAAGAGTCATGTACCACAATGTTCATTGCAGCTCTATTTACAATAGCAGGACATGGAAGCAACCTAAGTGTCCATCGACAGATGAATGGATAAAGAAGATGTGGCACATATATACGATGGAATATTACTCAGCCATAAAAGGAAACGAAATTGAGTTATTTGTAGTGAGGTGGATGGACCTAGAGTCTGTCATACAGAGTGAAGTAAGTCAGAAAGAGAAAAACAAATACCGTATGCTAACACATATATATGGAATCTAAAAAAAATGGTTCTGAAGAACCTAGGGGCAGGACAGGAATAAAGATACAGACGTAGAGAATGGACTTGAGGATATGGAGAGGGGGAAGGGTAAGCTGGGACGAAGTGAGAGAGTGGCATGGACATATATACACTACCAAATGTAAAGTAGATAACTAGTGGGAAGCAGCTGCATAGCACAGGGAGATCAGCTCAGTGTTTTGTGACCACCTAGAGGGGTGGGATAGGGAGGGTGGGAGGGAGACACAAGAGGGAGGAGATATGGGGATATGTGTATACGTATAGCTGATTCACTTTGTTATACAGCAGAAACTAACATACCCCTGTAAAGCAATTATACTCCAATAAAGACGTTAAAAAAAATTTGCTAGTTTCTAAGATAAACAGGCCAGACACAAAAAGACAAGTATTGCAGGATTCCACTTAATATGAAACAGAAAGATGAACAGAGGTCAGCTAGTGCGGGGGGCTAGGGGAATGAGAGTTACTGTTTAATGGGTACAGTTCCAGTTTGTGATGATGAAAAGTTCCAGACATGGATGGTGGTGACGGTTGCACAAACATGAATGTACTTGATGCCACTGAATCACAACACTTAAAAATGGTTCAGATGATAAATATTACGTTATGTGCGTTTCACCGTAATAAGAAAAAAGTTGTGCTGTTCTGCTTGAAGAAAAATGAAGGGCTGGAAAGTACCCAGTGATACAGATGTATAGCTGGACAAATCCTGGTCAACAGGCTGCAAGCTAAACTCAACAATTGTTCCACTTCATCCTTCTTTTGCAAACCAACCCCTTAAACTTAATCACCTGCCCAAACAGCTTTAATGAACCATCTCGGTGCCTTGACCTGTGACCTCTTGAATCTATTCATCAACCAGCATCAGGATCATCCTCCCAGAACACACAGCACCCTGGTCACCACCCTCCTCAAAGAACCCTCGGGGGTCAGCAGATTTCAGATTCCCCAGCAAGGTCGTCAAAGCCCAGCCCAATGTGGCACCCAGGGCACTTGTAGCCTCACTCCCCACTCTCTGCACAAACCCACAGCCCTCCAGCCACACCCGGTGACTTCTCACTCAGAGGTCACATGGTCACATCTCTCTGTCATTGGTGGCAAAAGAGCAACCTGCAGTCTGGATGTGGCCAGTAGGTGTTTATTTGGCCTGGCTAGTGTTTTTAAGACTTTCCCATACAACTCTGTATTTCTGACTTCCTAAACTCAGACTATACGTGAAATCCATTTTTCCGTATAACAGCATTTGAAGCTGAGCAGCTACGGCCCCAGAGACAGAATGCACCTCACCACCACCATCCCCAACTTCCCTACACCAGAAAATCCCCCTCATTTCCACTGCCACCCGGCGCCTTAAGCTTATGATGCTTGCGTGGAGCCTCCTGAAGTGGTTCCTTCAGCTTAGAAGGCCCTTGGCCCAACTCTGCACTCATCCTAGCGGTCCTCAAACTCCCAGCATGCTCTACAGGGAAGCTCTCAGGGGGTACCTCTGGGAGGTGGTGACAGTCAGGCTGAGGTTCTTCACTCTTGCTTTAACAATAGAGCTTAGATTTTATGTCTTCAATTTTCATGTTGCCCATCTGAGGCTAAAAAAAAAGACTGAAACTCACTGGCTGTTTCTAAATCCTAAACTTTCTTCATGGCCCAACTTAGGTCTCACCTCATTCACAGAATTGTCTCCAGTCAGTCCAGGCCACAAGGGTCCAGGCCTGGCCTCCTATGGCTTCTCTTTCTTCTATACCTGTCAGCTTGCACCTAATATTAATTGCCTGGTCCTAGTAGTTATCCTTTTTAATTCATTGTGGATGAACCCAAAGGCTTTTGCCTATCTCCAACTACCTTACCCAAAGGAACAGGTCAATACCCATTTGCCGATGATGATGAGAAGAAATAAGCTGCTGTGGAGAGGGTGTGGAGAAAAGGGGACCCTCCTACACTGTCGGTGGGAATGTAAATTGGTGCAGTCACTGTGGAGAACAGTACAGAGGTTCCTCAAAAAACTAAAAATAGAGTTGCGCTATGATCCAGCAATCCCACTCCTGGACATATATCCAGAAAAGATGAAAACTATAATTTGAAAAGATACATGCACCCCAATGATCATAGCAGCACCATTTACAACAGCCAATGTCCATCAACAGATGAGTGGATAAAGAAGAGGTGGTACATATATACAGTGGAATACTACTCAGCCATAAAAAAAGAATGAAGTGCCATTTGCACCAACATGGATGGACCTAGATTGCCACACTAAGCGAAGTAAGTCAGACAAATATCACATGATATCACTTATATGTAGAACCTTAAAAAATGATACAAATGAACTTACCTAGGAAACAGAAACAGACTCACAGACATAGAAAACAGACTGGTGGCTGCCAAGGGGGTAGGGATTGACTGGGAGTTTGGGGTTAGCAGTTGCAAACGATTATACAGAGAATGGATAAACAAGGTCCTACTGTATAGCACAGGAAACTATATTCAGTATCCTATAATAAACCATAATGGAAAAGAATATGAAAAAGAATATTTATATGTATAACTGAATCACTCTGCTGTACAGCAGAAATTAACACAACATTGTAAATCAACTATCCTTCAATAGAATAAATTTTAAAAAAGAAATTAGCTGCTGATCCAAAGCAGTAACATTGTACCTCCTCTGTATATTCCTTTTCCATTTATGAGCAAAACCAAGTGCATTTTCTCCAGGCAAATGCTTGAATTATTAGCTCGTGGCTACAGGACAGCTACAGAAGGGGAACCGAAGGGTGGCAGCAACAAACAAGGATAGAGCAACCCAAACAGAACGTTAACAACCTAGCAGCAGCCCCAGGAAGGAGCTAACTGGGCTCTCAGAAGACCCCTCCAATAAGGGCTTTCAACCCACCCCGACCCCTAAGCCTACGATCAGGGCCCCATGACAGCGGCCTGGGAGAAGACTCAGCACAGCCAGCCTCAGAGGCCAGGAGGGGTTAAGAAGATGGTCAACCCAGGAGGAGAAAGAGAAGCCGGGGACCCCCAGGTTGCGAAGTCCTCACAGTTTGGAGGGAATACACACTCTTTGTTGAGGGCAACGAAGAGAATCTGGGGGAGAAATGGGAGGCTGGAGCCTGAGGAAAGCTAGCTACAAACTTCGCAGGATGAAGAAAAAGAGCAGGGACCAGGCCCCAGGAAAGCAGACTAGGCTGGAGATGGACGTGAAACACACATTTACTACCACCTTCTTTTCCTTCCCAACAACTGTGTGCCACAGCTGAGCCTGATGGAGTGTTTCCAACGTTTCACAAAGGCACGGCATGGGAAAGAAGAAATATTTTGTGTGAGATGTATTTGATATCCCTGTGCACAGAGCCTTCATTACAGCAAGCTTTTGGGTCCCCAAGGACTAGACTGGTTGCGGAGGAAAGATGAAAGGGTACCCAGGGAGCTGGCAGAAGCCGGGAGACTCAGGTTACCAACCTTTTCAACCAATTAGGCTCAACTACTATACTTATCCTGCAAATGAAGAAAAGCCTTGAGGTCTGCCCCAGTTTGCTGCCAAGTGACCCAGCCCCAAATCTGACTCTGCATCAGAATCATCTAAACGCAGTAGGGAGAACTGGCTAATATTTGCTAATCCACTCCATCATTTTTTTTCTTTTCCATTATGGTTTATCACAGGATATTGAATATAGTTCCCTGTGTTATACAGTAGGACCTTGTTGTTTATCCATTCTATATATTTTCCATTATGGTTTATCACAGGATATTGAATATAGTTCCCTGTGTTATACCGTAGGACCTTGTTGTTTATCCATTCTATATATTTTCCATTATGGTTTATCACAGGATATTGAATATAGTTCCCTGTGTTATACCGTAGGACCTTGTTGTTTATCCATTCTATATATTTTCCATTATGGTTTATCACAGGATATTGAATATAGTTCCCTGTGTTATACCGTAGGACCTTGTTGTTTATCCATTCTATATATTTTCCATTATGGTTTATCACAGGATATTGAATATAGTTCCCTGTGTTATACCGTAGGACCTTGTTGTTTATCCATTCTATATATTTTCCATTATGGTTTATCACAGGATATTGAATATAGTTCTCTGTGCTATACAGTAGGACCTTGTTTATCCATTCTATATATTTTCCATTATGGTTTATTACAGCATATTGAACATAGTTCTCTGTGCTATACAGTAGGACCTTGCTGTTTATCCATTCTCTGTATAATAGTTTGCATCTGCTAATCCCAAACTCCCAATCCAACCCCCCCCCACCCTCCTCCCCCTTGGCAACCACAAGCCTGTTCTCTTTGAGTTTGTTTCTGTTTCGTAGACAAGTTCATTTGCGTCACATTTTAGATTCCACATATAAGTGATATCATATGGTGTTTGTCTGTCTCTTTCTGACTTCTTAGTATCCACTCCATCTTCAGTAGGTATAAATAAGGGCCCAGAATCACAAGGGTTAAAAAAAAAAAAAACCCAAACCAACAAACAAGAAAGGGGAAAAAAACCCACTACGGAGGACAAAGTTTCTAGAAGAAACAAAGGCAACTGTGACTGAGTAGCCATGAATGGGAAGCCGCATGAAACACAGAAGCCCCTGATCTGATGAATGCTCCCTCCCCAAGGTGGTAATGTGGGAGCCAAGGAGGCTACCAGTAATCAGCTAATGACATCAGCCTCCAGCCAACAGCCCAGAGGAAGATGGGAGAAGAAACTCACAAGGTAATAAGCACACCCAGCTGAGCTAATTTGTGACTATACTTGTTAGATGATGGTAAAGAGTGGGCCCTCTAAAGATTTCTCTGATCCTGTGCTTTTGCAACTTCTTGTTCGGGGCTTTGTTTTTCCTGTAGTTATTTATTAGTAAAGTTGCTTTTAAATGACCTATCTTGGCCAAACTATATGAAAAGAGAATTGTGAACACCTAAGCCAAACCCACGTTTGGGTTATAAATCATTGTCCTATTTACACACCAACCACTTCAGCCTAGCACGTTAACATACTTTATCTCAGTTCATACGCACAAGAGTCCCGGAGAGTAAAATCCCCAAGCTACAGGCAAGAAAACTGCGACACTCAAATATTTGTCAACTTGGTTTTTATTTTATACACGGGGCACAATCACATGAGGGTATAACTACTCATGAATGTACTATCTGATAATCCTTAAATGCTCTACAATACAGATAGAACGTTCCTCACTTCTAAAATGTAGTGGGAAATTCAAAGCAGAAACTCTCCTATCTGGTCAAAGAATAGATGGTCTGAGTGACCAAATATTTTTAATGGACCAGGTTCTCTGCTGGTTGGTACGAAAGACGAAAGGGTACCCAGGGAGCTGGCACAGTAAGCAATGTAGGAAATGTAATCTACAATTCATGTGAATTAATAACTTTCAAAAGTTTCAAGTAAGATAAAACAATTTAACACAAATTCTACTGAACCTAAATGAACCATCTGACATTTTCAATTCAGAAGGCTATTCTCCCCCTAATAAATCCGTTTAAACATTTTATTAAGCACCTAGTACCTGGAAAGCAGTTGCCCTGTGAGAGATACAGACATGAGTAAGCTCGGTGCTGATTTTTGAGGACTCAGCAATCTGCAGGAGAAGTAAGACAAATACACGAACAACCAGACTTCAGGCAGAATGCTGTTCAGAAGCAAGGCATGGACAAATAGCGTTGGGCATCTGTGATTACGAAGGTCAACTGTAAGTCATTTTGGAGCTAGGTAAAACAGCTGGTTAGAAGATTTCCCAGCACAATGCAGGGTATTAGTGCTTTCTGTGAGCTAGAATATATATGTCACTATTTTTACTAACTACCTTAACCATACTCAGCATAAACAAGGATTTCCCAATGACTTAAAAAAAAAAAAAAGTTCATTCATATACAAAGAGTGATTTTTTTTTTCTAACTTTTTGTTGTTGTTGCGCCTTGTGGCTTGCAGGATCTTAGTTCCCCGACCGGGGATCGAACTCCTGCCCCCTACACTGGAAGCAAGGAGTCCTAACCACTGGACTGCCAGGGAATTCCCCAAAAAGCGATCTTTAGTTTGGGAGTCTGTGAACTGTGTTATATTAACTCAGTTCAGATCTCACTCTTTTGGCTCTTCCTAAAATTAAGGTGGATAAAAGATCCATCACCAAAAGTACAATGCTCAGAAAAGGTAAGAGGAGAGGTTGAGTTTTGTCTTGCTCATCTTGGAAGACTGTTTCCATTTACAGTACATGGCGCTAAGGAAAAAAGCTTCCTTTACCCTAACCTGTTTGTCATAGTTAATTTTAACACATATCTTGATTCTTAAAGCATTCAGGAGACGTGAGGAGAGTTATGTCAAGATTGTCTAAAAGGTTCAAAGCAGCAGGACAGAACAATTAGCAAATTTATTTAACACCACTTTTGGGCTCTTTTAGCCTTCCAAAAACTATGTAATAAAGGCCTCCTATCTTGGTCAGATTTCAATGGCTTCCTATGTGAAATGCCAAATACACAAATCAAGCAGAGTGGGGAAAGTCTAACCATTTTTAATCTATAAAGGCCCAATAATACAGGTACAATTATCTGGCAGCTTTCTTTAAAAAAATAAACAGAACAACAATTAGTGGATGTTAGCTTCTTTCTGCTGTTGTCTTTTTGAGAACATTCTTTCTGAGAATGACACGGATACCAGTGGGGGAACAAATGCCTGCTCTAACCATATACTGGCTGTTAAAGCATCACAGGTGAAAGCATGACTTGAAGGAAATGTATTAAGGTGATAAGGGCTAATTCTATTTCACAAAGTAAAAAGTGATTTAGAATAGGTTCTTAAGTATTTTTAAAAAGGCAGAGTGTGCCAGTGAAAAATCGTGAGCTTTGGAGACATGACTAGAGATGTTTTAGACACAAGCCTGGGCAAGTAATACTTAAGTTGACAGAATTTCAATTTGTTTATCTGTAAAATTCAATCATCTAACATATTGAGAGCCAAGCACTTTTCCAGGTCGTCAGGCATACAACGTGAACAAATCCTTGCCATCATGGAGCTTATAGTCTTATGGAGAGAATATACAGAAATATACAGAGTATACAAAAAAAAAAAAAAAGCTATTTAAGAACACAGTATGTCAGATGGTCACGAGCGTTAAGGAGAAAATTACACAAGGAGGTTTCAAAGAATGGTCACAGAAGGTCTCATGCAAAAAGATAACACTTGGACAGACACAGGAAGGAAGTGACAGAAAGAGCCCTGTTAATATCTGGGGCCAAACAAAGGGAGCAGCATGAGCAAAGGCCCTGAGGCAGGTCCATGCCTAGCTTGTTGAAAGAAGAGTAAGAAAGCCAGGATAGCTGATGCACAGTGATAGAAGGGGAAGAGAATAGTGGAAAATGAGGTCTGAGGACAAGGACAGGGAGCAACTGTGACAAGGTGCTATAAGGCAACTAGACTATTCTAAGGACTCTGGCTTTTTTTCAGAGAGCAATAGGAGGCCACTGGAAGGTTTGGAACATAAGAGATGCCTGATTTGACTTATATATCAGAATAAAGTTTACCAACAGAATTCTTTTGTGAGGACCAAATGCAATGTGAGAGGGTTCTTTAAACTGGAAAGTCCTGTAAAAATGCAAAGCATTCTTATTATATCATTAACTTTCTAAGTGTCTTTTTACATCAGACAGCTTTGCCAAACTCCTGCACAAAACAGCAGTAAACTCTAAGAACTCTCTCCGTTCCTACTACACTATATCTAAGAATGTAGGAGCTTGGTTTCTTGCTTTTAAATCAAACCACCGAAAATTTTTATTTCAACAAGAGAGATGAACAGTGTGAAAACCAGTCTCACTACTATCATCAAACCCAGCTGTGAGTCATGAAATTACATGAGCTTAATGAGCATTTCCCTTTGAACTGCTTGAAATGGAAAAGGAGGCTCCAGGGGCAGGCAGAAGACTCTTCTGTTAACACAGTGACAGCCCAAATTTAATTTCTACCTCAGCAAATTTCTTATTTATTGGCATATATCAAATGTACACAGGGCAAAGTTTCATTATGTAAGTGAAGTATGTTGGAAATGGTACAAAGTAGATTATTAAACTAAATAAATTTCTCTTATACTAAACAGCTCATCATCAAGTCACTGTTTAGAAGCAACTATGGAAACTGACCGCCTTGTTAATTTATAAGGAAAAACAGTGCCAAGCTGAAATGACACTTGAAATGGAAATTTAAGGCAATTCCCCAAATTCGGGTCTTTGTTTGCTTTTTTTTTCTTTTTTTTTTTTTTTTGGCTTTTTGATGTAACTTTGTCAGTTCAACTAATGTCTGGCTACCACTATTGCCTATATGAAGATAACTCCATTGCCATCACTAACTTTTCCCTAAACTCCACTGTCACATTGCCAGGTGTCGACTGGACATTGCCATCTGATGTCCCACCAGCAACAATTAAGCCCACATAACTTTTACTGAGCCCAACTTTTCCCAAGCACTTTATTTTTTATTTATTTATTTATTTTTTGCGGTACGCGGGCCTCTCACTGCTGTGGCCTCTCCCGCTGCGGAGCACAGGTTCCGGACGCGCAGGCTCAGCGGCCATGGCTTACGGGCCCAGCCGCTGCGCGGCACGTGGGATCTTCCCGGACCGGGGCACAAACCCGTGTACCCTGCATCAGCAGGCGGACTCTCAACCACTGCGCCACAAGGGAAGCCCTCCCAAGCACTTTAAATTTGTGTTAAACCCACTCCGTCTTAAAACCACCCTTCGAGGACAGTACTATTATTATCTCTATCTCATAATTAAAGTTAAATAACTAACCCAAAGTCACATCTTAAGAATGAGAACCAGCACTGCAGTCTAAGACATTTTTGCTCCCGGACTGATAGATGCACTTAACTACTGCCTGATGCAACACTGACTTAGATTTGTAACTAAATGAAATTGATCCGAAACAAAACTCATCGGATGCAACACTGACTTAGCTCTGTACCTAAATGAAATAGTCAATAGATCCGAAACAAAACTCATCCCGTCTACGCTCTCCTAGTCCACCTGCATATCACCTCTTACCATCCTACTTCGAGAGGAACTTAAATTTCAGCCACCTGACCTCAAAACTCAAATCATGTGTGATGCCTCCCACGGACAGCCAGACCCTTGGAGAGCCCGGCCTGCCTTCAAGCCAAAATTTCACGGGGCACAGGCCACAAGAGCAGCGCCAAAGGAAGGGCCGCCCCGCAAACGCCGGGGGTGTGTCGGCGAGCTGTCTCCGCGTGACGTACAGGAGCCGACATCCCACCCGTCTCTCCGCTCCCCGAAACGGACTTTTGCCGTCTCCCCGCCCCACGTGGGCCTGCCTCGTCCCGCAGGAGCCCCGCACCTCCGCACGCTCCACTGCACGCCTCCGATCGCCTCACCCTCGCCTCCCTCTCCCCTGCCTAGCAGTTGCAGCCTTTACCTGCTCCTCCGCTTCCGCCATGGTTGAGCCGGGGAGTCACATGACACACCCGGAAATGAGAGAAAACAAGAGCCTGGGGCCCGGCGCCTGCTGGGAAATGTAGTTTTAGCACCGCCTGAGTGGGGAAATGTATTCTAGCTGACGAACCTACTGGGCCTCGTTTCGGCTACCAACTCCCCAAGCTCAATGGAATTGTGCTTTGGAGAATCCAAACATAACCAGAGTTAAGGCTATGATTTATTTTATTGTTGGCCTTATCGTTTCTGTGGTTACCATAGTATTTATTTAGACTTACTGTATATCATGTCCTGGATTTATAGCTTTGCATGAAATATCTCATTTAATCCTTCCAGCAAACCTTACTGTTATTCCCATTTACAGAGGGGAACACCTTGGCTCAGAGGTCACACAGTCAGTCAAGGACAGAACTAGGATTCGAATTCGGCTTTGTCTGATGCCAGACTCTGTGATTACCAAATCCAGCTTAGTCTAAAAGTGATTTTTGCTTTTTTCTTTTTTAAGTATATTAAGTAAATATAAAACAGTCTTTGAAACAGAGAACCAGAGACAATTTATCCTCCAAAAAGATTTAGCTCCTACTGTTTGTTTGCTACTACTTTAAGTCAGCTTTCTCTTCTGGCACCTGGACATTGAAATTTTAAAAAACCTCTATGTTTAATTAACTTATTCGTTTAAATTTTTGTTGAGTATATTCTATGGGTAAATATTCAAGATAGAATATAAATCTGTCCTTGGTAAAATCTGTGAAACCACTGTCTTACTTCCATCCTTCAGAATGAATGATCCCCTCTCCATGTTTCTGGGCATTATGAACTCTCCTTCCTAGACCTCAGAAACTGCAGTATCCTGTTCAAAGATGGGCATTTACTTCTTTCCACTCATTTCCAGTAGATACAAACTACCAGAGGGCATCTCAAATGGCAGCAAGTGGTATTGACCCCCTGTGCTGCATGGACTCTGACCTAGTAGGAAGTCATGGACTCAACACTGCACCTCCCAGGTCTCTAGTTGTAACCTGCTCGACCCACCAATTCCTCAACTGCCAGGGTGACATCATCTGAGACGCCTGTCTTCTCCCCAGGGTGGAAAGAACCTTAGCTCCACCCTCTTCCTCCAAGTCTTGTTGGAGTCCCTCTTCTAGTCTGCTGATCACTTAAGTCACAGGGAATAAAGATACACCAATGCCAAGGTATCTAGATATACATAGCCAAGTACCCAATACCCTAAGTGTCAACCTTTCCAGTCTGAGTTTCTAAGATTTTCTCTTACAAAACAGGCCGAGAACAAACATTCATTGCTCATGATGGATTCCCAGTCCCACAAGGATCCTTATACCAACCAAAGAGGCTGTGGAAGCCCCCAATCCAGTCTCCACAGGAAAAAAGAAATAAGCCTAGCTTCTCTACTTTTCTGACTTTCCTCACACACCATAATTTTCCCTTTTCCATTAGGACCTAGACCCACCCATTAACTTCTAGGACCAAACCCTCTCCAAATTGGCAATCTCTTCTGCTTTGATGAAAACACAGGCTCAGGATTAGGAAGGAAGATAGAGGATTATTAAAATAAAAAAAAAGGAAAATAGAGGAGTATAACCACTGTCTTCCCCCGAGGGTGTTTTTGTTTTATTGTTCAATTTTATTGTGGTGAGAAGTCAGGTAACACCTCCAGAAAAAGAGTGACTAAATACTGGGAGACAGGTGGAAAAATCACCACTGAAATTTAGAACAAAATCTAGTTCTAAAATTTTGGTTTTCTTTAAATTAGGAGTTTGGGATTAACATATACACACTACTATATATAAAATAGATAAACAACAATAACCTACTGTATAGCACAGGGAAATATACTCAATACCCTGTAATAAACTATAAGGGAAAAGAATCTGAAAAAGAATGAATATATGTATAGGTATAACTGAATCACTATGCCGTACACCTGAAACTGACACAACATTGTAAATTAACTATACTTCAATAAAAAAGTTTAAAAAAAATTCTGTTTTTCTTTCCCAACAGTATGTGCCCCCTCAAAATTCTGGGGAGGTGCTAGCTTCTCTCTCTCCTTCTGGGCTGGCAGTCTTCCTCCTGAGCCCTCTTGGCCTCTGAGGCCAGCTGTGCTGAGTCTTCTCCCAGACCACTCTCACCTGGCCCCTTGTTGATGGTAGAATGAGAGGTGGGGATCAGTAGAAAGCCTTTACTGAAAGGGTCTTCTGAGAGTCACAATCAGCTCCTTGCCCAGCACTGCTGCTCTCTGATTCATTGCTGAATATGCTTTCTTTTTGTTTTCTTGGAGGCTGGAGCTCCCTAGGTTTGCATGATGGATGAGTCATCTCCACAAATTCTCCAAGGGATACATTCCTTTCATCTGTCACATAGGTTCTGCTCTGGGGGCCCTCCTGGTAGAGAACATCCATCCAATGGCAGCCCAAGCAAGCAAAGTTGGAGGTTGACCATTGACCCTGGGCCTTCCTGGTCTTTCTACTTTTCTGGAATGCAAAATGTTCAGCCTCTCTCTCTTCCTCAGAAAGGGTGTTATGGACCTGATTGAAGCAGACTGGTAAGTGAAGCAGCACAGATACGGAAAGATGAATTAGAGGAAGAAAGCCCCTGCCAGCTGGCAGGTTCATGCTACGTCTGTGGCCAAGATGAAATTCACATGTGACCTTGAGCCCCAAGTTTTCTCCTGTGAAATGAAAGTTTTGGCCTCTCTTAGCTAGAAGGTTCTCTAGTTCCTGCTACTTGGAGTGTGGTCCACAGACCAGCAGTATCCATATCACCTGGGAGCTGGCTAGAAATGAAGAGCTTAGGGCCCCTCCAGAGACTTACTGAGAAAGAATCTGGATTTTAATAATATCCCCAGGTGATAAGCATGTAGAATAAAGTTTGAGAAATGTTCAGACTAACAGTCTTTCATTCTATGGCAAATTGACTGTTTCTTTCCCATCATCAGGTCACCTCTCCCAACTTCAAGCTATGGAGGTAAATGTAAGCATCAACTTCTCATTTTAAGTGTATAGGACCTAATACTGTGAATAGTTTTCATAAACCAGAGCTAAGACTTTCTAAGTGTAGAGTGGTTCACTGGCTTTAAGGCTCTGTCTCATAAGTTTGCTGTACAGCTCTGAAAGAGTTGACCAGCTCAATAAATTTAGTCATTTTATTCATAATAACCTACTTCATTGTTTGAACACTATGAAGGGCCTTAATATTTTCCATTATAAGATAGTATTTCTAAATTTCAGAAACTTGAAAAATCAAAGTGGAAATATGAGGTTAAAAAAAATCACCTCTTTATCCCTTCTAATTAGATGGTGATTTATAGAATCTTTTCCCAGTCCTTTAGCTTCCATTCCTTCTTAGGTTGCTACCTTTTTCAGTCTAAAGATCTTTGACAGGCAGTAACAAGAAAAGTTGAACCACATTATTCTACTAACTCTGAGCAATGATAATAATCTTTCTTTAATTAACTTCCTCTCCCAAATAGGTAAAATAATATTTATATTTTCTTTATCAGTTTTGGTAAGCCTCAGCTTATTTTGCAGTTTGGTTTTGCAAAACCTGTACCCACTGAAACCTGTTCCCTTCTAATATTTCAAATGTCATTTTAAGATACAGCTTATTGTAATTTTCCCTGAGCAACCATTTTTTAAAGAAACATTTTTCTGGGACTCCCCTGCTGGCACAGTGGTTAAGAATCCGCCTGCCAATGCAGGGGACACAGGTTCGAGCCCTGGTCCGGGAAGATCCCCCATGCCGCGGAGCAACTAAGCCCGTGCGCCACAGCTACTGAGCCTGTGCTCTAGAGCCTGCGAGCCACAACTACTGAAGCCCGCGTGCCTAGAGCCCATGATCCACAAGAGAAGCCACTGCAACGTGAAGCCCGCACACCACAACGAAGAGTAGCCCCCGCTTGCCGCAACTAGAGAAAGCCCGCTCACAGCAACGAAGACCCAACACAGCCAAAAATAAATAAATTTATTTTAAAAAAAGAAACATTTTTTCTAATTACAAAAATAATGCAAAATCATGACAGATAGTTGGAAAAATACCAAAAATTATTAAATAAATTCAAAAACCACTCATAATTTCTCCATCCCGATTATCATTGTTGGATATATTTATTCTCTCCCTCTCTTCCTTTCTTTCTCTATGTTTATTTAAATTTTTCAACAAAAATTCTATCATCAAGTTTTGTCATCTGCTTTCTTCACTCAGTCATACTTTAAGATCATTCTCCAATAACATTATAAAATGTTGTTCTAAAATATGACTTAATGGTGCACATCAAAATTGCATTCTGTAAAAATACCAGAGGTTGTATAATCAACACTTTTTGGTTGCATACTTTGAGTATATCTAATTAACATCCTTGTGCATAATTTTGTCAGGTGGTCTAATGAAAGGTGGTATCCATTATAGAAACAAAGCCAACCAAATAAGAAACACCAGGGCTATTTACTCAGAAGCTGCTCCAGCATGGAAGTCAGCCACCCTCACCGGTGTTTTGACAGAGACTCAAAGGCAGGCAGAGGAGTGAGAAATCTTCATGGTGGAAAAAAGGGAAGGCTTCGGGTGCACCCTGATTAGAGGCTGTTGGCATGGGGAAGTGGTAAGAGGGCTACTAGAAGGGGGACATCCTGTGTGAGTGGCTAGGGGTGCATATTTAGTTTTATCAGGTTCTAAGTTGGAAGCAGAGACAAAAATTAGGGAAGCTGTCAGTTATTAATCAAGTCTTGGTCACTTTGGGCTGTTACAGAAGTTATTGTTTAGCTTCCTGACTATTACTAGAGACAGCAGTCTGACTGCCTACAAGTCTAACTTAACAGCAGCCTGGCTTCCTGCACTGCTATTATAGAAAAGGTGTTGATTTCCTGGGTAGGTTGCCGCAGGTTGTGGGTTAGAGTTGTGTTTTTTTTTTTAATATGGTCTGGCCATTGTCTGTTTGTATATTCCATCTCCCACAATTTATATTCCTAAGAGTTGTATATGAGATCTCTATACCTTCCTACCATCAAACATTCGGTATGATCATTTTCTTAAAAACATCATCAATTTGGTTGGGTGAAAAATAGTATTTTACTTTTTGTTTTAACTTGTATTTCTTTGATTCCTGATGAGTCAATATTTTTTATTGTTTTCTACATTTTCTACTCTTGCTCTTTACTCATTTTCAGTTGGGAAATTAATCTTTTTCTTATTGACTTGAAAAATAACGTACAGGAGACAGTTGGTTAGTTGGTTTTGAAGCTAAGAAAAGTCTGGTACTAAAGATAAATATTCTGAGAGCTTCAGCATACAATGGATGTTTGAAGTTCAGAGGGACTAAGCAATAAAGGGAAAATGCAACCTAAAATATAATCTTTGGGAATATGCAAATTTGAAGGACACTGAAGAGGATGTAGTTTAGACTCACTGTGGCTAAGCTATGAAACTAGTGTACCCTGATTTTGATCAAGGGGTTTTATTGATAAAATTAAATAGTCACAGCATTTTCCCAATTCATAGGGGAAAAAAATCAATTAACGGGGAACATATACCATTTAAAACTTTTCTCTCTTACATGTTTTCTTGCAATCTTTGACTTTGCTATTACTTAGCTACAAACAAGCACCAATACCAAAAACTAAATCAAAAACAGTAAATAAATCCTAACAAAAGAATCAGAAAGAAACTATCATGCATGCTTTGACAGCTCCTTATTTTTATTTTTATTTTTTTTTGCAGTACGCGGGCCTCTCACTGCTGTGGCCTCTCCCGTTGTGGAGCACAGGCTCCAGACGCGCAGGCTCAGCGGCCATGGCTCACGGGCCCAGCCGCTCCGCAGCATGTGGGATCTTCCTGGACCGGGGCACGAACCCGTGCCCCCTGCATCGGCAAGCGGACTCTCAACCACTGTGCCACCAGGGAAGCCTGACAGCTCCTTATTTTTTAAAAAACGTGTGCCCAGCACCTAGCGCAGTGCCTAACACATAACTGGAGCTCCATAATTATTTGCTGACTAATTAATTAGTGAATTAATTAAATATCTCTATTTCATTACGTTTTCCCAAGTAATAGACTTTCTTGGTGTCCTGCCACCATCTGATCTGTGAGAAAATAGGGAGACATTGAAAGTTTAAGCAGAGCAGTGAAATGACATGATGAGGGTGGTGTTTGGGAAGTTTAAGTCAGCAGCCGTGGAAGCCCTCAAAGATGGGAGTGATCTAAATTGGTTGGCAGGTTCAGAAGACTTCATAGAGGAAGCGCCACGTCAGGTGGCCCTTAAAGGAAAGGTAAGAAGCTGATGGTAGAAAGCAGAGGAAAGGGAAGATATCCCATGTGGAGAGAACAGTACGAGAAGAGCCATAAAGATATGAAATAGCATCCAAAGAGTCAGACATAACACTAATTAGATAGGACGATGCTAGAGTCTGTCACCAGGCATAAACTTGTGCATATTTCCACAGGCAGTTGTGGCAGAGATTGCTAATTGCCTGCTTGAAATCCATTAACTTCTACTTCCTTAGTAAAAGTGTAAGCAGATAGATTAAGGGGTTCCTGGAGAAAGAGAACCAGGAATGACTTTCTTGACATAAGAGAAGCCATTTTGGCCTAAGTCATTTTGTGATCTAAGCCTCACCACCATTGCTTGCCCTTGAACAGGTATCAGTAATCAATGATCTTAAGGGAATACAGGAATGCAGGAACAGAGAAAAGGCAGTCAAATAATAGTACAGTGATGCAGCAGAGTCCTAGTTCCTCCTCAAGAGATATACATAATAATATATCTTCAAGTTCTGCAGGAACTAAGGCTCCAACCCAGGTGGAGAATGAAATGATGACTTTGACCCTCCTGACTTCAATCAACTAAGGCTTGGACTCTTTCAACTTTTGCCCCAACTCTATACTGAATTCTCCTCTGCTCAAGCCCCTCCATGAATATACATGTGCCCTTAGCTTAAAACTTCCCCAATTTGGCTGTTTGGGGAGATAATGCTTGGGGAAAGATCCCTACCAGTAGTCTTCTTACTTGCTGCAAGTAATAAATCTTTCCTTCTCCTGAACTTTGGCTTGGTTGTGTCTATTGGCTTGACACCCACCAAGAGGTGAACCTAGTTCTCAGGTAACAAAATAACTCCTGTAACCCTGGGGACAGCAATTCCATTAGATAAAAGACTACATTTCCTGGTCTTCATAACAGAGATAGGTGTGGCTGTATGATTAAGTTCCAGTCAATGATATATAAGTGGAATTGTTATGTGCCTTCTAGGAAGGACTCATAAAGTGGGACAGACAGCTGGGAATATCCCTTTTACCCTTTCTGCTACTAGATTCTGCAGCAACCATCTGGGTCCATGAGGTGGTCTTGAGGGTGGAAACCAAGTGCTAAGGATGAAGCAGAAAGATAGAAGGAGCCTGGGTTCTTGATGACTTTTTGGAGCCACCATGCCCCCCCTAAACTGCCTGCCTCCATACTGATTTTGAATGAAAGAAGAAACCCTCGTGTTATTGTGGGTTGCCTATCACAGGCAGCCAGACTCAATCCTAACTGATACAGTGATGGAGACATACTAAGGATTTTTGAGACTAGAAATGACATGGCCATAAGGACATCACCTACTGCATATGAGTGAATTATCATTTTCCTACTTGCACATTTGAGAAATAAGAAGAAAAGGAGAGATCACACATGCATGTGTGTGAGAAGAACAAAATTCTGTATGATAAAGTTTTTGGATCTTGGATTACAGGGCTAGAACAGTGTCCCTGGGTACAAATTTGCTTTTGTCTCTTTCTAGTTCACTGTGATGTTTAAGAGCTTGAGAACTTCAGAGATCAGGGCTCAAATCCTACCTGTGCTATTTACAATACAATCTTACAAAAGCACAAGTTAACTTTACTAAGCTCCAGTATTCTCAATGAGCTAATACTAACTTCCTCCAAGGGTTATTGTGAAAAATAAATGAGAAAATGTACACAAAGCTCTTAGCAGAAAGCAGAGACATAGGTGTTTTCATTATAGACACGTGGTTACTGTGTTTCCTGCACTTGAATATCCACACAACAAACACAACAACATCCTCTCCAGGCTCCAGTCCTCCTGATCCTCACATAGAGGCACATGACCACTCTCCAGTCTTATTTGTTTACATAAGAAGAAGAAAAAGAACTTTGGGGATGTGCACCCTCAAAGGAAATTTTATGCAGGGATTATCAGAGGCCTTGTGCAGATAAAAGGAGAGTAGCCTAAAAAATGTTATTTTCTGGGTACTTCCAATTTCCATTTCTTCATGTAAGGCACTTGGACGTCACCACTCCATCCGAACAAGTGAAAAGTTGAACAAATGGAAAACATCAACACTCTTCTAGCATCTGTAATAGGGGGGAAGGCACAGGGCAAACCCCGTCCCCAAGATCCGAGAGACGAACAGGGGAGTATAGGGAGTCATGGCATCCGAGAGAAGAGACTCACAAGGAAAAACCACTGTGTAAACCAGTGCCAGGGTAGGAAAACCTGAACTGTACTTGACAAAGTGCTGGAGGCTGAGTGTAGACAAGTCTGAGAGTTAGAAGCTCCAGGAGCACTTGGAGTGCCCCACCACCACAATACTGTGAGATTTACCTCCAGGACCTCAACCAGGTTCCCACAGTAAATAAAGGAGAAAAATCCCATCATGCTTCCAGGAGGAGGAGGGGAAAAGAAACCATTGTGAAATTAGCCAGAGGCCTGGTTCTTCACAAAGCCTGTCCTCAGGGTCAAGTAGTTAACCAGAGCCTAACTGACATGGGAGAAGGGGAATACCCAACTCCAGACCCTAGCCACCCTGCTCCACCTAAGGGGGGAGAAAAAAATAAGAAGTACTTGTGAAGTTTATAGTCCACAGGCACAGCCTCACTAAAAGACTGAGACTTAATCACAGGAGCACTTCTCCTCCCCCCACACCTCACGACCACATTACTAAAGGCCTATTTACAGCAGTTCCTTTTACCTGGCATATTATGTCCAGCTCTTAAGAGAAAACTACAAGGCATACCAAAAGGCAAAAACACAGTCTGAAGAGATAGAGCAAGCACCAGAACCAGACATGGCAGAGATGTTGGAATTATCAGACTGGGAATTTAAAACAACTATGATTAATATGCTAATCATATTAATCCAATATGCTGATAGATGAAGTTGGCAGTATGGGAAAACCTACGGGCAATGTAAGCAAAGAGATGGAAATCCTAAGAAAGAACCAAAAGAAATGCTAGCAATAAAAAACAGTGTGATGGAAATGAAGAACACCTTTGATGGGCTTATAAATAAACTAGATGTGGCTGAGGAAAGAATCTCTGAAACAGAAGATATATCAAAAGAATCCTCAAAAACCAAAAAAGCAAAGAGAACAGAGATGAAAAAAAAAAAGAGAACAGAATATCCAAGGACCGTGGGGCAAGTACAAAAGGTGTAATGTATGTGTGATGGGAACACCAGAAGGAGAAGAGAGAAAGGAACAGAAGAAATATTTGAAACAATGTCTGAGAATTTCCCCAAATCAATGTGAGACACCAAACCATAGATCCAGGCAAGTCAGAGAACACCAAACAGGATAAATGTCCAAAAAAACTGCACCTAGGCATGTCATTTTCAAATTATAGATAATCAAAGATAAGGAAAAAATCCTTTAAAACCAGAGGGAAAAAACACCTTATCTATAGAGGAACAAAGATAAGAATTACACCCAACTTCTCCTCAGAAACTGTGCAAGCAAAAACAAAGTGGAGTGAAATAATTAAAATGTTGAGAGAAAAATACACCAACTTAGAATTTGGTAGTTCTGTGAAATGATCCTCCAACAGTGAAGGAGAAATAGACTTTCTCAGCAAACAAAAATTGAAAGACTTTATTGCTAGTAGTAACATTTATTGCCTTGCAAGAAATGTTAAAAGAAGTTCTTAAAAAGAAATTAACACAGGTCAGAAACTCAGATCTACATAAAGAAATGAAGAGCAACAAAGAAGGAATAAGTGAAGGTAAAATAAAAACTTATTTTTCTTATTCTTAATTGATCTAATAGGTAAACGTCTGTTCAGTAATAATAACAAAGTTTTCAACTACATGTTCAACACAGTGTGTGCATATGTATATATCTTATGTTGCATACATAAGCTTTTGTATGCTTTTGTATAAGTAAAATGAATGACAGCGAAGATACAAAGGATGAGAAGAAGAAATTAAGATTATTTGGTCATCATAAGATACTTATACTACCTGTAAAGTGGTATAGCGTTACTTGAAAGTGAAGTTGGATTAGTTTTAAATTTCTATTGCAAACTCTAGGGCAACCAGTAAAAAAATTTTTTAAAGACGAATAGCTAATATGCTAAGAAAGGAGAGAAAATGAAATTATATAAAATGCTCAGTTAAAACCACAAAAGGCAGAAAAAAAACTGGAAGGCAAATATAGTAACAATGAACAAGGGCAACAAATAGAAAGTAGTAACAAATATGGTAAATAATGAATCTAACTATATCAATAATCACTTTGAACGTCAATAACCTAAATGCACCAGTTAAAAGACAAAGGTTGTCAGAGTAGATCAAAAAACACTACTCACTTATATGTTGACTCTAAGAAACTCATTTTAAATATAAAGACACATATAGACTAAAAGTAAATGGATAGAGAGAAATATAGCACCGAAAGAAAGCAGGAATAACTGTATTAATTTCAGACAGAGCAGACTTCAAAATAAGGAAGGTTATCAGGGATAAAACAGGACATTACATAATGACAAAGGGATCAATTCTCCAAGAAAACCTAACAATTCTTAATATGAATGTGCCTAACAACAGGGTGTGAAACTATGTGAGGCCAAAACTGATAGAACTGCAAGGAGAATGAATGCACAGATGAATGCCATATCTTAGGTAGAGACTTCAACACCTCTCTATCAGAAATGGACAGATTGAACAGATTAAATCAGTAAGGACTGAGTTGAACTCAACAACACCTTCAGTCAATTGGATATAACGGACATCTATAGACTACTTCATCCAACAACAACAGAATACACATTTTTCTCAAGCTCACATGGAACATTCACCAAGACAGACCATGCTCTGGGCCATAAAACACATCTTAACAAATTTAAAAGAATAGAAATTATACAATGTCTCCCCACAGAACACAATGAAATTAAACTAGAAATCAGTAATGAAAAGATAACTGGAAAATCCCAAGATACATGGAGATTAAACAAAATACTTCTAAATAACACATGGGTCAAAGAAGAAATCTCAGGAACAATTTTTAAATATTTCATACTAGATGAAAATGAAAACATAATTTATTAAAATTCATAGGATATGGTGAAAGCAGGGCATAGAGGAAAACTTATAGCCTCAAATGCATATATTAGAAAAAGAGATAGATCTAAATTCAATAATCTAAAGTTCCCAATTTAGGAAACTAGAAAAAGATTAGCAAATTCAATGCAAAGTAATTGGAAGAAAAGAAGTAATAAGAAATAAGAGAAGTCCATGAAATTGAAGACAGGAAAGTAGTAGAAAGTATCAACAAAACCAGAAGCTGGGTCTTTGAAAAGATCAGTAAAATTGACAAGCCTCCAGCCAGGCTAACTAAGAAAAAGAGAGAACATGAATTACTAATATCAGAAATAAAGAGGGGATATCATTAGAGATCCCCATGAACATTAAAGATATAATAAAGGGAAACTATGAACAATGCTATGCCCACAAATCTGATAAGCTAGATAAATGGGCCAATTCCTTCAAAGACACAACCTGCCCAAACTCATAGAAGAAATAGACAATCTGAATAGACCTGGATCTATTAAAGAAATTTAATTAATATTTAATAGGCTTTTGAATCAGAAAACACCAGGCCCAGATGGGCCCAGATTGGTGAATTCTACCGAACACTGAAGGAAGAAATTATGCCAATTCTCTACAATTTTTCAGAGGACAGAAGCAGAGGGAATACTTCCTAATTCATTTTACGAGGGCAGCACTAATCTAATACAAAAACCACACAAAGACATTAAGAGGGAAAAAAACCTTACAGACCAATGTCTCTCGTGAACATAGGTTCAAAAATCCTAAACAAAATATTATCAAATCAAATCCCAAAAGGTATAAAAAGTAATTATATACCATGACCAAGTGGGATTTATCTCTGGCATTCAGAGTTTCAAAATCAGTTAATATAATACATCTAATCAACAGATTAAAAAAGGGAAATCACATGATCATATCAATAGATGCATAAACACCTACTCATGATAAAAATTCTCAGTAAACTAGAAATAGAAATGTCCTCAACGTGATAAAGACCATCTACAAAAACCTACAGTTGATATCATAGTCAATGGTGGGAAACTCAAAGCTTTCCCACTAAGTTCAAGTACAAGGCAAGGATGTTCCCTCTCACCAGTCCTTTTCAACATTGCACTGGAAGTCCTTGCTAATGTAATAAGAAAAACAAAATAAAAGGTATACACATTGAGAAGGGAGACAAAAAACTGTTTTTGTTGCAGATGACATGATTGTCTATTTAGAAAATCTGAAAAAAAGAATCAACAAAAATCTCCTGAAACTAAAAAGTGATTACAGCATCATTGCAGGATACAAGGTTAATATACAAAAATCAATTGCTTTCCTATATACCAGCAATGAACAAGTAGAATTTGAAATTAAAAACAATAACATTTACATTAGCACCTCAAAAATTGTAATACTTAGATATAACTAACAAAATATGTACAAGATCTATATGAGGAAAATGACACAACTCTGATGGACAAAATCAAAAAACTAAATAAATGGAAAGATATTCCATGTTCTTGGATAGGAGGAAGACTCAATACTATCAAGAAGTCAGTTCTTCACAATTTGAAGAGTCCATTCAATTCCAGTCAAAAGCCTAGTGAGTTATATGAATATTGACAACTAATTCTAAAGTTTATATGGAGGGGCAAAAGACCCAGAATAGTGGACACAATATTGAAGGAAAAGAATAAAGTTGTAGAACTGACACTACCCAACTTCAAGACTTACTATAAAGCTTCACTGATCAAGGCAGTGTGGTACAGGCAAGAAATCAAATAGATCAATGGAACAGAATAAGACATGATCCATGAAGTAAATAATGATCTGGATTTCATTAACATTAAAAACTTCAGCTCTACAAAAAACAGTGTGAAGAGAATTAGAAGATAAGCCACACTGTGGGAGAAAATATTTGCAAAAGATACCTCTGATAAAGTACTTACCCAAAATATACAAAGAATTCTTGAAACTTGACAATAAAAAAACAAACACCTGATTAAAAATTGGACCAAAGACCTTAACAGACACCTCACCAAAGAAGATACATAGATGGCATATCAGCACATGAAAAAGATGTTCCACATCATATGACACCAGGGACATTATGCAAATTAAAACAATGATGAGATACCACTACATACCTATTAGAATGGCCAAAATTGGAACACTGACAATACCAAATGCTGACAAGGACGTGGATAAATAGGAACTCATATATTATTGGTAGGAATGCAAAATGGTAAAACCACTTTGAAAGACAGTCTTGTCGTTTCTTACAAAACTAAACATACTTTTATCATACTATCCAGAAATCTTGCTCCTTGGTGTTAGCCAAAGGAGTTGAAAACTTATGTTCACAGAAAAACCTGCACATGGATGTTTATCACAGCTTGATTCACAATTGCTAAAGTTTGGAAGCAAACAAGATGTCTTTCAGTAAGTGAATGGGAAAATAAACTGTGGTAGATCCAGACAATGGAATATTATTCAGTGCCGAGAGGAAGTGAGCTGTCCATCGATGAAAAGACAGAAAGCAAGCTTAAATGCATGTTACTAAGTGAAAGAAGCCAATCTTAAAAGGCTACATACTGTATGATTCCAACTATATGACATTCTAGGATTTCATTATGCAATGGTAGCACATCTGACTCCAAATATATGACATTCTAGAAAAGGGAAAACTATAGAGATGATAAAAATATTAGTGGTTACTGGGGATGGACTGGAGGTAGGATGAACAGGCAGAGCATAGTGGATTTTTAGGGCAGTGAAAATACTGTATGATATTATAATGATGAATACATGGCATTATACATTTGTTCAAACCCATAGAGTGTACAACACCAAGAGTTAACTCTAAGGTAAGCTATGGACTTTGGATGATTATGATGTGTCAGTGTAGGTTCATCAATTGTAACAAATGTACCACTTTTGTGATTGACGTTTAGTTGAGACAGCTATGTATGTGTGAGGGCAGGGTGTATATGAGAAAGGAAGGGTGTACCTTCCTTTCAACTTTGTTGTGAACCTAAAACTGTTCTAAAATATGTATTTTAAAAATATATCTTTTCGGGCTTCCCTGGTGACGCAGTGGTTGAGAGTCCGCCTGCCAATGCAGGGGACATGGGTTCGTGCCCGGTCCGGGAGGATCCCATGTGCCGCCGAGTGGCTGGGCCCGTGAGCCATGGTCGCTGAGCCTGCGCGTCCGGAGCCTGTGCTCCGCAAAGGGAGAGGCCACAACAGTGAGAAGCCCGCGTACCGCAAAAAAAAAAAAAATATATATATATATATATATATATATATATATATCTTTTCTGTATAATTATAGAGGGTACAAAGTTGTATCTTACCAATAATGAAGGTAGAAAATCCTACTGCTTATGCTTTTTCCAGTAAGTGATCATCGCTTTATATATGTTAATGCTTTACATCTATCGGTTTCCATAAGGAGTGGTGAAGCTTAATCTCTTTGTAAAAAGAAAAAGGTAATACATAAGTGGACTGTCAAATATTACTCAGTAAGGAACAAGAGAAAGAAGAGGTCTAGAAGGATTTTTTTTCTTATATTCATTTTTGGGGATATTTTCCCAGGATTTTTCCCCATATGTATATACAGGGGACTACCTAAGTTTTAAACATAATTTGGATCATGCTCTACAGTTCTGTGGCACATTTTTCTTTTACTTAGTAATATAGAAAAGTATAATTCCGTGTGAATAAGTATGGAGCTACCTAATTGTCTATGCTTGTATAGTCTTCTATTGAGTTATCATAATCTAAGTAGCAATCCCCTACTTTTGAATATTTAAAGTGCTTTCAATTTTTGCTATTAAAACCATATTGTGATGTGCATTGTAACTTTGTGTACTTGTACAATTTATAAGTATTTCCTTAGAAAAATATTCAGAAATGGAATAGCTTGGTCAGAGGACCTTTGAAGTTGTCATAAAAGTTCTTTGGAAGTATCAAGAAATGTCTAAAAATAAACCCATCTTTTGAATACTCTAATGTGTTAGTTTTGAATAATTTAGGAAATCTTTCATTCATCCTTTGGATTCCAATTGTATGTCTTACTAACAAATATTTCAAAGGCCATCTGTTTGGGTTTTCCCCAGACACAGACTGTTTATGTGCAATCCACTTACTGAACTTATTTCATATTTTTGACAGAAAAGCACAAAACTAATTTTTTTAACTTAAAGCATGGATTCAATCTGTTCAGAATCCAGGTGTTTAGCTGTGCCAAGAAAATGTATTATTTCATATAGAATCTTTCATTTTCAATCAAAATTTTGAAACAAAATACTTAAACACATCCTGCCATTGGATCCAAATATCATTTGTGAAACAAGATCCATTTTTCAGCAAGAATCCAATTTCAAGGCATGTTTGTGGAACAAGAGACTTTCCTATGTATTTGAGTCCTTCAAACACAAAGACACTACAAATTGAAAATGAAGAGAAAAGATGAGGACGAGGAAGGACCTGCTTCATTAAGTAAAAGCAATGACAGCCCTCAGTTGTGTTTCAAAATTTAATGTAACCAGTATGTTAACTGATTGAAACTTAATAGTCATTTGTTTGTATAAACAGTAATATGTTTTTTAGACAGAAAACTTTAATCCACAATACTCTTGAATCTATACATGTTATGAAAAAGAGAAAACATTACTGTTGCAATAATTATATTAAATAATTATATATATATATCATGTTGGTTTAATGATTTTGTACTTACATTGAATATTGGTTCATGAAGAAAACCAAACCTAATCATCACATGGTTTTATTTTTTACTTTATTGTGTTTCCCTTGGATTCTAGTCATTTATTGTGATGTGACAACCATGGAGCTTCTCTACTGTTTAAGACATCGTTACCATAGGACGGCACCATCTTAATTACAGGTCCCTGACCGAGAAATTGGGTTTAGAGCTTTTTGATTGTTGCTTTAAGGAGAGAAGTGACTTTAACGTCACTAGAGAAGCCTTATCTCCTTAAAAAAAGAGCTCTACCAAGGAGAATACAAGAAAGAAAGAGGTTCACAAAATGAACGTGTAAGATAACATTGCGTCCTAAAGCGAAGCCAGACCTGCATCTTTAGGTGATTCTTGTTAGAGTCCCATGTGATTTCTAGCTGGTTTGACAGCTACTGGAGAAAAATAGTTACCCCATTCTGCACCATACACGTGTCGCAGCACAAGAACCCAAGGCCTGCCATCCCTAGTTGATATATTACCAACTTCTCCTTTGCCATATAAATGCCTGGAAAGTTCTGAAGCAAACTCCCCTGCCTCATCTCCCCACCAACCACCTCCCAAGGCCAACTCGAATGCTCTTCCCTTCATGGCTTTCCCTCACTCTTGTTCCTGTAGATCCTACTGTGAACTGGGATGTTCTAGACTTGCTGTTCCCACAAGCCAGGTCCCACCCCCTTTCCCGTACTCCATTCTAGAGTCACTGCCCCCCTTCTTTTCACTGTGTTTCAGTGCCTGACATTGGTGCAGGAGGGTGGAAAGGTCTTTATGACAGGATTGGCCAGGGAGAATAAAACCATGTCTCGCCATAAGTTGATATAAATGATGGGCTTCTCTCTACCAAGGCTGACCCTTGTTTTCTCCATTCCTGGACTCTTTGTTGCAGTTGAGAAAGCCTAATCGTACAGAAAGCCTCTTCTAAGTATTTATGGTATGTTGTGGTAGACATTGATTAGATTGTCTGTCCAGCACCCTTTTCTCTGGCTTGCCTCCCTACCACCTCATGCTTCTGGCCTACCACCCACATGGTGCCTGCAAAGCCCTTCCGCTTGCTGGATATATCAATCGTTTATTGATCTTCATCCTTTCCCTGGGATTTTTGGAAATAAGACTGAAAGAGCTAAAAAGAATTCTTGATTCTGTGAGATATCCCAGGAATATTTTTTGTTGTTGAAACAAGTTTAAATGAGCTTTCTGATGCTTACAGTCAAAAAGTCCTAACTCTTTTAACTGATATGTACATACACACAAACACACACACCCATTCACACAGACAGGCACTCATGCACAGTTGGCTTTCTCCACTAAGCAACCTTCATGTCATATCCTCCCTGCCCTTTGCTCTAGTAAATGGGCTTTGGTAACCAGGGAAACATGTCTTGAGTCCCAGCCCTTAGGGATTAAGGAAACATATCTCAAAATAAAGACAGGACTCAATTCCCTGCTCTTTGGATGAGCATACAATTGCCACTCACACCTCTCCTTGGTATGTTGCCTCACTTGCCTGCAGGACTTTGACATCCTTCTGATGTTAGCTGGATTTCATCCCCTAACTGATTTGACCATACCTTCTTTGCTAGATTTCAGATGAGCCAGATATGGGGCCATGAGCCATGTTGAAAGGCAGTTTCAAATTCAGGAGAAGCTATGATACTAAGCCCCTCAGAGACACTGGCTCATTATTTGGTTCAGGGACTAGGTCAGGAGTGTACTAGTCTTGGGTTCCCATTCCTGGTTGATCTGGAGCTAAGATGACTATGAAGGAGAGAGTGTTCAGGAAAATCCTAATGCCAGCCAGGAGGCTAGCCCCAAACCTACCTGCAACTGCCACGGGAGTATTCCTATTGTAAGAAATATACTTTGAGTTCAAATGAACAAATCTCCTCTTATTTAAGTGGCATGTGATTAGAAGATAAGTCGTCTGCTTGTCAATAAAAAGGAATAAAGCTCTGAATGACCGGGACTTAGACATGACTTTTTTGCAATTCAACACTTCCTAAATAAAGTACGGTTAACCTGCAGAGCGTTGGATTTCTACCTTCTTTGAGTTCTCATCTTATAGTTCTTGGAAATCATTCCTCTTCCTCAAATAGACTGAGATGAATGACAGGTTTTTCTCTTTCTAATGATGTAAAATATTGCTAAGTTTGCACTCTGGTCTACAGTTTGTAAATATCGTCTAATATGCTTCTTTTATGCTACACTGAAAGACTGAAGAAAATATTCAGACTTTAATAGTGATAGTCTTTGCAGACCTGGCATCATTTCAGTGTAACTTCATATCTGGGAAAGGATCCACTGGTAACAGTTATACCTTATGCTCCCAGTGCCACGTTGCTGCAAATGGCTGGAAGATCAATGCCTTGACTGCATCCACAACCCCAAAAATCATTTCATCCTGTAACAGTGGCTCTGTATTTGCTCATCCCGCATTCCATGAATTGGGAGAGCCTAGCTGAAACTCTTAGAAATCATGCCAGAGTGAGTCCAGGTCCACTGGCCATGCGAGATCTGTGCCACCTTGTGGGTAACATGTATTGCAACCTGAAAGCTCTCTCCCAACATTGACAAGATGAGGATTCTTGCAAGGTCAAGGGCTGTTTGTTCCTCACCTGGCACCATCCCCACTTATGATGTCAGGAAGTTATCTTTCACCCCATGCATGTGATACTGGCATTTACATACACTAAACCTGGTGACACATAGTTAATATTGTCAGAGTACAGTGTGCTTCAATGCTTTCTCTCACTGTTTACTTCAGGAAGGATTCTGGGAGGATTTTTATTTAATCTCTCCAAAAGATTACATGGGGCAGCAGCTTGTCCTAGAGTTTCCATGAGTTTGTTCTTGAGCCCTTCACTGGATCCTTTTAACCATGAAATGTATCTAAGATTCCTGATTCCCTCTCAAAAATATTAACAACATACCATTATATGTAATTTATTTTGAACACTGTTCAAAAGCCATGGTTTTTATTATTCATTTACCCAGATGGTACTGATTCATTTAACTGGCTTGTAGCAAGAGCGGATACATGAACCCAAAGATTAAGGAACAGTTCTACATAAGAGTAGATACCACAGAGTGTGAGAATTTAGTGTTCAACTAAATTTACAGAGACTCAGATACATTGCTTCCATATGATATACTTCTTACTAAGTCTTTCTCTTCTCCCCTTTTTGAGGATACACCCCAAACGGAATCGATTATCTCTTCTCCAAAACCTCCTCCTCCTGAGTTTCCCTTCGCCATGATTGGCACTACCTTACAATGCAGTTGCCCCAGTCAGAAAGCTGGAAGTAAGCTCAATGTCCATTGACAGATGAACAGATAAAGATGTGGCATATATACAAGGAACTATTACGCAGCCACAAAAAAAGAATGAAATAATGCCATTTGTAGCAACATGGACCTAGTGATTATCATACTAAGTGAAGTAAGTCAGACAGAGAAAGACAAAAATCATGTGACCTCACTTATGTGGAATATGAAAAAAGAAGATACCAATGAACTTATTTACAAAACAGAAATAGACCCACAGACATAGAAAACAAACTTATGGTTACCAAAAGGGAATTAGAGGAGAGGGATAAGTTAGGAGGATGGGATTAACATATACACACTACTGTATATAAAATAGATAACCAACAAGGACCTACTGTATAGCATAGGGAGCTATACTCAATATTTTGTAATAACCTATAAGGGAAAAGAATCTGAAAAAGAATATGTATGTGTGAATCACTTTGCTGTACAACTGAAACTAACACAACATTGTAAATCAACTATACTTCAATTAAAAAAAAAAAAAGGAAGCTGGGTGTCATCCCTGATTCATCTCCTTCACTCATACTCCCAGATTCCAACAGATCACTAAGTTCTGTTAATTCAACCTGTTAACATTCGTCTCTGTAAACGTCTCTCCATCCCCATTGTCTTTCCTAGTTCAGCTCACCACCAGCCCTCCCCTAGATTGTTGTAACAGCTTCCTAACTGGTCTCTCTGCTTCCATTCCTGTCTCGCTCTACATCCTTATTTACACTGCAGCTAGAATGATACTTTAGAAGGGATACATGGGCTGAGCCGGAGGAAGATGGCGGAAGAGTAAGACGCGGAGATCACCTTCCTCCCCACAGATACATCAGAAATTCATCTACACGTGGAACAACTCCAACAGAACACCTACTGAACGCTGGCAGAAGACCTCAGACCCCCCAAAAGGCAAGAAACTCCCCACATACCTGGGTAGGTCAAAAGAAAAAAAAGAATAAACAGAGACAATAGGATATGGACGGGACCTGCACCAGTGGGAGGGAGCCGTGAAGGAGGGAAGGTTTCTACACACTACAAGCCCCTTCGAGGGCGGAGACTGCAGGTGGCGGAGGGGGAAAGCTTCGGAGTAGCGGAGGAGAGCACAGCAACAGGGGTGTGGAGGGCAAAGCGGAGAGATTTTGGCACAGAGGATCGGTGCCCTCAGGCACACACCAGCCCGAGAGACTTGTCTGCTCGGCCGCCAGGGCGGGCGGGGCTGGGAGCTGAGGCTCGGGTATCGGCTTTCAGTCGGAGCGCAGGGAGAGGTCTGGGGCTGGCGGCAGGAAGAGACCCTGAAGGGGTTAGTGCTAGCCCGGAGGGAGTCCGGGGAAAGGGTCTGGAGCTACCGGAGAGGCAAGAGACTTTTTTCCCTTTTGTTGCCTGGTGCGCGAGGAGAGGGCATTCCCCTCCCGCCCCTCTGCCTGAGTGAGCCAGAGCCCCCGAATCAGCGGCTCCTTTAAACCCGTCCTGTCTGAGCGAAGAACGGACGCCCTCCGGCGACCTACGCGCAGAGGCGGGGCCAGGTCCAAGGCTGAGACCCGGGAGCTGTGAGAGCAGAGACAGGGAAATCTCTCTGTGCAGCCTCCGAGGCAGCGGATTAAAGCTCCACGGTCCATTTGATGTGCCCTGCGTCTGTGGAGTGCATGAATGGACAGCGAATCATCCCAAATTGAGGAAGTGGACCTTGAGGACAAGATTTAAGACTTCCCCCCCTTTTTTTTTTCCTCTTTTTACAACGAATTATCTCAAATTAAGGAGGTGGACTTAGCAAGATTTCAGACTTTTCACCCTTTTCCTCTTTTTACAACGAATTATCCCAAATCGAGGAGGTGGACTTGGAGAGCAAGATTTTTGATTTTTCCCCCTGCTCTCTTTTTGTGAATGTGTATGTGTAATCTTCTGTGTAAGATTCTCTCTGTATAGCTTTGCTTCCACCATATGTCCCAGGGTTCTTTCGGTCCGTGTTTTTTTTCAATAATTACTTTTTAATTTTAATAACGCTACTATATTTCATACTTTATTCTATTTTACTTTATCTGCTCTTTCTTTTTTTCCTCCCTTCCCTTCCTCCCTCCCTCCCTCCGCTCCTCCTTTCCTTCTTTCTTTTTCTTTCCTCCATCCCTCCCTCCCTCCCACCCTTCTTCTTTCCACTTTCTTTTTCTTTCCTTCCTCCCTCCCTCCCTCCCTCCTGTCTTTCTTTCTTTCTTTCCTTCCTCCCTCCCTCCCTCTCTTCTTCCATTCACTCTTCCTTTTGCTTTCATTCCTCCCTCCCTCCCTCCTTTCTTTCCTTTCTTTCCATCCTTCCTCCCTCCCTCCTTTCTTTCTTTCTTCCTTCCTTCCTTACTTCCCTTCTTCCTTTCTTTCAATCTCTCTTTCTTTCTTCTACTAATTATTTCTTTCTACTTTTTCTCACTGTTATTCTGAGCTGGGTGGATGAAAGGCTCTTGGTGCTGCAGCCAGGAGTCAGTGCTGTGCCTCTGAAGTGGGAGAGCCAACTTCAGGACACGGGTCCACAAGAGACCTCCCAGCTCCACATAATATCAAGCAGCGAAAATCTCCCAGGGATCTCCATCTCAACACCAGCACCCAGCTTCAGTCAACGACCAGCAAGCTACAGTGCTGGTCACCCTATGCCAAGCAACTAGCAAGGCAGGAACACAACCCCACCCATTAGCAGAGAGGATACCTAAAAACATAATAAGGCCACAGGCACCCCAAAACACACCACCAGACGTGGACCTGTCCACCAGAAAGACAAGATCGAGCTTCAACCACCAGAACACAGGCATTAGTCCCCCCCACCAGGAAGCCTACACAACCTACTGAAACAACCTTAGCCACGGGGGACAGACACCAAAAACAACGGGAACTACGAATCTGCAGCCTGCAAAAAGGAGACCCCAAACACAGTAACATAAGCAAAATGAGAAAGCAGAAAAACACACAGCAGGTGAAGGAGCAAGATAAAAACCTACCAGACCTAACAAATGAAGAGGTAATAGGCAGTCTACCTGAAAAAGAATTCAGAATAATGATAGTAAAGCTGATCCAAGATTCTATTTCCCAGATCCAAAATCTTGGAAATAGAATAGACAATATGCAAGAAACAGTTAACAAGGACCTAGAAGAACTAAAGATGAATCAAGCATCGATTAAAAACACAATAAATGAAATGAAAAATACTCTAGATGGGATCAATAGCAGAATAACTGAGGCAGAAGAACGGATAAGTGACGTGGAAGATAAAATAGTGGAAATAACTGCTGCAGAGCAAAATAAAGAAAAAAGAATGAAAAGAACAGAGGACAGTCTCAGAGACCTCTGGGACAACATTAAACGCACCAACATTCGAATTATAGGGGTTCCAGAAGAAGAAGAGAAAAAGAAAGGGACTGAGAAAATATTTGAAGAGATTATAGTTGAAAACTTCCCTAATATGGGAAAGGAAATAGTTAATCAAGTCCAGGAGGCACAGAGAGTCCCATACAGAATAAATCCAAGGAGAAATACGCCAAGACACATATTAATCAAACTGTCAAAAATTAAACACAAAGAAATCATATTAAAAGCAGCAAGGGAAAAACAACAAATAACACACAAGGGAATCCCCATCAGGTTAACAGCTGATCTCTCAGCAGAAACTCTACAAGCCAGAAGGGAGTGGCAGGACATAATTAAAGTGATGAAGGAGAGAAACCTGCAACCAAGATTACTCTACCCAGCAAGGATCTCATTCAGATTTGATGGAGAAATTAAAACGTTTACAGACAAGCAAAAGCTGAGAGAGTTCAGCACCACCAAACCAGCTTTACAGCAAATGCTAAAGGAACTTCTCTAGGCAAGAAACACAACAGAAGGAATATACCTACAATAACGAACCCAAAGCCATTAAGGAAATGGGAATAGGAACATACATATCAATAATTACCTTAAATGTAAATGGACTAAATGCTCCCACCAAAAGACACAGAGTGGCTGAATGGATACAAAAACAAGACCCATATATATGCTGTCTACAAGAGACCCACTTCAGACCTAGAGACACATACAGATTGAAAGTAAGGGGATGGAAAAAGATATTCCATGCAAATGGAAATCAAAAGAAAGCTGGAGTAGCAATTCTTTTTTTTTTTTTTTTTTTTTTTAAACATACATGCACACATGTGTGTGTGCATGCGTGTATGTTTGTATTCTACAATGCCTTCCCTCCCCCTCCTTTTTATTTATTTATTTATTTATTTATTTATTTATATTTTTTGCTGTACGCGGGCCTCTCACTGCCGTGGCCTCTCCCGCTGCGGAGCACAGGCTCCGGACGTGCAGGCTCAGCGGCCATGGCTCACGGGCGCAGCTGCTCCGCGGCATGTGGGATCCTCCCGGACCGGGGCACGAACCCGTGTCCCCTGCATCGGCAGGCGGACCCTCAACCACTGCGCCACCAGGGAAGCCCACTGGAGTAGCAATTCTTATATCAGACAAAATAGACTTTAAAATAAAGACTATTAGAAGAGACAAAGAAGGACACTACATAACGATAAAGGGATCGATCCAAGAAGAAGATATAACAATTGTAAATATTTATGCACCCAACATAGGAGCACCTCAATACATAAGGCAAATACTAACAGCCATAAAAGGGGAAATCGACAGTAACACAATCATAGTAGGGGACTTTAACACCCCACTTTCACCAAAGGACAGATCATCCAAAATGAAAATAAATAAGGAAACACAAGCTTTAAATGATACACTAAACAAGATGGACTTAATTGATATTTATAGGACATTCCACCCAAAAACAACAGAATACACATTTTTCTCAAGTGCTCATGGAACATTCTCCAGGATAGATCATATCTTGGGTCACAAATCAAGCCTTGGTAAATTTAAGAAAATTGAAATTGTATCAAGTATCTTTTCCGACCACAATGCTATGAGACTAGACATCAATTACAGGAAAAGATCTGTAAAAAATACAAACACATGGAGGCTAAACAATACACTACTCAATAATGAAGTGATCACTGAAGAAATCAAAGAGGAAATTAAGAAATACTTAGAAACAAATGACAATGGAGACACGACGACCCAAAACCTATGGGACGCAGCAAAAGCAGTTCTAAGGGGGAAGTTTATAGCAATACAATCCCACCTTAAGAAACAGGAAACATTTCGAGTAAACAACCTGACCCTGCACCTAAAGCAATTAGAGAAAGAAGAACAAAAAACCCCCAAAGTTAGCAGAAGGAAAGAAATCATAAAGATCAGATCAGAAATAAATGAAAAAGAAATGAAGGAAACGATAGCAAAGATCAACCAAACTAAAAGCTGGTTCTTTGAGAAGATAAACAAAATTGACAAACCATTAGCCAGACTCATCAAGAAAAGAAGGGAGAAGACTCAAATCAGTAGAATTAGAAATGAAAAAGGAGAAGTAACAACTGACACTGCAGAAATACAAAAGATCATGAGAGATTACTATAAGCAACTCTATGCCAATAAAATGGACAACTTGGAAGAAATGGACAAATTCTTAGAAATGCACAACCTACCAAGACTGAATCAGGAAGAAATAGAAAATATGAACAGACCAATCACAAGCACTGAAATTGAAACTGTGATTAAAAATCTTCCATCAAACAAAACCCCAGGACCAGATGGCTTCACAGGCGAATTCTATCAAACATTTAGAGAAGAGCTAACACCCATCCTTCTCAAACTCTTCCAAACAATTTCAGAGGAAGGAACACTCCCAAACTCATTCTACGAGGCCACCATCACCTTGATACCAAAACCAGGCAAGGATGTCACAAAGAAAGAAAACTACAGGCCAATATCACTGATGAACATAGATGCAAAAATCCTCAACAAAATACTAGCCAACAGAATCCAACAGCACATTAAAAGGATCATACACCATGATCAAGTGGGGTTTATTCCAGGAATGCAAGGATTCTTCAATATACGCAAATCAATCAATGTGATACACCATATTAACAAGTTGAAGGAGAAAAACCATATGATCATCTCAATAGATGCAGAGAAAGCTTTCGACAAAATTCAACACCCATTTATGATAAAAACCCTGCAGAAAGTAGGCATAGAGGGAACTTTCCTCAACATAATAAAGGCCATATATGACAAACCCACAGCCAACATTGTCCTCAATGGTGAAAAACTGAAACCATTTCCACTAAGATCAGGAACAAGACAAGGCTGCCCACTCTCACCACTCTTATTCAACCTAGTTTTGGAAGTTTTAGCCACAGCAATCAGAGAAGAAAAGGAAATAAAAGGAATCCAAATTGGAAAAGAAGAAGTAAAGCTGTCACTGTTTGCAGATGACATGATACTATACATAGAGAATCCTAAAGATGCTACCGAAAAACTACTAGAGCTAATCAATGAATTTGGTAAAGTAGCAGGATACAAAATTAATGCACAGAAATCTCTGGCATTCCTGTACACTAATGATGAAAAATCTGAAAATGAAATCAAGAAAACACTCCCATTTACCATTGCAACAAAAAGAATAAAATATCTAGGAATAAACCTACCTAAGGAGACAAAAGACCTGTATGCAGAAAATTATAAGACACTGATGAAAGAAATTAAAGATGATATAAATAGATGGAGAGATATACCATGCTCCTGGATTGGAAGAATCAATATTGTGAAAATGACTCTACTACCCAAAGCAATCTACAGATTCAATGCAATCCCTATCAAACTACCACTGGCATTTTTCACAGAAGTAGAACAAAAAATTTCAAAATTTGTTTGGAAAAACAAAAGACCCCGAATAGCCAAAGCAATCTTGAGAAAGAAAAACGGAGCTGGAGGAATCAGGCTGCCTGACTTCAGACTATACTACAAAGCTACAGTAATTAAGACAGTGTGGTACTGGCATAAAAACAGAAAGATAGATCAGTGGATCAGGATAGAAAGCCCAGAGATAAACCCACGCACATATGGCCAACTTATCTTTGATAAAGGAGGCAGGAATGTACAGTGGAGAAAGGACAGCCTCTTCAATAAGTGGTGCTGGGAAAACTGGACAGGGACATGTAAAAGTATGAGATTAGATCATTCCCTAACACCATACACAAAAATAAGCTCAAAATGGATTAAAGACCTAAATGTAAGGCCAGAAACTATCAAACTCTTAGAGGAAAACATAGGTAGAACACTCTATGACATAAATCACAGCAAGATCCTTTTGGACCCACCTCCTAGAGAAATGGAACTAAAAACAAAGATAAACAAATGGGACCTAATGAAACTTCAAAGCTTTTGCACAGCAAAGGAAACCATAAACAAGACCAAAAGACAACCCTCAGAATGGGAGAAAATATTTGCAAATGAAGCAACTGACAAAGGATTAATCTCCAAAATTTATAAACAGCTCATGCAGCTCAATAGCAAAAAAACAAACAACCCAATCCAAAAATGGGCAGAAGACTTAAATAGGCATTTCTCCAAAGAAGATATACAGACTGCCAACAAACACATGAAAGAATGCTCAACATCATTAATCATTAGAGAAATGCAAATCAAAACTACAATGAGATATCATCTCACACCAGTCAGAATGGCCATCATCAAGAAATCTAGAAACAATAAATGCTGGAGAGGGTGTGGAGAAAAGGGAACACTCTTGCACTGCTGGTGGGAATGTGAATTGGTACAGCCACTATGGAGAACAGTATGGAGGTTCCTTAAAAAACTAAAAATAGAACTACCATATGACCCAGCAATCCCACTACTAGGCATATACCCTGAGAAAACCATAATTCAAAAAGAGACATGTACCAAAATGTTCATTGCAGCTCTATTCACAATAGCCCGGAGCTGGAAACAACCTAAGTGTCCATCATCGGATGAATGGATAAAGAAGATGTGGCACATATATACAATGGAATATTACTCAGCCATAAAAAGAAACGAAACTGAGCTATTTGTAATGAGGTGGATAGACCTAGAGTCTGTCATACAGAGTGAAGTAAGTCAGAAAGAGAAAGACAAATACCGTATGCTAACACATATATATGGAATTAAAAAAAAAAAATGTCATGAAGAACCTAGGGGTAAAACGGGAATAAAGACACAGACCTACTTGAGAATGGACTTGAGGATATGGGGAAGGGGAAGGGTAAGCTGTGACAAAGGGAAAGAGAGGCATGGACATATATACACTACCAAACGTAAGGTAGATAGATAGTGGGAAGCAGCCGCAGAGCACAGGGAGATCAGCTCGGTGCTTTGTGACCGCCTGGAGGGGTGGGATGGGGAGGGTGGGAGGGAGGGAGATGCATGAGGGAGGGGATGTGGGAACAGATGTATATGTATGACTGATTCACTTTGTTATAAAGCAGAAACTAATTAAAAAAAAAAAAAAAAAAAAAAGAAGGGATACATGATTATAAAACTCCTCTGCTTTATACCCTTCATCTGCTCTCCATTGCGCTTGGGATAAAATCCAGTGGCTTTATGTGCACCAACTCACTACCCTCACCTGCCACCAGTCTCTCTACCTCTTCCTTCTCCAGCCATGAAGAATCACTTGGAGAGCCTTACATGCCTCACCCTCTCTAATTTCTGGGCATTTGCACATGTCGACCTCTTTACCTAGAATAATCTCCCTGTCCCCTGTCCCTCTAACCCACTTCCATACTTGATTGCTAAAGTCTCAGGCTTCAGAACCATCACTTCTTATTGCCTTAACAACAGCAATAGAAATTGTCTATTAATCTTTTCTCAAGGAAACATATCTTGGTTTGTACTTATAGAAAATTTCCTAGAATTTTAGGCAGGTGCAAGCGGCCGTTTTCTATGCCTAGTTATCACGAGACTATAACATTCTTTTGCAGCCATAGAATGGTTCTTCCATCCTAGGCAAGTGAATTGGGGCCCCTTGGAAACTAGAGGTCTTTTAAGCCTCTAGGGTATTTTTCCATAAACAGATGACTGTTTACTTCAACTTCCAGTTGAGTAAGTTTCTTTCAGTGTTTAATATTGGCTATAACAAATTCCCCCCCTTCTAGGTTATCATTTGAAGATGAAAACAATTAAGTATTTTACTATATGTCTTCCATCCAGTAAGTTAAAAAATAACTTAGCCCTGCAAACAAACCTATGACTTTGGAAACTTAGTTTTTCCTGAATCTTTGCAGATTGTCGTTCTGCTTTCTGAAAGATATCAGGATGCTGCTTTCTCTCCAGCTCTTATAAAATACGTTTGATAAATATATTTGATAAAATGTGTTATTTGTGTTGTTTCACAGCCAGCTATGTGGACTGCCTCTGAGGTTTTGAGCTTGCAGTACCCGATCTAGAATATTCAAATCATAGGCACTTACTGTTATGGCTGTAAACATTTTTTGTTCCATTGCTTTCATGACCAAAGCCTTTAGAAACATATTGGCATAAATTCATTAAATATGGAAAGCAAATTTGATTTCTTAATGGGAGTAGTTAATCTTTCCAAGTGTAAAGTAGAATTAATTTTCATCTTCCAAAAAATTAAGAGTGTGCTTTAAAGTCTCACTGTCAGGTGGATTAACTCACTGTACCTTAAAGGTTTTTATTTGTTTGGGGTTTTGTTTTGTTTCATTTTGTTTTCTACCTACTGCATCCCACAGGAAGAAACTCATTCTATATCATGACCTAGTTAGACAGACAGGTAGATAGATCACACACACACAGACACACTGCACACAACTGAAACAAAATTTCCATGAAATCATACCCTTAGTTTATGTGATTCACACTGACATCTTGAAATTTTTCATTCTATCCAATCCTCTGCTATGCTATGCTACAATATTCTGGTCACTACCCATTAAATTGATTTCATTATCTGCAGTTGAGGTACAACCTAGCAATTTGAAAAACATTGGATAATAATTTTTGATAATAAGAAAACAAGGTTAAGTAGACTGGATTAACTCTAGTTTTTGACTTTCTAGAACATTTTCACATCCTTTCTCCTTTGATCTATAGGTGATCCTGGTGGGGCTCAATCACACTGGCTTCCTCACCATTTCCAGCCTTCGAGCAACTAAAGTTGAGCTAATTATAATACATTTCCTCCCGGACACAGTAACCCCTTCAGAAAAGGAAGGACGTTTAACCCAAGCCCCACTGATTGAAACTTCTCTGCTGGCATGAGTGTCGAGGATGGCCTCTTTCTTCTGGGGTTGCCAACTTGTGAGGATGTAGGTATAGGTGATTAGCAGCCCTCTTCATCTTGCTGGAGAAAGCCTAAACGAATAATGAAGCCAAGCTCTACTGGCGGATGGCAAGAGGCAGAGAGAGAGCCCTGGGAGCAGTATTTGAGCCACTGGATGAAGAAGTAAGGAATTCTAGGTGTATCTTGTATTTCTCAGGTATATGAGATAGTATTCTTTTTCTTTCAGCTGTTTTGAATTGAGTTTTCTAACCTGCTGAGTGGAAGAGTCCTGATAATAAGGTAAACCAGATGGCCACAGAAGGCTTGATATTTGTGATGTGAGTGCAAAGATCACATGCATGCTCTGTCCATATTGGAAATATTAATAAAGGATATTTTCAATCTCCCTTCTTACATCCATGGAGAAATGGGTTGTTCAGTGGCTTATGTGACAGGATAATCTATTTTAAGAGTATTTTAAGTATTAATTCATAGGTCCTTCCCCGCCACCACTTCTTCTACCCCTTTCTTTTCTCCCATTCAGTCAGGTTGGCATTCTTTATTCATTTCGCCAGAAAAGGGCCGGCACTGCAGAAATACAGAGTCTTGGCTTTTAATTTTCAATTACTTGGGCTTCAGGAGAAAATGAAGGAGGTGTGATGAATAAGATAAAAAGCTTTCTAATTGTGAGACCAGTAAGGAATACCCAGGCTGAAGGGAGTGAGAAATGAAGAGGGCATGAGTGGGAGAAAAATTAGGAGAGACCCTAGGAAAATTTACCCAGTTCTGCTCCAGCATCTGGTCCCATGAGCAGGGTTCACCTGGGAGACTTCCTGGCTCCAGTTAGGTGAGGACCATGCGTTCCCTGTGCTGGGTGGTTTTGTTAGTCATCCCTGCACTGAGGCTCTGTGAGAATCTCTCTTCCATTGCTGTCACCACATAGTCTGCTGAGTGTCTGGTAGAAAGACTGCCTCTTTAGGTCCCTATGTACCCAGCCCATTACTTGTGGGTAGACAACCCCACCTGAGACACACAAAAGCCACCTGAAGTGGAGTGCAAGGGGCCTGGACACATAGAGAGAGAATACTGAGGAGAAAGGAAAGCTCACTGCATCTTGGATGAAGCAAATTACTGTCAGGCTGAAATCTCTCCAGAGTTAGGCAGTAATAAAAATAAACCCAGATGGCCAAAAAGCACATGAAAAGACGTTCAACAGCACTAATTATTAGAGAAACGCAAATCAAAACTACAATAAGGTATCACCTCACACCAGTCACAATGGCCATCATCAAAAAATCTACAAACAATAAATTCTGGAGAAGCTGTGGTGAAAGGGAACCCTCAGGCAATGAGAGTGGGAATGTGAATTGATACAGCCACTATGGAAAAGAGTATGGAGGTTCCTTAAAAAACTAAAAATAGAACTACCTTTTGACCCAGCAATCCCACTCCTGGGCATATACCCAGAGAAAACCATAATTCAAAAAGACACATGCACCCCAATATTCATAGCAACACTATTTACAGTAGCCAGGACATGGAAGCAACCTAAATGTCCATCAACAGATGTGGTACATATATACAATGGAATATTACTCAGCCATAAAAAAGAATGAAATAACACCATTTGCAGGAACGTGGATGGACCTAGCAATTATCATACTAAGTGAAGTAAGTCAGACAGAGAAAGACAAATATCATACATCACTTATATGTGGAATATAAAAAAATGATACAAATGAACTTATTTACAAAACAGAAACAGACTCACAGACATAGAAAGCAAATTTATGGTTACCAAAGGGGATAGATATGGGATAAATTAGGAGTTTGGGATTAACATACACATAATACTATACATAAAATAGATAATCAACAAGGACCTACTGTATAGCATAGGGAACTCTATTCAATATTCTGTGATAACCTATATGGGAAAAGAAGCTGAAAAAGAATGGATATATGTATGTATAACTAAATCACTTTACTGTACAACTGAAACTAACACTGTAAATCAACTATACACCAATATAAAATAAAACTTAAGTTAAAAAACAAACAGACAAAAAAACCAAATCCAACCTGATCCCCAAGCTTCCCGACACATACCTGTACCATCACCACAACACTTGAGTATTTTATATGTACATGTATATATATAGTGCCAGAGAGGTATTCGGTCAGTCTGTACTCAACTATTTTATACTTTCTTGTTTCATGGCTTCTCAACAGATGTTAACCAATGTGAATTAAGCCCAATGCTAGGCACTGATAACACAAAGCTGACTAATACAAGATCCCAACCCTCATGTCGCTCACGGTGTAGAGCAGCTGTGGGTGCAGAAGTGTATGTATCTGATCCCATTCAGAGAACTTATGGAACGGGGGTCTGCCAGGGTGGCCTCCCAAGGCCTCTTCCATTCTTTCATTTGGAAATTATTATTAATTTTTTGGTCCAAAACTGCCCCTCATTGTCACTATTTTCATTTCAATTTAGCCATAAACATTCAACCTGTATAGTTCAATGAAAGAGCTTTCCTTTAATATTTCCCAAGGGGTGAAATCTGGCATTAATTACAGTTTAAAAAACCCAGAGTAAACGATGCACGAAGAGCCTCTGACAGATCATTTTCCCCACTTCTATTGATAAATTCTGATGGAAGTGTAGAAGGCCATTTCCATCTATTGCGAGTGCTTTCCACCGGGTCTGGCTCCTAATCATGGCCTTGCCAACAGGATGGCCTCCTTCAGTACAATTTCCGCTCCACTGCTGTATCAATTTTCTCCTCTTCAGAGAAATAGCCTGCCCTTCCTATTTCCTCTCTTCCTCCCCAAACCCCTTCAATAATTGAGGCTCACCCAGAGCCTGACACCCTTGGGCAGCCCTTGATTAAGAGGCCACTGATTGGTCGCATCCCACGTCAGAATCCTGGTCTCTGCAGGTCAGCTCCAAGCCATTAAGTGGTGCTTGAACGAGACAGCTTAAGTACATGGCTTTGTGATGGGTATTTTCCTCTCTACTTCTTTTTCTCAGTGAGCCTTTCTAAAGAAGTACATTTTGAGCTAAGAGCCTCTTCCAGGGTGGAGAGTATATCTGTAGGTTTCCAGGAATTAAAAACCAGGCCACCCCCTGGCAGGATAGTTAAGATGGAACCAAACAGCTCTCCTGGAGGAGGCTGCCCCGGTAAAGAAGTGAACCACTGTCTTAATCCACGAGGGAGAGGAATTTTCCAGAAATTGAAGACATATGCTTTTGAAAAGATGATGTGGCATTTCAAAGACATGCACTTGAAGTAGAACATTTTAACTGGGTGACTGTGATACAGAATAAGTCAATAACTGAACTGACCACATCTTAAGAACAGGCAGAGCATCTCCTTGAAAAATGGTTTTTCTACCTTCTTTTCATTCTGGAGACTCAGAGAAGGTATTTTGATGGATCAAAAGCCTTTTATGAACCCCTGACCCGGATTTTAGAAAAGCTGTGATCACTGAATGCCGACCTTTCATAATAAGCACAGCTCCTCGCTCCCTGCTCCCAGCCCCCAAATGAACTCCAAAGGGTACAACCTAGAAATCAGGAACTACATGTACTAGAAATTATGACCAACGTTTAACATAACTCTGCCACATTTTGTCAAAAATTAACTAGTTAGATTAAGGACTAGGTATTGAACTGAAGTGCCGTTGGTGATGTACATTAGCTTTATAGCAACACTAATGTGTGCCTTTTAAGACAACAATATTAAAATTATTTCTGGGGGCTTCCCTGGTGGCACAGTGGTTGAGAGTCCGCCTGCCGATGCAGGGGACACGGGTTCGTGCCCCGGTCCGGGAAGATCCCAAATGCCGCGGAGCGGCTGGGCCCGTGCGCCATGGCCGCTGAGCCTGCGCATCCGGAGCCTGCGCATCCGGAGCCTGTGCTCCACAACGGGAGAGGCCACAACAGTGAGAGGCCCACGTACCGCAAAAAAAAAAAAAAAAAATTATTTCTGCTCTTCACATATACGGCAGCAGCTTCATCACATTGATATGTTCCAAGGTTGGCAAGAGAGAAATTTCAGGTGGGACGGACTGGCTGCCCAGCCCTGGCTGCCTCCCTTGGCTGAGGCCATTTTTCCACATCAATGTAGACAGTCCTCAAGCTTTTTTTTTTTTTTTTTAAGAATCCAGGCCAAAGGAAAGATGACTTCAGGCAAGAAAGGTTTATCTCTGGCTACTGATTAAGGCTCAGTTTCCAATTTCTTATTTCCTGTTCTGGAATATTCTTCCCAGTATGACGGACACATAGGAAGTTTCCTCCTCTAGAGGAAAATGTATCTCGGAACTATAGGGAGTGTTCTTACTTTATCCCCAGAGGATATCGTATTAGAACACCATAATCTGATAATGGACTGATAGTCTGTGAGTCTTTTCCTTATATGATCACCTGTAATTGATTACCTATAAGAAATAGAATCATAATAATTCACACAAATGTATTCCATTCACATATAGTTGCTTCTTAAATTCTCTCAACCTACTGGTGAGTTAATCATGCTCATGTCCCTTCCCTACTCAAAATATTCCACTAACTTCCCTTAAACTACAAGATAAAGTCTAAATTCTTTAGCATGACATTCAGCATCCTTCAAGAAGTAGAATGAAAAATAAAGGGACAAAGCTGAACGACCCTCTAATGGTTGTGGCCAGTTCTAAGTGTTTTGTTTTTGTTTTTTTCCGCCACATGCACAGCATGCAGCATCTTTGTTCCCTGACCAGGGATCGAACCCATGCCTCCAGCAGTGGAAGCGCAGAGTCCTAACCACTGGACCACGAGGGAAGTCCTGGCCAATTCTCTTCTAGATTGTGGTCTTCAAGTGCATGATTGCATTCCAATCCTGTTCCTGCCATTTTCCAACCTTGTGACTCAGAGAAACAACTCAATGTTTCTGTGTAGGAAACTGGGTTTCAGAAACATTAACTGGATGGAAAGTGGCAGAGATGGGGTGGGGACCCAATCTGACTCCAGAGCTGAGCTCCTATGAGTTCCTATGCGTCCAGTCACTGATGTTCCCAGTGATGGGGCCATAGCAGAAGCTCAGGACAAGCTTACTGTTAGCATAAGTCCTTCTCCCTCATGGCACCCAGAGCTAAGCGCCTGGCAACGCCTCTGGTAATTAGCATGTCATATATCTTGAATTCAGGATTAAGTTAATGACTTCCACTTCTCAGATGAAATTGAAACTCAGGGACATTAAATGGCCTTCACAGTTCTAGGAAGAGAAAGTGGCTAAGTCAGGATTAGAACCCAAGTCCTTTGATTCTTATTCCAGCGTTCTTGCCATGCCACTCACTAATCACATATTTCAAATTTATAGTTAGGAAGAGGTATATAGCAGAGTAACAGAATAAATATTTAAACTTTCTAAGAGAAGAGATTTCTTGAACAAATTTTCATCTTATTCCTCTATTGGCAGGATTGATGAAATAGTTATTGTTTTAAAAGTAACCCATGATTGTACTTTTAAAACCATTTTAATGTAAAATCTATACTTCCCTGTAGATGAGTAAAACCAGATTTTAGCAGGTAGGCTTGGAGGTGATGAAAGCATATTTATGATAAATAGAAAGGAAATCTATTTTTATTGATTCAATCCTTAGGATATCAAAAGGAAAGTATATGCGTGTGCTTATGTATTCTTCTCCTAACCATTTTTCTTCCCTTCAATGCCCAGGTCATCCTACTTGATAATATTGCAGTAGAGAGGGGGACAGAATCTAGCAATTACAGTAGATTTCTTAGCCTTTGACATGAACAAAGACACAAGCTAAAAAGTCAAATATGGCCTTGGCAAAAGCAAATATATTTGTTAGGTTTTCTGTTCACTCTTCTGTTTAGAAACTCTTACTCATCTAACATGGAAAGTGAATTATAGCTTTAAGCTTAAAAAAAAAAAAAAGAGAGAGAAAGAGAACGTTCCCCTCCCTAGAGGCCTATTAAAAGCTAGAGAATAAAACTTCCTTCCCTATCAATGTTTTTCTTTTCTATTAAGCAAATATTGATTTCCCCTCCCCCGCTTTTGATACAGGAGGCCAATGACCATGGCCCTTCTGGTTTGCTCCCTTCTTTGTGTGCTGATGACTGATATGGCTGTATGTTTATGACTTGCTGGCTGCCAGGCAGCCAACAGGGGGCGCTCACTGCATATTTGGATGAAGGGAAAAAGGATTTGAAGAACAATCTTTGGTGTTATTTTTCTGTACTTTCAACGCAAAAGTAAAGACTATCGTTCTTCTCACACACAAAGGTTTTGCAAATATATTCAGAAGCAAAGTGAATGAGAGCACTGGTCAGTAAAGGAGGCGTTGGGAGAGCCAGTATTTATTTATACATGAAGTGGGGATCGAGGTACTGAAGGATTTGGGTCCCTGAAGGATTTGGGTCATTGATCATCAATCACACCTGAATTTTCTAGGCTATAATGACTACATTTATTGGATAATTTATCAACTTCTTACTTTGTGTTCATTGAAACAGAGTGAGTAGTGGGAAAATATGTTCTAGTTTTGCTTTCCCCCCTTTGCTCCTAGCACATCACTCGTTCTCAGCCTCTCCAGGTATAGTATACAATGAGATCATCATGGGTTTCCACGGACAGTTTCTCCTATGAATAAACTCCTTGGTGTCCAAATGGCATATGAAAATAAAGACATTTTGGCATATAAAATTTCGAGGGCAACCGTGCATTATAAGATGGAAAAAAAAAACTGGAGAGGTGTTAGAATTTGAAGTAATTCTTACCTACTGAGATTCAGATTCACTTTGAATTTATAAAAATCCCTAAGAATAAAAATACACGTGGCGTAACCAATTGTCCAATTGTAATAGTTGGATATGCCATGTGCATTTTTATTTTCAAAGATCAAGCTTAAACTTGAAGGAGATTACAAAGAAGTTGCTTGAACACCAGACACATGCTGAGAGAAACAAGTTACTTGGAATCATTTGCCTCTGAAGACAGATGAAAAAGATCAGAAGTAAGCAGCTCTCATTAGAAGAAAATAAAAGTATGTGACAAACCCTATACAAATGGTCAGGATATATCATCAAGAAATATCAAAAGTCACAGGAATATATTGAGATATTTAAAAAATAATTAATATTGTTGACTTCTGACCAGACTGGTAAATAAGGTTTCCTGTAGAATTAGGAAAGCCTTTATTTTGATTTACACGGCAAAGACTTCAGAAAGAGCAATGGCCTTGTTCATTATTCAACAAAAACCACAAGGAAAAATGTGCATCTTAGAAACGTACTTTGTTTTCTCTTTCTGGAGCCCAAACAACTTCTAGCTAAAAGACATATTTTGATTAAGATAATATTTTTCCCTAATCAATATTTTTCACCTCTGGGTTATTACTTCCTTGAAGGCTTCTCTGACTTTTTCTTTTTTCCTTTCTAAATTAGTCCGTGTAGTTTATGAGAAATCATCAGCCTTACCATATGCTGCCGTTTACATTAAATCTTTCCCTTAATATTTACTGCTGGGTGGCAAGGCTCGTCTCTAGCCTTTATGGTTTGGCATCAAATCCTGAACTGTGTATTTTATACTTAATTGGAATGGGGATAGGAGGGCAGGAGCAGACTTCACCATTAATGAAATAAGACTTCTCTCGACCAACATTCACCAGGTTCCAATTTGGTTGGTAAAAATGCCTGAATGCTCCTTGGTGTTAAGCCATTTCCAGGGTGATGCGCTTGCTTTGCCCACGTGCCTAGAATCATGTACTATCAGTTCTGTGTCAAGTTGCTAAAAGAGCATCTAGATGCTTACTCTGGATTTTCGTACCTGTCCCACTGCAGACGGATGACAGTGGTTTGGGGACCAGCGCTGTTCTGCCCGTGACACTTTGAGAGCACTGGCCTAGGTGTGAGGGGGAAAGGGGACCGTGCCCTTCCTTTATCTTGTCAGCCCCCCATCTACCCTTCAGTGCCCTTTGTTCCCTCAGACACTCAATGGCTACACATCTCCATTCCCCTACCCACCCCAACATATGCACTTGCACACACAAACATACACAAACACACACACAGTAGTTTAAGGCCTAAAATTAAGGTTCATATTATGTGCTGCCTTGGCATTTGGTAACACTGGAAGGGCCTTGAATGACTTAGCTACAATCTCCCCTCCCCACTCTGCTCCCACAGATACGGTCACCTCCTAAAAAACCCTCCTTATCAAAGGACAAGCACCATTCCTGCTTATTCCTTAGCAGTGGGTTTCACTTCCCTGCCAGTGCATGGGATTTTTCAAACAAGCCAATCACATGCTCCCGTGGGAACCAGGGGCATCCCATCGTCCTGATACTAAGACTGCCTCTCACACAGCTGTCTTTTTTTGGGTATAAATGTAGATTTATTAGCTAATTACCCCAGTGTGCCTCTATTCATGCTCTAGGTCACCCTCTAGGTTGTTCATTCCGTCCCTGAGCACAAATCCCATGTGGCCCTGTGTGGAGTGTGATGTTCTCTCTGACGGTGAGTTTATGTAATGAATAAACTGCTGTCCATTGCATCTGTCCAGTGTTGGTATCATCTGTTCAACCAACCCCCCAGTCCTAGGGTTGGGGATCCCTCCTTCACCAGTGAGGTGAATAGGAGGAAATTAAAACTCGCACACAAACATGCACACACACAGAGCTCCTGAGAAGGAAGAGGTTTATTCTAAGCCGAATTTCTTAGGACAATACCTTCAATTATAGTCCTATCCTTGGACTACTGCTCTAAACCAGGGTTTGCACTTTAAAATGAGGGGGAAGAATTAGGAAGAGGAGTGTGTGGATCTCCAGGTTTGGAATCAGAGGATCTAAGATGAAAACGAACAGCACAAAAAATGCCCTGGCAGGGCTTCCCTGGTGGCACAGTGGTTGAGAGTCCGCCTGCCAATGCAGAGGACACGGGTTCCTGCCCCAGTCCGGGAAGATACCACATGCCATGGAGCGGCTAGGCCCGTGAGCCATGGCTGCTGAGCCTGCGCATCCGGAGCCTGTGCTCCGCAACAGGAGAGGCCACAACCGTGAGAGGCCCGCGTACCGCCCAAAAAAAAAAAAAAAAAAAAAAAAAGCCCTGGCATATCCTTAGATTTAAAAAGGTTGAATTTTTCCCCATTCCTTCCCTGATATCATTGTGTGATCCAACATAATATTGGATGTATTTTTGTAAAATGCTGTATGTGTATTTGTAAAAGGGGAGGATCTTAAAAGGATGCCTAGCTAACAACTACTGACTCAGTCTGCCGTGTTTTCCCCCTGAAGTACCCATGAAATCAAGCAAAAAAATGTAGCATTGCAATTGCATAGACCCAAGGAATGGCTGGTGTCCTGGCAGGCGCAGAGGCTATGATGATTTTGGTGAGAGGAATCAGGCAATTCTGCCCTGTCCCTTCCATTGTCTCTACCCTCATTTGTCCTTCATATATACAACTAAAATTTCTTTAATTGTGGTAAAATATGTACAACATAAAATAAACCATCTTAACCATCTATAAGAGTAATGGGTATTGGTTACATTAGTCCTTCATAAATGGGGTCAGTAGTGTTAGGTACATTCTCTCTCATAAATCATATTCTGATAAACATAGCATGGACATATTGCAGGCTGATTTTAATTGTTTATTTAATTGCCTAAAACATAAATATTCTGCTTTCTCACCTTAACGTGGGGATAATAACACTACCAACGTAACAGTCATGAGGTTTACACAAAATATCATATGTACAGCATTTAGCAGAGTTATAGTACTTAGCAAGTGTTTCATAAATGGTGGCTACATTAATTTTGCAACATTTTCTAAATATAAAATATTTCAAAAAAATCATATACCATTGTTATTATAAATATATTGGTTTTCTCAAATCAATTCATAGGTTTATGAAATCAAAATACGAGAAAAATGTTTCCTGCAAACCTGAAAAATGTCTCTAGTTATTCTTGAGGAATGAAATGGCAATATTAGCAAAAAGGAGTTTGAATAGAGAAGCAATGCTGAATTATTTCCCCTAACAAATATTACAACATATAGTGAAGCTACAGTAATGAAAACAGTATGTAGATACCGGTTAATGGAATAGAATAAAGAACCTAAAATAAATTCTACATACTACTTGATCAAAACCAAAGTGAAACAACACACCTACATGGTGAAACATGAATTATCCAATAAACGGCATTCGGAGTGTTAGGTATTTGAAAAAAAAATAACAGAAGCATTACATCCTATCTAATACACTGAAATAAATTACAAATGGAGTTAAGTTTTTAACATCTGAGAAAACAAAATACAGAACAGGTGAATACCTGTAACTACTCTTAGTAGGGAGAAGGACTTTCTGATTATAAATGCAATGAAAAAAACTAAAAGAGAAATGAAAAATTTGATAAAAATTATGTGCATCAAAGACCCTTTAAAAGACACACTACTATATATAAAATAGATAACCAACAAGAACCTACTGTATAGCACAGGGAACTCTACTAATACTCTGTAATAACCTATATGGGAAAAGAATCTGAAAAAGAATATGTACATGTATATGTATAACTGAATCACTTTGTTATATACCTGGAACTAACACATTGTTAATCATCTATACTCCATGTAAAATAAAAATTTTAAAAAAATAAAAATGAGAGCAGTAAATATATTTTTAAAAACCTTTTAAAGGGAGACAAATCATAAAATGTCCATCTTTTTGTATGTATATATATATATTTTTTTTTTGCATTATGCGGGCCTCTCACTGTTGTGGCCTCTCCCCCTGCGGAGCACAGGCTCCGGACGCACAGGCTCAGCGGCCATGGCTCACGGGCCCAGCCGCTCCGCAGCATGTGGGATCTTCCCGGACCGGGGCATGAACCCGTGTCCCCTGCATCGGCAGACGGACTCTCAACCACTGCGCCACCAGGGAAGCCCTTGTATATATTTTTAATTGAAGTACAGTTGATTTATAATGTTGCCTTACTTTCTGCTGTACAGCACAGTGAATCAGTTGTACATATACATATATCCACTCTTTTTTAGACTCTTTTCCCATATAGGTCATAACGTAGTATTGAGTAGGGTTCCCTGTGCTATACAGTAGGTCCAGGTCCTTATTAGTTAAAATGTTCATCTTTAAAGATCACATATAAATTAGTTGCAAACCATATCCAGGAGAAAGGAGGAAAAGACAATTCACAAAAGTGAAACTGAAATTGCCAATAAACATATGAAGAAATGTATCATATTTCGTATTCAAAGAAATTTAAAAGTAAAATAAAAATGAAAGACATATTTTGCTTGACATATAGAAGGCTGAGTTTTAAAAATGTTAACATCCAACACTAGAGAGAATCTAGGGGAACTGTCTCAGGAATGACTGAGCATTAAATATTGTACAGGCTTTGTTCCTACCTGCAGGAAAGAAGCCCTGAAGTGCATTTCAGGGGAGGGATCAGGGGACCACTAAGGGTTTGTAGTCAGCGCGAGTGATGTCACCCCAAGATACAGGGTAGTAGCCAAGAACAAGGACAGGCCAGATGCCCCTCACTGCCTGTCAGGGCTCTTGCAGCAGGAGACAGCTAGCTCCTTGTTATAAAACACATTTCTTGATCTCAGACATGTGAGTCTGTCAATAAATTCTTGTCTTAGACTATAATTATATAAACCCTGTCCATAAGAAAAATGTCAGGAGGTGCTAAAAAAAGTGATCATTCTTTCCTCCTGGGATGAGATTACAGGGGATTATTTTTTTGTTATTGTCCCCAAATACAGGCAATTCTCTGTCAAGTGTCCTGCACAGCTCTAGATTTAATCAGATGCTAAATTAGGCTTTTTAATCATGAAGATAAAATTAATGATTCTCCTTACAAAACTACACCCCTTTTTGACTAGAACACATACTCAGAGTTTTGAGAAAACTCTTGTATACAGCAATTTCTACATTTTAATCCAGCTGCTTTAGGAATAAAATGTAGCATCTCTTGTCTTCTGAAGTCAAATTTAAGATCAGTGGAACAATTTTGTATCATCTCAAAATAAAAATCACCAACTTTTCTGTTTCCAGACTGATAATGGCATTAAAACAGCAGTAGAATTAGACATGCCAAGCCTCTAACCGCTGATTTTCTTGTTTCCAAGACATAAGTGTGATTTTGCCTCAGTTGTTTTGTATTTAAGATGCAGCCTATGCATCTCCCTGCATGGGTGCACGTATGAGTATAGCAAATGTCAACAATTTAGGACTTGTATAGCTCCTTTTTTTGTAAATGTCTCGTAGGTCTATGAAAACTCATTTACACTGTCTTCACAGAAGTCTATCAGACTAGTCTTGATTTCAGTGACAAGTATTTTAAGATGAATGTTACAGAGAAAGGACCACATTTGTCCAAGAGACTGGCTTCTTTCTACATCCAAAGCTGAGTACTTCCAGGTAACAAGTGTGGTTGTGTTGTACCTGAACCAAGTTTTCCTAAATTTAAGATCCCTCATGAGGGGCTTCCCTGGTGGCGCAGTGGTTGAGAGTCCGCCTGCCGATGCAGGGGACACGGGTTCGTGCCCCAGTCCAGGAAGATCCCACATGCCGCGGAGCGGCTAGGCCCGTGAGCCATGGCCGCTGAGCCTGTGCGTCCGGAGCCTGTGCTCTGCAATGGGAGAGGCCACAACAGTGAGAGGCCCGCGTACCGCAAAAAAAAAAAAAAAAAAAAGATTCCTCATGAGAAAGGATACAATTTTTGTGCTTCTTTTGAATAGTCATAAAGCTTAATGTAATGTTTTCATAATGGGCACTGAAAAAATGCAATAAGTAGCATAATTTGGACATACATATCTGAGAAAAAAAAGATAGCTTAGAACAGACTACCTTCAGATATCTTTTCAAGCTTTGTGATTCAGATCGCCATGTTTATCACAAGCATGTAGACAAAATGACAGGTTATTTGTGAAGTGTACTGTAATGTGCTGTAGTATGTGCTATGCTTCCTTGATGAAGGGTGATATTTACCAGCTGTTAGTACCAAGAATGAGAGAAGCCAAATATATCCTAACATGAAGCACATCACTAGGGTCCACATAAAAAGTCATGCTAAATCACCTTAAAGTGACATGCGGACCCAGACTTGCGAGATTCAATGGTGACCAAATTTAAGGTATAACTTTTCTAGAGAAAGACATAATTGCAAGACAATCAGAACTTATCAGTAGAGACGGAGCCTTGGCTATCCACTTTGTGCTCCATTGTCAACACTGTCCCTAAGGTAGAGATAGATAAGATGAAATTGCACAACCTGGGGGTTAAACATTTGATTTGTTGATTCTTCTACTTAATGCCCATGTTTACCAGGTAACTTTATTTTGACTTATCTTCCCATTTAGGTTCTTTTATAGGACTTTCCTTGGTCACGTTGATGCCAGAATTTCGGCCCATGTGACCTCTGTTTCTTATTACAAATCAACAAACTGGTAGTTCTGGTGCCAGAACTTAGTTTTGCAAACACTTCAGTTTTGCGAAACAATTTTTTGGGCCTGATCACTTCTGCATGCTGACAAGAGTGTCTAATGAAAGACAGGAAAGACCCTGTCCTGATCTAGTTAGCCTGTTTCATCTCAGCTCTACCTCGTCCATATTCAGATTTCTACAGGATACACCAAAGCGACAAAGTGAACAAATACAATCCATTTTCTTCTTCATTCTTATCTCCCCACCAGCCTAGTTAGATTTATGGTGCACCCTAGTTATTCATTCATTCAACATTTACTAAGAATGCTCTACACATCCAACTTTGTACAGTGTGCTGCCCGAGTCTATATGGACCCTGACATAGTGAAACTCTGGCTATCAAAGGGTTTTGAACCCATCTGAGTCAGTTTGGTCACACACAACTATTAGCTTCTTTTTTGTAGATATTGGTAGCCACTAATATTAAAACTCTGATAGTTAGCTAATTCTCCACATTCTGGTGTTAAGGAAAGCAATGTTTCAGAACAAATTCTGCCACACGTACAATATTGGATAAACATTTTTAGCAAGCGGACACGTACACCATCATGCAACTCGGTCTGTATGCTCCATGGAGACCTAGGTCTGTTATTTAAATTATCAGTGAACCCCTTGAATGAAGGTTCATTTGAAGCAAATGTAGCCACAGTCCAAAGAGAGAAGTTAGTTGACCTGATAATTGGCCATAGAAAACCATTAGCCTTTAAAATCAAGACTGGCATCATACCCCGGATGCCATCTTGAGGGCTTTCCAGTTCATGCAAGGACAGGGCACACCTAAAATAATTTACTCAGTCCATATGCATCAAATGCCACTAGTTCAACTAACTTAACCATTTCTAACATTCCTTGCCCTAATGATCAAGCCAGTAATTTTACCAACACAAATCCATTTCAATATTCAGTATGTCAATTAGCAAAGTGTCTAGTTTTGATTGAAGATAAAGATAGCTGTAGCCTCTGGAGAGCTGTGGCCTTCCTCATTAAATGCTAGCTGACCCCCCCTTTGAGTGTAATTTCCTGATTAGGTTAAGTGACAGCCCCTAGGGTGTGGATTAAAATTAACACACACATCCACTTACATCATGCTGTCTGTACTGAAGTATTTTAAAGCAAATTATAGACATTATAACACAGGGTTTTAAGATATAACACAGGGTTTTAAGATATACAACGTTTTAATACCATTTCAGTTTCTTCCAAATAGTATTAAAGCTCAGGAAGAATTTAAGAATGGAGTTTTGGCCCCTTCTCTGAAATTATCTATATTAAATATACTCCTTAATAACAACTCTACTAAGATAGGAAAAAAGCTATTTTAAGTTTATTTATTTACTTATCTATCTTTCAGTTTAAGCTTGCAGGCCTTGGAGAAAGGCAGAATTCCTCCTAGGGTAAAAACTTCTCTTTTCTAGAATAAAATAGCTTCCTTGACACAAAATCTGCAGAGCACAGTCTGGAAAGTTAAGATGGAGGCTGATAGAGAATTGAATTACTCAACATTACAAAGTAATGGGAATTTCTCCCCCTTGGATAAAAGGAGTCATTAGGAGGTGTCAAGCTTGAATGGGAGTTGGGGGCATAGAGGGAGAGATGGAGAAGGTGTGATATAGTTGAGAGTAGGGACCCAGGGAAATGGAAGCAAGTGGAGTCTGGAGGGGAGGAAAGACTCACAGAAAAATTATCTGCAGTAGAGATGACCTCCGCATCTTAGCAGAGTGATGTCTAATACTCAATTTTATGTGGTTGCCAATTCTAACCTGTCTGTACATAATTCACTTCTGTTAGCCTAAGCCTTCAATAAAATGTCTGCTACATAGAACAGCGGTGGTTAGTGGTCCTTTGAGGAAATGAAAGACAGGAGATGGGGTAGAGTATGGATTAAGGGAGTTCAGGGAGAGGAGAGCAGCCCACTCATTGACCAATGAATATCGGTCTCTCTCTGAACTCAACTGACCAATTAAGAATTCAGAAAGGGCATACATTTAGAGTGGGAGGTGACCATGAACTCTAAAATCTTGGGGAAGTCTTGGACTTCCTACAATACATGTGACATAAGTTGGTGTCATCCCACTTCAGATATTAAAGGAAAGACCGCCCCAGGAGACTGGAAGACATCTAGAACTAGAAGTTGGTATTAAATAAAAGCAGATTTAGGTCTAGAATGCATCACTTGACATTTATTTGATCCATTTGTTACATTTTGTCATAGACAACAAAGCAATTTGAACTTACATAAGAATGAGAAAAATTTCATCCAATACTGACTGTCCCCAAATGCAGCGAGTTTATTCAAGGAATTTTTGTTTATTTAACTGAGAAAATTAATTGTTTTCTTCCATTGGAAATTTTTTTAAGGCAGCAATGTTCTATGATTAAAAATATATTTTCATTAAAAAGTTTTTGATGTCAGAATGACTTGGTATTTAAAGCAAGACTGTAACATAAATCATAGCTGTTGTGTCTCTACACCCTGCCCAGTACCAGGGTCTGGCATGGTACTAAGTGTTAAAGATACAGAGGAAAAAATGCTGCCATCTTCAAGCTCCTGCAGAAAAGTAAATCCTATTGAATTTAATGAAATCTGATTATTCTTAATTCAATGTGAGCAGCCTTTCAAAACTTAATATGATGACTTTGAGATCATAAAATGTACATTCCTCTAAAATGTATCCCAAGGAGCTTTCTTGTGCTATGGATATTCAGCAAAGGCCCAACCCTAGATTCTGATTCTGAGGAGGCCAAGTTTGCCTTTAAGATTAAAGTTTCTTCATAAGCAAACCATCTCTATGCATCACTCCCCACCCCTGTACAAAGTGCTGTAATGGTTCTCTACGTAAATTATCATTTTGGATTCTCCATCAATCTTACTTGGGTTTTAACATGTCTAAAAACATTAGGCTGACTGTGTTTGATTAGAAAAACTTAGGATGACAAGATGGCGGAGTAGGAGGACCTGAGCTCACCTCCTATCATGAAAACACCAAAATCATAACGAATTCCTGAATAACCAACCATCAATAAAAAAGGACTGGAACCTACCAGAAAATGTATTCTACTTCCAAAAACAAAGAAGAAGCCACAGCCCAATTGTAGGAGGGGTGCATTTGCAATACAATCAAATCGCATACCTGCTGAGTGGGCGACCCACAAACTGGAAACTAATTATTTCGCAGAGGTTCTCCCACAGGAGTGAGAGTTCTGAGCCCCACATAAGGTTCCCCAGTCTGTGGTCTGGCATAAGGAGGAGGAGCTCCCAGAGCTTTTGGCTTTGAAAGCCAGTGGAGCTTGATAGCAGGAACTCCACAGGACTGGGGGAAACAGAAATGCCAGTCTTAGAAGGCACACACAAGGTCTCCTGCAGCAGCAGCAGAGGGGAAAGCAGTGACTTCATAGGAGCCTGGGCCAGACCTACCTGCTGGCCTTGGAGGGTCTCCTGGGGAGGCAGGGGTTGGCTGTGGCTCACTGTGGGGACAAGGTCACTGGTAGCTGAGGTACTGGGGAGTACTCGTTGGTGTGAGCTGTCTTGGTGGCCACCATTTTGACACTAAGACCTGGCCCTACCCAACAGCCCAATGGCTCCAGTGCTGGGACTCCTTAGGCCAAACAACCAATGCAGGAACACAGCCTTACCCATCAGCAGACAGGCTGCTTAAAGTCTTCCTGAGCCCACAGCTGCCTCTAAACACATCCCTTGACACAGCCCTGGCCACCAGAGGGACAAGACCCAACTCCACCCACCAGTGGGTAGGCACCAGTCCCTCCTACCAGGAAGCCTGCACAAGCCTCTTAGACCAGCCTCAACCACCAGGGGGCAGACACCAGAAGCAAGAGGAACTACAATCCCATAGCCTACGTGTCTGCAAACACAGAAAGTTAGAAAAAATGAGACAGCAGAGAATTATGTCCCAGATGAAGGAACAAGATAAAACCTCAGAACAACAACTAAGTGAAGTGGAGATAGGCAATCTACCTGAAAAAGAATTCAGAGTACTGAAAAAGAATTCAGAGTAATGATAGAAAAGATGATCCAAGATCTCAGAAAAAGAATGGAGGCAGAGACAAAAAGATACAAGAAATGATTAACAAAGAGCTAGAAGATTTAAAGAACAGAGTTGCACAATACAATTGAAATGAAAAATAAACTAGACGGAATAAATAGTAGAATAAATGAGGCAGAAGAATGGATAAGTGAGCTGGAAGACAGAACGGTGGAAATCACTGCTGCAGAGCAGAATAAAGAAAAAAGAATAAAAAGAAACAAGGGCAGTTTAAGAGACCTCTGGGACAACAGTAAGTGTGCCAACATTCACATTATAGGTGTCCCAAGAGGAGAAGAGAGAAAGAAAGGGCCTGAGAAAATATTTGAAGAGATAAGAGCTGAAAACTTTCCTAACATGGGAAAGGAAATAGTCACTCAAGTCCAGGAAGAGCAGAGAGTCCCATACAGGGTAAACTCAAGGAGTAACACGCCAAGACACATATTAATCAAGCTAACAAAAATTAAAGACAAAGAGAAAAATATTAAAAGCAACAAGGGAAAAACAACAAATAACATACAAGGGAATCCCCATAAGGTTATCAGCTGATTTTTCAGCAGAAATTCTGCAGGCCAGAAGGGAGTGGCAGGATATATTTCTATAAGACTCTGATGAAAGAAATCAAAGATGACACAAACAGATGGAAAGATACACCATGTTCTTGGATTGGAAGATTCAATACTGTCAAAATGGGCATACTACCCAATGCAATCTAACAGAGTCCATGCAATTCCTACAAAATTACAAATGGTATTTTTCACACAACAAATTTTAAAATTTGTATGGAAACACAAAAGACCCCAAATAGCCAAAGCAATCTTAAGAAAAATGGAGGCTGAAAGAAATAAGGCTCCCTAACTTCAGACTATACTACAAAGCTACAGTAATCAAAACAGTATGGCACTGGCACAAAAACAGAAACATAATCAAGGGAACAGGATAGAAAACCAGAAGTAAACCCACACACCTATGGTCAATTAATCTATGACAAAAAAGGCAAGAATATACAATGGACAGCCTCTTCCATAAGTGGTGCTGGGAAAACTAGACAACTACAGGTAAAAGAATAAAATAAGAACACTTTCTAGTACCATACACAAAAATAAACTCAAAATGGATCAAAGACCTAAATGTAAAACTGGTCACTAAAACCTCTAGAGGAAAACATAGGGAGAACACTCTTTGACATAAATCGCCTCATTATTTTTTTGGATCCATCTCCTATAATAATGGAAATAAAAACAGAAATAAATGGGACCTAATTAAATTTAAAAGCTTTTGCACAGCAAAGGAAACCATAAATAAAAAAGACAGCCCACAGAATGGCAGAAATACTTGCAAATGGTGCAACAGACATCATAATCTCCAAAATATACAAACAGCTCATGCAGCTCAATATCAAAAAAAAAAAAAAATCAAAAAATGGGCAGAAGATCTAAATAGACATTTTTCCAAAGAAGACATACAGATGGCCAAAAAGCACATGAAAAGATGCTCAACATCACTAATTATTAGAGAAATGCATATCAAAACTACAATGAGGTAACAGCTTATACTGGTCAGAATGACCAACATCAAGGAGTCTACAAATAATACTGGAGAGGGTGTGGGAAAAAGGGAACCTTCCTACACTGTTGGTGGGAATGTAAATAGAACAGCCCCTATGGAGAACAGTATGGATGTTTCTTAAAAACTAAAAATAGGGGACTTCCCTGGTGGTGCGGTGGTTAAGAATCCACCTGCCAATACAGGGGACATGGGTTTGATCCCTGGTCCAGGAAGATCCCACATGCCACAGAGCAACGAAGCCCTTGTGCCACAACTACTGAGCCTGTGCTCTGGAGCCCATGAGCCACAACTACTGAACATGCGTGCCACAACTACTGAAGCTCACACACCTAGAGCCTGTGCTCTGCAACAAGAGAAGCCACCACAATGAGAAGCCCAGGCACCACAACAAAGACCCAACAGAGCCAAAAATAAATAAAAACTAAAAATAGACCTACTATATGATCTTGCAATCCCCCTCCTGGACATATATTCAGAGTAAACCATAAGTAGAAAACATACATGCACCCCAGTGTTCATAGCAGCACTATTTACAATAGCCAGGACATGGAAGCAACCTAAAGGTCCATCAACAGAGGAATGGATAAAGATGTAGTACATATATACAATGTAATATTACTCAGCCATAAAAAAACAAAATAATGCCTTTTGCAGCAACATGGATGGACCTACATATTGTCATACTGAGTGAAGTAAGTCAGACACAGAAAGACAAATGTCATATGATATTGCTCATATGTAGAATCTTAAAAAAGGTGCAAATGAACTTATTTATGAAACAGAAGTGGAGTCACAGATGTAGAAAACAAACTTATGGTTACCAAAGGAGAAGGGGAGAGGAATAAATTAGGAGTATGGGATTAAAATATACATACTATTTTATATAAAATAAATAACCAACAAGGACCTCCTCTATAGCACAGGAAACTCTACTCAATATCTTGTAATAACCTATAATGGAAGAGAATGTAAAAAAAAGTATATATTTACTTGTATATATGTATAACTGAATCAGTTTGCTGTGCACCTGAAACTAACACAACATTGTAAATTAACTGTACTTCAAGAAAAAAAAAAGCCCTTTAGGCAAAAGGAAAATGATACCAGATAGAAATTTGGATCCACTTTAAAGAACAGAGTACTAGAAATGGTAAATATGTAGGTAAACAAAATAATGACTTTTTTGTTATTTTTAATCTCTATAAACTTAATTAAGGCAGGGAGCATATCTGTTTTGATTATTGTACGTGACACCTGTTAATTTATATTATTGAATGACAAATGCTTTTGCAAATAAATGTATCTATGCAAACTATGATGCACACTGTGAAATAAAAGTACAGAATACTATGAAAGAAGAGGAAAGCCTAACTTCTGACTCTGGGGAAGAGACATTTAAGCTGAGACCTTGAGGATGGCGAGGTGTTAGTGAGGCAATGCTGGGTGGGTTGAGCCGTCCAGGTAGCTCTCTTGCAGAGAAGATCTCAGTACTTCTTAGTAACTGAGAGGAGACCAACAGGACTGGAGATTAGTGAGCAAGAGGGAGAATCAGAGGGAAGTGTTTTAAAAACTACACAGGAAAAGTTTAGTGCAGAACTATTATGGACAGAATTGTGCCCCCAGCCCCAAATTCATATTTTGAAGTCTTAACTCCCTCTGCCTCAGAATGTGATTATATTTGGAGATGGGGCCTTTAAAGTTATACTTTAAAAATTATACTTTAAAGTATAATTAAGTATAATGATTATAGTATTATTTATAGTATAGTATTATTAGTATTATAGTATAGTATAGTATTATTAAAGTATAATAAAGTATAATGCTTTAAAGTATAATTACAGTAAAATGAAGTCATGGGTGGGCCCTAATCCAGCATGACCGGTGTTCTTCTAAGAAGAGGATATTAGAACACACACAGGGAAGGCACGGGGAGAAGATGGCCTTCTGCAAAGGGAGAAGAAAGGCCTCAGAAGAACCCAACCCTGCTGACGCTTTGATTAAGGACTTCTAGCCTCCAGAATTGTGAGAAAATAAATTTCTGTTGTTTAAGCCATCCAGTGTGTGTACTTTGTTATGGCAGTCCTAACAAATTCATACAGAGACTGACATTATGATTTACTTTAAAACACTTAATTTTGACTACCTTCCGGTAATCATGCCGACATTCAAGTCTGTGTCAAACCTTTAGGGAGCTACTGCTTGGAAACACTACTAGTAAATAATCCAAAGCTGGCTTTTCAATCCTCATACACTAGCTACAAACCAAATGAGAATATTTCCCTCTGCCCTTAATCATGGGTGAGATTGGTAAGAATAAACATCCTCTATGGCTTTACCTCTCATGTCCTGGGCTGTCTATCTAAAGTATATTTCATGAAGCATTCAGTAGTTGGTAAAGTCATAGGACCAGGTATTTTATTGGGTAGCTTAGTTCTAGTTGGTGTCTGTGGGTTGGATTCAGTCTGCTGTATTGGCTTGCTCTCATATTTTAAAAGACACCCTTGGATCACTCCTATTCTAAACTCTTTTGGAGGAGGTGGGCTGGATAGTCTCTCAAATTTCAGATTTCTTTAAAATTTAATATTAGATGATTCTGCTGCTTCTTAATCTACTCTGTTTACCATGTTCAACATTAAGGTTACAGGATGCTTGAAATTGCCAATGTTTTCTCATGTAGGAAATATTAACCCTCAGATTAACTGTCTATACACAATTATAGACAAAAACTGTTGTCTGTTTAGCTGTTGCAAACTATGATTTCTTTTTTTTTTTTTTTTTTTTGCGGTACGCGGGCCTCTCACTGTTGTGGCCTCTCCCGTTGCAGAGCACGGGCTCCAGACGCACAGGCTCAGCGGCCATGGCTCACGGGCCCAGCTGCTCTGCGGCATGTGGGATCTTCCCGGACCAGGGCATGAACCCGTGTCCCCTGCATCGGCAGGCGGACTCTCAACCACTGCGCCAACAGGGAAGCCCTAGAATAGTCCTCTTTGATGCATTCTCAGCCTGCTGTTCAGTAAGACATAATTGTCCGCATAGAGGAAGATATGCTGGAAGTACCTGTAACAGGATATATTTAAAGTAACTCAAGTTGAATGGAATTACATTATTCAAACTGAAAACCCAGTGAAAAATTTGTTACAGGGTCTCTTAACAAGTTAATGTCTCATTTGGAAGGACATGATGATTTGCCATTTATCATGAAGTGTGCCTTTTTATATTAGTAATTGAGTAAAATAGATAGCAAGAGAGGTCTTGGATCAGAGTTTTTCAGAATAGCATCAGCCACTTCAAACACAATGTTAATCATTTGCCCTGGCTGGAATACAAGAAATAATAAAATATCAAGGGTTGTATTTTGACGTACGGTTTCCCACTAGTTACTGAGCAAGCAATAGATATTCAGGGTTCAGGGGTAGAGAATCAAAGGATGAAGTTAAGAAAAGGTAAACAGCCTAGTTTTGGAGGATTCAGAAAAATAGATTTGGAGGAAGGGTGCAATATAGTCAGAAGGTCAACATTTACATATCTCAAAAAAAAATTCTACTCACAATAAAAACCAAAACCAAAAGCTATTCAGTAAGAACCTTAGCCAGAGTTTTGAGGAAGTTATAAAAAAAAGACATTATTGAAACTTAAAAAAAGAAAAGTGGAAAATGTGAGAATCTTAGATGAGTGACTAAAAGCAGTAAAGATGCCAATTATTTGTAAATTAACACACTCCTAATAGATACATTAGTGATATATTTCTGGTGATTTCTATTCCCTTGATTGTACGTTCCTGGAGATACTAAACCTTATAAAAGCAGTATATATATACATATATACACACACATATATATATACACACACACACATATATACATTTTTAATCAGAAAAAGTTTAAATGTTACTGTGTTTTAGGTGCTGAAAATATCTTTGTATGCTGAATGAAAGCATATCTTTGGTGATCTGGGGGTTCATTGTCTTTGCTTGACACTACAGGGACACGTATTGTAAATCTCTGGGAGTACCAATATCATCATAGTCTATGTGAATATCACTCTCTGGAGTTGTGCTGTACACAACCTAAGCTGCTGTACAGGGTAACCTGACTCTGCACAATGAGAGATTTTTGTTCTTGCTTTTACCCCAACTCCAAGGAAAATCTCCTATTCTTTTTCTTTAAAAATTTATATATATGTTTTTTATAGTGTGAAAATAAAGGAAACCTCATTTAAACGGAGTTGGGAAGCCCTGAAGAGGGTGCTCTCAAGCACTGCCACTCATCGCGGCTTGCATTCCTCAATTGGAAGAAGCTTACTTTTCACACCCCAGCAGGAAGAAAGATTTCCTCCTAGCTCAGCAGCAGGGCAGCCTCTACCACTCTGAACTCCCACTCTCCTCCAATGAACTTTCACTCAGAATAGCTCCTCCCAACTTCCTCCTTTCCTTTATAAAAGAACGTTCTTCTCCTTTGCTCTCCAGGATTGCCTATGGTATGCCATAGTTTGCATATTCCGAATTGCAATTCCTCTGCTAGTCTCTAATAAACTCATTTTGCTGGTAGAATAACTGACTGTTTTGTTTTCAAGGTCAACAATAGGTAATTTACCTTACCTGAGAGGTCAAATCTTATAAAACTTACCTGAAAGGTCACTTCACCAAGTGACAGAGACTTCAGACTGAAAACAGGATGGTCATAAAGCTCTGAAGGTATTTTAAAGCTCTCCACTGTTTTAACGAAAAAGCAGCAAATCTCCTCAAGAAGTTTCTGAACCCTAGGCAGAGCTCTTCATTTAAAAGGGGATTTAAGGGCTTCCCTGGTGGCGCAGTGGTTGAGAGTCCGCCTGCCGATGCAGGGGGCACGGGTTCGGGCCGCAGTCCGGGAAGATCCCACATACCACAGAGCAGCTAGGCCCGTGAGCCATGGCCACTGGGCCTGCACGTCCAGAGCCTGTGCTCTGCGATGGGAGAGGCCACAACAGTGAGAGGCCCGCGTACCGCAAAAAAAAAGTGGGGGGGATTTAAGAATGGATGAAGATGTGGCACATATATACAATGGAATATTACTCAGCCATAAAAAGAAATGAAATTGAGTTATTTGTAGTGAGGTGGATGGGCCTAGAGTCTGTCATACAGAGTGAAGTAAGTCAGAAAGAGAAAAACAAATACCATATGCTAACACATATATATGGAATATAAAAAAAGAAAAATGGTACTGATGAACCCAGTGGCAGGGCAGGAATAAAGATGTAGGCACAGAGAATGGACTTGAGGACAAGGGGTGGGAGGGGGAAGCTGGGACATATATACGCTACCGAATATAAAATTGGCTGGTGGGAAGCAACACCATAGCACAGGGAGATAGCCCAGTGCTTTGCGATGACCTAGAGGGGTGGGATAGGGAGGGTGGGTGGGAGGCTCAAGAGGGAGGGGATACGGGGACATGTGTATGCATATGGCTGATTCGCTTTGTTGTGCAACAGGAACTAACACGGTATCGTGAAGCAATTATACTCCAATAAAGATCTATTTAAAAAAAGGAAAGACAATAAAAGGGGATTTAAGCACTGGTATATTGGAAAGTGGGTCATTACCTGCCCAATACTCAGCTGACTGGGAGTAGCAATGATGCCAACATTGATTAGAGATTGTACTATAAATAGGACAGATTTTAACTTTAAGAAACCCGAACAATTAACTTTTGTTATTTAACATACGTTTCCATACTCCGTTGCAAAATCTAAATAGGCAATAAAGTGCAAAATTTTCCTCTTAAGTCCTAAACAATGATGTCCCTTCAAATAGCAATGACAATCTACCATTCACTGTGAGTACACCACATAGGTTTCAAGAGGTTTCACTTGTGCTTTCTTCTGTAGGACCAGAGATTTAACTCAGTGAACACACCATTGCCTTAATAATTCTCTGAAGAAGCAAATGGCATAGGAAGCAAGTATTACCCGGCAATAGGTTTGTCACGGCATCTCTAGAAAATGAGACTGAATAAAATGAAAACACTTACAAAACACATTTTAATTTCCCCCTCTCAAATTTTTCTACTGAATATTTAATTTTAAAACAAAGATGAGATTAATTTTAAGAATAAGGTGTTTTACTTTTGTTAATATACCAACGAAAATGATTACTTTTGAAATTAATTTTTGTTTTTGTCATAATAATACGTATAGGCTTATAGTTAAGTGAAATAGTAATGAGGCTTATGATGAAGGGTAGCTGTCCCTTTCTATCCTGCTCCTCAGTTTTCAAGCCCTTAGTTTCCCTTTTTTCTATATAGCTGGCATGTCCTTTCTCCTTTCTTAAAGTAGTGGCAAACCATAATTTCTGGTTTAGTCTGTCTTCAAGGTGTTAGAATTATGACTGTCAGGCATACCTGTGGGTCATCAGGGCATCCAGTGTTCCTGATCATTCTAGCTCTCCAGACCCTTTTGGCAAGATATTAAAATAGCGGATCAGTCTGATGTCTTGCGGGATTAAACTTGTATTTCTCTATTAACACGAAGCATGAAATAGCACCTGTTGACTGTGTAGGATATGTTGAGCATGGTTTTACTTCCCTTATTCTAAGTCTACCGTTTTTGCTGGAATAAGAAAAGCTTTTATGTCCATATTATGCTTATTACTTATGTATGGTATCTCTTAAGTAGTAGTTTTTGTCATCTGTATCAAATGCTAAAAGCAAGTTACAAAACCAGATGTCAATAGAGCTAACATGGACCCTTAAGATCTTATTAAGACTGTTGTCCAAGCTCATACAGCTTGCCGCACGACAGGCCAATAAATTGAGAGACACAAGTCATTGGGGCAAGGAATAACCACTTTATCTGGAAAACCAGCAGACCAAGAAGATGGTGGAGTAGTGCCCTAAAGAGCCATCTTTACCAAGTTAGAATTCAGGCCTCTTTTATACTAAAAGGGGAGGGGTGAAGTCCTGGCTCTGGTCAGACTCCAGAGGGAATGTTATTTTCTTCATTCCTGCAGCCATTCACAGATGGGCCTGGTCAGGATGTTTCCTGTGAGTTAAGCAAAGGTATTCTAACTTAGAGCTCACTGGGAGGCAGGGTTCCCAGACATGGGCCATTACGTATAATTTAAGCTTATTGGCAATCTCCCTTTAGTGATTAACTTGTAATAGAATACAAAGGTTCTTCCGTATTACAGTTCCCCACTGTCAATGATCCATTTCCACAATCCTGTGGAAAAAGGGAAAAAGACCTCCCTGGCTACTTCTTGCTGAAAGTGGTCAGCAGGGCAGCAAAGGGGCGATTATGGGATGGAACTGATCAGCCTTGGATGGGGAATATTCCTTACCATCTTTATAGTCAGTAGTACAATCCTCTTTCCTTGTTTATCTACAACTACTTGAACCTGATGGAACCCCTTAGCACTGTGTGGTCCAATTTGTAATTGAACTTGGGGTTTTGGTTCCAGGTCCCAATACATATACTCAATTCCTGTGCTATTTATTCGGAAACAGATTGGATGACCCTTCTCCAGCTGCAATGAAATTCCCATCTCCTTCAGTTGCATAGGCAGACTTGTTGGAGGAAAAGTCACGAACAGAGGTTAGTACAGAGTCCCAAGTTTTAACATCATTGGCAACTGCTAGGTCTTTTAGAGCATTTACAGATTCTCCTGCCTGAGCAGACACCTGGAATGGCATACCATACAATATCTCAATGGGGCTAAATTTGAGCCTGTTTCTGGGAGCCACCGCTCGGTAGCAGGGCAACTGGTAAGGCCTTATCCCAAGTTAAATTAACCTCTTGACATAAGCAATGTTTTTTAATGTACGACTCATTTTCTTGGCTTACCCTGTTGATTGTGGTCTCCAGGAGGAATGTAGTTTCAGTGCCTTAATCTAAATCAGGGGATCATTTCCCTAAGGGGGGCTTTAACCATCAGAGACTTTCTGTCCAGGTGGGATATGCTTCCACCCATCCTGAAAAAGTGTCCACAGACACTAGCAGGTTATCTGAAATTTCTTGCAGCTCAAGGCATTTGAGTAAAGTCTATTTTCTGGTTCTTGATGAGGCAGGTTCCTTTGTGTTGAGTTCCCATCTGGGGAGGTCTGACAGCAGTCTTTGGGTTATTTTAGCACAAATCTCACAATTCTGAATGACTCGCTGGATGGTCTTTTGTAGGTTGAGCCCCATTATATGTATTTTTGAATCCATTGTAAGGGTGGCATCTCTCCCGTGATGGGCACTATTATGAATGTGCTGCAGCAAAGTGTCCAAGAGTGCCTCAGGAATCGAAACAATTCCTTGTGCACTACATTTCCAGCCAGGCGAGGTGTGATGTGCCAGTGAAACCCCACTCTTTGGCTCTCTCTTTATCCTTTTCTACAAAGAATCTTGGCCCCAAAGAGGGATTGGACACTGTGGCATATATAAGAAACTATGTTTCAGGTGAGGTCCCCTAGTTAGCATTCTAGAGGTTGTAAAGAATGATCAATATTGTTCCCCTACAGAGACTCCTGTGACCGGGATGGATTGAGATGTTTTCTCTGCCACCTTGGTGTTTATCACAGGGTGTGTTGCACCTGTATCTATCAGATAGTTAATCAGCTCATTTCCCCACCATAAATTTTACCCAGGGCTCTCATGGAGATACTGGATTTGGGCACCTCAAGTCCAAGGGAGCCCCTGGGCCTCCTCATTCATCAGTGTTCCTCTCTTCCTATATGAGAGGCTCTCGTCTTGTTTTTCTTCTTCTGTGTTAGCCTAGGGCAATCTATTTTCCAGTGTTCTTCCTGCTTACAGTAAGTGCACTGTTCCTTCCCCAATGGGGGCTTCCCTCACTTAGGGTTACTCACCTTCAGGGAATCCAATGCCACTGCCCAAAATGTGGCATTTCGTTTTGCATCTTCTTTCTTCTGTCATTGTTCCCTGCTGTTGAACACTCTAAAATCAACATCCACCACCTGAGAAGGGTTTATTCCAAATGCACCATCGAATTTTCACAAATTTCTCCTTGATATCTGAAGGGCTTTGCCCAAAAAGATCAAATTTACTATCTCAGTATTTTCAGGGGCCTTGGGATCTGCATCATTATAATATCGCTAGGCTTGATAAATCCTTTCCAAAACTTCAGAGGGGTCTTCATTTGGTTTTTGCTCAATTTCTTGAATTTTGTTCGAACTCTGTTCCTTTGCTTCCCCTTTTAAAGCCTGCCAAGATTCACTAATGAGTAGCGCTCTAATAAGCGCATTCCTCCCTCACTAGCATCCCAATATGGTTCAGCTGTGGGTCCTGCCAAGTGGGCTTCAGGTGTACCATTTGGGTTTGTTACGTGGAGCTAGTATGCTTCTTCCCTGGCCTTATCAGTGACCATTCTCCTTTCATCTCCTGTAAGCATCAGATTGAGAAGAAGGTATGTCTGCCCGTGAAGGGTGATGGGTATCAAACACAGAAGTAAACAATTCTGTCATTTGGAAAGGATCCTCCCTATAAGGAGGGTTTTGATCTCCCCAATTAAACAAGTCTGAGGTGGACAAAGGACTATACATCCATAGAAACCCAGCTGTCTGGCCTTTGCATTTAGGCCCCCTATGGGATAAAGGCGTAAGGAAAATTGCCTGACCCAAACTGGGTGCCCTTTCAGGTCTTAAATGGTGATACTAGACCAGATCCCTGTTCCCCAGGAACTGACACAGGATTTTTTTTTTAGTTTACATGAATGCACCCTAATTTTCTTATCTATTGTATTTTTTTTGGTTTTGTTTTGTTTTTAGATTGGAGTCACCTTTATTTTTTATTATATTTTATTTTTTTATACAACTTTATTGGAGTATAATTGCTTCACAATGGTGTGTTAGTTTCTGCCTTATAACAAAGTGAATCAGTTATAAATATACACCTGTTCCCATATCCCTTCCCTCTTGTGTCTCCCTCCCTCCAACCCTCCCTATCCCACCCCTCCAGGCGGTCACAAAGCACTGAGCTGATCTCCCTGTGCTATGCGGCTGCTTCCCACTAGCAATCTACCTTACGTTTGGTAGAGACACAGGATTTTTTAATTGATCCCTATAAGGAAGGGGAGCCAGTCCGACCACTCTGGAGCCTCCGTGTTGGGAACTAGGGCTGAATAGGAATGGGAGGGGGAGGAAAGGTGAATACAATGGCATAAGGACTGAAGCAGCTGGGACAGCCATTTTGACTGTTCCCGTTTCCTTCCCGTGTGATAGATTTTCCTCTGGGTTTCTTTCACTATAAAGTAGCAACTGTCTGACTCTTTCCCACCCTGATATACTAGCATAAATGCTTGTGTATATGGAATCTCATCATTCCCCCTGCTCTTTCACAAAAGAATTCCAATTGCAAGACTGCATAGTAACTGAGTGAGCCATGCAGGAGCCATCACTGCTCTGATCCTAGCATATATTGGGACCACACACTATTACCATCGAATATCATCTCTTTCCTAGTCATAGGCTCAACAGCTCTATTTGCTCATTTATTTAAGATATGCCCCAAAGGGCTTTCCTTAGGGACAGATGGAGTATTTCCCATATTTATAAGTTCAAGAACAACAAAGCACCAAAAGCACAAATGCCAGCACCAAAAGCACAAACATGCCACCATGAATGAACACAGAACAGAAGCAAACAAACCGGTTAACAAATCAGGTAAAAGTCCAGCAACTCTTTCCTCTCTCCAACAGCGTGCTATACTCAATAAGCCAGAACTGGCTTATTCCAGAGGAAAAAAAGCCCCAAATGGAGGAAAAAGACTTTCTGGCTGTACATGCCAGAGTGACTTACCCTACTGTACGGAGTCGGTCGGCTCCCAGATGTTGAGTCTTTGCTCCAACCGCCAAGTGCTGGGGCAGCCAATGTTACTTCAGGGAATTTTGAAGGGAAGACACTCAGGACAAGTGGTCCCAGCAGCTGCTAGGGCCTTACCTGAAAATTCCCCAACTGGGGGCCAGCTAGCCACGAGCAGCAAGGCTCCTAGCTGGTTTAACCAAAATTTGTTACCGAGTCCAAGCTCATACTGCTCACTACATGACCTTGGGGCAAGGCACAGTGACTTTATTCAGAAAACCAGCAGACCAAGAAGACAGCAGACCAGCACCTTAAAGCGCTATCTTCCCGAGTTAGGGTTCAGCCTTCTTTTATACTAACAGGGGAGGAAGTAAAGTCAAACACTTCCTGGTTCAGGTCAGCCTCCGTAGGGGCTGTGTTAATTTCTCCCTCCCTGCAGTCATTCACAGGTGGGCCTGGTCAGGATGTTTTCCGAGCTAAATGAAGGTATTTTAGCTTAATGCTCATCACCTGGGAAGCAGGGTTCCCAGAGGTGGGCCATTATGTATAATTTAAGCTTAAAGGCAACATCCCTTTAGTGATTAACTTGTAATAGAATCTCAAACTCTAGTCTGTGGACACTCTATAGTTTTACTAAGATTTACAAAAAATTTTCAGACCTTTGCATTCATCCAAGTTACCTATGGCTCTGAGTGCTGCCTTCTGCTGAATTTTCAAATTTTGTTTTACATTTCTGTCCCTGTGTTTCCCAATTATTCATCCTTCTCCTTAATTCTTCCATCCTTCAGAATGCTACTCAGCAAAGGAGGAATATGTGTTTGTTTCCTGAAGTTTCAGGCATGCAATAGGGAAAGGCTGTGGTGGGAAGGTGGGATTAGTGTTGAGTTCATTTCAGCATCACATAGTAGAAAATGGAAAGCATAAGACTGAATGTACCTTCTTATGAAGCCTCAATTCTATCAACTCAGCTACAGCTTCTTACTGAGGGGGACAGCCCTTTTCCTCTCCTGTCCTCTCCTCTTATCACTCATCTCCTGTCCCCATACTCAAATTCCCACTCATTAATAAATATTATTTTTTAAAATTAATTTTAATTGGAGTATAGTAGATCTACAATGTTGTGTTAATTTCAGGCATAGAGCAAAGTGAATCAGTTATACATATACATATAACCACTCTTTTTTAGATGGGATAAATCCCACTTGATCATGGTGTATGATCCTTTTAATGTGCTGTTGGATTCTGTTTGCTAGTATTTTGTTGAGGACTTTTCCATCTATATTCATCAGTGATATTGGTCTGTAATTTTCTCTCTTTTTTTGCAGTATCTCTGTCTGTTTTTGGTATCAGGGTGATGGTGGCCTCGTAGAATGAGTTTGGGAGTGTTCCTTCCTCTGCAATTTTTTGGAAGAGTTTGAGAAGAATGGGTATTAGCTCTTCTCTAAATGTTTGATAGAGTTCACCTGTGAAGCCATCTGGTCCTGGACTTTTGTTTGTTGGAAGATTTTTAATCACAGTTTCAATTTCATTACTTGTGATTGGTCTGTTCATATTTTCTATTTCTTCCTGGTTCAGTCTTGGAAAGTTATACTTTTCTAAGAATTTGTCCATTTCTTCCAGGTTGACTATTTTATTGGCATAGAGTTGCTTGTAGTAGTCTTTTATGATGCTTTGTATTTCTGCAGTGGCCATTGTAACTTCTCCTTTTTCATTTCTAATTTTATTGCTTTGAGTCCTCTCCCTCTTTTTCTTGATGAGTCTGGCTAAAGGTTTGTCAATTTTGTTTATCTTCTCAAAGAACCACCTTTTAGTTTTATTGATTATTGCTATTGTTTTCTTTGTTTCTATTTCATTTATTTCTGCTCTGATCTTTATCATTCTACTAACTTTGGGTTTTGTTTGTTCTTCTTTCTCTAGTTCTTTTAGGTGTAAGGTTAGGTTGTTTATTTGAGATTTTTCTTTTTCTTGAGGAAGGATTGTATTGCTGTATACAATACAATCTTAGAACTGCTTTTGCTGCATCCCATAGGTTTTGGATCATTGTGTTTTCGTTGTAATTTGTCTCTAGGTATTTTTTGATTTCCTCTTTGACTTCTTCAGTGATCTCTTGGTTTTTAGTAACATACTGTTTAGCCTCCATGTGTTTGTGTTTTTTACGTTTTTTTTTTTCCTGTAATTGATTTCTAATCCCATGCATTGCGGTTGGAAAAGATGTTTGATATGATGCTTGATATGATAATCACACTCATAATCACACTCTTTAATTTGGTGTGTTTCCTTTCTATGCATGATTGTATACCTTTACTATAAATGAATACGATTATAAATAGGGCATATTATTTTGTGCTTTTGAAATTCACGTGATTCAGATGATACTACATGCATTACTATTGCAACTTGTTTTTCTTGAGTAGCATTTTTTTTAAATTAATTGATTTATTTGGCTGTGTCAGGTCTTCATTGTGGCACGTGGGCTTCTCTCTAGCTGTGGCATGTGTGTTTTTCTCTTCTCTCATTGTGATGCGGGTTCCAGAGCTTGTGGGCTCTGTAGCTTACAGCACAGGGGCTCTCTAGTTGAGGCACATGAGCTCAATAGTTGTGGCACACAGGCTTAGTTGCTCCAAGGCATGTGGGATCTTAGTTCCCCTACCAGGGATCAAACCCTCATCCCCTGCATTGGAAGGTGGATTCGTTACCACTGGACCATCAGGGAAGTCCTGCAACTTGTTTTTCTTTTTCAACTAAATATTACCCTTAAAAAGTTTTCCATGTTGATCTATTTCAGTCAGTTAAACTGTTGTATAGCATTCCATTGTATAAATAAACCTCAATTCATCCATTCTCCTACAGACATTAGGATTTTCTTTATCTTTTGCTATTGAAAATGGTTATGGAATAAGTATCTGTTTATATGTTTCCTTAAACACATATGGATGCAAGATTTTCTCTAGAGTAGACTTCTAAAAGAGGATCAAAACTATGCACATCTTCAACTCTACAAAGTATTATCTAATTTTCTCCAAACTATATTCTCATCAGAAGGTAAATAGTTCCAATTTCCTCCCATCCTTGCCTGATTTTTGTTGTAAACTTTCCAATATATAAATTTATTTCCACAGTTGAATATTTTGCTTTATTCTTACAATGTATTTCCTTCAGGTTTTTTCCTTTTTTGCTTTCTATTAAATGGATTATACTTTACTGACTTTTGTGTCTCTATTGGTTAAGTCATATTACTGTTTATTAGTTATTACCCATAAAAAGTAACATGCATACTTGATATCTAGAGATTATCAATATTTATACCCTTGTTCTGAATAATAAAAGACTTTTCAATACTTTAACTCCACACTCCATCCCTCTCATTTTATCAATTATTTCATTTAGTAATTCAATTCCACCTTATTTTTATCCCTCATCCCCTGTTAATATTTTACCATTTTTTCCCTTGTCCTTGCTTATTTAGATTTATTCATGTTTACCAGTTTTGTTTTAGTATAGGTTTAAAAAAATTACTGTTTTTTTTTTTGGCTTATCATTGGTTCTTGAATTCTTCAATCTGGGTTCAATTTTCTTCTTCTCCAAATATACCTTTGAGTAGTTCTTTCAGCGAGAGTTCTCATATATTGGACATATGTTTGAACTCTTTGTTATGCTCTATTTTCTTAAACCTTCTTGAATAATTTTTATCTCTTCTTTTGAGCTCTCCATTGTCTCTTTTTTTTTTTTTTAACATCTTTATTGGAGTATAATTGCTTTACAGTGGTGTGTTAGTTTCTGCTATATAAGAAAGTGAATCAGCTATATGTATACAAATATCCCCATATCCCCTCCCTCTTGCATCTCCCTCCCACCTCCCTATCCCACCCCTCTACGTGGTCACAAAGCACCAAGCTGATCTCCTTGTGCTATGGGCTGCTTCCCACTAGCTATGTATTTTACATTTGGTAGTGTATATATGTCCATGCCACTCTCTCACTTCGTCCCAGCTTACTCTTCCCCCTTGCCGTGTCCTGAAGTCCATTAGGACTGGACAGGAATAAAGTCACCATTGTATCTTTACTTTACTCTCTTCACTTAAATTCAACTCTTTAGCCTATACATAGAGCTTTGATTTTTATTTTTATTTATTTATTTCCCTAATTTACTTACTTATTTATTTATTTATTTTTTACAACTTTATTGGAGTATAATTGCTTCACAATCGTGTATTAGTTTCTGCTTTATAACAAAGTGAATCAGTTATACATATACATCTGTTCCCATATCCCTTCCCTCTTGCGTCTCCCTCCCTCCAACCCTCCCTATCCCACCCCTCCATGAGGTCACAAAGCACTGAGCTGATCTCCCTGTGCTATGCGGCTGCTTCCCACTAGCTATCTACCTTACGTTTGGTAGTGTATATATGTCCACACCTCTCTCTCGCTTTGTCACACCTTACCCTTCCCCCTCCCCATATCCTCAAGTCCATTCTCAAGTAGGTCTGTGTCTTTATTCCTGTTTTACCCCTAGGTTCTTCATGACATTTTTTCTTTTTCTTAAATTCCATATATATGTGTTAGTATACGGTATTTGTCTTTCTCTTTCTGACTTACTTCACTCTGTATGACAGACTCTAGGTCTATCCACCTCATTACAAATAGTTCAATTTCGTATCTTTTGAAGACTGAGTAATATTCCATTGTATATATGTGCCACATCTTCTTTATCCATTCATCCGATGATGGACACTTAGGTTGTTTCCATCTCCAGGCTATAGTAAATAGAGCTGCAATGAACATTTTGGTACATCAGTCTTTTTGAATTATGGTTTTCTCAGGGTATATGCCCAGTAGTAGGATTGCTAGGTCATATGGTAGTTCTATTTGTAGTTTTTTAAGGAACATCCATACTGTTCTCCACAGTGGCTGTACCAATTCACATTCCCACCAGCAGTGCAAGAGTGTTCCCTTTTCTCCACACCCTCTCCAGCATTTATTGTTTCTAGATTTTTTGATGATGGCCATTCTGACTGGTGTGAATTGATATCTCATTGTAGTTTTGATTTGCATTTCTCTAATGATTACTGATGTTGAGCATTCTTTCATGTGTTTGTTGGCAATCTGTATATATTCTTTGGAGAAATGTCTGTTTAGGTCTTCTGCCCATTTTTGGATTGGGTTGTTTGTTTTTTTTGTTATTGAGCTGCATGAGCTGCTTATAAATTTTGGAGATTAATCCTTTGTCAGTTGCTTCATTTGCAAATATTTTCTCCCATTCTGAGGGTTGTCTTTTGGTCTTGTTTACGGTTTCCTTTGCTGTGCAAAAGCTTTGAAGTTTCATTAGGTCCCATGTGTTTATCTTTGTTTTTATTTCCATTTCTCTAGGAGGTGGGTCCAAAAGGATCTTGCTGTGATTTATGTCATAGAGTGTTCTGCCTATGTTTTCCTCTAAGACTTTGATAGTTTCTGGCCTTACATTTAGGTTTTTAATCCTTTTTTTTTTTTTTTTTTTTTTGCGGTATGCAGGCCTCACTGCTGTGGCCTCTCCTGTTGCGGAGCACAGGCTCCGGACGCGCAGGCCCAGCGGCCATGGCTCATGGGCCTAGCCGCTCCGCGGCATGTGGGATCTTCCCGGACCGGGGCACGAACCCGTGTCCCCTGCATCGGCAGGCGGACTCTCAACCACTGCGCCACCAGGGAAGCCCTCTTTAATCCATTTTGAGCTTATTTTTGTGTATGGTGTTAGGGAGTGTTCTAATCTCATACTTTTACATGTCCCTGTCCAGTTTTCCCAGCACCACTTATTGAAGAGGCTGTCCTTTCTCCACTGTACATTCCTGCCTCCTTTATCAAAGATAAAGTGACCATATGTGCATGGGTTTATCTCTGGGCTTTCTATCCTGTTCCATTGATCTATATTTCTGTTTTTGTGCCAGTACCACACTGTCTTGATTACTGTAGCTTTGTAGTATAGTCTGAAGTCAGGGAGCCTGATTCCTCCAGCTCTGTTTTTCGTTCTCAAGATTGCTTTGGTTATTCGGGGTCTTTTGTGTTTCCATACAAATTGTGAAATTTTTTGTTCTAGTTCTGTGAAAAATGCCAGTGGTAGTTTGATAGGGATTGCATTGAATCTGTAGATTGCTTTGGGTAGTAGAGTCATTTTCACAATATGGATTCTTCCAATCCAAGAACATGGTACATCTCTCCATCTATTTGTATCATCTTTAATTTCTTTCATCAGTGTCTTATAATTTTCTGCATACAGGTCTTTTGTCTCCTTAGGTAGGTTTATTCCTAGATATTTTATTCTTTTTGTTGCAATGGTAAATGGGAGTGTTTCCTTGATTTCACTTTCAGATTTTTCATCATTAGTGTACAGGAATGCAGAGATTTCTGTGCAGTAATTTTGTATCCTGCTACTTTACCAAATTCATTGATTAGCTCTAGTAGTTTTCTGGTAGCATCTTTAGGATTCTCTATGTATAGTATCATGTCATCTGCAAACAGTGACAGCTTTACTTCTTTTCCAATTTGGATTCCTTTTATTTCCTTTTCTTCTCTGATTGCTGTGGCTAAAACTTCCAAAACTATGTTGAATGGTGAGAGTGGGCAGACTTGTCTTGTTCCTGATCTCAGTGGAAATGGTTTCAATTTTTCACCATTGAGGACGATGCTGGCTGTGGGTTTGTCATATATGCCCTTTATTATGTTGAGGAAAGTTCCCTCTATGCCTACTTTCTGCAGGGTTTTTATCATAAATGGGTGTTGAATTTTGTCGAAAGCTTTCTCTGCATCTATTGAGATGATCATATGGTTTTTCTCCTTCAACTTGTTAAAATGGTGTATCACGTTGATTGATTTGTGTATATTGAAGAATCCTTGCATTCCTGGAATAAACCCCAATTGATTATGGTGTATGATCCTTTTAATGTGCTGTTGGATTCTGTTTGCTAGTATTTTGTTGGGGATTTTTGCATCTATGTTCATCAGTGATATTGGCCTGTAGTTTTCTTTCTTTGTGACATCCGTGTCTGGTTTTGGTATCAAGGTGATGGTGGCCTCATAGAATGAGTTTGGGAGTGTTCCTCCCTCTGTTATATTTTGGAAGAGTTTTACAAGGATCAGTGTTAGGTCTTCTCTAAATGTTTGATAGAATTCACCTGTGAAGCCATCTGGTCCTGGGCTTTTGTTTGTTGGAAGATTTTTAATCACAGCCTCAATTTCAGTGCTTGTGATTGGTCTGTTCATATTTTCTATTTCTTCCTGATTCAGTCTTGGCAGTTCGTGCATTGCTAAGAATTTGTCCATTTCTTCCAGGTTGTCCATTCTATTGGCATAGAGGTGCTTGTAGTAATCTCTCATGATCTTTTGTATTTCTGCAGTGTCAGTTGTTACTTCTCCTTTTTCATTTCTAATTCTATTGATTTGAGTATTCTCCCTTTTTTTCTTGTTGAGTCTGGCTAATGGTTTATCAATTTTGTTTATCTTCTCAAAGAACCAGCTTTTAGTTTTATTGATCTTTGCTGTCATTTCCTTCATTTCTTTTTCATTTATTTCTGATCTGATTTTTATGATCTCTTTCCATCTGCTAACTTTGGGGGCTTTTTGTTCTTCTTTCTCTAATTGCTTTAGGTGCAAGGTAGGTTGTTTACTCGAGATGTTTCCTGTTTCTTAAGGTGGGATTGTATTGCTATAAACTTCCCTCTTAGAACTGCTTTTACTGCATCCCATAGGTTTTGGGTCATCGTGTCTCCATTGTCATTTGTTTGTAGGTATTTTTTGATTTCCTCTTTGATTTCTTCAGTGATCACTTCTTTATTAAGCAGTGTATTGTTTAGCCTCCATGTGTTTGTATTTTTTACAGCTCTTTTCCTGTAATTGATATCTAGTCGCATAGCATTGTGGTCAGAAAAGATACTTGATACAATTTCAATTTTCTTAAATTTACCAAGGCTTGATTTGTGACCCAAGATATGATCTATCCTGGGGAATGTTCCATGAGCACTTGAGAAAAATGTGTATTCTGTTGTTTTTGGATGGAATGTCCTATAAATATCAATTAAGTCCATCTTGTTTAACGTACATTTAAAGCTTGTGTTTCCTTATTTATTTTCATTTTGGATGATCTGTCCATTGGTGGAAGGGGGCTGTCGAAGTCCCCTACTATGAATGTGTTACTGTCGATTTCCCCTTTTATGGCTGTTAGTATTTGCCTTATGTATTGAGGTGCTCCTATGTTGGGTGCATAAATATTTACAATTGTTACATCTTCTTCTTGGATCGATCCCTTGATCATTATGTAGTGTCCTTCTTTCTCTTCTAATAGTCTTTATTTTAAAGTCTATTCTGTCTGATATGAGAATTGCTACTCCAGCTTTCTTTTGATTTCCATTTGCATGGAATATCTTTTTCCATCCCCTTACTTTCAGTCTGTATGTGTCTCTAGGTCTGAGGTGGGTCTGTTGTAGACAGCATATATATGGGTCTTGTTTTTGTATCCATTCAGCCAATCTGTGTCTTTTGGTGGGAGCATTTAGTCTATTTACATTTAAGGAATTATCCATATGTATGTTCCTATTTCCATTTTCTTAATTGTTTTGGGTTCGTTATTGTAGGTATTTTCCTTCTGCTGTGTTTCTTGCCTAGAGAAGTTCCTTTAGCATTTGTTGTAAAGCTGGTTTGGTGGTGCTGAACTCTCTCGGCTTTTGCTTGTCTGTAAACGTTTTAATTTCTCCATCAAATCTGAATGAGATTCTTGCTGGATAGAGTAATCTTGGTTGTAGGTTTTTCTCCTTCATCACTTTAAATATGTCCTGCCAGTCCCTTCTGGCTTGTAGAGTTTCTGCTGAAAGTTCAGCTGTTAACCTTATGGGGATTCCCTTGTGTGTTATTTGTTGTTTTTCCCTTGCTGCTTTTAATATGTTTTCTTTGTGTTTAATTTTTGACAGTTTGATTAATATGTGTCTTGGCATATTTCTCCTTGGATTTATTCTGTATGGGACTCTCTGTGCCTCCTGCACTTGATTAACTATTTCCTTTCCCATATTAGGGAAATTTTCAACTATAATCTCTTCAAATATTTTCTCAGTCTCTTTCTTTTTCTCTTCTTCTTCTGGAACCCCTATAATTCGAATGTTGGTGCGTTTAATGTTGTCCTAGAGTTCTCTGAGACTGTCCTCAGTTCTTTTCATTGTTTTTTCTTTCTTCTGCTCTGCAGTTGTTATTTCCACTATTTTATCTTCCACGTCACTTATCCGTTCTTCTGCCTCAGTTATTCTGCTATTCATCCCATCTAGAGTATTTTTAATTTCATTTATTGTGTTGCCCATCGTTGCTTGATTCATCTTTAGTTCTTCTAGGTCCTTGTTAGCTGTTTCTTGCATTTTGTCTATTCTATTTCCAAGATTTTGGATCATCTTTACTATCATTATTCTGAATTCTGTTTCAGGTAGAATGCCTATTTCCTCTTCATTTGTTAGGTCTGGTGGGTTTTTATCTTCCTCCTTCACCTGCTATGTGTTTTTCTGTCTTCTCATTTTGCTTCTCTTACTGTGTTTGGGGTCTCCTTTTTGCAGGCTGCAGGTCCGCAGTCCCCATTGTTTTTGGTGTCTGTCCCCAGTGGCTAAGGTTGGTTCAGTGGGTTGTGTAGGTTTCCTGGTGGAGGGGACTGGTGCCTGTGTTCTGGTGGATGAGGCTGGATCTTGTCTTTCTGGTGGGCAGGTCCATGTCTGCTGGTGTGTTTTGGGGTGTCTGTGGACTTATTATGATTTTAGGCAGCCTCTCTGCTAATGGGTGGCGTTGTGTTCCTGTCTTGCTAGTTGTTTGGCATAGGGTATCCAGCACTGTAGCTTGCCGGTCATTGAGTGAAGCTGGGTGCTGGTGTTGAGATGGAGACCTCTGGGAGATTTTCGCCGTTTGATATTATGTGGAGCTGGGAGGTCTCTTGTGGACCAGTGTCCTGAAGTTGGCTCTCCCACCTCAGAGGCATAGCACTGACTCCTGGCTGGAGCACCAAAACCCTTTCATCCACACAGCTCAGAATAAAAGGGAGAAAAAGTAGAAAGAAAGAATTAGTAGATGTAGAAAGAAAGAAAGAAAGAAAGAAGGAAAGAAAGAAAGGAGGGAGGGAGGGAGGAAGGAGGGAAGGTAGGAAAAAAGAAAGAGAGAAGATAAAGTAAAATAGAATATAGTATGATAAAATATAATAAAGTTATTAAAATAAAAAATAATTATTAAAAAAATTAAAACAAAAACTAAAACAAAACACGGAATAGAACCCTGGGACAAATGGTGGAAGCAAAGCTACACAGACAAAATCTCACACAGAAGCATACACATACACACTCACAAAAAGAGGAAAAGGGGAAAAAATCATAAATCTTGCTCTCAAAGTCCACCTCCTCAATTTGGGATGATTCGTTGTCTATTCATGTATTCCACAGATGCAGGGTACATCAAGTTGATTGTGGAGCTTTAATCCGCTGCTTCTGAGGCTGCTGGGAGAGATTTCCCTTTCTCTTCTTTGTTCTCACTGCTCCCGGGTCTCAGCTTTGGATTTGGCCCCGCCTCTGTGTGTAGGTCGCAGGAGGGCGTCTGTTCTTCGCTCAGACAGGACGGGGTTAAAGGAACAGCTGCTTCGGCGGCTGTGGCTCACTCAGGCCTGGGGGAGGGAGGGGTACGGAGTGCGGGGCGAGCCGGCAGCAGCAGAGGCCGGCGAGACGTTGCAGCAGCCCGAGGCGCGCCGTGCGCTCTCCCGGGGAAGCCATCCCTGTATCCCGGGACCCCGGCAGTGGCGGGCTGCACAGGCTCCCCGGAAAGGGGGCGTGGACAGTGACCTGCGCTCGCACACAGGCTTCTTGGCGGCGGCAGCAGCAGCCCCGGCGTCCCACGCCCGTCTCTGGGGTCCGCGCTTCTAGCCACGGCCCACGCCCGTCTCTGGAGCTCCTTTAAGGAACGCTCTTAATCCCCTATCCTTGCGCACCAAGAAACAAAGAGGGAAGAAAACGTCTCTTGCCTCTGCGGCAGGTCCAGACTTTTTTCCGGACTCCCTCACGGCTAGCTGTGGTGCACTAGCCCCCTTCAGGCTGTGTTCACGCCGCCAACCCCCATCCTCTCCCTGCGCTCCGACCGAAGCCCAAGCCTCAGCTCCCTGGCGAGGGAGCAGACAAGCCTCTGGGGCTGGTGAGTGCCGGTCGGCCCCGATCCTCTGTGCGGGAATCTCTCCGCTTTGCCCTCCGCACCCCTGTTGCTGTGCTCTCCTCCGCTACTCCGAAGCTTTCCCCCTCCGCCACCCGCAGTCTCCGCCCGAGAAGGGGCTTCTAGTGTGTGGAAACCTTTCCTCCTTCACGGCTCCCTCCCACTGGTGCAGGTCCCGTCCCTATCCTTTTGTCTCTGTTTATTCTTTTTTCTTTTGCCCTACCCAGGTACGTGGGGAGTTTCTTGCCTTTTGGGGGGGTCTGAGGTATTCTGTCAGCGTTCAGTAGGTGTTCTGTAGGAGTTGTTCCACGTGTAAATGAAATTCTGGTGTATCTGTGGGGAGGAAGGTGATCTCCGGGTCTTACTCTCCCGCCATCTTTCAACAGCCACCGAGCTTTGATTTTTAGTTATATTTTTAATTACTAGATGGTCTCTTTGATTCTTTGATGCTCTTTTTTCCCCCCACTGATTTTCTTCTTTCTTTAAGATTTAATACTTTCTTTAATTTGTTTAATAATTATAATTTTATGCATTTAATCATTAAAAAAATATAAAGAATATAAGGTGTTTATCTCCCTATTTATTGTTTCTGATGACTCTTGCTGTTGGTGAACTGTTTTCTCATATATATATATATTTTTTTTATTATAAGCTTATCTTTAATTTTTCTTCCCTAGGGGAATTCTATATGAAAAAACTATGACTGTGTCCTCTAGAGCAGTTTTATATTTGCTTCTGTCTGATACCCCAGGTAAGCCATGAGCCTTGGACCAATTTTCATTATGATTACTATGTAAACAAACAAACAAAAGATAAACTCACACCTAAAACGTATTCTAGGACTGGGTTTGGGTTTCGACCAGTTGGAGAGATGATCTTCATAAAGGGACTTTATTCTATTTCACATCTATCATTACCTGGAGGTTCAATTCTTGTCCTTACTGTGCATTTAAATCCCAGCTCCTTTTCATTACGAGATCTAAAAGCCCATCCTCAGTGTTTTTGTGTCAACTTGACAGCTTACTGTGTTGGTTTTCCATTTTCTTTTTACTTCTGTTTCTCATGCATTTCCCTCTCTTTCTGATCAGACCAGTTTTGCCTTTAAACTTGTATTTGTTGTTTGATATTATATTCCATGTGATTGTACTTTCCTGTGTGTTTTGAAGTAGAGATCAGCAGTCAGAATTATCTATCCAATGAAAGTTCCAAAAGTTTGCTGGGACTGGTGTTTCTCCCAGTGGGAGAAACCCTATTCAAACTCTCACCTAAATGGGGACCCCCAAGTTTTGCAGGTACTGATACCTAAACTTGGATTTGCATCCTGAAATCCTATAAGATCATGCATGCTTACATGAATAGTAACCATGACAACAGGAAGGGTGCTCTCTCCTGAAACACAGCCCCATAAGTTGTCCAGCTGGGCCTAACCCAACCATGCAGAAAATCATATAGAGGAACTAATAGGTTTAAATGATTATATAGTAGATGTTAAATATATATAGCAGAGAAAGAAGGTTCAAATAATGCATAATTGATAATAAATAGAACAAAAATAGAATAGATGTAAACTTCCCACAAGTGAAATACTGCATATATTCATGAAAATGTCTTATCCTGTATCCAAAAAATAGACATAAAATAACAAAGAATAGTATATTTTACAGACTATTTTACATATACTCTGGGGTAAAACAAGCACGTAATTATGTTAATGTTATTTTTGAACCAAAATATTTATCATAAGAGAAAATAGAGACCGAGATAAAGTACAAAATAAAAGAAGTCAAGAAAAATCTCTAATTTTAAATTTTGAGTTGGAAATATCATTGTGAACTCATGATTTTTCTCCCTGAATTTTTTTTTCGAGTTTTGATCTCTGAAACAATGTATAATCAGTGGTTCTCAGTACTATTCTTCTCTAAAAAGAACCAAGGAATAGTTTGGGAAATGTACAGGAAGATCCTGGAACATCTTGTTGGCATCAAAGGCTAATGGGGTCATGTCAAAAGCATATATAGCCAGCTTGATGGGCTCCCATGGCAAAAGATGTGACAGTCTGAACACCAATGAGAGTAATGGTTGCAACTGTTTAAAACTCACTGGAAATATAAAAACCTATGAGTTATTAGTGATATTAAAAGAAGAAATCAAACATAACTCATTGTACAATATTGGAGGTTGCTAGGGCACAAACTCACTCTGAAAGTTGATAACGAAAGGAAGAGAACTGGAAGTGAGAGAGTGGCATGGACTTATATACACTACCAAATGTAAAATAGTTAGCTAGTGGGAAGCAGCTGCATATCACAGGGAGATCAGCTCGGTGCTTTGTGACCACCTAGAGGGGTGGGATAGGGAGGGTGGGAGGGAGATGCAAGAGGGAGGAGATATGGGGATATATGTATATTTATAGCTGATTCACTTTGTTATATAGCAGAAACTAACACACCACTGTAAAGCAATTATACTCCAATAGAGATGATAATAAATATATATATATATAAAAGAAAGGAGAGAACTGAGCCTGCCTTTGCAGTATGAACTGTGTTTCAGAGGAACCAGATGTCTTCAGTGGATGAGGCCAAGCTTTTCTGTACACAAACTGCTCATAAATACAGAAGGAAATACAGAAGGAATTACAGAATTAGAAAAATCACCATTTTGAAACCTCTAAAGAATAACAATTTCAGATAATGGTCATCCATGAGCCATAAAACTATTGATGAAAAGTCAATGGAAACTTTTGCAATGAAGGGAACAGTCTGTCAGCACCTGAACCCTGAACTTTAGTATCTCTAAAAGTGAACCAAGGAATAGTTTGGATCTAAGGATCTAACCAGACTTTAGGTGCCTCCTGATAAAATGTAGTGTGAAACTACAGCACCATCCATGCTGAAATTTGAACTTAAATATGGGCAAGCCTCTAGATCTAACTTCTGGTCTTCAGGAGATATAGGAGCTAGAGAAACAAATTTAATCATATCAGGAGAAAACAATCAGCAAAATTCAGAACGTGGAACGGACTCAGTTTCTTCAAACTTTAAAGCTTAAAAAACAGGGACTTCCCTGGTGGTGCAGAGGCTAAGAATCCGCCTGCCAATGCAGGGGACACGGGTTCGAGCCCTGGTCCGGGAAGATCCCACATGCCACGGAGCAACAAAGCCTGTGTGCCACAACTACTGAACCTGTGCTCTAGAGCCCACGAGCCACAGCTACTAAAGCCTGTGCATCTAGAGCCCATGCTCCGCAAGAAGAAAAGCCACTGCAATGAGAAGCTTGCGCACCACAACCAAGAGTAGTCCCTGCTTGCCGCGCAGCAGCGAAGACCCAACACAGCCAAAAAAACAAAATAAGTAAATAAACAAGTTCTTTAAAAAAAGAAACAAAATAAAGAGGGAATGTCTTATGGTAAGTTTTTTGAGAAACTTAAGCGGTATAAGAAAATATAAACAATGAACCTTATTTGAATCTTAGTTCAACCAAGCAACAGTAAAAACATATTTTTGACAATATGTAAATTTTGAGAGTTTCAATGTGGACTGAATATTATAATATTGAATATTATGATATGAAATACTATTAACTGATTAATAGTACTAAGTAATAATAATTTAATGGCCTGTGGTCATGTAAGAAAATGTTCTTTACTTATATATATATTTTTGAATTTCACATTGAAATGTTTAGGAGTGAAAGAACATAACATCTGGGATTTACTCTAGAACACTCTAGCCAAGAAAGCAGAGACGAGGTAATAAAACAAGTTTGGTAGCGAGGGTGGTTGTTGAAGTTGGATGGTAATTACACAGAGGTTCCTTGTACTCTTTAGTTTTGTGTATTTCTGCAATTTTTCCTATTAAAAAGTAACAAAAGCGAATGGTTTGACTCTCAGCAAAACACCAAATTCAAAGAATAAAGACTAAAACTTTTCAAATATTTAAGCATATGAAGCTGGTCACCCTACAAAAGACTTTTCTTCTGAAATGTTAGATAGAAAGAAATCATGGAGAAGTGTCTATAAAGTTGAAGAAAACCTAATGTCACTCATGAACACTTTATCTAACCAAGAATTTATTTACAGTTAAGGCAACAGTAACTGTGCAATTGCTCAGGATTGTAATAGCCTAAAAATCTTATTTGAAAAAAGAATCCAGCCTACTTAAATATTAATCAAAATCAGGAATCCATGAATGGGGAATTCGTGCTATTAAAGAGCTGATGAAAAGCTTGAGTCCATTTATTGAGTCATGGAATCGTTCTAAATAATTGTGCTAATTATTTTTGTGAAACATAGTGCAATTTAAAAAATTAATGATGGAAAAAGCCTAATATTCTCTCATGTCCCCTTGTCTATGTCCTTTACGGTCTTTATCAGAATTAGTAATTTAGAAATTTTTTTACAAGTTGATTTCTTTAAGTTTTGATTCCAAGCCTGAGTCTGTAAGCTGACTGAGAGGAGGTACCATATTGTTTTCTGTGTTTAATCTTCATCACAGACTGCACTCAGCATCTAACATAGTGCCTTTCTCATAAGAGATATCTAAGAATTTTAAAAATAAATAATTAAATAATGTGCAATTATTCATGGGCTTCATTTTTTTTTGTCCAGCACTTCAACTATAGTTTTGCAATTGAATGGATATTTAAGAATTACAGATTTTCATTTTTTTTGTTCTGCACAGATCTATTTGCCAAGTGACATGGGGATTTGACAGATACAAATGTTATAACTAGAAAGGATATTAAAAGGCCAACACCTTCGTTCAGGCCCAGTGTTATGAAGGTGTTAGTGGTAGAGACGGGAATAGGCCCACACAATTATTGCTCCTTTGGGCCCTGCTGTGACGCATGTGGCAGTCACTGGGGACATTCCTGAAGTATTGGTACACAGGTTTGATATGGATCACAGATGACTATTCTGTATAAAACGTTTAAAGACCTTAATTTAATGATTTTTTAAACAATATTCCTATCCAGGAGGCACTGCATATCTCAGTTTACTCATAGATACAATTATTGTTTTGAGTGGGTTCATCTCTAAGAAATTTTGCATTTATTTTTTCCCCAGTTTTTTGAGATAGAATTGACATGCAGCACTGTATAAGTTTAAGGTGTACAGCATAATGATTTGACTTACCTATATTGTGAAATGATTACCACAATAGGTTTAGTTAGCATCCATCATCTCGTATAGATACAAAACAAAAGTAAAAGAAAAAAATGGTTTTTTTCCTTGTGATGAGAAGTCTTAGGATCTACTGTCTTATCAAGTTTCATATATACCATACAGCAGGGTTAACTACAGTCAGTATATTGTACATTATATCTCTAGTACTTATTTAACTCATAACTGGACGTTTGTACCCTTTGACCACCTTCATCCAATTCCCACTCCCATAACCCCCCATCTCCGATAAGCACAAATCTCATCTCTTTCTCTATGAATTTGGTTTTTTCTTTCTTTAGATTCTACATATAAGTGAGATCATACAGTATTTTTCTTTCTGTGTCTGATTTATTTCACTTAGTATAATGCCCCCAAGGTCCATCCACATTGTTGTAAATAGCAGTATTTCCTTCTTTTTATGGCTGAATAATATTCCATTGTACATGGTGTGTGTGTGTGTATATATATATATATTTTCACATTTTCTTTATTTGTTCATCGATTGATGGACACTTAGGTTGTTTTCATATCTTGGTTATTGTAAATAATGCTACAATGAACATGAGGATACAGATATTTCTTCAATATCCTGTTTTCGTTTCCTTCAGATATATTCCCAGGAGTAAATTTGCTGGATCATACAGTAGTTGTATTTTTAATTTGTGAGGAACCTCCATACTGTTCTCCATAGTGGCTGCACCAGTTTACAATCCCACCAACAGCGTAGGAGTGTTCCCTTTTGTCGACATCCTCACCAGCATCTGTTATCTCGTCTTTTAACGATATGATAGTCGTTCTAATGGACCTGACATGACATCTCATTGTGGTTTTGATTTGCATTTCCCTTAAGATTAGCGATGTTGAGCACCTTTTCATGTACCTGTTAGCCATTCGTATGTCTTCTTTGGAAAAATGTCTATTCAGGTCCTTTGCCCATTTTAAATTGGATCATTTGGTTTTTTGCTATCGAGTTGCAGTATTTTAATAACTATTATAAATGCAAAGATTCTCAAAAGACAACCTATGGAATGGGAAAATATTTGCAAGTGATAGATCTAGTAAGGGGTTAATATCCAAAATATATAAAGAACTCTGACAAAAAACAAATAAATATATAAAGTGCTTAGGACAGCACATGGTATATAGTAAATACTCTATTATGTCTGCCATTCTCAAACTTTTTAATCTTAGGACCTCTTGACACTATTATAAAATTGTTTAGTACCCAACAAAGGGTTATGGGTTATGGGTTATATTTATCAATATTTGCTATACTAGAAATTAAAACCAAGAAATTTTTTTTTAAATATTTATTTATTTATTTACTTGGTTGCGCTGGGTCTTAGTTGTGGCACACAGCCTTCTCAGTTGTGGCAGGCGAACTCCCAGCTGTGGCATTCATGTGAGATCTAGTTCCCTAGCCAGGGATGGAACCCGGGCTCCCTGCATTGGTAGCGTGGAGTCTTTACCACCGTGCCACCATGGAAGTCCCTAAAACCAAGAAACTTTTAAAAAGGTTTATTTATGAAGTCATTTAAAATAACTACATGGTAACATCATTTTTAAATGAAAAATAACTACATTTTCCCACACGCAATTTGTGAGAAGAGCGGCATTGTTTCACATTTTTGCGATTCTTGGTAGTGTCTGGCTTACTAGAAGATATTGGTACTTGGAACCATACCTGCTTCTGCCTTCAATCTGCTATAAGTCACACATCAGGAAGCCTTGGGAAAATTTCGTCGTACTCTCCTCAGAAAATGAGAGTGAAAAAGGCAAATCTCATTTTATTATTATTTGAAAAAGTTTTGACCTCATGGACCCCCTAAAAGGGTCTCAGGGACCCTCAAGAGTCGTCATATTGAGTTACACCTTGAGGACCACCCCATGTTTTCTATGATTATTATTGTTATGGCTGTTGATGATGATGATGATGGAGAAAACCAGGATAGACGTGGATTTTCCAAAGTTAGAGCTGTGTGTGAAATTCTCAGTGAAACTGGTTCTATGCAGACACTCGTTTAAAAGTGCTTGTCTTTGAAAGAGTGGAACCGGGTTTGGGTCAAAGTGCTGTGAGCCTACTGATATTTGGAATAAATGGACAGTGGTATTTGGCTTTTTCAGGCATGTGAGCTCTAGCCATGAAATAAAGAGGAAAGCGTCCCCCTAGTGCACTGCTGCTGTAAGGAAACAGAGTGTGTGTTTGTACCACCACGGGAAATTTTCATGCGAAGTTATGTGTTAGCACTGGGCTCAGACACCAAAACTGCAGGTCGTACAATGAAACCCAGGAGCATTTTCATGCCTTTTTTCAAGGATGTTCAGGCAGAAGAAATATATTCTGGAAGACCAAAGTGCATAGCTGTAACCAAAGCATTGCATGAAAAGGGGAAAATGGAAATTAAGGGACATTTGCTCCCTCAGCTGGATTTTTCTGTTTTTATTGAGGATGGTCACCTGGTAAAAAAAGATGATGATGTTGAAGATCTGATAATACATTAGTATATTCACAGGCTATCCTTGCCCAGAGACAACAGGGTGTTGAACTTCTCAGCTATTCGTTTCAAAGGCAAAATCTTGTCATTGCTTCTCAGGGGAAAAATAATGCTCCCAAACTACGTTGTAAAAGAAAACTAAATCACAGGTCCTCACAACCAATGGTGTCTGGCTCAGCATTGCCAAACCGCTCTGGATGCTGTATCCCCTGGGTCTTGTTGTATAGCAGTTTCTCTTCACCCCCTGTTCTCTTTTTTAAAAATAATCATTCTGCTTTTGGTACTTTTCCTGTCCTCAATTTCCCTAGAAATATGAAAATAACAACAACAAAAGATCCCAGAGTACAGAGTAGTTATACTGCTCAAGGACCCGTGGAAGTAAAATCCATCTAAAGTTGGGAATGTTTAGGGAAAATGATCATGGTTGAAAAGACCATTCTAGAGAAATGATCTACAAAACTTTAAAGTGGAGGCAAATGTGATATTGAGGAGGGGGTGCATATAGAGATGGCAGTGGATTTCATTTGGCTTAAGGTGCCAAATGAAATTCCAGGAAAACTTGACCTTGAAAAAGAAGGTAGGAAATGAACCAAAGGGGAGTGAACTAAAGACTGTAGAAAGGGAAGTCCACGAGAAGGCTTGACTGTGTATTTCTACTCCCCCTGTGCTGTCTCTCATCCACCTGTTATCCTGGTTCCTACATCAGCCTTGAAAATCATGCAACAACTACATGGTGAGCCATATTCTAGAGGATGCTTTGCCATGATTCATACTCTAGGAAGAAGGCTGAAGTCATGTGGCCATGTAAGAAGAACAGGGGTTGGGATATCTGGGGAAAAAATAAACAAACTGGTGGAGGAATAGTGAGATTAGACTTTTAGAGACCAGGAAACAAAGGAATAAAAAGCAAAAAGTAGCAGAGAAATGATAAAACCATAGCAAATGAAGAAACAAACAATTAGCTAGAGATAGAACAAGTGTCAACAGAGAGAAAAGGCAGGTAGTACAGAACTGAAGTAAATGTGCATGTTGTGATGGCGTCAGCGGAAATAGATTAAGTAGAAGTGGCTTCTTCTTGGTGACTTTTTGAAAGTTTTCTTCTCACGGTTCTTGTGTTTTAGAGGCACTCAGCTGTATTATCTCTTCTCACTTTAAACACTGCAGAGGATTTATTGAAAAACAGAGATGACCAATACCTCTACTTTATCTTGATTCCCTGTGCAGTATTTCTCTTTCAGTATCCTTAGGGTTTTAGTCATTAGGAAATTAAGGACATCTTGGGAAATAGAGCCAATATTTTATATTAACTATAAATGGAGTATAACCTTTGAAAATTGTGAATCACTCTATCGTACACCTGGAACTTATATAATATTGTACAGCACCTATACTTCACTAACAAAAAGGAGAAATTAAGGACATCTCTATCTCATTTCCTGAGAAGTTGGGGACTGGGTCTGATCTGTGGTGACCTGTTGCTGTCTTATATACCAGATGGTCAGCTGTTGGGAAATGGGCATTTCTAGCTGATCTGTGATGCAGGGAGGGGGTCTTAAAGGATTGGAAAAAAGCATCATTTTCTGGAAATTGGGTGGGGAGAGGGGAAAGCAGAAGAGGTGATGGTAATGGTGACTATTTCACTTAAGGAATCTTCTTTCCTAAATTCTTTTGTGAACATGGGAGTAAAAGTTAGTTGAAATATTTCCTCTCTGTCTCCATTTGTTTTCCATTGCTTTAACCCTAAAAGTGCCTGCCACCCACACTGACAGAGGACCAGATGGTTTTTCTCATGCTCTTCCCTTTGCCCTGAACAGAAAATATCCTCTGTTTGTATCACAAAATTCTTCCACCATCTTCACGGTGGTGAAGGATTCATCTTTCCTGGCTTCCTATGGTCTTTCCATATGGGAAAATAACTAACATTTGCTGCATACCTACAGAGTATAACTCAATAAGCTCTCAGAAGACATTATCTCCTTACCTCCTCACAGTACCCTTGAGGAGTTACAAGAGGAGAAACTCACGACACAGAGAAGTGGCCACTTTCTGAAGACCACACCCAGTCAGAGGTAAGGGGCTGGAGGAGATCCTGACGCAAGCCTGTATGTTGTGATACCTAAAAATGTAAGCATCTTCCACCACATAGAATCAAACAATCCCCACAGATGAATTTTTTATGCATTTAGTTTATTTTTTAAAAGCAATCTGTGCTGTATTTAAGTCATTTACATGTGTCTGTGTTTCCTACTAAATTATGAATCTTTGAATGTTAAGAAGCAGATCTTATTCAAGTCTCTGTATTACCCAGAGTAACCTACCAGGAGGTATTACTATTGATGCTAAATAGGGACTGTTAATTGAATAACTCAAAACTACCTTTGTGTTTTTATCTTTACATTCTTCCTGCCGTTGCCATGCTAGACTTGAACTTCATTCCTTCCATTTTATTTGGGCATGGGCAGGGTCTAGGGTCTCAACCAAATTTTACACCAAAGATGCCTTAATTCATGTCATCTGGAGACTTATTGTGGGGACTCCTAAGAAGAGTTCAGGTCATCAATTTTACCTTGGTTTCCTGGTTAGGACAATTTTAATCTACTGGACAACCCAGAACCACCAACTCATTCCAAATCAGTCTAATGCAGGGGTCAGGAACCTGGATTTCCCCTCAGATGAACCTTCCCTGCTGCTACTTGGCCGTGGGCAAGTTGCTTCATCCCTGAGATCCCTAGATTTTTCATCAGAAAAGGGATAATCATTCTCACCCTGAGGATTGTAGTGAAAATAAATCTCAAACTAAAATTATGATCCATACTGCCCTTCTCCAAGCTGGTTTTCCTCCTGATTCCCTAGTTCAGAAAACGGCATCACCCACTGTATGTTTTGTGGAATCCAGAAAGTCACCTCCTTCCAGTTCCACTACCCATCAGCCACCAAATTCTGTGAATTTTACCTCTCATCTTGAAATCATCCAGTTCCGTGCAATACCATCACCACCCGCCTATAACTAATTGGTCTCACCAAATCCACTTTTATTACCCCTGCCCCAGCCCTAACTTTCCACGCTATAGCCAGAGACATCTTTCAAAATTTAAGTGTGAGACACTGCTAAGGTATTTTCAGTGGCTTCACCGTGCTCCTGGCTCAGGTAAAGAATCTTTGATACAACGGAAGAGACCCTATGTGCTCTGGTTTTCACCTCCAGCCTCTCTTTCCCTTCAAGTCTGTGCTCCACACAAGGCAGAAAGCTTTCCTTAAGCTTTTCCAATAAGCCACGCTCCTCCCCGCCTTTTGCACATTTCTTCTGCAGAGAATGTTTACTCCATCATACCCTTTCCCTTTTCTTCCCTAACATTCTTCCAATTTTAGTTTATTTCAAGTTAATTGCTTAATTCCCCTTTGCTCAACCTACACACACCCAAGACCAGGTCAATGCCTTTGATATAGGTTTTGCTTTCCTCCACCGCTCTCAGAATAATTAAAAATTTTACATTTCTGTGATTATTTGACAAGTATCTGATCAAACACTAGGATGTAAAAACCCTTGAGGAACTATGTTTTGCCGAAACTCAAGCACTTAACACAGCACCTGGCACATAGTACAGGCTCCATAAATATTTATTGAATGAGTCTGTACTGTACATATGGTAGCCTTTATTCTGAATGTCACACAACTCTGGTTTCATAGGAAAAGCTCCGTCTTTGGATTCCGAGCAGGTGTGAATCATGTCCCTGTTACTCTTGCGCAGTTATATATTTTTTGTAGGTCATCTGTAAAATGGGAATGACTGTCCCCGCCTCACTGGGTTGTTAAGAGGCTTTCGTGAGGTAACATAATATCAAGCGCCTGACAGAACCTGGCTCCGGGCTCCCCCAGCGTCGATAGTAATTACGGTAATTAACACAGGCCAGAAGGTCATGTAAATAACCCTAGTGTAAGCAAACAATTGTCCCTACGTCAAGCCGGACCACCTGGAGCTTCAAATGGGGGTCTTTGGCTTCATCCTTCAGCCTGCCCCCCTACCCCCCAAACTGTCCAGGAAGCTTCGATCTCAGGGGGAGGTTGAGCCTGCAGGGAGGTGGCAGTGAGAGGATCCCCGCGCTGCGCTGCAGAGGTGAGAACGACAGCCCAGCCCCTCCTCCGCAACTTTCCCGGTCCCGCCGCGCTCCCTGTCTGTCTGCCTGTCTGTCTGTCTGTCTGTGTCTCCCTGTCCCAGGAAGGCGACGCCAGGAGCGCCCGCGCCCCACCTGCCCTCTGCGAGCCCTCAGGCTTTGGGCAACTTTGGCAGAGCCCTCCCGGGTCCCACGGCGACCCCGGCCCAGATTTCCGGGCTGGGGAGGCGGGGGGCTGTCCCCGCCTCCCCTTCCCCGGCCAGAGGTGGTGACCGACGCGCCAGCAGCGTCCGATCTGGGGTGACTGCAGAAACACCCGTGTGTGTCCGTGTCTCCAGGAGCAGGGACGGGGTGTCAGTGCTATCTGTGCATTTTAATCATGTCTAGGAGGACCTTTCCCGTCGTCAGGTCTCAGGAGGGCTACACAGTTGGTGCAGTTTCTTTTGTTGTTTGGGGATGCAGATTTAAGGGTGTGTGTGTGTGTGTGTGTGTGCGCGTGTGTGTATGTAAATCTTTATATTGTGAGGCAACTCTTAATGAGAAGTCGATGAGGTTTCAATCCTTGGTTCTGTTCTCTTAAAGCTTTCTTTAAACATGTTGGAAATTGTTTTTCTTTTTTTCTCTTTTCTTTCTTGAAGTTCCTTTTACTTAATTTTCAAGGGATGATACAATACAACGTTATACATAAGAATATATATTCTGTATTAAACATTTCTCATCACTCCTCTACCTCCCAAACTTAATGTTAGTTTTGAACCTTGAAAAAACATCCCCATTTTAATAACACGAAGTATTCCTGTAAATTCTTTTTGGAAAAGTGAGAGTACACCAACTGATGAACTTAAGTTTAAAAAGTGGACAAACGCAAACGTTAGTAACTCCACAAAGCCACCAAGTTAATGGATACTATTTATGGTTTTGGATTTTCAAAGAGCAACTTTGGAATATCTGTCAGGTTGTTTTGAAAATCAGGTTCTGAACTTAATCCTGAAAGGGTTAAATAACTTCTAGGTGATATTCATGTCACTCTTACAATAGCTGACTCATAATACATCAACAATCTATCCTAGGGTGTGTGGGATGAAATAGCTTAAATTAGATGAAAAAAAGTTGAAATATTTGTTATCACGTTGCATCAGTTTAGACGAGCTGCAAATCATATCCGAACCTTTTAAAAGATAAAAAGTTTAGTGACTACTATTTACACACTTTGAATATTTTACATTTGTGTGGTCATCGCAGTTTACACAAATGATTGTGTATGTCCGTTTCCAATTAACAAATAGCAAGGTATCTGTGTTAGTCAATGGTGAACATTTCATGCTTTTCCATAAAGGTGACATTATATAAACTGAAGAGATTACTGCATATTATCAAAAGGTCATTTAGAGAATCTGAAGATAAAATCATTAGGGACAGGTTAAGAGAAATAAGACAATGAATTATCATTGAAAAAAAATTATATGGTGGCATAGAAATCAAAGTCTCCATTAGTACATGAAATAGTTAATTTTATTTTTGTTTTAAACATAGGTTTCCAGAGCATTAAAAAAAAAAAGATCCTCTGAGGTTTGTTAAACCTTTAGTGGGAGATTACAGCCAATGTTTTGTCTTTGGTGAATAGCTGTTTGTCTCACTTTATTTACTTGGTATTGGATATTTGTCAATGTCATTTCATATCTACAGAAAATTCTTACGCTCTGTGGAGGTAGTGAATGTGTGTGTGCATGTCTGCCGGAGGTCACATGACAGTTTCATCCTATTTGGTGGAGCAGCTTGACTTTTTTCCCCCCTTGCTTTTGGTGATGGTTGTGAGTGCAGAAGTTGATTGACAGATGCGTGCCAGAAACCCCCATTCTCCTTTTCAAAGACAACATATGATGGATTGCGATCTCTCAGCCCAGCAGGACACGGGGACCATGCGAGCTGTAATTGGTCAGGTATGGAGTCAGCCATTTCTCAACTCCCCTTTTTTCCACAAGGGTCTCACCATATGATTCACATAATTCATATTTACAGTACCATCTTTCTATCTGTATCTTCAGCTACCTGCCAGCGTAGCGCTGAAAGTGTGAAAGGGAAAAGGCACCCATTAAAATCTAGCTAGGAAAGCTCAGCTCAAACTTCAATGCGATGCTTACAAACCCAAACTAATACAACCACAAAAAAGAAACCCCAAAGAACAAATTTATTTATCATTTGGCCTGAATGTTTAAAAATATACTTTTTTTAGAATTTATTTTCTGTTAAGATTGTGATCTCTGGAAGAAAGTGTGAGAAGAGAATAAAGTATTATGTTTTCTAGATAGTTAACAATTTTCTGTTCAATGTTTTGATTTTGGCTATATTGTATCTCTCTCGCTCTCTCTCCCTTGCTCTATGGAAAATATAAATATATAAATACACGTGCCTTTACTCCCAACCTAGATAATGTGTGATCGAGCCTGGTTAGATGTATGTAGTAGTGGTCTTGGCCGCTGCGGACGGGCAGGCTGCAAATTAAACACTGCCACAGCCTGAAAGGTCCAGGTGGTCTGCCTGCGCCTCCTAATGCAATCCACACAACAGCTTTAATAAACAGCTCTATTTAGTGCCTCCACCCTGTATCTAGGGAGGTGAACTGGTCTGGGGCTGCTGTGATGAAATGCCAGAAGAATATCTCTCAGAGGCCTCACAAGCTGATTTTTAGAGCTTTCCCGTTCTGTTCTGTCGTCTTTGTCTTCCAAATGGGTCAGTGAGTCTTGCTCTTTCTGTTTCGGTGCTTTCTGTGAAATCAGTAGTTTCAGTTTGTGTTTAAATGTTTGCGGCGTGAGCTAAATCAGAAGAGGAAAGGGTCATTGTATTTTCATTTGCCTTCCAATAACTGAAGGGATGAGAGGAATGAGTGTGCCCTGCTGCAAAGGAAGGGTGATTTTTCTGCCTGTGATGGGGGTGGGGTGAGGAAAAAGGGAATATATGTGGTTGCTTTCTGGTTTGCTTTTTTTGTGTGTAATGTATTTTTGACCAAAATTTTTCTCAGTTATCTCTGCTTACTTAGGAACTGTTAACTCATAAATCAGAATATGCTTACGAATATTGAAGAACTCCTAAAAGTTTTTTTTTTCCTTTTTTTTCCCCCACACTTTCCAATCAAGACAGGCTGGCAAGGTGATGACCTAAAATTTGTTTGCTGTATGTTAATAGTATGGATGGAAATATACCGTCAACAAAATTATAGCAAAGCACTTTAGGGGTCTGAAAGCACATGGTTTATTAATACCAGCATGCTTCATAATGTATTTTTAGATGGAAAATGTCAGATATATAATACGGTGTTTCCACAGGCTCATACTGTTTTAAAAGCCGTAGATAGCTGCTTCTACAGAACAATATTTTTTAAAACTTTCAGGTTGGTTTTTGTGTTACAGACATATATAAAGTGAAGTCTCTGGGCATATATTTGTCAGGAAAAAAATATATGTAAAGACTGATTTTATATACTGTTAGTACCCATTTCAATATAAGTATTCACTGATGAGCAAGCGTGTGAAATATAGCTAAAATAATTGTGCCATGTGGAATGAAATACATACCTGTGAAAATAGATAGCCTTTTCATGTAGAAATAAAACTTGAGCTCTGATAACTGTCTTGTCCTGCTAAATAAAACTTTTCTTAGTTGGCAAGCATGTTCTCTCTTCTGTAGACCACAGTACGGCCTTAATACTGTGCAAAATTACTGTTTCAGTACCAAATAAGAAAAAGGATTTCCTTTCATATATATTTCCCTTAGCTGGGAAAAGAAGCTTGGTTAAAAAAAACAGAAGAGATATTTCTAATTTGTTATTCAATATTGTTTATTGGAAATAATTGCTCATGTATATACTTTTAAAAGGTTCAAGTAGATACTAAAAAAAAAAAAAAAAAGGAATTGGCATACACTTTATAAATACCAGACTTAAACTTCGAATTTGTCAGGATTTCATATTGGTTGCTATTATTACATCGCTCTGTATTTTGTGTGTACTTCAAGTGATTTTTAAAGGCTTTTAAGTGTGTCCAGGAACTATATATGTTAATTACTTGCTATGGATACTTACTATACTTACTAAATAGTTGCATCAAAGTAGCCAGTTTTTTTCTGAAGATTTCATTTCTCATAAATTATTTGTTAAAAAAAAAACCCAGATACTTATGTCGAGCTTGTAAATTATAAAAGCAGTTGTTCTGAAGGTTGTAAAATTTTCTATACTAAAAATGTACAAAAACATTTTTAGTTCAGAAACTGAAACACTAATATTCAAAAGCAAAGAAAAAGAGCATCCTGTCCCATATACATACCATTAAAATCAAAAAACCTAATTGAACCCATATCTATAGATATAAAAAGAAAGATGACATCCAGATTTGAAATGATTTCCTTTTAACTGTTATAGCACAGGTAGGAATATTGGCTCAAACCACTACTTCTAACAATAAGGACAAGAATGTGAAAATAATTTTTCTTGCTTTTTAGTCACTCATAACCAGAAAGAGGTGGTTTATTTTTCAGCTTTTGATTTCAATATCATCTTTTCCCTACTCAGCAGGTGTGAATCAGTCTCAGTTGATGATACAAATGTTTGTCTTCCTTCTCAAAATACGTATTGGAATGATAATTATTTTTGTCCTTTTATTTTTTCTGGTCTGAGTTCCGTTCCTACATGGCTTTAAGATGGAGGAGCAAATCACTAGTTTTCAATGATATTTTCCATTCAGAATACTGAAAGATTCCCGTGAAATAGGGTCTTCCGGTTTTTTTCATTCATCTCTGGGATCGCATATCTAGATGCTTCCACTGGAGGGGAAGAGGGGACTTCTCTGCGTTGCTGGTCATGATCCAGCTGGGGAGAGTGCAGTGGCTTCGTGGAAGAGATAGAAGAGATGTTGTTGTACTTGCCTTTCCCCCAGGGCCTTCCCTTCCCCAAGCAAGCAATTAAGCAGTCTAGTACTTAAGAACAAACTCCCAGCCTGGTATCTCAAGATAAAGAAACTTGGTTCATTCATATAGTTTCTGGGAAATCAAACCAGATTTTTGATAGTCATCTGTAGCAAGCTTCCTAACCCTTGGAACCATAGGAGGGATTTTACCTTCAGATGATTTTCAAATCAATTCAAATTAAATAGTTAAGCAGGTTCTGACCAGTGGGTCTGAATATCATTTTTAAAATGAAGACACATTTCCACCTCTCATGGTCATTCAATGTTCACTGCATCTTTTTTGCAGACCTGAGCTGGTGGCCTGTGAGTGACAGCTTAGTTTATCAGTATTACAGACCTCTTGGTTTTTGTTTTTGTTTTTTTTTCTCATCTCATGCAGACGGGTCATCGTGTCCAATCCTTCTGGCACTGCTGTCCCAGAGGACCCTAGGCTAGCCTGCCATCTTTATGTGCAGGCCTGTGGGTCCGGGCTTGGCTGCGTGTTTCTATACACTGACTTCTGGAAATATTATAGGACAGAGGATATTAAATTAGTTGTTAATAAAAACAACAGATGAGGCAAGTTAGATAAAAATGTGTATCAGGAACATCTAAGAGTTTGCTGGGAATGGGAGAGACAGCTGGATAAAAGGGCTGTAGTGTGCACGCCCAGTGGACATGGCTGAAGTACTCAGAGAAGAGGGAAGAAACCATATTTAACAGCATGGGAGGTGCAATCAAAAGCTGTTGCAATTTTCCTTACCAGTAAAATGGGTCTTTTTTTTTTTTCAAGGTAGATTTGGACAATTTAAAGTGTTTGAAAGTGGCACCTTAGAAAGTGAAGGCAGTTGCCTGAGACCATGCTCAGTGAGTGTGCTAAGAGCTCAGAAGGGGAGTGAGTGTGGGTAACTGGGTGCATTTGGCTTAACAGTACCTCAGTGCATGTGTTTTCTTATGAAGGTTCTAGAACACACAAATATTTCGTTGTTCTAGCATCAAAACAATTTTATAGGTCGGTTTGTTTATACCCTCCCTTGTTCCAAAAAGTATTTTAATGATGCTTTAAGAACTATGTGCTTACCTAGAACATAGTCAAGCTGATGTGTGAAATGGAGGTGGCCTAGGGAGAGGGGACCCTGACAGTGTGTAAATTATACACTTGCAGATTGTTCTCAGTCCATGGAGACTGCTTTTCATACCCCTTCTATAAAAATTAAACTTTGAGGCTAACCTAACCCAGTTTTATGCGTGCCAAGCATAACTCTCATATACTTTAGAGTCATTTTTTGTAGGTGTGAATGCCCACCTTTTTTTGAAATTGACCTATTTGCTTCAACAAATTTATATATTTTGGGGATGTGTAATTATTATTGTTTGGATTTAATTGAGAATACTTTTTTCAAGGTATTATTATAGGTAAATCATCTACTAGAAAAATACAAATTAATTAACGATTATTCTTTCTGCTGCTAGTATGCCTTTTGTAAGTGCGGAACTTACCAAAATTGAACTTGTACTGTGTATTTCTAACTGACCTTAAACATTTCACGCAATATTCCACTTACACTTGGAGGAAAGTTGATGTTAGCTTTTTATATTCTATCAGATGAACTCAGTTTTTATTACCTTTAAAATAGTTTTAAATTGAAGTTAACTATGTTACTTGAGCAGGTGTTTAAATTGTAAAGCCAATTTTGTCCCTTAAAGTAAAATCTGTCAATACAGTAATAATACTATACAGTAATATTAATAATAATACTGAACAACCAGCACATGAAATCTGGTTTTTTTTTTTTTTGTAAATTTATTTATTTATTCTTGTCTGTGTTGGGTCTTCATTTCTGTGTGAGGGCTTTCTCTAGTTGTGGCAAGCGGGGGCCACTCTTCATCGCGGTGCGCGGGCCTCTCACTATTGCGGCCTCTCTTGTTGCAGAGCACAGGCTCCAGATGCGCAGGCTCAGTAGTTGTGGCTCACGGGCCCAGTTGCTCCGCGGCATGTGGGATCTTCCCGTACCAGGGCTTGAACCCGTGTCCCCTTCATTAGCTGGCAGATTCTCAACCACTGCGCCACCAGGGAAGCCCTGAAATCTGGTTTTGAAACTAAATTTTCTATTCTATTTCTAAGGCCAATTAATGAAACTCTATATACTATTCAAGTATTATTTCAATGCTTAAGAATTTAAAGCTTTTGAATTCATATATCTAGAATACGGAGAGAGGTTGCTGAAACATTTCAAATATGAATGCTTATGAAGGAAAGTTTGAATGTATATGTTTCCTATGTGTAAAATCTATAGTACTTGTTCTATAGGTCATTGAAAGAGGTATTCCTTCCTTGACCATTTCTTTGCTATGTCAGCTGCATTTAATCATACAGTTTAAAGCATCTTTCCCTTTTCAACTTTATTGTTTACCAAAATTACAATTTAACTAACATGTTCACAAATATTGAAAAACTCCACTTTTCAATCTCATTATGATATCATATAAGCTGATGCTTTTTTTCCTAATGCTTGATTGAGTAGAAAATAAAGTTGTGAAATAAAATGCAAATATAAAAGGATCAGACCTGAAGAAACAATGTGCAAAGAGGTAAATATTGACCTGAATTTGAATACTAAAAGAAAATCCAAATTACAAATCTTTTTTTTTTTTTTTTTTTTTTGCGGTACGCGGGCCTCTCACTGTTGTGGCCTCTCCCGTTGCGGAGCACAGGCTCCGGACGCGCAGGCTCAGCGGCCATGGCTCACGGGCCCAGCCGCTCCACGGCACGTGGGATCTTCCCAGACCGGGGCACGAACCCATCTCCCCTGCATCGGCAGGCAGACTCTCAACCACTGCGCCACCAGGGAAGCCCTACAAATCTTTTAAATAATTTTGTATTTTATAGCCAAACTTTTACTTGAGAGATAATAGCCGCTCTAAATATAATTTCAAGCCTGCCTTTATATTCTTCTTTTTCCCCTTCCTTCTTTTTGCTTTTTTGGTAGGTGAAATGTGTGTCCAATAAAGTAAATTACTGAGTGAAGCCTTGTTCTGGGATCACATGTCAATTACTCTGTTGACTCGTAATGTCTTGAGCTGATCCAAAGTTGTAATCAAAATTTATAGAAGGGGTTGTGAGAGGCTGTCATTACATTTCAGTAAGATTCCTTTTTCTTTCTAGCTATTATTGTCTCGTTCTTCCCAGTTATACAATATGAGCCAATTTTGGTGAAAATTTACTAATTATTATTTGATAAATTCTTTCCTGTTTACCCTGTGCTTGTATTGTTTTCTTTAGCCCAACTGTAAATAACCATATTATTGTTATTTCAAGGCTACCACTTCTCCTAAATATAAAACCTTTGTATGTAAGTAGTAGCAAGATAATTGAAAACATCTCTGGTTGTTTATATTAAAGGCAACTCTGTAGATTTTAAGAACACTTTATTTTTCAAGGGGCTGGTTTCAGAAAATAGCTTTTTGTTTTATCACTAGCTTTAAAACCCCCGTGATATGAAGTACTCTTTTTTCCAAAGAGAGAGATTAGCTGTTGATACTTGGTACTGATTCTAGGTGAACTGTCACCCTATTCCCTTAGCAGCGTTTTTCTAACCAGAGAACAAGAAATGAAAATTGAGGATCAACAGAATATTCTAAATTTCACCTATGTTCAGCCCACCCCCTCCCCCAGCGGGGTGGATTATTCCAGTGGGAAGAGATACTTCTACAATATCCAGCTCCCACCTCCTAAGGTCAAAGATGCAAATCAACGTGTTGACACCTTGAATGAAAAGAACATAGTTACTCAAACTCATTGCTCTGGTATTTTGCTCTCTTCCTTCAGTGTCATTTTTCCATCAGCCTTTCTTCTCTTTTCCACTGTAATCCAGAGTCAGTCGGATGAGTCATAAGTGAAAAGTGAATCCTCGTGGGCTGCCCAGGCAGCAAAGGGCACTGGAAAGAGAGACAAGACCTGAAGCAAAACAAAGCAAAATGTTAGTGGAAAATTCACCAACACAGTTGCTTCTGTAGGTAGTGTTTTCAGTAAGGTATTTTGTAAGCATCTTTCATCTCGTCTAGCAATAGTAGAGCACACAAATAGGCAGTGAAACAATAGGACAGGACAAATAAACATTTAAAACAAAGCCAAAAGGAAAAAAAAATTAGCTTCACAATGCTGGAACACGAATTTTAAAATTAAGAAACACTTTTTTTCTGGAGCTTTTTACAAGAGTGTAACCAGTGCTTGGGTGTTGTGAAATAGCAACCTTATTAATAATATACATGTTTCTGGTGGTTTTTATGATGCTGACTCTGCATATTTTATGACTTTGATTTCTCATGATTAATTGGAAACTATTTTAAGAAGTGAACATCGATCTCTAACACCTAAAAACTTAAAGAAACACGTATACTTAAAAAATATTAAATACCTGTTACATGGCGTTTTTATTTTTATTTAATAAATAATTTATTTATTTATTAATAAATAATTTATTTATTTAATTTATTTATTTTTGGCTGCATTGGGTCTTCTTTGCTGTGCCTGGGTTTCTCTAGTTGTGACGAGCAGGGGCTGTTCTTAGTTGCAGTGTGCAGGCTTCTCGTCGCGGTGGCATCTCTTGTTGTGGAGCACAGGCTCTAGGCACATGGGCTTCAGTAGTTGTGGCACTCAGGCTCAATAGTTGTGGCTTGCGGGCTCTAGAGCACAGACTCAGTAGTTGTGGCGCACAGGCTTAGTTGCTCCGTGGCCTGTGGGATCTTCCCTGATCAGGGTTTGAACCCGTGTCCCTTGCATTGGCAGGTGGATTCTTAACCACTGTGCCACCAGGGAAGCCCTACGTGGTGTTTTTAGCCTTGATCGGATGAACTCAGGTAAACTGTTCTTTGAAACAACAAAGTGCTTTTTTAAAGTGCAGAATTTATACCGAGATTTTTTTTTTTAAATGGAAGAAACAATGTGCCAAGAGGTAAATATTGACCTGAATTTGAATACTAAAAGAAAACCCAAATTACAAATCTTTTAAATAATTTTATATTTGTAGCCAAACTTTTACTTGAGAGATAATATTGTTGAGAGTGAGAGGCAAATATTGTTTATTTTGAGAGTGAGAGTCAGAGAGTGCACCAGCACAGAAGCATGGGTACCAGAAACCCTAATGGATATTGAGGATATATGAAAAGAAAGGTGGATATTTCTTAGATGTTCAGTGGTATTCATCCAAAACTGAAGGGTAGCATGGGTAAGAATGGAGCCAGGCACACAATATCAGGCTATGGCAGGCCAAATTTGCTTGTTAGAGCTAGTTAATTCTGTAAGCCTTAAATGATACTCAAAAACAAGGCTCTTTCAACCTTTTGGAGAAAAAGCTGAGAGTTGGGACAAATGTAAAATTCTGCTTAATGTGCACAAATAAAGCCAAGAACATCAGGCTCATTGCACTTCGAGTCAGCCCTGATGATTCATCATGATGGTCAGGGCAAACTGTGGTCTCTGGGTTGAAACAATCTTATCCTTTTTTTTTAAAAAAAAACAGAATGTTCCAGCTTGGATCTTATATCCTTAGGGTTCCTATATTGAATTCCGAATCGGGAAACTTAATCTTGCAGCCAGATTTGACAAGATGTTGGCTGAGTGGTAGGCAGAAGTGATGATTGTGGGATGAAAGGCCCCAGGTCAGAATTTGGGAAAATAAGAGATTTTGTGGAAATTTGGCTGTGATATAAGAACCCCCCAGTTCGAAAATTTCTCACTACTCATATTAGCAGATGGTGTTCAAGGGTATGAAAAATAGATCACTGCTGTATTCATTTTCTCTGCTTCAAATCTTTAACAGAGGAGTTTTTACACATTCTTAGGTGTATTTCTTAGTGTATTTCTAATGTTGCTAATATAAAAGGTATTTGTAGTAATAGTCAAAAGGTTTCTGGGAACAATGAATAACATTATGGCTCAAATCTAAGACAGTCATACTTTGTTCCTGGCAAAATGTTAATACTTAATTTAGGAACTAAAGTTGTTTCTTTTTGGAAAACTTTATCCATTTGTAAACAAACCTATGTCTAGAATTCCAGAGATTAAGGAATTTAGAGTAAAAATGAAAATGAGGCAATCTAATTAGTGAAAACACATATGCACATCCCTTAGCCATTTTAAGGATACTTGATGATTTAACCTCTAATAACCTAAAAATACTTTAACTCTCTGTTTTCAATTTTAATACATGAAAAAATTATGGTTGGTGTTTAGTTAAAATACTCCTCCGCTCAACTAAGTTGTTCAAGACAATGGAAAAATACTTTGCAACTTCTAGAAATCACGATCATAGTAGAAATTTGAACACACAGTTGATCAGTATACTGCAAAAAGATGATTACTGTGGTTATTTCCTTCCCAAAACAGGGGGTTTGGCGGTGTACTTCTATTTTATAGCTGCTTTCGGCAAGTGCTGAAACATATCAACTGGGATTGTTTTCTCTCCTTCTACCATGATTCATCATATAGAAATTAAACAGCTAGTTCAGGCAGAGAGTGAAGCATCTGAGTAAAACCTGCAGAACATGAATACAATTCTTTTTTTTGGACCAGAGAAAGGTTTATTGTAGGCCCAAGCAAGGAGAGCAGGAGGCTATTGCTCAAGAAACCTGAACTCCATGAATACAACTTTTATATGCATATGATAGAGGCAAGTTACAGAATGGAATCCAACAAGTCTTTTAAAATGTTTTATTCAACAAATTATAAAAGTCATGCATGCTTATGACAAACAATTTCAACAACACAGGAAAGTATAAAGTGAAAGATAAAGTACCCCATCATTTCACTCCTCACAAATGGTCATCATCAATAGTTTCTTATGTATCCTTCCAGAAATTTTCTCTTCACGTGTAAGCATAGAAAATCTTTATACAACCCAAGTAGATCCATACTGTACAAAGAGTTTTGCAAACTATTTTCAGATTTTAAAAACGTATTTTTAGCATGTCATATTACTACCAGTAGATCTGTACCCTTCTCTATAATATTCCCTTTTATGGATACATTAATTTATTTAACCAGTTCTCTCTTTCTTTAATTTAAAAAAATTTTTTAATTGAAATATAGTTGATTTACAATGTTATGTTAGTTTCAGGTGTACAACATGATTCAGTTACATATATATATATATATATATATATATATATATATATATATATATATTCTTTATTTACATTCTCTTCCATTATAGGTTATTGCAGGGTATTGAGTATAGTTTCCTGGGCTATTCAGTAAGTCCTTGTTGGTTATCTATTTTAGGTACAGTAGTGTGTATATTTTAATTCCAAACTCCTAATTTTAACCAGTTCTCTTTTTTTAAAAAATTGAGCTATAATTGACATTTAACATTATATTACTTTCAGATATAGAACATAGGGATTCAATATTTGTATACATTGTGAAATGATCACCACAATAGCTAACCAGTTACCTCTTGGTGAGCATCTAGATTTTCAAATATAATTTCATCTCTGCAATGAGACTAACAGCATGGATGTTTCACTTCTCTTAGCATAAAAAATTCCAGAATCTTTTGCCTTACCAAAAGAACTCTAAGTAGTAACTCCTAAAAAAGGTGAGGTGTAATATTAAAAGTGAAGGATAGCTTATGCCACAAGAATAGATATTTATCACTTATATATTAAAAACTCAAACCGGGTTTCCCTGGTGGCGCAGTGGTTGAGAATCTGCCTGCCAATGCAGGGGATACGGGTTCGAGCCCTGGTCTGGGAAGATCCCACATGCCACAGAGCAACTGGGCCCGTGAGCCACAACTACTGAGCCTGCGCGTCTGGAGCCTGTGCTCCGCAACAGAGAGGCCGGGACAGTGAGAGGTCCGCGCACCACGATGAAGAGTGGCCCCCGCTTGCCACAACTAGAGAAAGCCCTTGCACAGAAACGAAGACCCAACACAGCCAAAAATAAATAAATAAATAAATAAATAAATAAATTTATTTTTAAAAAAATCAAACCAATTCAAATAACAATAAAGATCACAATATTGTATTTAGTGACAAAGAAGTAAGAATAAGAGATAATAACATAAAGTGACTGTTCTCATTCAGATATACTATGACTTTAAAACCTCTGTGTGTGTTCCAAGCTGAACAAATGCATAACTTCTTTTCTTTCATGGGCCTCAATGCTATTTATTAAGATAATTGACAGAGATATATGCTTCAATGCATTATTCAGTAGTATACCTAGATTAGTGAAAAGGAGACCAAAAGAGATTCATGGTAATTAATGTCAGTTAAATTCCTGTTTTCTGTATTCCATATTGTCAGACCAATCCTTCAACCATGATTCGTAGGTTAAATAATGCAGTCAGGAGAAGGGCTGAATCAAAACTAATCAGACATAGTGTTGAAATCAACTAATTTAGGGTTCTGGTAAAGTAGACAAAATAGACGCTACTTAAATATCTAAGAGAATGTGAAAAGTTATGTTTTACATTTCTTTTAGGATATGGCTCTCATTCGTCTTAACCACATCATTTCACATGCAGTAAACTGAAAAGAGAAGTGGGAAGTAACGAAATAGTGTTTGTATAAGAGATGGAAGTGTGGGTTGACTGTGATATCTTCCACTGCACAGATTCCCTGAACTGATTCTAGGAAACTCCCAATTGGGTGGGTATATGCTTCCTCCTTTTCTGTTCTTCCCTACAGATGCTGGGACAAGTAACCTGGATAGGAAATGATCATGCTTCATGTATAGCCTTAAAAGTAGCTGACTCCCTCACGTAAAGCTCAAAGGAGGCTTTCAAGACCAAATTGCAGAGCAGCTCTGATATTAATAGTTTCATTTGAAACCCACAACTCTGAGAAGTAGATCCAAGTCATCATTCCCATTTTATGAAAGTGAAAACTGCTCAGAGACGTTATAGGTCTTATTTATATCCATATTGCTAGTAAGCAGAAGTGAGGTTTGAACCCAGATATTCTTTCTAGGGTTCACTGTTTTCCCTCTACACCAGTTCTTAACTCTGGCTGTCTTTTAGAATCACCTGAGGCAACCGTGGAAAAATTTACTGATATGCAGGACCAGTCCCCAGAAATTCTGATTCGCTTTCCCTGGGTAGGATCTGAGTATTAGTTTTTGTTTTTTTTTTTAAAAAAGCGTTACGGGTATTTCTAATGCACTCCATCACAGTGCCTCTTAAATTGAATGAATGTTATTTTAAATGAAATGAGGTAATGAAGATGAAACAGTGTTGACCCACCCTGCACCCCACACATACACACACACAATCATAAAAACACAGGAGAAGAATGGAGGGAATTTAGTGTGGTATTTATTTTGTGTGTGTGTGTGTGCGTGTGTGTGTGTTTGTGTTTCAGCGGGAAGCTTGTAAGCTTTGTTGAATAGCCAAGAAAATGTTTGATAACATTTTATTTTTAATTTTTGAATTTTATTTTTTTTTTTTATACAGCAGGTTCTTATTAGTCATCAATTTTATACACATCAGTGTATACATGTCAATCCCAATCACCCAATTCATCCCACCACCGTCCCCACCCCACCATGGCTTTCCCACCTTGGTGTCCATACGTTTGTTCTCTGATAACGTTTTTCATCCAGAAAAGAGCTAGATATTTAGTCATTTGAAAAATAACGTCACTAGCAATAGCCTACCAATTAGTGAGTACTTACTAGGTGCCAGGAACTTTACAAGCGTGGTTGAATCCTCACAGCAACTCTGTGAGGTAGTTACTGCTATTGTTTCCATCTCACTCATTAGGTGACACAGGAAGTGGCGAAAGTTTGCATGGACAGTAAGTGGCAAAGCTGGAATTTGCCCTAAGGATGTTGGAAGCCAGGGTGTGAATCCTTAAACATACACAAAATCACAGAATTGAACCATGGCCCTAAACATTACCTGTGGAAAGTGTGATTCTTAGTATCATCTCTTGATGAAGGCACATTTTATCACAGGAATACCTCTTGTTTCTGCCCTCTCTCCCCCCACCCTTTTTCCTTCCCTCCTCCTCCCTTTCCTTCTTCTTTTTCCTCTCCCCTCACCTCTTTCCCTCTCTCTTTTCTCCTTCTCCTCTTCTTCCTCCTCCTTTTTCTAAGAATCCATGACTCATTCACTTTCTATGTGAGAATTTTATAGTTGACATCGTTACCTGTTAAAATTGGGCTCTACATGGCAGTCTGGAAAATGCTTCTTTTATAAAATGTAAAACAATAGAATAGTTTGTGGGTGGGAGGATGGAAGGGCAAGTTGGTGCTGTTTGGTAGGCTTCCATAAAAAGAGTTGCTCCTGACTAAACTAGGAGTCACACTGGCCTTGATTTCCCAATGCTCCATGAGCTATGCCTACAGACACAACAGACGTCAGGGTGCCCAGTAGGCACTGCTCTGTGTATGTATGAGGAAAAAAGTTCCCATAGGTAGTTTCAGGGAAGATTTGAAAATGAGTTTATATTTTATAATATATATCTAATATACCTAATATATATAAATATAATATATATTAATATTATTTAAATGTATAAAATAGAAAACAAGTTTATATTTTATAATAGTCCTCACTAATTGAGATTATTGGCCTCTTTGTCTTGAAACTCTTTGTCTTTTATCTTTTAATGAATTAACATTCTATCATCTATCAATTTATCTATCTATCTATCATCTATCTATCTATCTTTTAACTAGTTAACATTCTTGCCTGGATTTGAAATCAAGGTGTAGAATTTGCAAGATGGGCTTGCTTTCTCTATTCATTCTTCATAAAAACTAAATTCCAGCCAAATGTACATTGGCACTTCTAAACTAATTTTTATGAACTAATTACTATCATTAGGGATTATAGTGGTGGGAAATCAGTGATTCTACCGAGGAGGTATTTCTTTCTTTTTTTTTTTTTTTTTGCGGTAAGCGGGCCGCTCACTGTTGTGGCCTCTCCCGTTGCGGAGCACAGGCTCCGGATGCTCAGGCTCAGCGGCCATGGCTCACGGGCCCAGCCACTCCGCGGCATGTGGGATCTTCCCGGACCAGGGCACGAACCCGTGTCCCCTGCATCGGCAGGCGGACTCTCTACCACTGCGCCACCAGGGAAGCCCCCGAGGAGGTATTTCTTTCTTTCTTTCTTTCTTTCTTTCTTTCTTTCTTTCTTTCTTTCTTTCTTTCTTTCTTTCTTTCTTTCTTTCTTTCTTTATTTTTATTTTATTTTTTTTTTTGCGGTAAGCGGGCCTCTCACCGCTGTGGCCTCTCCCGCCGCGGAGCACAGGCTCCGACGCGCAGGCTCAGCGGCCATGGCTCAAGGGCCCAGCCGCTCTGCGGCATGTGGGATCTTCCTGGACCGGGGCATGAATCCGTGTCCCCTCCATCGACAGGCGGACTCTCTACCACTGCGCCACCGGGGAAGCCCCCGAGGAGGTATTTCTTTTTTTTTTTTTTTTTTTTTTTGCGGTACGCGGGCCTCTCACCGCTGTGGCCTCTCCCGCCGCGGAGCACAGGCTCCGGACGCGCAGGCTCAGCGGCCATGGCTCACGGGCCCAGCCGCCCCGCGGCATTTGGGATCCTCTAGGACCGGGGCACGAACCCGTGTCCCCTGCATCGGCAGGCGGACTCTCAACCACTGCGCCACCAGGGAAGCCCCGAGGAGGTGTTTCTTAACTGAAATTTTGGAAAACTTTTAAATAATACTGTGGCATTTCATCTATTTCAGTTCCATTTTTGAAACTGAAGTAACTAACGGATGTCTTTTATTCTGCTTAACTCTTTTCAATTAAATTTCTTCCTGTCAGTGGCATTTTCAACATTTTCATCCTTAGTGGGGCTGAAAAAGAGAAATCTCTCCCCACCTAGTAGTTGAAAATTTCACAAAACATTTATTCTCTTTACATTTGTGTGTTATGGATGTCGAAACTGTATAGTTTACTCCCAAATATCTCTTTTAACTTTTACACATAATTCAGTTATGTCAGAAATCATGGATAGATGATTAGGAAACAATATGATGATTTGGGGAAATGAATCACCATGATCTTCCACAAAGTACTTACTGCTTTGGAACATCAGAAGTGAACATAACACTTGGTAAAGATGCTGTTTTTTGCCTGGAGTTTGCAACCCACTGTAGTATAATACATCTTCTATCTTGGCTTACCACCTTTTCCCCACCTACATCTCTCCTCTCAGTGAGCACTGTGAATCAAAGGGAGGAGCGATGCTCATTGCTGAGACAGGTGAGCTGAGTCTTGATTACATCTCCTGCAAGAGCCCAGCAGTGGGGGAAATTGGGCTGAGCCTGTTGAGAGGGAGTAAAAGTGAGGTGTATGCTAGAATTCAAGAAAGTAGACAAGAGTATGAGTCAAAGATTCTGTGCTTTGAGATCTTTGAAGGTTTTCTCATCTATTCACATCTCTCTACCTTTATTATTTCTTGATGGGTTTGTTTCTTTCCAGTTGCATCAAATCTTTATTAGAAACAGAGTTAAACTTTTTTTATTGAAGTATAGTTGATTTACAATGTTGTGTTAATTTCTGCTGTACAGCAAAGTGATTCAGTTATACATACACACACACACACACACATACATTCTTTCTTTAAAATATTCTTTTCCATTATGGTTTATCGTAGGATGTTGAGTATAGTTTTCTGTGCTATACAGTAGGACCTTGTTGTTTATCTGTTCTATATATAAAAGCTTACATCTGCCAATACCAACCTCCCACTCCACCCCTCCCCCAACCCCCTCCACCTTGGCAACCATAAGTCTGTTCTCTATGTCCGTGAGTCTGTTTCTGTTCTGTAGATAAGTTCATTTGTGTCATATTTTATATTCCACATATAAGTGATATCATATGGTATTTGTCTTTATCTTTCTGACTTACTTCACTTAGTATGATAATCTCTAGTTTTTTCCATGTTGCTGCAAATGGCATTATTTTGTTCTTTTTTATGGCTGAGTAGTATTCCATTGTATATATGTACTACATCTTCTTTATCCATTCATTGGTTGATGGACATTTAGGTTGCTTCCATGTTTTGGGTATTGTGAATAGTGGTGCTATGAACGTAGAGGTGCATGTATCTTTTTGAATTACGGTTTTGTCTGGATATATGTCCAGGAATGGGATTGCTGGATCATATGGTAATTCTATTTTTAGTTTTCTGAGGAACCTGCATACTGTTTTACATAGTGGCTGTACCAACTTACATTTCCACCAGCAGTATAGGAGGGTTCCCTTTTCTCCACACCCTCTCCAGCATTTGTTATTTGTAGAGATTTTAATGATGGCCATTCTGACTGGTGTGAGATGGTACCTCATTGTAGTTTTGACTTGCATAGCAATAGAATTTTTAAGAAAACACGGAAGGTGTGGGATCATGGTGCCTCTTGGTTGTTTGGTTAAAGTCAGCACATGAGTTTGCTAGCACATCGTCACTAACACAGGGTCTCAAATTATGCTTATGAGCAAATGAGTGGAAAATATATCCCTGATCCCCTGGCCATTATTTCAGGTTAGGAAAAATTACAATTATATATTAATTAAAAATAAATTGGTGCTTCATGCACTCAATTTAAAAATTCTGTTAGGGTTTCAAGGGGCAATAAAGAAGATCCTTTATTCAATTCCTGAGTTTATTTTCACTTTATTACTAAAGAGCTCATGGAAAAAGGTAGCTTTACATCTGTGGCCAGACGGGCTTGCTAATTTCTCATGGCCCTGCATTTTGATCTTGGGACAGCCTACCAAAGGAAAGTTTGGGTCTGATGAAGAGACTCATTTACCCAGGATTTCTGTTTCCCACTGGGAGTAGTGCAAAAAGGGAAAAAATCAAATTCCTGTATAGAGGTGGAGGACCATGGATATCAGACTCTTGTCATTCACCAACATGATACAGAATTGCTGCTCTCATAGGTGAGACATCCATTCCCATGAAAACACGAGGCCAGGGGATCAGAGCCCCCCTCCTTTTTCTGAGCAATTACCTTTGGCCTGTTTTTGCAGGAAATGGGTGATATTGATGTCTTATTGGAGCCATTATCAGACTGAGAATCCAAGCAAAGGGGTTTGAATAAAATAAGGTCCTGAACTTTTTGTATTTTCAATTTAGACTGGTGCAGAAGTGCTTCCTTTCCTTTCCTTTCTCTATCTCTTTCTCTTCTTTTTCCTTCCTTCCTTCCTCTTTTCCTTCCTTCCTCCCTTCTCCTCCCTTCTTACTTTTTGTGAAATTGGTACGTAATCATCTGAGAAGAGTTGAAGGGTTGAAAGAGTTGTTAGAGACAAGACAGCTTGTTTTCCTCTTTCTCCTCATCATCTTACTCTCTCCCCTTGTCTCCTGACTTTCCCAAACAATTCTTAAATCTTTCTAGAGGTACATCCTGGCATGTAGCAGGCACTCGGTAATTGCTTTGGAAAGGTTCCTTCATGACAGCTGTCACTCTTCTAATCTATATCTCGGGGGAGGATGCTTTTCTTAGTGGAGGCTTTGTTTCATTTTGTTTGCTCTCAGAATTCCGTATCTGGGATTTTTTGGTGTTCTGCTACCAGGTGCATTTCCGAATATGTAAATGAGACTTGAAAATGATTATTTTCCATTTTCATATGGATATCTACAAGGACAGGGGCTTCCTCAGCTGTAGTTTCTTATTCACTTTCCATATTGCATTTAATTGAAGCATCCGCCACTACGGTGTCCAATGCATGCTTATTTATAGCACATCTTAATGTTGAATCTTAAAGTATGAAGGAGGGATACAAGACTTCCTTGCTTCAACAGTGGTTCCTGGGCAAATTTCTTGGCCCTGGGGATACAGGGTCCCAGCTGTTAGGGCACCCACAGCAGGTATGGATACATGTGAGTAGATATGATAAAGTCCTCTGTCTCTGCTGAACTAAGAATTTCCTATAGTTATAGATGTTTTAGAGGAAAGAGGTCATCACGTCCAACTGACCCAAGCCCCTTGTTATACTCAAAGAGGTGAAGTGATTTGACCAAGGTCAGTAGCCAAACCTGAGTGAGAGAGACCTCATACTCTGGGCATCGTGTCATCACTCTTAGGCCACCTCTGATTGGTCCCTAAGCAGATATCTTGTTGGTCCAGAAAAACGTGCAAAACAGAGATTGTTCTTTGCAAACTTATCTTTATACCCTATGTTCTCTGACCGTTTTTATAATAATTCTTTTCTCTTTCCCTCCTTCCCTCTCCCTCCCCACTTCTGCCAGCACTGTGCCCCTCACCCCTCCCTCATCCCAACACAATCACGTGAACAATGTACGCAGTAGCTATGCATTGCTTTACTCCTCGTTCCGGTTAATAAATTACCCGTGACATCGCCTAGACCCTGAAACTTCCCGAGGTTAAGAGTGGGGGAAGGGCATCTTTTTCCTTATTCTTTTTCAGGTACATGCTGGCTTGAGCTGTCTCAAGTGATTAAGGTGTACCAGAGTGAATTTTAACAACTCAAGAAAAGGGGGGGTTGCTCCCAATGGGAGAGGGAGTTTACATAATATACAATATATCTCATGTTTAAGAAGCATACCTCTATCTAGACTTAGGTATATATTGATATTTATTCAGATTTCATGGGATACTTAGCAAGCCATTAGGAGATCGGAACATTTGTAAATAAGCATAGGCACGCCCTATAAAATTATTATTTTTTTAATACGTCTTTATTGGAGTATAATTGCTTCACAGTGCTGTGTTAGTTTCTGTTGTACAACAAAGTGAATCAGCCATATATATACATATATCCCCATATCCCCTCCCTCTTGAGCCTCCCTCCCACCCTCCCTATCCTACCCCTCTATGTCGTCGCAGAGCACGGAGCTGATCTCCCTGTGCTATGCAGCTGCTTCCCACTAGCTAACTGTTTTACATTTGGTAGTGTGTATATGTCCATGCCACTCTCTCACTTCATCCCAGTTTACCCTTCCCCCTCCCTGTGGCCTCAAGTCCATTCTCTATGTCTGCGTTTATTCCTGCCCTGCCACTAGGTTCATCAGTACCATTTATTTTTTTAGATTCCATATATATGTGTTAGCATACGGTATTTGTTTTTCTCTTTCAGACTTACTTCACTCAGACCTAGGTCCATCCACCTCACTACAAATAACTCAATTTCATTTCTTTTTATGGCTGAGTAATATTCCATTGTATATATGTGCCACATCTTCTTTATCTATTCATCTGTCGATGGACATTTAGGTTGGTTCCATGTCCTGGCTACTGTAAATTGTGCTGCAATGTAGACTTTTTGATGATGAACATTCTGACCGGTGTGAGGTGATACTTCATTTTAGTTTTGACTTGCATTTCTCTGATAATTAATGATATTGAGCATCTTGTCATGTGCTTTTTGGCCATCTGAATGTCTTCTTTGGAGAAATGTCTATTTAGATCTTCTGCCCATTGTTTTGATTGGGTTGTTTGTTTTGTGACATAGAGATGCATGAGCTATTTGTATATTTTGGAGATTAATCCCTTGTTGGTCATTTTGTTTGCAAATATTTCTCCCATTCTTTGGGTTGTCTTTTCATCTTGTTTATGGTTTCCTTTGCTGGGCAGGAGCTTTTTTTAATTAGGTCCCGAATTGGGGGTAGATTCTAATAATGTTTCTACTTTACAGACTTCTCCTCATGTCATTTGAAGAATATTATGGAAAGTTTCTGCTCTTTGGCCACAGAGGAAGGAATTCCCCATCCGTGTAGATCCATAAGGTCCCAGTGGCTATATCTACTCATAAACTACTTGAGGCAGGGGCCATATTTTCCCACAGCCTCTAACACTATGCTTTACACATAGTAGACACTCAATAAAGATTGTCAAGTGTATGAATGCATAGGGTTTCCATAAAGGTGTGATCTAAGGCTGTTCAGGTGGTTCGTACTCCATTTTTATTGCCATTCCGAACTTACAGTTCCCATAGCAACAATAACTTGTACCCCTGGAGCATATGTAGTATTTAGTATTTCTGTATGTGGTGTCAATTTTCATGTCATAATATACTGTATAGGTAACTGGTTAAGTTACAGTTGTTTGGGGAGCCACAAGCTTTCTCCTGTCTAAAACAAGCCCTTGCTAGCCATCCTAGTCTCTGCAGAGGTAACATTCACTGTATGACCTTTTCCTGCCTAACTCCCTCCCCCTTCCCCCAATTTGGTGACACATCCAGTCACAAGCTTACGTCCTGATTGTGATGACAATCCTGTGCTTAATAGTCTTTATGCTAGTAACACTATGACATTAATATTTCTAAAGGCCACTTTTATATTTGCTATTGTTTTGTCAGAGTGCTTTTATATTATAGCTACACTTTGCAAAAGTGGATTGATTCAAGAGTTGGTCTGGCTATGTGAAATTTTCCTATAGAGACAATGACATAGAACACGTACATTTCCTCATCCTGTCTCCTGAAACCAAAGAGGAAATGTAATGGCTTTGTTTTCCGAAAGTAGATCCTATAACTTTTTCTTTTCTGTTCATAATTATAGGTTTTTAAAATTGAAATAGAGTTAATTTACAATGTTGTGTTAGTTTCAAGTGTACAGCAAAGTGATTCAGTTATACATATATATATAGGTATGTGTGTGTGTGTGTGTGTATATATTCTTTTCAGATTGTTTTCCATTATAGGTTATTGCAAGATATTGAATACAGTTACCTGTGCTCTACAGTAGGTCCTTTTTGCTTACCTATTTTATATATAGTAGTGTGTATACGTTAATGCCAAACTCCTAATTTAACCCCCCATCCCCTTTGGTAACCATAAGTTTGTTTTCTATGTCTGTGAGTCTATTTCTGTTTTGTAAATATGTTCATTTGTGTCTTTTTTTTAAGATCCTACACATAAGTGATATCATATGATATCTGTCTTTCTTTGTCTGATTTACTTCCTGTAATATGATAATCTCTAGGCATAATTACAGATTTATAAAGGGTGTGTCTTGAAACTTAGAAAAATAACTAAACCTTATCTTAGTTCTTCCTGTAACTCACCTGTGAATAGAAAGGCAAGGAAAAGGGGCAGTGTGCCAGTGAGGGGGCAGTTAGGTGAAGTCCATGCTCTCTTCTCCAGGTCCCAGCAGCTCATTCTGGAGGATGCTGGACCACACTGTTCAAGCAGATTGGTCTTGAGCCAGCAGATATTTCTGTTTGTGTTACTCGAAGTTTAGAGATCTGTGCGTTGTACTCTCTAAGGGAAAACCACAGCATATCTGTGTCTTTCTAAATTTAGAGCACCTTACTGTTAAGACTGATTTACTTATAAGGATTTTACCCTTTTGGTGATCACGTAAACAATTAGTGAAGCAAGTATGATGTTTCACCGATCTTTATTACATCTCAGTAACTATCATCAGATTCCTCTCCACTGTATTTCTTCTGCTAAAGGTTCTCTTAATCCCTTTTAATCTCTCACCTTTTCCACTGTCTCAAAACACACACACACACACACACACACACACACCCCTCCCTCCTCAATTTACAACCAGTAGATCTTTTTTTTTTTCTTTGAGGTATGCGGGCCTTTCACTGTTGTGGCCTCTCCCATTGCGGAGCACAGGCTCCAGACGCGCAGGCTCAGCGGCCATGGCTCACGGGCCCAGCCGCTTCGCGGCATGTGGGATCCTCCCAGACCAGGGCACGAACCCGTGCCCCCTGCATCGGCAGGCGGACTCTCAACCACTGCGCCACCAGGGAAGCCCCAACCAGTAGATCTTAATCTCCATCTTTTATATTCGGAGCCCTGGCCTCAAGACTGAATATTTACGATCTTTGTTTCTCCTTTGTAAGTCATAAATGAGTTCACTCAAACACCTTTGTTGAAATGGAATAAAAAATTTTACTTATAGAATATCTGGAAAAACCTGGAGGCATTTCCCATTCTTGTCTGTTGGTGTTTTCTTGGCCCCCGTGCACGGGGTCGCCTGGCCCAGTGTCTGGTCCATCCTTATCAACAAGTGACCTTTCCTTTCCAAATATATACCAACACCTCAGTCCTTTGCAAGTCAAAAACTACCTTTCCAGTGTTCTTTGTTCAAATAATCTGATAAATCAATTCATACCTAAGTGTTTGTGAACGACCGTGTAGTATTCATATTTTCAAAGGAGTTTCTTGACATTACAGTATATTAACCTTACGGATTAATTTAATGGTGAGAATTTCTTGTTGGGCAGGTGAGAGAGATGTTTCTGAGTGTATAGCTCACTCAACGTTTCAACTTAAAAGGCCGCTTTCTTTGCCTTTATGTGATGTCTGTTCTTGATAGTGCCTGTAAGGTTTTAGATAGTTTAAAAATAACTTATTATGGGTATAACAGCACTACATTTCCATACTGAGACAAAATACACTAGAAAGATCATTTTGCATCACAGGCTATTTGTGTGTGTATGTGTGTGTGTGTTAGGTTATAGTTGAGGACAGGTGATTATAATTGATTGATTAAATCATTTGCTTTTTACTGAGTGCCTGCCATGGGCTAGGCACTTTGTAATGTACTGAGAATAGAATGATTACCAAGAAAATTGTGGCCGTTGTCGGAACCTAGATTGTAGTGTAAATAAGGAAAGAGATGAAAATAAGTAAAAGAAACAAAGAAAAATCCTAATTTGTGATAAGTGCCAGGAAAGAAATAAAAAATATTGCTAAGATGGTAAATTATGATTGAGGGTGGGAAACCTGCTATAGATGGGGAAACGGCAGAAGGCCATGTTTCAGCTAAGTCTTGAAGGTTGCATGGTCAGCCTGTGGGGAATGGGGCTGGTGATGGGATGGGAGAGATGATGGTGGTGATGGTGACGATTCTGATGCAGATGGTGGTGGTAGTGATGGAGATGGTGGTGGTCATGGTGATGATGGTGGTGGTGATGGAGGTGGTGGTGGTGAAGGTGATGGTGATGAAGATGGTGGTGGTGGTGGTGATGGTGATCATTAACCACAGTGAGGTTTAAAACTACTCTATGGGGGCTTCCCTGGTGGCACAGTGGTTGAGAGTCCACCTGCCGATGCAGGGGACACAGGTTCGTGCCCCGGTCCGGGAAGATCCCACATGCCGTGGAGCGGCTGGGCCTGTGAGCCATGGCCGCTGAGCCTGTGCATCCGGAGCCTGTGCTCTGCAACGGGAGAGGCCACAACAGTGAGAGGCCCGTGTACCGCAAAACAAACAAACAAACAAACAAAAAAACTATGGTAAAAATAACAGAGCTATGTCAAACATAGTCTTCGACATTTTATCTAAGAAGACCTGGAAATAATAAGTAGGATGATATTAAATAACTTGCTTAATCTTAACTTACTCCTGAAAATACATTTAGTAGCAAAGGAGCAAACAATACTTCTATAGCTTATGTGTTTTCTTTTGTAGATAATGAATTGTAGAAAAAACAAAGTGACTGCTATTACTCTGTTCTTCTTTAGGCAAAATTCAGGAGTTTTGAAACCAGTTTTTTAATATCGTTCTGGTTTTATCTTGAGGTCAATGATTTACAGATATCAAGGAAAAATAACATTTTAGGGCAATAAACTGATTACTGACCTGCTGTTTTAGTAATTTATTGGTTTGATCAATTTCTTCAAAGCACTAAGCTTATTTTTCTCTTCAGGTGGAGTTTCTGAACATTTTCTGATGGTTATGTCCTTCTTCCCTGCCGTCCTCTTCTCTCTTTTCCTTCTCTTTCCTCTCCTGCCAAAGCATCCTTATCACAGACGTATGGAGACTTCATTAAGGGTCAGGTATTAATGTTAAGTAATGAGCAGAGATAGTGTTTTAAGATTTTCTGAGTTGCTATTAATTATATTCAGTCTTATTCATTATCTTTGGGAGAGCACTTGTGGAGAACCAACACAATTTAGTCATTTTTTTGTTTCTGAATATGAAAGATTTAATGACATAGAAAGAATGTCAGTTATTTTGTTAACCAGAAAAAGCAAGTTATAAAATATTAGGTACTACATACTTCAATTTTATAAATAATACAAAAGTATAAAATGCATATGTAATTATTTCATTTATATATGCATATAAAAGCCATCAAGGGTATACTAAGACGTCTATCTCTTACTCGTGGGATATTTTGAGAAAATGTTATGTTTTTTCCTTTCCTAAGTTCGAAAATTTCAGCAATGAAAGGGATACTTTTGAAATAAACCACAAACAAAACAATAGTTTGGGGCTTCCCTGGTGGCACAGTGGTTGAGAGTCCGCCTGCTGATGCAGGGGACACGGGTTCGTGCCCCAGTCCGGGAGGATCCCACATGCCGCGGAGCGGCTGGGCCCGTGAGCCATGGCTGCTGAGCCTGTGCTCCGCAACGGGAGAGGCCACAACGGTGGGAGGCCTGCGTACCGCAAAAACAAAAAAACAAAAAAAAACAATAGTTTGTTTTGGCCTTTGACCTGGTAATTCTAGTAAAATAACAAGAGATCTGGGTGAACAAATTGTGTCCCTTTTGTTGCTTATATTAGCACTCACATATGAAAAGGAAAGATCTGATGTCTTAAAAGAAGGGAGTGGTTAAGTATACGATGGTAGATCCATAAATCATGTGACATTAAAATTATATTTTCGAAGAAATTGAATGGCATAGGTGTACGCTTACAATATAATGTGTAATATTAAGTGAAAAAAATTCGCTTATGTAGTAAGATACTAATTATGTAAAAAAAAAAAAAGGTATGTGTAGGAAAAAAGACCATAAATAAATAACCAAACATTTAGCAGGGGTAATTTATAGCTCTGGGGAATCATGTTTCTTAGGCATTCCATTTAAAATGAGATATATAAACATTATTGTAATTTAAAAAAATCAGAACAAGATAACTCAGAGAAGAATTCATTTAGATGTTTGGGTGAGACTAATTAGGCCTAGAAAATATTACTTTTCTCTATGTTTATCCAGTGGTGTAAGTAAACAATAGCAAATAATAGCCTTGAGTTCCTTGGACACTTCTTATAGACTGTCTAAACTCTAGAGAAAGGCAAAGAAATCTCAAGTTTTAGGATTAAATTATTGGATTGTCTAAGCGGTTATAAGATTGGACATGTTATTGTTAATATGATTATTAGAGACATTATCAACTCTTGTCAATTGATCAGGAGAGTCCAATCAGATTAATAAGCCACAGAAGGGTTTCCTAAAGGTTTTCTTGCATGCTGGACGTATGGAATAAGAATGGACTGTATTAACCTCAGAGTCCCTTTTAAGCTACAGGACAAACCTGGTGTATGAACTGACCCAGTGGCTCAGGCATCCCTGGACCTCTGGCTCAGAGAAAGAAAACCTGAAAGCGCCCTGTGCAGAAGAGACCCTCAATAAACAAATGAATGATCGGAGGGCAACTAAAGCACATTTGATCCTGGCCATATCCCACTCCACAATTTTAACCAGAAAGCAAATACTTTATATATGATATTTACACAAAAGGTACCTGTCTGGGGTAAAAAAGTCAAAATGGGAGGAGTAATTGTATAAATAGTAATAAAAAGATACTGAAAATTATGTCTGCCAATTATTATGCCCCTGCTATGTGCCAGGCCCTGCAAGAGCTGCTGGCATGTGACTTTAATCAGTGATTCCCACCCCTATTTGCTCTGGGACTTGGCCTTCCCTGATGGTTATAACTGCACAAAGACACAATGACCAGGCTCTCAGTACATAGGGTGTCTAATACCCTTCTCACCCCCTGTCTACCCGTCGGTCTTGGTCTGCGTCCTGATGGTGTTCCATCTCTGTCTGAGGCGGATGGCATTCAAGGTGAGAGAAAGAACAAATCCTGTAAGGTAATTCTGTCACTCACCTCATTCTCATAATCTTCCCGGGGCTTCCTCCGTCGCTCACCCTGGTATTGATCGCGTCACAGGCTATAGCCGACCAAGGCAGGGGGCTTGAAAACCTTTCCTTGCCAGCCTCACCCGTATGCCTGTTTCAGCTCCAAGAAGAAAAGCCTGCTGTGAAAACAATCAGTGCATTTGCTTTAGATCTAAGTGATTCCAACTAGGTCGATGCTTCATGCTGATGTGTTGAAAACATTTAGAAAATTTCTCAGAGTTTGATTTTCACGGGAACATTGTGGCATGTGTCTGACTGTCCGCCGCTGTTATTTTTCACGGAGGCGGCTGAAAACTGCTTCCTGTCACTGTGTACAAAAGCAATACGGAAACCAAGGCTTTTGTCTGCATGGGTATTTACCGCGAGGGCTTTTTGGAAAAGGGAGGAACATGAGCAGGTTTGGTTGATAGTTGCGTGCTAGCTTGACCTACAGTGATAGGGTTTTGTTTTTGTTTGTTTCACTCCGGAAGTGAGTATGATCCAACATTGACTAAGTAGAGATGTGAGAGAATGGACAACCCTCTGGTTTGGTTTTTTTTTTTTTTTTTTTTTTTTTTTTTGTTGCTGTACGTGGGCCTCTCACTGTTGTGGCGTCTCCCGTTGCGGAGCACAGGCTCCGGACGCGCAGGCTCAGCGGCCATGGCTTACGGGCCCAGCCGCTCCGCGGCATGTGGGATCTTCCCAGACCGGGGCACGAACGCACGTCCCCTGCATCGGCAGGCGGACTCTCAACCACTGCGCCACCAGGGAAGCCCTGGTTTGGTTTTGAGTTTGGAGATTTTCTTTGTTTGGGCACAGACTTTCCTAAGGCCAATCATGTATAACAATACCAAGAGTGGCTTTTCTTCTAAGATCCATGAGGTCTCTGCAAGTGTAGGTTTATACTCAGAAACCATTGGAACTCTTCATCACATCTTGGCACCAAGTGGCAAAATAGGCATATGAAGATTTCATTAAGGGTCTATCCTCATTAAGGAGCTATTCTCACCCAAATTAATACTTACTTAATATCTGTCACCAGGACATTTATTAATTAAATTAACAATTTAATATAATCTATTAAATTTATTAATATAGATATATTATAATTATAGAATGTACAATCACCAATTTCCCCCTGAAAAATAAGCCCTAAAGGAAGGGAATGCTGCACCAGCGTTTATGTGGTGTTGGGGGCATGATACAGGGTGGGGGGTCTAATGTAAACAAATGGAAGTCAGGGCATTTATAAATTTATTATACCTGATCACATTTCAAGGCTCCCCATCCTCGTTATTTTTTTTTAATAAATAAATCAATAAATTTATTTATTGATTTATTTATTTTTGGCTGCGTCGGGTCTTCGTTGCTGTGAGCGGGCTTTCTCTAGTTGCAGTGAGCGGGGGCCACTCTTCGTTGAGGTGCGCGGACTTCTTATTGTTGTGGCTTCTCTTGTTGCGGAGCACGGGCTCTAGGCATGCAGGCTTCAGTAGTTGTGGCACGCGGGCTCAGTAGTTGTGGTTTGCAGGCTCTAGAGCGCAGGCTCAGTAGTTGTGGTGCACGGGCTTAGTTGCTCCGCGGCATGTGGGATCTTCCCGGGCCAGGGCTCGAACCCATGTCCCCTGCATTGGCAGGCGGATTCTTAACCACTGTGCCACCAGGGAAGGTCCCCCCCGCCACCGCCCCGCACCATGCTGGTTATTAATAGTAGAGCTCAGGGTTTGTTAAAAAGGAAACAAAAGTAATCTACAAGCCACACCTTCAAAATGACTTTTCCTTTTTTTGAGATGGAGTCAGAGGACTGCCATTAGGGTATTTTGTTTTTTCCATATTGTTCCTTGGGAGATCTATGGCTGAGTCAGAACTAGAACTCAGTTGGTTAGTGTTTCACTAGTCCTAGTGTTTTCTAGGGCTTCTGCCAAGTCCTAGAAAAACTGCGTGTGTCAGTTCAGCTGAGTTTTCTTTGCAATACCATCATTTAAATCAAATGTTGGGCTTTTCTGCTAGGCATGAACTCTCTGGGGTTGTGTTACCCTGTTTGCTGTTTACTGTCAAGATGCTGAGAGAATGTTCTTACAAAGATCCAAGAGGAAGTGGCAAATGAGTGCTCCTCTTGAGGTATTTTGTTGCTTTTTCAGAATGCCTACCGATAGGAAAATTTCCACAAAACTATCGTCTCTGAGTTTGTTGTATGAAATCTGAGGGAAAGCACTGTCATAGTCCCGTTAGTCAAATGAGTGAGAGCCCCTTTGCTCTGATCTGTTGCTAACCAAAAGGTTAGATTTATTTTATGCCAGAAGTTTTCCTTAATTCATTACCTGTTCCCACCTCTGGTTAGTTCTGTATCCATATTATGGTTTATTTGGCTGAACATCTATATTGAACGCATGTTGTTTGCACATATAACTATTAGAGCTTATATTCTAAATACAAGCTGCTTACGGATGACCCCTTATGGAATTTTTATTTGCTATTTTTATATCTCATTAAAAATATAAGAGAGAGAGAGGGTGTGGCTTTTATGGGAAAAATACTATGGGTCTTGCTGTTTTACCTTACCCTTTTATTTTGATCTGTCTGTCTATCTGGGGAGCCCAAAGTGTTTCTAGGGTGTGTAGTCAGTGATACTCATAGCTTCCTTATGAAGCAGGTGGGAAGGAAATTTCAAACTGAATGTACTCGTCTTGAAGGCATAAAAGACTTGTGTTCGAGGGGAACCTAGGACAGGGCTAATGGATCTGGGAACAGAATTTGTCTCCAGCTTTCTAATTTTCTTCTCTTTCTATCAGATACACGCTTCTCTAAAATGGGACAACTCTTCAGAATATCTTGATCTATAGAGTTTTAAGACCTTGGGGATAATAGAATCAAATGATTTAGCCATGACAAAGATATTTCGCAGTGTTCCAAAGCATAAAGAAGGCAGCATTTATGTAAAACCTTGTTCCTCTTCTTTCCAGTGGTAGCATTTGTTTAAAAACATTGAGAGAGTATAGCTACTGCAAGTCAACGAGTGGGGAAAATAAATCTAAAATGTCATTTTTCCAGCATCATTTCATTCCTTTTAAAAATCACTCCTTGGGTGTCCTGTAGAACTACTATTTGTGCTTTACATGTACTATCAAGAGCCCTATTTGCAAAGGACTTACGCACTTAATTTATGTATTCAGTTTGCCAAGTTACTTTGCCTCTAGATTTCCACCCCCGCCCAGAGCAATGGGGAGTCTTTATGAGCTGCAGAAAGAAAAACTATAGGCTTATAATAAGCTTATACTGGCTCATGCGTGGAGCTTAGACTATACAGATTTTCCAGAAAATCAAATATGGATGTGATGGAAATATCTTTTCTTGCCATAGAAGTGACTCATTATGGGACCGTTAACTGGGTATCTCTTGGGAGTGTCTTTAAGCAATTATTTGAAAGCCGAAGTTTACCAGGAGAACTTTCAGAGAAGCACAGCCCAGTGCCGGCAGGTCAGTAAAGCTGCTTTAAATAAACATTTCCCCACAGGAGATTATTTCACATGGGCCTGTGGAAATGGCAGGTGACATGGAGTTCTCTTCCAGCTAATTGGAAAAGCATGTTTTCATGAGAGTAGGTTCTATAACTATAAAAATTGAAGGTGAACATACTGAAGAAAGTGAATAAAATTTGCTTTAAAGAAATAATAAAATTTTAGACATTGTTTAGCAACTTTTTTTTTTTTTTTTTTTTGCGGTATGTGGGCCTCTCACTGTTGTGGCCTCTCCCGTGGCGGAGCACAGGCTCCGGACGCGCAGGCTCAGTGGCCATGGCTCACGGGCCCAGCCACTCCAAAGCATGTGAGATCTTCCCAGACTGGGGCACGAACCTGTGTCCCCTGCATCAGCAGGCGGACTCTCAACCACTGCGCCACCAGGGAAGCCCTGTTTAGCAACTTTTAACGTTCAAAAAAATCTTTCGTCTTTCTATGAGTAACGTGAAAACAACATTACTGAGTAGTTTTAGGGGAAGTCTTATGTGTAGGGCAAGTCTTAATTCCCTTGATGAATCCCATTAAGATATTGTGTTGAATCTTACGGCTTCAGACAAAATTGAATTGTAGGGTATTTGTACGTTGACAATTTACTTTTATTCTGTTGTAACCTTCTACTTGTCACTATTGCTTAGTCCTAGAGAGGAAACTGCAGGTTTCTGGGTTCTTTTTCTTTTTTCCTGATTCTTTTCCTGGCCTCCTCTGAACTTCGGGGGTCATGTGGAACGTCCTCTCACAAACGCTGGAAAGCTCTTTTTCTCAGTAGGCAATAAAAATATATCCCTGGTTTAATAAATGACAGGCCCTCCCTGGTTCTTAGTTTCCTTTTGGCAAAAGCTGAGTTCTTTCCACAAAGTTGTTGCTTTTTTCTTTCTAGTACTATTGACTCTTCTTTTCTGTTAGTGGAGTTCAAAAGCCTTTTGGCGAAAGGATGACATATGAGAATAAATTATTGTCTTCTTCCTCGTACTTCCCATTCAGATGACCACTGAGAATATTTAGCTATTTACCTAGGGATAAAAAACAACAACACTGAATTAAAAAAAAATCATATTAGTAATGGTGTCAGAATATTCTGTTTTGTTGACAGCAGAATTTTAAAGATATTTGGATGCCTAATCATTTTTTGTTCTTCAAATCTATTTTCTCCTTCTGTTTTTTTTTAAAAAAAATATTACGATGACTCAATTATACCTGTAGGTCTGATTATATCCCTTTTCTCATGACATAAAGTGGAAAGAGATTACTTTCAGAAGTGGAAGTTGGTTTTAGGAAAAAGATTCATTTGCTTATTCATTTGTGTGTTCATTCCCTCATTTTATTCATTCATTTAGTTATTCACCAATGAATCAACAGATATTTGTTCAGCTTTGTTAAATAGTAGGCATTTTGTTGAATGCTGAAGATAAAATACCAACATACACAGTTTCTTTTGAGGGTTTCTTGCCCTCAAGGAGTTTATGGTTTATTGTAGAAAATATGTCAACAAAAAATCACAATGTAATGATAATTGCCTTAATTCATCCAGCTAACAAATATTTCTTGAGTCCTTGCTGTAAGCCAAGCAGTCCCAGGAATTGGGATATGATGAGTATGGTCCCTGTCTTCTGATAGCTCAGCAGACCACATCTCTTACCACATACCCACCGTCCTCCACTGTGTAGCCACACTAGACATTCTTGTAGTTCCTCGAACATGCCAAGCATGCTCTCAGCTCAGAGAACTTTCTGTTCTCTCTGCCTGGATGCCCTTCCCCCAAATAGTTGCATGACTCCTTCTTGTTGTAGGACATTCAAATTTTTTACTATGCTTACACCTAGATATTGCGTGCACACGCACCTTTGTGTGTGATTTGAATGGATTTTTTTTCAGAATTCTCTTATTAGTTCTCTTAATTTATTAGATAATTATCCTGGATTTTCTTTATATTATTTGTAAATTATCTAATTTGAGAAATTTTTTTTCTTTTCTTTTTTTTAATTAATTAGTTTATTTATTTTTATTTTTGGCTGTGTTGGGTCTTCGTTTCTGTGCGAGGGCTTTCTCTAGTTGTGGCAAGCGGGGGCCACTCTTCATCGTGGTGTGTGGGCCTCTCACTATCGTGGCCTCTCTTGTTGCGGAGCACAGGCTCCAGACATGCAGGCTTAGTAGTTGTGGCTCACGGGCCTAGTTGCTCCGCGGCATGCAGGATCCTTCCAGACCAGGGCTCGAACCCGTGTCCCCTGCATTAGCAGGCAGATTCTCAACCACTGCACCACCAGAAAATTTGATAATTAGATAAATTTAAAAAATTTATATTCTCTTTTTTATAGTAACTATGCTTCTTATTTCTTTTTCATGTCTTGCTGCATTTTCTATTACTTGCATGTCAATATAAGAAACTCAGGGTAATGGCAGGCATCTTTGTTTTGGTCCCAGCCTGTTGCAAGTCTTTGTGATTTGTAAATATAAAATCAGCCTGAACTCTTTCAGTTGCAAATGACAGAAACCCAAATAAAGCTGTTAAGCAAGCTGGCTAGCCTAACTAATTGATAAGTCTAGGGATAGGACTGTCTTCAGGCAGAGGCAGACTTCTGAGTTTCAAATAATTTTATCAGGACTATGTCTGTGTCTCCATCTCTCACCATTATTTTCCTTTGTATTTGTTTATTCTTAGAAATACCTTCTCCCTGAAGTGGGAGATATGGAATGATTCTGATTGGTCTTTCCAAGGTTACAAGCCCACGTTTTACTTCAACTTCTGTGTGAGGTGGTAGGTTAACCATGCTTGAGGCAATGGCCTGAATTCACTTTGTCACAAAATATGACCTTAACTGCCATGTCAAACATTTACACATTTTTTTTTCCTGCAGAAATGTGTGATGTTCCAGAATGTGCTGTGAGTGTTACTTAATATATAGTCTAAGCATTGTATTATCCTTAAAAAATTTATAAAATTCTGAGTTCTGATTCATATCTTGCTCCAGTGAAATCATACAGGGGATTGTGACCCCGTATAATTAAATTTTCTATATTTATATGTAAGTTGAACCTAAAAATGGGGAACAATTCCACTATCTGAAATATACATTATAAAACAAAATAGTGTCTCATAGGTTAAGACATATAGTCTTATGTCTTAAAAGCAGTATCACTAAAAGAGGAAATACAATTAATATAAGTTGGAAGTGGGGAGGGAAAGTTTACTTTTAAATATACTTTTAAAATTTTTATTATTATTTTTTTTTATTTTGGGGGCTGCATTGGGTCTTCATTGCTGCATATGGGCTTTCTCTAGTTGCAGCGAATGGGGGCTACTCTTTGTTGTGGTGCGCGGGCTTCTCATTGCGGTGGCTTCTCGTGGTGGAGCATGGGCCCTAGGCACACAGGCTTCAGTAGTTGCGGCACGTGGGCTCAGTAGTTGTGGCTCGTGGGCTCTAGAGCACAGGCTCAGTAGTTGCAGCACACAGGCTTAGTTGCTCCGTGGCGTGTGGGATCTTCCCGGACCAGGGCTCGAACCCGTGACCCCTGCATTGGCAGGTGGGTTCTTAACCACTGCGCCACCAGGGAAGTCCACTTTTAAATATTTTAATACACTTTTGCCTTTTCGTCAAGAAGGTTCACTTCCTTAACCAAGAAATTTATTATTTAGAATTCATTTGCTTCTTGGAAACACTCCTTTCAGAATTCCACGACTTCAAGTTCTTTTGCAGCCTGGTTTTCCAGATCCACTGTATGGCCAGCTTCTGGAATGTCCTTTCATTTTGCTGCCTTATTTGGTCTGTGGTTTCTTAAATCTCATATTCTCTTCACTCTTGGATTCCATGTTTTGTGGGTGTTATTGCTGGAATACATTTTCAAGTAATTCTTCAAGAACAAATCTGTAGATGGTAATTTTGTGAGTCCCTTGCATCTCTGAAAATGACTATTTTTGTCTTTACTTTTGATTGATAGCTAGAATTCTAGGTTCAAAATAATTTTCACTCAGAATTTTTGAAGGCTTTGCTTCAATGTTTTTTGGCATCCAGCATTGCTTAAGAGATGTCTGAAACCAATTTGGTCTGTCTTCCTTTGAAGATAAATGTTGTAATCTCTGAAGTTTTTAAGGTCTTTAGAATCTTGGTGTTCTGAAATTTTACAGTAATATACTTAGATTTTTTTCCCCATTCTTTCTGCTCAGCAGCAGATGGAATCTTTGAAAATAAAGACATATTCTTCGTGTTGGTGTGTTTAAGCCTTGGGTAATTTCATTTTTTTATTCCTTTGATAAACTGATCCTTGTCCCTTTTTAAAGCTACCTCTTTCTGGAACTACTACTCAGATGTTTATCTTCCTGGATTGACTGTCTGTGTTGAAATCTTTTACATTTTCTGTCTATTTGTCTTTTTTTTTCTAGATTCTGGAAAGTTTCCTTGACTGTTTCATCTGGTATCCTATCAAGCTTTCAAATGTCAAGAATTAACGTTCTGAATGTTCACAAACCCTTGTTCCTTTTATCATTGTAACCTCTTCTTGTTTTATGGATGAAATAATTTGTCAAATCTCTCTCATATAACCAATTAAATTATTTTAAGATTCCCTTTTCTTCCTTGAATTATTTCTTTCCTCCCGTATCTGTAAACTGTTCTTTTAAAATTTTTTGGTTATTGGCTATGATTTTTCTCATGCATCTGACAATAGCTGGTTATCCATTTGTATTTATGAATAAAGGAGTAGGATAATGATGACCTGATGCTTTTGTGGCTTTCCTTTGCAGTTTAGTTGTGTCAGACTTAGCTCTATGACATGTGGAACTAGAAGCAGGTGAGCAGGGTGAATGTTGGCCTCCACTCTGAGGTTCCATCCCTCACTCTGGAAGTCAGTGCCTCCATTTTGAAAAGTGTTGGCGAGGATCAGAGGGGATTCCTCATTCAGGCCCTGATTAAATAATATCTTTTTATAAGTCTGTAAGATGAAATATTCAGAACAGTAAGAGAATGGGAGAAAAGATTTTAATCTAGTCAGGATACACAATTTTCTACTCAGGATATTATTATATAACCATAAGATACCACCATATTGTTTTCTCAGTCTACTCTTGATGTGATTTCTTTCATTTCCAGAGTCTGTGCAGACATGTTAGTTTCCACAGGTATGGCATTGAGGGTAAAGTATGGGCTAACTGCTATTTCTGCTTTGAGGAATTTGTTGAGATGGTCTTTGTAGTCTCATCCACGCTCCTTTTCATTACCGTCCCATGAAAATTTGAAAAGAGTATGTATTTTACATCTGTAAGATACAATGTTCCTCTCTTACTCTTTCTCCTCAATAAATCAGACTCCTTAATTGTGTTATTCAAGGACTCACTATATTTTTTATCTACTTGATCTGTCACATTCTGAAAGAACTATGTATTATCTCCCTTAAGATTGCAGTTCCTGCCAATTTCTTATTGTATTTCTAAAAGTTCTTCATCTAATGTATTTTGAGATTAGATTTCTTTCAATGCATAAAGTTTCTTGACATATCTGTTTGGCAGAATATACCTTTTATAAATATGAAATACCCCATTTAATGCATTTTGCTTGAGCTATACTTTGATAGTAATATTGCCACCTGCTTTCCTTTTGTTTCCATTTGCTTATCATATCTTCAATGATTCTCAACCTTTCCTTATCATTTTATTTAAAATGCTCCTTTAAACAGCCTCTGGCTGGGTTTTGCCTTCCTTTTTTAACCACAATTTTAGACATTGTTTCTTATATGAAATTTAGTTCATTCCATTTGTTTTGTTAATTGATTTGTTTGGTGTTGGTCTTATTCTTCCCTGGTACATTTTATGTTTTGTAGTTTGTTTTTTTTTGCATTTTTCCTTGGAGTGATCAATTTTTTTTTTTTCTTACCTGTTTGGAGGTTCTACATCTTATTTCTCTTTCACTAGCAGGTGCTATTATATTGTAAGAAATATATTTGACCAATTGTTTTTCCTAATGGCAAGATCTAAACTGTATTTGTAGCCTCTCTCCATAATCCCAGGATAAGATAAGAATTTTAGTATTCATTTACTCCACCACAGTTTGCCATATTTTGTTGAAAGTATATGAAATTTGGGCTCCAGAATTTATTTTAAAAGTTTTATTTCTCCTTTCAAGAATCCTTTCTTCATAATTGATCTAAACTTCAAAACCATGTTTTTAATTTCTTAGGCTTAATACCTATTTTATTAGTTTTATTCCCCAACTATGTCCTGTATACTACAAATTCCCTTGATTCTATTACATTTATGTTGATTCATATCTTCCTCCAATAATTTTTTTACAAAGGGCACATATATATCATATTATTTCAGTCCTCACATTAAAAAATGCAAAAATGATGATGTACATAAGAAGAGAATTCCAGGAAAATAGTTCATTTTGCTAAAGATTTATTATTGCATTCTTAACATTTATTTGGAGACTCTTCTGTGAAAATATTTTGACTTATTTGTAAGGAAATGAGATACAAGAACAGTGTGTATATTTGTGTGTGTCTGTGTATATCCTGTTTTTGAGGAATGCCTATCTGTAATTTTGACATATCCTTTCTGTTTTCTTGTGGTGCCGTTAGATGAAGGTGAAGGTAGATGATAAAATTTTAAGTTTTTTACTTGTATAAATAAAATTTGGCAACCATTAAAAAATGTTTATATTGGTACCTAAAGCCAATTTGGGCAACCCACAGTTCTAGCATTTTTTTCTTTGAAAGTAATCTTTTTCTCTCTTTCTTCTTTCTGTACATATTCAGGACTCTATCTTTATCCTCAGAATTCAGATATTTGTCAGGATATGTCAAGAAATAGGCCCTTAAGAAATAATCCTGCCTTGCTCTTAAGAAGACGTTTGGATGTAAGGCTTGTGGCTTTCTTCAACTTGGGGGAAATTTCTTTTATTATATCTCTCATTAATGCTTGTCTTTCATTTTCTTTGTTCTCTTTCCTTTTATGATATCCTCTGTTTGTTTTTTTCTGTATTCTTTTCTCTGGCCTTCCAGTTTACTAATTTGTCTTTTATTCTCCTTTGTCAATTGCTCATTTTTCATGCTTGGTTGCTTTTTTTTTCTGGATAAAATATTTTCTCAAATTTACTGAAATGACTTGAATATATAGGTATATTTAACATTCACTCTTTTCTGTAGGTGTTATTATTCTGATTGCTCGCCAGGTTACACCCTTACCCCTCATTATTTTTTACAGTAAAACACTCAGATGTGCATTTCTATCAGTTCTGATACACGTGTATAGATGTGTAACCACTACCCCAGCCAAGACACAGAAAGTTCCCTAGCTCCTCAGAGGCATCTGCTATTTTGATTTTCTCATCATAATTTATTTTTGCCTTTTCTAGATCTTCTTATAAATAGAATCATTCGGTGGGTACTCTTTTATGTTTTGCCTCTTTCCCTCATAATGTCTATGAGATTCATTCATGTTTTTGAATGTATCAGTCTTCCTTTCTTTCTTCCTTCCTTCCTCCCTCCCTTCCTTCCTTCCTTCCTTCCTTTCATTCTTTCTTTCTTTTTTTTCTTTCTTTCTCTTATTTACTTTCTTCCTTTGATACTCCCTCCCTCCCTTCCTTTTTCTTTTTCTTTTTTACCTTTTGTTCCCTGAAGGAGTATTCCACTGGATGATAAACCAACCTGTTTATCCATTCATCTTTTAGACCTTTGGGTTGTTTCCAGTTCTGAGCTACTGTGATTAAGCTGCTGCGAATGTTCCTGTACAAGTCTTTGCATAGACACGTGTTTTTGTTTCTTTGGGGTAAATACTTAGGAGTGGAATTGCTAAGTGATAGGGTAGGTATCTGTTGAGCATCGTTTCATGTGCCTATTGACCATTTGTATATCTGCCTTTTGGAAGTATTTGTTCAAGTCTTTTGCCTAGTTTCTAAGATTAATTAAAAAAATAATTGTTTTGCAGGAGTTCTAAAATGTATTATGTGTGCTAGCCTTTATCTGATACATATATTGTGAATTTTTTTTCAGTCTCTAGCTTGCCTTTTCATTTCTAAGCAAAGGCTTTTAAGAGCAGGAACTTAAAATTTTGATAAAGTCCAATTTGCCACGTTTTTCTTTGCAGGTTGGTGCTTTTTGTATCTTGTCTAAAATTCGTTGTCCCCCCAGTGGACATTGGCAACTTCTGCAATGTCTGGAGACATTCTTGTTTGTCACAACTTGGGTGGGTGAGGGGCTGCTAGCATCTAGTGGGTAGAGACCAGGGATGCTGCTAAGCCTACTACAATGTACAATACAGCCCCCTCACAGCATACTATTAGCCAGTCCCAAATATCAGTAGTGTCGAGGTTGAGAAATCCTGGTTTAAAGTGACACACAACGTCCAAATGAGTTTTCCTTTTTTCTTATTGGAGAGCTCTTCTTAGGAAGGTGTTCCCATCTAATTTATAAATTTATAAGGTCTTATATTCTCCTATATCTCCCTAGAGCTACCACTTACTGAGAAGTTACTGTTATGCAGGCTCCATTCTATGTACTGTATATATTGTCTCACTGAAGTCTGACAAGCAGGCATTCTCCCCACTTTACGGGTGGAGAATCTGAAACCAGGAAGGAAATAGGCCCAGTGGTCAAAGAGCCAAGATTTCTGTTTAGATCAGTGTGAGAGTTTAGTCTAAGACTCTAAACATTCTTTTGTGTTTATTTTCATATAAAACAAATGACCAGTTAAATTGCTTATTTTACTTTACTATTAAAATAATACTGATATTCAAAAATAGATGTACTGTATTTGTACTGTGATGATAGAGCACTTCAGGTTGAAAGGTAGGGCAGTAAGGATGTAGGTATTTTCATTTCCATTTTAGAGATTGCCGAACTAAGAGACTGAAGCCAAGTGCCGCATCTGATACCCAGGAATGAATTTCAGCAATTGACTGCTCCTCCCTCTGTTTTTGTTTTCCATTTGACTGTCCAACTTTCTGATGATTGAAAGTAGTATTGAGCAGGTTTTGCTTAGGATTAAGAAAAGATATAAGCAATTTCTCCTGACAGCATGGAAAACAATGTAAGTAAAGTACTTATGAAGATTATAGTGTACTTCCAGAGTGCTTTGTGCAATTTGAATGAGTAATAGGGAATATATTTGTATGCTTGAGACCTTTGAGGCTTCTTTCAAAAACATTGGGTACCTTTGATATTACACTGGATATCTTTCTGGAAATCCTACCCATTACTGTGCATTGAGCAGGTGTTCTCTAAAAACACTCATTAGGCTTTCTGCCACCATCCAATTGCACTGAGGTTCTATGATGCTTCTGTCATGTAAATTAAGAGTGTGGTACTGCAGAGCTCAAAACCGCATTACCCACAAGACATTTTTTTGGCCTGTGCCCAAGCCTTAGGACCATTACGGTACATCCTCAGGGACTCCGAGGGGAGCAAAGAGGGACTCCCCCAACCCAACCCCGACCAAGTTCCTCCAAATTCAGTTAGAGCAGTTCTGGCAGCTCTGCTATTGTGATTTTTCACATTTTGGAAGTTTGATTTCAAGGGGTTGTATGACTAAAGGTGCTTGGAAATTTTTGATCTGCAGGACAAAGTACAAACCTTTAACCCCAAAGAAACGGCCGACCATGAGTTGCCTCTTTCCACAGTTGCTAATCACATCTACTTCCCTTCCACCTTAAACATACACCTCATGCTCCATCCATAGAAACTTTGTACAGATCTCTGAATTTTTCTGAATGTGCCTTATTATTTCATGCCTCCATCTATTGGTACATGTTCGGTTGTTTTGCTTTGAATTCTTTGACATTCTTTCCTACTTGGGGTATGAAAAAGTTCAAATTTAAAAGACAACAGTAATTTGTATTTCAAATGGACAGACCCATTTGTATTCCTAGAAGGCAATATTTAGAAGTCTCCATTGATCCACACCCTCTCCAATACTTGAGGTAATCAAATTTATTAATTTTTCCCAATCTAGGGGGAGTAAAATTGTATCTCATTGTTCTCTAATTTCATTTCCCTGAGTACTAATGAGGTTAAGTATCTTTTCATACTTTTATTTGCCATTCTTATTTTATCTTCTGTGAAAAGTTCGTTCATGATTTTTGCAGATATTTTCTACTGTTTTTCCTATGTTGTATATTCATTACGTATTCAGAATACCAATATTTTGTCTGTAATATGCATTCTAAAAACAGTCTCCCTATTTCTGCCTTACATTTTTACTTAATGGTGGCTTTAGATGGGCAAAGATTTTAAATTTTGATGCAGAGGAAATGAATGTTGAAACTATTTTATGTTTGTTTCTTTTAGTGTTGTGCTGAAGAAAGCTTAAATCTCTTCAATGTTTTAAGAATATTCTCTTTCACGTTTTTCAGACAAGTTAAAATTTTGTTTTTCACATTTTAGTTTTCAATCTACCTGGCATTAATTCTTTTGTTTGCTGAGAACAGGAATCCAATTTCATCTTTTCTCTATACAGATAGCCCGATGTCCCAGCAGTACCAAATACTCAGTCTCTTCCCCAGTTATCTGCAATGTCACCTCTGTCATAGATTAAAATCTGTATATGTGAAAGTCTGTTTCTTGGCTTTTAATTCATTCACTACCATTCTGCCTTAATTACTAATGCTTCATAAAGTCTTGATATCTGGTAGGGCAAGAACCTAAACCCTTGTTGAGATTTTAACTTGCATGTCTTTTTTGAAAAAAATTGGGGAGAATTAACATCTTTATGCCATAGAGTTTTCCAATCAATGATCATGGTATATCTCCTCATTTATATAGATTTTCTTTCTATAAAAGTTTACACCTATTTTTAGAAAATTTGTAAAGTACTCTTTGTGCAGGTCTTGAGTATCTTTTTAGATTTATTACTAAATACCTTGTAGTTTTGTTGCTTTTCTTTTTAACAGATCTTTTCCAACTATTTGCAACCTTTTTAACTTAGATTTTCTAACTATAGTTGCTGATGTAAAGATCACAAATCAGTCACCTTTTCATAAATTAATCATTTTGTCTCCATTTATGATATTTTGTCATATTCTTTTGGGTTTTCTATGAAACAATTATATAATCAAAAAAATTTGTTTCATTCTTTTCTATCTTTTATACCTTTGGTTTTATGTCTTATGACACTGGCTAAGATCTTGTCTCCAAAATTTAATAAAAATAGTGGTAGTGAGAATGTTTGACTTGTTCTTCATTTTAAAGGGTACTTGCCATTTCTCATGATTGAGAATAGCGGTTCCCATGAGTTTGTTATAGATATCCTTTAAAACAGTAAGGACATGCTCTTTTATTCCTAGTCTGCTAAAAATTTTATATTTTATATCTATAGTGGAATTTTAATCATATACTTCTTTTGAATACATTAAAACAATCATATAGTTGTTCACTTTAATCATTTAATATATTGAGTGTCCTTTATAGATTTCAAAATATTAAATCATCTTGCATTTCTCGGGTAAATGTGACTTGGTCATGATATATTGTTTATATACACCACTAGATTCTGTTTGTGGATATTTTATAGATTTTTGCATCGGGTAAATGTGACTTGGTCATGATGTATTGTTTATATACACCACTAGATTCTGTTTGGGGATATTTTATAGATTTTTGCATCCTTTGTTCATGAATGAAATTAGCCTGTAAATCTTTATTCTCCTATATCCTAGTCTAGTTCTGGTATTAAATTCTTGCTTCATAGATTGGGGAGTATTCCCTCCTTTTTTCTTCTCTGAAAGAGTTTTTAAAGATCAGATTGACTTTTTAAAATTTCATCTGTAGAATCATCTGAGACAATGTGTGTGTGCATGTGTGTATGTAGACTTAAAATTATGGATTCAGTTTATTTAATAATGATGGGAGATGTTCATGCTTTTTATCTCTTCCTGAGTCTTTGGGGAAATTTTCTAGGAAATTGTCCATTTTTGACTAGGAATTTATATTCTTTGATATACATTTTTCTTTGAATTCTCTCATTATCTTTTTAGTATCTGTTTCATATGTAGTTATGTTTCCATTTTTATTCCTAATATGGTTTACTTGTACATTCTCTTTTCTTGTCTAAATCATTCTTGATTGAGATCTGAGCATTTATTAGCTTTTTCAAAGGAACAGTTTTTGCTGTTCTTCTCTATTTAATCATTTTTTCAATAGTTAACTAAACTTTCTTATCATGTTAGCTCCTTCCTTCTGCTTTCTTGAGCTCATTCTGTTATTCCTTTTCCCACTAACTATTGAGATGGATGTTTAGCTCATTAATATTTGGTCTTTATTCTTTTCCAATATGTGCATTTAAATCTATAACTTTCCCTAGAAGAACCGCTTTCTCTGTAGCCCACAAGTTTTACTATATGGTATATTCATCATAATTCAGGTCTAAGTATTTTAAATTTCCATTATGATTTCTTGAGTTATTTATTAGAATTTGTTAACATTGCCAAATATATGGAGATTTAAAAATATGGATGTTGATATTGACTTCTAAATTAATCATATTTTAGTGAGATGATGCGACATGCTTAAAGTTGGTTCTTTGAAATTTTTTGAGATTTACTTTATGACCTAGTTAGCTTGCATAACTGTTCCATGTTTTTGAGAAGGATATTTATTTTATTATTACTAGGTACAGAATTATATACAGGTCCACTAGCTCATGTTTCATAATTATATTGTTCACATTTTCTGTATTTTTACTAATTTTTGTATGTTTATTTCTAGCAAAAATAGAGACATATTAAAATCTCGCACGCTGGTGGTGGATTTTTAAAAATATCTCTGCAATCCTATGACTTCTCTCTAGATTTTTAAGTTATTTTGACTACATACCTATAAGTTTAATATTGTTTTAGTTTCCAGGTGAATCAACTATTTTATCACTGGCAAGGGTGACAGCAGGGAGACCAGTTAGGAAGCTATTGAAATAATCCTGGTGAGTGGTACTGGCCTGGGCTGGAGTGGAAGGGCTGCAGTTGGTGAGAAGTGGTTGGATTCTGGATATATTTTGATTTAGTGTTGGATTAGAGGTGGGATGTGGGAAAAAGGAGAGTCAAACACACCCCCAAACATGACCTGAGCTGCTGGAAAGATGAAATTGCCATTTGCTGAGATGCGCATGCCTAGAGGAGGAGCAGGCTTTGGGGGTGAAAAACAGCCATTCACTTCTAGACGAGAAAAGTTTAAGATGCTGTTAGATGTTCAAGTGGAAATACATGGAGGGAGTGGTTGGATGTTTGAGACTTAGGAATCAGGTCTAGGCTGGGATTTAGTCTTTGGGGATGTCAGCTTGTGGCTGGCCTTTAAAGCCAGGAGCTTGGGGAATGGGTCCGAAAGAGAGAGGATAGCTAGAGAAGAGAAAGCCAGGGGACCGGGCTCAAGGGCACTTCAGTGCTCAGAAGGTGGGAAATGAAGAGCCACCTGCAGAGACCATGGAGGCCTGGGAGGTAGAAGGGACATGTGACAAATGTCGTGTCCCGGAAACCAGGAGTGTTTTAAGGAAAAGGGAGTGATGGATTGTGTCAAAGGCTGCTAAAAGGTCAAGGCATATGAGAGCTAAGAATTGACTACTGGACTTAGAAACGTGGCGGACCTGGTGTCCTTTAGTAGAGCAGTGTGTAGTAACCGGTCTTCCCTCCATGGATTGCTGAGAGGAGAGCCACATCAAGCCCTGGCCCGGTGGAAGCATCCTGTAACAAGCGCTAGCTGTCGTTGTTCACCCGACTGCTGGGCTGCAGCTTCTACTTCACTTTGCGGGAAACCCCGGCCAGGAAGAACGCGTGGTGTTTCCACCCACCCGTGTGGTGCTGTCTCAGAGACACAGGGCTTTCTAGGTGGGCAGACAGAGGCCGCCCCTTATGCTCTCCCAGTGACTTAATGCCCTGGGGCTGCTGTCCTCCAGGACTGAGGGCATGGCATTCCTCTGCTTTAGTACAGCAGTGCCTACTAGGCAGATGGCAGCCAGGCACTGGGATTCAGTTCGGGGCTATCTACTTCAAGTTGTCCTCGAGATAAGAGGAGAAGGACTTGGAAAGTGGGACAGGGGAAGATGCTGGTGCTGTTGCAGCAGAATTTAAAATCTTCATCAAATAAAAAACAGTATTGACCCTTCCCCCTTCCAGTAATTGGTCTTGGCAGAGGATGAATTGAGCTCTCAAAGTATGAAGAAGATGATGCCAGGGTAGAAGCTATGGAAGCAGAGAATATGAACTCAATCTATATATTACTGATATTCCTCAAGAAAGTTCTAGAATGTTCAGAAACAGTGAAGGAAATTGAGAAGCAGTGGCCAGTGAAGTAGGAGAGTCTGGCAAGGGCAGCATCCAAGTGACATGTATCCACGATCTCTGTTCTAACAGAAAATCTCTTTCCTGTGCTAAAGAAAGCCCCAAGTCTGCAGACCAAAGGGCTCATCAAGAAGCATTATTTAATAGATTATCTATTTTTAAAAGTCAGAACTTCATCTCACATTGTACACCAAGATAAATTTCAGATGGATTTAATAGTTAAATAGAAGAGAAAATTATTTTAAAAAGTAGAATGAAAAAATAGGGGACTCTTTTATCTGCTACTAGTTTAGGAAGAAATTTTTCCAGGTATAAACAACTCTGGAAGAAGATGCAAGAATGAAAACCAAAAGGATTTGGCGAAATAAAAATGTGAAACCTCTATAGGTCAATAAATACTGTAAACAAAATTCAAGGGGAAATGAAAAACAAAAGTATTTGCATATGGTGATCATTTCACAATATATATAAATATCGAGACATTATGTTGTACACCTGAAACTAATATAATGTTATATGTCAGTCAGATCTCACTTAAAAACTTGCATAAATTTGAAAAGGATTGACACGATTCCTACAAAGAATTCATAGAATTTGATGAGAGAAATGATACTACAGAGTAGAAAATATTCAGAAAAATAATAAACCCATGAAATAAAAAATACATGCAGAAGCATCTAAGTACACCCAAAATTTAAAGGAAGAAAATTAAACTTATGAAATGCTGTTCTTCATCTGAGAAACTTACAAAAATGAAAACAATCTGTAAAGATGTTAAAGGAAAGAGTGTTGAAATGCAAGGTACTTAGACCTTTTTGGAAAACAATTTGACATCATTTGTTTTAGTCAAAACAATTTGACCAAAATCCTTAAGAGCATAACTTTTAGCAAGGTAGTTTTTCATATTAGAAACTCATATGATTATAGTGATCCAGAAAAAATACGTTGAAAAAAGATGCTCATAATCTCCTTAAACGTTAAAATATTGTAAATAGCTTAAATACCCAGCCATAACACAGTAATTACCTTAAATATTACATAGCCATTATGGTACAATTGTTGAGGAATATTGAGTTTGGAAAATCTTCAGCTGAGTGAAATAGGATAGGAAATATGCCATATGTTACCAAATTTGTGTGTGTATGTATTAAAGAAATAGGTCAAGTAGTGTGACTTTGGAAAGTATACATTTTCTAATTCATATGTATATTTTCAAAATTATCTTCAATAAGCATCTGCTTCTTTACATATTATATTATTATATTCTTACGTATCACATTACTATTAATACTTATAATATATATTTTAACACAAAGAGGACAGGAGACAAAAGAGAAAAAAGAAAACCAAGGAGTAATATTGCCAAGAGCTGTAGAGCTCATCTAGGGCAATTTAGGGGGCAAACGACACTTGCTAAAGCTGATGCTTTTTCCATTCTTCTTAACTTTTTCCAGAAAGCAGAAAGGGTCGATTCTCCCCAAACTTTGGGGAAGTTGGCCCAGAGACCCATGGGATGATTTCCATTTTGCCTAAGGCAATTTGGATCACTGAGGTCATTTCCTTTGATCAAAATATTTCATAGCATAAATCAAAGTGGACAGAAAGAACTACTCAATTTACCAGAACCTTGATGCACCAGCTGCACATAAGAATGTGAGTGAAATGGTCCCCTTTACATGACTGGCACCTTCTCTTGTCTGATAGGCATCTGCCAATCTGCACCACAGTCACCTCGTGATGGTGCCCAAGAAGTGATGAGCTTGGCCAGAGCCCACGGTTATACTGATTTTAGAAAAATTATCCATAAGCCATTTTATTAAAAGCTTAGTAAAGGGTGGTTATTAGGATTAGCAAAATAAATTTTTGATACTAATAATACTTTTCGAATATAGACTGCAAGTTGGAACAATATCAGAGGAAACATTCCATTTTAAGGTTTCCCTGTGAGTATGAGTATGTAACAAAACACCTACTCTATACCTCTAGCTATTAGTATTTTATTTACTAAGTGGCCCTTATTTCTCCTTTGAAAAGCGGTTGAATTTCCTCCCTCCTACCATTCAGCATCCTTGGAACGGCACTTGGCATTTAATAGGTTAAGACTCCAGACTCCATGCTATCCACAAGCTCGGAGTTAGAGGAATTTGAGGTTTTATATTTCAATAGTTGGTTCCACCGAATCTGAATCAAAAAGGCTGCTACTTATTGTTTCTAGATCCATGCTCTATTTTGGATGCTTGATAGAAGACACATTTCCCCCAAATATTTAGAGATACCAAGAGCTCTTGTTTCATTTGCTATCCCACAGACTTCTCTTCCCCATATGGTTATCTAGTGGGCACTGGGGGATGACTTTATGCAGAAACTTTTTTTTTTTTTTGCGGTACACGGGCCTCTCACTGCTGTGGCCTCTGGGTTCGCAGGCTCAGCGGCCATGGCTCACGGGCCCAGCAGCTCCGCGGCATGTGGGATCTTCCCGGACCGGGGCACGAACCCGTGTCCCCTGCACTGGCAGGCGGAGTCTCAACCACTGCGCCACCAGGGAAGCCCTATGTAGAAACTTGGACCTGGCATCTTAGAACTCGTACACCCTCTGTTCAGGTAACACTACAAAGGGCCAGGTGGTGGGAGACAATATAACCATATGAGTCCTTCTTCTTCCAGAAGAAATTATAGTCTCTCTCTATTGTACCTGAATGAGTGTCCATATAGTATTACTTAATGAAAAAAAAAGGAAAAGAGGCATTTAATAAAACTCTGGTACAGCCCCCAGCCCTGAAAAGTTACTAGTAGATGTAATTCCTATAGCATATGTGTACATTCAATGCAATGAGATTTGTATACATTAATTACACCTGTCTGCCAATCCTCTCTCTCCTTTCTTTGCCCAAGGATGCTGTACGTGAACATAGCGCATCCCATGGAAAACCTTTTTATCCCCAAAGGTGCTATCCTGATGTTAATTCTGACATAAACTTGCATGAAAAACAGAGAAATTCAGGTTTGAGCCTGCCACACTGAGAGTTTGCTTGGTTTTATCCGAGTATTATAGGACACAGCGTATTTAGCATGCTCTGAGGCCCCTGAAATACCTCACTACCACACAGGACATCTGCACTTTTACACAGTGCAGGGGAAATCTCAGCCACACACAGCTCAGGATGCTATAAGCAGAGAAACTCCTGGAAGCCGTCGGTCCCTCCTAGGCTTGCTTTCTCATGACACACATCTGTCTAAATTCTTTAGTGAGGATTCTTGGCTCCAGAGTGGGAAGGAGCATGGACACCCCACTTGTGAAATAAATGGGGAATGTAGAAGTAGGGGGAGAGCTGTAGCCACACCAGTTCAGTGTCATAGAGCGTGTGTGAGAAAATCAGTGTCTGAGGTTTCCTTGGTCTTTGCCTGGGGAGAGAAAGAGATATTCCTAGAAAAACGAGTAACACCCCAGGATTCGAAGCATATCACACCCCACGTATTTTTAGGCATTGAGAGAATACACATTTTATATTGGTGAACAGGTACCTAAAAACCGCACAGATATATTTGGGTGAGGAATTCCGAAAGTATATTGTGTGGCTACCCAGAGAACTGATGTGGTTAGAAACATTTATGTGTGTACGGCTATAATGACATTTCCTTGTATCACATCTATCAGGTTACAAGCAGCTTATAATTTTCTTTTTCTAGTCACAGCCAAACATTATAATGGCACAAACCATAAATCAACATCGACATAGAACACTGCTTAGCACATACAAATGTATGTGCGTTGCAGAGTGATCTGAGATTACAAAAATATATCAGAAGTCAAAAGGAACTGGTGGAGAGATGCTATGTCTTTATTGAGATTGTTTGGAGGATCCTAATGTACTGTCACTGAAAGAATAATTTTTCCTTTACAATCTACTTAGCAAAGATTTATCGATCCTTCCCCCTTCATAGAGAATTACTGATCCATTTTAGAAAATCAGATTTTCACACCTTTCATGAGAATGTACCCAGCGTGGTTCTCAGGGGACCGCCAGGGAAGTTGACTTTGACACTCGGTCCCTTGAAACTTACACACCACAGCCAAGAGTCTCATCACTGATTTGTTGCACCAGGCCATAAAATACTTTCATACATTTATGGAGAAATGATTGTACTGCAAGGACTTATCTTTCCATGCTCGTGGATGTATTCAGGGTACCGTTATTTGTGTAAATAGCATTTTTCAGATGTCGTGCTTTTCCTTTTTCTTTTCTTCCCCTGTCTTCTCAGCTGTGATGTGATGAACAGTAAGGTAAGATAAAAGTTGTTGAAATTCATGCTGCAAAGCCATGGGATGCTGTGGAATTTCTCAGTGTGTGTGTAAATGACTTTCTTAACGAGGTACACATCTGCTTGCCCCTCATTATGGGAGTATCCGTGGTAGCAAGACAGCCTGCATGGTATACTGAAGTATGCATCATAATGAAGGTGATTTATTATAATTAAAACAGTGTGGAGAGGAGCTTTGTATCAGACATAACTGTTTCACAGAAGAGCTTAATAAAGAGCACTATTATTAGTTATGGATTTGGGTGAAGGATGTTGTTTCCTGGGAGTTACATGAGTATTAGTCAAAGTCTGAAGTTGCTCTTTCGAGTTGTTCTGGATTGGGAGGGAAGAAACACTGATTAAACGAAGAATTTTCATACTGATGGGGAGGCTGGCGTGGATGCGTTTGCGTGCATGTAAGAGAGGGACGGGAGAGAAAGAGAGAGAGAAAAGAAAATGACGTGCACCTGAACTGCTCTCGGCGGGCACAGTTCTAGAATCCTTTATTATATATCTGTGGAGACAATGGCATGGACTGTAAGTAGCTCCTGTCTCCTGATATAATAATGCACATAAAGTCGGGGTCAGCCTGGGTTCGCTCTGGGCTTTGATGCTGTGGAAGGTCACTAGGGGAATCGATGGACCAAAATGAGCCCTGAGTTTCATGCAATCAATGCGATTTTTCTATTTAAAGTGGACACTGCTAGGTGTAAGCCTCAAGCTTCCAATGTGGTTTGGCTCGGCTTTTTCAGATCAACAGTAGATGGCAATGCAAAGAGATGGTTTGTTATCATAACTGAGGTGAGATGCTGAATGCAGTACAGGAGAGGCTGTCTGCAAACACAGCTTTCAAGTTTGGTGCCCTGTTATTTGAGCAACCAAATTAGGAGCCAGTTGATTGCTGCGGGGTTACCTTGTTCTCTGTTTATTTTGCGATGTTCAAGGAGTCAAGAATTAAGGGAACCCTATAAAAATGAAAAACGAATTGTTACTAAAATCAGACTATTTCTAGATGTTTTCTACATTCTGTCTATCCACCCACCCACCCATCTATCTACTATCCATCCATAATCTATCTATCATCATAGCCTGTCTATCTATCTATCTATCTATCTATCTATCTATCTATCTGTCATTACCATCCATAATCTTTGCTGATTGGAAAATAGATAGAAGGATTCTCTAATGTATTTTTTCATCAATACCGTTTCTAAAATAAAGTTTTTGAAAGTTTGGCTGAGTCAGATGTGAACAGAAGACTTGTGATTGTCCGCAAATCTGATTTTGCATTGGCTCGTCAAGCTCTCGGATTCTCTGCAGGGGCAAGCAGCTTCCCATTTAAAAGGACAAATTATAAATGCAGTTGTCCCACCAGAATGAAAGTTCTGGAGCTGCTGAAGGATCTTTTATGGGTTTCTCTTCATTATGTCACATTGCCACTGAGATACGCTGTATATCATTTAGGGAAACATTACAGAGGGAAGGCAGTGTCGTTTTCTTTTGAGGGAGAAGGTGCATGAGAAAAGATGGGTATTTATAAAAATATTCTAAGTCTATGAAGGACACCTCTTTTGCTCTCTCCTACAGGAGGACTGCAGTGACAAAGACAAGTTAAGTGGCAGATTCTGCATTTTACTTAGGGCGAAACTTTACTTCTTCCTGCAGATCAGCGTTCTAATCTACTGAGAGAAATGCCAGTCTCCCAGTTACTAAAGGGCCAGGAAGCTGGAGGAATTAAGGAAAATTAACTTTCTATCACATTGAAACACATTTGCCACTGAATGGCTATTTTATGTTTTTCCTTCCACTCTAAAAGATAACATTGCTGCCCGGATTTTAATTTAAACTTAATTTAATTTAAACTTGCAGAGTTTTAATTTAGTAAAAGAATGCGAGAGAGAAAATAGCTGAAACCACTGTTGACCCATGACAGGAAGCCAAGTTCCCACTCCCTCACACAGGCCCTGGCCGCCTTTCACGTTCAAATAAACATTTTTTACAAAGAGCTAATTGAGCATATTTGTAATAGTACAGGTCAAGTACAAAGAGGTCTAAATTTACTTGCTGAAACTGGAAAAATGTCCTCAGGGAATAAAAGGTGACAAGAATAAGGGGAGAAGAGGTGTGCAGAGAACAAGTGAAGAATTTTACCTGTAGGACGTTGTCACTGGGTATCTTCGGCTGGGGCAGTGTGCCTTTATGCCTGCAATTATGGGTCTTTGTGTGTAGGCCCCAAATGGAGTAATTTGGTTTTGCATTAGCATCCTTATCCCTCAAAAACCTTCTTTAGGGCTTCCCTGGTGGTGCAGTGGTTGAGAGTCCGCCTGCCGATGCAGGGGACGCGGGTTCGTGCCCCGGTCTGGGAGGATCCCACATGCCGCGGAGCGGCTGGGCCCGTGAGCCATGGCCGCTGAGCCTGCGCGTCCGGAGCCTGTGCTCCACAACGGGAGAGGCCACAGCAGTGAGAGGCCCGCGTACCGCAAAAAAAAAAAAAAAAACACAAAAAAACAAAAAAAGAAAAAAAACACTTCTTTTAATGATCTCTAGAATTTGGTGCCGTAGGAATGATTAGAGTTCTTAGCCAAACCATTTTGAGTTTGTGTATTTAATTTTCAGAATCCCAAAACAACTCAGAAAAATACTACTGAAAATGGCATTTTAGAGTGTGTTTCCAATAGCGCGGAGCCTCAAATCTTAGGAATCTGAAATACTTACTTTGTAAATACCTGGAAGATACGGAAAGAATGATTTAATCATAATTAATTGTCATGAATGCTGCTGTACTGTTCAAGTCTAGTCACTATGTTATTTTCTGAAGTGAGTCTTCAACACTTATTCTACATAATACTAAATACAAAATTTGACTTATGGGCAGAATGATTTTTTCCCCCTTTGTTTTACCAGTGATTCTATAAGACGTGCCCTTAAAGGTGAGAGGAAGGGGGGTCTTTGAGATTTGTAGTGGTGATTCTTACTTTCCAGAATAACTTTATTTGTGAAAATAATAGGCTACTTAAATTTTCTGTGCCATAGATTTTAAAAAAATCATATGTTGGGGACTTCCCTGGTGGTCCAGTGGTTAAGACTCCACGCTTCCAATGCAGGGGGTGTGGGTTCGATCCCTGACTGGGGAGCTAAGATCCCACATGCCATATGGCACGGCCAAAAAAAAAAAAAAATCATGTTTTGTATTCCAGGAAAACTTGGTAAATGTAAAAAAGGAAATGTACTTTGCATATGAACTTACAATGTATGTCATTTTATATTTTGCAATATATTTTATGGTATTTATTATTCCACTTATATTTATTATTCCTTAAATTTATTATTTCATTATTATTATTATATTTATTATTCCATTTGACTCATAGTGTCCTAGTATTTTAACTTATAGGGTCCATGGGAAAATGCAAGAGTACCCCTCATTGATTATGATTTTGAAATCCTTCTTGCATAGTCCTTCTTTGAAAATAGAGTTGAGTGACTGAGTCACTGCTTAGAGACCCTGAGGCCTTTGGGAGAGGGTGAATTAAGACTGCCACTGAGATGCTTCTTCCTGCAAAATCACTTCCCTTCAGATGAGGATACTGGGATAATGGGAAAAGCCTTAATCTCAAAAGCATCCCTGAATGTGCCACCCTGAAAATTAACCTCATTCATCCCTTTCCCCACCTTCATTTTTTTTCTTTTTTGAGATCTCAGAAAAATTGAGCACATAAATTAAAGTGTCCCTTTAGCTGCCCTAACTTATGCAACCAGCATTTACTCAACAGAAGCCCGGGTTTCAGAGACCTTGACAGCACCACAGAGGTCATATTTTCACCCAGATGAACGGCTCATGAAGAATTTTTTCAAAGTCTTAGAGCCAAACAGGCTTTTCTTTGATTTCAGAGACAAAGGCTGCCTTCTTTTCTGTCTTATTTTTTTTTTTTTGAAAACATGTTTATTGTGGCTATTTCTGGGGAAAATCCCACTTTCCTGTTACGTTTGCTTTCTGTTTGTGCATCTCTGGCAATATATCAGGTGAATAAAGAGGTATAGGCTCTTATCCTGCACTTACATGATTTCTTTTTTCTTTGGTGGCACCCCTTCCCTGTTTCTAGTACCACAGACCAACAAGCCGTGTTTATTGATCTTTCTCAAAAATTGGTCTAGTTCTGGGGAAAGGTTTTGATTGATTATGCTCTCTGGAGAGATCCTTTTCCCCATCACCCTAATTGTTTAGAAGTACCATCAGCAGAGGTTAGGATATCTTTCTAGTTTTCTGAAGGCCAAGAGTAAATAAAATATCTCTTCACCATTTACCTCCCCAAATTAGAATAGGCAAAGAGGAAACGTGTAATAAACAGTTTCCCATAAATCTCCCATAATTCAAATATATAGTATGTTTATGTTGATGGTCTTGAAGAGGGGGCCCTTCTTAGAATTGTTTGCTCTGCTGGGTAATCTCTTGAAGGGGCCAGTTGAATGAAAGTGTGTTGTCCACAGACCTGTGACAATAGAAACTGTAGCTAACTGAGCATTCAAAAATTAAGGATGAAAGTGACTTAGAAATGTTGGGGAGGAAGAAGTTTTCCTCTACCCTTCTAGGTTCTTCAGGATGGTCAAAGAATTAAACTGACATAAGACAGATTGACAGGAGAAAATCAATCAAAAGTTTCATAACGTGTACAAGGGGAGACACCCAGGAAAACTGAGCAACTCTCCAAAATGGCTGAAACTCATACCATCTTCAGCCAAAGGCAAAAGAGGGTATTGGGGGTAGTGGTTTGGTACAGTCAAATAGGAGTAAGGCAATTGACACGGAGATGGAAAAGCAAATGTTTGGTAAACAAAAGTTTGCTGGGTCATGCACAGACAATGGGACACAGAGAGGAATTTTAACAAACAGACTTTGCTAGGTTCTTCCCTGTCTAGAGACCCAGTTCATAACTATAGTTACCTACGGTGATAGCTCCCTTCCTGGAACAGGTCCTGCATCTACATTCTTTAGGCAGTTAGGGGAAGTTCAAATATTCTTCCTGAGTCTTTGGGGCCTTGATTGTTTTCAGTTTAAAATAATCCATATGCCAGAGAGACATTTTGCCGTGGCAAATTTTGCTCATCAATTCTGGAGTCCCTCTCTTCTGTAACATAAGATTGTTCCTTTCCGCTTGCAAGAACTGTCTGCTGGCCTTACTCTGTTCCACCAAGATGTAGGTACAGTTCATGTTTTTTTTTTTGCCACCTCCACTTCCTCTTTATACTATACTTTTCCTTCCTTTAGATCATCTGGTCCCTTTGGACACTGCAAAATTTGCATTCGTTTCAGGGGAAAATTAAGCTATTTCTAAGGAATTTGAATACTCCTATGAAGGCCTCTAATTTTCACAGTATCTTTATTTTGCCAAGGGTAAATGTATTTGAATCCCAAAAACCTTAAGTTAGTTTCAAAGAAGAGAGCCAATAGTGAAGGCCCTACACAGAAAATTCGCATCTCTAAAATGTAGCCTTAAGGCAATTTGAGTCTTGGAGAAACGTCTTCCCATTTTTCAATATGGCTTGACTTTGTTATAACCTTGGAACTAAGTGCACTGTTTATTCTTTCTGGTAGATCCGTTTAAAAGCCTCTTTAGCAATGCTGCTAAACTCCTAAGAACATTGCCTTATTAACTATACTCACTTTTTTTCCCGTTACCTTAACTAACTTTCAGTTGTCTATTTAAATCTTGACTGGCATAGAGTGGGCCCCACGAAAATAACACTGCTTGGGCTGACTTTAGTGATACCTTCCTGATTTGTCTTGGGCAAATAAGAGAACTTCTTCTTACCCCAGTCTCACCTTTTGTTGACAGAGAATGTTAGGTCACCATAGAGATATCAGAGGGGAAAATGTGGGTGCTCAATAAGGGTGGAAGACAAAACTGCTCATAAAATGCTTTTAGTTCCTTGGGAAGAGGTAATATATAAATACACGGATTAAGGGCATAGATTCAAGCCAGTTTGAATTCACATAACTTTTGTTGGACAATCGTATCACAATATTGACTCAAGTCCAGATTAGGGCCTCTGGGGTGCCTCTTTCTCTACTGATTTGCAGTTTATTGGTTCTGCAATTCCATTACTCTCTATCTGATTTCCTCAACATTTCCCTTGCTATTTTACTGTGGTCAGAAGTTCTGTTTGGGAATCGCAGGGTACTCTTGTATGGAATGCTGGCATCACATTTAATTTCCTTGATTCTGGGACACTCACTTTGTTCTCTATAATTTATTAAAAGAAGAAAAAGAATCGATAGTTGAGAAACCTTATTAGTTAATTTCCATTGAAATCTGACTTTTTTTTGGGTCATGTCTGTCCTCGGATGTCTACATCTTTAATTTTGCGAAGTATAGATAAGCCCCTTTATGGATGCATCAACTAATTGCATTCACTTAAAGCAAAAACGAAGAGACTATTTTTTTTTCTTTACTCACACACAGTAGACATTCTCCATAATTGCAAAAAGAAAAGAAAGGTACAATAGCCATCCCAAGTAATCCTAATTAGTTCAATGGATATTTGAGCTCTATCAGTTACTTAAATAACTTAGGGAGTGGGAGGTATGTGGGTAAAGAACCATCAGCATGTGGGTTGATAGTCCCAAGGAAAACAAATGGCTTGAAACCCAGATCATGTCCCAGACTCTGGCCTTGAGATACTTCTGACTATAGCACCTGGTGAAAGACATGTCTAAAAATTTGCATTTCTAGTTTTTGAGCAATGAGTGAAGGTTAGGTGATGGGTGAATTTGGAAATGAGACTGTGAAACCAGAAGTCTGATTGGAGCTGGACTAGGTGAAGTACCGGATTAGGTACAGAGCTCGATTCAGTGACATCAAATCCCTGGTGAATGCACGTGTCTGGAATCCTGGGCTTCAAGCAGTTGTACTGAATCCCCTCACCTGCCTTTTATCAGAAGCTGTATTGACAGGATTTTCATTACTTCCTAAATATCTTCACTGGCTTGCTTTATTTTCCTCCTCAAAGTTTGATATGTATATATATATATATAAACCACTGGTAGTGCTATCATGTTAGTCACCACCAGTTTCATCATCTTTCCCATTTATTAATGGTCCTACCTGCTCTCTAATACCCCTTTTCTTCCTGATATATCTGAGAAACCCTTCTTCTTCCCTTTGAACTCCTTTATCTGGAATTAACCCAGTCAGCTTCTACTATCTTCTGTTTCTGTGGCAAGCATTACAGGACCAAAAGTTTTCTTCTTGTAAAATAATGTATATGTAGTAATATATATGTATATATATGTAATTGTGTGTATATATATATAAATATAAAACATGTATAGAAGTGTGTATATGTATATATATATACACAACATGTATATATGTGTTTATGTGTATGAATACTATTATGCTAAAAATGCATTAATGCTAAAAATGCTTTAATTTATTTGTTATATACATGTATGTGTATATGTACATACATGTATATAACAAATAAATTAATAGCATTTGTATCTCTACTACCATAAAAACCTATCTGTGTTTTTAGGAAATTTAAGAAATAAAATTTGGTGACTTGGTATTAGCCTGAATTGCATTTACTAAAATCTAGTCATCCTCTCTTTAAGATATATTTTGTAGTCTTACCTTTAATCAATAATTAATGCCACTTCTAAGATAATAAACAACATTATTTCCTAAGAAAATAATCAGAAATGGACTCAAAATGTATGTATAGTTAACGTTTACTCACAAAATGTAAACTTGTTTGAAAAATCCCAAAGCTAAGTTTTTCTAGGAAAAACAACTGGAAAAAAGAACATCAAAATATGTGGTTATCCTAATGTAGAAGAATTATGGGTATTTATATTTTCTCCTTTATTCTCTTTTATATTTTGCAGTTTTTCTACAGTAAAAATGTATTAACTTTGTAATAAAATACTTAAATCTTGATTTAAGAAAATGAAGAAAGCAATACATTTTCAATGGAACAAATCCAAACAATAAACCAAGGGCTCTGCTGTTTTATCCCACTAAGGCTCTTCTGTCCCACTGAGTCTCTGCTCCAGTTTCTGTTTACTTTTTCTGATTTTTTTTCTGTGCCTCTACGATCACACATAAATACATGCTTGCATACTTACATACATACTTTTTTAAAAAATGAAAATAGTCCCATATACTGGCCTGTGGAATTCTGTAAGAAGATTGTTAAGCTGTTGGTAGTTTGAATGCAGCTATGACAAGAGTGTTTACCTCATGGAAATCAGCTAACACGAATCAAAGCTTCTTTTTAAAATGAGAGCTGGTTTCCCAGCACACCGTGGACCCATATGATGTATTTCATTCTGTAATTTCCTTTTTGCATAGTAATGCAGGCCATATTCCATGTCAGGACTTATAGCTCTTATCTGATATTTTTTATGGTTGTGTGATCTATTGCATGGATGTAATGATCTCTCTATTGATAAACTTTTGTGCTGTTTAAAATTTTTGATATCAAAAAAGAAATATTATGCTTATATCTCTTGATGTATTTGTGCAAGTAATTCTGTAGGACAGATTCCTAAAAGTGGATGTTCCTTGGTCATATAACACAAATTTAAACTTTGACTATTTAAAGTTTGACTATTACTGGCAAATTGCTCTCCAAAAATCATTGTTCTAGTTTGCACGTCAACCAATTCTTTATCTCTAGTCACTACTTGAGATTATCAATCTTTTAAAATTTTCTAATTTGATAGGCAAAATAATTGGTACTTTGTTTAATTATCAGTGAAGCTAATCCTATTTTTATAAGTTTATTGTTCGTATATATTTCTTCTTAGTCTTTTATTGTTGATTTGTAAATGCTCTTTATATATTAAAGATACTACATTTTTTTTAATTGGGTGCTGTCTCAATTATCCTTTATTTGTAGTTTTACCTTGAATTACTCTGGTAACCTATTGAGGTTTTCTTTTTTTTTTTTCCTCCAATTCGTGCTGTCTCGGCGCACGTACTGTCACCGGCTCTTTTTTATTTATTTATTTATTTATTTATGGCTGTGCTTGGTCTTCGTTTCTGTGCGAGGGCTTTCCCCAGTTGTGGCAAGTGGGGGCCACTCCTCATCGTGGTGCGCAGGCCTCTCACTATCGCGGCCTCTCTTTTTGCGGAGCACAGGCTCCAGACGCGCAGGCTCAGCAATTGTGGCTCACGGGGCCAGCTGCTCCGTGGCATGTGGGATCTTCCCAGACCAGGGCTCGAACCCGTGGGTCCTGCATTGGCAGGCGGACTCTCAACCACTGCGCCACCAGGGAAGCCCCAAAGATACTACATTTTTGTTATATGTGTAGTAAACAGTTTCTCCCAATATATTATTTTCCTTTATCTTATTTAAGGCTTCTTTTGCCTTCTGGGAGTTAAAATCTTGCTTTATGACATCCAGGTTTCATGTAAGAATTATAAAGTGTTCTCTAATCTAAGGCTATGAAATTATTAGGTGATCCTTGGACTTCTTCCACATGCTTTCATGGAAAAGCGTACTTCCATTCCTACCCAAAGATCCAAAGAGTGTTGAAATGATCTGTTCTCTGCTTCTTTACTTTTCTCCATGAGAAGAGGAATTGTTAATTTGATGGTAAGAATTATGAACACTTACTGGGCCATATTTACAAATGTGTGGCCTGAGTGTTAAAAGTCATAGTTGCCTGTGGCACAGCCTCTTGGCTTCTTGGACATATACACTAAAGTATGGATAGAGGGTGGGCAGAAGAGGATGTGGGAGGAACAGAGAGAATAGTTGGTCTTCCTGCATTATTTTTATAGAAGTGCCTTTTCAATGCTTGTTAAGATTATGAAAATAAGACATTAGAGGAAGCAGAAGAAAATGGGCAATTAAAATGTGAGTGGTCAAGTGGTGAGATACATAGAAAGTAAAATGAATGGAGATTTTAAAATGCTACTTCCTATTTTAGTGTATATTCCTAATGTTTATAGTTTTCTGGTTCATGGGAGGAAACTGTACTTTTCTGTCTCTTTGAAGTTAGGAAGAGCCATTTAACAAGTTCTGTCCAGTGGATTGTGGGGAGAAGTGCTGTGTGGTACTGCCCAGCCAGAACATTTAATTGAGGTTGCTAGGTCCTTAGCTGCAGTGGTCATGGAACCATGGTGTGTTGAGAAGCCACCTCTGTCAGCAGAGACTCTTGAGTAACTATGATGAGCAGAGCCCTCTTGTCAACCCATGTTTGACATATTGCATGAGCAAGAAAAAAAATGCTGTTTTAAAGTCCCTGAGATTTTGAAGTTGTTTGTTACTGCAGCCTAACCTAGCGTATACTGACTGTCACATTCATCAGCAAATGGTGTAGGCCCTACCCTTTAACTCATGCCCTTTAACATCAGCCTCTTTAGTGGGGCTTGCCTTATATCACCTGTCTCCAAGTGGTAAATGGATCTTATCAGCACCTACTGGAGACCCAGTGAGATGCCTGCTCTTTCTTTATTTCAGCTTTTCAGTTCCACGTGGATGGCCAAGTCATGCTTTCAGTGCACACTGACCTGTTTTTAACTGGGGCAGAGGAAATAGAAATCTTTCATCTCAGACTCTCTCCTATGCTGCATCCTCCTATCAGAAGCCCTTTCGGGGTTTGGGGACACCTAGCAGGACATGAATAAAACTGGCATTTTCATCTGCATTAGGCAAGTGGTTCTTGAGTGTGTACGTGTTCTCTGTAGGTTGGAACCCCGAGGGGATAATGGAGAGTGTTAGATTTCCGAATATCCCACAGAAGACATTCTCCTTAATTTTATTCTTGTAGGAATTTATATTTATACCACAGAAGTAAAGTTTTCACAAGTTATATTTTGCACATTCTTGTGTTTACACATGACACATTTAATTTAGGAATGCAGTCCTCAACTCCACCACCTTTAAGTGTAAAAACGGCAAGAAAATACATTGGGGAAAAAATGTAACTCTTGGAAATTTCACTATCTGGCATAGGAATGGACACCAATACTGCAAAGTAGCAAGGAGTATTTGCGAGAGCAATTTGTGTGACGTTAGTCTGCTGTCTATAAATATGTCCTATATGCAAGAAGACCAAGGAGGGGTAACTCCTCTCTAATACTCACTTAGGGAAGAGAAGGACTGCTTTCCAAACCAAGGTGAGTGCTGTTGTGGTAATGGGACGTCAAACAGGAAAAATTGTATGTGTTGTCAATGGCTACAATATAATTTTATTGATTTACAATGTTTAGAGTGAAGACATGATTTCTAGCTTATATAAGGTGTCACATTGGAGTAATTGCACACCAACTGGATTTTATGACCAGAAAAGAGCATGGTAATGCCCACACAGATTCCTCAGGCTGCCTTGCTTTTAGGGTTGTTCGGTAATCAGGGAGTTATTATTAGCAATGGTCCTGCTTGAATGCTCATGGAAGGCACAGATGTTGTGTGGCTTGGGTTTGATTTTAGTATACATATTTGAACCATGCAAAAGAAAGCATCTTCAAGTTGCTTCCATGGTTTAGTCAAGATCCATTCTGTCCTTTTGGTCTCCAACTGTCCAGATATTCAGGAACTTCTCCCCGTAATGTTCACCATCATGCACTTTACATATCTCAGGCTCCTGTACAAATATTTTGGGAAATACTGCTCCCTTTAAGCAGAGCACAGGAGTCTTGAGTGGTGTTGCTCTATGGATGATTCTCACACCACCTGCATCAAATCACCAGGTTGCTAGGCCCTGTCTCAGAGGTTCCAAAGCACTATCTCCAGGGGGTACAGCCTTGAAAAGTGCATTTTGAACAAGCACCCTAGTGGATTCTGATGCACAGAATTCTGGGAACCTGGAAGTGAGGAAACACATACATCAACTATGACTCATATGAAAATTTTAAAGAATGCATGGGTTTTATTTTCATTTTCACTAACATTTTGTTTTACATTTGTGTCGTACCTTTATTCAGAGAAATTCAGAAATCCAAGTTCATACCAGCTTTCCAAATAATTTTCATGTTGCTTTGAGGCATGTCACATTCACGATTTGTTGTGCATATGAATACATGCCCATATATTTATACTTATATAGGAATTATAGTATATTTTATGTAAAGATCTTGCTTGGAGCTCACCTGTGCTGTTCTTGATAATGAACTGCTTTGAGATATTTTGAGAAAATTGTATCTGGTGAAGAAGCCGACTGTAGGATTTTTATTTGAAATTAAAACATGTTAGTTTTTCTGATCCAAGTTTATAAAGTGATTCTAAAAATCTTGCCACCTCCGCTATGAAATAACAAATATTTCCTGGGACTGACCACTACTGTGATGTGATTAAATTAGAAAGCCATTTCTGTTCTTACAAGTTGTTGTGGTCAAACACAGGATGTCATTTCTCACAGGCTAAAAATTGCTGACCGAGCCCGTGAATAAGTTGATAAATATGAGCATTTTTCTGCAGGAAAAAAATGTGCTTAAGTTAGCATTCAAAAGAAGAAAGAATATTTTTTCATATGATGTTTTATAAGAAGGCTGTGATATTTGTACAATTGTGATTGGTTTAGTTGGGAAACATATCAACCGGTAATTACTATCAGTCCTCTTTGAAGGCACAAAAGGTGAATTCCTACTTGTGATCATCCCAGGGACATAGATTTGCCCCTTTCTGAGCTCTCACCAGATGCAAATCTTACCTGATCTACTTTAAAACGCCTGTATAAAGACAGGCTAGTACAAGGGATATAGGGCCTTCTGTTAGTGATTACTCTGTGGACACATGCACCCCACCCCTTGCAATGACTTCTCTTGAAACTCTTTAAGGTTGACTATCCTATAGTTCTGACTCTGGTACACCACTCTATCGGTTTCAGTTCTTCAGAGGTAGCATCATGAATTCACAACCTATACCGCATCTTGAGTTGAGAAATTGTCAGCACCTTGGTCAGCTCCAGGGCCCAGTGGGTGGAAGGCAGAGGAGGGCCTAGAATTCTCACTCTCTCCTAAACATAAACATAAACCAGTGGCAACACCAGCCCTTATTCATCCCAGAAGGTGGAAGAAGGAGTTTCCAGGGTAGGTTACAGCTCTTTCTACTCTCCTTGCCAAGATCGCAATTAGCAGGTTTTTATGAAATTTCCCAATATTTGTTTATTTGCCTTAAACCCCTCTCTCTTCTGACTTCCCTTCCATTATTATCTACATTCTCATATTGGGATTAGGCTCTTTGGAGTGATGACCGGCTTCGATTAAAAAAAGTCTTTATTGAGGCATAACTTACATACTGTACCTTCATTCATGGTAAGTGTACATTTTGATAATTTCTAGTACCTTTGCAGAGTTGTGTAACCGTCACCACTCATCAGTCTGAGAACATTTCCATTGCTCCAAAATGTTTCCTCATGTCAATTTGCAGCCAGCATCTACTCCCACCCCTAACCTCAGACAACCACTGATCTGCTTTCTATTACTACAAATTTCCCTTTTCCAGATATTTTATCTTTTAAAATTTTAACTGCCACCGCATTTTATTTATCCATTCACAGTTGTTGGACGCTTGGATTGTTTCTAGTCTTTTGCTATTATGAAGAATGTTTCTGTGACCATTCACATACAAGTCTTTGGACATATATTTTCACTTTTCTTAGGTGGATTCCTAGGACTGGAATTTCTGGGTCATATTGTTATAGTTATGTTTCATTTTTTTGGATAAATTTATTTACTTTTGGCTGCACTGGGTCTTCGTTGCTGCACGTGGGCTTTCTCTAGTTGCGGCAAGCGGGGGCTACTCTTCATTGCAGTGCACGGGCTTCTCACTGCGGTGGCTCCTCTTGCTGCGGAGCACGGGCTCTAGGCACACGGGCTTCAGTAGTTGTGGTGCACAGGCTCGGTAGTTGTGGCTCGCGGGCTCTACAGCGCAAGCTCAGTAGTTGTGGCGTACGGGCTTGGTTGCTCTGTGGCATGTGGGATCTTCCCGGACCAGGGCTCGAACCCATGTCCCCTGCATTGGCAAGCAGATTCTTAACCACTGTGCCACCAGGGGAGTCCCAGTTATGTTTCATTTTTAAGGAAACTGCCAAACAGTTTTCCAAAATGGCTGCCCCATTTTACTTTTTCACCAGCAGTGTGTGAAGGGTTCTCTAAATTCTTGCCAAAAATTGGTATTATAGCCCTTTAGTAGATGCATACTAAACTTGCCTAATGACTAAAGAAGTTGAACATCTTTTCATATGTTTTTTTAGCCATCTGCACATCTCCTTTGGTGAAAGTATCTTTTACCCATTTTTAAATTGAGTTGTCTGTCATATTATTGAAATGAAGTATTGATTATATATTCTTCATGCAAGTACTTTGTTAGAAATATAACTTGCAAATATTTCTTCCCAGTTTATGCCTTTTTTATTTATTTATTTTAAAATTGTTATTGGAGTATAGTTGATTTACAATGTTGTGTTAGTATCAGATGTACAGCAAAGTGAATCAGTTATACATACACATATATCCACTCTTTTTTTTAGATTGTTTTTCCATATAAGCCATTACAGAGTATTGAGTAGAGTTCCCTGTGCTATACAGTAGGTTCTTATTAGTTATCTACTTTATATATACTAGTGTGTATATGTCAATCCCAATCTCCCAGTTTATCCCTCCCCCCCCACCTTATCCCCTAGTAACCATAAGTTTGTTTCTCCATCTATGACTCTACTTCTCTTTTGTGAATAAGTTCATTTGTACCCTTTTATTGGATTCCACATATAAGCGATATCCTATGATATTTGTGTTTCTGTGTCTGTATGACACAGAGGTGTCATGACTGAGTCTGTATGACTCAGTATGATAATCTCTAGTTCCATCCATGTTGCTGCAAATGGCATTATTTTGTTCTTTTTTATGGCTGAGTAATATTCCATTGTATATATGTACCACATTTTCTTTATGCATTCCTCTGTTGATGGACGTTTAAGTTGCTTCCATGTCCTGGCTATTGTAAATAGTGCTGCAATGAACACTGGGGTGCATGTATCTTTTCTAATTATGGTTTTCTCTGAATATATGTCCAGGAGGGGGATTGCAGGATCATATGGTAGTTTTTCTTCCTCCTTTCTTTATTCACTGTCTCTCTGTCCCTTTTTCCCTACTTTTCTCTTTCTTTCTTAGATATATTTCACTATCTTTCTTAGATATTAAATGTGTATATATACACATTTGTTAACAGTAATACCCTTGTTTTCTCTCAGAAGATCATTGAGGTGAGGATGGATTACTTGAAATATAAAATGTTCTTTTTATGAACCCATGAAATGGATATTCATTTGTGCATTCACATATACATTGGTATGTATGATCTGCAAGCATATATTACAGGAAATTGCCCATTTTTGTCCTGCCCCTTTCCATTTGTTTTACCATTCTTCTGAGGGTATTAGAAACTTTTCAGCAGGCTGAAATGATATGTAAATAGTTTTGAAATACTCCATGTCTCTTGTCTAAAAGAAATCAGCACTGGCAAGTAAAACAAAAAAAAAAGTGAAATAAAATAAGTATATCCTTAAACATTTTTAAGTTTGTATTTCCTCCTATTCCAATCAAAACTACTACAAGGCACTTTTGGATATCTTACATCCAGATGTATGACTGGTCAAATAAAGCCACTTGCAAATAATAATAATTATTATTATTATATTAATTATACAATTCTTTCCCCATTTTAAGAAACTTTTATTTATTTTTTATATATCTATTTATTTATTGAAAGATTCTTTAAATTCTATAGTGTTTTACAATTTTCAAAAGTTTCATACAGATGATTTCATATAATCCCATAATAACCCTTTGTTGTCCCCTACCCTTAGGTTGCTCCTCCCCCATTCCCTTCCCCCGCTGGTAACCACTAGTTTGTTCTCTATATCAGTGAGTCTGCTTCTCTTTTGCTTTATTCACTCGTTTGTTGTAATTTTTACATTCCACATATAAGTGATATCCTATAGTGTTTGTCTTTCTCTGTCTGTCTTATTTCAGTTAGTATAATGCTCTCCAAGTCCATCCACGTTGTTGCAGAGGGCAAAATTTCATTCTTTTTTATGGCTCAGTAGTACTTCATTATATATATTTCACATCTTCTTTATCCATTTGTCTGTCAATCGATACTTTTAGGTTGCTTCCATACCTTGGCAATTGTAAATAATGCTGTTTTGAACATTGGGGTGCATGTATCTTTTCAAATTTGTGTTTCTGGTTTTTTTGGATATATACCCAAGAGTGGAATTGCTGGGTCATATGGTAGTTCTATTTTTAGTTTTCTGAGAAATCTTCATACTGTTCTCCATAGTGACTGCACCAATTTATATTCCTGCCAGCAATGTATGAGTGTTTCCTTTTTTCCACATCCTTGCCAACATTTGTTATTTGTGTTCTTTTGATGATAGGCAGTCTGACAAGTGTAAGGTGGTATCTCATTGTAGTTTTTTTTTTTTTTTTTCGCGGTACGCGGGCCTCTCACTGCTGTGGCCTCTCCCATTGCGGAGCACAGGCTCCGGATGCACAGGCTCAGCGGCCACAGCTCACGGGCCCAGCTGCTCCAGGGCACGTGGGATCCTCCTGGATCGGGGCACGAACCCGCGTCCCCTGCATCGGCAGGTGAACCCTCAACCACTGCGCCACCAGGGAAGCCCTCATTGTAGTTTTGATTCCCTGATGATTAGTGATGCTGAGCATCTTTTCATGTCCCTGTTGGCCATCTGCATGTCCTCTTTGGAAAAACGTCTGTTCAGTTCTTCTGCCCATTTTTAAAATTTTTATTTTTTTAACATCTTTATTGGAGTATAATTGTTTTACAATGGTGTGTTAGTTTTTGCTTTATAACAAAGTGAATCGACTATGCATACACATATATCCCCATATCTCCTCCCTCTTGCATCTCCCTCCCACCCTCCCTATCCCACCCCTCTAGGTGGTCACAAAGCACCAAGCTGATCTCCCTGTGCTATGCGGCTGCTTCCCAATAGCTATCTGTTTTACATTTGGTAGTATATATAAGTCCATGCCACTCTCTCACTTCATCCCAGCTTACACTTCCCCCTCCCTGTGTTCTCAAGTCCATTCTCGTCTTTCTGACTTACTTCACTGTATGACAGACTCTAGGTCCATCCACCTCACTACAAATAACTCAATTTTGTTTCTTTTTATGGCTGAGTAATATTGCATTGTATATATGTGCCACATCTTCTTTATCAATTCATCTGTCGATGGACACTTAAGTTGCTTCCATGTCCTGACAACTGTAAATAAAGCTGCAGTGAACACTGTGGTACACAACTCTTTTTTTTTTTTTTTTTTTTTGCGGGACGCGGGCCTCTCACTGTTGTGGCCTCTCCTGTTGTGGAGCACAGGCTCCAGACGCGCAGGCTCAGTGGCCATGGGTCACGGGCCTAGCCGCTCCGCGGCATGTGGGATCTTCCCGGACCGGGGTATGAACGCGCGTCCCCTGCATCGGCAGGTGGACTCTCAACCACTGCGCCACCAGGGAAGCCCACAACTCTTTCTGAATTATGGTTTTCTTAGGGTATATGCCCTGTAGTGGGATTGCTGGGTCGTATGGTAGTTCTATTTTGTTTTTTAAGGAACCTCCATACTGTTCTGCATAGTGGCTGTATCAGTTTACGTTCCCACCAACAGTGCAAGAGGGTTCGCTTTTCTCCACACCCTCTCCAGCATTCATTGTTTGTAGATTTTTTGATGCTGGCCGTTCTGACTGGTGTGAGGTGATATCTCATTGTAGTTTTTTTTTTTTTTTAAGTTATTAATTTTATTTTGCTGCTTCATAACAAATTTAATCAGTTATACATATACATATGTTCCCATATCCCCTCCCTTTTGTGTCTCCCTCCCACCCTCCCTATCCCACCCCTCCAGGCGGTCACAAAGCACCGAGCTGATCTCCCTGTGCTATGCGGCTGCTTCCCACTAGCTATCTACCTTACGTTTGGTACTGTATATATGTCCATGCCGCTCTTTCGCTTTGTCACAGCTTACCCTTCCCCCTCCCCATATCCTCAAGTCCATTCTCTAGTAGGTCTGTGTCTTTATTCCTGTCTTACCCCTATGTTCTTCATGACATTTTTTTCCTTAAATTCCATATATATGTGTCAGCATACAGTATTTGTCTTTCTCTTTCTGACTTACTTCACTCTGTATGACAGACTCTAGGTCCACCCACCTCATTACAAATAGCTCAATTTCATTTCTTTTTATGGCTGAGTAATATTCCATTGTATGTATGTGCCACATCTTCTTTATCCATTCATCCGATGATGGACACTTAGGTTGTTTCCATCTCCGGGCTATTGTAAATAGGGCTGCTATGAACATTTTGGTAGATGACTCTTTTTGAATTATGGTTTTCTCAGGGTATATGCCCAGTAGTGGGATTGCTGGGTCATATGGTAGTTCTATTTGTAGTTTTTTAAGGAACCTCCATACCGTTCTCCATAGTGGCTGTACCAATTCACATTCCCACCAGCAGTGCAAGAGTGTTCCCTTTTCTCCACACCCTCTCCAGCATTTATTGTTTCCACATTTTTTGATGATGGCCATTCTGACTGGTGTGAGATGATATCTCATTGTAGTTTTGATTTGCATTTCTCTAATGAGTAAAGATGTTGAGCATCCTTTCATGTGTTTGTTGGCAGTCTGTATATCTTCTGTGGAGAAATGTCTATTTAGGTCTTCTGCCCATTTTTGGATTGGGTTGTTTGTTTTTTTGTTATTGAGCTGCATGAGCTGCTTATAAATTTTGGAGATTAATCCTTTGTCAGTTGCTTCATTTGCAAATATTTTCTCCCATTCTGAGGGTTGTCTTTTGGTCTTGTTCATGGTTTCCTTTGCTGTGCAAAAGCTTTTAAGTTTCATTAGGTCCCATGTGTTTATTTTTGTCTTTATTTCCATTTCTCTAGGAGGTGGGTCAAAAAGGATCTTGCTGTGATTTATGTCATAGAGTGTTCTGCCTATGTTTTCCTCTAAGACTTTGATAGTTTCTGGCCTTACATTTAGGTCTTTAATCCAGTTTGAGCTTATTTTTGTGTATGGTGTTAGGGAGTGATCTAATTTCATACTTTTACATGTCCCTGTCCAGTTTTCCCAGCACCACTTATTGAAGAGGCTGTCCTTTCTCCACTGTACATTCCTGCCTCCTTTATCAAAGATAAGGTGGCCATATGTGCGTGGGTTTATCTCTGAGCTTTCTATCCTGTTCCATTGATCTATCTTTCTGTTTTTGTGCCAGTACCATACTGTCTTGATTACTGTAGCTTTGTAGTATAGTCTGAAGTCAGGGAGCCTGATTCCTCCAGCTCCATTTTTCGTTCTCAAGATTGCTTTGGCTATTCGGGGTCTTTTGTGTTTCCATACAAATTGTGAAATTTTTTGTTCTAGTTCTGTGAAAAATGCCAGTGGTAGTTTGATAGGGATTGCATTGAATCTGTAGATTGCTTTGGGTAGTAGAGTCATTTTCACAATGTTGATTCTTCCAATCCAAGAACATGGTACATCTCTCCATCTATTTGTATCATCTTTAATTTCTTTCATCAGTGTCTTATAATTTTCTGCATACAGGTCTTTTGTCTCCTTAGGTAGGTTTATTCCTAGATATTTTATTCTTTTTGTTGCAATGGTAAATGGGAGTGTTTCCTTGATTTCACTTTCAGATTTTACATCATTAGTATATAGGAATGCCAGAGATTTCTGTGCATTAATTTTGTATCCTGCTACTTTACCAAATTCATTGATTAGCTCTAGTAGTTTTCTGGTAGCATCTTTAGGATTCTCTATGTATAGTATCATGTCATCTGCAAACAGTGACAGCTTTACTTCTTCTTTTCCGATTTGGATTCCTTTTAGTTCCTTTTCTTCTCTGATTGCTGTGGCTAAAACTTCCAAAACTATGTTGAATAAGAGTGGTGAGAGTGGGCAACCTTGTCTTGTTCCTGATCTTAGTGGAAATGGTTTCAGTTTTTCACCATTGAGGACGATGCTGGCTGTGGGTTTGTCATATATGCCCTTTATTATGTTGAGGAAAGTTCCCTCTGTGCCTACTTTCTGCAGGGTTTTTATCATAAATGGGTGTTAAATTTTGTCGAAAGCTTTCTCTGCATCTATTGAGATGATCATATGGTTTTTCTCCTTCAATTTGTTAAAATGGTGTATCACGTTGATTGATTTGTGTATATTGAAGAATCCTTGCATTCCTGGAATAAACCCCACTTGATCATGGTGTATGATCCTTTTAATGTGCTGTTGGATTCTGTTTGCTAGTATTTTGTTGAGGATTTTTGCATCTATGTTCATCAGTGATATTGGCCTGTAGTTTTCTTTCTTTGTGACATCCTTGTCTGGTTTTGGTATCAAGGTGATGGTGGCCTCGTAGAATGAGTTTGGGAGTGTTCCTCCCTCTGCTATATTTTGGAAGAGTTTCAGAAGGATAGGTGTTAGCTCTTCTCTAAATGCTTGATGGAATTCGCCTGTGAAGCCATCTGGTCCTGGGCTTTTGTTTGTTGGAAGATTTTTAATCACAGTTTCAATTTCAGTGCTTGTGATTGGTCTGCTCATATTTTCTATTTCTTCCTGATTCAGTCTTGGCAGTTTGTGTATTTCTAAGAATTTGTCCATTTCTTCCAGGTTGTCCATTTTATTGGCATAGAGGTGCTTGTAGTAATCTCTCATGATCTTTTGTATTTCTGCAGTGTCAGTTGTTACTTCTTTTGCATTTCTAATTCTATTGATTTGAGTCTTCTCCCTTTGTTTCTTGATGAGTCTGGCTAATGGTTTATCAATTTTGTTTATCTTCTCAAAGAACCAGCTTTTAGTTTTATTGATCTTTGCTATCGTTTCCTTCATTTCTTTTTCATTTATTTCTGATCTGATCTTTATGATTTCTTTCCTTCTGCTAACTTTGGGATGTTTTTGTTCTTCTTTCTCTAATTGCTTTAGGTGCAAGGTTAGGTTGTTTATTCGAGATGTTTCCTGTTTCTTAAGGTAGGATTGTATTGCTATAAACTTCCCTCTTATAACTGCTTTTGCTGCATCCCATAGGTTTTGGGTTGTCGTGTCTCCATTGTCATTTGTTTCTAGGTATTTTTTTATTTCCTCTTTGATTTCTTCAGTGATCACTTCGTTATTAAGTAGTGTATTGTTTAGCCTCCATGTGTTTGTATTTTTTACAGATCTTTTCCTGTAATTGATATCTAGTCGCATAGCATTGTGGTCGGAAAAGATACTTGATACAATTTCAATTTTCTTAAATTTACCAAGGCTTGATTTGTGACCCAAGATATGATCTATCCTGGAGAGTGTTCCATGAGCACTTGAGAAAAATGTGTATTCTGTTGTTTTTGGATGGAATGTCCTATAAATATCAATTAAGTCCTTCTTATTTAATGTATCATTTAAAGCTTGTGTTTCCTTATTTATTTTCATTTTGGATGATCTGTCCATTGGTGAAAGTGGGGTGTTAAAGTCCCCTACTATGATTGTGTTACTGTCGATTTCTCCTTTTATGGCTGTTAGTATTTGCCTTATGTATTGAGGTGCTCCTATGTTGGGTGCATAAATATTTACAATTGTTACATCTTCTTCTTGGATCGATCCCTTGATCATTATGTAGTGTCCTTTTTTGTCTCTTCTAATAGTCTTTATTTTAAAGTCTATTTTGTCTGATATGAGAATTGCTACTCCAGCTTTCTTTTGGTTTCTATTTGCATGGAATATCTTTTTCCATCCCCTTACTTTCAGTCTGTATGTGTCTCTAGGTCTGAAGTGGGTCTCTTGTAGACAGCATATATCTGGGTCTTGTTTTTGTATCCATTCAGCCAATCTGTGTCTTTTGGTGGGAGCATTTAGTTCATTTACATTTAAGGTAATTATTGATATGTTATGTTCCTATTCCCATTTTCTTAATTGTTTTGGGTTCATTATTGTAGGTCTTTTCCTTCTGCTGCGTTTATTGCCTAGAGAAGTTCCTTTAGCATTTGTTGTAAAGCTGGTTTGGTGGTGCTGAACTCTCTCATCTTTTTCTTGTCTGTAAACGTTTTAATTTCTCCATCAAATCTGAATGAGATCCTTGCTGGGTAGGGTAATCTTGGTTGTAGGGTTTTCTCCTTCATCACTTTAATTATGTCCTTCCACTCCCTTCTGGCTTGTAGAGTTTCTGCTGAGAGATCAGCTGTTATCCTGATGGGGATTCCCTTGTGTGTTATTTGTTGTTTTTTCCTTGCTGCTTTTAATATGATTTCTTTGTGTTTAATTTTTGACAGTTTGATTAATATGTGTCTTGGCGTATTTCTCCTTGGATTTATTCTGTATGTGACTCTCTGTGCCTCCTGCACTTGATTAACTATTTCCTTTCCCATATTAGGGAAATTTTCAACTATAATCTCTTCAAATATTTTCTCAGTCCCTTTCTTTTTCTCTTCTTCTTCTGGAACCCCTATAATTCGAATGTTGGTGCATTTAATGTTGTCCCAGAGGTCTCTGAGACTGTCCTCAGTTCTTTTCATTCTTTTTTCTTTATTTTGCTCTGCATCAGTTATTTCCACTATTTTATCTTCCACGTCACTTATCTGTTCTTCTGCCTCAGTTATTCTGCTATTGATCCCATCTAGAGTATTTTTCATTTCATTTATTGTGTTTTTAATCGATGCTTGATTCATCTTTAGTTCTTCTAGGTCCTTGTTAACTGTTTCTTGCGTTTTGTCTATTCTATTTCCAAGATTTTGGATCTTGGAAATAGAATCTTTGATCATCTTTACTATCATTATTCTGAATTCTTTTTCAGATAGACTGCCTAGTACCTCTTCATTTGTTAGGTCTGGTGGGTTTTATTCTTGCTCCTTCTCCTGCTATGTGTTTTTCTGTCTTCTCATTTTGCTTATGTTACTGTGTTTGGGGTCTCCTTTTTGCAGGCTGCAGGTTCGTAGTTCCCATTGTTTTTGGTGTCTGTCCCCAGTGGCTAAGGTTGGTTTAGTGGATTGTGTAGGCTTCCTGGTGGAGGGGACTAGTGCCTGTGTTCTGGTGGATGAGGCTGGATCTTGTCTTTCTGGTGGGCAGGTCCACGTCTGGTCGTATGTTTTGGGGTGTCTGCGGACTTTTTATGATTTTAGGCAGCCTCTCTGCTAATGGGTGGCGTTGTGTTCCTGTCTTGCCAGTTGTTTGGCATAGGGTGACCAGCACTGTAGCTTGCTGGTCGTTGAGTGAAGCTGGGTGCTGGTGTTGAGGTGGAGATCTCTGGAAGATTTTCGCCGTTTGATATTATGTGGAGCTGGGAGGTCTCTTGTGGACCAGTGTCCTGAAGTTGGCTCTCCCACCTCAGAGGCACAGCACTGACTCCTGGCTCCTCAATTTGGGATGATTTGTTGTCTATTCATGTATTCCACAGATGCAGGGTACATCAAGTTGATTGTGGAGCTTTAATCCACTGCTTCTGAGGCTGCTGGGAGAGATTTCCCTTTCTCTTCTTTGTTCTCACAGCTCCCGGGTCTCAGCTTTGGATTTGGCCCCGCCTCTGCGTGTAGGTCGCCGGAGGGCGTCTGTTCTTCGCTCAGACAGGTCAGGGTTAAAGGAGCAGCCACTTTGGGGACTCTGGCTCACTCAGGTCGGGGGGGAGGGAGGGGCACGGAGTGCGGGGCGAGCCTGCAGCGGCAGAGGCCGGCGTGACGTTGCACCAGCCCGAGGCACGCCGTGCGTTCTCCCAGGGAAGCCGCCCCTGGATCCCGGGACCCCGGCAATGACGGGCTGCACAGGCTCCCGGAAGAGCGGCGTGGACAGTGACCTGCGCTCGCACACAGGCGTCTTGGCGGCGGCAGCAGCAGCCCCAGCGTCCCACGCCCGTCTCTGGGCTCCGCCTCTGGAGCTCCTTTAAGCAGCGCTCTTAATCCCCTCTCCTCGCGCACCAGGAAACCAAGAGGGAAGAAAAAGTCTCTTGCCTCTTCGGCTGCTCCACAGTTTTCCCGGACTCCCTCCCGGCTAGCTGTGGCGCATTAGCCCCCTTCAGGCTGAGTTCTCGCCGCCAGCCCCGGTCCTCTCCCTGCGCTCTGACCGAAGCCCGAGCCTCAGCTTCCAGCGCCGCCCGCCCCAACAGGCGAGCAGACAAGCCTCTCGGGCTGGTGAGTGCCGGTCGGCACCGATCCTCTGTGCGGGAATCTCTCCGCTTTGCCCTACCCAGGTACGTGGGGAGTTTCTTGCCTTTTGGGAGGTCTGAGGTCTTCTGCCAGCGTTCAGTAGGTGTCCTGTAGGAGTTGTTCCACGTGTAGCTGTATTTCTAGTGTATCTGTGGGGAGGAAGGTGATCTCCACGTCTTACTCTTCCGCCCTCATTGTAGTTTTGATTTGCATTTCTCTAATGATTAGAGATGCTCAGCATTCTTTCATGTGTTTGTTAGCAATCTGTATATCTTTAGAGAAATGTCTATTTAGGTCTTCTGCCCATTGTTGGACTGGGGTTTTTGTTTTTTTGATATTGAGCTGCTTGTATATTTTGGATATTAATCCTTTGTTAGTTGCTTCATTTGCAAATATTTTCTCCCATTCTGAGGGGTGTCTTTTCGTCTTGTTTATGGTTTCCTTTGCTGTGCAAAAGCTTTTAAGTTTCATTAGGTCCCATTTGTTTATTTTTGTTTTTATTTTCATTTCTCTAGGAGGTGGGTCAAAAAGGATCTTGGTTTGATTTATATCATGGAGTATTCTGCCTATGTTTTCCTCTAAGAGTTTTATAGTGTCTGGCCTTACATTTAGGTCTTTAACCCATTTTGAGTTTTTTTCTGTGTATGGTGTTAGGGAGTGTTCTAATTTCATTCTTTTACCTGCAGCTGTCCAGTTTTCCTAGCACCACTTATTGAAGAGGCTGTCTTTTCTCCATTGTATATTCTTGCCTCTTTTGTCATAGATTAATTGAGTATTAGTGTGTGGGTTTATTTCTGGGCTCTCTATTCTGTTCCATTGATCTCTGTGTCTGTTTCTGTGCCAGTACCATACTGTTTTGCTATTTCCTGTTTTGATGACTATAGCATTGTAGTATAGTCTGAAGTCAGGGAGCGTGATTCCTCAAGCTCCATTCTTCTTTCTCAAGATTGTTTTGGCTATTTGGGGTCTTTTGTGCTTCCACTCAAATTTCGAAATTATTTGTTCTAGTTCTGAGAAAAATGCCACTGGTATTTTGAAAGGGATTGAAGACGAGAAGATATACTGTGTTTTTGGAGTGGAAGAATTAATATTGTTAAAATGACCACAATTACACAATTGTTTATAAAAAGTTGTAAAATTCATCATCAACTCTGACTCTCACACCAGTCAGGGAAGATATAAGTGTTCTTATGTTACAGATAAGACAAATAAGCCACAGGAAGTTTAAGAAACCTACTCAAACCTACAGCACGTTGACAGCATTGAATAAATAGAGTAAATGGAGATTAAATAGGTTGAGTTTATCTTGGATCTCTGATAACTTCAAAATACCGTGTTTTATTTAGTTTTCTGGGATTGAGAGTAGAATGTAAATATGAATTGATACAGGTGATGGTCGTTCAAGCATGGATATAGAGTTGGAGGAGACAGATATTGAGAGGAAAGGGGTGTAATGGCTCAGGAAGGGCTACCCCGAGGAAGGATGTTGAAACAGGGACACAAAAGTTGAGTAGGAGGTATTTATTTCTAATGTTTAGCCATTTTCAGATGCTTACTGAGTAGTTTGAAGATAAGTGAGTCTATCACCATGGAGACCTGGAATTACAAGGAACAGATTTAGATGAGTCTATTAATTTGCAAAGTCTTGGGGGAATAAGTTATCCTTTAAATGATTAGATATGTATAGGGGTTTACTTGCTTATCAGTTTTGTATTGCAAATATTCATCAGCATTTTCCTGTAGTTCAAATGGTGAAGGGAACATCTCCAAAAATTCAAATTGTGGGTGATTTATATTTGGGCAAGGAATTTTATTAATTTGAGTATTCACAGAAACTGACATTAGCCCAACTCCCAGAATCCTCATCTTTTTAAAAATTTATTTTTATGAAAACAATCTAGATTTTATGGAAATACAGTGTTTAATTTCCCGAGAAGTTAAAAGATAGTCTCAAAAACTTAGGAAAATAAAAATGTAAAAAATACACACCTTTTAGAAAGATGCTGTTACAGCAAATAAAGGTTCTTGGAATGATTCTGAATAGTACCTTTTTAGTAAGCTAACAAAACAACATGGAAGTAATGAAACAGCATAATTATTACTATAATGACATCTCAGAAAATATGCCACATCATCCTTAAGTGTTCACATAGTAACTCAATGATAACCTTCAAGAAGAATTTTAGAATATTATATTTAGAGATAATATAAATATCTTAATTAGGAAAGGAAAGGCATTGTTGAGATCTTTCAGGTTAAGTTCTTAGATAAATGCACATGTGCTTCTAAGAGATTCAAGAGAGAACAAAGAAAACATGCAGGGAAAAGGATTATTCAAAAGCTTCAAAAACTTGCATGCAATATTTTAAATGAGTGACCAGATCTCATTCATAAATGTAATATTTAAAACATGCTCAATTTCTGGAAACCACAATGAGATACTCTTTATACCTACTAGGATGGCTATAATAAAAAAAAAGTGGAAAATAACAAGTGCTAGAAAAGATGTGGAGAAGTTGGAACCCTCATACATTGCTGATGGGAATGTAAAAAATGTGCAGCTGCTGTGGAAAACAGTGGAAGCTCCTAAAAAATTTAAACATATAATCACCATATGATCCAGTAGTTATACTCCTGAGTACATTTCCAAGAGAATTTAAAAACATACGTATATAAAAAAAAACTTGCCCACAAATGTTTATAATAGCATCATTCATAATAGCTAAAAAAATGGAAACAACCCAGATACTCATCAATCGATATATCTATATAATGGAATGCTATTCAGCCATAAGAAGGAATGAAGTATTGATACTTGTTACAACATGGATGAACCTTGAAAACAGTGTGCTAAGTGGAAAAAGCCAGACACAAATGTCATATATTGTATGACTCCATTCATATGAGATGTCCAGAGTAGGTAAATCTATAGAGATAGAAAGAGTGTTAGTGGATTCTTAGGGCTGGGGAATGAGGATATAAGGAGGTAGAGCTAAAGGATTTTTTTGAGGGATTGAAATGTTCTAAGATTTACTGTGGTGATGGTTGCACAACTCTATAAATACAATAAATATCACTGAATTGTATACTTTTAGAATGGTGAATTTTTGGTGTGTGAATTATAGCTCAAATATTTTTAAAAGAGAAAAATAGTTCTCAATTTTCCACTAAAATATATGAAGGAATTGAATAACATGAAAATTTACAAAATCCCCAAGAAGAACTAATATCCACCTATTTATTTTCCAAATCTGAGAGGAATTTTTACTAACTTCAAGATGGAAGCAATTTGAATGAAAAATGCAGTTTGTGGTCCAACAATGCTTTATAAGCCAGAAACAGAAAGTAGAAATTTGTCCCTTTCTATCTGCACAAAATAGAGTGGTGGTTCTCAAACTTTTGAACTCAGGACTTCATTACAGTGTTAAAAATTATTGAGAACTGCAAAGAGCTTTTATTTATATGCATAATATCTATTGATATTTATAAAATTAGAAATACAAATTGAGGAAAATTTGAATTATTATATACCATGGCATTTAAAAATAACAATAGGGCTTCCCTGGTGGCGCAGTGGTTGAGAGTCCGCCTGCCGATGCAGGGGACACGGGTTCGTGCCCCGGTCTGGGAAGATCCCACATGCCGCAGAGCGGCTAGGCCCGTGAGCCATGGCCACTGAGCCTGTGCTCCGGAGCCTGTGCTCCGCAAGGGGAGAGGCCACAACAGTGAGAGGCCCGCCTACCACAAAAAATAAATAAATAAATAAATAAATAAAAATAACAATAAACTCATAATTTTTTTTGTTAAAAAACTATATTTTCTAAAATAAAATAATTTAGGAGTGATATTGTTTTACATTTTGACAAATTTCTTTAATAAAAATTTCATAGAAGACAGTTGGTGTCATTATAATGTCTACTTTAGCATTTATTCTGTTGTGATATATGTTCCTTTGGTTGAAGTATACGAAGAAATCGACTGTCCTGCAGGTATGTGATAGGAGGGAGTATTTTAGTTGCCTTTTAGGATAGTTGTGGTTATTCTTTGACATTATACCACTCTGACAAGTGGTAGTTTTATAACATTTCATTGCAATGTAGAACCAAAGAGCATATTAACATTTTTTTTTTTGTACTCACACTAAAATCCGTTGATCGGCCTTGCACTTTGATCTTTTACCAATGCATAATTTTGCCACATTGTGCTTTGGTCATTTGGAAAATTCATTGTGTTATGCAACTCCTCCAAATGTTGACACATTTTATTACACAATAGTAAAAATTTAGTATTTGTTAGCATCACCACTTATTTCAGCAGAAAAGTCTTTAAGTGTTGGGAAGTTCTCACACTCTTGGTGGCAGACACAAGTTTTCCAAAATTCGAATTTTCTCTTCAGAGCTTGAATTTTATCATCGGCAACAAATACACTTATTTTCTTTGAAGTGACAGGCTCATTTCATTCATTTCCCCCAAAATGTCTGCCTGCCAAAAAAATCAGTTTGTCTTTCGCTGGTTTTTCAAGTATGCCACTTACACAATCACACAAATGCTTTTTCTCAAAACAATCATGATATTTTGATATGTAGTCAAGGTGCTTTGTGTGTACTTCCCAGTTCATCACACAGAATATATTTTTTAAATTAATTAATTAATTAATTTATGGCTGTGTTGGGTCTTCATTTCTGTGCATAGGCTTTCTCCAGTTGTGGCAAGAGGGGGCCACTCTTCATCGCGGTGTGCGGGCCTCTCACTATTGCAGCCTCTGTTGTTGCGGAGCACAGGCTCCAGACATGCAGGCTCAGTAATTGTGGCTCACGGGCCCAGTTGCTCCACGGCATGTGGGATCTTCCCAGACCAGGGCTCGAACCCGTGTCCCCTGAATTGGCAGGCAGATTCTCAACCACTGCGCCACCAGGGAAGCCCCCCAGAGTATTTTTTAAATGTACTCAAGGATTGCAGTTTAATAAAATTGATAATTTTTGCCACTCCATCAAGGACTTCTAAAAAATTTTTATTTATTTTTGGCTGCATTGGGTCTTCATTGCTGCACGCAGGCTTTCCCTAGCTGCGGCGATCAGGGGCTACTCTTTGTTCTGGTGCATGGGCTTCTCATTGTGGTGGCTTCTTTTGTTGCGGAGCATGGGCTCTAGGCGTGTGGGCTTCAGTAGTTGTGGTGCACAGGCTTAGTTGCTCTGCGACATGTGGGATCTTCACGGGCCAGGATCGAACCCGTGTCCCCTGCATTGGCAGGTGGATTCTTAACCAATGCGCCACCAGGGAAGCCCAAGGAAATTTTAAAGTGAAACTGTCTTCTGCTTTTTAAAAATTTTAATGTGAGTTCATGGATATACAAATGTTGTTTGGTGCCATTGTTATGGCAATTTTATCCACCAATGCTTTGGCATCACGAGTGTTAATGTCAATGCAGTGAAAAGGCAACTTATGTTGAGGCATTACCGCAAAAATACTTCATATTATAATATTATTGCATTTCTATGAAAATAATTTTGACCCTGCACACTCCCTTGAAGGGTCTCAGGGATCCTCAGGGATTTGCAGATCCTACTTTGACAGCTATGGAATAAAAGAACTTGTAAGACTCCCTTTTCTCATGGAGTATCATATATTGAGGCAATTTGAACACAGATCAAACTGTGAACCTTCCACCACCCGTCTTGACCTTTTATGAACAGTCAGACTTTATTATTACCAAAAGCAATGACATAGAAAGTGGAGGGTAGAGGCAATTGCCCAGTCCATCCTGAGATAGGAATTTTGCCCACACAGGCACAATGGGCGGGGACAAAGATACAAGCAGAGCGTGAGGAGAACTGCTACTAGCGGTTGTACTTTCTCATGTACAACCTCAGTGTCAGAAAGGCAGGCAGAGGGGATAGAAGAAGGTTCAATTTCAGTTTCCAACAAAGCAATACTAGATAAAACTTTAATAGATACAGAATCTTTAATGTGGCAGTGGTCACTGGAGGGAGAGAATCATAGCAGGGACAAAGGGAAAATTATAAGTATCTGCAGATGAGACCAGGAGTTATATGTAAGCCGACTCCTGGTCAATGTAGATTAAGAAAGAGATTTGGTGATTCATTGAAGTTGGCTTCTGAAAATGGGGCCAAAGTCACTTTTTAGCTTAGTAAATAATAGCCTAGATAGCTTTCTTTTTGGTGTATAGATAAATAAGAAAAATAAAATAAAGAACAATACTGGACCTATGTGAAGATGCTACAGATCAAGGAAAATGACAGATTATTATGAACACTGTAACAGCAAGCTTCTAAATGTGATTTACGGTAAGAATCAGAAAGTTTTAGAAAATTCATTAGCACCTTTAAAAGTGTATAAAATCCGTTGGATCAGAAAAGCATAAGAGAAAAAGGAGCAAAAAAGAAAGATAGCAGAGTGATATGCAGAGTGAGCTCTAGGAGTGAGAAAGCATTTCAGTGACAAAATCAAAATTTAACATTGGAGGATCGAAATGGAGGCTTTCCATTGGCAAATTAAATCAGTGAGTAGAGAAGAAACTCGCAAAACTCTTGCAGGACAGACAGAGCCAGAGGAGCTTAAAATGATGAGAGATACAGTGGATATGAAGGAGAGAAAACTTCCTGAAAACTAGATGAAAAAAATTTAAAGCAAAGCAATGATCAAGGCCATAATTAAGGAAAACAACAGAAACTGAGTGAAAGAAAAAAAAAACTGAGAAATTAAGATTGAGAGGATTTTCTCAGTTCTAAAGAAATCAGTGGAAGAGACCCAACGTAGAGATATGTTAGACATTTTTTTAAATAGCAAAGAGAAACAAGAATTTTATAAGCATGCGGCAGGAAAACAAAAATGTTATTTACAAAGGAACAAAAATCAGGTTACTCTCAAAATATTCCCATTTAGAAACAAATTCCAGTAGACATTTGAATAACCTCTATAGAGTTCTGAGCTCAAAGTAGCAATATAAGAAATGTACTCAGTCAAGGTAACTTTAATGTGTGAAAACAATAGAAAGACGTTATCAGATAAACAAGGATTTAGACAATATGCCACCACATAATCTTCTTTTAAAAATTACTAAAAGACAAATGAGAGATGAATCAAAATTAAGAACTAAGGGAAAGGGACAACACAAGTAAAAGGACTGCTGTTGAACTTTGAAGCCAATTAAATACAAGGTGGACTAAATAATTATGGTAAATTTAGTTAAGAATTGAATGCAAATACAAAATAATATTAATAGAAAAGATTTTGGAATATTAAATATTTTTATAATAATAGTAAATTCGGTGTAAAATTCCAAGTTAATAACTTGGAATGAAGTGTGTGTTGGTGGCTGTATATAAAACAATTCCATTTTAAAAATATCTCATATAGAAAGGGTTGCCTCAGGGATATCATTCTATTCTCAACTATAATAGTTAAAAATTAAAACCTAATATATATCTATTTTTAAATAGTAGTAACTATTTGAAAAACTAAAAGCAGGACATAAAACTTTCAAATTTCTGGCAAAATCAGTAAAAATACACACAAATGAAACAAAAATTGACAAGACAAACAACCAACTCTAAAAAAGAAAAGAGGCAAAAAAAAAAAGACACATAATAACTGAAAATGAAACAGAAAATAATAAAATTACTAATAACTGATAATAAAACAGGTAATCAAAATAGGATCAAATATATTGATTATGTCTTTTAAATTTCTCCATAAAATACAAACTGCAAGTTTACATTAAAAAAAATCAACGTCTTAGTAACAAGAGACATAATGTAAAACAAAATATTGTAAAAGTGTTAAAATCAAAGAAGCAATTGTTTATCAGTAAAACTTAAACAAACAAAAACCCAAAGCAGAATTCAAGGTAAGAAAGGCTAAGTGAGAAAAAGGTCATTTATAATGATGGAAAATACAACTGACAACTAATTGAGACATTACACATCAAATACCAAATTTAAAATACATAAAGCAGAAACTCTTAGAAATTCAATTTAAAATTGATCAAAGTATAGAATTCTGAGAAATATCAATACAAGCCAATCAACTTTAGCTAGACCAAGGATTCACAAAGTAAATAATGACATAAATTTCTATTTTAATTGTGTTTGATTTATGTATCAGATTCTCATACAAACATAGAACATATTTTGTTTTTATGTATCCATAGAACATTTTGAAAAACTGATCATAAACTTGACCACACACAAAAAATTCTCTCAAAAAGAACTCAAAAATCACATTCTCTTTCATAATATATTAAAATTAAAAATTAATAATAGAGACCTAATTTTTTAAACCTTCACTATATTTAAAACATCTCCAAAATAATTGTTGGGTCAAAAAACAAAACAAAATCACAAGATGAACTACTTATTAATTAATGAAAATATAAAGGATAAATATGAGGATTCACAGGATATATCAAACTTATAACCTTCAATTCTCTCATTATTTTTTAAAAGAATGCATGAATTAACTAAGTGTGAAAATTAAGTAACATAGACACATTGGGCCGAAAGATCTACTAAAGATAAAAGAAGAAATCAAATAATTTTTTAAAAAGTTGACAAATATAAGAATTAGTTTTCTGAAGAAAAAAGCTAATAATAAAAAGATTTGATAAATCTAAAGAATAACATAAAATAGGAAAAACACAGCATCATGAATGAAAAGAAACTTAACAATGGCTATGAAGGATATTCCTCAAAAAACTAAAACTAGAACTACCATATAATTCAGAAATTCCACTCCTGGGTTTATATTAGAAAACAAAAACAAAAGCACTAATTCAAAAAGATCCATGAACCCCAGTGTTCATAGCAGCATTATTTACAATTGCCAAGATGTGGAAGCAAACTAAATGTCCATCAACAGATGAATAGATAAAGAAGATGTGAGATATCTATCTATCTATCTATCTATTTATATACCATAGTGCACTACACAGCCATTAAAAAGAATGAAATTTTGCCATTTGTAACAACATGGATGGACTTGGAAGGTATTATGCTTAGTGAAATAAGACAGAGAAAAACAAATGCTGTGCGTTATTACTTATATGTAGAATTTAAAAAATAAACTACTGAATATAACAAAAAAATAAGCAGGCTCACAGAGAAAACAAATTAGTGGTTACCAGTGTGGAGAGGGAAGGGGGAGGGGAGAGAGGCAAGATAGGGGTAGGGGACTAATAAATAAATAAGGGTATATTGTACAGCACAGGGAATATAGCCAATAATTTATAATAGCTATAAATGGAGTATACTCTTTAAAAATTGTGAATCATTATGTTGTACACCTGAAATTTATATAATACTGTAAATCAACAATATTAACACCAAAAAAGAAATTTACTGAAGAAAAAACTGATAAAAGCATATTATGTACAAGTCTATTCAAATATACTTCAAAATCTTGATAAGTATGAATTACCCAAATATCCGTGACATAAGCAATTCCAAGAACGGGCCTCAAAGAAATGGGAACAAACAGACCCTGAAACTAAAGACTGTACTTAATCGAGATGACGCTGGTCAGACCAGCGATGACCGATTTAAAGAAAACTGTCAGAGCTGACTGTGCTGTTTCTGCATATAGCCCCCTCCCTCCATCTATAAAAGCTATTGCCCACTGATTGTCAGTGGGGGGAGTCCGTCTTTGGACAAGAGTCTGCCCTCTTGCGCCCCCAGTTGCTGGCCTTGGAAATAAAGCAAACTTTCCACCAACCTTGCCTCTTTATTAGCTTTTGAGCAGCGAGCAGCCTGACCTCCACTTTAAGTGTTTTGGCGCCCAACGTGGGGCTGCGTTCTCGCGAGATCTGACTGCGTGGGGTTTTCTGGAGTAGAGCTACCGGCCGTGGCAACACGCCAAGATGGCTGCGGTGAGTCAGCTGTTTGTGGCTCGGTGGCCCCGAGGGGAGGCTCTTGGGGGATGTCCCTCGCAGCTGCCAAAACCATTTGTTTTGGGAATCCTCCCTGTTTCTTCCCTGCTCGGCACTGGCTGCCAACGCACACTTTTCCTTGGTGGAACGGAAACATGCATCTGGACGAGCTGACAAGCTCCAAGACGGAGTAAGTTCACCTGTGTGCACCTGGGCAGAGTTCTGTTTTGAGCGCAAAGTGCTATTTGGGAATTTTTATTGGTTCTGACGTGTGTCTGACATCGAGGACCGTTTGTGTTGGGGAAATGTTTGTTTGGGACTCCATATCGATTATTCTCTGGAAGGATTTGTGACAGTTCTGTCTTCTGGTGTGTGAGTGGATATTCCATTTGCGTGCTTGGTATCTTTGTTGTCTTTTGTAAAATGGGAAATTCAGGTTCAATTCATTGGAAAAAACATGTTTAAAAAATTTTTATTTTACATTGGAGTATAGTTGATTAACAATGTTGTGTTACTTTCGGGTGTACAACAAAGTGATTCAGTTACATACACGTACCTGTATCTATTTTTTTCAAGTTCTTTTTCCATGTTAGTTATTACAGAGTATTGAGCAGAGTTCCCTGTGCTATGCAGTAGGTCCTTTTTGGTTATCTATTTTAAATATAGTAGTGTGTATATGTCAATCCCAACCTCGCTATCTATCCCTCCTGCCCACCCTTACCCCCGGTAACCAGAAGTTTGTTCTCTAAGTCTGTGAGTCTGTTTCCATTTTGTAAATAATTCATTTGTATTTTTTTTTCTAGATTCTGCATATAAGCGATATCATATGATATTTGTCTTTCTCTGTCTGACCTACTTCACTTAGTATAATAATCTCCAGGTCCATCCATGTTGCTGCAAATGGCATTATTTCATTCTTTTTTATGGCTGAGTAATCTTCCATTGTATTACAACAATATATATGAACCACATCTTCTTTATCCATTCATCAGTTGATGGACATTTAAGTTGCTTCCATGGCTTGGCTATTGTAAATAGTGCAGCTGTGAACATTGGGGTCCATGTATCTTTTTGAATTAGAGTTTTCACCTTCTCTGGATATATGCCCAGGAGTAGGATTGCTGGATCATATGGTAACTCTATTTTTAGGTTTTAAAGGAAACTCCATACTAAAAAACAGCCATTTCTGATTAAAAAAAATCCTTAGTGATTTGTGAGTTTCTTACATGATAAAGCTGATCTTTAAACCAACACCAAAATCCTACAAAAACACCAGAAGCATCAAGGCCTCATACCACTATTGTTATGCACTATTTTTCTTATAGTGTTATAAGATATGAAACAGCCATAAATATTACAAAAGAGGAGACATCTATTTTTATTTGTTAAAAATATGAATATATATGTACAGTCCTAATAGAATTAACTGAATACTCAATGGTTTTTCTAAATAAGACCAATAACCATATATAACTTGATCTTAGAAAGGGAAATTGATTTTATTTACAATAGGAACAAACCAAAAAATATTTGGAAAATTTAAAGCAAAAATGTCTGCGATAGATATAAAAATAACCACACATCACTGATAACAGTACAAGAAAATTTAGATAAATGAAGAAAAGGACCAAGTTTCTTGATGGTGACACAGAATGTTATAAAGATGACATCTATCTGTTTAATTTTAAAATTAGACAAAATGATTCTAAAGTTCACTTGGAAAAAACAGCAGAGAATATGTAAGAAATTTTTTAAAAGAGCAATAGAATATAAAAAGGATTTTTGCTCTATCATATATATTACATAATATAAAATACATATATAATTATATAAATATATGTTAATATAATTTATACCTATAAATTATATTTATAATAGTCAACATATATATTATATATAACATATTTATACACTTAACGCATATATATTGCATTATGTATGGTCACACATGTATATGCTACAAAAACAGACCTGAGTTTCCATTAGAAATTAGTTTTTGATTAAAAAAAAAAGCATAGGGCTTCCCTGGTGGCGCAGTGGTTGGGAGTCCGCCTGCCGACACAGGGGACACGGGTTCGTGCCCCGGTCCAGGAGGATCCCACGTGCCGCGGAGCGGCTGGGCCCGTGAGCCATGGCCGCTGAGCCTGCGCGTACAGGAGCCTGTGCTCCGCAACGGGAGGGGCCACAGCTGTGAGAGGCCCCAGTGCCGCAAAAAAAAAAAAAAAAAAAGCATAATATGTCAGTGGGTTATCCAACTAGTTGTGCTCTAAAAGTTGACTGTTTGGGAAACTGTAAGATTTTCAGTTAATGCCATACACCCACATATATTCCAGATAGATTATAGAATTACATTAGAAATAAAATCATAGAAAAAAACTGGAGACTAGTTATGCCTTTTCATGGATAATTTCTCATAATAAAAGCAATAGAACAAGACATAAAGGAAAGGGTTGATAACTATGACTGGATAAGAATTTTTAAAATATATTTTTTAACTAACATTAATAAAAATCAAAGGGATAACAAATTCTAAAAAAAAGAAATTCTAACTCTTACAATTTGTAATCAGGAAGACTGCCAAATTACATTATTTAACTTCATTCCTTTCAATTTCATAATCCATGAAATGGGCATAATAACACTCTTGGTTGTTTAGAGGACTAGAAAGAAGGTCTGGTCTATTTCTAGCATAGCCAGCACTCAACACAGTAAGTGTCAGCCATTGTTTTTAATAATTATTACTATTTCTATATATCTATACAAAGTTCAGTTAGAAAAATACTTAGATCCCCAACGGAAAGACAGGCAAAGGGTGTGAGTAATTTATGAAAGAAGAAACTTAATTAGCTAATAAAGTTGAAAATTTTAGCTTTGCTAATGAGATGCAAATTAAAACATTTATTAATGTTTTATTTTATTTTATTTTATTTTAGTTTAGTTTTTTTTTTGCGGTACGCGGGCCTCTCACTGTTGTGGCCTCTCCCGTTGCGGAGCACAGGCTCCGGATGCGCAGGCTCAGCAGCCATGGCTCACGGGCCCAGCCGCTCCGCGGCATATGGGATCCTCCCAGACCGGGGCACGAACCCGTATCCCCTGCATCGGCAGGCGGACTCTCAACCACTGCGCCACCAGGGAGGCCCAATGTTTTATTTTATTAAATGCCAGTTTCCATCTAATAAATCAGCAAAAAATTTAAATATAATATGAAAGAGAAGCTCTCTCAGACACTGGGAGCATAAATTTTCCACCAACTGACCTAGAAGGCAATTTGGCAATGGTCCATCCTCTTTTACTTGTAATTTCACTCCTGAGAATATGTTTAAAACTGTCAAAATTTTATTTTTGTGTGAATAATTGGACACATCTTAAATCAAAGGACAGCAAAGTTTTGTGTTAACCCAGCTTTATCAATGAAACTAATTTTTATCAGGTACTCCTAATATGTGTAAATTTATTTACTGTTTTTTGGTATTATACTGCTAAAAATCATACACAAAATAGAATTGAAAAAATTGAAATAAAAATAGAAATTCTAATACTTTCTTCCTGTACCTCAATGCACTGCCTTGCACTTCTCCTTGTGTGCATGTAGCCCATTTCAAAGACCACAGCCCAGAATGTTCTACAATTAGAAAAGAGTTCAGTAAGCCATGGCATCAGAGTAAATATTATTTAGCAGTTTGAAATCACAGTTTTAGATACTAATTCATTTGGAGAACATGGTTACAATATAATATAATAATGTCTATGATGGCAAATATAGTGCTCAGCTGTCATACCACGTGGTAGCTGGTAGCGCTTGTTAGGTCTCTAACAAATATTTATTAAATGAAAAGTGAATTATAAAAGAAGGATACTGGGGGGAAGGGATAAATTAGGAAGTTGGGACTAGCATATACACACTGCTACATATAAAATAGATAACCAACAAGGACCTACTGTATAAGCACAGGGAACTATACTCATTATTTTGTAATAACATATAAGGGAAAAGAATCCGAAAAAGAATATATATGTGTGTGTGTGTGTGTGTGTGTGTGTATATAAAACTGAATTACTGTGCTGTACACCTGAAACTAACATGACATTGTATATATACTACAATTTAAAAAAATGCTTTGCTGAAAAAAATACTTTATTGCTAAAAAATGATAACCATCAAAAAGAAAAGCGGAATACTAACTTGTATATGCAATGTGGATCTGTAAACATTAACAAAGGTAACAAAGATTGTATATAGACATACTACATGTATATATGTGTGTGTACACATATATACATATACACACACATAGATATATAACTTTCAAAGATTTCTACAATGAGTTCCATACTTCTAAAGTTCAAGATAGATATGGATGAAAAAATAGAGCTTAAAATATAGTATGACTGTCAAAATGAATGATGATGTTGAAAGGATGAAAGATAAAGTCTGAAATATAGAGAATATGAAATAAATATTTAGTTCAAGACCCCAAATTTTGCGACTCAGAGGACAGAATAAGAGGAAGTTATAAAGCAGTCTCTTACTTAAACGTTATTATGAATCTGTGCATTGCTATGGCATGCTTTCTTCTGCATTGTTGAGAAAACTTGGTAACACTTTCCTTCTTATTCTTCAGGATATACCTTTAAGGTAAGGGTTCTCTTACTTTAGTGCTCATAAGAATTTTCTGAGGAACTTGTTACAAGTATGGATTTCTGAGCCCTGCCCTCTGAGATTCTGATTTGACAAGTTTGAGGAAGGAACCCCTCCACCCCATTCCCCCCACGTGGTTCTAACCCACAGGACTTGAGCATCGCAGTTAGAGGTTGTAGAGCGGGACCAAGCATTTGCCCTGAATCCTGCAGAACCTCAGAGACCTGACGCACTGCGGGTCAGAATGGATGATAATAGAGAGGTGGGGTAGGATTGAAGTGGAGACTTAGAAAGCACAAGCTTCTTGCCAGGGCCACCCTGGAAGCACTGCATTAAGAAAAAGGCTCTTAATGCCATTAACAGTTGAAAAGGGGGCTTTTTATCATGTGAAAGTAAGTCAAAAAGCCCAGAATGCAAGTGACCAAATGTGTTAGAAGAGATGTGCTTTTACAGGTAGAGCGGAGGCTCCTTCCAACTTGATGCCCAGGTCGGTGCGGGGGGCAGGGGTTTGGGGGGATTGGGGAAGGTGGAGGGGTGAGATTAATGCCCGGAGAGTCCTGTAGGTAATGTTTTTTGTACAGTCCTTAAGCCCCACTGGGATGTAACACATTTTATTTTAGCCGAAAGAAACATTCAAAGAATTTAAAGTGACTTTTCTAAAACTGCCTTGGGAGCTAGTCAAGTGTCAACAAGAATGGATTTCAGTGATGTTAGGGACCCTCTGCCTTCCTCACCTGGCCGCGTGTGGCCAGGCGGACTTTAGTAATAATTTAATTCATCCTGAAGAGCAAGAAGGAAGCAGTCAGGGCAGCTTCTGCAGAGACAGGTAGAGCTGAGAGATGATTCATTTAATTAATTTCTCAAAAGAGATTAAGTTGATTTAAAGGCTGTTGGGATAAGATAGCAAGCAAAAATATGTGGCTGCAGTTTGGGTTTTCATAAGATTCAAGCTACTAAAGTGTTTTCTGGTTCCGTAGAAAGAACACCTTTTATGTGGTAGACATTTTGTAATCTTTTGTTTGTAATTTAAAATTTATCCAGAAAAAGGGATAGGAGGAAACCTTTAGAGGTGATGGAATGTGTTATTGTGGTGATGGTTTCACATGTGTCTGCGTACATCCAAACTCACCGAATTGTATACATTAAGTACGTGCTAGTTTTTAATATCGTTAAAACTAACTATACTATTGTTTTTGAATATCAATTATATCTCAGTAAAGCTGTTAACAAATGTTTTGATCTCACGCCCGAACTACAAGGTATTTCCCTCTGTGCTTCACTTTCCTCCCACAAAAGCAGCCTTTTGAAAGACAAGTCAGATCCTGTCTCATCTTGCTTAAAACCCTCTGTGGTTTCCTCTCCCAAGTCCCCACAATGGCCCAGAACCGCCCCCCCCATCTTGCTGTTGGCCATTTCTCTGGCACCCAATTCTCTGGCCTCACCACCTACCGACCACTCATTCCCTCTCAGTCATCTCAGCCTCCTGGTCCCCTGAGGGCGCTGAACAGGCTCCCAGGCCAGAGTCTTTTTCTCAGTGTCCCCTTGTGATGCTCACATGCCCCTCACCTTGCTCACGGTGGCCTCTGCTCAAGGGTCCCTTATCTGTGCCACCTCTCTGATCATCTTATATGTGACACACCCACACTCTCCCCACATTTCACTCTGCTTTATTTCTGTTCATAGCCCTCGGCACCACCCAACATCATGATGGTTCCTTATTTATTGATTTGGCTATTGTCAGTCTCCCCAAGGTATTTCAGTTACAAGATTGCCTGCATTGAGCTGTCTTGCTCAATGATGTGTTCCCATCACCTTGAAGAGTGGGTAGCATGGCACCCAGTAATCACTCAATACATATTTGTTGAATAAATAACTAGCACTAAAAATCCTCCCAATATCAAAGTTAAATGAGGAGGAAAGAATCTCCAGTAATCCTGTGCGACAACAAATCAAACTATTTTCCACTGGATTTAAAAAACTCGATTGTTAAACATCTGTCATCATTGACTCTATTTTTATATCAAAAACTCGGGAATGTGTTTCTTAGTTGATTTCAATGCTAATTTGAATTTACTTTTCTGCTTGTTTTTAATCAAAAAATGATTTCCTCCTGATTTTTTTAACTAAGTACTCTGCAGGTTTGATTAGAGTTTTGCTTGACATGCTAAGGAAATGAGTGCCCACAGGTGGCCCCCTCAAGATCCAGAAGCCAAGGGCGAACCTTGCAGGCAGGGTATAAATCCCACGGAGATTCCCAGCAGGACCCATCTGTTAGTGGGCATGGAGGAAAGAAGAGACACGAGGTCTTGTAGCTGAAGTAGTGAGAAAGGAGAATTCAGTGGTAGTCCATTTCTCATTTATTTTGTACAGGAAACAAAAAACTTTCCAGGCACAATGCATGTGCATGGGGAGAAACCGTGCAGAAGCTCAGTGGAGTAGAATGAAAAGAGGATTGTGTAATGAGGCTGCATTCCACCATGGATGTTTGAGCCTTCTTGGGGCCGCTGGTACCTTAACGTCACTGGGATGGACCCACTTACATAGATTCAGGATAAGTCAGCTGGCCTTTAGTTAAAATTGTGTATTTTTAATCTATGAAACATTTGTCTAGGCTAATTAATAGCAGAAGGGTGGGATGGGGATGGAGGCTTCTACACCCACTGAAAAGAGCCAGTTGTTTGTAAAGACTTCTGCACATCTGTTTTCTGATGTTTTTATGAGTGTGCCTTACTGATTTGTTAAAACAGGTCTGTTTTCCTCTTGACAACACATTACCCATTCTCATTACTGTAGGTGCTTGAGGATATTAAGGAAGCAATTCTTTAAAAATACTCCGTGACAAACGGTAGTAACTCAGGTGCTACATCTGCTCCACTTGGAAGTGCAGCCCTTAATTGCCAGTGATCCTGCGCATAGCTGTGTTGATACCTTGTTTTAGTGTGTGAGTCAAAAGATAGCTTGTCATCAGTTGCAGATTAGGGTTAGGAAAGCCCAGTTAAAACGCCTTGAGTGGAGCAACATGTTTATTCATTAGCATCTGTAATGATATTAAAACAGTGTGTCAAAGAAAGGGTGTTACGTGTGTGTGTGTGTGTGTGTGTGTGCATGTGCATGCATGGTCCAAGTGGTTAGTATACATTGGCATTTTACAGAAAGGGAAGATAAGGGATGCCAGGAAAATGTTGTATCTGTGACAGAAAGTATACGAGGCTCATAGAAGATGCCGAATACCATCCCTTTACTGATGTCTAGAGATGGTGAAATTTTTGATGGTAGCAAGCGTTTCTTCATCCTTACATCCCCCATCGTCCCTTGAATAACACCTCGTACATGATGAACTATCAGTAAATACCTGTTGAATTGCATCAGCTTTGTCCTAAACAGAACCGGATTCAGAGCCATCCCCAATCATGCAAATGAAAGAGAACATAAATAAATATTAATAAAAGCCGGCCTTGCTTTAAAATTGCCCTTGTTTCAAAGGCTAGAGATTTAAAGAAATACTCAGTTAAGTCTCTTTTTATGGTTGGGGTTAGAAACAAAATATTTTGAATAGAGGTTAATACGAGAGCTGATGGGGGGTCGGGAGAGTCCATAAAAAAAAAAAAAAAAAAAAAAAGGAAAAACCTCCCAGTTCCTGTATTTGTGAGAGCCCAAATCCCTAGGAATGAGAAGATTTAGCTAATCTTTCCAATCACATTCTCCCTCCCTCCCACCCCCATCTTCTTGGAATTATGTTATCTCTGCTGTCTTAAAAGCTCAGAAGCCTTTTGAATTGGAGCAGCATTCAAAGGACAGTCAAGGGTCACCCCTGGAATATTAAAGGAGAGTGGATTACAGGAGAGGGAGGAAGGAGCAGCTGGGGCGAGGCGCAGCCCTGTGCAGACCCAAGGCAGAAAAGGAGAGGAAAACTCCGCAGGAGCTGGTGTTGGCGGAGAGAAACCTGCCCAGATTGCTAGGAAGGACAAGAAGTAGCAACGTAGCAACACGCATTGTTAGTCCAGCCCACGTTATTGCGTTTTGAGAGGAGAGGAAAGGAAAACACCTATTAGTGAAATCAATTAGACAATGGCCTTTTGAGCAGAGATAGAATGGCTCTTTTAGAGAACGTGGCTACGTGCTTGGAAGATTAAAAGCCAGATATTGTTATAATTCAGGGATACAGCTCTACAGAACTTACAGCCCCCTGACCATTCTTAAAATAATAAGACCTCAGGATCTATAAAGCAAATTCCTTCTCAAAAGACATCAGAGTCACTTAGTTTTTAAAAATCTAACGAATTTGTGGTCTTCGATCATTTATAGATGTCAAGTCTTGTTTTGGTTTTTCAAATAAAATCAGTGGATATTTAGGGAGGGCTTACGATGTGCCAAACCCCATCTTAATATTTGCAGTAGGAGGATGCAGCGACAGGCCCTTACTCCTCAGCAGTGGTTACTTACTGATTGTTTTCCTGGGGAGGCGGGGGAGATGAGGAGGTGGATCAGGAATCCCTTTGAAAATCAGATGACAAAATGCACACAGTATTCACACTCTGTTAGGCGAGTGGCAGACCTGGAGCCGTGTATACAGCTCTTATTATTACCAGGCACTTGTCCTGTCCTAAGCATTCTTTGTCAATTACTTAATCTGCAAAGCTATCCCACGAGGCATATACCATTATTACCCCCATTTCCTCTCAGGGAAATTGAGGCTCAGAGAGGCCACACTAAGGTCCTTGCCCCAGGCCCTTCAGTGAGTAGGAAGTGACACCAGGCCCGAGTACGCAGGCCTGGTGAGGCTGGCCCCAGTTGGCCCGCTGTGGACCAAAGGGAGGGCATCTCTCTGCAAATCAGACCAGGCAGTCCCCGACACTTTACTGCTACCTGCCGGAAAATGTCTTAGTACAGTCATTATAAAAATGTGAACGGCACTTTCTCTGGCTGTGCGTTGGCTAGCCACACTCAGCCAGAGAAAAGCTAGACCTGCCGAGTGTGGAGGTTGTGGCATGTTCAGTGAGATGTGGACCCAACCCAGAAGGTACTGCTAAACCTTCAGGTTTCAAACTGGATGCTTAGGAATGTTAGTCTGTCAGCAGGGGGCAGAATGGATTTTTCTATTTATTTATGGAACTTTGAAACTGTAAGGAACTACAAGGATCCTTTTTGAATAAAAGGTTTTTCTCCTCAATTGTCTGTCTTTTGCTATTCAGAGTGGAAGAATAGAATTAGATGTGTCCACATATTTAATGGATTATTCATTTAATTCATTTCTCGGAATATTTGCTTCCGAGAAAAATGATAGAACATTTGTAATAAAATATTTCTAATGTGCTGTGTGTGTTTGATGATACTGCTCCTGAATGACCATGGGGTGCCTGGGAAAGAGAGTGAAGTGTGTAGGAGCAGCATCAGAGGGAGAATCTTCTTGGCTGAACAGGAGGCATGGACACAGCTGAGGCTGAGGCCCACGGTGGGCCGGCCATGGCCTCATCTACGGCCACCTGAGTCCAGCACTGATGCCTTTGCTTGGCTGAGCTTATCCCCTGGACCAGACGTAGCTTTGCTCTCATTCAACCTCCGTCCTAAGCAGAGAAAAAGGACTTTCCTTTTCCTTTTCAGTGTTGCTATTAAATTCTTCCATTTTGTCTTATGGTAAAACAAAGTAACACAATCATGCAAAACCCAACTCACATTTCTGGAAGCAGAATATGAGTCAGTGTGTATGTGTGTGCGATGCCAGACAGGTAAGATAGCCAAGTGAGGCCTTAGTTTCATATTGTATAGTTTCAGATGTGATTAAACGTATGTTTAAAATATTAAAAATGTCAACCAAGGACAATCCTTGCCTTAACCAAACTCCCTCCCTTCCTTCCTCCCTCCCTCCCTCCCTCCCTTCCTTCCTTCCTTCCTTCCTTCCTTCCTCCTTCTTCACAATCAATCAATGAATCAATCAAAACACATTTCTTGAGAGCCTTTTTTTGTATCACACACGATATTGGCGCCCAGTATTGGGGATTCTGAGACATGTCTGTCTGCAAAGGACTCAAACATCTCAGCTGTAGAGTCTATCGCTTAAGTCTTTTGGAAAAGTAAGTGATTAACCAACCAAAAACTATCATGATTTTATTGCATCTGCGATGCATGGCAAATATGTAACATGGGCGGACCTGTGAAACCCTTTCTTTAAGTACACTGAAGTCTCCATACAGAATATATGAGAGAAGCCAATATGGTGTTAAAACTGGGAGTGGGTGCTTTGGTCCTCCCCTGGCCCTAGAGGTACCTCCCCAAAACCTTAGGTCTTCTCAGTTCAATGCTCATTTTGAGAACTCTGAGACTAGAGACCAAGTCTTTCCATTCCGTGAACCAACTATATCATCCACCTTTGCAAAAGGTTACTATCTATCTATCTATTTATCTATCTATCTATCTATCTATTTAATCTGTCTGTCTGTCTCTCTCTAAAGTACCTCTTAGAATTTTTAAGATGCTAGAAAGTACGTTTTTTAGGATCATATAGGTTTTTTCTTTGTAACTCCTTAGTAACTGCACATTCAAATCTCTAAATACAAGTCCATTTTAATCTGAGTTGTTTTCTGATTAAATTCTGATACCTATTTGAAGCCGTCAGATTATAAAGAATGTATGAATATAGGGTATGTGTATGCAATGTCGATACTGCTGTATAACCCCATTACCAAAAGACCAGATCTAGATGAGCCTGGACTGAACTCTTATTGATGCTTTTTCACAAAGGCAGCAGGAAATTGAATTGATGGTGCTATATTAGGTTGTCAATATCAGTGTCTCCCTTTCTTCCCAGATAAGTATACATGAAGCATCACGCATACAGTCATTTTAACCTCTTGGGGGCAAAGGAGCTATAGAGGTACAAGGTGATGAGCTAGATGAGGTGTGTCTGTCTGTACACGAGATGCTTTGTAGAAGTCCAGAACTCGCTGACTACTGTTTGATGGATTATGTTGTTGTTGTTTCATTGTATGTTTTGCTTGTTTATTTGCTTGTTTGTGTTTAAATACAGCTGTGTCTGATACTCTAATCTTTAATTGGAGTTGTCTGTAGACCATTAGCATAGTTAAGAGGATGTGGCACTCGTGGTGGGACTTGGAGAAAGATAGAAACTCTTTCTATAGCAAGTGACAGGGGAGAAGGAGATTGTATGCTTAACTGAAGTTCAACAAACCTCAACAAAAAGACAAGACTCATGTGTACAAAATGAAATACCATCCTCTGACACCAAAGCGAATCAGATATTTTGCAATCTTTTTTTAAAAATTAATTAAATTAATTTATTTATGTACTTTTGGCTGTGTTGGGTCTTCGCTGCTGCACATGGGTCTTCTCTAGTTGCAGTGAGTGGGGGCCATTCCTCGTTGTGGTGCGCGGACTTCTCATTGCGGGGGCCTCCCTTGTTGCAAAGCATGGGCTCCAGGCATGCAGGCTTTAGCAGTTGCGGCTCACGGGCTCTAGAGCGCAGACTCAGTAGTTGCGGCGCACGGGCTTAGTTGCTCCGCGGCATGTGGGATCTTCCCGGACCCGGGCCCGAACCCATGTCCCCTGCATCGGCAGGCGGACCCTTAACCCCTGCGCCACAAGGGAAGCCCAGATATTTTGCAATCTTATTTTATTCTTCCAAGATGGTTCTGGGCTTCATCTTAACTGACTATCCCCTAGATAAAATGTTGGGGATTGGTGAAGGCAACAGTGTAAGTTGCCCAAGGCATCTTCTGAACAGGGGTTCTGGACTCTATTTCACTCTGTAAATGACACGCCTGCTCTCTAAGACACCGTGGGTCATCACCCAGTGTAGTGGGTTATGTTGCAGTGGCCTAAGCCAGATTTTATTTGCACAATTACTGGGTTCTTTTTAGTGGTTGATGGCAGTCAGTAATGATTTGAGATGGGGGAGACCTTGCTACATCCCCAAAGCCTTCCTACATGCTTATAATGAAATCAAGCTCTGAGACCAAAAGCTGCCATACATAACATAGTTATTAAATATCCCCAAATATTATTATCCCCCAAATTATTAATCATCCCAAAATAGTTTGTTCAACCTGTCTGTATGCTTGATAAAGTCATAGCTGTTTGTCATTTTGGGTGAACAGAGCACATCTGGTATGGAAGGTTCATTAAAGTAGGTGTGGCAAGATTCTAGAAGCTAGATGAGTTTCCCTCACAGTCAGCATTAGGCAACTAGAACTCTCTGACCCAAAGATTGGACATGGGACAGTTTGGGGGTCAGACCTTAGGCCACTAGCCCCAAGAGCATAAAGCAACAGGACTTGCTGGATTTTTAATATTCTCTGGTTCCACTCAAGGGTGGGGAACGTCTCCGAAATATTTTAGCCAATACATATATCTTGAATATGACTAATTTAACCAAGTGAGAACTCATTTCTAACCTCCATTAATGCTGATCAACAATTTCACTCAAAATTAATATAAATTGTACTAATTAGCAAAATGTAGGGTGAGGGAGTGGTGGACAGTGAACAGAGGTAGCTGTGGAATTTTTGGTGGCCAAGCCTGGAGTAGGGACTTTCTGATTAAACACCAGCCCTGGAGCATGAATACTGTTTAAGGCAGCTGACCGAGCCCAGAGTAGACCTCAGGGGTCTGAAAATCTTTTCTTTAAAGGGGCAGAGAGTAAGTATTTTGGTCTTTGAAGGCCGTAAGACAGAATCTAGGCTGCCCTTAAGGAAGGGACATGACCTTGGAAGAGGCAGGTCCCTTTAGGCAAAGGCAGCTCCTGGGAAGGACTCAGGGGTGAGCCGTCCTTAGCCAGCATTCCTGGCAGCTGGGAAATGAGTGCCTTGGTCCTAAAGCAGGGATCTAGGTAGCACATTTCAGCATCCACTATAGCATACACTTCTGGTCCAATCTGAAGGCGTGGAAAGAAAAACAACTCACAGTCCATTGGATGCCTTAATGAGGGAAGAGGTGTGGTGAAAAATGGTCTCTCTGTGTAACACTTTCTACCTTTCAAAACATATTTGCATGCAGTATCTGTACATGACCTCGCTCAGGTCTCATATTTTTCCCTTGAGATATGTAAAGCCATGTTGGTACAGAATCCAAGAAGAAAGAGATGGTGATTCACTGACAGTCATGCAGATGCTAAATCAGGGGATATCCATGAAGTCTCCTGAAGTTTCCTCAGTACTTCACTCTCGAAACCCAGCATTTATTTTGAGTTTTGAATGCCCTGCGTGATTTTCACAAATATTCGTCTTCGTTATTATGGGATAGATTAAAAAAAATGTTGGCCACACTAACTAAAAGTGGAGAGACAGGAAAGAAAAAACGGTTGTGAGTACTGGCTTTAAGTAGGCAACCTAAGTTGGGATCAGCATGTTGCTGTGAAAATCTGTTGTGGGATTATCAAGGGTATATACGTTTGAGCTTTGTAATTAAATTTATTGTAATGCAATTTTTTGTCTATTGAGTATTTGCTAAAAATGTGGGATTTCCAGCTTTTCTCAAAACAATTTTTGTTTTCAGTCTAGGAAGTGACACTTAAAATAAAATGATCAATCAGTGGTGGGTAAATTTATGGTGTTTTTTTTTTGCGGTACGCGGGCTTCTCACTGCTGTGGCCTCCCCCGCTGCGGATCACAGGCTCCGGACGTGCAGGCCCAGCGGTCATGGCTCACGGGCCCAGCCGCTCCGCGGCACGTGGGATCCTCCCAGACCGGGGCACGAACCCGTGTCCCCTGCATCGGCAGGCGGACTCTCAATCACTGCGCCACCAGGGAAGCCCTGTGGTGTTTTTAATGTCTTGTGATCTTCATTAATTTTCAAAATTTTCAACTATATATATACATATACATATAAAGAAAAATATGTACACATATAAAGCAAAACATAAAAATAAACTGTGGTCTTATTTCCAAAAGTCAAATAGAATATCTTTTTAAAACTTATTGATAGAAGGAGGAAGTTTTGAAAATACATAGAAAAATTAGAAATTCTTTGTAACTTTTGGGGGAAAACATTCTTTGGTACATTAAATTTCATATTGAGAACTAACTTCATTAACCTTAATAATATTTGGTAATTGGTTAAAGAAAGAGAAAAATTGTTTTTTCTTTCCATGGCTAAGGTAACAGAATCCACACTTGAAGTTTCCTTTTCCCCAAACCTGCTAAGGTCAACTTTCTTCCTCTTCATTCATCTATGATTTTGATTTTTACTTCTCAGTGGGAGAAATTAAATACAAAATGTGATGCCGTCTTTGCATCTTAAATTGTCTGTAGGTAATTTGTTCCACTGATTCCTAAATTGAAATGTAGCATTTTAAGGGGTGGGGGGAGAGCGAAACCCAATATACTTTTTTTTCTTCGTAATGGATATAATTTTTCTATCAAATTCTAGAAATAGATCTGTTGAGTGCAACTTTGCCCTACTCTGGCGCTTTGTGACCAAATGAATTGTTCCCTTGGATTTTTGAAGCCTGCCTGCCTGCCTATCTTATTTAGATTTTCCTCAAAGCTGTTCTGATTGCCTGCTTCATAGTTTGTATGTACATAAAAATATGCTGGACTGAGTTCAAGCTCAGCTTAGAGGGGTGAGGGTATTTCCATTGCGTGGCTGCCACCGGACACGGATGTTTTGCTGAGTTAATAATAATCTCCCTATCTTTAGTTTCCCTGACTATAAAATGAGAATGATTATGCTTACAAAAACTCTGTTGGTTAAATTATTGAAGGCCTTTAGCTGAATTATATCTTTGTTTATCTGGTATTATTTTTAACAGCCTGGTGAAAGCCCAAGTCGAATTCTTTCCTTTGCACAGTGCCCTATATCTCCTCTTCAGATAAAGATTTTACAACAGAAATACATGGGGACATCCTTATTTAAGAATTAAAGGGTATCAGAAATAAGCATTTGAAGAGAGTATTTACAGTTAGTATATACTAAGCTGTGTATAACTGTATATGAATAAACGGTAAGGAATATTAATTAGGTAAAAGAATGTAAGAAGCACTGGACAGATATGTACTTGTTGAAGGCGTCTAGCCTGTTATTATAGAATAGTTAAAAATTAGAACTGTAATTTACGTTAGCTGTGATCTAAGCAGGCACAGTCTAAAATGTTTCAAGAAGCACGAGATCCGTTAGATAATATAATGAAGACTAAGGAAAAGGTCTTCCATGGTCAGATAATTCTGGGAAGTGCTACCTTAGGCAGAGTTGAATTGATTTCTTTCCTGGTAGACTTTTCTGCTGTGTTTTCCACGTGGGTATGATTACAAAAATCCTTTATTGTAGAATCTCTTTTAGGACAAGTGTTCTGTGGAATGCACTTTGGAAAATACTGTTTTATTTTGACCCTTTCATTTTCCAGATGAGAAAACCGTGGGTGAGAGTGGTTAAGTGATTGCTAAGATTATGTAGAGCGTGACACTGTCTGAGGTCCTGTCTACCATTCCATGTCACCCCATGGATTTTACCTAAGCAGCGTCAGACAGAGAGGTGTTTTTTTCCTAGAGTCTGAAGAGAAGAAGATAGTATACACAGCATACTGTGGGAATCGGTTATCCAGGGTTTAACACCCTTCCCAGTCCATAATTCAAGTTCTGGGAAACCCCATGGGTTACCTAGTCCATGAGCCTCTTTTTTTTTCACACAGTAGAGGGTGCTGTATAAAAAGATGCTGATCCTTGGAAATGAAATCTACTGGGGTTCAAAATATAGCTTCACCACTTATTAGCTGCGGGGTAAGTCACCTAACCTCTCTGAGTCTCAGTCCTTTTTCCCTAAAGTGGGGTTAATACCTTGCATACTTTGAGTGACATTAAGTATATCTGAGGTGCCTGTTTGGTAAAGGCATTCAATACATGCAATCTATTTTTATTTTTTAACAATGCACAAAGGAGGTTTAAATAATTGCTGTGTGGTCTGATGCTGACTGCAGTCCTTTCATTGTAGGACATGGTGAAAATTTTTGAGATTTTGCTAATGGAATCTACATCTCTTATTTCTTCTTCTTTTTTTTTTTACTGTCTGGCTTCTTGGGTCTCTTATGACCCTTGTGAATTCCTGTATTGGCACATGCATCTCTTATTCTTGCTTATACTTGACACGGTTCCATCTTGGACAAGTCCCTTTCTTCAGTCAGGGCCGATGAACAAACTGCAGAGAAGTCCCAACTTCTACCACTCTAGTTGTGACAATTTCAGATTTCCAAGTAAGACGTCTTCACCCACTATTTTTTGCCTCCACTAGCTCTTTCTGTTCCTGTCTGCTGCTGCAGCAATCCTTGTACATGTGAAAGTTGTAGCTCTGTAACATTCCTGCAAGCACCCACGTCCGTGCACGTTGGAAATCCTTTCCTTACTCTGGGAGAAAGGATTTCACAGACCGACATCGCGTTTGGCAGGGAGAAAACAACTTCCAAGCCAAGTGCTGCTTGAAAGAGGTACGCCCACCCCAGTCACTTATAAGGCTGTGCTCAGGGGTTACTGCTTGTGACGCATTTTTAAATGGACCCCACCCCACCCCCGCCCAGTGGCTATAGCTGTGCTTAAAAGCTGTCTGCTCTCTGCTTCTCTGGGGCTTTGCTGTTTAACCATGTCATGCACATATATATATGTGGCCTACAGCTGCATCATGGGAAAACGTAGAGCATTTTGTAAGATAAAAAATCAAGTGAGTACTTAGATGACAAACTCCTGAATTTCCAAAGCTCAAGTCACTGAGAGGCACTAGTTGGGAACCTAGCCATGGATGAGGGTACCTAAACGTAATTTAAAGAAGAAGAGCTAATGGTCAGTGAGTATACACCATCTGCCAGTACATGCTTTGCACACATCAGCCAGACTGAACATCTTAAAAGATTTAAGTGCACTTGAACTTAGCAGCCGCATTTCAGCTCCTCTGTGGGATTCGGGATTCAGTTTGACCATTCACAAATAAAGCAGGAATAGAATATCCTTTTCTTAAGTCTGCCCAGGTACTCACTGATACATGCATAACCATGTTTGGCTTATCACGAGGGTAGTGAATGTCATTCTAAACACAAGTTTACCATTAACACCATCTTCAAAAATGCTCCAATGAGCAGTGTGGTCACAGAGACTGGGTGTCTCAAAGGCATGAGTCACACCCGCTCCTTTAGGTCAGAGAGATTGAGGACTCAACCTTTCATAGAGTAAAATAAATGCACTAGAATTTAAACCTGGTCCCTTTCCTTCATATGAAGCTATGAGGTAAAGCTATGTTTCCTTTTCTACCTCACTCCGCTCTGCTTACCGAATCAGAAGACTCCAAACACGTGGTCTTTCTTAGATACATAGGAAAGAAATTGGGGGAAATTTGGAGACTTTTGTGTCTCCTTTCCCCTCTGCCTGCCCCATTCTCCTCCCCCCAACCCCCATTTTCAAGCGCTCCAAACCCCCACCTCCAAACACAGTAAATGAAATGCTAATCTATCACCAGCAAATTTAGGCTGACAATACGGTGAATCGACCATATTGATGACATTGATTACATTTCAAATATTTACACTACAGTGAGACAAGCCTAATTTATTCTCTAAAGAGTTCAAGGTAGGTCTCACCCGTTTCCGAGTGGGGGAGACAATGGAGAAATGTTTGTGGTTGCTATCTGCAATAATCTGATGCTGACAGAGAGTAGTATTTTATTTAGTAATTAACAGTGTAAAGGGGAGAGAAGCTGTCATGTTGGTTCTTAAGCTGGAGAATGTGATGAAAGATGATATCTGCGATCTCATCCTTTCTACTTGTTTAGGATTGTCAGGATGAGAAATGTCAGCATTATGAAAGCTGGGCTCTGCTCTTGATATGATAAAACCCTTCAAAAGCCAGTCTTCCTCCATCCCTCGTCCCCCGCCTTTCTCGCTCTCTCTGCACTTGCTTTTTATTTATCCTGTTTTGTTAGATGGCAGAAATATAATTCTTTTCTTTCTTCCTATTATAAGCCACCATTTTTGTTTTATTATATGTTTCACAACCCCTAATGCCCCACTGAAAATTACCTTGTTAAATGACAGTGTTTCAAAGCCATGAATCCTTTCCACCATTCCCTCAGAGGTTTGAAACAGTCAACAGACTGTAAAGAATAAATAATAAAAAAGTATTGATTATTTTGATGACTGTGAGATTCAATTAAGTATTAATTTTGCCCTCCAGTGGACCTATCAAGGTATTCAAAAGGGAGGATTCGGCTCAGCTAAATGCGTGCTGAGTGCTTCAGACTTAAATAGGGAGAAAATGTGTTTACCTACAGTATTTGAAGAAGAAGTGCATTGATGCACAGAGTCCAATATTTAAGTGCTGTGCAAATTAAGCCCTGGTGACAGTGACATTGTTTTCCGTGGTATGAGTATTGACTAAAGAAGTGAATTTGATGACAGCTTAAACTATTTGTATTGATTAACATTTTCATAGATTATCATGTGTCATATCAAATTCACTTTTCAGGCATGAATACATTAAAAAAATATAACCCCAGGCTTACCACAACCAATGTAATGATGGGACAAGACAGCATGCGGCCCTACCTGCCCCTGCGCTGGTCACCTGTCTCCTGCTCAGGAGCCATTTAAGCATGAACTTGGCAATAAATAGCTCCCAGAACACGCAAAAGGGGCACTTCCGGCTTTTCTCTCCCTTCTGCCTCTGATACCTGTGCCACCACAATAGCATGCGTCTTAGTTTGCAAATGGAATAGAAGGCTGCCCTTGGAAAAATATTGCTGATCCTAAAATGCCTTCCTAACGAGCTGAAGATAAAGCAGATTTAAATTATTGGGGGGTAAAGTTTGCCTTTTCGGAGGTGATCTTTGACTTCTTTTTCTTTAATGCTCTGGGCATAGGATGCTCTAGGTATCCGAATTATTGAACAGAGTTTGTAAGTATTTTTCCAATTCCTTTCAAAAACTGTAAACCAATTTTCGTCTCTTCTGTTGTTTCCTTTCAAATGTTCATTTGATTTGGGGTCAGCTGCAGTCCCAAATCTGGGACCAGCGAAGTCAACTTCTAAGAGTGCTGCTAGAATTTACATAAGAAATCTCTTTCATTCCATTGAAAGCCTTTGGAGGACTCTTTTCTCCCTGTCTCTTTTTTCTGCTCTCGGGATAGGGTTTAATTGCTTCTCCCCCAGGGAGAGGGCTTCCTAAAATAACCCTGGGGTCCTCCCTAGGGTGCTCCTTCCTTTTGAGTCTGTTGCCGAAGTACAAACCCCGCACTTTCTTTTTTTTTTTTTCTCTTCTTGCATTCAAGACAGCACAAGGTGTAAAAACATTTGCACAAAAGCACATCCCACAATTAAAGCTGTGTTGGTTAGGTTGCTTTCAAAGAAGTTTTTTCTTTTCTCTCTCTCTCTCTCTCTCTTTTTTTTTTTTCCTCAGAAGCCTCCTGCATCTCTCTCATGCTAGTTGAGCTTTAATAGGGTGGGGAGGAATGGAGAACTCGGATCCGTAATAGCTCTTCACTTGACTGCAGCCAGCAATAACAGCGGGAGCAGTCAGAGATAAGAGAGAGGGGAGAGAGGGAGAGTCTGTGTGTGGAAGAGAGAGAGAAGAGGAGAGGGAGACAGAGGACACGCACACACTCAAGCAGCCACTTTTTTTTTTTCCTCCCCTTCACTCTTTTCCCCCATCCTAGGATCCAATGATAGCTGGACAAGTCAGTAAGCCCTTGCTGTCAGTGCGGAGTGAAATGAATGCGGAGTTGGGAGGTGAGGACAAGGCTGCTACTTCAGACAGCGAGCTGAATGAGCCCCTGCTTGCGCCCGTGGAATCAAATGACAGCGAGGACACTCCCAGCAAGCTCTTCGGTAAGTCTGTCTAGGTATTTCATTTCACTCCTACCATGATGTCCGGAAGAGCCATCCGCACCCTCACCCCCTCCTTTTTTTTTTTTTTTTTTCCTGTTGTTCATTCAATTTTCTTCTAAGTACCAAAGAGGACCTTGGCATCTTGGAGGGGCCGAACCACCCCAGCTGATGAAGCCAGCTGGCTGGGAGGGTGTCCTCCAAACTTTTCCCAACCAGGAACTTCCTCCTGCCCCTTTGTACTGGTCAGATATTGCTAGCGTCCCCAGGCTAGAGATCATGGGGAAAAAAAGAAGAGCAGAATCATCATCAGGAAATCAGTTCCATTGTGAGAATTGGTTAACGTTTATTGAATAAATATCGACTCGGTTTCGGGTTGCTTCGCAGCCTTTTGTTAAGGGGAAGGAGAGTAAAGAGTTATTATCTGTAGTCAAAAGACCAGAGAGGGGAACTGAAAAATATCAATACCGGTCATTCTCTGCCAGGTAAACAAAGGTGGCTACGGGAAGGGCACAAAGACATAACATTTTGTAATCACAATTAGAATGAACATCTCTTCTTTTAAAAGGGCGATGAGGGAAGAAAATAGGTCCTTGGCATCCCTCGCCTCTGCCGCTCCCCTTTAACAGAGGTTTATAGCCTCATCCTAATGTGGAGGCAGCCCAGAACCTTTTTAGAAATCTTCGTTTCGTAAACAAAACAAGAACAAGCAGAGTGCCACTCCAGGAAAGACATCTGTCATTCAAACAGATGACACTCTGTAAGCCAACTCAAGCAACTGTGATCTCTAATCAGAAAGGGGAGCAGGCTGTGTTGAGGCGCGTGACTGAGTGATGGATGGTGATAGATGTCTCTGCTGGGAAAGCACTTTATGGGATAGAGTGACATTAGGTTTTCAGAACAGTTGTTCCTGAAACACTTGCTTTTAATTATTTCCAAGTGTTTATATACTTCTGACACTAAATATATATTATCTGTATACATATATAACGCATACTAACCTGTTCATACATGTATATACTAACCTGATATATATACCTGAGAGATATATATGTATTGATCAGGCAGAGAACAGGTTAAAAACTGTCAAGTGCCTGAACTGTAAAGAAACACAACATCATGGCATAGACTCCTTTATTAAGAAAGTCATTAATTCAGTTAAAAAGATGAGCTTAAAAAAAAAACTATAGAAAAATGCAGCTTAGTTTGGCAACTCTAGGCCAGCTTCAACACAGGAGCTTTCCTCTGATTTTAAATACTCACTCAGTCAAACATTAGAGGAGTATTGCAGAGAAACTTTCTGTATCAAATCTTCTGTTGGTAAAATACTGTTTTGTAGTTAAGAGTATAGGAGATGCCAGTTTCAAGAAATTTTTTCATATGACCCTTTCCAGCAAAAGTGGCAATTCCACTTCTGACATAAATTTTCCATACCTAGGCATGAAGGTTTTAGCATTTTTACTCTAAAGAAATATTTTGTTGTAGTCTAAGTTTTTATCTGTGTAAGAAGAGTTATGTCTTAAAACACTCATTTCATTTCAAGGGGTTAGTGAGAGAAGGCAGATAAAACTGTAAATTACAGGAAGGCAAATGCCATGCTCCAGCCTCTTTGATGTTGAATATACTAATACTAAGCACTCTGACTTTTAAAAAGTAATCAATTGTGAATTCAACATAACTGAAGATAATGGATCATGTATTCCTAAACTTTGCATGCATTTTTTAAAAGTAAATGCTTTTTGTAGACTTTGACTTAAAACCTCAACTTGTTGTTGTTGTTGTTTTTCAAGTAAGCCAATGGAAGGGTAATTAATTTGGCTTCTCAACATTTGTTTAGATTTTCCAGTGTTGAAAATTGTCATAGATTTGTTTTGTCACCTCTTACTGATTGGCATGTGTAGAGAAATAAGCTTAAAAAAATCCAAGGTTGGGGGTGCTCAAAGAAATTTGAATTAAAAGTTCTATGAAAATATATCTTAAGTGGAATCTTTACGTGGTAACCTAAGGAATCATAGTGTCGTTTAGAGATCTTAGCAGGTTTTAGAAGGTACTCATCTTTACTTTGGAATACTCACCTTCTGAGTTTGTGAGAGAGAATCCAGCAAAATCTACATCTTATATCTACTATTTCTTGTTTATTCACTTTTATTTGGTCTCTAGAGTGCTTTTTAGACACAATGTGAATATTTTCCAGTTTCCTATTAGGTTAAAAGAAATCGGTAGATGAACAGTTTTGAAAACTTAAGAAAAAAATTGGAGACAATATGAGAAAGACAGAATAGAAAGCAGCCCAGAAGGATGCTTTTTTTTTTTTTTTTTTTTTTTTTTTTACAAAGTAAGCTGTGATTTTATTGTGAAATTCTCATCGATGGAGAATTAACTGAATATTTATCATGTCCATTTCATTTTACAGTAATCTTACCATTTATTCTCTCATTGGTCTCTCAGGTTTCCTTAGCTACTGGTTCTGTTATGCTCTCACCTTTTAATATTATTGGGATGTAGCATTAGGAACTCTAGTCTATGTAACTGGCTAAAACTTTCTAGTATAATTCTCAGAATTTTACTAGAAAGCAACTAGTTTACTAGCAACTTTGGCAACACTTAATGGGTAGTAATTTAATGAACCATTATTTTACTTGACGTATGTTCAAGTTTTTTGTTTCCGTATATAGTTGTGATTATACTCTTCACTTGGTAATGAAGAATTATATTCTTCATGAATAACTGAGAGCGTCCAGGTTTATCTCTAAACAGTGCTTTTCTAACATACTCTCTCAAACCATCACTCTTACAGCATATTCATTGTATTTTTGAAAACTGAGCTTCTGGAGTGAAAGGAGCAGATTAAGACAAAATTTTTTTTGTATATCTTGGTCTGTTTACTTTTGTGGAGAGACATTTACCAACGAGAGGAGACAAGAAGAGTTCCATTTTTTATTGTACCCGAAATTTCAGTATAAATGGATTTCTCTGGAGTGTAGTCCCCCTTTTGTGGCTTGTTGAAATTAGCAGTCCAGAGGACAAGTCTGTTTCTCTCACAGTATGGCACCTTCAGCCCAGAACTACAGGAGGAAGGCTAATACGGATGCCCTCTATGGATAAACAAAGGAAATTCCATTTGTTTATAAACAAATAAAAAGGAACCATTGGGCCTTTTTATGCTTCTCCTTAAATTGCACCTCTGCACTTAACAGCATCCAAAGGGAGACACACTGTGCAGAATGTTTCAGTGTTCTGAGCAGCTCAGAATAACAGAAGGAGAAACCAGAAGCCATATGCCAGCCTAAAGAGAAAGTTCAGAAAAGGGCCCTTGTGTTTTATAAAGTAATTACATCAGAGGTAATGTTTTGCTTAACTTGAACAGCCATGGAAACTAAAGTACACTTAGGAGGGATGGATCCTCATTTCATTGAGAAATGTGTGGTTAGCTCGTTCTCTGTGATATCATCAAGTGGTACATTATTTATTCTTGTAAAGCCTGTGGAATAACTGCCTTTTTCAGTTCCTGACTGTATTATGCAAAGCTCTGAGCTGTAGGAATCAGTATGGAGGAGAGTAGACTTGCACATCAGGAGGTATTATCAGAGAATCTGGTTCTGTGTCTCCCTGTGTTTCAGCTGCGTGATCAGATGAGTGATACCATGCAGGGCTGGTCATTTAATATGTGATGAGTGATGTCCATATCCACTCTCAAAACTGGTCTTTGGCAAACAGTCTCAAAGGGATGAGGTTGCTGTGTTTCTCCAGTGACATTTATAGCACTCGTGTCAATGTGGTGCTTCAGTTTTAGTTACGCCCATCAAGAATTCAGTGTTCCACATTCAGTCAAGTTGGATGCTAAAATTCAAATGGTAGCATCAACAGCTTGGTGAGGAAAATGGCCCCAGAAAGGATAAAAATAATATATATATCCCTAGAAAAAATATCTGTAGTAAAGTTTTCCCATGAAGTCTCAGCAGAAGAAGTGAGATCATATAAAACATGCCCTAAATATTTTCTCTCATATATATTTGAAATTCCAAAGATGATTTATTAACAGTCCTCCTCCTGGGAATATTTTTATTGTTTCAAGTTGAACCTCATGATTGCTTTTCTTCAAGTCCCAACTACCTTGGGTGGCTGGGTTAGTTTCTTAGTGGTACCACACTGCACGGGAACTGGGCACACAGCTCTAAAGCCTTGAGCTGAGACATAAACAAACAAACAAAAAAACCATTTATAAACCTTGTGCCTGAAATAAAAATTGGTTGTTGGTTTTCTCTTATGATATTGTGTTTCTCTAGGTTAAAAGAAATTGCATGCAATGATACCTGTAAGGGTGGGTATTTTCAACATCATTTATCTGTGAACTATTGCAAAAGGGTTGAAAGTTGGGTCAGTGATTCTTAGCTAGAAAATGCAGTGTCTGTAGGGTTTTTCTTTTCCTTCCCTTTCTGTTATCCTTCTCATAGAAACATGCATTAGAAGATTTTTTTTTTTAAATTGCCATCCAGTTTGACTTGATAAGAATTTATGGCAGTGGAGTCGTTTCCAATGACAAAAGAATAAAGGACTAAATTGTCTGTCACCCCTTGAGGCAGTGGTCTCTGCAGGTCAGCGTGGAGGTCGTTGGTTGGGCGTTATAAGGACTGCACTTAGTGGTGAACCTGCCTCTTGCCTGTGCATAAGTAGAGACCTTCATTATAGCATCACTCACTCTATTACTTTATTTAAACATCTTTCAATGCCTTGATATTTATAATATTCTGATAAAATATGCTGGGGCCAAGTAATCAGTAATGGGGCTTAAGCCCAAGAGGGTTTTAGCTGGGAGTTGATGAGGAAAATTCCCTAGAGAAATAGATTTACTGAAAATATGAACCATGTTTCTGGATCTTTTAAAGTTTCAATATTATAGCCATTGAAAATGCATACTGTTTTTTTCACTGAAGAGAGTGTGTTTTGTTAGAGAAACATTAAAACAGCATCTTTTTAAATCAACTAACGAATCCGAGTAATTTGAGGCTAAACCAGTTATTTAAAAAAAAAAAAAAAGAAAGAAACCAGTAGAAACCTGTATTTGTGTAAGTAAATGAGATGCATGATAAGGTATTTGTCAAAAATCAATTATGGTTTCATACAAGCCCTTATGGTGCTTCAAACAAGCCCTTGTGGTGCTGTTCTCTGACTACTGAGGCGGAAATGCACATTTAGAGACATTTCTTAACATTTAAGAAAATCTACTGCACCAAGGTATTTCTTTAAAAAATCCAGTGTGTGTGTTTAGACAAATTTAGTTTAGTGTCCCCCACTCGCGGAAAACATTGAGATACTGCATTGATAAATAAATCCACTTTAAATAGCATTAATGTGTAATCTTGGAAATAAAAATAAATTCTTATCAAATGGCAGTGACGTTCAAACTTCTCACCATGTTCGTTACATTGAGCTGTGTTCATTTCTACGGGGCACTTTGATGGAGGGACGTGCACAATCCATGACGTAAGATTCAGTGGGGACTTTCTCACTGCCTTCTTTTTCCATCTCTTTGCCATGCCTGGGGTACTCAGGTCAGACCTCTGTATAGAGAAGAAAGTTCTATATTGCAGTGTCTGAGGATGCTACTACCTGGTAACACATTAGTGAATCAAAATGCTGATAACAGATTTACACTTTTTCTTTCATTTTGATTGCTAGGATGCTTATATTTTGTTGTCCTTGTTGTTAAATGGTCCTATAGGAAATCTGAAAGAAGACAAAGTATTAGAAATGACATTACTTTGTACCCTTAAAATGATCCCATTGTAGTCTTTTTATCGTCTGGGATGTTTTAACTTAAAGGTTACGTGGCATCATAGTGTTTTTGTAGTTCGTCCAGCTCAGTTTATGTCATCATTAATAAATAGAGGTGCATTTCGGATTCAAGCTCCCAAGGCTCAGCCCTTAAGTAGATTGCTTTCTTTCCCAATTACCTGATTTAATGATAGAGTGAGTGTTATTCTTTTTCAAGAATTGACCAAATAAATATTTTCCCCCACTTCAAAAATGGGATGTTAAGTGACTGTTGGCAGTGGACTTTGCTGGTTATTAGACAGTAAACAGATAATTTGTGAGAGAGCAGGTATTTTCTTTGATTGGCGACCTTGCTGGTTTATGTTTGGGGATTAATAATACATCAGACATTCACACATTAAAAAGAAAGTAGCTGTGAAGGAGGAGGGGTCGAGGATGCAGTTCTGCCACGGGGCTGCTCCAGATGATCCGGGCCTTCCCTGGGAATGGGGGCGGTCAGAGGAGCCGGCACGCTTGCCCAAATATGCACCTGGCTCCACTTCACACGCTTCTTGATTTTCTTATGCTAAAGAAAAAGATAGCAAAGTGTTTATACCAAACAGGCACCCTGTCAGGGGGCAATCTGTGTAAAGTTTCCTGCTGTCAGGTTAATAAATTTTTAAAAAATATCCAAAGGCAGAGGTAGCTGGAGAAAGCTCATAGTAACAGTTGCCATTCTCCAGCAGATGGGTGGATGGGTTTTCTCTTTAACAGCCAACGTGGCTCTGGAATTTTCTCACTTGTTGTCTTCCTAGGTTCTATACTTCACTGGTGTTTTTGTTCAGCTTTCCTTTTATTAAAGCCATTTCAGTCTTACTTTTTAAATGTTTTCCCTTTTAAATTTACAGTATCTTTTCTTTGAAAAGGAAATAAGTGAGCATACTTTGTTTCGAGATGGTATTTTACAGTTGCACATATACCTTATGCTGTGAGTCTGAATGAGGTTCTAAATCTGTCAACACCGGGCTTTTCTTTGGGAATAGCTTCACGTAATGTTTATATTAAAATTCATTCATAAAGGAGTATTTGGGCTTTGGCAATATGGGGGCTTCTGATGAGGTGTGTTTATTAAGCCTGTTGACCTGACTCAATATTTTAAATGGAAACTCCCACCTTCTGCTTCTCAAAGTCAGAAGAAAATGTATCTGAAAAAATGATACAAGTGAACTTATCTACAAAAGAGAAATAGACTCACAGACATAGAAAACAAATTTATGATCACCAAAGGGGATAGCGGGAGGTGGGGGGGAGATAAATTAGGAGCTTGGGACTAACATATGCACACGACTACATATAAAGTAGATAAACAACAAGGACCTACTGTAGAGCACAGGGATCTATGCTCAATATCTTGTAATAACCCATAATGGAAAAGAATCTGAAAAATAATATATGTATGTACATATATATGTACCTGAATCACTTTGCTATACACTTGAAACTAACACAACATTGTAAATTAACTATACTTCAATTAAAAAAAATAACTGATATAAAAAAAAGATAGTCCACCTGAAAAATAGTCAGATTTCATACAAATATGAAACAAGGGCACACTAGTTTGGTGACATCTCACTCTATGTTGTGGCAATATTGTGAGCTATGAAACATGGACTGTCTTTAATGTGAACACAGAGGTCAGGAAAAAATAACACTGAACCACTTTTGGTTGAAGAAAGCTTGTCATTCTCAGAGAAATGGAAGTTAGCTTTTTGGGTAAGTGTTTAGAAATCATTTTGAAAAACTACCTAGTCAAGGCACATAGCTGCTAACTAGCTGCTAACATCCCTTTTTAATTGTTAACTGATACTTTAAAAAAATCCTAGATGTTAGATGAATGTCTGTATTTCATCTGAGGATTTAAAAGAAAATCCATGCTCCAACGTTTTTAGTCAAAGAGCTTTTAAGGTCCTAGAGTGGCAAGAACATACTGGTTTTTATTTTTATTAAAAACTTAGCTACCTGGAACAACATAAGTAATACAGGCTGAGTCCCTTTTATTAGAGGACTGCACTGCCATCAAACCTATTTGAAAATATGAGAAAAAAGATCAGATTACAATTAGAGAAACTAAGTAACATCATTACATAACTAAATACATTACATATACTAAATTCTTAAGAGGTTTGTCCTGCTGAAGACCATTTGAAAATGGGATTCTGTAATGAAACCTGCATTCCTTAAGATGGTGAATAATTAGAATAAGACCTGTTAATTTAGCCTGAGAATGAGGTAGAATATTAAGATATTTTTAGGACACTTATCATGTACCAATGATACCTGACATGAAACAATTCAACAATTTAATGAATGTGTTTGTCCTGCTAGACATTGTTTGGTATTTGTAGTTTTCTGAGCATTTCTTCTTTTGCTGTGAAATAATCGTATTTTCCAGATTGGTGTACTTTCCAAATATCTTGTGTTATTTTCATTTCATCCTATTTATTAATGAGGAAAAAGAACCCAGTTGTGATAAAAGTTTGTGAAAGCCAAGAAACCCGTATTTAAAGATTAGTATTAATACAGTGTTTTAAAATAACAATGCACATTTTCCATTTTCTTATCACTTCCATACTTTATTTTTGTTTTCCTGTATTTTCTTTCTTAGGCACTGTGAATGCACAGTGAATAAATGTAGCACTACCCATGTAAAACATGTGTGTCTACTGTGTGTTCATGTTTTCTCCTGTGTTCATGTGACACTTCAAATTGTCTTGCTAAATTTGTTGTATGAATGTATTTTCTCTATCATAAAATTAAAGAAGTCTAATTTATAATAATAAGCTTTTAGTTCACTCTATCCATACATCACTTAAATATACTTCTCCTGTACCTATGTATATTTTAAAAAATAGTTTCCAGATAAACTTAATAAAATTAATAGCTTGCCAATAAAGGACAACTAGTTATATTATAGTATTGCTTCAGGCATAGTTGGGCTTAATCCAAGTTCCAGTGTCTTCTTTGAAGCTGCTATTCACTGAGCAGAGGAGACAACAGGATTTCTCAGAAATTGTGCAGTTTAATTCAGTAAAGAGATTTGGAGTTTTCTGCACAGTTTGATTTATATGGAATAGATATACATTTTAAAAACATACAAAACTTGCCCATGCTAAAGAAGATGCTAAATTTTGGGAACTTAAATATTTGTCTACTTGTGGGATATGCATACATTACAATATAAACATTTCTTTTTCTTTTTTTAAGTAAAAGGCATTGGTGCAAGAGTTAGTAAGCATAATTTTGGTTACACATTCCTGTAAGAATTCCATGTGCTTAAATATACATTTACATACACACATATCAAGATAGGATGGATGGTTGATATGACTTTAAAAAATCATTTTTGAAACATTTGCTGTTAAAATAGTGTGGTGTAATTAATCTCCTTTTGCAGTTCTTGATGGCCATATATGTGGTGATTTGTCTTTTACTATCAATATGGCAGGATTTATTTAGATAAATTAATGGTTTGGGGTTATTGCACATCACTGTTAAGGTAGAAGAGGAGCTAAAGGATTAATTTGATTTAAAAATGCAAACATTTGAAGCTACTTATTAAAAAGCATGAAAAATCATTATTGCAGAGTGAATTTTTGCCAAAACCAACTGAAGGTAGGAGAAAATAAAAAATCGAATAGAAAAACACATTTTCCTGTATTAAAAAATGTATAGACGCAGAAGTGGTCTATGGGGTGCAATGCCCGTTTACAAACCTGCAATTTTTTTCTTTAGTATATCTAATTTCTTTTAGCGAAATAGAAACATGTTCAAAAGGAAATATCCAGTTTTCAAAATGAGAAGCAGGAAAGGAATATGAAATAAAGCTAACATTTTAATGGCTCCATTTAATTATATTTATATAATGCACTGTTATGTACGTATGGGTAAATGTTCAGAATACGGATCATCTTGATTATGTGGGAAAACTTTCACACACTTTTGGGAAGAAACGTACATCATTGTTTTGGGTGTAGATTGGCTCATCTTATTCTGACTTCTAAAATTAAGGCAAGTTTTATTCTTAAGAGATACCTAAGGAATTGTTCAAATTTTCAGGTATACTGGTCTATTTCTTTGCTTTAGTTTGGGATCTTTACTTCTCCCATTATATTCCACGCTCATACTAATTCCGTAACAATCCAATAGGAATCTGCAGGCAACCGGAAAAGTGTTAAAACTAAGCATCGCTTTAAAAGGGATTAATGTCTACAGCTGCCTGCTTAAAAAAAAAAAAAAAAAAAAGAAAGAGCTGGTCAGATTGGAGATTGCTGATGGCATTGAGATGGTTGTACTAGCCTAGGATGGTAGCTACCCATCTTGGCATCTGTAGTGTATCAATATGTTTTTATAATGATGCAATAATCTGAACCCTGTAACAGTTTATGGTCCTTCTGAGAATTCTTATGGATTCTTAGAGTGACAGAGGTCTGAGAAAAGATCTTGAAAGCTTTCACAAAATCTGGCTCGGTGACAGAAAGCTAGCATGAGTGTGATTTAGCTGCTAAGGAATCCTATTGACTGGGAACATCATTAAACTTTTAAGTTAAAACTAAACCCACAAGGCAAATGGTAGATATGAAGGGTGAAGGGTACCCAAAAGGATGGCAGAAATTAAAAAGTGCTGAAGGATCTGAGATAAAAGGCAAAATTCAGCAAGCTCAATGTTGATCTGCATATCCTACTTAGAAAAAGGATTTTTGTTTGTATACTGTTCTGAGTAGTGCCATGAGCCCTGGAAATTGGCATGAGTGCATTCTGGAATCTATCAGACTTCGTGGTTGCTTTTTAAAATTTTCTCTGGCTATTTTTAGTCCATGATAAATGAGGAACTTGAATTTTGAATCTAGGACCCGTGAGATATAAAACCAGAAGCAGCAGGAAATAACCATGATGAGTAACTTCACATCAGTATATGCCCACAGACACCAATCTACTTAACATTGGTAATACCGCTAATTTCTCTGGGCTTTTTAAAATACACTTCCACAGGAGCTCTCAAAACCCATAAAAGTGTGGCATGTAAAGTAAATTGTTTGTCACTTGCCGACGACCTGCCATATTTATTGTCAGGAGAAATGGACATTCATTGGGAGAGCAGTTGTTAAAGGCCAAACAATTTTTAAAGATGGCAAAGATACGTGAGGGTTTTCCTTTTTCTAACAATGAGCCACCCCTTCAGACATCAAAAGACAAGATAATAAGACACTTCAAGCACAATTCAAGATTATATTCAACATCTAAAGGCTCATCTCTTGTCAGTTTGCATTTACTCTCTCAGCGATGTGATGCTTCTATCATCTTTCTGTCAAGAGGAGTCTGGCAGAAGAGATGAGAGCTCTTATTTCACACACTTAGGGTTTTTTATCAAATAGCCCACACTCGTTCTGATTCAGCCAAAATGGGGGGATAATTTGAAGAAGGTCATGCACAAGCACAAAAACCTCATATTGATTTGTGCGATTAGAAGGCATTAAAATTGCACGTTTCTGTTAGTTGTTGAGATGTTTTGTCAGTTTATTTGGTAATACACTTTTGCAGCCTGGAAAAGAAAGATGACTTACAAATTTCAAATAGATGGCTGAAAGCTAAAATTGTTTCCTTTAATGTGACCATATTTGAACATTTAACAAGTGAACGTAAAAATCATTTAATGCTTTTAGTTTAACAATATTTGAAATTAGCTTATATAATGAAATACTTCATGCAATGTAAAAGCAAAATAGCACAATTGTACCTATCAGAGGAAAGAAGTATATATATGAAATCAGTTTTTAAATACTTTAAAAATTGATTTCATATATTTAATATATAGGTAAAAGGTGATGACATTTTCAATATAAATGTAATTATGAGGTTAGTTTACAACGGTTATCAAATTTTTAACATTTTGTACTCTTTGAAATACAATGCCATTATAGTTGTCATTTTATGCCGTTCTTACTATATGTGCCCTTTTTCAGAGAGGGTACTAAAGAATAAATAAAAGAGTTTAAAAGTTATTATTATTATTCCCTGTCAAAATTCATCACATTTCCTCCTTAGCTCTCTGACAGTCACAAAGCCATACAAAGAAACATTCTAGTTTTATTTTTTGCTGGTGAGTGGGACAGGAGCAGGTCTATAGGAATTAGAAGAACCAGCTTTTCCTCTCAAAATATAACAACTGATGAAAATAAAACCATGATATCCTGGGATCATTTCTATATTGAATCTTTGAAATACTTTTCCTAGGAATATTCATCAACTCTATGTGTCTCCATTTCTTATATTTCTCTTCTTTTCAGTAAGTGTTTTGAAACCGACTTTCTTACTTTTGTGCTACTTTCACATATCAAAACAAAGGAGGTGTACCTATATACCGTGTAATTACGGCACGGTGTAATAGAAATGAAATGCATAATTTGTCCTATTTCTTACATAGGTCTTTTCTATATTATACAGTTTATGCATTTTACATTCAACTGAGTGAATTTATCCACTCAACAAATATTTGTGAGTATCTGTTTTGTGGCAGGAGCTGTCCTCTGAGGACTCAGTGGAGAACACATCAGACAGGATCAATCACCTAGTCGAGCTCACCACTCCACGGGATGCTGAGGTTGGAAAAATGAAGAAGACAGGGTTGCCCCACCCTCAAATAGCCCACAACCAACACTATACAGTGACATTCTCTTTACTTCCTCATGTCCTGGGACTCTTCAGGAAATCTTAATCTTCAGTGTCATGCATTTCAGAAGTTGTTTGTTGGTCATAGCCTAAACATTTAGAAAAACTATGATCTCCAAAAAGTGAGGAGGAAGAGAGGATTATGAAGTGATTTACGGCAGATGACATTCATAAGGTTTTCATTAGTTTGGTGCTCATGATGTAAAACACAAATGCAGTTCTTTAGCAATTGTCTCTTAGTCATGTGCAAAGGGAACATGAAGTGGATTTATCTTTTTCTCTCCTGCCTTTATTCTCCTTCCAAGATTCTTGTTTGTTTATCATACAATAAAATGTAGTGGGGCAAGCTCTGGAGTAGGCTGGTTGGATTTGAGCCTGGCTCTGCTACCTGTCAGCTGGCTGGGCAAGATACATGTTTAAGCCTCAGCTTCCCTGCCTCCAAGTGAGTTACTGATGGTACTTACTTCACAGAAAAGTCGAGGTTGAAATGAGGTGTAGAGCCTCACGTGTAGAGCCCTATTGAGTGCCTGGAACGTAACCAACACCTAACAAATACCAGCCATACTTCACTTTATTAAGAGTTGAAAATGAACTTGCCGTTTTTAGAAAGAATTTGATTAATTTTTAGCAACAGATATCGGAAAACCAACAACCAAAATTCTGAGGTATTTGGAATTAGCCATGCTTCTTCCTAAGGAAGCATCAGCATTCAGGGTTCTCTTGGCCAAAGAAAAATTCTGTGCATCTTTCCTCCTGATGACAACACCCCTTCCTTCTTCAGGAATATTAGTCACTGCTTACTCCCAAGTCCATTCAGGACAGGATTCAGACTTATAAATAGATGACAAGCAGGTTCTAGAGGGGGCAATACTTCATGATCTTTGTCTTGGAGAGCCTTTGGGCAAAGTGGTGAGCAAGGGTGGAGGGACAGTTATGTATCTTACTCTTTTCTAAATTTGAAACATTGGAGTGTGCAAGTCTTTCAAATCATAGAGATTTTTAAAATAATTTTGGCCGTGGGAAGTGATATGAAACCATATGTCTGTGGGCGACAGCCAATGTGTCTCTAACTTGTGGTTCAGTCAGATACCTTAGTTGCGGGCTGCCTTTGGGTGGTGTTCCTCCGAGGTGGACAGCTGTCTCTCTGATGGAATTTGCTAGCTCTCAGACCAAGCACTTACTGCTTTCCACCTTGACCACATTGTTGCCAAAATGAGGAATGTAGCATTGGCCTCCAATTAAATGCTCAGAGATCTTTCAGAGGATGATTCTGTGACCTCATCAAGGTGAACTACACAAAATTTCAGAGGGAGAAACGTCCCATTGAAATCACGTGAAGCTAGGGGAAGAAGCATACAGCAGAAGGATTGTAACCAGGGTTTGAATCACTGCTTTTGACCTACACACAGGGGTATGACCTCTTGTGCCTCTATTTCCTCTTCTGTAACATGAGAGTTAGAATAACAATCCAGTAGGGTGTTAAAGGTTATAGAAAGGAAAGCAAGTAAGGTGCCTGCACATGGGGGTGTTTAATAAATGTGATACCAAGTGTATCTTTCCGATACACTAAGAAGTGACCCTGTAGAGGATGTGGATCAGATATTAATGATCAGATGAGGCAGGGGTTTTGAATGATCAGATCTGCTTACCTAATCTTTCTCCATAAAAGCCAAAACTCAACCTGGAAGTGGAGAGAATAATCTCTGCTCCAGAAATAAAGTGGATTCAATTAGGCTGTGTGTATTCTCTGCCCTCGTGAGGAGCTCTTTTCTGCCTCAAAAGTAAAGCACTTCTCTCCAAGTGTTAGTTATATGTTAGTTATGTGTTGGTGAGGTATTGGAACTTGGCTGCAAGTAGAAGTCCATGGTGTCTTCATACCTTTGGGGATTTTTATAGCCAATGTTTAATTAGGATTTTCTAATCTTCAAGAATGAGCCCTTCATATTTTTTTTAAAAAGGAATAAACCAAAAATAAGTCTACAATCTCAAAAATCTTTCAGTGTAATACCTCTAAGAATTGAACATGCTGTGAATATTTGAGTAGATTAAATTGACATTTGAAGTCATATTTGTGGGGAAATGTGTTATTACCTTTATTAAGGATATTTAGAGAATTTTGGTTGAGATTACTGAAACCTACTTCCTTTTATAGATGCCAAAGTAGTCAGGATCACCAGTGGAGCATCTCTCTGTGTTTGTTGCTGTTGTTACCATGGTGATCCCACATATTTTTAATTATATATTTTTTCATGCCTTATGCATATTTTTCAGAAATTATTGGCACTTCTAAAACCATGTCGTTAACATGTGTCAATTGATGTCGATAAATATACCATGATATTGAAAAATATCAAATCATGCTTTCAGATTGAATTAACGTACATGTTTGTGTTCATATTAAGTAGAAGAGGTAAACCCTCCTTGAAGCCAGCGACAATGATCATCCCCTTCATATATAATGTGTCTATTCGACAGTTTTGACTTTCTTCCCTGCGTGTATAGGATATTCTGCTCCTTGCCTGTACCAGCTTTTATTACCTTGGCCTCTGTGGATTTCTTACTGGGTAAACAAACAGATCTGTTTCCACTTGGCTGTGCCACTGGGTAATGGCAGCATGGAAAGGATACTGTTGGCAAAACTAATACAAGATTTGGCTCTATTGAGGGGTTTATATTGTACAGAGGGAAGAAAACCCACCTCTTCATGCCGTGCCAGGAGTTGGGTACAGATTTATTTACTGAGCATCTCATCCAGCGCTTATGTGCATCTCCCAGGCCATTCCCTTCTGGCCACCGCCCAGAAGATTCTTTCATCAAGCACTGCCCTCTACAGCTGAATCTTTCAACTTTTCATCCTTTAATAAAAAGTTGCATTCTTAATCTGTCCTAACTAAAAGTCAGTGCTTAGGAGAAGAATTGCTTCTTCTATGTAAGACTTGTTTTTTGGTTTTTTTTATACTGATTTCTCTGCTTTTATGTTCCATGGTGGTTCAAAAATCTTTCATTCCTCAAAATCCTCAAGACTTTAATAGTCTTACACACCCCTAGGAATTTGTAGTTTACCTTCTTATTTAAATATTGAAATAGACTTGCTTGCTATTGGGCTTTCTTTAAGGTGATCTGACCCAAGAAAATGGCTATGCTTTTATGCTACCGTTTGAAAGGACATCTTGGTTCTTGGTCTTCTTATCCTTCAGAGATTCATTTTTTCCTATCAGATATGAGCCTTTTAGAGAAAAATCTATGGATTCTATATAGCAGCACATGTTAACTAATATCACTTCATTTCATTTAGGTTAAAGAGGCCAGGTGCAAATAACCATTTACTATCTTGATGTGTTCTCTAAGTTGCTTATAATAAACTCATTGAGGGGTTAATTTATACAAAAACATTTATTGTGTCCCAGTCTGCTGCCCACCCTTTTTTGTGGTCAAAAATATTTGGGCCAAGCATCCTGCTTTCCCACATTACAATGAATCTTGCATTCCCTTGCTTTCTGACTATTCTCTCATTTTTTAACCCCTTTTGCATCCATTTCCAGTGTTCGCCTAGTATTATAATGACTCGTGCATTTGTCTGCCTCCTGTGTTGGGTAGTAAGCCCCCAGAGGACAGGTAATAGATCTTGCATATATTAAGTGCCAGATAAATGTTTTTTGAATCAAACTGATTCTGAATTGGATGTTTCTGGACATCATTCACTCTTGGTAAATACTTACTTGAATATTAAGGGGAAATAGACTCTACCCACAGGAGTCTACTGTTCAACTAAAGTAAGAATGTGTGTGTGTGTGTATTAACAAAAATGAATAGCAAAACAAAGGTAAAAAGTGTTCATGTATTCAACAAATATTTATTGAGCACCTTTGTGCTAGGTGTTGTACTAGGTGCTGAGAAAACAGTGACGAATTAGACAGAATTGAATTTTTTTTCATGGAGTTTACAGATGATAGGAAACTCAGATATTAAACAGCGATGACCCGGAAATTTAGTAATTTACCATTGTGAGAAATGCTCTGCAAGAGAAGTATTGTATGCTATAGGAATGAATAATACGGGGATGTGACTTAGTTTGAAGGTTCAGGTGTGATGGTGGACATCGAGTGGACAATATTTGGATATTACTTTGGCAAATTACACCTCTCCAATTGGACACAGTCTTGGTGGAACTATCAAACAAGATATTCCATCTTCTCCTGGAGAAAGGAATTGTATGTGCCCCAAAGTAGACAGTCAGGTGCGCTTTCCTGGGAATATCATTCATGAACTGGAGAAAGGAATTGTATGTGCCCCAAAGTAGACAGGTGCGCTCTCCTGGGAATATCATTCTTGAACTGAGTGACCCCAGGACTGAAAAACAGCTAGAGCACGTCTAGATGGTGGTGACCCCAGAGACTGTCCCTAGTTTTGAACACCTTGATTCCTGGAAGAGTCTTTGTTATCATCTTTTCAGAGATCTAGAGCAATAGCTTTTTCCTTTGACCCTGTGAGCTACCCCCCGAGCCACGACAAGGGCTTTTCTCTCCCTTTCTCTATTTTGCGTAAGTAAGGACCTAGAGATTATCATACTAAGTGAAGTAAGTCAGACAGAGAAAGACAGATATCATAATGATATCACTTATATGTGGACTCTAAAAAAACGGTACAAATGAAATTATCTGAACAGAAATAGACTCACAGACATAGAAAACAAATTTATGGTTACCAAAGAGGAAAGGGAGGAAGGGAGAAATTAGGAGTTCAGGATTAAATTATACACATGACTATATATGGAGTAGATAACAACAAGGACCTACTGAATAGCACAGGGAGCTATACTCAATATCTTGTAATAACCTATAATGGAAAAGAATCTAAAAAAGAAAATATGTATACATATATTTTCTTTCTAAATATATATGAATAATCTTTCTCTCTATATATAAAAATCACTTTGCTGAACTGAATCAATGAATCACTTTGCTGTACACCTCAAACTAACACAACATTGTAAGTCAGCTGTATTTCAATAAAAATTAAAAAAAAAGACTAAGTTCATGTTACCTGCAACTGAAGAACTCTTATGCTGGTTCTGCTCATGATCTCCAGAGCTGCATTTAGAGAAGACATTTTTCTAAAATTGATATCTCAAAGTTAGAACAGAGAAGCCATTCCTTGGGCAAACAGCATGGGCAAAGGATCAGAGTGAGAGAGTGTTGTTCAGCTACAACTTTATAGGATGGGAGTAAAGAATTAGGTGTTCCTGGTCGAGGAAGGGGTGGGGCCAGGTGACCCTTCATCACAGAGACTGAAATCTGCCCTCGGAATTAGCAAAGCTGGCAGATCTTGAGGGAAACTGTGCAGGCTAACGTTCTACAGCTGCCTTCCATTCCTCCTGCCTAGTCTGGGACCCAGTCAGAGCACCCACCACCAGCCCTAAGTGTCTTCTACTAAATTTTGATTTAAAGTACCACTGATTCTTTTTTTTTTTTAAACATCTTTATTGGAGTATAATTGCTTTACAATGGTGTGTTAGTTTCTGCTTAATAACAAAGTAAATCAGCTATACATATACATATATCCCCATATCTCCTCCCTCTTGTGTCTCCCTCCCACCCTCCCTGTCCCACCCCTCTAGGTGGTCACAAAGCACCAAGCTGATCTCCCTGTGCTATGCAGCTGCTTCCCACTAGCTATCTATTTTACATTTGGTAGTGTATATATGTCCATGCCACTCTCTCACTTCGACCCAGCTTACCCTTCCCCCTCCCCGTCTCCTCAAGTCCATTCTCTATGTCTGCGTCATTATTCCTGTCCTGCCCCTAGGTTCTTCAGAACCTTTTTTTTTTTTTTTAGATTCCACATATATGTGTTAGCATATGGTATTTGTTTTTCTCTTTCTGACTTACTTCACTCTGTATGACAGACTCTAGGTCCATCCACCTCACTACAAGTAACTCAATTTTGTTTCATTTTACGGCCGAGTAATATTCCATTGTATATATGTGCCACATCTTCTTTATCCATTCATCTGTTGATGGACATAAAGTACCACTGATTCTTAAAGTACACATACTCTAGTTACAATGATACGGTTGTTCTCATTATCTATTGCTGCATTACAACCCACGTCAAAACCTAGTGGCTTAAACAATAACATTTGTTTTGCTCCCAGATCTTCAATTTGGTAAGGGATTGGTAGAGGCAGTGCATTTCTCTTCCACATGGTTTCCACTGAGGCAGTTAAAAGGCTGGGGGTTGGAATCGTCTGATGGCTTGTTTTTTCACATGTCTGGTGGTTGATGCTGACTGTTGACTGGGACCTTTTCAAGGGCTGTTGACTGGAATACCTACGTGTTTCTCCATGTGACCTGGGCTCCATGTGACCTGGGCTTCCTCACAGTATGGTGGTTGAGTTCCAAGGGCAAGCAATGAAAGAGAGAGAGAGAGAGAGAGAGAGAGAGAGAGAGAGAGACACCAGGTGGAATCTGACTTTCATAAACTAGAGTTTTCTAACCTGTCCTTGGAAGTCAACAGCATTACTTCCACCACTTTCTGTTCATTAAAATTGAGTCATTAAGGTTTTCTCATATTTAAGAAGAGGGGAATTAAGCTCTACTTTTTTTTTTTTTTTTTTTTTTGCGGTACGCGGGCCTCTCACTGTTGTGGCCACTCCCGTTGCAGAGCACAGGCTCCGGACGCGCAGGCTCAGCGGCCACGGCTCACGGGCCCAGCCGCTCCGCGTAAGCTCTACTTTTTTGATAAGAAGAGTGTCAACAAATTTGTGGACAAGTTACAAAACCACCACAAAGGCAATATTATTTCTGCACATCTATTTTTTTTCTCTCTGATAAGTTAAAATAAATAAATGCATTTTGGAGGCACTGTCCTCTTACTTAGTGAACAAATATTCCTAATGAATCAAAAGACCTTGTTTGAGGCAAGGTTAAACAGGGGGTAACTTAACCATTTAATGAGCATAGCTCAATATCTTCTAGATATTTGTGTGTTTATTCCTACTGAAACTTACCTTACTTTTATCACTTTCATTTTTCTCATAGAGACTTAGAGGTTTAGTTTAGATTTTGGAAACTGGATCTTTATAAACATGAAAAAAATAAAGGAAGTCTCATCTTAGGGTGTCAGGGGCAGATGGAAGATAGAATCTGGAAGACCACTATGTCCACACTTATGACAGACCATTGGTTATAGCAAATGAAAATAGATTTCCCAAACCTAACGTATTAAGTTCAATACATTTCTCTTTGGTAATAACAGACAGAAATTTCAGTTACAGTAAGCCATTTCTGAGCCTTTATGTCTACCACTAGACATTCTAAAGAAGGATGAGCTGGTGAAAGAAAGTTGGTATGTTTGAAGTCATTTCATGTAACTGTTGTCATTTATAAGAAAATCGTCTGTACCACAATATTCTAAACACATTTAAAAATTAAATAAATTCTACATTTGAGGGGTTTTACCTCAATTTTTTCTGGTTATGTCTAGTATACTTCCTCTTCAGGCATCTTGAATTCTTATAAAAGTTGATTCCACATTTTCTACTGTCTCATAATTTCTATAAAAAAGGGTCATCAGAAGCAAGAATGAGTATTCTGTGCTTTAGACAGATGGAGATATAAATGAAGCATAAGGTTCTTTCTGATTCTGTTGAGGAAATTGAGGGAGCAAGAAAATACACTGAAACTCTATTCGCTGCGGTTATTTTACGTATGGACTCAGCAAATTAAAATGTGCACAACTACTGTATATTGTTTGAATGGTGGCCAGACCAAGAGGTTTTTAGTAACTGAAGAAGTCATGAACTGAATTCCAAATTCTTTTCAGTATTATAAGAATTCTATCCCAGAATCTTGTTTTCCTTGGATCAATACCCTCCAGCCCTCCTTTCCCCCACGGAATACGTGAGAAGCCAAGATAGAACTCTGCTGGTTGCCAGCCTTCACACACGGGGCTGTCAGTGAAGGCACCTGGATGGCAAGGGGGAGTAGGGTACCATGGGAAAATGAGCTTGGTGCTTGTAACCATTCTCTGTAGGTTGTGGCATGTGGCGCAAATATGCAGTAGGAGATACTGGTTTACAGAACTCCTTACAAAAACACTTCCTTTAAATCCAGTTAAAAGAACTTAATGATAAAGTAGATTTCCAGGTGTGTCTACAAGCTAAACCTCTGCTACTCCCAGGCTTTCTTTAGTAGTGACAATGATGGCTGTATAAGTTAGCATTTTCAAAGTATTTCTCCTTGCAGAAATTCCAGGTAGGTGTTTATCAGGATTTGGCTGATAGACTTCAAGAAATACAGCACTTATATGGTTATGAGCATTTTTTCTCCACTACTTAGAGCCTTACAGTGGCTTCCTATTGAACTCAAGTAAATTTCAAACTCCCCTAACATGGCTTCCATGTTCCAGAGGATATACCCCATGTTTACCTGCAGGTAATCTATAATAATGCTGAAATAAAATGCTGTTGTAGTCTGCTTTTTCCTTATTTACCTTGTGTGTATGGGGACTATATATAGTAAACATTTTTCTATGCAAACAAACATTTGTAATTCTGTTTTATTATTTTGTATTTATTTACTTTTAAAATAAATTTATTTATTTTATTTATTTATTTTTGGCTGTGTTGGGTCTTCATTGCTGCGTGCAGGCTTTCTCTAGTTGCGGTGAGCAGAGGCTACTCTTCATTGCAGCGTGCGGGATTCTCAGTACAGTGGCTTCTCTTATTGCAGAGCACAGACTCTAGGCACGCGGACTTCAATAGTTGTGGTGCACGGGCTCAGTAGTTGTGGCTTGCGGGCTCTAGAGTGCAGGCTCAGTAGTTACGGCGCACGGGCTTAGTTGCTCCACGGCATGTGGGATCTTTCTGGAAAAGGGCTTGAACCTGTGTTCCCTGCATTGGCAGGCAGATTCTTAACCACTGAGCCACCAAGGAAGTCCTGTTTTATTTTTTAATTTTTAAATTTTTTAGCCGTGTCACACAGGATGTGGAATCTTATAGTTCCCCAACCAGGGATTGAACCTGCACCCCCTGCATTGGAAGCGTGGAGTCTTAACCACTGGACTGCCAGGGAAGTCCAACAAACTTTTTTTTTTTTCTTTTTAAAGAAGATGTTGGGGGTAGGAGTTTATTAATTAATTAATTTATTTTTTCTGTGTTGGGTCTCCGTTTCTGTGTGAGGGCTTTCTCTAGTTGTGGCAAGCGGGGGCCACTCTTCATCGCGGTGCGTGGGCCTCTCACTATCGCGGCCTCTCTTGTTGCGGAGCACAGGCTCCAGACACGCAGGCTCAGTAGTTGTGGCTCACGGGCCTAGTTGCTCTGCGGCATGTGGATCCTCCCAGACCAGGGCTCGAACCCGTGTCCCCTGCACTGGCGGGCAGATTCTCAACCACTGCGCCACCAGGGAAGCCCCCAACAAACATTTTTATAGCAATACCTTAAATGGCTTTGAGGTATTTTATCATATGTGTGTGCCATCATCTATTGCTGGACAGATAGATTCCAATTTTTTAAATTGAATACTTTTGTAGATAAGATTTTGTTTACATCTTTAATCATTTCCTTAGGATAATTTAATATTATTAATTTATTAAGTAGAATTACTAGACTAAGAGGTGTGCATATTTTAAGGCTCTCCAGAAAGGATATACAAATTTTTATATCTATGAACAGTATTTGAGACTGTCATTTTCTGATTCCTTAAATAAACCTGATTTTTATCTTTGTCTTGGATAATTTGAAAGGTGAGAAATGATATCTTTTTTACTTTACATTTCTTTGATTACTAATCCAGCTTAAATCTTCTTTTTGTTATTTTTGGTTATTGGTAATTCCTCTGTGAATTGCCTGGTCTTGACTACTTCTGGGGAATCCATCATTTTTGTTATTGCTTTTTGTGAGCTCTTTATATAAAAAGACATCAGTATTAAATTTCCCATATTTATAAACTTCCATAGACTTTGCTAGATAGAGCAAATCAAACATGTTAAAAGTATGATGGGAAAATGTTTTCTTTTGAGTTGGCTGGTTATCTAAGGACCAACAATCGTTTATACATGGCAGAATAATATAGTAGCTATTTTCATCAGGATCCTGGCAGGAAAGAGATGGCAGGGTCAAGTTAGGTAACCTGGGGCAAGTTTAGTAATGGTACTACTTAATAAAAGTTTGGATAGAATGTAGAGAAATACAAAGGCTAGTAGAAATGTACTCAGAAATGTACTTAGTAACACATGCCCTGATCACTCTTGGACCCTTGGACCTCCTCACCCTTGGACCAATACTCTGTCCCTTTCCTGAAAGGATAACGTTACCCTGAAAGGGTGAAGGAAAGGACAGATACAACAACCCTGAAAGAGAGTGTTATTTGGAAAGGACCACCTCTGTTGGGGGATGCAGCCGTTCCAAGACCCCACAAGGGAGGCAAGGTACTAAATATCCCAATTTTATTCTCTTCCCTCCCTGCATTGACAACACCCAACTGGAAACCAGACGGAAAGAAAGATTTTGATGTAGTCCATGTAGGGCAGCCTCTCAGAGCACCAAGCGAGATCAAAAGAGTAGAGTATAATCTGTAGGGACAGATGGTTTCAGCACAATGGAATATGACTGTGATTCTGGAACTGGTCTCAAGGAGGCTCAGTTCCCCAGATTTGCCACTTAGCTGTTCTGTAACATTTGTGACCCTCATCTGTAACATGAGGATCGCCATAGTCCCTGCCTCAGGTGGTGATTGTGATAGTTGAAGAAGTTAAAGCACTTGGTATCATCTTGGCATGTAGTGTATATAGTGTATACGTGGTTGAGGGTCTGAGGAACCTGAGATGCTTCCTTTGGTTGTTTTCTTAAAGTCTCTTTCCCTTTTCCCCCTCCTTTAATAATCCTCACTTCTATCCTAGCCTGGTTGCTGGTTGAGATTTGGCTGGGCATCTGGAGTGTAAGTCATCAGGGGCCAACCCTATTCGGTTTCTCAGCCTTCAGCTGGATAGTTCATGGCAGTGGGCGCCCACCATCCAGACAGAGCGGCATATCAACCTGTTGATCCTCTGACAACTGATCCAGGGGAAGCTCTGGGTACCCTGTGCCATGTCCCCAGATATATTATCATATTCTTCCAGCCTAGGCACTTTCCAGCTGTGGTACACTGAGGAAATCTTTCCTGGAGATGCTTTCACTTGCTTAGAGAAATTATGAAATAAAATAAATATGTCCCCCCAAATGAATTTTTTTCTTATTCTCACAATAACCATATGAGGTGAGTCTTTAGCAGCTATCCACAGACTTTTGTTTCAATGTTTGCTTTCTAGATAAAAATAAAACAAAATCATCAACCCCCAAAAATCTATAAGCGGAGAGGTTTCTGTATTGAATATTCATGAACACATAGAGTTGTATGTACTCTTCAGATCTTCTAGGCAGTAATTTGCAACAAAAAGTGTATCTTCTTTTGAACGATTAGTAGAAGAACTTCACAATCAAAACTAGAAGAAAATTTGAAGAATACAATTATATGCAAAAATTACTGCCTGGGAGCTTTTAGTTTTTGTGTGTGTTTGGTTTCCTGATTTTACTGTTGCTTATTACTTTCTGAATGAAGTGACAGTAATTCTATATACAATTACTAGCATTTTAATACTCACTAAGAGGTGTGAAATTGTCACATTTGTGTTTATTGGTGTTAATCCAGGGCATTAATAGCTGGCCTTATTTTGGTATTGGAAAGGAATAAATTCTGCCTGATGAATATGAACAAAATGTGACCATGGATGTGATGAGACATTCTCTCCATCTGCTCAGAAGCAACCTGAGTTCTTATGGATGAGCTTCCAATATTTTCAGAGGATTGGTAAAAAGAATTGTTAAGTTGGGTAGAGTAATCTATACTGTATTTTAATGACTTAGAATAAATATTAGACACATAGTTCTGGCACATCTGTTACACAGTAGGAAATATAAATCATATGGGTGGCATTACTAATTAAGTTATTTTTAGCTTTAAAATTTAATAATGTTTCCAATTTGAGTCCAATGATTTCAGAACTCAGAAAGAAGTGTAGTAGATCAAGGTAGGCTTTGAAAAATTGAGTATCTGTCCAGATCTGTCTCTAGTGGTGTATTGGAGCCAGCTCATGCTGGTCTGTGAGAGACAACTGTTATATTTTCAGGAATTTTGTGAGCCAGTTGTTAAACAGCCACTGTTAAGAATTAAATTATATAATCCTATAAGTATATAAATTATAATAAAGAACAAAGATAATACATACTCAAAACTTATTACTTCCTAAATATTTTGCTACACTTTTTAAATTACGTTCTTGGGGTTATTTATATCTATCTGCCTGGTGGAAATACTATATGATGATATAGTGTATCTTTTCCAAACTCTGCATTCAGTGACATCGTGTTGAAACTGGAGAGAGTATTTATTCTGGAGAGAGTATTTATACCACAGAGTCAGCAGATGCTAAAAGTCAGGATTTCATTTATTGTCTTGTTGACTGTCTAGACATGAGAAAGTGATTTTAAGTATAATGTAGATTAAACTTAAAAGTGTGTTGTCTCTATAGGTGTTATATTGTGAATAGTGCAAAGAAATGAAGAAATACTCTTCCAATATTCAAAAAATATTATATGATTCTACAAGGAAATCACTATGTCATTGACAAACAGGTAAAGTTCTGACCTGCATCTTCATTATTTCACTTTCATCTTACTTGTTAACATAAATGAAAATATCAACCAACATTTAGTCAGCATGTTTGTCAATGGCATGAATGAGTTTTTGGTGAAACAGAGAGTACTGGAACATGTATTTGTAGTCTGATTTTGTAACACCATTTTTAGTAATGGAAACTCACAGTAGACTTTGTGAGAAATAGTAAATCACAGTTACAGGTTTACAGAATTTTGAATAAATAGTTTTGCATATTTTGTTCTACATATTTGTAAGCCGTGTTACAGTTCTTTCTGTGTATAATAAATGTATGTATGCATATATTTGCATACTTTTTTTCCCCAGAGAGCTGGTCATTAAGCTTTTACCAGCACACAGTTGATTGGATATTATTAGTTCTAAAAACAAGTCTGAAAAACTCTGCATCTTGGTTCCCAACATATTAGCTTTAGGTGTGTGGGGACCCACAAAGAGGTTAAGAGGTTTTATGAAGAACCATCAGAAGCATCATGAAGACTTTTAGAAAGGATTACTGTAGTAGTATTTTGTATTCAATACCAATTTATTATTTTTTTTCTTAAGAGAAGAAGCTGTTTATAAATTACTCGTAGTACTTAGATTTCTCTGGATAGTAAAATTAAAGTGAAATTATAGCAAGTTTAGACCAATATAGCCTTCTACCCAATCATTTAGTGTTTTAGGTTAATGTTTCTCTGCACAAGGAAGTTAAGAAATATTAAAATCATGGATGTTACCTATTAGATTCCATAGCTGCATTATAGTCATATATACTTAAATAGATTAGATATAGGTACAGATTTAAACATAGATGTATAGGTATATGTAAATAGACCAAAATGACATACATGGTATGCTCTTAAAATGAAGAACAGTCCGTTTTAGATGCCACCCTGTTTAGAAAGTGAAGGACCGTAGCATGTTCAGGTGAGAGTGCCCTGGAAGAGAAAAGGATTCACAATCACATCACACAAGGACTGAATAATGAAAGAAAAGTCAACCTACAGTAATGAAAACTTAGAAGGCCATGGGAGAGGTCTGCACATATCAGAAGGTTTTTTTTAAAAGGTTGGAGAAAGACTGGGCTTATTCTGGGTGGTTTCAGAAGGTTTAACAAATCCCAGTGGATTTGTAGGGAGGTGGATTTGGCACAGTGTAAGAAGAATTATCTAATAACAAGAACTGTCCAAAATTAAAATGTGTCTCCTAAAGAGGTGGTGATGTCCTTATCATTAGAAGTCCCCAAGCAGAGCTGAGGGTGGTTATAGATGGGATTCAGATGACCTTTGTGGTCACCTTTCCAATTCTGCAATTCTGTGAGTCACCTGACTTCTCATTTGTGTATTAAACCCAAAGCGGGAGCCAGTCCTTGCAGCTGTGCTGGCTCATTTGAAAACTGGCTGAACATGTTGGTTCAGAAAGTTAAAAATTGACATTAGTCTTTCAAATGTGATAGGTGAAGTATACGTGTGATCATATACGACTTTTAAGTAAATGAATTCCGGTAAAATCACACTGGAAAAAAATCCCTCTACAAAGATGTATTCTCTATAACAAAAATGTTTCTGTGTATTGGAGATAGTACATAGCACATAAGCCTTGTCATCTGTTAATAGTAGATGACATATTGTATGCTTATATGATGTCCTATGCTTGATAACAGATTCCTTCTTTGCCCATTCATTTCTCAATACAGTTATTTTACAGCTAAAAAAATGGGCAGGGCAGAGAAGAAACAGTCAAAAATAATGTTTAAACTGAGTTGCCACTGCTATTTCAAGTTATTTCAATAAGTATCCACATGGAATTGCATAGGGCATGAGAATTGGGTGGTTTTCTTCTACTTTTAAAATACATTATACCCTCCAGCGGCCAATCATCCCCCCAAATCAGTGTTTTACTTGAAAAAGTTCATAGATCAAATGAACAGAAATGAATCTTGACTGGCACTCTGGAATATTAATTATATTTGTCATGTAGCTATATAATAACTAGATATTGAAAAGATCTGTGTTGAATAGCAATGCTAATCAAAATTCTAAAGTTCCTCTTCCCCAGAGAAAAGATACTGCCATCTTAATCTATTATGGATTAGATGTTTATATTTTTAATCCCCTAATTAACTATTCTTGATATTACAAGACAGTTGAAATTTTTAAATTTTGATTTTATTCTTACAGGGAAAAAAATTATTTCCAGGGATCAGAAAACTCACATGAATATCCTAGTTTTATCCTTGAGCCAGTTTGGGATATAAATTACAAAGAAACACAAGAAATAAAAAGAAACATGGGGAAAACTTTTGAAGTATATAATTGTCTTGAATTTAAATTTGGGAACGTGTCTCTTGGTACCCATTTTACAAAACTTATATCACCATGGTTTGCAAAACAATGAAAGCAGAGAGAATGTGCTCTTGGTTTAGTTTCAATTTAATTTAATTTTTTAAGCATCAGGAATAGAAAAGAGACACAACTTTAAGTGAAATGAATAGGTAACATTTGCTAGAATTAAAAAAAGACACCACCAAATAATCTTTCCCTGGGCTAAGAGTTGCTGTCTCAGAGGTTCATGGCTGCATCAGCCCAGGCTACTCTTTGAGGCAGCCCATTAAGGGGAAAATTTAGCTCATGTTTTCTCCTCAATCAGAATAAAAAGGGAGGAGAATATTCAAGGAGAGAATAGAAGATTTTTCTTAAAGTTATAGAAAGGAAACAAGAGCTTAAGTGAGTCAAGATAAAATGACCTGGCTACTTCCCCAGTCAACTCACAAATGAGGTAGAAATTGAGGGCAAACTGGCTGTGATATTATTGCATCTCTCATCCTAGATTTGTTTCTTTTCATTGCAAATTTGCTATTCAGGGACTGGACCTTAGAAACAGTTCATCTCTACTTTCTATAACCTAAGGAAGTGCCTCATTTCAATAAAATCCACCCTAGATCAAAATCATCTGTGAAATAAGCTTATAATGGAGATTCACCAAAACACGTTTGCGTCCAGCATGGTGCATCATGGTTGGTCACAGGCTGACTGAAGGTGACCAAGTGTAGAGAATGGAGCACAAGCACCCATTATTAGGAAAAAAAATTCCAGGAAAATGTCCCTCTGGCTCGGTCCCCAGAATACTTTTGATATATAGTGGTCAGTGGATTGTACGTCTTAAGAAAAAGTTTAATAAAATGCTAATTTGGGGTCCACCAGGATGCTAGACTATAAGTTCTACAGAAAATGCATGAATGCCTCAGTATGTAGGTAAACATATATTGAATATGGACATGAAATTGCATAGAAAAATGCCTCTCTCTCTCTCTCTCTCTCTCTCTCTCTCACACACACACACACACACACACACAAATAAACATTACAGAGGAAGTGATTGGGTGAAGCCAAATTTCTTTGTCACTTTTGTCATCATGAACAGCCAAGTGATGGTGATCGTGGCGGTGGTCATGATTATCACCTTTCATCTGATAGTAAAAATCTTATCCGTCTTAGAGTGATTTAAATAAGAGGTAAGCTCATTAATCTATTCTGAAGGGTTAGAATGAATATTTGACTGTAGGAATTTAGCATGTACCCTTCATGGGTCAATGGATAGGTGAGTCTTAAAGCCTCTTTAGGTGGAGATTATTCTAATAGAAACTTCCTCCAGACCCCTGCCTTTCAAAGGCCCAAAGCAATATTCCGTATTTCTTAGAAGAAATAAGGTCAAATGTGGGGAAAGTGCAGATAAACAGTATCATTCACATGGAAATAATCACCTCAAGTTACCAAAAAGATGATTTTTTTGGAAAAAAAAGGAGATAGAACTGATTTTTGATGGTATTAAAGGCAAGGAATTTCATTAAAAAATGTTGTTGGCAAGATGCCGAAGTACAGTTTTTATGCTATTAAAATGAAGTTATTAAACCTTACAGCAAATGAAGATTATTGTCCTTTAATGTTTAATAATAATTTTTTTTGTGCCATGAATGCTGTGCTGCTAATTGGAGAAATTCCCAATGTATCTTAGCTGAAGAGGAATTTTAAATTTTATAGAAGATATGTAACAAATTACTTAAATACTTATTATGTGAATACATATGCAGATAGCTAGGTAGATAGACGTGTGTATATTTGTATTTGAGTTATATGCCTGTACTCCTTTGATGTACCCAGGTATAAATTATAGCGATTTAGGTGGCTAAAATACGTGACATATTAGTAGTTAAAATACATGTAATTAACAGTTTATGTTCCCTGTTGTGAAAAGAGAGAAGAGATACCCCCAGTATCAGGTAGACATGGAAAGCAAACCTTCAGGATTGTTGGCCTTACTCTTCATTCACAGACAAGAACTATGAGACCAGATTGGATCTCATGACTGTGCAGCCACCGAGGGGAAGCCAGACCCAACCGAGGTCCCCTGACTTTCTGTCCAACATTTTTCAGATCTTAGCTATTATGTGGTGAGGTGTCAGGAGGTGTGATAAGACACCCTATCTTTCTTCTTGATAAACTTCAACTTCTTTTCATCCTCTTATTAAATCTCAGCTTTCCTCGAAACCTTCAAAGCTTTTTCAATGTGTCTTCAATTTACGTTTCTTTTCATTCCTCCTCCGCTCCTTGTTTTCCAATATTTGGGGCTCCAAAGAGGCAGCACCAGTTAGAAGTCTCTCCCTGCACCTCTGTAGAGTCTGCTCCTCCACCTCCCACCGAGATTTCGCGTCTGTAACAGCTAGACCAGGGCTTGCTTAATCCACATGGAAATCTTAGAAGTGAGAGGGAAAAACTTTTCTGTGTTTACCGAGACAGAAATCAAGTTGTGTTTTGAGGAAATGTAGTTGTTGATCAAGTTGAAGCTCCCTGAACTCAGGTGTCAGGCTTGTTTTCCAAATGCCACCATTTTTTTTTTAAATTGAAGTATAGTTGCTTTACAATGTTGTGTTAGTTTCAGGTGTACAGCAAAGTGATTCAGTTATACATATATATATATTTTTTCAGATTCTTTTCCCTTATAGTTTATTACAAAATACTGAGTATAGTTCCCTCTGCTATACAGTAGGTTCTTGCTGGTTATCTATTTTACATGCAGTAGTGTGTTTATGTTAATCCCAAACTCCTCACTTATTCCTCCCCCACTTTTCCCCAGCGGTAACCATAAGTTAGTTTTCTAAGTCTGTGAGTCTGTTTCTGTTTTGTAAATAAGTTCATTTGTACCATATTTTTAGATTCCACATAAAAGCGATATCATATGATATTTGTCTTTCTCTGTCTGGCTTACTTCACTAAGTATGATAATCTGTAGGTCCATCCATGTTGCTGCAAATGGCACTATTTCATTCTTTCTTATGGCTGAGTAATAGTCCATTGTATATATATATATACCACATCTTCAGATGCCACAATTTTTAACATGGAGAAGAATGAGAGCATGTGGCAAAAGTATTGAATAAATGAAGAAAGATCTCTTTTCTAAAAAGGTACCTTCTCTTTGTATAATGTAGGTATGTAGCTCTAGCAGTAGTTGTCCTTACCTGGATTATGGAAGCATTTATTTGATTATAGGCCAAATTCAACTCTGAGCACTTGTTCCCCTTTACATATGAGAAAGTAAGAGATTGTTCTGAGGTTAAGTAACTCGTTCACTGTCTTACAGTGAATTGGGGCACATCTACTCAGCAGATCTGCACCTGGGTATTATCTTTGTTACTGAGACACTCAGAGGTAGCTCTAGTTCAATGTGGGAAGCGAGTTATTATTATCATTATTGCTATCATTTTATTTATTGAGCATTTATTGTTTACTGAGCATTTATGAGGTGCCAGGCACTTTGCTAAGCACTTTATGTATATAACCTCATTTAATACCGTGACTCTTTGAAGTGGATGTCATCCCTGTTTTGCAGATGAGAAAATGAAAAGATGGGCTGTTTAATATTACACAACCCGTAAATGAGAACAGAACCTGCTGTGCAGTTAAATTCCAGAGGGCCATAACTGGTGCATCTCTTGCTGATATAATGGCCAGGAGGAATCAGAAACCTAAGTTAGGAAGGCTCAATGAGAACAAGCTATCAGGTCTGCCAAGGAAGCAAAAAGGCTATGCAAGCATCTAAAAAGACGGCAATGGCTGCTGCAAAGGTTCCCACAAAGGCAGCCCCTAAGCAAAGATTGTGAGGCCTGTGAAGGTTTCTGCTTCCCAAATTGGTGGAAAACACTAAGTTGGCAGATTGGATTTTTAAAATAAAGATCTGAGTATAACTAAAAAACTGAAAACCAAAAAATGAAACAAAACAAACAAATAAACAAAACCAATAAATGAGGAAAGTAGCATTTGAACCCAGGTCCCTCTAGTCCCCAAAGCCCTTCTCTTAGCCACTAAACTGCTGGTCTGAATAAGCACTCTAACTGGATGTTTGGTGCTTTTCACTCTCCACAGCCCTAAGCCCTTCTCTTTTTCCAGAACATCTTTACCTCTTCCCTCCAGTGTCAGGTACCTTGATAATCTCCCTCCAAGTAAAAATCTTCAGATTTTTCATTTACACCCATATTTTTATATGACACCTCCTAAGAATATTTGCACATCAAGGAGAAAAAGTCTTAGGCCCCCCCCAAAAAATTAACAACTAGAAATAGAATTTTAGGAAGGAGTTGTAGAGGTCCAGGGGTGAATTAAGCTCCATTCTGATTTCTCTGAAATGACATTAGGCTGTGGTTACCTTCTTATTTGTATGTTGAACTTGAGAAAACTCCCTTTTTGAAGTGAATTACTGCCAGGAGGCCCATATATTCAGTCACATATCAATTTTGTGCATTTTGAAAGATAGGCTTGTTTCAAGAGAATTCAGCAGTGTGTACCCAGAAAATTACTTAATAACAAATAAACTATTACTTCACTTGTTATATAATAAATTCTTATGATAATAAATCTGTGTAGTTGCTGAAAGATTGAGCTTGGGGTGTGGAGCAGCAGAGAAGTAAACATAAATGACTTACAAGGAAGGACAAACTTGAGTTACCAAATTATCCTCCCCAGGAAACCAAGTCCTAAATTGATACCCCCCCAGGGGAGAGATTAAACAAACAAACAAACAAAAGCAAATAAAAACACCATAGCAGACTTTTGGTTAAACACAGGAGATTGAACACATGCATTTCTCTCTACTCACAACCCAAACACAATAATCATAACCACAAAGGATTTTTAAAAGGTATAAAGAGGAGCAGGGAAGAGATGGTCCTGAACAGGATATGTCAACAAGCTTTTAGAAGAGGGGAAATGGATGAGTAATAACTGATGTAACTGAATAGAGAGAGGTGAGCCCTTGCTGCCCACAGGAGGGCAGCCAGTCCACACACCAGAGCTCCTGGTCCTCTCCGGAACTGGGGATACCTAGTCTGTCTGCACAGGTTGTGTCAGGGAAACAAGAGGATTGGTTGAAATCTTATAAAGAGCAGTTAGAGCTCCAAGACCTTTTCTGCATCCCCATTAGAAGGTGCGTGATTCTCCCTGACCCAATGGAGACAGCACTCTCTGGGGAAACTGAAACAGAGAGGTTCCAGTGTCAGGGACACCCAGACCAACAAGGGGGCAACCCAGAGGTCTGAAGACAAAGGCAAAGACGCAGTGCCTTTGCCGAGACGTACAGAAGTTGGACACTCGATTCCCATTCCCTGCTCAGCCCCTAGAACACTGGTGGTTTGTCTTACCCCCTTATACCACCATCACCACCACCACATTCTCCCTCAAACAGAAAATTAGAGGAATCTTCTCTAGAGAAATGGTATGGTCCAGTGGAAGAGACCCACATTGAGTGTTCCTCAGCAAATGACTGATTCTCAAGCCTAATAAGTCATAAGTCGATAAAATCCACCAATGTATAGAAGGTCCAATCAGAGTTTTATTGCCCTACTTTTGAATAACTACTGATACCCAAGGATTACCTACTATTTGAGGAAAACCTACAATATGAAAGACAGATAATAAAGAAATAGGCTTTGGAGGAGGAACTCTGGAAAAATAGAAGCAATGCACAGAATAAGATAAAACTTGAAGAAAAGAATAATCCCCTCAGCAACCTAAGATACTACAATTATGAAACAAGAGAAGGATGCTACAGAAAAAGGATATTCAGAGATCAAGAGAGAGCTTTTGGAAATAAAAAAAATAAGGTAGCAGAAATAAAAAATTCAATAGAAGGTTTGGAAGAGATAATTGAAATCCATCAGTCATTTTCAGAAAAATACAGAGATTGAACATAGGATAGAAAAGTTGAAAATTAGAGGGTAGAACTAGGAAATTCACTGTCTAACTAATAGGAGTAGTAGAAGAATGATGCAGAAAATGGAAGGAAGGAAATTATCAGAGAAATAGCACAAAACAGTTTCCCATAAATGAAGGACATGAGTTTCTAGATAAAAAGATCAAAAAGCCCGCTACATACCTTGAATATAAAGAATGACAAAAGATCATGGAATTATGAAATTTTAGAACATTCTAAACATTTTCAGCAACAACAGAAGGGCACATATCAAAGATTGAGATGGTATTAGTTTTCTCAATTTAACTTGAGAAGTTAGAAGACAATAGAGCAATGCTTAGAATTCTATGAGGTAAGTGATAGTTTTCATTCTCTTGTGTTCAACGTTTGAAAAATGCATCTCCCATACATTGCTTCTTGGGAAGTTAGTGGAGGATGTGCTCCATGAAAATGAAAGGACAAACCAAGAAAGAAGAACTGAGAGCCATAACGGGCTGCAACGCGGGAGAGAGGTGGAGGGAATTCCAGGAGGATGGTAAACAAGGCCTGGAGAACCAGGCAGTTCTGTTTGGAACAAGAGAATGCTGGGGTGTCCAGGGCTGTCTCTAGAGTTTAAACGCCTGTTAGATGCCTCATATGTTCAACAATGTGGAGGGCTTTTTACAGAGTTTGGGAGAGGAAACAGTGATCCGCAGATAGAGAATTACTAAGTACATAGTCAATGCAGTGATAAATTATCAAAAAAGTTTAAAGAAATAATTAAACCTAATAATTGCACACTATCTCAATTGTGACAAGTACATAATAATATAATGTAAATATCAAAGACTAATTTATTCAAAGGCAGTGATGTCATTATTTTGGGAGGGGGCAAAAAGAAGGATGGGGAGGGGAGGAGAGAAAACGGGAAAGAGAACTAAGTTCTCATGTTCTAAATGAGAAAGCTATAAATAATGGCTAAAATAGGAAAATCAAGAAATAGAATGGTGAGCATATTTAGAAATATGGGTGTGGAGGGGAACTAAGGAGTAAAGGAGGGAGCAGGATAAGCAGTTTTTCCTATAAGCTTTGTATTTCTTGACTTTAAAAAATCTGGTATATTACTTTCGTAAAAATTAAAAATGAGTTTAAAAACCTGAAAATCTGATCTACAGAAAAAGTACTCTTATATAAGACCTAAAATAAATTAATGGTGGCTTTTGTTCCTTATGCTATAATTTCTCCATGTTGGTAAAAATAAATGTCATAAATGGTTCAAATACAAGGCAATGTGTTGAAACCAAGGGCTTGAAATTCATAAAAGAGGAAGGAGTCTGTGATGAATTGAAGGTCTTAGAAGAGGGGAGCTCAAGGCCCTTACTTGATGCTGTTTGAAACGGTGTGAAATAAAAGTTAAGGCGCTGCGTGGTAAGGAGAAATGATAAACCAGCACTTCTCTACAAGAGCTTGACAAGCATCTCACCATTTACTGACCAGAAGCCCATTAATTCCATGGATATGATAATATTTATCAAACAAATTCAGTACTATAGGAAACTTCATATATCTGACTTTATAATGCCCTGTATACTTAAAATAATTACTTATAACACAGGAATAAGACCCCAGCCAATGCAGCAGACCTCTATCTTTCATGAAAATTCATACTTTTCATAAAAAGCAACACAATATTATACATAATATATTTCTGACTATTATGTTAATCTGTTGAGCAATAAAATATTCCTTTTTTGGTAGCTATTCTTGATAGAAATAGATGGAGAGAAACCCAGATTTTCTAATTTATTGACTCAACTCAGCAAGGTGCCTCTTATATTAAAAATATTTCCATCCCATTCTTTCTATTTCATTTTTAAAATGTTGATTTTCATCCAGAGTCTTGAAATCAATCTACGTGGATTAATGACAGCATTTATTTTAAAAAATGGAATGAAATAGAATATTGCAGAACATTATGGAATGGGGTAGAGTATTTGTGACTCATATTTGAGAAACACCGCACAGTTTCATATTGCTTCCTTAAGAGAAACCCTATCCCTTTCACTGTACTTTTCAAAAGCCTCATCCCCAGTAGAATCTGATACAGGAGTGCCAAGAGTGGTGAGGATTACATCAACTAGAGAAAATTTGCTCGACAGAATTTCTAGCCAACTTGCAAGATTCCTCTAGGCTACTGAGCTATTTTTTCAATCCCTTTAAAATGTTTTTTTAACCATGATCCATAGGGGAAAAATGTCGGTATGCAAAGAATATAAGTAAGGGCAGTTACTGTTCCGTAAAACTTCTGTTTCACTGATAGGTAGATAGGTAGGTAGAGAGAGAAATAGATGGATAGATACACTTGGGCAAGTTACTTATCCTTTGTGAACCTCGATTTCCTCATTTGTTAAAATGATAATATCATCCTCATATGATTCTTTCCAGGATTAAATGTGATGATCCCTGTTACGCATTTCCCAGTTCAGTTCATAGCAGAGAGAAAAGCCTCAGTAGAGGCTGGCTTTCATTGTCAAAGGTTTTCTCTCACCCAGACTTGTCTGTCTCTCACCAGAATTCTTTGCTAAGTGGCCTAGTTAAGGCTGGTAATTTATAAATGATTTTCCCAACTGGTTAGGAAAGATTGGTCAATGTTTCTCTGTCAAAACGTGTACTTCTTATTATTCTTCCTCATTCATTACCTTATATTGATAATATGTTTGCTGTTTTCTTATTTAGTTTATGCATTGGGCTAGTGTATCTTTGGTCAAAAGTTCGTACGTCCACCCAAGAGGAAGAGTTTAATGTGCATTAACTTAGCTTATGTGGTGCCATATAGATACATATTTAACAATCAGGTTTAGGTAGTGGTGGTGATCACTGATGATATCCTGAGGGTAAGTGATCTGATTCCATTGCCATTTTCCTGCCTCATTTGTAATGGAATCTTAAGCCTGTCATTTGAGCCTTTTGGCAAATATCTGTTTTATGAAATGTGTATAGTACATATATTTTGCAGAAAGATCCTACACTTCCTGAAAGTTGTACTGCAACCTCCTTTTAAGTCATGAACTTCCCTTGTGTGTTTAGAATGTGGCTAATTTATACAATTCATAGGGTTTGCAAGTACTGGAACTTGGGCACAGCACGAGGAGCAGCGTGACCTAGTGGGAAAAGCACATGCCCTGGAGCAGACAGAGCTCCACTCAGAAGCTAGCTCCGCCGCCCACACTGGGTCCTGGTGCAAGCTAACCTCTAAAGAGACTCAGTTTGCCTGGCACTTGAATGGGCACATTCATAGTCCACTGTGTGAAAGTTTGTAAAGTATTTAGCACAAGGTCCCCTGAAGAATAAGCAGGCAAAGTAGCTTTAACGAGAGAGCTTGAAATGTACGTTAAACTGGGAAAGGGGAGGGAATCTAAGGAAGCAAAGAGATACTGCCTTTCCCCGAGGCTCTGTTTTCTTTTTTCTTTATTTTAAACTGACCACTTCTGTCTCAACTTGATTGCTGATTGGGGTTCAGCTAGAAGCCTAAACTGGGGAGGTCGTATATACAGATGCCTCTTAATGTTCCACCAGCACGAGCTGTGTGATCTGGGCAAGTTATATATTTAATTTCTCTAAGTTTCCTCACATGTAAATACTGAACCACATTCAGTTATTGTGCAGATGAGAGCTGATGTGCATACATCAGCCGTCATGATGACAGACAAACATAGTAGGTCCTCAATAAGTGCTAAAATTATGCAAATAGATTGTCCGGACAATGGAAGCCATCGTTTGGTCATGCTATATGTAATGTGCACTTGCTCTTTGTCAGCCTGCTTTCCTGTGACAGGGATACATATTTCCCAGCTCCTGGGGACCACAACTGGATGGTTGGTTCCTTTGTCAGAGAAATAGGAAAATCCCAAACACAGACATAAGTTAATAACCAAGGAATCAAGTGTTCAGAAAGTTGGTAGGAAATAGAACACTTGTTTGATTAGATACTTGTGGGGGGAAAAAAAAACAACCACCTTCAATTTTCTTTGCTTTGGACCTAAATTAAAACCTCCCCTCCTAAAAAATGTAGTTCCTTCTGGTTAAGTACAATTTTCTCAAATATTAGAAGATCAATTGCTTGTGAATTTGGGGGCATTTTCAAAACTTTTGTGGATTTTCCTTTATTGTCCTTTTTGGCTTGACCAGGATTTGAAATATAATACCATTTCTATTATCTCTTGCTCATTTTCAAAATGTCTTGGGTATTTCTAAGGCATCTATTTTGATTGTACTGCCTCATAGCAATGACTGCTCAATTTCTTGGAGAGTTTTAGCGTTCCTTGATGTTTATTCTTTTTTTAAATTTACGGTAGATATACTGACATTTCAACAACTTCACATATGTCAAGAAGAAAAAATTAAGTAACTTGTTTTAAAATCTGTAAATTAATAATAAGTATTTCTACACATACCTATGATATAGATTACATTGCATCTATGCACACCCATGTGACTATACATGAGTAGGAAACCAAAAATGGTCTTCACCCCTATATGACCTTACTCTGCCTTCATTTCCTCATCTATAGAGTAGGCTTTTCCTGACTTATGCTTGTGCACATCTGGTGCAGATTAATGAGTTAACATCTATGGCACGTTTTATCTGAACACTTCGGGTAATAAGGGCAGTGGAAAAGAACACTTCAATTCTTGGCTAGTTTGCTACGAAATTGAGTTTGCTAGTAAATTTTCACCAATACGGAAATTCTGTTTATCTTTGCACATTTTCAGAAATGAAAATGAAGATGTAGTGTTTGGTGATCAACAGCTCTACTTTTTATGAAATAACTAATCTTGAAATAAATAAGAATAACTTCCCAGACAGTGTGAAGACTCTTACTGTCATCATTCTGGTGACAACAGTACTAGCTTATGAGACATACTGGAGAGTGTAATTCTCAAATGTTCTCCTACACAGTACTAGGGGCTCATTTCACAGAAGCAGATTAAAAATAAATAGCACTGGGCTTCCCTGGTGATGCAGTGGTTAAGAATCCATCTGCCAATGCAGGGGACACAGGTTCAAGACCTGGTCCAGAAAGATCCCACATGCCGCAGAGCAACTAAGCCCATGCGCCACAACTACTGAGCCTGTGCTCTAGAGCCCACGAGCCACAACTTCTGAGCCCACATGCCTAGAGCCCGTGCTCTGCAACAAGAGAAGCCACTGCAGTGAGAAGCCTGCGCACCGCAACGAAGAGTAGCCTCTGCTCACCACTACTAGAGAAAGCCTGCACGCAGCAACAAGGACCCAATGCAGCCAAACATAAAAATAATAAATAAATTTTTTTAAAAATTAAAAAAAAAAATATATATATATATATAAAATAAATAAATAAATAGCACTAACAACCACAATAACCAAAAACCCATTGATGACAACTGAGTCTTATAGCAAAACCACTGCAAAGATGCAGTGGATACAAATCACGTGACTCGTAGAATAACTCAATAGTAGCCAAGATTGATCTGATAAGTTTTCCTGTCTCTCTCTGTAAAGCCAGATATATCTTCAGCAGTTGAATTTATATACATTTTGGTTGAGGAGATTGATAGAGGTATGGATACGTCCTTAGGTTTCTGGTCAGGCTTAATTTTTCTTTTTGTCCCTTTATATTTTCTTTGTATGTGTATTTGTGCATAGAAGAAAGCAAAGTTGAGATTGCCTATGGAAACACTGATTTACCAAAATAATCCAAGTGTGTGTGAAGCCCCTAATATTAAATGTCTATGTATTATATAACTCATATAATATTATATAATTTATCTAATATTTATAGATCCTGGGCCCTTATATGAAAATACTTATCACAATTCTCATTTTTTCCTTTCCTTTTAATTGCACTTTAACTTCCATAGAAAATACTGTTATTCACTTCACAAATGAAAAAAATACCATGCCTTTAGACTTGAAATCATGTCCCTACCTTGAAACTTAGGAAGCATATGCATGTGGGGTAGGCACTTCTGTATCTGTGGCAGTGTGTTAGCAGAAAGGTTCCTATACAGTTGGAATTCAATGTTAGATGGTATTTTTAAAGCTGAAATTAGATTCTCTGCTTTGATTATTCCATTGTGGGTCCCTAGTTATATTTTAGTGTCCTTCACCCTTTCCTCCTCTATTATTTATAACCCGTACTCTTTGAGCAATGACCAGTACTAATCTGTAACCTTCCGTCCTTCTGCCTGATTCGCTGCCTTTTTTGAAAATCCAAGATTGAAGCATATATTCTGAGACTTTCTGTTAAAAAATATATTACATTTTTTTTCATATTTCTGAGCCTGAAATGAGAGTCAGTCCTGGGTTTGCTTGTCTCATTCATTTTCAGCAGGCCAGCTTCAAAAGAGAGAGAGAAAGAAAGAGAGGGGGGTGAGAGAGAGAGAGAGAGAGCAAAAGTATAAAGAAGTCACACTTTTATATTCATTATGTTATAATATCTCTCACATGAGCACACAAATATACTTTTGCATACACATTTGTTAAAACATTTCTTTGCTATCTTGATTGCTAGATTAATGCATTGGGTCTTCCTTGCTTCCCTTGTCTCACTTGTTTTTCTCCATCCACAGTAGCTGGACCTAAATAATAATAAAAATGAAGAATAGCAATTCATTTGTACTTGGTGTGCATTAAAAAGAAGTGGAGCAGAAAGCAGCATTAGTGGCAGATTCCCTGAGGACCCAAGATTCCCACTGGTTCCAGTCTCCTGTCCCTCCCACGCAGCTAATGACTCAAATGGGATCCATTGCCACCGGGAGCTTTTAATTTCTTTACCTGGTTCAGGTCGCTCTGATGCGATGCAAAGTGACAGCTTCCATTTCAGTCTGGTTCATTATCAGCTCTTACACCAGACAGCCAGGACACACATCTTTATCTGCACGCTGGAACTAATCCTCTTCACTGTGTAAACTGAATTTGGCCTTGGCTATGGTATGTGGTATAATGTCATGTGGGCGTGTGTACAAACCATGTCATAGCCAAAGAAAAGGAAAGTGGAGGTGAGGCATGGATTCCTTAGGACTCCCAAATGGAAAAACTTCTGTTTGGTTCAAATTCACCACTTAGAGGACGAGAAAGCTTCTGAGGAAGGTCCAGCTATGAGACAGTGAAGGCAAACTTAAGATGTGGATCTGGAAATGGATGCAAAGCTCCTTGGCTCTCTCTGGTGTCTACTCTTGACTGTCACATTTGGCCATGACCACACAGACATTAAGTCAGACATTGGGTCAGTCCATGCCAGTTAGTATGTATCTTGAGTTTCTTTTTCTTCTAGGAATGGCTGCATGAACTATGGAGTGGTTCATGGATTTCTTCCAAGTTCAGTCTTTCTTTAGAAATAAAAGTTATCAAATCTGGCCTTAACTTTTCCTAAGCAGGCCTCAGCCAACAATTCGAACACAGTCCAAATTCTCAGTATTTTGGTGATCTAGTCCCTGTCACTTGAAAGCTAACCCTCTCTGCTGCTGCATATGAGAAAGCTGAAACCCTCTGTGTGTATAATCTTTCTTAAACTTACACAGAGATATGTACACATAGCTATTTATAATCTATACCAAGGTATACTTATCTGCAAGGTGCTTATTGGTGTTGAGTGTAGGTAAGGTGAGTTAGATCAGTGGGCTAAAGAAATAGATGAAAGACTAAAACATAGGTGAAATATGTTTCAGATATGCTTTCCTAGCACTGTCCAGTAGAAATTAAATGTGAGCCACATATGTAATTTTAAATTTTCTAGTAAGCACACTTAAGAAGTGAAAAGAAACAGGTGAAATGAATTTTAATAATACGTTTTATTTAATCTAATATATATAAAATACTACCATTTCAACATGCACATTAAAATTATTTATGGGATAAAATTAAAATTATTGGGATATTTTTTAGTCTTCTTTTAGTCTTTGAAATCCAGTGTGTCATTTACACTTAACAGCACATTGCAGTCAGACTTGGCAGATTTTAAGTGCTCAATAGCCACCTGTGGCTTATGGCTGCTATAACAGACAGCACAGCTTTAGACAGACATAGTGGCTCATGAGAAGTTATGGTTCCCTTACCAAAATGTGGCTATTTGAGAAATAACACAGAGGGATTATCTTGGTCTGTTCTGGCTGCCGTAACAAAATATCACAAACTAGTGGCTTTAAAAAAAACCTACAGATTCCACATAAAAGTGATATCATACAGTATTTGTCTTTCTCTGTCTGACCTATTTCACTTAGCACAATGCCCTCCAAGGCCATCCATATTGCTGCAAATGGCCAAATTTCCTTCTTTTTTATGGCTGAGTAGTATTCCACTGTATATATGTACCATATCTTCTTTATCCATTACTCTGCTGATGGACATTTAGGTTGTTTCCATGTCTTGGCTATCTTGAATAGTGCTGCTATGAACAAAGGGGTGTGTTTATTTTTTCAAATTAGCGTTTTTGTTGTCTTTGGATATATACCCAGGGGTGGAATTGCTGGGTCATATGGTAGTTCTGCTTTTAGTTTTTTGAGAAACCTCCATACTGTTTTCCACGGTGGCTGCACCAGTTTACAACAAAATAGGGAATATAACAATAAAGAAGCAACGTGCAAGCCAGAAAGAGAGTTCTCACCAGACCTAACCGTGCTGATACCCTGACCTTGGACTTTCAGCCTCCAGGACTATGAAAAAATAAACGTCTGTTGTTTGAAAAAAAAAAAAGAAGCAGCAGACTCACAGATACAGGGAACAAACTAGTCGTTTCCAGTGTGGGCGGGGATGTCGGGGGGGAGAATGGGAGGTGCAAACTATTGGGTGTGAGATAGTCTCAAGGACTGTACAACATGTACAACATGGGGAATATAGCCAATATTTTGTAATAACTGAAAATGGAGTGTAACCTTTAAAAATTGTATAAAAATTTTAAAATTAAACATAAAAAACCCACCCAGAAATATTATTTCTCACAGTTCTTGGAAGTCCGAGATCAGGGTGCCAGCCTGATTGGGTTCAGGCCCTCTTCTGGGTTGCACAGACATACTCTCACGTGCGTCCTGGCATGGTGAAAGGGGTGAGAGATCGTTGGAGGTCTTTTTTATGAGAAATTAATCACATTAATGAGGACTCCACCCCCATGACCTAAGCACCTCCCAAATGCCCTGCCTCTTAATACCATCATATTAAGCATTAGGATGTCAACATAAGACTTTCGGGGGGAAACAAACATTCAGACCATAGCAGGGATCTTGATAGTATCTTGGTTTAGGCAAGCAACATTCAATCATTTATTGATACTTTTTTTTTCATTTTTTTTTCATTCACTCAGTATCCAGGGCTTATCATGTACTAGGCATGTAAGGAATGGAAGACACTATCTTGTAGGGATGGGGATGGTATATAAAAGTGAAAAGGAGGGCTTCCCTAGTGGCACAGTGGTTAAGAGTCTGCCTGCCAATGCTGGGGACACAGGTTTGAGCCCTGGTCCAGGAAGATCCTACATACCATGGAGCAACTAAGCCTGTGCACCACAACTACTGAGCCTGTGCTCTAGAACCTGCGAGCCACAACTACTGAGCCTGCTTGCCACAGCTACTGAAACCCCTGCACCTAGAGCCTGTGCTCTGCAGCAAGAGAAGCCACCGCAATGAGAAGCCCATGCACAGCAACAAAGAGTAGCCCCCGCTCACTGCAACTAGAGAAAGCCCGCGCGCAGCAACAATGACCCAACACAGTCAAAAATAAATAAATTAGAAAAACGAAAAACAAAAAAATAGCTCAAAAGACAAGCCAAATGCATGCATGGGAGAGAGAACAAACCAGATAATGGTTAATTAAATCCAAGACATCCCTACTGCAAGGGTTCCAAGTTACCTTTGTGAGCTGTTAACCAAACCTGGGAAATCTATTAAAAAAAAAAAAAGCGAAAAGGACAAACAAGGTCACTTCTGTCATGGAGCTAACATTCCAGTACAGGAAGGGAGAGAGAGAGACATATGAATAAGTAATCCATCAGATGAACAAAACAAAACACAGGCAAGAACTAGAGAGTGATGGGGGTGCCATGCTGGATTGGAGGGGCTACAAAGGTAAGGGGACATTTGAGCAGAGACCTAAATGAAGGGAGACCTTGAGTCCTGTGGTTCTCTGGGGAAAAACTGTCGCAGGGAGCAGCTGAAAAGGCCCTGCGGCAGGAGGATAAATTTCATGTGGTCCTGTAGGCCACTGTAAGGACTCTGGCTTTAATTTAAAGTTTTGAGCCAAGGTATGGCAAGATCTACCTGGATTCTCCATGGAGAAGAGACAGATTAGGCATTCTGTTTAAACAGCTTAGTATTATTTATGTGTATGTACATTTATATTTGTATTTCTTTGTGTTGATCCACTTTTAGGCATATCATGGCTCTAAGATTAAATTCAATATGTAGCAAAATGACATTTCTGAATTCTACTCAAACAGTGCTATTATTAATCAAGGAACTAATGATGAGACCTGCCTCCCAAATATAGAGGAGCTGAATCCTGGACATAAATTGCATGTTAAGGCAGAGATCAGGTAGCTAAGCTGAACATAAGCAAAAAATGGGATGGGTGGATTACTACATATAAATGGGTTATGGTAGGTGTGTGCCTTAATTTGATGATTAGTAATGGGAAATATTCCTGCATAAGGACTGTATGTTTGGACTTTTTGGTGTGTAAATGTAGAATTCTAGTTGCCTGTCAGTCTTTACACAAAATTCTGATTATCAACCGTGATGAATGTGCACAGGATGTACTGGTGGTAGTTTAGTCTTATTCAAAGTGTGTATCACTAGGAAACAAGAAAGAAAACCAAAGGCATCCAGTTGCTTGAATCTATGATCGCCATGTGTTCTCAGGCAGCCTGGCGGCCGGATATAAGCCATTTCTTATCTCCTATTAGAATAACAAGTTATTCCTGCTCTCTGATTTAAGTTTTCTGCAGAGTGAAAAAAGTACATTTACCTCTGAAAAGGAATTCAGCTGAAGTTCTATGGGAGTATATTGGACTCTAAGAACAAATCTCTTGCCAGCATCCTTATTTAGTAAAAGACTCTCTAAATGCAGTCAGGGTGAAATCCAGGATCAGGGTAAGAGTGGATATTGCTTTTGGAATATCATGGTGAAAATAAACATATCTGAAAAGACATGAATGCCCCTCAGGAGTTCAGACTGAATAAAAGGCTGGCGAAGGATTCAAACGGGAGACTCTCTATCTTGGTAACTGGTTCTTTCTTAGTGTGGTCAGAAAAATTGTTTTTAAGTTGCGCCTGGTCATTATATCTGTGCTTTCTTGGGAGAATAGCTTTCTCCTTGGGAATCTCAAGGTGCAGTAACACCAAAGAAGTCAGTTAGAATCCCAAGCTCCATGAGAGCAGAAATTGTGCTTATCTTGTTCAGCATTGCATTCTTACTGTCCAGAAGGGCACTTAGCCTACAGTAGATGCTCTATAAATACCAGTTATTTGAAATTTGACCAGAATGGACTTAAATATAAAATATTCTTTAGGAAAACGTTTAGAACTACAACCCATTCCCCTCCCCCACCCGCTTGATTTCAGTTTGACTGACAGTGGACTTATCAAATAATTCGGTTGTGAAGTAACATATTCTTTGGCATTTAACCCTAATGGCTGTTTGTCAATTGTAATATCATACTCAAACTACTAACAAAATGTTTTTCATGTGTCCAGGTGGCTGATAGATTGTTGATAAATAGATAGATAGTCAAACTTCTGGCTCCTTACTCATTATTTTTTATCATAATTTGAGGAATTTTTTCCATCAGATAACAATTCAAGTTTAAGCATTATTATCATTATTTAAAATTTTTTCACAGCATAGACTAAATATTGTTTAAAAAACTAAAGAAAGGTTGTGTGCATTTTAATGTCTTTTCCTTTCTGTAGGACCTGCTGTATTAAATGGGAAAATTATATTTTATATCAGACAAAACAAAATGAATGAAGGTCATCAAATTCAAGTAACTTCCCACCCCTGAAAGACAGAGAAACACTGCAAATAGGAGACTTGCATTTTTCTTAAGAATTTTACTCTTTACAAATAGCATGCCTGATTTAGACCCACAGAGGCCATCCTATTTGACTTGGCTGACAGCATATGAAACTGCATCAGGGCTGTAAAAAATTCACTTGAGAGAAGTTATGTAGGTACAACCAGCATGCTGAGCTGAGCACGCTAGGGCTTGGAATTTTCCGATTGAAAGTGTTTCCTTATCTCCCTCCACAAAAGTAAAATGAAACTACATATAACAAATGAGGGAATCCTTCCTAGATTGTCTTTTAGAAAACAGTTTGCCAAATATAGAAAGGGCACCTCATCACAATGAAGTTTATTGCTCAGAAGAAAAATAGAAAATATCTTTTTCAAATAGGAAGAAAATGATTTGTTTAAAAACCATCTATTCTGGACAACATCCTGAGATGCGTCTGAAATCTTAAGATGCTAAGCCGGGTTTGGGTGGGATTGTCAGTCACCCCAAATGAACAAGTGATACCTTAAAAGGTGCTGTTTAATTAAAAGCACACACTTGGGATTTCCTTTCTGGGCGTTTGGGAGGCATCCGGGCTGTCAACCCTCCCACCTGCTGCCCGGCGAGCCGCCAACGCTGTCACCGCGGCTCGGATTCAGGTGAAGCTGGTACTGAACCACTTTCACAGTCCAGAAAGCATGACATTCCCTGTTACCAGTGGGAGGAAAGGCTAATTGAGAAGTGTGTATAAAGGCTGTAATGAGTAACATTTACATGTATTGATTAGAAGGAGGGCCACCGTTTCTCATTTATCACCGCCGGCAGCTGTGAAATTTTCCCCACGTCGATTGGCACGGCTCCTATTCCCGCTCCTCTAGTTCTTTATTGCCTTTTTCTTCCCCTTCCCCTCCTGAACCAGAGTGCTGATCCACCCGCTGGAATGGCCTGGTAATTACTGCAGCTCCTCCACCAGCTGCCACAATTGCCAGACCGCTGGAGTGAAAAATTCCATCCCGCATTTCCGATTTTTTACATTACCATTGCATAATCATATTTGACGAATAATTAACCTGGGTTAATACTTCAGGGAGCCATTTGCAAGTAAATTGATAAGCTGAGTGCTGTAACGGCCCACAGGGGCTGGGAACCGGTGGTGGCATGCCGCCTCTGGGGCCTCGGAGCATCCAGGGGAGGGAGTGTGCCTTCTGACCACCTAAACCGACCAGGCAGGTCAGCTTTTAAAAAGATCCCTTGACTGTGACTCAGTTGGATCAGAGGAGCAAAGGCTCTCATTCTAAGGTCACCTTGAACGAGTGGGATCTCCTCTTTCTTAAAGGGCTACTCTCATCATGCATATCCTGGAGGTGGAATGGATATTTTAAGTGCTTATAAGCCCAGTTTGAGAAATTGACTAACTCAGGAGATTGTGAGTTAGTATTTAGGAAATCATCAACTTGATTTTGCTTTATCTTCTGATCTTTCATCTATACAATGGAGAGGCTCCTTTCGCTGGCTGGAAGATGGTATACTTCACCTTCATATGAGTGGCAGTCATTTTGGAAGTAAAAGAAAGATGTACTCGTGTATCTCTCTAAGAGCGTGGGTTAATATGTGACAGAGTGAATGCTTGGGAGTAGTGAATAGTAACCATATTTACAGATCAAAAATAATTGGACTGGCCATTTTGGAAAGCTCTTTGTAGGACTAAAGTCACAGAAGAGCACCAAAGTCTAACCGTCTGAATTCAACGTTGTTCATAAGCCTGTATTTTGTGACCAACTGGCATACTGAATTTTTTTCAGTTGCCTAATTCTGCTACCTCTTGATTTCTTATCTCTGCGTTCATTTTGGACCATGCTCTCTTTCAAGGCTCATCAAGGGGGCAAGGGATAACCCTATGATATCAGAAATATTTGTGTCATGCAGGCTGGGCTTTGAGATGTGAGCTGTATTCTGAAAGTGGAATCGGTGTGTACAAGCCAGACGGAGAGTCAGCACTCAGCATTTGTCACCATGTGAGGCATTGCCAGGAAAAGCAGGTTCTTTCAGACTCAACTGTAGCACTAAGTAAAATCAATGGCCAAACAATCTAACACAATTGGTCACATATTGATAGAATTAAACACTGCTGTTAACGTGACTTGTCATTGATCTGACAAAAATGAAGTTCAGGGTAAAAGCAGCCTGAAGCCTTTCGACTCTGTGTTTATGCGGAAGGGCCAAGAGAAAGAAGAATGATTTTGCGCCATCTGCTTAAACTGTGATTTTTTTTTTAATATATTGAATTTTCATTGTTGTCTTTTTTAAAAATTAATTTTATTTTATTTATTTATTTTTGGCTACGTTGGGTCTTCATTGCTGAGTGCGGGCTTTCTCTAGTCGGGCGAGCGGGGGCTACTCTTCGTTGTGGTGCGTGGGCTTCTCATTGCGGTGGCTTCTCTTGTTGTGGAGCACGGGCTCTAGGTGCAGGGGCTTCAGTAGTTGTGGAGCATGGGCTCAGTAGTTGTGGCTCGTGGGCTCTAGAGCGCAGGCTCAGTAGTTGTGGCACACGGGCTTAGTTGCTCCACGGCATGTGGGATCTTCCTGGAGCAGGGCTTGAACCTGTGTCCCCTGCCTTGGCAGGTAGATTCTTAACCACTGCGCCACCAGGGAAGGCCCTATGCTGATTTTTCTTTTCTCCAGCCACTATACTTCACAATGGAAAACGCTTTTAGGATCTCAATTTTTTCCATTGGGGACATGGAAGGGGGAATTAGAGGTAGCTCATTTAAAGTTCAGATTTGACGTTCCGCCCAAGGAATATTTTCTTGATGGTGTGTGAGATTACTTCTTTGACAGAAGTCCTATAGGTTCCTATGGACAATGAGACAAATCGACCTGATTCCTAAAACATCATATTCACTCTGTTCCACATCTCTGCCTAGGAGAAGGAATCTTCTTTTCAAATACAAATTTCAGGAGGGTTTTCCATCCTTTTCACGCAGTCACATCACATTGCAGACTGCTGTGGCCGGGAGAGCCAGCCGCGTCATTCCTCGTGGTGCCTCTGAGCGCACTGGGATCAGCCGTTTCTGGGCTGCACCTGCCACAAGCTCACGCATGACTGGTAAGAGACTGTCTGCATCAGAGAAAGTCAGCTGCTGCATGTAGCCTGCGTGTGTGGTTTGAGCCGCGAGCAGCCACATCGGTTGCTGTGATTTCTGAAGTATTGTGCTGGGTTGGCCAAAAAGTCCATTCGGGTTTTTCCGTGACATCTTACGGGGAAGAGGAAGCAGGGTTGTGTCCGTGCCTTGCCTCTGCAATGAATGAAGTCAAGAGATGGGATGCATTTGAAAGGAAGGCTCTCTTTCCTTACTGTGTTTCATGATGATTGTGGGTGCACTGGTGAATATATTCAAGGATTTGACTGTGAAATCTTTTTCTCCATGATGCAGCCTGTTTAGTTTCTTCGAAGTACTCTCACAGTCTAAAATTATCTTATGCATTTAACTGTTTACCATTTTATTGTCTTCCCCAATAGAATGTAGACTCCATGAGTACAGTAACATTGTTTGTCTTGTTCTAGGTAATGTCACCCTATTGCCAAGCCAGGGGCAGAGCAACAGCCTGTGGTTTGGTAGATTATGCCGTGCACTGCACAACTCCTGGGGGCACTGTTAACATAGACTACAGTGTACAACCTGCGTAAGCTCTACATGGTAGCCCTGAGGGGCTAGAACACAGGAGATAATCTCTTGGAAATGAATGAATGATTTTTTCTTATGTTACTGTGGACCTATGAAATACCACTTTCTTTGTTGCTAAATAATGAATAGCTCTAAGGCGGTGGTTCTTTAGCATGCATGGGAATCATCTAGAAGGTTTTCTAAAAGACAGATTGCCAAGCCTCAGGCCCAGGGTCCTTGATTTAGCAGGTCTGGAGTGGGGCCCAAGAATTTGCATTTTAGTACTTTCCCAGCTGGTGCTAATGCTGCTGGTCCAGGACCACTGTTTGAGAACCACTGCTATGAGGCCCACAGATTATGAGGATGCTAAAAGCGATGAGAGATGATGCCAATGACAATTCCTCTTTCTCCTTCTTCATTCTATCTTTCATGTTGGAATTCCAGTGTTATTATCCTAAAGAACTGATCGAATCTAAGCTTTCACCCTGCTGTCAACTTCTGGTTACCCCTTGTATCTATAGCACAAAGTACAAATGCTTTCACACAGTGCTTAAAGCCATCTGCCATTGTTGAGAGTCACCAACCCTTCTCCTCTATCCAACCCCAAACCCTGTGTGTGAGCTCCGGACACAGTAGAACCGTGTATCTCAATGCTGGCTGTGCATCAGAATCACCCATGGAGCTCTCCCAAACACAGATGCCTGGACCCTGTTCCAGAGGTTCTGATTCAATAGGTCCCAGGTGTGCCCTGCCTTTTAAAAAAGCTTCACAGATGATTCTGACATACAATTGCACTAAACTACCAACCTATGGGATGTGGGCAAGGCTGTAGTCATAATTTTATAACCTTTCATATTAAAAGAATGAATTAAAAAATGAAATAGGCAATCAAATTATGTCGAGAAGAATAAATTTATAGACTGACATAAAAATGAAGACAGAGAATTCAGTAAATTAGAAAACCTAAAAACAAATAGAAAGGAAAATGAAATTCAGGCAACAGATCTTGAAGAAACTAAGGTACACAAGCCTCTGATAAATACATGAATAAATGTACCCCAAGAAATTTGAAAAATGGATGAAATAGATGATTTTATGAGAAAGCAATTGTGAACATAGCTCAAGAACTTTTAAAAATACCAAATGTATTCTATTAGGTCAACAAATATTTATCACGTATTTACTGTGTATCAGGCACTGTCATAGGCAGAGGGATAAAAAAAATCCCAGCTCGTGTGGAGTTTGCTTTTTATGAACCCAAGCATCAAACTCCAGTAACCCATACATAGAGGGAAATAGACCAATTACATACATAAATAAAGATGAAAAATGTTACGTGAAAGACCAGGAAACTAAGTTCAACAGCACATTAAAAAGAATACTCATCTATACTCATTCCAGGATTGTAATGATAGTTCAATATTAGCAAATGCGTTAACATAATGCATCAAGTCAATAAGTCCACTAATTTTAAGACTGTTGATCTCAGTATATGCTGAATAGGTATTCAATAAAATTAAATATCTATTCCTGATAAAAATCCCTTGAAACACCAAGAATAGGAGTATATTTCCTTAACCTGATAAAGGGTATCTGAAGCCAGGAGCCAACATCATACTTCATGTTGAGACAGTGGAGGGATTTCCATTTAAACTGAAGACAAGAGATGAATTCCTACTGTCACCATTGTTATTTAGCATCGTCTGAAAGTTCAGGCAAATACAATAAACCATGAAAATAAGAAGAATAACTGTAGAAAGGGGAGATAAAATTATGATTATATGATGACACATGATTAGACACATCTAGGAAATCCAGGGCAACACCTAAATAATGTTTTGAATTAATAAGCAAGTTCATCAAGAGTGGATGGCTGGGGCTTCCCTGGTGGCGCAGTGGTTAAGAATCCACCTGCCAATGCAGGGGACACGGGTTCGATCCCTGGTCCGGGAAGATCCCACATGCTGGGGAGCAACTAAGCCCGTGCGCCACAACTACTGAGCCTGCACTCTAGAGCCCGCGAGCCACAATTACTGAAGCCCACACTCCTAGAGCCCATGCTTCGCAACAAGAGAAGCCACCTCAGTGAGAAGGCCACGCACTGCAATGAAGAGTAGCCCCCCGCAACTAAAAGAAAGCCCTCACACAGCAACAAAGACCCAACGCAGCCAAAAATAAATAAATAAAATAAATAAACTTATATATAAAAAGAAGAGTGGATGGCTGTAGGATAAATACACAAGAATCAATGACAGTTCTGTATAACAGCAATAAACATGTTAGAAGATATAGTGGCAACTCGAAACTATGAATTATCAAGGAATGTGTGACACCTATATGAAGAAAACCACAAAATTTTATTGAGCAATATAAAAGCAGATTTGAATAAATGGAAGTGCAGTTGCATTCTTGGATGGAAATACTGTAAAATAAAATGATCTTCCTTTTTCCCTAATAAACAGTTTTCATATAACTCCAGTCAAAATCTGTATGAGATTTTTCAGCTGGCTTGGCAAAACCTAAATATAAAAAAATTAAAATTCTAAAAACATGAAGAAACTTTTGAAAAGTAAACGATGGGGAGAGTGGAGTAGAACTTGCCCTACTAGATATTAAAATATAATGGTATGAACGCTGTGATAGCGAGGTACTGTCCTGAAAATTAAAGGTCAAGTCAAAGAACAGTTACAGATGCCTCTGAGACAGATTCTAGGATGTGTGAATGTTACAGCAGTGTGAATAGAACAGCATGTGCAGAAGTCCGGGGGTAGAAAGGGATTGACACATTGAAGAACTGAAGTCTAATGAGGCTGGGGTGTAAATAAGTTTAGTACACACTGGAACAAACTTTTTAAGAAAGCAATTTTCATATGCTTATAAAATATGCAATTTTAAATACAAGAATAGAGTCTTTGACCCAATGATTCTTCCTCAAAGAACCCCAGAAGTGAATAATAAAGGTGCAGATTAGTTATAAAAACGATTCCTTGCAACATTGTTAATAATAATATTGAAACTCAAAGTAACTTAAATGACTAGGAACAAGGAACATGTCAAATAAATTATGGCACTTCCATAAATTGGAGTATTTGGAAACTATTTAAAAATGTGATTTGAATGACCCAAATATATTAAGTGAAAAAGCAAGGTTCAAACTATACTCGCTGTACAATCCCAACTTTATTCAATATGCACACATGCAAAATATCATAAAAATATATCATATTGTTAGCAGTGACTACTTTGGGCATGGTGGGCTTGTAGATTTTTTTAATAGTTATAAAAACTTAATTTTTCAGAATTTCCAGTTATCATAAAATAAACACTAATAAACATAACATAAACACAAAACCCCTTATGTCATTTAGCATCCAGCTCAACTATCACTTCTTCCGTGAATTCTTTGCAGATTTCCTAATCAGAATTAATCTTCCCTCTCCTGAGCTCTCATAAACTCCATGTGTCTCTTTGTAATCCTATATATAACACTTCTGGGTGAGTTAAATGTATACATCTTGTCCATATAATTGATCTCCATTTAATTCTAAGCTTCTTGGGCTTGCCCAACTTTAAACTAAAGATTTCCTGTGGGAATCATTATAAAACCCTGAAGAGAGGTGTCCACAGCCTATGGTCACATAAAGAGATGCTACCACTAAAGTGGGGACCAAGGAACATGAGTGCAAAGTTTTGGCTGTCTTAGCAAATAGATGTCATCACATGTGTTACAGGAATTGAGGATCTGAAATATTCTGCTATTATTTAGGTGGTGGTACTTTTCTTTTTTTTCAGATTTGATCCACTTGATTTATAATTTTTTCAGTTTTAATATTTTTTATTCAAGTATAGTTGATTTACAATGTTGTGTTAATTTCTGCTGTATAGCAAACTGATTAAGTTATATATATATATATATACACATTCTTTTTAAAAATATTCTTTTACACTGTGGTTTATCATAGCATCATAGGATATTGAATATAATTCCCTGTGCTGTAGAGTAGGACATTGTTGTGTATCCATTCTCTATATAAAATCTAACATCTGCTCACCCCAATCTCCCGCTCCATCCCTCCCCCAACCCCCTCCCCCTTGGCAATAGGTGGTGGTACTTTTCTAGACACTTGTTGAATGTATAGTGTAATGTAGTAATTACAAACAAGACATCTAAACCTTGGAAATATTAACCCCTCTGAATCTCGGTTTCCTCACCTATAACATTTGGAGAGCAATACACGTACTGGTGGGTGGTGGTGAAAATTAAATAAGATGATGCACGCTTACAGGCAAAACGCCTGACCCCACAGTGAGTCCTTTACGTAACAAATACATCATCAGGAGAATTCTGTTATGTTCAGGAGTCTGACTGGAATGTCCCCCATCTTCCTCTTTCACTGCATAAAGTCACAGTTTGAGAGTCTTCCTCTCCTACCTCCTAGGGCTTCAACCCAGTAAACTATAATGTATCACCTGTCTGTAGGGGGACCTATCATTCACTGCAGGGTCAGCTTTGTGGGCATGAACCCTGGGACTTCATGGGCATGAGCCCACCTTGGTTTAATGCTCTACTATCACCGTCTTGAAATTTGTAATAATTTTGCATGAGGCCCCGTATTTTCGTTTTGCACAAGGCTCTGCAACTTTTGCAGGCAGCCCCGTTCAGTGAGCTCTCCCATCTTTCAGATCCCCCAGGAGTCACTGAAAGGTTATGCTTGCCAGTGGACTGTCACAGTTCCTAGATTATTGAGGCTTTAGGGATATATGACTTGTCTAACTTCCCTTATATATACTACGAGAAGCAGCCTTTGCTCAAGAGAGGCAGCATCTTGGGAGACAGGGCTTAGGGGATCACTTCCGTGCTGATATACTGACGTTTTGCTGCTCATCTTAGGAATCCAGGCTTAGGGCTCCTCTGTTGCGCTTGTGCTGTCTGTTACCTGAGTTATTTGTAAGAGTGACCACTACTCTTTGGCCATGAAAGCTAACTGCTGTCTGTCTGTCTTATTTGTATGCATTACTGAAAGCGCATTGCTTCTGCTGTCGGTGGCACTGGCTGCTTTCTAACCCTGATGCTGTTCTATGAGTTGCAGCTGCTCTCATGCTCTTTCTTTCACCAGGAAAGGATTGAGAGCACGCACAAGCTGAACTGACCATTACTGCCACATCTCACCTTTCTCAGGAACATTTCTAACTTAATGAGCAACAGAGTCTTCATAAAGCAAGTTGGTTGGGATTTCTGGTATCAGGAACCAGTGGGAGGGGTCTTGGGTGAAATGGATTTTCCCTCCCTCTCTGGGCAAAGTCCATCCTGTTCTTAGGACTTTTCCAAATCCCAGCTCACACCTAGACATCTGGAACTTTCTTACAGTTTGGGATGTGGGATAAGAAAAGGCTGGGAAGCCCAAGCCTAAAGTGATTTATTTATTCTTCAAGATACTAGTGGCCTCAATTTACTATGATCTTATCATATTCTTTATACATCTTAAACACAATTCCAGAGATCTTTAGTGTTATTTAGTTCTATCCTCAAAGTATCTCACAGTCCTGAGTGCAGAATACTGCAAGCAAAAATGAATTATTATGGCCTTAAGTTCCCTGTCTCAATCTCACAATAAATTATCAATATAATCATAATGAATTTTTGTATTATTTAAAAAATATGTTTACAGAGGGAGCTTTGGGAATGCCATGAGAGAAGACTGAAAAAAATGTACTTAAAATGTTGTCACACCAGGGCTTCCCTGGTGGCGCAGTGGTTGAGAGTCCGCCTGCCGATGCAGGGGATACGGGTTCATGCCCCGGTCCAGGAAGATCCCACATACCGCGGAGCAGCTGGGCCCGTGAGCCATGGCCGCTGAGCCTGCGCGTCCGGAGCCTGTGCTCCGCAACGGGAGAGGCCACAACAGTGAGAGGCCCAAGTACTGCAGAAAAACAAAAAAACAAAAACAAAAATGTTGTCACACCAAACCAAATACCTTGCTGTCAATAAAATACCAAAGTATCTTCTAGCGTAGGGCTCAGCTGTTTACCCTTTTTTTGTGAAAAGCTAATAGTGAATAGCTTTTTGTGAAAAGCTAATAGCTAAAGCATCAAGGCCTGCCCTGGTGGCTGGCAGCTTGACCTCTGCCTTTGCAGAGAGCTGGTCTGCTCGTAGGTCTCAGAACACTATATGATGAGCCAGGAGAAGGGAGTATTCATGTTGTTTGTCGCATCTGTCGTCCTGTTGTGTTTATACCTTCTGTAGGGCAGGAAGAGGTGGGAATGAACTGCTGGGAATTTTTACAAGCTTGTAGATGTCCCTTTGCGTTTTGCTTCAAGTCTGTTTTAAAGTAAGAGAAAAAATTGACTTCACTTGTAACTAATGAAAAAGAAAAGATAAGGACTGCTTTCTAGAAACACATAAAAATATTACTTCCTAAAGTTCACACGATGAAATTAGAATTACCTTGAAACTTCATATGCCCTTGATTTTGTTTCCTTATTGATGTTTTTTGTTGAATTGTAAAACTCTTGGCTCTCAGAAATACAATGAGCCATGTAGCCCTGGCCCTCAGAGGACTTTGGCTTTTTAGTCAAAGTCCTCAAAATTGATTGTCTCTTTCTCCTTGTATAGCCCCACCCCCACCCCTTCTTTCCTCTAAGTTAGCCTGTTTTTTGGTCATTTTTTTCAAGATGCTTTTTTATTCATTTACTTTTATATTTATTTATTTTCTTTTTCTTATTTTTTTTTTTTGACTGCATGGGGTCTTAGTTGCAGCGTGTGGGATCTTTTGTGCGGTGCACGGGGCTCTTCGTCGCGGTGCGTGGGCTTCTCTCTAGTTGTGGCACATGGGCTCCAGGGTACGTGGGCTCTGTAGTTGTCATGTGCAGGCTCCAGGGCACGTGGGCTCTGTAGTTGTCGTGCGCAGGCTCCAGGGCACGTGGGCTCTGTAGTTTGCAGCACACGGGCTCTCTAGTTGAGGTGCCCAAGCTCGGTAATTGTGGTGCATGGGCTTAGTTGCCCCACAGCATGTGGGATCTTAGTTCCCCGACCAGGGATGGTACCCGTGTCCCCTGCATTGGAAGGCGGATTCTTTACCACCGGATCACCAGGGAAGTCCTTAAGTTAGCCTGTTAAAGCTAATGAACATTAACAGTTGTCCATGTCATCTTCTATATATCATATGCTTTTGTACACATTTTAAAGCATATATAAATACATTTAGATTTACAAGAACCTATATATATATATACTTATTTATTTAATGAACATTTATTTAAAATAACAGTTCATTAAACGGATTTTTACTGCATTGTTTTATGTGTCCAGCACTGTTCTAGATGCTGGCAATAGAGCATTGAACAAAACAAATAAAAACCTCCTGCCCTCACTTACATTCCAGTGGATTTTTTTTTTTCCCCTGAAGAAAGTCTCAAAATCTGAAGTAGCTTAGGTTTAGAGAAGTAGTGTGCTTTCAAACCAATTTAGGGAGCTCTCTTACTTTCGGTGGTCTCCAACTTGGACCTCATTGTGAGGAAGCTGAGAATCAGAAAAGAACTGCCAAAGGGGACATGTGGACAAATGAAAGGAAATGACCATCTCAGTATGTTTACACTGTCCTCTTTGTGAGGGGTGAGAAGGCAAGGATGCAAGCTCACCTGCAAAGGATTTGGTCTAATTGAGGAGATGAAATGCTTATGTACAGCTTCTGGAGAACCGCTGAAGGAGCATGCAGAAAAGGTTGGCTAAAGTCAGATGCGGCTCATCAGAGAAGGAAGGGGATAGCCGGGAGGGAACGGTGGAGGGGAGATAAATTAGGAGTTCAGCATTAACAGATACACACTACTGTATATAAAATAGGTAAACAACAAGCACCTACTGTACAGCACAGGGAACTATACTCGATATCTTGTAATAACCTCTAAGGGAAAGGAATCTGAAAAAGAATATGTATATGTGTAACAGAATCACTTTGCTGTCCGCTTGAAACTAACACACTGTAAATTAACTATACCTCAATAAAATTTTTTTTAATTAAAAAAACTGTGTTACAAACTTTGAAGATGAAAAATTTAAAAAGTAGTAAAAAGGAAGAACATTACATGTACAAAGGATAACGAATTTTACCCAAACCATTTCTACTTTGTATAAGCAAGTTGCCTTGCTGAGCAGAGGTTGGCGTTTGGGGGATAAGAGCAGATGAAGGGGTGAAGGGGCCAGGGACTCTGCGGGACTGAGGGTCTTGTATTGGCCATTGAATCCCCAGGACCTAATTCAGGTTTGGGCCCTCAGATTATTGTTGAAATAGAGAGAGATGGGATAGAGGTGGGGGGGAAGGGAGGAACCATATTGAGGGTCTGGACTGTTAGGCTGAAGAGTTGCAATGTGAATTAATTCATTGTATGTGGAAGAATTATTGACCTACTACAGTTATCACGGCCTTTTTAAAGATTCACTGACGGATGGAAGGGTTCCTGAGAAATCTTCAAAAAACTCGAATTGAGGTTTTTGGACAAGCAGGCAGAAGATGCGGACATGTTTAGGAAGTGTAAAATACGAGGGTTACCACTGCAAGCCCACAGCTCATAACATCAAAATAGTCCTTCCTTCTTATTTCCCTGGTTCCCTCTCTCCCTCCTTTCTGTCTTCAGACACTTATTAAGTAGCTGCTAGGTGCCAGGCACTGAGAACATGAAATTGAGCACAACTTGGCCTCTGCCTTTGAAGAATTTGCCCTCTTAACAAGAAAACTACTGTACTCCCTTTGCTTCGGAATGAAGTCATAGGATAAATACATAAAACAGATCATTTTCAATAAGGAGTATCCAGATCTTATCATCATAGATGGGAAATTAAACTATTGGGCTGGAAACGTCTGCTCTTTTAAAAAGTTTCTCATATTACACCATGGATTATTTCTGAAAAACTGTGGACCAATCTCATCATTTCAAAAGAAAGTCATATTTCCTTTGATTTGCATTATAATTTCTTCAGAGTTCTCCCTTAGTTGTTGATGGCGTTAGAGGCAGCTAGGGCTCCTGTCAATTTCTTTCAGGGTTATTCTATTACCATTCATCCTCTATCCACCCCCTAATTGTCATTGTAAGTAAATAAGTAGATTATTTGGGACCTTGTTGTTTGTAAGGTGTTGGAGTGTGAAAAATTACCCCATCATTTCCGTATGGTCAGCCACCACCTCTGAATTTCTCTCAGGGTTGGATGGTCTCTGTTTCTAATACCCACGGAAATTACCAACTATCTTTCTCAATACTCACTTTTTACATGGGAGAACTCAGGCAAAACTCTCATTTGGTGTTAATTGTGGTGACAGATCCCTTTAGAATTATCCAAGGCTATATTCTTCATCTGAGGTGTTATGGGCACATTGCAGGGGGGCACACCTGTGAAGATTTGGAGGGTTTCCCTGGCCTCTCCTCCCCGGGGGCTTCTCTGGCTGTTGCAGCCTCCTTCCTCCAGTGGAGGCAGGCATCCTGGACTGTTATTCACACACAGGCAAGATGTTGATGGCTTCTGTAACGAGGGCTTGATTCACATTGCAGCATATTAGTTCACTTACGGTGGACATTTCCAGCCAGTTTGCCAGCTGTGCCTTCTTCAGAGTTCTCTCTCCGCTTACATATGATATTTCAGGGGAAAAGAAATAAGAAGCGAGCCCATTGCTGGTACTCTATAATATCTTTCAAAAAATTTACAAAATGTCAAAACAAATGTTTTATTCCCTCCACAAGTTGATGGATCAATATGTTCTTTGAGAAATCTGTGGTGAGACAAGATATTAGACTTATATAAAAATACTGAGAACAATTATATTGTCATCTTAGATCGTACTTGGCATCAGTGGGTGTGACATATATGGGAGAGAGCGAGACCATATTACACAGTCTTGACTGGCATAGGTCACTTATTATAAACAGTCACGTGAAACCTACCCTAAGAGAGAGAAGTAAGTTTTTGGACCTGTTTGCAAATGTGTAGAGTGGACATTCCAGCCTTCCTGCTTCTACCCGGCAATGGTTTTAAGAGGTCGTAACAAAAGTGGACCAACTTTGAAAAGGTCTGTCAAGTGTTTCATTAGCAGAGGGAGATGCAGCAGAGCTGGGGGGAGGAAGGGGCGTGGAGTGCTGCAAGTTCAAGTCATGAACTTTCTCCATGGAGGTGGCGGTGATGGGTTGATAGAAATTACTTTATCCCTAACTCTCAATCAAAGCACAGGAAACTGAGATCCAAAGAAGTACAGTGGCTTGCCCGAGGTCACATAGCACGTTAATGGCAGAGCAGACTATCCCCAGGCAAGGGGTCTTGCCACCAAGCAACCCCCAATTATTGGTTCACATCGTTTAAAATACCTGTATAGGGACTTCCCTGTGGTCCAGTGGCTAAGACTCCACACTCCCAATGCAGGACGCCTGGGTTCAATCCCCGGTCGGGGAACTAGATCCCAGATGTTGCAACTAAGAGTTCATATGCCACAATGAAGGTCCCTCATGCTGCAACTAAGGCACAGTGTGGCCAAAATAAAAAAATTTAAAAATAAATAAATAAATATTTTAGAAAAATGCTTGTATAAAGAATTCAATAGCTTGAATATTTCTAAAACTATATAACATTATGTGAAAAAAAGGTTATAAAACACTAGATACAAATGAGAGTTTAACTATGTAAATACATTTCCATATATTTTTAAGTGTATTTGCATATACACACAGAGAAACGCATGGAAGAATGTATATTAAAACATTATTTTATCTGAGTGGTGGGATTATGGACAGGTTTTATTAACTCCTTTATACATATTTATATTTTTCGAATTTTCTATGATAAGAATGCATTTCTCTTTAAATTATTAAAAATATTTTAGGTTGTAAATATCCTCTCTGATAAAACTTTCAGGAAAACTGAACACAGCATAATCAAGTAAATCCTACTGCAAGCGCAGCACACATGTATATGTATAAAATTGTGGGAGACAATATGTGAGCTGTTTGGACCTGAGCATATAGAACACGAACATTCTGGAAAAATAGAAATTTAACCTATGGGTGAGCAGAGGTTGCTTGTAAACTAAGAAAGACAGAACAAGGAAACAAGTTTTCATTTGTAAAGGTTGATTTTATGAAACATACTTGAAATGAGCTGGAAAGAGACCCAGACTGGGCTACCAGTGTCTCCACACTATTCATTTCCCTCCAGTCCTTCTTCCTTCTCCTCCCACTGAAAAATGCTTCAGGGTGTTTGCATTTCTAATTTCCTCTACATTCTTCACAGAGCAACTTAGATTGGTGAGAGGGTTGAGTTTTGGGGGGAACTTGGGGTGCTCTGGAAATTATAGTGGGAAATAAATTAAACTTCTCTCAAACCCAGAGTACAGACAACTGAGGCTATAGCTTGTGTACAGTTGCCTAATCTGTACTTCATTTCAGGAAGACCCCCTTACCACAGGAGCTTCACATCCCTAGAAAAGCTAGAAATCTGCGCCCCACTCTTACTTTATCCAGTAAATCTGACACACACACACACACACACCCCAAATCTTCAGCAGCAGCTTTTAAATATTTCACATGTTTTCCAAAGGAGGCATTGCTTCCTCCCACCCCAGACCCCACCTCCAAGCATACCCTTTTTATTCACTTTCACCATACCACGAACCTGGGAAAGGTCCCTCAGCCATCGACAGAAAGGTTGGCACGGAACAGAGAGGAGTTTTCATCTTGACTAGGGTGTGGGCTGCCTCTTTGCCCACGGGCATTCCTTCTGGACGGGTGGCTTCAAGGTCAGCTTGGATCCCTTTAAGAACTGAGAGGGTGAGACCAGGGCTCAGGTCTGGGGCATTTAGATTCAGATGCCCGTTCGCCTCCTGACTGTGTTCTGATCTCTGACTGACCCTTGTTCCCTGCTCACTGGGTTCAGAGTTTCACATTTTTCCTCTAAATCTCTGACACAACCACTTGCTTGTCACAGCTTCTATTCCTTTGATCAATCCTGGTCTTGGGTACCCTCCCCAAGAAGAGCGGTAGCTATGATGACGATGGTAATGATCACTTCCTGAGTGTTTTCTGTGGGCACAGCATGAATTCTGTTAGGGAATACTGTTGTCATCCCCGATCGTTTATGGAGGAGACAGATGAAGAGGTCAAGAGCTTGCGTATTTAACATAGCTAGTGAAATGCGGCTGCAGCCTTCCAACCCTGCATCTGACTCCAGAGACCCCGCTTTATCAGGGTTATTGGTAGCCCTGAACGGTGGGGTTAAGTAGTGACGAGGATGATGAAGATGCTGTGAGTGATGACGTCCAGGACTTTTGTCAGTAAAGAGTAGAAGGCATGGGAGGGTCTCCTTGGGAAGGATGGAGGGCTGGTTTTTTGATGGTAGAGGCCCTTCAGCATATTTATTTGTGGAGGAGAAGTCACCAGTAGAGAAGCTGAGGCTCCAGGAGAGAGAGAGGATTGTTGACGAAGGGGGACCGTGAAAAAGCAGGGGAGAAGTCTAGGAGGAATCAGACTCTCACAGAAGCATTCTTTTTTTTTTTTTTTTAATAGTAAACTAACTTATTTTTAACTTTTTTAATTGTGGTAAAATACATAACAAAATTTACCATTTTAACTATTTTTAAGTGTACAACTCAGTGGCATTAATTACATTTACCTCATTGTGCAACCATCACTCCTGTCCATCTCACGGAGGTATTCTTGAGTGGGTGTTGTATATGTTGTGATGCATTTGCTTTGTTTGACCCATAACTGTTTCTCTCAGTCCCTCAGTCAAGTCATCACTTGTGCTTTCCATGTATTAATGATGGTGGAACCTCCATTAATTAGCCCATGTAAAATTTGCATCTATATCCAGCCATATCCTCACCTGCAGGGAATTTTATGGCCAAATCTCATCAGAAGACCTTTGAAACAATCTAGGAGGTCATTTATAGAATTGAGGGAAGATTCTTCATTCAGGAAAAAAAGAGCTTTTTCTGATAATGCAGTTTGTTCTTTGGGGACTGTGTGAAATTGACTTCCTGTTCCCTTTATGTTCCCAGAAATCTTCGGTCCTTTGGGAAGCGGGGAGCTCTACCCTCTGAGGTCTTATGATCTCCAGTACATGATGAAGTGGCGTTGTTTTCTTTGCTATTAAACATGGACTTTTTTTTTTTGCATCTTCTAGAAGGCTCTTTTCCTGATGGAGGTCAGCAAGCTGCAAGGTCTAGCCATGATTGATCCAGCCCCATGTGGCATTTTACAAAGCTGAAATAGCGATGGCCTGAACCACTGCACAGTAAAAGTGGTTTTATGTTTCCAGTGCCTGTCCTAAAGTAGTTTTAGAGGTCAGCATTAATCAATAAATTATTCTGATCACATGGATCCTCTCTGGAGGCCCATTAGCTGGTGGTGATGACTTAGTCATCTCACCATCAGCTTCTTTAGACCAGAAGTCCTTGGGACCACGAGTTCAAGCCCCTGTTGAGCTCATGGATTTTTTCGCTCTTCAGAGGTAAATTGAGCTTCAACCTATTTGTTGTACAGAGATTTCTATGATGCATCATCTGCTATCCAGTGGCAGCACAATATCTATGATCCCCCTTTTTTTAAAAAGAAAAAAAGGAGACAATGCCTGATCCTATCCTTGTATCCTTGTACCTTCTCTTTTCATCTAACTGTCAAATAAGGCATATTTGTGGCTTCTGAAATGGTTGGGTTCACTTGGTTCTTTTTTTTTTTTCGGTACGCGGGCCTCTCACTGTTGTGGCCTCTCCCGTTGCGGAGCACAGGCTCCGGACGCGCAGGCTCAGCGGCCATTGCTCACGGGCCCAGCTGCTCCGCGGCATGTGGGATCCTCCTGGACTGGGGCACGAACCCGTGTCCCCTGCATTGGCAGGCGGACTCTCAACCACTACGCCACCAGGGAAGCCCCACTTGGTTCTTTAAAACAGAATGTCATGACAATAATGGCCTGTTGTTGATAATCTCACACCCTTAACGGTGCACAGATGCTGTGAGGGTTTGGAGAGGGTTTCAAACCCAGAGGTTCCCAAACTACAGCAGAGGATCGGAGGCAGGAATTCATAAAGGATGGGACAGTTGTAAACCCTCTTGAAAGGCAGGAAACTGGCTTTCTACCACATTCTGCCGTATGTAATCCCAGGGCAGTGCTGTAGATGATGAGGCAAAGATCCCACTGCCTGGCTGCTCCCTGTCGTGCCGTCGCAGAGATTCCTGTATTTTTTTCTCCTGTGCCTTGTGACTGGTGAGGTTATCAGGATAAGAGTAACATTCAGGGTGCCTTAGCTTCCTTCTGTAGCCAGGAGGGCCTCTGACAGAGGAAGAAGTGATTCACAGGCACAGAGACATTGTTCACACTGTGTATCTGTGTGTGTGTATGCGTGCAGTGTTAGAACATGCAGTGACTGTGAGTTTTAGTTGGGTACAATTATATCTAGCACTGGAGTCCAGAAGCCTCAGGAATATTCCCATAATTGAGATGCTTAGCATCCTTCAACAAAGTCCTAAACAGTCAGTACCTGATTACTCCTCCTCGATGAATCCCTGGGAAATCAACCAAGGGCCAATATTATCTTCTAGGCTTTGGATAGATAAGTGGCCCCCAGCTGGTCGTGAGGAACTGACCGTGGCCATTGTTTACTTCACTGGCCTGGAAATGGCATGACAACAGTTCTACCCGCAACGGCCCTGCCTGTCATCCTGGCTGCTGGGGAGAGATGTGAAGAAAGTGAGCTGGCTGCAGTTCTCTGTGGGGTCCAAACCTTGTCTCCCTTGTCCCTGTGCCAAGAGGTTTCCCGTTCCTGTTGACACAGCCCCCCAAAAGTGATGGGTGGACAAGCAGCTAGGGGTATGAGCCCAAGAGCTCAAGTCTTTTCTGCAGTCAGGCTGGCCGAGGTTCCCAAGATCACTCAGTGGTTTGCTGCCAGAGGGGAAATCAGTTCCTAGGTCCCCAGTCTGTGCATCCTGCTCTCCATCCATTAGACCATTAGACCATACCGCCTCTCCTGCCAGGGAGACACACTCAGGACGCTTTAATTTCAGAGTTTGATCTGTGTCTATTTTTCAGCTATTTGCTACAACATTCTAGGAAAGGAAGGTTTAAATTTCCTGCAATCCAAATCATTTTCTAGTTTACTTATAAGCGCTTCTGAAACAGTTGGCCCTGGAAAGCTGACAACTTGATAAAATGTATCTTTCAAATCAACCTAGTGCTGCCTTTATATATAGTTAAATCATCCAAATCCAGGGTGCCGAGTTAAGAAACGGAGATCTTCTGTTCTCAGGCGGCCTGTCACTTTGGGTAAGAAAACACACAGAGTTATGCTCACTTACGCTTACTCAAGTATGGTCTCTTGGGAAAGAAATAAGCACTGGCTTTTGGCAGGTTTATCTGCTTTTAGCCAATAAGAAATGGTTCCTGCAGTGATGTGCATTGGACAAAGGTGGTTTGGGGAGACTTAGTGTCAAAACCAGCAGCTAATACAATGTTGATGGAGAAAAGATTTTATATATTTATTATTATTATTATTATTATTATTATTATTAAGGTTAGAGAGTTGAAGGGCAATCCTGAGCATTCAGTATCAACGATGGCGGTTTCTGTTGCTTTAAAAAAATAGATTTATCTGTATTTGCACTGATATGGCATCTGTTCATGAGACCACGCTGAGATGGATGTGTACCTGTACCAGTCAAGGCTCCCAGACATGGTGGCTTCTCTTATTTCACTACAACATGGTTGCATCCCATCCTTTGGGGAACAGGGGGCCAAGAGCATGACAAAAATTAAGAATCATTTCAAAACATCTAAATTTATGAAATTCTGGATTCTGGATTTCAACAAAAGGGTTTTGGTGCATTTCTAATTCAGGGTAAATCAGTGAAATGAAATCAGTGAGTCTTCATACCACCACTGTATATGATAATTATTTTAAAAAATTAATTAAAAGAATGGAACAGGTACAGTGATTAAGCAGATAGTCTTTTTTTTCATTTCTTTACTGAAATATAGTTGCTGTGCATTATTATATGTTACAGGTGTACAATTCACAGTTTTTGAAGGTTTTACTCCATTTATAGTTATTATAAAATAATGGCTATATTCCCTGTGTTGTACAATATATCCTTGTAGCTTATTTTATTTATTTTTGGCTGCATTGGGTCTTCATTGCTGAGCGCGGGCTTTCTCTAGTTGCCGTGAACAGGGGCTACTCTTTGTTGCAGTGTGCGGGCTTCGGTGGCTTCTCTTGTTGCGGAGCACGGGCTCTAGGTGCGCGGGCTTCAGTAGTTGTGCCTCGTGGGCTCTAGAGTGCAGGCTCAGTAGTTGTGGCTCACGGGCTTAGTTGCTCCGTGGCATGTGGGATATTCCTGGGCCAGGGCTCGAACCCGTGTCCCCTGCATTGGCAGGTGGATTCTTAACCACTGCGCCACCAGGGAAGCCCCACTTATTTTAAACCTAATAGTTTGTACCTATTAATCTCCAGCCCCTCTGGTACCCCTCTCCTCTTCCCTCTCCCCACTGGTAACCACTAGTTTGCTGTTTATATCTGTGAGTCAAGAAGAAGTTCTTTAGATTTCAGTAGCTTCAATAAAATTGTGGTGTTACTTGCTCAGTTTCTTTCCTTCATCTTTGTTTTAAAGTTTTTATTAAAAGTTTGTTGAGATATAATTTGGATATCATATAGTTGACCTGTGTAATGGCTTTTAGTATATTCACAGATACATGCATCCATCACCACAATCAGTTCTAGAACATTTTTGTGTGATGTCTGTTTTATTAAAGAGTAAGAATGTAGCGATCAGTAGTTGAGGGCCTGAACATCCTGGCAGGAGACTGCTGTACCATGATTGGCCTTTGGGAAAAGATGCTGCACTTTGCACTTTTTAAAAAAACTTTTTATTTTATATTGGAGTATAGGTGATTAACAGTGTTGTGTTAGTTTCAGGTGTACAGCACAGTGATTCAGTTATACATATACATGTGTCTATTCTTTTTCAAATCAAAGATGATGCACTTTGACAAATGCATTCAGCCAGGTTGCTCAGAGGGCAAGAAACCAGACTGATACCCTTGCCACTCTGGTGGTAAGGATAAGTGAAAGCTAATTTAATATCCTCTGACACATAAAATGTTCACAAGTAAGTGGTAAGTACACATAAACATGAACAGTATCCATTAAGAATCTGGCTATTCTGTGCTGATAATTAGCTTCAAGAAATGAAAACAGATTGTTTAGATTTTGAGAAATACTGTTCAGGAACACAATGAATACAACATGTTATTTGCAGGTTCTCTAACCAAAGATTTCAAAGTACAAACATTAACCCAGTGAAATTGTTTAAAATAAGATGACAAAGCCTGTGTTTCCCACTCACCCCAAACTTACCCTTGCTCTACCTTCTGGTCTGGTACCCCTGTAAGGCCTGTAAGATAGTGGTTAGAGCATGGGCTTTGCAGCCTGGGTTTGCTTCCTGCTTCTACAGTCCTTTCTGGCCTTGGTATATAAGGTCTCTTGGCCCTGGAATAATAACGTCCATGTAGGGTTTTTGTAGAATTAAATGAGCTAAGGTACATGCAGCTCTTCGCTTAGTTACTGGGGCAATAAGTGCTCACCTAACAGCACCTGTTACTGTTATGTGCCCTTCATGTGTCTGATCGTTAAGATCCATAAGGGCAAGACTTATGTATGTCATGGTCTTCTCTAAAGAACTTTGCATATTGCTAATAGTTATATATTTTATTGAAATTAATTGGATTAGAAATTGCAGAAATTTACTCACAGACATAGAAAAATAAAACTTATGGTTCCCAAAGGGGAAAAGAGGGGGAGAGATAAATTTGGAGGCTTGGATTAACATATACACACTACTGTATGTAAAATAGATAACCAAGAAGGACCTACTGTATAGCACAGGGAACTCTACTCAATATTTTGTAATAACCTATAAGGGAAAAGAATCTGAAAAAGAATATATATATATATATATATATATAAAACTTACATATTATATATATTATATATAGATTCAAATATATATATATATGACTGAATCACTGTGCTGTACACCTGAAACTAATACAACATTGTAAATCAACTATATTTCAATAAAAAAATAAAAATGGTTAAAGAAATTGCAACCTTGGGCAGAGCTATTTCCAAGTGTTGATGGACCCTGAGTGAAATATGAATTCATGCCCTTCTTTTGTGTAGAGGTTCTGTGGGTGAGGCTGCGGCCTCCTGGCTGAGTTGAAATGAAAACACTGGGGAAGAGAATGCCTCTACTGAAATGGATGTGCTGAGGAGTGTCCTGCTTCAAGGCACGGTAATCATTCCATCTGTTTACTGCTCATCTAGGGAGAAGCAGAACAATGGAGAAGCTGGCTCTGTTTCTATAGTGATCTCAGGGCACAGAAACAGGAAAATCGTTCAACATGCCCCATCCAATTGATGCTATATGATAATTCATTCTCCCAAGTTGTAGGACAGCTGGAATTTTATCCAACAGGTGGATCTGTTGGATAAAATGACTCCAGTGCATAGGTCCAAAAAACAAACAAAGAACAACAACAACAAAAAAAACCAAGCAAACCCTATCTGAAGAGTCTTCTTCATACCTCAGAAGGTTGAACAGTGATTCTCCTAGTTGACCAGGGCAGTACAGAGAATAACAAAGCAACCTCATACCCAAAGCAAGAAAGCAAGAGCAGATTGAAAATAAAGCATTTGGGGGTTTGAAGGGAACTGAGCAACTTTGGAAAGGAATGGTAATTCCAAACCAATGTTTCTCTTGCATTTATTGATTTTTCTTCGAGGAGTTCAGTATTAAAGATTTTTTTTCTTAGTTGTGAGATAGAGCAACTTTTTGTGAGAGGAAGGGGATGAAGAGGGTGAGGTGGAAAGAACATTAAGTATCTCCTTCTGTAGAGTCAGGATGCCTTGCTTTCCAAAGGTTTGTGAAAATGGCCAAAAAGTGGTTTTCACTTTCTGAAAGAGTATAATTTCCATTTAGAAAGCCTCAACTTCCAACTTGTAAACTCTGAAGTTGCAAATATCTTCAAAAAACTTTGCTGGCAAATTTAAATCACATTTATTCTGTAGGGTTTGTCTCAAACTGGTTTTATGTTTCCTGTTACGCTTTAAATTTGAGGCACCCCCACGTTGTATCAGAGCATGAACTAAATAAAGGACAAACATCCAATTTTCTATTCCAGTTCTAATTCCGTGGTCTTAATCTTTGTCCCCTGAGCTTTCAGAAGGGAAGACGGGCTTGAGAGAAGAAAATTCGTTTTGAAGGTTAACCTATTATTTAATTTCTAGCATGAAAATTTAATGTATATATTTAAGATAAAATGTGTAAATAACAGTATGTCAATCACTATTTTATCCAACACTCAGATTAAACAATAGAACGCTATCCGTAGTGGAAGGCCCTGAATATCTCTTCTTGAACAAAGTCCCCTCCCTACTTGCAAAATATAACAACGACAGATCCTGCATTTGGCAAGTTACTTTATTGTTTGCATTAAACAGCTATTAGACACTTTTACAAAACGACAAATCAAGTACACATTTTGGCTGATGGGAACACAATGGCCTAAAGAAATGTCCATATCTTCTTCTAAACCACCAAGTAAAATCCCAGCTATGAGCTTCTTGCCTGACGCAGGCATTAGCACACATAGTGGAGGGGCGTATATGCTGTGACTAAGATTACTGGGTTACGATATGATAGTGAATCATACATTTTGCAAAAGGCCATCTTAGTCTCAGACCCCTGTCAGACCATTTAGTTAGCTGAATGATCAAGAAATAATTGGCGAGTGTTCATTGACTTGAGGCTTTTCCATTATTTAGTAGTTATTTTGCAGTTTCATGTGATTTTGCCCCTTTAGCCTTGTCTACTGTAGTCTTCATCCCAGACACATAGTTTATATCCAGTACTGTGCGTTAGATTAATTGGGATTATACATAAAAAGTGTTTAGGAAATCGTACAGCATGAGACAAACGTCATTATAATTCCTGTGTTCCTGAGAAAGGAGCCAGAAATTTCAGAAGTACCAGTTGAAGGATAATGGGGAAAAAAATCTCAGTGGGCTTTGCAAATTAGTTATTATACATGAAGGACTTAGTCCTAGATTTTTTAAATTAAAGTATAGCTGATTTACAATGTTATGTTAGTTTCAGGTGTACAGCAAAGTGATTCAGTTATATACATATATGTACACATATATATATAAATCTATTCTTTTTCAGATTCTTTTCCCTTAGAGGTTATTACAAAATATTGAGTATAGTTCCCTGTGCTATACAGTAGCACATTATTCTATATATATTATCTATTTTATATATAGTATCTATTTTATATATAGTAGTGTGTATCTGCTAATCCGAAATTCCTAATTTATTCCTCCCCCCTTCCCCCTTTGGTAAATTAATTTGTATCATTTATTTTTTTAGATTCCACATGTAAGCGATATTATATGGTATTTGTCGACTTAGTCCTAGATTTTTAGGACTTTAGAGCTGGAAGGAATATTCAAGACAGTCTAGCTCATCCCCTTTCTCTAAAGATGGGAAATTTAATAGAGAGTTAGATAACCTGCTCAGAATCACTCAGGAAGATTCAGAACTGAAGCCAGCTCTCTGCACTCTTCACCTAAGGCTCTTCCCTCTTGCCTGCTTTCCTCTTCAGGAAAGGAAAACTGGGATGGATATCTAGATTTTAACTATGGACGCATGTAGGTGCAAACACCTCTACCTGATGTCACAATAATGCTTTTGTGTCAGCAGGCAGCACCAAACAGAGTAGCTTTCTTCATCAGAACTTTTTTTTTTTTTTTTTTTTTGCGGTACACGGGCCTCTCACCGTTGTGGCCTCTCCCGTTGCGGAGCACAGGCTCCGGACGCGCAGGCTCAGAGGCCGTGGTCCACGGGCCCAGCCGCTCCATGGCATGTGGGATCTTCCCGGACCGGGGCACGAACCCGTATCCCCTGCATCGGCAGGCGGACTCTCAACCACTGCGCCACCAGGGAAGCCCCCATCAAAACTTTTTAAGGACCTTACCATTTATAAAGTAGAATTTTCTCTTTTTTTCCTGTTAAGAACTTTAAAGTTCTTATATATCATTTTTATTTAATTACATTTTTATTGGAGCATAGTTGATTAACAATATTGTGTTAGTTTCAGGTGTACAGCAAAGTGATTCAGTTATACATATACATATATCTATTCTTTTTCAGATTCCTTTCCCATTTAGGTTATTATAGAATATTGAGTAGAGTCCCCTGTGCTATACAGTAGGTCCTTGTTGGTTATCTATTTTATGTATAGTCGTGTGTATCTGTTAATCCCAACCTCCTAACTTATCCCTCCCCCTGCCCTTTCCCCGTTGGTAACCATAAGTTTGTTTTCTATTTTCTTTTGTTTCTACTATAAAGAAAGTGGTCTCTCTAAGCCTCGTCACCACCAGATATGTCCTTAGAACTTCTTTGTATTTATTGTAATCTGTGAATATTGTGTTTTACAGCTTGTAAATTAGATATAGAATTGAATACCCAGGCAGAGCACAGAGTGTTAAAAATGTTCAATTCCAGTGGGGGAACCAGGGAGTGGTTAAGGCCTGCTGCATATAATGTTCATATTACATTAAGTACGATGTTATTGCACGAGATGCTTATTGTTAATGTCTGTGGGGAGGATCCGTTCCAAAGATTTCAATTTCAATAAACAGATTACGCAGTTCCACCATATACAATTAGGGAGGTGGTAATGAAATGGTTATAAAGTCCCTTGTGAGTCTGTCATCCTTTTTTTAATTTTGTAAATAACATCAGAAGCATTCTAGAGGGAAGTGCTTATGCATTTATTTATTATTGATTTTTTAAAAAATACATTTAACATTACTAGTTATTGCAAATCTAGTCTTAGTGAGTTGAAGAAGATAAGCTGTTTCTACATTATTAAATGCTGAATGTATAGGGAATTATGAAGTGGTATCCTTCATATAAATATATTAAATATTAACGAACGATGATTGCCAGGAATTAACTTACAGCTACATTTGCTTGGCAAATGAAACCTTTTCACGGTTTTACCCTTTTGTTGCACGTCATGCATGTTTACAACACATCCCTTTGGTGCATGGTTTCAATGACGACAAGTGATTCTGTCCTACGGCTGAATCATGCACAACTGCTGAGAATAAGTTGGATTAAATGTGCATTCTTTCAACAGGCAACTAATTATTGGAGGGGTGACGTCAATAAACTGCCAAAGTTTTGAGGTATCCCTAAAGAGTTAACTGTCATTCCTTCTGGGGAGTATAATAAAGCAGTAAAAATATATGCTAAATGGCTAGCAGACAGTTTATCTCCTTGGAGGAAAATGCTTAAAACAGTAGATAAAAATTCAGCATGCCAGCCATCACCAAGGAAGCCCTACTTCAGGGCGAGGGTTCGAAGCAGGCTGCCTGGATTCCATTTTTCCAACTTGGGCAAGTTGCTTAACTTCTCTGAGCTTCATTATCTTCATCTGTAAAGTGGGAGTAATAGTAATATATTCCTCCTAGAGTGAAATGGAGATTCAAGGAATAGTACACATTAAGTACTACTGTATAAGCTATGTTGCTCGATAATTGTTAGCTGTTTTTAAAAAGTGTTTTTCATTCATTCACACATTCAGTGAGTAATTATTAGATAACCATTTGGCAGGGCTGAGGGTAGAGTGATAAATAGTAGTCCTTGAGTTTCATGGATGTTGCCAAATTTCCAGACCTGATTGAGGACTATCAGGGAGTTTAAATACCCTTCTCCAGTGCTCTTATAGGCTGATGTTCTTGTAGGCATCCTTGTGTCTTTCACTGGCACTTTATAATTACCCAAAAATAGAACAACTACTTTTTTCTTTCTCTGTTTCTTCCCCAATTCATCCTTCAAAACTCATCAAAGGAGTGGTATTGAACAGAAAACTCCTCAAAATCTAAGCACTGTAGAGCAACTGAATACAATTAACCCACTCAGAATTTGTTGTCCATAGACTTACACTTTTATATAGCCTTGGCCACCATCTTAAATTGCTCCATATTCTTTCTTGAGGGTTGAAATGAACATGCCTTTCCATTTCGTAAACACATAAGCATATTTAGCTCAACCTAGATCATTTCTGCATACCTACTCTGTGCATGGCCCCGCAAGAAAAAAATGTATAGAACATATATTAAAATGGATGTCAGAAGGCAGCTATGCTCACCACTATACCAACTGATTCACTTTGCTGTATACCTGAAACTAACACAACATTGTAAATCAACTATATTCCAATAAAAAAGTAAAATAAAAATAAAATAGCCAAAGAATATGTTTAACAAATGGGTGTTATATTAGGTACTGTAGTGTGGAAGAGGTAAGAGAAAGAAAGATAGATGATAGATAGATAGATAGATAGGAGAGAGGGAGAGAGTAAACAAGGCAAGCTATGCTGTTTGTTATGAAGAGAATTGAAACTGGGAGTTTAGCAATGAGTGAAAATATGAGAAAGAGAGGGGAAGAAGAGGAAGAGAGGAAGGGGAGGGGAGAGGAGGGAAGAGAACTGAAAAGAACCTACATAAACTAGTCAGAAAGGGGAGTCCACCAGAAAGACATGTCTTCTCAGAATCTTTGGATGGCGTAGGCAGTTTGAATGAGCCACTCCCCACTCCTGAGATTCTGAGGTAACACGAGAGGACCACCATTCTGTTTCAGTGTCTCTGATGGTGTGTACAGAAGTGGGCTCAGGAAGGGAGAATGGGAAGTAGGAGTCAGGAGGCGATCAGGAGACACAGAAGAGGACAGTGTCCCAAGGTGTCGTGGCTCCTAGCACATGGTAGGCACTGAATAAATGCCACCTATTAAAATCACTCATAAATTCTGTATGGAGCATCCAGTAAGATGAAGACTAAGAAAAGGCAAGCAGATTTTATAATTTCAGTAAACCAGTGGTGGAAGGCTTATTTCAGAGCTTAGGTGAGAGTAGGTTAAGAGGAAAGTCACTCAAGCCTGTCCCTTACTTTTCTGGCTCACTATCACCCTACTGTTTCCTTCTGCCTTAGAATCTCCAGTCTCTTGGTTTGCTCAGAAACCTTCATCAATTCCCCAGGTTCCTGTGAATCCATGACAAACTCCTCAGTTATCTACAAAAGAGGGCCAGTCTGTGTTCTCCCTCATGGGATGTTGCTTCTTTGTTTGTACCTGATATTCATGTAAAACTGTACCTTCTGTCTTCCTCTTCTGGCTCTTTCTCAAGACCATCTTCATCTCCATTATTTGAAACCCTGCCTCTATTTTAAGCTCTATCTAAAAATCAGCATTTTGCTTGAAGACTTGACTGATTAATTCTTCAGAATTTGTTTCTTCCTCTTATTTGTCTCAGGGTTCTTAAAACACTTATAATATTCTAACTTGGGTGATCATTGTAAACTTGTGAAATTCTCCCTGCTAGATTTAGGCCCCTTCAGTGTTGTAAGTACCCAGAGGATAACTTTGGTCAGAGAATTGTTGAGTAAGAACATTCATTACCTTTTCTGATGCCTCCTCTGGTATCTAAAACAGTGTCTTGCACATAGTAGTTGCTCATTAAACAGATGTTGAATTGACTTCATGGCACTCACTGATATCTTTCTTTAACCCTTAAGTCTTCACCCCTTGTGCACAAAGTAGGAACACATTCTGATGAAAATTCTGGATTAGACTACCAGAACTGCTAGATCTTGGGAGAAGCAAATACTAAGGGATAAGTACTAGAGAGAAGATTCACCACATCTCAGTTATCTATTCTGGTCTCTCCCCTGTCCTAGTCACCATGTATTCCTAACTACAATCTCTTAGACTGTTTTATCTTTTTTCTTTTCTATACTGAGATTTATCATCACAGATCTTTTGATGGGGAGATAGTTTAATACCTTACAATTCAAGTAGTACTTTATCTTTTCAACAGAACATCACCTGCATCTCATTGAAACTGATATGCTACTTGAGTCATCTCGGTCTGCCTTGAGTATATTTCTTTGTGTCAAGTTGGTCTTATTTCTGCAAAGGTCGGTAGAATCGTAGTAGTAGAATTTAGTATTTCCTCAGTTTTCAATCTGCCAAAGACAGCTGTATGACAGATATGTTGGTATAGGTATTAACCCTGCCAGGCAGATCCATATTGGTGTCTTTGTTTTATGGATGAGAAAATAGGAGCACAGAGAGGTCAAGCGATTTGCTCAAGGTAGCTGGCTTTAGAATGGCCTGTGTAGACTGATGTGGTATCTTTCAAGTTCTGAGAGCAAAGCCATGTGGGTATTGTTTGGCTCATGGCCCCATTGGTTGGTGACAGGTGCCTTGTCTCCCCACAGTTTCATGATGCAAAAGCAGTACCATGGAAATCAGGGAATATCAGGAAAAAAATGCATGAAAAATAGGGGAAAAGATAAATAGATCATGAGTGACAGGAGATAGACTTCCCTGCCCCTGCTTAAGTCCATTTTGCTGTGATATTTAGGACCCAGGATTTTGGTGTCTTATGGATCATCATCCTCTGTGGTCTGCTGGTCATCTTCAATGTTCATTTAACCCTCACGGTGTAAGCATGCTGTCCTTGGATCAGAAAATAATGCACCTGACCCACCATTCATCATGACATAGGCTTTGGATGTTTTTTTCTATCTGTGGGGATGCGTTTCTGCTGATCCATTTATACTTTTGCATCAAATTTCCACGGTGACCAGGATGCATTTTTATAAGACACATGGTTAAGGCTTGGGGGTACAGTCTGAGGCTGTAAAACATGAAGAAGCTTAGTGCACTTCACAGTAGAGAAACTTGGTAAATGCAGCCGTGTAATATTATGGAAAAATCATAAGGGGAGGAGATCAGAAGTGTACAAGTAAGATTTTGCGAAGAGCATTTAAAGTCCTTAGGATTTTTTTTTTTCAGTTTTGATTTCTAGAAGCTCTTTCAAAGACTGAGACATGTTCACTAAGCAGGCTTGGTTGCGTGCAACTTGAGAAGGTTTTATTACTGGTGCCCCTCATTTTGTCCAAGATCAGGTAGTGTCCATTTAGCAAGTCAGATAAATCCCTATGATGCAAGCCGCTATCACTCCTATGACACTGTGTTTCCCAAAGTGTGTCTCATGGGGTACCACTCCAGCAGGATGTGGTATAATGCAAAACTATAGCTCTGTGTCAAGCACGTTTGATGTAAACCAAGTTAAACAGTCTTGACATTCTCAGAGCCATTATGCCATTCTGCTGGTAAATTTCTAAGTCCGGGTGGGGGGAGAGTATTCAGTATTTCCCAGACTTTTTCATAAATAAAATACTTTCCCCTAGAACATACATGAAGATCTCTTGAAAAACTAAGGTACTGGGTGAATGCTGTTATAGAGCCTCGGTGTTCCAGGCAACTGGGACATCATTTCATCATATCACTCCAGGGAAGGTTGGGTCAGGAACAGAGTAGAGCCTAGTAATCGTGTGTCTCTACAGCTACCCACTTGCTCTGGAGGATCCATAGGTCACTGTGCCAGCCCCTTGCTTAGCTTTTAGACAATTGGCTTACGACCTTTTGCCAGTATGAGTTTAACTCTTATTTTCTCATCAGAGACAATTAAAAATGCAGTGTCAGAGAAGGTGTGACCACATAGAATTTGAGTGAGATGAAGTGAGCAGCAAGCCCCTGTCTGCCTCAGGAAATTGTCTGGGCAATTAATCAGGGGATTTCTGAAGGGCTCCCAAGAATCATGTCTAAAAACCCTTGGTACTGACTTAAAGGAGCTGCTTTGATGTCCCCTGTTTGAATGCAGTATGAAGCTGCCCTTTGGAGCCAACTGAAGTAACGGAGAAGTTTCTAGGGGAACGTGGTGGTGGTGGAAGCAGTAGCACAGAGAATGAGGCATCACACATGAGGCATTATCTGTAGTGGGAAGAGTTCTAGACGCAGATTCAGGGTCTAGTCCCCCTTTGACCCTTTACTTACCAGGTGTGAACAAGTCCCTTAAAACCTGTCTTGGCCTCACTTTCATCTTTTAACATATGATGGTTAAACCACTGATGGTTTTTTCACCAGCTTCGCCTTCTCATATCCATGCCTTTTCAAATGAAGTCATTTCTATAAAATGGATAAAAAGCATATATGCTAAGACCGAAGTGGGGCTTAGAGTTCCACTACTCTGCTGCCCTATCATTTCCCAAGGGAAGCCCTTAGTGCACCCACTGGAACCTCCAGTCAGGACTCTGTGGGCCAGGGTAGGGGCATCCTTTCTCCCTAAGGCCCGTGTCATCCATCAGGCTCTGTGCCTGCTAAGTCCCGATGAGGGCTGAGTGCCGTGTCGGGTGGGAGGGGCATTTTGGGGGCACTCACTGGCCGAAGCTGCTGCTGGCCTCCAGGTTTGCATGGACACCGACCCAGAGCTCACAAAGAGGGTTATATGTAGGTGTAGTTTTGTGTAGGGGAAGGGAGAGACAGGGCATGTTGGCCTTACAAAGGAGGCAAACAAAGATGAGAAGGAAAAGCTCAAGTCTGCTCCTGAAGTTAAAGGTGTATTTCTACCAGGGATATTGCGTCTGCCTGTTACAAAGAGAGTCTGGTCCTACTGTGAGCCAGGTAAGGCTTTCCACCCTTATTGAGCTCAGTTTCCACCTCTGCCTTCGGTACGGTCCCCCTCTTCCTTCTCATTAATATTAATCACAGTGCCATCCGTTATTTCTATTTCTTTAGGTCATCCTTGGCCTATTTATTTAAATTATGCAAAGAGTTTGTATTTCCTAAGATTACAACCTCACTAGGATCAATTATTATGTCGCACTCCCCTGGAGATTACAGCTCGCTCTGACTGGCAGCCCCCTCTGACTGGCAGCCCACTCAGTGTTTTTCCAGCCCAACTATAATCAAATGTACTTAATGAAAAGGCAGCCATGCTCCACCCCCCACCCCCAGGCCCTCAGAAAGTAGTGCCCCAGATGGGACTAACCCCTCCTTCACAGGTTAACCCTCTTAAGCCAGCCTTTGGCTATGTGTTGGTTGTGTTTGATGGGATGAAAACTCATCGCACTTGAGGGCCCGAGGAGATTTTTGAGGTCATATAATCTACCCCATTCCATCCCATTTGTGTGAGAGAATGGAGAGAAGTGACTCGCCGAAGTAGGGGTGAGAATAATGATAATGCAAACAGTTATAAACCTTTGCAATATGCCAAGCACAGTCTAGATGCTGTATCTGTTATTGTGTTTAATTTCTATGCACTACCAGGATGGAATTAGTAGCCTTATTCTGCAGATGAGAAAGTTGAGGGCCACAGAGCTTAGGTATGTTGCCTGAGTTTATAAGTCTGCATCGTCAGTCGTGACTGGCTGGACCTGCCTGAACCCTCTGTTTGGCTCAGAGCATATCCCTCCCCTGCGGCCCCACCCCCACCACCCTGGGCCCTTGCCATTGCCAGTAGCTGTCACACTCGGCCTTTCTGTTTTTTCCTGTTCTTGCCGCATTTCAGTATACTAGAGTTTTTGGTGGCTCGCCAATTTTAGAAAGGCCGTTCCCATTAAAAATTTTAAAAAAGGACAAAAAACCAAACCGCAGAGAAAACAGCCTTCCTATGGTGATCACTCTGTTCCCCCAGTAACTTGTGTTGTTCTCTCACTAGAGCTGCCCTGTGCCCCAAGGGCGCTCTCTCTTCCAGAGGTATCGTTCTTGAACATTCTATTTGACAGGAATCCTGGTTTTACTTTTTATCTGCTGCCTGTTCCTCACAGCTATCCCATTTTACTTTAAATCTCTAAACTTCTGTGCTCAAAATTCTGTCTAACAGACATCATAGTAAATAGCTCTTCAGTTGCAGGACAAGTAAGTGATACACATTCATCAAAGTTTGGCAGCTCACCCTGCAAGGGTTTGCAGGGCACCCATAGACCACAGCATACCTGTTGAGAACTGGGTATAGATTAAAGGCCAAGTTCCTGAACGCTGGTTGAGCAGTCTTTGTATTATATTTCTTGTGCGGTATTTTGTGTTATATATTTGTGCTGGAATCCACATACCTTACTAGTTTCACTTCTGTATCAGAAGCATTAATTCTTTTCTTCTTGTACCTCTAGCACTAAGACCATGCTCCTGCATTATTTATTAATTTTGAAAAGGCTTTTATTTATTAGTAACAGTATTTGTGAGCTAGCCACCAATAAAACAATTATGAAATTGCTTTTGGCTGTTTCAAAATTGTATTTCATTTCAATGTATTTATTAAGCACTTGAAATGTGTCCAGGACTATTCTAAGCATTACGGAAGAGAGCAAAGAAGTATAACACATGGTCTTAGGCCTCAAGGAACTTATAGTCTGCATGAAATAAAATCTATTTTGGGATTGGGAGTTTGGGATTAGCAGATGCAAACTATTATGTATAGGATGGATAAACAGCAAGGTCCTACTGTATAGCACAGGGAACTATATTCAACATCCTGTGATAAACCATAATGGAAAAGAATATGAAAAAGAATGTATATATATGTATAACTGACTCACTTTGCTGTACAGCAGAAATTAACACAACATTGTAAATCAACTATACTTCTATAAATGTTTTTCTTTTTAATCTATTCCCATGAGACAGTTTAACAAACTGAATGCACAAATAATCATCATGGATATTAAATCTTCCCAGAGTTGTTAAGAGAAAAGAAATCTGTGGGTTTCAGGGGCTTGAATTGGACCTCCAGTTGTGGGTTAGGTGATAACAAATTGAAGGAGGACATTCCAGGTCTGGAGATGGGAGAGACAGAGGCACAAAGCCACAACTAGCCTGTGCAGGTGACTCAGTAAGAAGAAATTGAAAAGACAGTGGTTAACTTCACCCTGCAACTCAAGCAGTCCTGGGAGGGGAGGGTCGCCTTGAAAGATGGGTCCAGAGCCAGGGGTAGGGGACTCAGAAACGACCTGGAAGATGTATAGTTTATCCTGAGGGTATGAGGACCACTGAAGGGCTGTGAGCCCAAGGAAAAGCTTAATGACAATGATGCTTGATGGACATTAGTGAGAGGACAATGGGTAGGGGACACTGGAGCAAGGAGAGAGTAAAGCCAGCAGGAAGGGCAGTTAGAAGCCTATTACAGTCATTCAGACACAAGGCAATGAAAATCTGGAATAGTTGGTGACTGTGGGAATAGGACTGGAGATGAGTTGCTAGAAGAGATCAAACAAAAGTTAATGCTTACACTACTGTATATAAAATAAACAACAAGGACCTACTGTATAGCACAGGGAACTATATTCAGTATCTTGTAATAACTGTAGTGGAAAAGAATATGAAAAAGAATTCATATAGATACACATATAACTGAATCACTTTGCTGTACACCTGAAACATTGGAAATCAACTATACTTCAATTTTTTAAAAAGTGCTTGATTAGTTAGACATATGAGAAGAAGGGAATGAGTTGAAACTGACTTCAGGGTTTCAAACGCTGGTGTTGGTAGGGATTCTGTTTTGAGAGAGAAACCCAACATTTATTGAGAATCTGCTTTATAAACACTGTATCACATACTGTAATAAAAGCTTTACACGCATCGGTTTATTCATTCCACAGATTACCTTGAAAGTCAGATATAAATGCAGAACTTTCACTCTGCACACGAGGATTCTCAGACTCAGGGAGGTTTTGTAGCCAGTTCAAGTTCACTCAGCTGACAGAGCTGAGACACCAGCAAAGATGCCTCTAGCTCCAAAGCCCATACTCACCCATCTTTGCCATACTTACCATATTGGGTTACTATGAGATGACCCCTTCTTGCCAAATCCAATGGACCCTTCACCATCTTCTTGTTGGCTCTTGGACTCAGTAGGCTCTCTTGACCATTTTTCAATCCTAGCTCACCACATCCATGTAAAATGTTGCAACTTCTGGGTGATAACTCTTGGTCTGTGAGGACCAATCGCATCCTCCAGAGAACCTCTTCCTATTCAATCCTTTCCTCCCACCAGAATGTCTTATGTCACCCTCTGCTCTCTTGCCATGTCTCTTTTGTATCTCCATATTGTACCTCACCACCCACCAGTACAAGTATCTGTTTGTCTTTATCTTATCCAGGAGTCTGTCATATCTCTTGATGTTTTCAATACCCAGCAAATTGTCAAGCACAAGGTATTTCATCAATAGCACTTGGGTTAATAAAAGAATAAATGAGCCTTGATGACAAGACCCAAGACATTTTCTAATTTTAGGTCCGATTTTCCAAACTAGTATTCTGCAGAAAACTTGGTTGTTCCCACAATTTAAAAAAACTTTGAAAGATGCTCTATACTATAACCCCTATAGATATTTACAGTACATTTTACATATTAAAGGTAGTTAGACATTCTCACCAAGTTAAACTTGACATAGAATTTCCCAAACTTATTTGATCATGGAAACTTTATTTCCCCACTAAATTGTTGTTCCCAGGGAATTCATATTCTGTAAGACACTGATTGGGAAGCAGGTCTTTGGAGAAGGTGGATGTGCTTGGGAAGAGGTACAGTGGGCTTCATTTTTGGCAGTGCCCACCATCAGCCTACCATCTGTGAAAGCTGGATCATATCACTCATGACTAGAAAAATCACACTCAAGGCAACCAGGACCTTGTCCCTACCCACTCGCATTCCTGGGCCCGCTGGAGCTTTTTCCTTACCCTGTGATCCTTGTTGACTCTAACTGATCCTTGTTTATAACTGTGAACTGTTAAACCTACCTGTGGAATGTACTCTTGGAATGTTGGACTCACCCTAGGAAGGCAGAAGCCTTTTTTCAAGTGGGTTTACTTCTTGGAGGATAAAGGAGACATTTCTGTGACCACTAGTGTCTCAACCTTGAGTGGGGTTTCCCTAGAGACTAATATTAGCTCAGTAAGTTTTATAGAGAGAGAGAAACTTAAGATCTTGGGAAATTTTTGTGGTTTTGCTGTTAACTTATGAATAAGACATGTTCTTTGTAGCACATTCAAACCATATAGTATCTTACTTTACTGCTTCATTCCATTCTCCAGTAAACATTTTGAATAGTTTGGTTTAAATTCTTTAAGCCTTTCTGTGTATTCAAACGAACTTCATACATATGAAGGTAAAGAGATAAAGAGATAATGTACAGTATATAAATACAGTTGTTTTGTTATCTAATAGGCTCATCCTATGAGTATCATTAACCCCACAAAACACGATGAACATATTTCTATGGCAGGGCTTACTTTTTAACATCTGCATAGTATCCTAGTATCTCATGTTATGGATGACCCATAATTTAAGTAGTCTCCGATTGATTGATTTATCTTTGGGTCATTTGTAAAATATTTACCTGTAAAGATAATGTCTTCGTGAATAGCCTTCTGTGAACATCTTTGTATTAGTGTGACTGTTACTATAGGAAGGACATCTAGAAATGGAATTGCTGTATTTCATGTATGAACATCTTCTACTTTCATAGATACTACAAACTTTCCCTTCCAAATCACTGTACCATTGTACATACTTCTCCAATTACTACTGATGCTAAGCAGTTTTTTCCCTTTGTTAGCTATTTGTATTCCTTTCATGAATTGTTTATTCATATTTTTTGGTCATTTTTCTATTCAATTGTTTATCTTTTTATTGTTGATTTATAGGCAGTGTTATATTTTATGGATGTTAATGGTCTATTACATTTGTGGAAATATCTTATACCAATTCTTCATTGTCTTCAAAATTTATTTGTGCCTCAGAGAAGTTATATATTTTTATGTAGTCACATATGTTACCCTTTTTCTCTTGGCTTTTAGATTTTGTGTCATGCCAGTAAGGCTTTTTCTAACTCAGGCCTATAAAACTATTATCATATTTTCATCTAGTACTTTCTCAATCTTACTATTTTTTAATAAATAGTTATTTAATCTATCTGAAATTTATTTTTGTGGATGGCATGTGTTAGGAATTTTCAAGTTGAGGAGATACCACAGAAAACATATCTATGATCATAACACTATTAATTATATTTTATAAAAGATTTGTTAAAGTCTTAGTAAAAATAAAATTAGATATTTTGGCCAAGCATCAATTATAAGCTATGTCTATTTTCTCCAGAGTCATAAAATGACAAAATGCTTCATATATGGGTAGCATCTTAAAATTTTCCAAACATTTTTGCATCTGCGTTCTCTTTATCAGCATCATTACAACCTTGTGAGGGAGATAGAGCAGATGCTAATATCTGTTTTAAATAAATGACTTGTCTAAAGTCTCTAAGATAATTCATGGTTTTATCGATGCTACAAACCAGCTCCCTTTACTTCCTGGTACTCTTTCTACTATTATAACAATTATAACCTGTGCACCAGGCATTACTCTGCATTAGAAAAATATCTCAAGGCAGAAAGTCTTGCCTATAAAAAAAGTGAAAGACTTCAGAAATGTAGATTTGTTAAAACCAGTGGTCACAAGCCCTTTCTCCCCATCTCTGGCCTAACATAAATGGTCGTGACTGAGTTACAAACCTGCTGGAAATGGGACCGAGGTGGGTGCCCGGTGCAGGCTTAACTGGAGAGGTGCAAATTGTGCCAGTGTAATTCCTAGTACAAGACAGTGGAAAATTGCTAGCACAATTGAGAGTTGTTATCACAATAGAAAGGACTCTGAAGGAAAACCTGATGTGTCTCTCCTGCATCTCTTTTTGTCCCCACTGTCATTTTCCGAGGGGATAAAATGAGATGACATTGGGAAGAAAACTACCACACCAGAGCCGGCAGCGATTGCTGCTTTGAATGCCATGCAGCTGCGCCAGTGTGGCCAGATTGATCCATTTCAAAGCAACGGTCATTATATTGCATTTTACTCTGAAAATGCAGTGCTTTTCTGTTTCCCGAGTTGTCTGTTGGGATGGATGGCGTGATGCTCTACCTCAGTACATTATTTTATGTTTAACAATCTTGCGTTGTGAAATTAACTGAGGTATACGTTTCAATAGTGTCCCCAAAGAAAGTCTGGACTACAAAAAGAATACAAGTTAGGGGAGAGAAAGTTTGAACAGTAGGAAAGAGTTTTATTTTGGTCACATGTTCTTTAGATCAATTGTTCTTTAGATCTGATTAGATCCAGCATGTAATTTTTACACCATTATCTTAATGCCCACTGATTTTTATTCCCAGAGAAAATTCTGAGATGGACTGAAATCCTCTTTAATTTCCCTCCTTTATTACCTTGATTTTTAAAAGCCATGCTGCTTTGAGAATGCTTTGAGGGGAGAATTGTTAGGCTTATGAAGCATATGCATGAGCTGAGACATGGTCATAAAGTGTCAGGGCCCCCCCAAAATGACCAAACAAACAACAACAACAAAAACCTGTCTGAACAAAATAGAGTTGACATGTCATAGGTACATATCCATTGTGATGAGTGAAGTGCTATCAAATCATACCATGTTTAGAACTTTTCATGGTGGAAGTATAACTTCTGTGTTCTTCTTGGGCCTATTCTAGGCAAATGGCCAGATTGTAACCAAATACACCTGGACCTTTCACCACACCCACCTGATATCTGACCTGTAATAGCACAGAGAACAGTGTCCAGCACAGTATAACAATTATTTGTTGAATAACTGGATAAATTAATGAAATAAAAGTGAATGCTCAGGACAAAATATTTGTTTTGAAATTAAATTATTTTTTATAAAATGTTATGTCACATTTTATAAATATAAAATTGAGGTAAAAGATAAAATATCCCTACTGGTTGTTATGATGTTTTTTGCTCAAGCTTTACATATTTCTGCCTCTTACTGTACTTCTAACTTTGCATATTGAAGAGTTGGATTAGTAAAGGAAAAAAATTAAATAAAACTTAAAAGATACCCAAAATCTTTTGCAAACTACATACTGTATATGGACTGTAGTGATAATTTTATTAAAATAATTAGGTCTGTGTACTATGGATGAGTTCATATAGCCAGGAGAGCTAGAAATTTCCAGTATCCTGGCTTTGAACAGCATAGCCATGCAATTTCAATCTTGTAATATCCTTATATGTATTTAATCATAAACTAGGAATGATAGAAACAGAAGATATATTAAGACCTTCCTAATCTTCATTCACCTAATCCAAGACCCTACATATTCCCATAAAATGATTAACCATTTTAAATGACTTTTCAGCAAATCAGAATTGAAATGGAGTTCACATGTATCTTATATGTATTTTATAATACATTTTATCCTATAAAATATTGCTATGAGTTGTTATTAAATTATTAACTAAAAATTAAACAAGTTTCCTTAGTCCGATGTTTTAGTAGTTAAATTTAAAGACAGAATATCTGACTTGGGCTCATTTTAATTTGGGAAACAGTCTGAAAATTATAAGATTTCTATTATTTAGATTTAGATTTTTCTTAGACATTTTTAGCAAGCATCTGTCTTTCAGCATTTTTCTTCGTTCCAAAAAAAAGGAATAAGAAAGAAAGAAAAGGAGATTTGGATTTAAAAAAAGATATTCAACTATAAAACAAAAATAATCCTTCAATTGGTTAATGGCTGTCCTTAATAGACTCCAGCAAGAAATCCAAATTTCCGAGTATTTAGCCCTGGGACACCCATTATTGTTTCTTTTCATGCCGTCTTAGAAAGGAAGAGGTGGTACCCTGTCCTTGGCCCTGTCTGAGGCAGCAGCCCCATCTGCCCAATCTTCTCTTTGAAAATGACTTCAGTCTTTTAACACATTCAAGTGTTAGAAACTTTTAAACTCAGGAAGGTCTTCTTTTTTTTTTTTTTTTTTTTTGTGGTACGCGGGCCTCTCACTGTTGTGGCCTCTCCCGTTGTGGAGGACAGGCTCCGGATGCGCAGGCTCAGCGGCCATGGCTCACGGGCCCAGCCGCTCTGCGGCATGTGGGATCTTCCCAGACCGGGGCACGAACCCGTGTCCCCTGCATCGGCAGGCGGACTCTCAACCACTGCGCCACCAGGGAAGCCCAGAAAGGTCTTCTTATATTTAACTTTCTTCCTTCATGCTCAACAGTTTCACGATTGTTAATTTGCAATTCCTTTTTTGTTTGCTTATTTATTTGTTTGTTTTTATTGGGAGTGGAGAAGGGAAGCAGAAAGAATCTGGAAAAGTAAAGGTGATTGACTTCAGGAAAGCATCGTTTTTATCAAAGAAATGCTTGCTCCTTAGAGAAATCAGAAAATCAGAGAGGTGTAAAGAGATTGGTTTTTAAAAAGAAAAAATGGTCCCAAACCTCACTTTCTCCAAGAGATAGGCATTGTTAACGTTTTGGTGTACTGTCTTCTACTTTTTCTTTGCATGTATGTGTTCACATATTTCAGATAATACTGGACATTAGACATTAGATCAAAAACATTTTTCAGTATTACTGTAACCTTTGTAGAAGCAATATTTTTAATATTTTACTTAACATTCCATCTCAAGTATAGTCTATAATTCACATAACCATTCTCTATTGTTGGACATTCAGACCATCACCAGTTGTTCAGGAAACACTGTGTTAGATCTGAACTTCTACATCAGTTTAATTCCTCGCTCACATAGCCATAAGCAGCTTACTCCATAGAATGTACTGGATTACTCTTTAGAACTTAATATACTGAACGTGATTCTTAACTAGGATATTATTATTTTCAAGACGTTTGACCCCAGGAAGCATAGGAAAATAATACTTGAGGATCAGTTGTTCCAGAACTCCCTTCCATGTTCCAGAAAATTGAAGATGAGAATTACCAAAGTCTTGTTCTTTCAAGTCTCTTCAAAGCTATAGAGAAATAGAAATATGATATGAGCCACAAGTGCAAGCCACAGACATAATTTGAAATTTTCTAGTAGCCACATTAAAAAAGTAAAAAGAAACAGAGGAAATTAATTTTAATATTATACTTAATCCAATATACCCCAAATATTATCATTTCAAAAACTTAAGTCAATTTAAAAAATTGAAGGGGATATTCTATGTATTTTCTCATATTAAGTGTTAGAAATCTGGTTTGTATTTTATACTTACAGCACACCTCTCTTCAGTCTAGCTACATTTCAAAGAGAGCTCAACAGTTACAGGTAGCTAGTGGCTACCATATTGGATGACACAACTGTAGAGAGATGTTGCAGCCCAGAGATAAGAAGGTAGATTCCATCTGGAGCTTGAGCTAGCTCTGTCTCTTATTACCTAACCTCAGGCAAATTACTTAATTTCTATCCTTCAATTTGCCTATCTGTAAAATGGGAATAATAATAGTAACTACTGGGTAGAGTTGATGTAGGAATTCATGAAGAAAGTACTCAACAAATGTTCCATATAGCAGGGGTCCCCAACCCACGCGCCCCCCGCCCCCCCCATGGAAAAATTTTCTTCCACGAAACCGGTCCCTGGTGCCAAAAAGGTTGGGGAACGCTTCCGTATAGGAATGCTGACAAAGTGTGCTAGTAATCCTACTCTAACTTAAGCAAGTAGTTTCAATATCCTATGATCTTCTCCTTTAATCTTATCACTGTCTTCCCTGAGAATGAATTATTTAGAAGATAATCACTGGTCTCATGCTCTGGGAAAGGCACTAGTACTTCACCCATAGCCTAGATGATCAAAGCACCGTGGAGTCATGTGTCTCTTTCCAGGGGAGTGTCGGCACCTCCTGAGAACTCAGTCTGAAGGGCCCTGTAACTTTCCATGAGCTTAAGCTCTCATAGCCTGATACCATCAAATATGAGATTCCTAGTTTTTCCTTCTACTAAGACTTTTAACATTCTCAGATTAGAAAGTGTCTCACAATCAATTACACTTACAATATAACATTTTTATTAAGAAGTTATTTCACTGATGCTATATTTTAAAATCAATGATTTCTCTGAATAGGTGAATCTAATAAGAATCTTATTCCCCTATGAGAGTCTCTCTTCTATGCATCTCCATTGAGTAAGAAGAGCTTATGGGGTTTTATCTTCTATGGTTAGATTACAAAAAGTAATTTTTACATTTTATTTTCAAAATATCATATTTTATAAATACAGTAAAAATTGTATTAAAATTATAATATTAAATATACTTTTAAAATTATGCATGCAGAAACTCAATGGAGAAGCATAGCCTACTGGGAAAGAATGCATTGTTTTTAAATTAAACTTAATATGTTGCCATTTTGGTGTCTGTAAACCTTGTGAGCTTGGTAAATGTGCATCTGTCCAGGAAAAAGCTCCTTCCCAGGAACCAACAGAACCGTAGTATCCAAGTTCATTGCGGTGACCTCTCCATTGGGGCTGCTTGGCAGGAAACCCTCTCGCTTCCTTTCTAGGGGCCTGACATCTACAGAGGTCCTTCTGGGCAGTGCACACACATTTGTGTCCTCCGTCTATGGCTCATTTCCCTTCTCTTCTTGGCTCTGGTAGAAAAAGACCCTTTTCCAGATGTTTCTATCCATTGGAGCATTTCTTTCTGTACCCAAGGCAAACTGACCGAGTGTGTGTCTAGAGCTTGGCATTCTCAGCTGAGTTTTATTAGGGGAATAAAAGCTGGCTTTTCATAATTAAAGAACTATAGGGTCTGCTCTGAAGGTCTTCTGGAAACCTGAGTTTCTGGGTTTCCGCCTCCAGATAAGTGGAGTTACAATTGCATTATGATAGTATGACTATATTCCACTTTATTACAGCATTACTGATCAGTGAAGAAAACCTCAGTCTCTGCTATTGTATCAAGACTGTCATCTTAGGTGCCGTGGAACAATCCTGAAAAAGACCAGGAAGGGTGCTCTTTTTTCATCAGTGAGGTGGAATGGCGTAATGCATTGAGAATATGCATGTTGGTGCCACACTGCCTGGGTTTAAATCTCAATTCTGTCACTTTTACGAGATTGGGCATTGCTTTGGCTCTTTGTAAAATGTAGATCAGGGTGGAACTCTCTCCTCTCCTAGTTAGGGTTGTGGGAATTGGCAGAGTTAGTGTCACATGTTTAGAGGAGAGTCTGGCGTCTGAAAAATCCAACGTGAGTCTTTGCTCTTTTATTATTGTCCATGGGACACAGAGGGACCACACATACGCACGCATGCGTGCGTGCGCACACACACACACACACGACCAACATCAGTAATTCTCAATTTTTGATACACGTAGAAACCACCTGGGCATCTTAAACCATAGATTGGGATCCGCTGGGTCCAGGAGGATCTGAGATTCTGCGGTTGGTACTGGCCTGTAGACCACACTTTCTGTATTAGGGGTCTAGAGCAGATGAAGAACCATGTTTACAGAAAATATTACTAAGGGTGGAAATAGACATGGCCCCAATTAGAATCACTCCTTGTCTCTTGGACAGTTCCAGACCTGGCAGGGTGTGGGGAGGATTCAGTACTGGCCCTGCCACTGCCATTGACCAGCTGCATGTTTGTTCACTTAGGGCCTGCCACTTCAGTGCATTGTATTTCATTTTTCGCCATCTTCCAAATGGGGCTAATAATCCTGGCTCTAGCTGCTTCACAGGATTGTTGTAAGGGTCAAATGAGAAAATGTATGTGAAAGCTCTTTGAAAAATTAAAAGTGCTACCCCATTGTAAAGGGATCAATAGTAGCAGCAGGAGAAGGGGGGCTGGTGATGGGGAGCCCCCCAGAAGGGTAAACCCTGAGCTCTGGCTTGAAGGAGGGCATTAGTGGAGGAGATGGCACAAAGGCAGCAGCAGCTAAGTCCAGCGTGCGCGGTCCTGTACAGGAGCCACAGTAACGAACGTGCTTCCTCAGCCAGGGCTCTGTCCTGAGGAACTGATGAGACAGTAGCTTCAACGAACAGTTGGAGAAAAGGCATAAAAGGAAAGGTAAAATCTTTACTCCATACTAGCTTTTTTTTGCTTTCGAATCCAGAGGACTTCAGACTTTTTGACCTTAATTTACAGTACAAAACCTGTTGCATAGCGGGACTCAGAATACACAGAAATATAATATGCAACTGAAACTAAAATTTCTTGAAATAATATTTGCCCTTAATGTGTGCCAAGCACTCAATTGCAGTCTTATTCTACTCTCTTCTCTTACACTCTATATTTTTTAAACGCTGGTTGCAACTCACTAAACATTTCATATCCCACTAATGGACTACAACCCACAGTTTGAAAATCACTGATCTAAGCTGTCCTGCATGTTTAAACACATAGTATATGGTACATCACTTGCTATATATTCCTCCACTCACTGAAATGCAGCCTCAGTCTCCATTATTCCAATGAAACTGCTCATGCTAACATTTCTTCCTCCAATAATTTAATTAGCTGGTATATGTTAACATATTAACAAGTCTAGTGGCTGTCTTTCTCTTATTCTCTTACTGAGTCCTTCGAAAGCATTTGGAAGACAGCTATGCTCACCACTATACCACCAACACACACCCCTCTAAAGCATTTGGGGTGACCAATTGTACTCTCCTCTTACAAAATCTCTCCTTCCTTGGCCACTAGACAGTTTTGAACTCTGAGTTCTTAACTCACTCATTAAATGTTTTCTCCTTGGTTAATTCCTGGCCTCCTCTTTTCTGCTATAATTGTGAACCATTGCTGCTGCCCAGAATTCTGTCTTTAAGTCATTGCTCTTCCAACGCACTTTTCCTGGGAGTTCATCCATTTTATGGTTTTAAATACCACCTGTTTGTTGATCGTTCCTGAGTCTGTGTCTCCACCTACCCTCTCTTCCCTGAGCATCTGGCAGTATCAGCATCTCCACTGAAGTCCCAGAGGCACTTTAAATGTACTATATCCAAACTGGAAGTTTTTACTCCACGAAAAATACAATGAGGAGAATCATGGGTTCTGTAACCTCGGTTAGCAGTAATTGATAGTATCCTCTAGACCAATAATTTTCAAATTTTCTTAGCCCTGGTGATGCCAAGAGTTCTTGTAGACCACCTTCTCCTACAGCTTCCATTTGCTGAAGAGTGAATTTAAAGTTGCCATTACTATTCATGATCCACAGTGATGAATATAATTCCTTTTTTAAAACTTATTTTTATTGAAGAGTAGTTGATTTACAATGTTGTGCTAGTTTCAGGTGTACAGCAAAGTGATTCAGTTATATGTATATATATATATATATATATTTTCAGATTCTTTGCCCTTATAGTTTATTGCAAAATATTGAGTATAGTTCCCAGTCCTATAGGTCCTTGTTGGCTACTGTTTTATATATAGTAGTGTGTATATGTTAATCCCAAACTCCTAATTTAATTCCTTATTATTATTATAATAATACAGAAGATGCTATGCAAATCTGAATTATTATTTCGTGTTCCAAACCGAAGTATGAACGTTACCATATTCTCAACATCAAACCACTAAGAATCCAGTATTCCACCTACCTGATGGAAAGTCCAGGATTCCCTGTCAATTCTCATAAATGCCAGGGGCCTCCTTTTCCAAGAATCCCAGTCCTGCTCTGATAGAAAATAAATAGGGACAATTTCATCTATCTAGTCCATGGGAGAGGACAAAGTGGTCCGTGTGGTGGACCATTAAATCATGAACTTATTTGCACAGCAGTAGAACCATCACGAAGATTAGAGGCACTCAATCTATTAATTTTTCTTTTTCTCAATTTCGGTTATCTTTCCCCCCTCAGGTGTGGAAAATTTGGATCAATGCCAATTTGTTTAATTGGATTTTTAAAATAGGCACCAAAAAATATCAAACTGTTCTTTTAAGCTCTTTTAGTGAGCTCGGCCAAATCAATTAAGCAAATTGCTTTCAAAAATACCTACCAATTCCAAATAAACCTCTTCCCCACTTCAGAGATAGTATATGCCACGGATTATACAGAGAAAAATTTTCCAGCTGAATTACCCACTTCTCAACACTGGGGATTTAAAAGGGAAATGCCGACACCATCTCAGCCATGGTGGTGAAGGGGTGCAGCTCTAATCCAGCAGGGCTGTTTTGACAGCGGTTAGGGAACAAGGCAGTACTGGCCTGGAGATGCTTCCCACACCTATGGTTGTGACCTGATTTGTTCATGCCTTTGGTGGGGCACTCAGATTAAAAATATCTGCACTCTGACTTATAAAACAAGACCTTTTTCTCTCCTCTTTAATTTCCTTAAAAAAAATACACGTGAAATGTGAAACACCACCTGGGTGGAAGGTTTCATGGTTTTCTTTTTCCCATTGTTTGCCATCTCCCCTTTCGCCTACAATTTAAGAAACAGAAGCACAAGAGCTGTGCTTTCGTGTGAGCAGTAATATGTAACCAGAACAAACAGAGGACATAGGAAAGGTGGAGAAAAGTTAGATATATAAGCAAGAAAAAGTGAGTTATTGATTTTATTGACTGGTCTGTTAACTTCTGACATTGCAATAAAGTCTTATTTATTTGTATACAGAAGACTCAATTACATAGATACATATCATTTTAACAACTGGGTTATTTACAGGAGAATTGCAGCTTCATAAATAATATAGACCTGGGATTTCTCAAGCTGATGTTTATCCATTGTTACCTAAGGAAGTGGTGATGGCTACGCATATCTAATATCCGTGCAGTCATTAGAACAGCATTGCAATTGGCTGGGGGAGAAGAAAGGAGGGGGGGCCAGGAACAAGAGGGAAATAAGGACAAGAGTCTCAGCCCAGCTAAAATATACAGTAAATAGTCCTGGGTAATCAGATCCAGATAGAGCTGCTCAAGTCTCCTCCTTCCTGCCAGCGCAGAAAAGCTGTCAGTGGAGACCGTTGCGTGAAGGGCTCCAGGTCTTTAAACTCCCGTTCATATGGTACAAGCCATTAAGATGCAATTACAGATTTTTTTTTTTTTTTTTTTTTTTTTTTTTGGTACGCGGGCCTCTCACTGTTGTGGCCGCTCCCATTGCGGAGCACAGGCTCCGGACGCGCAGGCTCAGCGGCCATGGCTTACAGGCCCAGCCGCTCTGTGGCATGCGGGATCTTCCCGGACCGGGGCACGAACCTGTGTCCCCTGCATCGGCAGGCGGACTCACAACCACTGCGCCGCCAGGGAACCCCCAGATTTTGTTTTTTAAACATGAAGGGTATGTCTCAAAGGAAGTTTTATAAGAGTAGGGTCAGTTACTCCCAAACATCTTCTCCTGATGGGGCAACTGGTGGAAATGGAGATGGACATCCTGGGGCTGCCCCTGGTCCTCCAGGGGTCCCTGCAGCCTTGTTCAGGGTGTCTCCTGAAGCAACTCTTTGTTTAACTATTAGTTTAATGCATAGCCTCCCTGCTAGGCTATAAGCCCCAAGGGCCCAGGAACTGTATCTGGTCATTATTCAATAATTATCTGTTGGGGGGGCTTCCCTGGTGGCACAGTGGTTGAGGGTCCGCCTGCTGATGCAGGGGACACGGGTTCGTGCCCCGGTCTGGGAGGATCCCGCGTACCGCGGAGCGGCTGGGCCAGTGAGCCGTGGCCGCTGAGCCTGCCTGTCCGGAGCCTGTGCTCCGCAACGGGAGAGGCGACAACAGTGAGAGGCCCGCGTACCACAAAAAAAAAAAAAAAAAAAAAACAAACAAACAAAAAAAATAATTATCTGTTGGGGATGAGTGAATTAATTAAGTAACGAGGAGAAGTAGGACGACATAGCACTGTTTTTATGTGTCCCAAGCATCTTGTAAAATACCTGCCACCTAGCAAGAACTTACTAATATCGTGAAGGGTGGATGATCAGAGACTAGGGTTAGGATCCCAATTTTCAGATGAGGTGGCTAGAGCTCACATTTGGTATTGGATTTGGAACTCAGACTCTGATTTTAGGACTCAGAATCCCACAAGAATAACTCCCCTACAGAAGGACCTGATTGCTCCTGGAAGCAAGTGCAGATAAACGGCAGCTGCAGGAAAGTACAAACATATTTGGCTACTGTGAATAATGCTGCAGTGGACATGGGAGTATAGATTCTCTTTGAGACCTTGATTTTGTTTCCTTGGGGTATACACCCTGAAGTGAGATTGCTGGATTGTATGGTAGTTCTATTTTTAATTTGAGGAACCTCCATACTGTTTTCCATAGCAGTTGCAGCATTTTACATTCCCATCAACAGTGGACGAGGGTTCCATTTTCTCTACATCTTTGCCAACATGTGTTGTCTTTTTTTTATTTTTATCTTATAAATTGGAGTATATCAGATTAACAATGTTGTGATAGTTTCAGGTGCACAGCAGAGTGACTCAGACATACATATCCTAACAGGTGTGAGATGATATCTCATTGTCCACAATAGCCAAGATATGGAAACAACGTAAATGTCCATCCAGAGATGAATGCATAAAGAATGTATGGTGTGTACATACAATGCAATACTATCCAAAAAGAAAGAAATCCTGCCATATGCGACATGGATGGACCTGGAGGACATTATGCTAAGTGATATAAGCCAGACACAGAAGGACAAACACTTCATGATTCCACTTATATGAAGTATCTAAAATGGTCAAACTCATAGAAACAGAGTCGAATGGTGGTTGCCAGGAGCTGGGGATGGGGGAGGAGATTTTCTCCTCAGTGGGTAAAACGTTTCAGTTATTCAAGATGAATAAGTTCTATAGGTACTACATCGTGCCTGTAGTCAACAATACCTTATTGTGTACTTAAAATTTTGTTGAGGGTAGATCTCATGTTAAGTGTTCTTACCACAATAAAGTAAAATAATATAAAATAAAATGAAATAAAACAGAATAAAATAGTAAAATAAAATAATGAAATAAACTAAAATAGAAAATACAAACAGAATCCAGGCTGGGCTCTGAGCAGTCGTTTGCTGTTCACTCACCCATAAGGCTGTCACCACCTCCTTTTTTGCTGTTGTCCATCTGGTCCTTATTTTGAGAGTCCACCTATATATACATCTGTGCTTAGGATCCACTTAGGAGCTAAGTTCTTTTTTGGATTCACATTCAGGTGCGACCCAGCCCATGTATAGATTCTCAGGGATCAATTGCACCATTTTGGCCAAAGCCATGACTGCCAGACATTGCCCTGAAAATCATACCTTCCACTTGGGAAGTATACTTTCTTTCATCCTTCTCCACCCTAGCTCACACTTGACTGCCTGTGCTCTGTCCTGAGCTCCCTCTCCCCTGGGTCTGAGCTGTGAGCACTGCCTGTCATCCCCCTGCCCACAGAGCCTCCGCAAACCTCTAGGGCAGGTTGCCGTTGGGTCCTGCTCCATCCTGTCTCTGTGTTCCTCTCCCGACACACCTGCGGGCTCTACCCTGCCCTCGAGGCAGTGACAATGTCTGAGGCTAATGTTCAGCATCTTTGTCAGATCAAACAGCTGTGGCCACTGTTCCCAGGCCTGCTGCCTGGAGCACCGCCCGCTCTGTGGACTACAGCCCCGCTGGGCGACACACTTAGCAGTGCGGGCCCCAGCGTAGGGCTCTGTCTCCCTTGAAATATAATAGTAATCAGAAAGCTCACCTTCACTGAGTGTTTACTATGTGCCAGAAACTTTACTTATGTGGATTAATGTACTTAATCCTCACTTTATGAGGGAAGTCCCATTTTTATTTCAATTTTACAGATGATGAAACTGAGCAGAGAAAGATTAAGCCACTTGCTTGAGGTCCCACCTCTGGTGTGTGGTGGAGACAGCGGGCAATCCAGCTGCAGAGTCTGGGCTCCTTCCCATAAGGCTCTGCAGCTCCCTTCCACCTCTCCCCGGGGCCAGCCTTTACCACTGAGAGGTCTCCTGACGGAGGTGTCACTTTGCCCATCTACCCCACCCCAAGCCCTTACCACCCCCATCTGCAGACCCAGTTTTCTCTCGGAGAGGTAGAAGCCAAAGATGGGGGTGGGTCTCCAGTATTTACAGGTCTCCCTGCCATCAGTGTGTAGGATGGATGAGAGACAGGACAGATCGGAGGTATGGTGACTGTGTCCACGGTCTGCGTGACAGTGAGGGCAGCTGAAGCAGAGAAGGGGGAGTGGTCAGCAAGGCTGGAGTGCAAGATGTGGGATATGGTGTCTGGCTGCCTCTGGGGGTGAAGCAGAGGGACCCGGCAAAGAGATTTGCTTTTGGAGCAAGTTAGGAGGAAGCTGAGCTTTTGAGAGGGGAGATGCTGAGTTTTTTTGGACTTGTGGGAAATGTGCTGTTTAGAAACACTGGGCAAGAACTCAGAGTTTTTAGACGTGGCCATTTTGATTCAGACGTCATCCTCCTTGTCCGGTCTTCCTGCATTTTTTTTTCCTGTACCTGAATTCATTCGTGGATATTGGTTGCACATGTCTGATTTTACAGGCTCCTCTAAAGGGCGTCCTCTGTGGTCACATGCTTTCCTCTCTCCTTCTTTATCAAGATCACTTGTGATTGGCTAATCATATGTCAATGTCATTTGTAATAATGCTGCAGTAATAACTCATAGTGACAACCAACTTTGTTGAGCATTTATTTTGTGCCCGGCACAATACTGAGCTCTTTTCTTTCGGTAATCTGTTTCCCTATCACAACTATAATACAGGTGCCATGACTATCTCCATTTTACAGCTGAGGAAACGAGATCAGAGAGGTCAAGTAACTTATCTAGAGTCACACAGACAGCACAGGTGAAGAAGCAAAGATGAAAACGCAAGTCATCCTGACTCCAGGCTGTATTGTTGGAATATTACAGCCTGGCACACACAGGAGGCCTTGGTGTCCTCTTCCTGAACCCAGTTTCACAGACAAATCAGACAAGGCCAATCTGACCAGGATGGATCAGGACAAAACCAAGATCACCCCATAGCCCGTCTGAAGACAGACAAAACGAGAACATTGTCCAGACCACAAAATGACCAACTCTTCACCCATCCTGGCTAATATGAGTGAATATTGCTCTTTTCCCAATTATGACTTTAACCCCACTCTCTCTTTCCTATCTTCTACACAAGAGCTATTAGAATATTCAATCAGAACATAGCTCTGACTTCCAGATAGGGTCCAATCCAGAGCAAAGCCCCACTTCTTCAAACCCTCTTCAGAGTCACTCAACACAAGCCCAAATCTATGTCATCTCTTCTTACTGTGATGCCCCATGGTTCCCCAGGGTGTGCATTCTCCCTCCTGTCAGTGAGTCTATAAATCAGGTTCAACTACGTAGTGGTCTTTGGATGAAGCATGTAGATATACCTAAACTCTCCTCATTATACACATTCTTAGATTTGCAGACAGTCCATAGATTTGCTTATGGTGCAGCTTGGACCCCAAAACTTGACCACATGTGGGTTTGAATCCCAGCTCCTCTTCCTCCACCTCCTTAAAAAAAAATAAGCTGTGGATGTATGTCTGTTACTTAAATTTTCTGACCTGAGTTCTAATATCATGGGGCTGGTACAAAGATGAAATCAGGTGACATATGTAGAATATTCTAGTCTGTTGCCAGACTGATGCTCTACAACTGTTAGTTTCTTTCCCAGATCCCTTCTTTTTTTTTTTTTTTTTTTTTTTACGGTACGCGGGCCTCTCACTGTTGTGGCCTCTCCCGTTGCGGAGTACAGGCTCCGACGCGCAGGCTCAGCGGCCATGGCTTACAGGCCCAGCCGCTCTGTGGCATGTGGGATCTTCCCGGACTGGGGCACGAACCCGTGTCCCCTGCATCGGCAGGCGGACTCTCAACCACTGCGCCACCAGGGAAGCCCTCCCCGATCCCTTCTTGATTGAATCTATTTCTTCTAAATAAGGCATTTTGTCATATTCCAGTCATAAAAGTCTGACCCACCAAATTTTGAGGATATTTAGAGATTAAATGTAAAATTTCCAGTTTATGCTATCACTTGTTCTCTGTGCCATAATTTATAGATATATAAAGGCCAATGAGTACTAAAGTATTTTATTCATTCTGAGATATACAGCTTTCCTCCTCATAATTTAATGTGACATCTTAAAGGGAAAATTTTAGGATAAAAATTGGGGTGTGTCTTATAATCAGTGTCATGTCATGGTTTAATTAGCAGCTTGTTTTCTTTCTTAGTGCAACATAAAATATTCGTGCAGTTTACATCTGTAGCGTCCTAGATGTGGTATATATTTTTAAATGACTGGACAGCGCTACTTCCACTATGTCACCTTTTCACTATTGAGTTAGCGGTCGGCTCTGTTTTCTACTTCAGTGCGGACACTACTGTTCTAAAGCCAAATGTAAACTCAAGAAGTAGATTTTTAAAGTATTTGGACTTAGAACCTTACCGTTATAATCTGAGTCCAAGTCATGTTTCGTAGGCATAATTTTTATAATGAGCTCTGACACAGATCCAAAAATAATATAACAAATGGAAATTGCTATGCATTTGATCCTATCATATAATGGAGTTGAAATAATGATTAAAAAAACAATCTGAACAAGTTCTGTGAAGCTTTTGTTCTATTTGACTTTAAGTGGAACAAAGTCTTCCGAACAAGAGGACAACAAAATAATGCTTTGCTAAACGGATAAAAGAATATGACCTAAATCTATTAGTGATAGAACACTCTATGAATGCACTCAAGTTAATAGCATCTTTTAGCAATAGATACTTTTTCAATTACAGTAATGCTAAGAGATACATAGGCTAAGTGAGAGAAAAATGGTCAGAGACACATGAATTGGACTAGTTTGGCTGTTTGGTTTTTTATAACCAATTCTCGGGGGGGGGGGGCGGGCGGAAATCTAACCTACAATCTATTGATAGGTCATTAGTTTGAGTTTTTGTATTCTAGATCTACTTAATCTTATTACAGATGCAGTGTTTCATTACCCCATCTCCAAAGAAGGTTTTGCAGCACTTGGCAATTTGTACACAGTGAGTTGTGTGACATCCTTTTCTTCCTGCACAATCTTGTGCTGTCCTGCTGTCATAGACGCTTTATTACTGTAACGGCTTGCTAACTAGGTGTGATGCTACAGTTTCATGCAATGTAATTCCTCTGGGGGTATTTCCTTCCTGTCCTTTGCCGAGTTCTAAGTGACCCCACTTTCACCAATCTTTAGCTGCATGCAAGAGTGATTGCAAATTCTACCCTTTCAGAGTATCTGTGTAGAAATGCAATTTTATTTCAGCTTTAAGGGGTTTAAAATTTTTATTCCTCCTTTTTAAAGTGGCACTCTGGCTACTTTTGCAAAGAATGTGGTGCTCTCAGGGTAAATAACTGAAATATAGAGGCCAGACTCTTATCTTCATGGGCCCTCACCATGGAGAATCAGAGATATGGGTATGGAAGGAGGAAGTGTCAGGAAAATCATCATAAATCACAGAGCAAGGGTATTGGGCTACATTTGGCATCAGTTTTGCTGTGTTTTAAAAAGGATAAATATGCTTCCCTTTGAGAACGTAGGAACAGCACTTCCCACTGTGAGCCTCTTCACTGGGAGTCCTCCCACCGGGTTGCACGGGGTGAGACATGCTCTAGGGTTATTACTGTGATTGCAAGTGTGCCTCTTGAACGTTTGCTTTTCCTACATTCTCACCTGCCCCCGCCTGACTTTTGTGAGAAAGGATGTAACAGTCCACTGCCAATGTCTGCTAAAAGTTGGGCGTTTTAGGTGCATGTACACTTTAAATGCCACCCAAGGGAGGAAAGGAAGGAAGGAAGGGAGGGAGGGAGGGAGGGAGGAAAAGAGTTGTAAACTCAAAACCAGTGCTTTTCACACTTTACTGTGAGTATGAATCCCCTGGGGATTTTCTTTCAATGCAGATTTTGATTCAGTGGGTCTGAGACCCAGGTGGGCTGAGACCTGTAGGTCCGCCTTCCTAGCAAGGTCCCAAGTGGTGCTATGCTGCTGGCCCAGAGATCCCGTGGAGACCCTAAACTAAATACGGCTGTCATTCTGCTTGTTATGAGCATTTTGTTAAAGGAGACCGGGGTGCTTACTTCTTAGGAACTGGTCAGGGTATGTCTGGGGAAAAAGTGGGGCACAGGAGCAGCCTGTCTCCTCCCATCATGTTCCATTTTCCTTTTTCCACCACCCACCTCCCAGACCTGGAAACTAGAGGTCTCCGGAGCCAGGGTTCACTGGGTACAGAAGAAAATATCCCCCAAACACAGTTTCTATCATGGTGTGGGATTTACTGTGTTCTGTCTCCCTGGAACGTTTCATTTGATACCTAGGGTAGTGTACGTGCTGGAGTTGGATGGAATTTGCTTCAAATCCCAGTGCTGTTGTTCATTAACTGTGTGACTATAGGTGAGTTGTTTAAGCCGTTTAAACATCAGTTTCCACAGCTGTAAAAGGAGAATGATAATCCTGATAACACAGGGCTTCTTTGGAGATTTAATGAGAAAATGTAGACAAAATACTAAACAAAGTGCCTGGCCCGTAGTAAGTATTTGGTGAATGCTTATAAAATATTTGAGCAGTGGAGTAGTCTAACTGATACAGATGTGGGCCTTCCATCAATCGGATAGCCTGGGATATAGTCACCTCTCTGTCACTAACTAGGTATGTGAGTAATAAAGCTTAGTATCCTGTATAAATGGACGTAATAATCATAAACACCTTACAGGGTTATTGTAAGGGTTGATAATATATGCAAAGTAATTAATGTATTACTTGGCACAAAGAACTTTATATATAAAGAAAATTATACTGATGTCTCTACAAAAGGATAGGCAAAAGAGGAATTATTTATTCAAAAGAAGAAACATTTTAGGAGTGTTTGGTCATATATTTCTTATGCCTGGCGGAGTGAAAGGAGAGGGCTGCTGTGAGTCCTCACATCCTACCAGGTTGACCAGAAGCTCCTGAATGCTCTGTGACAGACCAGTGTCCCTCTGCAACAAAGCAGACACTGGGCAAAGGGAGAAGGAGAAAAAAAAGTCCGATGCAATGAGTTTTTCATTAGTCTGAATTGCTTCAATTTAAAGGATTTTCCTTTAAACAGAGAACACATTCTTTGGTATGGGAGAAAGGCTTTAAAATACCTTTGTTGTAGGATCGTGAGAGTGCATGGCAGTTTAAAAAAATGTTTTTACTTGGCAAAATGAAATGCCGAGATCTTTCTATTCGCATGATCGTTAGCGGCCTTCTTTAACTGGACTGCCCTGTGAAGTCTCAGAGTCTGGGAAAGTCAACAGTCTGTGGTGATCTAATCACCTGCTCTTCACAGTCACCGCGGATCGAGGGCCACACGCTTTCTGCATTGAGGGTCTCCGAGATCTTGTACCGCGTATGTTATCAGAAGCGACTGCTCCCAGAGGCCATCATTTCCAATTGAAATAATGATTTCTTCCGTGGTGGCTCATGGTTAAATCATATTCTGAACGTCAGATCAGCAGCCTCCTTGCTGCTGAAAGGTTGCGCAGAGTTCAGACCTTTTGAGGGCATGTAGGTCTTGGAGAAGAGGGGAAACATACATCACTGTGGTTTCCAGCTGACTTCAGTCTAAGCCAGGAACTTGAGCTCATGTAACCACGATGCAGCGCTCTCTATGTCACCCTCACCTCCTTCTCAGACTTGGGGTCCAGGTATCTGCAGGCTCACCTTGCTTTTTTGTGCTTCACTTTAATGTGATTCACAGTTACTGCATTTTTTTTTTTTTTTTTTTACAATTGAAGGTTTGTGGCTACCCTGTGTTATCAGATGATGGTTAACATTTTTTAGAAGTATTTTTAAATTACAATGTGTACATCTTTTTAGACGTAATGCTATTGCACACTTAATAGACTACAGTATAGTGTAAACATAACTTTTATAAGCACTGGGAAACCAAAAAATTTGTGTGACTCACTTTATTGCATTATTTGCTTTATTGTGGTGGTCTGGAACTGGACCCCCAGAGTCTCTGGGGTCTGCCTGCATTGGGGGCTGCTCAGCTAAGAACCTCAATAAACTGAAAACAGTTTAAAAACTCATAATGAGACTTTTGATGGGGCAGCTCTGTAGGTCTGGGGGGCCTCAAAGAGAGCCTTACAGATATTAGATACAAACTCAAGTGTTGCTATAAGAGGCTGGAGTCTGGGCTGTTGCAAAAAGAATCACAGTGACCTCTACCCTACGGCTTGTCCCCCCGTTACTATAACGAAGGTAAGAAAAAATGGACTAGTTCCCCTCCCTTCCGCCTCATCCTCCTACCCCAACACACACACACACACACACACACACACACACACAATTTTAAAGCAGATTAGTTATCAGCTTTGACCATTTTTCAAGCATATTTAAGGTCAGTTCTTAGTAATTCTTGCACGTTTTACCATGGGTAGGTAACTTGAGAGGACCTTAAAACTAGGCCAGTTATTCCACCTGAGAGTGTCTTGATCTCATCCCCTTGTTGTCAAACTTGGCAGCTGGTCAGGAGGGAAAAAAAAAATCTGTGTTTATTGTTAGTGAAAGTGTAACATTGTTAGTAAAATAGGTCTACAAAGAAAAGACATCTTTTCTATGATTTTTCTTCTAAGGAATTAATGCCCTGTCTCCCCATTTTAGGGACAGGTAACTGAGAATGGATAGAAAACAAAACAAAGTTTTATCTTACTTTTCCAGCAAATGTGGTCACTGATAATAACATGATGATTTGTAAGTTTGGTTTCTTGTTGGGGAAAACAAGCCATGTCTAAATTCCTCTATAGACATAAACACTCTTAACAGAATTTACACTGATTTGGAAGATGGCTCTCAAAGAGTTGTAGGTTTATGTGCAGTTTTTAAAACCTGAGGACTCTTGATGAGAAGGTCCCTTGGGCAGGGCCTGCTTCATGGGCCATCAACCACTGCAGGCACACAGGGCTCACCACCCAGCAGGGTCCCATGTTTGGAGTTTAAGGCTCTGAGGTCACCGTCTTGAGATTCTTAATAATTTATCTTTGAAATTGTGTTTTGTGAGTCAAGTCCAATGGGACGACAAGAGCGTGGGGCCAGAGGCAGGGAGGCCTGGAGCCTCTGGCGGTCCAGCCAGTACCTCCCTGCCTCTCAGGACTGGGCAGTCCTCAGCCACCTGCTCTCTGCCCTGGGTGCCCCAGGACCCCCAGAAGCTGGAGTGTAGCTGTCACCTTCTCTCTTTGGCCCTTCTCAGTGTTCTAGACTCAGGTGCAGGGAGAGTCATAGGATCAGCATGCAACTCATCCCATCCAGATGTCCAGCGCAGCCCAGCAAGGAGGTTGCAATCCCTTGAGTCCACCCATCTGCCGTGGTTTAAGGCAGCAGCTCTGGGGAAGGGGGAGATTGACTTCCCAGCCCCAGGTTAGCGACTTGGACTTGCATTTGGCACTGAGCCCCATAAATTATGTAGCCAGCCCGCATGTAAGGTTGAGCATAGATGAAGCGTAGAATCAAGCTCCCTGCTTGGGCATAAAAACATAGGGTCTACACGAACTTTGTGTCCAGGGGGCCCGTACCAGGGTCCTATCAGTAGGTTGAGAGCAAGCACTTCATCCCTGGATGCAGTGCAGTGTTGTACCTGGCCCCTAGCAATGACCTTGTCAGAGGAAGTGTTCATTTCCTCGGAGAAGTGTGTTGAAATTAGCAAAGCTTCTTAGATCAAGAAGAGCATTTTAAAAATGAGACATCATTTTCAGGTGGTTTAAAATCTGTTTCTAAATTGTTTCAGCACACTCTGATACACATCTCCAACATTTTAAGAACAACTTACCTAAACACCAACGTACATACATAATACATAAATACACACATGCCAAGGCTCAGAGCTGACCTACAGGAGGTACAAAGGTGAGTGAGAAAGAATCTTTGCCCTGAAAGAATTTATACTCTTGTAGAGACAGCAGTGCTCAAGCATTGATCCACACCCCAAAGCCCTCCACATGCCAACAGTGTGTTGTGGAATTTTGCTTAAGTATATTTGATGACTGTCTCTTTTTTCATCTCTTTCTGAGAGGAAGCATTTACAGAAATTGAGAACTTCATTGGCCTAGATATCGCAGGAGTTCAGCTCTGCTTTTATGAGATGGATGTGAAAACAAATGATAAAAAATTGTTGGAGGAAGACTGAAGGGAGATATAGGAAATTTTGAGAGAAAAAAACGTCTTTAAAGGTTTCCAGAGCACACATAGACTAAGTCTACTTGGAGGACTGAAGCAAATACTGAATAATTTTGGTAGATATTACAAAAACATCTTCAGATAATCAAGTCCAAATAAGGGATTTTTTGGTTTTTTTGTTCTGCTTTACCTAGATATTTCGAATCTCCCTTTGACTTTTAATGCTTATGTACAGCCTTTAAATAAAGATCAGCATTTAAAACCACCGAAGAAAAAATAAAATAAAACCACTGAGGACCTAGACCCCTCACTCAAAGATAACTGGATTTCCCTCCATCAAAGGCCAGATAAGTCACCTGCTAGAAGAATAAAAGAATCTATTCTTCCCATTAATGTCATCAGACATTTACTGTTCTACAGGCCTCAATGGGTGAGGTTACAAGTACTTTGACAACAGAACTTGCAAAAATGCACAAACCCTAAGTTAATTAATGAATGTTTAATTTTCAAGTGTGGCTTATCTCTTTAGAGTCTCCAATTCCACCAGGGGTCTGTATAGTGTTCTGGACGTAAATGTGTGGCCAGTATCATAAAGAAATCTCAACGGGCAATAAAAAATGGCAGACAGTGGCAGTGACTTTGAAAAGATTTTTATAGACACCTCCACTCCCTCCTTGGCATTTAGTAACCTTGACGAAATTGAAAGAAAGGCACGTTTAATTTAGAGGGGGCTTCTGCCCTACTTAGCTGGGTTCTCACGCCCAACATGAGATCATAATGCATTCAACTGTCCATCTTATAATCAGCAACCTCTGCCTCACCTCACTCCCCAGAGAAAACAGCAAACAGTGGGTAGGAAAGGTATAAATACCAGAAAAAGCTGAGGGAGCCCTGTGACCTTCTTGTGATTGTTTGTGCTAATGCATAACGGACAGAAACCCAAACTCTCCCTCTGAAGAATCGATCTGTTAAAAATGCATTGGTCGTGAATGAGGGAATCTCGTGCACTGAATATTGGAGGATGGCCAGCTGACAGTGGAACTGGTGTATTCCGAGGAGCCATTCATGTGTGCAAGTCTGTTTTCTCCTCAACCTGCCCCAGCCCTTGTATCCTCTTTGCAAAGGCAATGGGGTGAGGATCCAGAAAGGAGTATGCCCTCTCAGGATTAAACATGTTCTATTTGTTTCTTAAAATGACTTATTTGGAAGAGTCAACTCCCAAAAAGACAGGCGTGGGCAAGGGGTGATGGTGGAGGGGGTCGCATTTAACACTCTATCCTGGAGTGCACATCTGTTTCACTCTTAGAGTTGCTAAGAGGTACTGAGTCTTGTTTGCCTCAGTTAATCAAAAACTCTTATACAAAAAGAAAACTGTTTTCATTTGCAAAGGAAGACTGACTTACTATGAGGAATTCAGTGATGGTCATTCAGGAACTCTGACCTTGACTTGGTGGGGGGCAGGGTGCAACTTCAGAGGCTCCCCCAGTCAGGAAGTTACTAAAAGTTACTAGGGTATCACTGCCCCCACCGCAGCTACCTAGATAGCTCAGGCTCTCCAGAGCAGAGAGAGCTGCCAGCAGATTTGCAGATTTTGCATACAAATCAACACTGGAAAAGATGGTGTCGAATGGACCAATGCTCTAACAAGCAGGCATTTTAACAATTAAAATTAAGTTTCATTGCAGTGTACCAGCCAAACTCCTAATCAGTCTTTCAGTGTCTCCAACATTTATGACTTATCCTTTCCTTAGCAGACTTCTATCAGGGGTCCCTGGGTTTACAGAAGTGACTTCTATTATATAGCTACTTTATTTTATTTTATTTATTTTAATTTCCTGGTCATCTTATTATTTATTTTTAAATTAAACACTCAAAAATTAAAGCCCAGGGCTTCCCTGGTGGTGCAGTGGTTAAGAATCCACCTGCCAGTGCAGGGGACATGGGTTCAAGCCCTGGTCCGGGAATATTCCACATGCTGTGGAGCAACTAAGCCCGCGAGTGACAACTACTGAGCCCACGTGCCACAACTGCTGAAGCCCACGCACTGCAACGAAGAGTAGCCCCTGCTCGCCACAACTAGAGAAAGCCCACACGCAGCAACGAAGACCCAACACAGCCAAAAATAAATAAATAAATAAATTTATTTAAAAAAAATTAAAACCCATTAATACATTTTGATAATGGAAAAAAACTGAATGAAGATCCAAAACTGTAAACGTTATAGAAGACTAATTCATTTGCTTTTCAGTCAACAACATTCATTAGTTGCTACTGATAAAGTGAGAAAAGAAATAAATATAATGTAGCTATTTTAAATTTTTGTATGATCCCTTTTATTTATTTATTTTTGGCTGCATTGAGCAGCGTTTGGAACTTCCCTGACAAGGGATTGAACCCGAGCCCCCTGCAGTAGAAGCTCAGAGTCTTAACCACTGGGCCGTCAGGGCAGTCCTTACGATCCCTTTTAAAATCAGTTTTTACTCCTTGAAGTACCTGTGAACATTACAAAATAGATGCATCTGACATAGATTGCTAAACTAGAAGGCCACCAGGATTACAATGGAAGAATGCTCCAGGTAGAGGAGCTTGGAGGGCCAAGGGAGTAATGCTGGCTGATGACCCATCTGCTGTCGTAAAACTAATTGTATGTGGCATCCTCAATGCAGGGGAGATTCATACTTGCCTGAGCAGCATGTAAGCCACTGTTTTCTCCCCGTGGTCTTCTATCACCAGTGGAGTTTTATAAAACGTACACATGAGCCACCCTCTGGCTGCTCTGAAAGTAGCCTCATGAGGGATGTGAACCTCTGTGCGTTCAGGAAGCTCCACAGACCATCCTGATTCATAGGCCTGGGTAAGAGCTGCTGGTCTAAGCTATGGTCTGGGTGAGAATTGGGGAGCAAGTTGCCAGTATCTTTGTGCCATATTACCTGGTCATGCTACCAGGGACTAAAGGAAGGATTATCCATGCACATCTCACTTCATAGGCTCTTTAAAGACCTGACCATTTAGTTCAGATCCAAACATTTATCAGATGGTACAGAGCACGCAGTTAGGGTGGTGTGTGAGGAAACATGGACAACACACACAGGCATGGGCGTTTGTGTTGAGTTACTTGGGGCAGGTAAATATGATGGGCAAATTAAATAATACTAAATATTGTATTAAATATAAATTAACTCTTATTAACTAATGGTAGTCAAGAGAAAGAGCACTTTTGTGACAAGCATGCACTGTTCCAAGACATTTACAAATATATGTGCTCATTTAATCCTCACCATAGCAACCTTATGAATGACATACGATTATTTTCCCGGGTTTTTACAAGAGGAAGCTAGCGTATATATAAGTAAACTGGAAAACCAGCCCAAGTTCACCCAACTAGTTAAGGGGCAGGGCTAAACCTCAATGCAAGGAAAGTTTCAAATTTAAGAGTCCTTGCTTTTAACCTGTACACCAAACTGCTTTTAATATCTAATTTAATAAAAATTGGAATAGATAACTAGTAAGGACCTACTATATAGCACAGGGAACTCTACTCAGTACTCTGTAATGACTTATATGGGAAAAGAATCTAAAAAAGAGTGGATATATGTATATGTATAACTGATTCACTTTGCTGTACAGCTGAAACTAACACAACATTGGAGTAAATCAACTATACTCCAATAAAAATTAAAAAAAACAAAAAGCAAAAAATCAGAATTACAGTCGAATTTTCTAAGAAGCTAATAATTTAGAGATAATTTCCAAAGTTTATGCTAAATAAGAGTAACTAGTGAAGTGGATGCCCATACCTATTTTAAAGGAATTATACCAGCCCCCAATGAAAAGCCCAACCTCTATTTCCATTGAGTGAATATTCAATCAATGTGAATGATGCCTACATTAAGAGCTGGGCATAAAGCAGTAAACCAGTGAACACAGGATCTGCCCTCCTGGAGCTCACAGTTGCTGCCTAGACTCTTAAATTCAGAACAGGCCACAGAGAGCTTTCTGGGCTTCTTTGATCTCCTTGATCTCCTAGCATATTTCCTAGGACCCTGATCGGGAGGAACCTGCCCAACCCATTTCAGTTCACATTTTCGTATCTGTGCCCATACCTAACCTCAAATTCTCTGCTAACTTACGGCTGAGCGCTGCTTCAGAGCTCTCTGAAACTCTTAGCCAACGTCATTTATTCATTCTGATTACTGGATCCCCCTTCTGGCTCTGAGAAGGCCCCTGATTTGGGAGCCGCCTTATGACCCAGACAGATTAGTTTATGGTCTTACAAGGTTAAGTGTGATACATGTGTTTGGGGAAAATGGAGATGTGCATTAAGAAGAAACATTACTTTTTGATCCAGGCAGGAGAGCGTACATAATCTCCTCTAGAGCCTGTGAAAGACTTCATTTTACACATGAAATTGTGTGGGATTGCCCTGGACTGCACTGAACATGGTTTTTGAGAATAACCAGCCTCAAAACAAGCTGCTGTGCACTGGTGAGAGCCTCCAGCAACAGAGAATATAATGTAAGCAAATGTAATCTGTGTCAAGTTACAGGTAACAAAGACACAGTCTTGTTGACACAGTGCCTGGATGGGAGAGATCCCAAACATTACCACGATGTGTCATTAGGAACAGAATCAAAAAGTGAGCCTGGTATGCATGAAAGAAGTATGAGACAGAAGGGCCTGGCATAGTATAGAAAAATTTTTTGATTAAGATATATGTTTTTTAATTGTGTAAAAAGATTTTTCTCTTTCTCTGTGCATTGTCAAAGTTTTTCACAGACATAAAAATCCATATCTGGCAAGCATAAAGAACAAACCCATTTTTTAAAAACATTTTCATAAACTAAACCAAAGCAGATTTTGAACCATTTGAGAATTTACGTTAATTGACCAAAAGATCACTTTGGGACCTGGTTAGCTCTATAAAAGTAAATAAAACTCTACTGAGAATTCTAAGGCAAAATAGGACTTGGGTCTGTAAGAACTGAAGTTGTGAGATTTACACTGCATAATGCACCTCCCAGTTTAAAATGCCCTGCTACTCAAGCATGATAAATAAATCAAACATAAAAAATTTAGAAGAAAGGTCTCCTGCATGTTATGGGGAAATTGTGGGCATCTTATGATGGGCCATCTCTACCCTTGTTATTAAATGACAGCGATCATTAAAATGCCAAACATATTTTGACAGAATTCACTTTATAAAATGTCAGCAAGTCTGTGTTTTTATTAGTTTGTTCCAAATCAATTTAGAAATTTCAATAGAATGCTTGTAAGTATTCCCCAAGCAATGTCCATTCTTGACTTTCGGCAGAAAAAAATATTACAAATTAATCAGATTTTCAGATTTCTGCATAATGGCTTTGCACATTTATTGCTTAATCCTATTATAAAATGCTGTTATGATTGACACGCGGCTGTGGAGATAGAAGTCAATTGAATAATATGTAGCAGTCAATTTTATTTGTAGCTTAATGTGCTGAAGTATTTTTTCCACATTTCCATTATTTATAAGTCTGTCCCTTTGAGAATATATAGAAGAATTTGTTTTAAATGAGCTAATAATACCTTCTTTAAAATTTATAAGTGTGACAGAATCATATATTTTTTTTTCTTGGTCATCCATGGCACGCCAGTAAACAAGGTTTGAATTGTCTTCCACTTGCTATTCATAGGACAAACATCAGGAAAGAGGATCTTGTTAAGGATGGCTTGGAATTGGATTTCAATCACCAAGAAAACCAAAGCTACCAACTAAGACCCCTCAAAAATGGCTGCTAGCTTTATTTATTTGTTTGCTTGCTTATTTATTTATATATTTATGTTACTGCCACTATATCACCTTCTATGGTTTGTCCTGAAACAAAGCACATAAGCACATACAGAGAAACAATAGTGTTTAGGAAAGTTTGAAAGATCTGCTGTTTTGGTGGAATTTCATTTTTCACGCTTTAGCATCCAACAGGATTCTAGCAAAGGAAGTACATTATTGTCTATACTCACCACAGCGGGGATCCCTGGGGGTAGTGCAGGGGTAAGTCAGCACCCAGGAAATTTGCTGAAGGAGATGCATGTGTTTTTTAGGACATAAGGAGCCACCCACAAGGACCTACCGTAGAGCACAGGGAACTCTACTCAGTATTTTGTAATAACCTATAAGGAAAAAGAATCTGTTAAAGAATGTGTGTGTGTGTGTGTGTGTGTGTATATATATACACATATATATGTATGTATGTATACATATATATAAGTATATATGTATGTATAACTGAATCATTGTCCTGTACACCTGAAACTAACATGACATTGTAAATCAACTATACTTCAATTTAAAAAAAACAGAAAAGAAAAAGGCTTTGTTTTTAGGAAAACTCATCCATAAGATTCAGTACCTGAAGTGTGTATGGAGAAAGGGCTTAAGGGTACGAAGCCATATTAAGGGATAATATAGATGTGCTTGGTCGTGTCTGAGATCACGCTTTCTCTGGCTTTGGGAAATTAGATTAGCTGTTGCCCGCCTATGCATAAAGGATGCAGTTTCCCACACCGGGGCCATGTTGGCACACCCCCTGCAAACTGATGTATAATGCAAGCCTATTAGTGCGACTGATGATGGTGTCACTTTCTCTGCTGTCACAAGCCTTCTCCCTCCTAGAATGACTTTGTCCATCCCGAACGTCCGTTAGCATAATGTATGCAGTTGACAAGTGATTTGAGTACTGGAGCTATTGGTAAAGCACTCTGGCATATCATCTGTGCCTTAATGTTATGTGACATCACAGGAAAATGGGGTCATGGGCAGTTCCCGGGCTGGATCTTATATTAAGGGTGCGCTTCTCTTTTGAATTCCAGGGGCCAGAGGAAACCCGGCGCTGTCAGACCCAGGCACCCCTGAACAACACCAGGCCAGTCAGACCCACCCCCCGTTCCCGGTTGGGCCACAGGTCAGTATCTCTCAACTGCTGCATGTAGGATGGTTTAACCATATAAATAACCAAATAAATAATAATGAGTTAAAACCAATTAACTCCAACAGAGCAAAGATGGTGATAAATTTTTGTGTGGGAAACTGTATGGCTACATTATTTATTAAATACCATCAAGAAAAAAAATGTGTTAGCAGAACTCTTCTCTCTCTTTAAAGGGAATGTTGATTTTAATCATTTGGAAACATTTTTTCTTCTTAAAACCCACTACAATTGTGCTGTTGGTTATCATGCAGTTTTCTGGAAAGTAAAACTTTAATGACTGGAGTGTGAAGAAAATTAAGTTATTTCAACCTTACTATAGCCGTTTTTGAAATACAAGATGTGATTTAATTCAAAAAAGTTAATGCAATTTTAATGCAAGTTCAGCTTATTGGGTTTGACAATACTGTACATCATATATAGCTCCTGCATTAATAAAGAAATACATTCATTATTTTTTAAAGTCCAATATATGTTTTTTTGCAGCCTGGTGTGGTTATATGGAGATGTAGAACACAATTGTAAAAGGCTGGGCTTTTTTTTTTTTTCACCTCTGTCATTTAGTGTGAAGTTCTCAGAGTTCACCCACTTTTATAGAAAAAGAAGCTGATCCTTGAGCCTTTCTCTCTCTTTGGTTGTCATTGTGGTTCCAGGAAATTAATCATTTTCAGCACTTTAGGGCTCATCAGTTCCAGGCTTGAAAACCCAAGTTTAGAGCTTGAGTTAGTCTTGACTTTCTTGTTCCAGCCCCCGCCAAGTCTCTCTATGGCCTCAGATTCCAAAGTCCATCTCAGAGCACGAATGCCTCTGTGCTCCAGACAGAAAGCCTGGGTTGATGCCTGATCTCTTATGGAGCCTTAGAGGCAGTTTGACTGGGCATCTCAGAAACCAGCTTCTGAAGGCCATGCCCTTTCTAATTTCATGCTCGTGACATTGTGTGTGTGTGTGTGTGTGTGTGTGTGTGTGTGTGTGAACATACCAGGGGTGACAAACTCCAATGCCTCCAGGTTAGAAACATAGCATGACAGACCCAGACAGTGAGAAGCAGGGGACACTGGGACAAAGTGGACAGTGGATGCCCTGCTGTAAGCCCATGAATTCAATTTAAAAAATGCTGCAGGCCCCACCATCCAAATCTGTGGCCTGCATACAGTCTGAAGACTGCCCATTTGCCTTCCCTTTCATCATGGTATCACTACTGGCAGTGATATGATGCCAGCAATCTGAAGCTTATGACTCAGTCATCCCCCATTCTTCAAATAAAGCCACCCCCCTTCTCCGAATCTGTTCCATGTATTGAGAGGGAGTGAAACATGGGCTCTGGAGCAGCCTGGCTGGATCAGAATCCCCCCACCCCTCTGGATATGTGACTTTGGACAAATAACTAACTGAGTATGTCATTGATAGGACATCGGAGTTCATACACATTAAAATAGTGCCTGGCTATTAAATATTGGGGTTTGTACTATACCTACACTGAGTTACCTTTTACTTTATAGAATCATACTGCGTTAAAAACAAAAAAGTTGAAACTCCCCAATGAGAGTTTTTTTATCAGCTCCTCTAGAAGAAAAATGGGCATGGAATTAGATCTTAAATGGCTCCTGCAGGGGTGCAGTGAAAGTCCCGGATGAAGGATGCTAAGATCAGTGACCCTTTCAGTCATCTGGCCTGATTGGACAAGGAATCCTTCCTACATCATCCTGAAGACCCCCACCTGAGCTCACACGTGAGCTCAGATACACCTAGTGCCCAGAAGTGCATACCTATGTGGCTGCCTTTCCATATCAAACAATGGCTATTGGATAGTGGATATAAACATGTGTTTTTAATGTCATTTTAACAGAGCAAAGAATATTAGTGTAATAACAAAAGACATTTTTTAAAGCTTTTCAAATTTATCCACATCAAATATTTTTGTTTTTCTATATTCCTTTTTAGATCTTGTCATTATACATATATAATTTTACCATTTAATAATGCTTTGATCATCATCACTTGTTAGTTTTATATATTCTCATAAACATTTTCTGTTTTTCTAGAGGTGTCAGAATGATCCATTTTAAAGACTACATAATATCTTACCAAGTTTAGTACTATCAATATAACAAACTGGTTTTCAACATTTATGTATTTTTAAATGTAATGCATATTTTCATTCATTTATATATTTTTAAAAAATTGTATCTTCAGAAGCATATCCCAGGAGTATATTCTAAGTCAAAAGGGGATGAATATTTTTGTAGCCCTTGATATGGACTGCTTTCCAAAATGTTTATGCCAGTCCCCCAGTTCTAAATCCATATAATGGTGTCACTACAGACTTACCAGCGTTGCATAAATCTTTTGCATTATTTTTGCTAATTTAATAGATGAAAATAGTATTTCATTGCTCTTTTGAACCAATAAATTCCACTGATTCCAATGAGTTCTTTTTGGAAAAACAGAATAAATTAGCAGAGAGTTTCAAATATATGAGTAGGATCAAGTGAAAATCCATGGAAGAATAATGTATGTGTAGGGTATTACTTTGAAAGGTATTTGAGCTTTCCAAACCAAATGAAATTTTCTGAAAAGATTAATGAAATACAATTTCAATTTTTTTCCTAGAAGTCAATCTTTTTTTTCTGGAATAGAACATGTCTCTTTGCTACTTGTTCAGGAACTTTCTGACCCAGCTTAAGTGTAAGAAGAATGCTCTAACAACCCATGTCTTGGTTCCACTGGAAAGTGAGCTGGGATTTTGTGTTTCCTTGCAGCCACTTCTGACGGCCCAGCAGTTAGCCTCTGCTGTCACCGGTGTGAGGCCGGGAGGCACGCCGGCCCTCAACCAGCCTGTTCTCATCCCTTTCAGCATGGCTGGACAGCTAGGAGGGCAGCAAGGGCTGGTCCTCACACTGCCCACTGCGAATCTCACCAACATCCAAGGGCTGGTAGCAGCAGCTGCAGCTGGAGGCATTATGACTCTGCCACTGCAAACTCTACAAGGTAACCCACTGTGTCTCTGTGTCACGTAGGGCTCCATCCACTGGCCCGTTCTCTCTGAAGTGGACAAGTGCCCTGAGTGTTGAATGTAGTTCAGAGCTGCTTCCACCATAAAGGCTATGAAAGGCTTATGTAGGAAGCAAAGTTTTCAAGGTGTCTGTGAATCCTGAGTTTGCTCAAGCCGTGGGCTTTATCAGTCCTCATGTCTTAACATTGACTTGAAACCTTTCAGGTCTTCTGGAAGCATTTATGAGTAATCATTGCATGACACATCAAAACTTAGATGTAAAATGATTGTGATGTTATTTGAGGACCTGAATTATAACCTCATGAGTTCTTCAGTTTAGCCATCTGCAAAGAAAGGTTAGACATTACTTGTTTGTGTGTGACGTGTTTGGAACATTTCAAATACAAGGTATCATTTGGAATAATTAACTTATTATTTTTCTTACTAAGTATATTTTAGTTATAATTATTAAACAAAAATTATGTTGTTTGAGGTCATATTTTGTAATGAGAAAAATAGACTTATATATAGAGCTCTTATCTTATGTAATCATGGGCATATAATAAGAGTTGGACTCTACTCAGGAAGAGTAGTTCTCTTGATATCACGAAGGTTTTAACTTTTCTTTAAAATATTTGGTAACACTGACTGATAGACTGATTTACAAAAGACTGTCAGAGGAAGAACTGTTATGGTGGAGAAGCAGCTTGAATATGATGAGGATGCCTAAAAAAGGGAAGACATTTATTTTGGACTGGTCAAAGAAGTTGTTTTCTCCACTGATATAAATGTTAGCAATTAAATTTTTTTTTTTTTTTTTTTTTTTTTTTTACAGAGTGAGAGTTTGGTTGGGCAAGTTTTCATAATAACAATTTAAAGTACTTTTTTAGTTGGTCATAAGTCAGGGCTCCTTATAACCTATTAAAATGGTCAGAGTGTCAGTCCATAGATTAAGGAATAGACCAAGTAAGACCTGGTTAACTCTTGACCCAAACTTCTTAACACACCCTATGTTTTAATATCTTACCCATTGTTGCCACTTCTTGACTTTCACTTTAATGTTTAAAACAAAGTCTCTCTTATACCATTAAATTGTGCCAAGAAACCTGCCATTCATAAATCATGCATGCCTGGGACACGCTAATGCACAAACTTTGCTAGTTTCAAATCTGAGAGTGCCTGGGAAGCCAGGATCTCAAGATTAAGCAAATAAGGCAGGAATAAACAAGGTGAAAACAAAAGCAACAAAGTGTAGGGAGAGGCTTTTTAATGTAGGTGGATGATGAAATCTTAATGAAGAAACGGGCATTATCAAAATGCAGGCTTCCATTTGGAACATTTGCCCTTATGGGAATATTGAATGTTATAAATAAACATAAGCTCACAGAGCTCCTAGGTCATGAATTAATCCTGCTTGGTTAAAGTGGATGCCAAAGACAGAGTCCAAAAAAAATAGGCTTGTTATCTCTTTATTAAGGTTTGGTGTTCTTAGGATTTTAGTACCTGGTTATTTTTAAGGGTTCAATATGAGTGACTGGTCCAAAGTGGACTTACATCAAAATTTTCTCTCTTTTTAAAAAATATATCAAATTTAATATTAGTTTATAGTTTGGAATTTGGTTCTTTTTGGCACCTTTGGTTTCAGAAAATGAATCCTAATACTGGTATCCTGATTAAGTAGTTTCAATAAGAGTACTAGCTCTTTTTATCCCCTGGTGCTTCTCACACAATTTCCCTATTGGCCTCATCTTCAGAAGAGTATTGGAATTGATGGTCAAGCTCTTGTCTACTACACAAGCACAAGGGGCTATCTCTCCCTTTGTCTCCATCTTTGAAATTTCAATGATGCTGGAGGCGAGTCAGGAGGTCATTACGAAAACACCTCCCAGCTGCAAGTCAGCCAGTTATAGGAAAAGCTTCCTACTTACTCTTAACCCTCAAGCTCTTCCTCCAAACACCTTTTTTCTTTGATATCCTTATGAATGAATCCCAACTCCTAAATTACTGTTACGGTCCAGGAAATTTCTCCCTTCCAGTTTCCTTCAGCTTTTTGTTCCTTTCATATCTTCCCACATAAGTTCTTCACCACCCAGACCTCATTAGTCTGAAAAGGGACCAGCCATCCTGGTTTGCCAGGGACTGGGGGTTTTCCTGGGGCATGTAATTTTCACCGTTGAAACCAGCAAAATCCCAGACAAACCAGAAAGAGATGGTCATCCTGCAAAAAGTCCAAGGGCAGTAAGGATGGGAATCAGCGAAACGTCTCATCTCTGCAAGGTGTCCAAGATCAGTGTCTGCCACCTGAAGGACAATGCCGATCCATCATCTTGTTGGCCAGCAGACAACCCAAGGATGATCTCACCACCTTTCGGAAACCTACTGTGGCCCTTAACAATCCTTTGGCCGCATCTACAGCTTGTGTAGCTCCCCAGGTTATGTCATGGAAGGTAGTGGGACTCAGGATGGTGGGTGATGGCGGGTGGCCAGAAAGTCATCTTCAGGGGTCCTGATTGACTTTGAGACTGAGCCAGTCCTAGAAGTCCTTGAGTCTCATCCTTTTTCAAGGGTGGTGTTCCTGTAAATGGGTTATAATACCGGAGAAGGAGTCCTTACACAAATCTATACAACCGGCAGGGTAGAATGCTCTGTGGCCTGCTTCTAGACAATGAAAATGGAACCTCAGTCCAAGGCTTTTAAGAATCTTTTAAAACAACCAGTAAGTCTGCCCACCGATAATAGCTAGCCCACCTTCTCGCGTGATTTTACAAGACAGATTTGCTTCGTCAGTGTGAGGGGAAGAGACTGAATGCTCAACACTTCTGAAGTAGGACCTGTTTCCATAGGAGGCACTTAGTTCTGGATGGTTCCCCTTTTCCTCATTGTGAAGCATTAAGATTTTATTCACGAAATAAGTCTGCCAACTGGAATTGTCTTTGATTATTTCCCAACTTTCCTGCCCGGTCCTTCAGCCTATGCATTCTTCTAGCTCAAAAGCCACCAATTTACTAAGAAAAAAAAAATGATATCAGTTTCTTAATGGTTTGGAATCCCAGGAATACATTTTCAAGTATCTTCCTCTTTACTAAAGGGCTTGAGAGCCGGTTCGTTTACGTTCCGTATCAAGTGACATGGAATAGCTCTCAGAGCCTCGGAGGCCGGGATCCCTGCATGTATTTTAATGAGCACTAATGACACGTTACACGAGAGCAGCTCCTCTCTGCTCAGGCAGCGGGGGTCCCATCTCAGTCTCCTTCTCTGTGCATGGTCCCCAGACTGGCGGCATCAGCATCTCATCAAGGCTCCATCCCAGACACCCTGAACAGAATCTGCGTTCTTAAAAGGAGGCTCCTGTGCACACTCAAGTTTAAGAAAGCCTGCTCCAAGGAGCTTTTTCAAAACTCATTTGGCCCTCCGCCACTATCTCCAGCAGCGTCCTCCAGACTCCCAGCATCTTAGGGTCACCGGGAGCCATGCAACTGTGATAAGCACCGTCACTAATTCTCCTGATCTCCCTCACCACCCCAGGCCTCTAAATGACGATAATGACCAAAAGGAATAACTTATTTGAGAACGTGTCCGCTTCTATCAGGACAGTTATATCCCCAACACCAAGAGGTATTCCCTTGCATAATTAAAACACAGGGAAGCCCTTGTTCTGAGATTTTATCCAGAAAAAGCTTTGCATCCTGAAAAAGAGACCACATTGCCCTGCAGGAAACCCGTCTGCACAGCCTGGGGATTGTTTTCCCTTTTTCTTCAGATCCTTCCGAGAGAGAGAGACAGAGAGAGACAGACAGACAGACAGAGACGTGCACTGCTGTCTCAATTATAGTGTCTTCTTGTAAGGAAACAGACGGGAGTGAGGAGTTAGACATCTCTCCAAATCCTAGAAACAGCCCTGCAGCCCAGCCTCAGGGAGCCTGGGACGAGGTTTGGGGATTAGAGAGTCCAACAGAGTCCAGCCAGTGAACTCACAGGCTGCAGGCTGCATCATTGTCCCCTCTGAGCAGGCAGGCATCTGTCCCCACTCCCAGGTGACTAATAACCTGTCTCCTCTCTTCCACGCCTCCTCCTGTGACTCTTCTCTACCCAAGTTGGTTGACTTTTAGCTAACCCACAATTTTGGTTCACTCACGTTCCATTCTGTCTCCTTGGAGTCCATGCATCTTCCCAACTCGTGAACCTCTCAGGCACTCTCCATTGCTATCTCTCCCCATCATCTCTGTCTTTATCCCTATCTCCACGTCTATCTAAAATTCAAACTCCCCAAAACTCACATTCCTGTCAGGCTGAGCCTTTTCATTTTAGGCTGTCTACCTGGTCGGACTAGAGCTTGACTGCCCATGTTGAAGTCCAGTCAGCTTTAATTTGGCTGGGGGACGCAGTGGGGCCGAGCCAGGATGACGTGGATCTCCTGTGGTCTGAATTTGGAGGTGCCAAAGCTGGAGTCTTGGTTCTTAATATTTTAAGGGAAATCTTTGGAAGTCCTGGCTGGGGTGCAAGCCTAGAAATGCTCTAAACTCAGATAAGACCTAGAAATAACCTACTCCTCAACCCCCTGTGTCCTTACCTGAGGTAGGTGTAGTTTTTGTGTTCTCTCCTGTCTTGCCTTTGCAAGCCCTTTCCCCTTCCAGATACCTCCCACCATCACTACTCAGGGTCCCTCCATTCCTGTGACCTTTGTCTGTCCTGTGCTCATAAGAATTTGGTTTCAGGTGCCTGTCAGCAAACCCATACCTGTGACATAAGATTGATCATGACCATAAACCTCAAAGAAAGAAAATGACTAAGGTTGCTCTGTCACATATGTTATAAACTCCCTTAAATCAGTGTCTCCCATTTTCCTTATTATTTGAAAACACAGATAGCTGTACTAAACGTGTAATTCGCAGTTGTCCTAGCGTGGCAACAAGATTATTATTTGATGTGGCAAGATAAAATCCTCATTATGGAACTCATGCAAATGTGTTGGATTTTTGGCCTTTTTTAGATGTAAGCAGAAAATGTAGATAAAAACAACTTCCACACAAGAGACAACAACAGCAAAGGGCTTAATGGGGCAGCAGAGGTGTGTCAACTTCTAGGACAGAAGATTCAGGTTAGAGGCTTTTTCCCATAGCACAGGCCGGGATAACCCACTCTTCACTGCGGGCAATGTAAATGGGGAATATAAATGTGCTATGTAGGAGGTTTATATCAAAGTGTGAACATTCCAGTTAAGTCAAGCATAACATTTAAATTAATGACCAAAAATACATTAGGAAGTGCTGCTTACCCTGAACGTGGTAAAGCCATTAGGTTCAAGGCAAGTTGGAAAATCAAGGCCAAGGATGATTTTCCTGCCTTTAGCGGTGGCAGGAAATCTGGCCTGGTTTTCTCCACCTCTCCAAATTAAAGTCTGTAGAGGTTGAAGTATGTAGGGATCGTTTTAGGGGTTAGGAATTTCATGTGCAAGAGACATTACAGTGCCTTTTTGTTTGTGTTGTTGTTGTTGATTTCATGGAGGTATCGTTTACATGCAATAAATACATGGATCTTAAGTGCACAATTCAATAATTGTTTGCACCCATGCAAACTCCACCCACCACAATCAATACAGAAAACAGTTCATTATCCCCAAATGTTCCCTTGTGTCCCTTTGTAGTCAGTGTCCTCCCTCCAACTAGGCAACCCCTGATCTACTTTCTGTCATTATCAATTAGTTTTGTCTGTTCTAGAACTGCATATAAATCGATTCACATGTATGTATTCTTTGGTGTCTGGCTTTTCGTGCTCAGCATAATAGTTTTGAGATTTATCCACGCTGTGGATTTCAGTAGTTTCTTTTCATTTCCTAGGATTGTTCCATCGTAAGGATGTGCCACAATATGTCCATAGCCGTTCCCACATCCCAGGAGGCAGACATCGAGATGTCCCCTCCCCTGGGGGGAGGGAGGGGTCCTCCAGTGGGCGTTTCTTGGAAAACACCCTTGGCCATGGTTCACCTTGGCCCTTGGCTACACCCCTGGGGAGATTCTCCTCTGTCCGTTATCTTTCTTGGCTACATTTGAAGAGAAAGTTGAGGAATATACCTTTCTTTGGGGGCTTCCTCAGTTCATGCACAGCTTATGGAAGCTTGGGGGCTGAAGGTTGCTTGAAGTTTCCAACAGTTAAAGATTTGTGGCTTCTTTGGGAATCTAGTTCCCTCAGAAATCATGAATGCTTCTGACCTTTCTGCTTCCAGTCAGTTCCATGTGCCAAAGTTTTTTCTAAGACAGACATCTTCAGTCTAATTTATTTTACTTTCTCAGCCCCACACCTCCCTCTTCCAGTTCAGTCGGCCTCTGTGAAGGCCCCGTGACCTCCTCGGTGTTCTTTAAACATACTCCTACCCAAGGGCCTTTGCACAGGCTGTTCTCTGGAAACTCTGTCCTCAGAAAGCATCAAACCTCCCTCCCTCCTTGTGCCAGCCCCAATACTCCAGTTCCCCCCTCAACTGCTTTCCTTTATCTCCTTTGTCCATCATACTTATTACCATCTGCATAACCTTAAAAATCTCAAAAATGGTTGTCTTGTTTTTCCTTGCTTTTTAAGCACCTTGTGTCATGCCTACTGTAGCATGTGGAGAGTGGACGCAGCGTCGTGATGCTTGGCCCTGGGGGTCTAGAGGAGGTTATCTGCATATAATGTGCTTATAATATGTATTGTTTGTGCCTGGCAAGCCCTGTAATAGGCATCTTTGTTTGGTTCATCAATGTGGTCCAAGAACTGGAGCAGTGCTGGCTCAATATAGGTACTCAATAATGAATGATGGATGGATGGATGAGTGAAGATACATGCACGCTAATGTTTATAGCATCACTATTTACAATAGCCAAGACATGGAAGCAACCCAATCAACAGATGATTGAATTAAGAAGAAGATGTGTATACACACACACACACACACACACACACACGGAATATTACTGAGCCAAAAGAAGAATGAAATAATGCCATTTGCAGCAACATGGATAGACCTAGAGAATATTATGCTTAGTGAAATAAGACAGGGAAAGATAAATATCATATGATGCCACTTATATGCAGAATCTAAAAAATAATACAAATGATTGTATATGCAAGACGGAAACAAATTCACAGATATTGAAAACAAACTTGTGGTTACCGAAGGGGACAGTGAGCAGGGGAGGAACAAACTAGAGGTATGAGGTTAACAGATACAAACTGCTATCTATAAAATAGATAAGCTGAGTAATGTTCCATTGCATATATGTGCCACATCTTCTTTATCCATTCATCTGTCGATGGACACTTAGGTTGCTTCCATGTCCTGGCTACTGTAAATAGAGCTGCAGTGAACATTGTGGTACACGACTCTTTTGAATTATGGTTTTCTCAGGGTATATGCCCAGTAGTGGGATTGTTGGGTAATGGAATATTACTCAGCCATAAAAAGAAATGAAATTGAGTTATTTGTAGTGAGGTGGATGGACCTTGAGTCTGTCATACAGAGTGAAGTAAGTCAGAAAGAGAAAAACAAATACCGTATGCTAACACATATATATGGAATCTAAAAAACAACAAAAAAGGTCATGAAGAACTTAGGGGCAAGACGGGAATAAAGACGCAGACCTACTAGAGAATGGACTTGAGGATATGGGGAGGGGGAAAGGTAAGCTGGCACAAAGTGAGAGAGTGGCATGGACATATATACACTACCAAATGTAAAACAGATAGCTAGTGGGAAGCAGCTGCATAGCACAGGGAGATCAGCTCAGTGCTTTGTGACCACCTAGAGGGGTGGGGTAGGGAGGGTGGGAGGGAGACACAAGAGGGAGGAGATATGGAGATATATGTATACGTATAGCTGATTCACTTTGTTATAAAGCAGAAAATAACACACCATTGTAAAGCAATTATACTCCAATAAAGATGTTAAAAAAATAAATAAAATAGATAAGCAACAAGGGTATACTGTATAGCACAGGGGATTATAGCCATTATCTTATAATAGCCTGTAATGGAGTATAATTTGCAAAAATACTGAACCATTATGCTGTATGACTGAAACTAATAATATTGTAAGTCAACTATATTTCAATAAAAAAAATCAGTAGTTCATTGAGTGAAGAGAAGTACAGAGAACATTCAGTGTAGAGAAGAGGAATGGGGAACACGGATGGTACGGAATTCTGTGGTTGGTTTTTGTTGTTGTTGAAGTGAAGATCAGGAGTCTGAGATGGTAAGAAATCAGACTGGAGGGACAGGAAGGGGTGACACTGGAGGGTCTTGTATGCCTTTCCTGTGCACAGTGAGTACATAATTGCATTGTCTTTAAGTGCATTTGTCTCTAAGGCTTTGAAATGTTAGAGACAAATGTACCTAAAAACAATGCAGTTACGCTACAATATTTGCATGGATACAGGTTTGTGTTTACTTAGCTGTGCCTGTGTGATTCCAGGGATTCAAAGCAGCTTGTAATATAAGAAGCATGAAAGACAAAAGCTGTTTATTAGAAAAAGAAGAAACCTAGACAAATGTTTAAAACTAGAGGATAAATCAAAGGGGAGACCCATCACATGACATAGTTTCCATTATCTGCCAGTAAAAAGAATCACACCAGCTCAACTAGAAATGGGCTTATTTATTTTTGTTTTCGTTTCTTTACTAAGTTTATTCATTTACTCAAGAAATACTTACTGAGCTTTCATCGCATTCTAGGACATGATCTTGACTTGGGATATAGCAGTAAACAAACCAAAGAGATGCCCTAAAGGCACTTCTGTGCTTGTGTGGGGAGTAAAGCAGTGGAAGGCTGAAGGGTGTCAGGAGTGGGGACATGATGTGTTTATACAGGATCATCAATTTTGGTCCCCCCACTAGACAGAGCCCCAAAGGATGTGGGGGACTAAGCCGTACAATGTCTGGGGGAAGCATGTCCCAGAGTGAATCCTAGGTGCTTGGAAAAGTTAATGATACAGATTCTCAGTGAAGAAATACCCGACAGCCTGATGGACAGGACATTTATCTTTTAGCTTTCCCTCGGTTATGCTAGAGGAAAAAACAGGCACAAACTCTCAGTGAGGGGCACGGAAGGTTTATTTTTTGTGTTTATTTCAGCGTCCATGGGGGCTGCAGGCGGGCAGCGGTTCTGCTGCACACCTTCGTTCTGGGATCCAGGCTGGAGGGGCAGCCCCTCCCTAGGACGGGGCTTTCTCATCACAACAGGAAGACAGACTAGCAGAACCACAGTGGCTCATAAAGCTTTGGCTCAGAAGTGGTACACTTCACTTCCCCTCACATCCTGTGAGCCAGGCGGGTCACCTGGTCAACCCCCTGCCGGTGTGAATAAAGATGCTCCTGAGGGGCGGGAGGAAGAGTGCGCGATGGAAACTGTACTACAAGGGGCTGTGGTGTCCAGCGGCCATCGCCTTAAAGATTCATTGCGTGAGTATTTGACTTAGGTGACCTTTAAGATCCCAACACTGAGATTCTATATTAGATGAACCAATTAGGATACATGGACCATCTGTGTAGTAGCTTAGAACACAGCACATTAACAATGTCTTAAAGTAGTAGTATTCAAATGATAAATATAAAAGTAGACAGCATATATATGGAACAATTGGAGATTATTTAATGTAGCAAATGAGCACATATAAAAGTACAACTCTATTGATGTAACATTCAGAGAAAGGCAAAATTATAGGGACAGAAAGGAGATCAGTGATGATCAGGGACAGGGGGTGGCAGGAGCAGGGGGATTTAGGGGCTGTTGCAACCGTTCTCTAACTTGATCATGGTGGTGGGTACATGACTCTATGTGTTTGTCAAACTTGGACAACTGTAGACTAGAAAGGGTGAATCGCACTGTACGTAAAATATACCTCGATTCTTTTCACAAGAAGAAGTAGGTGGATGCTGCGGTGCTTATGAAATACCAAGAAAATACTAATTTATTTTAAAACATTAAAAAATGTGTGTGGTCGTTCCTGGTGGCGCAGTGGTTGAGAGTCCGCCTGCTGATGCAGGGGACACGGGTTCGTGCCCTGGTCCGGGAAGGTCCCACATGCCGCGGAGCAGCTGGGCCCGTGAGCCATGGCCGCTGAGCCTGTGCGTCCGGAGCCTGTGCTCCGCAACGGGAGAGGCCACAACAGTGAGAGGTCTGCGTACTGCAAAAAAAAAAAAAAAAAATGTGTGTGAGTACAAAACTGCTAATGGAATGAAAACTAGAAAAAGCTTCATGAAAATGAGAGACTCCAGTTCTCCCTGTAAAGAAAGCATTAATGGCTCTGTTTCTCAGATGCAGAAGCTAACACTAAAATAATAAAGATTTAAAACATACACAATTTGATCCCAGTCATTTAAAAGAAGCCCAAACATACACACCTCACAGAGAGAGGGGAAGAAAAATACTATAAAGTGCTACTGGTCGACTCTAGACAGTGAGAGATTATGGGTGATTGCTTTCTTTCTTAAAATTTCTATTGTAAATATTATTTCAAAATTAGGATTCTTTGAATTCATGAAGGTGCAAAGCATTAGAATGCTTTGAAGTCATACCCCAAACAGCACTCTAAGCATTGACAAGGTTAAGTCTCTGGGTCTGTGGTCTTGACCTTCTGACCATCTTTTTAAAAAAACATCTCTCAACTCAAAGTGGATTATTTCTCAAACTAAAAACAATACAACCACAGAGAAACTCTATGCATTCATTATGTATGAGCAGTATTTAATATTATGAGGTTGCCTTTAAACGTGTAGATCTTATTGATCAAAGGAGAAAGTGTGGGCCGGGAGTGGGTGGGGCATGGGAACGTGTACTGAGTATTCTGGTTTCCTTCCAGAAGGACAAAACAATTAGGTGGCCACGTGTGCTACCTTTCCTTGTGATTTACTTTTGCACTAGTCTAGCGATGCCCACACTCAGAAGAAAGTTGCATCCCCAGGAGCATGATGTACATGACAACAGAGGTCTAATACCACTCCCAGAACGAGCAGTGCAGTACCTGCCACAGACACGAGAAGAACGGGCTCTGCCTTTTAGTATGCAGTGATTTCTCAGCCTCTGGCACATGGCTTGCTGTCTCAAAGTCCAATATTAAAAATACCTAGAGCATAAATTCATATTTGCAGTGTTATTCAGAAGAGCCCCACATGACACACCATACAATAATACCAAATCCGCCATAAAGAAGTTATGAAAAGTTGTTGCCACGTGTCTTACTTTGACAGTTTTTCAAACCTCCATATCTCCGAGGCTTCAGACTTTTTATTTAAAATACCTGAAGGGCTCGTTCTGCAGTGCATTATCCTTGAAGCAGGCTTCACTGAGGCACTGGGGCATGGATTAAACAGGAAGCACATGAATGAGAAGTATGACTAGTATAGTGTGTATTTAAGAGATACTGTCAATGGAATAAAGCATTGTCAAAGGATAATGGTTTCCAGCTGCCACATAAATGTCAAAGCAAAGCCAAAGCATTTATTTTCAAAGCAGAAGGCAGGGAAGTAATGTGATCCTCAGTTTGCATGTAATAAGGATGTAAATCCATCAGGGTTCTTGATGGCATCTATCAATGTGTCTACACTAGGATGTGCAAACTGGATTAGATTCCAAGCCAGACTTTAGAGTGCCCTTCCAAGATGGCTGCCACTAGAATGGCACAGATGCCTGAAAAAGGAAAAGGCCACTTGAAATGCTTCTCAGTCTCCCTCTGTTACCAAGGATGAGAGGGAACTGGGATTGTTTGTTCCAATTCCTTCTGGCACCAAAATAAAGAGGACTTCTGTATCTGAGGGCAGTGTGTGGTCCAGGAATGGGGAGGTATTGAAAATAGGGAAATGGGAGATGGTCTTCCGTTCCCCTCTGTCCACTGTCTAGAGAATGGAGAGCTAGTGCTCTCCAGAAAAGTCCTGTCTTCTCTTACGTGTGTAATGCTTTCAGGACAGATTCCCAGTAAGAGGGTCCAGCTGTTATTTCTCAGCTCCCTCTAGGGAAAAGCCAGACCTCATTTCCTCCCATGAACCATGCCCAAAGATTGATGGATCAACTTCACAAAGACCTACTAATTTACCAGGCACTGTGGTAGGCACTCCAGTCTAGTTAGGAAGGACGCTATGGCAGTAATCCGGAAGAGGAAGTGTCCTGGTAGCAGTGATGAAGAGCCGAGGACTGATTTAGGCGACATTAACAAGGTGGGTTTGGTAGGACTTGGGGATGGATGAAATGTGATAGGATCAGAGGAGAGAGAGGGAGATTGTTAGTTGAGTTTGACGTGACTAGTTTAAGTTGCCTGTGGAAAATTTAAATGGAGATACCAGTAGCCAGTTGGAAATACATGGATCTAAACCTCAGAAGGGGATTGGTGCTAGAGATCCTATGTAGAAACCATCAACAAGTATGACCAAAGCCGGGAAGGGAAGACATTTCTGGGGGAGAGGAGATGAGGGAAGGAACACAATTCAAGCCATTGGAAGAGAAAGAAGGAAGAGTTCCCAACATGTATGATTGTTCTGCTTCAGGTTTGGCTGGGGCTCCTGTAATTCTCTGTGTTCGGATCCTCTTTCATTGGACATAATCTACACATTCACGTTGGCGCTTTTCATTATTGTTTACCCCTAATATAGCCACAGTGCCACAAGGAGGAGCCAGAAAAATGTATCTGTCAGTTTGCTTTTTATCTTCTGAAGACATGCCAAGTTCCCATGGAGAAAGAAGCTCCTTTAAGAGCTTGTACATAAAAGCTTCAACAGTGTTTGCTCTTTGGCTGAAAAGTTACTCAATTGATTTAAATCTGTTATTTAAAAATGTAGCTGTAGCCTTAAAATCTCAAAGTGAAAATGTTGGAGTCTTTTTTCCTTCCTTTCCTCCTGTTAAAGCACTTTGGGTCCTGCCTACTGTAGCCACCCCGCAGGACGGTAGAAGCAGCATGTTGTGCTTAGCCCGGGTGCCAAAGAAGAGGACATCTGAGCTTGGGAAAAACTGTAGTTTAGATAATGTAGTTTTAATTTTGGGAAATGATTTATCTTGGAAAACTTTGTCTGATTGTGAGCAAACTTAACCTCCAAAAACATCTTGTTTCCATGTTCACCTTTTCCTTTGGTTTAGTGTCGCCTTCTCCCAAATAATATTAATCAACTATGCTCACCAAGTTTATAGCCCAAACTCAAAAAGCAAAGAAAAAAAAAAAACAGAACTGGGGATGGTTGCCATTTGTCACTAGGTTAGGATTAGCACGAATATGCAGATCCATTAACACACCCTTATGCATCTCTGGTCCCCTGTGTGCCATTATTTTAGAAATTCTTAGCAAAGCATATATATATTCAACATTTGACATAAGATAATTTGAGTTTGCTGTGTTTGGAAAATAACTCACATGGGAGAAAGTTGCATTAAATAAATAATAGAGATAAAATTTATACTTCCATATATTTCAAAGTTAATGTCACTAACTTCACAATGGAATGGTAACATGAAGACACAGTGCCATAATTTGATTGATTTGTTTTGACAGCAGCCAAATAATTGAGAGTGAAAGGTGTCAGCACAGATGAAATATTGTATAAGCCATGTTCAGAAGGCAGCCCCGGCAGCTGCAGCAACTGGAGTTTTATTTCCTTTGATTCTGAACTGGTACTCATCTCCAGTTTATTATGAAACCATGAAAGGTGCATGACTTCCCCAACTGGGGAGACTTTTATAGAGAGGCTAGAAATAGAAGTTTGTCAAGTAGTTGAACAATGGATGTAGACAAAAGGACAGAAGATGGTTGCAGCGTGCTGAGTTGAATGATAGCCGCTGTTCCCTTTCTTTTGCAAATTGCTGCTCTCCTGCATTTTACCTCATTGGGAAGTGATTCTGAGTCAGAGCAAATATTAGATCCCATTTCCCAGCTCTTTGACAGGAGATGGGTAAAAGACACCGGTGCGCTTAGCACCCTTTCTGGGTCTGGTTAAGGGGCATTTACCCAACTGAAAATCCAAATGCCTGGTAAGAGTCAGATTTGAGGTGATCGGTGAATATAGAAGCTGAATGGTCAGGGGAGGATTAATTAGGAGAAAGGCTCTGTCTGTAGGTGACCCTTGAGCACAGCGATTAACAGAGCGAGCCAGGAGTCACATGGGCCTGGTTTAATTCCACCTCTACAGCTTGCTGGCTGTGTGATCTGACTTCCGAGATTTGCTTTTACTTGCTTGCCTCCGATATTTTATAGGGTTCTTTTAAGGATTAAATATGATACTGTATGTACCATACCTAGGGTACTGCCTGACACTTAGTGAATGCAAAATGAATGAGAGCCACTTTTATTACTTAGAGCTGCAAAGTTCAATATGGTAGCCATGAGCCACATATGACTACTGGGCCTTTGAAACGTGGCTAGTCCAAATCGATATAAATTTGGTGTAAATGCAGAATCCACATAATTGCCAAACATATCATTAATATTTTTATCTTGATAACATGTTGAAACTGATATTTTGGATGTATTAGGGCAAATATAATATATTATTAGAATTAATTTCACCTGTTCCTTTTTACTTTATTAATGTGGATACTAGAACATTTTAAATTATATGTGTGGCTCACATTTGTAGCTCAAATTATACTTATTTTGGATTACACTAGCCTGGCCTGGAGTCTCTCTCTAAACCTCTATACATGTGGCATGGGTTAAAAGAAGTGTTCATTAAAAATAAAAATAATTAGCATATAATTAAATTTTGTACCCCCAGGCAGAACATCACAAAGGATCCTCTTTGGTATCGAAAATTAGAGAGAACATATTTTGTAGATTCTTCATTGTGGTTTAGGAACTGCTTGGGATTTTTATCTATAGAGAGAGAAAAAGGATACAATTTTTATGAGCAACTTTCATTGATCAGAATCTAAAATTCTCTTTCCTTTTCAAAAATTATTATGCTTTGTACTTTGAAATATAGAAGAAATATATATTTTATATATATATATAATAAAGTGACCTAGGATTAACAGCTATTAACATTTTGCCACATTTGCTTAAGATCTTTTATCTTAAAAAAAATGGAACATTATAGAAACATTATAAATAATGCTAAGATCCTCTCCTCTCTCCAGTCATTCCATGGCATTCTTTCCCTCCTAGAAGTAACCGCTACCCGTCCAGTGCATTCATTTATAAATTTACTACATATATATATATATACACATACACATACATGAAATACATAGTATTATTTTGAATGTATTAAAATTTTACATAATGGTAGCACACTCTAGATATATTTTATTATCTTGCCTTTTTCGTTCAAATTTTGCTTTTGAGATTTATCCATGTTGATACATGTAGATAGGGACATATTAGAATTTATTTCAATCATCTTATTTTGTGAGGTTTTTTAAACCATATCTTTCTCGTTTCTTGCATTGTAATGGATTTATCACGTTTTCTTTTTCTTTTTTTATTGACGTATGATTGACTTACAATATTATATTAGTTCCGGGTATACAACATAATGATTTGATATTTTTATACATTAGGAAATAATCACCATGGTAAGTCTAGCTACCATCTGTCACCATATAAAGTTATTATAATATTATTGGCTGTATTGTGTTTGCTGTATATTACATCCCCATTATCGGGGTTTTTTTTTTCCCCCACCTACTGGATTAGAAGTTAAACATCTATTTTTATTCTTTTAGTTGTTACCCACATATTTTAAACATCTGTTTGCCTTAAAGAACCAAATCAGTATTTTCATCTTTCTTCCTAAATGACAGTCGAAACTTCTTGATCATCTCCTACCTTCTATTTATTATTGCCCAGCATTAGTTATCCTTCAGATTGTTGTGTTGACAAGCTCCCTTAGCTTTCATTGCACTCGCAAATTTTTTCTTTTTTTACTCATCATTATGTCTTGTATCCCATTCCTTCCTTCCAGAGATTTCTGATGCTTTTAATGGTTCTTTTGTCTTATTTTTATTATTTAGCTGGACTTAGCATTATAAGTTAACAGTTATTATTTTCAGTGAATGAAGAAATTATGTTCTGGGCTCTATTTTTGCTGTTAATGAATATATTGTCAGTTTAACTGTCATTCTTTCATAGATTAAATGTCTTTTTTAATCATGGTTGATGTTAAGAATGTTCTCTTTTTCCTTGGGATTCACCAATTTTACTATGAAAGACCTTGGTATGAATTTATTTTTATTTATTCTGCTTGGAACTTGTGATTCCTTACATTTCAGTCGTTATTCATTCTCCCTGATTCTCTCAGTTCTCTGCTCCAGGAACTCCTACTACATGTACACTGTCTTCCATGTCTCTTAACCTCCTTCACATATTTTCTCTCTTTATATTTTGTGCTGCATTTGTGTGATTTCTTCAGATCTATCATCCAGTTTGCAAATTCTCTCTGCAATTATGTTTAATCTTATGTTTAACCGTAATTTTTTCATTTTAAAGTCTATATTTTTCACTTCTAGAAGTTGTATTTGATTTTTTCCCTTATGGTTTCTTTTTTTTTTTTTTAGTTCTCTTTAATCCCTTTAAATATGCTTATTTTATAATCGTCTTCAGACTGCCTTTTAGCTTAAGTGCCTGAGGAGCTAATTAATTATTGCTGTCTCTCTCTTCCTCATAATAGAGTATTTCCTTACGTCGTAAGTAATTTTTGTTTTTATTTTGAACTCACTTTAAGCAGAGAGTTTTTCTATGAAATCCTTTAAACTTTGGGTTTAATACCTGAGTATTGCTAATAAGAGGCTTTGCACTTGATTCTGCCAAATGCCCAGTAGACTTCACGAATGATCTCTCTGCTAGGAAATAGCTGCACCAGGTACACAGAATAAATTTAGACTCTAAACTATGATATAATCAGACCAGGGTTTCAATTTCTCACATTTTTCCCTACCCAGAGCCTTTAACAGAAACAAACATCTTTGTTAATTCCCTGGGCTAGTGAATGGGGTTTGTCTCATCTCTTTTCAGTGCTGGGGCAGCCCTTTCAGGGTGCTGGATTTTTATGAAGGACTCAGTTCAAACAGCTCTCCTTGCATGGGCCCAAGGGCTCAGATTCCCTCCCTGGGTTGGTGGCCAAACATCAGCCCCAGGCTGGCCAGGCCTGTACCCATGGCTGCTCTCCAGGGAACCAGGGGTCAGTTAGTGATCTCACTGTTCTTGATTTCTGATGCCTGAGAATTTTCTTTTCTGCCTGTATATTTAAATGTTTGATATATTTTATCCATAATTTTTACATATTGGAAGCAGGAAGTTTGTCTATGTTACATCAGTCTAATAATATTTTGCCATGAAAAGTCTCTTCCTTTTCCTTTTGTCAGTTTCTCTACGTAGATCAAGTCTGGATAACTAATCCTTAGCAGATAGATAATTCCTAAAATTTCAAGCATTCAGTTGCATTTGGTAGTGATTTAAATCAATATTTTTCTGGAATTTTCAGAAATTTGCAAATATCCTTTGTGGAACTACTGAAAATTTTTAGTAAGAAAACAACAGCCTCATTACAAATATATCTAATATTGTGCTCTAACATTCCCTCTGGGATATTCTTGAGTAATAGGTATATCTGTGGTTCTTATGAAACAAACCAAATTCTGTGTAGATGACCAAGGCTACTCAGCTAACCTTTGGTCTTGAAAATAAGTAAACAACAGGGATCACAAATAGGTTAAGGAATCTGTCAATTTCAGAAAAAGCATACATGATATTTTTGAATTTTAATTAAAAAATAAAATTTAATTTATTAATTTATAATTTATTAAGGATGTGGAAATTAATTCTGAATTAACTTCTTCATTTAAAATTTTTAAAAGTATTTTTATTTTGAAATATTTAAACCATAAGAGAGGAGTACAGTGAATAACAAAAGAATACCTATGTTCCTACCCCAGTATTCCATCAAATTCTAACATTTTTCCCTTCTTGCTTTGTATTATTTCTTAAGCAAATATTGCAAATACACTTGAAGCACTTTTTGTAACACTCCCAGATCCCATTCCCCTCCCTCATTTTTTTGGGGGTCTTTTATTTATTATGGTAAAATATACTACTTTAATCCTTTTTTCAGTTTACAATTCAGTGGCATTAAATACATTCATATTGTTGTGCAATCATCACCACCATGATCTCTAGAAATTTTCATCTTTCACAATTGAAAATCTACACCTGTTAAGCAATAACTTCCCATTTACCCCTTCCCCCCCAGCCCCCAGCAACCACCATTCTACTTTATGTTTCTATGAATTTGCCTACTCTAGTATTTCATTTAAGTGGAATTATACAGTATTTGTCCCTTTGTGACTGGTTTATTTCACTTCGCATAATGTCTGCAAGATTCATCCATGTTGTAACATTTGACAGAATTTCCTTCCTTTTTAAGGCTAAATAATATTCCGTTGTGTATATATATTCCACCTTCTGTTTATTCATTCATCTGTTGATAGACACGTGAGTTGCCTCCACCTTTTGACTACTGTTTAATAATGCTGCTATGAATATGAGTGTACAAATAATCTGTTTGCCCCTGGTCTCAATTATTTGGGGTATATACCCAGAAATGGTCTTGCTGGATCATATGGTAATTCTGTGCTTATTTGCTTGAGGAGTTGCCATACCACTTTTCATAATGACAGCACCATTTTACATTCCTACCAACAAAGCACAGGGTTCTAATGTTCTATATACTCTCCAATACTTGTTGTTTTCTGTTTTTGTTTCCTGTGTTTTGATAATAGCCATTCTAACAGGTGTGGTAGCTCATTGTGGTTGAAGGAGCATTTTTGAGAGATCAATTAATTACCTAATGACTTTTCCTGAGAGATCAATTAATTACCTAATGACTAATTCCTGGAATTATACCTAAATTATACATTTAGGTATAATTCCAAATTTTAAAATAACCTTAAGGAGAGTATACACTTTAGAAGTTGCCTAATTTCTGCTTTATGTGCTTAAAATGGTAAATATTATAGTTACAGTATTTATATAATTGTGGTTGGATTTACATTTTCAGGTATATACAGACGTGTATATACACAGGTGAACACTAGCAATATTTACCAGGAAAGAAGTTTCTGTGATGCAAATGTTCTTTTGCTGTTGACTTCCATTACAGTTAAATATTTTACTGGACAAAAAAAAATATTTACCTATAGATAAAATGAAAATTTTCCTTGAAGAAGATTTTCAAGTGGTGGCCTGCTCAGTGAAACATGCTGACTGTTGGAATTCAATGGAGGTATTCTTTGAAGAGATTCAGGACTTAAGCAATAGTTCTCTTTTTCTTTATAGCATTTTTTTCCCCAATATTGAAATCTTCCCTACCTTTGAGTGCTATCTAAGCTCCTTCCTGAATCATAAGAATTTCTTCCATGCCAGGGTATTGCTCCTGCTTTGAATGCCATGAATGTTTCTACCATACTTGTGCTTTGGTCTGGTGGGGACTACTCTGTAATTAATTGGAGTATGATGTTTACTTTTCTAGTAAATGCTATCTCTAGCTCTCGTTTTACTGTAGCCTAAATTTTTATCATTCAAGGCTTCAAGCAAGTTATATTTTTAAAAGTAAGTTCATCCTCTACATTAGCATTTCTATCCAATCCTATATTCCTAATAGGTTTTCTAGATATTTCTGGTGCATTTTCATATGTAATAGATGGAATTGTTTAAAGTGATAACTACAGTTAGCAGAGCTACACTTTACCAGCAAGGTTTTTTTGATTTGTGTTTTGCATTTTCATAATATACAGTCTGCTCTATACTCTGGCAGAGAACAGAATGCAGGATAAGGTAGGCAGGTCGCCTCAAAGGAAAGAGCCGGTGTACAAAAGCCCCTGGAAACTATAAAGTCATTGATGCTCATAAAACTATATTGCACACTTTTTTCAGGAGATTAATGAGTGGGTCATAAAATAGCATTAATTTTTGGCCAAATTCCAGGCAGAAAGTTGTGTTTCCCAGGCAATGCTTTTCCAACTGGAAAAGACTTGCTCTGAGAATATTTGCAGTTCAAAAAACACTAATGCTATCACATTTCTTCACTTAAAAAGTAATGAGAGAATCAGTAGCTATGGAAATGGCTAACCTATCCAGCCTTCTGCGGCTAAACACCCCACTTCATGGGGATGAAGACGAGGCGCTTGGGGCAGGATGCTAACAAGAGTACACGGGGTTCCTATGGCCTCTTCCCAGCACACACATCTTAGAGCCACGGGTAAGTGACTTACCTGATCCCAACTAGCAACTTGAAAATATAATTTATGGGTTGTAAGACTGACAATCTTATGAAATGCAAACCAAAAATGTAAAAAAATCACTGCTACTGGAAAAACAAATAACACTTGATCAGCACCCAGCATCTCTGTAATGACACATTGACTCCCACAGTGAATACAGAAAAAGGACATGCCCAGTCACCATCACAGCTCTTCAGAAATTCTGGGAGTCCCTCAGTAGGTGCGACTGAGTCTGTAAGTGCACTTTTCCCACTGAAACCTGGCACAGACTTCCATGCTGCTTGTTGCCTCCTGAATGTTCCAGAATATTATGTGATCATGTGATTTACAGATTTACAATCATCTGTCAACTGTATTTTAAAAGTGAGAACTAAGAGCCCTTCTCACCTGAAACATTTCAATTGTGTTCACATAAAAATACCATTTATGAATTAAAAAAAAACTTTAAACCACTTTGAATTTCACACGCTCTTGGAATACATTAGGTGTATTATCAAAGGTAAAAACCTATTCAATTTAGAATACCATTAAAATAATAAACTTTTAATTAAGGAGCTAAAACTCCAAAAGGGACCTGTTTCATGATGATTTGAGGATCCATAATCTCCCAGCTCTCTCCCATATTATTGTTTTTTAAAATTAATTAATTAATTAATTAATTTTGGCTGCGTTGGGTCTTCGTTGCTGTGCACGGGCTTTCTCTCTAGTTGTGGCGAGAGGGGGCTACTCTTCATTGCGGTACACAGGCTTCTCATTGCAGTGGCTTCTCTTGTTGCGGAGCACGGGCTCTAGGCACGGAGACTTCAGTAGTTGTGGCTCGCGGGCTTAGTTGCTCCGCGGCATGTGGGATCTTCCCGGACCAGGGCTTGAACCTGTGTCCCCTGCATTGGCAGGCAGATTCTTAACCACTGCACCACCACGGAAGTCCACATATTATTGTTTTAATCAGGATATGTTACATTCTCAAAACAAAAGCAAAAGATGACCTTTTCGGTCTGAATATTTCTTTTTTTTCTTATTTTTTTTTATTTTTATTTTTTTTATTAGTTTCTGCTTTATAACAAAGTGAATCAGTCATACATATACATCTGTTCCCACATCCCCTCCCTCATGCATCTCCCTCCCTCCCACCCTCCCCATCCCACCCCTCCAGGCGGTCACAAAGCACCGAGCTGATCTCCCTGTGCTCTGCGGCTGCTTCCCACTATCTATCTACCTTACGTTTGGTAGTGTATATATGTCCATGCCTCTCTTTCCCTTTGTCACAGCTTACCCTTCCCCTTCCCCATATCCTCAAGTCCATTCTCAAGTAGGTCTGTGTCTTTATTCCCGTTTTACCCCTAGGTTCTTCATGACATTTTTTTTTTTTAAATTCCATATATATGTGTTAGCATACGGTATTTGTCTTTCTCTTTCTGACTTACTTCACTCTGTATGACAGACTCTAGGTCTATCCACCTCATTACAAATAGCTCAGTTTCGTTTCTTTTTATGGCTGAGTAATATTCCATTGTATATATGTGCCACATCTTCTTTATCCATTCATCCGATGATGGACACTTAGGTTGTTTCCAGCTCCGGGCTATTGTGAATAGAGCTGCAATGAACATTTTGGTACATGTCTCTTTTTGAATTATGGTTTTCTCAGGGTATATGCCTAGTAGTGGGATTGCTGGGTCATATGGTAGTTCTATTTTTAGTTTTTTAAGGAACCTCCATACTGTTCTCCATAGTGGCTGTACCAATTCACATTCCCACCAGCAGTGCAAGAGTGTTCCCTTTTCTCCACACCCTCTCCAGCATTTATTGTTTCTAGATTTCTTGATGATGGCCATTCTGACTGGTGTGAGATGATATCTCATTGTAGTTTTGATTTGCATTTCTCTAATGATTAATGATGTTGAGCATTCTTTCATGTGTTTGTTGGCAGTCTGTATATCTTCTTTGGAGAAATGCCTATTTAAGTCTTCTGCCCATTTTTGGATTGGGTTGTTTGTTTTTTTGCTATTGAGCTGCATGAGCTGTTTATAAATTTTGGAGATTAATCCTTTGTCAGTTGCTTCATTTGCAAATATTTTCTCCCATTCTGAGGGTTGTCTTTTGGTCTTGTTTATGGTTTCCTTTGCTGTGCAAAAGCTTTGAAGTTTCATTAGGTCCCATTTGTTTATCTTTGTTTTTATTTCCATTTCTCTAGGAGGTGGGTCCAAAAGGATCTTGCTGTGATTTATGTCATAGAGTGTTCTACCTATGTTTTCCTCTAGGAGTTTGATAGTTTCTGGCCTTACATTTAGGTCTTTAATCCATTTTGAGCTTATTTTTGTGTATGGTGTTAGGGAATGATCTAATCTCATACTTTTACATGTCCCTGTCCAGTTTTCCCAGCACCACTTATTGAAGAGGCTGTCCTTTCTCCACTGTACATTCCTGCCTCCTTTATCAAAGATAAGTTGGCCATATGTGCGTGGGTTTATCTCTGGGCTTTCTATCCTGATCCACTGATCTATCTTTCTGTTTTTATGCCAGTACCACACTGTCTTAATTACTGTAGCTTTGTAGTATAGTCTGAAGTCAGGCAGCCTGATTCCTCCAGCTCCGTTTTTCGTTCTCAAGATTGCTTTGGCTATTCGGGGTCTTTTGTTTTTCCAAACAAATTTTGAAATTTTTTGTTCTACTTCTGTGAAAAATGCCAGTGGTAGTTTGATAGGGATTGCATTGAATCTGTAGATTGCTTTGGGTAGTAGAGTCATTTTCACAATATTGATTCTTCCAATCCAGGAGCATGGTACATCTCTCCATCTATTTATATCATCTTTAATTTCTTTCATCAGTGTCTTATAATTTTCTGCATACAGGTCTTTTGTCTCCTTAGGTAGGTTTATTCCTAGATATTTTATTCTTTTTGTTGCAATGGTAAATGGGAGTGTTTTCTTGATTTCATTTTCAGATTTTTCATCATTAGTGTACAGGAATGCCAGAGATTTCTGTGCATTAATTTTGTATCCTGCTACTTTACCAAATTCATTGATTAGCTCTAGTAGTTTTTCGGTAGCATCTTTAGGATTCTCTATGTATAGTATCATGTCATCTGCAAACAGTGACAGCTTTACTTCTTCTTTTCCAATTTGGATTCCTTTTATTTCCTTTTCTTCTCTGATTGCTGTGGCTAAAACTTCCAAAACTAGGTTGAATAAGAGTGGTGAGAGTGGGCAGCCTTGTCTTGTTCCTGATCTTAGTGGAAATGGTTTCAGTTTTTCACCATTGAGGACAATGTTGGCTGTGGGTTTGTCATATATGGCCTTTATTATGTTGAGGAAAGTTCCCTCTATGCCTGCTTTCTGCAGGGTTTTTATCATAAATGGGTGTTGAATTTTGTCGAAAGCTTTCTCTGCATCTATTGAGATGATCATATGGTTTTTCTCCTTCAACTTGTTAATATGGTGTATCACATTGATTGATTTGCGTATATTGAAGAATCCTTGCATTCCTGGAATAAACCCCACTTGATCATGGTGTATGATCCTTTTAATGTGCTGTTGGATTCTGTTTGCTAGTATTTTGTTGAGGATTTTTGCATCTATGTTCATCAGTGATATTGGCCTGTAGTTTTCTTTCTTTGTGACATCCTTGCCTGGTTTTGGTATCAAGGTGATGGTGGCCTCGTAGAATGAGTTTGGGAGTGTTCCTTCCTCTGATATTGTTTGGAAGAGTTTGAGAAGGATGGGTGTTAGCTCTTCTCTAAATGTTTGATAGAATTCGCCTGTGAAGCCGTCTGGTCCTGGGCTTTTGTTTGATGGAAGATTTTTAATCACAGTTTCAATTTCAGTGCTTGTGATTGGTCTATTCATATTTTCTATTTCTTCCTGAGTCAGTCTTGGTAGGTTGTGCATTTCTAAGAATTTGTCCATTTCTTCCAGGTTGTCCATTTTATTGGCATAGAGTTGCTTATAGTAATCTCTCATGATCTTTTGTATTTCTGCAGTGTCAGTTGTTACTTCTCCTTTTTCATTTCTAATTCTACTGATTTGAGTCTTCTCCCTTCTTTTCTTGATGAGTCTGGCTAATGGTTTGTCAATTTTGTTTATCTTCTCAAAGAACCAGCTTTTAGTTTGGTTGATCTTTGCTATCGTTTCCTTCATTTCTTTTTCATTTATTTCTGATCTGATCTTTATGATTTCTTTCCTTCTGCTAACTTTGGGGGTTTTTTGTTCTTCTTTCTCTAATTGCTTTAGGTGCAGGGTCAGGTTGTTTACTCGAAATGTTTCCTGTTTCTTAAGGTGGGATTGTATTGCTATAAACTTCCCCCTTAGAACTGCTTTTGCTGCGTCCCATAGGTTTTGGGTCGTCGTGTCTCCATTGTCATTTGTTTCTAAGTATTTCTTAATTTCCTCTTTGATTTCTTCAGTGATCACTTCATTATTGAGTAGTGTATTGTTTAGCCTCCATGTGTTTGTATTTTTTACAGATCTTTTCCTGTAATTGATGTCTAGTCTCATAGCATTGTGGTCGGAAAAGATACTTGATACAATTTCAATTTTCTTAAATTTACCAAGGCTTGATTTGTGACCCAAGATATGATCTATCCTGGAGAATGTTCCATGAGCACTTGAGAAAAATGTGTATTCTGTTGTTTTTGGGTGGAATGTCCTATAAATATCAATTAAGTCCATCTTGTTTAATGTATCATTTAAAGCTTGTGTTTCCTTATTTATTTTCATTTTGGGTGATCTGTCCATTGGTGAAAGTGGGGTGTTAAAGTCCCCTACTATGATTGTGTTACTGTCGATTTCCCCTTTTATGGCTGTTAGTATTTGCCTTATGTATTGAGGTGCTCCTATGTTGGGTGCATAAATATTTACAATTGTTATATCTTCTTCTTGGATCGATCCCTTTATCGTTATGTAGTGTCCTTCTTTGTCTCTTCTAATAGTCTTTATTTTAAAGTCTATTTTGTCTGATATAAGAATTGCTACTCCAGCTTTCTTTTGATTTCCATTTGCATGGAATATCTTTTTCCATCCCCTTACTTTCAATCTGTATGTGTCTCTAGGTCTGAAGTGGGTCTCTTGTAGACAGCATATATATGGGTCTTGTTTTTGTATCCATTCAGCCACTCTGTGTCTTTTGGTGGGAGCATTTAGTCCATTTACATTTAAGGTAATTATTGATATGTATGTTCCTATTCCCATTTCCTTAATGGCTTTGGGTTCGTTATTGTAGGTATAGTCCTTCTGTTGTGTTTCTTGCCTAGAGAAGTTCCTTTAGCATTTGTTGTAAAGCTGGTTTGGTGGTGCTGAACTCTCTCAGCTTTTGCTTGTCTGTAAACGTTTTAATTTCTCCATCAAATCTGAATGAGATCCTTGCTGGGTAGAGTAATCTTGGTTGCAGGTTTCTCTCCTTCAGCACTTTAATTATGTCCTGCCACTCCCTTCTGGCTTGTAGAGTTTCTGCTGAGAGATCAGCTGTTAACCTGATGGGGATTCCCTTGTGTGTTATTTGTTGTTTTTCCCTTGCTGCTTTTAATATGATTTCTTTGTGTTTAATTTTTGACAGTTTGATTAATATGTGTCTTGGCGTATTTCTTCTTGGATTTATTCTGTATGGGACTCTCTGTGCCTCCTGGACTTGATTAACTATTTCCTTTCCCATATTAGGGAAGTTTTCAACTATAATCTCTTCAAATATTTTCTCAGTCCCTTTCTTTTTCTCTTCTTCTTCTGGAACCCCTATAATTCGAATGTTGGTGCGTTTAATGTTGTCCCAGAGGTCTCTGAGACTGTCCTCTGTTCTTTTCATTCTTTTTTCTTTATTTTTCTCTGCATCAGTTATTTCCACTATTTTATCTTCCACCTCACTTATCCGTTCTTCTGCCTCAGTTATTCTGCTATTGATCCCATCTAGAGTATTTTTCATTTCATTTATTGTGTTTTTAATCGATGCTTGATTCATCTTTAGTTCTTCTAGGTCCTTGTTAACTGTTTCTTGCATATTGTCTATTCTATTTCCAAGATTTTGGATCTGGGAAATAGAATCTTGGATCAGCTTTACTATCATTATTCTGAATTCTTTTTCAGGTAGACTGCCTATTACCTCTTCATTTGTTAGGTCTGGTAGGTTTTTATCTTGCTCCTTCACCTGCTGTGTGTTTTTCTGCTTTCTCATTTTGCTTATGTTACTGTGTTTGGGGTCTCCTTTTTGCAGGCTGCAGATTCGTAGTTCCCATTGTTTTTGGTGTCTGTCCCCCGTGGCTAAGGTTGTTTCAGCAGGTTGTGTAGGCTTCCTGGTGGGGGGGACTAATGCCTGTGTTCTGGTGGTTGAAGCTCGATCTTGTTTTTCTGGTGGACAGGTCCACGTCTGGTGGTGTGTTTTGGGGTGCCTGTGGCCTTATTATGTTTTTAGGTATCCTCTCTGCTAATGGGTGGGGTTGTGTTCCTGCCTTGCTAGTTGCTTGGCATAGGGTGACCAGCACTGTAGCTTGCTGGTCGTTGACTGAAGCTGGGTGCTGGTGTTGAGATGGAGATCCCTGGGAGATTTTCGCTGCTTGATATTATGTGGAGCTGGGAGGTCTCTTGTGGACCCGTGTCCTGAAGTTGGCTCTCCCACTTCAGAGGCACAGCACTAACTCCTGGCTGCAGCACCAAGAGCCTTTCATCCACCCGGCTCAGAATAACAGTGAGAAAAAGTAGAAAGAAATAATTAGTAGAAGAAAGAAAGAGAGATTGAAAGAAAGGAAGAAGGGAAGTAAGGAAGGAAGGAAGGAAGAAAGAAAGAAAGGAGGGAGGGAGGAAGGATGGAAAGAAAGGAAAGAAAGGAGGGAGGGAGGGAGGAATGAAAGCAAAAGGAAGAGTGAATGGAAGAAGAGAGGGAGGGAGGGAGGAAGGAAAGAAAGAAAGAAAGACAGGGAGGGAGGGAGGGAGGAAGGAAAGAAAAAGAAAGTGGAAAGAAGAAGGGTGGGAGGGAGGGAGGGATGGAGGAAAGAAAAAGAAAGAAGGAAAGGAGGAGCGGAGGGAGGGAGGGAGGAAGGTAAGGGAGGAAAAAAAGAAAGAGCAGGTAAAGTAAAATAGAATAAAGTATGAAATATAGTAGCGTTATTAAAATTAAAAAGTAATTATTGAAAAAAAACACGGACCGAAATAACCCTGGGACATATGGTGGAAGCAAAGCTATACAGAGAGAATCTTACACAGAAGATTACACATACACATTCACAAAAAGAGAGCAGGGGGAAAAATCAAAAATCTTGCTCTCCAAGTCCACCTCCTCGATTTGGGATAATTCGTTGTAAAAAGAGGAAAAGGGCGAAAAGTCTGAAATCTTGCTAAGTCCACCTCCTTAATTTGAGATAATTCGTTGTAAAAAGAGGGAAAAAAAAGGGGGGGAAAGTCTTAAATCTTGTCCTCAAGGTCCACTTCCTCAATTTGGGATGATTCGCTGTCCATTCATGCACTCCACAGACGCAGGGCACATCAAATGGACCGTGGAGCTTTAATCCGCTGCCTCGGAGGCTGCACAGAGAGATTTCCCTGTCTCTGCTCTCACAGCTCCCGGGTCTCAGCCTTGGACCTGGCCCCGCCTCTGCGCGTAGGTCGCCGGAGGGCGTCCGTTCTTCGCTCAGACAGGACGGGTTTAAAGGAGCCGCTGATTCGGGGGCTCTGGCTCACTCAGGCAGAGGGGAGGGAGGGGAATGCCCTCTCCTCGCGCACCAGGCAACAAAAGGGAAAAAAGTCTCTTGCCTCTCTGGTAGCTCCAGACCCTTTCCCCGGACTCCCTCCGGGCTAGCACTAACCCCTTCAGGGTCTCTTCCTGCCGCCAGCCCCAGACCTCTCCCTGCGCTCCGACTGAAAGCCGATACCCGAGCCTCAGCTCCCAGCCCCGCCCGCCCTGGCGGCCGAGCAGACAAGTCTCTCGGGCTGGTGTGTGCCTGAGGGCACCGATCCTCTGTGCCAAAATCTCTCCGCTTTGCCCTCCACACCCCTGTTGCTGTGCTCTCCTCCGCCACTCCGAAGCTTTCCCCCTCCGCCACCTGCAGTCTCCGCCCTCGAAGGGGCTTGTAGTGTGTAGAAACCTTCCCTCCTTCACGGCTCCCTCCCACTGGTGCAGGTCCCGTCCATATCCTATTGTCTCTGTTTATTCTTTTTTTTCTTTTGACCTACCCAGGTATGTGGGGAGTTTCTTGCCTTTTGGGGGGTCTGAGGTCTTCTGTCAGCGTTCAGTAGGTGTTCTGTTGGAGTTGTTCCACGTGTAGATGAATTTCTGATGTATCTGTGGGGAGGAAGGTGATCTCCGCGTCTTACTCTTCCGCCATCTTCCTCCGGCTCCGGTCTGAATATTTCTGAGAAAATCTCAGTGTATTGAGGTTGAATTCCTTCTTCTCGATCAAGGAGAAACCTGCATTCCCAAAGGGTGTTCCCATCAAGGCAAAATTTCCACATCCAAAACATTCACAGAACTATCAGGTATAAAAGAGACTTGATCTAACACTTGATCTATCATTATCTTTTAAAAAACTAGACTGTATGCCCACATGCCTGTGTATGGAATAGATGTGTGTGCCTGTGTGTGTCCTTTAACAAATGTGCTGTGCTTTTTGCTGGTGTAAAATGTTGCCATATTTGTCGTGACCTGTGCTTGACCACATGTGATTGCATGCCTTAAAATTACATCTGCATTTTAGGGGGGGAAATAGGATGTCCCGGGTCTCATGCCAGATTTTAATGTAAAATTAATTCCTTAAGAAAAGATTTTAAAAAACACAACAGTTTTCTAATGTACATTAAGAATCTGGGAGAAGTTCACTGAAGCATATGCCTTGAGCTTTCAGGAGCAATCTGGAGTCAGGCATTTTAAATGAAAATTGATTTGTGATTTACATGGTCAGTGGAAAGAAAATTAACTTATAGAAGGTTGTAATGAAATATTAGACAAGTAAAAAAGTGGATGGTGATCTAGTGGAACTAAAAGTCCCATCTGGAAGAATTCTGTGACATCTTTACATTTATCTGTGTTCTGCATGAGTTGTAATGTTAGTGGTAATTTTATGGGACTGAACTGAAATGAAAAGGGTGTTATCTCAGATTGCCTACAATATAGGATTGTGTTCAGTGGAGAGTCCTGTATCCTTTTCTCCATTTTCCTATAATATGACTCATTGCACTTTTTTCAGCTACTGTTGTTGAATGCATTCAGCCTTTTACTTGAGGTTATTAAAGAAGAACATCAAACACTCACAAATGCAATCTAACCGCACATTTAAAAGCAGCACTGCAGCTTCCCCTAGTTCTGCACTGTTTAGGTAATGTCCAAGAAAGAACCTTCCAGATGTACAAGAAAGAAGCAAGTGCATTGTATGTAAAGCTTTTACCTTAACCTGTTCTCTTTTTTTGTCTCAAAAATATGATTAACACCTCACCAAAGCCTAGACCATATTAGCAGAACGGAGATTTATATCTTTCTAGAAATAGGCCCTTCAGAATTTGTCCATTTTCTCCCTTTTTATTCCCATTTTATAAAAGCAACCACGATTGTTTCTGTGGCCAGAGAAGTATGTTTGAGTAGAGAAAGATGAAGACTCTTCTGTTTGATTAGGAATGTCCACCATAGTTCAGTATTAATTAACTGATGTGAATTTTAAAAGGGAGAAAGCATAGTGGATATAATTCCACATGTCATTCCTTTTCCCTTTACATTTACTCTACTTGGCAGATGGTCATGGTTTTTGGAAAGTATACAGTATTGAGTTACTGTACCTTAAACATTTGATATAATTTAAATAGTTTGACCCTGTGCTAAAGCATAAGCCATGAAATTATCTGCCTTAGAATTTCAAAATCAATTTTCTGTCTCTTTTCTTTTCTCTCCTTTTGTCTCTTCCTCTGTGAACCACAGCATAATATAGGTAGAAATTCTGAAAAAATTCTAAAGATTAAGGTCTTTGGCTAATTTGATACTTGTACTATATTTCAACAAATCCACTAAATGTGGGAAATCTACTTTTAGGATTGGGAGTTTGGTTTGTCCTGTTTCATTTTAAATTATTTTCGTCAAGTACTTTTCATTTGTGAAGTTTCTCACTTTTACTTTTCTTACGATTTTTTTCTCTAATAAGGAAATAGCTCATTATTTCAATAGATGCAAGTTGTATCATATTTATTTCGGCCAGAATGGTAACCTTTTATCCCTGTAACTATAGTGGTGTCTCTCAAGCAGGGATGCCCATTAGAATCCCCTGGGAGCTTTGTAGAAAATATCAACTCCTAGGTTCCATCACAGAGTTCTGATTCAGTGGATCCAGGGTACCTCCTGACATTGGTACATTTAAAAAACTCTCTGGTTGAGTTTAACTTGCAGCCAGAGTTGAGCCTACAGTTCTTGCAGGAACAGGCCATAGGGAAACTCCCTGTGGAGTTACTGTATGGTAGGCATGGGGGAAGAGGTGGTGAGAACTGGAGGAGGTGCAGCTTGATTCACTCCTGCTTTATCAAGGGACACAGTTCCACCTTCTCCTTCCTGTATGCAGTCCTTACATTCCAGAAATCATTATTTGGCCCACAGCATTTGGATTTGTGCACTGGACCCAAATACACATACAACCAGAATGTAAGCGGATTCTGCATTGCTTATTTGATTGCGTCATCAATTGTATGCTCAAGATATACTGTGGATCTGTTTGCTTGCCGTTGTTTGATGACTTAAATGGAAACTTCCAATTTAAAATGAAATTGTAAAAAACTTGAACCTTACTCCTGAGAGCTAGCTGGCACTGTCTGTCCTTGTAGGCAGAGGATGGCCCACTGCTTCCCTCCTTGAAGCTTGATTTTTCGTTGTTTCCTTCAGAGGGAAAGCAAACACAGCACCCTCCTCCACCACCACCATACCTGCTAACGTCAGAAGCCAAGACTGCAGCTGCGGGTGCTGACGTAGCACCGAAACAGCCATCTGACATCCATCCCTCCTGTCACTTCTGCGGCGTGTTCGGTTCATAACATTTCTAGGGGAAAGGTCACAGATCCGTCACCAGCAGTGTTTGTGGCACTCAGAAAATAAAACGGGGTGGTTAATGATAGCCGGGGCAGCCCGAGTAATCACAGGATGCCGCCAAGGTCAATATTCCGAATTGGCTTTCCGTCCTGTCCATCCAAAACAATATACTACAGTAAATGTAATCAGTAAGTGGTTGCAAATGAATCTTTTAGGGACATCAGCATTACAAGAGATTCAAGAAGAGATGCTAAGTGGATCTTTGGGTGTGTAATTGCAGCCCTGGGAATCGTTACCCTAATTAATAGCTGCTAAACCTGCACCCTTGCTCCGCAGGCACATGGGTGATTTTGAAATTGCTGCCCTGGGAATGTCTTCTGGGCTCCGCAAAAAGTGTCAATGAGGTAAACGGACCCAGGGGACCAGGCTCAGACACTGGGAAGCCTCCTGGCCCCCATCTTTTCCTAACCACAAGAACATCCCCGGCGATCAGATAACTCTCTCCACAGACCACAAAGTGATGAATGGTGACGGTGGAATAGGACGAGGAGATCCATTTTCAGCACTAAGTTCCTGTTCAGCCAGGAGAGCCTCAAATGTGTGCTGCTCCCGATGGATTGATAGCTTTGGCAGGGAGACAGCAGCCCTCTTGACATTTGCCTGTGACTGTATAAAGAACTTGAGAGAGAGAATATAATAGGATAGCTTTTGTTTGTGTCTCCTCCAGCCCTACGTCAAGTTCACTATCTCTAAAAGATAAACTCCTGTCTGAAGGGTCAGGCTTAGGCAAAACTGAACGAGGCCAGGTTTGTGTCCCAGCCCTCAGTTTCCCTTTGCCCTCTTCACGGATGCTCACTCTCTCCCCTCCTCACTTGCCATCAACTGTCCAGGCCACTAGGACCCTCTGTCTCCTCTTCTAGCCCAAACCTCTTCTCAGTATAGGTCCCAATGAATTGGCACATTCTGAGGTATAATTTCCCAAGAATGCTTCCAGAAACATTTATAGGAAAGCAAAGGCACAGCCAGGTCTCAGTTAACTGGATTGGGGAATTACTTGGGAAGGGAGAAAAAGAACCTTCCACATTATAGCCTCATCCAGGAGCCTGACTGACTTCACTGAGGAGGTATTTGTTACTGAGGAGCTGATTCATCATTGATTGATTGATTTATTCATTGTATAAGCCGATGCGTGCCTGATGCATGAAGAACCATAGCTGATCAAAGTTTTCTCAGAAATGATCCAAATATGTTCACACAAAAGATGTATCCAAATCCACATTCTCCAAGCTTATGTGTTAGGGAAACAGGTGGGCGTTTTCTAATAGCAATAAGCATCTCTATTTGCCTTGTGATCTTTGCCTTAAACCAGCGGTCCCCAACCTTTTGGGCACCAGGGACCAGTTCCGTGGAAGACAGTTTTTCCCTGGTGGGGTGGGGGATGGTTCGGGCGGTAACGCGAGCCATGGGCAGTGGCAGATGAAGCTCTGCTCGCTCGCCCGCCCGCTGCTCACCGCCTGCTGTGCGGCCCGGTTCCTAACAGGCCCTGGGCTGGTACCAGTCCGTGGCCAGGGGGTTGGGGACCCCTGCCTAAACAACCCGTGTGAGCTTGGGCATCGTGAGGGAAGGGGAGATATTAACTCAAACATTTTGAGGATCTTGATGCCGGTATTCTGACTCAAATCAAGCTCACATTTACTGAGTGTGTACTAAATGCTGAGCCCTCAAAACTCATCTCATTTCACTCTCCCAAGCCCTCTGAGCCAGGCATGATTCTCCTCACCGTACACAATAGTTAACTGAGGCCCAAGTGTGATGCAGAGATTTTCCCACAATAATACGAGGAGGAAGCAGCAGAGTCTGAGTTTGAACTTGAGCTTTCTGGCTGGGCTTCCTTGTTCCTTCCACTGTAAGGCTATGGTAATTTGGGGAGTCATGTTGACCTGCCCTTAGTTTGGAAGATTTTCAGTGGCTCTCCTACAAGCTCTAGTTCAAGGTAGCATGGTTCGATTACGTAATTCTGATATTATGGTAGTAGGTGCTCAATAAAATGATGAATGGAATTGATTTACTAGAGGAACCTCATGCCTCTTAATATAGCACTTCTTCTTCCCACTGTAGTGGAAGAATTTGCAAGTAAATCCAGACAGGGAGAAAATCACCTGGGGTCCGACGGAAGTATCAGAACTGATTCAAATAGTTTCTGACATTTTTAAAATAAATAAGCAAAGGAAGAATGTCAGTCAGTACTAATCAGTATACTTAATGTGACTTATTTGTGTCCGGTGAGTATTATTGCAAAAATTTTTAAATTAGCATACAAACCTCCCCCAAATTGGTGTGTGTGCTAATGGGGTAAGAAGATTCCAGAACGAGGGATATTTGACAACATCTGGAAGCATTTTTAGTTGTGACGGCTGAGGGTGGTGATCTTACTGGTACTAAAGGGTAGAGGCCAGGGCTGCTGCCAAACATCCTATAACGCACAGGACTGCTCCCACAGCAAAGAACTGTCGGGCCCCAAACATTAGTTGTGCTAAGACTGACAAACCCTTGAGAATTAATGTTAGGGGAAAAAATGACAAAGGGTAAAGAAACCTGATTGAATTTATAATCTCAAAGGGCAAGTGTGTTTTGGCTAGAAATTGCAACAAGAAACAAGTCTCAATATTGTTAGTTTAACTGAAAACTTATTTCAGTATCTTTCATAGTTTAACAGGATTAGCCTCCTAAGAAATTTCAATCTGAGATGGAGTTGAATTCCTGGAAACCAGTAATGATAATAAGTAGCACTTTTTGACCACCTACTGTATGTTAGGCATTTACTTTATGCTTTATAAACATAGAGTCATCACAACTCTATGAAGTATGCATAATTATTATCCCTTTTTATATATGATGAAGTTTTGGCTATAGGAAATTGAGTGCTGTGGCAGAGAGATTTATTTCTGTGTTCGCTAAACCTCATTTCCCTTTCCTCCTGGACGCACAAACCATATCTTCCATCCTCGATTGCAGTTAAGTGAGGCTCTGTAACCAATCCTGGCCAAGGGAATATGGGTGAAGTGAAGGAATACACTCTCAGGAGTGGCTCCTAAAAATTTCTCCCACACAATCCCTTGCGTGTTCTCTCTTCCCTCGACTGCTGGCCAGATACAGAGGATCCAGGGAGTGGCCTGGAGTCCTGAATGAGCGTGTGGAGCAGAACCACCACTGCCCCTCACGGAATCTCAGTGTGAAAGAAAAAAAACCTTTATTGCTTTTAGCCACTAAGAAATTGGGGTCGTTTCTTGGAGTGGTTGGTGTGCCCTGATTAATACAAGCAGCTTGTAAGTCACCTGGAATTTGAACCCAAGTCCCTGTTCATGTCTACTACATTATGCTCTAAATAAATGATAATTAACCTGTTCAAAACAAGTATAAATTATTTTCAAGAAATAGATGGAAAAAGATTATAATTTTCTCTGTTTCTTCTGGATAGACAAGTCAAAGTATACAATTATCGATTCTCATTACGAAGATTTTATAAATTGATCCAAACATGTCCCTGAAGTGGATAAATATTCAATAATTTTAGAAGTAGATGAAAGTATATGACTTTATGATTACCGTATGAATAGACACTATTCTTGACACGTTTTTCAGACGTGAACTAGGTGTCTACTAGCTGTCTACCTTCCAAGCACAAAACACAGATAAATAGATTACAAAGATTGCAGAGAAAAAAAAATGGAGAGAAGATAGAAAAGGGTTTTTAGACTAGAAGAACCAAGTGATGCTTACTCGTTCCTATTCCAAATCAAATTAAAATGCTGACTTTTGATGAATGGTTGAGGGCATCAACCAGGAAGACGATCATTGCATTTCCAAGCTGGGGAACAAAGGAGAGTGTCTCTAAGGAGACTATGACCCATAGTCACAAGATCGAGAACTCCTTGATAGAAAAGATCCAATTTTAGAAGACTGTGTATAGCTTCCTCCCGCATTTGTTAGGTATTCAAATACCTATTGAATGAATCCGAATAGTATTATATCAGTACAATGATAAGATCTAAACACAGTGAACACTTAGTGAATTTGTTGGTAGATTTCCTTTCCCTTCTTGTTACCAAGGATTTCATTGAACTCAACATCTCAAGCAGATATTACTGCTGTGACTCTCATTCTTTGTTGCCATGACATGCTAAGATCACAAGTAGTTATAGCTCATGCCATTTGCCTGAAATAAACATGCAATTCCCGTGGCATTAATCTAAGAACTTGCCGATGAGATGAAGTTTCATGCTCTCTCAAGGACATCTACAAAATGTCTTGACTCTGTGTGTAATATTTTTATTCTTTTAGGAACTGTTTTTTGGTTTCTAAACTTTTAAGTTTATTGTCAATGACGTTTTAGCTTATTGTAGATCACATTATAGCTTACTGTATATTTAAGATGCTTTCTTATGTTATGTGCAATTTACTCATTAATTCATTTATTCATCATTTAACTAACTACCTACCCCATGCTGTGCGCAGGAGATACCTGTTATCCGGTACCTCAACCCCATAATACAGTATTGAACAGGAGTCACAGAGAGCTCATAGTTTAGTAGTAGACATATAAACAAGGAATCTACAGAATCATTTGATAGAATATGGACATAAAATGGCTACTAAAGAATTGATGGTCCTTACATGTATATATGTATAACTGAGTCACTTTGCTCTACACTGGAAATTAACACATTATAAATTACACTTCAGTTTAAAAAAAGAATTGATGGTCTTATTTGTCTTACCAAAAAATTACATATATTAAGTGATATCCAATCTGAATTTAGCATTTTATTTTTCTCAAAATTATCACTATCTTCTTCATTAAGTTGCCAATATTGCCAATAATTTAATTAATAATATTTTTAGAAATCTGTTACTGCGAAGTTTCTTGCACTGCTATTTGTTTTCATTCTCTAGGATTGTAGGAAGGGTCTATCCAAGAATGATCTTCCTCCCCTCCCTCACTGCCCGGGGGAAGCATGTCCAAAGGACTAGACAATGAGCTGGGTTCTAGAAAGCCAGGATGAGGACCTGGGTCTCTTCATCCTTTCCCGGGCTCCCCCAGCAGGGCCGCACTGCTAATGCCAATGGCTGGGGGTCTGCAAACACTAGCCATCCCCCAGAAGAAAGAGAGCAAGTGAGAGTCACTCCACACAATATGGTCACATTACTAAACCTCCCAGTGAGTCATTTTCTCCTGCATACCAAATCTTAAAAAAAAAAAAAAAAAAACGTAAAACCCAAGAACATTAATTATATCAGTCCATCTGCTTAGTTGTCCTCCTCTTGTGTTTTCCAGGCTCCCGGATATGAAATCAGAGCATGTGGATATGTCCTCTGAGACTTTTCATTAAACAGTATTCAGCACAGAGAAAGGCAGTGTTGAGTCTTTAACATTCAGCTCCCCATATATATGTGGGCCTCCGGTCCCACTTATTTTAGTATAAATTTGATAGAAACTACATTTTTAGTATATGCTAAGCATACGGCGCCATGAGAGCCCCACTCTCTGTTGGAGAGTAATTCCAGGAGATTGCAATTTCTCTGTTAGAAAAAAATGCGTGTTCCCCTTTTAATGACAACTTGGCCCGTTCCAATATTAAATAGGATGGCACTCTAAGGATTTCTTACGATTAAAATTAGATGATTGGGGAGTGTGAATGAAAATATTTTGGTAGACCTCTGACTAGTGCTTGGCTGCTGTCAACATGGCCCCACTGAGCAATGTCCTCACTGTATTCCAGTGAATACCCCCCATCCCAGAAAACACGGAACAAATGGTGCCCCCTCGTGTTGTGCAATGCTGTGGCCTGAGTACTCTGGAGCCTTTGTCTCTATGAGTTCTGATGTGCAAAGGATTATTTCGATCAGTTATTGGATTTACTGATATTTTCTGGTGAATACAAAATGTAGCCACGTTGCTGGGTGTTCATTTCTGGAAAGGAGGCCAACAGTAAGGAAGATCACGTCGTTATCCTTTCGGAAACACTTCTCTTTGTGTTTTTTGCTTATATATTGGCTGCCTCAAAGGCAGCCTCTCTAGTAGATGCAAAAGCATCTTTTGTCCCAATGATACCACTCACTCCTTTTTCACGTGAGCAAAACTACTACTTAATCGAGACTTACAAGAAACTTGTTCTCTGCTAATGTCAGTTTTCTTGCCAACACATTGAATTTTCCATGCATCAGTAATGCCATTGTTCCCGTCTACTTCTATTACACATAACATTTTTCTAGAAGTAAAACTATCCAGATGGGGCATCAGCCAACAAAATAACTTTTCTTTGCCAGACTGCTAACGGAGTAGAAGCTGGCTTGTGCATAACTCCCTGGGCTTGGCTTTCTCACTGTGTTCAGAAGCCAATCCTTTCATGCTCATCCAACAAAACATCTGTCTTCCTACTTTTAATTCATGCATTTCTAATGCCTTGTAGAGCCCTACTCTGCTGTCCTTTTAAGGCTACACTCTCTACCACGAAGGTGCCGAGTCTGGTCCCGCCTTGGACATTCTACGATTGCTGCTTTTACCTTCCTACGTGTTATTACACCGTCTTTTCCTTCCCTCGTTGGATAAATACCTGCTGCTCTCCTGCTCGCTTCTCTTAGCAGCTTACCTTTATCTGACCCAGATCTGTAGCCACTCATTTTTATAAAAGAAAGAGGGAGCAACAGAAGCAGTACGATAAATAGATGTATCTGGGCAGATCATCATACAAAGAGCTCCCAAGCGTCAAGTACTGTGCTCAGAACTACCCTCCACTATCTCATATATACCCATCATCATCTCGTTAAGTCCTTATCATCATCTTCCTTTCACTTATTCAAGGTCACACGGCTAGAAGTGGTGATGCTAAGATGAAAACCCCAAGTCTCTCTCTCTGCCTTAACCACTGTATCTCACTGCCCCTTCTTCCTGTTCCTGGGGCTTTCTTCCCCAGGAGTCAAAGTTCCAGCCTGTCTCCTCTGTGAGGTCCTTGGTGTTGACAAAACCTCAGTCAGATTTCATTTTATCCCTTTATTCCCCATGCATTGTCTCCACGGAGCGTTTTAACGTACAGGGAGCCTTTTTTTAGAATAGCTGTCACCTGGGCCTATTGTAGTTTATACCTATTGACACTTCGATGCAGGTAAATTCACCCTTGCAAACTGTCACTTTCCACTGTCACCAGGAATAGCTAGTAAAGGGAAATTGTATGTATGGTGCCTGTCAACAGAGGGCCTTGGTGTCCCCTGATGCAAACATATGTGGGGCAAGTGACCCTGTACATCTTGGACCACATAGATGTCCTGTTTCTGAGAAAGAGCACCATTTGATGACTTTGAGAAAAACCATAAGGATTAGCCTCTAAGATATGATCATTATTGAAATAAAATATCTGACAGGTGCATCTGCATTTTCAGAAACTTTCCTCTAGTAGATATTTTATTCTGGTGTTCAGTAGCAAAATGTAATTGCGATTTTCTCCCAAGAAACTATGAATATGCGGCTGCTTCCCACTATCTATCTACCTTACGTTTGGTAGTGTATATATGTCCATGCCTCTCTCTCGCTATGTCACAGCAGCCGCATAGCACAGGGAAATCAGCTCGGTGCTTTGTGACCGCCTGGAGTGGTGGGATAGGGAGGGTGGGAGGGAGGGAGACGCAAGAGGGAAGGGATATGGGAACAGATGTATATGTATGACTGATTCACTTTGTTATAAAGCAGAAACTAACAATAAAAAAAAAAGAAACTATGAATATAGTATGTGTTGAAAAACAAACGACACTGACCGTTTCCTTTTGAGTGCTCCAAGATGAGAATCAGGGAATCTCGGAATTTTCTTTAAATGGAAGAGATGTTAGAGATTATTTGTTCCCCACCTTCTATTTAGCAACTAAAGAAACTGAGGTGTACAAATATTAAAGGACTTGCTCAAGGTTAAATGTGGTGAAGTCTCCTCAAGAATATAACTAAAGTGTCTCTCTCTCAAATTAATGTCATGGTAGTTCTATATGTTTCTGGATGCTTTACTTTTCTCTGCTTCAGTGGTGCCTATGATAAAAACCATTTAGACATTCTGTAATCATGGAAACTTATTCCTGCCTTTGAAGTGTGCTTGCATTTTTTTTCTCATCCTCGTGGTTCGAAACAGTTAAAGCATCAGCTCCAACCAATATGCAGTTGAATTTGAAATTTACTGTATGATGCTTCTGCTTTTCATTTTTTTACCATTTCACACCTTGTCCGTTTGTTGTAAGTTTCCAGCGCATCCATTTCTTGTGATGATATATTGTCCTGGTGGAAAATTTCATTTACTGGCTGTGCCCTTTGCTGAACCTGTTGCTAGTCAGGGAACATGATAAGCGTATAAGTAGCATGCTACTTCATTTATCATACATCGTTTTAGACACTCAAATATCTCATATACAATTCTGCATTCTGCGCAGAGAGGAGCTACCTGACTCACACACACATAGAAAGATCTTCAAATAAATTGTCCATTTATGATATATAAATGTAGCCTCTTGATAAAAATTCATCATAGTTTATACTAAATCTGTAAGTACCTTTTATTATTTTTTTTTATAACCCTGTTAACCACATGCTATCAAACCCTAGTAGAAAGGATCTGACTTTGGTGATTTGGTGTATAAGAGAACTGGAAGATATAAAAATGCTGTCTGTTTTCAATAATTGAATTACATGGTGGAATAAATCAGGGTGTTGGGAATCTCAGCAGTGTTTCCAGTGGTGCCGCCCTTCTCATCAGGAGAAGCCCTTTCACGTTTCCTTCTGTTCCCTTAAGTGAAAACTGCCATTCATCAGAACCAACAATTTGAGAAGTTTGAATGAGGCTGGAGAGAGAAGATGGGCATCTGTGAAAAGAAAGCAAGAAAAACAGAGCTCGAAACGTTTACCCTAGAAAGTTTTTTTTTTTTAAGGGTTATTTTCCAAGGCTGCTTCAGGAGGTCAGGCCTACCTAATTTCAATAACTTTTCATGTATTGATTTCTGCTCTTCCCCTGCCTGTCATTACAGTCTTTTACTAGCACCCATGTTTTATGTGTAGCATAAAAAAATCTACATCCTGTCAGAACGGGGCCCTTGAAATTTTGAAAGTGAAACTTGATTTACATTAAACACTGCTTAGACTAATTAGGCCCTTTCTCAAAGGAATTGTGAACATGAAATACAGCTAACAATTATGCAGTTGCTGTCTCCCTGTTCTTTAGAGTCTAGGAAGTACTTCAGCTGAATAGAACCCACGTGGACAGGCGAGGGTTATAGGCACGTATATAAAGATACAAATACAGATCAAGGCCTAGGCATTCTTGTTTCTATAGGACTGCTGTCCTTCAGAAATGATAGTGGGGGATGGGGAGGGAAAAATCAGGATTAATATCCACACACGTCTCTGTATAAAACAGATAACCAACAAGGACCTGCTGTAGAGCACAGGGAACTCTACTCAACATCTTGTAATAACCTATAAGGGAAAGGAATCTGAAAAAAATGATATACATGTATGTATAACTAAATCACTTTGCTGTACACCTGAAACTAACACAACATTGTAAATCAACTATACTACAATTAAAAAAATTTTTTTTTAAAGAGAAAAAGAAGAAACAACAGTGGTGCCTTGGTGTATCCCAGCAGCGAGCTCACTTACCTGCACATAAACATGGCCCAGGTGGGCCTGCCTTGTGGGAGATGCTCTTACAAAAAGGGAGATGCCTTTCAGATGAGAACTCACTTATTGTTTTATAAAAGAGAATGTCCCTTTCTGGAAACTAGGATGAGGATGCAGGATTTAAATGTCACATCGCTTCTGGCCACCAAGAGAACACCTTGACTAGGTAATTGGCAACAAAACATTTGATTTTCTCCACTTCTCGTGTTGATAAGACTCTAGGCCTTGGTTCTTCCTGCTCTTTGGATCACAGTGTGTGCAATGCTAATGAAGCATGGATCTTCTCCACAGAAAACTGCACACACCCCGGGACACACAGAGGTCGGCTTATCGTTCACTGGGTACAGATGCTCTGAGGCTCACCTGTGGATCCCTGGTTGTGGCCGAAAGAGCACCAGATTCAAATCACTAGCTATTAACCCAAGCAGGTAATTCAGCCTCTCAGAATTCAGTTTGAGCATCTGTAAAAAGAGGATGAAGACAGTACTCACCTGAGCAGATTGTCGTAGAGAAGGGAGAAAATAGTAAGTGAACAGGGACCAAGTCTTCCAGGCGCACGGTAGCTGCTTAGTGTTGGTTTCCTTTTCTTTCTTCGACTAAGTTACCGGAAGCAGTTGTCCACTGGAAAGCAGGACGGGGCCAGATCTGACTGGTCAACTGCTTTTCTAAATAAAGTTATTGGAACACAGTCATACCCATTTGTTTACATTGTCTGTGGTTGCTTTTGTGCCACAATGGCAGAGTGGAGTAGCCGTCATAGAGATTATATGACTCTCAAAACCAAGATACTATCAGTTTCTTTACCGAAAAAGTCTGCCAACCCCTGCCCTAGACCTATCAATGCAAGTCAAGGTCAAGGTCATTCGCAGCCGATTCCCTTCATTCTGATTGGAGCAATCTGTTGATTCCTATTGTGACCTTGCCCTGTTGGAGGTTGGATGTGGGATGACAGTCAGTGGCAATAAGGTCTGAGAGTGAAGACTCCAGTTCCAAACTGGAATCAACTCAAATGTCCATCCAGAGGTAAAAGGATGGATCCAGACAGAGCTACAGTTCAAAAAGATACATGCACCCAGATGTTCATAACAGCACTATTCACAATAGCCAAGACATGGAAACAAACTAAATGTCCATCAGTAGATGAATGGATAAAGATGTGGTATATTTGTATACAATGGAATACTACTCAACCATAAAAAGGAATGAAGTAATGCCATTTGCAGCAACATGGATGGACCTAGAGATTATCATACTAAGCAAAGGAAGTAAACAAAGAGAAAGATAAATAACATATGATATCACTTATACGTGGAATCTAAAATGTGACACAGATGAACTTATCTACGGAACAGAAACAGACTCAGACATAGAGAACAGACTTGTGGTTGCCAAGACTTGTGTGGAGGGGAGTCGGGGAGGCATGGATTGGGATTAGCTTGGGATTAGCAGAAGCAAACTCTTATATATATATAGAATGGATAAACAACAAGGTCCTACTCTATAGCACAGGGAACTATATTCAGTATCCTGTGATAAACCCTAATGGAAAAGAAATTTTAAAAGAATGTATATATATGTATAACTGAATCACTCTGCTGTACAGCAGAAACTGACACAACGTTGTAAATCAACTCTACTTCAATTTTTGAAAAAGAGGAAAATGGATGAATACATCCTGGTACCCTTGTACAGAGAAATAGGACACACCAGTGAGAAGAAACATGGACTCAACAAAGGAAGCTGGGAGTAGAACCTGTACTATGTGGCTGCATCTAAGTTCTAGAACACGCAAAGTTGATTCATGGTGATAAATCAGAGTAGTGCAGAGGAGGGTGGTCCCTGGGAAGGGGTACAAAGGAAAACTTCTGAGCTGCTGGATATTCTATACCTTGATCACTTCGCTCAGGATGATAGTTACATATGTAAAAATTTGTTAAGAAGTATGTTTAAAATTAGTGCACTTTCTCTACTTGGTAAGTTATATCTGAAATGACATGAGACTAGGGAGAGAGAGAAAGAGAATGAATGGTCTGAGCTGTCAAGTTTCGAATCCTGATTCCATTACCAACTAGTTTTGGGATTTGGGGCTGCTGTCTTTGTGGTGCCTTGGTCTCCTCAGTGGTAAAATGGCCAAATAGTTGCATAGGTCTAAATTTTCTTATCTACAGTTCCAAAGTCCAGACGTCTCTGAAAAACAAAAGTGTTTCCATAATTCATTTAGCAGCAAAACTGAGTTTAACTAACATCAGGATATTTCATGTTTTTATCAATCCCACTATAGGTTTTGCTATAGAAATAGTAATGTGTTTGATTACGGGATGATGCTCTAGATTGTACTGGGTGTTATGTGAGGTGTGGTGTATATTTTCCATATTAACTTTCTAAAATACAAAAAATTCTGAATTCAAATACATCTGCCACAAGTGTTAAATGTTTCAAAAGAGATTGTGAACTTATGCCTGCCTCATGGAGTTTATGATAATTAAATAAAGTAACACCTGAAGAGCCCTTAGAACAATACCTGTCCCATGCAAACACTCAACAAAGATTAATATTATTATTTATTGTGGTCTCTGCTCCCATTCCAAGAAAGCTTGTGACTGTTGTTTTCCATTGGGGCCAGTTGACACCAATTGTGAAAAACCGTCATGAGCCTGATCTCTGAGGACCCTAGTCTATAAACTTTCCCTTGAGAAAACTTTATGGGAAAGAGGTGAAAAACTCACAGAGGTGCAAAGCCCTGAATTATCACCAGGAAAACTGCACAAATGGGCCTCTTTTTTTTTTTGTATATACTGCAATTTTGTTTCAATCGCACAAACGAAGTTAGCATGTAGGAGCTTTAAATAAAACCATTCGGCAAAAATAGCAGAGAACCAAAAACTCTAAAAAGGAAGTACACCTAAATCATGAGAATTCAACATTCATTAGTGTTTCATCTTCAGTTTTGATTGACACTTGATACTTGCAAATTTTGAAACAAACTTTGAGATCATGATGACGATTCTGAAGCGATTTCTGCACCAGCACTAAGATTTGGACATTCAGTTGGTTTGCAATTGACTTGTTAGCCATTTACATAGTGTATAGTACAGATTTGTCACAGGTCAGATCACAGTGTTGAAGGAAAGAAGTACCTTCCTGTAATTAGGAAGGATCCCCTAAACTGCGTTCAGCTTAAGACATCCAATGTACAACAGCACAAAAACCATCATAATATTGTGGCTCCAAGGAACATAGTTTTGATAAGGAAAATAACCTCAGCTTATGTTGCCCATTTTAATTACTGAAATCTCTAACAGTGACAAAACTGTCACATAGGACCACAAATGTATACAGTAATTCAATCAAACTTCTTGGAAAGAACACATTTAGCAATGTGGGATAACGCAGAACGACAGGAAATAAAACTTGATTCAACACTGGTTCCTTTTGTCATTTTACACAAACATGTTAATGTGAGACCAAGGCACAAAACGTTTAGTGCATAAACCAGTTTCTTTTTTAAGATCTAGCATTTTTACCGTAGTCTTTTATCTTACTTTGGACCACTTGTACCCAGTACTCTATCCTACTATAGACTGTTTAACTTAATCAACAAAATCAAAAGTGATTTCTGACCAGATTTATGGGGGACTTAAACATTTATATCATCAAAGTGTTTGCATAACCAAAAGTACAATAATAAAGATGAAAATAACTCCTATCACAAATGGGACTCTTAAAAGAAGCTGTTTTCTACCACGTCTCCAAGTGGCTACTTCTTCCACTAAGACAGAAATTGCTAAGTGTCCTTGAAGAGGGCATGAGGGTTTCTCTGAAGGACCAGGAAAGGGGTTTTATCAAGTGCTGATTCTGTCTGAGTTTAAAAAACTACACCATTTATAGTGTTCCTACTGGGTCGTGTGGATTTGAAGCATTTCACTGAAAGAACTCCACCATCCCTGACATCTTTGCTTCTGCTTGGATTAAGGTGGCGGTGGGCTGGGTGTTTCTCTCAAATCAGAACAAGGGAAAGAAAATTAACCGAAGAAGCAAATTGCATAACAGATCCTTCAGAAGGATTTTTCACTAGCTGGAAATCATCCAAAGAAAATGCTCCTGATTTTGTGAAAAGGCTCTGAGTAACAAATTCCAGTCCTGGCTTCTGCTACTACTAGCTGGACACCTTGGATGCGACTCAGTCTCCTCATTTATAAACTGAAGGGATCTTGTAGATTTAAAGTTAATTACTAATATTCCTCCCAATTCTGTGAATTCTGATTGTCTTAATTTTAGAAGACTAGAAACCAGTTCTTGCCAATCATTCCAAAATCCTACCTATGACATGGCCTGAGGATCTACAGACATGACGAACTTTATAAAAGAGCTATTTTTAGAAATGGCTTTTGGGAATTCCCTGGTGGTCCAGTGGTTAGGACTCAGTGCTTTCACAGCTGAGGGACCGGGTTCAATCCCTGGTCAGGGAACTAAGATCCCACAAGCCATGCGGCGTGGCCAAAAAAAATGGCTTTGTTTTGTTTACTGTGGCATCCCAATATCTAAGATACTGCCTGGCACAAAGCAGGTACTCAAAAAGTATCGCTGAATAAATGAGTGAATGATTATTTTAGTGATAGGTCTGATATTAAGGCAATGATAGTTTCTTTGATAAATAAATACTAGTAAAGGTTATGTTATTTCATGATTCTTGCAAATCATGGTAGGATATTTTCAGGCATACAGAAAACCACAACTCAGCATGACTTACAAGGAAAAAGTCTGGTCTTATATAACAAGAATTCAAGAGGTAGACAGGATTTTTTTTTAATAAATTTATTTATTGATTTATTTTTGGCTGCGCTGGGTCTTCGTTGCTGCGCGCGGGCTTTCTCTACTTGCAGCGAGCGGGGGCTACTCTTCATTGCAGTGCGCGGGCTTCTTATTGCAGTGGCTTCTCTTGTTGTGGAGCACGGACTCGGCTCGCGGGCTCAGTAGTTGTGGCTTGCAGGCTGTAGAGCGCAGGGTCAGTAGTTGTGGTGCACGGGCTTAGTTGTTCCGAGGCATGTGGGATCTTCCTGGAAGAGGGATCGAACCCATTGGCAGGCGGATTCTTAACCGCTGCGCTACCAGGAAAGTCCCTAGACTGGATTTTTATTGGCTTATTTGGGGCTCAAAAGGGTCATCAAAGACCCGGGATTTTTCCATGTTCTGTTCCCCTGTCTTTGGCATGCTAGCTTTCTTGCAACTGTCTCACCTCTGGTTACAAAATAGCTGTCACATTTCCAGGTGCCACCTTTTCCAGAAGTCTGCTTTTCCAGCAGACTTCATCTTATTTCTTATTGGCCAAAATCAGGTCAGATATCCACCCTTAATCCATCACTGGCACGATGGCCGATATTCATTCATGTCTTAGATAATTTAGGGGAGATGGTTGAACCCTGTATACAATTAGGGTTCTCTTAGACAGAAGGAAGAACAAGAATAGATTTATGTGGTCAACCAGTAGTGATTGCCCCAGTGGTAAATATCTGTTTAGTAAATATCTGATCAATAATAAAAGAATAAGGTGGAACCTAGAAAAACGGTACAGATGAACTGGTTTGCAGGGCAGAAATAGAGACACAGATGTAGAGAACAAACGTATGGACACCAAGGGGGGAAAGCAGCGGGGTGGGGGGTGGTGGTGGTGTGATGAATTGGGAGATTGGAATTGACATGTATACACTGATGTGTATAAAATGGATGACTAATAAAGACCTGCTATATAAATAACTAAATTTAAAAAATTCAAAAGTTCAAAAAATAATAATAATAAAAAAATAAGTGAATGAATGGCAAAGTAAATGGCATCAAGATAAAAAGTCACATGTCAAAATGCCAAATGAGTGGTCCAAAGCCTAAGTGCTAGGAGACCTCCTGGGGGACTGGTGTGAGCAGTAAGGGGCTGCTGCTCCGATGATGGCTTATGGCCTGAACTTGGTTTGTGAGGCTCAGGGCCTGGTGAGGTCATTTCATTTGTGGGGACAGAATCACATCGAACATGTATTAGTAGCCAAGGGGACATTGAATGAAGAGAGGGAGGGTCAATAGGCGACAGTAATTAAGGATCAACTTGGAAGAATAGATTTTATCACTCAGCTAATTGGCTAGACTTTATTCAGTTGATAACAGTAAGGATTTCTTTCTCAGTCAGGTTTACTGAGCTGTATGTACTTCACATAAAGTAAAATTCACCCTTTTTAGTGTACGGTTCTGGGAGTTTTGACAGATACATACAACCAGTGTAACTACCACCCCAGGCAAGATAGAGAATAGTTAACGAAAACTTTCCCTCATGTCACTTTGTAATTAACCTCTCCTTGACCTCCAGCCCCTGGCAACCACCGATCTGTGGTCTGTTCCATAGTTTTGCCTTTTCCTGAAAGTCACATGTGGCCTTTTGAGTCTGGTTCCTTTCATTTAGCAAGTTCATCTAAGATTCCCACATGCTGTGTGTAGCAGTAGTTAGTTCCTTTCTATTTGAGTGGGATTTCATTGTATGGATATACCACAGTTTGTTTATCCATTCATCAATTGAAAGATATTTGGATGGTTTCTCAGGTTTTTTGGCAATTATAAATAAAGCCACTGTAAATATTTGCATACAGCTATTTCTGTGAATATAAGTTTTCGTTTCTCTTAGGTAAATACTAGGAGTGGGGTTGCTGGATTGTATGGTAAATGTATGTTCCACTTTATAAGAAACTGTCAAACTGTTTTTTAAAGTTGTTTTGCTACTTTACAATCCCACCAGCAATGTATGAATATTCTAGTTACTCCACATCCTCATCAACACTTGGAATTGGAATTGATGGGTTTTTCCTTTTTTTTTTTTTTTTTTTTTTTTTAGTTTAGCCATTCTACTAACAGCTGTATAGTGGTGTCTTGTTTTGGCTTTAATTTTTCATTTCTCTAATAACAATAATGATGTTGAACATCTTTTCATCTTACTTATTTGCCTTCCATATATCTTCTTTAGTAAAGTGTCTAATGAGAAAGGTTTTATTATTTTTTTTCTTTGGATCATAACATGGTAAAAGCAAAACTTTAGAAAGATGAATCTGAGTCTGGAAGGAGGGTATTGGTGATACAGAAATCAAATGGGGGCTATTGCATAAGTCAAATCAGAGGTGATGAATGGGGCAATATATCTCTAACTAGCTAGTATATTTGCCCCCATCAGTAGATACCAAACATTGAAAGCACTTTGCACTGTAGCTGCCAGTATAGTGAAAATAATGATGACTACCATTTATGATGCTTGGACACATGCGGGCACATGTGTACACCTTACAGGTGTGAACCATTTCATCTTCACACCACCATGGGATTCTAGTTCTCTCCCTTGTTTTACATCTGAGGATACTAAGGTACAGAGAGCAGAATCTCTCACTTAAGATCATACAGCCACTAAGCGGCTGCTGGGGGTTTTGAACCCAGGTCATCTGTCTCTGTACCCACCACATGGTTTTGCCCTCCAAGAAGCACCTCCATTAATGTTTGTTGAATTAACCGAATTAATAAACTGTCAGAAGTCACCAGTCATACCTATTTAGAATGAAAGCTGGTTGACAAAAACGACAACTATGACTCATCTCAGTGATGCACAACTTACGTACCATATTGTTTGGACAATGGTAATGGCAATATTCTTCCTTATTTATCCAACTGGATCTAGAGTGGTGGTCCCCACACTTAGCAGACCTTAGTAGGGTTCTTTATCATTTTCCTGTGATTCTGTCTCAAATCTGTCCTTCTGCTGATGGAAAGGAGAGACACTCCACCTTACCTCCTACCCCCACCCCACCCCACTTAGCGTGTGCATATTCGAGCCATTTCCTTATTCGGCCAGTTGCACGCCCTCTCCACACCATGCTCCAGTGGAAGACCAGCATCATTTTTGGGGAGCATTTATGCCCCTCAAGCACATGGCAGCACCCACCCACCTTGGAAACCACTTCTACAGAGCCTGAAGGATGAGGGAAAATAAACAAAAAACACAACAAAAAGCCCTTTTATCCTTTCTCATTTCATGGCTCAGCTCTAGGACAGTTATTTCATTGAGTGCCCCAAGAAGAGATAAGAGGTGCTAATTGTAGTATTAATAATTTAGTCTAGGGACCAGGGCAATTTGTGCTACTAGATCAAAACGGACACATTTTTAGACATTTTATATCGTAAAAGTGCAAAAAGCCCAGTTTGTCAGGATAGTACGTTAAGCCCCAGAAATGAAGTCCCTAGAATCCATCTGATTTGTCTCTCAGTCAATCAGGAAATTGAGAGTTTGCTTTTATTTTTTTACTGGGAACCTTCTTTGAAACAGGTATTTGATCCTGGGCTCTAGCAAAGGTTCATATATGGACAGTGATGGGGTGAGAGGTTATATAGAAGTGTCAGGCCTATTTTTGGTGCCAGAAAGTTTTCAGGCCATTGATAAAACATCAGTCTTCAACATCGTAACATGAGATGCTTGTTGATAAAGGAGACTCAAGGAAATTTTTAATCAAAAAGGCAACAGCGTTTGATAAATTTCCATTAGTTGACTTAGTCTTTTCACAGTAATGTCCATTATGAGATCAGAGATAGGTTGTCTCAATGGGGAAAATTTGGGTTACTGTATTTCCAGAGACAATAGGACTACAAAGTGGAAAACAGAAATCCCCTTAAATATTAGAGTTTTTAAAAACCCAATTTTGTGCTGAGATATTATAGTAAGTCTCAACTATTATCATTAACTTTAGGTCGTGCAGTGTCTTTCTGAGGCATAGTCATATTTTAAATTGCTTCTAAAAAGACAGAAAACAACATTTTATCCCCCAGTACATGTTTGTACTGCAGAAAATCCCACACTTAAACCTTTTGGTTAACTGTGGAAAAGTGACAAGTACTACCCTACTCGCTGCCTACGTAGCCATGACAGATTTCATTCTCTGATACTAAATTTCATCTATAAAGTGGGCATAAGAATATTTAATATTTAGGGGGCCTCCCTGGTGGCGCAGTGGTTGAGAGTCCGCCTGCCGATGCAGGGGATACGGGTTCGTGCCCCGGTCTGGGAGGATCCCATATGCCGCGGAGCGGCTGGGCCCGTGAGCCATGGCCGCTGAGCCTGCGCATCCGGAGCCTGTGCTCCGCAACGGGAGAGGCCACAACAGTGAGAGGCCCGCGTACCGCAAAAAAAAAAAAAAAGAATATTTAATATTTAGGATCGTTGTGAGGATTAAGTACATTAATGTGTGTGAAATACCTGGAACAGGATAGTCACTAAATCATTGAACCCAAGGTTTTTTTACCACCTGCTACCACCCTTCAGAATTGTCTCATTGGATTAACGTTGGTCAACCTTTAGGAACACAGTCAATGAAATCATGTTTTCGTTTCATCAGCAAGTATGTACTGAGTCCTCCCTATATCCTAGGCATTGAGGCTGGCACTAGGACTATAATAGGGGACCCAAAAGGCTTGGTTTCCCAAGGGACATTTTACTGGAAGGGCAGTTATTTAGCCACAGAAGTACACAGACAGCACAGTATTTATCAGTAGCGTGAAGAAGGAAAACACTGTCAGGTCAGAGGAAACAAGGGAGAAGTAATTTAGATTGAAATGGTTCAGGTTGACCCCCCTCCTGAAAGTGCCATTTAAGGAACATTAATGGAAGGCAGTGTGATGAAGTGGCTAAGCCAGACTGCCTGGTATTGGGTCTCAACCCCAGCCCTAGTTATTTGACCTTGGAAAAGTTAATTAACCAGTCTGAGCTCTGGTTCCTTCATGTAAAGTTGGGCTGACAAAATAACCCGTCTCATGAAAATGAGGGGATGGTTCTCTGAGAATGAGCTAATTCCTATAAATGGTTTAATAAATATCAGTCATCACCACCACCACCATCATCAATAGTGTGGTTGCCAGCAGTAATAATAGTAGTAAGCTGAGACCAAAGAATCCCATGAATCAAGACACTCTTTTGCACTCAGTTTTTCCTTAACCATTTGTTCCACGGATATTTCTAGCCAAAAAGAGAGATAAAAAGTCATCTTTCTGCTCAGTTTTGAATACATTCTAGCTTACCTCAAATCCAGGATGGGTTTTTTTTCAGCCAGTCCTCACTTCAGTTGGGGAACAAGCTAGAGAACAAACATTTTACCTCGATGCCTCCTAGTAGCCCAAGCTCTGTGTTAGGTATTTTCTCTTAGAGTGCTACTGTTTATTCACAGCCGCTGTTGGTCCGGGATTATTTCTGCTGTACCGATGAGGAAATGAAGGCTCAAAGAGACTCAGGAAGTTTGCTTAGTGTCACACAGCTAATAAATGGCAGCGGAGGATTTAGATCAAGGTTATCCAACCTCAAGTCCAATGCCCTTTCTACTCTAAGATAGTTACTGAGCATCGATCTAATCATTGATGGACCAGGTACATATCAACACCTATTTAATGACCAGTCCCACTCCCTAAGAGACCATGAAGGAATTTCAGAAATCACCCACTTCCCGCAGGCTAGCATGTGCTTCAACCAAAACCAAGAGGTTACAGACTTTCAAGTTCTTGGTCACTTGTGATACAGTATTCCAGGACATCTAGTAGGTGCCAACCCTGTCAGAGCCTGGAAGTCCTCTGCTGTTTTCTGAGCACCTCTAGAATCTTTTTATTTTCCATCACCATTTCTGGGTAGAGGTTAGGTCTTTCCTGGCAGTCTGGCATGGATCCTTTCTCAAGAGATTATAAGGTACATTTAATTCCTTGGTATATATCCCATGTGGAAGCCTCAGAGTACACCCATTATTAAAGATGAATTTAATGTGTTGATTCTGATAGACAGTAAATGTTCTCTTTTCCAAGACAAAAAGCACAGGGGTACTGCCACTCTGGGAGAAGTGGGTGTATTGACTTATTAAGAGATATTTTTGATATTTCAAGCCAGAAAGATGCTTAACAGGCTGTGGGATTAAAATAGTATTTCTGGCCAAGGAGCTCACCTTCAGACTAAGCATCAACAAGGGAAAAAGTATCTTCCCAATTAAAAAGCAAAACAAAACTTAGGAAAGAATCCTTACCAGGGAGCTAATAGAAACGTATTTCAAAATGACAAGGCGTGTTCAGGAAAGCACAGAGGATGAAAGATCATCCATGCTGTTTCCCTTGCCTTTCCCGTCCTCAGCCCAACACAGAACTCCAGAGTGAGGACGCTTCTAGGATTGCCAGATGTCTGTCCCTCTCTACTGCGCCATGGTGATCCAGCAATCTTGGAAATCCTTTCTGCATTGTGTTTTAAGCCCCAAAGGCCCTTCTCAATGTATGCATGGATAAAATTCTTTGGTGGGTCATTTATGTGAAATGCGTCCAGAGTTCATGCCATATCCACATTTTAAATCCTTATCACCAGAATAACCATGGTGCCCCCAGCAGTTTTCAATGCTCTGTTGTATATTTTTGGAACACAGACGAAAAGCCACCTTCATACCATTAATTTAGAGGCTTAAGTCACTTGCCTTGGCTGCCGAGGCGTGGTGGTGTGTCACATGGTGAAAGGGACAGGCTAGCTTTGTTAGTTACCACACGGGAGCTTTCCTATCCCCACTGAGTTGACTACCCATCTTGCTGGAGGGTTTTCAGAGTTGGAAACAATAGCATTTCCCACCCTCCCTCGGGACAAGACCACATAAGCACAATTTTTCATGGCTCACCAACAAAGCGCTACGGTTTAACCTCCAGATCCCAGTTAGGATGAGTCATTTTGGTCCATGACTTTGATTTTCTACCTGGTTCCCTGTGCTAGTCTCCGAATTCCACCCACCCGCCCCTCTGACATCTGGACCCCCATGTAGCTGTAAAATCTTCATTGCAACAGGGCTGAAAGAATAAGAGAAAAATCTTCTTCCCGTCGTTGCGGACTCCTAATGTGCTGTCACAACATGTCTTTGAGTTCCTTTCCGACTGAATTAATTTCGAGGATTGTTTTTTTGCTTTATCATTAAATTCCAACTTGTAAGCCTTCCTGAGCCTCCACTTAACAGATGCCATTAGCATTTTAAACCAGGGATTGGACCGGGTCTCCTTCTCCATCTTCTGTATCACCCCTGGGGTGTACAGTCTGCTAGCGGAACCACAGGTGCTGTGATGTGTCTCTTTCAAAACGTCTGGCACCCACTCCGTTTCCACGCTTTCTAAAATCACGTCTGGGGAAACTGAGAAGTTCCTTTTGAAGGATTACATTACAGCTTTGATTTTTATTTATAAAACATAAAGGTCTAATATATATCAGTTAGGACATTTTGCTTCCAAAGTGCATTGTAGCAAAATAATTGGAAGGCAGTTGCGGTGTGAAATAGATGACAGCTTTACAGGACATAAAAAGCAGCTTTTTCTTTGTAATGGTGTAATTGCCTTAAACCCCACAATCATAATTGTTATCAAAAAATAATCCCAAGGAAAGGCTAATATAAGGTGAGCAGACTATTATAAGAGCTCTAATACACTCGATTCCTTGAACAGCAATTGTGGCTCTCAATCTCCCTGTGCTTTTAGTGTCAGTCAGAGAGCACTCAGTCATTTCTGTGCATCAGGCCCACAGTATTGATTTTTCCACTGACTGAAACAGCCATATAAGCATAAATTTTGCATGAGCCTTTCACTTTGTAGACTCTCCTTTGGTCAGATGACACATGATGTGAACATGAAGCCTATATAATAACAATGCATGGTCAACCTGCAGGCATTAAAGCGTGGGCTCTTGCAGCTCTGAAGGACAAAAGCTGGGATGGGAAGAGTGCCACCTTGCTGCGCAGGGCCAGAGCAAACAAATATCATCTCCATCTTGGCAGTCCGAGTGCAATTGTATTTTCTACTTCCCTCCTGTATTTTCACGTCTCCTTTCCTAAAAGCCCCCCTCAACACACGCACACACACACACACACACACACTCACACACACACTCACAAGCCTCTGATCGTCTCCACCCACTCCAGGTAAGACTGGGCTCTATGGAGAGAGCCGCTGGGGTAATCACTAAAACCACTTCCTGCGCCTCCCTCTGGTTTTCTCCACGTTGTTGAGTTGTGTTCCGTCCTTGATGGCATTTGTTTTGTGTCAGCCCTGGAGACTAAACAGTGTGTAACAACATTTGATAAGATCTAGGATCAGGCTGAAAAGAAAAAAAAAGCCTTATCTGGAGATGTGGCTCATTGATACCCAGGGACAAGAAACACCAGCCCTCCCTAACAGTCATAGTCTATTGAACCCACCTTGGCCCTGTTGGAGATCTCCTTGTTCATTAACAGTTCTCTATCTCACGTTATCTCATTTTATGATTTAAAATGTTCCCTGTGAAGCGCAGTCATTCTGTTAGGAGATTTTGCCCGTGGAAACAAGGGGTGGATATAATCCTACCCCCGCGTGTCTTATCCCAAGTGGTATAATAGTTTGTGTAACTCAGACCCAGCTACCCTGCCCATTCACACGCACTTGGGCCAATTGTTGTAATTAATTTATATTCCTATATGAAGAATTCTCATGATTAAGTTGAATTGGCCTGCAGGGAAAATTATATACTAAAACTAAAAATTCCTGTTGGCCAGAGTCAACCCGAAAGAGGTACCATTTTCTTTTAAATAAAAATCATGGTGCAAACAGGAACTTGCACTAATGAATAATTGCACATGCATTCACTTTTTCCCTTCATATAACCATTAGGAATAAAAGTAGTAGCACACCTTGAAGCTTGCTAACCTGGAGGAAGAGAGTTGCTACACCTGGTAGAAACCACTCCAAACTTCAGTATCTTAGGAAGGATATAAACCTCACACATCAGCAGCATTAGCTTATGGTGAGTGTAAGTGAGATCTGATTTATTTTTAAAGAGAAGCAGATTGCATTCACCTGGAATCTCTCCATGGCTCATACGGAGATACTGACTCTATCATTTTTTAATTCTTTTAATATTTCCCCTTTCTGGAGGCGGCTGCCTGCTTTTTCTGTGATTGGCTTCATCAACATTGCTCATTGTTTGAAAAGAGTTTTGAAAATTATTCTTCTTATTTCCAGTTGATGGCATCACAGGAGATATTTTTACTTAAAACCAAAGTCATTATAGTGAACAGTGTTCCCTGAAAGGAGTTCTAGCCAAGGCAAATGAGCAAAGTGACACTTGTGAGTCTAAGCTTGTTCTCCAGGCAGGAGTGTGAGGGGAAGGCCTGGTTTGTTTGTTCTCATAGGAAACGGAAATTCCATGGAGGAAATAGAGCAAATTCTCTTGCTAATGCTTTATTGGATGGCCTCTTCCCCTGCAAATTGGCTCAAATACCAATGGGTCAAAATAAGGATGTTTTCATGTTAAATAAAAAGCAATAAAAATGAGACCCTGGCTCCTCAGCTCAGCTGAGCACCCGCTTCTGAAGCTCCTCCCTTAATTTAGGAAATTTAGGAAATGGCGCTCCCAGCTCTGGGATCCTGGGAGATGTTACGCAAATACATGGGGCCCAGGAGATGCGCTAAGATGGTGCCCCCCAGGAACCAGAATCTGCTTACCAGACACCAGCATGAGGAGGAGGGCTCCTTCTTCTCTTTTCTTTATTTATTTTTTGTCCTTTCACTGCCCACCCCCACCCCTCGTGGCCCCCCAAAATTTGATTACACCCAAGGGAAAAAATAAATAGACTCAAAGACATGGAAGAGCTGATAGAGAGTTTGCAGTGGTCACGTCAGTGCCTGTTGCCTGGAATCCACCACCCCTGTGTCTAAAAATTGTTCCTGTCCATTCAATGGCCTGTCTGAAATGTAATGGCCAGATCTACAGTCTTCCAGGCATGTGGCTGTCCTTGTACTTCCTCTCGTTCTCCTCCAGTCTCTGTGGAGAGATCAGCACATATGGGAAAGGAGGCCAGATGACTTGATGGCCAGAGTCTGTCCCATGAGCTCTGGGAGAATTTCTCATCATGGGGCAAATACCCCACTGTGCTCCCCTTTACCTGATCCTCAGCCTGAGTGTGAGCCCAGTTCCACTGAGCCAGAGAGGACCCAAGGAGCTTAGGATTATCCTATAGACCAGTTGCAGAGTTTAGATCCATAGGTTGGTTTGTTTGTTTTTTTAAAGGTTTTTTTGATGTGGACCATTTTTTAAAGTCTTAATTGAATTTGTTACAACATTGCTTCTGTTTTATGTTTTGGTTTTTTGGCCCCGAGGCACGTGGGATCCCAGCTCCCCGACCAGGGATCAAACCCTCACCCCCTGCATTGGAAGGCAAAGTCCCAACCACTGGACCACCAGGGAAGTCCCTAGACCCATAGGTTTTATGGGCTCTCCACAGTCACCAGGAACAGACAGACATACACAGATGCACAGACTTCCGAGCAGCCCTGGAGCTTTCCTTGCTCCTGTGGGTATTTAGGAATGAGCATTATGGGATGCTAACAAAAAAGCTTCCCAGAGCCTCTTCTGATCCCAGATCTGGCTGGATGTAGTATGGGGTGTGTGTGTGTGTGTGTGTGTGTGTGTGTGTGTGTGTGTGTGTGTGTGTGAAGAGAGAGAGAAAAAGAGAGAGAAGGGGTGGGGGAGGAGGAGAAGATTATTGTTTACTAAGTGCCAGGCAGGAAGCTAGATATTTAAAAGTGCTACCTGATTTAATCTTCATAACAGTCTTTCCGAGTAAGTAGCATTCTCTTTATTTAAAAATAAAGTTTTATGAAAACTGAGATTTGGGAGAAGGGAGGAATTGACTTGGCAAGGTCTCTCAGCTGTTAAACGATGAATGACATACTCGGGGTTTGCATTTTGGCCTCTGTAACTTCAAAACTCATGCTGTTTTCACTCTATCATAGAGAAGCCCCCTTTGCTCTAGCAGCTGCCTCATGATACAAGCGCTGGTGTTAACTTAGCAGAGAAAATGAAGAAGGGGCTTGTCTGTGCAGGCTGAGCTGAGGGTGTGGTTGGTTAAGTCATCCCTGGTTTGAGTGTAAGTATTGCAGATTATGAAAAAAAAAACTATTTACCAACAGCTTGAAATAGAGGCAATTTTACCAGTATGAAATGAAAAGCATTAACCCAAAGCATGTTTCAGTGTTCACACAGCTTTCACTGCCATGGAAATGGTTCTTACATCAGGTTATAGATGAGCTTCCTGTGTACTGAGGTTGGACACCTGTATTTGAAGAAACATACAACCTCTGTTTTCATTCATACTTGCTCAGTCTTTGCACTTGCTGTTCCCTTCCCTTGGAATGCTTTTCCCTCCATCGTCCACATGGTTCTCTTGCTCACTGCTTCTAAGCATCTTATCAGTGAAGCCTTCTTGAATCACCCTATAGAAAATAGCCCCCTCCAACTCCATCCCTGGCACACGTTATGCACACCTGCTGCTGAATTTTAGCCATGGCTCTAAAAACCATGTGACAAACCATGTATTTTCCCGAGTATTTGTCCATTTCCTGCCTCCCCCACGGAATGTAAACTCCGGCAGGGCAGTGCCTGTGGGTGCTCGCTTCTGGCCTCCCAGCTCCTGAGACACTGCCCCTCTGTGGGCACATCAACATCCCTACACAGAAGGGAGCCTAAATGGCTCTCTCCGTCTCCCCATCCAACAGAGGAGAGACGGCATCTAGAAGCAGAGATGTCCCTTCGATCCTAGGATGCTGCTCAGGACGAAGTCCCCGGTATTTGAGCTCAACAGAAAGACCCTGCTAACGGGACCCTTGTACCCACTTGGAGAGGTGGTTTGGAGAATTTCCTACAAAATGCACGATTCTAAACGTGTCTGTCGTCTTCTTCGCCTCAGGTAGAGGAGGCCTGTGTGCCGACAGAGGCAGGAAGCAGGGCAGGAGCAGAGTTTGCCCACTGACGTGCTGGGGAGCAGCTGGCTAACAGAGCTTCTGTTCTATAAAAGCGCACAGTGGCTTGCGATAGACAAGCTTTACAGAATAACAGCACTATAGCCTTTATTTAATTTTGGTATTTCTGTATTTTTTTGCACATTACCGTTGGGCACAGTGCAGCTTTAATAAATAAACACACACCTTCTAATGAGAGAATGAAATTACAGAATTGCTACCAACCCCAGAACAACGGCCAGTCCCTACTGCCCGTTGCCTAAATGAGAAGCATGTAATGTAGGTCACAGTGTTGGGAAACCAAGGACCCCAGTGTCATGCAGGGTAGAGGGAGACATAGGGGGGAGGCACAGAGATGCCTAAAGCAATCACCGAAAATGGGGCACTGCCAAGAAACCTCCATGTCCTTTCTCTTCTAAGTTTGTGATGAAGTTACTTAACTGTTCATTTCCTAGTACGCTTCGCATGGAGATAACCAAACAGTTATTTAGAGTTCTCTTAGAATTGACTCATTATCAAAATTCTGCCTCTCGATGGATGCATTCATCTCCATTGATTTGCTAAAATGTATCTTGCCTAGAATGTTAAGTACCTGACCGGTTGCTACATCGGGCTGCCATGAGCCCTTTCAAAAGTCAGGACGAACTTCAGTGTCATCAGAAAATTAGTGCAAGGGAAACGCTCATCAGCCTGTGCTTTCTTTGGCCATTGCACATGCTACTCGGTGTCATAATTTTCTCCCCAACCCCTTCACAGAGGCGGCACATCTCCGGGGCAGGCAGTGGCTAATTTGTCTCTGGATTTGTGACCTCTGACAAAATATTTGCAAAAAAGATGGAAGACTAAATAATTTGAAAGCCAATGACAATGAGATTTGCGTCTTACTTTTTTGCTAAACTATTTCCAACAGGCTAATACTCATCAAGCCACGATCTTCTTTGTACCCTTCCTTCAAAACAGAGGGCAGCTCTTGCATTACCAAAAGTTGTCACATGGGAGAATCAAGGTTTGCAAAATGAATGAGCTTCCATGCTAGTCTGGCTCTTTCCGTGTGAGAAACAGAGGCTCACTCGAGTTGCTTCAAGTCAGAGGGAGTCTATCACAAATATAATATTATCTATAAATATTCCTGAGGATCTCTTGAGAATCTGCTGAACAGCTGGATCTCAGGGAACCAGCTTTGAGAAGCCATCAGGAACCCATGTTGTGCTCCCAGTGGCTTATTCTCGTAGCATCTCGGCTTCTCTCCATGCATCTGCCTCTCCCCCTCCCTCTACAAACTGTAGAAGGTGATTCACAATTCTCCTACGCTTTTGGCTTCTACAGCCATTTTGACCATCCTCCAGCTGGTTTCTGGCTCCTTTCTGTTACTTTGTTTTTTTAATCTAACATTTTGGGGTTTTTTTTGGTTTCTTCATTTTTATTTTATATTGGAGTATAGTTGATTTACAATGTTGTGTTAGTTTCAGGTGTGTAGTAAAGTGATTAAGTTATACATACACATATATCTATTATTCTTCCAGATTTGGCTCCTTTTTGTAACTTCAGCTTCAATGCCCATGACTAAAGCTCTCTCAGTCCCTAATTCCACATTTCAAAGAGAAATATGATTGGCCCTGCTCATTTATTTGAGCCACAACACATGCATCTTCTAAGAGAGAATTAATTGTGAGCTAGAAAACCATGGAGGCTTCCTCAAGAAAGTGGGCTCAGCTCAGGGCCTTGGCAGGGACATAAGCTTTAAACATGGAATATTTCAAAATTTTGTAATTCTACTCAACCCGTTCATGTCATTTTGCAGCCCAAGAACAACTATACAGATTAATCTACAGAGGATGTATATAATATGGTAAATTTATAAAATGTCTAGACAATTTTGAGAGTGTGAACATATCATTTGATTAATAACTGAGTATAAATAGAAAAGATGGTTTGAAACACTCCTAAAAAAATGAAACTTTGGTTTTAGAGAAATCATTACAACTTTTGAAAATTAACTTGGATTCTTTAAACTGAAGTACAAGTGGCATTCTCACTTAATGATAAATGTTTACTGTTGTTAAAATTATTTCCACTGGGAATAATATTTTGGGAATCAGTAAGCCACAACTGCTAGATTAGAAGAAAATCTTAAAAGGCTTAAATAAAAAAGCTAAATTATAAAAGTATACCTTCGGGCTTCCCTGGTGGCGCAGTGGCTGAGAGTCCGCCTGCCGATGCAGGGGACACGGGTCATGCCCCGGTCCGGGAAGATCCCACATGCCATGGAGCGGCTGGGCCCGCAAGCCATGGCCGCTGAGCCTGCGCGTCTGGAGCCTGTGCTCCACAACGGGAGAGGTCACAAGAGTGAGAGGCCTGCGTACCGCAAAAAAAAAAAAAAAAAGTATACCTTCACAGAGTAGATGAGAATACACTCCACTAACTTATTAGGTATGCCTAACGGAAAGAAAACACTTTATTCCCATGTTATAATTCAGGACAAAGAAACATACCTTTTTTTCATCTTTGTGTGTCGGGTGTCAAGCTCAGAACCTGACACATATTTGGTGGTCAGTCATGTTTGGGGAATGAATAATAAATGAATCTGGTCTTAATATTTTGGGAAATGGAGCAGAATGTAAACTACTTTGGGAAGTAAAAAGGTTTTAGCTCAAGTTATTTAAAAATTAAACCAGCTAAATGCCTGGTTTGAATGAACCAATCACCAGATAAATCATTGTTAGCCTGTAACTTGTTGAACTTTGAGATCATCTGATGTGCTCTTCTTTCCTGGTTCCAGTAATTTTCTTCTTCATTGTTTTCATCAGTGTGAGATTATTATTTGCATATATCTACTTCTGTTTCATAAAGCACATGGCTTTGCACCTAGTAGGCCCTCAACAAGTACTTGGTACAGGAAGGATAGAACCTGATGGAGCCAAAGAGCAACGTGCTCAAAGGAAAACATGGATATGGAAATCCCCAAGAGAGGATGCCATAGGAAAAAGGGCAAAAAGAGAGAGGTTCCTTATTCTTTAGGGGGAAGGGAAGGAGTCAGGAAGACCAGAAGAGAATGTGTGCCATATTAAACTCTCTGCGTGGAGAGTAGGCAGAGTAATGCCCGCCCAAAGATGTCTATGTCCTAATCTCCAGAACCTGTGAATATGTTATGTTACATGGAAAAGAGGAATCAAGGTTGCAGGTAGGATTAAGATTGTTATTAATCTGCTGACTTTAACATGGGGAGATTATCCCGGGTTACTGAATGGACCCAATCAAAATGGTCCTTGAAGAGGGAGGTGGAAAAGGAGTCAGTCAAAGAAGGAGATTGGATGACAGAAACAGGTCAAAGTGATGAGATGTAGGAAAGGCAGACCAGCCATTGCTGGCTTTGAAGATGGAGGGAAGGGCCACGAGACAAGGAAGGTGGGGGTCCCCAGCAGCTGGAGAAGGCTAGAAGACAGGGTCTCCCCTAGGAGAGAAGGAGGCATGCCTCCAGAAGGAATGCAGCTCTGCCCACACCTTCGTTTTAGCCCGGTAATTTAAGACAGCAAATTCATGTTGTTTATACTGCTAAGTTTGTGGTAATTCGTTACAGCAGCGAATAGGAAACTAATAACACGCCATGGGGGGTCTATCAGGAAACGGCATATGTGTGCTTAAAAGTTTACCGGCTTTCGGGCTTCCCTGGTGGCGCAGTGGTTGAGAGTCCGCCTGCCGATGCAGCGGATACGGGTTCGTGCCCCGGTCTGGGAAGATCCCACATGCCGTGGAGCAGCCAGGCCCGTGAGCCATGGCCGCTGAGCCTGCGCGTCCGGAGCCTGTGCTCCGCAACGGGAGAAGCCACAACAGTGAGAGGCCCGCGTACCGCAAAAAAAAAAAAAAAAGTTGACCGGCTTTCTTAGGTGAACTCCCATCAGACCCTGTAGATGAAGGTTGTCAATGTCTGTTTGTTTCCACAAGCAAAGCTAAGCTCATCAGCCACGTATATTTATATTTTGGGAAGCTCAGCCTAGATAACAAAGGAGAATGGGTAGCGAAGGAACAAGTGGAGATTCTCCGCTTTCTCCTATCATGACTATCATACTTCCTAACACTTTAGGGAAAAATATATGTGCCTGGAGTCAAGAGTAGTTTAAGTTCTGAAAGACCCAGATCGTCTTAGCCGTTGTAAAGCCTACTTAAAATTTCAAATACGCTTAGATATAATTTTCAACTTCTGAAAATCTTACACAGTGAAATTTTACATTCCTATTTGTGTTGGTTTTTCTTTTTCTGCTGACCCTCTGAAAATCATTATGTGTTAATCCAGTAACGAAAACCATAATCAGCCTTCTTTAAACCATCTACGCAGTGTCTCCACACAATTATACACCCGCAGACCAGCCGTGGGAAGTGTGAAAGGCACAACGTTGGGCTCCATACGTAACAATCAAGCTTTGAGAAAAGGCCTCCTAGGAAATATAGAGCAAAAGTACGAAGGGGAGAGAATGGGCTTAAAATAGAGACTACAACTGCAACCCTCAGCCTCAAACACCCCAAATAAAAAGATAATATTTACGCATCTGAATAAAAGTCACACGCAGCATCACAAATTCCACTCGGAAAAGGCACGTTACTGAACCTTTGTATGCCTAGAAGGCAGGGTGAGCACAGGGGGGCTTTATATATGCTCCGCACCCCGACGCTTATTCTATTTCTGTTCTTTCCCATAGATATGCTTTCATGCGTATAAAAGCTTGCGGACACCTATAACTTCTATGCAAAGGCAACAAAGAATTCTTGAAAGAAAATATCAGTGCTTAATACTATCTACATCCACAGTCTAGAAACTAAATTATTAGGTTTTCCAGTGTATCCCCTTGTTTCATACCGATGCCAGATTTGCTGGGGAGAAGAAATTTAATGTAAATTGAGACTAAACATAGGTAAAGACGTCAAATATTTTTAGCTCTCATATCCTTGGGTCGGGGAATGAACTTTCAGTTAGTACCACGTAGATGGCTTGGCTATGATTGTAACTCACAATAGAAACAATAGTTCCATAGTTTTATTTTTTTCATTTGTCTCACAAAATAGAAAAAATACTCAGAGGCAACACCACTACACTGTAGTCTGAGGGATTTGAAGGAGGCAGATCTGCCTTTTACTTTTTGAAGACATTTGCTGGGTGTGGATGAGAAAAATAGGAAGGAAGATTAACGATGTCTTTATTCTGGAGCTTTGGGTTTTATCCAGCAGATTTACATACTGGTTTTATGTGGTGCTTCAAGTTCTGTCCTCATTGGTAGCTGGCATGAGCTCCAAGCTTTACATTTTAAGACTCTCATGCCTAAACCTCGTATATAATAAGTTCATCAACCCATCTTTTTCCTGGTCGTTTCATTCCACAGCGACCCTTTGGGGATAATCTGGAGTGCAGTAACACAGTTGTTGCTTGCTGATTTCTTACTGGGCTCAAATTATGTTTAACAGCTCTTTGACACCAATAGTTACAAATTGTTTTCTGGCTGCTTTGTGTATTTTTACTCTACGTGGTAAAAAAAAAAAAATAAATTATAAAAAGTGAGGGAGGGGCCAGGATTTGTGATGTAAAGTGGTCCAGGTGGACAGAAAATCACAGTGGCAGCTGTAAACCACCTTGCTCATTTCACATGACAAAGAATGTAAAACATAAATGGAAAGGAAGGAAGCCAAAAAGAAAGCAAGTGAATCGTAGGGCATTCGTAACTGCTAGGAATGGGTAAACATATTACCCTTCTCCCAGTATAACATACTGTTCTGGGTGAATTGCACCTAATTTTTTTCTTATTATGCCATTTGAAGGACAAACTCATTCTTCACAGAAATTGCTTCAGGGCCTGAGGGCTCATGTAACTTGTTTAATCGTGATTGTTACTTGATAGCATTACCTGGTAATCACGCTATCACAAGTTGGATGGTTATCTAGCAGCAATGTTAAGCAGAGACCTGTAAAGACCACAGCTTGATAAAACAAACCAACCAACAGCTCTGCCTTCCTAACAATATAGGCCCTGAACTTCAGAGCAGCTGCTTTTTGTTTCCACTCTCACTGCTGTGCTGTCACGAGAAAAAAAATGAAAGCAGTGGACAGCTTTTGAAGCCAGTTCACTATTTATCCAGATGTAACCCTCGATGAGGTCGTTAGCCTGATTTGGGGTTGAGAAGCTTCCCAGCCCTTGGAAATAGACCATCCATCTAAAATGTGCACGAACCACCACTTGCCCTTGAGGAGAGAGAAAACAAAATGGCCTTTTAAGCCCCCAGGGAGGTGACAGGGTCGTTCAGATTGTGTGGGGAGGTCAAAGGCAAGAGGCCAGCGAGACTGCAGGCAGGAGGGGCCGGTGGAGTGCAGCAAGCTCCAAGCTCTTAGGGCCGAACTCCTCCTTGAGGACTTCCCAAGGGCAGTGTTGCTCTTCTGATTCCAGTAATGACCAGGGCCACGCAAGTGGCCACGCAAGTAGCCGGGCCTTTGTGGTCCCAATTTTCCCACGCGTCGAGAGCCGAAGGGGGGTTTTTAGAAGCCCATCGGAGCGCTAATTTAACTCCCACACCTGCCTCTGATTTCTCTGAATGACTCCTTCCTCTTCTCCAATCACGGCTTCCCGTCCCTCCACCTAATCACCAACCCCTTCTGGCCTTTCCTGCCATGGGTGTACTTGTGTATGCGCTAGAAATGTCTGTTTCAAAGCCCTTCACCGTGCTGCTCCAGATTCTCTCTCTCTGTGTATCTCCTTTAACCCTCCGACAGCCTCCCCTACCCCTCAGGGAAATTTGTGGAGTGTTCGTTTCAGCCACGGGCCCACCCCCCAGCTCCCGGCTTTGTTATAAAAGATGCAGAATCCAGATGCCCAGAGCTTCCCCAGCTTGTGAGCGAAACTGCAGCCTCAGGACCTGTGGGATGCCAGTGGGGCTGGGAGCCTGTGTGCATGGGTGTGCGTGAGAACACACAGACCCAGGAAGTCTGTCTCCTGCCTCTTTCTGCCAACAATAAAAGCTATCACGCAGACAATCCCAGGCAAAGGTTCTGGGCTCCTAATTCCACAGCCAGACAAGGCTCAAGCAGTTTGTCTGTCCTGCAGGCATCTTGTCTTTTCTTTTGTTTTTGGCCACACCACGAGGCATGCGGGATCCTAGTTCCCCGACCAGGGATCATCGAATCTGTGCCCCCTGCAGTGGAAGCACGGATTCTCAAGCACTGGATTGCCAGAGAGGTTCCCAGGCATCTCATCTTGATGGGAGGCTCTTCCTGCCTCACCGGCCCTTCTCCCATCAGCCAGGCATCTCCAAAACGTCAAATTCCTCCCTAACACTTTCGTCACTTTATTGTTAAAGTGTTTACTTCAAATGATTACCTTTTAATACTCATCCAAGCCATAATATGTATTTCTCTATTTGCTTGGAACCAACTTCCCCTTTTTGGCTCTCTTGAAGAATTAGCTTTTCCTTTTTTTTTTAATTGAAGAATATTTGATTTACAATGTTATATTACAGTAAGTCTCCTACATACAAACGAGTTCCGTTCCAAGAACGCATTCGTAAGTCCACTTTGTAAGTCCAACAAAGTTAGCCCAGGTACCCAACTAACACAATCGGCTATATAATACTGTACTGTAATAGGTTTATAATACTTTTCACAAATAATACATAAAAAACAAGCACAAAAAATAAAACATTTTTAATCTTACAGTACAGTACCTTGAAAAGTACAGTAGTACAGTACAACAGCTGGCACACAGGGGCTGGCATCAAGTGAGAAGAGTTACTGGGGGAGGGGGAGGAGGTGGGAGATGGTAGAGCTGAAGGATCACCAGCAATGGGAGACGGAGGGCCAGCTGCAGTTTCACTCACAACTGACGTTGATGGAACGCACATTTGCATCTTTGAAAGTTTGCAACGTGAAGGTTCGTGTGTAGGGGACTTACTGTAGTTTCAAGTGTACGATATTTTTATAGATTATGCTCCATTTAAGGTTGTTGTAAAATGTTAGCTGTATTTCCCTGTGCTGTTCAATATATGCTTGTAGCTGATTTATTTTATACATAGTAGTTTGTACCCCTTAATCCTCTACCCCTGTTTTGCCCCTCCCCCCTTCCCTCTCCACACTGGTACCCACAATTTTTTTCGCCAGATCTGTGAGTCTGTGTCTGCTTTGTTATATTCATTCGTTTTATTTTTTAGATTCCACATATAAGTCATAACATATGGTATTTGTCTCTCTCTGCCTGACTTATTTCACTAAGCATGATACTCTCTAGGTCCATCCACGATGCTGCAAATGGCAGGATTTTATTCTTGTTTATGGCTGACTAGTCTTTTATTGTGTGTGTGTGTGTATGTGTGTATAATATCTTTATCCATTCATCTGTCGATGGACACTTTGGTTGCTTCCATACCTTGGCAATTGTAAATAATGCTGCTATGAACATAGGGATGCATGTACCTTTTCAGATTAATGTTTTCATTTTCTGCAGATACAGGAGTGGAGTTGCTGGGTCGTAGGGTAGTTCTATTTTTAGTTTCTTGAGGATCCTCCATACTGTTTTCCATAGTTGTTACACCAGTGTACATTCCTATCAATAGTATACCAGGGTTCCCTTTTCTCCACATCCTCACATTTGTTATTTGTAGACTTTTTGGTGATAGCCATTTTGACAGGTATGAAGTGATATCTCATCATGGTTTTGGTTTGCATTTCACTGATGATCAGCAATACTGAGCATTTTTTCATGTACCTGTTGGCCATCTGAACATCTTCTTTGTAAAAATGTATATTCAAGTCTTTGGCCCATTTTTAAAATAAATTTACTTATTTATTTATTTATTTATGGCTGCGTTGGGTCTTCGTTGCTGTGCGTGGGCTTTCTCTCTAGTTGCGGTGACCGGGGGCTACTCTTCGTTGCGGTGCTCAGGCTTCTTGTTGCAGTGGCTTCTCTTGTTGCGGAGCATGGGGTCTAGGCATGCAGGCTTCAGTAGTTGTGGCACGTGGGCTCAGTAGTTGTGGCGCACAGGCTTAGTTGCTCCATGGCATGTGGGATCTTCCCAGACCAGGGATCAAACTTGTGTCCCCTGCATTGGCAGATGAATTCTTAACCACTGCTCCACCAGGGAAGTCCCCCTTCCTCCCATTTTTTAATCAGGTTGGGTTCTTTTTGATATTGCGTTGTATGAGGTGTCTATATATTTTGGATATTAACCCCTTACCAGTCATATCATTTAAGAATTAGCTTTTTTGGGCGTCACTCTTATAAGGCGTTGTGCTCATCGACTTGATTGAAGTGTGTCACTGAATCTTCCCTACAGTCCTCAAGTAGGTACTGTTATTAACCCTGTTTTACATATGGGAAGACTTTGGCACAGCATATTTAATTTGTTCAAGACCACTCAGCTAGTAAGTGACAGAGACTGGATTTAAACTTGGGCCAGACCATACTACACTATGCTGTCACTTCCCATCTAAGAAATTGCAAAATGGAGCTAGTCATCCCAAAGTTCCTCTTCATTTCTATAGATCTGTGATCTGTCTCAAACTCATTCAGGTAAATGAGTTTTTATTTTGTCATATTCAGGCAGATTGGCTTAACCAGAAAATTCACTAGTATTTATGTCTTTAAGAAGTCAGAGTAGATGTAAAAGAAATGAGACAGTAAATCTAAAACACATTCAACATTTTCCCTCATCTTGATGTTAGGCTTCGTGGAAATTGGTAGGGGAGGGAAAGAGCTTGAAATGTGTTTTCTGCGTTGGCTGCCACCGGAAGTAGCTTAGAAGGATGGAGTAACACTGGAAAGAGGTTCTGGGACACCAGAAAGTCACTCAACCGTATCAGTTTGGGGAGATCTCTAAAGGTTCAAAATCTTTCACCTTAAATAAGTTTATAGCCAAATATGAACTTCATAAGTTGAAGACAGTGGCTCAGAAGATTCCCATTTATGGTTGGAAAATAGGGTTGTTTTTAGGCCTCAGAGGGACATCAAGAGGAAGAGACCCAACTCCAGCAGTCAGGTTAGGGGAAAGGACAGCCTAACAGGACAGGAATGAGTGGCCCTTGAAGTGTCCCAAGGCACTTGTGCCCATGGTCACAGCAACTGGAGACCCCAACAAGCTCAAGTCTCAATAGATGCTTGTTTGGCCTCAATTTCAGACCCATTTTCTTTCCCCATGTGCCTCAATATTAGTGAAACTTCACTGATGGAATTCACGTTGGATCCTTGTTCAACTCTGCATCCTGTAAATGCCACACCCACACCCAGATGCCATACAGCTGCATAGAGCAATTTTTGTACTTTAAAAAAATAAATAACTAGGTTTTATTTTAATACTTAAGAAAAGCATAATAATATACTGATCAACCCCATACTGGGAAAACTTTCAAATTATCAGCCCAGAAATGTGTAGAATTCTCCTAACAGAACATGAACTTCTTTACCTTCAAGTCTTATAGTATGCATTTTATTTATAGCATAGTTGTAGTTATTTTTTTTCCAACCTACATGAATCATGGAGTCGGACTTTTTTTTTTATGTAAAATGCATTGGAATCTATAACATATACTTAACAAAATTACCCAGTGCATTTTCTGTGAATAGTACCTAACTCTCTTCCCCTTCTCTTCTGTCAGCGAGTGCTATTGCTCAGAAAATCACCATTTCCCTTCACTTTTATTTAAGTGAAACCAGCCAAGTTTCTATGGGCTTCATAAGGTAGAGTGCTCAGCGCACCTGATATGAAATCACGTTAAAGATGATTGTGGCAATTTGTTTCCTCTTGTTGTGAAACCACATGCTGTCCCCAGAAATTAAATCACATTTTTAGAGACCTCTTTTGTGTGCTTTTCCTTATATGCATATATATGCACAGTTTGAAAATTCAAAAAAAAAATGCAGAAAAGTAGTAAAAAGAAAACTACAGTACACCTCTAATTTGTCATGAGATTAAGGAAAATTTCATTTCCCTCTTTCTCTTTTCAGTATTATTAACATTAAACATTTTGAAATCACTCAGGATCTTAAAATTCCATTAACAACTGGTAATGTTTTGGTGTTTTTCCTTCCAGTGTTTTAGCTAATCTTATAGATTGTGTCTGTATTTTTAAACATTTAAATCTCACTCTCTATAGTAGTCAGGATTTTTTTAACTTAGCATCCTGTTTTGAATGTATTCCTCAAGCTGTGCCTTTAGCTTTGAATTTAAGTGGATCTGTGTAGATCAGGGGATTCATGTATTTGTTTCATTAAGATACAGATAGTTATATAATGTGGCTATCTCTTGGATACAATGTACGAATAAAGAAAAGTCAAAAGTGGAGATTCTGATATAATTGATACTGGCCTTTAAATTTGTGAAACTTACTAGATATACATCCAATTACATGTGTGCGTACATGCACACACAAACGAGTGCTGGTGCCTTAGCACTTGCTATTCCCTCTGCCTGGAAGTTTCTTCCTGTGCAGCTTCCCATGGCTCACCCCTCACTGTACTCAGGTCAAGCTTCACCCCCTCAGAAAGGGGTGGAACTAAGAAATCTCAGTCCATCTGGCAAAATAAAATAAAATAGTAAACTCCCCCACCTGCCACAGTGTCCCCTGCCTGGCTTCACATTCCTAATTGCCCTTATTGCAACTGGACAGGACACTGCATACCATTGATTAATGTCTATGCCTTCCCACCACCCAATCACCACCACCCACACCCGAATGTAACCTCCACAAAGGCAGGGAGGGACTTTGTTTACTTCACCATTGTATCTCCGGTACATAGGACAGTGCCTGGCACATAGTAGGTCCTCAACAAGTGCTGGCGGGTAAAGACGTGCACAGGACCACTTCCTGTCCTGCATGCCGTCCCTCAGTCTGGCATCTGGGACCAGTTTGCTGATTTTCTGCTCACTGGCAGGAAGGACTGCCTTGGGAGGTACTTCTGGACAGTCCCATGCTCTCTAGGAGATCAACGCTGAAGTCCAGGCTGCTCAAGGGGCTGTCAGGAGTGCGGGCGCCGGAGCTGACTTCTGGGTCTGACTCCAGCTTGCCTACTTCCTAGCTTTGTGGCCGTGGGCAGCTCATCAGCCTCTCAGCTGCTGTGAGCAGTCACTGATTTAATATCCATGAGGCTCTTAGAATAAGTCCTGGCACAGAGTAAATGCTCTACTAGTGTCAGTTGTTATTAAAGGAAATCAGAGAGCCAGGAAGTAAGAATGCAGATGCATTTTCCCAGTGGACTTTGACACCCAGCTTTTGTCATCACCGCCCCTCACTTTAGCCTGTCTCTTCCAGAAAAATGTCATTGGGCTAGAGAGGGAGCTGACGTGTGTGTCCCCCTGGAGTGTCGATAACAAACAGGAGACCAAGGCCTGCGCGTGGGAAACTGGTCATTTTTCAAAGAGAATGAATTGCCTGGTTAGAAAATTCAACCTCTGTGTTATAATGAAAATCTGAGAATACCATTCTGATCCCAAGAGTGGGCTGTGGCCCACAAGCTTATTCCCTGAGTGTGTTGTTTTGGATGTGGTAAGGGTCCCACCTCGTGCCTAAACTGTGCTCAACTCTGTGATTCAGCCAAGTATGGTCATGTCTGGGGGACTGATGGGTGAGGTCATAAGTTATCTTTACCCCTCTGGCTCCCCTATAAGCCTATAGCCTTGGTAATTATCTTAGGGCCTGTCAGATGCTTAGAGTTCAGTAAATGTTCAGTGGATGAATAGATCAATAAATAATACATTCAGTAAATAATCTAGCTGTTCAGAGTGCTCAGGTATATGTATTTATGTGTATATATGTACATGTATGTGTATATATACATACCCACATATACATATGTGTGTGAGCATACACACACACACACACACACATTCCCTATGTACCACAAAGAATTGTTCTAAAGAACAGAAGAAGGCGTCTAAATCTGATTGAAAACACTGCAAATGTCTCTACAACAAGAAAGCATTTACTCTTATCATCAGGTGCTTTCAGAGGAGCATTATTAGAGAAGTTTTTAGGCCTCGAGGCGAGCTTTGAAGGAAAGATAAAGTTTGGCTAGGTAGAGAAAGGCTGGCCTGGTAAGTAAATGGAAAAGGTCAGAATGGAGACCTCACACAGTTATTGATTTGCTATTTTATAGAAAAAAATAAAGCCTCCACCCACCTGGCCCAGTGAAACCCCTGGGACCCTCAGGTTCTGAGTATTTGCGATAGCAAGTCCAGGCCTGTGAGGTGTCACTGCCTTTCTACCCTGACTCCCTTCAAGGAGAAAACTAGGCTTCCACAAAATCTCAGACCCAAGGCTTTTCTTCATAACATCTAACCCATGTTGTGAATACTTATGTTTAGCAGTTTAGTTCATTTGAAAGTAAAGGGCGTACATTTACACGTGTTTACACGTGTGTTCCAAGAGGAGTGGGCCATTTTAACTAAGTTATCCATATTACAGTTGAAATACTCCCCATTTTAGAACCTATTTTCAAGCTTAAAATAATAACTTATTTTAATCGGCAGTGTTTTTTCTTCGACTCGGTACTCTCAGAGCTGGGCTTTATGTGGTAAGGCTGGCAAGCGAGATTTCCATCTCACTTTGACTCCATTAAAATAACCTTCTATAAACAGATTTCAATTACAACCAGTTTTAAGGATTTTAAAATGTAATCCAACAGTGCTGCTTAACTAAATGAATCCCAGGAAGTGATCTCCAGTGAATTAAGAGCCGTGTGCGGACGACTCACTGTGGGCCTGAGTTAATGACTGAAGAAGATCAAATTAATTACAAGCGTCTCCAAGGAGTTTCCAGGAAGAATCCTTCCCTTATCAGTTAAACTCTGTTTAAAGCTTCATGTTCAAAGTCTGTATGTCCTCTAATTGTTAAAATATCAAGTAATAATGGGGGCGAGAAAGGCCGGTCTGCCGTCTCCTTCCAAGTGTGGGTTTTCAGATGTATCAAAGCATGTCACCCCACTGGGAAGGAAGAATCCTGGCGAAGACACTCTGATTCTCCAGGCCTTTTCATGGATGGGTATCCAGCTGGGTTTGTGTTTGACCCATCAGCTGAGTTCCCTTGGCAAAGATCCAGGGAAGACTTTAATGAAGTTTTTATAGTTAAAATGTGTCCGAAAGCTAACTTTAATTGGAGGCAGAGGATAGCCTTGTGAGCAGGGTCAGAGAAAAGCCTGCGCTGACCAGGAGGAAGCGTTCAAGGTCATCAGGCATTATTTTGCACAGACCACAAGGGTGTAGTAGGTCATCAGCCAGGAGCTCTTGGGTGAGCTGATTGCCCCAGGAAGCCACAGAAGGTCAGCCCTCAGGCCCTGCTCGTCCACACTGTTTCCGGCCTTCAGGAAGTGTCCTCAACCCAGCTCTGGGTTTGCGCCCTTGCATTTTCCTGTGCAGTGATTTTGGAATGAAGAGTCCATCTTCTGAATACAAGCTGCCTTGTATTTTATTATTATCCTGACCAAAGGTTATTGTGGTGGGTGCCAGAGCTGGAGTGCTTGTTTGAACAGCATAACCAGAGAGCAACATGGCAGAAATATAGAAAACTAAAACAGAGGCAGGTTGAAAATGAGAGGTAAATAGCAGTGTTGGAGGAGGATGGGGGATGACGATGAGAACACACGTGTGAAAATTATATTGTACCTGGAAGCAACCGAGACCTCCTTCAGTAGGTCAGTGGGTAAATAAACTGTGATACATCAGACGACGGAATATTATTCAGCACTGAAAAGAAATGGGTATCAAATCATGAAAAGACATAAAGGGAACTTAAATGCACATTACTAAGTGAAAGAAGCCAACCTGAAAGGCTACACACTGTGTGATTCTAACTAATGGCATTCTTGAAAAGGCTAAAGTATGAAAACAGTAAAAAGATTGGTAGTTCTCAGGGGCTGGGGGGAAGGGAGGCATGAATAAGTGGAGCACAGAGGATGTTTAGGGCAGTGAGAATACTCTGTACAATACTATAATGGTTGATATATGTTACTAGAAATTTGTCCAAACCCATAGGAGGTACACCATCAAGAGTGAACCCTAACATAAACTATGAGGTTTGGGTGATGATGAAGCGTCCATGTAGGTTCATCAGTTGTAACAAGTGTACCCCTCTGGTGGGGATGTTGGTAATGGGGGTGGCTACACATGCCTGGGGTATATGGGAGCAGGGGTGTATGGGAAATTCCTGTACCTGCTGCTGTGAACTTAAAACTGCTCTGAAAAATCAAGTCTAGTTTAAAAATTGTATTGTAGAAAAAAACAAAGGGAGGTGGCCTCCTGGATTCCCCGTTCTTCAGATGTAAGCGTGATTTTCTGTAGTTTTCATGTCATTCGAGGCACCCCTTATTTTCATTTGTTCATGAATTAATTCATTTATGTCTTTGATACATGTTTACTGAGTGCCTCTTCCAAACAAGGCATGAGCCCAGCCCTGGGGAGACAGCAAGGAGCCCCACATCTGTTGCCTGTCACCCTGTATCCTGCGAAGGTCCAATCTGTGACCAACCTGACACAGGGAGAATCCCAGTGACTTTGCATGATTTGGAAAAGGCATGCTTCTGTAATTTGCATGATTTAGAAAAGACATGCTTCTGTAATTTGCATGATTTAGAAAAGACATGCTTCTGTAACGTAATATCCCTAACTAGTACTGCCTTTGACTTTTCATAAAATTTTTCAAGTTTCATTGAGCTATACAATGAACCATCAATAGCCAGGCTGCTGACACTAATTCCTCTTGTTGGTTTTTTTTTCAATATTTAATTTATTCATATGATGCGGTTTACCCTGCCCAAGCCCTTTGTCCATCTGTCAGGTCTTTAAATAAGGTCACTAAAACACAGTTTCCTTGAACAGAAGTTTTTAGTGAGGTTGATCCTTCAGGGACATCCTACAGCAATGCTGGGCTTCTCTTTAAAATATACGAATTCCAGAGAAACATTAGCTCTTGGTGACTTTCTCCATTTCAGCCTCTGAGCTAATATGCCCCGTTTTTATGTGTTGTCTGCATAGGGGGATGTGGCAACAGACTGTGAAAGTCACGGAGTCACGTGCCAGACGGACTGTGATTCTGTGACCCCTGTAAAGTCCATCAAGGATAATGGAAAGTAGATAACATAAAATCACAGGCTCGTTCTGCACCCGCCCGGGCTGGAATTTCAGTGCCGAGACACTAATTGGTGCCCGTTTAGCTCTGCCTGATGGTATCTTTATGAGTGTTCGTACTTGCGGGAGGATCACAGAAGGGAAGTCCATAAAATGCTGAGGCAAAAGGTACATGATGACTTTTAGTGGATGTTTTTAAGCAAAGAGATAGAACTGTTGTTAAGTTGCGCAAGCAGAAGCATCTACAGGGCACTCCAAACGGCTGTGTTTAAAAACAGCTCCTTTGTCGCCTCATATTCCATAGAATAATAGATGAGAGACAGAGAAGCTGATGTCCTACAGCACAGGGGCCGGCCTTGCCCAGTGAAGAGTCCCCCTGGCCCAGCACGACACTCACCTCTCCTTCCAGACATTCACGTTCATGAGAAACCGTTTTATCATGATCCGAGCTGATAAACTTAAATCCATTTGACATCTAAATCCAAATACGTTTTGGTACAGAGTTAATACACATTGAATTTTCCAGGAACGCATCCACTTGATGTTGACATCAGTGGAGGACTGAACTTGTTTTGCTCAGAGTTGCCACCATACTCACCAAGAGTCTCAGACATTGCTGGTGGTATTTACATCACCCATCTCACGCTCCTGGATCGTTCTGTTCACAGTGTAATCTTCATGGGATTTTCCCTAGAGGCACAAAAATCAGACCACTTCCCTTTGTCTTTAGTATAGTTTTTTTCCTTATAAATCAGCTTCCTTTTCTTTCTCCTTTATAGTTGAGAGAGTATATTGATTTTTTTTAAAGAAATGTTGTGCAAAGGTATGTTATAGTGCTTCATTTCAGGCTACTAAAGGGATGTTATAAAATATTTGTTATGAAGAAGTGGTTGTGGGTCTGATGCAATGGCCTAGTGCAAGGGAAGGAAGGACTAAAGCTCATGGTGTGCAACTTTCACGGTGAGCCATGTGTGGTCCTGGCCACCCCAGGGCACCTGGGTTATGTCGTTTCCATGTGATGTTGACTTTTCCTGGAAGACTCCTCCCAGTATGGGAATGCATGTGCTTCAGGGATCCAGAGAGAGGCCTTGACCTTCCCGAGGTTCCTCCCTGGATACTTCCAGCACCAAGACACAACCGTCCTGTGGCCCAGCCTGGCCAAGACAAGCTGGCCATCCAGGGGCAAGCTGTCCCCTCTGATTCATCATGCATCCTCTCCCCCTTGACATGGTTCTCCTTTCTTCATCAGCTCCTTTTAACTCAGGTCACAGGATCTATCTCATCCTCTAGAGAATGAGGCAGGACTTGGTTACCTGGCACACCTTCTCCTTGGGGAGCCCCCTGAGCCTGTTGGAGAACAGCTGGCTCAAGCTTTCTGTCCAGTTCTCGGTGCAGACTTGCAGCTTGTGATACTCTCTTTCATGTATTGTTTACATGGAAAAATGAGGCAAGGGAGGGTGAGAGTCATATAGTCATGGGCCATATTGATGATATTTTTGTGGCCATTGTAAAGTCCATCAAAGATAAAGGAAAGCAGATAAAATGACATCATACCACCCCATTCCAGGTTCACCAAAGCTGCACTCTCAATGTCAGGACAAAGTCAAGGTGAACTCTCTACATATTTTTAAAGACAGGAAGTAGGCTTATCACTATTGTAGTTGAAACAGTAATCATTAAGAGAGGAACCACAACAGAGTAGGGGAGAGCACTTGGGATATTCCATGGCAGCCCCTGCTCATTTCTTCCTGTCTTTCCCTTCGGCGGGGGTAGGGGGGGAGAAAGCAGCGTTACAGTGAAGAAAATGAGTAGCCCTGGCTTTACATTCCAGTGAGGGGACCTTGGGCAAGTCATTTCCCCAAGTTTTGGTGTCCTTATATGTGACACATGATTAGCACCTGCCTTTAAGGGTCATTCAGAGGATGATGAGAGAGTATAGATACCTACAACATCTTGCCAAGGTCCCATAGGGAGCATGTGGTAGAGACGGGACTTGAACCCAGGCAGTCTGACTTTAGAGATTCTACTTTTATCACATATGCTGTGTTGCCTCTAGGAAAGGTGTGTAGTAAGTGGTAGCCATTATTATTGGTACTGTTCTTTTCCTTCTCTTTCCTTCTCCTGTGGGTGGAGGGAAGCAAAGTGCCATAAGCCTTTGCAGGTAATGAATGAGGTGTCAGTGGGGCTTTTTTTTTTTTTTTTTTTTGTGGTACGCGGGCCTCTCACTGTTGTGGCCTCTCCCGTTGCGGAGCACAGGCTCCGGACGCGCAGGCTCAGCGTCCATGGCTCACGGGCCCAGCCGCTCCGCGGCATGTGGGATCTTCCCGGACCGGGGCACGAACCCGCATCCCCTGCATCGGCAGGCGGACTCTCAACCACTGCGCCACCAGGGAAGCCCCAGTGGGGCTTTGGCTTCCACAGTCCACGCTGCCCAGATCTGAATCTTGTCATGGTAACAAACTAGGCTACGATGCTACATTCATCCATGCCAGTCACTGGGAGGCTTGGCGGGTCACAGTGCTACTCAAACTTTATTTTCCTATCAGTTATCTTACATCCTCTAAAATGTGGAAAAATAGAAAGACTTCTAGATCAGAGAGTTGACACACCAGTATTTTGTTCCCAGTTAGTCACTCAACTTCATTCAGGTCAGCTAGTTACCTTTTCTAAGACTTGCTTTCTTCACCTGTAAAATGAGGCTGTTTTTGTTTTGTTTTGTTTTGTTTTGTTTTTTTGCGGTATGCGGGCCTCTCACTGTTGTGGCTTCTCCCGTTGCGGAGCACAGGCTCCGGACTCGCAGGCCCAGCGGTCATGGCTCACGGGCCCAGCCGCTCCGCGGCATGTGGGAACTTCCCGGACCAGGGCACGAACCCGTGTCCGCTGCATCGGCAGGCGGACTCTCAACCAGTGCGCCACCAGGGAAGCCCAACAAGGCTGTTTTATTTCAGTGGTCTCCGAGACCCCTTCCCTCTTGAGGATTGAAGGATACTCTTTCAGAGTCCTGGGTCAAGCCTAGACCACCCCTGCTTTTGTACACCCATGAGCTAAGAATGGTTTTAATTTTCTTTCTTTTTTTTTTTTTTTTTGCGGTACACGGGCCTCTCACTGTTGTGGCCTCTCCCGTTGCGGAGCACAGGCTCTGGACGCACAGGCTCAGCGGCCATGGCTCATGGGCCCAGCCGCTCCACGGCATGTGGGATCTTCCCGGACCGGGGCACGAACCCGTGTCCCCTGCATCGGCAGGGGGACTCTCAACCACTGCACCACCAGGGAAGCCCTTTAACATTTTTTAATGGTTGAAAAAAATCAAAAGATGAGTCATCTTTCATGGCACATGAAAATGACATGAAATTCAACTTTGCGTCCATAAATCGTTTTATTGGAAGCCAGCCTTGCTCATTCGTTTGCACATTAGATCTGGCTGGTTTTGTACCCAATGACACAGTGGAGGGATTGCAACAGAGGCCATAGAGCCACAAAGTCTAAAACCTTTACTACCTGGCACTTTACTGAAAAAGTTTGCCGACCCTGGATCTCAATGAACAACAGGAGGAAATGTTTCCAGGTTTGTCTTTGTTCTGCTTTTTTAGACAAAGGAAATCCAGGTCATGTCCTGTGTTCATTCAGTGAAACAAATAACCCTGATGACCAGGGAGCAGTTCCCACAGCCAAGAAATTACAGAAAGCCCTGTGCTGGCAGCGTGCCCTCAGAAGTGGCCGTGGTGGCTGCATGAGCGGTGGGGAGCGGCAGATTATCTCAGCAGCAGGAGCCTGTCAAAATGCCCCTCTCGTGGCTGAAGAAGCCTGCTTGATGTGCCACAACTTTCCATCAGTAACACACCTAAACGCTCATTTTCAAACATCATCTCCATCAGGAGGGATAATTTGCTATAATGCAGGTGTAAGAAATCCAGGAGTAGTTCAGCCAGTCATACGGTTTATTTTACTATTTAAAAAAATAAAATAAAAAACACTAAAAATCCTGGAAATGGAAATGTTTTCATTAAAACCAGTTTGCTGTGGAAGAAAAAAAAAATCCGAGAGATTTGATTATTTCTGATCAGGTAGGAGGCTGGGATGTTTTGGTCCATAAGGATATGAAGAGGATGAGGAACTGGTATTTGTGAGTGTGTGTGTGTGTGTGTGTGTGTGTGTGTGTGTGTGATTATTAGACCAGATTCAAAAAAAGCTAGTGCTTCTGAAAAACATGTAGGTGGTAGACGTGGAGATAAATTTAAATATTATGATGACTACACAGATAATTTGGGGGAGGTCCAAAGATAACCCAGAGTTACAGGGAAGAAATTATTCCACGGTTTTATTTAATTGAAATATAGTTGATTTACACTGTTGTGTTAGTTTCAGATGTACAGCACAGTGATTCAGTTATACATATATATAAAAATCTATTCTTTTTCAGATTCTTTTCCATTATAGGTTATTACAAGATATTGAATATATTTCCCTGTGCTATACAGTAGGCCCTTGCTGGTTATCTATTTTATATAAAGTAGTTGCACAGATAAAGATGAGTCATAAATTCCAAATAGAAATTTATTAAGAACTAGTCAACTCATCATCCTCTCAGAGAGGTACAGAGTCCAGGCTGGCTCCTACTTTACTTCCATCACAGCCAGCTGCTGGAGTCTTCCCAGCCAGCCTCGTTCAGGGCCAGGGGACCCTCTCTTGTGCTCCCATATCACATGGAACACACTCTGTCCAGCACTTGTCAGATTGAATTGAATATCTCTGTTGATATGTCTTCCCTCCCTACCAATCTGGAAGCCCCTGGAAACCAGGGTTTTATCCTTCAGTCAATCCAAGGACTGCCCACCAGGCCAGAGTCATAGTAGGGACCCAATAAATAAAATGTTTGCTGAACAAAGCCAAGTACCGAGGGGGTAGTGGGGGAGGAGTGACTTTTTGTTGAGTTTGGATCTCTCTGAAAATAAATAAAGTATTACAGCACCAAACATTCTTTAAACCTAAATTTCAAGACTGAATCCCTCAAACATTGGTTCTGTGCACCTCAACAAAAAGTTAGTCAATTTGCTTTGTTTTACTTTTGGATTTATAATTTTTTGTTTTTAGAAAGATCTATTTTTAAGAAGAAAGGACAAGGCTTACCTAAAGTGATTTATTTACTGGCAAAATATTTCTCCTTCACCAAATTCTTCCTTTCTAAAACAAGTAGGAGAGGAATTAGTGAGCACATAGATTACAGTACTGAACAAGCAGTTAATGCGACATTCGTCAAAGAACAAGCAGTGAGAAAGTTAGAGCCACTGACTTCTGGAATTCCTTGACAATGAGGATGAAAGACGACTTACAGCAAATTATAAACATTTTAGGGAATGAAAGAATGGGAGATGCAACATGGGTGGACCTAGAGATTATCACAGTAAGTGAAGTAAGTCAGATGGAGAAAGACAAATATCATACAATATCACTTATATGTGGAATCTAATTTTTTTTAAAAGATACAAATGAACTTATTTACAAAACAGAAACAGACTTACAGATATTGAAAACAGACTTATGGGTACCAAAGGGGAAACATGGGGTGGGGGAGGGATGAATCAGGAGCTTGGCATGAACACACACACACTGCTATATATAAGATAGATAACCAACAAGGACCTACTGTATAGCACAGGGAACTCTACTCAACCTTCTGGAATAACCTATATGAGAAAAGAACCTAAAAAAGAATGAATATATGTATATGTATAACTGAAGCACTTTGCTGTACCCCTGAAACTAACACTACATTGTAAATCAACTATACTCTAGTAAAATTAAAATATTAAAAAAAGAATGGGAGATGATGGAGAAAAGTATAAGAATATGGTAGTTTGTAGGATATTAACCAAGAAGGCTTAACAGTTCCTCTACTATGCCTGACTAACCCAGGCAAGTCAGAGATAATAAGAAGAGGACAAAAAGGAGTCTTAAATCTTCCTTAAAGAAGAATTCGAAATAACTTATACAGATATGCCCCACCCTCCAGAAGGTGGAGCTTAATTCTGCCTTTTTGCCCACCCCGCCCTCCAGTATGGGCTGGACTATGTGACTGGCTGCCATGGAACAGAGTATGAAAAGGGAAAAATAGAACTTTATGGTGAACAAACCCGGCAAACCCTATCTTAACCAAGTGATGAAGGCTAGCATCCCCAGTAATGCCTTGTAGATGTCATGAACCTCCAGATAGGATGTGATGACAAGGGCACTTCACCTCTGTGGAGTTCTCTCCCCAAACCCATAACTGTTGAATCAAGATAAAAACAGCAGGCAAATCCAAATTGGGGGACAGTCTACGGGATACCTAGCCTGTACTCCTCAGAACTTTACAATCATGAAAAACATGGAAAGAATGAGAGACCATCACAGACTAGAGGAGTCTGGGGAGACATGACAACTGAATGTAACATGGTACCCTGGATTGGATCCTGAAACAGGAAGCCGACATCAGTGGAAAACAGTGAAAGCCAAAAAAGTCTAGAGTTTACTAAAAAAGGAAAAAAAAGAAAAAGGAATGTCAGAATAAGCACTAACTGGTTCTCTTCTTCCTTCATCCCAGTGGATTACAACTTGTCAATGACTTTCTCAATATAACACTTCTGCTTCAGAAAAGTTAAAGGAAATTCCAGTTTTTAAAGGTCTAAGGATCTAATGCGAAACATGGTGACTACAGTTGATAACACTCTATTGTATAATTGAAGTTTGCTAAGAATGTAGAACTTAAAGGATCTCACCAAAAAAAAGAAAAGGCGATGGATGTGTTAATTAACTAGATGGGAGGAATTCTCTCACAATGTATACAAAAAAAGAGGTCTATGTTGGCAACAAAACTGTAGCGATAAACAATGAAAAAGTATAAATGAGTTAAAGATGATATAGTTAAATCACTTTTTGGAAATTCATTTATAAGATGTAAAGAGTAAAGAAAAAATAATGAAGAAAAATATGAATAATAACCATATGGATATGACAGCTTTGCATGCCTACTCCCAACACATTTAATTTGCTTAACATAAATAACAGCAGTATTCAGGAATTCGGCAAACCCCTCACTTCACCTTCAAAATATTTATTGTTGCCCACCGGCATTTCCTTTGTATAAAATTCTCTTTCAAAACATAGCTAGCAGCATGGTGCTTCTGGAGAAACCGTATTTCAGTTGGAAAAACAATAACTGAGATTTAAGAAACAGTACAATTTCAAGTAAACAAAGGTAGATAGGAAGGTCTTTGTTTTCCAGTCCCCTAACTATCAGATCAACACAATCAGAAAAACACATAGGATTAGGTCTTCAGGCACCAGTGCCCTGATTTCAGCCCTGGAGAAGTATAGAGTCTAGGATCTCAGAACTTTGTTATCATCAGTTGAGCCAGACAGACTCAGCAAAAAGGAAAAGATTGATGCGCTGGTTGGATTTCCCTTCATAAAGTTTTGAGGGTGGGGAGGAGAGGAGGGAACCAATATAGTTGGGGGGAAAATCTCCATAGGGAAGCTGTTGACATCAAGCTGCCTTATAAGGCAGGACAGGAGGACCATGGGTAAGGAACAGTTCCTCTAGGTCATGTGCAAGAGGAACTCTTGGAGAAGGGTGCTTCAGAAAAGCACGTGAGGTAGGAACCTCTGGACACTTCAGCATTACAGTGTGGTCAGACACTGCAGGTCAGCTCCATAAATGTAGGTCCAGGAAGCACAAGCCAATGACATTGAGCTTGCCTATGGCCGCCTTCTGTGTGGTATTGGGGGGTGAGAGAAGCTTGCACACCCCATTTTGCTCATTCTCCGCAGAGGTCAAACAGGGTCCGCATGGCCCAGGTTGCAATATTCTTCAGTTCCATCTTTCATGGAGAGAAGTTAGTGGAGAACGGCTGAGCCCACATTCTCTGATGAGAATGTTGACAACTTTCCATATATAGGGCGATGCAGTAAACAAAGGCTGTTCAGGGGATTCCGATATTGGTTGCCAGATTTCCGTAAGTGTCACTAGGTTGCAGGTGGCTCAACCTGGGCACCCACTTTGCACTTGTCCCACTCTGTTCCGGGTGGCAGAATCCCCATGACTGCTTGAGGGCCCTTCTTTCTCATCACTGATCATCCTTTGATTGTTCCCTGACTCAGGAAAACTTCTTCACTGTAGGGCACCATGTCTATGCCCTTTCTTCACACCAGTATCCAGGGGTGGCTCTACAGGCACAAACAGTGTGCTAAGTGCCTGTCACCAAGTCAAGCATGTGACTCAGCTGAGAAGCATTTTTGTGCATGTCTTCCTATGTGTTACCTTTCTTAGTCAAGGGATCACCACCCAGGTTCCTTCGTGCTAGAAGACTGGGTCTCAAACCTCCCTCTTCCTCATTACCAACCACTTCCAGCTCATGAACCTCCACATTCTAGATCCTGTCTCTGAATTCACTTCCTGTTCCCAAACCCCGTGCTCATAGCCTGAATCCTGAACCTCATTGCTTCTCATTGGGATTAGGGACCACCCGGCCTCCCAGCTCCTTCCCACTGACTCTAGTCTCTCCAGACTGCCTGGCATGACATGCATAGCCACTCAGAATTGGACTCCAGCCCCCTTTTCCAATCTTATCTCATGTCCCTTCATACCACACGTCCTATATTCTAATCATCCAGCACTTCTCTTCATCCCCAGCCTCCTCTTTCTTCACATCACCTAGAATACACTCCCAGACCCACCAAACAAATTCTGCTCCTGTTACAAGCCCAGCTCAGATGCCACGAGCCAACCCTCCCAGGCACGCCAAGTGGCTTCTGCCGGAAGTTCCCTTGACACTCATATGACTTTTGTTCCAGTCCTTACCTTTCTGAGCTTCAGTTTCCACATCTTTAAAATAAGAGAGAAAAACATAACATCTGTCCCATAGTTGTATGTCCCATACCATAAATGGTTGTAGGAATGAAAGAAATAACGTATTGGTTTCCTAGGGCTGCCATAACAAAGTACCACAAACCAGGCAGGCAGGTTGATATTGCAGTCCATATATATATATATATATATATATATATATATATATATATATACACACACATATATATATATACATATATATATATATACATATGTATATATATATATATATATATGTGATTATTTTAAGTTATTGATCTCTTAATTTCAAATGCATCTCAAATATCCTGCCTTTGTACTCTCCTGTCATGATTACTGGTTTTGGTATCATATTTGTGTGTGGATATTTCCTACCTTTACTGTATGTTTGCCTTTACCGGTCAGCTTTTCCCATTTCATAATTTTCTTGTTTCTAGTTGTGGCCTTTTCTTTTCCACCTAGAGAAGTTCCTTTAGCATTTGTTGTAAATCTGGTTTGGTGGTGCTGAAGTCTTTTACTTTTTGCTTTTCTGTGAAGCTTTTGATTTCTCCGTCAAAGCTGAACAAGAGTCTTGCTGGGTAGAGTGTTCTTGGTTGTAGGTTTTTCCCTTTCATCACTGTAAATATATGGTGCCACTCCCTTCTGGCCTGCAGAACAAACCGGGTAGCTTGAAACAACAGAAATTCATTGCCTTACAGTTGTAGAGTCTAGAAGTCCAAAATCAAGCTGTTGGGAGGGTGAGTTTTCATTGCCTTTTCCTTATTTGCCTCTTCCTAGCTTTTGGTGGTTTGCTAGCAATCTTTGGCATCCTTTCCTTATAGATGCACCACCCAAATGCTCCATCTTCACATGGCCATCTTCCCTCTATGTGCGTCCATGTCTGTGTCCAAATGTCCCCTTTTATTAGGATACCAGTCATATGGGATTAGGGTCCCCTCATGACCTCATTTTAACTTGACTTCTGTAAAGACATTATTTCCAAGTAAGGTCACATTCTGAGGTACTGATGGTTAGGATTTCAATGTATCTTTTGAGAGGAACTTAATTCAACCCATGAGAAATAATAGATACAAAATATGGGTATGTGCTAAAAGCCTGTGCTTTCCCACAGTGTGTTCAGACGGCTCCTTCCCTCCACTCTAAGGGAAAATCCCCGGATCCAGAACAGGCAACTAAATGTGCGTCTTTAATTTAAAAAAAAAAGACAACTGGTGATGCTTCCATTCCCTCCCTGGCCACCAAGTGTTTGTTCACAGCAGACCTTTAGGAACCCTAGAATCTGAAACTATGCCACTAAGTTACGATACCAGCCCCAAGATGAAGATTCATATGGACCGTATCTCTGGAACTTTCCTTTCAATTGCTCCTGAAAATTGCTGAAGAGGCAATTACAGCCACGTGTTGGTAATGGAAATAATTACGACTACTTTCTGAAATTATATATTTGTTATATTTCTCATAGGTAATTTAAGGGGGCAGTGAAGTGGGATAGGTGGGTTCTTTCACTGAAATCTCACTCTAGATAACTGAACAACATAATGGAGGAAGAAAACTACGTAAGTGAGCATAAGATAATGCAACCAAGAGAAAGTGAGTTAACATGCTGTTTGCTTTGGGATTTCACTAGAATCTCACATCTGAAGCACTGGGAAAGATCTGAATTAAGACATCTTCTGCCTACTAAATGATCATCAAATACCATCTTAGGTCCCTAAAATGCAGTGATCCTCACTAGCTGGCAGACACCAGTGATGTCCCAGAGAGGCACGATCTAGCTAGAATCCAGAGCACCCTGACGCAAAATCTCTTAGGGTTGCACTAAGGGACACTTTGCAGGATAAACACATCTTCCAAAAGTGTTAGTATTTACCGATAGAAAATACCATGGAAATAAACAGAGGAGGCAAGACATATGAAAGCAGATTCACTTACAAATCATGGCTTTTTCATTTTTAGTTTCGTGTGATAACATACATAACATAAAATTTACCATTTTAACCATTTTTAAGTGTATAATTCAGTGACACTAAGTACATTCGTACTTAGTTTCGTGTGGTAACATACATAACATAAAATTTACCATTTTAACCATTTTTAAGTGTATAATTCAGTGGCACTAACTACATTCACACTGGTATGCAACCATCACCACCATCCATCTCCAGAACTTTATCATGTTTCCCAGACGGAAACTCTGTACCCATTAATCACTAACTTCCCATCTCCCACTCCCCCCAGCCCTTGGCAACCATCATTCTACTTTCTGTCTCTATGAGTTTGGCCTCTATGAATCTGATTACTCTGGGTATCTCATATAAATACAGAGTTTGTCCTTTTATGTCTGGCTTATTTCACTGAGCATAATGATGTCTCCAAGGTCCATCTATGTTATAACATGTGTCAGAATTTCCTTCCTTTTTAAGGCTGAATAATATTCCATTATATGTATATATTACATTTTGTTTATCCATTTATGCATCAGTGGACACTTGAGTTGTTTTCAACTTTGGGCTCTTGTGCCAATCATGACCTTTTAAAATGTGGTACAGTTGATTTATAATATTGTGTTAGTTTCTGGTGTACAGCAAAGTGATTCAGTTTTATATAAATTCTTTTTCCATTATGATTTATTACAGGATATTGAGTATAGTTCCCTGTGCTATACACTAGGACCTTGTTGTTTGTATATTTTATATATAGTAGTTTGTATCTGCTAATCCCAAGCTCCTAATTTATTCCCTCCCTCACCCTCTTTCCCCTTTGGTAACCACAAGCCTGTTCTCTATGTCTGTGGGTCTGTTTCAGTTTCATAAATAAGTTCATTTATATCATATTTTAGATTCCTCATATAAGTGATATCATATGGTATTTGTCTTTCTCTTACTTCACTTAGTATGATAATCTCTAGGTCTACCCATGTTGCTATAAATGGCATTACCTCATTCTTTTCTATGGCTGAGTAATATTCCATTGTATATATGTACCACATCTTCTTTATCCATTCACCTGTCCATAGACATTTAAGTTGCTTCCATGTCTTGGCTATTGTAAACAATGCTGCTATGAACATAGAGGTGCGTGTGTGTTTTTGAAATATAGTTTTGTCTGGATATATGCCCAGGAATGGGATTGCTGGATCATATGGTAGTTCTATTTTTAGTTTTTTAAGGAAACTCCATACTGTTTTCCACAGTGGCTGCAACAGTTTACATTCCCACCAACAGTGTAGGCGGGTTCCCTTTTCTGCACACCCTCTCCAGCACTTGTTATTTGTAGACTTTTTGATGATGGCCGTTCTGACCGGTGGGAGGTGATACCTCAGTGTAGTTTTGCCAGTCATGACTTTTTAAGCTTACTTTTACTCATTCCCAAAACCCACGGATTTTGTCCACTGAACATGGCAGAAGAACACTGTTTCTGAATAGCTCAGCTAAAAAGACAGTTAACTCATTTTCCTCCCTAAATCCTGAAAAGTTTACTACCTAATCCCTCTCAAAAGGTGAGGCAGGTGTTATTATTGCAACTGTTGCAGATGAGGATACAAAAATGTAGATGTTTAAGTGACTTGCCCGCACACATCTAGCAACTGATGGAACCAGGATGCAGATTCGTCTGTGTACCTCCAAGTCTGAGCCTTTTCCCTACACCACCATCCAAGCCCTACCCATGTTATCAAGATCGTACAGTCTCAAGAAGCCAGGCGACTTCTTTGTAAAAGAGACTTGGTAGTGAGATCAGTTTTCCCTACGTGCACATGATTAAGATAGATCTTTAATTTGGGTGTTGGAGATCTCTTCGCTTCCATGCAGGGCTGGTACAACTCTGTATATATAAATGCATATTTAACCCAAAGTCTTCACAATGGGGAGCAAACTACCCGGGAAGGGATACAATCAAGCCTTGTGAGCTCTGGGCTTTCTGTGGGCTTTACAGCTGTGGAGGTAGCTCTTCACAAGAAAAAGAGATCTGGTGGAGTTTTAAAAGGCTGCCACACTTACCCATATTTTCTCCAATGAATGTACTATAGGGAACTTCTCCTGACAGGTTATTATAACTACTTTAACGTACATATGACCAGCTGTCTGGAAAACAGTTCAAATTATAAATTGTTCATAAATATACTGACATACTTGGCGACAGCACATGGTGGCGTTGAGCATTTAATTTGATCTTTGTTCTTTAAAATAGTGATATTACCTTCTGAGTGAGAGTAAGATACTATATCCTTTGCAGAAATACACATCTCTTTTTTGTGTGCTAGCTTTCAAATACTTTCCTGTTTGTGAAGAGCTCAACATTAAAATCATAACAGGTTTGGGTTTCTCCATGCCACTCAAGGAATAAGAAATGGATTTTTTTCCCCCTTAAGTTAAATTCAGTCAGGGTTGGTGAGAATATGATATTAGTCATTTTAGGGGCTCTCACCTCCTCCTCTGACCATATAAGATCCCTGGGGATGTGTAACCCTCAATACCTGGGTGACCTGGGTCCTTAGTTGGGGATGTTCTCAGAAGCTGTTGCTTCTTGGCTAGGCTTGTGGGACCCATTCCAAATGAAGGCTGAAGGCTTCAATTCCTCTCTGCCAAGTTCACCCATGGGCACCTCCACATAGCTCTTGAGCCCACAGTCCTTGGTGGGGGGCCCTCTCAGGGGATAACCTCCCATCTTACAGACAAGGAAACCCCACTGTTTTAGTGGCTTGCCTTCATCATACAGAACATGGCAAAACCTGGATTTCTCTCCCAGATGCTGAATCAACAATTCTTTTGACTTCGTCACAGCTATACTTGTCGGATTTTTCCTCCCTCAAGGTTTGTAACTGATCTTCGACCTCCTGTGATGTACCCTGTCACTTCAGATATCCTGTATCCCTCTGAAATCTGATGCTGTGGTTCGTTATGTGTATGATGCATAGACTGACAATGAGACAGTATATTTTTCCAGACTATCCCAGAAACCTACATGTACAGCCACCATGTCCATCATACTTGTGTATTAGTCACCCATGGTTCTTTGACAAACTACAAACTATCAAAAAGGCCTTTCGAATACGAGATTTGTTCCATAGCCAGTAGCAAAGGTTCAGGAATTCTTGCTTGGGAATATAGGCAGAGTTACCGACTTATTTCAAAAAATGATATTTGGGCAGGACCCAATTGCTATGCAGTGTTTCAAAAATTTGGATGTCAAGTGTATGGATCCTAACATTTTGCAAAACTAAAACACTCCCCTGTTAAGGAACTAAAGCCTTTTTTTAAAAAATCATGTGAGTTAGATTTTGAAAAATATATCTATTTTAATCGGCCATAGAGGAAGAAAATCTGAAATTATATAAAATGCGTTAATAGGACTGGCCCTTGTCTCCAACGTGAGATGCAGACATTTCTCAGGGCAATCCCAGGAATTCCATGTTTTCCCCTCTGTACCGCGCCTACTACCCTTCCCCCATCCAGAGCCCTCGTAACCATACAAGGAGCTAAACCTGGTTTCAGGAAGGCACGTGCTCTCAGCATTTATTCCCTGAGGGCAAGGAAGCCTGTGGCTCCATATTCCCAGCACATGGCACGTGTTGATTCTCATAAACATTGATTGACGGAGTGAATTAGTGAATGAATGAGTAAATAGGAGTCAATGAGTTTCTACTCCCACCAGCATTTGAACTTGAAGCTTCATCTCTACTTGTTGACTGTACAGCTCTTCTCCTGTCTAAGGAATTTGAACGCCCAGGGAATCCTTGAGAGAATTACCTTGGAATTGAGGAGTGAGGGTAAGGACCTCTGAAATCATGGTTTATACGGGCACACATCTATCCTACTTACCTACAAGATGGGTCTCTGTGCCGCTTTACACCAGTTCAAAGACTCTAGAGCTGTTACCCAGGCCGACGATTACCAAAGTCTTTCTGTAAGAGTGTGGCTGGGGAACGTATGGGTTATAAGTAGAAAACATCCTGATTCAACAGTGAATGTAAAGTAATTTAATTATTTACAGTCTTTCTATTACATCATTTCCTAATGTGATGGTTTTAGTACCATATAATGGATTAATCTTACTATCAAATTACAACACAAGATCAAGAAGACCACCCAAAACACAGATGGTGTTATAACACCAACCACATGTTGTGTAAAATGGCATGTCTTTCCAGGCATGTTCAAGTTTTTCTTCAAGACAGTCTTCTGGCCTCTCTTTGAACACTCCTGGTGATGGGACTTTAGTACTTTGGACAGGTCAGATTGTTAGCAAGTTCTCCTTTATTTTCCTCTGATGTTGGCTTCCCTACAACTTTCACTCATCGGCCCTAACTCATTTGTTGACATCAGCATTTCCCAGAGTGTGTCCTGAGGATATTAATCACTTCCATGGTATGTTAAGAAGTAGCATTTTTTAAAGGGAGAAAAGGGTGTTATGGTCAAATAAGAAGGAAAATCCTAACTTCAAAGATATCAGAAGAGCCTGCTTGCTTGGGGACTTCTCAGAGCCTTGAGAAGACTAATGGATGCTGTGAATCTCTCTGAGCAGTGGGTCCAAGGCAGTCCCGTGATCCCAGCATCACTTTTTTCTGCAGAGCCTTTCTCAAGATTCATAGCCCAGCAAGCAATATTTGCAAATAGTTATCCAAATAAACATAACATAAATCTACGTTTCCGTCCACCTACAGCTCTCCAAATATCTGAAGAAAAGGACAACAAGCCATAAATCCAGGCTAAATATCCTAGTTCCCAAGTCCCAAGACTTTATTTTGATCCCAAATTTCACTTTCCTCCAGCTTGAAAAGAGTGACCCGGATCATGCCCTAAACTAGAGATACACTACCTAAATATAATCCCTTTACTCAGGGGAACATCTTATAATATGTTAAGATAGCACTCACGCTTCTCTTTTCTGCCCATTATTTCTCCCCATAATCCCCTCCATCTTGGCACCTCCCTCTGGCTGCCTCTGGTTGACAGGTCCCCTCATCCTAGCATCACCCTACACAGTCTATTATTCCCCAGGCCATCCAACCCCAGCACTGGAAAGTATAAACAATAAAGCCCAGAGGGCTGGTGTATCTTTGATTTAGATACCACTCCAGCCATTAAGCCACCCACCACATGACCATTTTAGAGCCATGTCAAATTTTGGGGTTATAGGGACTTCCCTCGTGGCCCAGTGGTTAAGAATCCGCCTGCCAATGCAGGGGACATGAGTTTGATCCCTGGTCCGGGAAGATCCCACATACCGCGGAGCAGCTAAGCCTATGTGCCACAACTACTGAGCCTGCTCGCTAGAGCCCGCAAGCCACAGCTACTGAGTCCACATGCCACAACTACTGAAGCTCGCACACCTAGAGCCTATGCTCTGCAACAAGAGAAGCCACCACAATGAGAAGCCCATGCACCACAAGGAAGAGTAGCCCCCGCTCGCTGCAACTAGAGAAAGCCCACACGCAGCAACAAAGACCCAATGCAGCCAAAAATAAATAAATAAATTTTTTAAAAAATTGTTGGGTTATAATCAACTAGAACCCTTTGGTTGGTTCCTATGCACTGCTATTAAGCTAAGTTTTTCTGGTTTTACATTTGTAGAGCTGTATCTTTTTACTAGAAATTACTGTATCAAAACACCATCCAAAGTTAAAAAATATATATGATTTAAGGAAAAGTATATTTTTTTACATACTGTGTTAAGTTTATTTTAGATCTTTCTTTGTATATATGGATTTTGAGGTTTTTTGATCCATTTCACAGTTTGGGTTGTCAGCTTCCTCTTTCGTGTTGGTCTGTCTCTTCATGGGAGAACTGCCTGAATTGCTCTTCAAGACTCACTCGCACCCCCAGGGCTGCCCATCCCCCTCTCATCCCCTTTCAGAATCCAGATCTCACTCCCAGGATTCCTGTGGCTGCAGCCTGCTCACCTTCCACCTGGAGCATCTCCCTGGGGCCGGGTTCACAGCTTCAGGCTGCTTGGGCAGGTCTCTCCACCAAGCCGCTCCATCTAGAATTCTTTTCTCTGAGCTTTTTGCTCTTATATTCCAGATTCTAAACATGGCTGTGCCATATTCCTTTTAATCAATGTCTTCAAGCTGAACCTGGAGAACGGGCTTTGCAAGAGCCATTTTTCGAGGACCAAACATACCATGCTGCAAACTCAATAGATGCTATATTCAAAGTTAATCATAATTTCTGGTAAATTGAAATTAGCCTAGAATTTCACTAAAGGTTTTTGTGTACTGTTATTATTTTTCCTCCCTAAGAAGGAGATTGTGTGTGGATCTTACACAGATCCAGCCCTGTCCTCTCCTTTCAGCCTCCTGAGATCCTCAGCAGGATTTTGTATAGTGACTGCAGATATGTAATCATGAAATAGAAACACAGTGAAACTCATCAGACCATATTAGGACTTTAGTCACACAATCCAGTTGCCAACCAACAGGAATGAGCTGGGCTAATGAAATTACAGATAATTGTAGAGACAATTAGAAGCTTAGTCCAAATAATGTCCCTACTATAAAGCAAATTCTAACATAGATTTTATCAATTCACTTTGATCCGGGTTTCCATAACAATATTAGGCAAAGAGGTTGGAAAATAAAACAGCACAGGGTTACAAAATAAGGAATTCATCATCATTGCTCAGAAGTTTCAACTTTAAGCTGTTATCTAGCTATGTATAAAAATTTGTGATTCATGAGTTACCTCTCTTCGCTGATAACTCATAGCATTTGGCAGATAGGCTTAAAAATTCACAAATGAATCCCCATCTAACTAATCATCATTTTCTTTCACTTTAGGAAAATTAAACATGAGCTAATTAAATGAGTCTTTTAGAGGTAAAGTTATTTGATAGCGTTAACCTACATTCGACCTGCTGTGGATGGCGTGTTAGACTCCCAGCAAAATCAATGCATTATGTTAGGTTTCTCATTATGTCGTTGTGACCAGCCATAATTATAAGAGGAAATTTTTTTCCCTTATATATGACACGTCATTTTAGATGGCTTCCAGATATTGCATCCCATTTTGTTTTCCTCTTTATGAGATGCAGAGATATTGCCATCATCCAGTTACATTGGCTCACAAGCTTTCCACCCGCTAAGATTTAATTACATTTGTGTTCCTTCAAACATGGATACCTTGCGTGTGTTTTCAAATCATTCCCACTCCAGGGACAATTTCCCCATGTGGCTGTGGAGAAAGTGGCCTTTGAAACGGTGCTTTCTCTGGAGTGCTTGAGAAAGGAAAGGCAGCAGCAGAACCTCAGACGATGAGGGCCACGCTTGAAGCACGCTTTCATTCATACTGGATGGCAGAAAAGGAGCCCAGTCCCAGATAATGAGGAAGGAGTTGCAATTTTTTTTAAAGCTATCTGGTGACAGGGAAAACTAAAATGACATTCAGCTGACGAATGAGCGGAGTTTGACCTAGCCTTTTGACCCTTGACAATCCATCTTACCTGCTACTTCATAAAGAATTATAGCTCTCTGCCACTCACATTTGACTCTGGATTTTTACTATTCCCTTTACCTTTTTTTTTTTTTTGAATACGTGGTCCAAGAAGATAAATGTTTATGTTGTCCATAGCAGAGAGGAGGACGTAGGGGATACTCAGAAGGGGGAAAAACAACTGAGAAAGGGAGGAGAGAGCAACAACCAGACCAATAGCCATAAAACGGTTTATACATGAAATTCAGCATTGTCGGGGATGTTTTTTACGTGACTCACCAAAATAGCAACTGGAAATAACGGATGACCCCATCCACCCGGTCTAGATGTGAAACCCGGAAGAGTGGGGGTGAGATCCAGGCCCGCCTCCCCTCTGCACCCCAGCTCCACCCGACCCCAAAGTCATCACATGAATTCTGATGAATCCATTCCCCTTCCGAGGGCTCTGGTTACGGTGTGTGCTGGGAAGGGTTTCGGTGCCGTCATTATAGGAAAGAAAGGGCTTTGGGTCCAGGCTATGAGCTGTGTTCATGATGTGTGAACGACACCAGTGCAAGCACTAAACAGCGTGTGCTCTATCCACCTGCGTAAATCAGCAGGGGTGGGGAGTATCTCACTGGGGAGGGAAAGGAGACACCTTAGGAATGAGAGATAAGGTCCTCCTTGGCATTGGAAGTGCTTTGTTTTTCTATATAATTTGATGCAGTTTGTCTCAAGACACTCAAACCCAGGCTCGTCAGCAAAAGCCAACTTTATGGAGCTTGCCCGGTGCATAAGCTGCCCGTGGGGACTTCTTCTTGCCTTTACAGAGTCGAGATGCTTTTTCATGGCTGTACTGGACACTTCAGCACAAACTCGGTCTCCTAGAAGCAGAATGCAATTTCTGACCATTTAATCCGTCCTGGATCACTGGGAGCACAGAGCTGTTTTCCGCATCTGGCCTGAAATAAGAGAGCCAGGTTGGGGGGTGGGGAGATGGATGGAGTCTGGCAGTAGCTCTCAAAAACAAAACAGCCGAGTGGGCGGTGTACAAATTGGCCCTTTCGGTAGCACATCTCCAAACCTGAATCTCGGACTCCGGCTGCCTCCTGTCTTACCAAAGACAGAAAGCATCCAGGCAAATAAGAAGAGCTCCGGTTGTGACATGAAAAGCCACCAATCTGTCGCTGACACCTTTCTCAGTAAACAGGGACTACCCTTTGCCCTTAGCTGCTGCCCAAACCTGGTCCCATGCCCGCCTCTCCCCGGCCACGACCGTGCCAGGCGTGTCCTGTAGCCCCATCTTGCTGGTCAGCTGGCCTCCGAGGCATCGCCCTCCCTCTCCTTGGCCTGGACTTGGTTACTTCCAGAATCACCAGGCTGACAAGCTGTTTGTGAGGGGTTTCTGGGCTGTATGTTTGTAAAGAATCCCCCCTCAAAATAGGGCGAGCTCATTAATGGAGGAAGGGAGGTCAGGGCCCTGACACTCCTGATGAGATGACAGAATTTATGAAGCACTGCGGTAGAGAGATGGAGTTATCTGCAGTCTATTCATATAATAAGGCCACTGGGGGCCCGTCGTTACGCCCCTTGAATTTGCGGTCCTTTCTTCCTTCCTTTTTTGTGGACCTGCTCTTCCTTGGCCTCCCTTTCTGGTCCACATAAAACTGTGATTACTTTGGATGACGTCATAGCTGGGGTAAGTGGGCCCACCTCACAGGGATGGGTGGGCTGCTCCCTGGGCTGTGTGTGAACCGTGGTGACAAGGGAGAGTGGTATGGGCCAAGTCCTTGGGTCAAACTTGGTGTAAAATCTAAATGTGGAATCAAATCGGCAGCATCTTAAGCCCAAGTTAAAATTTTCATCTTAAAATAAGAAACTTGTTGCAATTTCTTTTTTTTTCTTAATTTTTATTGGAGTATAGTTGATTTACAATGTTGTTAGTTTTCAGGTGTACAGCAAAGTGAATCAGTTCTACATATACACATATCCACTCTTTTTTAGATTCTTTTCCCCTGTAGGCCATTACAGAGTACTGAGTAGAGTTCCCTGTGCTATTCAGTAGGTTCTTGTTAGTTATCTATTTTATATATAGTAGTGTGTATATGTCAATCCGAATCTTCCAGTTTATCCCTCCCCACTTACCCACTGGTAACCATAAGTTTGTTTTCTACATCTGTAACTCTATTTCTGTTTTGTAGATAAGTTCTGGAATTTCTTTTTAAAGTCCAGTGTCCTTTTAAATGCAATGAATGGCGACATCCTTTTGTCATAACTCTGTGACTTGGGGGTGGTGCATTTTGTTGTTGCTGGTATAGAATCGTCATGGCCTGAATAATCAGGGAAGACTTGATGGAGATGTACAGCTTGGGATAAATAAGAATGGAACAAAGGATTTGAAAAGCAAATGGGAAAAAGGAAAAAAGATAAGCCAAATCATTTTGGGTATTAAAATGAGGAGACAGTTTGCTAATAGAATTTATTACTTGTAAAAACTAGTAACAGGCTAAGTTGATTAATAACAGGGAATAAAATATTACCTGTTTTTAAATGTTGAGATTAGGTCCAATGAGATCATTTCACTGTGGGGAAATCAAAAGTCTGTCCAGAAACCCACTACCATGATGGAAGTGGCTGTGTCCATTTTCAGTCTGACTCAATATTACTTGTCAATCACAAGTACTCAAAGTCGGTTTTCCCAGCCAAATTATTAACAAGATGCATTGTGTATGATTTTTTTTTTTTTTTCTGTACGCGGGCCTCTCACTGTTGTGGCCTCTCCCGTTGCGGAGCACAGGCTCCGGACGCGCAGGCTCAGTGACCATGGCTCACGGGCCTAGCCGCTCCGCGGCACATGGGATCTTCCCAGACCGGGGCACGAACCCGTGTCCCCTGCATCAGCAGGCGGACCCTCAACCACTGTGCCATCAGGGAAGCCCCACATTGTGTATGATTTTTCCTGCTAACAGTACTTCACAATTCATTGGGGAAAGGGAAAAATAAAAAGAGTCATCTCAGATAAGAAAAACAACAATAAAGCACACTACTCTTTTCTCTGCCTTTCTAGACCCAAAGAGTTATGAAGTAGCAAGAGGTCCAATTCTGTCTGACTCCAGAACAAAGTTTATGTCAATTTGATTTACAGGAAAAAAAAGTCCATCTTACCCTTGAATCTTAGGGACTAAACATGCTGGTTGTTTGACTATTTGCTGTACCAGTGGGGTCCACCAAATGCATCTTGATTCATTCCAGAGCTCAAGAAAGAGACCGGCTAATCTTGGAAAAGCCAGATTGCCAAGAGACATGGGCAGCTGATATTAATCCTGCCTGCTCAGCATGTGACAGCTGTATCATTTGACCTCCACCCGCTCCAGACTGACTTGCATTTGACCCCAGAAAAGATCTCTTGCTGGACACTTGCTGGACTGAGCCCATGACATGAGCACATTCCAGAGTCAGATCTGGGACTTGCATCAGTGAATGCTCCTCAGTGGGATCAGGGATGGGTGCAGGGAAAGAGAGCCCTTCAGTCTGGCAGGTGAGTCAGGGCCTTCCCCATCATGGACGCTGATAAAGGATGAACACCTTCTTGTCTGTGGCTCATTCTCATCTAGGATCAAAAGATTCCATTTCTGGGTTTGAATTCTTGTACTCCTAAGCAATATTATTTTAAGAGCTTTCTTTTTCTTTTCTCCCAAAACACTTGGTCCAAACTGTCTTCTGCACAGTTCCTGGACAGTACACAGTTGCCAGATTCCTGAATTGAACACCTGGAGGGTATGTGCGATTGAGGTCTCTACGCAGCACAGGAAGTTCAGTCTCACTGCTTTCTTGGTACAAATGGGAAAATTGTGATGCAACAATAAGAAATTGGATATGGGGAAGAAAAGTGGCTGCCCAAGCTTAATATTGAGATAGAGCAGTCTTGTGCATTGTTGTTTTGATAAATATTAGGAAGGCTGTATCACTTAAAACGATCTCCACAGTCTTCATGCCAAATTGTCTAAAACTCATCCGTTAGAAATGCCTTCCTTTATATAATTAAACACATTTTTTTTTTCCAAAACACGAGCAGCTTGGGGCAGTTAACTCAGTTTCATTCCACATCAACAACTCTGTCCCAGACACTAGACTAGACCTGAGGGTGTTCGGAGGAATCCACAGATGGCATCTCAGTGTTATCAGCTCTCCAGACCTCAGTGGAAACTAACTAGGGGCTAGTGGTGATGTTATCAGCCCTTCACACCTTAATGTGGATTAATTTATCACATAAATGTCTTCTTAATAGTTTAATGAGAACAAAGCCCATCAGAGATTTAAGGAAGTTGGAACCTAGAGATATTAAGCTTACAATTTTCTGTTTAGTCATTCCAGAGTGCAGCCCCATTTTCCCACATAAATTCCTGCCAAGAATTCTCTGGATTTTTATCTTTTGTGGGAACACAAGAAAGCAGAAGAGTGAGTTGAGGCTCATTAATTATAAGAACTCTAAAATTAATCATGTTCCCTTTCTTTTCCAAAACTAACTTTTTAAAATAAATTTATTTATTTTATTTATTTATTTTTGGCTGCGTTGGGTCTTCATTGCTGTGCGCGGGCGTTCTCTAGTTGCAGCGAGTGGGGGCTACTCTTTGTTGCAGTGCGCGGGCTCTAGGCTCGTGGGCTTCAGTAGTTGTGGCCCGAGGGCTCCAGAGAGCAGGCTCAGTAGTTGTGGCGCACGGGCTTAGTTGCTCCGTGGCATGTGGGATCTTCCCAGACCAGGGCTCGAACCCGTGTCCCCCCATTTGCTGGCGGATTCTTAACCACTGCGACACCAGGGAAGCCCTCAAAAACTAACTGTAGGTTTTAATTTTTGCCTCTCCTAGAAAGCACCCTGGAGAGCCAGATCCCATGTTTAGTCACTTAAATAAGTGACCATCCTCTCTCCTTTCCCCTCCCCAAACCCAGTCTGTTCTTCACATTGCAGCTAGAGTGATCTTTTCAAAATGCAGATCTGAGCACGTTGCACCCCTATAGCTCTGGGAATAACATCTCAATCCTTAAACACGGCCCCAAGGCCTCTTTCTCCAGTTTCACTTCCAACTGTGCCCACTCCCTCCTGCTCAGAGTCTTTGCAGGTGCTGTTCCCTCTGCCTGGAAGTGCCTTCCTCCCCATCTCATTGACCCAGACTCATCCTCAGGGCGGCTTGCCTTCCTGCCTGCACCACTCCCAGAAGAAGACAAGGTGTCATTTTGCATTCATATGTGTAATTACGGGGCTAATGTGTGTTTTGTCCTCTTGAAAGTCAGAGCCCCATAGCTCTGTGACAACAGGCTCTGTGCCTGGTTTTGTCCACTGTCATTTCCCTGTGCCTGGTCAGTGTCTGGCAGTGAATGAATGGAATAGATGAATTAATGAATGAATGAGTTCTACTGCTCAATAAAGTCTCAGTGAATCAATCTGACTGAAGGACATGACAGTATTTTTGCTTTTCCATTATGGTTTATTACAGGATATTGAATATAGTTCCCTGAGCTATACAGTAGGACTTTGTTGTTTATCCATCTTATATATAATAGTTTGCATCTGCTAGTCCCAAGCTCCCAATCCTTCCCCCCCACCCACCTCCCCCTTGGCATCCAAAAGTCCGCTGTCTCTATCTGTGAGTCTATTTCTGTTTCATAGATAAGTTCATTTGTGTCATATTTCAGATTCCACATATAAGTGATATCATATGGTATTTTTCTTTCTCTTTCTGACTTACTTCACTTAGTATGATAATCTCTAGGTTCATCCATATTGCTGCAGATGGCATTATTTCATTCTTTTTTATGGCTGAGTAGTATTCCATTGTGTATATATACCACATCTTCTTTATCCATTCATCCGTCAATGGACATTTAGGTTGTTTCCATGTCTTGGCTATTGTAAATAGTGCTGCTATGACATAGGGGTGCATGTACCTTTTTGAACTATAGTTTTGCCCAGATATATGCCCAGGAGTGGGATTGCTGTATCATATGGCAACTCTATTTTTAGTTTTTCAAGGAACCTCCATGCTGTTTTCCATAGTGGCTTCACCAATTTACATTCCTACCAAGAGTGCAAGAGGGGTTCCCTTTTCTCCACACCCTCTCCAGCATTTGTTATTTATAGACTTTTTAATGATGGCCATTCTGACCAGTGTGAGGTGGTACCCCACTGTAGTTTTGATTTATATTTCTCTAATAATTAACAATGATGAGCATCTTTTTATGGAAGGACACAAGAGTTTTTAACACTGACCTGCTCTGAAACCCTAAAACAGTATGCAAAACCTAGAGAGTTTTTAATTCTAAAATAATTTTGAGAGCCTAAGTCTGTTTCTACCTGGGAGAGAAATGAATTAAGCTAAAGAAGAATTAAGGAGAATTAATGATTAGAATAAAATCTCTAATGAAAATCCTCTTTACATTGTATTCTTTAATATTTGTGCTTACTTATTTTAATAGGGGTTTTTACACACACGCACTTACACATTCACACTTTCTCTGTCTCTCTCACACACACACACACACACACACACATACACACACATTCTTTCTTTGGAATGGATGAAGTATGCCTGTACGAACTCTGGAATTTTGCACCACGACACCAGAACCATCATCAGTTTCCTGTTGTCCTTTTACCTTCACTCTAAGTCAGAAAGTCACTTGAAATTCACATTTAACAAATGATGCCATGGGCCACATTATTATACGGAAAGGAAAAGTTGGTTAAGTATATAGTTCTGTCTCAGATTGATCTCTTGTTTGACTATTCCTAGAGCCAGAAAGTTGGGGGTCCAGAAATCCATGGCTTTAACATATATGATCATAGCCTGAATTCATTTGGGAGACCACTGTGATACACACTTCCCTCTCTGAATTCCAGTCTTAAATAAAAGTAGGTGTCCTGGCGGATATTGCTACAAAATAGCCGCAAGGCTGGAGCAGCCCCATTTGTAACATGTCAATGGCAGTGTGGGCTGGGATCCAACACAGTCAAATTAAACTACCTCTCACCTACTTTCTGTGTCTGGCCTGTCAGTTACTTGCAGATTTATTTTTCATTGCTTACTTCACATATTTCTTTTCATCTTTTTTGAATAAACAGACAGTGTTATCTGCCAACCCTTTTGGCTCCTGCTGTGTATTTCATCTGTCTCATAAAGATCTGTTTGGGTTCACTTAGAGAGAGAGCCCAAATAATTAATAAACCCCATTCCCTGAATTGTGCCCACAGCATTGGTACTTCTGAAAGACACTGAAAATAAACAAAACAAAACCAGCCAGAAGTGTGTCAGTTTCACAGCAGGCCATGAAAACGACCCTCCCTGCCCAGCAGAAAACTCTAGTAAATAGGTAATGAGGAGCTGGGATTGTTTTCAGACATGGTCCAGGCTTCATTCATAATTGAATGTTGAAATCTAGAAATTGTGAGAATTAAATGCACTGGATTTAAGGGGCATCTGCTTAAAACCTAAATCACACTCAGAGGCTCCCCATCTCATTGGCATTTATGCTGTTTCTGCATGTGGGTCCTCATTCAACTCCAAAGGGCCTTTGCAGATGTCAAGGTCCTCCAGGCAGGAAAGACTCGGGTGAATTCGCAGCCCAGGTAAAGGTGGGGAGCAACAGCTTGATTAAGTTAGCGTGCAGGCATCTGCCCTAGGCAAGTTCCTTCAGGCCATGCTTTTTGCTGCCAGCCACTGTGATTTCATTCCCCAGCCAGCAGTCAAAGGCTCCATCTCAGCATCCTGCCCGCCTCTCCCTGCAGTCCCAAAGGGGCCTCCCTGACTTCAGACTGGAGAGCCAAAGCACTTGGATCTCTCCGAATGCAATTCAAACAGGGAAGACCCCTGACCTAGAACATTCCCCCAAACTGATGCTCTTCAGTCACTGAGACCCTCAGACCAAGTGTAGAAAAGTACATCCTTCATTAAAAGGTTGTAAGGAAAAAGGGATTTCCCTAGCGGTCCAGTGGTTGAGACTTTGCCTTCCAATGCAGGGGGTGCAGTTTCGATCCCTGGTCGGGGAGCTAAGATCCCACATGCCTCGTGGCCAAAAAAAAAAAAAAAAAAAAACCCCAAAAAACAGAAGCAATATTGAACAAATTCAATAAAGACTTAAAAAATGGTCCACATCAAAAAAATTTTTTTAAAAATAAATAAAATGTCGTAAGGAAAAAGAAGAATAAATTTGATTTTGTAAAAGCTTAAGACTTCTGCATGACTCAGCAAAACATTGTAACAAATAACCAGAAATAAAGTGGAGGCCAGAATTCAGTGAAGTGTGGAATGGAGGTGTCCCAAATAATACGGGGCATGCCAGGATTCCCCGAAGACCACGGAGGGAACAGAAAGCTGGTAGAGGAGGGACAGGGACCTTAGACTGTGCTTCCAAGTGCCCAATGCCACAGGAGCAAAGTAAAGTGCTTGGGGGAGGGGCTCATGGCTCACAGGCACCCATGGCAGGTGACAAATGCTAGAGCCAGAGGACAGCCACCATCTTCGGCCCTCACTAAGCTTCTGTGTTGGTCTGCTCGGGCTGCTGTAACAGAGCACCGCAGACTAAGTGGCTTACACAACAGACATTTATTTTCTCACAGTTCTGGAGGCTGGAAGTCCAAGATCAAGGTGTTGGCAGGGTTGGTTCCTTCTGAGAGCCGTTTAGGGAGGGATCAGTTCTGGGCCTCTTTCCTTGTTTGTAGGTAGTTGTCTGCTTCCTGTGTCTTCATCTTTTCTCTATGTCTGTATCCAAGTTTCCTCTTCTTATAAGGGCACCAGTCATGTTGGATTAGAGCCCACCCTAATGACTTCATTTTAACTGAATGTCCTCTTTAAAGACCCTATCTCTAATTAAATTCACATTCTGAGGTTCATGCAGAAGCCTTCAACATATGAATTTGGGGGGAGACACAGTTCAGGCCACAGCAACCTTCTTATTGGAAAGTTTACCATTCAGTCTTTTGAATAGTCAGGTTCCTTGGAATGCTGTCTTTAATTGAAATTATTTTAATTTTAATGCTGTAGGGAAAAGTGTACCCCATTTGTATCTTGATAAAATGCTGGAGAGTAATTTTGCCTTTTCTGTTCTCAAGAATTTTACGTTTCAGTCCTCTAGGATGGACAAAGGCCATCTAGAAGTTCAGAAGTGTTTTTCAGTGTTATTTAGTAGTTTTTGCACTTCTCTTGGCCATCCTGTGAAATTAGAATTGACACGTCCCTAGAAGTTTCAGTTGTGTTTATTTCAGGGTCGTCCAGCATCATCAAGGAATGATGGGATTCTTTCCAGCGCCCCTTGTAAATCATGGCATCCAGAACTGAACACAATATTCCCCAGTAGGATCTGCCGGCCCTGCGTGCAGGGGATTTTACAGCTTTTGTTCCAGGCTCTGTTCTTTGATTGATCACATGAGCTCTGGGCAGCACATCATTCAGAAGCTGTTGCTCACGGTCGTTCAGAACCTGGGAAGCTTTTCAACATGTGCTGTGGTTACCCGGGGATCCTCAGTCTAGCACTTCTGCAGAGGCACCTGTGTGCGTGGGCATGCCTGCGGGTGTGTGCATGTGCCTGTGTGTATGTGGTGTGTATGCATGTGTACTCGTGTATTTTAAACTGCCACATAGATTGTTAACCTTATCTTCGTGGTACTTTATTTTGTCAGGTGTGTTTCATGATTCCAGCCCGTCATGAACTCTTTGGACCCTCATTCTGCCAGTCACTGCCTTGGCAGCCATTCCCTCTGTCCCTTAGTCCAGTAATGAAAATGTTAAACAGGAAAGGGCTAAGGACAGACCTTTGAGGCGGCACATCGGAGAGCTCTGTCTGGGTCGACACCACCCCACTGAAACGGCCTCTGCATTTGCTTGCTCAGTGGTTTATGAACTTTATGAAGCCATGTAGCCTACATCTTTCCAACTTATTCACACAGATATAAGAGCGACTTTGTTGACTATTCTGCCTAAATCCAAATAATAATAGTACTTTGTTTATAGCTTCTTCCAGATCTACAAAGCTAAGGTTTTTTGGAGAAAAGCAAAGAATTATTTCATTTCATTTGTTTATGGTTAGTGGGTGCCAGCTTTCAGTTATCAACACAGCTCCTTTTAAGCAGTTACAAATCATTTATTTAATACATTAGCTGTGAGTTTTGCATGAGAATAACATCAATTTCTCCAGTCAGTAGTTTCCAAAAACCACCTTCTTTCCCCTTTTGAAAATGATCACATTTTCTCAGTTTCACACTCCATTCTCCCATGCAAATTCAAAAGTTATGAGGCAAGTTTTGTCAAATACGCTTTGAATTATTGTAACCTAAGGACTCACCAAGAAAGGGGATAGAAGGTTTTAGGGGAGATCTGCCCCACCAGGAATGAAGATCAAAACAGATGGACCCAATACCAAAAATACAGGCTTTTAGGGATGGTATTTATTTCTTCTTGTGGATTTTTTTTTCTCCAGAGCCAAAATCTTGGGTAAAACAGTCATTTGAAGATTAGTACAGTGGAAAAGGAGAATCTCTAAGTATTCCAAGTTTGTACCCCTGAACTGAGTATTTAATCCACATCTTATCTTGATCCTATCTCTTTCCTGCACGTTCAGTTGGTCCCAATGAAATTCTAAGTTCCTTGAGGTCAGGGGTATGTCTGTTCTTTCCTTTGGAGCCTCCACCATGACTAGCTCAGCACAAGACTTACAGAATTGCAATACATACTAGTTGTCTGGACTTGAAAGAAACAATCCGTGAGCCAAGAAATTGGGGTAAAATCCAAATTGTGTTTTTCATGACATGTGCACCTGCATCTTTCCTTCCTTTGTAGCTTCAGCATCCATCATAGAGCTAGTTACAGAAAGAGCATCATAAGTACTTGCAGAACTGAACACATAGTAGGCATTTAACTTTTTTGTTTGTTTGTTTTAGCATTGACATATATACACTACCAAATGTAAAATAGAGAGCTAGTGGGAAGCAGCCGCATAGCACAGGGAGATCAGCTCGGTGCTTTGTGACCACCTAGAGGGGTGGGATAGGGAGGGTGGGAGGGAGACACAAGAGGCATTTAATATTGATTGAGTGATGCATGACTGTTGGAGATCAAGACCCGAGGACTGATCTAGTCCAGTGGGTCTCAAACTTGAACAGGCAGCAGAGTCACCTGCAGGGCTTGTTAAAAACAGATTGCTGGCTATTTACAATAGCCAGGTCATGGAAGCAACCTAAATGCCTGTTGACAGATGAATGGATAAAGAAGATGTGGTACATATATACAAAGGAATATTACTCAGCCATAAAAAGGAACAAAATTGGGTCATTTGTAGAGACATGGATGGACCTAGAGACTGTCATCCAGAGTGAAGTAAGTCAGAAAGAAAAAAACAAATAGCGTATATTAACGCATATATATGGAATCTAGAAAAATGGCACAGATGAGCCAGTTTGCAAGGCAGAAATAGAGACACGGATGTAGAGAACAAATGTATGGAAACCAAGGGGGGAAAGCGGGGGGAGGGTGGTGGTGCTGGGATGAATTGGGAGATTGGGATTGACATATATACACTAATATGTATAAAATAGATAACTAATAAGAACCTGCCATATAAAAAAACTAAATTTAATTAAATTTAAAAAATATTAACCCTGTACAAATATTTTAAAAAAATAAAATAATCAAAAAAAAAACCCAACAACCAGATTGCTGAGCTCCCCCAGGAGTTTTCTACAAGGTGGTCTAGGATGTGGCCTAAGAATGTGCATTTCTTACAAGTTCCTAAGTGATGCTGATGCTGCTGGATGGAGGGCCACACTGGGGGAACCGCTGCTCTTGCCAGTGTGCTTGAAAAGGCAACAGTTGTTATAACTCAGTTAGCGCCTTTACTACTGATACTGCTTTATGTTTTTGTTCCTCGGCTTAGGTATCTTATATGGATGCATAGAAACACCCTGCATTCTGAGATTATAATGGTCTTTATCCTCTGTCTTTTCACAATTTTCTCATTCTTGTGACTGTTGGAAGATGCAAAAAGATTTGATCTTGTGGACTGGATGGGGTGGGTGATACTCTGGAGGTACCAGGGACCGACTTCCCTTCCTTCAGTAAAACGTGGAAGCAAAACGCGGGTACCAACTTCGTCCTATGCGGCCAGGTCCCATCAAGCTGCAGTTTTCGGAATGACCACATGAAAAGGAAAGGAGGGAGGAAGAGAGGAATGCACATAAGTCCTAAGAAATAATCTCATTAATTCCTCTTAGAGAAAACAAGTAGTTAGGAAATATAATTCATGGAAGACCTAATTCAGATCTTTATTATTTTTTTACCAAAAACGTTACACTCAACACTGCCCCTCTTTCTCTTCAATCCACTTCAAACTCTCCCAAACACGGTATCTGACTATTTCAGTAAACCACGGGCCTGATCATGTCACCCCTTTGCTCAGACACCATTCAGCGATATTTATCTCATCTCACATGGGATTAGGCACTTTCAAAAATAAAAGCAAAGGAAAAAAATCCATAAGGAAAATCTTCAAAGATTTGGTATATAAAAATGGAAAAGATCTTTGTATTAAAAAAAACCCAAAATGAAACAGTGAATGACAACCTGAGGGGAAAAAATGGTTATGACATATACGACAGAAGGAAGTGCCTGTAGTATATAAAGATTTTACAAATCAGTAATAAAAGGCTGGATGCATTACAGGAAGCAATGGGCAAGGACACAAAAGAGAAAATGTACAAACTACAGAAATGGTCTTTGAAGAGCTTTAGAGAATTCAAATCAACATCTCTCGAACCAACATTTGGTTGGGTGTCTTGGACATCCGAACAAGCCAATCACCTCAGTCATGTCACCATGATTAACTCCTAACGAACTTCTCACTAGTCTCTATATGAGAAATACGTGGATCACATGATCTCCCCAAACTTCTGATCCCAAATTAGAGTCAGGATATTGAGTAAAACAAAGCCAGTTAAAGACAGGAGCAAAGAAATCAAGGCACAATCTTTATCCCAATCCTGATGGAAACAGCCAATAAACAGGGTCCCCTGGCACAAGAAATTAAAACCATCATATCAGGTTTAGGCAGAAGAGTCCCCTTCCAAAGATGACCATAAAACTCATGCTCCCCACAAGCTAAAAATAGACGCAAGTTGGTGTGCCTTTCTGTTTGGAAAGGAACCTCTAGGTTTGGGGTATTCTGAAGGAAATTCCAAATTCCTGGACAGTTTTACTGGAATTCAGTCAGGTACTTAGACTAGGTAGTGACCGCAAATGTGAGCCTAGGGCTGAAATCTCTGAGACAATGATTCCTATGGATGCCAGAGTGTGATAATAAATTCTAGAAAGTGGAATCATACAGGCCATCATTTAGTTGAAAGGTTCTCAGTCAAGTAACGTATGTTAAAAGAGGCAAGATTTATACCTTCAGGCCAATCCTTGCCCAGCCAAGTTCATAATCTATCTTTTTTTTAAAAAAGAGAAACCTTTCTTCAACTATATATAGTACACAAATTCACAAGTTAGCATGCTCAATTCCAAAAGTCAGTGAGTCTTGTAAGCCAAAACAATAATAATTATCATTGTTGAACATTTAGTGCTGAGATAAGCTCTTTAGATACTTTATTTCACTTCATCTTCACAATAATTTTTTAAGAAGGTATTCTTCCCCTATTTTACTCTTGAAGAAGCTAACACTTAATGAAATCAAGTAACTTGCCCAAAGGCATACAATTACTAACAATAACATTACTAATCTTGCACTTCTTACTCTGTAATCAACAAAATGCCTATCTAGGTGTTTTCTAAAATGTGTTCAACTAAAAATGTGTTCAACTTAAAAGTTCCTTTCTCATAACACTTACAAGTAACGGAAATCAGAACAGCACTCTGACCTTATAATGGGTTTATTAACATGGCACCAGTATAAATGAGCTGGTCACAAGTGTTCATGCCACAATCAGGATATTTATACAGATGTGCGGGAAGGGTTTGTGGTTTTTATTAGCAGTTATAGTCCTCAAGGTAGAAAATTTGAGAAGGTTTCTAGGCATCATCTTTACGTGTGGGGATGCCTGTAGAGGTTTTTTCTGCTGTGCAATTACAGTGAGAATATACAAGCACAACCTGAAGGGGAAAGGCTGGCTTAAATTGGCAGTATTATACCTCTCAGAAAGTGCAAGATGGTAAACAGGACTTTGCTAATGTTCTTCAATGTGCAAAGAATGTCCTGAAATGTGATACCTTGAATTGTCGTGTACGTGATTCCCATTGAATATTTGTAAAAGAAAATAGAAATGAGTTAAATTTACTCCTAGAAGGCTTCAACAGATAGTTTTCATTGTTAGAATAGTCAATTCGTTAACCACCCTGGAATATGACTCAATTTCCTTTCCTTTAAGAAAAACCCTCATTACTGTTATTCTCTTTTTTATTTTTCTTCTATCTGTAGTTACTTAACTGTAGGGAGAAACATTACATTTGCAAATTCAGTCCATAAAATCCTAGATACATGAACAACATTGAAAACCTCTGGGCCTCTAACAAATGGAAACCAAGTTCACAAATTAAGAGAATCCAACCCATTAAATCAACCAGAACTGCCAGCCTGTCAGTAGCCAATAAATTAGCATTGTTGAAAATAAAGTCATGCTTGCTTATAAAAGCAGCTATTACTGATGAGACTAAGACTTTGACCTTCGAACAGCAGCAGCAGCATAAACCCACAAAGGAAATGATAGCTGTCATCCATTGAGCATCTACCAGTATCCAGACACTGCAGCACCCACAGCACTGTATGCATTTGTTCTAACATCCTTTTGGGTGGACATCATTAAACTAGCAATTATGGATGAGGAAGCTGAGGTTCAGAGAAGTTAAGTAACATAGGGTCAGGGTCAGTTAGTAAGTAGTAGAGACTTAAGCCCAGGTCTTCAAAACCCATGCTCCCCTTACATCACTACAGAAGTGCCAGTTGAGACTATTCTGTATGAGTCCACTTTCTAGAATGTATTATTATACTCTGGCATCTGTTATAATCATTGCCTCAGGGTTTTCACTTCCAGTGTTACCTTGGGGGTCACTACCTAATCTGAATATATATATTTTTTAAAGTGTTTTCAGCCATTCTCTAATGTGGTTTAATTAATTTATTTATTTTTGCTGTGTTGGGTCTTCATTTCTGTGCGAGGGCTTTCTCTAGTTGTGGCAAGCGGGAACCACTCTTCATCGTGGTGCGCAGGCTTCTCACTATCGCGGCCTCTCTTGTTGCGGAGCACAGGCTCCAGACGCACAGACTCAGTCAGTAGCTGTGGCGCAGGGGCCTAGTTGCTCCGCGGCATGTGGGATCCTCCCAGACCAGGGCTTGAACCCGTGTCCCCTGCATTAGCAGGCAGATTCTCAACCACTGAGCCACCAGGGAAGCCCCCCCAATCTGAATATTTAACTGAATTCAGAAAAACAGGCCAGGAATTTAGAATTTTCTGCAGAATACCAAAAGCCTACAGGCTTCCTTTCCAAATGAAAGGCATGCTATTTGGGTGTACTCTCAGCGTGCATGGAGCATCGTTTTTTTATGTTAATCCTTGTGCCAGGGACTTCTGTCCAAATAGGAGTTTCTATTTCCTGTGCCAGAGGGCCCTATTTATTGGTTGTTCCCATCAGAGTTGGGATTTAGATTGTCCCTGAACTTCTTTGTTCCTGTTTTTAATTGGCTTTGACATTAGGAACTTTCAGTTCTGATTTTGGGTCAGGATTTTGGAGGATCCATCAGAAGAGGCTCAGAAGCAGCAGTCGTGACTGCAGCCTGGGGTTGTTCAGATGCCCACGAGAGCCACCAGATAATGGCTCATTATTGAGCCATTGCTGTTGATTTGAATTCTACAAAAGTCTCAGAAGACTACGTCTGCAGTTACTAGTATATATTTAAAATAACTGATAGTTAACCATGTCTTTAAAAAGAAAAAATATCTTTTTTCTAGGTCAATATTTAACAAATCAGAATATTTTTTCTTCAAGGGCAGATCTCAGGTTGAAGAGCCTGAAGCTCTCTTTAAGAAAAAGTATATAAAATTAAGAATATGAAGCTATGTATTAAAGTTAACATTTTTAGAATGGGGAAAGAAATCACAATACATTAGAAATATGAAATTTGGAAAAAAACATAAATATCACAAATCCCCAAATATAATCTATCATACTCTCTAATATCGCCTACATTTTTGGTTAATATTTTTTGATCGCCTCTTCTGATGACAAGAATTTTGTAATGTCAATATCTATAGAGATTATTGAGTGATGATGCAGTGCTTCCCCTGTCATGGTTAATTAATCTTATTTTTTTTTTAATTATTGATACTTTAGAAAAGTTTCTTATAGCATCATTTGTTATCGGTACATTTTAGGATTGTTGTCCAATCTGAGAAAAGCCTCTATTGAGTTAGTTTTATTATTAGAGATTTGGAAGAATTTTTCACAAACTGGCTTCTAGCTTTGTACGTTGCAATTGTTGCTTCTACCATCCACAAACCTCCAAGTGCCAGGCGCTATTGAACAAGTTCCTGTGTCTGTGTATATCCATGTCACAAAGATAGGTGGTAAGATCCCACTAAACCAATACTAAATACAGCCCCAGCTCAACTTCCCCACAAATGCCTACAACCGCTCCAAGTACCGCCTGATGGAGGGAGAGTGATGGGGGAGGGACAGGGATCAGAGAGGAAAAATTCAACAGACTAGCCAGTTGTTGCAGTTAAAGTATCTCAGTAAAGCATGTCCTTGGGTGAACACAGTGCTAAGCTCTCCCCAGGGCTTTTGAAGGGACCTGTGCCATTGAGTCGCCTGGGGCTTAAGCTTCATTTGTGGTAAAAGGGAGATTTCCAGTATTTCTGTGTAGGAACAAACAGCCTTGTAATTCCAGCTGGAATATCAAAACACTTTTCTCAAAAACAGTACGATTTTGGGTCCCCTTGCTTTGCTCCCATACCAGGCAGAAGCAGCAGAGCATCACCCAGCTCCAAATTGCTGGTGATGCCTCCCTAGGACAGCCCAAAAGGGAGCAGCGATTCTGCTCTGCCAGCCAGGGCTGAGGCATTGTGGGAAGTGGGCACCGCGAGGCCAGATACCCTATCCCACCCCAGCAAACACAACCCAGCTGCCCGTCACTGACTCCTTTCCTTACCCCTGTGGGCCCAGGAGTGGATCCACCCATTTCCCTGTCCACCTCTCATCATTTCAGCCCAAGTTTTGTTGTTGTTTTTCTTTAATTTTAGTACAGTTGATTTTCAAAGTTGTCTTAGTTTCAGGTGTATAGCAAAGTGATTCAGTTTTATATATATATTCTTTTTCAGATTCTTTTCTAGTACAGGTTATTTTTTTGTTTGTTTTGTTTTTTGTTTTTTTGCGGTACGTGGGCCTCTCACTGTTGCGGCCTCTCCCGTTGCGGAGCACAGGCTCCGGATGCGCAGGCTCAGCAGCCATGGCTCATGGGCCCAGCCGCTCCACGGCATGTGGGATCTTCCCGGACCGGGGCACGAACCCGTTTCCCCTGCATCGGCAGGCGGACTCTCAGCCACTGCGCCACCAGGGAAGCCCTAGTACAGGTTATTACAAGATATTAAATATAGCTCCATGTGCTATACAGTACATCCTTGTTGTTTATCTATTTTATATACAGTAGTGTGTATCTGTTAATCCCAAACTCCTAATTTATCTCTCCCCCACTCCTTTCTCCTTAGGTAACCATAAGTTTGTTTTCTATGTCTGTGAGTCTGTTTCTGTTTTGTAAATAAGTTCATTTGTATCATTTTTTTTTAGATTCCACATATAGGTGATATCATATGATATTTGTCTTTCTTTGTCTGACTTATTTCACTTAGTATGATCATCTCTAGGTCTATCTACGTTGCTGCAAATTTTCAGCCCAAGGTTTTGATAACTGTTTTGGAAGCTGTCTCGCAGCTTCTCCCCTTGGGTTCAGTAGCTCAGACACACACCTATACACACACTACCTTTATGAGGGCTTTCTAAGAGGACCTTGCCGCTTGCAAGCAGCCTTGAAAAGGCCCCTTCCGTGTCACCCACATCCTGTTTGTTTTTCCCCTATGTAGATAAAAACAAGGTACTCCTGGGTATAGATAAGAACAAAGAAGCGGGAGAGACACAGGATAAAGAGAGAATTGAAAAAGACTCAACTGCATTTCTGGAGAGACAGGACTTGGAGAGGGTTCCAAGGAGTTTTCTCTCGAGAGCTACCCAGCACCCTCCATGAATGAGAAGATGGTGTCCACGCTCGGGAGGACCACGGTGGAGGGACCAGTCTTTGCTGCCTGTCCTCTCCCTTCCCTCCCCAGGCTTCTAGTCGCTAAATAACAGAGGAGGCGGGGGATAGGGAGAGATGGAAAGTTCTTGGAAGAAATGAGGGGATGGAGATGGTGAAGGAAACCCAAAACAGCGGCCGTGGCCACTGGCTGACCGCAATCCCTGGGGCTGTCCGTAAAGAACACAGGCAGGAAGGAGATTACCTCTCGAGAGATAGTCTACACTTTTTAAAAAGAATTATCCTCAGGTTCACACACTGAAGGACATTGAAAGAAAACCACAGGGCTACTATAATGTCAAGGTTAACATTTTAATTGCATAAAACAGCGAGAAAGCCTATGCTTGTCATTTTTACAAGGTTACCCTTCCTGTGCAATGGAGGCTTTTATCCAACAACTATATACGAGTTGGTGACGTGACACAGAATGTGACTTACATAAATGGAAGAGCCCACACTCTTTTTTTGCACATAGCTCCTCCAGAAGGCACCATCAAGTAGCAAAATGGTGGCCTTTTAAACCTTTCCTCACAGATAAGAAATGCACATATGTGTCATTTTGTAGTTTTGAATGCACAGGGCCTAATTCTCCTGTGGTATGTCTGCCCCCTGCCAATGCCCAGAGCCCCATCGACTTCAAAGAGGGGTTGCAGGTGGAATAGCAGATAAGCGGTGGAGAATTTAGCTCTTTTGGATGATGTGATCACATAACAAAAGACTGCTGTAACCCCATGAGAAGGCAGTGTTAAGGTTACTGTTGGAGCCTTAACTCTGAATTCCCTGAATCTAGGGCAATCCAGAGTACATAGCCCCACAGCGCAATACTTCACAGTGTTTTACAATGAGCAGAAAAAGAAAAAAAAAATCTTGTAAAAGGTGGGAAGCCTTTCAGATCTGTGCACTGGATCTTTTTCTTTCTTTCTTTCTTTTTTTTTTTTTTGAAAAATAACTTTCCAAGGTTGCAAAGTAGCTCGAAGTAAGTTTCAACACATTACACACGCTTAGGAAAATAACAGCTTTATATATAACGTGTGCAAGGGATAAGTGTCCTTACTGGTTGATACACAAATGTTTATCTATGTTTTCATCTCATGAGACTCAGGAACACAAAGGAGGTTGTCGTCCATAAGCACAGACTTATTCATAAAAGACCCTCATTCCCACAACCAGTCTTGAGATAGAAATCCAAATCCTCAAGTGTGGATGAAAAACATCTGTTAAAGCCTTAAATCTCAAAATGAAGATGCAGTCACCTCAAAACAGGACTGATTATTTTTAAAATTAAGAGAACACCGCCGCTCGTTAGTTTATATGTGGCTTTGCTGAAGGACAACCTTCAATGACTTGTGTACGGCACACTAATTTTGTTCTCCCAGCCAGCAGGAAGGCAGAACTATCTGTGATCAGCCTGAGCTAAAAACACGGATTTGGCTGGATGAAAGCAAAAGAGAAAACACATGAGTCAAGAGCCACCAGAGAGAGGGCCCTGGCAGAAGTCCCCTGCCCCACCGCAGACAGGGGCCCCTCCATCCCCTGCTTTTCCCATCTTCTAAGAGAGGAGTGAGGAGAGCTGCTTGGGAAGGGAGGATGAGGGCAGGAAGCAGAGAAATAAACACCTGGTGTGACCTGCTTCGTTCCCAGTGAAAGGGCCGTCATCCTGAGTTGAGGAACAGTCAGGAGGGTCCGTCCCCAAGGAAGCAGGCTACACCCGTTTGGGTAGAGTCATCCTGGGTGGGCAGTTTTTAGCAGCGTCTCGGGAAGGAAGGCAGGGGTGCGTGACCAGGTAGCCGTCCCGGGTTCCAGCTACCCTCTCTCTTCCTCCTCACTCCCCTCGTCAGTGAAGAGCCTCAGCCCACAGAGGAAGCCCGGAGGGACCTCTGGTTGGAACAAAAAGCTTTGAGGAGAATCCACCTCACTCAGTAAAAGCTGGTAAAAGCTGGTGTACAGGACCCCACACCTGCCGCTTTCCCTGACCTTTCTAATCTGGTTCCCGTGACCTTCCCTCTTGTCCCACCCACTCCAGCCTCACTTGCCTCCTTTCTGATCCCCAGACACATCAGCCGCACTGCTAGTCTTGCACCTTCAACACGTGTCTGAATGTCTTCTTCCCTCACCTATTTGGTGAGGCCTTCCTCACTTCCCTACCTAAAATGTCCATATCCCCACACCCTCTTTTTCTCTCTCCTCTGCTTGATTTTTCTCCTTAGCAATTACCACTGAACTCAGGTTACTGAACCTCAGGTTCAGCTGCTCGTTGCTCAAGAATCCCATACTGAGAGGCAGGTGTTGGGTAAAAAGAAAGATAGCTTTATTGAGGAAACCAGCCATTCTGGGGAGAAGATGGATTCGTGTCCCAAAGAACCAGCTCCCAACTCCCCAGGTTTTGCTCGGAGATTATATAAGGAAAAGAGGAAGGGGCTTTGTGCTGAGGGGAGAATAGTCTTCTATTTTCAGAGTTGATTGTCTCCGTCCGTCACGTGGTTCTAAGTAGCCATCATGTCTCTCCTGTGATTAGAACATTATCTGAGCCATAAATCTCTGGTCAGCATACTCTGTCTTCTTTGTTCATATATCTTGTTTCTTATTTGTTTCCCCTACTATGATATAAGTTCCCTAAGGACACAAATAGTTATCTGTTTTGTCTTATTTCTTTATCCCTAGAACAGTGCCTGGAACATTGTAAGCATTCAGATATTTATGAATGAATAAATCCCCTGAGGTACAAATCCATCCCTTCCCATCCATCCCCTTAAAATTTTGGATTCAGAGTAAACACGGAAGGTGATGAGCAAGCTGTCTTGTTAGGACAATCTAATGAAAACTTAGATTTTGTGTTAATTGTGTTAGAAGGAATGTCAAATAAATCTTGTATTGCTTCTGTGGTACTGCTGCAGAAGTAGAATTTGGACACTTCCAGAGAGGTAGATCTTCCGTTTTCTAAGAAAATCACCTGACAGTCAGAATTAACAATGGAATTGGCCTCCTGCCCTGAGGAGATTCCCTGGCAACAGAGACTGGGAAATAGGTGTTGGGTATTTTCTGACCAGAGCCCTGCAGGAGAAGTTCCCACCATGTAAAGGAGTTTAGTCCAACTCTTTTAGGGAGATCTCCCTAGTCCCTCTCCGGCTCTGACATTTCGGGATGCTCTGCACACGTGGTACATGTGGTTTCCATTGCTCTGTGGTGCGTGATGGTGTTTTGCAGACATTTACACTTGGGGACTGGAGCTCTATTCCTGACTGCAGGTCCCCCTGGCTGCTTCACCCAGATCCTCCTGGCTGCGCTTTGAATCACAGCACTGCCCCGTGGGCAGGATCCCAGCCGAGTAGGTTGCCTGGCTTTTCTTGAAGAGATTTACTGTTCAGCAGTAATTCCAACAGGAGAAATCTGTTTAATGTAATTGAGTAAGCAGGTCACCTCATATTTCTTTTGAAAATCGTGACTTCATTAATACGACCTCCAGGCACTTTCTCCAAGCTAGACATAGGCTTTGGTTAAAGCAAGATTCTACCTTTCTCTGCAGTAAAGATAAAAGACCTTATAAGAATGAACTAAAGATTCTAAAGAGAGTTGAGTTAGTTCCAGGGATATCAGGAACATTCTTGCTGGGGATTCAGAAGGAAGAGCATGAAACAAAAGTTCTGCCTGTTTGCATTTCAGTTTTGTTGTTATCATTTTCCTAACAGTCATATTTTGTGTGGCTGTTCCTATTTCTGAATCCAGTTGACAAAACCTGGGATTCATATTAACTTATATCCCAACAGGCTAAACTTAAAACTCTTACTCCTATATAAAAAAATACTTATTTGAACTGGATAGTTGGATGGTAAATTAATCATGACTCTATTTTATAGGACAAATGAACCAAACTGTAGCAAAGACATTAGAAAGATTTGAGGCTCTGCAAAAAAGAAAAGATTATTCCCAGTAGTTCTTTAGAAATGCCCGTGTTAAGCCCAAATGATGGCAGTCAGCCTCCTGAGCTTTAGAGTAGGCAACTTTAAAAAAATCTTTGACCATGGAACCATGACAATGATAACCTTCCAAAAGATGGTCTGGATGAAGCTTCGGTGATCAAAATTAAAATGTAACCAAACCCCAAACCTCTGTGGTCTTAAGTAAAACATTACCCTGCGTTTCATCCCACTTCCGTGACTGAGATTTATGGTGCTCTCAATTTGAGAATCCTGCTTTACAGCCACAGAAAGGTTCGTGTTTCCCATTCATTGCTGAGTGGGGGAGAGCTGTGTACAGGTTAGGACCTTTGAGAGAGGCTCACTGTTCTATTCCTATAAACCGTATGAAAGAATCTCCTTTCCATTAACATAATGTTTCCATAACGATATACAATGTTAATTTTTCTGGAGGTTCATACAGACTCAGATCACTGCCAGAAGGACTTTCCTGGTGTGACTTGACTGGCCATTTGCACGGGTCCTTAAGCCATCTGTGCAAGTTAACCACGGGGGCTTTACGAGGGTTAGAGGAGGTTGAGTGTGGCACATAGTAAGTCCTTGGTGAAAGATCAGTAAGCTTTTTTATTGTGTTAGTTGGTGTTTTCAGGCTGGTTACTCTGTATTGTTGGGAAAATAAATGCCCACTAGATCATGGACAGTTTCTGTTCTCCTCCATCCCTCTGGCAGGCAGCCTTCCTGTACCAATGGCCCCGCATCACAGCTCCTGGAGCAGTGCACGCCTGCTCTCCTGGGGGAACACTTTCCCTCTAACCCTCTTTATACCATTCCTCTTTCTTCTTCAAACTCCCAGGCTGGAGCCTCCAGAGCAGGAAGAGTGGTGGGTTAGGGAGAAAGGAAAGAATGAACACTTTGGATGGTCCTACATCATGGATGGCACTGAGCTAAGGGCTTTACATGCACTGCAACATTTTAGTTTTGTAACATCCTCGTGGCGTCGCTCATTTTTCTTTTTTTAAAATTCTTACTGGAGTATAGTTGATTTACAATGTTGTGTTAGTTTCAGGTGTCCAGCAAAGTGAATCAGTTACACCTATACCTGCATCCACTCTTTTTAGATTCTTTTCCCATATAGGTCATTACAGAGTACTGAGTCGAGTTCCCTGTGCTGTACAGCAGGTCCTTATTAGTGATCTACTCTATGTACAGTCGTGTGTTTATGTCAATCCCAATCTCCCAATTTATCCCTGCCCCGTTTCCCCCTGGTAACCATAGGTGGTTGTTTGTTTGTAGTATCTGTGACTCTATTTCTGTTTTTTAAATAAGTTCATTTGTGCCATTTTTTTAGATTCCACGTAGACAGAAGACCTAAGATTCGGGTAAACAATTAGCCCCAAATTAGTTATTTCATCCTTTTGCCACACTTGTCCTGTGAGGCAATCCTGCCAGTCAAGGTAGAAGCTGATTGAGAGCAGACTGAGGCAGTCCTCCCTGAATTCACGTTCTGTTTACCCCTGTGTTCTAATAAGAATAGTGGCAACAATGCAAGTAACAGCCATGAGAGTAGTAATCGTAGTACCGTAATGATGGTAGTAACAGCAGTAATGATAGTAGTAGAAATATTAGAAGTAGTCTGTCTCTTGATCTGCTGACAGGGCTCAGTATTCAACTTTGTATCTTTTCAGTATTCCTCTTTTAGATGTTCAAACAGTATCAATCAGGTCCCTGAGTTTACGGATTCGAACTTCTTGTTGTCAGGGACCCTCTGGACACTAGTAGGAACACAGTGTTTTGATTTCCATTTTTTAACTCTAACACTAACAAAGCGACTGTGATCTTTTTTTTTTAAGAAAATATGTATTTGTACAGTTCTTTTTTATTATTTATTTTTGGCTGCATTGGGTCTTCGTGGCCGCGCGGGCTTTCTCTAGCTGTGGCAAGCGGGGGCTTCTCTTGTTACGGAGTACGGGCTCTAGGCACGGCTTCAGTAGTTGTGGCTCGCGGGCTTCTCATCGCAGTGGCTTCTCTTGTTGTGGAGCATGGGCTCTAGGCGCACGGGCTTCAGTAGTTGCAGCGTGTGGGCTCAGTAATTGTAGCTTGCGGGCTCTAGAGCGCAGGCTCAGTAGTTGTGGCACACGGGCTTAGTTGCTCCACGGCATGTGGGACCTTCCCGGACCAGGGCTCGAGCCCGTGTCCCCTGCATTGGCAGGCGGATTCCTAACCACTGCGCCACCAGGGAAGTCCCACGACTCTGATCTTATTCAGGGCTGCGTTTGACACTTACCCCACCGATCCAGGGACTCACATAAGAAGATGTGACAACAAAAGGTTATGATGTCAGGCGCTGTGGCTGAGAAATACCTGGGAACAGAGCTTGCCCCGAGGCCCCTTGGAGCTCCTGGCCGGTGCCTGCTGGTTGTGGTGTGAGTCATGCCACAAGGGTGCAGGGAGAATCAGGCATGGGGGTAAGAATGTGTGTGGAGGCACCAAACGGTCCCCGCCTCTGCAACGTTCTTTGTGTTCTTCTCCATGAAGACGTACAACTTGGGAGAAACTAAGTCAGTCTACACCCAGTACACTCTGCGTAAGGTGTCATCTGAAAGACTTTCACTTTCTGAGCCACCTTCCCACGTTTGGATCCACATACTTTCCAAGTATGTATTTCTGACTGTCAGCAGTTTCCCCCATCCTCCTGCTCCCCTTTGCTGGGGCTGAGGAAAATGAAACGTTGTTGCCATTGACTTTCAGAGTAGAAACTGATTTTATTAACTGACCAGTAATCAAAGAGAAAACACTCACTAAGGTGGCTTTGAGTCTTTTCAAATATCCATTCTCTGTTTAAATTCTTTCACTTGGAAAGGGAGGAGCAAAACCAGAGGGCACATGCACAAGCATGGCCCAAGAGTATGAAAGCTTCCGGGTGACGTGGGATTGTCTCAATCTGAGTGGGACGCCTCTGAACTCCTCCCAAGGGAAAGATCAGGAGCTCAGTTTCCTTCTCGGGATAAGCAAGCTGCTCTATTCCAGAGCAGGAATTTCTCTTTCTCGAATCCCCCGCTCTCCTCTACAGTAAGCCATCCTTTAGGCTGGAAGGAAGTAAATGTCACCAAGATGCTTTACCCACCCTTGAATGCATTGGAGGGACAGTAGTTCCTGGAAGACCCCCCTAATTCAGAAGCATGGAAAAGTGACTCCGCATCAGCCAGAACTAGAAACTGACTGCCCATATGGCCAGTACTCGGTGATGGTTTGTAAAAAGCCAGCAGACACCCAGAGAAAGCTGCAGTCCTTTCTAATGTGAATTTCTCCTTCTTTAGTATTCCAGATTTGCTTGGGAGCAACACTGCCTGGAACACAGCAGGCACTCAGTAAATATGTGTGGTCTGAACAAATAAAGATGTATACGCAGTTCAGTTTTTGTACCAATGATATTTTTCAGGTTTAATAATTTATGGTTGAAAGCAAAGAGATAATAAATTACCATGGGGATTTTTTTCACTTGCTTGTATTATCTTAGATAAAATAGTTCTTTAAAAAGAAAGTTCTAGAGGCCTACTTATTTTGGTCATTTAATCACATGTTTACAAGGAAATTATTAGATGAGAACTGCCTTTAGAATTCGAAGCCAATAAAAGACTCCCCTTGGTATAAGTGGTTATTGGTTCAAGATAGATCCAAAGTATACGGATAAGCCATCCTACCTTTTCCTCTGTGTGCCCTTGAGCAAATCATTGAAGGTCTCTGGGTCTCATTTTCCTGATTTCTCAAGGGTGAGGTTGAGTTTCACAAGAGTTGGAGAGTTCCAAGGACCCTGCCAGCTCTGATTCTTATGCATTTGGCAGAATCCTGGCAGAAGAATCCTCAAATTAGAAGTCACACTTTCACTGTGGGGGGTCCCTTAAAGACTCCACCCTTCAATTTTCCTTCCTCGTCAAACCCAGCTCTCACACCAGTAGGAATACCTTTCTTTCTTGCCACTTACAGTGTGTTTTCTCTCTCTTGTCTACACGAATCCTGTTGCTGTTCCATGGTTTGCATATACCTCCAAAGAAATACGTGCTCATGTGCGTCAATAATTTGCAGTCGATCTGCATATGCCACCAAACTTTTAAGATTTTTGAGGGTAAGAAATATGCCGGCTTGTTTGTGGCATCATAGGCACCCAGCACAGTGCCTGGAACCCAGGAGAGACCAGACCTACTCAAGTACAGACCAAGTTGCCTCCTGCATCAGAAGCAAGTTGAAACGTTGCCCGTTCCTCAGCCCTTGGAGATCCATGTCATCAGAATCTCTGGATGTGGAGCCCTGGAATCAGCATTTGAACAAGCATCCTTGGTGATCGCTCTGCACTCTGAAGTTTGACAGCCTCTGCAGCATACAGTCCATAAATATGTGTCAAATGCTGAATGAATATTTCCAGAGAAAGGGAAACTTACCCTTTCCCCCAGCAAGGGTTTTGGACTCACAAGGGCAACATCAAGGCAAAAAGACACAGGAAAAAAATACCCTGCACTTAAACCAGTCGTTACTAAGTATCGGCTGCAAAGTAACCTATCTGTACTCTAAGGAAAAAGCAAATGCAGGCTCTGACCCTCTAAGGTCAGTGTAACCAAACACTGAACAGGTGAGCCTTTGTTTGACTTAACTTGGATCCCACTGTCACTTTAAATTCATTGACTCAGGCTGGCTCCTCCCCTGCCCCCAAATGACAGCTCAGGGAGGTCCCACTGCTTCTGTGGTCACTCCTAGGTGATACAGACACTTCACTTCAATTACAAACAATGTACAGGGACTTCCCTGGTGGTCCAGTGGCTAAGGCTCTGCGCTCCCAATGCAGGGAGCCCTGGTCCGGGAACTAGATCCCACATGCTGCAACTAGGAGTTCACATGCTGCAACTAAGACCTGGCACAGCCAAATAAATACATAAATAAAAATATTTTTAAAAAAATGTACAGATGAAGGTCATAGTCAAAACTGCAGCTTGATTTGAAGTTTCAGTCCTCGGCATCTCCCACATCCTCCATCTCAGCCAAATGGTGAGCAGAGAGCCTGCGTTTGGGAAATAGAGTCAAAATGTTCTCTCCCTTGGTTCCCACCTCCAGTTTCGGCTCCTTCTCCTCTGTTTTCAGTTTCTGACCCCTTCAGAGGTGAGAAAAACGGGTACAGTCCAACTGGCACTCTGCCAGCTGGCTTCATGTTCATTGGACTGGGAGATACTTACAGTTGACTTTTTCTGAGGTTGATTTCTGTGGTTTTTTGGAAACCTCCCAATCCTGGCCTCTTAGTATAGATCCTTCGGTGCGAGCGATGTACTGCCTTTACAGTCTCTGTGCTGAGATCTGTTCAGCCCTCCATGGGGCTCCGTCAGGCAGGGTCTAAGATGGTCCATGCAGGGCTCTCTCATCCGGCCCCTAGGAAACCCTCACTCACACCGGAAGTACCAGCCACCAGGTCCAGCATCTCTCATGAGCTTCCGCATTGCTGCAGCTAACCAGCCTGTCTCTCCCCTTTTGCATTTTCCAAGCAAACACCTGACCAAAGTCCGATGTGTCCCCTTACACAAGGGCATAAACAAGCCCTCTTGTTGCTCCATGGAAACCCCTCCTTCTCAACATGAGGTGAAGGGGAAAGAGCCCCTACTCCCTGGAGAGAGTGGGACTCACAGAACACTAATAACTCTTTCCAAAAATGTGATTTAAAATTGTAAGCATTTGTAACCTCGGTGAAGAGTTAAGAGGTGTCCACTTAATTCTCAGACAGCCTCTTTAAACATCTGCACCTTGGTTCAGGAATGCACTGCAGTGTCTGATACCTGCCACCATAGGATTACCTTAAGCCCCCTTAACGGAATGAGACGGCACTAGATATTTAAACACGACTTTAGTAGAAGCTCAGAGAGTAATCGAGCTCACTCAGAATGAATCTCTGTGTGTCAGAGAGAGCCTTTGATTCTTCCCAACCAGGACGCCCAAAGCACAGCCAACAATAGTCAAGACCTTACTCAAGAGAATAAAAACCATCAAAGGGCCAGAGTTCCCTCAACCACCTGTGGCCCACCTTCCAGTTTCCAAATCTCTGTCTGAGGACCTACCTCTCCGCATCAATGGACACCATCAAGGGCCACGTATTTCAGAGAAAGCCAGTTGCCCTTCAGGCTGATCTGCAGCCTGATCCCCCAGCAGAAGTTCTTAGCCTTTGTAGGGAGGTATGGATGGGCTTTAGAGGGGTGTGAAGTCCCCTTAAAAGTTACGTTAAATTTACAAATATGAATAGGTCTCTTGGAAAAGGGTAGATATTTTTATCAGATTCTCAAGGAGGTTCAAGATCAAAAAAAGCTTATCTCAGCCTTCAAATCTCAATATGGTCTCAACACGGCATGCCTAACAGGTGTAAAAGAGACACATATGTACCATAACCAGGTATTTCTTTGCACCTACTACATGCTAAGTGGGAGCAGAAGAGGCCACACAGAAAGATGAGCTGAGTTTTGAAAAAAAGAATAGGGTCATGACAGAGAGGAATGAGGGGAAAGACCATTTCAGGGAGTAAGACAAGCATGAGCCAAAGCCTGGACACAGGAAAGCCAGGCGTGTGTGGGAAACGATACACAGGCTGTCCGATGGGAACGCAGGGTATGCGTAGGAGAACGGTGGGGCCAATGCCGGAAAAGTGAGGGCTGAGGTGTGAATGGTTTTAACGTGAAGGGTAAGTACTTATTTTGGCCCCGTAGAGAAATGGTGAAAATCATTAAATAAGGAGAAATATTAACTTATCACACTGTATCATGATTGGGCATTTGCGTGTCTGTTTTCCCAGATAGAACATGAATGGACTTTGGGAAAGCAGAATCAGAGTCTAATTCATGTTTATACCTCCTGCACAACCCCCGGCCCGTGGTAGGCGCTTAATAACTTCTTAGAGAAAGGAGGGAAGATGGGTAGAGAGGAAGGAAGGGAAGAAAGTGGGGGAGGAAGAAAGGAGGAAGACGGGAGAGGGAGAAGGAAAGGCAGGTAGGGGAGGGGGGAGCTGGTCTTTAAAATAGATGAACGGAAAGAGAAAACACAAGACTGCTGCACTGGTCCAGGCAAGCAGCCATGAGAGCATTCATGAGGGGAGAGAGTAACATACTTATGAGATGCTTAGCTGCCATAAAATTCACATTCCCATCTTTCTTTAAACAGCTTTTCTATAACCTGTTTAGGGTTTGTATTTAATGATTTAATTCATGGTAAGCAGAAAGGACCTGTAAGTGTTGTTTTACCAATACTGTTAGTGAATTTGTGCTCATTCCTCCTACGCTTTTGCCCAGTTTCCGTGGTGAACAGAGCATGCGTTTGCTGATGGCAAGTAGAGAACAGCCATGGAACTAGGAGATAGTAACTGACCCAAGGGCCCCCCACATCTGTATTGCGATTCTGCCTGCTCCCCTATCAAGGCAACGCTTGTTATGCCTGGCTGACTTTCACATCCTGCTAGCCCGGTCGTATTAAGAACCTGACCTTCAACTCAAACCCTCTTAATCCATATGCTCTGTGATGTTTCTCCCCAGACTGGGTAGAATTTGGGTCAGCCTGTGTTGTGATGACATTTTTCACTCTTCTAAGATTATGATTTAATCTGTCCATCTCAGACCCACCTGAAGCTCTCTTCTGTTTTTCCAGATAACCTTTCAGGGCATGCTAAGCCTGTCATTTCCTCTTTGACCACATTTTATATACATGTATTTCATGTCAAATTTCTATAGCACACCTTCAAATCCTGAATCCTGAAATGTTAAGTCTCTTCCTTTATGAACTTTCTAGTTCATAAACAAAATTATTCTCCAGAATTTAGGATGTGGCTCCGGATGTGTCAGAATGGCTACCTCTGCCTGTATAGCTATAAAAAAAGGAACATAGGAGTTTGCCTTAATTTTTTTACATAAATGTATAACATTCTCCAAAGTTAATTGAAAATCATGCTCAGAAGTCACATAACTTGCATGTAGTCGCCTAGAAACCCAAGCAGTGGATCTTTGTAACCTCGAGAATTCTGTCATTATATCTCTTTTTTTGTGAGCCAAGCCAGAGCAAGCATGTGACACAGGGTAAAAAGAATGAGATAAAATTAACAAGTGGCAAATCAAATTACAGTTCCTGCAATGATCATTTCTCAATTATTTAGTGAACATCTACTATATGCAGGTTGCTGAGAGAAGGCAGGAAGATTAAGGGGAAAAAAAAGAACTGACTAAAACCGGGTTCCCTTCTGTAGGAAGGGATTTGGTAAAAGAGGCAGTCGGGTGCACATTATTCATTGTAATACAGGGCACACCGTGAATGTCCTCTTACGGGAGTGCAGGGGACAGCAAGCCATCCTGGCTCCTGTGGGCACCAACCCTACCTGGCAGGGCAGCTGCTACTCAGCTCTGGTTCCCATACAGGAGCAAGAGTCAAGTGACCACACCTTCCAGATGATTTTTAAGAACACTGGACAATGCATATTTTATGTAGACGCTCTGACTTTTTAATCTTGTCAACCAATTTGAACTTTTTAAAGACTCTATTTCTGTATGTGTGGGAGTGGGGCACCCCTGTCTTTACGTCCATGTACCACCAGCTTCTACCTCTGAACCAGAAGTGAGGGTTCTCAGAGGGGGTTAGAATGAGTCTAGAAAGGTGGGCTGGAGCCAGAGTCATTCTCCAGTACGGGCTGAGCAGTATGATTTCATTCCCTGATGAATGGGAGCTATCATACTTCTCTTTTTAATTTTTTAATTAATGGTATAATCCCATCTATGTTTTAGAAAATTAACTCTGGTGGCAGAGGGGTACTTGACACGTGATTTGATAACATTTGTTGAATTAATGAATGAGAGAAAGAGGGAGCCGGGAAACTGAGAGTTTAAGAGGCTAGTTAATAAGCTCTTTCAATGATCCAGACAAGGCATAATGAGGTGAAACTTAGGAAAATGAAAATGGGAAGAAAGTAATACATACAGAAACTATCTGGGAGGCAGAGTGATGCCTTTGTGGAGATCATTAATGCTTTTCACTGAATTTTTCTGACTCTCTCCCTTTCCAGGGCTTGATAGTATGGCACTTACTGGCTCCCTTGTACTTTAGGGGTGCCGTGTAGCTAGTGCTGGCCAGTGAGTTGTGAGAGAAAGTGACGGGATGACTTCTGAGTCAGAGCATCTAATTCCCACCCTAAAAAGCTCTCTATCCTTCTCACATCCTAGGCAATGTTCAAGATAGTGACTGCCCCATCAGCTGGTTACCTAAGTGACTACACTAAGCTAAGACCCCCTGCCAACTTATGATAGCCGAAAAGAAAAAAAAATCTTTGTTGGGCTAAGCCAGTGAGATTTGGGGGCTGCTTGTCACCACAGTAAAACTATCCTATGCTGACTGACACATTTGTGTTTGCCTCTTTTGTCCAACTGCATTAATGAAGTAAAAAGAATGTCACTTTACTTCCCATAGCAAGATCAACCAGACGGGCAAAAATCCACGAGACCTTTGCAAAAGCATTTGTACCCATGTAGGTGATATGACCACGTTACATTCTAACACCACTGATATTCTAGCATCTATCGCTTTTTTTTTTTTTTTTTTTGCATTACGTGGGCTTCTCACTGCTGTGGCCTCTCCCGTTGCGGAGCACAGGCTCTGGACGCGCAGGCCCAGTAGCCATGGCTCACGGGCCTAGCCGCTCCGCGGCATGTGGGATCCTCCCAGACCGGGGCACGAACCCGCGTCCCCTGCATCGGCAGGCGGACTCTCAACCACTGCGCCACCAGGGAAGCCCTCTATCGCTTTTTATGAAGTTTCCCAGGATTCTTTTTTTGATGACTCTTTTCTTCCAGTAGTGTTATCATTAATGTAATTAATTATTTCACTAAAACTCTTACATGCCTTTCCTCGTTTAACTTTTTACATGTGAAAGCCTAAAATAAAACTATGTGAATTGAATGACTAATTTGCACATCAATACAAAATAACCAAATTACCCATGAAGTATATTAATGATCCAACTAAAGAATTCTACTTGTAGAGATGGAAACAGAAAATAAGAATGAGAAAAGTAATAATATTTATGATGTAATATGAGGAACTTTTAAATAGTAAACGTTTTGCTACACAATTAAAGTCAACTGTTACAGTTTTCTTTTCTATGAATCTAGAATAGAATTACAAATCTGGCAAGGGTATATTTTTGATGTCCGTGTCTCAAAATATAAAAGTAAATGTAGCTTAAGGAGAGTTTTATCATTTATTGTGCAGGCCACGAAAAGCTAGGATATGTATGGTCCTAGTATCATGTCTTGAGTTTAGATTTCTTCATCTGTAAAGTGAGGGGAGATATACGCTATTTCCTCTTCTCAAAAAATAAGCAAGAACTGATAAGGTAAGATCTATTAAGCTTTTTGGCAACCCAGAAGTTGTCGTATAGGAACAAAATTGAATTGCCTGTTTATGGAGTTTAAAGTTCAGCCTAGATAAGGAAGATTTGTAGTGATTGGGGGGAAATTAAAAAGAAGAGAACATAGTCAGATTCTTAAAAAGAAACATGCTGTACAGCCTAGCCTTCTAAAGGAATCAGCCACCGCATCTTTGTCACTTAACTTTTTTTTAATCTGAACTGACAGATCACTGGAGAATAACTGTAGGGAATAATCCCCACACTGGCAGAGGGGATGGATTAAATCAACCATGAAAATAAGCACTGGCCCATGTGACTATAACCTAAAAGAAATTTGAGTGAACATAGTGCTGTGTTTAAACCAGGAGCAGTATCCATTGAACTGCCTGTAACATTTTCTCCTGCAAATGCCCATTTGAAGGGAAAGGCAAACACCAATGTTTTGAAAGCCAGGGTACATCTTACTTGCTCTGCTAACTTAAAAAAAATTATGTTATTATTTTATTAGCATAGGAATATAAAATAAGCATGTGTCTCCCTTTCCCCCATATCATGGCTTCATTTTTAGTGAGTATGGCTTCACTTCTACCCTAAAAATTTTTAAATATCCCTGGGAAAACCATGCTCAGTAAATGTTAGCTATAATTTTAAACCTTTTAACCTCCAGTGAAAAGGTGGATTGGCCTTCTGAGAAGAGGTTATCAAAGATGTAAATAACTGTTTTTCACATTTAAGGAGGAAAAATAATGGGATAGAATGTTACATGAGGTCTTCTTTGAGTTGCTTTCTATTTCACCCAAATGCATTTTCTGTCATTAAACGAATATGGTATTAAGAAGGAAGGGTGGCATAGTCAGTGACTACTCTTAATCTCAGACCTCTAAAAACAAACAAACAAACAAAACCCCCTTAATTATCCTGAACTGGAGAATTAGCAAAGCAGTGAGAACTGATACCCACGGAGAATCTCACATTTCAGCCAGATCCTTCACCAAGACTTTGCTAAACTCTGTTTAGAAAAGGAAACCAGTTCTTATTGGAGGGTTGGGATTCTCTGATGAATAAATTTGGCCCCATCCGTTGAGCAAAAGAATTTCAAATCAAGAGTGAATATTTCCGTATACAGTCTATGATTCCTGCAGGTAATGGAAAAATTAATCAAGCAAAATCAAGGAGCAGAATCTAGAATTCTGGAATTTAGTTAAAATGCGCACTCAAACCCTACAAGTTCTAATTTGATATGGTATTACCACTTGAAGAAGACTTGAAAATCTGATGGCAATAGGCAGGAGGGGGTTATTTAAATCTTTTTTTCTGAAGGAAGATCTTATTTTTAAAAGTTTAGTATCGGGCTTCCCTGGTGGCGCAGTGGTTGAGAGTCCGCCTGCCGATGCAGGGGACACGGGTTCGTGCCCCAGTCCGGGAAGATCCCACATGCTGCGGAGCAGCTGGGCCCGTGAGCCGTGGCCACTGAGCCTGCGCGTCCGGAGCCTGTGCTCCGCGACGGGAGAGGCCACAGCGGTGGGAGGCCCGCGTACCGCAAAAAAAAAAAAAAAAAAGTTTAGTATCGATGGAGCTGCATTTTCTTGGCTCATGCTATATGCTATTTGAGGAGAGAATGTCCACGCCAGGTTCCTCAGAGCTAAAGATCCCTGACACTGATGACACTGATGCTCTTCCAGTGCTGGGGGAGAGCTCTGCTAGGCCCCAGGTTGTCCTAGTTAGTCATAGAACCTTCCAGCTCTGGTTTCCCATCTTTGAATCTTTCAAGAACATTTTTTGTATTTCTTTCTCCTCTCCTACTAGACTGTCTGATACACTTGGCCTTCAGGGAATTTGCATTTTTTAAGAAATTCATAAGTGTGTACCCTCTCAACACCTATTTACATTTTTAATCATCCAAAGATGTTTCTTATGCTCACCGGAAGTTTCTCTTTGGCACGAATTAACCAATTTCACCACACTGGATAAGCTTGGTTCTAGATTAATCCATGCAGCCTTAATAAGGGTAAACTTAAGAATTTCATTAGGCTTATTTTATACTGAAGAGAGCTCATTACTTCCTCCAGAGACCCTGATATATAACACATATATTGTGTGTGTGTGTGTGTGTGTGTGTGTGTGTGTGTATATATATATATATAAAAATTATATGTGTATGTATATATACATTTATATATGTGCATATATTGTGCATATATGTACATTGTATTTATGTATATTGTATGGATATATACATTGTATATATGTACTTATTCATATATATACATTGTACATATGTACATTATGTGTACATATACATTGCGTATATGGACATCATATATATGCATTGTACATATGTACATGGTATATATATGTGTACATTATATATACACTGTGTGTGTATATATATATATATATATACATCGTATATATGTACATTGTGTGTGTACATATATATATGTGTAAAACACTTCTTCATCTATAAAATGGTCATGTATGACTACATCAGATACAGACACCTTCAGGTTACTCCTAAGTGGCTTCCTCTCAATATTAGTTCCACACACATGCATAAATTTGGGTCAAAGAAAAGCAAGATGATGGGGTTCCGAGGTCACATGAGTTTGGTCAGTGTTAGATGAAGAAATGTTAATCAGGTTTCTTTAATGCTGAAATTCGAAGTCATTAATATTCTGATGCTCATTATGGATTTCCAAAAGTAGGATACAACATGCCATGTCTCATAAATCATTTGACCATGGAACAGCTTTCTTTCATGGGACCTATCTAGGGACTAGCATCCTGTGAAATAGTCTCTGAGAACATGTCTCCGACCGTCAGGAACAAACGTCTAATGTGGATTTTTCAAAAGAAGTTTCATGCCAATTGGTGTCATCAACAAAGCCCAAGGTGAATTCAGTCCCATTTAAGGTCTAGACCTCAGTGTAAGGAACTCAAGAAACTCAGTCCAAATAGTGTCCTGGGATGGATCTGAATATCACAATATCTCAGCTAGACTCCTCTCCACCCTCAGGATTACTCCCCCAAGGCAATCACGTTGAACCATTTCTGGTTTCAGCCTTATAGGTTTACCTCCACATTTCTAAATACTTTCCATTTACCTCTGACTCGATTTATTAGCTTTATGTACCATCTGTTCATTTCTGCTATGGTGTATTTGGGTTTAGCTCACTTATAACATCTCCCACTTTCTCCTCCTCCCTCCTCCTAATAGAAGAATAGAGCTATTTTTTGTTCACTTTGTAACTGTAAGTAGCATATTTAAATCCCCATTCGTTCTGTCAACTATACAGGTGTCTCTTGATTGCCCACTCAGTGCTCTGGTCCTCACTTCCCCTCCTCCCTCCCACCAGCCTCTCACTTCTACCTTGTCAAGGATGATAGCATTTGTATTCTCATTAAATCCTTCCTACATTGTTTACAGGTTGTTTCAAAAAACTGAAGTCTAGTAAACATCCTTAACTTTAATGTGGCTACCTAACTATTTCCTGCAGAGCCAAAATATGTGCTCTGATCAGATGTCCTTCTCAGTCTGGATTTTTGTGCCACTCAAATAGACTATCCTCTCATACTCGACCAGGTGCTCAAAATTATGCCACATTTTATTGCACAATTGAGTCATGTTGTTTGTCTCGTCTCTTGTTTCTTATAAAACTATGCATTTCTTCTTCTATTGTTTGTTGGTTTTGCCTGAAGTGTCTTATTGCCCATCCCTTTGATGATGATGATGATGATGCTGCTGCTGCTGCTGCTGCTGATGATGATGAAAAGAATGGTATACCTTCTGTAGAAAGTAGTTACCGTCTTTCAGCTTCTTACTTTTTCTATAGCATTAAATCCATTCAGTGTTTCTTCTTGGAGCTCAATGACTTCTTGTTCTAGTTTGGAACAGATGCTTCATTTCTAGATTGTGGCTTTCCCAGGCAGCTTTTGTTTTTCCTGAAGTTTCTGTTTTCCTTTCTTTTTCTTTTTTTCATACTCTCAAATTCTTCCAAAAGCACAAATATTTTATCACTTCCATGGAATCCCCCTTTTTTTCTGGACATATTTCACTGGAGCCCTTCCTTTATGCTGCAGTCTGGACTGGGTACTCTTTAGAACTTCCAGACAGCTGTCATAGTGGGGCTCCCTTGTACTGTTCTTGTGGGGGATGCACACTGCTTGCTGCATCCTAAATCTTCCTCTTTCTTGGTTCACCCCCTTATTTTGCTGAAGTATCTATTCAACTTCCTAAGAAAAAAGTAAGTAAAGATAAGCTAAGTCCTTGTAAGTTCCCAAATGGGCCTTCTTCCACTCTCACTGTTAACAGTTTAGCCAGCAATAAAATTCTTGGCCAGAGATCATTTTCTTTCAGAAGGTAGAAGGCATTGCTCCACTGATTTTAGCTTTTTATTGTTTTGCTAATGAGAAGTATGGTGCCTATTTGCGTTATGTCTCTTTGTATGTGGCCTTCTATTTGTCTCTCTGAACTCTTATTTAGGATTTAAAAAAATCTTTATCTTTGGTGTTCTGCAATTCCATGGGGGAAGTATCAGTATCATGGGGGGTGTTTTTCCTTTCACCTTGGTTAGCACTCAGTAGGAACCTGGATGGACTTCTCAAGACTCGGAAGAGCGATGAAGAGCTCTGTGTATTGGGGTGAGACTGTGAACTGACTGGTTTCTTCAGGGTGACTGAGAAGAGAAGGATGTACTTCGGGGTGCCACATCCACATTGGAAATCCTAATTCTTCCCCAGTTTTTTCAGTTTCTTTAGAGGAGAGCCTTCCCATTATTTTCCTGAGAGTTTAGGCCTAGCTGGGGGCCATTCTGCAGGCGGAGATGTTGGGAGGTCAGCTGTTCCAGAGGAAGACCTCAGCAAACCCCTGTGGGAATTCAGGGGAACTTGCCAGCTTGAGTTCTCAGCCTCCCTGATACATTGCTGGGTGGGTGCAGCTCCCCTTTGGATGGCCCATGCCACCACTTCACCCCTTTGCTTTACAGTGGGCACTTGTCCTCCACTTTTTCCATCTTCCCTATTTAATGGGGCATCTAAAAGCAAACAGTGTGTCTCAGACTTATGATACTCCAACAAGAGTGGTCCCCTAAATGTCAACAAAGGCAGTAATGTGTGGCAAATTGCTCTTCTATCTCAAAGAAGGTGTTAAAGAATGCTGGAAGATTCCCAGATGTCTGTTTTCTCTTCTTTCCAACCAGTGATTTTTATTTCGATATTTTTTGCCAATGGAAGAACAGATTCATTTTTTGAAAAGAAATATCCTCAAAATTATGGAGATGGATAAACAAACTGCTCAGGTTGAAGGCCAGGGGAAGAGCCTTCCCCTCCTGGATGGGCTGCTAGGAGCCCCAAGGCCAATAGCTCCTGATCCCCGTTGCGGGGGCGGTGGGGGGCGGTTGGTGCTTTAGAATGCAGACTTTGTCCTACCCTCTGGAATCCACTTGTCTAACAAGTTCCCCAGGTGATTCGGGTCCATAATTTGAGATAGAGTTGGGGAAAACACCTGACCGAAGAAAGAAGCTTGTGTGACTCAGGCAATACATGGAAATTTGTGGGAATATGTTCATTGGAAGAATTTCTCTCTTTGTTTTCCCCTGACATCTCAAGAAATACTTAGATCTCTACCTTGAATGCAAACAAAGCAAATGACAGATTAAAGATATGTATTAGCCATATTTCTGGAGCTGAGAACACTGACTGCATGTGAGATGGTTACACATCATAATCTTTGAGGCAGAACTGATTTTGCTTGTTTGGGGCATTGCTGCCAAAATAAAGGCAAAATTTCCAGAAAGTCTTCACCTTCTGTACTTTTTCAAAATCCCAAGTCCCCAAAATGCCGTTTCCACGTACTTTACAAAAACTTCTGTCTGCCGGTGCATGCTAGGGATGCTGTTAATGAGGGTACCAGGAAGAGTTCCTGACCTGCATCCTTGCTTCAGCTACCTTGGATGTTATTACTTGGTAGGGGGTTGGAAGGAGGGAAGATGTCCAGTTTTACCGACTCAAATTCTTCTGGTTGAGTTGTTCTAGATTCCATTTTTTTCTTCTTCTAGGGATTTCAGTGGGCAAGAAAAGTGAACAGTAAATACAGAGTTAGGGAGGCAAAGGCTACATACATCAGGGAGCACGGGATTTCCTTTTCGGTGGCCCATGAGTTCACTGATTTGTAAGACTGGGGCTGATCTGGGAGTCACTGTCCCCAATTAAGGGACAAAGCCATTTGGAGAACTCTTAGCAGCCACCTGACTATACTCTAGAGACAACACATCACAGAGTTCCATGGACAACGTAACCTGATACCCTACTTGGTTACTTTCCTTAAAATGTCACCAAGCTGTGCAGTGTTGGGGCCACCCAAGGTCTAAGTGTAGAGGAAACGTTCTCTCACCACAGAGGCAAACTTGTGACACGAAGGAAGTGCGCTGTGGCCCTTCCCCACCTCGACCCCATGTCCCTGGTCTTAAAATAACTCATGGCTCACACTCAAATTAGCATCCTTATCCTCAAAATACACATTTATATTTCATATCAGCAGGCTTTAAAACACATTTTGCCTGCAGCAGGACAGGGGTACAACTGTACACACTTTCCCAGGAGCTGAACGATTCACCACTGAGCAGACACCTTCCAAGCAGCCTCTGTAAGCTGGGGACCTGTGCCACCTCTTCTCAAGAGCAGGGCCATGGAGGGCATCCCTCTACGAGGGAGTAGTTATCTTCGTTCCAACCCTCAGGGGGAAATAGCTTGCCCCTGATTCTGTTCTGTTAAGAGGCTTTGGGAAGTGGCAGACCTAAGACTGAGTCGGCCATACCGCTCATTAGCTGTGTGAACTCAGGCAGGTCGCTTAACCTTTCTGAGCCCAAGTTCTATATGTGTAACATGGCAGTGATATCATCTATCCATATGGTTGTCCTGAAAAGTTAATTCATCCAGGGACGTCCCTGGTGGTCCAGTGGTTAAGACTCCATGTTTCCAATGCAGGGGGCACGGGTTCGATCCCTGGTCAGGGAACTAAGATCCCACATGCCACATGGTGTGGCCAAAGAAAAAGCTAATTTATCCATTTTAAATGACAGTGCTTTCCAAACTGTGAAGCACTGTCTGATTTTGAACCCAAATTGCTGTCACTGTTCTTGGCCTGTTCAGAGTCCAGCTTCGGCAGCATTTCTAGAGGGGTGTCTCGTGTGCGCCCAGGACTGAATCCACGGTCCACGTTGATAGCAATCCATTGCTCCCACTGCCAGACCTGTGCCCCTCCCCGTCCAGCGGACACAGCGTTTTCCTCCCCGTGCCGCCGGCCTCCTGCAGCCCTGCCCATGTCTCTCCCTTTGCTCTGCCAGGCACAGCCCTAGCCCTGGGGACTACACAGCCATGCAGAGTGGAGAAGGATTATTCCCTTCCCTTGTGGGGTCCCAAGGCAGTGCGGCTTGGTCTCCAGTATGTGAATATGGAGAAACAGCTATTAGCTATTAATAATATTGTTATTATTACTATTATTATAGTAAAATACACATAGCATAAAATTTGCCATTTTAACCATCTTAAAGCGTACAATTCAGTGGCATTAAGTACATTCATAATGTTGTCCAACACTCACCACTATCTAGTTCTAGAATTTTTTCATCACCCCCGCCCAGGAGCCCCATACCCACGGGCAGTTACCCCCCAGCCCCTGGCAACCACTAATCTGCTTTCTGTCTCTGTGGATTCGCCTATTCTGTACATTCCATATAAACGCAACTATCCAGTATGTGGTCTTCGGCATCTGGCTTCTTGCCCTTAGCAAGAAGTTCAAGGTTGCCCTTTGTGTTTTTACTTGGTGCTCTTTCCCTCACTAGGCCCGGGCGTGCGCCAGGGGACTGGGCTAAGGATGGGCTTGAAAAGCCATTACCATCACGCTCTTTGCAGGATTCCTGGTCACTTGCAGTGATAAACCCCGCCCGCTTCCCTCCTCCTTAGCACGGGTCCTCTCCCCTCTGTAAGTGTATTGCTATAAGGCAACTCAGGTCCCAGCCAGGCCCAGAGCTTGTAATCCTTCCCAGCGGACTCTCAAACCCAAGCCTCCAGTTTGCCAACCATGCCCACAGATCCCCGAACCTGGAAAGTCCCAGAAAATGCTGACACTGAGCCCCTGACTACACTGATTATAATAGTCTGATGTTGTACTTTGTGTTAACGGAGGTGAGTGAGCGTGTTGCTAAGAATCACACTTCCTTTAGCATTTGAGTCCTATTCGGCTTTCTGTGAATCCCAAGGTGTTTCAGTACCTTGCAAAGTACAAGAAACGTTTGTATTTCTCCAGCATCATTCACGGCCTTGCCCTTCATGGGCAGGTAGAGAGGATGAGTTTACTTTCCGTTTCTCTGCCTTGGAAGTAATTGTATGTAAAGCCCATCCCATATAGTTCTGATACCTCTGTGGTGGAGCTTTATTTATGTGCCTGGTTTCCTGAGAGCACCTTTAACAAAGATCCCAAAGAAAAAAATGTTTCTCCTAAATTAGTTGATATATAGAAACTGAACAAATGGAGACATGCAAGCTTCTTGACTTCTCCTTTGTGATATTAAATTATTTATTTGGGAAGTTCCAATTCACTGTAGGAAATTCCAAGTTCGATAGAAAATTGTTTTGTGTTTCTTTTTCAAAATTGTAAGTTTTTAAAATTTCAAACATCCTGATGAAAACTTCTGTGCCTCTCTTTTAGTTCTTTCATACCTACTGTTAATGTAGTTAAATTTTATATTAAACATTGGCCCATGGAGTGTATAGTAACCAGACATAGAGGAAATAATCATAAAAGGACATAAATACCAGGGAAGAAAGTAAAGTCTTAAATCTTCTGTGAAATAGGGTCAAAGCTTTACCCCCAACAATCATCATTTTATCTGCAAACATCCTCTGTAGTTCAAAGATGTCCTCGAACCTTCCTAACTTGTATCTGTATCAGTATGCTTTGTACAATGAGCGATTTAGAGGCTCCATATTTTAGTATTTTTTTGCTTTTGTTTTCATATTATTGTGTAGGTGCCTTTGGCATTTTTTAGACCGGAGTGGCATTCTTGTACAGCCCCCTCATGCTTTTCTTTGCATCCAGTACATACCTGAACATATTTTGTTGTCCATCGTTTCTTGCTTGCAAATGTCAAATTAGTTCATGTAACTCAAAGAGGTTTAGTTTAGGTTAATGCCTTTCCAGGCAAGATGCGGGTTATGGGAAAGACATAGCCAAGCAATGTGAACTCACCAACATCAAGAAACGAAGACATACTTGGGACCACGTCTCATTAGTAGGTTAGGCTCTGCGGCACCTACCCGTCTGCCAATGTCTATCTGCCAGTATTCCCCAGTCTTTCCTGTTTTCAAATGCTGATTTAGATAAATGCTTTTCTAACCAAAATGAAACAGTATGGTATTTAAGTCAACCATGAAAATAAGCACCGACATATGTGCCCCCCACCTGAAAGAAATCAGGACAGGCTTGATTTGAATCAGGCAGGAGGCCAGATGCAATCAGGTTCCCAAAGGCTATAACTCCACCAAAAGGAGAGCTCAAGCCCCACTCCCCCAGGACCCTCCCTCCAGATTGCAGAAGATCCTGGGGGCTCAGAATTGAGCTGGGTTCCCAGCTGTTCAATAAAATGTGATTTTGTACAATAGGAGCAGGGAGAGGGGAAAATGGCAAAACCAGATCATTCTCTTAAAGTTCCAATAAATGGGATGCTAACTGGTTTTTTTTTTTTTTTAATATGGACTTTATTTCTTAAAGCAGTTTTAGGTTTGCAGCAAAACTGAGCAGAAAGTTCCGAGTCCCCATTGACTGGGTATTTTCCAGCCCTCTCTCTCACAAGCTGTCTCTACCTGTAGAGTCCCAGAGCACTCTGGATTTAAATGAAAGGCAGGACGCACACTGGGCTGAGTGTTTGAACAGACCTAGAGTAACTCACTGACCCAGCGAGGACTTGCCATCCCCACTGGTCCAACATGGAAGCTCGACATGGACCTGAGAGCCCAGCATTGGTATTTGGTGCCCCTGGGAAAGGTCAAGCTCTCATTTCATCAATAGAGCTATGCCTTGCTTTAAACAAACCCGATTATATATTTAAAATCTGACTTATACCAGTGGTGAATTGAGAGTGATCCATCTTCCCACCACTTTCAGAGACAGGCTCCCACCTCTCTAAGGTCTAAAATCATCAGAACGGCCCAAAGTTTCTGTTCCAGGCAGTCCATTCTCCACACTGTCCTTCAGAAACATCACCTAAGCCATACTGTCATCTGGGTGTCTTCCCAGCCTGGAATATCCTCTCTTCCTTCCTTCTGGGTATAGAATTCACTCTCTTGAGCCCTCTCGGTCCTCAGAAACACCGCCTTGGCCTCTCTAGCCCACAGAGAAACCCCTCTCCTCATTTTCCTGGACCTTTTGGTCAGTTTCCACACTCTTGACCATTTAGGGAATTAACTGAGATGGATCAAGCATCTCAGTTAATTAGCAGGACTGTAACAGGCACCCCAAACCTGATTATTTCTTACGAGTTAATCTTATATCCACAAATATACTATAAACTCCTTAAAGTCAGGACTATGTCTCCCTGTTAAATCCTACATACCACCAGACACAGCACTAGTGCCTAGCTGGTGTTTTCGTTGCAGAAAGTGATTCTTAATTTTACAAAAATAGTCCCTGGTTGACTTCCTTACAGAGAAACTTCTTCAGATGTGCTCAACATAAGGTTCAAAATACATATATTTTTTAAGAACATCTTAGTTGTATGAAGTCAGGTGTATGATATGTCACTTTACAGAACCATTAGATTTTTTTTTTAAAGGAGCTTTTTTTTTTTTTTTAATGGGGACTAGTTTAATGTTGCAAACAGGAGTTACTACTTTTGGGAATCTTGACTAATTCTAAGTAGGGGAGGAACAGGATAGCATTGCAGCCAAGGCCTATGGGTTCAACATTGATCCTTATGTTTATTTGTAGGCTTATTAGAAAGCTTTTAGGCTGATATTCAGGCAAAGAAAAAAGTGAACTTGTAGCAGTACTTTTCTCTAGATCATTCTTTGGCCGAACTGTTTTCCTGCTGCAGAAATTGTTCAGGGCTAGATGGGCACATGAGAACAAATATAGTGAGCTCGGTGTTAAGACAACTTATCCCACCAACGCTTACTTTTCACAGAACAAGGAAATCTGGAAAGATGACTTCATCTTCTCGGTTCCTGGCTTGTCCTTGAGGTGCCAGTGTGACAGCACAGTGCACAGTCGCTGACTATAACCCTTCCGGTGTGGGGCTGTGTCTCTCTGATGAGCAGGCAAAAAGTTCAGACTCAAGCTTTTGATTCTGCAAAACTAAGAAGCATGTACTATCTTTAAATTTTTTTAAAAAAACGGTAGAAACTTGAAACTCAGTGTCTAAGCAAATTGGCGGAGGTCTGAAGCAGCGAGTAGAAATGACACCATAAGTGGTATCGATGATGAAAAGGAGATTACGAACACTTTAGCTTTCTGTTCTTAACTCCATTTGAGCATTTGCCAAAAGAATTAAATGGGTTGAACTTTAAAAATCTAAATCAGATCTTGAAAGTCTACGTGTATTTCCCAAGCAGTGTGGAAAGGAAGAGAGGGAGAAAGTACTTAAAAATTACCTCTGTTCCTAGTACACCCGCTTGGTTTGCTCCGTCCCTTTGGAAGTAATGCCTGATGGGTTACACTCTGGTCCTCCCTAAATTTTAAAATTTCCCCGGAAGTGACTCTTGTTCTCGCAGTGCCCCGCAACCCTCTGAAATACCACGGAGTTTCAGGGCATGAAGGTAAACTTTTTCTAAGGCGGAGCCGTCTCGGCTCGCGGGGTGCCGGCTGTCAAAGGCACAGCACGCGGTTTGGTCGTGTACGTTTCAGCTCCACGTGTTTGTTTCAGCTCCACGTTCCCTCTGTCTCCTCGCAGCTACCTCATCCCTCAACTCCCAACTGCAGCAGCTCCAGCAACTGCAGCAGCTCCAGCAGCCGCCGCCGCCTCCGCCGCCGCCGCCCGCCCCGCCGGGCAGCCAGCACCCGCAGGTGCCCCCGCAGTCCCAGCCGCCACCGCCGCCCGCCTCCCAGCCGCCGCCGGCTCCTCCCGCCCACCCTCACCCCCAGAACCGGAACCAACCGTCTCCAACTCAGCAGAGCTCCAGCTCCCCTCAGAAAGCCAGCCAGTCTCCGGGACACGGCCTCCCGTCGCCGCTCACGCCACCCAATCCTCTGCAGGTACGCGCCCCGCCCCGCCCCGCCCAGGGCCCAGGGGACCGGGCCGCCGGGTGGCGCCCTCCCCGGAGGCAGAGGGCAGGCCAAACTTAGCATCCACTTCCGCAGCGTCTAATTCAAATTGATCTCGTAGAAGGAGGGAAGAGGGAGCAGATAGCGGGCAACTGGGGATGCATGTAAACGAAACAAATAGAAACCCATTGACGTTGCCCTCCGAAGGATAAATGTTATCTGTTTCCTCCTGTGAGAGGCCAGCACAGTAAGTGCGCTTGTAGCCTGTAATAACTCCACTTTATGATACTTTCTGAAGGCAGCAAAGATAGCATCCAATTAAAATTATTACTAGCAGAGCTTTGTAGGCCCGTGGAGAACTGCATCTCCTGTCCATGAGGCATGGTGGTTATTTCTCTATATTATGAATATAGCAGTGTCTTACCTTAAGTACTTGGTGCTCTTTTGTTTCTATTTTTCCAAAGACTCTCTGGGGTTAGGAAGGTAAAGAAATTTAACCCCGGTCTTATGTCCCAGATTCCAACCATTACTCCATGGATTAACAAGTACTCTAAATTCATGCCGAGACCCTCCACAAATATGCATCTTTATAAAATAATAAAGCTTCCATACATTTACTTTATTGCTGTGAAGCTGAGGGCATCCAAAATAGAATTTCAGGCTAATCATGAAAGCTCATCTTTAATCTACTGTCATCGGGAAGCAATGAACAGGAGCATTCAGGAATATATAATTTTAACATTCAGAAACTCATTTTCAACTTAAATGCCTTTAAAATAAATTAGCTTTAAAAGATAATGACTCTGATGTCAACAGACCAGATCCAGACATTAATAGCTCAGTTTTGGACTTAAAAAACATAATGATGTTTTTTTCCAGGAAGATTTCAGATGATTTAGTACATTTGTAGTGCAGTGACACATTCCCACAGAGTGGAAAGCCTATGCACTCATTTCAAAGGCCAGCTCACCTCCCTCCTTGATGGTGAGCGCTCACACTGCAGTCAGTGCAGCCCTGCCCCACCCGAGGACCAGAGTGATGTTATCCTTGGGTCCAAAACAGCAAAGTATGCAGAGTCAAGATAAATTGGCACGCAGACAGAAAGGCCAGTGGATTAGAGACTTAGTGTTTTAGAAACGATTTAATTTGTTGTCCCGTAACTTTGTTTCTGTGTGTTTGGCTTCTCAGTAGTGGCCCAAATTTTCTTGGAAATGGGAACATTCGGGTGAGATGAGTAATTGTTTTCCTTGGTACTTGGGTCATGGCTACTTGCAGTTTGAGCATTTTCTCGAGTTGGGTTTGAAGGTGTATTTTTTAAAATCTTACAAGTATGAGACAACACTACCTTTGACATAAGACTGAAATGAACACAGGCTAAAAAACTCTTGCTTGTACACTTGACATCTATGGGGAGAGTAGGTCTAATCAAATTTACCAGATGCATGATGAGAGCAATCCTAATGTTTTCAGCATTTGGAATTCAACTCTGATTATTCCCAAGAATGGGTTTAATGCTTTTCTAAGAGCAGTTAAATTAGATCTATCTCAACACCATGTGATTAAACATTTCCTCTACACAAGCCGTCAAAATACGTGAAATTACCAAAGAAAACATCCTTCTCTGAGGGATGAGATTACTTAGTCCTGCCCCTAGTTGGCCTACTTAGTCCAGTATTCTGTAGAGTGGAGTGAAAGCTTTGAGTTCTGTGGACGTCAGCCTTCTCAGAACACAGTCAACATCTTACAAATCTCTATCAGCCAGTAAAAGGCAAGTGTAGACTACCCATTTGAATAGCTATTGACAGGACATTAGATGAGATGACCGCTCAGCCTCATGAAAAACAAATTCTACGAGGAGAATTTCCCAAAGTTCTCCTAATAGTTTCCCATGGAAATCCGGGAGCTGTTTTGTTTTTTGTTTTTGCAACAAAAGAAGGCTCAGAATCACATTTATTTCTTTATAACCCTGAGAGAATATTGTAATTTTTCACTGTTGGAGTTTTAACTTACAAACTTACTAAGTATATTGATGAGATAATACTCTAACTTCTTCTGTGGGTCTAATGAATGACCACTGAATGGGTGATGTGGTGAAACTTTAAAAAATATTACTGAGTAGATAGAGAACTAATTTTGAATAAGTCTACATCAGTAGGCATAAAAGGATTTTTTTTTTCTTTCACGATAGGCATGTGTAAAGGAAATTGAGAAAGCCATGGTTTTGAAATTGAGAAAGCCATCGTTTTTCTCTACACTAGCTGAAGGGTTTTTGAATTTGTGGAACATGGAATGTTTGAACTTTTGAAAAAGAAAACTATTTAAAAGGAACTGAAAGATATTTAACTCTCAAAGGTAGCGATCTTTATGAACTAGAATGAAGTGTTTGTGTTTGAAGGTTTTTAAGAGACTAATGATGAACTAAATTCATATATGACAGCTTAAATTCTATTTTACAGTTCTTTATTTTCATGTGAGCTTTGTCTTTTTACGTTATGCAAAATCAGTCTGAGACACGTTAGTTTAGAACATGCAACCTAGATTGTCAGAGAAAGCCAATAATTCAGAAGGTTTTTTGTTTAAAAAAAACCCCACAAAACTTTGAAGGATAATAATCATTTCTAAAACTGTACAGATGCTGTCATATCGTCAGAAAAAATAATAAATGAAAGTAGCTTGTATAGGTATATTTGGTGAGGTTATTCCTCAAGATGAAAAAAAAAATTAATAGTGCTGGCAGGTAGTAACACTCTAGACTAAAATTCCCCAAATACTTCTGGTCAGGTTTTTGTCTAATACTGCAATATAATCTGTTTCACTCTTTTACTGAAGGCCATGAAATGGATTGCATTTCCAAAACCAGGTTGTTGTTTCAAGACGGATATGAGTCTGAAGTATTATCACTTCAGAGAACTAATTTTGATTGCTCAAGGTTATGGGAGGGCTGGTGGTCCAGCACGGATACCAGAAGCTGGCCCCTGGAAGCCTGTCTTAAAACTCTTCACAGAGAATCAAGGTCCACTCACCCACAACTTCATTCTCAGGAGGGATGAGAAGTTCTAAACAGGGATTATAAGTGCAAACGTCTTCAGGGGCCAGGCAGCCCATATAAATAAGTAAAGCAGACTAGAGTATAAAACCCAAAATGAAAATTTGAAAACAGTGTGTGGGACGAACAAAATTCATCTGTGAGTTGAATTTAACCATTAGGTTCCAGGATGGATATCAATCCATACTCCTTATTTTTGCACAACCCACCTGCCACAGGCTGCATCAGAATCTAAAACCAGAAATATAGAGTGTGTTGGGTAGAAGCAGATCAGAAACATAAGTGGAAGCAACTTCTTTTTTTTTTTTAACATCTTTATTGGAGTACAGTTGCTTTACAGTGGTGTGTTAGTTTCTGCTTTATAACAAAGTGAATCAGTTATACATATACATATATCCCCATATCTCTTCCCTCTTGCGTCTCCCTCCCTCCCACCCTCCCTATCCCACCCCTCTAGGTGGTCACAAAGCACCGAGCTGATCTCCCTGTGGAAGCAACTTCTTGAGGGGAAAGATATGGTCTAATCATTCCTGGGTAGAAAAAACAATACACAGGTTTAATTTCAATATACGATATTGATCTGGATGAAGACCCCATAAGCCTAAGAATGGTGAAATACCTCCTTCCTATGACCTCTGAGATGACTTTTCTTGAGACTTTTCCTTGGGAGTTTTTAACTTGTACTAAGGAAATTCCAAACATTGTGTGGAAGGCCTGGTATTTTCCTTCACGAGTGATCTGGGAATGAGCTGGACATAGTTGGAACCTAGTCATGGTGCCATAGGAAGAGGGAGCTTGTTCTCATTCTGACCCTGCTTCCAACTAACTCACAAATGGAACAAGTTCTTTGGACTTCATTTTCCTCGTCTGTTAAATGTGTGCTGAATATGATTTTTAAGATCCTTTTCAGGTCCTTGAGTCTATGATCTAAACGTTGGTAGGCCTCTAGAATTTTATTGGATACTGAAAACCCAATGGTCCTGAAGATTCTCTGAGTATTCTTCAAGGTCAGGTTAACTTCTTCCCACTCAGCTGGGTGGCAGAGTAGAAAGAAAGTAAGAACAAACATAAGTGGGGTAATGATAGCAGAAGCAGATTTTATCTTAGCCAGAGAGTCCAAATGAAAGTCAAGTTTTCATCCTCAGAGAGTCACCACTGTAAACTCTGGTCCCTGATTGCTTTTTCATACCTATACATTAGAGAAGCTTAAGAAACCAAATGCTGCATTTAACCTTGGCCTTCTGCATACCATCTTGCATGGCAGGAAGCAGGATCATCTTTTCCTTTTCTTGTTGTATTGCACATTTTAATAAAAAAAAAACAGAGGGAGAGAGAGATAAGTGGAAGCAGTTAGCGGGGAGAAAGCTATCTGTGCTTATATGAGGAATGAGGAGCACGGTCACCGCCTCAGGGGTGAAGTTGCTCGAGAGAGAGCGTAAAATTGTTCTCGACCACGTGCATTTGCTAATGTAAAGGTCTTGGTACCACTCAGGCATCCAGGAGTAAAACTGCATTCAGATTCCACCTCTGCAGTGCAGCAAGCTCAGCCTCCTGATCTTCTCATGTGGGATGTTTCCCCCTCCCCCAGCAAACTTTCAGTACTACTTTCCAGAGTGACGGAGAGGGTGGTGTATTATCACTTTTTAAAACAAAGAGCCCAAGCCCTCAAGAAGGAGTTAGACCTACATGATTTCCATCCTTTTAAAGCAAATGGTCTCCAAGCGTGTCTCCTTCCCGTAGAAAAGGCCCAGTGCCTGGGGCCAACCCCCTCTCTCCCCAGCAGTTAGTCTTAATTTAATACAATATGAGTCAAAGCTTGGTGGGTCTAAGTGTTTTTTCATCTATAAATAGAGAAGGTAAAATTAAATACTTTCTGGAACTCTTTCCCTTTTATTTGGAGTTTTATGTTACAAACCTCTAAAACTCACTTGAGTGACCTATGCAGGTACAGGGGAGAAAAAACTCTTTTTTTCCTCTATTCTTCCTAGGTTCTCAAGCTAGGGGCCTGTAAAGTAGACTAACAAGGGACGGAGTAAGAAGAGAAAAACAAACAAAAGTTTACGACACGTGCATCGTGCATACACACGGGAGCACTTAGTGATGAGCAACTCAAAAGGGTGGTTAAAACTCGGGCTTCTATAGCATCTTAACAAAAGAACAATACATTTTTAGAGAAGTGACAAGACCGAGGAAAAGGACTATGAGCTTCTAAGTGTGGCAAACTGTGGGAAGGCAAATATATGGGGAAACTAATGGTAGATAAGCAAGATTTGTTATACAGATTCTTCTGGTGCCATCTCTGGGCTGATAAGGGTCTAGACTTGTCTCCAGTAATTAACTCCTGTCCTTCCTGGTAGAGGGGGGAGGGGAGCCACCTTTACAAATTTATGTCCTGCCTTTAGGCAGAACAGGAGGTTGGCAGAGAGCTTTTCTTGTATCTACTGATTCTCAGTTCCCTTCAGTGCAAAATAATCCTCATGTCCAAGTGGCATATTTTGGGATGGCATATTCTGGTACCTTTCGCAGGCATATTTATATAACCCCTCTGTGGTCATTATAAATTCTAGTAGAACTCAGTCTACACAGGGCTGAATCAAGTGTAAAATTCTCCTCGCCTGGACCAAGACTAAGATAAGACAAGTGAGGTATTCATTCTCACATGCAGGATTCAAAGCGCATGCAAAACTGCAGTCATCAAGAGAGATCATATTTTAATTCAGTCTTTAAAAAATCAAAATGAATGCCAAAATCCATGATGAACTAAATATCGCATTTTAAAATATAGGATCAGTAATAGTATTGAGCCATATTGGAGTCTGAGGCAAAAGGAAAAATCAGTAACACTGATTTTGTTGGTCATGAATTTTTTGCATTCATTTTGACTTTTAAAATATCGCATTAGATGTTCTTCATCTTGATCAATGTGTGGGGGGCACGCCCTTAATTTTTTTTTTAATTGCATATATATTTATTTATTTACTTACTTATTTTTGGCTGTGTTGGGTCTTTGTTGCTGCTCGTGGGCTTTCTCTAGTTGCGGCGAGCAGACTTCTCATTGCGGTGGCTTCTCTTGTTGTGGAGCACGGGCTCTAGGCGTGCAGGCTTCAATAGTTGCGGCACACAGTCTCAGTAGTTCTGGCGCATGGGCTTAGTTGCTCTGCGGCATGTGGGATCTTCCCGGACCAGGGTTCGAACCCATGTCTCCTGCATTGGCAGGCGGATTCTTAACCACTGCACCACCAGGGAAACCCAACACCCTTAAATTTTGTGCCTGAGATGAGTTCCTCACTTGTCTCAGCTTGGCTGCCAGCTGTGTAAATGGTATACTTAGCAAATACTCTCCAAGGTCAACGGCATTCTGTCCACTGGAAATTTCAGCCAGGTGTTGGATGCCACTTTCTAGTTGAACTTGAAAATCGTACCAAATTTTGCACAGTAGAAAAACAAGTGCATGTTGGATAATGGATTGGGACAGGGAGGTGCTATAGAAACCCATCCTCCTGTGTATTGTACAGGTCTAATAAACCAATCACTTTTTATTGAAATGAGATGTTATGGCAATCAAAAAACTTCTTTGGTTGATATTTTTCACTGAACTAATTTATGGTTTATGAGATTAAGTAAGTTTGGTGAAAATGTCAGAAGGATTACTATGTAGACAACATTCTCGCAGAGCAACCCAGGCCATGAGGACCTTTTAAAAACTGGAATTGTCCACACGGAGTGAGTAAGTCTTCCTCTTAGCCAAAGCAAATGCCATTATTATGGATGAGAAAATCCATCCAAGCCCAGAGAGTTCTCACGAAGAGTAAATATAACATACTAATGAAAATGCTTCATAGGCTATACATTTGTTAAGCAAATGTTAATTATACTACAGATATGAAACAGTATGAATTTATTTCTGTTTATTTGACTATCCAGTACATGGAGGGCTTCATTCATGATTCCCTCATTCAGCAAGAGGTCGGGTGAGAGACGGGAGTCCCTTTATCCAACCGTATTCAGCCCTGAATAAAATAAACAAAACATATTTAGCTACATTCTTGGCAAGGGACAATTTTTCCTTTTATGAAAGAAAGAAAATCTCCTTTAAGAAAAAAAACCCTCAGTTCAACATTACTGACATTTCAAAGAATTTATTAGAAGCATTTGAGATCCAGGAGGAACAACAAAGTTTATATTGCTTTGAGAGCAGCAGGGGGAAAAATTAGTTTACCAAGTATATACTTATATACTGTGGTACTTCTTTGTCATTGTCTAGATGTACCATTCCTGGCTACTGGTCCATAGATTAGTCAAATCATGTAGAAAGGGGTTTAGCAAAGAAGGTGGTATGTTCACACCACTGACTTTGGAAGCTCACATCAAGTAGCAGTGGATGGAAAGGATGCCAGACTCAAAAGGGGCCGTGGAAAGATTCCTGCAGCATTTGAACATGGCAAGTTACACCTTCTCAAGTAAGCAGCACCACTCTGATCGCGACAGTGGGGCAGATCCCTGGCTTGTCTGCAGCAAGTTCAGTGGTGAGCGTGGAGCCACACACCCAGCTTGGGTCCCATCACTGTCTGTTGGATGTAGCTGATAAGCTAATCCTAAAGTCTAGTTCAGAATGCTTCTGAAACAGTTTTGCCTGCATGTGCATAGATACAAGTGGCAGTGAGAGCTGCCCAAAATGTGCTGGCTGGCATTTTGCTCTGAATAAGCAAGACATAGCCAGTATTTATGTTAACTTAATACAATATTCTTGTGCTTTCATGATCAAGTGTTATTTCTTGTAGTTTAGCCTCGATTCATTCCCTATAGGCTTGAGGTAAATTTTCCACGGGCTTTTATTTTTGTAGTTTATTTTATTATTTTTTTTACATATACATGTATCTATCCTTTTTCAGATTCTTTTCCCACGGAGGTTGTTACAGAGTATTGAGCAGAGTTCCCTGTGCTATACAGTAGGTCCTTGTTGGTTATCTCTTTTAAATATAGCCGTGCGTACGACGTGTCAATCCCAAACTCCCTAACTATCCCTTCCCCCCACCCTTTCCCTCTGGTAACCATAAGTTCATTCTCTAAGTCTGTGAGTCTGTTTCTGTTCTGTAAATACGTTCATTTGTATCATGTTTTTAGATTCTGCATATAAGTGAAATCATATGGTTTTTGTCTTTCTGTGTCTGACTTCCCTTACTTCCCTTACTATCACTTCATGATAATCTCCAGGTCCATCCATGTTGCTGCAAATGGCATTATTTCATTCTTTTCAATGGCTGAGTAATATTCCATTGTATATATGTACCACATCTTCCTTACCCATTCATCTGTCGATGGATATTTATGTTGCTTCAGTGTCTTGGCTATTGTAAACAGTGCTGCTCTGAATGTTGGGGTGCGTGTATCCTTTCGATCCATGTTTTTCTCCGGATATATACTGGGATTGCTGGATCATACAGTAGCTCTATTTTTAGTTTTTTAAGGAACTTGTATACTGTTTTCCATAGTAGCTATACCAGTTTACATTCCCAGCAACAGTGTAGGAGGGTTCTCTTTTCTCCACACCCTCTCCAGCTTTTATTGTAGATTTTTTGATGTTGACCATTCTGACTGGTGTGAGGTGACATCTCACTGCAGTTTTTAAAAGTCCACAGGCTTTTAAATTGACTCCCAAAGTATAGGCTTGCAAGTGACTATTCTCCAGATTGTAAAGAAAGCACTTTTGCCATTATCTGCATTTATTAAGCACCTATGGGGTGCACTGTGGCCTTAAGCAAGGTTTGTAGAACAGCATAATGCCATAGAGCAAGCGTGATCTTTTTTTTTTAAATATTTATTTATTTATTTATTTCTGGCTGCCTCGGGTCTTAGTTGCAGTGCGCAGGCTCTTTGTTGTGGCGCGGGCTTCTCTCTAGTTGTGGTGCAAGGACTCAGTAGTTGTGGCATGTGGCCTCTCTAGCTGTGGCTCGTGTGCTCAGTAGTTGTGGTGCGTGGGCTCAGCTGCCCCACAGCATGTGGGATCCTAGTTCCCCGACCAGGGATCGAACCTGTGTCCGCCATGTTGCAGGGCGGACTCTTAACCACTGTACCGCCAGGGAAGTACCAAGCATGGTCTTTAGAAGCAAGACAGACCTGGGCTCAGATGCTGGTCCTGCTGGGCAGTTAGGTGAGCTCAACCCATCCTTCCGAGCCTCAGTTTCCTCATTGGTTGGAGGGTCGATGTGAGGATTAAATGAGATGATTTGTATGAGAGTATCTAATTCAGTTCCTAATAGCTGGCCCACAAAAAACATCAGTATCCTGCCTGCCTCTTTGCCTTCCTTGACTACAGATATTATAATCCAAGGAGAACTATTTGAAAAAGAGACCCACTTGAAGTTGAACAAAAAGCAAATAGTCATGGGATTTATAATGCACATGTACACCACAAAATTATGCACGGTATACCACGTGAAACCACTTACAAGCTAGAATGCGGCCAATAATGACACATGAGTTTTGTCGCGTCAGAGAGGTTTGGAGGATTTCCGAGGAGGGGGACTTAGCAGAGGGAGGGTAGAGCTCATGCCGTACAGGTCAGGGCTGCACAAAGGCCTAGGAGGCGTGTGGAGATTAAAGGATTCTCACTTCAACCCACAGAACCTCACTTTCTTCATCAATATAAATAAGAACCAAAATCTCCTATTTCCTTCTAAATTCCCAAAGTTGTGCTTTTCAGTGTGTGAGTAAACAGGAAGAATCTTGGTGTGGCTGACTCTGCCCTTCACTAGCTGTGTGACCTTGGGCAAGTCACCTAATCTCTGGGACTCGGTGTGTCACTTATTACATGGAAAGTTTATAGTAGATAATCTTTAAGTCCTTTCCAGCTTTACAGTCTATTTATGAAATAACACAGATAAGGTGTTTGAATTATGCGGGAAGAAAGAACTACGTATGTAAAACACCGTTACCCAGGACCCATATGTAGGACTCAAGAGATACTCCTGATGCTATTTGGCTAATATTTGCAGTGTGTTTTGAAATTTACAAAGTGCATTTTTATATACATTATTTCATTGGCCTCATGGGTTCACAGTTCTAATAATCATTAGCATTTTTCAACGGTATCTTATACTCTCTAAGGACTTCAGCCTCTCATTTCCTCCTCCCAACAACCAGAAGAGGCAAAAATCATCTTCATTCAGATTCAAGGAAATAAGAGTGTTAGAAAGTTGAAACAGCTTCCTCAGTGTCGTTGTCAGACCTCAGAGCACCTCCGTCTATATTTGACCCTCTCTGCAATGTTCATTTGGGTTGTTGGTGAAATATTTTTTGTTCCTTATTTGGCTTCCAGCATTTCCTAAGGCAACATTTCTCAAAGTGTCTTCTACAAAATTCTAGTCCAAAGAGATTTTATTGAAAATGGATTCCATAGTTTTTGGAATTCCAGCTTTTTTACTTTTCCCCTTTTACACAAAACAAAGTAGAAGAAATAATACAGGATTAAAACTGCAAAAGTAGTTAATTGGTAGAACACGCATACACACAAAAATCCAGATAGGAAGACAAGCTTATTTACAATGAGGCAACACATGTAAATTAGGGTAGTTTGTATACAAAACCTTAAAAAAGAAAAGTCTAACATATGCTACATGAGTGCCACTGTTTACAGCAATGTTGAAGGGGAAAAAAACAACACTTATTTAGGAACAGATACACCACGAGGTCCAGGTTTTACAGCATCCATGCAATAAATTCACAAAACTATATGACAGCTAGTTAATCAGTTTAAGAACTGTTCCCAAATATGTCACATTTCCAGCCCTCAGAGGTTCATTCCTACAGATTTCAACTACTCCATCTATTGGGACCAAAAGCAGCCAGTGTTACCATAAAATGAGAATCCTGAGGCTTACCTTTAAAGGCTTATTCTGGTCTTGAAAAACCAGTAGGATTTTCTACTGAAATGAATCTTGACTAAACACAGGATGAGTTTTGTTCTTTATTGGCTGGTCTTGGAGTGAAGGTCATAGACATGACTCTTAACCTATTAATGTATGTACTTTAGTTTCAGTTAGCTGAAAATCTGAAATTAAAAGTATGCTAAAAATCCTAAATACCATCTTGTGTAAGCCTGCTACTAAAAAGCCTTTAAGGATGTACTAACTTCAAGTTTAAGTCCAAGGGAACAAGAGTTCTAAGCCTGTCAGATTCCCCATTTGGGAGGAAGGATCCATGTTTCCAACAAATTGCTAAATTCTGCACAAGGGAGAAGCCAACACATACTAGGCCATGGAACTAGGTTCATTTTATTCCACGAGGATTCTTCTCCCACGGTATCGAAACAGAAGGAGGAGTGAATCTTAATTGGTCTCTTCATCAGAAGTGGTAAACTTGGTTTCTATATTCACGAAGCCAGACAGTTGTTTAAGCAGAGTGTGGAAGCAGACAGTAGAACCAGCTTCCTGTAGTCACAGACCACTATCTTGTATCCAGCTAAAGCTAAGATCAACTTGAACAGTTATCCCAAACCACGGTTAACTGTACTAAAGGATGAAGTCCACCACTATATTATTTTAAAAGTAAGAGTTCAGTTAACCCTGGGTGAGAAAAACCAAGACACGTGGTAATGATGAATGAGTTGTCCGTATAAGGCCAGCTGATGAGAACACAGCCACGAAGACACTGGGCATAAAGCCTTGCTTGGCAAGTCGGAATTTCTACGAACTAAGCGCAGAATGAGGGACAGCAAAGAGCCACATCTGTAATGTTTTAGTATCCAGACAGCATAACAGACACTGTCCCCAAGGACACCATTAATCATACTGAATAAAGCAGATGCATTATTCATTTTTCTTTTCTTTTTGTTTGAGAAGCTTTTTTATCTCTGTTTTGGCCGTTCCAATGTACTTCGAAATGATTCCATGTTGGTTTAGTCCAGGAAGCAAGAGTAAGAAAGTCACTATCAGGTAGAAGAGACAGATGTTGTGGACCTGCTGTCCCACCCAAGCAACCACAGCAAGGGAAATGATCATGGTCATGAAGTACATTTTAGGCTTTTCTTCCTTTCGTGTAAAGAGGCGTTTCCACCAGCCCATAGCTCTGCGTCAAGTTTTTACTAGATTGCTGCAAATTTCATGGAATCACTGCTGTTGCTCAGTGGTCCATTTATTGGAGCCAAAAATTCTAGGCGCTAGAATGGGAACAAGGTAGTCAGCCAAGCACAGAAACATAACAAAACAGGAAACTCCTGACAGAACGGATGGATCTAGATAGTAGATAGTCAGAAACACCAAAGAAACCACACCCATGATGGCAGGTGGAAACCAGGCTCTTTCCCATCGGAGGACTTTATCTGCCATTAGCATCACTCCTCCCCATCCTTGAAGCTGCTCTTCCAGACTTGCAGTCTCTGCAGCCAGCAGGTTGGTGCTGCGTTATCTCCTTTTGCCACCGTTCACGAGGTGCCCCCTCAGCGAGCCCAAGACGCCCCCAGAACTGGCTTTCCTCAGAGCCACTCACGACAACCCTAGCCTCCTGGGTATATCTTGATGAATATTAGAATACTAAAAGCTAAAAGACATCCTGTAGTAAAGATGTCTAGTTAACATCATTTAACCAAGAAATTCCCGAACTTATGTAACCACTGAACCTTTTTCTTTTTCATATAACACTGATTAATATCCCATGGGAAATTCCTTCAGCAACCACTGCTCTAAGGCTTCCTTCTCTATTGTACAATCCGCACAACTAAAATAACCTTGCCTTTCCTTACCTAGAACATCATGGAAAAATCCACATATCTAATCCAATGGATTGGACAGTGGAGAAAAGAAAGTATAGAAAGATCGGGGAAAGAAGAGAAGGAAAGACTCAAAACCAAAGTAAGAGCAGGGAAAGCCGAAACCAAGGATGGTCCTTACAGTTGGCAACAAGCAAAATCACTGAGTCAAAAAAACGAAGGAGGGTCTGGCTGGGGTGCCCCTCATGGCGGCTGAGGTCTTGGACACCTTCTCCTTCACATGGTCCTTCCTCCCCTCTCCTCTTCTTCACTGTCCATCATTTCTCCTGTTCACACACCACGGCACCTGGAATCATGCCTCCCCATGCCAGGACCTGGAGAAGTGAGAGCAGGGTACCGCTGGACCATATAGCCCCTGGCAAACCCATGGAATCAGTAGGCCAGGGAGAGGGCACACCCTCCCTTCCTCTCATCTCCACCCTTCCTGTCTCGTGACTGAGGAATTTCCAGGAGTCAGGAGAGCCCCCAATACCCTGACAACCTCGATCTCCACCCTTGTGTTTTAAGAGGGGTTGGATTCCAAACAACAGGTCAAGTCAGTCTAAAATCTGTAGCCAGGACTAAGTCCTCTAGGGTACCAGGCTGTCAAAACCCCTTGTCTGTGGGGCATTGTCATAGTTATAAAGCTCTTATCCTGGCTCTTTTTCTGTTTCCTATTTAAAAGAAAAAAAAAAAAAAAAAAAGACCCTCCAAGGCACTGGTGTTTTCTTTCTCTTTCATCCCCCACTGTTGAGAAGTAAATTGGGCATTCTGGCTTCAAACACCAATGCTGGGGCCCTAAGAGTGCAGAGATAAGATAGAGAAAGGAGCCATATTGAGAAGACCAGTTCCAGAGTCTCTTTTTTCATGCATAGGAGGAACCCATGTGGCAAAAGTTCAGTTGCCCCTCAGAGTGGCCATCCACGGGAAAGGGCAGTTCCGTGTTGTCAGCCACACAGTGGGGATGCCTGCAAGGCCACAGATGAACACAGTGGTGCATTTGTATGCTGACAGCTCTCTTCTGGGAACTAGTGTCTGAAGGCCCAGTTGGGCTCCAATCAATGCAACCTTTCCAACCCGATACATTTTGTCTGAACTGTCATTTGACAGGGATCCGCCTGGCGCCACCACTTAGTTTTCTACACCAGAAAATATTTAACTGACATAAAAAGGAAGTAAAGTTAGGGATCTCCTTCTTCTTCTCAGCTGGACTCCGTACCCTCCCAGAGGCTGGCTGCTCTTTGTTGAACTCTTTGTCCTTTGCACTGGGAGGTTATGAATGTGGCATTTAAAGAGAGCAAAGCAATGTTGAAGGCTTCAGAGAGGATAAGATTTCAGAGAAATCCTCTCACTTCCCCCAAGGAAAGGTCTCCTGAGCCTGGCTGGCTTGGAAATGTCTATATTTTAAATCAGAGGGGAAATAATCTTGTGCTCTTGTCTAAGGTTCTAAAAAGTAACATTCCTTAGAGTAGCTATCACCTGCAGTATTCTGTACCCCATGGAAGGAATTTGAACAATTTAGGGCAAAAACCAAATGGTCCTTGGAACCAACCTGGACAAGGCAGAAAGTTATTAAAGGCAGAAAGCAAAGATGGGGTATTTTCCAAGCTCCCTGCATGTAACAATCACAGTGGATTCATTTTAAGCATCTTCAAGGTACCACCTGCACACCATTTTCATTGCTAGTGAGTCTCCTTAAGTGATGAAGTGGGGGTCTTCATACCAGAAAGACCCCGTATAACCAAATATTTTCTAGGCCCCAGGGGCCCATCATCTCACTGCCTTGCTTGACTCCCTCCCTCTTCTGGACTCAGCCAAGCCACAGCCTCTACAAATAGCTGGGGCCATGCCCATACCACCCACTGTATTTTGTTCCATCCTTTACCTTCTTTCCCAAAAGACAGTTTCCAAACTCAATGCCAGTGGCTCTCTGCATGGGATGCACATTGGGATTCTCTGAGGAGTTTTTTAAGAATACCGATGCCTGGGTCCCACCCAGAGATTCTGACTGAACCTGAGTGGGGCGAAGCGTGGGTAAGAGCCTTTTTTTTTTAAGTTCCCCGGGAGATTCCAGTCTGGGGCCAGGGTTCAGGACAACTGCCTGTGGTCTTATATCAATAAATAGGCTCCCAATTGTTCATTTCTAAAAGAGCAAATTCCTACCTCCTGTTTATACAAAATGCTTTTTACCAGATCTGTTGGCTGCATGCGTTGGCGCTAACTTTGCTTCTGTGATACAGTAAAACTAGGTCTTCATTTCTCAGAAGAATGAACCCGTGTTAACTTCTGCCTTGCCCCTCCCCAGATTCACAGCCCATCATGGAATGAAAACAACCATGTCTGTATGTGTGTGTCTATATACAGTTATCCACTAGAGCCTCTTCCCAGTTCTGAAGTTGGGTTATTAGCCAGTGTTTGCAGAAGAATCTCAAACCTGGCGATTCACATCTGATACTCAGATTGTAACAGGGGAAAGAGAGAATCCTTTCAGAACGTTTAACATTCTCTCCAAACAAGAACAACTGCTGCTGATTGAGAGCTTGTTAGATGTTCCAACTGCTGTTCACGTGTTGACCCATCTAATCTATACTAGGACTTTTCAAGCTTTCGTTACATATGAATCCCCCTGGGACCTTGACAGATGTGGACTCTGATTCGGTAGCTCTGGGGCAAAGAGCCCACCCCAGAGTCTGCATTTCCAACCAGCTCCCAAGGGGATGCTGATGTTGCTGGTCCCTCGCCCATACCTTGAGTAGCAAAGCTCCACTCCGTGAACTTTGGAGGCCCCACTAGCGCCACTTCACAGATGAGGAAGTTAGGGGGGAGGACCTATGAGAGGCAAGATGCAAACCGAGGTCTCCCTGACCTGAAACCTTGTCCACCGTGCAAATCTGCCTCTTTGTATTCTTCTCACTGTGGCATGTCCATCTTTCAAAAGAGATCTCACTTAAATCACATAATGATTTCTCTCCTTGCACATGAAGATGGAGGTAGATGCCCTGGTGGCAGAAAGACTCTAACTTTCATGTCTTGGTCTTTCTTCCTGATTTCAGTTTTGCTCTTACATGGCTCAAGAACCAGTTAACTCTGAGGTTGGGGGTGAGGACTCAGCCACATCTTCTCTTTATTTAGTAAATACACTAGTTTTGTTGAAAGCATTTCCACCAAATTGAAACTCAAGTACGAAGAGATGAGAGTGGCCTGTGGCCACTAACTACCTTAGAGCTGAGATAGCCGACAGGATCTCTGTGAGAAGTCAGAAGGTCTCATTCCAGTTTTTAGACCCTAGATCGCCTTGCTACATAACCAGATACAAAGATCACAGCTACCTACTTTCCTGCCACGGCCTTTCACGCAGCCATGAAAGTGCCCTTGAGACTGTGTGCCTCAGAAGAGGGGGAGGGAGTCTCCTCTTCCATCATCATTTCAATACACTTTTTCAAGAGCAAAAGCCAAGCTACATGCAAAACAGGTGGCAAAAATCATTCAGACCCAGAGTCAGAATGTAGTGGCTGGTGAAAAATCCTATAGTGCAGCTTGTAAGACTTCTCAACGCTCTTAATCAGGGGTGTGGGAACGTGTACAAAATGACGTTCAAATTCAGCATCTTCACTCCAGCCACGTTTGTTCTCCGAGATGGCCATTCCTGTTAGAATGGAGAATTTGCTTTATGATCATTGGGAGCTGTGCCCTCATGGTGACGCAGTGTTCTCATGGTGACGCAGTGTTTTCTTCGTAAATGCGAGATAAGAAGTTTTCGAAAACATCCACCCTTCTAAAGTTCTTGCCTGTCGTTTTATATTTCCTGTAAGTGTCATCTTGTATTTCCAGTAACTCAGGCACATCCTTGACACCAGCCTGATGTCTGCCTGATCGAACAGGCAGGTCCTGCTCATTAGCATCTTCATCTTCAAAGAATAGAGACCTACCTGAACTTGTACAAATATCAGCCACTAGCCTTAGGACACATATATGAATGCATGGGTGGACCTAAAAGAAAACAAATTGGGAAACTACACCCTTAAACCCTGCCAATGTGCATCCAACACATGGCTGGCTGTGGGCTTGCCTTAGACTCCATGTGTGTATGTAGACTTTAAATCTTGTTTTTGTTTTGTTTTTCTTTTTGGCCGCACCGCGTGGCATGCCAGATCTGAGTTCCCCAACCAGGGATTGAACGCACGCCCCCTGCGGTGGAAGTGAGGAATCTTAACCACTAGACCGCCAGGGAAGTCCCTGTAGGCTTTAAATCTTCAGAGTTATATGTATGCGTGTTCCATATTTGTGTGTAGACATCTCTGTGTTTCTTTGGTACATACATATGCACATATATATTTAAAATCTTTTTCAGAAACACCAACTCAGGGACTCAGTCAAGGGTCCACTTACAGGGTTATCCATGTAGTCTGGGCAAATCAGTGGAGTGTGAGCACAGAGGGAGAAATGACATTGTCTGGGGCTTTCCTTTCTTTCCTTTCCTGCCTGGGACGTTTTGAGAGAATGACTAAGCAGTGCTGGAGATTATGAATTTGCTTAAGTGTGAATGGGTGTTGGCTGGGTGCCGCCCGGCCCTCCCCAAAGGTGATTGACTGGGACGGCAGGTCTTCACACTTGATGCCTGGATTTGACTCGGAAAGTCTGCCAAGTCTTTTACTCGGAAATTTATCTTAATTAGATCTGAAAGACCTGCCACAGCAGAATAGTCACACCGATTAAAATGAAAAACAGGAGAAATTACTGATCAAATTAATCATAATGTCGGGTTACAGCTGTAGGTCTGATGTAATTTGCCACTCCAGTGAGTTACATCGGCCCCGGCCCAGGAAAGGGAGCCGGCTTTATGCTCATCCGTAACACCCGCCCGCTCCAGGCTGCCCGGCAGGAGGCTGATTCCATTCATTTTCCTGGCTTGCTCTGACCTCCCTGCTGCAACTAGAAACAAATCAGGCACCAAACAAATGGGGGTCGGGGAGTGGGGGTAAACGAGAACTAGTCTTTTACCCCAGCAATCCCACTATTTCAAAATGATGAGCTTCTAAAACTGAGCCCGCAGGCTTGGGGCTTTGTGCTTGCTGGGATTTTGGCTTTTGGTTTTTCCACTTAACCTCCCTTTAGTTTTACTTGTGGTGACCTGACATGGATAAGATGCAAAAAAGGTCAGAGGACAAAACCTTTGGCTCTAAGCCAGGAGAAAAAAACCTTTAGAAAAATCTCCTTGCCAACCTGCCTCTATGACTCGGGCGTGGATTGAAATAATCGAAAGTGTCACAACAGAGGAAGAAACCCAACCTGTAACAGCTCATTGTTCCCAGGAGGGTATGGTCCTGGTATTCTAATTTTAAAATAAACACCACTTTACCCCATGCCGTGTGTTCTGGGTGGGGATGGAATATACAACTTTTTTTTTTTAACATCTTTGTTGGAGTATAATTACTTTACAATGGCATGTTAGTTTCTGCTTTATAACAAAATGAATCAGTTATACATATGTTCCCATATCTCTTCCCTCTTTCGTCTCCCTCCCTCCCATCCTCCCCATCCCACCCCTCTAGGTGGTCACAAACCACCTAGCTGATCTCCCTGTGCTATGTGGCTGCTTCCCACTAGCTATCTATTTTATGTTTGGTAGTGTATGTATGTCCATGCCACTCTCTCACTTTGTCAAAGCTTACCCTTCCCCCTCCCCATATCCTCAAATCCATGCTCTAGTAGGTCTGTGTCTTTATTCCCGTCTTACCCCTAGGTTCTTCATGACCTTTTTTTTTTCTTTTTCTTAGATTCCATATATATGTGTTAGCATACGGTATTTGTTTTTCTCTTTCTGACTTACTTCACTCTGTATGACAGACTCTAGGTCCATCCACCTCACTACAAATAACTCAATTTCGTTTCCTTTTATGGCTGAGTACTATTCCATTGTATATATGTGCCACATCTTCTTTATCCATTCATCTGTTGATGGACACTTAGAACACTCTATGACATAAATCACAGCAAAATCCTTTTTGACCCACCTCCTAGAGAAGTGGAAATAAAAACAAAAATAAACAAATGGGACCTAATGAAACTTAAAAGCTCTTGCACAGCAAAGGAAACCATAAACAAGACCAAAGAGTTAGACAGGACCATCAAGCTCACGTACTGAAACGCAATGCTCTTCTCATTCCTGATTCCTTGTATTTAATCTATAATTCTTTTCTCTCTGGAGAATGTTCATAATAATGTGCTTGAAAAGGTCCTTTTCCATTTATTAGGTTATGCATTCAGTGGGACTTTCAAAGAGATGACATCCTTCAAATCTGAGAAATTTTCTTGAATTTTTTTTTTTTTTGGTATTTCATCTTTTTTTTTTTTCTGTTCTGTTGGTTAGAAGTTGGACCTCCTATTCTCCCCCTGCTGTTCCCTCCCTGTTTTACTTACTTGTTCTTTTCTTTTCCCCACTTCTTTGTCCTTCTGTTCTTCATTCTGAGAGATTTTCTTTATCTTTGAAACCTTCTACTGAACACCCATCTCCCTCCTCCCTCCACTGCCCTCAGCCTCTTCCAGTGCCTCGTGCGCCCATGCAGCCACCTGCCTGGCTCTGCGGGTGCTGCGCCCGTTGCCAGGAGCGCCCCCTCTTCTCACCGTGTCCCTCCTGGCTCCCAGCACCCCCTACTCCTTCCCGGAAGCGCCCATGCTTGCCCAGCGCTCGATACTTGCTCTGTTCTCTGAACTCACATGATGGGCACTTAGCCTGTGCAATTTCAGTCGTGTGGGGTTTTTTTTTTCTTTTTTTTTAATGGACAAATTTGTTATCTTGCTTGGATTATAAGCCCCTTAAGATCAGACACTAAGTCTCACACCTTCGTACATCCCAGGACTGTCAATAATTGTGGTAAGCGATGATTTCTCGTTTAACAGTTACCCATTTCACAAATCTGTAAGGGCCTGTGACATGGCTATCTTAAATTTATTTTCAGAATGACTCGATGAAGATAACAATTCCTAATGAAAGAAATGTTACCTATTTATTTTTATATTTAGGACAATGCCTGGCACATAGAGTAAGGGCCATAAGTAAATAGATTTTATTATGACTGATTGCTTTGCAATTGTTTGCACCTTATTTTTCTTTGCACTGTCTTCTCGATGGGCTTTGGGAAATGCAGGCTTCATTTAGACTGCTTGAAATCGGCTTCTTTCATTTGGGAGGAACAAAGCAAGGACCATTTTCTAATTAATCTTTTGTTTCCTTTGCCCCATCATGTCAACAATGCATGATGGTTCTTGATATTCAGAATATAATAGACAGAGGAGAAGGCCTGGGAGCGGCAGGCCAGGAGCCGGGCCCTTGGGGCCCTGGTCAGAGGAATCGTGGGCTGTAGAGCTCCACGTCCTTCTTAATATTTTATAGGTCCGACTGATCTGCGAGTTAAATCATATTTTTCAAAGCATGGAAGTATTACAAAGCAGATAGACCAAGGACAAAGAAAGTGGATCTCCCACTGTGGGTGCACCTCAGGCCCCCAACGCTGGATACCGGAGACTGTCACGTGACACACTCTGGCTGCCTCCAGCCCCACTGGTAGAGTGGACAAATACATACAGAATCTCCCAGTAGAAAAATGATGACATGATTTACAAAATAAAAACACTGTTGAGCATTCAACACACTCAAGGTGCAGTGCTAGGTGTTTTGTATGTGTTTTCCTATTTTGCCTGGCAATCACTTACAGGCATAAGGAAACCAAGACTCAGAGAATCTGGGAACTTGTCAGAGATGGAGCTGGGATTTGAATCTGTCTGGCTCCAACCTGGGGGACCACACATGCCATTTTAACCAGGAGAATTTCTGCGTCAATCTGTCTGTCCAGTGCAGTTACTAATAGCAACCATTCCATTCTCAGAACGGTCCTATTTGGGACAGTAATTTATTTGGGCAACTTATCCCAAGTCATGCTCACTAGGCCACCTCCAGCGTTTACCCAAGCTGCCTCCCCCCTGATTTTACTCCACCACACGCCACAAAAGCCAAGACATTTGGATGTCTTCTTAATTTACTGAGAATATGGAACTAGTAGTTCTTATGAATATATTGTCTTCTTGCTACTTGACAACTTAACTAATAAGTTTTCAAAATGTGATCCTACATGAGACAAGAAAATCCTTGGATGAAGGGCCATAGGAGACACCTTCTTCCTCCAAATGATTTGGAAAAACCTAATGGGATTGTTCTTGGATCCTAGCTGAGGTGCCCAGCGCCCTGCTTGCAGAACTATAATTTAAAACAGAGAGGCTCCCCATCCCCCAAAAAGATGATGCTTAAGAAGGATTAACGCATATATTGTAAGGAGAGGAAAAGAAATCATGCACACATGTGAAAGGAGAACTAATGCTTTTTTTAAAATCTCAAGGTGAACAAGAGCCAAAAACGCAATGTTATTAAACGGTTTGCAGGGGACATGGAGAAGGAGGGGTACAGGCTTCATACACAAAGGTGAGGGGTCCAGAGCACTGGCTGCTCCAGCCTTTCTCCTTCCGGGTGGCTGCTGAGGGTGCTTCAGAGCAGTCCTGATTCCCAGATTGGCCACACATCAAAAACTCATGGGGAGGGCTTCCCTGGTGGCGCAGTGGTTGAGAGTCCGCCTGCCAATGCAGGGCACACGGGTTCGTGCCCCGGTCCGGGAAGATCCCACATGCCGCGGAGCAGCTGGGCCCGTGAGCCATGGCCGCTGAGCCTGCGCGTCCGGAGCCTGTGCTCCGCAACGGGAGAGGCCACAACAGTGAGAGGCCCGCGTACCGCAAAAAAAAAAAAAAAAAAAAAAAAAAAACCTTGGGGAGAATCCTTCAACAAATAAATAGGAAGAAAGAGAGAGAGAGAGAGAGAGAGGGAGGGAGGAAGGTCCGGAGGATTGAACCTGTAGATCAAAAGGCACAGAAACCAATTTCATTATGTGGACTTTGTTTAGATTACAATTCAAGCAAATTGTTAAAAGCAAAAAGAATGACATTTATGAGACAACTGGAAATGTGACCACTGACTGGAAATCTAATGAGGTTAAGGAATTATTTTTAATATTTAATATTTTTCGGTGTGATGGTGGTATGTAATCATATTCTTAAGAATGTCTTTTGAAGATACATACTGAAATACTTACAAATGAAATAATAGGATGTCTGGAATTTCTTCTAAAAGGATATGGGAGCAAAACTAATATATGGGTGGGGTTGTTGGGTGGGTGTAGATGAAAGAAGACTGACCATGAGTTGGTCATTATTCAAGCTGGGTGATGTGTCCATGGGAGTTAATGATACGATTATGTCTCCTTTTATGTTGTTTAAATTTTTCCATGAGAAAAAATTAAAGAAAAAAGTTTTAGTCACCCAGGGATTCTTTAATAATGGAGATTACCCTCACCCAACCTAAGAACTACAAAATCAGAGTCTTTGGGGGTAGAGCCAGTGACTTTGATGATCAACAAAGTTTGCAAACGCCTGCTCTATAGAATCATGAACAATGTATTAGATCAAGATAGATTAGTTAAGGCTCAGGGGCAGTATACAGAAAAGGGGTTGATGGGTTAAGACACAATATCTTAAGAAACAGATTTTTCAACTGAAAGATTAAGTAACTGAAGATAGTTGTTAATATCTGAGTGGTTATAAAGACTAGAAAATGTACTAGAAAACCAAAAATAGAAAAGGTCTTTCCAATTCTCAAAAAGAAAAAAAAAATGGGGGCTTCCTTGGTGGCGCAGTGGTTGGGAGTGCGCCTGCCGATGCAGGGGACACGGGTTTGTACCCCAGTCTGGGAGGATCCCACATGCCGCGGAGCGGCTGGGCCCGTGAGCCATGGCCGCTGAGCCTGCGCGTCCGGAGCCTGTGCTCCGCAACGGGAGAGGCCACAGCAGTGAGAGGCCTGCGTACAGCAAAAAAAAAAAAAAAAAAATGAGAGGACTTCCTCTTCAATTGGGGTAGATTAAATACATCGAGTACATTTATCTCTATATGTTCCTGAAACCCCACTACAACGATACCAAGGGAAAATTTTTTTTAATCGTATAAATCTATAAGGGCAGAGAGAAGCGGAGAAAAGAAAACAGTGGACAAGCAGTGTCAACAAACTTTTGGAAAAGCAGGAGGAGGAGTTAACTAAGCAGAGAAAGCTAAATACCAAGGGCCTGCGAGAGACACGATGAGAAGGAAGCAAGGCAGCCCTCAGAAGCCTTGGGGGTTGGAGACACCAGTTGTTGTGAAAGATGAGGGCGGAAGAGCATGTTGGGGAAAACAGAGGGATTGGTTAATGGCTGTATGATGAACACTGAGATCCTCAGCTCCCTCCCCAGTTGAAGGAGACAGGCAACTATCTCTCCAGCAGTTTAATGCGTGAGAAACTGAATGAGCCAGTTTAGACATGGAGACATAGACATGGCTGTATGCTGGGGTGGAGTCCTTACTGATGAGCAGGGCATCAAGGGAAAGTTACATCCTGAATAATGAGACTTGGCCTCGTTGGGCCACTCAGATCTATACACAGGTGTTCAAATGTGCAGGCATCTCACCATCTCCCTACGTCACTCCCTCCCACCCCCAGTAACTGGTGGATTCTTCTTGGGAGAAACTACATAGTTAATCAGAGAGCAAAGACTCAGTTATCAATATCTCCAAAAACATAGCCAGGTCCCTGCCTTATTCTTATATATGAAAAGACAACAAAGAATGACTCAATATTTCAGAAATGCCTTTGTCTGAACTCAGAAACCAAACCAAAACAGACTGGGGGGAAAAGGAATTCATAGAAAATAGAGACAACACAGGAAGGAGAAAAACTATATAAAAACTTCAAAATTAGTATCCTAGAGGATATTCATAGAGAAGACGGTGCATCTACAAAACACAGAATAGGTGCTACACACAAGGAACATTGAGAAAACAATTCAAAGAACATTTAGGTAATAGTTAGTAATTATAGCAGAAATTTTAAAGTTCAGTAGAAGGTTTCAAAAGTAAAGAAAATCTCTCAGAATGAAGAACAGAAGGACAAAGAAGTGGGAAAAAGAAAAGAAAGAACAAGTAAGTAAAACAGGGAGGGAATAGCAGGGGGAGAATAGGAGGTCCAACTTCTAACCAACAGAACAAAAAAAAAAAAAAGATGAAATACCAAAAAAAAAAAATTCAAGAAAATTTCTCAGATTTGAAGGATGCCATCTCTTTGAAAGTCCCACTGAATGCATAACCTAATAAATGGAAAAGGACCTTTTCAAGCACATTATTATGAACATTCTCCAGAGAGAAAAAGTTTATAGATTAAATACAAGGAATCAGGAATGAGAAGAGCATTGCGTTTCAGTACGTGAGCTTGATGGTCCTGTCCAACTCTGAGATTCTGTGGTCAACATTGAGAAAAGGAAGAAAGGAAATGTACTTCTGTGTAAAAACTGGGAATGAGAGGAAGATGCTTTCATCACCAGCTGAGTTAAACCTTGGAATAAATGATGGAGGAAAGTTAAAATATCTTCTTGGCAGTGCTTTATTTTTTAAATAGATTTTAACCAATAGTGGTTTATTCTTTATTTGAATTTTCTATTTAAAACAGCCTTCTCTGCCCCTGTATTTTATTTTATTTTTTTGGCCGTGCTGTGCAGCATGCAGGATCTTAGTTCCCCAACCAGGGATCGAACCTGTGCCCCTTGCACTGGAAACGTGGAGTCTTAACTAACCACTGGACTGCCAGGGAAGTCCCTGGCAGTGCTTTGAACACAGACTAAAGTCTAAGTGCGTTAGGCTTGGTTTAATGCATCTGTGCCTCTTACTCACCTCTGTGTCCTTCATGCCTAATACAGAACCTAGAACATGGTACATATTTAATGTGGCTATTTGAGCGCCATGAAGTTCTCAGATTGGTTTACTCCTAGAGATGACTCCCGTAAGGAAATGGATGATTTTTTCCTGGGTTTAGTATGAGAGGAGAGAGAGAGGGAATCTAATATGGAATAAGTGTCCAGCAATGTGTCAGGCAGTGTAGCAAGGATTTTCCCCATCTATGCTGTTTGGTTTTAGAAAGGGAGGTACCACTTCTAAGTTTCATTGATGTTTGGCCTTCTCATTGGCCCCAAGTATTAGGCATGGCGTGTAGAGAGAAACAGCATCTAACCCAACGAGATACTCGTATATTTTTAAGTGGAGAAAAATCTTTGATTATAAAATTTGCACTTTGTTGTTTTCCCTACTAGGACTTCAAAAAGCTTTTGTATTAAAATATTTTTATGTAAAACATCCTCTCTCAGCCCTAATTTATGGAAATGGGAAAATGGGCATATTGCAGGCTTTAACTGCTTAAATTATCTCATTCCTAGAGCAAAGAGACAGAGAGAAACAGGAAAAAAAACTACAGGAATGAAGTCTTGCTTTATCTTTCGATATACCCAGTACTTTCTATAACAGCTGATCAGAATGCTGTCAAATGCACTGATGAGAGGTTTCCCAAAGTTAATTTTTCTCATAATACAATAACTAAATATGCTTTAACACTTGAAAAGGCCCATCCATACTAAAAAGAATCAGTTGCTTAATCCTAAAATTAAAGGTTATTGCATGCAAGAGAAAATAATTACACGCTCAAAGTATGGAAAAAAGAAAACTTTTTTTAATATGTAGGTATTTGTATAATTAAAGACTAATCAAGCATGAAAGGCTGCTGACTAAACCAGAAAATGAGATTGTTGGCAAGCAATATTGTAATGTAAATGCCATTTTTGTTTAACTACTAAGAAGCTGGAGAAATGATATCCTGAATAGATTAAAAGCAAACAACATTGATAATAAATATTTATCAGATTCCAAATGCAACACAGAGGATTTCTACATTTTACTTGCAAGGTTTGTTCGCAGTGGAGTATTGAGGTATTTTTCAAGGGGTTAGTTAACATCCTTATTTAGAGTTGCTTTTTTAGATAGTATCTTCCTACTGTTAAAGTACATGTGAAATATTAACCAAGGGGAAGTGTCTCTTTTGAGATATACCGCCCCTATTAATTAGGATTTTGTTAATTAATATTAGTTACCTAGTATTAGGTAAAGACTTTCTAATGAATACAGACATACCTCGGAGATATTGTGGGCTTGGTTCTAGACCACCACAGAAAGCAAATATCTCAATAAAGCAAGTCACACAAATATTTTGGTTTCCCGGTGTATGTAAAAGTTACATTTACAGTATACTGTAGTCTATTAAGTGTGCAACAGCATATGTCTAAAAAGTCAATGTATATACCTTAATTAAATGTTGCTAAAAAAATGCTAACCACCATCTGAGCCTTCAGCAAGTCATAGTTGTAACACCAAAGATCACTGATCACAGATCACTCATAACAAATATAATAACAATGAAAAAGTTTTACATATTGTGAAAATCACCAAAATGTGACACACAGACACAAAGTGAGTAGATGCTATTGGAAAAAAAAATTGGCACCGATAGACTTGCTTGAAGCGGGGTTGCCACAAACCTTCAATTCATAAAAAAACACGATATCTGCAAAGCACAATGAAACAAGTTATGCCTGTATACTTGATGAATTCTTATAGAGAAAGAGAGATGAGATACAAGCCACACACAGTTATTAAAACAAAGAAAATAGAAGCATCAAATGTAAACAATTTCTGTAAACTTCAGGCGTACAGTTTAAAGTAGAAAGAGAAGAAACTCTGAAGTCACGTGTAAACATTCTGAGACTTTGTGCGACTATAAGTATTACATGGCGTACTCGTTTGTCTTAAATGAGACTTATTTGATTAAATAATATAGATAAAGCACCTTTCAGCACCTAGGAGGTAATAGTCCCTCACGGAATCTCAGTTCTGTCATTTTCTCCCTCTCCTTTGCTGATTGAGCTCAGTGGACACTGACAGGTCTGTTCTCATGACGACGATGTTGCCTTTGGAGACCCTGCTAAGGCATCCAATTCTGCATTCTGGGTAAGCACGAGAGGCCGACCAGATCTGACCCCTCAGGATTTCTCAGATGCAAGAAGAGTCTGAGGGCTAGAAAGAGTCTGGATTTTTCTCTTGGCCTCGAGAGAACTTAGAAATTCAAGAGGAACGAACATCCCACAAAGAGGCCAAAGATTTTTAATCCAATGAAGCCCTCACTGTAAAACTTACTGTTTGTATGTGGTGATTTCCCTGTGCTCAGCCCTGATGTGTCTTATAAAACAAGATTTGCTGCATAAATGTGGATGCAAGCTCTGAAAAGCAGACTTCTTGACCTACTGGTAAAAAATATGGATGAATTAATCAAAAGTAGCTTTCAAAACTCAAGTGTTGTGCACAACAAGTATGGTATTTTCTTTCCACCACGAAGCATAATTATAGATAAGTTTTCAGGAGAAGCGGCAAGACTGTCATTTTTTTACGTTCAAAAACAATAGAAGATTTACTCTTCAGTGTCTAAATTAGAATGTGTCAGTTTGACTGTTTCTTTTGGGTGTACTGCATATGGTATGTGATCCAGAAAGTTGAAAGCTTGCAGACCTACTAAAATTCATTTGGGATTTTTCAGAAACAGATTATTGAGTGACAATATGATAGCCTTCAGACTCGCTGCTGGAATTTTTATTTAACTTATTTTCTCCCTAACGTGGTAGTAACATGTACCTATTTTCTGAAGATGACAGAACACATCATCAAATGACAATTCAAAAAACATTTTAAAGTTTGCTCTTTCCCTTTTTTGTGTAACTTATTTTGAGAACCAGGAAACAGCATGAAAAGCTGTGTTTCTCTCCCACCTTCACCCCACTCACAGTTTGGAGAGGTCATGGGAAAACTGCAAGTTCTGGAGTCTGAAGAAAGAACACCCACAAATTTTTGAGCTCTGGTTTTAGAGAAGACCTGAGGTTAATTGCTGAAGCGAATGGGTCAGATACTGGGGAGGAGCCTGCAGCACATCTAGAGACAGTGTGTCCTTCACATGCTGCCAGTGGACAAAGCAGCCGGCCACGCAGGACAGGTGCCAGACCCCCTTTTGGTGTCAACGCCTGCTGGCAATGTCTGAGATTGTGGCTCAGTTCATTCAGCCTACGTTTCTACAGAAGTCTTTGCTGTCCCTTGTCTGGAAGTACAGAGCTGCTGTTTCTGTAAGTCCAAACCAAATTATAATCTAGCCTTAAATTGTTCAAAAAACACCCTCCACTAAAATACATCTTGCAGTTTCCAGTCCAGACCAAAACTTAGAGAGCATACATTTAGACAATGCCTTTTGATTTCCTATTGAAAGCCGGCAACTTCCAGGGAAAAAAAGGGAGCGGGGAGAGGAAGAAATGAAAACATTGATTCCAATGCATATAAGGATTGAGGGGCCCCAGAGTAAACCTGCCAGGGTGCCTTTGCCAGGCCCCTCTTTTCTGGGCCCATCTGCTTAGAGGAGGAGCAAAATCAGAAGCATTCATGGGCTCCTGAGATTCACAGAGGAGTCTATGGCAAACTGGCCCGGACCTTCTCATCTGGGGACTTCTTTTTTCAGGTTCCATGTTAGATTTCTGATGCCCTTTTAATCCTTTGAGTCACGCATTCATTTGTTCAACAACTATATATGTCTGTGTACAACGTGTGTATGTCTCTGTGAGTATGTATGTGTGTATGTCTGCAGATGTATGTCTACAGATGTCAAGCACCACTCTTAGAGCTAGAGCAGGAATCAGTGGTACGTACAAATAAGAAAATAGTATAGACACTTATACAGCATATCAAACATTGATAACTGCTTTGGGGGAATAATAAATGGGGTTGAAGGGAAAGAAAGTGCTAGAGAGGGGGTATTATTTGACATAGGTTGATCAGAGAAGGCATCTCTATTGGCACAGAGACTCATCAGGGAGATAACTTGCCAACAAATGGAGAGAGCACCCTCCAGGGGTGGGGTGGGTGAACAAGTGCAGAGCCCTGAGGTAGGAGGATGCTGGGCAAGTTCAGGGATGAACAGAATGGGCAGCAAAGCTCAAGCCAGATTGGCAAAAGGGGCATAGAAGAAGCAGGGGCCAGACCATCTTGGGTCATGTAGGTCACTGTCAGGAATTGAGCTATCCCTCTGAGAACAACAGGAAGCCCAATTGATGCAATGAAGAGAATCGACTTTGGGCGTCAAAGAGCAGAAACATGTTGGAGGTGGTGGCGATGGTGAGGGGTAATCAGATGCTGCATGTGTTTTGAAGGAAGAGCTGACAAGATTTGCTGATGGGTTGGTTTTGGGGCATAAGAAAAACATGAGGGGAATTCCCTGGCGGTCCAGTGGTTAAGACTCTGTGCTTCCAGTGCAGGGGGCACAGGCTCGATCCCTGGTCAGGGAACTAAGATCCCACATGCCGTGCAGTGTGGCCAAAAACTTTTAAAAAGAAATTAAAGACAAGAATCTAAGTCGTCTCCACTAATTTTGACCGGAGGTATGACATTCCCCATTTCTTTTTTTTTTTTTTTTTACATCTTTATTGGAGTATAATTGCTTTACAATGGTGTGTTAGTTTCTGCTTTATAACAAAGTGAATCAGTTATACGTATACATATGTTCCCATATCTCTTCCCTCTTGCATCTCCCTCCCTCCCACCCTCCCTATCCCACCCCCCCATTTCTTGAGATGGGAAGGCTATGCAAAGAGTAGGTTTGGGTACACGTTTTGTCTTTAGCATGTCAGTTTTGGACAGGTGATATTTCAGAGACCACTAAATGTTTGAGAGGTAATGTTGAGGAAGCAGCTGGGTTATCAAGTTCTGGAGAGAGGTCCATGATGGAGATGTAAAGTTGGGAGTTCATTGTCTACTGCTGGTATTAAAGCCTGGTAAGATCACCCAGAGAGTGATTAGAAATTGGAAAGAGGTTCAAGCCCTGGGCCCTGGAGCACCCCAACATTAAGAGTTCCTGTGGAGAAAGAGAAATTGGCATGGACACTAGGAAGAGGGGCCAGTGAGGGAGGAAAAGGGGGTGCCTGGAAGCCAAAGTAAATCAGGTGCTTCAAGAAGGGAGTGATCTCTGTGTCCACTAGTTTTGATAGATCATGTCAGAGGAGAACTGAGAAGAGCAGCATGAGAGTGGCACCTGGAGGTAAGGAGTGCCCTTGGCAAGAGCTTCAGTGGAGTGGTGCCCATGAACTGGAGTGGTTAGAGTAGATTTAAAAGAAGAAGAATTGGAGACATCAAGGATAGACAACCCAGGGACTTCCCTGGCAGTCCAGTGGTTAAGACTTTGCCTTCCAGTGCAAAGGGTGCGGGTTCAATCCCTGGTCGGGGAGCTAGGATCCCATATGCCTCGTGGCCAAAAAAACAAAACATAAAAGAGAAGCAATATTGTAACAAATTCAATAAAGACTTTAAAATGGTCCACATTAAAAAAAAAAAAGAATAGACAACCCATTACACTTAGGCTGTGAAGTATTAAATATTATTTTTAAAAAACAGATCCTAAAACTCAAGGATTAACAAATGCTTGCAAAGTGATCACCAAAGTCTTTGCGTATTTGTTAACAAAATTGTAAATCCAGAATACAAAATCTACCTGAAATAATCTAACCAAACACCAAATTACTTAAATGAGATTCGGTTTCTGAGACGGTATCAAGAGACAATTAAAATCTTATTTACGTACAAAGTTGTGGACACAAATAGGTTTTTCACAGCCTAACTTAAAGTGTAATGGAGATCACTGTTTTAAGTCTAGGAAATAAGCGTAATATATCTAAAGATGAATAATTTAAACAAGCTGATTAGGTTTTTATTATTACTTTTTCATTTGATATGTTTTATGGACTGGCTTAATTCTGTTTAAATTTTATTTTTAACTGTTGTGTTTATGGTTTATTTTGTATAAATTTTTGTAATAAAACAATTTAAATTAAAAAAAAAAAAGAATAGACAATCCTTTCCGGGCATTTTGCTCAGAAAGGAAGCAGACAAAGGTTCACTACCTGGAGAGGGGGTGGGGTCAAGATAGGTTGGTTTTTTTAAGATGGAAACGGAAACTCCATATTTTTATGCAGATGGTAGTGATCCAGGAGAGGGGGACGTTTTGATGGAACAAATCAGAGATGTTCTTGACTGGGCCAGAGGCAAAGGCTCTATTGCATTAGTGGAGGGTTATCTTTGGAAAGGAGCTTAGTGTGCTGGTTCATACAAACAAAACACAGGTAGATAAAACACAGTCATAGATACTATGGGTGAGTATATGCAGCAATGAAAAGGTGTAGACGTTCTCTCCTGATTGATTTTCTTGTCAGTGAAATAAAGATCAAGGTCAACAGCTGAGAATAAGAATGGAGAAGCAAGTGCTGGAGGGCTGAAGAGAAATGAGAAGATGGAAGATGGTCCTTTTAGGGGGTGGGAGAGTGATCTGATAGGGAAATGCCATAGGGTTGCTAGGTGGTACCCAGGGTCTGTCTACTTGAGGTTCATTGTTTTGTATTTAAAGTGAGGCCGGTCAGCACAGTTGTGAGGTTTTCTCCAGTTAAGTTCAGCTGTGTGGGCATTGGCACGAGTAGGTAGAGAGTTGGATCATGAAATCTAAGCTCAATGAAAAAGGAAGGACTAAAGGTGGGGAAGTGAGGGACAATAGAACAGTGATAGGATTCATGGGTTACTGATTCCGGAGACTAAAGAGCTGTTAAAATTTGAAGTACTAGGGGCTTCCCTGGTGGCGCAGTGGTTGAGAGTCCACCTGCCGATGCAGGGGACATGGGTTCGTGCCCCGGTCCGGGAAGATCCCACATGCCGCGGAGCGGCTGGGCCCGTGAGCCATGGCCACTGAGCCTGCGCGTCCGGAGCCTGTGCTCCGCAACGGGAGAGGCCACAGCAGTGAGAGGCCCGCGTACTGCAAAAAAAAAAAAAAAAAAAATTGAAGTACTAGAAACATCTGAGGGAGAAGCTAGAGAGTAAGATGCTTATAATGGGGATGATGGAAGAGGTGTGGTTACTGAAAATCGTTTAATTTTAAATGTAAACATTCAGATATATAATGAACCTGGTAATCTATTTATCTAATAGACACCCATGCCATGAAAGTAAATGTAATTTTAAAATCTGAGAAAGAATGTACTTTCAAAAACACAGAATGGAAGAATGTCAGGATAGCTCAGGAAAATCTTGGCTATCCCTCACCCTCAAAGAAATAAGTTTCTCTTGAGAGCTGAGTTTCCCCAGAGGAGCGAAGGGTTAACCCTTTTAAAGTAGAACTATAAAACTTGTAAAATGTAAATCATTTAAAAGCATTTTACTCCCATCTCCTGCCTTCTTAAACAGAGTATCATAGTAATAAAAATCTTCTATTGGTATCATGCCTTGTGGATGACAAAGTACTTTCACAAACATTATCTCATATTATCCTCCAACATCCTAGTAAAGTAGGTACTTCAAAGATTTGACATATTGGTGAGATGGACAGCCACAGGGGTGTGAATCGCCCAATGTAGGTGAAAGGGAATATAATTGCAACTTCCTGATTACTTTGGGTCATTATTGTTGGTATAGATCGTAAGGTTGTTCCCGGAAGGCAAGACTAACATGCAATATAACAGAACGTAATGAAGGATCCAACTGTGTGGGCAGAGAGCAGGTGCTCTCAGAAACCCAAAGAGCAGCCAGCTGAGGACTGGAATGTCTGAGAGGATTTCCTGGAGGTGGTGGAACTTGAGCAGGGCTCTAAAGTTCCAGTAGAATCTAGGAGGGCGAGAAGAGCCAAAGGAAGACATATCAAGTATGCACTTGGATGCTGGAGCATCCGTCGTAGTTACTCACTTGGACGATTTCTGTTTTGCTGCACATGAATGCCACTGCCCTGGGCCTGCTCACCCCCACTCCCCCTACCACCTAAATTATTCCCTGTGATGGTTGATTTTATGTGTCACTTTGACTGGGCCATGATGCCCAGATGTGTGTTCAAACATTATTTTTCATGTTTCTATGAGGATATTTTTGGATGAGATTTACATTTAAATCAGTGGACTTTGAGTAAAGCAGATCGCCCTCCATAATGTAGGTAGGCTGCATTCAATCCACTGAAGGTCTGCGTAGAACAGAAGGTGGACCTCCCCCGAACAAGAGAAAAATTCTGCAGCAGACTGCCTTCAAACTTGAACCTCAACATCAGCTCTTCCCTGAGTCTCCAGCCTGCCAGCCCACCCTGCAGACTTTGGACTTGCCAGCCTCTGTATTCACATGAACCAATTCCTTAAAATAAATATGTATATAAAACCAACATCCTATTGGTTCTGTTGTTCTGGAGAACCCTAACGAATACTGTCCTTTCTCATAAATTGTATGAATTTCCAGAATGACAAAAGGGCTGCATTCTCCTCTCTTGCAGAGTATGGACGTGTGCAGTGGGTAAAAGACAGAGCACCTCCCTTATGGACGCATGAAGTCCATAGGATCAGGGATGTTCTTGGGTTTATCAGGGCAAAGGAAGCCAGACTCTAGGAAGTAGTTCTTAAAGTTCATTCTGGGGGAAACCCAGACCCAGAGCATTACAAGCCCTCACTGCTCTACTCAGAGCCAGTTTGCCAGTTATCGTATTACCTACAGGTTTTCCTCTTGAGCCAGCTCTGGCTTTTCCTGACACCACCCAAGGGAGAATTGTGCTGGACAGTATGGTTACTCTGTCATTTGATTCCACTGATGATTCTGCCAGACGCTCAAATCAAGATAGACCGTCGATCAAACGAACTAGCTAGTTCAGAGTCAACCACAGGCCCATCACCATAGTACAGGAGTTAGGAAACATTTTATGTAAAGAGCCAAATAGTAAATATTTGGGGCTTTGAGCGTTGAGACAAAATTGAGAATATTCTTTATGCACTTATATAACAAGAGAGAACAAATTTCCATGCATTTCTTATTGATGAAATTCAAAATATAATAATAGTAGGTGAGGGGCTTCCGTGGTGGCGCAGTGGTTAAGAATCCGCCTGCCAATGCAGGGGACACGGGTTCGAGCCCTGGTCCAAGAAGATCCCACATGGCTGCGGAGCAACTAAGCCCATGCGCCACAACTACTGAGCCCACGTGCCACATCTGTTGAAGCCCGTGCGCCTAGAGCCTGTGCTCTGCAACAAGAGAAGCCATGACAGTGAGAAGCTCCCGCACCACAATGAAGAGTAGCCCCACTCACTGCAACTAGAGAAAGCCCGTGTACAGCAGTGAAGACCCAACGCAGCCAAAAATAAAAATAAATAAATTTATAAAAAAAATAGTAGATGAGTAGAAATTTTTGTTATGCAAATTACTAATGAGAAAAATGGAATTCTTTTTTTTGGCAGGGGGTGTATTAGGGTTCTGCAGAGAAACAGAACCAGTAGTTTCAATGCACATACATATGTGGAGATAGATGATAGATAGATAGATAGATATAGATATGTATAACTCTTGAACAACACAGGTTTGAATTTTGCAGGCCCATTTATACATGGATTATTTTTCAATAAATACATAAAATGCATGAATACAGTACTACACAGCCTGCAGTTGTTTGAACGCACGGATACAGAACCAAGGATACAGAGGATCAATAAGTGGATTTTCAAGTGCCCCCCCACGTTGCATTGTTCAAAGGTCAACACAGAGAGAAAGCGAGAGAGATTTATTATTAATTATAAGGAATTGGCTCACGCCGTCATGGAAGCTGAGAAGTCCAAAATCTGCAGAGCTTATGTCCCAGTTTGAATCCAAAGATGTACAGGCAAGAGAATTCCCTCTTACAGATATATCCAGAATAAAGTTTAACCAACTATCTGGGCTCCCATTGTCCTAGTCAAGTTGACATATAAGATTAGTCATCACAGGGGATAACATTTTAGTTTATTAGAGTTCAATATTAGTGGTCCCCATCATCCACTCAAGTGCAAATATTCATCTGTAAAAACCATTCTTAGCTTGTGGCCTGTAAAAAACAAGCCACGGGCCAGATTGGGCCTGTGAGAAGTAGTTTGCCACTCCTTGCTATAGAATAATGTTTTAATGATAATAATGATAGTAATGCCCTCTAAAAATAAAGATAATGAGGACTTCTCTGGTGGCGCAGTGGTTAAGAATCCGCCTGCCAAGGCAGGGGACACAGGTTCGAGCCCTGGTCCGGGAAGATCCCACAAGCCTCGGAGCAACTAAGCCCGTTTGCCACAACTACTGAGCCTGTGAACCACAACTACTGAAGCCTGTGAGCTCTAGCCCGTGCTCTACAACAAGAGAAGCCACCACAATGAGATGCTCGCACACCGCGACAAAGAGTAGCCCCCGCTCGCCGCAATTAGAGAAAGCCCGTGCGCAGCAACAAAGACCCAACGCAGCCAAAAATTAATTAATTAATTAATTTAAAAAAATAAAGATAATGAGAGTCAGTATAGTGTATCGTCAGGAGAGGAGGCTGAAGCCTGCCTGCCTGGGTTGGAATCCTGACTTTCTCACTTAGTAGCTGCATGATCTTAGGCCTGTGGTTTAGCCCTTCTGTTTGTCAATTTCCTTTTTAAAATGCAAATAAAAGTGTCAACCTCATAATCTTTCCGTGGAGATTAAATTAGTATCTGTAAGGTTCTGAGAAAAATGTCTGATGTATAGTGAGTGTTATATAAATAGTAGATGTGATGATGGTATGTATGATGCTGATGAGAGAAGGGAAAGAAGAGAGAGAAGCGCAAAGAAAATGGGAAATAAATCCCTCTGATGCCAGGAGACTGAGTGGTTGCTACAGGTTGAAGGTGCTACTAGAAATCTGACTGATCCTATTTAACAGCTCAAACGTGGGACCTACCCTTGTATTCCAAGCACCAAGAGTCATGGTCTTGTGTTATAATCCAACCTTCAAGGTTATTACTGTTTATTTCACTCTGAAGACCCAACAGCCTAGGAGGAGTACGGGCTGGGGAGAATGGGGGGTGGGAGAATTTTTGGTACTTACCTTCAGAAATTATTCTAGAACTCAGCACACAGGAGATGGAGACCTGCCTACTCAGTCCGAGCTAGCCATGAGTTTACTGGAGAAGCAATAATTTTACAAAGAGGCTGGGAATTGGTGTCCGTATTGAATAAAGAATAAGCTCCCAGATTTACATTCATTGATTTTCTATCTAGTTTCTATCTATGTTCATCATGTTGAATTTCTTAGAATCCAAAAATTAAACCATTGAGAAAGCAAAGGTGTCTCACCCCATAACACCCACAACCTTTGTAATGTGGCCAACTTTTATAGATCTTAACTCTTAATTGTACTCATTCCAAAGAGAAGGTTTTTTTTAGAAAAGGAATAATGGATCCTTAAAAAAATAAAAAGATCTAGCCTTACTGCCTTGATGAAGATTCACCACCCGTGACCCTTTAAATATTGAACTTGGACTATAAAAATATCACTTCTTATTGATCACATGGTTATTAAAGTCAGTCAAATGCTGAATTTCTATGTCAAACACTTGTAATATTTCCTGTAAATATTAGGGCAAAGGGAAAAGATGGTAATGCCACTTGTGAAGAGTCACATCAGATTTGTTCAACTTTACGTAACTGAGAAGTAATAAAAGTGTCGTCAAGAATTTCATTACATACGCCAAGCACTTGTCAGAAACCACTGCACGTCATTTTTGCACATATATGTGTCCACGTATGAGCCCAGAAAACACACACAGGAATGTGACACACATGAAGCAGGCTGAAGAGCGATCTGTGTGCCTGTCCACCTGCACAGGCTCTATAGCACACCACAAATGACAGCTGCTAGGATCATTCAGGAGCCTCTGTACACACACTCGTTCAAGTTCGCTTTTTCCTGAACTCCAAACCACTAGGGGAGGCTGACCAATGATCTAAGTCTGGGGGAAAGCCTTGGAACTCAATAAATCAACAAATCCTCATTAAGGGTTTAAGTCAGATTCTTAATCCCCTCAGATTCAAGTCCCTACCTAATGATATTCAAGGATGCTTTGGGAGAGAGGTCAGCATGGAGATCCTTAGATCTCCTGTTTTCCCCAAGACAACTTTTCATCTAAGCAAATGCTTTCCAATGAGTAACAGAAAGGAACCATTAGTCAATCCTGGGCATCTTGACTGGAAACTGGGCTCCGAGGCCCAGGGCAGGCCTGTGAACAGAGCAACGTGTAGGCATTTCTAATGGCATTTTGATGTACACGCACAAAATTGATGTCATAAGGATCATTGTAAAGTCCCAAACAGTGGAATATTGAGGACATTTTCAGGTGGCGCTCAGATTCTGGCTGGGTGAGCCCAGTGTATTTTCTCATGTCACAGTTGATTAGGTTCACGGGGAAGTGGAAAGAGTAAAAAATTCTCTTATTACGGCAGCAATGCCATCTCAGCCTCTTTTCCCTTTGAATGCAACATTAGTTTTTGTCCAGAAGTCTAACTGCTTTCTACAGTTTGGGGAATTGTAAAGCAGAAACAATTTTCCCAGCCCGGCTGACCTTCACAGTAATGAGGAATGACTGGAATTTCTCCCTATTTCTCTAACATTTGGGGAGGTTTGGGAAGGTGGCGGGGGAAGGAAGAATGTGCTTGTTTTACCTGATAATATGTTGTGGGCGTCCGCTTGGTACTTAGAGCCTAATTTTTTTGCATTCAGGGGATTACGTGGACTGTTGCTTCCTATGACCCAGGAGTTAGACCACAAGTGTGTTGAGAAACGACAGTAAGGCACTTGAAACTTTTTGTTATCACAACAGAGATGGCATTTTGTTTCAGCCACTAAGTGAATAAATATTTTTCTCCAGGGGATGGCTATTTTCATTTACTCTCCAGCCCTTACTAGGTGATGAGCGGGAGGGTGAGGAAATTCAACCTTCATTTAGGCTGTGCCTCCCAAGTCTCTGGTGCCCTTGGAGTTCCCCCAGCCTCTGGGACCTCCCAGTGGGGCTCCCCCATGAGCCAGCCAAATGGCACTCCTTTCTGGTTACTTCTACCCAGCCTCTTGTTCAGCACTTGCCTTGAACTTTACTAGGATGGTGGGATAGATGAGCTCTCTGGCCAAAGCCGATGCTACCTCTTACGCTGCGCTGCGGAAGCATAAAAAGTCCCTAGGATAGAATGCAGAAGATAAAGTTTAACATAGCCTCCACCCCCATCCCCAGAGGAAGCAGTTAACCCTAAAGGAGAAACGTTATCCCAAGAGATGCACCCTGAGCTGTTCTTTGTCTAAGTGTTCAGGGCAGCATTCATCCTCCAGAGACACTTTGGCAGAGAGAGTAACTTGTTTTTTTAATTGAATTATAGTTGATTTACAATGTTGTGTTAATTTCTGCTGTACAGCAAAGTGATTCAGTTCTACATGTATATACATTCCTTCTTACATTCTTTTCCATTATGGTTTATTACAGGAGATTGAATATACTTCTCTGCGCTATACAGTAGGACCTTGTTGTTCATCCATTCTATTGGGTTGGTCCAGAAGTTCGTTCGGGCTTTTCCATAAGGTCTTATGGAACCAACCCAATATACATAATAGTTTGCATCTGCTAATCCCAAACTCCCACTCCATCCCTCCCCCACCCCTTGGCAACCACAAGTCTGTTCTCTATGTCTGTGAGTCTGTTTCTGTTTCATAGAAAAGTTCATTTGTACCTTATTTTAGATTCCACATAGAAGTGATATCATATGGGATTTGTCTTTCTCTGTCTGACTTACTTCACTTAGTATGATAATCTGTAGGTCCATCCATGTAACTGCAAATGGCATTATTTCATTCTTTTTTATGGCTGAGTAGTATTCCATCGTACATATATATACCACATCTTCTTTATCCATTCATCTGTCGATGGACATTTAGGTTGTTTCCATGTCTTGGCTCTTGTGAATAGTGCTGCTGTGAACGTAGGGGTGCATGTATCTTTTTGAATTATAGTCTTGTCTGGATATATGCCCAGGAGTGGGATTGAAGGGTCATATGGCAACTCTATTTTTAGTTTTTTAAGGAAGCTCCATACTGTTTTCCATAGTGGCTGCACCAGCTAACATTCCCACCAACAGTGTATGAGGGTTCCTTTTGGCAGAGAGAGTAATTTATTGTGAGGGTGATATTTTGTAACTCTTCTCACCTGGCCTCAGACTCTATCCCTGCCCCCTTTCAGGTAGGCAGTAGAACATCATCATGACTATACTGAATTTTAATCCTACTCTGCCACTCACTAGCTGTGGGACCTTGGGCAAGCCACTTAAACTCTCTGAACCTCAGTTTCCTCATCTGTAAAATGGGGCTATAATAGTACCTCCATCATAAAGTTTTTCATTTGATGGAGAAAAAAAAAAACAGCACATTTCCTGCTTTGTGCCCTCACTAAAGTGTAGCTTGTGTTATTAACTCGATTCTGTCCTTTTCCAGTATAGTGTAAACTGATTAATTTGCTGTATGGTATCATAGAAGCCTCCCCTGTTAATCCGTTTGGTGGTGTGTGCTGTAGCAAGATGCTGTTGGATGCCTGCTTTAGGATGGCAAGTGACGAGATCCATGGTTTGGGATGGAAACTTTCTTTTTCTCTGGACGGCAGTAGTGCCTGAACCTTACATGAGATGTAGCCGTGAGGGCTAAAACTAAGTGTTAAAACAAACACATGGATTAAGGCATTGGAGGAGTGGGTGGTCGAGAAGGGAATCCACAGGAGGAGACACCAAGGAGAAGAGCATCTCAGCTAGCACGTGTGGGTGATGGTCGCAGCTCAGTCTTGGAGTCTCGGGAGCAGTTTAGTGACAGTGATCTATCACCAGCTCAATAATGAGCTTTCTGCTGAAGGGCCTTGATCTCGCCTGGAAACGATACCTGGATAACATTCTCAAGCTCTCTCATTTCACATATTAAGAAAGTAAGACCCAGGGCTTCCCTCGTGGCACCGTGGTTAGGAATCCGCCTGCCAATGCAGGGGACATGGGTTCGAGCCCTGGTCCGGGAAGATCCCACATGCCGCGGAGCAGCTAAGCCCATGCGCCACAACTACTGAGCCTGTGCTCTAGACCCCGCAAGCCATAACTACTAAGCCCGTGTGCCACAACTACTGAGCCTGCACACCAACAGCCCGTGCTCCGCAACAAGAGAAGCTACCACAATGAGAAGCCCGCGCACCACAACAAAGAGCAGCCCCTGCTCACCGCAACGAGAGAAAGCCCGCTTGCAGCAACGAAGATCCAACTCAGCCATAAATAAATAAATAAGTAAATTTATTTTTTAAAAAAAGAAAAGAAAGAAAAATAAGGACCCAGGATGTTTAAGAAGCATTGCTAAGGCCACATATGCCTAGTAAATAGATGATCCTAAGGACTCTTCCAACTCCAAATTTATGATCTACTTGAATTTTATTTGCTATTTAAAATAGCTCCAATCACAGTACTAGAAGCCTCCAGTGCCTAGAATAGATGTACAGATCTCAAAACAACACTTTAAATATGTGATTATCTATAGTGGACCTAGCTTTTTAATTTATTTTTAACGTGGTTTTTTTTTTACTTTAATAGTATTTTAGTATATTTTAATATTAGTATAGTTTAACATTTAGTCTATTTCTTGTGTGTGTATATATATATATATATATATATATATATACACTTATGTTTCTAATTATATATAAATACCTGTATACTTATACCATGTATATAAATATATGTATACTTATATATTTAATTATATGTAAATTTGTACTTTTATTAGTAAATTTAAATGTTTGCCAAACTTAAGAGCTCAATTTGACGATTCTCTTTGTGGGCTCACATCCCCGAGATTCGCCGAGGCACATAAGCATTGGCAAGCTTTACAGGAGAGACTTTCAGAGCTTCATTTAATGGTTCCAATTTATGGTTCAAATGACAGTAACCAGCTCCCTGTCCCCACCTTGCTTTATCAACCTTGAGGCAAAAGGATTCAAATGTACTTGCGTCCAAAAATGCAAGTATATATTTCCACATGCATCCAAAGATGGCTTCAGGATCTAAAAACTGTAGGTGTGATCCCAGCAATTCCCCCAAGAACTGGAGTAGGCTTGGGAGGAGGGCTTAGTAGAAAGGTGGAGGTTTGAAAAACAAAACAAAACAAACAAAGATACAAAAACCTTATTAACTTAGAACATGAGTTAATTTTTTAACCTGCGTTAAAGCTGTGAAAGGTTATTGCCTCTAAGAAGAGATGGTTTAGGGAAGGGACTTTGCTTCTCCTCAAATGCTTCCTTCTCCCTTTTGCGTGGAGTCAAATCTCTTGGCTAAATTTCTGCCAGCAATACGTCCCTCAAGGGATCTGAATCCCTCTAGATATTTTGTGCCTCATTGGTCCAATGGTAGAAATGAGTTTGCTTGTGGAGTCCATCCCCTGACCCAGGGTTGCTGGCATCTCTCGAGTGACTCACTGACTACTGCCTTGGAAGACAGTCACCTCTCATAATGATGAGAACGTGTTTCAAGACAATCTCTGTCCCAGGAACATCTTCGAGCAAAAACGGGATTATGAGTATAGAGTCATGTTCTCCTTCTCAAGTTCATTCCCTCGTCTCTGTCGCTACTGCCACCGTCCTAGGTTATATCTAGGATATGAGAGCACTGGACCTTCTTCCCAGTCTCCCTGACTCCGTGCTTCCACCAGGCCCCTCCCAACCCATCTACGGTCCAGCCAACCTTCCTAAAACTTGGGGGATGATCAGTTCATGTTGGTGGCATGACATGCCATGGTGTGGCCTGGAAGAGCATGAACCCGAAGAGTCAGAAGACACAGTTCAAGCAAGTCCTGATTCTGCCTCTCACCCTCTGCCCTGAAAATCTTTTGCTATCACTGAGCTTTGGTTTCCACTTCTGAAAAATGAGCCCATTCATTGCTCATCTGTAAGATCCCTTCTTTCTTCGACATTGTAACATTTATCTAAGGTAACATGGGTTCTCCTCCTTTCAACTTGGGTCCTTCAAAAAGTGGCAGAGGGACTTCCTGGTGGTCCAGTCGTTAAGACTCCATGCTCCCAATGCAGGGGGCACAGATTCGATCCCTGGTGAGGGAACTAAGATCCTGCATGCCACACGGCATGGCCAAAAACAAAATGGCAGAAACTCTTCGAATTCTGGGAGGACCAATGTGAGATCCTTATGAGATTATTTCTGATAATTGGAAAGACTAAATAAGCCATTCTTGGCAAGTCACGTGAGCATGGAAATGTCTGGTGTTCACATTGTGACTGAATTATGTAGTTATTCAAGGTTTTCTCCTGTGGGGAAGATTAATTAAACATAGAAAATGCTAGAGGTAGATCCAGGAGGATGATCACGCCACCCTCCAAGTGAGAAGAGATGGGGACCTTACCGAGGCCATAGCAGTGGGAAAGAGGAGGAGAATCGGACTGTCTTCAAAGTCAAGATGATAAGATTTCGTCATTGATGAACCTTAGTAGTGAGGAAGGCGGGGAGCTGGGGAAGAATGACCAGGGATTGAGGAGGAGGGGCTCTGGTGGAGGAAATTGAGCACCATTTAGAACAAGCTGAGTTTTAAGTGCTGTGCATCATTTCATGGAAATACACGACATACCGTTGGGATTTGTCTGGAGGCAGGTCGTACTTGGAGCTAGAACCCCATCTCATATGGAATCATAGCTACTGAAATCTCTCTTCGAGTGAACATGGCCTTTGATCCCCTGTTCTTCCTCCAGAAATCACTCCCCTGCTTTGAATACTCTTGGCTTGATAGTCAGTGTTGCATTTTGAAAGTGATGTAGCCACTAAGCCACTTTCCTCTACTACCCCTCGAACAACCATCCCTCGTCACCCTGCACCCATTTGCTTTCAGTATCATTTAAGCTCCTTCCCTTAAATTCCATCCCTCCGAACCTAGATGTCAAGGAACACGTATAAATTATTTTTTCTTGGGCTTCCCTGGTGGCGCAGTGGTTGGGAGTCTGCCTGCCGATGCAGGGGACGCGGGTTTGTGCGCTGGTCCGGGAAGATCCCACATGCCGCGCGGAGTGGCTGGACCCGTGAGCCATGGCCGCTGAGCCTGCGCGTCCGGAGCCTGTGCTCCGCAACGGGAGAGGCCACAACAGTGAGAGGCCCGCGTACTGCAAAAAAATAAATAAATAAATAAATTTATTTATTTTTTGTTTTGCATCACCCATTAATAAATGCTCTTCAGGTAAAATTCTACCCAGTTCCTATAATCCTGCAGTGGAACCAGACAACTTACAAGCTCTGCTATTTCCCACAAGGGTTACTATTACTCTCCTTTTATTGTTGAAAACTTTTTAAACAAAAAAGAATGCAGAGCCACTTTCTCCTCCTATAGTTCTACCAACCTGTCTCCCCTTCGTATCACCGGCACCAGCTGCTCCGGTTTTCAGAGCAAGCTGTTCACTTGGGTCAACGCATGAGAGGATATTCCTTCTCAAAATGAAAGCCCTCGTCATTTTGAGGTAAAATGCCCTTCTAGACAGAGCTGTATGAGTTTCTGAAAGAGGGCATTTATAGAACCTCAAATAGATGAATCGTTTTCTTTCAAGCAGGGAAATGTATTTTACTCTTCTTGCTTCAACCGGGATCGAGTCCATTCATTTCATTTTTTTATGCTCTCCTGTTTTATTTAGAAATGATCTATTCATCCCAACCCAATTGAAGAAATATAGATAACTCAGAAAAACATTTTATATTATTATTCACATGAGGAGCAAAGATTCTCCCACAGAGTATTTTCACAGCTCCGTTTAATTTGCGCTGTATAAACCTGGCCTACAGAATTCTCTTTTATTTGTTATACTCGAGGAAGGCAGCAGCATCCCCAGAGTCAGAGACCCAGATTCTAATTGCAGCTGCTTTCCGACCCCTTGGACAAGTTCTTTGACTTCGAGGATAATAGAATACTTTTCAGAGTGCTGCGCGATTAAGTGAGATGTTGAATATCTCACATATACTATGTCATGCGGTAAATATTCTCACAGGTGTAAAGCCGTATTTTGCAGGAATCTTTTTGCCTCTCCAGTATCGTTGATGCACACGACTCTGCTAGCCTAGTGGGGAGTTCTGTTTCACACCTTTATTCTCACCTCAGCGCTGCTTGTGTTGCACATTGCAGGGGATTTTTAAATTATACTAAAATAAGAACATTTTAAGTGTGAGAGTTCTCTAGGTGCTGGCACTAAAACACAAATTACTTCATTATACTAAATTGAAGCCTCTTTTACGTAACTATTTTTTGATGATCGTATTCGCGTTTACCTGCCTCTGTGATAACTGTATGTACAGCGGCCAAGCAGTTAGAAGTTACTGAAGTCCTGTTTCTTCCCCTTTTGCTTCTAGAAGTCTTCTTTCTTGGGCTCCCTTTACTGTGAAATTTAGTAACGTCTTTGGTCAGATAGATTTCACAGCAGATCCCCAAATCCTGCTTCGTGGTGCCAGGTCCACCAGAAATTCTACTCATTTTCAGACCGCTGCTGTCTCCAGTGGTCCCTGGTAGAAGCTCTGTGTGACATTCAAGGGGAAAGTAGTATGTCCTCCAATTACTCATCCTCCAGATGAGGAAGAGGTTCTCCCATGCAGGAGCCCATGGCACGTATGTAATGGAGGAGAAACGTGATCGGCAAACTATCCTCCCACCTCTTCCATCTTTACGAACTTGGTGGGCTCTCTGTTTCCCTTCCCTAAGCACATGACATTTCACCTTGAGTCACCTCTCACCAGCCCATCCAAAGCTACTTTCCAGAAAACCCCAATAAAGTCTTTGTTATGGGCTGCAAAAGACAAATTTGTATGTACAGATGTTTCTCTTCCTCAGGATATTTGCATGATTGCAGGGGACCAGGCGCCTGTTCCAATTTAAACAGAAAAATGACCTAATTAGGAAATGGATTCTCATAATCAGTTGATTAGATTCCTTATTTCCCTTTATTAACCCAGTTTATGTCTTTAGGAAGGTTATACACAGTCTTCTAGAACCTGTTTACCTTTTTAAGAAATCTTTGAACTAACAGCTACGTAATTTCAGTCGAAGTGTAAAATGTGTTCTGGACAATAACTCTCCTATTCGAAACTCCTCTATCCAGCTCCTTGACTCTGAGATGGTTGAGAACCAAGAGATTAACTAGTAATAATTATATATAAATTGTAAAATCTTTGTCAAGATATCCAAGCGTATTATTTAGAGGAGAGAAAAGACACTTGAGCTCTCACTCTAATCCAACCAGACTGGCTATTTTTTAAATTTTTTAATTCAAAAAATGTGAATAAAAAGGATCATACAAGTCACAGCAGATTATAAGCCACAAGTCACAAGGGAAAGAGCTGCTTTTAGAAGCAGGCCCAAAGACAGCTGAGAAAAATGGTCCTATCTCTCAGGACAGGAAGATGCAGAAACACACAACTCAAAAAGCAGAGCCCTCCGGGCCTGTGTGGGATGAAAGCAGAGGGTCCAGTAGCCAAGAGGGCAACCCCGGCTTTGAGCCCCAGGTCTGGGCCAGCAGGGGGAACCAAGGCGGGAGAGGAGACTGGAACAGATCCCAGCCACAGACCCCAGGCAGAGGGGAGAGACCCCGACACAGAGGAAGTCCCTGACAGACAACCGGGCCCTGCAGGACAAGGCGGGAGTTCAGGACAAAGCTCCCTTAGGATGCTGAGAAGAGCAAAGCCAGCCCAGACTGGAAGGAACAGCACCACGCAGGTCTCAGGGGAAGAACTGAAACAAGAGAGCACGTGATCATGACCGACCTGGTACGAGAGCTTGGAATAGGGCCCAAGTCAGAGCTGCTGCAAGTGAACAGTGGTTCTGCAAGGGCTGAGTTCCCCCAGCCAAGATCCTTAAACTGCCCGTGAGGACAAGACAGCCAGGTAGGGCACTCGATACTAATTGATTTTCATAATAGTGCCCTGGAGTCATCGAGAAGGAGAAATTCCACCACTCAGCCATAGAAAGAATAGAATTTTGCCATTTGCAGCAACATGGATGGACTTGGAGGGCATTATGCTTAGTGAAATAAGACAGAGAAAGACAAATATTGTATGATATCACTTATATGTGGAATCTAAAAAGCATAACAAACTAGTGAATATAACAAAAAAGAAGGAGACTCACAGATACAGAGAACAGACTCATTGTTACCAGTGTGGAGAGGGAAGTGGGGAGGGGCAATACAGGGGGAGGGGATTGAGAGGTACAAACTCTTAGGTATAAAATAAGCTACAAGGGTATATTGTACAACACTGGGAATATAGTCAATATTTTATAATAACTATAAATGGAATATAACTTTAAAATTGTGAATCACTGCATTGTACACCTGTAATTTATATAAATTTATACAGCAACCATACTTCAATTTAAAAAATAAAAATAAACTACTGAAAAAAAACAGAAAAATTATATTAAGCTTAGAGAGGCACAAAAAATATATTGGTATGGAAAGATAGGAACTATATATAATGCAGGTTTTTTTTAAGTGAATAAAAAGGATTACCTTCACCCAAAAAGTACCCATATTGTGCTCCTATCATTGTTAATATGTCCATCACCAGACAAGTACAAGAGGACAGACACCAAAGTGTTGGCGCTGTTATCTCTGGGATTGGGGTAGTTTTAATTTATGTCTTATTTGCTTATCTCTATTTTACAATTTTCTACAACAACATGTACCTTGTATGTAATAAAAGTGATAAAGGGTAAAAGAAGGTAGTGACATTGGCAGTGCATTTTAAGTATTTCCATGTAAAAGATTCAAACTGTTTTTAAAAAACCCTCATCTAGAAATCCTGGTGATCTGATGTGATTCATGCTTCTAGGAACCCCAGAAGCTGAGATTTTCCTTTACCTATGAAATGAGAGCCTCGACCTAAACCACCGGGTGACAGAAACTTTCTATACTGCTGTCTCCTGCAATACTTTAGCTTGTTCTTATAGGAGAATGTTAAATTTCCTTTGATCAGGAGCTCAAAGGGCCCTAATTAGATGACTCCAGTGGTGTAAACTTTTCAGCGTTAAGAGCTGTCTGTGACCTCTTTTCTCTTTACCAATAGGGTATCGAAATCAGCAGAGTCCATAGAAGTCACTCAGGGATGTTTATCCTTTGACCAAAACCCAGAAGGGTTACATGAAGCCACAGCAATGATCGAAGAGCAGGGAAAGCCGCACATGTTTTAAAAGGTCAGGGGTTTCTGCACCTATACAAATCTGGGCAACTTCTCTGAGCTTCAGTGTCTCCTTTCTTTCCTGTCGCATGAGGCCGCATGGAGGTACTGCTTCAATTTTTCTGTCCTCTCTCCCCCATTTCTGCAAAGGCAGAGTGCTTTCATTCTGTCGTCCTCTCCAAAAATGCTAAATTTAACTATAGCAAGTGGGCCCCCCAGATGAGGGTCTTAAAATATGCGGTAAATGACAAATCTTTCAAACATAAGGAGCTCAAAGATTTTTTTAAAATAGATCTTTATTGGAGTATAATTGCTTCACAATACTGTGTTAGTTTCTGTTGTACAACAAAGTGAATCCGCCATATGCATATACATATATCCCCATATCCCCTCCCTCTTTAGCCTCCCTCCCACCCTCCCTATCCCACCCCTCTAGGTCGTCACAAAGCACGGAGCTGATCTCCCTGTGCTATGAGGCTGCTTCCCACTAGCTATCTGTTTTACATTTGGTAGTGTCTATATGTCGATGTGGCACATATATACCATGGAATATTCCTCAGCCATAAAAGGAAACGAAATTGAGTTATTTGTAGTGAGGTGGGTGGACCTTGAGTCTGTCATACAGAGTGAAGTAAGTCGGAAAGAGAAAAACAAATACTGTATGCTAACACATATATATGGAATCTAAGAAAAAAAGTGGTACTGATGAACCGGGTGGCAGGGCAGGAATAAAGATGTAGACATAGAGAATGGACTTGAGGACATGGGGAGGGGGGAAGGGGAAGCTGGGCGAAGTGAAAGGAACTCAAAGATTTTTAATCCAAAGGCCGATTCAGTAATCCAAAACACTGCCCAGTTAGAGGTCAGAGAGTTGGGGATAAATCCAAACTAGCCCCAGTGGTTCTTATTTGTTCCACTGAACATCTAGAGAAAGGAATTTTACTGGCTGTGGCTCATAAAATAACAGATACTCCATCCTTAGAAATACTTGCAATTGGTTCAGATCAAATACTCCAGGGCTTGGACCAGACATCATGGCTGGGCTGTTTCCTTTTTGCAATAGCAGTGACAGATCACCATGTTAAAAACCTTGTAAAGTTTTTAAAGTTTTAGCAAATACACTGCAACTCAAAGTGTGCTTATAGTGGTGATTGTGTCTGAGGTCTACAGACATGTAGGGTAACAAAGGAGTTGAACACTGAAGAGTCAGTTGCTGTCTGCAGTTATTTGATAATTCTTTATTTAAATTTTTATTGTATATTTCAGTATAGTTGATTAACAATGTTGCGTTAGTTTCAGGTGTACAGCAAAGTGATTCAGTCTATTCTTTTTCAAATTCTTTTCCCATTCAGGTTATTACAGAGTATTAAGCAGAGTACCCTGTGCTATACAGCAGGTATTTTGTGATTCTTTACCAAAAAAATCTGCCATGTGTATCAACTAAAATAACCAATATTCAAATAATTACAAATGTTTTTCAAACCTGGGCTTGTAAACAGCCTTGCTTGTTTCTGCCTCAGGACCTTTGCACATGTTTTCCTCCCTCTGCCCAATTCAGTGTCCAGTTATTTACATGCTGGCTTTCTCTTGTCTGTAAACTCTCACCTCAAGTCTCACCTTCTCAGAGAGATGTCTCTTGACCACATTATCTAAAGTATCTGTTCCCTCTTTCCCCACCAGTCCCTCTATCACATTTTCCTGTTTTAGTTTCTTCCTAGCTCTTCCTGCTACGTAAAATTATCTTGTCCATTGCTTACCCTTTTACTTCTATCTCCCCTACCAGACTGCAAGCACCTTGTCCCCCGTGTCAGTCTTGCTCCCTGCTGTACCTGTGGTACCTGGAATAGCACCAGGCATGTGACAGGCACTCAGTAAATATATGCTGAATGAATGGTTCAACTTATCTTTCCCTTTGTTCCAGCATCTGTACTGCTGCCATATGGACCACATTCAGGCAAGGTCCCTCACCTCCCACATCTTAGCTGTATCCCTGTAAACACAGAATGAGAGCAAACTATACTGGGTCAAGCTAATTCAGAACGCAATTGGAAGCTTTGCAATATAAATAAATCCTTCTAAGTAGAGGGGTGAATTCTGATCAGATAGTAATACCTAAGTGTTTTCGAAGGCCAGAATTTAGAAGATGTTGTTATTTGCATATATGTAATTTACAACCTGCCACCTCCCAGAAGTGCTCTGGGAGGGCTTAAAATCAAAAACATATAATAATACTCGTAAGCAGAGTTGATAAAACACCCAAATCCATGCAGAGCGAAAGACACCGAATGCCTAGGCTAATATTTCTACAATTTCTCATTAAACTTAACCCTGGACTTCCTTAGGGCGAAGGTGGAAAAGGAAACAGTGGGTTCTGTAAATCTCAAATCCTTGCTAAGGGAAGAGTATCAATGCGTCACAAATGACCCCTCCTCTCTTTCCTGTATTCATTCAACAAACACACAGTGCCTGCCTCACAAGGCACTGTGCTCAGTGCCAGGGGTGCAGGAAGGGAAGCCTCTGCCCTTGAGTTGCTCAGGGTCCTGGAGGAAGAGGAGGAGGTGGGGCACGGCTATAATTAGTTACACTATGACAAACTATTGATCCACTAGAACCACACACAAAGTTCTGCAGGAATCACAGACCTGAGTGCTTCATTCTGCCCCTGGGTAGGCCTTAGAAGGCAGATCTTGTTGGTTCTGGGCTGGGCAGAAGCTCACCAGTGAGAGAGAAATATTCTAGTCAGAGGCTAGGGAGGTAAGAGACCCTTGGGTTCTAGAAGCAGCAAGTTATTCAGAGTGGCTGGAGTATTAAGAGCCCAGTGATAAGCATATAATAACATGTCTTTTGAGCATTTGCTGTGTGTCTGGGCATTGAACTTCAGACAGACGCCACAAGGTGAATGCTTTTCTTACTCCGCAGGGACACTGTTGGAAACAGCAGCCTGGGGAGGCTAGGTGTGCTGGACACTGGGGTGCCCCCAGATCTCCCTTTTTGGAACTTCGAGTATAGCCAAACCAACATCTTTGCATACGCTGCCTTTTTCATAACTGTGAGCAAGGCAACAAATCTGTAGGTGCAAATAAATTTAACCGTGAATATTTTTATTTTTTATTTATTTTTTTAAAAAAATTTTTTATTGGAGTCTAGTTGCTTTACAATATTGTGTTAGTTTCTACTGTACAGCAAAGTGAATCAGCTATATGTATACCTATATCCCCTCTTTTCTGGATTTCCTTCCCATTTAGGTCACTGCAGCACGAATATTTTTAAGGTTAACAGAAAATGCTATGGTTACAGAAACTAAGGAAACTAGAGAGCCAAACGTAACTTGGTAAATTTGCTTCTTAATACAAACATTTTTTTTCTTAACTGCAATATCTTAGATATATGAAAATATGTGTTTCTTGGTTTTGTTAACATAGAGGTTTTAAAAACAAAATGAAAGCCTTAGTGGCCATTTTTTCTCTCTGTTTAGCAATTATCTGCTATGGTATATACAATAAAAAAAGAGTATTATTCTCAAGCTAGACTTAGGCAAGTCAGCCACAGGTCGAGTTTGAAACCTATAGCCTTTAAAATAGACACACATGGACACACGTGGCCCTCTTCCAAATCCCCACATACCAGTACAGAGAACCATCTTCCAGTTTTCCACTCTTGAGGGTTTCATTTCTAACACGTGTGCTTGCTTTCTGACTCCATTCCATTCCATTCTGAATTCTTCCTGGGATATAAAAGGTGCTGTGTTGGATGGTAACAATGAGGTCACCATCAGATACCCTTGTGCTCATTTCATGGTGATATTTCACCTAACAGTAATTCAAAAATATTGCCATCCTGCTCACTGAATGGTAATGCAGCTGTGTTTGTGAACGCTCAAAGTTTGTGCAGTGTGCAGGGTTCTTTTGCAGTCAATAAATTTTATCTTAGCCAATTTGCATAAACATTAAAAAAGCACCAGAGGGAATTTTGTTCAGACCTAGATGGTTCCTGGAGCACCTAGGTTCGAAATATAAAGCCCTTCCTTTAAAAATAGTTGATGAGAATAGCCGAAGTGGATCACAAGCTTATTCCATTGGCCTATTTGTTAACTCTATGGATAACAAAGTAATACATCATCCAGCTTTTCTCAGCGCGTATAACATAGAATGCATGTATTAGGGATGTAGGTGGTATCACATGCAAAGGGGGCACCATGATCAAATATTATTGGGAAATGCAGAGTTAAACAAGCTGAATGGGTTTTCTTTTGTAAATCACCAAGAGGTAGATGCTTCACGCAGTTTCCCAAACCTTTTATTCCAGAAACAATCCAGGGCCAGGGTTTCACTAAGCACACTTTAGAATTGCTGTAATTTTCAAATGTTCTACCAGAATATCATTGCTTGTTAGCATGTAGAGCTAAAGCTAAAAATACGTTGTTCTAAAGACATTACGAACTTCCAATTTATTCTGATAAATTCTAAGAAATTACATTTCCCCTCGTTACTTGATGGCGTTTTCTTTAAAAGCCATGTGACTCTCTTGCTCAATTTGTCCAAGTTCTTGAAACCAAAATTTTGGAAAAGTAAACTTGTTTATTTAATTTTTTTTTCATTTTCTGCGTCTGTATTTTATTTTATTTAAGTGATGTTTTCTATACAGTGATTATACAATCACCTCTAAAGTTATATATTGTCTTTTCTTCCTTTTTTTACACTTGGCCATTTTGCTTTATTTTTTCCTTCCATTACTGCAATGGAGACGCATAAAGGCATAAGGAATTTTAAAATGTGCTCTTATTTTGTTTAAGTAATATACCAAACACATAGTAAACTGTGTACATGATCATCTGAAAAATCAAATAAAGCATGAATAAAACTTTCTACTATCCAGACACAGGAATATATCCCCTCAAAAGCCCAAATGATTCTGGAGTTCCATGCTGAAGCTATACGGATACAAAGCCTCAGCAGCTGTATCTCTGCCCAAGTTTCATAGTGATGACCGGACCTCTTTTCTCCCTTCTGCAGTGGTTTTCTTCCGTATTTGGACAAACTGGGATATGGCAGTTCTGACTCTTTGCTTTCATCCTTGAAAGCCTTTGCCTGGTTGATGTGCAGTTATTTATCTTTTAACATCAGGTAATTCGTCTTTTATTAAAAATCTATGACAGATTTCAAATTCTATTGCTGTTCCCTGTGATAGAACAGTGTGCTAGGTCTGATCACATGGGAAAACTGTGGAGCCCCAGTCTCAGCCCAGGATGTGCAGGTACCAAGCTGCTGCCCACTGGCTGCTGGGCGCCAGCCCCAAAGTTAGTGAACAGCACGGTCGTTTCAGAAACTTGCTATAAGCCCTGACAGCCTTATATCCCCAATGGCTAAAGCAGATTTAGAAAACTTTTTTTTTTTTTTCGGTACGCGGGCCTCTCACTGTTGTGGCCTCTCCCGTTGCGGAGCACAGGCTCCGGACGCGCAAGCTCAGTGGCCATGACTCACGGGCCCAGCCGCTCCGCGGCACGTGGGATCTTCCCGGACCAGGGCACGAACCCGCGTCCCCTGAATCGGCAGGCGGACTCTCAACCACTGCGCCACCAGGGAAGCCCTAGAAAACATTTTTTATTTAACGTATTTATTTAGTAACTCTTACAGGAATAGAACTCAAAAAATTACAGCACTGTTTTAAGTTTTATTCCACCATTTGAGTATCATCATGGAATTTTATTTACTCTTTGAAGGAGCTTTAGAGATCACCCAGTTCAGGGTTCTCAGGCTTTAGTGTACATCCGCATCACCAGAATTGCTGTTAAAACCCAGAATGCCACTCCTGGCCCAGAGTTTCTGATTCAGCAGGTCTGGGGTGAAGGCTGAGAATTTGCATTTTCACCTCCCAGGTGATGCTGATGTTGCTGGTCCCTGGGCCCCACATTGAGAACCACTGTGGTAGAAAGCCCGTTCTTCCAGCCCTCTCCAGAGGACCTGAACATTCCTGGAGCTGGCCTGCAGCCCAAACCCTGCAGAGCTATCAGAGAGAGGAGGAGGGCAATCGTGATTTCTCCAGGCCTTGGAGCAGCACCAGGGATGAAGGTGGACCTCAGTGTTTAGCAGGGGTGTTCATCAGGGGAGGCTAACTCCGTAACGCACGTCCCTGAAACCACTGTGACTTAACTGCCCATCAGGGACCATACTTTGAAAACCACTGGCCTAGTTCAACTTTCTCATTTTACCGACAAGGAAATGGCGCAGGGGCAGGGCAAGACGCCTCGCCCACTTAGCAGCTGACTCAGGAAGAGAACCCGGCTGCCCTGACTTTCAGCAATTTCACATTCTCTCCTCCATCACTAGTTTACCTAGTTTCTGCCTATAAATGCACATCCAGGCTTTTCTCAGTAGTTACCAGTGTTGCCAAGAACATTTTAAACATATTTTTCTCTGTGCTGATTGGGTAGATTGGTTTCTTCAGTTAGTGATGTCTTGCTCTTTTCTCACTAAATGTGGAAAATTCCGATACAGCCTTGCTTTTGCTCTTGGTGAGATTAAGCTTTATATTTTTCAACCTATGTTCGGTTTTATTAATGGAAACTTCCCAAGTGATCTCTACAACAACTTTTTATATTTTCTTGACTTACGGATCCTACAGGTAGTGGTTCTACTGTTAGCTTAATGTTTTTAGAACAACCTATAACCAATATATTTTGTGAACGCAGAAGGATTTTATTTACCTCTGAGCGTTCTGGTCATGTTTTTTTGCTTTCTCTTTCTTGTACTTATCTTTCCCTTTCTACAGAGTCATATTTTCTCTAATAATTTGGACCATTTGTTTTTCCTAATGGCAAAGTTCTCTTCTGGACACTGAGGCTGCAGCACATCTGACATGGGTGTGGAGCTGTACTCTGTACCCCTGTACTCTTTTTTTTTTTTTTTTTTTTTTTTGTGGTACGCAGGCCTCTCACTGTTGTGGCCTCTCCCGTTGCGGAGCACAGGCTCCGGACACGCAGGCTCAGCAGCCATGGCTCACGGGCCCAGCCGCTCCACTGCCATGTGGGATCCTCACGGACCGGGGCACGAACCCGTGTCCCCTGCATCGGCAGGTGGACTCTCAACCACTGCACCACCAGGGAAGTCCCCCCCTGTACTCTTGACAGTAAAGGAACCATCATAAATGCTTAAGGATGTCACTTAAAGATGGATGTGACATGACCAGAAATGCATTGTCTTCTCCCTATAGTGGAATCAAATGGTTAATTTGATCCCACTGTAAATTCAAGAAAGTAGACGTTTGAAGGTTTACACACCAACAGTAAATAGGTTGATTTCTGCTGGTCCTTGGGAGAAAATAATGCATGACCCAAATGTAGTATTGTTTTGTGGGAAGAATAGCATATCTTCTGACTAGCTTTCTTCTACAATAGCTGTTCAGTGAATAGATTTTATGAGGCAAGCAAACCATTATGCATAAAAATAAAATTCAGTAACAGCTTAGACAAGGCTCTACACTGCCCACGCGTGAATAAAACCAAGATATTATGTATAACGTTTGTCACAAGCATATTTTAATAACCAATGTGTTTATTGGGATGGAAGAAAGAGGAAGCGTATGTTTTGTTCTGTATAAGTGATAGATTGAACTAGTTTGGACTTCTAAAAAGTTTCTTGAGTTTCAATGGTAAAATTAATATCTATAGAAAATATACATATTCAGGAGTAAAATAGCCCCAAAGTACATAAAAGACTTCCATCTTCTCTGGGCAGATTCTCAGAGACTTCAAATCTTGTCATAAACTAACACAACCCTTATAATTAATTTATAAAATTAAAGTTTTTTGTTTGTTTTGTTTTGTTTTTAATTGGGGTATAGTTGCTTCACAATGTTGTGCCGGTTTCTGCTGGACAGTGAAGTGAATCAGCCATACATATACACATATCCCCAGTTTACAAAATCACAGCTCAATCTTCACACGTGTACCCAGCCATGGATATGACGGTTGGATACCTAGATACAATTTATCACTTATAATCCATCTTTGTAATTTTTTATAACAGAGAACATCCTGTATTTTAAAAGATGATGGCTTTGTTTTTATTATTCAAAATTCAATTGTTGGTTTTTGTTTTGTTTTGTTTTGTTTTGGTCAGTCATCAGTTGTTTAGATTTCCCTTTATATAAAATAAACGAAAATATTTTGTGATTTAATGACTATCAATCAGTGTTGCTTCCCGAGCTACAAAGCTGTTAAGGCTATCTCCATTATATTGCAAAAAGATGGGAATATTTAGGTGCTTTCAAAGCAGCAGCTTGCAAGGAATCTCTCAGGAGATGCTCTATTCTATACGAACACATGCATGCCATTCATACACGTGCTTCCTAATTTCTATTTTCCTACCTTCTTCCTCTGCCTTCAGAACCCATCTCAGAATTTTCCCAGCCCCATCTGCTGCCCTAACTAACTCTGGCCATTCCAAACACTCCAGGCATACTGATGTTCCCATAATTTTGTACTTATTCTTTCTTCGGCTCTAACTGCCTTTCTTCTCCTGTCTGCTTAGTTGATCTGCCTCCTAGCAATTATTTTGTGAAGCTTCCCTCACATGCCTCTCTTGCCCTAGTGAGCTAATCAGTCCCCCAGTGTTCTCCCAGGTCACCGATCACACTGCTACCCCAACGCTTGTGGCTCATTTTATATTTTACTGAGACATAATTTACATACCACATTATATTAGTATCAAGTGTACAACAAAGTGATTTGACATTTGTATGTATTGGGAAATGATCACCACAGTAAGTCCAGTTAACATCCATCCCCACACATAGTTAGAAATCTTTTTTCTCGTGATGAGAACTTTTAAGATCTACTCTTTTATCAACTTGCAAATACCCAGTACAGTATTATTAACTATAGTCCCCATGCTGTACGTTACTTCTCCATGACATATATTTCATTGCTGGGCATTTGTACCTCTTGACCCCCTTCATCCACTTAGCCTACCCGCCACCTCTGGCGACCACCAGTCTGTTCTCCATATCTGTGAGCTTGGGCTGTTGGTGTTGCTGCTGTTCACATATAAATGGCGTCACACAGTATTTGTCTTTCTCTGTCTGACTCATATCACTTAGCATAATGCCCTGCGGTCCATCCATGTTGTGCAAATGGCAAGATTTTATTCCTTTTTATGGCTGAATAGTATTCCATTTTATATGTAATGATATATAATATATATATGTACACCACATTTTCTTTATGCATCCATTAATGGATACTTAGGTTGCTTCCTTGTCTTGCCTATTGTAAATAATGCTGCAGTGAACGGGGGGGCGCAGATATATTTACAAGTTAGTGTTTTTGTTTTCTTCAAATAAATATACAGAAGTGGAATTGCTGGATCATAGGGTAGCTCTATTTTTAATTTTTTGAGGACCTTCCATACTGTTTCCCATAGTAGCTGCACCAATTTACATTCCCCCCAACAGTGCATGATCCCTTTTCTTTACATCCTCACCAATGCCTCTTATTTCTTGTCTGTTTGATGATAGTCATTCTAACAGGTGTGAGGTAATCTCTGATTGTGATTTGGATTTGCACCATTGGCTCTTTATTTATCTATCTACAGACCTGTCTTCCCACACCCTGGAAGCTCTTTGGGGGAGAGACATATAGTCAATGGCCAATGTTTGTTGAATCAATGGATAGCAAACTAGTCCGTATTCCAAGTGCAAAGTTACCCCAAGCCACACCCCTTCTCCCACTGAAGGGCAACCCCTGGTCTTTGCCTCCTGATCTTCTCTGCCTCCAGGCTGACCCACCCCCCACCCTAGTCCAGCTCAGTCACCAGAGTGACCATTCTAAACCTCAGATCTGATCATGTCCCTCCACCCTCCCATACAGAATGAAGGTGACACACCAAGCGCTCCCTCCATAATCTCACACCTCACCCCATCATCTGCCACTCCCCTCCCTCACTTCATGGTCCCCAAATATCCAAGTACCAATGCAGTGGCTTCACACCCATGAAATGCTTTCTCTGCCCTCCATTCTATTCCCAGTGGTTGAGAAGCCTTCTTTCTCCCGTTCCCAACTCTTCCCCAATCAACTCCTAATCATCCTTTTTGATTCTAAGATCCTAAGTGGTTTGCACGCCTGAGGTCTAGTGAGGGCCCCTCATCTGGGCTCCGGGCACCCCTTTCTTACAGCACTGGCTACACGGGGTGGAAATCAGCAATTCATCAATTAGGGAGCACATCAAGGCAAAAGACTCTTGCCTTGTTCACCTCTGTATCCCTGGGGCCTGGCTCAGTGCCTGCCCCATGTTTACGGGGAAGTATCTGATGAACAGAATTGTCCTGAGGCTCCGCAGGGCAGACCATGCCTTGTCTTTCTTTGAGTGCCTCATCCTTTCTTGTCTTTCTTCGGCCCTCAATAGCACCTATTTTCCCTGCAGGGGCTCAACCAGTGTTGGGGAGTAATTTAAGTAAATTAGACGTGGGCGGTGGGGCGAGAGTGTGCCCTGCTTTCCCGTAACTAGAAACTGGAATAATACCAATTGCTGTACCAGGGAAGCAATTTATTCTTTAAAAAAATTAGCCTTTTTTCTTTCATCACAGGAGTGCTCCCAATCACTTATTTAAACTGGATGATAGAATAAAAGATACAGAAAGAGTAATTTTGAAATATCAACAAATTCACCTAACTAATGTGCCATGACAATAGGCATTTGGTGAGAGGAGTGCTATTGTATGTAAGTAGGAAAATAGCATGAAACTCAATAAAAAGATAGATTTTCAGGTTATTACATGGAGGACTAGACAGAAAAGGAAATGAGATGTGTAAGCTGGTGGTAACACAGTATTGGCCTGCATACAACTTAGATAAAAGTCTGATTTAGTGCTGGTGAGTTTCCATAATACTGACCTCTCTGCTTCCAAATCAAATGTATTGGGGTAAGTTAAACACTAGTTTTTCCCTCTCAGCGCTGGGCTTGACAATTTTATCAGTAAATTTAAAAATAAAAAAGAAATGCCTCCCATCGGAGAGCTTTCTGATAGTTTGCAGCCAATCACAGTGTGGTGGCCAGACTTATTTCCTTCCCCTCCCTCAAGGGGTCCCTGTTCCCTGGGTGCAGATCTCATCAATCATCCTGCAGAACGTGGACCCGGGCCCTCTGCAGAATCCACCTCTCTCTCCAGTGTCCTTCTAGAACACTCTCCAGGGCATCCGCATGTGCTCATAGGCTCCCCTCTGTTCACCTGCATTGATGTGCAGGGTTTGCAAAGCTATCTGAATAGAACCTCACTTTTGACACTGCCCCCAGTGACCTCCAGGAACCACAGACCATGTAAATGCCCAAGTGGTCGACACCTCCTAAAGTCCCACCACAGTGAGGCTGCACGAAGGGAGAGCGTGCCCCTCCTACACTGATGTCACACTCTGCCACCTAGCCTCAAAGGGACACATGGATCCATCCTTATCTGGGGAAAACAGCCCTTTCTGCTCCTGCCCATGCTGCTGTCTACAGAAGCTTTGCTCTAGTCCATGGGGCTGGGCTGGGGATGCAAACCCCATAGCCCAACTCCATCTCCACCAACACAGCCCAAGGATAAAACATAAATAAAAGCCCTCATTCACTGCCTCCTTATGCTTCAGCTCCCAGGTAACATCAAACCTGGAGCCTAAGCCCTCCACGCAGCCCCATCCCCACTCGATTCTCGGCATGCAATTTCCAGGGATGCTTTTGGTCCAAGAGGTCCAGGGAAGAGCCTTCATCCTTAGATGTTGCCATTGTTTTTATATCCTGGGATATTCCCAGAATTCCTTGGGGGAGTCTGCCTGGGCAGCTGAGAGGAATACTGTAAGCGCAGGCGCTGACTCACACGAGGAACTGACCCATCAGGGATTATTCACGAACCCTCAGGACTGAGTCACCCATATTCGAGGCTCTGGTCAGTCAGTCCAGCGGGTGTGAGAGACTCTAAAGTGTGGTGCTGTGTTTTTAAAAAGATGAGGTTAGACAAATTTCCTCCAAAATTTTCACTCTTTTCTGTAAATTGAAGGGTCCAACTCCCACCAAGATCCCAGTCAGGCCTAGATATCTTTGACTCACTCCTTCATATGTTCATTCAATCCATGTTGACTGAGGGCCTGCTGGGTGCCTGGTGTTGTTGAAGAGCTGAAGATACAGCAGTGAACCAAAATCTATATTCTAGAGAGAGGGATGAAGAGAATACACAAATGGCTAATGTAATATTAGACTCTACAAGTGCTGTGAAATACATGAGAAAACTAGATGGAGAGTGAAAGGGAATTTTTTTAAAACTTTGAATTACGGAAAATTGCAAGCACATGTAAAAGTAGAAAAAATAGCATAATGAGGGGCTTCCCTGGTGGCGCAGTGGTTGAGAGTCCGCCTGCCGATGCAGGGGACGCGGGTTCATGCCCCGGTCCGGGAAGATCCCACTTGCCGCGGAGCCGCTGGGCCCGTGAGCCATGGCCGCTGAGCCTGCGCGTCCGGAGCCTGTGCTCCGCAATGGGAGAGGCCACAACAGTAAGAGGCCCGCGTACCGCAAAAAAAAAAAAAAAAATAGCATAATGAACCGTATATATCCACCACCTAGGTTCTACAGTGATCAACACCAGACCCTCTTCTATATCCCCACCCCTTCTCCCCACTGCGCAGATTATTTCAGAATGAATCCCCGACATCGTTTCATTTCCGTGTACATGTTTTGGCATGAATCTTTAAAAGAAAGGGAGTGCTTTTTAGATAAAGTAGTCAAGAAAGGTGTCTCTATGGAGGTGACCTGGGAGAAGAGAGGTGTGAATGAGAAAGGGCTGCAGATGTAGAAACAGCAAGCGCAAACACCCCAGGGTAGTTGAGGATCTGCAAAAAGCCCCATTGTGACTCCCCTCAAGGGAGTGAGGGGCAGAGGGGATGCAAACCTAAACAATAGTGTGGCCAGAAGTTCCTGGAAGGAATAAAAATTATTATAGCAAAATTTGCAGAGTGCTTACCGTATGCCAGGAACTCTTCTAGTATTTTGCATATATTAACTCATGTATTTTTCACAGCCTCCCCATCACGTCATTACTCCTATTATTATCCCCAGTTTACGAACACTGAAAAAAGTGAGACACAGAAAGTGTTTTAGTCCTTTCAGGCTGCTATAACAAAACACCACAGACTGGGTGGCTTAATAAACCAAAAATTTATTTCTCACAGTTCTGGAGGCTGGGAAGTCCAAGATCCAGGCACCAGCATGGTTGAGTTCGGTTGAGAGCCCTCTCCTGATTCACAGTGCTTTCTCACTGTGTCCTCATGTGGTGAAAGGGGCTAAAGATCTCTGTGGGGTCTCTTTTCATAAGGGCACTAATCCCATTCATGAGGGCTCCATCCCTTTGACTTAAGCACCTCCCAAGGGCCCAATCTCCTAATACCATCATCTTTGGGGGTTAAGATTTCAACATATGAATTGGAGGGAGGGGGTGCACAAACATTCAGACCGTAGCAGAAAGGTACAGCAAGTTACTGGCAGCTTCCTGATTGGAAGCCAGGCAATCTAGTTCCCGAACGCAAGCTCTTAACCCTTACACTGGGCTGCTCCTCTTTCCCTTTTCAGATAGAATGGTTCATTCATTGCCAGGCACATTTCTGTGCAACTCTGAGCGAGCACAAGGTAGACAGAGACAGACTCAGAGATGCCCTCCCAGGTCTCTTTGAACCCACCACCTCTTCTCTCACTGACCCCACCCCAGACTGCCACCCCTTCCAGGTCTGGATACTGCTCCCTGGAGAGCTCATCTTTTCCTACCTCCCATCTCTTCCTACCAGATCTCTTTCCCTCTTTGACTATAAGCCCCCGGAGGGTAGGGAACATGTCACTCTGTCATTCACACCATCTTTCTCACACTGTGCCCAAAACATAGTGGGTCCTGAATAAATGTTTGCAGGGTTAAGACTTTAATGAGTGAAAGGGAGTGACATTTGCCTTGTAGCCATAATTGTTCAAGTTCCACCCAGATCCCCTGGAATCCTTCTTTTCTGTAGTTGCCCCCATCTTGGGGGACTTTCAAAAACCAGCACGAGCAGCTCTTCTTCCAAAGACTCTATTTTGTCCCAAGAGCAAAGAGCCAACAATACCCAGGGATTTGAGTCCCAAGCCTCTCCTCCACCCCACAGATGTGAACTGGGACTGTCAGGTGTTGAGTGTGGACACCCAGCTTCCTTGCCTCGGGGGTGGGAACTCACACTCCAGAGCCCCTACCAGATTGGAATTCCTCCCTTCCCCCTCCATCCTGTTTCTGGGAACTCAACCTCAGACTTTAGGTCATTTACAAAATTCCTCTGTTAGCCAGTGTAGCTGGGTGTTGATAGAAAGTTACTGGAGCATTAATAGAAAATTACTATACTTACAGTTGGCCACAAAATTAAAATAAATTAAATATAATTCATTTTGAGACTAGACTGAAATCCATGTGACTTTACGTTGATGACTCGAAGGTATTTTAGGACGTTGCAGTATCTGAGAGTCATCACAGCACATCTCATGCACTCCAGTCTGAGACGTCTCAGCCATGGAAATGGAGATTTTGGTTGGTAGAGAGTTGGACGGGCAGCATGTAGCACGCTGCCATCTCTCCAGGGAAGTGGGCAGAGAGCAAGCAGCAAAGCTTGACTCAATATTAAAACTCACAAAACTGAGACTTTTCTGGAGGTCCAGTGGTTAAGACTCCGTGATCCCACTGCAGGGGGCACGGGTTCGATCCCTGGTTGAGGAACTAAGATTCCCACATGCCACGTAGTGAGGCCAAAAATAAACATTAAAATTAAAAAATAAAATAAAACTCACAAAACTGATTGCTGTGATGAGGGTTTCATAACACATAATAATCATGAGACCAAAGGGAAAAACCTAGTAGGATAGAACACACATCAGGTGGGTCATTGAGATGAATATGGCCGCCCTTCCAGAACTTGTCTACTGGTATTTCCTTGACCTTTAAGAGAAGTCTTGAGGGTAAAAAGTGGAAATACTAATTTGGTTAAAAGAGTCCCAAGGAACCAAGAAACACGTTTTGCAGTATAAGAAAAGTTAAGGACCTAGTGTATGGAAATGAAGAGCCACATTTGCCCTCCTGTTTCTAGGCAGCCACTGCAAGTCATTTCAGACCTTAAATGGGGAATGAATTGTGATGAATGTGTTCATGAACATCCTCATTTAAAAACAAATGGCACCACAGTTCCAGAGTTTTAAATTGAAAAGTTAGTAGCAAAAAGAGCTGCTCCAAAATCCATATTCTATAAAATTCACATAGCTCATGAGGAGAATGATAAAACTATAGATCATGAGCAATTACGCTCCAAAGAAAGGTTTGAGCCGGCTGCATTCATAAGGTCCTCCTGGTACAAAGACATAGACATAGAATATAGCACTATAGCCAAAGCGCTGCATCATGCTGCTGTATTTTTGTAAATAAGATTTATACTAATAGAATAATGTAATCAGCAAATTTTCATGAACAATATTGTGACGACTAAGGCTCAGATTCAAGAAACCTGAATTCTTTAGCAGGCTGTAGAATGTGAGTGTTTCAGAGAAAGAGAAGACGGGGCAAGATTTGGATACCCCACCACATTATCTCTGGTGACATTTATGTGATGTCACACAGATGACACCATCTGAGAGTCCTCCTTGGAGAAACTGTATCAGAGTTTTTCTTTCCACCACCATTTAGTGTACACAGATAATAAGGATGTGCATAGAGCACTATGGATTTGGGAATATGGATTTATTCTCCTTATGAGATGACTACCCAGTATCCCTATCAATACGTGAATGGAGAAATCAACCATTGCAAATCCCAAGGGAAATTTTTTTTATGAATCTACTTCCTGCATGCCTTCACTATCAAATTAACAACTGTAGGATAGACTCATTCACCATAGTTTGACATGAGGCAGGAATTAAACTGCAAAATGGGTGTCCTTCTGGAACCCTAACAAATGTTGTAAACTAAGCGGGAGATAAAACAGACCAGAAAAAAAAAGGTCTTCTCTTGCTGTTCTTCCACCTACCTACCCTGGCCTCAGAATCAAAACACTGCTTTCTCTATAAATTTCTCCATACATGATCAAATATGAGAGGCCAGCAGGTGGTGTCATGCTTTAACTCCTTCTTTCAGATGCCTTCCAGTCTGAAATATCTTTAAACCCCGTATTTATTGTTTCAATGATACAACTCACCTCATCTAACAATCACATTACTTAGCTAATCGCTTTCTTCAAGCTACTGTTTTAAAATAAGCAAAATAAAATTAGAGAGTACAATTTAAAGTATAAAAATGGAGACTGCAGTTACTGTGTTCACATTACTTCCAGAGTAAAAAGATGTTTGTGGAGGTGAGTTCTAATTCTGACAAATTGATCAGTTCAAAACCCTGCTGCACAATATGAACTGTGAGGGTAATCGCTAGCACTATTTTAGAACATGATATATGCCAAGTATCATTCCAGAACGTTTTTGCATATGTTATCTCATTTAATTCTCATCATAACTCTGTGAACAGTGGTGCCCTGTTTACACCCATTTAACCTATGAGAGTAGGAAGCATGGTTTACTTAAAGTCACAAGCCAAGGCGGTCTGGTTTCAGAGCGGATGCCCTCAACTGCATGGATGGATAGAGCAGGCTCTGTGAGGTTTGAAGGCTTTGCTTACCGGTACAAAGCTATTTTTGTTTTATTATCCTGTTATTTTTACTCTCAAAAATTCAGGGGGCTGTCTTAAGGAATTAGTGTTTCTATTAGTAGGTTTTTAGACTATCTGAGAATTATAGAACTATAGCTTGATGTAGTCAAGGCCCAGAATCCATTTGGATGTGACATGAGGACTCTCTCTCTGCAAATCCTGCCTTGAGAGCCACCACATTTATAAACAAGCGTGCACGAGAATGCAGCATGTCTTTCGAACTGGTCTGTTGCAAACACAAGAATGTAGCACAGCCAGACCTCATTTGGGCGATCCTTTGCTGCTTAGGTACATTGGCAATGAAAGATCTGAAGGCATACACTTGGCAGTGCCTTCAAAGTATCCAGTTGGTCCTAGAACGTTAACATGCTCATTATGGGCATTTATTGTGCCCAGGCTCCCCACTCTCCAAATCTCCCATCAAGAAGAAGTATTGAGAGGAACGCTGCTAATATGACATGACTGGGGACAATACAGAGTGACATGACCCAAGGTGATGAAGAGAGCACTTATGGTTTCCTGACCATCCCTTCCCCCATCCCTGCCATGTATCTTAATGCATATTACATCCCTGCCTTGGCAGTCCCAGACAGAAAAGCCAAAAGATATTTAGGAAGCTGCATCCATCGACAACACCAATGGTCCATCTGAAATGCTGTCAGCTTACAGATTGACTTGTACCTGCTCTCTGTATATACCACTCACTCCCCTGCCTTCACTTCCAACTCTGCTTCCAGAGGCCAGCAAGGCATCTCCCCAGAGCCCTGCACCCTTCACAAGGACCTAGGGATGCAAGTAAGAGAGCCATCGAGTTGGCATTTGCTTCATTAAGAGAGAAAGGCTGCAAAAACAGGAACAGATTGGATTTCAATCTAGGAGCGAGATATAGAGAAAGTAAACGTTAAAAAAATAAAATCTGTACATCCATGGTCGCTGAAGCAATCTTCCAAAACAGTAGAAGTATTCCCATTCCTGGCCCCATAACACAAAGGCCCAGAGACTGATTTTAAGTAGGTGCTTTGTTTTATATTCAGAACAACAGTTTATCCTTTATATAATACCTGAATGTATTGCGACTACATAGGACTATTGCTGAACAACACACTAGTGTCCTAAATGTTGGGAATTCTCATCTACACTATTGTATGGTATCCAGAGAGTAATTCCAAAATTTCCTATGTGAATTTTTGATTGACCTAGATGTTAGGGAAATGTCTTCCAATTTTTAAAAATATTTTCTCTTCATTAAATAGGAAGCACTGTCTTATCTTCTTTAGAAAGCATTCTGTAGGTACTGATTTAAATGTTTAACTCAAAATTAGTGGGCAAAATTGCATATTCAACATTAAAACCAAATTGCACATAATTTAATCTTTCTTTGAGATTAAGAAGCTTATTTTGAGAGCTCCCTGAAATTCAGGAATTTCATTATGATTTCAGCTCGTATTGCATGAAAAGAAATGTAAACATAGCAACCGGCACATGACCTGAGAATTGTGTACCACTGGGCAGTGTCCATCCTGGCCATTTGGGGAAGGTATTCCTCAAGTGGTCTTCCCACTTTGGAAGTGAAAAAAAAGAACACACTATAAACTCTTTCACTTTAGGGAGTCAAGCCAAAAACAAGGAGAGTTTCCATTCAACATATACCATTACTTGCCTCCTATACACTGTACAGATATCCCCAGAAAACCAAGATCAAGGCCAACCTGAATTTTAAATCCCATGGTGGTAATCTGGGATAAGACAGGGTTTCTCTTTAGGCTAATGAATGAGAATTTTTTTTCTCCTTAAAAAGAAAATCATTATTATCTTTTAGGAGAGAGATAAAGGCAAAAGACACAATGTAATGAGCTGAAAGTGGATTTTCATTGCTAAAAAAATGTGCTGGGTCAATGGAATTACTGTAGAACTAGTGCTGTGAAATTTTGTTATAAAAGAATAAAGAAACCAATAAGATAAGGATATCACATTAATGGGGGAGAATTATTAAATTCTTGTCCTTTTTGATATTTCCTCTGACAATTAGTATTTCCATCCTCATCAGATGACATAAACTCTAGGCAAATTTCCAAAGGAATTAAGTAATAAAATATGTTTTGAGAGGAAAAGGGAGGGAAAAAGGAAAAGAAAGAAAAAGACGAGAAACTGAGACAGTAAAGAGAAAGTAAAGAAGAAAGTTAAAAAAAAAAAAAAAGAGGCATCTTTAAAAGAGCTTCTAGGACTTGAATTAAGTATGGCATTAAATTTTTTCTACCAAGTCTTACTTAGTCTTGGCAGGTTTCTGCTAAATGCAGGAATTTCATGGATGTGGGAACTGGTGATGGAAAATGCATTATTATACACAACAATTGCTGTACTTGAGAGGAACTATATGGGAAAAAATAACACCCTAGAATAAATACAAATGAAATTCATGTATCAAAACCATTACTGTGAAAATAGTTTAAATGTTTCTTGCATTTATATCTAGTCATTAACCTAAATGCAGATTTTAGTTCAAGCTACACTTCTGCCTCATGGTCAGAAGGCCTGAAAACCTGTGACTTGGAAAATTGGCAGGATAAAGAATATTGAATTGGCCTCCACGGAAAAACAAAATTTGGCAGCCATAACCTCCTCCTTGGGCGGCTCTCTCCACAGCCCCCTTTCCCCACCCCCCCCACCACTGTTCCCCTGTCAAATTCCTCCCTAGCTCACTCTTGTCCCAGCAAAGAGGCCAAGGGAGGGCCGTATAGGAGCTAAAACAGCAAGCTGATGCCAACCTGACCATTCACCAGGGTACCTTTCTCCTTGACCTTGAATCCCATGGTTCAAGTGAGCCCCCCCAAAAGTCCCAACCCTAGACTTAGCTTCTGAGAGCACAGAGGATGGAGGTTTCTATTTCTCCTGACTTTGGTTTCCTTCATCCTTGGAGAAGGACGTGGGGTGAGGCTTCTGCCTTACCAGATATGAAACTGCAACTCACAAATGAAAATGATAAACTCATTTGCATAAACCCCTAAAATCTCTTTCTCTCCTCCACCCCTACTCCCATCCTGTTTCAATCCCACATTCAGTCTGGTTGCCTCAAGCAAAGAAGACCTTTTCTCCAAGTTTTATTTAGTCTAGCAAACAAAACCCAGGGACTTCTCCAAAATTATTTCTCCACCTGGGAAGATCCTAAGGTCCCACATCACCCCTGGGGCCCACCTCCCTCCCTCCTGGGGCGACTCCCAAACCCGGGCTCCATTCAGCAGCCCAGCGTTGATGGAGAATATTTCCCTTCCAACCTCATTTCCAACCTTTCCCAAACCCTACAGCTTCAGAGGGAATGTTCCCCAGGCCCTTTGCATGAGCCATTTGGAGCGATAACTTCCCCCCACAAGTGAATGTTGTTTCCGTGTGCTGTGCGTGTCTTGGTGGTTTCACCCTGATCTTTTCTCTCTTTGCAGCTGGTTAATAATCCACTAGCAAGTCAGGCTGCAGCGGCTGCAGCAGCAGCAGCCATGGGCTCCATAGCAAGTTCACAGGCCTTTGGCAATGCCCTCTCCAGTCTGCAGGGGGTCACGGGTCAACTAGTTACTAATGCACAAGGACAGGTGAGTGGGAGATGGGAATAAGAGTGAATTTTTATGGCAGATTGAACTCGGAAAAGAAATGAATTTCTTTTGCATGACAGTGATATGTAACCACAGCCATTCAAGGCAAATATATAATGTTGACCAACAACGTCAAGAAGAAGAGAAGGGTTGGGAGGTGTTTCTCTAATTTAGAAGCAAGACTTTTTTCCTTCCCCTAGAATGTCTACTAAGTTTTATTTTGGTTTTATTTCTATACGTTGACTCATGTTATGACCTTAATTGAAGAAATTACTTTTCAGGATTGGGAGACTCTTTCTAAGAAAAATCAGTTACATTTTGCAAGTAAGATTTCCATTTTGCTTTTTTTGATTTTTTCATTTTTTGGAAACTTGGGTATTGGAGGAGACTGGTAAGTTTCCTTCCCTAATTGCTCTAAGGTTTTTAAATTAGCCTTAAGAAAGCTATTTCTGGATGTATGGGGAGGTGATGGGAAACAATTCAGGATGTCCTGTAAAGGTAAAAAAGAAAAGGTGTGAGTTAGAGTTATCCCAAGACCGCCAGTCGCCGACGTGCCCAGCCTCTTGCTGGTTCTCACTAGACCTCAGCAGTCTCTTGTGTGCTTGTAGATTTACTTCAGCCTGCTAGGGCCAGTAAACCTTGCTCATGTCACCGTCAGGCACGTCTGTTCCCTCACACTGTTCATGTGCCCGCGTCGTGACCACCAAGATGCTGACGGGGCTTCTTGATGAAGGTGGTCCCTCTTCAAGACCCCAGTAAACCTGAAGGCTGCATGCAGAGCCAAAGAGGTTGAAGCCGATGGTGTCAGGGGTGCCCTCTATTCAAAGGCCTGACACAGAGCCCAGCCTCGCTGGGTAGGACACCTGGTTCTCAAATGTTGCTGTTTCTGATGATGAAACACAAGAGAGAAGGAGCTTGCAACCTTGCCGAGATTTTTCCTCCCAGGGTTATTTACCCAGCAGTGAGGTTACTCCTCTATGCTTGGCCTACTCTGGGGGAACAGGAATTGAGGTGTCTTGAACCTTGCTTTATTTTACATAAAGAGTAAACAGAGATGCATTATAAGCTAAACCGGCTCCATCCACATCCCAGGGGGAAAAAAAAAGCTGATCTTGTTACATTTCCTGGGCGGGTGCAGGATTGTCCCATCAGAACCCCTGAGGCCTGAACGATGGAGCTTGTCAAAGAGCGGCCCCAAGTAATGAATCATCTTATCACAGGTGCACACCACACATATTAAAGGAGGGATGTATGAACACCGTGCCCTCCACGGTCACCTTTCAATGTCGACTTTAACCCTTGTTCCAATCCCTTTTCATCAAAGGATCATTTTATGCAGCCCGCTCTAAATGGAGGCTCTCAAAAGCCTATTAAGATTTCTGGAGGGATGGGGTATTGGTGTGGAGGAAAAGTTGGTTATAATATCTATAAGTCATACTCAGATCAGGTCTGTCCTGGTAGCTGTTTCCTGGAGTTGTGCCCAAAATAGAACACCCTGTTTCCTTCCTGCCAGGCAGCCGACCCTTGAAATGTAAATTTTAAGAGTTTAAGATAGACAGCATAACCATTGATGTGTATTTCCCTCTGATTTTTCTTGTTTCCATGTCCAAGTAAAATGTACCACTATGCCCCACCTCTTGAATATTTGTGATGAAGAAAATGCTTTATTGTTTAGAAGGAACTGTTAGTTTATTCTTCTGGTGATTTAATGGCTGATCATTTTTGCCGGTTACAAATCCCACCTCCTTCTCAGGGGCTAGAGTTACAACCTCTGCTTTATGTGGCCTTGGCCAGCCCCCATCCCAGGGGCTCCCAGCCCACAAGTACCCCTAAGGAAATGGGCTTCAAAGTTGAAGCTTGATTGGCACTCTGCATAAATTGAGTTGATTTTAACCTTAATTTTTCTATTTTAGAAACTGTGTTACAATAGTTGATTTGATGTGATACACAAACCTCCTAAAGTAAAGCAAACTTAACAGAGAAATCAATCATGGCCACTTATAAAGTCTTGTCTGAGAGTTTTAGACACGTCCCAATGGCATCATGTCCCCTTCCTAGTGCAAGAAGAGACCAAGATGCTCCCATTTCCAAAGTAGAGGAATTGGCCACATTGATGCAGCACTATAGGTTTTTTTTAATCTTTGTAATATAAACACCATCATCTTCCCAGAAAAATGTGCATGCCCTGCACATCTTGGCACAAAGATACCTATTTGAGCCTTACAAAGTAGTCAAATTATACCCCCCAAAAGGCAAATATTATTTGGGGTGTGTGTGTGTGTGTGTGTGTGTGTGTGTGTGTGTGTACTCCTTTGGCTTGTGTTAATGTGGTACAAAAGGTAAGAATACATTGGAATCAGGTTAACGCCGTGTTCAAAATACCATGTAAACTAGGATTACTACATGCAGCCCATTTTCAATTCCTTAAAAATCTCCATGGAGCTTTCCCAGAAAAGATACAAAGAGAAAACTCTAAATATATTTAGAGATTCTTTCATTTGAGTTCTTGACATCAACTATTTTTTTTAAATTTGAAAGTTCACCTGGGAGTAGTAGCATTAAAGTCTAAACCTAAGTTAGAAAAGCGTGTTTCACTCCGCTGATAATTTGCTATGGTAGGTCTGTTGATTGCAAGCAGGGGCATTGTGTTATCAGTAAGGCCCTGATCCTAGCTCACTGCTAAGATTCTCTCTGCTCCCTGGAAACCGAAGTGGGATTACTCAGTAGTTAAGAGCCCTGACTGATTTCTGACCTGCCTGGGAGTGGGTTTAGGCTCCACCGCTTTTTGGTCTTATGACATTAGGGCAATGACTTAACCTTCCTAAACCAGAGCCTCATCTTCAAAACTCTAACACAACCCCTATGAGGCAGACTGAGCTAGTGGCTCGCGCTCGGAGGGCAGGTGGTCCTAGGTCTGCCTCCTTGGCTGGGCAGATGCCCGCACAGGGAGACGTGCCCGGATCTTCCTTCAAGCTCTAGGGCCTTAGACTCTCAACAAGAAATCCCACCACCTGGGACTGTAGTTTTGCTTCCTTGTCTTGGAATTTGACTATGTTTCCATTTACTGGATCTCAGTAAATTTTGATATAGTTAAGGATTTTTTATGTTCTTTTTTTCCAGCTAGTAGTTATGAGCAAATATGGAGGAAAAACTTCAGACATTTTATACCCTTCTAACCCTGCCATTCATTTGCAGTTAATTCAGAAGTCAGACACTGGTCCAAAGAGTGAATAATTCTAACAAAATAATACATTCTAAAGTCACAAAGCACATATCTTACCCAGGGATGTTAAAGTATTTTAAAATTATATCACACGCAGCTTCACTCTGAGGTGGGAAGGTACCAAGTGTTCTAATGGTAATTAATTAATTTATTTATTTATTTTTGCTGTGTTGCGTCTTCGTTTCTGTGCGAGGGCTTTCTCTAGTTGTGGCAGGCGGGGGCCACTCTTCATCGCGGTGCGCGGGCCTCTCACTATGGCGGCTTCTCTCGTTGCGGAGCACCGGCTCCAGACGCGCAGGCTCAGTAGTTGTGGCTCACAGGCCTAGTTGCTCCGCGGCATGTGGGATCCTCCCAGACCAGGGCTCGAACCCGTGTCCCCTGCATTAGCAGGCAGATTCTCAACGACTGCGCCACCAGGGAAGCCCCTCTAATGGTAATTAATGATAATGAAATTGAAAAGGGCTGTAGCAGTGCTGAGAAGAACATTTTGGTTCTCTTTGTTCACTGAATCAGGAACTCACGCGGGTATGGAAGGTAGGCAATGGCATGAGCGCTAACTATAGACTCATTTGAATCCAAAGTCAGACAATAACTAGTTCTGTGACCTTAGGCAAATTACCTGAGCTCTCTGAGCCTCGGTTTCATTATAAAATAAAAATAATCAAAACTAAGCCCCTAGATTATGAAGATTATATGAGATGTGTGGGGAAAAAAACCTACCATAGCACCTGAGTACACCATCAAAGACTCAATAAATGATTATCCTAATTATCATCGTTATCATCATGGTTTAGAGTTTGTCTAGTATTTTCTGGAAACCTTTCTTTGGTTTGGATATACAGCAAAGGCAGTACAGCCTACAGGCAAAGAGAATGAGCTCTGGAACCAGACTGCCATTCACCAGTTGTGAGACCTTGGGCAATTGACTTACCTTCTCTGTGCCCCAATTTCTGCATCCGAAAAATGGGGATTATTATGGCATCAGCTTCTAGGCCTAAAGGGCTTAGAACAGGGTCAGGCACATAGTCATCATTCAATAGTACCATCACTCAGTGAATGGTACCTGTTATTATTAATCAAGAAGCTGTGTGTTTTCGGTTTATAACTGTGCACACAAACCTGCTGTGTGTGAGCAGTTTGAGAACGTGAGAATCTTAATAGAAGGACATTAATTTCCGTTAGGGAAATCTCATCCTTACCCTGTATAGTTCAATAGGGGTGTGTGTGTGTTTGTGTGTGTGTGTGTGTTCCTAACGCTTATTCAGTGGGTATGTTCAGGATTTGGCAAGTAGATTTACCATCGATTTGTTTAGCTATAGAATTGGCTTCCCTCGAGCCCCTGGCAATATCTCCTTGTTGGCGTTATTGCAGAAAAGTAAAAGCAAATGAAATTTTATTTTAACCTGGGGCTAAAGAAAGCATTTTACATTTTTAACTGAAGCTCAGAATGTTTCCTGATGAAATTAGTTCTCAACCACTGTGAAATTTTCGTAAGTGGCAGCAAGGCAAGTCAAAAACCCTTCCTTCAGTCTTTAAAGAGCCAGTCAAGTGAAAAAAAAAAATCAACTAAACAACGTTACTCTTTTATATATAAAAAGAAGAAAAAAAATTAAAAGGACTTACCCATTCAGGTTACCCAAGAATACACACAGCATGATATGAATAAACGATGGCTGAGCACAGCTGGTTTGGCCAGAAGGAAGGATGTGCTGTAGGTTAGGGGCTGTTTCCTAAATGACCACAAGGCCATGATTAAAGTAAAACAATCTGCTGATCCTAGCAGTAGCCTAGGCTGGAGAGGTGGATGGAGAGGTAGGACCACCACCAGTGCCAAGTGGAAGACCATTCCAATATCATAACTTTCCAAAGTGGTGAGAAATACGTGTCTTAGAATGGAAGAAACTTGATGCTGACATTGGGATGTCCCTCAGAATTACAATAATAATAAGCTCAATAGCATCTCTAGAAGGCAATAGAGTAGCTAAGATTATAGGCTTTAAAGGACACAGGTCTGATGGGAACACATTTCTAGCTCAGTGGCCTTGGATAAGTTCTAGAGCTTTCCTGGGCCCTCATTTCCTCATCAGCAAAGTGGGAGTGATAAGACTTCTCACATGCTTTTCATGTGGGGTTAGGCGTGATAATAGCAGAAAGAGTGCTTAGCACAGTGCCTGACAGCTCTTAAGCATTTAGTAAATTACATTAATTGATCCATAAATTAATGCCACAGCTATTTTTTTAGGATGAAGAAGCAGCAATTGACCTTGAACTCTGGCTTGCTAAAGTCACTCAACACATAATTTTAAATAGAAAGATGAGAGTCTTTTAGAGAGAATCACTACAAGATGAAGGAAGATAAAGTTATAATAAATGCAAATCTTAGCCAAAAGATTGAGATATAATGAACTTACGTGTCCATTGAGCCCCTCTGTGGGCTTGATTAGGTCTGTCTGTGTAGGAGAACTAACAAAGCCACAACTGCCCACATTAGTAAAACTAATTTTAAACTTTATGCAACGGAGATCAAGTGTGGAGCTTTGACAGTGGGACTAGAACCAACGCATTAGACGTATGCAGCTAAAGCCAGTTGATTGGAAATTTAGGGAGTTTCACAGGTACTCTTGCATTTCATTTTTTATAATGAAACACATTAAATGTATAGACAAAAGATAATTTTTTACATAAAAAATAGCACAAAAGACATCCTTGTTCAGCCACCTAGATATTAACTTTTTTCCATACAAGCTTCAGTTCTTTTGCTTATTTTTACTTTATTTTAATTTATTTTATTATTTTATTTTATTTTATTTATGGCCGCGCCGCACAGCATAGGGGAACTTAGTTCCCCGACCAGGGATCAGACCCACAGACCCTGCAGTGGAAGCACAGAGTCTTAACCACTGGACCTCAAGGGAAGTCCCTATTGTTTATTTTTAAAAGAAATGAAACATTACTGATAACAGCTAAGAGCTTAAAACACCTTCCATTCCTCTCTTTCCCTTTCCCAGGTGATTACTGTGATAAAAGTGGTGATTCCTTTCGTGCAAGTTTTGCATTTTTACTACAAAATATTGATTTTTTAAAAAGCTACAAGGTCATATTACAGAATACCATTTTAATACAAAAATAGAATATATTATTTAGATATTTTCCATAAATAGGAATCAATTTGTTGAAAATTCAGAGTCGGTATCTAAAAATTCAGAGTTGGCATATGTATATTCCCGCCCCCCCCCATACTATGAACAGAACAATCTATGTATGTAATAAGCTCAACGAATGGGTTTGGCCATATTTTCTAAACCAAAATCCGAAACGGTCCGACAAAAGATTTTATTTTCTCATATCCAATCACTATGTTGTGCACCTGGAATTTAACAGTGTTGTAGGCAATTATACTTCAATTTTAAAAAAAGATTTTATTTTCTCATTGGCAAACATTATATGAAGTTTTCTAAAGGTGTAAAAATTCAATCACATTAGTGAAATACATATCAACTAGCATTGTTTAATAGAATAACATTTTTTCAATCCGCTCATTCTAGAGATTGGGAAATCTATGTTTATGGGGATAGTAACATTATACGAATTTTACCCTGGCTTTACCCAAGTAATAAAGATGAAACAGTGACCACAATAAACCACCTCAGTCTTTCCACTAACATATCAGATTTCCCCTTTGAGCCCAGTTAAGAGCTCTATCTCCTCATTTCAGGAGAGGCCATTGCATTAAAGCAGTGTGTCCTTAAGTGTGCCCCTCAGGACTCCGCGCAAAGGGGGTTCCCGGTGAGACGCGGGGAGGCGCAGCAGCTGATGAATATGCATGAGGCCGGGCAGGGGGCCCGCCCCACCGACCGGACGCGCCCCAAACCCCTTTAACGTTTTTAACCCCGCTTTTCCCAAACTCCCTGTCCACCCGCCATCTCGCCATCTTGTAGAATTTACACTTTGGGAAATGCTGCAGGAGGTAACTTACACGCATCCCTATCCACGTCTTTGAATGTGAAACAATGACTTCAATCAAAAAGGAACCGCCTCCAAGGAAGCTTCCGCTCCGCCACGGGGGCTTCGCGGTGATTTCTGCGCTGCTGTTTTGAGTGCACACACCTGCATTGCACGTTTGCGGAAAGAAGGGATCACAAACCGCTCAGAAGAACTCCCAGGGGCTGCAATCCGAGCACCGAGGGCAGACAGAGAAACGTGAGGCGGCCCCCCAGACCCTCCGCTGCGGTGCGCTGTCTGGAGTTTTGTCACCTGCAGTGACCGGTCAGCGGGAAGGGGTCCTCGCAGGAGATGGGTTTGATGGGAGGCCTTGCTTCTGCAGTGGCTCAGCTGCTGACACGCGGGACCTAATCAGGTCTCAGAGCCGGTCAGGGCCATCAGCACAAGCGCGGCTCTGTCCTTCATTGTGACAGTGAATTGTTCAGCCCAACCTTTGCTGCCGGGTGAAAGGTCACCCCTCTCTCCCTCTCTGGTCCCCTCCTTACCGCCTGCATTTCTAAAATGAAAGGGTTAATCCCATTAGTGTCGTCAGCCCAAACAGCTTGCCAGCTAAAGAGGGGATATGTGTATATGTAGAACCGAATCACCTTGCTATACAGTAGAAATTAACACAACATTGTAAAGCAACTATACTCCAATAAAAATTAATTTTTAAAAAAGACAGCTGGAAAATTAAGTACCCTCAGAAATCTTTCTTTCTGCCTTCCTCCCCCAGCAAAACTCAGCAGGACGGTCTGTCCTGTACAGTTAAAGGGGTGGGCAGAAACAGAATGAAAAATCCAGTTTGGGGGATTCACCTCTGAGGACTGAGCCAGAGAGAACCAAGTTCTCTCTCATCTAAAGCAGAGCTTTGGATTGTTGTGCTGACACATTTTTTTCTCTGGCCACTGCATTTTTCTTTTTTTAATTCTCCCTCCATGAGCATTTCACTTACCTGGAAATACGGAAATGTGTTCTTGTGTAGACGCCTGGCTCCAGACAGTTGGACAACCCTTCTGGCTAAAAATAGGAAAGGGACCAATTAACTAAGGAAGTAACCTAATTAACAGTTGCAATTCTGGACAGGCCATAAGTTAATAAGACTCCAAGCTCCCTCAAAGCTAGTCTGACTTCTTGAATCTTTGTTTCACTAGCATAGTTTACATTCCAATTAGTGCAAACTTACGGCAAAATAATATCACTAACTAATGTTCATGGAATTTATTTCAGTGTGCAAAACTCTTTAACCATCTTATGTCTTAGAGCAGTGCTAGGTTTAAGCTGAATGTTCCTTTAGGCTAAATGATTTCTAGAAAAGAATAATGGAAATAATAGCTCCCACGCGCTGAGGTTTCACCATGGGGCAGGTGTCATCTGTGGTCCCACTGGGCACTTTATCACCGGTTTGATCATCCCAGCTATGCAGATGAGCAAACTCTTGGGAGAGTTAAGACAGCTCCCTGGGATGATACTACTTTTTTTTTGGCCATGCCACTCGGCCTGCGCCCCGAGTCCCAACCACTGGACTGCCAGGGAAGTGCCCCTGGGATGATACCTTTTAGTAAGTGGCAGAACTGAAATGCGAGCCCAAAGTCCACACCCATCCTCCCGCACCTCCGTCACTTTCTGAGGTTCGTTTTCTAGATGCTCCATAGGTTTGTCACAAATCCAGAAGCTTCACCATTCCATCTACAAACGAGAACTGTAATTCTTGCCCTATCAGCCTCAGAAGTTTCTCTTGAAGATATATAAATCCTCACACACTGGAAAGCTATAAAGAGCTATAAATCTTGCCAAAATAAATACAGAGTATTGTAATCGAATTCTCACCATTATTATTTTTGCTGACCAGAGAAGTACTTGCAGGGAAGTCTCTAAAGCAATGAGATGATCTTGAAAAGTTGACCTCAGATCTCTGCTTCATCTTGCCAGAGAAAATCAGCCTCAAGGCGTTAGGATCTGAGGGACTGTAGGGCCCCTGCCTTCCAGCAAGGCATCCTAGCCATGAGGACAACTATGAAGTATGAAGAAAGAAGTCTGTGCTTTATATGGGTGCTCACCAAAGTGAGCCTTTCAGAGCTAAGGAGGAAACGCTATCCGAGTGAATCCTTGACTGGCGCTTTTTGTGGTATGACACAGCAAGATGATTTTAGAATTGATTAAGCTCCCAAAGTGGCAAGGCCCTATACATTGCTAGATGTTTCCCCTTGGAAGCTGTCCCTCTAAGGAGGTAAACCCTTGGTAAGAAAAAGAGAAATATATAATTCTGTATTGTGAGTCTAAGAAACGACTGATCTTAAGTTACACCATCAATTTAATAACAGCCTTTTTTGTAATGGAAGAAAATATTAGCACATTAAACAGATATATCAGTTGTTAGGGGCAGCCTAATTTCACAAATATTACAAATGCAAACTATGTGGGGGTCTTATAATTGAGGAAATGTTATTTATTTGATAAATCACTTTAACCAAATCCAGTATCACAAAGACTGTGCAATGGGCTATTGATGATGGCTCTCTTTTTAGTAGTTTTTAGTAAAAAGTCAGGGAAGGAAGTAGAAGCTATTTATGTCTCAGTTTTTCCAACTAAAGAATGAAAATTAAACTTGATTTGGGTCAGGGGCAAGGAAAGAGAGGAAGTGCTGAATTTTGACTTAGCACCTCTAGAGCAATATCAGCTTTTTCTGCAAACAATTTTTATGGTTAAGCAGAGAGGTGAAAACATCAAATTCACACATGAGATGCAGTCAACTTCCTAATAAATGTTCACTGTACCATTTACTACACCATAAGCCCAGTAATGCACCCAACTTTCTTGTTGGCCCACAAGTTGTTGACATGATGCATTCTTCTTAAAGGTGTAGGCATCACATCATGAATTTACAGGCCAATAAGAGAAATGAGAAATAGATCAGAGATAGGTAGCAATGGAAAAGTCCCAAATCAGAAAAGTGAGAGGAGCCAGGTTCAAGTTCAAGTGTACAGAAGTAAGCCTTCTCACTATCCAGGTGAATATAATGCATTATCCATAGAACATTGCTCCAAATTGCTGTTCATCTCACCACCTAACACTTTCCACCTTGTAAAAATAACAATCTAAGTAGATCCCAAGAAGATGTCACAAGGTGAAGAGTTTAGAATACAACAGTAAACTCAAGATGTGATACAGCTTTATACGTACAAATAAATGGCATCTATCAAGCAGCACACAGACACACAAAGAAAAACACACTGCACACCCCTGATCTGACACTTGTCAATAGATGGTCACAATAATCCAGTCTCAGGGTAACAGAGACAGAACAAGCAAATGTCTATGTGCTCACATGGAAGCCAGCCCTCGGTAAAGAGCACAGGCTTTCAAATTAGACTCCATCCCCAAGCAGCTCTGCAACCCCAGGCAAGGCACCTAGTCTCACTCAGCCTCAGTTTTCTCTTCCTTGCAGTGACAACAACGTCATCTGCTCAGGGTTGTTGGGATATTTAACAATAATAAATTTTATCAGTTGCTTCCATTTATTGAGCACTTTCTACATGCCAAAGAGTGATTAGTATTCAATATTATTTTTCTTTTTTTTAATTCAACTATAGTTGATTTACAATGTTGTGTTAGTTCCAGGTGTACAGCAAAGTGATTCAGTTATACATATATGCATTCTTTTTCAGATTCTTTTCCCTTATAGGTATCACTAGATATTGAGTAGAGTTCCCTGTGCTACAGTAGGTCCCTGTTGTTTATCCATTTTATGTATAGTCGTGTGTATCTGTTAATCCCAACCTCCTAACTTATCCCTCCCCCTGCCCTTTCCCCTATGGTAACCATAAGTTTGTTTTCTATGTCTGTGGGTCTATTTCTGGTTTTTTTTAATTTGTGTTTATTTATTTAATGTCTTAAGCGGCGCCATACGCAGCTTGCGGGATCTTAGTTCCCTGACCGGAGATCGAACCTGTGCCCCCTGCATTGGGAGCTCAGAGTCTTAACCACTAGACCGCTAGGGAAGTCCCTGTTTTGTATATAAGTTAATTGGTATCTCTTTTTTTAGCATTCAGTATATTGTTTCATTTCATTATGACCACAACCACCGAATGTGGTTTATCCCCATTGTACAGATTAAGAAACTTCCAAGATCACCCAGCTGGAAATGTCAGGATTCAAACCCAGTGTTGTCTGATATCAGAGATCACTCTTATTCACTGTGCTGTAATAATAATTGAAAATTTTGTGTTTTGTTCCCTGATGTATCCCAGTGGCTAAAACATAGTAATATAATCTGTGAACTGAATGAATATAGAGTATTTCATATAAGCTAATACACTATTCTTAAGCATGCTGCATAAATTCATCATTTCATTTCATTCCCACAATGATCTTGCACTATTATTTACAGCTGAGGAAATAGAGGTTCAGAAAAGTTAACCAGCTTCCCAGGGCCACAGAGTTAGAAAAAAAGTGAAAGAGCCTGGATTTGAGCCCAGATCTGGCTGCTTCACAGCACTGCTTTCCTCTGAGGGCAGCTGCTTTCAGCATCACATGCCTAAGTGCCCGCTATCCTCCCCGCCACATAGTGGTCATTCCATAAATATCATGCTCTCCCCACCTGGATATATTTTAATCTACTTAGGGTGGCTGATCCAAAGTAGGGTCTATCGAAGTTTCATACGGAAATGCTTTTAAGCATAATGCCATCCAGCATTACTGTATCTGATGAAAACGGCATTGGTCTCTTTTACTTTCTTCAGTTTTTGAAACTACTGTACTAGCATTTCAGGCTTGTTGTCAGGAGTAAAAGCAATAAAGGATGTGGAACCTTGGCACAGTGCCAGGTACATAGCGCGTACCAGGTGAACCCTGCCTCTCCCTTGCTCTCTTGACCACCTGGGTTCTGAAACCCATGGTCACCCCAGCATGCAGAGAGGGCCGGTTTGATGATTTTCAGTCCACTGCTCACACTATTAGTAACAGGGTAAGCGGACTACCTTGTTTTCTCCAGATTATCAGCCACAGAAGGCTAAGTGATGTCTGGCTTGCCTCTATATCATGACTACGTGGCTGAGGACGTGACAGCATCCACTTTTCCTTATAACAAAGTGTTGTACTTTATTTAATCAAAAAGCAGGGCCCCAGGGGTTTTACCTGCAAGGTTCATTAAACTACTGTTGACTTCCTCTGATGCTCTAGAATAAAAACATTTCAATCTACCTTCAGTAAATCTCCAGGTGATGTTAGCAAGCTCTCCCAGACAACCATAAGGAAGAGATTTAGTGATATGTACAGCTAGGAAAACAAAACTCTGTTTTAAATTCACACAGAATTTGAGGATTTGATTGCAAGTTGAAATTTGGATTTTAATGTGAGGATCCTCTCAGTATCATTGGTTATGAAAGACAGACTTAAGTTTTTTTAATATAATAGTTGACATCCTTAAGAAAAAAGATACTTAAATCATTTACGTTTAAAAGGTAATATACAGTGAATTCCCCGGTGATACAGTGGTTAGGACTTGGAGCTTTCACTGCTGAGGACACGAGTTCGATCCCTGGTCGGGGAACTAAGACCCTGCAAGCTGCTCGACGTGGCCAAAAAATAAAAGGTCTCTTATTTTATTTATTTATTTTTTATTTATTTATTTTTTTGCGGTACACGGGCCTCTCACTGTTGTGGCCTCTCCCGCTGCGGAGCACAGGCTCCGGACGCACCCGCTCAGCGGCCATGGCTCACGGGCCCAGCCGCTCCGCGGCATGTGGGATCCTCCCAGACCGGGGCACGAACCCGTGTCCCCTGCATCGGCAGGCGGACTCTCAACCACTGAGCCACCAGGGAAGCCCCAAGGTCTCTTATTTTAAAAAAAGAAAAGGTGATATACAAGTTACTTAGGTGAACACAGAAGAGAGGAACATGGCATGCTACTCAGAATTCTGAGAACTCATTTTGATCTTTTTGAGATCACAAAATCATATACATTTTAAAATATTAAAAAATAGAGTTTCTGCTCCTTCTCAGCTCACATGAAGATAACACATTAGAAATGGGGATAATGTAGACTTGTTCCTGCAGTCCAAACCTAGAGGAATCAGAAAGTGTTAAGAAGGAACCTGCTCGGTGCTTTGTGACCACCGAGAGGGGTGGGAGGGAGATGCAAGAGGGAGGGGAAATGGGGATATATTTATGTGTATAGCTGATTCACTTTGTTATACAGCAGAAACTAACACACCATTGTAAAGCAGTTGTACTCCAATAAAGATGTGGGGAAAAAAAAAAAAGAAAGAATCCTTCTCAGAAACCAAATCTGGTACCATAAACATTGCTAGAAATGTCCCAAATTTTTTAGAGAAGTTAAGCAGATTATTTTTTAATTCTGAGTTGTGGATTAAGTTAATTGTTTTATGACTTAAATATCTCCATTGTTCTTCAATGTAAGTATCCTTATGCCAACTTCTACATGATTTAACAATATATATGAATGAATTCATCTGGCATGACTGTGAAACATGTTCCTGATAAGGCTGTACTTCAAAAATAGCTTTGAGGGACTTCCCTGGCAGTCCAGTGGTTAAGACTTCGCCTTCCAATGCAGGGGGTGTGGGTTTGATCCCTGATCAGGGAGCTAAGATCCCACATGCCTTGTGGCCAAAAAACCAAAACATAAAAAAAAAGAAGCAATATTGTAACAAATTTGATAAAGACTTTTTAAATGGTCCACATCAAAAAAAAAAAGCTTTGTAATTAAAAATTCCAAACTTCATACTATTGGCATGAATTTTGAGTTGTTGAGCTTAGAACAGGACAGTTGGAAAATCATTATATTAGTGGTTTATTTGTCATGATAAATTAACATTTTCCCAGTACCAAATTTGAAGTACTAGATAAATATAAATACATGTCACACATATTATACGTGTATATTTATATATTATATAATTATATATACATATTATATTGTATATATATAATATGCATATACTTTGAGGGACATTTAAAATAGGAACCAGAAAACTATGAGAAACCACAACTGGAAGAGTACAGTGACCCTCTTCGCTAACATCTATCAAAACCTGCCTGATGCGGCTTCCCTCATGGCGCAGTGGTTAAGAATCCGCCTGCCAATGCAGGGGACACGGTTCGACCCCTGGTCCAGGAAGATCGCACATGCCACGGAGCAACTAAGCCCGTGCACCACAACTACTGAGCCTGTGAGCCACAACTACTGAAGCCCACGTGCCTAGAGCCCGTGCTCCTCAACAAGAGAAGCCACCGCAATGAGAAGCCCGCGCACCACAACGAAGAGTAGCCCCCGCACGCCGCAACTAGAGAAAGCCCATGCATGGCAACGAAGACCCAGCACAGCCAAAAATAAATAAAATAAATTATTTTTTTAAAAAAAAGCTTAAAAAAAACCCTGCCTGATGGTTGGGGTAAGAGTGCAGATTGGTCACCATGAAAATGAGGATGCAATTTTATGAGAAAGACTCATCAGCATAATTCTAATGAGTTATGGTCTTTGTCGTGACAAACGAGAAATTCAGTGGTCTCACCCTAAAGGACATTAAAAAACAACATTACTAAGAGGAAATTGAAAAAGTAATACATGGTAGAGTGATGAGGACAACTTTTTTTCTGATTGACCAGGTAGATAAATACTGCATGCAAGTATCAAAATACACTTAATTTTCCCACAACAGATATTCTCTTCACAAAAAGCCTATGAATCATCCTGGACTCATGAGACTGGGTGGTGATAAACAGATGCCTCTTTAATGACACCTGGCGTGGCTTCATTCCCTCACCCCCTTTTATTTTTCCCCCCTTTTCTTAGAGGCTTGTTGTTTATACTAATTTAAATTCAGCTTTACAGCCTGAATGCACTCACAGCACTAGCTGATGTTAAATGCATGCTGCACTTTCTTTTTGCTTTTTTCTTTTTCTTTTTCAGAGCAGAGAAAGGTTTATTGTTGGACCAAGCAAGGGGAACAATGGCTTGTGCTCAAAAAACCCAAATTCCATGCAGCGCTTTCTTTTTTCTTTTTTTTTTTTTTTTTTTGGCCACAACCTGCGGCATGTGGGATCTTAGTTCCTGACCAGGGATTGAACCTGTGCCCCCTGCATTGGGAACACAGAGTCTTAACTTCACCACCTCCCACTGCTCCAAAGAATTGGGGATAGTGGAGATCACTGGTCCCTGATTTAGGTTTTTTGCTATCATTGCTGTAGCTCTTTTTTCTCTCATTTGGGAAGAAATATATAATAAACAGTTCATAGGTCCAGGGCTTCATTTAGGAATGTTTACTAAAGCTTCTAAGGACGAAAGCTGAGTCAAACTAAAAAGTGTGCTCCCAAGCAATAAATAACTTTAATCTGATTTAGTCACTTAATCTGGCATCAACAGGCAAAAGCAGAAATACTTCCCCACATTCTAGGTATTTTTTTGCTGGCATCAAAACTTAAAGTCTTAGGCAAAGCCTTGCAAAGGCTTATAATGTTTGTCTCTCTGCAAAATGATGGCTTCACCACAGTTGTGATTCTCTCTTGCAGCGAAAAAAAAAAATGTTTTAGCAATTCCACAGTGTTGGCAGCTGCAAAGAAGATGAAAAAGAACTCAGTTTAATTTGTAGTCATTGGGGAATAGAGAAGAGGGATGATGAAAAGAAATGTTTCCAGTTCATCCTTAAGAATTTGTTTTCTGACACATGGAACATCCTACTGGACACATATAATGAATATTATAATGACAATGTAAAATCTCTGAATAGATTTGGAAATTGAAGCATTAGATCATATTTATAAGCACTTTCATTTCTTCCCTTTGAAAATAACGTGAGAAGCTACAAGTTGAAACCAAAGCCATGATGGCTTGAAGGCATTTGCTTTTGTGTGAGATGTCACACTTGTTCCTGTTATAAATAATTACAGACTGAAATATACATTTGTTTTTATTCCAATTAGGACTCAAGAGATAGGAAAATCATAATATAGTCACAGATAAAGTGGGGGACTTTGAGAGCACGGTGGAACCCTGCAGTGAATTCACATGGATCCTTGTGGCAGAATCAAGATGGCAGAGGTTGACTGTGATGTGGTGCTGAGGAGGAACATTGTTCTGTGAAAACTGAAGGGCATTCCCCACTGTGTGCCTGTCATTCCTACTCTGCCGTGGGAAGTGGGCAGTTTCAATTGTGTTCTTGGGGACCAGATGTCGCAACGCCCTCCACCATAAATAACCCAGCCCTTATTAGGCCTTTTAGCTAACTTCTTTTTCTTTTTTTTTTAATTTATTTTTGGCTGTGTTGGGTCTTCGTTTCTGTGCATGGGCTCTCTCTAGTTGGGGGGAGTGAGGGCCACTCTTCATCGCGGTGCGCGGGCCTCTCACTGTCGCGGCCTCTCTTGTTGTGGAGCACGGGCTCCAGACGCTCAGGCTCAGTAGTTGTGGCTCATGGGCCTAGTTGCTCCGCGGCATGTGGGATCTTCCCAGCCAGGGCTCGAACCTGTGTGCCCTGCATTGGCAGGCAGATTCTCAACCACTGCGCCACCAGGGAAGCCCCTTAGCTATCTTCTTTTTCACGATCAAAGTTATTTAAAAACAAAATTTAGGATTGTCAGATATTTCTCAGACTCCCTGAATCTAGAACAGTGCCTGGCACATGATGGGCCCTCAGTAAATACAATGTAGCAATCAGTTTTTCATAATATTTGTCTTCTTCAAAAATCATTTTTAAAAACTAACACTTTTCAGGAGAATATAAGAACCTAGTTCAGTGAAGGGTGAATTCAGCCGTCCAATAACACATCTGAATATGCAGTCATTCCTCAGAAGGAGGGACCTCAGGAGATTCCCTCAAGTCATTGACAGTTACAGAAAAGAGCAGACAGGACTCCTGTCAACAGCAGGGTTTTAGATGTGTGTAAACTTCTGCCGTCTTGACCGTCTTCACTACTGGGAGCCTAGGCTTTCTTTTTCATCAGCAGGTTGCTGGTGCCATATTTGGTGAGATATACAGAATGCTCCTATTAATCCAAAAGAAAGGATCTTCGTGGGTTCAGATAGCTGGATAATTCCCCAGGCTTCTACAGTGGGAATGAGAGCAACGTGGTGTGGCCCAGTGCTGGGCACTGGGATTTGCTGAGTGAGTGGTGGGTGAGTGAGCATGTAAGTGATCAATTTGTACATGAGTAAATGCACAAATAAAACAACATGCCTAATTTTAAACCATTCAGAATAAGGCAGATAGGTTTAGACAATTGCCTACCTTTTCCAGACAAAGTTGGAGGTGGGTTTTTTTTTCCCTCTTGCTAGAAAATTGCATCAAAAATTCTGCCAATATGTCTGTATTATTCATTCACATAGGCATACTTTTAATATGCAAAGTATTAATATTTGTATAAACAACCAAACTCACATACTCCAAGCCTTTGGATATATGCTAACCATATGCAATACATTTCCAAGGAGAAGACAGGCATAGAAGAAAGTGTCAAGCTCTCTGTCCATTTCCAAAAAGATCTCTCCAAATTCCACTTCCTTTGCCCAAGGTGAATTGCATTCGTGGTGAGAGTCTTGATTACTTGAGTTTTGCTGGGAGAACCTCTTTGCATCACTGAGTATTTCTTTCCAATCACAGATGAAGCCAGTCAACCTTTGGTTCCAACATCATGCCCAGTAAAACCTTGAGCTAACGTTTAGCTAAATTTAGTCTCCCCTCTTCTGTCTTCCTCATCCCACCTTCTAGTTGCATAAAAAGTAAGCAGAGCAGTAAAGGAAAAACAATGCCATAGAGAAATCAAGAACCCCTAAATAATCCAAAGCTTGCCAATATGCTTTTCAGTGTAGTAAACATATAACTCAGATATAATTTTAAAATTTGTGTTGACAGTGGGTCCCTATACTGTGTTTAAGAAAAGGATTCATTTCCTGGGCACCGATCCCTGCCCACCAGCACCTCCAGGAATAAGCTATGTGGGCAGTTATGATGCCTCCTCACTTCTTTCTCATTTCCCTGTAATATCAACTTGTATAAATTTAATTTAATCTTTTGATTATACTCTGGATCAAAGCTTTTGTTAACACTTGAGTGGGAACCCAAACAAAAGAGAAACTAGCAAATCTCACAAATACAGTAAAATATTTAAGAACAGATATGATGCATCTTAAAGTTTTAAATTAAAACAAACAAAACAAAACAAATAAAAAGCACTCCCCTCTAGAGTGTTGAGTTTGCCAGATTCCGTTGTAGTATTGTTGTAGTAGGAGCTGTCCACTGTTCAGAACAGGGCTACAGCTGCTAACTTCATTTTGCCAAAGGACTCGAGAAAGATTCAGGTCCAGTAAGAATGATCATTGTATCGTTGAGTGGACCCTTGCCTGGGAGGCCTGTCAGTTCCCTGAGATGTGGAGTTCCTTCCACGATGTTTACTGCTAATGGGCTGCATAACTAGGGTTCAGCCTGTGCTCCATAAGCAAATGGTTCCTGTAAAACACCTTTGGAATTGACATTAATTCGTCCCATCTTACATCACTGAGATCTACTAGAATCCTTTCACCCCTGCCTTGTCATTTGTAAGTGGAAAACAAAGGCATACACATTAGATTTTTTTCTTTCTCAACAATTAAACAAAAGACTGTTTTCACAGTGTGTTTGGGAATTTGGGGAGAGTCTTGGGTTTCATTAAAGATGAGAGAGGAAATGGAGACCCATAAAAGCACATCATTACTATACCTTGGAAATACTGCTGATTACTAATGAGGATAATCTTGCTAACATAACTGTCAAATGACCATGTCGAAGTGGTCCTGACCCTTCTGACCTACCTTCTCCTAGGTATCGTTCACTATTTTCTCCTTTGGCATGCACCGGCTTTCCCTGTTAGATTTGTCAGGTTTTCAAAAGCTTCAGAAGAACTTCAGCAACTAAGGCATTTCAATAGTATCCATTTTTAAGTCCGGAAACATCAACGATCAGTGCTATGAATAGCAGCAGCTCCTACTTCTCAGAAATAAACCAAATTCATAGTTTATGGGGAAATGTATATTCTGCTCACAATTTTGAATTCTCCACCTCTGGTAGCTTGTTAAATTCTCTCCTCTCTTCCTCCATGTCTTCCTCTTGCTTCCCTTTCTCCTCTATTTTTCAAGCATCCTTAGTTAACAAAGTCGTGACACTGTGATGCACAAGGTCTCCTTTTTTAGTGTTATTGATTGACCTTAATAATTAAGGTCAAGACGGTCCCCATTTGTACCTGCTTTTAAAATCAACAGGTAGCAGTGGCTTAGAAAATATTTGCTAATATTCACGAATGAGGTCACGTTTAATTTAGCCAAGTTACTTAAATATAGGCCCAAAGTGTTTAAATTTAAAAATGAAAAGGTCACATTTGACTTCCCTTGCACATACAATGGTGAGTTAGCCCAGAGGAGTGGGAGACGGGGAGACATAAGTTAAATTCCTTTATGCAGTAATTTATGATTATCAACCCCCTTCCCATTTAAGTGGGGAAAGAGGACAGACTGTTACTTGGGGGACCATCAGCAGAGGCTCCCACTGTCCCTTACAACCTTCCTGGTGGCCATAGGCCCTCCCCTCCCCCTGGATGAGAGCGGGGGATCTTGCCCCATGACTGCTTTTCGAGGAATACAGTCTCCTGTGGTCACTTTAAATTGCAAATAAGATGCCCAGTCCCCCGACAAAAATCAAAACTTGGAAACTAACAGATTTCCGCACCACCAGCGGCCCCAGCTGGGCCTCCTTCCTGCTGTTGCCACCGTGGAAAAGGGTAACCCAGTCCCTCTTTCTTCCCCATTGGAATGTCTCTCTTTCCCTCAGCCTGCAGACGCTGTTTCTGACAGGTCAGGTTGAGGTGGGGAGAGGACAGATGGGGAGTAAGAATGGCCCCATTTTGCTGAGCACGATGGCTTCTGCTCTCTGGGCCGACCGATGGTTCAAGCCAACTCTCGGGGGCACGGTCCTGAGGTCTCCCCAGGCCCCGCTGGGACCTTCCAAGGGCACGTCTTCCAGCTGCCCACTCCCCTCTCAGGGCTTGGTTTTCTCCAAGCCCACTCCTCAGGGCTGTCTCTGTGATGTTGTCCCAGTGCCCATGGGTCAGGGGGTCCTCTGGAACGAGGATTTTAAACGGCTCCTACCCATGGCTGTGAGTCCAGGGAAACATACATCTCACTTATCATTGGGAGCGTAGCTGGTGCCAGTGCACTGGAGCTCCGTTTCCTCTTTCTCTCTCTTCTTCCCCTTCCTCTCCCTGCCTTTTTATCTCCTCCCCTGTCAGCTCTTAAAGCCACTGCTTCTCACCTCTAGATTCTTCGGGTGTATATACCCCAAATTGAGGAGACAATACTTATTCAAGCACTTTCATGAATGTTGAGGAGAGGAGAAAGCATCCCATGCCCCATCCCTGAGAGTGAGGAAGACACACAGAATTTCAAAAATTCTCTTTATCTACCCTCACCATGAGTGCCTGAGTTCTGGGATTATCTCACTGGTTTTTAGAAATGTCTTCTGTAAAAGCATGACGAGCTAGTTCCTCCTTTGGAACGAAGCACCTATTGAATCTTGATGCCTCCACCAAAATCCCCAACTTTGCATTCTGTGACCAGACAAGAAACTACTGTTTTCTGTTGTGGTCAACTGTTCTGTTTTCTGTTCTGGTCAACTACTGTTTTCTGTTCTTCAGGGTAAAGTCTTTTCATAGTGAAATTATAACATCCAGAAAAATTCAAAAAACCTTTTTTGCAGCTTAGTGCAAAAGCCCAGGAATTACCACAAAAGCCTGTAAGAAAAATGAAGGTATGAACAAACATTTATGGAATACCTCTTTGATTGTTAGAGCACCGTATTGGGTGCTTTGCATATGTTAACTTAATTAGCCTGCACAATAACCTTATAAAGTGTACATTATTATTCCCATTTTATTGATGAGCAGACTGAGGTTCTAAGAGGTGAGATAATTCACCAACAGTTTCCCACTAGTTAGTGGCAAAGCCTAGACTTGAACCCAACCAGTGGGGAAATTTTTTCCTCTCTTTCTCTGTATATTTATCTCTTAAACATTATTAAGAAAAATTACCTTTAATGGCTTTTAAGAAGCTTCTAGGGGAGAGGATTTTTTACTGTTGTTATTGCTGTTTTTACAGCATCAGTTTTCATGCAGATTATCCTTCTCATAATGTGGGTCAAAGTGACATTTTAAAGATCGTGACACCTCCAATTCTTTACTCTTGTCTGTGAGTGTGTTTCTAAAGTTGAAGCCAAATAGTAGAGGGATCTTAATTCTAACTGACAGTGAGAAACATTGAGCAGGTGGTTATTCTCAGAGGTGGAATACTTATCTATACCCATAAAATAAGCATTAAAACATACGCTGTAAAAAGCTCTTTCTCACAGTTACTCATTAAGAAATTGTGAGTCATCTATTTCTTGCCAGTAGGTCTAAGATAATTTGTCTCATGTCCTGGCCTTTAGTTATGCCACCTTCAGACACACCACCATTTCCTATGCCCATACCCTTGCCAGATATTATTAATCAATCAAGGCACTGTTTCTTCCTGAATCTGGAACCTCCAGAGCTCCAGGAAGCCATGGCCAATTGATTGGTGTTGCCTGCAAGATTAAATCTGTTTGTCCTTTGTTGAGTGTCTTCCTCTAATTCAACTCTTTCATCTGCTTATCCTCATGCCTTTACTATCTCTGGTTCAGGTTCTCCAATAGAAACCCTCTAAATATTCACACTTCTCTTGTTCCCCATCTTGGACGCAGCTATGTGCAAGAAGGCACTAGATTGCATGTCACAAAAATAAATTTTGTTTGGGAAATGGTTGCATTCTCCTACTCTTCCTGGATCAACATCCTAATCAGAGCTGCCAACATAACTCTAAGTGAGTTTAACCTTAAACCTGGGAGCCCATGAGACTGAAATGAACGTATTATATAAAGAAGACAAAAATCATCCCTTGGAGGAAGAGAGAACAGTGACTGTGACCAGACCAGAAAGCGAGGGGAAGGAGACTGGTGATGGCTCACTGCCAGCTCCTCAGCTCTCAGATGCTAGAAGCTCTGTGTTCGAGAATGGACACAGTAATGCCCCGTGTGAACAAAAGCCTCTTGACCAAAAACTGTTGAGGTTACACAAATATTGGGCAAAGAATCGCCTCTGCTGATGGACTGAAAGCCGTGCAAAGTCACCGATTTCCAGCATTGACAGGTTTCCTCTTCTTAAAGATATGTGCAACAGAATTACTTGTCACATTGACATCTGTAATCACATTCTCCGTGGCAGATTTTAACAGCATGTCATAGACTATTACGACATGTGGTGCATCAGACAACTTGTCTGGTTGCCCTGGGCTTCTGTGATACCACCCTCAACTGCTGCTGATGACACCTACATGCCAGCAGTGAATAAATTCAGCACCCGTTCACCTCCATCAGTCATAATTCGTCCCTACTGAATACCTCAACTAGACTGAGGTCCATAAGGGCATCGTAATGATCACATGGTAACCCAAGGCATTACGTGGCTCTGAATTGCTGGGGGTTGGCACGATCACAAGGTAGTCTTTATGGTGGGTTAAATTATAACTACTACTGAATAATGATAGCACACTGATACGTAACATAAGCCACCTTCATTCTTACGGAAATAGGGGGACGTGCTAATGAACACTAGTAATCATTTTAGTGATTGTTTTTAGTTGCTCTTACAACACGGACTTTATTCTCCATTGCAGTTTATTCTCTTAACTCCTATAAGCAAAGAGACAAGTGAACATGAACTGCAACAGCCAAATAAGTCCCCTGTCAGAGAGGCTGGAACTCTTTTAGGTCACAAATTATCATTACAATACCATCTTCCTGGTTAAAGCATTCATCAGAGATGAATCATTACCCTCGGAGTCAGGGCAAAGACAGAGGGGATCATTGCAAACGATGCCTGTGCTATTTGCTGTGGGATTGATAGGGCAGTAACTTGACTCAAAATTTTCTAATGTTGCAACCTAGGCATAAAATAGGCCATGCTTTTTGAACTGAACTGGAAGGCAACGAATCAAGCAACCCCTGTATGAAGGATTCATTGAAGCCTTTTGCTTCACACTTGGATGACTACAGTAGCATCCTAGCGACTGATCTCCTGGTCTGTAGTCTCTCGACACTCTAGTCCATTCTCGCCACATGGTCACATTCCCAGCTGAAACAGCTCCATTTCAGTACCCTTCCCCACAGCCCCCCTCAAAAACCACTCATCGGAATCTCTCGCCTGGAGGGAATTTGACCCTTCCAGGCCGACCTGTCACTTGCCCAATGTCTGAACCCTCTTTTGCATGCAAACTAGTTAACTCACCACCGCCATGTCTCTCACCTCTTGTTTGGAATGGATTCTCTGTCTTGCCAAATCCTCACCTAACCTCCAAGACCCGTGTTCCACCCCCATTTTTTCTATGAAGTCTTCCAAGCCATCCATCTTCATCTTTCTTCCTCTGAAATCACTCATTCGGTCCCAGCATTTTTCTGAGCGCTGACCACATGAGTAGAGAGATTTTTATCAGATAGTCCTTGCCACTCGTTTGGTGTATATCATTTCTCCGTTAGATTGTTGGAATCTTTGCATGTAACGTGCCTGTCTCATCGCCCCCTCCCCTGCTCCGGTTGGATGTTCCTGGTGCCTTACATAGAGAAGGGTCTGCAGGTACCAGACTGCTCTGCCAGAGTCCTCAGCATCTCAGGAGAGCTGGAATTTGTCTTGCGTGTCCAGTGCCTGCATCCAGAGTCCCAGCCTATGGCCTTGTTTGCTCAGTGACATGCCCTTCCATCAGGACGTCTCCTTGCAGTAAATCCCTAGCTCTGGGAACCAGAAAATCAAACTCCGAAAGCTAGTCCCAGAACTACAGGTGTTTTAAAAACGGCCTCTTTCTATCTTTGCCCTCAAATCGCCTTTTCAAACCTCAGTTTTGATTTCCTGACTTAGTTGCAACATGTGTAGATGCAGATATTTCCCTTGAATAGCGAAAGGCCTTTCATTTAAAATCTGAGTTTCCCAGGTCAAAGAGCCTCCCGCCTTGCTGCCTGGATTCCTCTCATTTCCTTGTTGGAAGTCAGAGTCCGAGGAGGAGTTTCCGTGCGATCTGTGGAAGCGCTGAAAGGAATCGGAGCCGCCTAAGCAAAATTGGCACATCTGACAAGTTTTCAACAACACGGTGTGTGACTGTCTCCACACTTGGATGCATGGGAGCAAATGAAAATGGGCGAGTTGTAAGGTATTGGGGCATATTAGAAAATTCCCCACAAAGCACTGCCACGTGTTTGACATGCTGAGATGATGATCCCAACTCCCCTGAAAGAGGAACAAAAATGAAAAACGCTCAACTTCACGGAAGCCTTCCTGACTTTATAATCACCCTGCCCTGCCACCTCGCAGGCACAACCTTCCTATGAAAGTTTTCCCTCCGTCAGGCCTTTGCAGGTCCCTCTGGCTCTGATACTAGCGCTGTCCTGCCCTCTGTAAGTGATGCTAGGGCCCAGGAAAGAAGAGAGGAACAAAGTGGAGGGGACAAAAAGGGGCACCATGTTTTAATGTCACCGTGCAGTATTGGCAATTGAGGCTGCATCTGGGGAAGAGGCTGGTGAGATGTTCGCGTTTGCCTTTCTTCCTCTCTCCACCCAGAACGCAGGCAAGAGCCTCTCATTACCGCCAGGTGAGCACCGACTCGTGTCAGTCTTCTCGGGAGCAGAAAGCCTCGCCTGCATCACAGTGTGTTCTGTAGCTGTCAGATGCCTTGCCTCCCTCTGAAGCCTTCTCCCAGGCTAAACACGCTGACATCCTGCCTAAAATAGAACCCTCAACCCTGCCACCTAAATGAAGCCAGCTTCCTTCCGTAGGCTTTCAACTGGGCCCAATCAGGTAGAGCAGGGCTTCCCAGGCCCAAGACACGAGGAAGCCAGAGGCAATGGGTCAGCTTCTGAGCTTTCCCAGGGCACCGGGGGCAAGAGGGGTTGTACATTTCATGGTGCAAGTGAGGAACGCAGAAGCAGCCAGCGTCACAGCAGGGCGGGGAGCCTGCGCCCCAGGCCTTCCCACCATTGCCTGTGGGGTCATAGGAATAGCCTTTGCGTCCTGGGATGCTTAATGCAAGACCAGTCATCAATAAAGTACTTACGTGCCCTGATCTATTGATGTGGACTCCTCCTGACCTTGCTGGCACGGGTGGGACACGCTCATGGTCAGTGCTGCTGGGGGACGGCGCAGGCTTGCTCAGTGAGGCTGCAGAGCTGCAGACCCCCGTGGGACCGCTGACCACTCTCACGTAATTACTTGACCTCTATCGGCAGCCATTGACAGCTGCCGTGGAGACTAGATATTCGCACAGCTCCTTCATTAGTGCCTTCCCACAGGGGCTTTTGTGGTAGAGACATGGCCTGCCAAGTGAGGAGGGGGCGTCTCTCCGTCCTGATCTTTGGCACTGAATCCTGTGGTCTCACAGGTCCTCTGCGGTGCCCGTTGTATCTGGAATCCAAGGGACAGCTGAGTCCAGAAACCATTCTTTCCAAAGACAGTTATTGAGAAACTGCGTTCAAAGCCCTGCTTGGGGTACTGTGGGCATAGAAAACGGCATCGTTTATAAACTTAGTCTACAAGCAGCTGATCATCTGGTGGGAAATTGCGAACGGGATGCAGGGCCTTTCCTAAGAGCAGGTGCCCTCCTGTGTCCTCCCTGTGGTAGGAGCCAGGTGACATTTAGAAAGTGAGCACACGGGGGGCCGGACCTGGACTCCAGCTCTGCCTGTTGCAGACTCCTCCCTGACCCTCCACTGTCTTATCAAGTAACAGGAGCAGGCCTAGGGCCCACAGGACTGAGCTGTTGTGAGAATGTGGAATGAATGGAAACCGTATCCACAAAAGCACTTCCTAAGGCAGTATTATGAATGTGGCGCGGTGGCCCCTAGGCCGAGGCACCACAGTTCACTCCTGGGAAGCGGCCCCGGAAGACGACCAGCAGAGGAGAGCTGCATAGCCGTCCTGTGGTACCTGGAGGGAAAGCGTCCAACCCGAGCTCCACAGCTTTCCCCAGGAGAGTCCATGACATGGGGAAACGGAGATCATATTTTCTTTTTTTACAGATCAGATTTTTGTTTTTCTCCCTAACCCACAGCAAGCTTACAGATTAGATTTGTCCGTTTCTGTGGACAGGGACAAACGTGGTCCACGAATGTGGTCAGTGTTTCCAGACCTTATAAATGCCACTGCTCGTGCTCCCTTTCTCCTTCACACGGTGATCGGATCCAGCTAGGCCTCTCCTGTGCCGCTCCACACCATCCCCTTACGGAAGACAGGGGCTATCAGATGCAAAGAACAGCCTTCCCCTACCTGCCGCAGAAGCCTTGGCCTGCTAACCTTTAGGGCCAGTTCAAAATACATCATTTAAAATGCACTTTTAGGACTTCCCTGGTGGCGCAGCGGTTAAGAATCTGCCTGCCAATGCAGGTGACACGGGTTTGATCCCTGGTCTGGGAAGGTCCCATAGGTCACAGAGCAGCTAAGCCTGTGCTCCACAACTACTGAGCCTGTGCTCTAGAGCCCACAAGCCACAACTACTGAAGTCCGCGCACCTAGAGCCTGTGTTCCGCAACAAGAGAAACCACTGCAATGGGAAGCCCACACACCACAACGAAGAGTAGCCCCCGCTCGCCGCAACTAGAGAAAGCCTGCATGCAGCAATGAAGACCCAACACAGCCCAAAATTAATTAATTAATTAATTAATGTAATTAAATCTATTTTTAAAACTAAATAAAAAATAAAATGCACTTTAAAAAAATTTTCAGCCCTCGGTAGTCATTTCACCTCTATTTTGAGTTTCAAATATTGGTTTATGACCCCAGTTCTCTCCAGCCTTCCGGAAGCTTAGGCTCCTTGACAATGCTGTAGAGGAGGTGGCAGGGCTGGAAGTGGACTCCTGTGTCCCTGACTCCAGGACCCAGACTCTCAACCACTGTGAGCACCAGGGTGCTGCTGGGGCACCCTCGTCCCGCTGGGGTGTCAGGGAGCTGGCCCCCGACCTTGAGAGAGGAGCAGGATGTCGGGGAAGGGAAGGAGGGGTGGAAGCAGCAGAGGAGACCCAAGCGGAGGAGAGGATGGAAGGGAGCGCGCTGTGTGTGAGGGGCCCTGTGGGGAAGGGGCGCGGCGCCCCAGCCAGACGAGGGCCTGCAGTGCGTGAGGAGTCTACCCTCCATCTGCTTCTGAGACAGGGCAGGTATCTGTGCTACCCTGGCACAGTTCACATGCTTCTGCCCTCACTGATGCTTGATTTTATTTTTTTTTTAATTTTTATTTTATATTGGAGTAAAGTTGATTTACAGTGTTGTGCTAGATTCAAGTGTACAACAAAGTGACTCATATACATATACATGTATCTCTTCTTTTTCAGATTCTTTTCCCAGATAGGTTATTACACAATGTTGAGTAGAGCTCCCTGTGGTGTACAGTAGGTCCTTGTTGATTATTTTATATATAGTAGTGTGTATCTGTTCATCCGTGATTTTATTTTTGTATAAGATATTTTCCCCTTCCCTCCACGCACTCGGTCCATGTGTGTTTCTCCTTCGGATGCTCATTCTCTGCCACTTGCTTCCACACCCGCATCTCCAATCTGTTCAAGGATTATGAATCGGCTCTCGGGGAGCCTCTGATAGCGGCAGGGCATGAGTGGTCTTCAGGTGCATGTGCGGACCCCGAACAGAGCCCGGAACCTCACCTGTGGGCCTGTCTCTTGCAGATTATTGGGACCATTCCTCTGATGCCAAATCCGGGGCCATCAGGCCAAGCAGGGAGCGGCACTCAGGGCGTTCAGGTGCAGCCGATCACGCCGCAGCTCCTGACCAACGCCCAGGGCCAGATCATCGCCACGGTCATCGGGAACCAGATTCTGCCAGTGATCAACACGCAGGGCATCACGCTCTCCCCCATCAAGCCCGGGCAGCAGGTAAGGCTCCATGTCCAGGCAGCCGTGGCTACCTGGGCACCTCTCCTGACCGCCCTGCTTCTGTTTCTTTTCAACGAAAAGTCATTTTTATTTTATTTTTTTTTTTTTTATTTTTTTGTGGTACGCGGGCCTCTCACTGTTGTGGCCTCTCCCGTTGCGGAGCACAGGCTCCGGATGCGCAAGGCTCAGCGGCCATGGCTCACGGACCCAGCCACTCCGCGGCATGTGGGATCTTCCCAGACCGGGACACGAACCCGTGTCCCCTGCATCGGCAGGCGGACCCCCAACCACTGCGCCACCAGGGAAGCCCGAAAAGTCATTTTTAAATTAGAAAATATTTAATCCCACTAATCCTAACATATCAATACTTATAAAAAAAAGCAAGTAGCTTTATTCTTCATTATTAGTGAATATGGGTGATAACTATTAAATAGCTGCTAATCTACAAATACGAATATATTCAATTATAACAGAGACAATGGCCTGAAATTCAGTAGATATGTGTTCTTATTTATCTCTGCTTAGCTAATACTTAACTTTCAATTTTAAAAGTGGTCAAGAAGAAACCAAGACCACTTATGTCTTAGCTGTAAACGGAAAAATAAAAAAGTATTAAACACCAACCGATCCCAACCTGATGCTTCTGAGAACGCTGCCTACACATTAGGGAGTGGGGGCTTCCCTGGTGGTGCAGTGGTTGAGAATCTGCCTGCCAATACAGGGGACACGGGTTCGAGCCCTGGTCCGGGAAGATCCCACATGCTGCGGAGCAACTAAGTCCGTGTGCCACAACTACTGAGCCTGTGCTCTAGAGCCCGCAGGCCACAACTGCTGAGCCTACGTGCCACAGCTACTGAAGCCTAGAGCCAGTGCTCCGGAACAAGAGAAGCCACCGCAATGAGAAGCCCGCGCACTGCAACGAAGAGTAGCCCCCGCTCGCTGCAACTAGAGAAAGCCCGCGCGCAGCAGTGAAGGCCCAACGCAGCCCAAAATAAATAAATTAATTAATTTAAAAAAAAAGATAAAGTAATTATCTTAAAAAAAAAATTAGGGAATGAAAAATAGGAAGTTCCAACTGGTAGAATTTCATTAAAACCATGACAGTCCAGTTCATTTTTTCCATTCAAATATCAATCAAGCACTTTCCTGTAGGTTATACTAGAGGCTGGGTACACAGCTCTGAAGAAGACAGACATGGTCCCTGACCTCATGGAACTTCTGATTAATTCAACAAACCCTTTTTGATAACCCACTCTACAGCAGGCCCCTGCTTAATAAGAAACAGGGGTAAAAGAGTGACGCTTTCTGGTCTTAAGGAGCTTGTAGTCTTGTAGAGGACATAGGTACATGAGCACAGTCCCACTGTGCAATAAAACAATGTCCTGGGACCTCCCTGGCGGTCCAGTGGTTAGGACTCCGTGCTTCCACTGCAGGGGGCCCGGGTTCGATCCCTGGTAAGGGAACTAAGATCCCATAAGCCATGCATCATGGCCATAAATAAGTAAATAAATAAGCAAACAAGCAAATAAATAAATGAACCAGAATGTCCTGTAACAGGACAGATGCGCACAGAGTTTAGTATCATCACAGAAATGGGAGTGACTGACTTTGTCCAGAGAGTTTTGAGTCCTCACAGAGAAAAGCGTTTGGAACTGAGTCTTGATGGATGCGTAGGAGTCAACCAGGTAAATGATGGGTCAACAACACTCCAGGCAGTGGGACCAGCAGGCACAGAAGCAGGGAAACATGAAGGAGGACGGAGTGTTGAGAAACAGAAGGAAGGTTCCTGTGATTGGAACATAGAGGGAGTCTGAGGACACTCATGGAAGGGGCTTCATATTCAAACTGAAAAGGATGGGCTTTGTCCCTGTGTGTTCTTGAACACATTACACATCATCTTTGTGCCTTGGTTTTCTCATCTGTAAAATGGGGATATGCCAGCACCTACCTCACACAGCAGTTGGGAGGCCTCTCTTACTCCTGCTGGTTCTCGCTCTGAATCTAATCCACTGCCTGGGAAGCCAAGGTCCCCACCGCCCTCTTGTTCCTCAGCTTCCTCGCAGGCAGTGGGACGGGCCCTGACGAATGTATCATGTGGACTTCCACCCCCACCCCTTGCCCCCGTCTCTCAGCTATTTTCTTTCTTTTACTATTTACAAGATTCCATTGTATTCTCTACCTTCTAAATAGTTCCCCCAAGGGACTTCCCTGGCGGTCCAGTGGTTAAGACTCTGCACTCCCAATGCAGGGGGTGCAGGTTCGATCCCCAGTTGGGGAACTAAGATCCCGCATGGCGCATGGTCAATAAATAAATAGTTCCCCCAAATAAGGCAAGATTCTCCATGTTTCACTGCCTTTTTAATCCCTAGTTCCATCTGTTCAAACTTATGTTCAAAATTATCTCTGGGGGCGGAAATAAGAAGATCAACCTCTTTTCGTACAATCTGCTAAAAACTATTTTCTGTCAGCAAAACCAAGTTGTAAATTGCCAAGAAGATGAGGATTATTTAGATATCCACAACATTTAATACAAAGTAGCCCTCACTCTCACCTTGAACTTCTAAGGAGGGTGTGTGGGTGATAGACCATTGCTGTTACATAAGATGACAGCTCTAGATTTGGGGTAGTACAGTTTCGATCCAGAAGGACCTAACCAAGAAACGGCAAGAGGCGGGTGTGGTGTCACTCCTCAAATCATCGCCCACAATCAACATCATGAATCCATTTCCACAGTCTCTCCTGTGAGCACAGATGCACCTCAGAAGCTTCCTCACAGCACCTGTTGGCCCCTGGAACGAAACCTCATTACCACGGTGGGAACATCTCATCCTCTGCAGGTCTAATCTCCACCATCGTCCTTGTCACTGTAGAATCAGAGATCTAGCAACTGGGAAGAAACAGCCAGCCTCTGGGGATGTGCCTTGCACCTCCAACTCGTGTCACTTACAACCAGCCTCCCAGAGAGCAAGACTCAACTTGTGCGTATAGAAGCGTGCATCTCTCATATATGTATATGCTGAGAGGAAACGTGTGCACGGCTGAAAAGAGTGACATGCAGACCTTCCTGAATCCTCAAGTCGCGGCAGAGACCCATGGGCCCATCCCGTTGTTCAAGGCATGTGCCAGTGGTCTGTCCAAGTACCAGAAAGATCAAGGGAACCGTTGATGAAGCTGGTGAGAAATATCAGGAAAATTGCAGCAAGTAGATGAATGACTATTAATGTTTCTTGGCATCAGCTCTGATTGAAACACCTTGGAATGTGTAGTAAAGTTAACAATTTGGGTGAATCGACAGGAAATGCTCAAGTCTGAATCCCAGATATAAAAGTGGGGATTCTGAGGAGAGTGGATCATAAAATGCCCAGAGTCCAAAAGTAAAAAGGTCACAACTGGAGGTATAAGGATAGTGGTCTTCAATTTTTTTCTTTAAATATTACCCTTTACATTGAAGAAATATAATATGGACAACCACTAAAAAATAAAGGATTTTTATCGTACAGTAGAGAAGTTTCTCAGTTTATTTTTTTTCATGTGATTTATGACAAATGCTTGATCTCACAAGAGCATAGTTCTGACAGTAAAATATGTCATAAATTACAGGAGCAGAGAGTTCCCTAACTCACACTCAGAGGTCCAGTTTTATAGAGTGAAGTACAGAGCTCTTGGGCCAGACGACACGGGGTGATTTGTTTTAATTTAATAAAAGTAATTACGTCTTTAATTTTCACACCTGCCTGCCACGAATTAGAAGAGCCTGAATAAAATCTGAGTGAAGAGTCATCCAGCCTGGATGATGATTTATTCCAGTGATGAAAGATTGAGAACCTGCAACGTTATCATCTGAAATACAAACAGTATTTTTTTTTTAAATATATACCAGGATCTGATAGCCCTAGATATCACATCAGAGATCCTTGGTGAGCAATGCAAGAAAATAAGAGTGAGAAAAGGACTAGATAAAAATGAGAGACAGAGAGCGGGAGGGGAGTATCTTTCTGTGCACGAAACAAATTACTTAATACAAAATAGTTGGCGAGAGCTCAAAAGTAACCTTCTGTTCCCTCCATGGGATTCTGCAGCTTCAAAAGCCAGAGTCACCCAGGTGCCCAGGCTTTGCTCTTACTATCCTGTGACTGTGAATTAATGAATTCTTCATGAGCAGCACAGACATCATTTTGTGTATATTTATTCTTCCTCTGACTAAATCCCAACAAAAGTTAATGGGAGGGGGTTTTTTAGTGTCATTAAGGAAATAGAGACATTTGAAAGGGAAAATGTTCTAATTTGTAAAATCAAAGCATTGAAATTTTTCAAAAATTAAATACTATAGCTGTAATACTGGGAGACTACCACCCATGAAGGCACTCAATTGTTCTTCAAAATGTAATCTTGGTGCCAATAGGAAGACAAAGGAAAGTGGTTTATTTAACTTAGCTCTCTAAAATGCCATATGATTATCCAAATCCATCCATTTTTTTCAAGTAAAAAAAATGCACTCACCTCCCTGTTTTTCCCCAGCCCTTACCTGAATCAGTAGTCCCCAGTTTTTTCTTGGAGCCACCCAGAATGAGACACACATGAGGCATTTCCACCCACAAGGGATCTAAAATAGCGTAGGGGTTTCCTGGACGGATGAAATGTGTGTCAGTGACCCCAGTACAAAAGAGATCTTTGACCTTCCAGCCACATATCTGGGCATCTCACCTCTGTGGTCTCCCCTTATCACTCCGGCTAAGCTCAGCTGACGGGGCAGGCTCCCTGCACACCCTGTGCCCCTGGCCTGGAATGCCTCTCCCACCTCCTCTGTCTGGGAAGCTCCCGCCACTGTCCCTCTGCCCGGGATCCCTCCTTCGTGAAGCTTGCCTGTATCATTCCCTCACCTCTGACTTCCCCTTGCTCCATTCACTGTCATCAACCTGTACTGTCACTATGAGTCTGCACCTGAAAGGAGGATGAGACCAGACTGATTCAGCCTTGCTCAGGACCCCGCCCACGCTGGGTGCTCCATCCATCATGTTCAAATATAATTGTTGCCAAACTATAGTGTTTCCTTGTCCGGGACACTGGATCCCAGAGCCATGCTCCCAGAAGAGCCCAGCCCAGGCCCTTCTGTGACTTTACAATTCTGTGTCTTCTGCATTTTCCAGTATATTCCAAATGAGCACCTGCCGGCAGCCTGGGGAGACCTTCCACACAGCGCTGTCTTCTCTAGTTCTCTTTTCTCTCTGTCGACCCCTTCCTCTGCACTAAGATCTGACTCCTGTCCCATCCCTGTCCCTGCTGAGCCCTGGTTGTGTGTCCCAAGCTTGCGTGATGACTGCCTTGGCCTTTGCTGCCTGTGTCTGGGCATCGGTCCTGAATGCTGCTCAGGTTCTGATTCTCCTCACTTCCTCACATCCTCATGGTGGCTGGAGGAGTGACACTGCTCTCAGTTCTCTTTCCTGAGACCATTAGAGCTTCTGCCATACCTACTCCCCTGCAGGCAGGAGGGGCCTGTGATGGAGCCTTACCCCTGGGGCTCTGCTTCCTGCTTATAGCCTCAAGAGATGCTTCAGAGCCATGGAACTGAGCCAGAGGAAACCCAGTAGGTCTCCTAAACTCTGCCAGAAGGATAACTCCCTCCATACTTTTCTAAACTTCCTGCAGAGATAACTAAAATCTCCCTTGGGTATCATGTCTAGGAAATTTTTGATAACTGAAATCTCTAGATTTAAATGTCTAGAACGTGATACCCAAGGGAGATTGTAGTTATCAAAATCTTTCAAAATTTTAGTCCTCAAAATTTTTTCAAGTTAGATTGTCCTGAGGTCAACCCTGAATCTTTCAGCAAATGTCACACCTGTGCAGTTGTCCTGTCCACGGTAGAATGAACTCAACAACACTCAGGTATTCTTTATGCCCTCCTAATTATTAAAGAAAGGTTCTTATTAAACTCGGGCTCTGGCTTCTCTTGTCTAGACATAGTAAGTCTACTTTCTTTACCTTTTTTCTAGGAGAAGCTCCTTCCAAAACCTTGGGTGGTCCCTCAACCAGCAATATTATCTTCACCTGGGAACTTGTTAAAAATGCAAATTCTTGAGGTCCACCCTGGACCTACTGCACCAGACACTGTGGGGATGGGGCCCAGGGCTCTGTATCTTAACAGCCCTCGAGGTGATTCTGAAAGCCCTGAATCTTGAGAACCACTGATTTCATTTCTCTGCCAGCTATTATAAGGGACCCAGTACACAGAAAAATGCCAACCATTGCAGAGAAGGAGGGAGAATCATGATGTCATGCTGCACACTCTGGCTTCTTCTGCTAGAGCCCTCGGGGTTATACTCATTTTCTCCATAGCACCACAATGGGGCTTTAGCCGGGGGTTCGTTATGCCTCCCTGAGATATTTATAAAAGCCCAGGTCTCCACTTTGCCTCTGCATGTTTGGACAGTTTCTCCTCCCTCCCCCCTCCAATGAATTTCTCTATATTTAATCCCATTTGAATTTTACTGTTTACGTGGATTGACTTTTCCATCTCCTCTATCACATTCTGGTTCTGCATTTTATCCCATTTTCCACCCCCACTTGTTTTTATGTCAATCGTGCATTTAATTAGAAGATACTTTATTCCAGAAGCTAAAATATTATTAAGGATATAGTGTGTTACACATAGAAGATATATGAGAAGCAGTGGCACAGAAGTTCAAGAAGGACTTCAAAGTGGGCCTGTATCTATTTTTGTTGAATATGTTAAAGATTTCCGGCAGTGCCAACTAACACAAACAAACCATCGCAGGCAGCCTGTGAGAGGCAGTAGGAAGTATAAAGCTTTTCAGACTCAATCCTGTTCCTCCCTGTCGCTCATTCACTGTGTGGGATGGACCTCGTCCTCTCCTTCCTTCTCTGGATAAAGCAGAGCCCCAGGCTAACATGAACCGCCCCTTCACTTTCCTCTTTTGTGGACTTTCCATGCTCTCAGCCTGTATTAATCTGCTAGAAATGCCATAACCATAAAATCTTGATTTTTGACAATTAAGAACCTTTCAGAATTTTTATTGGTTGTTCTGAAGTGTCTGGTTGAACTCTGGAGAGTAAGCAGGACCCCAGTGTCCTAAAAAAATGCTTATTTTCTTTGGAAGAAATACATCTTTCTTAGATTCATCTCTCTAACTATGTAGACATAGAACTAACTCCTAAAAGAACTATTTTACTTTCTTCTAGAATTCCTTCTCCTGCGTAGCTTAATGCATAAGCCATAGCTTGCTTTAGTGACTCCTAAATGAAATTGCAGCCTAGTAATTTTTTCTTTACGGAGTTGTGTCTGAGGAAGAAAAATTTAAATTGATTATGGTCTTTTCCAGTTCCTTGATGGTACTTTGCCACACCCAGGGCCAGTTTTTATATTGATGAAATGGTAAAACCGAAGACTGGCTCATGATTCAGTAACTCCAAACTGTACAAAGCTTTTGTCAAGTAACAATATTTAGAAGGACAACTCAATAGGTTAGAGGGGGTAGGCTGACATGCAAATATCCATCACAATTTATTAAGCAAATTAAAAATAGATTTAATCTCCAGTGTGTGTTCCTACAGAATAAAATTTACTGGATTCAGTTGTTGATTATGTGCTCAGCAGACTGGCTAATTACTTTAGGCAGATGCTTGATGCATATTAATTTGGGTTCCGTGTCAATGACAACTGTCTTCAGTTCACAGCCTTTGCACAGTGGAGTAATAATAAGGCTGTTCACTTGAGGTGTAGCCGCAGACAATTCTGGAGCGGGACAGCCTGGCATCCTGGAAAGAGCCCTGAACTGTGGGGCGGGAGCCTGGATCCTCATGTTCAGCAGACTCGTGGCCTAGGGACAACCATTGACTTCCCCGTAATCACGCCAAGTGTCTCTGCCACATAGAGCTACCACGTGAATGAGAGAAGCAAAAGCATCACCATGGGGAACCAGAGGGGAAATAGCTCCTGAAGCACATTTCCAAAGTAGCACTTGACTAACAGCTGTTTGAAAGTAAGATGTTAATTGATGGTTAAAAACACTTTAGGGAATTAGAAGGACTGACAGTCCCAGGTGTTGGTGCCGATGTGGAGCAACTGGAATTCTCATACATTGCTGGTGAGACTGTCAAAGGCTACCACCACTTTGGACATCAGCTTGGTAGTTTCTTTAAAAGGTAAATGTGCATTTATGGTATGACCCAGTCATTTCCACAATTCCACTCCTAAGTATTTACATATAAGAAATGAAAACACAAGGTACACACAGAGACTTGTACATCAATGTTTATCACAGTTCTCTTCATAACAGCACCAAACTGGAAATAACCCAAATGTCCATCAACAGATGAATGAATAAACAATCTGTGGCATAGGTATACATACAGGTATACACTATATATAGTATTCAGCAATAAAAAGGAATGAGCTCCTGATATATGCAACAAAACGGGTGAATCTCAAAAATGGTATCTGAGCAAAAGAATCCAGATGTAAAAAGAGGACATGCCATACAATTCCATTTTTAGAACCATGCCAAATGAGTCCATTATGGCAGAAAGCCAGGAGGTGAGGGAAAATTGATCGCAAAGGGGCTTAGGGAATTTCATAGAATGATAGGAAGGTTCTGTATCTTGATTATATGGTGGTTTCACAGATGTATACATTCGACAAAACTCATCAAAATGTTTGCATTCAATGGGTGTATTGTATTTTGTGTAAATTATATCGCGATAAAGTTGAATGAGAAATTGAAAAAACACTGGGAAGCAGGGACAAGTGTGAAGTTGAAACCTCCCAGGCTGACTCTTAGATCCCAAGGAGGTGATAAAAGATCAGTGCCTGATTTTTTGTAGTTGGCTCTTCCACCAAAGTTCAGGGCTTGGCCTGATTCTGCCCCCAGTCTGACTTCCTTTTATAAAAACCTTTTATAAAGACCTTCCTACACCTCTGGGAGTGTGATGATGGCTATGAAAGCACTTTGTAAAGTACTCTGTCTAACCAACAAAGGTGGCCACTGCTGAGGCTACCTGTGCACCTGCGCTGGGTCCTGGGCTGCCCTTTGTGTCAGCTTCCTAGAGGGTCAATACATGGGTGGAGACCCCTCCCGGGCATCTAAGTGGACCCGGCACCTGCAAGCATTTCCCCTTTCTCTCTTCTTCCTCCCCTCAGCTGAGCTTCTCAGCTCTCAGAACAACAGCACTTTGATGACCTGTAAAGGAGTCATGAGCACATGGACATAAAGACCACCTTCCTTACGGCACACAGAATTTTTTTTTTTTTTTTTTTTTTTGTGGTACGCGGGCCTCTCACTGTTGTGGCCTCTCCTGTTGCGGAGCACAGGCTCCGGATGCGCAGGCTCAGCAGCCATGGCTCACGGGCCCAGCCGCTCCGCGGCATATGGGATCCTCCCAGACCGGGGCACGAACCCGTATCCCCTGCATCGGCAGGCGGACTCTGAACCACTGCGCCACCAGGGAGGCCCCAGAATTTTTTAAAAAGTGAATTCTTACTCGAGGCGCTATGACTAAGAGCTCAAGCCCTGGGGTCAGACTTCACAGGCCCAGAGACCAGATCCTCCCCACCTGCCAAAGGAACTTACCAAATCCTTTAAACTCTCTGTGCCTCAGCTTCCTTGTTGGTAAAAAAGGGGTCAAAATCATACCCACTTCTCAGGCTGACATAGGAGTGAAATGAGAGGGCATGAAAGTCCCGAACAAAGTGCTGGCACAGAGTTAGGCAGTGACAACAGAGCTACAAATATTAATCAGTTTGTCCTGACTGCCCCAATTTCTTTCTTAATTTCCAAAGGATCTTAGCATTTTTTCCGACTCCACAGTAATACACCCAGACTCTTCGGTCTGGGAGAGCAGGAAGTTCCCATATACACTCAGCCTAAATTGGAACTTTCCTAAAAACCCCAGTTACCTAAGACAAAAAGGCTGGGCACAGCCTGCCTTTGATATTGAGGTTTGCATTCCGAGTTGATGGTAGGTGTTATATTTTATCTATACGTTCTTGAGAAGCCTGTCAAGTGCACTGTAATTGCATGAACAGGCAGAAAGAGTGCAATGGCACACCGCGGTCAGGAAATGTAGAAAATTGGGTGCTCCAGCAAGCTAAGTGAGAAATTAATAATATATTTAGAATTACTAATAAAATGCCTGTCAAGGCAGCAGCAACATATTATATACAAAAAATAAAAATAAAAAATCCTCCCTGTTGTGTAGGGTGTGCACTCTTCCAGAGAAGCATATATTCTTGGAAATGATTCAACCCCAGATGACACTTCTGTTCCCTGGCATTTCCCTCCTAATTTTTCATGCCTTTGTGTATTTTTTACATCCCCCAATGTAGCTCCACCAACCCTCCCAGACGTCAGTGGGTCAAGCAGCCTCCCAAAGCAGCCTTCTGCACCTGGCTCACAGCCAAGCATCCATGTCTCAAAGCCCCGTCCGGCAGCCTTCCTCTGCTTCCTCCTCATGTTCCTCTTCTTCGGCTTTGAGTGTGGGCCAGTTAGTCAGCAGTAAGTATCCTTTCTGGCTCCGTTAAGTCATGGTGGCCTTCTCGTTGCCTAATTGCAATGTCTCTCTCTCTCTCTCTCTCTCTCTCTCTCTCTCTCTCTCTCTCCTCCCACCCCATCCGTGCATCCCTACATCCCTTCCTCCTTCCCTCTCTTTCTGCTTCTTTCAAGTTGAACAGGAATTTCCTGGCCCTGCTGGGCCAGTATCGGGATGAGGTCCGTGCCCAGGGCCAGACGGTTCCTTGGGGAAGCAGGCCCCCCGACCCCCTCAAATGTGTACGTGGAGGGGCCGTTTCCACCTCAGGTGCCTTCTGATGTGCGGAGTCAGTCCGGCCGCTTCAGAAGGGAGAAACTGACCAGCTTTCAGGGCAGGAGCCACAGAGCTCAGAACTGAGAGAGTCAGCAGCTGGCACTCAGCCGGCAGGTCAGGCTGCCTTTCCGTGTGTGTGAGGTCCCCTGCCATTCCATTTGCAAGTGTCAGAGGAAATAAGAGAGAGCACCTGTGGGCGGGGAGGGGGGATGTGCGCCGTGAGCCGCCTCCAGCGGTGCGAGGGGAAGCTGCGTGGGCGGAATCCAGGGAGAAACCTCTGAACAACCGTTCACAAAAGAGCCGAAGCCTGCAAGTCGGCTTCCCTGAGCGGGCGGCATATACATATTTTAGAAATGGTATGTGGCCCTAGGTGAAGACAGCATATGTATCACATGCAAATAGAAACACATAGAGATGAGTGTGACAGTGGTCTAATTTAATGTTCACCTTTAGTGCAAGTTTTACTTATATATAAAAATGACAGAATATGTGCCTAGATTATAATTCTCCAGGCACCAGATATCCAACAGTTACGGGTTTAAAGGCTAAAGCACTGCAGAGGCATCTGTGCCATAAAACAAGGACACATGTAAGTATCTGTGTTTGGTCAAGTGTCGTGAATGACCTGTTATAACAGGAGCAGAAGGGACTCTCCATATCATAGGGCAGGTCTGGAAACGCAAGGCAAACTGGAGGGTCGCTGTGTCCTCCCCCGGCAAGCAACCCCCCCAAATATATATGTACATATATACATGTGCGTACATATATGTGTGCATATGTACATAGATATTGAATTATATGGACAACTCAGGCAAGAAAGATGCTTGTGGAATGGAGAAGAAAATGAGAGATTATGGAAAGATATTAAAATGCCCAAGTACTTCAGTACACTAGCCTGGATGCTCTTGATCTTAAAAATGGGTCAATACCAAACAGAGTTTCAGGGTTTGATGGAGTTTGCCATCAACCTGTTATTTTAAGTTGTTCAGATATATAACTCCTCTCATGTGGGCCAAAAAGTCTAGTCTTACTCAAATAAACCCATAAAAAATTAACTTAATTATAACCAGATTTTTTTCCCCGACAAAGAAACTCCTCATAGGGTTGTTGTGAGAAGAGATTCAAACTTTGTTCCAATTTGCTCTTCTGCAAAAGCTTCTGTAAAACACTCTATTTCTAAATAGCAGCGAGGTCATAAATTTACAATAGACTGTTAAGCTTTGGTCCTGAAAGAAAAGGAACGGATATCAAACGTCTTATAGAGAAGAAATAAATTAAATATGAAATGTTTAAATATGAAAAGTACAAAATACCCCACGAATACAGTATTCTACGCAAGGTAAACACTCAGTACATTTTGGATGGACAGAGATGTGAATGAACGGATAGACGGACAGACAGACAGATGGATGGCACTGGGTTCTATCTTGCCATTTGTTTCAAGCTGGGCAGGAAAAGACTAGCCTTTTCCAGAGCTACTTAATAGGCCAAATGAAATTTCAATTGCACAGTGGCCAATGGGATATCTAGGTTCTACGTGTAGAATGAGTGAACCACATTGCATATCCTTGATGAGAAATATACAGAACTGGGGAAAAGAGACTCCTTTACCACATGCACTTGAAGCAAGAAACTGCAAACTCATACGCAGAGGCTGAAAGAGGAGCCTTCTCTGGCAGGTATGAGAGGGTCCAGGAGTACCACTACCGGGCGTCGCACTTTACACAAACGCATTGCTGGGCTTACAACTGCTACAGACTTTGAGCATGTTGTTTAGTTAATTCCCTCTGTCTCAAGACCCTTCTAGAGAATGAATAATACCTGGAGCATCTTCTGATGCTGATTACCACCCCCTCAACACACCTCTGTTTAAGCCTCCTTTTGCAAAGTAGGGTTTTCAAAGCACTTTCACTATTTTTCTGATTTGAATGTTCACAACAAGGTAATATAAATTCTCATGTTCAGATATTGAAGCTGGCATCAAATAGATCCTGAAAAGTACAACCCATCTCGACCATCTTGTGTCAGAGAGGCCAGATTCAGTCTTAGTTGAGAGACAGTGTGTGACCAGTCTCCTGGGTGACAAAGCCAGAAGGATAACCCAGACATCCGGACTCAATGGGTCATACACATTCTACACAGCACTGCTGCCTTAAAAGACAGGATGCTTTCACATAAATTTTATCCAGTGCAATTTGAACGATAAACTCTATCAAATCACCTAAATATTCTTCAAATAATTTTTAAATGCCTGAACCCATGTCTTACAATTAAAGCACAAGCTTTTTCTCTGAGCCAATATGAGAAAAACTAGACATCTTGCATATTTTGAAATTTATATTCAAGCATGAACTATGCATTTAAAATTACTTTTTTCTGAGATTAAACTTTACCAAATTTGCAAATAAGCTAATATAGGGAGACCTGATCCCATACTTCAGATGTAGTTGATACACAGATTAAATTACAGGAGGGAAAAGCGTGTTTTAGTCAGAGGATGTCAACTTAAAAATAAAAAATAAGCTTTTTGAGCACCATGTATATGCAGGCACAGGGATAGATATTAAGAAAGCAGAAATAAGCTAGATGTGGTCCCTGCCTGGGCGGAGGTCATGAACTGATAACAAAGAAACACAGTTACAATAAAGGGAAACAAATGCTATGGTCAGTGTACGAATAAAGACTATGGCAATACAGGAGAGAGTGAACTCAGTTTTGGAGATTGAGACAGAACAGAAGGACTTGCTGGAGTAAATAATCCTTGAATTAAGTGGGATGGTGAATGGGTCAGCAAATCCCTGCACTAGGCCAAGGCCATAGTTCAAAACAGGTCAAAATGGATTTGAACCTGTGGTCAAAACCTTGGTGAATGGACCCTCACAGGTCATGGGCAAGGTTGCCCAGTGCTGGGCAATCTGCCATTGCTCCAGATCAACTGGAGCGGGTGGATCATCCATAACCTGCCTTACTCCAGGCAAAAGAACACAGGGTTAACACCAAATGTGCACACTCCTTAAGACGTCTGCACACCTGTTCACAGCACCTGCACAGCCTGCCCTGTGTCAAACCTTGCTCGGTCTCCTCAGTCACCAGGGCTAACTGTAGTTTCCATAGCAGGGCTTTTGGAAAGCCTAGAAGAGTCAAACAAAAAACAAAGTCCCAAATTGACTTAGGATTTACACAGTTCCTGCTTAAAAACAGGTGGACATGGGACTTTTTTATTCTTTGATGGATTTGGTTTGGTTTGGTTTTTCAGGACACTTTTTTTTAAACCCCTGGCCTGTAAACTTAATTCTTAGACAGCAGAGGGACTGAGAGTTAATATCAGAAAAACCCAAACTATAAAGTGAACATAAAGATGTCTGGTGATAGCTTATGGCACAGTGGAACCCCTGATTCACTTGATCAGTTTCACACCATTTTCCACAACTCAGTGAAGTCACCGTATTGCAAGCAAGCTGTTCTCCCAAATTGCATTGCACATTCCCAAATGGTTTCTTATTTCTCAGAAATATTTGGTAAATATGCCCATTATTTGCTGTGAGAGCAGCACTAAAAAGCAGATGGATGTTTAGAAGGCAGTTAAGTCATACCTGGCACCTTCTTTATAGATGCATGTTTCTGCTGTAACAGTCCCACAAGCAGAGGTTGTAGAAGGAAGATGTGGATGGATGGCAACTGTTCGACCCATTTAGCAACCCCTTACACTAATGTCCAGGTGAGCAGTTGGAAGGAGCTAAATTTTAAAAATTAAACAAAACAGATATCTGTACTGGTCCATCCTGAGTGCTCAATTCAGTATGGGCCCAGTGACCGTGCAACCAGATTCTAAAGAACAGGTTTGTGTTCACGCAATTTGCATTTAGCTCCCAAAGAACTCTTTTTCAGCCCCTGCATTCCAGATTTGATTGGGGAAAAACGTCATCATTATACTTATGAATCACTGCCAACATTCAATGCCAGTGTATTATAAATCTCCAGGCCAATCAATCCCTATGTAGGCTGATCTTCTGGCTCCTTTAGCAAGGCTCAGATTCAGGGAGAACTGTGGAAGTCGTTGCTTCCTGACTTTGTACTTAATATACTGGGCCGACTTAATCTGGAGCAAACTTCTATAAGAGGTGCACTTCTTCTTCAGTGCAGAGAAGTCCCAGACTGGGTTTCCCTAGAGCTGGTTAAAGATGCTGGATCCACCTTGTGGGGGACCTGAGGGTTCCCTCGGAAGTCCCCATCAAGGTGGCCTGAGATTCATCCTTAAAATTAACCCAACCTCCCCAGAGCCAGAAGGAATGACATGATGGAAATAGAAAAAGCATATAACCCTTAATGAAGGGGAACTGTCCCACAGTGGAGAACAAAACCTCAGGAGTTTAAGACAGAAACTTTGGCACCAAAAAAAAAAAAAAAAACACATTAGTTTTTTGTTAATTCAAAACATCTTACAGACACCATCTAAGGCGTTCTCCCAACGTGGGAAGACATGTCCCACATGTTGTAATCAGGGTAAGACTAACATTTGTCCATGGGTGGACCCCTTCTTTGGATGTGGAGACTTGTAGTCCTGGGATCCATGGAACGAAACCATAATAATACATGGCGCCATCTGGTTATTATGAATGAGAACAATAATATAAAGAAAGCCAAGCAGCTCGTCTCCAGCAATCAACAAATTGCACAAGCAATGAGACACTGGTTTCCTCTCCCCAGACCTTTGTCCAGTAGACTGTCACCCTGTTTAAATTTCACCAGAATTCCTAACTTATCAGCTCTAGAAGTAGAACCAGGAAGAAGACAAGAGTGGGAAATGTGCAAGAGGAGAAAGAAGGAATTCAGCTTCCTGGTGTGATAAGTGTTTGGGGCCTCACAGAAGTCCAAGGGCTCAGGAGGCAAGGCACCCACCTCTCTGAGCTTCAGAGTACAACTGTCGATGATCCACACAGCTGCTCATGTCAAGGGGATAAGACACCATAGCTTTCTTTTTAACTCTGGTTATTATCAGCGATCTGGCCAAAAGCCACTTGCACAATCACACACAATGGATTTAGTCGCTGGTCTCAAGGAACTAGGAAGGAGATAAACAATAAAGGCAGCAGGAGAAGGCAAGGCATAAACTAGAATAGACTTACACAAAATTGTATCCCAGTCATAAACCTGCCCGGTGCTGCGCTGCCAACTCTGGTGGCAGCACAGACCCTGGGACTGGAGTAGACCTTGGAGATCCTTCCAGATCACCTGAATCCTTCAGTTGATTCCTGTTGATCTAGAGATGGGGCTACTGTAAGGCAACAGATTTACTTCCCACAGGAGCTACTTAGCTTTGCTCAGAGAAAAAATCTCCCCCCAACTCCAGACTCCAACGGCCACCCCAGCCCACTGGTCCCAGTTGTTTGCCACTTGCCATAAACGGTGAGGCCAGGGGTGGAGGAAGGCAAGGACGCGGCACCTGCCCAGTAGTCTTTCTGGCCCATCATCTTACCCAAGGTGGTAGAGCAAGTTCTCTGTGTAGTGGAACCTGGTGAATAATGATGGTAAAGGGTCGAGTGCAGGTAAAGGGTCGACATGCAGAGGATGCCACACCCAGACTCGGTCAGGCCAGAGCTGCAGCAAAAGCCTCTGTCTGCAGGGTCAGTGGGTCCTCTGCATCAGGATCGCCTGTGGTACTTGTGAAAAATGCACATCCCGGGTCCCATCAGGTGACTCCTAGACCTACCTAATTAAGAAAACCACTGTCCTAAAAGCCATATCGTTACAAGGAAAGTCTCTGGCTTCCATTTTTTCACCCTCAGTTTTTTTTTTTTTTTTTTTTTTCAGTACGCAGGCCTCTCACTGTTGTGGCCTCTCCCGTTGCAGAGCACAGGCTCCGGACGCGCAGGCTCAGCGGCCATGGTTCACGGGCCCAGCCGCTCCGTGGCATGTGGGATCTTCCCGGTCCGGGGCACGAACCCGCGTCCCCTTTATCGGCAGGCGGACTCTCAACCACTGCCCCACCAGGGAAGCCCTCACCCTCAGTTTTGAACCTCCACTGCCCACGTTTGCAAGGCCATCAGTTCCTCTTCCTTCCCTCTTGGAGAGAGGCCAGGCCCCACTCCCTATGCTGTTCTATGCCAAGTGTCGCTCTGTGTTCTACACCAGACCTTCTCAGCTCTTAGTTTGTTATTGCCTCCCCGCCCTACGAGGAGCCATCTAGACTTTCCTATCCTCACCCCCTTCCCCTATGAAATGTTAATATCACACGGATACCGCACATCGGTTCTGTTTATGTACCTCGGTCCTGGGGGGGCCACATCCAGAACCAACTTCCGCCCCCTCGGGAATGCGTGCTGTAAACGCAGGGTCACTACACAGGTTCAGCAAGGCAGCAGGTCCGAGGCGGGCTGGAGAGGAGGAACTGCAGGGGCGGCCTGAACCAGTGCCAGCTGACTGACTGCTCCCAAGGGCAGGTGCGGACCTGGTGACACCAGAGCTTCTAACGTTTCAGAAGAGCATGACAAATCTAAATTTTTCTTTAGATATCTCCCAGTGTTTAATGTTGGCCAGAGATTCCCCCAAATTGTACGCACTCGGAAAACTGAGTTTTATTTGCAAGCTGCTCATTTGCGACTTCTGCTTTAGGAATTTTTTTTTTTTTTTTTTTTTTTTGCGGTACGCGGGCCTCTCACTGTTGTGGCCTCTCCCGTTGCGGAGCACAGGCTCCGGACGCGCAGGCTCAGCGGCCATGGCTCACGGGCCCAGCCGCTCCGCGGCATGTGGGATCTTCCCGGACCGGGGCACGAACCCGTGTCCCCTGCATTGGCAGGCAGACTCTCAACCACTGCGCCACCAGGGAAGCCGCTGCTCTAGGAATTTTTAAACGAAGAAACGGAGGAGGGGCTCAAAGCTGCTGTGTGCGTGGATGGGACCTCCCGGAATCCTTAGCAAACTCTCCACGCTGGTGGGAATTAAGATCCAGAGGGCAGCTCACACCAGGCACAACCCAAACAAGTCTCTGTTAATCAAATGATGCCGGCCTTCCGGGGTGAAGTTGGGGAGAAAAAGCAGGGTTTTAATTAATCTTAACAGGCAAATTAGTTTTATAGTCACCCTCTGCCCCCGTCCATGGACATAGATTCTCAATGTCCTAAACTGAAATACTCACCACTCCCAGCACGGGCTCAGCCTCGCCCCCTACCAAGCACCCCGCCCCCCGCCCCAGGCCTCCACCGCGCTGTGCCCCTCCCCCACACCTGTGCCCATCTGCACCCTGCTCCCACCGACCAGAATGTTCTCTGAAAGCTGCCCACTGGGTAAGACCCAGATGAATCCTCCCTCCTGTCACCTCTCCATTCTCTGTAAATTCCAGTGTGGCTGCGACACTACTACTCCTTGATTATACGCGACCTGGTATTTTTCTCTTCTTCTCATTCGTAATGTTGAGCCCCAAATCCCTATAGACAGCAAACTCCACAGAGGCTGGAACTGCCCCGTCTCTTTCTCTTGTTCCTTCTCTCCACTCACTAGGGCTCCTAGGAGGCACTTAAGAAATACTCAAGAGACTAACTGCAGTTATTATACCACTTTCCACCCATCTTTCCTCCATGAAATTATGCTTCATGATGTGTAAAAATTCTACAGGACTTTGTTTTTATTGAGAAGATACGGGTACAGCGTACACCTCCATGGCTGATTCTGTCGACAGAGTCTATACAGGAAGCTCCAAGGCCCCTTGCCACAGATATTAACATCTTTATTTAAAAGTCCTTGAAAAATTGGTCCTTGGGGTACCAATGTATTTCTTTTCATGATAACAGGCGTTTCTATAGCCCGAAGCCCAGAAGGCTAATATAGTCCACCCCAGTTCCTTAGACAAGTCCTGTAATTGACTGAAATTGGTGGGCGATTGTGCAGAAAGAGGAAGAGAAAAACTTTTCACCTAAGTCCGGGGAATGAGGTGAAGAACAATAGAGTCGGCTTGCAGGGAGAATGGCTTCGCTCCAGGCAGGATGGAGCAGTCCTTTGAAATCTTCCACCATCCCCAAACCATGCTGTCTCCAGCTTGGTGTGTGCTTTCATTTATCCAGGGATCAGTAGCCGGAGGTGGGGGGGTTGCGGGGGGTGGGGGATAGTTTCATTCTCCAGCTGTTGTGTCATTTCCCTTGATAAGTCCTAAATTGACCGAGTTATCTGGCACCAAAGGAGCCTTCCTGCAGTAGGCATTTTTTATTCTGTGCCCTTTCAGGGGACAAAGGTGTCTGTGTCAGGAAATTGCTGTGCGGGGTGGGGGGAGACTATTATTCTCACAGCTTCATAAGCATGCACTTCTGAGGGGCTAATGTGAACATAATAAATTAGGCAACGTTACCATCTGTTAGCCTGGCTGCAGCGGGGCTCGGGTACAGGAAAATACAAAATACTATTTTTTTCCAAGGGCAGTTCTTAGCACTAAAGAGTCCAGGTAAGACATTTCAAAAGGGAAGCTTTCCATCTTTCTATTTTTACATGATATCTGAACATATTTATGGGCAAAATGGAGTCGCATCCCCCATAGCTGGTGCCCCCCTGCCCTGGCTGCTGTCTGTTAAGCGGTAAGGAGCTCGCTCTTGCATTGTGGAAGTGGCAGGGTAGGCTTGCCGTGGTTTTATCTGGGACAGAACTACCTTGAAGGATGATTTGTGCAGGTGGAATGAGTTGCGGATGGGGGCTTGAGTGCCTCAGCCGGCAGACAAAGAACGTTCTGCGGCGTGGCTTCCCACCGCTCTGCTGTTAGGAACCGAGCCACTTTCTCCTCAGCCGTCAAGAACGCGTAGCACTGAGATGTGCGTTGACGCATTGATCCTATTTTTTGCAAACATCTCCACAGATCCTCAGACGGCAGCGGGTGAGGTGGATGGGGTTAATCTGGAGGAGATGCGAGAATTTGCCAAAGCTTTTAAAATCCGGCGCCTGTCCCTTGGCCTGACCCAGACTCAGGTGGGCCAGGCGCTCAGTGCCACAGAGGGCCCCGCGTACAGCCAGTCGGCCATCTGCAGGTAACCCGTGCCCACGCGCTGTCACCCCTCCTGGCTGGCCCGGGCCTCGTCTGTCCTCTCGGCTCAGCTTTTCTTCTTCGGGTGGGCCGAGCTGGAGGGGTGGAGTGTGGGAACGGAGTCTGGGGTAGCTGTGTGTTGGGATTGGTGATATCGACGGAAGTGGAGTTGCTAAAGCAGACTTGGGGGCCTGGCTGGATGACTCCTGTCAACTCACAAAGAACTTCCAAGGCGGTTTCATTGGAAATACACACCTTCCCCCCACCGGGGGGCCAGAAGCTTCTGAACCCACCGTCCTACGCAGCTGAGATCCACTGTCTCCTGTCTGTGGATGGATGTCGTGAAGCTGCCAGTCCCAGGTGGTGTTAAAGCTCCCACCATTTCTGCTCAGGGATGGCTATGTGGATTTTCCAAGAAAACACACCTTAAAAAAAAAAAAATTAACCATCCTGTGACCACAAAGGAATTTTTAACCTTGCCTTGCCAGACACACGTCTAAAAGCACATTTTTAAAAAAAGAAGCAGCTGCTTTCCATGGCTCAGAAAAGGGTAGTGAGAGTTTGGCCTAACCTCACCCTATCCTTCCCAAAATTAAATACATAAATGACAGAAGCCAGCCTTGGCTGTGTTTGAGTTGATCTGGGTCAAGCCGCCAGAAGCAGACCCTGCGCGTGCATGTGTGTGTTGCACTAATCCCATGTTTATGCATGAGGTAACAAAGGCACTTCGGTAAGAGCTTTTTCCTCTTGGGCAATGTCTTATGAGTCCTCCTCCATCAGGAAAAGCCAAGAAACCAACTCTAAACTCATTTAAGTGGATTTTGTTCTTGGTGATCCATGAAATGCTGTCTTTTTATCTGCTCTTTATACTTTTAATGTATTCCCCAAAGGACAGAAGTGTACTTTTCCTGCAGTTTAAGACTAAGGTTATAAATAACATCCGTATGGGGTAGGCGCTTGCAGCTCACATTTTGCTCAATGATTTTCCATAAAACCCATTGATTGTTGTTAAATACGAAAAGCACCATAGGATCCTCTCACTCCTCTGGCCTCCCCTACTGTGTTTTCTTATAAGATGCCTCCCTGTAGAAAATAACCTTTATTCAGTCTGTACAAGGATACCACTGCTGGGAAATTTGTTTCAAGGCTTGTATACGTTATTCCAGACAACATGTACCGAAGCATCAACGCTAACAAGCAGCATCAAATGATATGAATACTGTTGCTCCCTGTTGGGAAACATTAACTTTGTTTCATCTCAACAGCCCTGTGATAAAGGCACGCCACGGGTTTTGAGGTTGTTGCCCACGTGCTGTCGTTGCTGAAGTCCTCTTTGGCTTATTCCTTAGTCCTAAAGTGTGATTTCCTTTTCGTGGCTTAAGTGCTATCTAAGGTTTTCACTAACACGCGTAATGTTTCTTGGGCGTTCCCAATCAAATATGTTGATTTCTAAAATCTTCCGCTGGGGAAGCCAAAAAAAGCTATGGCCGAAAGGAAAAGCAACTTTGGGAATTCACTGTATAATAGAAGATGGCAGATGCCTTGACTTTCCGGCCTTTCTCTAGCTTCTGGTGTTTCAGCGGGGTAGTTTTCGGAGCTAACTACCAACAACAACAAAAAATGGAAGTCTTGAAAGAGACCTAGATCTGACAGTGGAACCACTCCAGTTAATTTACATGGTGGTGAAGAATCTGCATTTGCACACACTCTGGTGTCACTCCTCCCTTATGAGCTGCAGTGACTCGAGATGCTTTAACAAGTGCCGCTGCATCAGAGACACAGAGGAAAACACACCAGCAATACAGTGGACATCCCTATCACAAGCTCTGTGCCCCATGCCATGGCGCTGTAAAGCCTGTTGTCATGCTACCAAGACTTCAGCTTTGGGGCTTTTATAATGAATGATGGTAAGTGAACACAACAACGAGGGCTTTAGGGGAGCCTGCCGTAAGTGAGCAGCTCATTAAATGGCATTAAATAATTAATTCATTTTATATTGAAAGCAAAATGTACTTCTTTCCTCTTTGACCAGCTGAAAGTTGGGGTTATTTTTTTAAAAAAATAAATAAATAACTCCTTGAACTATACGTGGAAGGGAATGCTATCGGAATCACATTAAAATTTGATACTATTGGCCCTGCTTATCACAACATAAGATATCTAAAATGCAGTGCCAAAATAAGATTAAGGCACATAAAAGAAGCCTATCCTTTTGCAAGCATCCTTATAAAACATACTGCGACTAAAGCGGGTTCATTTTCACTCTGTGAAAACAGTCTATTGTAATAAGATGCACTCTGCAGTCAGAGGGTTGTTTTTTGACAGCACTGAACTTGAAAAGATAGAGGAGAATGCCATGGATCCAAAGTTGTCATCCTGGAGGGTTGTGAATTTGGATTTAGAACAAACAAACAAATAAAAGGAATTGGTACTATTTTGTATTTCGTTGAGAGTGCATATGAATTTGATACCAGGATGACCTCTTAAAACACTAGAGATAGTTTTGTCCAAGATGCTTCATAGTTTTTTTTAAGTCAGTGTAGCAAAGAATCGCAGATGGCAATTGATATATAGAAGACCTCATTTACAGAAAATGATATCATTCAAGTACAGTTTGCAGATATAGCACGTTAAACACAGCTTGATACTCTGATGCAAAAGTACACCATTACACTGGACGGTGTTGGAAGGCATGAGGTGGCCCTAGCACATCCAGGGGAGTGGGGGGTGTTCATAGCAATTACGGTGTGTCCAGCTGTTTGAGTCCAGCAGTAAAGTAGCAAGGGGCTATGTTTTACCAGAAAAGGGAGCATGTTGTTAACTTACATATGGTGAAAAGTGTTTGTTACCAGAGACAGACGGGAGAGGGCTGGGGGCCGGGGGAGAGAAAGAGATTAAAATGAGACACAAAACAGAGATGAAAAGAGAACCATAAAAGAAACTTGTCCCAGTTGCCATCACTGACGATTAGCATAGATAGAACATTTTTATCACCAAGTCAGGGGGGGGAATTTAAGGAAACCAGAAGGAAAACATAAAAAGAATCATTTTAAACGAAAGAACATGACAGCTGTTGTCTTTGATGTCACTTCCTGGTGTTAATTTTTGCCTTAAGGATTCTGAAGTTCGGGGGAAATGGTGCTGGGTGGATTCAAATCAAAGCTCAGATCTCAAGCATTTCCAGGAAAAAGATCTGCGAGTGGTTTTTGTTTCCATCGTGATGGCTGCTGTGTTGTGCTGTCTCCACCCGTGCTCACCTGGTCCGCTTGTGGGTGTACGGGCTGCATGCAGGGGCATGAAGCATGCAGGAGGGCGGGTGCTGGCTTGAGCGGGGAGGGCTACCTTGCAGCTGGCTGCTTATCTGGAGTGAATTTGCTCTGCCAGTCAGTCAGGCAGGCAGGCAGGCAGGAGGCCCACCCTGGCAGAGGACTCAGTGTAAGACTGTTCTTTCTCAATTTTCCCCCCAGACACACCATCCTGAGAAGCCACTTTTTCCTACCACAGGAAGCCCAAGAGAACACTATAGCTAGCAGTCTGACAGCCAAACTGAACCCTGGCCTTTTGTATCCTGCCAGGTTTGAAAAGCTGGACATCACCCCTAAAAGTGCCCAGAAGATCAAGCCGGTGCTTGAGCGGTGGATGGCTGAGGCTGAGGCCCGCCATCGGGCAGGTATGCAGAACCTGACCGAGTTTATCGGGAGTGAACCGTCCAAAAAGCGCAAGAGGCGCACCTCCTTCACGCCCCAGGCCCTTGAGATCCTCAATGCCCACTTTGAGAAGAACACACACCCCTCTGGGCAGGAAATGACCGAAATTGCCGAGAAGCTGAACTATGACCGGGAAGTAGTTAGAGTTTGGTTCTGCAATAAGAGGCAAGCCCTGAAGAACACAATTAAACGCTTAAAACAGCACGAGCCGGCCACGGCAGTCCCTGTGGAGCCCTTAACAGACTCACGGGAAGACAATTCCTAAAGAGACGCCCACCCGGAATCAGAAAAAAAAAAATCCACAGAAACTAAACTCCACCCTTGGGACTTCATCCCCTAACCCCCCCCACAAAAAAGAAAAAATTAAATTAAAAATAAATTTTAAAGTAGCCCCAGTCATCACCCTTGTAAGTAAAAGACTACGAAAACCACCAAGTGGACAGGATGGTTTATACGTGTCCATGGGATTTTCCAAAAAAGAAAAAAAAATGTTTTTTGAAAATTTTTAAACAAGGACTACACCACAGTGCAGGTGTATGGAGGAAGGCTCGTTCCCTCCCCGACCTGTCTCCCCAAAGCCAGTTTTATAATGGACTTAAAGCAAACCAAATAACCACATACTTTTTTTCTGTGTATTATGAAAATGTGAACACATTTTGAGAAAAACGACTAAACCAAAAAAAACACAAAAAACAAAATACCAACAACACACAAGGGAAACTTTTCTCTGTTCAAAGCGAATACAAGCCTACCACCTGGAGGAGGGGCCGCGGACGGCATCCTTCAGGTTCTAAGTGCTGATTCTCTATGAACCTATTAACCAAAGTCAGAAACACGACATTGCCAACGCGACCATTAGTCCGCCCCTCTCTGCACGTGAAGTTGTGTTCCGAGTTTTTACATTTGTACTTTGCGGAGAAATAGCAAGCCTGACTTCTCATCTTTCCCATCTACTGTCACCCCCTGTGTGGGGGGGTGCCATTGCTGAAGCCATTCTGTGAGGCTCACTATTGGTTTTTATTTGGGGGGAGGGGGTTCTTCTTTTGTTTCTCTTTGTTTTGAGTGGGGGGCATCCTGGATCGTGTGCCAAAGCATCCGTTGCTTTCTTCTCACTATGACCTTGTGGGTTTGAGAAAAGAAAATGGAGCTCGCATTTCTCATTTTCCTCCATCTCTCCATCCCCCCCGCATGTGGCCCCCAGTGTCTGCTGGAAGGCCACAGAGTGGGCATGGTGTCTTTTCCACTCAGACCCCAGTGAAACGCAGGAGAGACTCCAAAATAACTAGGGCTTTGCTCGATGAACTGTCAACACTGGCGTAAGCTGTAATTGTGCTCACTATCCACACCAGAGCTTGGGATTTTTCTCAGTCTGTTGGCCACGTACATGGAGAGCTGACCAAAACTAATTTTGTAATATAAACATAAGCTGCACATTTGGTTCAATACTTACATCTATGTTATGCTTCTGTGCAAAGCAATTTCTCTCAGAAGTCTGATAGCCAAAGAAATGTCTTGAGGTTTCAGTCAAAATACACACGTAGCATGCACACACCCATATACACACAGGCCAAAAAGAGAGAGAGAGAGAGAGAGAGAGAGTGAGTGACTGGATTGTTCAAGGCCATCATGCATCCTGTAAATTCCATGTTTCCTGCTACCACTTTCATTCGGACTGTTTTGGGGGTGGGGGGAGGGCGATTCTTTTGCGGGTATATAAACGGAGCAGACAGTTGGCAGACGAAGCAAACAATGGGAATTGCAGTCGGACTCTTGAGGGGAAAGGAAATGTTAACAAGGAAGTGCCTCCACTAAAAGGAAAAATACAGAAGTGGCTTATCGAGCACATCAGAATAGCCTTCACTCTTAGAACTAAGGGATTATTTCACTTTTCAAAATAACTTACTCCAAAGATCTGTGGGCCAAAATAACCTAATAAGCCAGAGAGAAAAAGTAAGATGTGAGGATTTCTGTGCAGGTAAACACTTGGGACCTGTGGTTGATGTTTTCCGCAGGGAGAGGCAAAAAGCGTTCCATTATAGGAGCGGGCAAAAGCGAGTGTCAGTTTCCTTGCTGTCGAGATGGAAATAGTCCCGAATAATTAATTAATAATTAATGCTCTCTAGAAGTAAATTGTGGGAGAGAAAAAACTCAAGTTGCCCAACTGATTAGAAATGCCATCTTCTTCCCCTAACACACATCCGCCCCCGTACGGGTTTGGGTTTCTTCTTCTGTTGGCCCCTGTGCTGGTGGTGTCAGTGCAATGGTATAACTGTCCGCACCCTACGCCCCCTTCCCAGATGATTCATGCAGGAACCAGGGGACCAGCAGCAAGGAGACGCTACACGAAATCCTGGAGGTGGAGCCAGTTGCTTGTACAGGTGTTTCCTTCTCCAGTCTGATGCTAATTGCACCACAGCTAACTTCATCTTCAGTGCCAACGATATCATGGTACCAATTTGGCCACCTCAAAAACTGCACAGATACCAACGACCCAGAAATCCAAAAATGTATCAATTAAACAGATTTTGCATTCTCCTGGGACCCGCTCCAAGTTTCATCAAGAAAATCTCCCCCAAGAAGAGAAGTTAACAAGATAACATATGATGGATGCTAAATGTTTAAACATATGCCAGCAGCACTTACATAGGGCCTGCTCAGTTCGGAAATCTATAATTGGGAGGGTATAACTAGGACAGTGAAAATATAAAATAAAAGTAATCTTCCAGAGTGGAATAAAAAAGAAATATGTTCATCCCACAGTCGTATACCCATTCATGTGCAGTGATTTTTTTATAGTTTTATAATTTTGTATTGTTTTATAAATTATTTATAAGGTGTTGTAATGCTTCTTATATTAATTTTTTACAGATAAATTTTTTGCTACAAGGCATAAAAAGGTGCCTGAACACATTCTTAGGAATATAAATTATACTGTGTAACTTGGAAGTCTTGGGGACCACACTTACTGCTTAATTTTCTTACGACATTTCTTATTTCCACTTGTAAACAACTTCACATGCCAGTAGCATTTAAGTGTCTTTTTTTTTTTTTTTTTTTTTTTTTTTTTTTTTTGCTGTACGTGGGCCTCTCACTGTTGTGGCCTCTCCCATTGCGGAGCACAGGCTCCGGACGCGCAGGCTCAACGGCCATGGCTCACGGGCCCAACCGCTCCGCGGCATGTGGGATCTTCCCAGACCGGGGCACGAACCCGTGTCCCCTGCATCGGCAGGCGGACTCTCAACCACTGCGCCACCAGGGAAGCCCTAAGTGTCTTTTAGGTTTCCATGAACTGAAGGTTAAGGTTGCCACTAACAAAAAATAAAAGCTGCTTCAGGCCCATGTGATTGTATTTCAAGCTTCAGTATTTTTCTTACATATTTTTAAATTACTGTTGTCTTCATTTTCTTCATCATTTAATGAAAAAGGGAAAAAAAACGACTGATGTTATACTTGACGCTTGTTTGTGGGGCTATTTTTTCTTTTTCAGTCAAAAAAACATTGTGAACAGTTGAGAGTTTTAATTGCATTGCAAGGTTTTTGGTTTCTTTTTGTTGTAATCACACAATACACACACACACACACACACACACACACATGCACACACACACACTCCACAAAAGAGAGAACAAAAAAGCAAAAGGAGCTAGGAAAAAAAACAAAAAACAAGTAGAGGCAAATCAAAGAACTCAAGCTATAACCAAAAAGAAATTGTAAAATGCCTTTGTTCATCTTCTCTACGCTGGACCAAAGCTCAATATTTGTAGGTATATGCACATTGTATAGATATGGCTAAATGTTGCTGACAATCTTGCAATACTAAACTGTTCCTATTTTAAGAAAAAAGAAAAAGAAATACAAACTGTTCATCAATGTTTTACCTCAGCACTCTACTTGTACCCAGTTAATGACCAAGCTTAAAAAAAAAAAAATGGAGAAAAAGGAAATTGATTTTCATTTCAATGTTTGACTGCAAAATCTGTTTGAATAACATTTTGTAACGAGCTTTTTGTCACGTGATTTGCTTGTCTTCAACTTGAAATTCTGTGAGGCACATTTGTCTATTTGTTGTTAAGGAAGTGATTTTTTTTGTCCTACGTGCTGTGATCCAGACTGGTTACCAGAGTCACTGATGAGACGTGGCAAAGAGAGCTGCTTCTCCGCGCCCAGAGCGGGCAGCAGAAAAACAGACTGGGTTGTTTTGAAAAAAGCATCATGACAAGATGTTGACATGATGGACTTGTGACCAAGAAGCCAAACTGGATATTTAAAAGCTCCTTACTTGCTCTGACATTGAAACCAAAGCTGATTTATCTGCACAGGTTGCTTAATGTTTAAAAAAAAAAAACTGACAAAACTGTACTTAATCTAGAGCAATATCTGTATGGTCAGTAAAGCTGCACTTTGTGTATTTCTTAACAGCTTCAGATCTGTCACTTTTAATTTGTACCATAAAAAATAAAGAATGGTTTGACATGAGCTTCTAGGCGAAACGTGTCTTGAACTCAGATAGGTCATTTAAATTGTAAGCATGGAAATAAGCGCATGTTACAACCCCAGATGTTACAAAAAGGAGGGGTTTCATGACAGACTACTTAATATCATGATTATTTTAACTGTTCAAATGAAATACTATATGAATTAGGATTCCTTTGATTGCAAATTACAGAAATCCAACTCAAACTTATTTAAACAAAGTCTGGGAAGTCTGGTTGGGGACCTCAAGCACAGCTGGATACAGTGGTTCCAAGGATGTCATCAGCCTGTCCTCTTAGACTTCCTTCTCAGGTGGAGCGCCCAGATGTTGAGTCACACGCCTGTCTCTAAACTAGGCACTGTGCTGGGGATGATGTACTTGAATCGGCCATGCAGGGTCCCAGATCCACCCCTGTCTGTGGTACTGGGGATGGGGCCTCATGCTAACAACACCAAAGGACCACAGGGATGAAGGAGGAGGTCTTCATGAGAATCAGAAGACAGAAGATGAGAAACCGTAACAGGCAGACAAAACCCAGAAACATCAGAATCTATTACTGACAGCCAGCTGTGTGCCAGGTGTTGTAGTGAATTCTGCTGGGAAGGAGTGTTTGCTGCTCTTAAGCAATGCCTGTAATTGCGTGTTCTGGAAAATTTAGGCATTGAGGATATGCTCCCGCTCAAAGTTTAGGTGGGTAGGAGGGATGAGTTAATGTTGCTGTATAATTTACTAATTCAAAAGGAAAATGGAAAATCTTGCTAAAAATACCAGTAAAATTTTTTTAATTAGAATCACTATCTCCATACTTTTCGTAACCCTTAGCAAACATTTCTTATGCTACATAGAGATCCATGCATCAATTTTATGTCATGATTGACAAGAAGTGCTTTGGAGAAAGCAACAGAACCAAAAATCCAAGTGCCCATACATTATGAATGGACTTTCCTGGAAAGCACCAGGGAAGTCCAAGACTGACTTTAAGAGGAGCAAAAAAATGCTGATTCTTCTGCCCTCATGGTGGGGAAAGACAAAACAGTCATTTTCAAGCTTTGTTTCCATCTAAAATACGCTAAAAGTATTCTAGGCTGAGGTCCTACCTATTGATTATACCTATTATTACAAAATATGTTTGACTTAGGAAATTCTCTTTATTTTTTTATATATATATTTATTTATTTATTTATTTTGGGCTGTGGTGGGTCTTTGTCGCTGCGCGTGGGCTTTCTCTAGTTGCAGCGAGCAGGGGCTACTCTTTGTTGCCGTGCACGGGCTTCTCGTTGTGGCTTCTGTTGTTGCGGAGCACGGGCTCTAGGCGCGCAGGCTTCAGTAGTTGTGGCATGTGGGCTCAGTAGTTGCGGCACGTGGGCTCAGTAGTTGTGGTTCGCGGGCTCTAGAGCTCAGGCTCAGTAGTTGTGGTGCAAGGGCTTAGTTGCTCCGCGGCATGTGGGATCTTCCTGGGCCAGGGCTCGAACCCGTGTCCCTTGCATTGGCAGGCAGATTCTTAACCACTGCGCCACCAGGGAAGCCCGACTTAGGGAATTCTTAAATGTCTTCTTTAAAAAGATAACCATCATTTAAATTCAGTCATTACATATTCCACAGATATCTGCTAAGAACTTTATATGTGGCAGAAATTTTATGTGCTGGGGACTTAGAAAGAAGTAAACAAAATGAATCCTTGCCTTCAAGAAACTCACATACATTCTGCAAAAACAGTAATATTTCTCCAGAAATGAAGATCTTGTACCATGCTTCTTGTACTACAATATTTTACAAATAAAATAAATTTCAGAATTAAAATGATGAAAAGCGGTTCTGAAACTGACTTTGAACCAGTAAATGAATGGATAGAAATAGCCTCGGCTTACAAGACAATCACCAGTGTCTGTTTTAAACGATTTCAAAAGCTGTTCCAATAAGAATTTTCCACTAAACCAACCATATACACATAATCTATTCAGTGTCAAGTGCAGCAGGTTGATGAGTTTCATCAAAAATCCATGGTTGGAAAGAATTCAGAAGCAGACTGTCATAAAGTAGTTGAAACCAGCCCCCAACTAATACACACAGGTCCAGACCCCTTACCCATTGTGCCGCCCTTTGAAAGGAGTCCAAGCAAGCAGCACTTCTGACCCATTTGGCTGATCTACTGAGCCATGTGGAAAGCCATGGTCAGGGGAAGACAATGACACCTAAGGAGGTTTTCAGGATATTGGATGAAACTTTATCTAAAACATATGTGTTTTCTTAAAGTCAGATTATGGATGTAAGTTACCTTCTTCTTGAGGGACTGTCTCCTTCTGTTTGCTTTATCCTTGTTAATGGCTCCATCTGTCAGCCATCCAAAGCAGAAGTCTGGGAGTCATCCTGATCCCTGTACACACACACACACACACACACACACCAAATTGCTGAAAGTCTGGCAATTCTGCCTCATGAATTCCTTTTGACTCTGTCTCCTGGTCTCCATCAGCCCCCTGGCCCCCAGTTGCCCCTACTTAGTTCAAACCCGCCCACCTCTCACCTGGACCGTCATGATAGGCTCCTCCCGGCCTCTCTACCCATCACGTACTTGCCACCAGAGACATCATTCTAAAAGGCCAATATGAACATATCTCTCCTTGGTTTAAGATCTTTCCAATATTTACCATTACCTTCAGAATGAAAAACAAACTCCAGCGTTAACATACAGTGCCTTTCACGCTCCGGCCCTTGTTCACTTCTCAAGCCTCATCTCTCATCGATTCCCAGTTCATCCGAGCCTCACTAAACTTCCTAAAATTTCTCCAATGCCCAAAGCACTTTGGGCACTGTACCTTCTGCTCAGAAAATCATCCACTGCACTGTTGACCTATCCAATTTCTACTCACTCTTTAAGACTCAATTCTGTTCAATTCCACAAATAGTTATTGGACTTCCGCTCTGTATCAGCCATTGTGCTGCATTCATCACAGCACGTACCTAGTTTGCATATTTATCAGCCACCACTTACGTGTTTCAAAATCACTGCCAGACACTGCTGAATGACCTATGGACTTGGCTTACAGATAAGTGTTGTATGGAAATATATTCTCTTAGCAAGTTGTCACTTGTATGTGACAGATCCTTCTTGTCTAATAAGGGTAACAATAATCTCTTATCTGTATAGTTTTCAAAGGTCTTTCATGTACATTGTTTTATTTGCTCCTAACATAAGCCCTTGGAAGTGTGATGATTTCTATTTTATAGACGAGAACTAAGAATCATAAAATTCAATAGGCTTGACCAAGACCCCAAAGTACAAGAGTAGAGCTGGCATTTGAATACATTAGGAATTAGAGTATTCGCCAAGGTGAATACACACTAAACCCCAGTGAAATGGTGTGTGACACCCCCCATCTTTGAATCACCAGCGTACAGTAGCTGATGTATGGTAAAGTTCAGTAAAGGCTTACTGCTGTTGATGGTAAATTCCAATTATCTAATTACCAAGTCCACTATGATTTAGGTGAACATAGCCTGAATGATTAGTGCTTGGCAGAAATAGAAAAAAAAAGAAAAAAGAGAAAACATGAAAGGGACTTCCCTGATGGTCCAGCGGTTAAGACTCCACACTTCCACAGCAGGGGGCGCGGGTTTGATCCGTGGTCAGGGAGTTAGGATCCCGCATGCCGCAAGGCATGGCCAAAGAAATAAATAAATAAAATACATGAAGGAAAATTAGAAACGCCTACACGTGTTACGCGGCTATACTGTCACTGAGAGTTAGGGGCTCCAGACAAGAACGCAGAGCATTGTAATCATGAAACCAGTAGAAAAGTGAAGAAGAAAGTCAATAAATGCTACAGGTTATTTTGACTAATCCCATCAGCAAGTGAAGAACATGCAATGTGTGTAGAAACAGGAAGCTGGGCCAGGACCTAGACTGGTAGGTCTACTCCAGAACCTTCTTTGATACTGTCATGTCACTTTTAAGATTTTAGTTGTGCTCCGTACCAGACCTGCTGAGGTGTCATTCAGGAGCAAGTCATACTCTTCCCATTGCTTTATTTGTACCACTCAAGTCTGGTATCCGCATGGCAGCCTCCGTGTGTGTTCATGGGCTTTATTATTGAGGTCACTGGGGCATCATCTCTGAAAGTGGGGATGCTCCTAGGGTATTTGGCTATGTGTAGATATGCAATGGTAGGACAGCCAGTACCACCACACAGATCCAGAACTGGAGTTGCTCCAAAAACTGAACTTCAGTCAAAGAACAAGGGGCCCATATGCAAAGACAACATTTGTGGTGACCTGTAACATTGATGTCTTTTGCAGATGCTTTATTAAGATGCTGGATAAAAGCAGAAAAGAGGCCAGAATTTCTTAGCTTCCTACCATATATAGGTATTACTGTCCTCCTCTCCAAATCTTGCGCCCTCATCTGAGATTTGAGGCCTGCTTAGATGTACTCAATGCTACTAATACATGTTCTCATAGAGGAAGATCCACTAAGAATTACTTGCATTGAGACTGACTAAACTCCTTAACTAACCCGTCATTGACGTAGATCGCTGGGCCTCGTATGAGTCCACTTTGGATGCCACGGTTCTGGTCACCACTTGGGCCACGTCTGTGACTATACATGAGGGAAAAGATATAAATTGGGAAATATTTTTGCTTATTTTTCCTTCCAGTTTTTGTTGTTGGTGATATCTTTTACTATACAAGTAATCTATGTTTGTTGTAGAAAAACTAGAAAATACAAAGAAACAAAGCTATTTCCACTGTAAGAATATCAGAGTTCAACTGTGTTTCTTATATTGCTCTATTGTAACATTTGTAGGATATTTTATTTTTTTGTTTTTGTTTTCTATATAAAATATTAATTTTATTGGAGTATAGTTGATTTGTAATGTTGTGTTAGTTGCAGGTATATAGCAAAGTGAATCAGTTATACATATACACATATCCATTCTTTTTAAGATTCTTTTCTATGGGTATTTTAAATGATTGTCTTGAATTGCAGAGACAGAGGGTAAATCAGGAGGTCAAAAATGGAACTCGTGCATCTTGAAATGCCATCTCTGTGAAACACCACAGCTGCACGAGTTCCCCAAACTCAGTAATTATTTACCCAGACTCCTAACTAGACCCATCACGCAGCTCATCTTGGAGGGAAACACAACAGCCCCTGGTGGTCTGGGAGGAGATGTGATTCCTGAGACTATTTCCACACAGGCTTTGCTAACCAATCAAGAGGTACTAGTGGAGAAAAGTAGGTTTCAGTCATGGAGACATGCATTCCCAGGGATTGGTAGGACTATGGGGGCTGACATCATGAACTCTTTCTTAAAAGTGAGGCCCTCCCCCCTTACATTAAAAGGGAAGCTGGGACAAAGTGAGGGAGTGGCATGGACGTATATAAACTACCGAATGTAAAATAGATAGCTAGTGGGAAGCAGCCGCATAGCACAGGGAGATCAGCTTGGTGCTTTGTGACCACCTAGAGGGGTGGGATAGGGAGGGTGGGAGGGAGACGCAAGAGGGAGGAGATATGGGGATATATGTATATGTATAGCTGATTCACTTTGTTATACAGCAGAAACTAATACACCATTGTAAAGCAGTTATACTCCGGATGTATAAAAAGATGTAAGAAAAAAGAGAAAGATTTTGTCTTCCAAACATGTCCTCTATGTCTTCCAAGCCATATCGACACCTTCTATGACCATATCATGTGCACACTAAGCGTTATACACATGCACCTAATGGGGGCACTATAACATGATGGGAATTCCTCCAATAGAGCAAGCTAGGACTGGACACTGGAAATTCAAAAAATATCAAAGTTCACCATATGTGGGGTATTTTTATTTTTAAAAATGTTTTAGAATATCATAAAGCAGAACTGACATTCAGAGGATACATATCATTATAGGTATAACTGTTGGGTATAAATAGCATCTGTTCTGATTAGCCTGTGCTGTCAAATATTTTTAATATCATCCTGTAAATAAAGCCATATGAAGCAGATTTGATTAAATAAGATGGGTGACAATGCTAGGTAATATAAATTTAGGTCAAATAATAAGATGTGATTCATAAGCAGTAAGACCAATTTTCTGGTGTGATTTACAGATGAGCTCAAAGAGGGGTCCAGAAGTTTTTTCACCTTTGGCAGTAGCATTGGAAGAAGAAGGCTATGGTAAGGGATAGTTTTTTGTCTTTGTTTTTTATGTTTTTGCCTGCAAATGCTGGTGTATTTCTTTGGGAATCAGTTTTTTCATCTCACAGTCCCAGGATAAATGTACCCACATGTAAGAAATCACCCCGTATGTACAAAGACAATATGACTGACCAGCTGCCTTAGTCATGAGCTTTACAAAGAGCAGCAATAGGCAACTTGGGCTAAGAAAGTGAGTAAAGAGAAAGATTTCTTTAAAGGGTAGTTATTGTGTTCAAATAACCTGGCATCCACACCAGCAAGACAGAGTTGCAAGGAAAAACATCAGAATGAATAACATAGGCACGCTTTCAATAAACCAAAAGGATCAGCTCAAAGAGGCAAGCAAACTCACAAGATAAAATTTTAAAAAGAGACAACCACAGGCACGGGAGGGCTAGGGGAGGGAAGAAATGGAGGAATCAAAATGAGTCAACACAAAATCTACAAAGAAAAACAAAATTATAGATCTTAGGGCTGAAAAAACAAAGCACTAGGGCCACGTAAAGCCCTGGGGAAGGTCGTGCTCTCCACTGCACTAAAACCCTTTCGTTTTTCATCTGCTTGGCTCAGAGCATCCAAAGAGGGGCCTCGGTTTTCAAACCTCTCCCCACTCTGCATTGCTGGAAAGTTGGATCCTTAGAGCTGAAAAGTTTCCCGCATTCTGATGAGGTCCATTACTCTGTGCTATACTTTTAACCACAGTCCCTTTTCCTTAACTTGTCCCTTTTCCATCTGTTATTATTCCTCAGTATTTATAGATGCATCAGTGGTTTCTTTACTTCAGAATGTGCCTATTCAATTCCCTTGATCCCAGCTGTCTTCAAAATGCACGATTTTGAAGAGTGGGAAGGAGAAACAAGGGTCATCTTTATGACCCTTTGCATATCCCCACTTTATCAATGTCTCTGCAGTGATGAGAAAGGCCAAGCTGGACTAGGCATCTGGTCGTCTAAGTGGGCACATCTACCAGCCCTCCCTGTATATTGATCAGTATTGATTTTTAAGATTTATAGAAATTCACTCACTGCCAAAGTCTCTGGGCACCTCTGTGACAGTAACATCAAGCGCTATAAAGAGGTGGATGTTCCTTGTCCCAAAGGCTTCTTGCCACTCAAGTGTTCTTTTTTTAATGCACATTAAAAGGCAGACTTTATACCATGCACTGGAGGTCATCCAAACAAGATTTGCTCAGGGATCAAAAGGAAAACGTTTGCAATGCCAACAACAAGGCTATACAAAATTCCCCCTCTCCAGTCTTGAGAAATGCAAAGAATCAGAATCTTAGAAGAGCCATTAAGACTGATGGTTCCCAAACACGAACCCATGGTGTAGAGCCAGTCCCTCGCTGGTCCAAGTGACGTTAGAAAAAAGAAAAAAAGTCAACGTAAGTAAGTTTTTCTAAAAGCTAACTCAATTTAAAGAACTAACCAGTATTCTGAGATGACGTCCTTCCTAACTTTTGGTATTAAAAGATGCTTCATTTTATAAAATGATGGTGATTGTAATAGATAGTTTTAAGTAATATCTTTACTTGACAAAGCCAAAAAAAAAAAAAAAAAAAACACAAGATGCCTATATTCATCCCCCAAATTCCCTTTGAAATTTTACTGGTCAGTGAAATTCAAAATCTGCAAGCCATTGATTTTGCAGATAAGAAAACTGAGGCCCAGTGAGGCTGAGTGACTGCTAAGGGCCGCAGCCAGTGAATGACACAATACAGATGAAGAGACAGCGCTCCAAACTCCCACAACTTCCGTGAGAAGTTCACCTCAGCCCTCACTCAGTAGTGGATGTTTATCATTTCTTTCTACCCCAATGCAAAACATTTTTCTCTTTGGGCAGTTGCTTCCCCCTGTGCAGGTGTAGGGAGGCTTTGCCCAGAGGGTACTTCCTCTCCCCACTCCCTGGCAGCCAGAGGGTATGGCTGCACGGCCCAGCTCAGATGCTCCCAACTGGAACTTTGAAACTTGAACTTACAGGTCCACAGACCATTAGAGACTTTGATGGAGGCGGAGCTAAAAGCCAGCAAAGGACATACAGAGTCAGTGGCTCCAGAGGCACCTCCCTGACCAGACTCTACTGCAGCATGACCTTGGCTGTGCCCTTGGCTTCCCAGCCCCCTTGGTTCCTACCTTTTCTTAACCTGGTTCTATGTCCTTTCCATTGAATCTGTGAGTTACCTATACTAGCTCTACTTCCAATAAATTTCTTTTCTGGCGGGTTTCTGGTGGGTTCCTGCTATTTGCAGCCAACAACCCTGTCTGGAAAACCCTCCCTGATTAGCACTGCCCAGCGTTTGGGTGTTTCAAACCAGGGCCTCTCAAACAACCTGCAGTGAAGCACCGTTCATTTTATTTCCCCAGTCCCTCACGCCAGATTGCTAGATTTAGAAAATAAAAATATGGAAGCCCAGTTAAGTTTGAGTTTCAGATAAACAATGAATAATGTTTTAGTATTAAGTACGCCTGTTGCAATAGCGTTAACATTAATACCATTAACAACGTAATAAACAACATTATTTGTAAAACCCATTTAACTGGGCTTTTTTGTATTTTATCTAGCAATGCTACCCGTGGGCCAACATGTAGCCCTATGACTCATGACCAGAAAACAGCTCACACAGCATAAAATTTATCACACAAGTTTAACAATACCTGAAATGGTCTAAAGTCTTTTCAAAGAGATGAGTAATAATACTCCTGGGTTGCACCTCCGGGTCTTGAGTGGGCCCAGGATATGGATATTTTTTAAAACTCCCTAGATGATCTTAATGTGTAATGAGAATTAAGAAACATGCAACACAGAGAAATCTTTAGTTAAAATGCACGAGCTGGACCTAATTAACTTCAGACATGGAACAAATACAGACAGCCAAGGCTCCCTGGGTAGCCCATAGTTAAACTGGGCTCAAAGCCATGAACTCTCCTCTGTGTAACCATCTCAGGTCAATGACTAGCAAAGGTGATTGATGGCCCAAGCCCAGCTCTAAGTGACAGAGTATCTTGGCTCCTTCAATGATCAAAACAGCATCTCCTTCTTGGTGGAAATCTAGCCCAGGCATGGGCTGCCACAGCCAAAGATAAAACCAACTGTGACTATAATACAAATAAGAAGAAAACAACAAAGTCCTACTGTATAGCACAGGGAACTGTATGCAATACTCAGTAATAACCTATATGGAAAAAGAATCTGAAAAAGAATAGATATATGTATATGTATAACAAAATCACTTTGCTGTACACCTGAAACTAACACAACAGTGTAAATTAACTGTACTCCAATATAAAATTTAAAAATTTTAATGCAAAAAACCCCAAAAAAGTACAAATAAGAAGAGCCTATGGGGTTAGGGGAACAATTCATTCATTCACTCATTCATTCATTCTGGAAATGTTTACTTGTTACCCACCACTTTCTATACAACACTTCATTTGCTGAGAATATTGTGTTATGCAAGAAAGACCAGCTCTCTGTTCTCATAGGGCTCACATTGTAGTGGGAGCATTAAGATAGTAAACAAAAGAGTCACCAAGATGGTGAACAAATGCTATTTGTAAAGATGCACTTTCACCCAACCCTCCAGCATCCCCACTGGGCGTAGTTCCCCTCTGCACGCCAGCGGCCCCCCGAATTCCCACTCCTGTTGGTCAGTTGCCTGATGGTCACTTTACGCTGTAAGCACAGTCTCCATCCAGGAAGGAAGACAGTCCCTGGGCTCGCTTCTCCCCTACCTGCTAGTTCCTGTGTTGTTCCCTGCCTGGGGTGCGGTGGGAGAAGGGAGGAGAAAGGAGAGACAGGATATTCTCCCTGGGACGTGTGGCTCTGGGCCTGCTGAGGTTAGAGCAGACTGTCTTGTTGGCCTACCCTCATGGCCCTTTGGGAACTTCTCCTCAGTGCCTCTCTCTCTGCAGTTCTCCTGACCAAGGTGATGCATCTCTATTCCAGGAGGGTGTTTCGCCTCCTTCCTCAGCCCAGGGCAGCCGCTGTTCACCACCAGCCCGTCTTGTTTTGGTCCCATTGTGCTTCCTGGATGCCTTAATGACAGGACTCTGGACTGCCCCACATTAGTGACAACTGCTTCCTCACCAATGACAGCCCCGGCCCTGTTTTGTTCCCCCCATCTCCTAGATACAAAATTAGGGAGAGTCCCAATCATTGAATGGCCCCAGCTCCTGAAAGCACCCACTCTAGAATGAGCCTTCACTTCCTTAAACCCTCCCTGGCGTCACCCAGCACAAGCCAAGTCCTGTGGCAGGTCTCTCCTGACGCCTCCCCCGAAGACATCCACCCGTGGTTCCCCGAGTGCACAGTTTCCTTTGCTGCAGCAAGTTGGAAATTCAGGGATTTGTAGGCTGAAAGAAGAAAGCTCTTTAACCCCAACTGGGAAAAGACAAAACTGAGAAGGCCGCTGAGCAACGAGGGCCAAATAAAACTCAGCCTTGACATAAAGGTCAATTCAAGACCACTGCTGTCAACCCATTGTCAAAACCTTTGAGTAGATTCAGATGCCTCAGAGTTAAGGTTTAACTAAGGATGTGATGCCCAGAAAACCCTTTCTATTGGAAGAAACATCTCAGTCAATAGAGACATCTAAACCTGATGAGCTTAAGGTACGGGACAATTAGTGTCAGAGAAAGAAAAAGCTGGCATGGGGATGAGAATGCGAAGAATTATAGAAAATCTAAGTATGACTAGAAAAGAACTGTGGGTATGGCTACATGGAGCTGAGAGGAATCAACTAGTTCAAGGGTCAGCAAACTTCTCCTGCAAAGGGACATACAGTAAATATTTCAGGTTCTTACAGGCCTTATTGTCTCTGTTGCAACCACTTGATTCTGCTGTGGTAGAAACAAAGCAGCTATAGACAGCATGTGAATGAATGGATGTCTCTGGGTTCCAATAAAACTTTATCTACAAAAATAAGTGGTGGCCTGGACTTGGTCCGTGGGTCAAAGATTGCTGACCTCTGAACTAGATTAAAAGCCCAGTAAGCTTTGAAGTAACTTGTACTGCCAAGGAAACCACAGCCTAGATTAGATAAATTTGTGACTGACTATTTGGGACAAAAGACAACTCTACCCATACTGCTGTTCCACAGAGTTCTGTCCTAGGCCCTTTCCTCTCATCGTATATTCTCTCCCTGATGAGCCTAGTCAAAGATCCTTTGGTTACAAGAAACAGTAAACCACTTGAGCTAGAGTGAGTGCCAAAAGGGAGGATTAATTACAAGGGCACAAGCTTTGTTATTAATTACAACTCTTAGAGAACTAGGAAGCCAGCTACTCAGTTTCTATCTCTCTCTTTCTCCCTCCCTCCCCCCATTTTGATTTATTTCTGTCTCTCTATAGCTGGCTTCCTATGCTCCTCTCTGAATATGCTGAACTGTGAGCCTTGGGTATCCACTTTGGTGTCACCAGCTATGACCGGGGGAGGACAGTCAGCATGACACAAACTTGCATTCTGGCCTCTAGCCTTGATGGTGAGGCAGTTTAGCGGTGGTCAGGGTGGAAGGGAAGGGACGGAGCTGGGTAGACAGCCCTCAAAGTATCCTTCAAGGCTCCACGACCCTTCCTGATCTGGTCCCTGACTACCTCTCAACCTCACCCCTCACGACTTCCCTGCAGTCCTCCACGCCCCCTGCCAGCCTGCACTGATCTTGCCATCCTCCTTCTCTCTTATCTCCAAGCCTTCACCCAAGCCAGCCTTTCTGCCTGGGGGCAGGCTTTCCTCTCTCTCCTCCTGGCTAACTCCTTCTCGTCTACCGGGCCATTCCATGTAGGTATCATTTCCTCTAGCCAGTCTTCCAGGACAAAGTTAGATGCCCCTCCGCTGCACTCCTTCAACTCCCAGATCATTGTAGCAGTTAGCACTCTATACGGCGTACTTAGCTACCTCTCCAACTGGCCCATAAACTTCCCAGAACCTGTGCCTGTACCTGCCTGGCACATAGTCAGTGATCAATAAATGCTCGCTAAACAAAAGACTCCATCACTCCCCAGATTCCCCTTCCTTCTCTGCTCTACCCAACTGAGCTTCCCAATGTATATTCCACCAACAATTTTACAAACTTGTTTCCAAACCCCCCCACACTCTATTACCATGCCCTACGAGCCCTGCTCATTCTCCATTCTGACTCAATTCAAACCTCTCTTTCCTTCCTGGACTGCTCAATACTGCTGGAAAAACAACAGACAGATGCTGGATGGTGCCATTTCAATCGAAGGTCTCTGGTCTCCATGGAACAGTGAGTGGAATTCAGCACTTTTGTTAACTTTTCCTAGTCTGGTACATTTTCCATCCCCTTGGCAGCTGTTCTAAAACTTTTCTAGCATGGAGTTTAACTTAAGTCTTAGTTTGCTGCTGTCATATCCTGGCCAGTCTGGATTTGTTGGAGGAGTTATGAAGAGAGGTTTCTTTGGGGGACTTCCCTGACGGTCCAGTGGTTAAGACTCCGCGCTTCCACTGCAGGGGGCACGGGTTCCATCCCTGGTCGGGGTACTAAGATCCCACATGCTGCGAGGTGAGGCCAAAAAGAAGAGAGACAGAGTGTTTTCCGCTGACATGGGGACTTGGGTTGCGTCCATGGCTGGGTTTTAGACTGCGTGGTGAGGACAAGCAATCCTCTGCTGATGCCTTCACGACGGTGATGCTGTTCTAGCCACAGAGCCTTAGTCACTGGAGCACAGCAGGGTTTCTGAGAACAGCAAGGTGGCTATTATTCAGATATATGCCTGAGCCAGCCCTTGGGCACTTGTCTGTACACAAGGGAGAAAGAAGTAAAAACTACAAGAACTGCTTCTCTTCGTATTGAAGCCCATGAAGGCGTGGGTAGCACAGCTTGGGAGCGTGATAACAGAGAACACTCAGAGGGGCCAACAGCAGGAAACTGCTAGATCAGAAGAGACAGGACGGGACCACAGCCCAGAGGAGTGGTGGAGGGTCAAAGGAGCAACCTCTGGAACTGGCCATTTAGTGGCAGCCACCTTCTGGGGCCACTGGCAGGAAACCCAGTGAATATTATGGAGACCCTGATGCAGCAGGAGTCCCTGAGTGAATGTGTCCCTGAGCATATGAAAGACCCTCTGGTAACTCTTGAAATACTTAAGGGGCTCATTCAGGGGTTGCTGGACCTGCTGGAAAAGGAGATAAAGAGCCACAGTGACCAAGGTTACACTTGACTACTCTTCCTATTCTTCAGCCTGCTTCTGGGCACTGAAGTTGCCTCCCATTTCACAGAGAAAATAGAGGCCATGAGATATAGTCTTCCATGATTGCTTACCTCATCTTCAATTACTAAAGCCAAATTCTTGACCTGCATGCCTGTGGCAGGAATGACAGGAAAGAGAGAGAGAGAGAACATGCCAGAGCACCCAGCAGGGGTTGGAGGGTTGGTTGTTTTTCTTTTTAAAACTTTATTTCAGCGTAACTCTGCTTACAGTAATACACTCATATTGGTTAATAGAATGCAATTTAACTTATCCTACACAGTTTGGACCAAAAAACTTGGTACATGGTTTGCTTTGAAAAAGAAAGAAAAAGGATTTGCAACCTGGTTTATTTTTCATCTGTTACAAATGAGAAGGAGCAAAGGTAGAGTGAACAAGTCAGAGTCTAAGGGGCATGAACTCAGGGCCTTAGGGAAACTGAAAAAAATCTAAACCTCATTCTGCAGCACGGCTGTCCTCCTTTAGCAATAGTTCCTTCTTAATTATCTTTGCATTTTCCTATTTTTTTTTTTTTTTTGCGATACGTGGGCCTCTCACTGTTGTGGCCTCTCCCGTTGCGGAGCACGGGCTCCGGACGCACAGGCTCAGCGGCCATGGCTCACGGGCCCAGCCGCTCCGCGGCATGCGGGATCTTCCCGGACCGGGGCACGAACCCGTGTCCCCTGCATTGGCAGGTGGACTCTCAACCACTGCGCCACCAGGGAAGCCCTATCTTTGTATTTTCAATGGCAGTACAAGTGCCTGGCACCCAGTAAAAAGCAAAATGAATAAATGAAGAAGTACATGAACGAATGAATATCCTAACTATAATGGCTTGATGTCTCCTGGAAAAAAGAAATTTGAGAGAGAGAGATTTACTATGTAGTTGAAAGACTATTGGCCCAGGGACCTTATTTAGATCCATGAATATGGATCCAGGAGTTGCTGCCCCTCTTCAGGACAAAGGCTCAGACTCTGGGGAAGGAGGAAAAACTCACTCAAATCCAGACCATGTCTACATCAATACTTGACAATATTTTTTAATTGCATGACCCACCTGGGAAAGCCTTACCTGCGGTAGTCTTCCAGTGCGAGTCTTGAGGGCTGGGAGGGAGTGGTCTGCAAAGGGCAGTGAACGGGGCTATGAAAGGACATTTACAAAGCTAGCAAAGTGAGAAAAAGAAGCAAGGAAAACAGGAGAAGCAGCAGGCTTCATAAACACAAAATCAAGTCACTGTGGCAGCTTTAGTCTGGGAGGGACAGATGCCTTCATCTGAGAAGGGGTCCGACTCAGGAAGGGAGAGGGCATTCCACCTGCTGTGACCTTGTCTGAATCCCTTTACAAGTGAACTACTGGATCAGAATGACCTCCCAGGTCATTTGGGGAGATGCCTATAGGTAAGATGAACCAGGCTTTTTCTTCAGCCTTGGCCAAAAAAAAAAAAATTGGCTTGGTATGGAAATGCAATAAACTTAAAAGCAGTAGGTCCATTATTTTTTCTCTCAAGATTGACATTTATCAATAAATATCAGTTTATGCCTGGCCTAGACGTGTGCTATTTAGTCACATGTGTCACATTTGCAGTAAAAAAAAGTTCACTGACCAAAAACTAAAATAAAATAAAACATAAAGCAAATCATTTTAATTAAATATTTTCTTTGTTTGATTTCATTTTCCAGCTGTTTTAACTTAATAGAATTTTTTTCCCTTGATTTCAAACTGTATAATATCTTTTTGCTGAACGATGATTATCTTTCCAGCCCAGTGGCCTTTTTCTGTCAATGGCAATTAAATCCACAAAGATGATTTGCTCTCTGACTGTCTGAGATTCTTGTTTTCCCATTGCACATCAGAAATTTTGCTCAAGTCAACCAAATTTTGTTAGGAAAATTTTATTTGATAAGACAGGATCCAAAATCCCCAAATTAAAAGGCAAACATCTTTGGGAGATGGCAACTTCAAGGTGTTTTATTATGTATTTATTAGAGGGCTTTGGACATATTGATAAGCTGCAAACCAGATCTACTGGTCTTTTTGCTTTCTGAAAGTGTATTTTCTGGGATCACACCCCTCCTTGTTCCAATATAAACCTCCACAAAATTTTTTTAGTGGGCTTTACTATTGAGTGGCTACATATTTTTTATGTGGGATTTTAAATCTCATTATTTCAGATGATTATCTACTACTCAGTGAGCACAGGTGAATCTTTTAGATAAAAGTGAACAAAATAGACCCCAAGGCTATGTTTTACCCTGCATTTTAAAGTTCTTTTCAAACCATAAAAATAAATAACCAAATCAGAAACAAATACAAAATTTTGATTCTTCCTTTTTTCCCCGTTTCCAAACCATGCAAATCAATTCTATGTGTCAATGCACTTTTTAAAATGGCTTTTAAGGTCTCGAAACGCAAACTTAAACCCTTCACTCATTTCTCTGAAGATGTGATTATACTCACTGAAACACAAACAATCTGACTGACCCCAAACTTTCATACAGACCGTCATTTTTTTCTACCTGGTTTTATTCAACAATCTAAATACAGCTGGATTCTACCAATGACCAGTGAGTACTTAATGCAGATGTTCAGAAAGAAAAAATATATAGTAAGAAAACTCTATCTTAGAGTCAGGTCTCAAAGTAGGGGGAGAAAATTATTCCCAAGTCGTCTCTGTCTTAAACACCCAGGTAGGAAAGACAAACCAGCCTGCCCTCCATTATACCCACAGAAGGTACCTGGCTAAGAAAATCTGAAACAATGTTTCTCTCCATTTCACTTTAGCTGAGGACTAGACCTCAGACAATCTTATTTCTCTGGATTTTTGTATTTTATCTGAGTGTAACACGTGTTTCTACGTGCCACCGTAGAAGCGTAGACAAAGCTATTTAACTGTAATAAGAATAACAACTGGGCTTCCCTGGTGGTGCAGTGGTTGCGAGTCCGCCTGCCGATGCAGGGGACGCGGGTTCGTGCCCCGGTCCGGGAGGATCCCATATGCCGCGGAGCGGCTGGGCCCGTGAGCCATGGCCGCTGAGCCTGCGCATCCGGAGCCTGTGCTCCGCAACGGGAGAGGCCACAGCAGTGAGAAGCCCGCGTACCGCAAAAAAAAAAAAAAAAAAAAAAAAAAAAAAAAAAAAAAAGAATAACAACTGCTACTTATTAAATTCTTCCTGCCAGGAACTGAACTAAGTGCTTCACCAAAAAATTGTGTGTGTGGTGTGTGTGCGCGTGCGTGCACACACACGCATGGGTGAACTTGGACATGCATGTGCCTCTGTGTATTTAATTTTCACAACAACCCTATGAAGGAGGCCTTATTACCTCCATTATAAGCATGAGGAAATAAAGCTTGGGAAGTTTAAGTAACTTACCCAAGAAAATTCCAGAGGTGGAAATTAAATCCATGCCTATCTGATTCATAGTCCATGACCTGAGTCTCTCCCCCAAAGGCCCATATTGTATTTGTTGTATACTCATTTCTCAAGTGCTTCTTATCCAAGAACCTGGGTCTCCAGCCCCAGAATCATTGGTGTAAGGTCTCCATTCTACTAGAAACCCAGAACAAAACTTCAACTTTTGAGCTTTCAGGGGCTTCTAGAATTTCCCAACATGGAGGTCTGCATGGCAATCAAAATGACATGTCGCATGTATTCTCTGACAATCACGTATATCTGGGAGTCGGGGGAAAGAAATAAAATAATGATAACCAGTGTTTACCTCCCTGCAAACTTCCCCTACCCTGCAGGCTCAGAGGAATAATTAGTTGCTCTCACTACTTTGAAGACTGGTTCCAGAACACAACTCAAACCACAAATATGATTAAATGTTAGCATCTTCTGAGAATCAGAAAGTGGTTTCACGCAAATCTAAAGATCTTTATTGCAGTAAAAATCACTGATATGTTTTTAAAAGGGATAAAGTTGGAAATTTACAATTGTGAAAAGTGCTATTTCCCTCCATGGCACTTGCATATAATGGAGCACTTTGCGATCATGCACAAGGTCGTTAAAGTGCTTTGCTAATGTACAGACCCACTTTGATTTAAAAAAAAAAACAAACTTTAAAGGAACAAAAAAGGTGGAAGTTTTTCAACTGAGCAGAAGTTTTCTTTAATTCATAGGAAAGAAAAAGAGTTCTCTAAAGCAACATCTGTGTAATGCTGTTGAGATGGGCTATCTCAATCACTGTGTCAAACACAAGGGATTTTGTGTGACTATTTCTTACAACCTGTAGTTTAACCTCTGCAAAACTCATTCTATACTGTTCACTTGTTCAAAGAACATTTGATCTAATTTTCTTAATTTAACATTTGTTACTAAAGTGAAATTTTAAAAGGCAGGAGAGGGAATTCCCTGGCGGTCCAGTGGTTAGGACTCAGTGCTTTCACTGCCGAGGGCCCGGGTTCAATCCCTGGTCGGGGAACTAAGATCCCGCAAGCCATGTGGCACAGCCAAAAAAAAAAATAAATGAGAATCAGGCATAATTGCAGCTTTCCCCTATCATATAAAAAGCAGGGGTGAAAGAGCTGGACAATCTCCCACCCTGAAAGCACTAAGACAGAAAGATGGAGTCTCTGAGAATTTCCAAAATAGTACTTGATGTCTTTTGCCCATTTTTTAAAATTCCCAATTTCGAAGAAGTTATTAAAAAACTGAATTAGTAAATTCATTTCTCATTTGCAGACCACATGGAAACAACTTCCTTACTTTGATGATTGAAGAAAGGAAAAAGCAAAGAAAGTAAATTTTTAAAAGCCATAAATATTAGTAATGGTTTTGTTCTCAACAGTCTGGAACTTTGGATTTCCAACAGGGCAAATAAACATGACCTGAAATCGTTTCAGACAAAGTCAAATTTCATTTTTTACCACCACCCAGAAGAGCTTTCTCTGTGATCACAAATGCATTCTGATTTAATGACGAAAATAATAGATTGGTAATAGTAATGTTATCCATAACTAAGAATCTACCATATGCAGATGCTCTATTAATGCATTACATAAATTATTTAATTTAATCCTCGCTTTACGTATAAAGAATCTAATGCTTATGAGGGTCATGGCACCAGGAAGCAATGCAATGTATTGGTCAGGCTATGGTTTGTTGAAAATGGGTAGTTGGTCTAATGGAGTAATTTTATGGCTGTCACAGGCAAAAACAACCTGATGTATAACTGATGGAGGGAAAGAAAGATGGTTCAATCTAAACGGCAGGATAGTCACTCTCCAAAATGCAGCACAGTCATGGCCAACCATGTGTCACGTTTCATAAGATCTCCAGGTCAGCGAGAAACAGCTACTACTGGGAAAACACTGGGAGGGGGAGTTCCTCGCCCTTCCCTTCCTTAGACCCACCCCCTCCTCTTTGATGAGGACGTTTGACTTTGCTTCCACACAAACGCTCCATGATTTCTTTCCATCAGCCATTCAGTCCCTTACTCACTCCGGTGGGACTATCTGCTCACTTCCTCTCCAGCCATCTGTAACTCTCCCTTCCCCTGGACCCAGCTCTCAGCTTCCAGAGAGCCTTCTCTGATCTGCTGATCACTCCTTTCTTCCTTCTTTCATCATTCTCTACAGTGCTTGGAAGTGTGCTTTCCCAACCAAACTATAAGTTCTTCAAGGGCCAGAATTGTGCTTCTGCTTTTCCTGTCTCTCCAAGTGCCTATGAAATTAATGCAGTAATGGTCATTTTATTCTTCTTTAGGTTAAAGCTGTTGAATGCAGAGGATATGACTTCCAAACCACACTAATCGATCAAGATACCTATGACTCAGGGACTCTTTAAAACCCCTTAATGCACTATTCAGCCAGTTTATTGATTCTATTTTCTATCTGTAATAAATGTACACGCCGTCTTCCCAAACAATATCTCAGTAAGTAGAAGATAATTCAACTTCGCTTAAAACCTGCCACTGGTTTCCATGAGCTACTAAAGCACTTACTTTTTATGAGCTCGGAGCTCCTGGGTCCATCAAAATTTTTGTCTACGAACCTTCTTAACTACACCACTCTAGATTTTTTTTTTTTTTTTTAGATGTTGGGGGTAGGAGTTTATTAATTAATTTATTTATTTTTGCTGTGTTGGGTCTTAGTTTCTGTGCGAGGGCTTTCTCTAGTTGTGGCAAGCGGGGGCCACTCTTCATTGCGGTGCGCGGGCCTCTCACTATCGCGGCCTCTCTTGTTGTGGAGCACAGGCTCCAGACGCGCAGGCTCAGTAGTTGTGGCTCACGGGCCTAGTTGCTCCGTGGCATGTGGGATCCTCCCAGACCAGGGTTCGAACCCGTGTCCCCTGCATTAGCAGGCAGATTCTCAACCACTGCGCCACCAGGGAAGCCCCACTCTAGATTTTTACATCACTTCTCACTAAGTCATTCTACTCATCTGTATTATTTTGGCTAACCTATGCTGTGGTGTCAGACAAACCCAGATTTCTTGGTGGTTTAAATGTAACATAAAAGTTTAGGTTTGGCTCATACAAGTCCTTGCTTTGGAAAGCAAGGTTCTCATGCATCCAATCACTATGCCAGGGAAAAGGAGCAGATGGAGGAGAATCAATTGCCTCCACCTAAAAGGGACTCATGTCTCTTTCACTTTTAGTCCATTGGTCAGAAACGGTCACACGGTCTCAAGTCACTTGCAAAGGAAGCTGGAAAATGTAAGGAAGCACACGGCCATTCAGTAAGCATTTACTAAGAGTCTGTGACACACCATCCTTCAAGACCCAACTCAAATGCCTTTTCCTCCACAAAGTTCTCTCCAAGCTTCCCCAAACAGGTGTGCTCTCATCTTTGCTTCAAATTCCCAACACCCCACTGGCCCCTGTCCATACTTTCCATAGTTTATATTCTCTGTCATAGATGGAATGTGCTTGTTTTATCCACATTTTTCAAACCCTAAGCTCCTTGAAGGAAGGGGCTGTGTCTTATTCAGCTCTTTAAGGCCCCTTTTAAAACCAAGCACAGCTCAAGGATCTTTGCTGAGTTCCCAAGAATCAGATAGGGACCCAGGAATGTAGGAATCCAAAAGCATCTTTGAGAAAACAGAAGGGAAAAAAGAGCAACAAAGTTTATTGAAATTCAAAAGAAAAAGCCTCCCTTTGGAAAATGCTTTCTCATTTTCTCATGTTTGTTGGGCACAGAAAGATGGCATCATTTGAAAACACCAGCCATGACCGAACCATATATTAGAGATTTGTTTAATATTGGCAGTTTAAAAAAAAATGTTCCTTTGAACAGTCTCCTGCCAAGGCAAAGCTCTCTCTCCCAGCACTGCTTTAAAAGTTAGAAGGCAGCTTTCTGCCCATTCCGAATCACCAGAAGTGAAGTATCAGGTCATAAATACCCCCCAGTGACTGACCAGGCTCGCTGGTGTGGGTTTTTTCCCTTCTACTTTGCAGAAAGAAAAGACAGTAAAAGTTCCTTCAGCGAGCTGCCAAGGTGCTCCCAGGCCATTGTGCAGAATCATTGTCAGGTTAAATTAGGGAGTACAGACTCCATGAGTGTAAAAAAATCAATACTTGATGGAAGATTGCTCCCCAGAAAATCTGTTTTGATTCCAGGATTAATTCGCGACCAAAGGCTTCTGCAAAATGACATGCCATTAGTCAGAAAATGAACACATTCTATCCTTGAAATTGGATGGAAATATGTCAGCTGATTGACCCATTCATTCTCCTCACTCTCTGGGTAGAAAGAGTGGGTGTGGTAGCTACATGAACTAATGCCCCAAACCTGGTCCATTTTCAAAACAGGATAAAAAAGTATTTTTTTAAAGTCCAGTGTGAATTGCGAGTAGTCTCCAGGCCATTGTTGGAAAGCTATTGCAAATGTGTTTCATCAAGGCAAATGCATTTGTCTCGAAGGCCCGACTCTCCTGAGTTTTCTAAGCCTCAGAATAAACCCTACTAAAAATCTTAAAATAAAACAAGGATTTTGCCCCCAAAGCAGTGACCTGCAATATTAATGACAATGTAATGTCTTTGTCATATATAAAGTCACACTCTTCCCACTCCTGTCTCTTAGGTTTCTTCAACTAAAAACTTTTGCACGGAAAAAAAAAAGCTTTTGCAAGAAGCAAGTGCCAGCTCTCTGTATGTGCTAATGTCATCGGTCTGCAGGGCCTTTCCCAACTGGTGCAGTTAGATCTGCAGCAGGGATGAATTTCATACCACAGACCCTCATACACATAAATATCACTTGCTTTATTTCCTTTATATCAAATTAAGTCTGATTCTGAGGTCATCAGTCATCATGAGGAATGTTACTCTATCTCCCAGGGTGACGAAAAGGGCCTGAGAGCTTTGGCAGATGTTCAAACATACCCTTCTGTTCTTCTGTTCAACCAGTAACCACCGACAGCCTCAGAGTCCAAGCCCTCACGGTCCCTTGAAGGTGGCTCTTTTTCCATCAACCTTGTTGTTCCGGTGCCACGAATCAGGCTTCCCTTTCCTTTCTGATTTCTGCCATCTTCCCTAAAAGACATGCAGCTTTCTCTCCTCCTCCCAGAGTCTCCTTGATAAGCTCATCATTGCCAAAACCAACACAAGGAAAAGGGGTTGTTTTCAAACAACCAAGCTTTCCATCGTGCTTGGCAAAAGACAGCACAAATTCCTGGTTAGCTTGTGGGAATGGGAGAGGGAAGTCAAAGGAAGACTGAATATGTCAATAATTCACACACCCACAGACACACCCTGAAGGATGCTTCTGCCACATCTCCGCCAAAGGATCCTGCCCCTGCCCGCCAAGACACAGGCTTCATCTCCCAGTGCAAGAGGACATTCTAATCTACTTGCTGATGTGCTCTGGGCCCGCACGATGGCTGCTAACAGTGTCAAACATGCTGAATGTGTGGGACAGGAGGGGGGTCATGACATTAGATGTTTGTATTTATTTCTCTGGGAGAGGAATCGCCAAGATGAAGCTCACCTCCTTCTCTGAGTGCCTTTCCCTGAAGATACCAAAGATAAAAGCAGCAGTTGCACAGCTGACAACCAGGCAGCAGAAACAGTCCCTGCCGGAGAGGACCGTGGGGCTGAGCCTCATCATCCATGGTGACTTCATTAGAATCCTCTTACTCGGGGGTAAATGGAGATGGCAGGAGATGGTCTTGAAACCCACGTTGAAAAAGAAGAGCTTCAAAATTGCTGTGTAGGCGCTGGGGCTCCAGAGGCTCCCGAGAGCTTCTTCTTATGCCAGCTTGACAGCTCACCCTTCGGACTATATAGCTCATGTTGACAATATCCGACGTTCAGAGAGAAAAAGGACCTTAGAGAAAAAAACAGACGCCAGCACCCAACGGGTAGCACGCCAGCCTGCAGTCCAACAAAAGCATCTCATTCCCATAGTTCAATTTGCTTGAGCAGTCCCAGCTCCTTAGGCACCTGAATCAGTGACCCCAGGGGACAATTATGAGAGCGTGAATCTTCACTCTAAAAAACATGTGGATTATTGTAAAACTAAATAAGTAAACTAGATGACTAAAGAAAGTTATACGAGGTTTCCTCACCCTTGCTTGCAACTGGGAAGAGAAAAGTCACATCAAACACCCATATGTTCCAATAACATAATAATCCTATTTATTTCTTTCTGCACAGTAGCAGATATGCTATCATAAAATAAAAGGAAGATTTCTGAGCAAATGGAAAGAGAACTGTCAAAATCCAGTCCCCACTAGACATGAAAGAACAGTTTCAACTGAAATTAAGACCACAACTTCTGAAATCTTTCTCCAAGTAGATAAAGATTGAAGAAGTTGGCATCATGATTGATTACACCAAAATATTTCCACCTTCACTTAAGGATCTTAAATATTAGGGCTCAGTTATTGAAAGTCTCTCTTTTATTTCTACTTTAGAACATCAGCCTCCAAGGACTTCCCTGATAGTCCAGCGGGTGAGACTCCACGCTCCCACTGCAGGGGGCTCAGGTTCAATACCTGGTCTGGGAACTAGGTCCCGCATGCATGCTGCAACTAAGAGTCTGCATGCCGCAACTAAGACCCAGTGCAGCTAAAATAAATAAATGAATAAATATTTTTAAAAAAAAAGAGCATCACCCTCCAAACACTAGAAATATATCCAGCCTTGTCACAGCATAACGCAGGGACTGGAACCCTGAATAAGGAACCTGGAAATGTGGACCCTTTGGCCAAGTCGTCCACTAGCTCCAGAATTCTAGGGTCTTCTACGAAGTACAGGACTTTTCTAAACCACAGATAACTGGAAAGATTTTTAGATCGTGTCCTCAGAACTCTTGGTATCCCCTTTTTACAGACACATTGAAGAAGAGGTGTTTCCATACACAAGGCATTGAAGATGTGGTATTTGAATATGCATTGAGGAAGAGGTATTTGAATTAAGTTCTGTCGAGTCTCCAAATGTGATCAGTCTTGAATGGCAAATGACGACCCAAAACATTGATTCCCTCCGATTCTGCCAGCTTTAAAGCAACTTAATGCCAAAATTCTCAGTTGACTAATAATGTTTGTTGACAGAGCTTAAATAACAGTGCCTAGGGCTTCCCTGGTGGCGCAGTGGTTGAGAGTCCGCCTGCCGTTGCAGGGGACACAGGTTCGTGCCCCGGTCCAGGAAGATCCCACATGCCGCGGAGCGGCTGAGTCCGTGAGCCATGGCCACTGAGCCTGCGAGTCCAGAGCCTGTGCTCCGCAACGGGAGAGGCCACAACAGTGAGAGGCCCGTGTACCGCAAAAAAATAAATAAATAAACAATAACAGTGCCTGTGTATATTCTTTTTTTTTTTAATTTTCATTGGAGTATAGTTGATTTACAATGTTCTGTAAGTTTCAGGTGTACAGCAAAGTAAATCAGTTATACATATACATATGTCCATTCTTTTCTCATATAAGCCATTACAGAGTACTGAGTAGAGCTCCCTGTGCTATACAGCAGGTTCTTATTAGTTATCTATTTCTATATAGTCGTGTGGTTATGTCCGTCCCAATCTCCCAATTTATCCCTCCCCCTCTTCCCCCTGGTAACCATAAGTTTGTTTTCTATACCCGTGACTCTACTTCTGCTTTGTACATAAGTTCACTTGTACCCCCTTCCCAGTCAGATTTTTTTTTTCCCCTGTGTACAGCACAGGGAACTCTACTCAGTGCTCCGTGATGGCCTACATGGGAAAAGACTCTAAAAAAAAGAGTGGACATATGTATATGTATAACTGATTCACTTTGCTGTATACCTGAAACTAGCACAACATTGTAAATCAACTGTACCCCAATAAACGTTTTAAAATAACTAAATACAATAAAGATCTGATTGGGAGACCCTTAGGGAAATTAGTCAAGCTTGCTTAGCCTAACTTCCCAGGCCATTAGCCATCCGAGAGGTCTTGAGTCAAAAGAATGGACTTGAGCACTGGTTCGTGGTAGATGCTCAAAACATGTTTACCCCTCCCCTGCTCTTTGACCTCTTCTCCACCTGCACATCCCTTGTCTTTCCAACTATATACTGTGAGCTCCTGAAACGGAATGACCGCTTCTCTTTCTAGGCACTTCTAAGGTAGCATGCTGTGATTTGAAGTTAAAGGCAATGGGTTCAAATCCAAGTTCCCCCCACCCACCATTCCCCTCCGTAATTGTGAAAGTTTGAACAAGTTATTGGGTCTCTTGAAATCCTAACTTCCTCATCAGGTGGGGCGGAAATAATAATCATCTCCTAGGGTTGATGTGAGAACCAATGACATACGTACCTAGCACATCATGGGCACTTGGTAAGTGTTCCATTAAAGGATCATCTCTTTCCTAATTAATGTTCTTTCATCTTGACAGGCTGTATCTAGATAATTCATCTGCCTGGCACTCAACAGCAAGAGGGATGGGATTCAGTCTTCCAGTTTTTGGTCAAAAATTCTCCCATAGCATCATGTCTCCTCATTCACTGAACACCGAAGGTCCCTGACCCGGAGGGGAGCAACTTGGCAAGGTATGCAGTAGCCCCAGCCAAACTGCTAGAGCAACTCATTGAGTCAAAAGACAGTTAATTTCAGGATTTAGCATTAACTCTCTTTCTCTTCTCCCCACACTCATCCTTCTTAGAGGATGCAGCAAGAAAGTCAACCTGAAGAAAAACTTCCCAGAAAGATCATTCATTCATTCCCTGTCCTAGGTATTGAGAGGGATATAGGGATAAATTGACAAAGGCAAAAAAACACTGGCCGGATTATGAAATCCCATAAAGAAGAACTTGAGAAAGACCTTACCTCCAAACTAAATTTCCCTGCAGAAGTTTGTTTCGAAGTTCATTTAGGCATTTCTTAAAAGGATTCATTTGTGGGCTTTTCTACTTTGATAAAGGACAATGAACTTTACGTGTGACTTTCCATCAGAGTTTGCAGATGTAGTTCACGGGAGTTACTGACTTTTTTTCTCTTCTATTTCACGTAGCGAGATAAAACCGAGCTGCACTAGTGTTTTCCTATAGCAGGGTGACTAGTCAATGCTTGCCACTTGCTCTGTCAATGCTATCAGAATATTGTTTAATAATTTAGGAACAACCATGTAATTTTCTTCCCTAGCAAGAGCAAATTAGGCACTTACTAAATAATTGACAAAAATACTTAATTCTAGGGACGTCTTGAGGATGTACTATTTTTTTTTTTTTTTTTTTTTTTTTTTTTTTTTTTTTTTTTGCGGTACGCAGGCCTCTCACTGTTGTGGCCTCTCCCGTTGTGGAGCACAGGCTCCGGACGCGCAGGCTCAGCGGCCATGGCTCACGGGCCCAGCCGCTCTGCGGCATGTGGGATCTTCCCGGACCGGGACACGAACCCGTGTCCCCTGCATCGGTAGGCGGACTCTCAACCACTGTGCCACCAGGAAAGCCCGAGGATGTGCTGTTATTGTAAAATAATTTAAAATAAAATTTTCCTCCAAGTCTTCAACATGTTACTTTTATTTTCATGTTATTTTCGTGCCTGGTCATGAAAACTATCAGAGTTTGTCCCCTCCAATCCAGATTTCCTTACTCACAAATGGTCTACATGTGTCTGTACAGGCTGTGCATGTGCTGCCCCTGGCCAAAATCACTTGGAAAGGTGGGCTGGGGCTTGAGTGGGTTGGACAAAGCCCCTCTTGTTTAGGCCTGTCTCAACCAGGGACGCAGATGGGGGCACCAAGAAGGTTCGGTTTTTAGAGTTTTAATCTCAAATAATGAGATGCTGTGATCAAGGACACTCAGCCCTGGAACCCTTTCCACCTGGTCTTCTGCCTAAGCAAGTGCTCCCTCATGGGCTGAGATCTAGCTACTCTGTCAGGCCCTCTCTTAAATATCCCATGTGCAGGCCATCGAGGCATTTTACTTAACACTTAACTTATGAAATGCCCTGGGTAGACTCACAATACATGGGTTAGCATATTAACCCATGACTTTATGAGTTAAAAAGGTAAGGGGGGGGAGGGACTTCCCTGGTGGTGCAGCGGTTAAGAATCCGCCTGCCAATGCAGGGGACATGGGTTCGAGCCCTGGTCTGGGAAGATCCCGCATGCTGCAGAGCAACTAAGCCCGTGCGCCACAACTACTGAGCCTGCACTCTAGAGCCCGTGAGCCACAACAACTGAGCCCACGTGCCACAACTACTGAAGCCCATGCACCTAGAGCCTGTGCCCTGCAACAAGAGAAGCCACCACAATGAGAAGCTTGCGCACCGCAGCAAAGAGTAGATACACACAACCAGAACTCTGGCAGAGGATGGTGTCCTAACAATGCCTAGCCCTTGGGCTGTGGAATCCAGGCTACTCTTTTTTTTTTTTTTTTTTTGATGCCAATAGTGCATTTATTCATTCAATTAGTATTTCTTTTTTTTTTTGAGGTACATTTTTTCTTATGGTTTTTTTTTTACATCTTTATTGGAGTATAATTGCTTTACAATGGTGTGTTAGTTTCTGCTTTATAACAAAGTGAATCAGTTATACGTATACATATATCCCCATAAATCCTCCCTCTTGCGTCTCCCTCCTTCCCACCCTCCCTATCCCACCTCTCTAGGTGGTCACAAACCACCGAGGTGATCTCCCTGTGCTATGCGGCTGTTTCCCACTAGCTGTCTATTTTACATTTGGTGGTGTATATATGTCCATGCCACTCTCTCACTTTGTCACAGCTTACCCTTCCCCCTCCCCGTATCCTCAAGTCCATTCTCTAGTAGGTCTGTGTCTTTATTCCTGTCTTACCCCTAGGTTCTTCATGACTTTTTTTTTTCTTAGATTCCATATATATGTGTTAGCATATGGTATTTGTTTTTCTCTTTCTGACTTATTTCACTCTGTATGACAGACTCTAGGTCCATCCACCTCACTACAAATAACTCAGTTTAGTTTCTTTTTATGGCTGAGTAATATTCCATTGTATATATGTGCCACATCTTCTTTATCCATTCATCGGATGATGGACACTTAGGTTGTTTCCATCTCCTGGCTATTGTAAATAGAGCTGCAATGAACATTTTGGTACATGACTCTTTTTGAATTATGGTTTTCTCAGGGTATATGCCCCGTAGTGGGATTGCTGGGTCATATGGTAGTTCTATTTATAGCTTTTTAAGGAACGATACTGTTCTCCATAGTGGCTGTACCAATTCCCATTCCCACCAGCAGTGCAAGAGTGTTCCCTTTTCTCCACACCCTCTCCAGCATTTATTGTTTCTAGATTTTTTGATGATGGCCATTCTGACCGGTGTGAGATGATATCTCATTGTAGTTTTGATTTGCCTTTCTCTAATGATTAATGATGTTGAGCATTCTTTCATGTGTTTGTTGGCACTCTGTATATCTTCTTTGGAGAAATGTCTATTTAGATGGTACCATGACCAAATACACACATTACAGCATTCTGGATAATAAAAGAGTATTTTCACCTTTTCTTGACTCTCTCAGGGAACATCAGCACTCCATAGCACTTCTTCACTCTGTAAACCTCCTTCTCTCAACTCTGTCCCCGGTCTCCTTGGCACCCCTCGGCCCCCAATCTGTGAAGGCTTTGGCCTTTTTTCCCTTCTCCTTTTCCTTCTACCACTAGTCCAATCTTTTTCTACCCCATCATAAAAGCCTGTGAACTTAGCTGGCAAAAACAGCATAGGGTAATAAATAAGAAGTTTGTGTTCTGGTGAGGGAATACAGACAATAAATAAATAAGCAGTAAACCGAAATTATCAGGTAGAGTGTGTTTTCTGATTGACACAGTCCCGCAAAGAAAGTAGAAGATGGTAAAGTGAAAAGGAGAGCTGCTAGGGGAGGAGGACCAGGGTCACATAGATTAGACCATCAAGAAAGACATTGCTGAGGAAGTGACTTTAAAGCTGACATCTAAATGACAACAGAAAGCTAGCATTGCAAACCTCTGAGAGAAAAGTTTTCTAGGAATATGGAACAGCTAGAACAGCATCCCTAAAGTGAAAGCACGCTTAGCATAATAGTACTAACGTAGCAGGGGAAGAGAGAAATGCCTGGAACTAATTTGTAGAACTGCCTCCTTTTACCTCCTCATATCAATGCCCCGAAGCCTGAACACAGCTGAGGTGGACCCCCCAAAGCAGGGGATGTAGTAGACCTTATTACTCTTTATCGATGTTCTCTGCGCCCTAAGGGACTAGACCACCCACCCCATTGAACTCAGGTGCCGTCCCCTGACTTGTTTTGGCCAATGATGTGTGATGTACATCACTTCCAGGCAAAAGCTTTTATAGTCAAACGCACTTCACTGGGTCCTTCCTCTTGCCCCTCTGCCAGGTCACCAGCAGTGTTCTAGAAAATGACCACCCTATTAGACGGGGTCCTGGAATGAAGAGGCAGTGATGCAGAACGAAGCCCTTAGCCAGCCCACTATGAAAACAACATGAGCAAGAAGTAAACTTTTGTTGTTTTAACCACTGTGTTTAGGGGTTATTTGTTACTGTAGCATAACTTTGCCCAGCTTAGCTGACACAGAGTCCTTGAGCAATACCTGCTCTTTCTCTCTCCTCTCTTCTCAATCTCTCTCTTCCTTCCTTCCTTCGACTGCTCCAACAGGATCCCTCTGTCTGAAGGATGCCAGCTTCCCTGGGCAACACTGCAGCTTCCTACCTCCACGATCACTTCCCACGAGGCCCTGCATATTAGCTTTTGTTTAGGATTTTGAGACACAGGTTGGAAGAATACCTCTCCTCTTTTTGTGTGTTAAGTTCTAGTAGAGAAAGGAGAGAACAGTGCTACCTGTATCCTTCAGAAATTTTAGTTGAACCGGCTATTTGGTTGTTACTTGCAGCTTTCCACCTTTCTTGCCTCTCCATGGGACTGAGCCAGGAGGCAGAATCAAGAGCTAGGCAGGAGGCCCTGCTCAGAATTATTCCCGTATCACACGGAAAGTTTTGTGTCTGTGCTCAGCTCACTGGGCCCGATCATCTCTTCCTTTAGGATGAGTTCGTCTCCACAAGGCTCTTCAGCCCCTCCTACAACCAGTATTTTCACAAGCCCACTCCACTAGAAAAGAACTCCCATTGGTGAAGAGAGCTTAGGCACAAGTCAAGAGGTACCTTACAGGTCTTCAACTACAGGGAGCATAGCTATCCAAGGACCCTAATTGCTGTGCTCTGAAACCCATCATGGTGTTTGCCAAAGTCACGCTTCCTGTGGGTGCTCCCAGCCCACAACTTAGCGCAGCAGGAATACTAAGGCAGGTCTACTCCTGGGAGATGCAGGGCTCCCCTTCCAAACAGCTTTGGCTCAAGGACACCCAAACAGCCATGTTAAACTTTGCTTAGACTGCAAGGCCGTCTAGGACATCTCCTTCCAATCTTCCTTTCTTCTCTTCTTCACGCAAGATCAGACTTGTTTTGTGATCTCATGGTTTTCCCATCTTTATCCAGATTCTTTCCTGTTTTTCTCGCACAGGTGTTTCCCCTTAACAAGTTATTATACTTCTAATTCCATCTGGACATCTGCTTCTCATAGGACCTTAGACCAACACACCCTGATACACTACTAAATATTTAGTGACAGAAGTGGAATATCTGTCAGTCAGGAGAAGCATCACAATGTCGTGATTTTGAAACTCCCTAACTAATGAAAAATAAACCAGCAATCATTATTCTGGAGAAACAGGTATTAGCAAATAAGCTCATAGCAACTGAAAGGAGACTTTAGTAATAGAATAAATGCAGATTAAAACAATAAACAGATACCCTTTTCCTCCTCTCAAATTGGCAAAAATGAAAGAAAAATGTATGATTCAGGGTTTGTGTGGTTTCAGGGAAATAGTACCCTCGTACATTGCTGCCAGCAGTGTAAATTGATACAACCACCAACACTTTTTAAAGCTGTACAATTCAACTTTCAGAAATTTATCTTAAGAAAATAACTAAGGGTAGGTGCAAAAGGAATCATAAGGTGTGTAGTTTATAGTGTGATCATGTATATATCTTTTGTATACTAACTAGTCATGTCCTTTGACCATATTTTATTGTTCCCTCTTCAATTGTGTCCCCCCCAAAATTTTGTATTGAAACTTCAATCCCCAGTGTGACTGTACTTGGAGATGGGTCTATGACAAAGTAATTAAAGTTAAATGGGGTCATAAGGATGGGGCCCTGATTAAATCAGATTAGCACCTTATAAGGAGAGACACTAGAGAGCTCGCTCTCTTTCTTTCTCCACTACATGAAGATGCATCAAGAAGGTGATCGTCTACAGGCTAGGAAGCAGGCCCTCATCAGGAACCAAGTCAGCCAGCACCTTCATCTTGGACTTCCCAGCCTCCAGAACTATGAGAAATAAATGTCTGCTGTTTAAGACACCCAGTGCATAATATTGTGCTAAATCCTCTCTGGCATTTAATCCTCACACCCCTGTGAGTTAGGAAATTTTTGCCACATTTTATAAAGGGGAAAATAAGTCTTGGAAAAGTTCACCTGGATTATCTCAACAGAGAGCATCACAAGCATGCCAGCCACCTTTCAGGGTCTACACATAAGAATCATATTCAATTTAGACCACTATTTTACCTAAAGAAGGATGAAGGGACCCTGGATGGTAAAAAATAATAGATGTCCTCTACTTTGAGCTAAAAAAAAAAAATCATGCACATGTTTGACCAGTTTGTGTATGATTCCCCAGTCCCCAGGAGATGTCCCAAACACCTTTTTATTTGTTTTTAAAGCTTTAGTAATGGGAGGAGGACAGTGAAAGGTAAAGTGGAAAGAAGACACATAAGGTTTCTTTCTTCCCTACCTCCTATCTTATCCAGAAAAAAAAAAAAAATCAATTACTAGCCTAACACAGAGAATAAGACACGTCGCTCTGAAAAGGCATCTGGGGCATGTAGAGTCTCATGTCTTGATGAAACAATCCAGCACAGGGGGCCACAGTGGGGTTGAAGCCTTGGAGATTCTTACCTTCTGGCTGGTGTCTGAGCTGCAGAACAAAAATCTGTGTATCTCCGAAAAGTCAAAAAAATGATAAAAATAAAGTTACCATTTCAAGAGGGCTAAACAAAAGATCCTAGCTAGGTAGGCTGCCTTTGGCTCTGAATAAAAGGATGCAGTGTATCTCCCAGAGGTATAAATGACTCCATGGTGTCCCATCTGTCCCATCACACAAGATTATTATGACCCTCCACCTGGCCCGCCACACACACACACTCATACACACACACTCTCACACACACTCACATTTGTATTTCGTATTCCAATAGGCCTGGGCAGGGCAGCCATTACACCAAGCAACATTCAAAATAACTTCAAAATCACCTTTCATCTTTTTTTTCCTTGGACTCCCTTGGCATGGCTATGAAACTTCTTAAGATATAGAAATGCCTGGAGAGAGCAGAGCCTTCGTATTTGGGTGATAGATACGGTATTAAGTAAAACAACAACAACAATCCAGATGGTTCAACTAATAGAGTCACAGCAGTAAGCCTATATTATACCAGGGGGGACTGAGATTACTAAGAGAGAAGTAAAATGCCTCAGGATTAAGCAAGACTCTAGCTGTTTTCTACTAGGAAAGCCTTAATGGAGCTGAATGTTCTTAACTTCAAAAATTACTCAACAAAAACAAGTGAAGATGAGGAGAGAGACAGGGAGCGGGGAGAATTCGGTCCAGAAAGAGTTGGAAAGCAATTGAAGATAGTTGACACAGACTTAGAGACACTGAATCCATCTTTCTACCCATTAAGGAGGCACTCTTGTTACCCACACATATTGTGCGATGCAGCAGAATTTGCCGATATTTTGGATAAATCAAAAAGGGTGTTCCATCTTTCATACTCTCTATCGTGGTGAAAATTGGAAAGCTTATGAGATGTTATAAATCTCCATTTAATTTTTAATTGAGGTATAGTCATAACACAAAGTTTATTCATAAGCTATATAGATGGGGTTTGATTCTCAGAAAGAGAAACAGGAAGTAATAGTCAAGTCTCTCTTACCACATAGGTGTGAACTAATAGTGATGTATGCAGTTTGCATGCCAACCTCACACCTCACTTTTCATGGTTTCTCCCACTCTCATTTCCTAAACCCTAATCCTAATTGTTTTTCTGATATTGTATTTCATATCTATTATTGTTGACCATATTTAAATTATTTTTAAAGGCTTAAACCATACTGCTCATATTTATTTGTCTCTTAAAACACAGGGACTTCCCTGGTGGTCCAGTGGTTAAGACTCCACGCTTCCACTACAGGGGGTATAGGTTCGATCCCTGGTCAGGGAACTAAGATCCCTCATGCCATGCAGCACGGCCAAAAAAAAAAAAAAAAAAAAACACTGTTAAATCCCTTTGGCTATCTCTGTTACAGTCCAGAAGTGTACACATGAGCATCCAGTCATGACATAATTAATCAGTCAACTGCCAGGGGAAGCTGAATGATAACAGTGGTTCTCAAAGAGTGTCTCCTGGGGCCATGGGCATCACCTGACAATTGATTACAAATGAAAATTCTCAGCTGTCTCCCCTCCACTCTTCCGGAACTACTGTTTAAGTTTCCTAGCTCTGCATAACAAGCTACCACAAATTCAGCAGCTCAGAACAACACACGAGTATTTATCTCACAGTCTTCGTGGATCCAGAGTCAAGGACAGGTTAGTGGGGACCTCTGTTCACAGTGTCAGCAGGCTGAAAATCAAGGTGTTATCAAGGGCTGTGACCTCACCTGAAGCTTGGAGTCCTCTTCCAAGTTCACTAGTTGTTGGAAAAATTCAGTTCCTTAGAGTTGTAGGACAGTGTTTGCTTTTGTGCTGGCTGATGGTGGGGGTGTGTGGGGGGATGGGGGGCATTCCAGCTCCTAGAGGCTGCCCACTGTACCCTGCCACGTAGCCTTCTCCACAGTCTGACAATTTGCTTCTTTGAAGCCAGCAGGATATCTCTTGCTTTGAATCTCTCCAGTCTGCTAACACGAAGCCATAGATAATGTATTATAAAGTAATATAATGTAATGATGATAATCTCATCGCCTTTGCCATATAACATAAACTAGTCAAGGGAGTGAAATCCCATCATATCCAAAGCCCCTGCCCACACTCAAGGGCAAGGGATGCTACCAGGGGTAGGAATTTTGGGGGCCATCTCAGGATTCTATCTGCCACACCTGTTGAATCAGAATAAACAATGTGAGATCCCAGACTGTTCCCCACACCTCCCAACTCTTCAGCATAAATTGAGAAATTTAAGAAGATGGAATAATTTCAGGATTCTGTTGAATGATTGCTTGCTTAGTCCTTCAAAAGAAGCTTTCCCCCACAAAAATATTCAGCTACCTTGAGCCTCACAGGTATATCCCGCTCTATGTGGGAAATCAGACTTTCCCTGGCAGCCAAAAGACCAGATCAGTCAATGGGTTAATTACACAACTCATTTTCCTGGCCCCCATGAGCATAAAGGTTATAGATGGCCATATATTTATGCTGCCATTGTTAAAAATTCAACTGTAGCATTTATTTCAATGAACTCTTTTGACTACATGTTAAACAGATGCACTAAGGGAATACATAAAACATTATCTCTATTAGTTCAAATTTTCTGACTCTTTAAAAGCTTCCAATGACTGAAGGAAAAATGCATCTGTAATATACACCCCTGCCGTTACAAATACATTCACTAAACTACAAGCAGCTTGACAATAAGTGGGCATTAAGCACGTACATGCACACACACACATACACACAGAGTAGCTTGAATGTGGAGATTTTCTTATAGCACATTATGTTTAAGACTTAACAGTTATTAATAGACCGGGATAGTACCTACAACCTACCAAAGGGCTGCTTTAAATTGTAATGATCCTTTCAACGTCTTAGATGTTTTCTAAGTACCCTCTAGTCCTAAATGCACGGTGCTGCCTGGTGCTGTCCACCATGGACAGGGGGGCTTCTGCTCTGTTGGACTCTGAGTGGACGGAAGGGAAGCTGACATTCCTGGGGGTCTTTGTTTGGTCCCTGCCCAATTTCCAGCCCCAAATCTCCTCCTGGGTAGAGGTGGGTTTGTAGTGCAATACTAACTCATATAGTGGGTCCTGCATCTTGACCAAAATCTACCCAGGGAGAAGTCCCCCAAATCATCCACGCTTTTGTCAAAGTTTACTGATACAGAAGGCACTTGCCTTTGAAAGGAGAATAAAAGACAGTCCCTCCAATGCTGTCTGCAGTGGCTTTGCCCAGGCACCACACCAGTCTGAATCAAGTCACCTTTCCTGGTGGACAGCATGGCGTACCTATGCCCACACCTTGCTTATGCAGCCAGGTACACTTAGAGGAGGCGGCTGATCAGAACCACCTTGGGATCACACACACTCAGTGCTTCCTCTGCCTTGCTCCCTAGTGGAATGGTGTCTCTTTGTAATAGCCAAACAGTAAGTTGCACCAACAGACACCACCGTGCAGAAGCATGATGGGACTAACTCTGCTAAAAATGACAACCTGAGGTGGCAGGGCCACCATGAGAGAAGTGGCTTGGCCTATTGCCACAGCGGTTAGGAAAGGATGCCTTTCCACGTTCAGGCCCCACCAGTGCTGAGAATTACCGTTTGTCCTTGAAAATTCACCCAAAGAGGAGACCCACGAGCTCCTCTCTGCAGGGCCTGGAGAGCCCCAGACACTCTTGTTGGAGAAACAGGGAATCTATTGTGGAGAGCAGAATAATTAGACAATACCAGCCCTGGTGAGTCAGGGTAACACATTGTAGATGGTGAGTGGAACGTCTCCTTTTCTTAGATGGAGGCTGGATTGAGGACAAGGAAATAAGGGGCTGTAAGAAGGGAGTTACCCCTCATTCCCAGTACTGACTAGGGTAGGGGGACACCTCCCTTGAATGACATGCATTTTTTTTTTTTTTTTTTTGCGGTACTAGGGCCTCTCACTGCTGTGGCCTCTCCCGTTGCGGAGCACAGGCTCCGGACGCGCAGGCTCAGCGGCCATGGTTCACGGGCCCAGCCGCTCCACGGCATGTGGGATCTTCCCAGACCGGGGCACGAACCCATGTCCCCTGCATCGGCAGGCGGACTCTCAACCACTGCGCCACCAGGGAAGCCCGAATGACGTGCATTTTACAGATGAGAAATTGACACCGAAAGGGGTTGCACCACAGCAAGTTATTGATGATGCCAAGACTCAGACTTTGGTCTACAAACACTGTGTTCATTTTTCAATATGATTTTTCCATCTTAAACCCATATTAATGAAACTTAGTGCAGTCATCATTCGCAACATATACATACATTAAATCTTTATGTTGTAATACACCTTTTTTCCCCACATCTTTACTGGAGTATAAATGTTTTACAATGTTGTGTTAATTTCTGCTGTATAGCAAAGTGAATCAGCTATATGTATACATATATCCCCATATCCCCTCCCTCTTGCGTCTCCCTCCCACCCTCCCTATCCCATTTCTCTAGGGGATAAAAAATGGAATAAAGCACCGAGCTGATCTCCCTGTGCTATGCAGCAGCTTCCCACTAGCCAACCATTTTACATTTGGTAGTGTATATACATCAGTGCTACTCTCTCACTTCATTCCAGCTTCCCCTTCCAGCCATGTGCCCTCAAGTCTGTTCCCTATGTCTACGTCTTTATTCCTGCCCTGCCACTAGGTTCATCAGTACCGCTTTTTAAAATTCCATATATATGTGTTAGCATACAGTATTTGTTTTCCTCTCTCTGACTTACTTCACTCTGTATGACAGATTCTAGGTCCATCCACCTCACTACAAATAACTCAATTTCGTTCCTTTTTATGGCTGAGTAATATTCCATTGTATATATGTGCCACAACTTCTTTATCCATTCATCTGTCACTGGACACTTAGGTTGCTTCCATGTCCTGGCTATTGTAAATAGTGCTGCAATGAACATTGGGGTACATATATCTTTTTGAGTTATGGTTTTCTCAGGGTATATGCCCAGTAGTGGGATTGCTGGGTCATATGGTAGTTCTATTTTTAGTTTTTTAAGGAACCTACATAATCTTCTCCGTAGTGGCTGTATCAATTTACATTCCCACCAACAGTGCAGGAGGATTCCCTTTTCTCCACACCCTCTCCAGCATTTGTTGTTTGTAGATTTTTTGATGATGGCCACTCTGACTGGTGTGAGGTGATACCTCATTGTGGCTTTGATTTGCATTTCTCTAATGATTAGTGATGTTGAGCATCTTTTCATGCATTTTTTGGCCATCTGTATGTCTTCTTCGGAGAAATGTCTATTTAGGTCTTCCGCCCATTTTTGGACTGGGTTGTTTGTTTGTGATACTGAGCTGCATGAGCTGCTTGTATATTTTGGAGATTAATCCTTTGTCAGTTGCTTCATTTGCAAATATTTTCTCCCATTCTGAGGGTTGTCTTTTTGTCTTGTTTATGGTTTCCTCTGCTGCACAAAAGCTTTTAAGTTTCATTAGGTCGCATTTGTTTATTTTTGTTTTTATTTCCATTTCTCTAGCAGGTGGGTCAAAAAGGATCTTGCTGTGATTTATGTCATAGAGTGTTCTGCCTATGTTTTCCTCTAAGAGTTTTCTAGTGTCTGGCCTTACGTTTAGGTTTTTAATCCATTTTGAGTTTATTTTTGTGTATGGTGTTAGGGTGTGTTTGAAAATGACTGTACTACCCAAAGCAATCTATGGGTTCAATGCAATCCCTGTCAAATTATCAATGGCATTTTTCACAGAACTAGAACGAAAAATTTTGCAATTTGTGTGGAAACACAAAAGACCCTGAATAGCCAAAGCAATCTTGAGAAAGAAAAACAGAGCCGAAGATAAGGCTCCCTGGCTTCAGACTATACTACAAAGCTACAGTAATCAAGACAGTATGGTACTGGCACAAAAACAGAAATATAGATCAATGGAACAAGATAGAAAGCCCAGAGATAAACCCACACACATATGGTCACCGTATCTTTGACAAAGGAGGCAAGAATATACAATGGAGAAAAGACAGCCTCTTCAATAAGTGGTGCTGGGAAAAATGGACAGCTACATGGTATACCTTAAGCTTATACAATGTTATCTGTCGATTATATCTCAATAAAACTGGGGAGGAAAACCCTGTCTTATGCCTCAGCCAACAGAGCACATGTTTCTAGAATCCTTTGGAGGCCTTAAGTGGAAGACATCGGAGAAGTGTGGAATAATGTATGTTTTCCTATAGAATCATTGACTATCTGTGGTAAGAGAAGATTACCTTGATCACATTCTAACCTTAGATTCAACTGTTGAAAAAGCTAATAATATCCCTTCTTTGGTCCCACTGCTCTCAGGGGCTGAATGAGGGTAAATTAGCAGCAAAGTGTCGAAATAACAGTTCCAAAAGAGAAAGTTGAAATAAATGGAACAAACACAGAAGACCTAGGAGAAAAGGTTGTTCCCTGTTGACCAAGGAATGACCTGCTGTCCAGATTATGTCGAGCAAAAAGATTAGAACCGAGCTAAAGACAACAGGACAGTTAACCCTCCCCACCATGTCCTCCCCTCCCTCATGCCGGGCAGGACCTTGAAACAGAGAGGGGGTGGAGTGGGGACTGAGGAATAAATCATTTCACTTTATGTCAGCAACCCAATTCCTGGTGCTGCTGTATTTGGGGTTGACCCCACTCAGGAAGCTCCAGTCTCAGCCTCTCTGACAGCAGGAGAAAAATGTGAACAGGGAATGACAGTGACAACACACTTTGTGTGGATGCCAGGGTCAGATCAGGTTACACAAGATGGTGAATTATCCATATAGAGGGATTTACTTGGTTCAAAACTTGTCCCCCGAATGTCCCTTGGTGATGTGCCCTGTTCCTCTGAAGGAGGGCTCACAACCAACCTGAGAGAGGTTCATGTAAATCAAGGCTAACTCTTGGCCTGCTTTTTCAGTGAACTTGACTTCAGAAAAGAAAAAAGCTGATGGTGGAAAATTTCATTTTAAAAACATCCCTCTTTCCCTATCCCACCCCAAAAGTCACTCCCACAGCCCCTCCCTCTCAGTGTCCCAGCACCTGTGCCAGAGGAAGCGCCTTCCCCATGCCTGACTCCCTCCAGGAATATCTGTTATTCTTTAATTTGGTAGCCTCCCTTCTTCAGGCTCCTTGTAGCAGAACTTTTCACTTCACCTCCTCTCTCCCCCCTTCAGTCCTCTTGGAGTCCCAGTGGAAGGAGGTTTATTTAATTTTTAAATCAACGATCTCATTTATTTTTTGAGATTTTATTTTCCTGGCCCAAGAGAAAAACACTTCTGAGCACATCAGAGACTTCTAGGAAGGGGCGGACTGGGTTAAATAATAAAAGTGAACTGGTGGGAATTCTGGCCCCATCACCCTATGGCGTTTGGGCCTGGAGTGATGAAAGCTGCTTTTGCACAACTACTCCTGGAGAAGGAATTTCAGGACATGTTATTTTCTTCTCTTGCTAGCCTTGTCCAGTCTACATTCCTGGGTACCTACAATGGTGAGAGCAAGACAGTCCACTCCTAAAAGCAACTTCACGTGAGATTTGTTTTCATTTTCCTTTAGAAAAACTGTGAGTATTTTGGGGCCACTTGAGACCTCAGTAAAGCTATGGTGTAATCCATACCTTTAAGAGCGTCACCGCATATATACACTACTATGTATAAAATAGATAACTAATGAGAACCTACTGTATAGCACAGGGAACTCTACTCAGTGCTCTGTGGTGACCTAAATGGGAAGGAAATCCAAAAAAGAGGGGATCTGTGTATACGTATAGCTGATTTGCTTTGTTGTACAGCAGAAACTGACACAACATAGTAAAGCAACTATACGCCAATAAAAATGACGTTTAAAAAAAAAAAAAAAAGAGTGTCACCTTTCCAGGGAAATGACTTAGAGAATTCGACAGCGGCTATCCTTAGTGTCGGCTGGTAAAAGGGCACAGCAAGAGCAATGCTTGCCCTTCTTTCCTTTAACCCACCCACTAAATAACGAGCGTCCTCATGCCTGTCCCAGTCCACAGGTAAGAGCACCAAATGGTCCATTTCCAAGTTTAATCCTTTAGCGCCACCTGGTGCTGACTAGTCTAATCACTCCTTTAGCCGATAAAATGAAAAATACCTTTACAAATCTCTTTTTGAAAGTCCCAACTACATATAGGTTTCAATTAACACAGTGCCAAGCTCACATAGGGAGGCAACGTTCAGATTAAAGGGCAACATTAGCATTGCCGTTCATTCAGTGACTCACAGGGCATGGTTGTTTTTACTGTCATCGTTGCTGTTGTCAACAGAATTCCAAAGAGGGGAATTTAACAGAACTTGGAGTGTCTGAGATATGGTAGCTTTTTTCAAATTATCAATGAATTGCACTTTATGAGGCACAAGTAATAGTTAATTGAAAATCTAACAAGTATAGTGTTCATTGTTAAAGAGATAATACCTTGAGTAATTAAAATGCTTAAGGAAAGGCAAGCTCGCCATAACTGAACATTATCCAAACAAAGGGTTATATTTGGGCTTCCCTGGTGGCGCAGTGGTTGAGAGTCCGCCTGCCGATGCAGGGGACACAGGTTCGTGCCCTGGTCCGGGAGGATCCCACGTGCCGCGGAGCGGCTGGGCCCGTGAGCCATGGCCGCTGGGCCTGCGCGTCCGGAGCCTGTGCTCTGCAACGGGAGAGGCCACAACAGTGAGAGGCCCGCGTACCGCAAAAAAAAAAAAAAAAAAAAAAAAAGGGTTATATTTCTTTTTTGTTTATTTTAATATTTTAGAATATTCCTATAAAATAGGGATTTTTGTCTTATGGCTACCAGGGGATAAAGGGGGAGGGATAAATTGGGAGGTTGGGATTGACGTATACACACTACTATAAAACAGATAACTAATAAGGACCTACTGGATAGCACAGGGAACTCTACTCAATACTCTGTAATGACCTATATGGGAAAAGAGTCTAAAAAAGAGTGGCTCTATGTATAACGGATTCACTTTACTGTACACCTGAAACTAACACAACATTGTAAATCAACTATACTCCAATAAAATTTTTTTTTAAAAAAATAGGGATGTTTGTGCCCATCCCTCCCTGAGAAAAGGGAAATACAAGAAATAATAGAAGCTTTGATGGTTTCAGAATTACCTCAGGGGCCTTGAGGTTACCATTCTGAAAATAAAAGTGTATATACAAAAGGCAAACACCTATCCAGAACTCGAGGTGTACCTCAAAAGTCAATGTATGTATTTTATTATAATACTTTTTCCTAAAATTGAGTTTAGCAAAACATTTCCATTAATTAAAGCCAGTCTACACTACACATGAATGCACTTTATAAATGAATACATATTTGCAAATTCTCACATATAACCTGTCCCAAGGACTCAAGGCCTGAAAGAAATTAGCGACGGCTCTGAGCTATTGGATGATGAGAATCATGTCACTCGAAAAATAAATTCGTCACTGGTGTATTGTTCTAAACAGAGCGTGGAGACTAAGAGGGAATCGGTTAAACAAACAGAGATATAATCAAAGTAACTAACTTTTGAGCATTTACTATCTGCCCAGCACTGTTCTTAGTGTTTAATATGCATCATCTCACGTAATCCACACAACAACGGGTACATGAATATTCTAGCAGATTTATTCATGTTAGCCAAAAAGCAAAAACAGTTCAATTGTTCATCAACTGCTGAATGAATAAATAAAAGGTTATCCTTACAATAGAATATTATCAAGCAATAGAAAGGAAGTGCTGATAGATATTACAACATGGAAAATCCTTGAAAAGATTATGCTAAATAAAAGAGGCCAGACACAAAAGGCCACAAATCGCATGACTGCATTTATATGAAGTGTCCAGAATAGGCAAATTTATAGAAACATAAAATAAATTGGTGTTTGCCAGGAGGTGGAAGGAGGAGGGAATGGGGAGTGACTGCTTTTCATTTGGAGTAAAAGTTCTGGAACTAGACAGAGGGGATGGTTGCACAACCCAGTAAATATACTAAAGAAACACTGAGTTGTAGAGTTTAAATGGGTGAACGGTATGGTTGTGAATCATGTCTCAAAAAGCTGTCTAAAAAAAAAAGAAGACAATGTGGCTTCTGCCTCGTCGTCCTCTGTCCTGGACCACTCTCTCTCGGGGAGGCCAGCTGTCTTGTTAGAAGTGGCGGGGAACCAAGGCCTCCAGTCAACAGCCCTGTGAGTGCGTCACCTTGAAAGCAGATCCTCCCTTCCTGGCCAAGCCTTCAGATGACTGCAGCCCGGCCCACATCTTGACCGTAACCTCACAAGATGCCCAGCTAAGCCATTCCTGGGGTCTCTGGACCCTCAGACCATGTGAGGTGATAAACGTTTGTAGGTCTAAGCTGCTAGATTTGGGGACAATTTGTTACACAGCAATAGACATATTCTTAAGTAAAAAAGCAAGTGGCAAAACATTGTGCACACTCTGATTCCTTTTTTGTTTAAAATATATCAATACATAAGTAGAAAAAAATCACAGTTACTGCTATCTCTAGGTAGAGAGACTATTTGTATTTTTTTCCTTCTAACTTATCATTATTTTCCTACTTTTCTACAATGAATCTCTTTGTTTCTATAATCAAAAGCAATTAGGTTACTTTTCATTTCTTTTATAGGTGAAATGTAGGGCAAGGTAGGGAAAGGCTTTGATAATAACTCAGGCATGAGATGAAAGCTTGGTAAAGAGCAACAGCAGTGTCAAAAAAAGAGAAAATACAAGCAATGTTTGAAAGAAGAAAGAAGAGGCAGAACTTGCTGAATGACCTAATGCAGGAGATGAAAGACCAGGACGAAAAACAGAGTCTACACAGGTCTCAGTGACTGTGCACTTAGTCACGCTGCTCTGTGGTTTAAAAGTCTTTCTGTGTGTCACCTACGACCCCAGCAGCACTGCCCTCTCTCCACTATTGAGATGTGGATGCAACTACCTTCAGCGCCACTACAAGCCTCTTCAGCCACCAGGCACGAACCTCGGAGAAAGTTCTCTCATTCCTCAAGGAAGATAAAAGACTACAATCATAGGAACACTTGCCTTCTCTCATGTTATCACAGCCCAGGGCTGGGTATAGGCTGTGGTTCAAATACATTCCATGTGTCGCATAGCTGCTATTTATTAAACATTTTCTAGGTGCCGGCACTGAGCTCCACACTTTTTTTTTCTTTCTTTTTTAAATCGAAGTATAGTTGATTTACAATGTTGTGTTAGTTTCCGGTGTACTGCAAAGTGATTCAGTTATATAAATATACTCTTTTTTCAGATTCTTTTCCATTACAGGTTATTATAAGATATTGAATATAGTCCCCTGCGCTCTACAATAGGACCTTATGTTTACCTATTTTATATATAGTCGTGTGTATCTGTTAACCCCAAGCTCCTAATTTAACCTCCCCCTGCTTTCCCCTTGGGTAACCATAAGATTGTTTTCTATGTCTGTGAGTCTGTTTTGTACATAAGTTCATTTGTATCATTTCTTACGTATGATGTCTCAGTTATTCCTCACAACTTTTCCTGTTAGTAGTTTAAGTATTCTTTCCATGTTTTAGAGAAGAGGAAACTCGGTGTTGAGAGAGGTTAAGTGACTTGCCCAAGGCGTCCCTGCTAGTTAATGGCAAAGCTCAGTGTGAACCCACTTCTGTCAAAAGAAACAGAGTAACCCTCTGGCAGCATGTGTATGGCTGACCTAGCGCCTCTTGCAGGAAAGACCCATGTTGCAGGCAGCACGATGCTGCACACACACACACACACTCACACACACACACACACACACACCACCTCCCCAACCCCCGGTGCCAGAAAGTTTTAGGATCTAGACCAAGCCAGCCTTGAGTTCCCCAGCTGCTACCAGTGCAGGTGAGGCCTTTGTGTCAGCCACTTGTAACTGTCACGGCATCAATCATTCAAAGCCACAGGCACAAACAGGCCATAAATAATTTTAAAGGTACAATACGTATCCATCCTTATTACAGGAATCACTTGAACTCTAATGCCTCTTGTATTTATTAAAATGGAGACATGAGTTTATACAAAGGCTATGACTAACAAGAATAAAAATAATACCTCAGGTAGCATATTCTTTAAGTTTTAAAACCACTCTTGCACCATTGAGGTATAAGCGCAAAGACAGGGGGCTGTGGGTTTGGTGTGGTTTTGCCGTGGGTTTGTCGTGCTGATATTCCCCGTTTTTGCTAAGTGAAGGAAGCTGGCAATTACTTGGTGATAGAAGAAAAGGAAACAACAGTGCCTCTAAACAGCAGGCTCTGAAATTCTGTCGGTGGGGATATTCACAGAAGACTAGGAGCTTCATTAAGCCATAAAAAAAAAAAAAAAAGAAAAAAAATTAAGTAAATCATGGTTTCCAGAAAAAGGAGACCAAGAAACAGACGTTTCTCAGAGCTCGAGGGAATGTTGAGCAGTAATAGGAGTAAAAGGAAAACAGAGGTGTGTTATCCCAAGCATCCCTCACTCTGGATGAAAAGCAAAGAACAACGAGAGGGAAGGAGAGAAGGGAGAAGGTCACCGAAGGGAAACAGAAGCCAGAGAAGGGATGTGCAGGGAGGGAATCAGGATGGGGGTGGGAGCCAGAGGCTGGAGAAAGTGAGAACCAAGATCAAGGCACTGAAGTAAAGAGAGGAAGGACCGAGAGGAGGAGGGGCGATGGACGTCCTTGGGTTCTTGCCGGGACTCCCCCGGGAGCCCCTTCACAAGGAAGAAAGAGGGCCTTTCTCAAAGAAGCCTTTACATTTTTTCTCCTATATTCTCATTTCCCAAAAGGGATTTCTGAGAGGGGAAAAGCCTACCGTCTTCAATGAACTCCAAAAGTTTAAGGACTCTCTTAATTAGTTTCTTAAACTCGAGTGGATGGCAAGTTTTGAGCTATAGACAGACCTCTACCTCTGATCTTGCGTGCGCACGCACACACACACACACACTCACATGCACACCCACACAACATGCAAACACACTCACACTCAGGTATACACATGTATGCACAGCCACACCGGCACACTCACACACATATACCCACACCAGTGCTCACTTATACACACACACTGCCATACACACACACACTCATACCTCTCCATTGGGCACCCCCCAGCCCACCCCTTTTAGCATCTCTGGCCCTGTGCTTTGCCCTACAGTGGCCCACCTGGGGCCTTCTATTCCCTAGGAACTGTGCCCCGTGCCTTGGAATTCTAATACCGCTCCCCCGCAAAAAGTATTTTTGTCGTGTATACTCTCCTAGGAAAACAGTTTATGATTTGACCAATTCTAAGAGAAAAATCAAATTGATTACATTACTTTTCAGAAAAAAACTTGAGGAAAGAAAGATGGGAGGAAAAACAGAAGGAGGGAGGGAAGGAGGGAAATATATAACCCTCATTAAGAGCCTGCAAGGTGCAAGTGCTACATACACTAAGTGTCTAAATCCATTCAGGCTGCTGTAATAGAGTTACCATGAGCTGGGTGGCTTATAAACAACAGAAATTTGTTTCTCACGGTTCTGGAGGCTGGGAAGGGGTGAGGGATCTCTCTGGGGTCCCTTTCATAAGGGCACTAAGCCCATTAGTAAGCGCTCCACCCTCGTGACCTATCACCTCCCAAAGGCCCCTGCTTCTTAATGCCATCACCTTGGGGGTTAGGGATTCAGTCTATGAATTGTGGGGGAACACGAACATTCAGTCCACTGCACTGTGTTCTACATGTGTCCTCTCATTTATTTCTCAAGGCAACTTAAGGAGGTGGATTTATTATCCTGTTTTGAAGATAAGGAAACAGAGGCTCGGAAATGTTAGATCACTTGTCCAAAGGCACACAGTTAACTCCAAACCAGATTTGAACCCTACCTGCCTGGCTCTGAGTATGGAATTGAGAAATCTGTGTGTGTTGCAGGGAGGGGGAAGGGAGTGGGTCATAAATGCAGAGGTTGATTGAGCACAGGTAGAGGAGTGGGGGGGTCACTCCGGCATCTCCCCACCTCACCCGTGTTTGGTTTTGCCTCACTGCAGACTCCTTTTGTTCCCTACTCTTTTTTTTTTTTTTTTTTTTTTTGTGGTACGCGGGCCTCTCATGTTGTGGCCTCTCCCGTTGCGGAGCACAGGCTCCGGATGCGCAGGCTCAGCGGCCATGGCTCACGGGCCCAGCCGCTCCGCGGCATGTGGGATCCTCCCGGACCAGGGCACGAACCCGTGTCCCCTGCATCGGCAGGCAGACTCTCAACCACTGCACCACCAGGGAAGCCCTGTTCCCTACTCTTGTTTCACTTCTTTCTTATGCTCCTAAGCTATCCAGTATTAGTATTCTTTGAAGTCTCTGTAAATCTGTTAAGAAAAAAAAAAAAACTCTTAAAGAAACAAACAACATATAAACCAATTAATTAAAAAACAATGTGCAGACAGCATAGATTCCAAATCCCCTAGGACCGCGGTGGCCCAATGGCGATGACATTGATGGAGGCCTGGTTTGGGGCTGGGCTGTGGGAGGAGCCTAAGCCTGGCTCCTTTTCTCCAAATCAGACTTGCCCTGCTGTTGGTTTCCTGAACGAGTCTGGTCAGTTGTTACTCTGCAACATGTGATAACAGGATTTCCCACGAAGGGTTTTAGAAAGGTTTTGAAGTGCTTGGGTGAAAAGAATCATAATACAATCTCTCTCTCTCTCTCTCTTTTTTTCTTGAATGTTAATACCTCACACCTACTTTTCAGTTACCCTTTTTTTTTTAAACATCTTTATTGGAGTATAATTGCTTTACAATGGTGTGTTAGTTTCTGCTTTACAACAAAGTGAATCAGTTATACATATACATATGTTCCCATATCTCTTCCCTCTTGCGTCTCCCTCCCTCCCACCCTCCCTATCCCACCCCTCTAGGTGGTCACAAACCACCTAGCTGATCTCCCTGTGCCATGCGGCTGCTTCCCACTAGCTATCCACCCTACGTTTGGTAGTGTATATATGTCCATGCCACTCTCTCACTTTGTCACAGCTTACCCTTCCCCCTCCCCATATCCTCAAGTCCATTCTCTAGTAGGTCTGTGTCTTTATTCCCGTCCTACCCCTAGGCTCTTCATGACATTTTTTTTTCCTTAGATTCCATATATATGTGTTAGCATATGGTATTTGTTTTTCTTTTTCTGACTTACTTCATGCTGTATGACAGACTCCAGGTCCATCCACCTCACTACAAATAACTCAATTTCATTTCTTTTTATGGCTGAGTAATATTCCATTGTATATATGTGCCACATCTTCTTTATCCATTCATCTGTTGATGGACACTTAGGTTGCTTCCATGTCCTAGCTATTGTAAATAGAGCTGCAATGAACATTTTGGTATACAGATTGCCAACAAACACATGAAAGAATGTTCAGTTACCTTTTAAAAGACAACTGAAGTTGTCACTGAAAGTACTTGAAGGCTTTTTTAAAAACAGTGAAAGGAGCCCATGCAAGAACTCACTCAGCCCCAGTGATGCCCCAGATTTTCTTGTACGGGATGGATCTTCCTCACCCCACAATAGCAGCAAGGCCCTCGGGTCACAAACAGGCCCAAGTAGTCAGACAGACCTGGGTTCAAACCCTGCCCTCACCACTAACTAGCTCTGGGATCACTGGCAAATTATTTCACCTCTCTGGCCTCTATTTCCTTGTTGTGAAATGCAAATAATAACAGTACCCACCTCAAGCTTTGTCATTAGGATTAAACCAGATACTGGATATAATGTGGCCCGTGAATATGAGTTGCTACTCTCAACATAATTAGCAGCAGCTGTGGCACCACCCCTCCAATGGGTGTTCATCCTTTTTCCCATGTGCCCTTTCTTAGGGCTGACACAACAGAAGTTTTGGGTGGTGAAGGGGTTCATTTTGCACCTGGCAGAATGCGTTGGGAACTCCATTTTATTGACAGAAAACCTTTTCAAGTCCCTCGTCCTCTAGCCACTGCTAGGGATTTGACATTATCTTCCTTAAAGCCCCTACCAGTTGCCCTCCAATACTGTTGATGTCTCCCCCATCCTTCTGTCTGTAGGATTCACCCAAGCCAGCATCCCACATGGAAACTGAAGGCAAGGCTCCATGTAACTAGGAAGTCAGGAAGCCACACTATCTATGTCAAAGAAGACAGAGGAATTAAACACTTAGGACTTCCCCTCCACCTCTCTGTTTCTGCTCTTTAAAGAATTGGGGTCTTTGTTATGGGATTTAGGAGACAGCAGAATTAGGAGGAAAACTGAGGGAAGAGATTGACATTTGCACAAGCACTTAAATAGCACTGTTCCTAGGGTGTGTGGAGCCCAGACAAATATTTTTTTGCAGGGCCTCTGTCTGTATAAACCATTTGAGTCACCAAAATCTCTGTATTAGCACAGCTAGTTGCCCAATTTCTTATGATCCCATGAAAGAAATACCAATCAGTCAACAGGAGCTATCCTCTCCCCAGGCAGCCCTCCTGGAACCAGGGTCCCGGTTCCGGGATGACACCACAGGCATGAGTCTCAGATCTTCTGGGTAATCTGGTCAACCCCACAGAGCAGTAGAGGGTGGGAGAATGCCCTAAAAGGGAGGAAGGAGCACCAGGGCCAACATGGGTCCTGGTACAGGGCCAAGGAGTCCCATCTGGATGGCACGGCTAACTCTGGCCTGTCCCCAGTGCCAGGGTGGAAATGAGAAAAGTTCAAGGCAGGCACTCCAAAAAGCAGAGTCCCCTGAGGGGCAGGGCTGGGCCAAGGGTCCTGTCTGTCCAGGTCTCAGGACAGGTCTGCATTTGATTCCAAAGCCTCTGTGAAAATTTCCCTCTCTGAGTCAGGCCCAGAAGGAACACTGCCTCCCTCCTCTCATAGCGTGGACATCATGACGTTCCCGTAAACTCTAGGACAGTCTTCTCCTTTTAAAGTTACTCCAGTATCACAAGGACCATAGCTATGGCTTAGGAGGTCCTAATGCTATGACCATGCACTATTTGCCAAATAAGTGACATGGCAGATCGAGATATAAACAGGGATGAATCTAGGACAAGCCAGTTTAATTCTATCAGGAACTGTTTGCAAATTCCGTGTGTTTGCTTGAGAAGGTATAAACCTGGACTGCAGTGCAGGCCTGCCACCAACATTTGCAGACCTAGCGTAATAATACGAATGGAGGCCCCTGGCCCACAGCCTGTTCCTTTCCCTCATTCCTCCTTTGGTTCTGCCCAGATCATGAAAGACCTTTTCCATGTGCACACAAGCCTCCCAGCTCACCCAGCCAACTTCTATCTCCCCCACCCCTGCCAAACAGCCACTCCTTGGCCACTCTTTGGGTACATAGATGGCAGGCACCATTAGGCCTCAAAAGGACAGGCCTGAGAAAGAAACTCACGCAAGCCCTGGCGTTCAGGCAGGGAATTCCAGTGTCCCTGGTATTCAGAGGATGGTCTAGAAGTAGGGGGGCATGGGCTCTGGGTGGACACATCCCTTAGCCTCCATCTCGTCCCATAGGAAAGTCACAGCTGGAGGAGGGCCAGAGCTGGTAAGCATGGGACCAGAGCAGAGGCCCCTCTGCCTGGGCCTAAGGGTAATACACGCAGCCGTATGATTTCCAAACCCTATGCCAACCCTTGCTTCACTTTTCAGCTTCTACTTCCTCAAGCCCCTTCAGCCTACTTCCCAACTGCTCCTTTTCTCTCCTGTATAAGCATTCCTAGTTCCTATTTTTGAGTCCTCCCAAATCTGACCTTGAAGCTAGTGTTACACAAAAAAGGAGATATTATATCTTTTTTGAAGTCTACAGAACCTGAATATTTATATGCCACATCAAGATGTCCTGGTAAATCAATGTGATTCTTGTCACCTATGGCTACTGAACAATGACTTTCTGGATATACTAGTAGCACTTTTTATCTTTCATAGGCTGGCAGATAATAAGATCGCAAGTTTCAAGCAGTCATCTCCCCCTCTTATTGTGGTTTCTTGGGAAAAAGCAACACAGCTCTGTAGAGGACTGAACAGACAAGCAAACAACATAACACTCTAGGCAAGAAGTTCCTGTCCCATAAGAGATCTGAGGTTACTCACACTCTTGCCAGGGGAATTGACATTGCTCAATTTTGTGATGAAGAGATAGAAGAGTAGCTATGAGATTTGCCCCAGAAGTCAAACCCAGGGCTGGCAGACTCCAGAATCCAAGTTCTTTCATATTACGTGATATCCTGATATCACAACACGAGGTCTCAAAAGTAGATCTGATCTTTATTGTAAGTCATGAAACACTTTACTTGTAATTTCCTTATAGTGGTTGTGATGTAATAAAAAATAAATATTTGGTTTTGTTCCCAGTTCCTGGGCATAAATTTCCTAAAACTCTTGGAATCTCCAGAGTGATTAGAGTGTCTTTTGTATGATAGTGAGATGCACCCCCACCACCACCCCACTCTAGACCACCTCTGGATGGTGGCTGGTCTCTAGAAAAACCAGGCCTGGATTAGAAGCTTGGAACTTTCAGTCCCACCCTCCAACCTCTTGGAAGAGGACAGGGGCTGGAGACAGAGTCCAATCACCAAGGGCTAAAGATTTAATCAATCATTCACGTATGATGAAATCCTTAAACAACAGGGTTCAGAGATCTTCTGGGTTGGTGAATGTATCCATGTGCTGGGAGGGTGGTGATCCCCAACTCAACGGGACAGAAGCTCCTGTGCTTGAGACCTCTCCAGACCTCATGATGTGTACCTCTTCCGCTGGTATTCATTTGTATCCTTCATAATATCCTTCATAATAAACTGGTAAATATAAGTGAAGTAAGTTCCTGAGTTCTGTGAGCCATTCTAGCAAATTACCAAACCTAAAGGGGAAGTCATGGGAACACCCAATTTATAGCCGGTAGGTCAGAAGTATGGGAGGCCCAGGATTTGTGACGGGCATCTGAAGCAGGGGATAGTCTTGTGAGACTGAACCCTTAAACTGGGAGGCCTGCGTGAACTCCAAGTAGTGTCAGAATTGAATTGAATCATTGAACACCAAGATGATGTCTGAAGAATCAGAGAACTGGTTGTTGGTGTGAAAAACACCCCAGAGTGGTTATCTGGCACTGCGCTATATTACGGTCATTTGTGCTGTTTTTTTCCTCCTATTGGTTGTATTTTCTTTGAGGGCACAACCCAGGTCATATTCATCTTTGTAACTCTTATGACACCTAACACAGGACCTGGCCCACAACAAAAGATGAATAAGTAATGTTGAACAGGTTCAAATTTGTTCTGTTTACAGCTCCTTGGGTCTTCTTTATGATTGTACCTGTTGAGGAAGGCTGGGCTGGGCCAGGCTGGGCTATGGCTTGTAGTCACAAGGCATTTAAGATTCACAGCATTCACCAAGGATGTCTCCAAACCTTCTCACACAGAACAACGAAGAAAATGGAAAGGGCTGCTGTAAGAGGTAGAGACGGGGCAATGAGCTGTTTCCAGTCACTAGATAACTGACTGTCAGCCACAACTACTTTGCAGTTCAGTGACTGAAATTCATGCCTCAGCAAAACTTTGCACTCTGCCTTATAGAATGGACTTCTGGATCACACTGAAGTGGCTTAAACTGTAACTGTTACACCCATAAATGGCCAGAGTCTACTGTGTGGAAAAAATTGCTACACATTCCAATCAACTGAGAAAGTGTGGAATAAACTGAGTTGGAAAACACCCCAGGAACTGACTTACAAGTCCTTCTCAGTCTCTCTTTTTTCTACTTTAGATATAATTGACATATAACATTATACTAGTTTCAGGTATACAACATAATGATTTGATATTTGTATATAGTGTAAAACGATCATGACAATAATTTAGTTACCCATCACTACACAGTTACAAATTTCTTTCCTTGTGATGAAACTTCTAATATCTAAACTTAGCAACTTCCCAATATACAATACAGTATTCACTACAGTCTCCATGCTGGAAGTTTGTACTGTTTAACCTCCTTCACCCATGTGCCCACCCCCCGACCTCTGGCAACCACCAGCCTGTTCTCTGTATCCATAAGCTTAGGGTTTTTGTTTGGTTGGTTGGTTGGCTGGTTGGTTGGGTTTTTGTGGGGTGGTTTTTTTTTTTTTTAAGATTTCACAAATAAGCAAGATCATAAAATATTTGTCTTTCTCTGACTTTTTTCACTCAGCATAATGTCCTCAAGGTCCATCTATGTTGTTGCAAATGGCAAGATTTCATTCTTTTTCATGGCTGAGTAATATTCCATTGTGTATATGTGTATCATACTTCATATATATCATATATATATATAAAATATATACATATCACATTTTCTTTATCCATTCATCCATCCATGGACACTTAGGTTGCTTCCATATCTTGGCTATTGTAAATAATGCTGCACTGAACATAGAGTTGCATATATCTTTTTGAATTAGTGTTTTCACTTTCTTCAGATAAATACCCAGAAATGGAATTCCTGGTTATTTCACATGGTAGCTCTACTTTTAATTTTGGGGGGAACCTTGTACTGTTTTCCATACTGGCTGCACTAATTTACATTCCCAATAAGAGTGAACAAGGGTTCGCTTTTCTCCACATTCTTGCCAACACTTGTTATTTTGAGTCTTGTTGATAACAGCCATTCTGACAGGTGTGAGGTAATATCTCATTGTGGTTTCGATTTGCATTTCCCTGATGATTAGTGATGTTGAGCACCTTTTCAGGTACCTGTTGGCCATCTATATGTCTTCTTTGGAAAAATATCTATTCAAATCTTTTGTCCATTTTTTAATCAGATTGTTTTTTCTACTGAGTTGTATGAGTTATTTATATATTTTGTATGTTAGTCAGATATATGATTTACAAATGTTTTCTTCCATTCAGTAGGTTGCCTTTTCATTTTGTTGATGGTTTCCTTTGCTGTGCAGAAGCTTTTGAGTTTTATGTAGTCCCACTTGATTTTTGCTTTTGTTACCTCTGTGTATGGTGTCAAATTCAATAATCATTGCCAAGACCAGTGTCAAGGAAGTTTACAGCCTATGTTTTCTTCTAGGAGTTTTATGGTTTCAGGTCTTACGTTCAAGTCGTTGATCCATTTTGAGTTAACTTTTGTGTGTGGTGTAAGATAGTGGTCCAGTTTCATTCTTTTACATGTGGCTGTCCTGTTTTCTCAACATCGTTTATTGAAGAGACTATCTTTTCTCACTGTGTATTCTTGACCGCTTTGTTGTAAATTAATTGATGATATGTGCATGGGCTGTCTACTCTGTTTCAGTTGATCTATGTGTCTGTTTTTATGACAATTCCAACTGCTTTGATTACTATAATATAGTTTTTTGTAATATAGTCTGAAATCAGGGACCATAATGTCTCCACCTTTGTTCTTCTTTCTCTAGAGTGCTTTGGCTATTCAAGGTCTTTCATGGTTCCATTCAAATTTTAAGATTGTTCTACCTTTGTGAAAAATGCCTTCTCAGCCTTTTGACTTGCCTAGGCTCCTGTGCTTGCCTCAGATCCAGTTCTGTGACCATATCAGCAACTTGATCCAGCTCCAGCTTCAGAGACTGCCCCCAAATATAAGTATTTGGGGATCAATTGCAATTAATTAGAGGGGAAAGAAGAATGAGCAGCTGGCCTTCAACATTTTCACTCTGGAGTCTCTTAGAGCTGAACTTGACTACAGGTTTGGTCTATCCTCAGGGAATTAAAACTTTCCTCCTCTCCCTTCCGCCCCCCCTACCCTGCCCCCCCCGCATCAAATCATTAATAATAGCTGTAAAACAGAAAACACCCAGAACCCCGAGCAGATCTCTGGGGCAGGAGCAGGGAGAAGATTTTAATGGCAACTCTACAGGCTTTGCAGGCCTTGTCCACTGCGGAATGGCCAGCAGACCTCAGCAGTTCCCGTGTCTCACGTTGGCTCTGGTGAGACCCACATTCTCCTCCAAATGCCAAACCGCAGTGCAGTGCGCAGCAGAGAGCAGGCATCCAACAGGCATACCAGGATGACTCATTGCAGAGGAGTGGTTTCCAAGCTTTTGCCACCCCACACCTGTTTCCTTTATTGAGGAGAAGAGAGGAAGGGAAGGGAGGGAAGGGGGTGGGAACCACACCACCAATCAGTGCAACATGTAAGACAGATGCCACATGGAATAGGCTCTTAACTGCCATGGGCACAAGTGCCCGCCAAGGCTCAAGTTCTAAGATGCTTCAATTCTTCAATTCAGCCTGGGGAAATTCATACTGGTTGTAGCAAAGGATTCAATATAGCAAGACCTGACTGGACTCCCAGAATCTTAACCACAAAAGATGATTTTGTGGGGTTTGTGGCTATTTTAGTTCACTCCCTGGACCAGAGGACATTTGACTCCCTCCAGGATAATCTCCAGTACATCACGCCATCTATTCTCAAATGTCTCAGGTAGTGGGATTTTTCACAGCTTCCCTTGGGAAGTTATTTTTAAAGTTGAACGGCCAGGGTATTTTTCCTGATATTGAACATTGATCTTTCCATTTCTTAACTTCATCCCTGTTATCCTGTGGAATAAGCTCCTGCCCTCGGCACTGTCTTCTCTTTTAGTGCTTACCGATGCATTTCCCAGGCGTACTTACTGTATCACTTCAGCATCTCTGCACTCGAGCCTCAGAGATCAAGAAACGGCTGAGAAATGCAATAACAAATAAAGTCTCTTCCATCTGGCAGGCATAAGCATAAACGAGATGTGAGCCCAGAGTCTCAATAAAGAAGGGATCATCATCAATCCACACTCCACGCAGAGCCCCAAGACAACAGCAGAATTGCTCTGTGGTGAGTGATCCTCTGCCAATGGGACCTTGTTCTCACCGTGATTCATTTTCACAACCTAATGAGTTCTACCTCCCCCAAAATGATTTTATGAAACACCAAATTTATCTTTCCATATGTATCTTTAATTGCATTCACCCCGCTGGTTATACTTTTTATCTTACTGTACTATCGTGCAGAAACAGGTGCCTGGTGCATAAACTCTCACTATACAAAGTTTTGAGAGTTAAGAGCTTCTCAGCTACCTTCCTCTAAGTAGAGGAGTCCAAGTGGGCTCTAAGAGGGGGCTGCCTAAGTGGACATTAGCCTTGTTTTCATTCTGATCAATGTGGGGGACTTGGCTGCTTTCTCCCTGCATTTAGAATTGTATTTCACAATCCAGAAAAACACCAGTAATTTAAAATGGCTGTTGAACCACCTCCCTCGGTCAAGTGAGTCTCCCTTTGCCTCCCATTCACACGACGTCTCCGGCACATACACGCCCTGTTCATCCCACTAGCCTTCAGACCTCTTACCGTGATGCCTCATCAAAAATGCCCCTTCTCCAGGGGCTTCCCTGGTGGCCCCAGTCAGATAGCCTGAGAATCATGGGGCTGATGGGGTTGGTCCAATCTAAGTCAGAAAGACCGAGAACCAGGAGCACCAATGTCCAAGGACAGGAGAAGATGGATGTACCAGCTCAAGCAGAGAGAGAATTCCTCCACCTTTTTGTCTACTCAGGCCCTCAACAGACTGAAGGATGCCCACCCACCCAGATTGGGGAGGATGATCTTCTTTACTCAGTCTACTGATTCAAATGCTAATCTCCTCCTGAGACATCCTCACAGGCACACCCAAAAACAATGTTTCATCAGCTATCTGGACATCATCCCTTAAGCCCAGTCAAGTCGACACATAAAATTAACCATCACAGTGTTCATGGGGAAATCAAACCTGTTTGGCGGTGTTTATGACTCAGTTTATTTTTTGTACAGCATCCTGGTTTACGGAACCATAGAAACTTTTGAATCTGAATCAACCTACAAAGACTAAAAGAAACAGCTGAAGTCTGTCCTCCTAAAAAGATGACTATTGCTTAATTCTGCTTTTCTGTCACTTACTCCCAAACCTCAAAAGCTTCTGAGAGCAGTTTTGAAGTGCTTTTTTGAACCTGCAGACCACAAACCAACTTCTGTGGCTAGGCAACCTCCACTATCGATTATCTGATGATTTGGGAAGAAGTGAAAACTTTGCCAATATTTGGTGATTTATGCTTTCCAAGAGGAGTTGAAAATAGAAAATGTAGACATTTTCAAACCATAGAACTTGGCAAATTCCACTCACACTGATCATCCCTGAAGATTGAACGTGATGCCTGCCCCTCTCCACGTGGAGAACTGTCACAGCTCCAGGGCAACGATTTTCGCCTGAACTCAACAGCTTTGCGAAGCCCTAGAGAAGAGAAACAAGAAAGGAACCAAAAGGAAGACCTGAACACTGATCTACATTAAGCTGACTCAACGAAATAAATAGCAAGACTCAATTGCTATACTTCATGATGTAGGGGGATGCTTCCATTTTATTGCTATGATAAATTCCGACCAGAAAGTGACAGAATATTGGCATTTCAATCAAGGCAGCTTCATATAGACACACACGTACACACGCACACACATGCAAGCACACACTCCCACATACACGTTTCCTGCCCAGCCCACTCAGCTCTGTGTGTTGAAAGCTTTATGATAGGAAAGCCTGGAGGATGTCCACAGACCACTGACAAGATTCAAAGGGTTGGAATTTTACAAATCTTTATAAAAGAAGCAGGAGCCCTTGCCAATGGGAATTTGAAATATGTCCCTCCACTCCTCTGGCTGTACAGAAGAAAAAAATCATAAACAACTTGCAGAGAATATAATTCCCACAGAACACATCACCCTCAAGCTAAATGCTCACTGTCCTTTCTTCTTCTTTAAGAACTAGGAATCAGTGACATTACTGTGGTAATACAGATCTGCCTGGCACCTTCAATCACTTGGTAAATTATAAAACAGAGCTTTGTCACTTCAACTACTGAAATAAGGAGGCAAGCCAGCATTACCAAATAAGCACGTGCAGTGCAGGGGTATAAGAAATGGGGCAATATTTCAAGTGCTTGGGAAGTGACAAATTTTATGTTGAGCCACATCCACTGCAGGGCACTATATGATATCTCTTCAGGTGCAGACATTGCATGAGGATAAACCGTTCTGTGCACATTTGTAAAGTATTTCTGTTCCGTCAGCTTTCCTGCCTGTAGGAAAATAATAGTGGTTCTATGCACTTATGCCAGATGAGTTTTATAATGGAAACCACAGCCTGTTTCTAAGTAAATTATTAAATCACCAGCTCTTTAATGAAATGGAATTGTCTGCACTGATCTTCCAGATAAAAAATGCTCTTTTGTAGAAAAGGACTGTCCCAGAATAGAAGAATTAATTCATCCACATGCTTTAGAAGATTGTGGAAAGTGAAGTAAAAGCCAACATTTATTGAGCAAAATGCCAGACACTGAGGCACTTACTATGTGATTTCACTAAATCCTAGTATCAACTTACAAGGAAAGAAAAACTACCCCCATACCAGACATGAGATAGTCAAAGAGGCTAAAACATTTGCACAGAAACACAATGCTCAGAAGTGGTAGAAATGAGATTTGAAAAGCTAGGTCTTACCAAAACCTAACCTCGTTCAAATGCTGCATGCTAACTCCTAACCTGGACAAAGGTGGCCTAGATAATCTTGCCCTGGCTTTTCAAACCAAAATTAAATATAGTCTTAATAAGTAAGTCACCGGTCAACTAATGTGTGCTACTGCCAATATCTATTCGTGCATATAAACTATCTGCTCTCATATAATTGCTGCTAGTGATCACAAGTATGGTCAGAACAGATTTTTTAAAAGAGTTGAGTAGAGTGGGAAGCTAAGGATCTCTAATTCATCCTTCCATTTGTTCATTTATTCATTCAACAAACATTTATTGAATGCCTATGAGTCATGTACTGTTCTAGACATTGAGGATATAGCAGTAAACAAAACATACAGCATCTCTAGTCTCATAGATCTTATATTTTAATCGTATTAAATAATATATTTACCATGGTGAAACCTGCAAAACACTACGTTAAACAACTGATGATGGTTAACATTACCAGTATGTCATGTGGATGTCATTTACCTCCTGAAATGATGTGATAAAAAGAGTACTTCACCTCTCTGGTATTCTTTCTAAAAAAACATAACTCCAGTCTAATTACAGGAAAAATAGCAGGCAAACTTATATTGGGGACATTCTACAGGAGAGCTTGCCACTACTCCACAGGGCAGTCAAGGTCATGCAAAACAAGTAAATTTATAAACACGTGGAAACTAAACAACATACTCCTTAACAACCAAAAGGTAAAAGAATAAATCAAAAGGGAAATTTTAAAATATCTCAAAACTGATGAAGATAGAAATACAACATACCAAAACCTATGGGATTCTGCAAAAGTAATTCTTAGAGGGAAGTTTATAGCAATAAATGCACATCTTAAGAAAAAAGACAATTCAAAAACAACCTAGCTTTACACCTCAAGGAACTAGAAAAAGAAGAACTAAGCCCAAGATAACCAGAAAAAGGAAATAATAAAAATCAAAGTAGAAATAAGTGAAATAGAGACAGAAAAACAACAGAAAAAACCTGAGTTGTTTTTTTTGCAAACATTAAAAAATTGACAAATCTTTGCCTAAACTAACTAAGAAAAGAAGAGAATACTCAAGTAAAATCAGATGAAAGAGGAGAAATTATAACTGATACTATAGAAATACATAGAATCATAAGAGTCTACTATGAGCAATTATATGCCAACCAATTGGATAACCCAGAAGAAATGGATAAATTCCCAGAAACACATGAACTTATCAAGACTGAATCATAAAGAAGTAGAAAATCTAAACAGTGATGAGTAAGGAGATTGAATCAGCAATCAAAAACTTCCCAACAGATGTAAATAAATAAATACATTTTTTAAATTAAATTAAATTAAAAAAAAATTTTTTTAAACCTCCCAACACAGAAAAGTCCAGAACCACATGCGTTCACTGGCAAATTCAACCAAACATTTTAAAAAGAACTAATGTCAATCCGTCTCAAACTTTCCCCAAAAAATTGAAAAGGAGGAAACACTCCAAACTCATTTTACAAAGCCAGCATTACCTGATACCAAAGCTAGATAAGGACACTACAAGAAAAGAGAATCATAGATGAATATCCCTGATGAATATAGATACAAAATATTCTCAACAAGATATTAGCAAACCAGATGCAACAGCACACTAAAAGGACCATACGCCAGACTCCCCCTGTGGTGCAGTGGTTAAGAATTCCCCTGCCAATGCAGGGGACATGGGTTCGAGCCCTGGTCTGGGACGATCCCACGTGCCGTGGAGCAACTAAGCCCGTGCACCACAACTACTGAGCCTGCGCTCTAAAGCCCTCAAGCTACAACTACTGAGCCCGTGTGACACAACTACTGAAGCCCACGCACCCAGAGCCCGTGCTCCACAACAAGAGAAGCCACCACAATGAGAAACCCATGCATGCAACAAAGAACAGCCCCCGCTCGCCACAACTAGAGAAAACCCACACGTAGCAATGAAGACCCAATGCAGCCAAAAATAAATAGTAAATAAATTAAAATTTTTTTTTAAATTCATATTAAAAAAAGGATCATACACCATGATCAAGAGGGATTTATCTCTGGGATGCAAGCATAGATCAACATATGAAATCAACAAATATGATACACCACATTAATAGAATAAAAGATAAAAATTGTATGAGCATCTAAATAGATGCAAAAAAGCTTGACAAAATACAACATTCTTTCATAATAAAAATCCTCAACACAGTGTGTATAGAAGCGACATACCTCAACATAATAGAGACTGTATACAACAAACTCACAACTAACGTCATACTCAATGATGAAAGGTTGAAAGCTTTTCCTCTCAGATCAGGAACAAAACATGGGTGCCCTCTATGACCACTCTTATTCAACACAGTATTGCACTTAGTCCTAAATATTTGATTATTTGACCCTATCATAAATATTTTTTATTTTATTTTTTCTATTTGTTACTAGATACGCACATTTTTGAAGTGTACAGTTGGATAAACTTTGACCTATATGCCGGTGAAGCCATCACCACAATCGAGATAATGAACATAGCCATATAACCCTTTCATCCGGCCTCTCCTCACCCCTCCACCTGCCCATCCCTAGGCAACCATTGATCTGCTTGCTGTCACTAGAGGTTAATTTTCATTTCCTAGAGTTTTATACAAATTGATTAATTGAGTATATATTCTTTTTTGTATGGCTTCTTTCACTCCACGTAATTATCTTGAAATTTATCTATGTCGTTGGATGTATCAATAGCCATTCTTTTTTATCTCTGAGTAGTGGTATCCATGGGATAGATAAACTACACTTTAACTATTACAAAAAAGCAACAACAACAAAACAAAAAAACCTGCTATGACCATTCATGTACAAGTTTTTGTATGGACATGGGCTTTAATTTCTCTTGGGCAAATCTCTAAGAATGGAATAGCCGGGTTGCATGGTAGTTTTTTAAGAAACTGCCAGACTGTTTTACTAGGTGGCTGTAACCTTTTTTAGCATGTAATATCATGAGGGCAGTATTTGAGAGTCCCAGTTCCTTCATATCCTCAGGAGCAATTGTTATGGTCAGCGTTTTTAATACTGGTCTTTCCAATAGGTGTGTAGTGGTGTCTTATTGTGGTTTTGATTTGCATTTCCCTAATGACTAATGATGTTGAATTTCTTTTCACCTGTATATCTTCTTTGATGAAATGTCTGTTCTAATGTTCTGCACCACATGTTTTTATAAGGGCCAGCAAAAGTTGAGGCATAGGATCATATCAGGAGCAAACCTTTTTACCTCTTTTTTTCTCCCTGCAGCCTCCCTTCCCACTCTCTTACAAAATTCAACCTTTTTATAAGAAGTTGCTCAGCATTTTTTAAAATAATACTTTACTTTTAATTTTTTTTAATTTTTTTAAAATTTATTTTTGCGGTACACAGGCCTCTCACTGCCGTGGCCTCTCCCTCTCAACCACTGCGCCACCAGGGAAGACCAATACTTTACTTTTTAGAGCAGCTTTAGGTTCCCACCAAAATTGAGCAGAAGGTAGATATTTCCCATATAACTTCTGCCCCTCCCCTGGCCTCCCTGATCTACAGTAGTACATTTCTTACAACTGATGAGCCTCATGGACACATCATTATCAGAGTCCATAGTTTACTTTAGGGTTCACTCTTGGTGTTGTACATTCTGTGGTTTGGACAAATTTATCCCTGTTGTGTAATCACCATGACAAAATATCATACAGGGTAGTTTCACTGCCCTAAAAATCCTCTCTGTTTCACTTATTCTTACTTCTCCTCCCGCTAAACCACTGATCTTTTTACTGTCTCCTCATTTTGCCTTCCTAGAATGTCATATAACTGAAATCAAACAGTAATGTAGCTTTTCAGACTAGCTTCTTTCACTTAATAATATGCATTTAAGTTCCCTCCATGTCCTTTCATGGCTTGATAACTCATTTCTTTTTGTTGCTGTATATTATTCCATTGTTTGGATGCATTGTTTGTTTATTTACCAATTCACCTACTGAAGGACATCTTGGTTGCTTCTAAGTGGGGGTCCTCTTATTACCGGGTCCCCCTGGGCCTCCAGGAATTTATCAATTGCAGTTCAGGTCTTCCTACCCTGGCACTGGTGTCCACAGAGGTTTCTGCTTTTGATTTTATGCTCTAGTAAGTTGTGATTCTCTGTATCAACTTTCTGTCTCTCCAGTTTGGGAGACAGCATCTCGACCTGTGACTTCAATTCTCTAATGGATCTAAGAAGAATTGTTGATTTTTCCATTTGTTCAGTGTTTTAATTGTTATTGGGATAGAGTGGCAACTTCTAAACTCCAGTGAGCCAGTCCAAAAATCAAAGTCTTTCAGTTACTTTTTGTTTAAAGACATCTAGTGAGTATGAAGTGGTATCTCACCGTGGTTCTGATTGCAGCATTTGTTTTTAAAGGTACATAATATAATGGTACATCTTATAATTTACGGTGTGATCTCCATTTTATAGGTGAGAAAACCAAAGCATAGGAAAATTAAGTCCAAGGCCATGTAGCTAGAAAGCGGAAGGGCTAAAATTTGACTGAATCCAGTCTAACACCGGGGCCTATACTTGTTTTTGTTTTTTGACCAACTAGACTTTAATTACATGATAAATAACTACGCAAGTGAATATAACTTTAACTGACATTCCACAAAACAATTATGATTTCCAGATTTGTATGATGTAGTTGTTAATCTTACACTTGCATATGCTTCAACTTAACACATTTTTAACACTTTTTCCTCTTTCTCCATTGTCATTCTGCTAGCCATCTTGAAGTAACATTGTTTAGTATAAATTGTACCACTGAGTTTGGCTTTACAGTGTAAAACTGATGTTATATCATTCATAGAGACACCATGTTCTCCAAACACTGATGGTGCATTGTATTCTTTAAGCTTTTTTTTTTTTTTTTTTTGCGGTACGCGGGCCTCTCACTGTTGTGGCCTCTCCCGTTGCGGAGCACAGGCTCCGGACGCGCAGGCTCAGCGGCCATGGCTCACGGGCCTAGCCGCTCCGCGGCATGTGGGATCTTCCCGGACCGGGGCATGAACCCACGTCCCCTGCATCGGCAGGCGGACTCTCAACCACTGCGCCACCAGGGAAGCCCAATTAGGTATGTATAATATAAGGTGGTAAAGACTATAACACACATAAAAGGGACAACTCATTCAGACTTGGGAGATCAGAGAAAGCTTCCAAATGAAAGTGACATCTAAGTTAAGACCTGACATATAAGTAGCCTTTGGTAGAGGAGGAGGCTACATTACTAGGCAGAAGAAAAATTATGCGGCAAAGGCCTGAAAATGGACATAGCAAGTAAAAGGTAGCAAGAAGTGAGGCCAGAAAGCTGATCAGAAAGCTGATGAGGGGCTTCCCTGGTGGCGCAGTGGTTGAGAGTCCACCTGCCAATGCAGGGAACACAGGTTCGTGCCCCGGTCCGGGAAGATCCCACATGCCGCGGAGTGGCTGGGCCCGTGAGCCATGGCCGCTGAGCCTGCGCGTCCAAAGCCTGTGCTCCGCAACGGGAGAGGCCACAACAGTGAGAGGCCCACATACTGCAAAAAAACAAACAAACAAACAAAAAAAAAAACGCTGATGAGGAGCTGATTGGGCCATGTAAAGGAATTTGGAATTTATCTTGAGAACCATCAGAAAGTATTGAAGAAAATTAAGCAAGGGAAGGCCCTATCAGATTTTGCTTTAGGAATCATGTTCCAGCTGAGTAGGGGAAATGGACTGGAAGGGAGACCGGACGTGAGGCAGTGGGACCAGTTAGGAAGCTGTTATAACATCCAGGTAAAGCAGGATGGTAGCCTGAACCAGGGAATGGGCAGTGGGAATGGAGAAAATACTGGAAAATGTGAGAAATACTTAGAACACGGAGAATGAGCTGATGTGGTGACCATTCAATGAGTTGCAACGCTTCTCAAACTTGACTGTGCCTATGAGTTACCTGAGGATGCGGATTCCGATTCAGTAGGTCTGGGATGGGACCAGGAACTCTGCATTTCTAACAAGCTCCCACGTGATGCTGATGCTACAAGTGCCTGCCCCACAGTTTGAGCATCGAGGAGCTAGAGAACATAAGAGGAGGAAGAGCATTGAAAGTAAAAAGACAAATTCAGATGCGATGCATTAAAATCCATATGGTAAATCTAAGCGGTGACGTCCTGTGGACAGTTGGATACATGAGTCTGATGTGCAGAGAAGACCTGGGCTGGAGGGAGAGATTTGAGAGTCATCGGCGAAAATCTTGTGGAACTTGCTCTCCCCCTCACTCCCATCTCAAATGGGATAGTGGAGTTGGAAGTCAGATTGCAGTGGGTTGAAAAGCGAGGGGTGGAGAAGTGGAGACACTGACTCTTCTGAGAAGTTCAGCTGCAAAGAGAAGGAGAGGCAGAGAGCAATAGCTAGAGGAGAGCTTGGGGTTGAGGAAGGATTTTTTTTTAAGATTAGACAGACTTGAACATGCTTAAATGCTATTAGACACAGCCGTCCATCAGTAGGCCATTAGAAGGATCAATCAGGCTTCCTGTCTGAAATGGCTACCTCATCCTTTCATTAGAAACATTCTATATTGGACTAATACTTTTCGTCTTAGCTTTGACAGCTATATTATAACTAGGACCTTCTATAGACACAATACTTTAAAATAAAGGAGACAAAACTGCCCAAGATCTACCTATTATCTACTGCCTTTGTTCTAAGGCCCTCTCTTTAGAAGCCATATTTTTAATACTCCCCTATCATTTTCACCAATAACAACAATTTTATTATTCCAATACATATCTTACAGTCTTAGAGAAAATCTGATATAAGCAATTAAAAGACAGAGCCCAAAGACTTAGTCACTGGATACCACAGATGTTCAGAGAACATATGAAAGTTTAGAAGGGACAAGGAAAAGTCCCTTCCCTTGACATACAGAAATCTGGAGTTCTGTTGGCTGGTTGCTACAGGCTTAATGATTAAAGCCAGTAAGCTAGAAACTGAAGAGGAATCGAGAAAAGGTCTGTGCCCTCTTAAGAGTTTACTATACCAACTACAAAATAGCAGTTTGCAAAAGACACAAGTAAAGTGTGGAAGACTGAGATAAAGGATGAAACGTAGCAGGAGATGGGAAATAGAAGGACATAAAAAAGAATTGTTGAGGCTTTGAAAGAAAAGACAAGGATGATCGATAAGCAGAAGAACAGGAAAAGAACAGAGCGAATCAAAGGTTGACCTCATCATAGAGTATTTATATGAGATATTGAACTGCAAGATAAGTTTACTAAATACTTTGAGTAAGTTCACACTGTGACACCAAAATGTATGAAGGAGATGTCATTATTATTTACAGCTCATTTAAAAAAAAAAAAGCTCTTTTGGAAAAACTAGAATCACAAACTCAAAAGGACATTGAAAGATCATCAGGCTCTTGACAAAGAAGTATAGCTGTCAGCCTCTGTAAGCACCTACAGGATGCCCCTCAGACTTCTAGCCAAGGCCACACTCTTTCAGGGCATCCCCTGAGCATGGCCATGTGTGCCTAATGCAGGGCACCTCTTTGCCCTTTGTTTCAGAGCCCCCTTTTATGTTGGCCAAGACTTTGCCAGATCTACACACCAATCTGAAGCCCCCTCTTCCCCACCCCACTCCCTCCTCCCTTCCTACCCTATCACAGGGATCAGATCAGCACCCTTTACATAGACTTTCTGTGCCTAATCATGCTCTCTCCTCTTTTTATCTTCTGCAGGCATTATGCTCCGTCTCTACCCAAAAACTTCATGAACTCCTTACCCTATCTCCACAACTGTCTGTTGAATACAACTAATGCAAAGAACTTATTTGTAATTCATGTATCTGACAAAAGACCTATACCCAGAAAATAGAAAGAAAATTTAAAATCCAAAAATAAGACAACCCAATTTTATTTTATTTTATTTATTTGTTTATTTATTTTGGCTGCACCACACGGTATGTGAGATCTTAATTCCCCAACCAAGGGTTAAACCCATACCCCCTGCAGTAGAAGTGCAGAGTCTTAACCACTCGACCACCACGAAGGTCCCAACCCAATTTTTTTAAATAGGCGAAAACTTCATTTTTTTAAACATGCAAATGACAAATAAGCACATGAAAAGATTTTCAATATCATAAATCATCTGGAAAATGAACATGAAAACCACAGTAAGATATCACCACACAAGTATCAGAATAGCTAATATTAAAAAGACTGACATGGTATATGTATCTATATACACACACACACACACACACACACACACATACACATATACACAATGGAATACTACTCAGCCATGAAAAAGAATGAAAGAATGCCATTTGCAGCAACATGGATGGATATCGAGATTATCATACTAAGTGAAGTAAGCCAGACAGAGAAAGACAAGTATCATATGATATCGCTTATATGTGGAATAAAAAAAAAGATACAAAAGAACTTATATACAAAACAGAAATAGACCCACATAGAAAACAAACTAATGGTTACCAAAGGGGAAAATGGGGAGAGGGATAAATTAGGAGTTTGGGATTAACATATACACACTACTATACGTAAAAGAGGTAAACAACAAGGACCTACTGTATAGCACAGGGAACTCTACTCAGTAGAGTGTCTAGCAGGAGCCTTTTTGGGTTTTTTTTCGTTATTGTTTGGGTTAACCCCTTGCCTTCCTGTATCCAGAAAAGCCCCCTTTTTTCTAGGGGCTTTGTTTGTATGTATGAGGCTGAGAGAAAGCTACAGCCCCCTAGGATGGGCCACAGCCGTACTCCTCCCTGCCCTAAGAGTCAGCACTGTACCCCAGGCCCTCGACAGCACTCCTGAGTGTGTGCGCCATGTTCCGCTTTCTCTTTCCCTCTTTCCTGTCCCTCCATATGAACACCTCCAGCACAGACATGAACTCTTACTCTTCCCTGTTTCAGTGTTATCTGTATGCTTGATTTGTCTTTTTTTTTTTTTTTTTTTTTTTGGCCCGTCTCAGGATAGTCACAGGCTAACGTTTAGGTTCCCCCATCCAGTTGGGGTTAAAGACTCAAACTTTCATAACCCACTTGGCCCTGGCTTCTGTTGCCTCAGAAAGGGATGTTATTATCTGCGGAGGCCCTTGGGTGAGGGCTAAGGTCTGTATCCTGAGCCCACTGGAAGCCCAGCCCTCACTGCTGTGAACCCTGGGGCCTGAACCATGTCAGAACTTGCTGCTGTCTTGTCATGGATGGACAGATGGACGAATGAAAGTGTGGATGGATGGATGGATGGCCATGGATGCACAATGCCTTGTCCACAAACAGCTGAGTTGAAAGTGTCTCAATGAGCATGACCACCTGCAGCAGGAGTGTACGTGTGTCTGTCTGTGTGGACAAAATCTTTACACTTTAAGGTTTGGAGATATTCAAAAGGAAATGTCATGGAAGCAGTTAAACCAAGGCCAGCCACGTCTGGATTCTGAATCTCAGGAAATGGGCAGGGCTTCTTGAAGGCCCTGATGAGTCATCTGCTAAGGTCTTGGTTCAGTAAAGCACTGAGCAAGTTTGTACACCAACCAGGGGTTTAATATAAATAAAACCAGCATAGAAAACCTCAAAGCTACGCATACACCAAAACCAGAATGCCAAATGGTGTGGGCAGAGGCATATTTCTGACCCTTTGGCTCAGCCAGCCCCCAAATAAAAACATCAACAAAGACAAATCAAGAAAATAAGAAGCAAAGATTCATGCCAAGCTGTGGGAAGAGGAGAGAGGTGTGTGTGTGTGTGTGTGTGTGAGTGTGTGTCAGAGAACAACCCTGGGGTCAGGTTAAACCCCAGACTGGGAGGGGGAAAGGAAGCTCCCTCACCACAACTTAGCCAAACCTGAGCTGCCCCGAGGTGCTATGGGCCCTGCCCCAGCTGGGAGGCTGTGTCACGCCTAGGGCAGGGCCCATTCTCCTCCCTTTCTTGGGATCAGATAGCAGCTGCCCAGGCCTGCTGGGCCAGGGACTGACACAGGCTCCGCCTACTCATTCAGGCTGCCTGTGGAGAGAATTAGGTCACTGCTGAACCATGGTACCTCCTGCCTCAGCCCCAGCAGACCTCAGGAGGCTGGCCTCAGACTCACTCAGTGCCTCCAGCAGCTGTGCAGACACAGCATCCTTGGCCACCCACCTCATGCCCATCATGCCCACTGGGGGCTAGCACAACCCAGATGAGGCCACTGAAGGGCACTGGAGGGGTTTATAATTTAAATAAATTGCTGAGGTATAAGCCGCAAGTCTGGTCATGGAAGCAAGTAGAGTGCCATTCTTCAGTGATGAGTCCAGAGCAATACTGGCACATTGTCCCCACGGCGAGATTCCACAAGTCAGCGAACACCTGAGCTCACCTGCTGATTAACCTGCCGATTATGTGGATAGTTGCTGTTGGGGCATCGAGCTGCCTTCTGTGAAAAAAGTTATGTGCCAAGGATGACATAGGCAATGTGGAGAGGCCTTTCACAGAATGCAAACGCCATTCAGGTAACTTAAGGATGAATGCTTGGTGAAAGCAAATCTGTTGTTTACACTGCTGGGTATTGTGGCCCCGTCTCACTGGGCACTCAACAAATATCTATTAAATGAAAGTAAGGATAAAAGAATAAGCTGTAGCAATTGCCTTGGTGCCCATCTGTTGTCAGGATGGGGCTTTAAGTTATGAGCTTTATGGACACACTTACAATAAACTATAACAGAAAAGAATCTAAAAAACAATATATATATATACATACATACATATACATATATATAACAGAATCACTTTGCTGTACACCTAAAACTAACACAACATTGTAAATCAACTATACTTTAACTTTTTTTAATTTTACAGTTTTTTTTAGTTTAATTTTTTAAAAGATTAAAAAAATAAAAGACTGACAATTCTTTCCAAGTGAGGAACAACAGGATGTGGGGCAACTGACACTCATATACGATGCTGGTGGAGGTGTAAAGCGGTACAATCACTTTGGAAAACAGTTGGCAGTTTCTTATAAAGTTAAATTTATACTTACCACCTGGCTCAACAATTCCACTTCTAGATATTTACCCTAGAGAAAATATGTGTACACAAAATGACCTGTACAAGAATGTTCATAGCAGCTTTATTCATGACAGCCAGTCCAAATGTCCAACAACAAGTGAACGGACAAACCATGCTATATCCATACAATGAAAAGAGCACTTAGCAATAACAAAGAACAAATCTACTGGTACATGCAATCACATGAATGAATCTCAGAAACGTTATGTTGAGTCAAAGAAGCCAAGTACATAAAAGGACATATGTGATCCCATTTTTATGAAGTTCTAAAACTGGCAAAGCTAATCGTGAGTGACAGAAATTAGAATGGGGTTGCCTCTGTGAGGCATTGATGATTGACTGCAAAGAAGTATGAGGGAATTTTCTAGGGTGATGGAAGTTTCTATATCTTGATTGGGTGATGGTTATACAGGTATATATGTTTGTCAAAACTCATCAAACTGCACACTCAAAATGTATGCATATTACCAGATGTAAATTATACCTCAATAAAATTGAGTTTTTAAAATGTATTCCCAGCATTTGTAAATACTATACTAAATAAATACCAAATACGGAATATGTAAAGACTATATCTAATAGTATTCGTTGGTATTGCAAGTGGAATATTTATCTCATCTACATTTCTAGATGGTTACTGTTAGAAAATAAAGAGACTATTGGTCTGTTTATATTTCTTATATCCAGAGACCTTATCAAATTCCCTTATTCAGTTGTTTTTAACCAAAATCCTTTGGATTTTCTAGGCATACAATCACATCAACAGCAAATAAATAAATTCATCTCTTATTATCCAACATTTATACAGATTACTTCTCTCTTGCATTCACTAGTCTCCAAAAGAATCTTGAATAATCATGGTGATCACCAGATGTCTTCTCTTTTCCCTACTTTAAAGGAAATAGCTTAATATCTCAGTGTTCAGAATAGTACTTGCTGTTGGACTTTTTTATAAAGTCCTTATCAATTTGTAATTTCTTTCTATTCTTTCTATTTTGTTTTGCTAAGATTGATTTTTTTTATTTTTCAAATGATTTTCCACTTTTATTAGTACAACATATGGATTTTCTCCTTCAAATTGTTGATGCAATGAAATATACTTACAGATTTCCTAATATTGCACAGTTTGCTTTCATGAAATAAAACCTCTTGAATTATTCCTTTGATAAGGTACTGGATTCTCTTTTGAATACATATTCATAAGCTAACTTGAACTTTGGGGTTTTTTCATATTAGCTTTAGCAGGTAACAGTAAAGCTGGTTTCATGAAATGATTTAGTGAATTTCTATCTTTTTCTGTGCCGTAGAAGAGTAAAAAAATTACATTTAATTATCCATCATTCTTTAAAGATTAAAAAGGATTTCAAGCATTTAACTGTGAAATTGTCAAGTCTCCATGCTATTTTTTATAGTAGATATTTAATCTCCAATTTTTCTATGGTAATTAGTTTCTTCAGGTTTTCTACTTGTTGGACCAATTTTATTAGGAAGTTACTCATATCAGCTAAGTTTTCAAATGTGTTACTCTTGAGTTTTAGTTAGTGATTTATAATATTTGAATTTTCTTCTCTATCATTACCTTCTTTCTCATTTCTATCTTGTATAATTTTGTTGTCTTTTTCTTTAATCAGGGTCAAAAAAGGATTGTCTGTTTTTTTGGTATTTCCAAAGAACCAGCTTTTGGATTTACTTATGAGGTTTGAGGTTTTTTTCTATTTTATTAATTTCGATTACTTCCTTTATTGCTTCCCTTACTACCATTTTGCTTCTAATTAAGATGTATAGGGCTTCCCTGGTGGCGCAGTGATTGAGAGTCCGCCTGCCGATGCGGGGCACACGGGTTCGTACCCCGATCTGGGAAGATCCCACATGCCGCGGAGCAGCTGGGCCTGTGAGCCATGGCCGCTGAGCCTGCGCATCCGGAGCCTGTGCTCTGCAACGGGAGAGGCCACAGCAGTGAGAGGCCCACGTACCGCAAAAAAAAAAAAAAAAAAAAAAAAAAAGATGTATAATAATTTTGTCTTTTTTTTTCTTCTTTAATAATAAAGACATTAAAGCCTACAGAATTGCCTCATAGGATAGCTTTCATTTGTTCCCAAGTTTTTTTGGTAGGAAGTATCTGATTTCAATTGTTTACTGAATATGTTGTTTTAATTTTTATTTCCTTTTTGATCCAAATTTTATTTAGGAAGGTGCTTATAATGTCCAATATTATATTTAAATTATAGTTAAAATTATTGGGGTCATTTTTATTATTCATTACCAGTTTTGTTGTATTATGATCAGAGAATATGACCTGTAAAAATCTTTATTCTTTTTAGTTTATTAAGGTATTTTTTTGTGGCAAAGTATACAATGTTTCTATACATATTCCATGAACCTACCAAATGTATTATATATTTTTTCATATATAAAAAATATATATACAACAGTGTTCTCTCTGAATTCTTAAAATTATAACCTGTACCACCTGACCGCTCTTACTCACACATACTCATAAAGCTCTCTTTACTTTGCTTGCTTTAAAAGTTTTTTCATAGCATTATTATGATCTTGTAAAAAACTGTATAATTTACGTATATAGTGCTTATTGTTTATCCTCTGTCAACTCTACATGAATGTGAAGTCCACTCACAACAGTGAGAGGCCCTAGTACCGAAAAAAAAAAAAAGAGTTGGGCTGTCCAACCCTTTAAATGTACTGAGGGGGATTTTATTTTTATTTTTAGAAAATAAATTTATTTATTTGTTTTTGGCTGAGTTGGGTCTTTGTTGCTGCACGCAGGCTTTCTCTAGTTGCGACTCTTCGTTGCTGTGCGTGGGCTTCTCATTGCGGTGGCTTCTCTTGTTGCGGAGCACTGGCTCTAGGCGCACAGGCTTCAATAGTTGCAGCGCGCAGGCTCAGTAGTTGTGGCTCACGGGCTCTAGAGCGCAGGCTTAGTAGTTGTGACACGTGGGCTTAGTTGCGCTGAGGCATGTGGGATCTTCCCGGACCAGGTCTCGAGCCCGTGTCCCCTGCATTGGTAGGCGGATTCTTAACCACTGCGCCACCAGGGAAGCCCTGAAGGGGATTTTAAGACAGAATCCCTCAAAAGAACTACCTTGAAAGGTTTTGCCAACGCGCCGGTCTCCAAAACCCGACCCCTGTATAGATAGACCTTGGCGGGAAGGGACAGGGTTTCACGGAGGATAGGCACCGCCTTCTGCAGAGGTCAAGGTCGGACAGGCCCCACTTGGGAGGAATCCGCCTCGCCCACAATAAGTGCACGCCCACACTTCGAGGCAAGTGAGGGAGCTCCCACAACACCAGGTAGCAAAAAGGCTCGGGCGGGAGGCAACACCCTCCCGGGATTATTCAGAACCCTCCCGGGACGCCCTCCCAACATCGAAACACCGCGCACGCACACGCGCACTTCAGCGCGCATGCGCACGCGAGGCACCTCCCCCTCCTCAGTCTTCGCCCCGCCCCTCGGACCGGAAGGAGTTGCCGGCGTTTCCGGCGCCGGCGCCGGCGCCTCTGAGGTTTCCTCAGTGATGTCGTGGTTTCGAGCAGCTTCTTTGGTCCGGGGTCCTGGAGAGGAGAGGGACGTTTTTGACGAGGAAGCTGACGAGTCGGTCCTGGTGCAGCGGGAATGGCGGAGCCACATGCAGAGACGAATCAAAGTAAAGCTGCGTGGAGGGGGTGGGCGTCCCTTGCTGTACCGGGTTGTGAGGAGAGGCGCACGGCGTTGTGAAGAGGCGGGGACCCGAGAAGAGAGGGCCGAGTGGTCCGGGCCCGGCCCGGCGCTGCCCTCCCTACGCCCTCATCATGCAGTCCTGCCCGCGTCCTGCTAGGGTTTCCCAATGGGTTACTTGAAAGCGCGCGACACCTCAGGACGCGTTCCTAGAGCGCCCGCGGGGCGCGTTGGACACTGGGGGGCGGCGAACAAAATAAACTTTGTCTTAGGCTTTGATGAGATTTCAGTTTGATGGGGCTCAGAGGGAAGGGGATGGGGGAGAAACGTATACACTGACTGTATGTGTCTAATTATGGCTGTCAGAGGACATGTACGCACTTGACATGGGTTGCTTGAAGGGCTCGGGAGCCTAAAGTTAGGAGTGGTGGTAATCAGGACAGCTGGAAAAAGTGCACTTAAGAATGTTGTCGAGGGCTCCCCTGGTGGCGCAGTGGTTGAGAGTCCGCCTGCCGATGCAGGGGACGCGGGTTCGTGCCCCGGTCCGGGAAGATCCCACATGCCGCGGAGCGGCTGGGCCCGTGAGCCATGGCCGCTGAGCCTGCGCGTCCGGAGCCTGTGCTCCGCAACGGGAGAGGCCGCAGCGGTGAGAGGCCCGTGTACCGCAAAAAAAATAATAATAATAATAATAATGTTGTCGAAGGGCAGTAAGACAAAGCTAACGTGGAATCCTGATGGCTAGGTAAGGGAGTATTCATGTTGGGTTTTGTTTTGTTTTTTTAATTTGTCGGGTGTCAGTTATCCATCTCTCAGTTGTCTCACTATTGAGACTCGGCTTAATACCACACCCCCAGTTTCCAGGTGGAGCCGTCAGCGCCTAGTTCAGGGGGAGGACCGAAGAGTGAGGTCCATTCCAACTAGTATCCTTGGCAACCATTAAGTTGCCACTAAATCTGCACTTGTTTAATGCTTCAGTAAAATAGTACTTGTTTAGCTTAACAACCATGTCAGTGTCAGAAATGCTTTACATAAGGCTGAGGCGAGGCCAGTCAATGCCGAGCATCTTTTGAGTGCTGGGGCGGGACAAAAAATCCCTGCCCACAGAGGATTTGCAGTTTACTTGAATTTAGGTATCAAGCAAAATTTCTCAAACCAGACCTCTCATGGTCCTTTTGCTAAACCAGTTTCCTCTTTCCCTGCTTCCGTTCCAAGACCTTACTGCCCGGCATCACCCACCCACACCAGTCCAGTTGCTAAGGGGACCAAACACGTAATTCCCCATGTTTCCTCTCTGTGGAGCTACTGCTAACACAGGGTTTTGTAAAACTGTATAGAGTCAGTATTTTAAAATGTGCCCAACGCAGTGGTTGAGAATCCGCCTGCCAACGCAGGGGACACGGGTTCCGTCCCTGGTCCCGGGAAGATCCCGCACGCCGCGGAGCGCGCAAGCCCGTGTGCCACAACTACTGAAGCCCGCGTGCCTAGAGCCCGTGCTCCGCAACAAGAGAAGCCACCGCAGTGAGAAGCCCGCGCGCAGCAACGAAGAGTAGCCCCCGCTCGCCGCAACTAGAGAAGCCCGCGTGCAGCAACGAAGACCCAACGCAGCCAAAAATAAATTAAAAAAATTTTTAAATGTGCCCAGTAAGTCTAGACTTCAAAAATGGGATAAACCAATAATAAACTTTTATGAGAAGCGTGGTCTACTTTGGTTGTGTGGTTATGCCATATGTTGTAGAACTGTGTTGTGAAATAACCCAGTAGAGGCCTGTTTCATCAGTCTGCCAAATTGGTTCTTTGACTTTCTGGAAAAACCTACAGTGGTTTACTTGGTGTTAGTTACAACTGTAATTCTTCATTACTTTCTTATTTTTAGGAAGGCTATAGAGATGGAGTAGATGCCGGCAAAGCAGTTACTCTTCAACAAGGTTTCAATCAAGGTTATAAAGAAGGTGCAGCAGTCATTAAACACTATGGACAACTCAGAGGAACATTGAGGTAAGTTTTAAAACTTCAATGCTGAATTATTTTAACCTCAGCACTACTGGAGGATGTTTATTAAAGTAATATGTAAAAATAAAGCGTTTAAAGTGAAGTGCTTTTCCTATTGTTAAATCCACAAAAGAGTGCTGCAGAGCATAGAATAAAATCGCCTTCAAAAAGTCAAAAGTTCATCCACTTTAATATGTGAGCCAGGTGTTGTCTTTTACTGCAAAGAAATGATAGGAAGTGTCTGTTTTTTGCTACCTGAACTACCACCAATCTGTATCTCAGAGTAATTAAAAAGAACTTCAGGTTTTGAATAAAGCTTTTAGTCTTCCACAGGTAGCAGAACACAGTAAAACAGACGTCTAGACTAGAAGTACATGATGAAAATTATAGCTGGTAACAGAAAAATGATTCCATTTACTTTAGTCCTAAATTTTGAACACCTGCCAAGATTCCATAGCAATAATGGCATGTATCAGAACCAAGTGATCAAATGGCACAGGGAGCTAGGAGCATGGCAGGCTTGTCCTCTTTGATGCTTTATACCTTTTAAACTGCCCTCTATAAAGAAAAACGAAATGCTTCAAGGAATCATTGATTTTTAAAAGGTATAAAACAAAACTTGTCAAAACGAAGGAAAAATTCATTACTGAGGTTTTCTAAAATTCAGCTGTCGGGAATCAGCGTTTATACTATACTAAAGTAGCAAAATGATCACATGTTTATCGTCGCATCAAGTTAATCTTTTATAAGCTTAGCTTACTGCTAAATCTTACACATTTTTTAAAACATTACTTTTCACAACAACCATTATTTCGTGACGTGAATGATCTGAAATGTCAAAAAATAAAACTGTCTATACTAAAAAAATTAAAGAAAAATAATTATTAGGACTAGAAGAATTCTAACCTTCTTCAATAAAATTGTTAGTTAGCTCAGCAAAGTGTCTACTCTGTAACAAAGTTGGAAAGGTGAAGTTGTCTCAAAACTTTTTTTTCCCCCCAACCTTCGGTTTTGATGGCAAGCAGCTATATGGTTAGAACAGTGGTTTTCAACCTTGGTTGCACCTTGTTACAGCTGGGAAGCTTTAAAAAAATAATAGCCCCAGAGATTCTGATGTAATTGATCTCAGGTGTGACCTGAGTCTTGATAAGTTTAAAAGTTTCCCAGGTGATTCTAACGTGCATCCAAGATGGAGAGTCACTAGTTTAGAAGGTGGTTGATGTCCTTAAAGGAGAAACTGATTTTTCAGATCTTTCTGTTAGTTGTATCCTTCTTCAACAGAAGCTACACAGTCATAAGGGGAAAAATCTAAAATCAGGAAGAGTGGATGTAGAACTGTGAAGGAGGCGGTATGAATTATAAACAGTTTATATGATTAAGTCCAATTGTTTACTTCCTATTGAAATATACTGTCCTTATATTTTTAATCCTATTTTACCGTCATTACTTTCCTGATTTTGACTTGCATTACTGTTAATAATTTTTGCATGGTGTTATCTGGAAAAGAAACATGTAAGCCTTAGCATCAAAAATTCTAAAAGCCTTTGTTTAATTTTTTTTCTATTTAACTCTTGCTTATATTTTTGTTCAGTGCTTTGCTCTCCTGGTGTCACCTTCATAATAATAGTTCGGCTTTGATCAGTAAAATAAATAATCTTCTGGATGCAGTTGGCCAGTGTGAAGAGTATGTGCTCAGACATCTGAAATCAATCACTCCACAGCCCCATGTTGTAGATTTATTGGACTCCATTCAGGATATGGACCTTTGTCATATAGCTCCAGCTGAGGAAAAGATTGATGAAGCTAAAGATGAAAGATTCTATGAAAATAATGCTGAGTTTAACAAAAACTGTAGTAAGAATCTTAGTGGGGTAGATTGTTCATCTTTAAAATGTTGTAGAACACAGGAGCGTGCACATTCCGAAAACCCAAGCCTCACTTGGATTTTAGAACAGACAGCCAGTTTGGTAAAACAGCTGGGAGTATCAACAGACATATTACAGCACCTCAAACAACTATAAAAATTATCTTCACTTTAATATTGGAAATAATATTCAGAACATTCTTAGAATATTTTGTTTCTGAACAAGCTAACCAAAATTTGTACTGGTTTCTACATTGAACACTTATAAGGTTATCCTTCATGGAAGTTTGAAATGTCTTCAAAATTAACACTATTTAATATAAGCCTATTTTCTTTGTCACTGGTAATTTTTATGTGGTTTAAGATATGCTCGGAAATTCCAGTTGTCATCATTTTCAAATTTCTGATCAAAATCAAGCATTTTTGAACTCATTATTAGCAGAAATGAACAAGAATCAGACTACAGTTAACCCTTGAACAACACAGGTGTTAGGGGTACTCACCCACCATGCAGTTAAAAATCCGCGTATTACTTATAGCTGGCCCTCCATACCTGCAGTTGTGAGTCTCAGATTCAACCAATCTCAGATCGTACGGTACTGTAGTATTTGCTACTGAAAAAAAATCCAAGTAAAGTGGGCCCTCAGAGTTCAAACTCTTGCGGTTCAAGCATCAAATGTTATTTTGTAAGGTCTTAGCCCTACCTTCTTATCACATTGTCTTGTGATTAGGACCTCACCTTGTAATCAGACCAAAGTTACAAAAAATTACCTAATGGCTAAAGTTGTAAATAGACACACATAGATATATATAGATATGTAGACATATATATATTGAAATTAAGAGGCTAATAAGTGTAAAGCTGGAAAAAATGTTTATACTGATAATTAAAATACTAAAGTTTGTTTTAGTTTTTTATTGAGGTATAATTGATTTATAATGTTTCAGATATACAGCAAAGTGATTCAGTTATACATTTTTTTTCAGATTTTTTTCCATTATAGGTTATTACAAAATATTGAATATAGTTCCCTGTGCTATACAGTAGGTCCTTTTTGTTTATTTTATATATAGTAATGTGTATATGTTAATCCCAGACTTCTAATTTATCCCCACCTCCTTTCCCTTTTGGTAACCATAAGTTTATTTTCTATGTCTGTGAGTCTATTTCTGTTTTGTAAATAAGTTCATTTGTATCATTTTTTTAGATGCCACATATAAGTGATATCATACCATATTTGTTAAAGTTTGTTTCAGTTTTGTGTTTATTAAAAGTAAGGATACAATTCCGTGAAAAATACAGAAAATACATTTCATGCTAAAGTACTTACTTAGCTTATCCAAATTTTGAGTTAGTAGTGTTACCTGACAGTGTGCCAGATTATTCCTAAACTGCAGTTTTGCTTCATATTTATTTAGGAATAAAACATTGAAGCCACTGACTTCTGTATTATCTTGTAGCAATATTCTTAGTCTAGCATAGACAAAATGAGATTCAAACTTATGCTCCAGGACCTAAACATATAAAATCAGGAAAGGATTTTTCATCACTTTTTTGCCTGAAACACAAATTTATGTAACATGCCTGACTTCAGAGGCACCCAAATAATTGCCTCTCATTGATAGCCATAATTTATATCTACCATCTACTGTAAAAGACATACCCTGAGAAAATCTTATCTGATAAAAGAGGTGTTCCAAGAGATTAAGAAAATGTGCTGCTGTGATCTTACAACCTCCACAGAGTTCACAGGACATTATGAAATTGAAGCAACAAATTTGAAATCAGAAGACCATAAAGTATGTCAGGATTTACTAAAACATGCTGAAGATATCAAGTGACATTTGACAGATGGTTTTTTTAAAAAAAAGTGATTATATCTCTCTAGATGTAAACACTATTTCAGAGATTTACTGATTTTTCTTGTTATGTAGATACTTTTTTCCATACTTATGAATGCAGCAAAAATCTCAAATCCACATGGAATATTATAAGCAGTCTCTGAAGTCTTCATGTTGCTCTGCCCTGCATATTAGATATGAAATATGCGCATCTTTAATAATACATCTCAAGGAAGTCACCCTGAGTAAAAATTTCATGAGTGCAGCAAATCTGGAGATTTTATCTGGGCTCACCCTGACAGAATTTCCTGAAGATAACACCCTTTGCCACCATTGAGAATAGGTTGTTTTTGTGTAGATGTTCGTAGAAAAGGAACTCAAGAGAATTAGCTGAGTTGAATGAAGCTGTTGGGTTGAAAACATCTCTTAAGCTTACACTGCCTTTCAGAAAAACATAGAAGTTCCTGAACTGCAGAGGAAAATTAATGGAATGCTCATTATACCTGTGTTTCATGAGCCTCTGTATTAGAACCAACAAGAGCAAAGGAAAGAGACCTTGCCTTGTGTGTTCTAGGCTTGCCAAGTGTTGCCATGAAAAGACCCTAGATGAAGATAAATGTAAAGCAAGACTGCCCCGGAGCAGACACAGCAGACTTTCAAGACCCGGGACCTAGACATTAGGCTTAGATGATGTGGCTTCCTTAAAAACAGAATTTTCACCTTGAATAAGTTACTTCTAGATACTGACATATGTAGGTTTTTTTTTATTTGTTGTTGTTTTTTAAGCCCACAATACTATGCTTTTCTGGCATTTCAGTTGCTAGAGGTATTGAGGCCACCAAAATTTTTGTGATACACAAACAAGCAGAAGTGGGCAGCTGAATTCACCTACCTGCATCCTTACCTCATATCCTTAGCACTGCTTATTAACTGCTTTTGTGGTACACCAAAATAAAAGCCTTGAACCAAGTCCAAGACGTGCTTTTTCATCTATCTTCAAACTAAAGTTTTGTGTTCCAGTCTAAGGCACAGAGAAATAAATATAGAAAGACATTGTTTTTTTTATTCTTTTTTTTATATTCTTTTCCTTTACAGTTTATCACAGGATATTGAATAGAGTTCCCTGGGCTATACGGTAGGGCCTTGTTGTTTATCCATTCTATATATAATAGTTTGCATCTGCTAATCCCAAACTCCCACTCCATCCCCCTTGGCAGCCACACGTCTGTTCTCTTATGTCTTTGAGACTGTTTCTGTTTCATAGATAAGTTCGTTTGTATCATCATATTTTAGATTCCACATGTAAGTGATATCAGATGGTGTTCGTCTTTATCTTTCTGACTTACTTCACTTAGTATGATAATCTCTAGGTCCGTCCATGTTGCTGCAAATGGCATTATTTCATTCTTTTTTATTATGGCTGAGTAGTATTCCATTATATATATATATAGGCCACATCTTCTTTATCCATTCATCTGTCAATGGACATTTAGGTTGTTTCCATGTCTTGGCTATTGTAAATAGTGCTGCTCTGAACATAGGGGTGCATGTATATTTTTGAATTATAGTTTTGTCCAGATACATGCCCAGGAGTGGGATTGTTGGATCATATGGCAACTCTATTTTTAGTTTTTTGAGGAACCTTCATCTGTTTTCCATAGTGGCTGCACTAATTTACATTCCCCCTGTAGGAGGGTTCCCTTTTCGCCACACCCTCTCCAGCATTTGTTATTTGTAGACATTTTAATGATGGCCATTCTGACCAGTGTGAGTTTTGATTTGTATTTTAGAGATTCTTAATTTCAGACCAGTAGGTGAAGTAAATATCATATGCCATCTTAAACTACCCATCAGACTTCTTGCTCTATAGAAATTCTCAAATCTCCCATCATGAAGATACTTCACGCCCCATAGTTGCTTTTCTTGCTTTTGCTCTCACTTACTGCCTTTTCCCAACCTACTGGAAGAAGAGTCTGCAGTCACTGTCTCAAATTGCTTTCTCCCCATTCACTCCTGAACTTCAAACTGCTTTTCGCTAAGGTCACTGGTGGCTGCTAAATCACACGACTGCCCTGGTTGTATGATTTTCAGTCATACACTTGTCCTCTCACTTGTCTGGTTTTCAGTCCTCTCACCTGTCCTCCATCACTGGACACGAGGAACCATCTACTTTTACAATCCTTCTGCCTGCCTCTGCAGCGGCACTTTTTCTTGTTCTGCTCATTACTACTTACTTCTACTGGGTAAACGATAAACTTTGAGTTTCATTTCCAGGCCCGAGCAGCACTGTCAGTCTGATTTCCCATCCTGCCTCCTTCTCCACCCCCCCACCCACCCACCCCCCACACACACACTACTTTATGGACACTACTCCAATGCTTTGTGGACAATCCACAACTCCTAAAGTCATTCACTCTGACTCTTCTGTCCGGAATACTTTTATTCCATATCCTTCCTTCCCAGCAAATTCCTATTTATCTGTCAGTACGAGCTCAAATTTCAACTTTCTCAGGCAGAGGTAGTTGCCCTTCCCAGTGTTCCCTCTGCATCACTTTGAGTACCTCAAACTTCAAATCTATTCAGGAAAGTACCTTATTCATCATTATATATCCCCAGCACTTACCACACCCTGTATATAGATGCATATGTGGTGCTCGATGAGAGAATAAATAACTATATTTACTAGCTAAAATGAAAATGAAATCAGAAATTTAGGATTCCAAAATACATCATGTTAGGAGCTTCCCTGGTGGCGCAGTGGTTAAGAATCCGCCTGCCAATGCAGGGGACACGGGTTCGAGCCCTGGTCCGGGAAGATCCCACATGCCGCGGAGCAGCTAAGCCCATGCGCCACAACTACTAAGCCTGCGCTCTAGAGCCCACGAGCCACAACTACTGAGCCCACGTGCTGCAACTACTGAAGCCCAGGCACCTAGAGCACGTGCTCTGCAACAAGAGAAGCCACCACAATGAGAAGCCCATGCACTGCAACGAAGAGTGGCCCCCGCTCACTGCAACTAGAGAAAGCCCACACGCAGCAATGAAGACCCAACACAGCCAAAAATAAATAAATTTAAAAAATACATCATGTTATATACTTTTATTTTTAGAAGAGAAAACCTTTATGTTTGCCTTTTAAATTTTTTTCCTTTTAATTTTGCATGTTAATAAAAATCCACATATACATATTCTGTCTTCATTGTACTAGGCTAAATAGTAACACTAAGACAATAGTATTTACCAGTCATTAAAAATCACACTTATGAATGAATAATACTACCATATAATTTTTAATGGTATAAAATTTTATTTGTACAGTTTTAGCTATTAAAGACAAACTACAAAAGAAAAAAATAACAGTAAGAAGGAGTTGGAGGAAATAGAGGAATGGGAAAGTAACAGCTAACACGGTGTTTATGATATACAGGCACTATTCTGAAAGCTTCACCGGAATTAGTTGCTTAATCCTCATAACAGACCTATGCAGCCGAACTATTCATTATCCCCATCCTAGAGATGAGGAAACCAGGGCACCAAGGAGACTAAGTAACTTGTTCAAATCACAGCTACTAAATGGCCCAGTTGAGATTTAAAGCAAGGCAAATCTACCTCCAGAGTTGGTGCTAAGGGTAGATGTGTATGAAATAACATGGTAGCAGTGATTGTGTTTAGTGAAGGGACTATGAACTATATTTTCCCCTTGCTGTTAATTTCTACTTTTCTTCATTTTTCCAATCTTCCCCTGTCAGCAAGTATTATTTCTATAATGTGTATAATAATCAGCAACTACAAGGAACAAAAAATTTGTTTGCTATACATCTAGAAAAAGGGAAATTCCATTCCCTACTGGGAGGAGAGAATCTTTATCATCCAGGAAGTAGTATAGAAAGGTGTGTTTGGCATATACAGAAACTAAATTCTGCGTGGACTCCTTAGACTCTCTACACGCCTCTTAGAATAATTTGTGTCACTCATTGCATTAACATTTCTTTAGCTTTTATAAATTCCTACTTAACCTTCAAAAACAGGGTGTTAGTTCACTACTGACAAGTATATGTATTGCTACAGATTTGCCAAAAAGAGCCAAGGGTCCTTAACATTCCAAACTCCATTTTCTTGCCCTATAAATAGCCTGATCTTTCATAAAGAAGGTTAACAAAGTATAATCAGAACTACTTAACAACAGATTCAATTCTGTGGGAAGTTGAATCCTGATGCTTTCATGCATGTGTATACAATTCACAATTGAGAGAGAGGCCCTGAACTTATGGATCTGATTTATTTCCAAGGAACTGTTGAATTAGTTCAAGGCCACTGGGTGGTGCTTGTGCATCCTGATATGTATTGTGCTCACCAGAACAGGAAGCCAATGATTATCCTTAAAGCTATCTATGCCAAACAGATTGAGTCATTTATAAGATTGGGAGGATGGGGAGAGGTTTCTGGGGTATGTCAAAAAAACCCTAAAAAACGTAGGGTGCACTCCCTTTTTTAAAATTCTAGGCTGAGAATTTTTCTAAATCAAAATAACCAATCATAAGGAAACCTGTTCACAGAAAAAAGCACCATTTACTCTCCAAATTCCTGAGGCCTAAAAATAAACACCCAGAGCCCAAAGCATACAGCCTGCAATCAGAAATGATATAAAATTATAACTTTACATGCACGAAGCATTTCTACTTTGTCAGTACTGTGCCTAAACTGTTTCAAACATCAATCTCTCTCACACACATACTCAACAACTTAGTTAACCTATCAAGTATGTCACAACCCTTCTTTTTTTAGTCAACAAATATACAACTAGGTAAGTTTTCCTCTACAACTCATTCCAGCTAATATTTAAGCCTATTTCCTTATGAATTTCAGAATCACCATAATGTAATATTGCTTTGTTATTTATAAAATATAAGGTTTTAGAAAGAATTTTTAACATAAAAGATAAGTAATTTGTCAAGTCCCTGTAATACTAATATGAGGGATTTGACAATAATAGTACTGACAGTCCTTGCCAATAAAGTAAAGCTGAACTGGAATGAGGATATAATGTAAATAACCTGAAAATAAAATCTTTCTTTTTCTTATTTGGAGACATTGCAAAACACGTTTCTTCAAATATCAGATCCTAACATAGCCCAAGATTCTAATTTGTGATGATAAACTACAGTGAAACATCAAATAATACTTTGAAAACCTTCAGTGATGAAGTCATTACTTGTTAAAAAACTAACCATAAATTTTAAATCTATCAGCTGTGCTAGAGATTACTGCCATGGAGTTGATTATGAACCAAAACTCATTTATTGCATTTAGACATTTAAATCCCAGGTGGGAGCCAATTAAACTATTTTCATTTGAAATCACGTTGTTTTGCTATTCAGGATGCCAAATAACATATTGTTAGTCTGTACTTTAATCTTATAGGCCTGTATGAGTTTCGTATGATGTCTAGAATCTGGCATAGTATTCACTGGGACCCCATTTGTCAGCTCAGAGACCATTTTTATTTCTGTTCCTGTGCTAGAATAAAGGACTGCCTTCATGAAGGTAGCAGCAGCACTGGGGTCAGGGATGTGATCCATGTTCACTCAGCTGCTCACAAGCCCCACCTCTTTGGTAAACATGAGGCTTCTGACCTCATCACAGGATACTGCTATCGCCAAGGAAGTAACCAAGGGACAACTTGAGAGTCAAACAGAGTGAGTGGCCATTGACAGATGTTGTTTAGTTAATGGAAAGAATGAGCAGAGAGGCAGACAAGCATGCTGAAGATCAGTATAGCTTCTGGTGTGATAGAGCAAAGTATGAATCAAATCAGCAATACTCCAGGTCTAGGAATTTGATCTAAGAAAATAATTAAACGTGATGAGAACCTTCAGCACAAAGAAACGTATTGCCTCTGTAGAGAATAATGAGAAACAACCTAAATGACCAACAATAAAAGAATTGCTAAGCAAATTTTGATACATCCACTCAGAGAAATGTTGCATACCCATTACAGATTATCATTGTGAGATCTATAGAAACAGAAAATAATTATGGTATTTTTAAGTGAAAGTCACTAAAATGTTACATACATACGTGTACAAATTATGTAAAAAATGTTTTTGCAGATAAAAACTAAAAGATTATTCTCAGATATGGTAATGTATTAATGTAGTAGGATTAGAGGGTTTTTTTCTTTTTCAGAACTTTCTTTTATGTCATTGTGCTGTTTTAGAATAAGAAAAGTAAAATATTTGGAGAAGTATTAGCTTTTAAGAAAAAGAGCAACGTGTACTTTATCCTGAAAATCAAAATCTGGAAAAAAGGCAAATACACTTAATTCAAAACAGTAGATCAAGAAAAGATCCCCAGACTACTATCAGGTAAGGGGGAATACAAAAACAAATCAGGAAAAGTTTATTAAGTTTATAATTTTTCCAAGTATATCAAAAAAGCCATTCCTATTTGCCTTTAGTGCATTTTCTGACAGCCTTTGTAAGGTTTTACTTCAGCTGATACTAACAATCACACCAACTGTAATTGGAGTGGCACCCCAAAATGTGAGTACATTCTTGGTAGCATGAGTAAACTGGCTTTCTTAAAAATCTCTGGGACTGCCTTCTTTTAACAAAATAAAATAAATAAAAGTAAAGTCTATTGAATTTGTTACAGTATTGCTTCTATCAATCAGTTCATAAAATTGGGACTACTGTTAGCCCAATTGAGTTATTTTGCACTCACTCCTAGGGGAAACCAATACCATACATATAAATCACTTCTACACAATATACAATATCCAATAATAAGACCCTCAGAGCCTCAGAAAATTCAATGAGAAGTGACTGCTAAATTAAATAGATTTGAAAGAGAATATATATTCATATAATTTCTTTGTTTCTCAATATTGATTTGATTGTGGCAATAACTTTGGATACGTTTGCCATTATTTTGTACATGTTAATAAACTGTATGCATATAAGCTGTCTACTTTCCAAAAGAGATTTGAGCCTCTTAGTTTCCAAGTCTGTAAAATGGAGGTAGATTGTTTCTGTAAGGATCACATGCCATAATGTATGAAAGTACAGTGCTTACTAGGTTTTGAGCACCTGGTAGGCACTCGATAAAGGAGAGCTAGTACCCTATGGTGGCTAAGCATGGCAGCCTGAAGCCAGATTGTCTGCTTTGAAGCACAGCTCCATCATTTGCAAGTCACTGGCCCTTACTGTGCCTGTTTCTTCATCTATCAAATATTAGTGCCTGTCATAGGATTATTGTGAAGAATAAATGAATTTGTACATGTAAAGCATTTAGGACAGTGCCTGGCACATATTCAGTGCTCACGACACATTAGCTATTATTATATTTTCTCCTGAGCATCATGCCTGCAATTTACATCAACTGCAGCAAGAAGTTCAACTGTCTTTGGGCACCTTTAGTTATCATGATACTCCGCCATGACTCAGACACAGCCAAGCTTCCCACTGACATAGCTAGAGGTCATTAGCATGATTTCTCCCTATGTTATTTTAAAAAGGGACACAGAAAGAAGAAAGCACTTCTAAACATTTGCAAATATTAGTATAAAATTATACTTTATAGTGGTGATGATCAATGAAGTTTTTGGAAATTGGGGGATGGGTGGAGCACTTTTTTCATTGCCAGAGTGATGAAGGAAGGGCGCTCCTGGCAATAGTTATGGGGAGGAGATGCTGTACATCCTGCACTGCTCAGGTCAGTCCTGCAATAAAGAATTGTCCTTCAGGGACTTCCCTGGTGGTGCAGTGGTTAAGAATCCACCTGCCAGTGCAGGGGACACGGGTTCAATCCCTGGTCCGGGAAGATCCCACATGCCACAGAGCAGCCGAGCCCATGTGCCACAACTACTGAGCCTACGCTCTAGAGCCCGAGAGCCACAACTACTGAGCCCGCGTGCCACAACTACTGAAGCCCATGCGCCTAGAGCCCTTGCTCCGCAACAAGAAAAGCCACCGCAATGAGAGGCCCGCGCACTGCAATGAAGAGTAGCCCCCGCTCGCCACAACTAGAGAAAGCCCGCGTGCAGCAATGAAGACACAATGCAGCCAAAAATTAAAATTAGTTAATTAATTTTAAGAAAGTCCTTCATCTCTCAACTTTCAAATGCCCCAGGAGACATTCATGTAAATGAAGACTCTGTTTGTAATGATCTAAGCCTAAAATCTATATTTTAACTATAAACACAAAGTATTTTTTGTTCTAAAATTATTGTTTTTCCAAATTATAAAATAATTAGGCTCCTTGTAAAATATTTAAACATTACAGAAACATTGTAGAACATATTATTTAAGAAAAGTAAATCTTCCATATTGCCACCAGTTATGGACTGAATTGTGTCCCCCCAAAATTCATGTTGAAACCTTAGCCCCAAGTACCTCAGAATGTGACTGTATTTGGAGACAGGGTCTTTTAAGAGATGATGTTAAAATGAGGCTGTTAAGATGGGCCCTAATCCAATCTGACCAGTACCCTTACAAGAAGAAGAAATTTGGACACACAAAGAGACATCAGACATATGAGTGCATGCACAGAGGAAAGACCATGTGAATAGACAGCAAGAAGGCAGCCTATCTGCAAGCCAAGGAGTGAGGCCTCAGAAGGAACCACACCTGCTGACATCAGATATCTAATCTCCAGAACTATGAGAAAATAAATTTCTATTCTTTAACATTTAGTCTGTGGTATCTTGTTATGGCAGCCCTAGCAAACTGATAAACCACCCCTCCAGATTCTTCCAGAATCTTTCTATGCACATCCTAGCAAATAGCACAATTTTATTTTATAGAAGTTCATTGTTTCAACAGATCTTTATTGAGTACCTACTATATTCAGAGAGGATTCACTGGTGTGCAAAACAAATCCCTACTGAAATGAGATCATACCAAATATACTAAAAGCAGCTTTATTTTTTCAATTAAATTACATCTGTGTCAGTAATGATAACTATAATTTATTAAGTGCTTTGTAATCTCCAGGCACTGGGGTAAACACTTTGCTCACCACGTGTTAGAGTACACCCTGTCCCTCCAAGCCAAATGAGATGATAGACTTGAAAGCCCCTTGGAAATTCTGAAGCTCAAGCTACATATAAAGGATTTACCCACATCTGCTGCCTTCAGAGATTCACTGACTAGTAGCCATCAAGCCTGGAAAGAATCTTAATAAGCCAGGGATTCTAATCACTGTGCATGTGAGGAAACTGAGGCCCAGTGAAAATGGCACCTGTCGGGGCTCTTGGCTGTGATCAACAAATTGACTCTGGACAGCAGAAGCCAAAAGAATAATTTCTTGCAGGATCTTGGGGAGCCAAGGGAGAACCAAGCTCGGAAAGTTAAGGTGGGGGCAGCGGCTCCCTCAGCTACTACTGCCCACTTGGACTCTCGGCAACACGGCTGCAGCTGCCGATAATCTATAACTACTCCAAGGTTTTGTCTAGTCCCTTCTAAGTCCCAGGCAAGAGTGTCCAATTAATTGTTCTGCCAGGGACAGGGGGAGGGAATATCTGGTACCTTACACTAGGAGGCAGAGTCATGTCTCCCAGCAAGCCTCACTTTAGGGGGACCCCCAAATCAAGGAAGGAGACTCAAATGCTAGGCACCCAAAGGGCCAGTATCCACTACAGAGGGGAAAATTCAGGACTTGAAGTCAGCTGTCCTTTTAGTTCAGTCTTTTTTCTACAACCCTTTTCTTTACCTTCCTTGTACCCTGGTTTCTTTAAAAACATGAAATATCTGTATTTGGGGCCAGGGAGGTGTACAGTTTAATACACACTGATCTGGGTATACGACTACTGTCTTATAGAGGGAATGTTGTACTATGTTGTGTTTGGAACTCTGCCAATTGATAACACTGTTCCTGGTATCAAGTCACCAATGTAACTCACCTGCCAGGCTGCCCCTTGCCTGCGTCAGACTCCTCTGTTATGCCTTAGTGGAGTTGTGCCCAAGCATTTACATAGCAAAATACAGATTCTTTTGCTATTAATACTCTTCCTTTTATTTCTCCTTTATATTATAATTAGGGCCCTATCATAATTTTTAAAATTACGTGAGTAGGTAAGTTATCTATAAATTTCAGTTCAAGGTAATAAAGGAAGTATTACAATATATTAGTTCTGGAAAAGGCTGTTGTGTCTAAAACACACTGCTTTCAGGATAAAAACTTAGAATAAAATTTTAAAAACACTAACTTCTGTATATATCTTCCTCACTATTTTTTTTTAATCACTGTTAGTTTTGTTATTTCATTTTCTTGGCTAATTGGCTCCAATTTATCTCAGTCTCTTCTGGTTTCCAAGACTTTTAAAAGCTCCAAACCGCTATACTTGTTCCTTAGAGATGTTAAAATTTCTCCAACCTCTCTTTTACTCCAGCCTAGATTTAATTAACACATTACTGTGGACTTCTTGGTTTTGAAAAGCTGGTGTCTCTTAGTCCTTTGTACATGTAAGGAAGTCGTAAGCTTGGCAAAGCTTGGAAGAAGGAAAAATTATAGTTACCCCACCTACTATACAGCAGTGGCAGGAATTTCCACAGTGTTTCTTTTCTGATAATAATAGTCTCCTCTGAAAGGAGAAAGCTTCCCCACTTATATCAAGTATGTGGCTATTTGGTTAGAAGTTGTTCGCTTATTACATCCATTTACTTGATCTTATTAACAGATTAAACAAGGCTTCCTATCTGTTCCCTTGCCAGCTTCTGACATTTAAAGAAATCACACTCTGTTTCTAGAATTTACTTTAAAAATGTAAACAGTACACAATTTTAGTTTTAGTTTAAAATAAAGGGCTTTTATTACAAAAATAAGTCACTTGTAATTTTAGAAGCAATAGAAACAAATTTACCTTTTAAATTGATGAACACTGAAAAGAGCAGGAGATGAGTTCCTATGTAGCTTTCTATATAGCTAGCTCAGTAACCAAGAGCACATGTAGTTTAGAATCTGAAATCTAAAACTGAAGCTGCTTATTGATTGTTGGTTTTGTTTTTTTAATATAAATTTATTTATTTATTTTTGGCTGCGTTTGGTCTTTGTTGCCACACGTGGGCTTTCTCTAGTTGTGGCGCGCGGCGGCTGCTCTTTGTTGCGATGCACAGGCTTCTCATTGCAGTGGCTTCTCTTGTTGTGGAGCACAGGCTCTAGGTGCGTGGTCTTCAGTAGTTGTGGCACGCAGACTCAGTAGTTGTGGCACGCGGGCTCAGTAGTTGTGGCTCATGGTCTCAGTAGTTGTGGCTCACGGGCTCTAGAGTGCAGGCTCAGTAATTGTGGCGCACGGGCTTAGTTGCTCCGTGGCATATGGGATCATCCCGGAGCAGGGCTTGAACCCGTGTCGCCTGCATTGGCAAGTGGATTCTTAACCACTGTGCCACCAGGGAAGCCCTGCTTATTGATTGTTGATTGAGCATTCTTAAACAAACAAAGGAGTGCTGGTGTTCCAAATCTGAAATGTGTCCTCCAGCTGTGACATCAGTTTTGCAGTACCTGGGTTGCTTAATTAGAATCAGCAGTATTCTAACTTATTGATGTATATAAAAGTACTTACAGATAAATTATCTTTTTTATGTAATTGGGGATCCCAAATCGCATTGGGTCTTAGTAAAAAAATCCCCATATCCGTCAGGGTATATAGCTCAAACCCAGTCCTTAGCTGTATGAGAAATCCTATTTCCCCCCCCGTAGCTGTTAACCACCTTGGTTCAAATGCCCCACTCCTCCCCAACCCATCCCACACCCCCTACTCCACCCCCAGCCCTGGAGTAATCTCTGTGACTCCCAGACTCCTGAGGAATGCTGGTGTAACAAAAGGTCTGTTCCCTACCTATCCAGTAAGGTGACTGTTAGACTTAAATACATAATAGGTAGTAGTATTATTATGGCCTACTCTCTCTTAAAATCTTGTCAGTGATTTAGGTTATTTCCTGAGCTCCATGGAGAGACAGAAATCTAATGTCTAATAAAAGATAAACATATGGAGTTAATCATTTGCTTATTGTTTGGATGGATTTTCTAAAAGAAGCAGTGCAGATATATTTGTTGGTGTGTATCCAACACTGTCCTAGTGGGGGGAAAATTTTCCTTTAGCTGAACCCTCAATCCTGCTCAGAGAAAGCTGTAAAATCCATGGATTTTAACTTCCACTGCCTTAAAACTTTTGCCTGGGCTGTTGGAGTACCCTCTTAACTTCCCTCCTTACTTCCCATAGCTCCCCTGTCTCCACAACATTGCCAGAAGGATCTTTCTAAAACACAAGTTTGATCTCATTGTTCTCTTCCATGTCTACTCACGACTGAAACAGCGGTCCCAGCCTTCATTTCCAATGTCATCATCCGTCAGCTGACCTCACACATCAGTGATAGTAACATATGCTGTTTCCTAAATACTCCATGTCCTTGTAAGTGCTTGTTGCTGTGGCTGGGATGAAGTTTTTCCACTGTCTCCTCCTTTAAATTCAACTAAAGTATCATCTCCTGGAAACCATTACTCATTCTCCCAAGGCTAAGGTAATAACTTTTTCCTCTGTGTTTCCCTAGTACCCCCTACCACAGATTGTGTTACAGTTATTCCTCAGTGTTGCCCCATTAGCTTGTGAGCTCTTTGAAGGATTGAAAGATTTTATTAAAATCTGGCTCCACAGCATTTAGTACAGTGCTGGACACACAGTAAATGCTCAATAGACATGTGTTGAATGAACAGCATTCCACAGGATAATTCTTTTAGTTCTCCCACATTCTAAATGAGACTTCCTTAAATTCATCCAAGTGCCTTTTTTTCTGGGGAAGGGTGTCTTGAATGTCTATGAGGATTTTGTCCTCCGTAAATGTATTAACAAATAAAGTGACACAATCAGTCTGGTTTATTTAGGTCTCTTGAATTTAGTTTATATGACTCAGTTTGCCAGAACCTGGTTACTCTGATTAAACAGAAGGAAGAGAATTCCTGAACACACAGTAGGGGCCTAACAAGTACCCAAGGGAACCCACAAAGACATAGGCCTTGTGGGAACATTCACATGACGGTTGTATTTTTCTCTTACCTTAACTTTCATTTTATTCTATCCCTGGAATCTTATCTGTTTGGAATTGATAGATATATAGATACATCTGGGATTGCTTATTGGTACATGGTTTTATTTTTATTTTTTTAATAAATGTATTTATTTTATTTATTTATTTTTGGCCGTGTTGGGTCTTTGTTGCTGTTTATGGGCTTTCTCTAGTTGTGGCGAGCGGGGGCTACTCTTTGTTGCGGAGCGTGGGCTTCTCATTGCAGTGGCTTCTCTTGTTGCAGAGCAGGAGCTCTAGGCATGTGGGCTTTAGTAGTTGTGGCACGTGGGCTCAGTAATTGTGGCTCGTGGGCTCAGTAGTTGCGACACATGGGCTCAGTAGTTGTGGCTCATGGGCTCTAGAGCGCAGGCTCAGTAGTTGTGGCGCACGAGTTTAGTTGCTCCACAGCATGTGGGGTCTTCCTAGACCAGGGCTCCAACCCGGGTCCCCTGCATTGGCAGGAGGATTCTTAACCACTGTGCCCCCAGGGAAGCCCCAGTGCATGGTTTTAAGTGGCCGCCATTCTTTGACTATTCTGTTCAATTATTGCCTTAGCTGTTTCCTTAGTTATTTGTAGTGTGTGATTGTTTCTATTTTTATTTTGTTTTTGATAAATCATTTTCCAAATTGGAAACAATTTAGCTATCGCTGACTCGTCATCTGGGGTTTAAATGATTGTTTCTTTGACATTTCCTGATGTCAAAGGAACTGTTTTTGGTCATTATTCTTTCATAATTTTTCTAGATGTGTTGTTTAAGTATTTCTTTCAAATGTAAAGGTAGTAATTTTTTCTATCTTTGTTTTAGTGTATTTTATTCATACCTATGACCATAATACCTAGACTAGTGTTTGGTAATGTTTAGTGCTTAATAAATATCTGTTCAATGAATGCGTGAACATTTTAAATCAAATCCTTTTCTTTTTTTTTTAATCTCCCAGTTCCTAGTACTGGTTGTAATACACACATAAACTGATTTTTTTTTCTACTGAAATCAATAAGATGCTTATCATGCTTTTAATAAAAATAAAACTATTAAAAATGTGTTCTCAACAGTCTCTTAAAGAATAAAATTTTGAAGTAAATTGGCTCTTTCAGTCTCAGTTACATGATCTGAAATTTTTTTTTAATGTGAAGATAGAACTCTGTCTTTAAATTTTTATTTCTTAACTACTGCTAATAAAAAATACTCTATTTTGATCACTAATTCTGTTATGAACCTTTGTGTTTTTCATAATTAAAGGTAATTTACTTAAGTACCTGACATCTCTGTTACAAAATACTCTCCTGTTTGCCAGGAGGCCCCAGGAGACCTATCAAGGGTAATTCCAGGAATGCCATGGCAGTGTCTACAGCAATGACAAAACCGCTGCAACCAGTCAGCATTTAGGGAACTGCAGCCTTATTTCAGGAAGCCATGCTCAGAGGCAGTAGGCAGACAATAAGGTCACACATCACCACAAGACACCAAGGTGATGACTCACCAAAAGTCCCCTTCCAAATCTTGGGTCTTAGAGGAAGAAAACACCTGACATGCCTCACTAATAAAATATGTATGTATTATACTTTACAGAATGTGATTGTAGAAGCAGGAAACTCAGAACACAAAGTAATATAATTTCAGTACAGGTTGAGCTCCACCAACATGAAAATCATGTGTATATAAAGGAATTATTATTGAATATATACTATATATTTAAGTATTTAATATATTAAGTATTTACTAACATGCTGTACCAAACACTATAAATCACAAGAATACTGTTAAGATTTCCAACATAACTTAAATTTTAATTATTTTCCTTACTGGAAATACTTGAAATTATCATATGTACACTAATCTCATAGCACTGTCATGGAATCAGATGATAAAATAATGATACTAATTGAACACTTAAAACATGTCAAATACTGGCTAAGGGTTTTACGTGGACTGTGTTATTCTCATTAAGTGAGATATTATCCCTATTTTATAGATAAATAAAGAGCTAGGAAGATTGAATCCATATCTGCTGGACTCCCTGTCCCCTTAATTACTATGATCTTTAGCACCATTCCCTCAGGCCTTTACAAGGGAGTGCCCACAGAGCTTAATAATACACCTTTTATTGGCTGCCTTTCCTTCCCTCTCTTCCATCCCAACTTCTCTACCATGTTCCCTGGTATCACCTAAATGTATTTGTTTGCTAGGGCTGCCATAATAAAATACAACAATCTGGAGAGCTTAAACAACAGAAATTTATTTTTCACTTTCTGGAGATTAGAAATCTGAGATCAAGGTGTCAGCAGATTTAGTTCCTTCTGAGGCCTCTCTCCTTGGCTTGTAGACAGCCACCTTCTTGCTGTGTCCTCACATGGTCATCTCTCTATGCACACACATTCCTGCTATCTCTCCACATGTCCAAATTTTCTCTTCTTATAAAGACATTTATCATACTGGATTAGAGCCCACCATAAAGACCTCATTTTAACTTAACCAACACTTTAAAGCCCTTATCTCCACGCAGATTACATTCTGAGGTGCTGGGGATTAGGACTTCAACATACAAATTTGGCAGGGGACACACAATTCAGCACAGAACATTACCAAATAAACTACTTCAACTGAAACTTCTTTCCAAGTTCAGCTTTTTGGCAAACACAAACTACTGCATAAAACATGAAGGCTACTGTTTGCTACATAGTACTAAATATTTCTTTAGCATTTTTTGTAGAGCTGGTCTGCTGGCAATGAATTCTCTTAGTTTTCATTTATATTAAAATGCCTTTATTTCACTTTCATTCTTGAAGGGTATTTTTGCTCGATGTAAAATTTTAGGTACTTTTCCTAGGTATAAAATAGGTATAAAGTTCTAGTGTTTTCTTTCTTTCAGCCCTTTAAATATGCCATTCAGTTGCCTTCTGGCTTCTGATAAGAAGTCAGCTGTCAATTATGTATCATTGCTACCCCATTCACAATGTACTGTTTTTCTCTGGCTGCTTTAAATACGTTGTCTTTAATTTTGAATTTCAGTAGTTTGAGTACGATGTGCCTACATGTGGTTCTCTTTGTACTTACCCTTCTTGGTGTTTGCCAAGTATCTTAGATATTTCACCAAATTTGGAAACACTTTGGCCGTTGATTCTTCAAATTTTTGGTCACTTATTCTCTCTCTCTCTCTCTCTCTCTCTCCCTTTATGGGACTCCAGTTATAATGTTAGACATCTTACTATTGTGCAAAAAGGCATTGCAGCTCTGCTCATTTTTTTCCCCAGGCTTTCTACTGTTGTTACAGATTGGACAACTTCAACTGACCTATCTTTAAGGGTACTAATTCTTTCTTCTGCCATCTCCATCTGCAGTTAAGCCCATCCGGTCAAATTTTTTATATCAGATATTTTAATATCTAGGTCTAGAATTTTCACTTGGTTATTTCTTTTTAATTTCTGATTCTCTGCTGGTATGTTCTATATATTCACCCATTAAAATTAAATTTTCTTTTACATCCTTAAGTATAATCATAATAATTGCCTTAAAATCCCTGTCAGCTAATTACAACATGTGAGGTATCCTGGGGTTGATCTCTTGATTGTCTTTTCCTTTGAGCACTGGTCACATTTTCCTGGTTCTTCTTTTGTATAGTAATTTTGGACTGTATCCTGGACATGGTGAGTTAAATACATTGCAGAGACTCTAAACTCTGTTTTGTTCTTCTCAAGAATATTGATTTTTGTTTTAGTTGACAATTAATTTGGTAGAACTCAACCTCCAAACTCTGTCTCTCCATGTTGGGCAGCAGCTGAAAAATCTGTTCAGTTCTTTTAGCTGTATATAGGTTGCTTGGATTCTGCCCTGAACATACATAGTACATGGTTGAGCCAGATTTTCAGGCAGAGTTTATACTCCTAAATTGGGGGTCTCTTTATGGCTCTCTCTTTTCTGTAATATTCTCCTTCACATTTTCAGCTGTGGTTGCTCTAAGTATTCACTCTGAATACTTATTTGTAAGGTTACAAATTTCTGAGCCTTAGCTTCCTATATGAAGCTGCCTGGAGCCTGCCCTCTTGTAAAGAGTTATTAAAAAATGGGAAACTCACCCAATGTCCTTCCTTTCTTCCAAGTGTTGATTACCCTCCAATTTCTGCCTGCTTTGGTCACTTTTCAATGCCTTCCTATAGTTGTTTTCTTATATTTTGCCCAGACTTTATAAGTGTTAACCTATGGGATGGTTGGTCTGATATAAGCTACTCACCATTAATGGAAGTGGAACCGTATTTTTTCTTTAACCAAGAAAAATCTGCTCCATATCTAGACATCTGTATTGTATTTATTTATACCATCCCTGTTGCTCCCCATCAAAACATGTTTTGAATGTTTTTTATCTTTTAGAGTTAAATTTTTTAGAAAGTGGACTGCCTTGGGACTTCCCTGGTGGTCCAGTGGGTAAGACTCCACGCTCCCAATGTAGGGGGCCCAGGTTCGATCTGTGGTCGGGGAACTAGATCCCGCACGCATGCCGCAACTAAGATCCTGTGTGCTGCCACTAAGACCCGGTGCAGCCAAAACAAATAATAAATAAATAAATAAATATTTTTTAAGAAAGAAAGAAAAAGGACTGTCTCCCTTCTCCTCTTCTGGTGCTCCTATCTCATTTCTCAGTTGAAAAGAAGCTGTCAAGTTACTTTTTCTCCGGAATCTCCCTGCTAATAGGACTGCTACGTGTCCTGACTTACCCTTCCAATTCTATTCCTGGGGATGAGTGAGTAGAAACATTATAGACTGGGGATTTTTTTCCTAAGGTTGAGGAAATACCTTGGAACATTTCCAAGCATTCCATTCAATTATTTTCTTTTTATTGACGAGGCTATTTATATAGAATGTTTCTGGAGGGTTGCACAGGAAATTTCTGAATAAAGGGGATTTAAGTTCACATCCAGTGACACAACCATGAAAGGAGAAAGGATTATCACCCTGGGCCATGTTCCAGAGGAGATGGAGAACACCACAGAGGGGCACAGCCAGGCCACACTGTCAACTCAATGCAAGAAACCTTTATGTGCCGAACTATGCTGGTTTTGGTGGGGAAAAGACATTGGAGCACACTATAAATGTCTTTTTAAAAACAGCTTTATTAATATATAATTTATATACCGTATTATAAATATTTAAGAATGAATAATATGTGAATAAATAACTAGTTCCTAAACAACTTTCTCAGTAACTACTACTATGTTACAGATGAAGAGGGAAATGGTGCCCTCACCTCCTCCTCCCAAGTACAATTTTTGGAGACATCCTCAGACCTACTGAAAGCTGTTCTGTGGTAGCAATAAACAGATACACGGAAGAATTCAAGCCTGGAATGATAGGTTTTAAAGATGGAAAGAGCAGAAATTCAGTACTCAAGGAACTCATTTGGAAACTGCCTTGCATCAAGGCCCCCTGAGATAACAAGGAATCACCTGTTTTTTTCTGGTCAAGTCTATATACGGCATATTTCTTTCTCTAACTCAAGCAGCTATGTTCCTGCCCAGTTGTTAATTTTCTCCATTGATTACATCTTTTTCTCGATGTCTGGCCTTAATAGTTGAGCTAGAAAAGACAAAGGCAGTCACACATGGCTAAATTCTCCATCACCAAAATGATATTTCTTTTAGAGTTTGCAAAAGAGAGGCACTTTTTACTCAATATTTAGGAGCTGACAAAACAAAATCTTACCAGCTGCAGCAATCCGTAAGTCATTCCTAACAATAGTTATTACTCATGCAGTAGCTTCAATGTTTCCATCTCCTGGACCGCTTTCCTGACCTCACAACTTGGCTTAGGCTGTGACTTACATTCTCCCTGTGCACACTTGGACCCTATAATTTACCACATTGCATTGAAATGGCCCACTTACTTACTGTCTCCCCCTTCAGACAGTCTGCTCCTGGAGACGTGCCCTATCTCTCATTTTACTTTGTATCCTTGGCCCTTACTTAGGTCAGCACTTGAAATAAAATAGATACTCGATACATGTTTGTTGAATAAATGAATGATGGTACCCAAGACACAGCTCGTGCAGGAATATTAACATTGTGTTAAACAGGCCATGTCTATAAAAATTTCACGAGAAAGGTTTTAGTAACAAATCTGATTCTACATCACTGGCATTTACCTTCTTTCAGTTTGTGCTTCCAATGACAATTTGTACATAGACTCTTAAAAGATATTTCTGGGATAACTCATGGGAACTGTGCCATTTGCCATTATTTAACAGATGGGAAATGCAAGGCTTGTCACTAAAATGGAGTCACTTTTGAACTGTGGCTTCTTCACAGTAGAAAGGATCCTATTAAAGTCTTTAGAAATATATATTTTTTAAATTTAGTCTAGATACCCTTTGAAAAAATGTACCTCTGAACAGCCAGCGAACCCTTATCTACCGTCACATGTCAATGGGAAACCAGTGTCATCAGCAGCATGGATGCTGGGGTTGTGATTGGGGGATGGGTGGGTTAATAGATATGGTTGGAAAATAAGATTGTTTCCTCTTCTGGAAAAAACTTAACCCCACCCCTCCACTTTCCAAAAGGTTAATCTCTAAAAGGTGAAATGTTTTCTGTTCTTTGTCCTAGAATAGTAGACCAACTCCCTTTCCACTCAATTTCCCAGTAAAGAACCTGGAATTAGCATATTCTCTGGTGGAAATTCAGTTTCTGGATAGAAGGGAAAGCCCTCTAAGGAAAGGAGAAGGAAAGGAGATGTGAGATACAGAGGAAGCAATGCTGACAGAAGAAACAAGCGGGCTTGTGAATGTTGGCCAGTAAAAAAGAAAGCAGCAAAGAGAAAGGAATTATAACTCTACCCTGGGATTGACCACAGGCATTACTTTACATCACTGTTCAAAAACAAAGGAAGGACATTCGTTCAATTCTTCCCACCATTAGAAGATGTATAGGGACTTCCCTGGTGGTCCAATGGTTAAGACTCCACACTTCCACTGCAGGGGGAACAGGTTCAATCCCTAGTGGGGGAGCTAAGATCCCACATGCCCCGTGGCATGGCCAAAAATTAAAAAAAAAAAAAAAAGATGTATAATGTAAAAATTATATAGATGAGGAATCCAGCTCAGGTGCCAGACCATTTAGGTTTAAATCCTCACTCTGCCATTTGATGGGCTTCTCAGAGCTTGAGTTTCCTCATCGGTAAATAGAAGTGATAATAATAGTTCCTACCTTGTAGTGTTGTTTTAAGGATTAAATGAGATAATTTGCATGATGATGTTTTGTAGAGTCCAATAAATATTGGTCATTATTATTGCTTTTAACTATCTGCCATATGGTGTTTAATTATTTATAGTACCTTTTATTTCATTTCCTTGAAAGTGAAAAAGCTATAGATGAAGAGACATGAATCCATGAACTGAACTTTCTTGAGGATAATAACTGTGTCTTACTTATTATCATATTCACAGTACCTAGCATAGTGTTTGGCACATAGACTATAAACATTTGTTGAAGGAATGGAAGAATATTTATTACAAAACATAATTTTAATTACAAGTGTTACAAGTTGAATTGTGTACATCCCAAGTGCATGTGTTGAAGTCCTAATCCCCTGTACTTCAGAATGTGACATTGTTTGGAAATAAGATTGGTGCAGATGTAGTTAAGATGAGGTCATACCACATGGAAACAACCTAAATGTCCATCAACAGATGAATGGATAAAGAAGATGTGGTACATATATACAATGGAATACTACTCAGCCACAAAAAAGAATGAAATAATGCATTGAAGCAACATGGATGGACCTAGAGAATATCATGCTAAGTGAAGTAAGTCAGAAAGAGAAAGACAAATACCATATGATGTCACTTATTTGTGGAATCTAAAATACGACACAAATGAACTTATTCACAAAACAGAAACAGACTCACAGACATAGAAAACAGACTCATGGTTACCAAAGGGGAAAGGGGAGAGGGATAAATTAGGAGTTTGGGATTAGCAGATACAAACTACTACATATAAAATAAACAACAAGGTCCTACTGTATAGCATGGGAAACTATATTCAGTATCCTGTAATAAGCCATAATGGGAAAGAATTTGAAAAAGAATAACTATCTATCTCTATAGATAGATAACAGATAGATAGATTGATAACCAAATCATTTTGCTGTACACCAGAAACTAACATAACATTGTAAATCAACTATACCTCAATAAAAAATAAAAATAAAAATAAATTGTTTAAAGATGAGGTCACACCAGAGAAGGGTAGGACCCTAATCCAGTATTACTGGTGTCCTCATTAAAAAGGGAAATGTGGGGACAGACATACACCAGGGAGAACACCATGTGAAGATGAAGGCAGATATTGGAGTGATATATCTATAAGCCAAAGAAGGCCAAAGATTGCCAGCAAACCACCAGAAGCTAGGGGAGAGGCCTAGAACAGATTCTTTCTCACAGACCCTCCGAAAAACCAACCCTGCCAGCACCTTGAACTTGGACTTGTAGCCTCCAGAAGTATGAGACAACAAATTTACATTGTTTAAGCCTCTCAGTTTATGGTATTTTGTTACAGTAGCATCAGGAAACCAATAAGTTAGTTGCATCATCATCTTGAAAATAACCGTATATACTAATACTATAAGTAGAGTTTTTCATGGTTTGAATCCATTCTGAGCGAGAGACTTTAGTTAGTATTACTTTGTATAAGCAAACACTATTCAAACCAAACATAATCAAGGGCAAAACGAAATAGCTTTTTGGGTAGGCATAGTTCTGAAAAGTTACCTAAGTCAGTTTTTTGGAAAGAGCATCATATTACTAAATTCTAAGCGAGAAGCATGTTTAATTTCTGACATTACAGCTGACTAAGTTGGTAGTGCAGTAAGCAGGCTGAGATCAGCAACAGAATAATTCTCATTGTCTAGTATTACTTAAGTTGAAGTTCTGTAATCACCTTTAACATTTTTACAAAAACACTATAAAAGGTTTATAGGGCCAAGAACACTGGTAAACAAATCTTCTGCTTATAGTAGTATTTCTTTTGAATTCTCAAGTATAACTGACAATAAGTGTAATAATAAACTATAAAGAACAGTCCAACTCCTTGACTTAGCTGGTCTTTGCAGCATTGAATCTCATTTAAATTAAGCAGGCACTTAGGTGGAGCATTATATTTGACATTGATATGAAATGAGAAGAGTTTGAAGTATTTTCATGAATATTCTAGCTTCAAGGAGAGTAATGATGAAGAGTACCCAGTAACTCGCTACACGTAGAAGACACTCAATAAATATTAAATGAAGGAATGAAGGAAAAAATGAATGGATTAAGAGAACAGATTTCCTTTGAAAACTGAACCACAGAGGAGTAATTAACAGGAATTTTTATGGAGTAGTAATTGTCCTGGGATCATGTTTGCCACCTCCATCCTTTTGGGGAGCAGACTAGAGGGACTCAAAGAGACAGCCAGTCAGAAAAGACATAAGAAAACTAAAAGAATATCTGGTTAAAGATGCACAATTAAATTTAGCACTGACTAAGGCTTTATAGTCTCTCCCTGAAAATTCATCAATTTGTTGATGCCAGAAAGACATCACCCTCCAGCCCAATACAGCCAATGGACCACTGAAGCAAAAACAGTGACAGTTCGGCTTCTTTGATACCTAAGAGACTTGCCGTAGCTCATTAGACAATAAATTTCTGAGATGTTTTAAAAGTAGAATTTGATTTTATTCAAAGTTTTACCACGAGTAAAAACCAGTGAAATGAGGAATTTCCAAGTTGCAGAGCTCTTTGGCAACACACAAAAAATCCAAAGTTTCTAAGGGTGTTCACTTTGCAAATATTCTAGCACAATTACTCTTATATTAGCATTCTTGTGTGTCACAGGAAAGAAAATGTTATTTAAAACTCAGAGTGACTATAGCTGCTTCTTTCGTCTAAGGTGGGGTGGCAGAATCCATATCAGTGGGGAAATTACTCACTATGTTGTTTCCTTCCTTTTGCAAAGTCTGGTAGAAGAGGAAGAACGGAGAGACTGAAAATTTTAAGTATCTGCCAGTTTTTCCATGCCCCTCAAAAGTAAGATCCAGAGTAGATAGATGGCTCTTAACTTAGCAGTGCATGTACTGAGTTTTGATATGCAAAAGTAAACTGGAGCCCCTAAGTAGGTGGAAAACTAAACTGATTTGAAAACAAGGTCTGAGGATTGTGATGAAGTGCTTCTTCCTGAAGAGATTAGCCTGAAGAATGAAACCAGAGACTAGTGACTATGGAAGGCGACCAGTGAAAAATTCCAATAGATAGAATTGCTGAGGATGTTTAAAAACAAGAATGTCTAATAATCCAGTTTAAGATGTTTTACTGGAGTGATGTAAACTCTATTCCCTTACCCTAAGCCTTCAATAAAGTTTGACACACACACACACACACACATACACATACAACTCTGTGTGTTTTATGCAAGTGGATTTTTTTTTTTTTTTTTTTTTTTTTTTTTTTTTTTTTTTTTTTTTTTTGCGGTACGCAGGCCTCTCACTGTTGTGGCCTCTCCCGTTGTGGAGCACAGGCTCCGGACGCGCAGGCTCAGCGGCCATGGCTCACGGGCCCAGCCGCTCCGCGGCATGTGGGATCTTCCCGGACCAGGGCACGAACTCGTGTCCCCTGCATCGGCAGGCGGACTCTCAACAACTGCGCCACCAGGGAAGCCCCGGATTTTTTTTTATATTGAGGAAAAGAAGTCATGCTTCGTGGCTGCGTAAGGAAACACTTTGCCAAAGGGTATGAGATGAGAGAGCAAGGGTTCCGTAGAATCAAGAAGTTGGATTTGGAGAATGTCAACCCAAGGAAATTCAAAGAAATATTGGGAGGATATTGGATTTCCCACCAATTGTGAGTTGAAGGTTAACTCAGTCTTTGAAATGTTCAGGGGCAGAATTTGTCAACTAAGATGACTTTGGCTGCAAGTACCAGAAAACCCTGGTTCAGTTTGACTTAAACAATAAGGGACTTCGTTATCTTGTATAATAGGAAGTTACAGAGGAAGGGCAGAAAACTTGGAGAAGGGGCTGGGTAGTATCAAGGTCTCAGGTTCTTTTGATGTCTTCACTCTGACATTTTCAGCTGATAGCAAAATGACTATAGCAGTTCCAGGCAATACATCCAGTTATAACATCCAGAGGCAGGAAAGAGGCCATTTCTTGGGATCTCCTGTTTATGAATGAGGAAATCTTTCCAAGAAGCAACTCCAGCAGACTTTTCTACGTGTCTAATTGGCCAGAAATGTATCACATGCCTGCCATTAAACCAATATTGAAAGGGAGATTGCTCCCATTTGGAAACACCCTAATTGGCTTAGACCAATCAGGATTTACTCCTGGGCTGGGGATGAGTCACCTTCACTGAGTCACAAGAGGGATGGGTAGATACCTAAGAAAATCAGGATGGTTAGGTATTCAGTGTGACCTCCACTTACTTCGAGTCTCAAGGAAAATGATACATTGCAGGAAATGTGAGATTATATATATTTCAATCAATAGACTCATATATATATATATATATGAGGATCATTTATGTAAAGTACTTGGACAACTTATATTAAGGCTAGTTTCATTATTGGTATTATAGTTACAAATAATGGTTTCAGCAGTTCTCTCAACAAAAGTGCCTTTTGTTTTATGGGAAGAACATAAATGGAGACTCAAAGTTGTTATTTTTCAGTATAAAGGAGTTAGAATGCATTTAGAATGTGTTCAGTTTAAGGCATCATATTTTTTTTTTTTTTTTTTTTTTTTTTTTTTTTTTTTTGTGGTACGCGGGCCTCTCACCGCTGTGGCCTCTCCCGTTGCGGAGCACAGGCTCCGGACGCGCAGGCTCAGCAGCCATGGCTCACGGGCCCAGCCGCTCCGCGGCATATGGGATCCTCCCAGACCGGGGCACGAACCCGTATCCCCTGCATCGGCAGGCGGACTCTCAACCACTGCGCCACCAGGGAGGCCCAAGGCATCATATTTTATGAAAACTGACAAAACTGCAGTGCATCAAAGAAATCATATTCTGTGAGGATTAGAGGAATAGGCTGGGAATATTAACTTGGGAAAAAAACACTAGGGAGAATATAACAGGGGTCTTAATTTATTTGAAAGGCTAGTATGTGGAATAAAGTATAGATTTATTCTGAGTAGTTCCACAGGTTAGAAGTAGGACAAATTGAAATTTACAGTGAGACACTCTTCAGGTCAATGTAACATGGCCCTGCAGCAGCAATTTTGTCGAGAGATTGCTTTGGTGGGAAACCAGACCAGGTGAAAGTAACTTTATAGGCATAGTCTGCAACTTATTGTGAGATGTCACCCTACCTTATGGGCTGTGATCATTAATTTTATGTGTCACCTTGAATGGACCACAAGGTCCCCAGATACTTGGTCAAACAGTATTCTGAGTGTGTCTGTGAGAGTGTTTTTGAATGAGATTAACCCTTCAATCAATAGACTGAGTAAAGCAGATTGCCCTCCCTAATGTGGGCGGCCCTCATCCAATCAGATGAAGACCTGAATAGAATAAAAAGGCTGACCCTCCTGCGAGTAAGAGGGAACTTCTCCTGCCTGACTGCCTTTGAACTGGGACATCAGCTTTTTTCCTGCCTTCAGAGTCAAACTGAAAGGTTGGCTCTTCTTGAGTATTTACTCTGCTGGCTTTCAGACTGAACTTGCATCATTAGCTCTGCTGGTACTCAGGCCTTTGGACTTGGACTGGAACTACACCATTAGCTCCTGTGGGTCCCCAGAAAGCAAGTCCTTTCTTCATTTCTTACAGGTGAGTGATTCATATTCTGTAGATTATCCTTCTTACATATTGCTGGTTTGAGGATGACTAGAATTCTGGTTCTACTTCAACTTCTATGGATCCATTCACCATCACTATCTGTTTTCATTAGAAAATGGAAATAGGTGGGCTTCAGGATCTTTTGCCCTTCCTTCAGGAATCATAGTAAAAGAATTTTTGAGAAATTCTCTGGTCTAGACTACTTCCAAAGTCTTCTACAACTTTAAAATTCCATTATTATGTTAATCTATTGCTTCCATATTTATTTATTTGGAATGTCTAGATTTGCTTTCTTGTGCTCAGAAAAGAGAAAATGTAAGCACAATGACTCAGAAGCAGAAGAGAGAGAAGAGAGCTATAGATTGTATTTCTAAAATAGCCATTTCAAAAATACACAGAAATTTAGGTTTTAGACTTTGTTTTTCATTTAATAAAATTTTAGCAACTAAGAGAATGCTAGTGTATTAAATTCCAGCCGTAGTGAAGCTTTTTTTTTTTAACATTAGAAAACCTGAGGCAAATTGAAAAGGAACAGAGACTTCTAATCTCACTCTCTTTGACAATGATTAGTTTGTGGCTCACAGTGAGAACAGCAGGAAAAAGTGAAACTGTTATTCCGTGCTGCATAAATCTACTCCACCCTTGTGGCGTTTTCTGAGCATGGAGGTAGAATGGAGTAAATGGTGGGAAACAGAGAACACCCCAGTTGCTGTGTCTGTGCATACATGAAGATATGCCCAGGATTTTCTCTCTAGGTTTAGAAGCAACTTACAAGATCCCAGACATAATACCAAAATACTACTAAAAAAATCAAACTCCAGGAAAGAATTATATAGCAGTCATGAGAAGTCATATAAAATTGTTTAGCAATTTACAATCCAAAATTCATCGAATTGTGCAATTGTGGAGTATAAGCCTTTTGTAATTTTTATTGAACTTGAGAGAAATAGGCTTTCTTGTTTCAGAGTGTTTTGCATTAAGTTGCCTACTGTCATTATTTTAAGTTTGAGTCTTTCAAGAGATAAGTGGTACACTTTTTATTCTTTTCTGAAATTTTAATATTTTTTTTGCCAGTTCAAATTGACTTTGGTGTTTTATTTTCTGTCACCAATTACATGACATATCCAAATTCTCTCCAGCCCATGAAAATGTTAAGTATTCCCAATATCATGAACTATCCTGTCTTCAGCGCTTCTTTGTTACCATCTACTCCTCCAAATTATGGTGTTTACTTAATGCCATAATTTGTCCCTTTTTTAGGACTGCCTGGGTCCTCTCCTTTGTTTGTTCATTGTGGCAGATAGAATAATACCCATCTCTGTAAGTCAACTATACTTCAATTAAAAGAAATATATACATACATAAAAAATAATAATACCCATCTCCCCAAAGATGTCTATATCCTAATCTCTGGAACCTCTGAATGTGTTAGGTTACATAGCAAAGGGAAATTAAGGTTGCGGAAGGAATTAATCAGCTAGTCAGCTGATTTTAAGATAGGGAAGCTACACTTAATTATCCACATGGGCTCAATGTAATCACCATAGTCCTTAGAAGTGGAAGAGAGAATTGTGAGAAGCATAGAGATGGCAGAGAGCATTATGCTGCTGGCTTTGAAGGTGAAGGAAGGAGGCCACTAGTCATGGAAACCAGGCAGCCTCTAGAATGCACCTGGCTGGCAATTTGACCTTAGTTCACTGAAAGCTGGGTAGGACTTCTGATCTGCAGAACTGTAGGATAATAAGTCTGTGTTGTTTTGGGACTTCCCCAGGGGTCCAGTGGTGAAGACTCTGCGCTTCCACTGCAGCGGGCGCGGGTCGATCCCTGGTCGAGGAACTAAGATCCCACATGGGGTGCAACGCGGCCAAAAAAGGAAAAAGAAATGTTTGTGTTGTGTTAAGAGATTAAGTTTATGATAACTTGTCACAGTAGCATTAGAAAACTAATACATCTGTTTTGTTTTGTTTTTGGCCTTTCCTCTGCACGGATTCCATCTCCGTTGAAATCCTTAATAATCTCAGGCCAAATCCAAAGATCACAGTATCTATTCATCCTCCCTGATTTCTCTTTCTGTCAGAAAATTAATTAATGAAACTATGGAATAATCCTGAAGTCAACGAAGATGCCTATTGTTATAAGGGTATAAAGATATGCAGTTTTTAAAAGTTGACTTAGATGCAAGGATATAAGTGAAATACCATTTGCCTATAGTTCTAAAATCTTTCAATAGCCAATAATATCTTGAATGCCTATAAAATATTCAGCACAGCACTCTAGATAAGTTAAAAATCGGGATGATACATATGGCAAAGTCCCTGGGAATACATAGAAGGCACCTGTGTTGAGCAAATGACAGCTGAGAGAAGAGGTAGAGATGGAGAGACAGGAAGTGAAAGGTAGATGGAATGGGAGGTAGAGGAAGTTTGACGGGTGATTTTTAGAATGGGGAAAAAGAGAAAGAAGACTGAGAGAGGAGAATGTGGCAAAAATAAGAACTCTCAGGACACTTGGATCTTGACTGTATTAAGTACCCAACAAAACTTTACAGGACTGACTTGTGTGCTGTGATTCTTTCTCAGCGGAAAGCCAGGAAAGAGGCTTATGTTATTTAGCATACATATTAGACGTGAGTGAGGTCTAATTAAAATTTTACATTTTCTGGAATTTCATTCTACATTACAGGATTTTAATAATTGTGCAATAATTAATTCTCAGTATTACTGATAAGGGATCTATCTACTCTTCAGAAAGCAATCAGATTTCGAATGTAAACAAATATTTTTCAACAATTCTTTCATTCAATGTATAAAAGACTTGGGGCTTGGAACTGAAGGAAAAATAGAATCACCATATGATCCAGCAATTTCACTTCTGGGTATATATCTAAAGGAAATCATTATCTTGAAGAGAGATCTGTGCCCACATATTCATTGCAGCATTATCTAAAATAACCAAACATGGCAACAACCTAAATGTCCATCTAAGGATGAATGGGTGAAGAAAATGTGATACACACACACACACACACACACACACACACACACACACACACAAGGAAAATTATTCAGCCATTGAAAAAGAAGTAAATCCTACCATTTGTCACAACGTGGATGAACCTTGAGGGCATTATGCTGAGCGAAATACGTCAGACAGAGACAAGTACTGTATGATCTCACATATGGGAAATCTAAAACAAACAAACTCAGAAACAGAAGGCACGTTGGTGGTTGCTGGTGGGGGAAGGAGGGTGATGGGTGAAGCAATCAAAGGGTACAACCTTTCAGTTATAAGATGAATAAGTTCTGGGGATGTAATGTGCAACATGGTGCGACCTTAGTTAACAATACTGTGTCGTATATTTGAAAGTTGCTAACAGAGTAGACCTTAGAAGTTCTCACCACACATACAAAAAACTATTAACTATGTGAGGTGATGAATGTGTTAACTAATCTTATTGTAGTAATCATTTTGTAATACTGTCATACATATATCAAATCACTAGGTGTCTACCTTAAACTTACACAATGTTACGTAACAATTATATTCCAATAAAGCTGGGACAAAAACAACCAGTACTCATTCTGAGTATTACTTGGTTGCCAGAAATACTGAGTCAGGATTCATTTTATACCCAAGTCAAGCCTGATGTATGATCCTAGTGATTAAGTCTGATTTAAAAATTCTTCCCATCGCAGTAGAACATATAGAAAATAGTCCAACGTATCAGAAATAGAACTTTCAGAAAAGTTGTCACCTTTTTTGCTCCCTCTCCACTGTTTTTTCAATGCAAGTTAACCAAGAAGGCAATGAATAGAAATCACAGGATGAGAGCTCTGCCATAGACCTAGAGAATAGCCAGGCCAGAGATCAAGAGGACAGAAGGCCCAGGAGGAAGGGCTCCAGGAAAAAGGAAACCTGATAGATAATATGATGAAACATTTTGAAAGCATTAAGAATATTTGGATAGCAAATTATATAAGTGAAACAACCAGGCAAATACCCAAAGACAAATAAGCGTTTAGGAAAGAAAATGCAATCATACTTCTCTATTTGGATCTATAGTAAATAATATTTATAACATCATAATGATATCAACATTCATTATTGGTTTATCAAAAATAATGATGTTACCCCATTGCGAGGATTGAGAAAGTTGAAGGGGTGTTTACAATAGAGCCAAATCTTTATCTATTAAATTGTAAGTCAACAGTTAACGCCTACAATTGAAAAAGTAAGAAATGTCAGTGAAGGCCCATTATTGAGAAAGATAAAGATAAATACTAGAAGAAACAGATATAAAAGCTAAAAAATCTAGCCTGGGAGAGAGAGACTTTGAATATTTTTGTTTTGTTTTGTTTTGCTTTGGAGCCCACTTTTATTGTACTGTCGCTTTGCCCCGGACGGCAGCAGTCACGCTGCTGGGTGATATATACAAATACACATATGTACACACACTGCCCACACCTATAGCAGAGACGATGGAGACTTTCAATATTATCTGATTTTTATTTATGTGTTTCAGTTTGATAATTATTTATTCTGGTAGGCTGAATAATGCCTTGACCCAAAGATGCTCATGTCCTAAATCCTTGGAACCTTTGAATATGTTACTTCACATAGCAAAAAAAGAAAAAAGAAAAAGACTGACAGATATGATTAATTCAGGGTTCTTAAGATCAGGAGGTGGTACTGGTCCTTATAAGAGGGAGGAGGCAGGAGGGGCAGAGTCAGAGAGGAGATATGAAGCAGAGGCTGAAGTGCTGCGATTGCTGACTGAAGACAAGAGGGCCATGAGCCCAGGTGTGTGAGCAGCCTCTAGAAGCCGGAAAAGGCGAAGAATAGGATTCTCCCCTAAAGCCTCCAGAAGGAACACAGTGCTGCCACACCATGTTAGACTTCTGACCTCCAGAACTGTAAAATAATATATTTACTTTTGGTTTAAGCCGCTAAATTTGTAGTAATTTGTTATGGCAGCAATAGGAAATGAATACAGTTACTTAGAAAATAAGGTCTAAGAATGTTAAATAAGAAAAAGTAAAACATGGTAAGACATGAATAATAGAAAACTTACCGTCTATTGACAAAGGTAGTTCAAAATGAAGGAATAGATCAATCTGAATTAGAAAGGGATGATAATTTCATGAACTTATGTCTCCTTATTATCATTAGGACAGGGTTAGGTAACTTAAGGATAGCTATACATGAGTCAGTGCTTAGCCATATTCTAATACTCTTTACCCTGTGTACTTTTCATTCCCCTTCTCCCCCTCCCTTTTTTTCCCCATTTCTCTGTGTATCTTTTCTTCCTGTTACTGATGCACTGTTGGGATAGCTGCCTGGCTCCCAGTTCAGTGATTCTATCATATCCTAGAAGGTCCCTGTATCAGTCAGGTTTCTCCAGAGAAACAGAACCAATCATATATAGAGATTTATTTTAATGAATTGGCTCACATGATTGTGGGGCTGGCAAGCCCCAAATCCACAGATCCATCGGGCAGGCTGTAAACTCAGCAGGAGGTGACATTGCAGACTTGAGACAGAATTTCCTCTTTGCCAGGAAACCTGGTTTGCTCTTAAGGCCTTCAACTGATTGGATGAAGCCCACCCACATTATCAAGAGTAATCTCTTTTACTTAAAATCAACTGATTGCAGATGTTAACTACATCTACAAAATGCCTTCACAGCGACACCTAGAATAGAGTTTAATTAAATAATTAAATACTATAGTATAGCCAGGTTAACACATAAAATTAACCATCAGAGCCCCCAACTCTTAAGAGGTGGGTAGCAGGCACCATGTTTGTTCTGACTCTTACTTACAGATGGCTGGCTGGTTCAAGGGTGGACACACCATTCCCACTAGACCATTCAGAGGCCTTGCCTAAGACTTACTAAGGAAACTGGAAAAAAAACCACATTTGGCCCTCTCTGGTGTGATAAGAGCCATGAGATGTGAGGATTGGAGGACATCAGTGGCCATATGAACAGTCATTCTGTACTGGAAGAGCGTGAAACCAACCTACAGAAACAGAGACCAGATTTGGAAAAAGAGTCACCTACAATAGTCAAGGAAGGTGTGCAAAGGCTTGCTGGATGAAGGGACATCAAAGTTATGACGTGAAAAAAGAGTAAGAATTAGTGATGAGCAGTTGCTATGTGAAAGTCTGATGTGATGTGAGAGATGAACAAAGGGGAAGTTGGAGGTTGAGGGGGAGGCATGGGGAGATTTTTCCCCAGGCAGAAGAAACACAGGGATAAGAACACAGAGAGAGGTGATATTGGATGTTACACATTAATCCCCTCCCACCCCATCATCCACTTTTTCTAGGCTGAACTGGGATCGCAGTATATCCACTGATAAAAATGTGAAGCTGTTAATCACATAACCGCATTAATTGCCAACTAGCAGCTTAACTTCAGAGCGATGCCATCTTTGTACAACAGTGTTTATGCAATTATTTGAATATTTTACTTCATTTGAACTTAATATTTTATAAAAATTAATGAAAAAATGAGTGCTGCTATTAACAACAGTATAATTTAGACAAAGACAAAAAAAATCATCAGATTTGCCTAAAGTGTGAACCTTTAGCCCAGTTCAGATGTTCATTGGACTTGAAGTTGACTGCCTGTGAGTTCAAATGTGAAGGAAAAGAACTATATTAAAGCACATTTAGGAAATACTAGAAATTTATCCTCGACCACTGTATCTAAAACATATTATAAACCACAATGACAAAGGAAATGGAGAGACTGTTAAAATTATGAATTGATAATTACCATCCATAAGTATTCCAGTGATCCAAACACAGAAAGAACATGGTATAAATGGGAATACAAATGCAACTTACTAAAGAATCTGTTATCAGGAAAATCTAGAATTCAAATTTCTCTCAGTAATTTTCCAAAGATTGTGACATTAGCAAAAATGATCAATACCTTGCAAATATACATAACCAACTTTTGTCTACCAAATGTCACCACAAATGAGTGAAAGAATTAGAATGTGAGTTAAATTAATCATATTTAATGTTTAATCTATGTTTTAAGTATATACATATACATATGACAGGTGTTTAAAAACTAAAATCTATATACTAAAAACTAAATCTATATACTGGATTTACTATACTATAGTATACTATATATCATCTATATATAGTAATCTATATACTAAATCTATATATTATAAAACTAAAATTTATATTGGGAATTTTATACTATTTATATTATAATCTTAAAAATCTGGTATAATATGTCTTAACTTTTGCTTATTTAACATTCATACTTCTTTTTGCAAAGCAGGCAGCTACTTATATTCTTGGAGCTAGAGCTGTGCATGAGTGTGTGTGTGTGTGTGTGTGTGTGTGTGTGGTGAGCGGGGAAAACAGTAAGTGATCAGAGATGAGACTACAGAGATAAGCAGACATTAGATTGTGTAAAGCTGCATAAAACACATAAAGGAATTCAGACTATCCTGAGATTAATGGAAGTGTTGAAGGAGTTTAGGCAGAGGAATTATATGATGTATTTGCCTTCAGAAGATCATGATGGTTGCAATGGGAAGAGTGGATTTGGGTGGGGTGGGGTGGAGACTGAACCTGTTTGATCTGTACTGCAATTATGGTAAGCAGGTAATAATGCCTTGGATTAGGGAAGTGGCAGTAGAAATGGAGTGGATTCCCAGAGGTGGGCTGGTAAGCCAGTTCTCTGGGGCGGGGGTAGAGGGGGTGTGGATAGCCCTGATTTATAATGCTTGCCAATTTCCATGGTGTAATTACTTCCACCTTGGCTGGTTGGGAAGAGATGTACACATTGGGAATGGGTACCTCATAAGCCAGTGTGAGCTGGCCCTAGTTCCCCACGGCACATTACCTTTATACAGAAGTGAGAAAACTGTTCATTTCTCCAGACAGAATTTTTTTTTGCAAATTTTCACAGTTGTGTCAATACCGCCACCTGTTCAACTGATATTGAGAGGATAGATAAGAATCATTTTATAACTAACAACAAAGAATACTGGTGTTCTGCTGCTAACAAAACCCCAAAATGTAATGGCTTCAAAGACTATTTTACATCTGTGACTCTATTTCTGTTTTTAAATAAGTTATGGTTACCAGGGGAGAAAGGATAAATTGGGAGATTGGGATTGACACATACACACTACTATATATAAAACAGATAACTAATAAGGACGTACTGTATAGCACAGGGAACTCTACTCAATACTCTGTAATGACCTATATGGGGAAGGAATCTTAAAAAGAGTGGATATATGTATATGCATAACTGATTCACTTTGCTGTACAGCAGAAACTAACACAACATTGTAAATCAACTATACTTCAATAAAAAAAAATTTTTTTAAAGGCAACTTCAAAATAAAAAAAAAAGAAGAAATGGAGTGGAATGGATGATTTGAGATGTGCTAAGGAGGAAGTTTTAACAGAGCCTGGTGATGGAGTGGATGTTGAGGAAAAGAGAAAATTCAAAGTAAACATGTAGATTTCTGGCTTCCCGCATTTGGGTGGGTGATTGCATCAGCTCAGTTCGGACATGCTGTGTTTGAGTTAGTTTCCTATAAAACATCCAAGAGGTATCAACTAGGGAATTGAATACATAGGTTTCAAGCTTAGGAGTGAGTTCATGTCTAGAAGTCATCAACCTATAGAAATAAAACCATGGCATAGATGAGATAATCCAAGAGGAATGTGTAGACTAGACTAGAGTGATAGAGCCTTAGAGCTCCTTGAAATGGCAGTATTTAAGCAAAGACAGCAGTGTCCAAAGGACAATGATGAGTGGCCAGAAAGGAAACAAACATGAAGTGTGGTTTTCCAGAAGCTGAGAGAAGAGATTGTTTCAAAAAGGAACGAACGGTCAGCAACTTCAAATGCTGTTGAAACATTAAGAACTAGGGGATATCTTATAATAGGGATGATATTGGTGACTTTATTGCGTCGTTTCACAGCAGTGTTGGGAATGAAAGGCTGACTACCTACGCTTGAGGAGTAACTTGGAGGTGAGGAAGTGGAGATAGCAAGCACAGAAAATTCTTTGAAAATTTTTCTCTAGTGAAAGGAAGGAGAATTTGGGTAGAAGCCGGAGGGAGAGAGGATATGTATGAGGGAGACACTTTAAACAAATGAGAATGCTAATGGCAAGGAACCAGTAGAGTGAGAGGTTGAAGACACAACAAAAAGAGAGTAATTGATGGAGCAAGGTACTCAAGTAGACAGGAGGAGCTGAGATCCAGAATCCAGACGGAACGATGGCTTTCTATTGTGAAAAGAATGAAGGAAGGGATGGTCATGGTTCAAAAGTTATAGGTTTGATTATAATAACTAATATATAGTTCTCATGTAATTTTTAATTATTACAACACAGTATAAGTATTTTAAAATGCAGAAATAAAATTTTTCAAAGGTAGTGAGAATAATCGGGGACTATCTAAGTATTGCTATTAAAATCAATTAATTAAAAGCCTAAGTTTAAGTACTAATATTATTTAATAAAAAGATGTGATTTAGGGCTTCCCTGGTGGTGCAGTGGTTGAGAGTCCACCTGCCGATGCAGGGGACACGGCTTTGTGCCCCGGTCTGGGAAGATCCCTCATGCCGTGGAGCGGCTGGGCCCGTGAGCCATGGCCGCTGAGCCTGCGCGTCCGGAGCCTGTGCTCCGCAACGGGAGAGGCCACAACAGTGAGAGGCCCCCGTACAGCAAAAAAAAAAAAAAAAAAAAGATGTGATTTATAACCTAAAATAAATAAATAAAAAATAAAATGCAGACAATAATATAATTTGTTCAAGTATCTTACTTATTAATACTATTTTCTCTGACTCCCCAAGACTCAAAACATCTAGATTTATGGGAGCTAGCCAGACATTCTTTCTTTTGTAAGGTACCTGGGACAACATTTGAAATATAGTAAATATTTGATAAATGCTAATTTAATTCCCTTTCCTTGGCTGACTCTGGACTCAAATAGTCAGCTGCTTCCCTACTGATGGCATCTAATTCTTCCTTCTGGTTTCTCAGATCTGGTACTTTCTGGTCTAATCCTCACTACCTACCAGAGTCCTCCTGACTTTATAAATACCTTCTGTTCTAGTCTATCTCTACCTCTACACTTTTCCAGGACAAATCAATTCATTTATGATAGAATAATTCATTTTAATGAAGTATATTAAAGACTAAATTTGTATTCTACATGAAGATATGAAGGTATTCTGTGTATGTGTACACACACACGCAAAAATCAGGAGCCACTAGAAATCAATGCTGGGTATGTGGTGATTCCTCTGAAAAATAATACAACTTGGGCCTCCCTGGTGGCGCAGTGGTTGAGAGTCCGCCTGCCGATGCAGGGGATACGGGTTCGTGCCCCGGTCTGGGAGGATCCCATATGCCGCGGAGCGGCTGGGCCCGTGAGCCATGGCTTCTGAGCCTGCGCATCCGGAGCCTGTGCTCCGCAACGGGAGAGGCCACAACAGTGAGAGGCCCGCATACCACAAAAAAAAAATAATAATAATAATAATAATACAACTTATAAAATGAACAAAACTGAAATGGGTATCAATTTTCACAATGATAGATTCTGACCAAAGGCATATTTTCACAGACTTTGTCAAAATGTATCAAAGAGCCCTTTAAAATATCAAAGTGGCTTCTTCATTTACTGGTGATGAAAATGTACAATTTTATTTATAGTTAATAAGTATAAAAACTTATTCAAGGTTGAAAGACTCTGAAGAAACCTGTAGAGAGGTAGGGAAATTAGATAGAACCAAGCATATCTATTACCTCATTCAAGGGAAATATTTCATTTGGATGATCAATCCAGGCAGACAATGGCTTCTGAAAAATGAATACTTGATTTCATAGCAGTAAAAATCAATTTTGGAGCTAGTTCAGTGATAGAAGGACAATGTAAAATACATCATCCCATGCACCTTAACTCTAACTATATCTTAAATAAAATAATGTAAGAATACTACACAGCTGCAAATCCAAAACTTCATTTAATAAGTGTTATTATTAACATTTCTCTTAATGTCAAAAAGATGAAAAGAAACAACATAGAAATATTTTCAGCTATACAAATTCAGGGCTTCCAAGACAAAAAAAAATTACTGAGGATGCCACTGTTATTTACATACAATTTTTTCTACATAGAAAATGTTTATATCTAATTCAATTTCACTTTAACCCTGGGCAAAGTGAATGCTGATATTAGACAACAGCATTCACTTAACATTTAACCTACTCATTTAACATTTATCACTTACATGTTCTTGCCATGTGCCAGATATTGTTCTAAGTTCACTAAGATATTAGCTCTTTTTTTTTATTTATTTATTTATTTATTTATTTATTTATTTATTTATTTTTGCGATACGCGGGCCTCTCACTGTTGTGGCCTCTCCCGTTGCAGAGCACAGGCTCTGGACGCGCAGGTTCAGCGGCCATGGCTCACGGGTCCAGCCGCTCCGCGGCATGTGGGATCCTCCCGGACTGGGGCACGAACCTTTGTCCCCTGCATCGGCAGGCGGACTCTCAACCACTACGCCACCAGGGAAGCCCGATATTAGCTCTTTTAATCTTAAAACCATGTAACAGAATATGGTAAAAAATTTTAATTGAAATTGCTGTTTTTTCTCCACTTTTCCATCCTACTGCATTGTATGTAATCAGTAAAAGGACAGCAAAAATCCAGTGAAAAGCATTTAACTTGGACTTATAAGATTTGAGTTCATTTCTGGCTGTATTTAGGGTTCTGTGTGACATTGGATAAGTTACTGAAACCAGCACCTCCCAAACCTAAACTGATGATCAGAATTTGAAGGAGGGTGTTATAGCTACAAATATAACTATTTATATTTGTTATATTTTTAAATTTATATACATGTAAGGCTTCACCCAAGACTTTCTAATTGACTTTGTTTAGAGTGGGACTCAAGAATCTGAATTTCCTTTAAAGCTTTACAGATCTTCCTCAACTTATGATGGGGTTATGTCTCAATAAATCCATCATAAATTGAAAATATTGTAAGTTAGAAATGCATTTAATACACCTAACCTACTGAACATCATAGCCGAGCCGAGCCTACTTTAAATGTGCTCAGAACACTTGCACTAGCCTACAGATGGACAAAATCATCTAACACAAAAAACTGCTTTGTAATAAAGTATTGACTATCTCATGTAATTTAGTGAATACTGCTCTACAAATGCACAAGTGAATGGTTGTCTGGGTGCAGCGTGGTTGGAAGTGTATTGGACTGGGAGCCGGCATTTCATCAAGAGAGAAAGAGAGGTGCCCTCTATATGAGGTTGGGGAGCGGCAGATTCGGCCTTTTCCGCCCGCTCCCCCCTCCCCCGAGCGCTGCTCCAGCTGCACCGTGCTCACTCTGAGCTCCATGCTCCTAAGCTAGTGCTACCATTGTTTCCCTCCAGTCGCCATCATGATCATCTACCGGGACCTCATCAGCCATGATGAGATGTTCTCCGACATCTACAAGATCCGGGAGGTCACGGACGGGCTGTGTCTGGAGGTGGAGGGGAAGATGGTCAGTAGGACAGAGGGTAACATTGATGACTCGCTCATTGGTGGAAATGCCTCTGCTGAAGGCCCCGAGGGCTAAAGTATCGAAAGCACAGTAATCACTGGTGTGGATATTGTCATGAACCATCACTTGCAGGAAACCAGCTTCACAAAAGAAGCCTACAAGAAGTACATCAAAGATTACATGAAGTCAGTCAAAGGGAAGTTTGAAGAACAGAGACCAGAAAGAGGAAAACCTTTTATAACAGGCGCTGCAGAACAAATCAAACATATCCTTGCTAATTTCAAAAACTATCAGTCCTTTATTGGTGAAAACATGAATCCAGATGGCACGGTTGCTCTGCTGGATTACCGTGAGGAAGGTGTGACCCCATATATATGATTTTCTTTAAGGATGGTCTAGAAATGGAAAAATGTTAACAAATTTGGTTGTTTGGATCTATCACCTGCTCGTCATAACTGGCTGGCTGCTGCTTTTCATCCACACAACACCAGGACTTAGACGAATGGGACTGATGTCATCTTGAGCTCTTCGTTTTGATGTTGATTTGTTTGGAGCAGAGGCATTGTTTTGGAGGAAAAAGACAACATGTCATGTAGGTTGTCTAAAAATAAAATGCATTTAAACTCAAAAAGAGAGAGAGAGAGAGAGAGAGAGAGAGAGAGAGAGAGAGAGGGAGAATCGTGCCCATATGGCTAGCCCAGGAAAAGTTCAAAATTCAAAACTCGAAGCATGGTTTCCACTGAATGAGTATTGCTTTCATACCATCGTAAAGTCAGGGACCGTGTGTACAAATTCTGGTGAGCAGCAATACTTGCGAACCATTGATCTAGTAGTCTTATCCTTTAATCCCAACAGAAAAAGTATGGAAATATGTAGTTCACAAGAGTGGACATGAAGGGCAGGATTGTAAAGCCTAAATGTCAGACCTCCATTCTTTATGCATTCTCACTACAGTGGCCACAACAAAAGGGCCATCTAGAATATTTAAGTCCAAACAGAAACGTTAGGAATGGTATCATAGAAGTGACTGTCACTTACAGCACCTATGTAAACCTACCGCTTTAGGCCTGATGGCAATAAAAGTGAAGCAGGAAATGGAGGCAATGGTCTCACTGATTTAAATTATAAAACAAACCAAAACAAATTATCTTTACCTGGATGTGCAGAAAACGGCCACACACACACACACACATATTCACACACCTAAAAGTTTCCAAGGTGATTTTTTTCCCCTTAAAGTATTCAACTAATCATCACAATATACTTTTTATTTTCATCCCTAAAATATTTTGAGTACTAATGCCTGACACCATAAACATGAATAAAAGTAAGTGCCTGTCTTCAAGGCAATAGACACAGCCATAAACATAAGAACAGCAGTTTAAGTTTTAAAAACTTAAGTTTGGCTGAATTTTACAGATTCTACTGGCAATCAATCATAAGCCAGAAATGCTCATATTATAAATATGTTCTGGCATAACTGTCATATCAAGCTGGTAACCATCATATAAAGAACTAGAAGGAACAGTAATTTGAGAGCCTCAGGATAAGAGATTTGGGTTTGACTCTGCTACTTGACAATTTGTAGCAAGCCTTTTCAGCCCTTAGGCAAGTCTTTAAGCCCTCTGAACCTATTTTTTTGAACAATGCATGTCTTATAAAGTTGTTGTGAAAATAAAATCAAATAATACAAATGTTAAAGTACCATGGGTATTACGGACAATGCTTATAACTCTACTAGTAATAAAACATGTATTTCAAGTAGTTTAGAGATAAATTGCTAATAACCAACTACTTTCTCATCTGACCCCCAATACATCTGGGAGGCTTTTGTTGTTACCAGTTACTACTATATGTATAACTTTTGTACATCGATATGTTTATAAATTGGTATACGATAAGCACGTATATAAAAATAAATATGTACATTATATAGCCATGAATATATTTAAATGTATGTGTTTATATATGCATACACCTTTCAAAAGAGAAATACTGAAGAAACCAATCTAAGAGGCAAAATTTCATCTACTTTAGGGATAGACACTGGACAAAACCTCAGAGGACTATGTATTTTATTTTGTATTTCTGATTAAACAATGATGAGAATGACAGAAGATTTACAGGAATGCTCACCTTCATGCTACAGACAAACATGTAACTGCATGCTAAGTCTTATTATTCTATGGGGACGTGAGTAATGCTTTAATGCAAAATTCCAGTTAAATGACTGTAGTAGACTAATCTTTAATTCTAAAACATGATTCTGACAAAAGCATACCTATCTCATACGCCTCCCCAATGTATAAATTAGCTATAAGTAGCAGCAAACATAAGAATTGTAGTTACTAAAACTCTTCTCTTACTTTTTACTCATACCATACGTTAGTACATAAGGTTGGTTTATAAATAATAAAAATTAACATCAATAAGAAACTTAGGTGTGTGTGTGTGTATTTATTATTATTAAAAAAATTTTTTTTGGCAACAACACACAACTTGTGGGATCTTAGTGCCCCGACAAGCAATCTAACCTGGGTCCATAGCAGTGAAAGTGCATTTTAACCACTGGACTGTCAGTGAATTCCCAAATCTAAGTATATTTTAAAACAGAAACTTTCATGTTCTTTGAGGTGCCCAGGCAGGAAATTTTGAAATGCTCATGAGTTCTACTGGACACTAGTGCTAATTATTAATAATATATACTTACAATTATGCCCTTTCATCCAAGTACCTCAAAGAGCTTTTAAAGCATTAATTTGTTATTTCTTATCTGAGAGGCAGGCTGGTAGAAAGTTATTATAATCTCTATTTTATAGTCAAAGAAGCTAGGGCCTAGAGAGGTTAAATGACTTTGCTTGGGTCATATGGTGAAAAGAACTTTGGGACTCAAGATCATTGCTCTCATTTCTAGTTCAGTATGTTATCCATTACATGGTTGGTCAATACACCTACATGTAATTCTATTCTAGGAAAATTGAGAATAAATGTATTTGAATAATCTAAGAACTAAAGGTGAGAGTTCCTTATTTTTTGTGTTCAAAAAATCCTGTTATACAGGAATATAGAATAACAACTAATAATTAGTCTTTGGTTTGCCAGTGTACCTATTATTTATAGGGCTTTTGCCCTATGTGGCTTTCTGAAGGTTCTGCTCAAAAATGATCCGTTCTATTTCTGACTGCTTTAAGCTAGGTTAGCATAGCTGTGAACAAACAAGAATCGGCTGAGACAGGCTGACTAATGAACTTGAGGTTGTCTTTCATTGCGTTCCCCTTGCTCACTCTTGTTAAAGCTATCCTCCTCCTAGTTCTCCATTCAACAGGTATTTGTGTAACCTACCATCCTCAGTCCTCCATCTGTGGCCAGTTTAACTAACCTGTCTTGTCAATGATTAAATTTTAAAATTTTTAATTAAGGTAACAATGATACTATTTTATGATGCTATACTACTTATACTTTTGTCATATTCAGTTTCTTGTAAGCCTAAACTTTATGGCCCTTAGAAGACCATTATGCATATATCAGCACATGGGGAGTTTTTTCAATGTAATATTTCAGCATTTTTCCCAAGAAAAATTAGGGAGAAAGGAGAAGTGGCTTTGAATCTGTGCTCAATAAAGTGAGACTGCAGTTGGCTCGGCTGTGGTAATACAAGCCTGTGGTGTTTGTAACTTCATACCCCATCCTACCCAGAGCTGTAGACCCACACAGCAACTGCCATTAGACACCACCATCGGTACTTAAAACACGCCAGGTCCAAAATGGCACTCATTTTCTGTCCCAACCCCATCCCAATCCTTCCTTATTTCATTTGGTAAAGTACACTTTTATCCTCCCCCAAAAGCAGAACATCAGTATTGTCACTTCCATTCTTTTATCCAGCAAGCACCTGCTTCCCAAGAATCTATCATCATAACTAGTTGATTTGGCATCCTGAACATTTTAGGAGTCCATCTTCTTCGGATGCTCACTGCCACTCACATTATGGTTATCCTTTCTCTTGATTTCTGTAATGGCTCCTTGTCTACAAGCTCTCTGCTTAACCTGCTCCTCCCATCAACTAACCTGTCCTCCACCAACAGCTTGTCAGTCTGTCCAGGGTCATTCCTCTATTCATTGCCTCACCACGGCATGAAAGACAGTTCATGTTTGACTCCTGACTGCTTCTTCAGCTTCATCTTTTTCAGCAGCCCAGGCTTGAACTTTTAAGTCCTGTAATTACTACTCAGACTTCTCAATACTCTTTATTTGTTCCTTTGTTTCATGTCCTTTTTGTCAGGATCTGGATGTGCTGCAAAATCCCTTTTTGGTGCTGTAAAATCCCTGTTTATCTTGAAAATCTGACACAGTTTTAGGAAACTCATCCATTCCTTTCTCTGTATACCTTGATATGCTATACTTCCAACCGTAATTATTTGCTTCCGTTAGTCTGGGCATCCCTTGAATGGACTGTGTCAAGCAATGAGTGTTGCTACTCAGAAGCGAGGTGGGGAGGGAGGAGGATAAGGGAATAAATATCTACAGTTAAGAGGGGAGCTGCTAACGCATGTTAGTCTAACGATCGATTTCGAACTTGTGGAGGGATTAAATAAAGCAAACGATTTAGTGGAACTACTTCCAATTTAGGTTCCCAAATCACAGGATGGGGCCGCGGGATGATCTCAGTGCCATACCAGACATCAGACCCGCAGTGTCGTAGGGGGTTCGAGAATCCTCAGAAAAGGATCCCCGACTATCCGCGGATGCGAGTTCTCCCGGGATCAGCTGTTAGACAGGAGGCCCAGGGCGGCCACCGAGACCCTCCATCCAGGGCAGGCAACTGATCCGTCTCCAGGGATTCAGCCCGCGACGAGCCACGTCGCCGGTTCCACTCGGGAAAATCCCGGCCACGGGACGGAGTGGCCTAGGACGCCTCGGGAGAAGAGGCCGCCCCCTGGAAGCAAGATGGCGGCCTCCGCTCTCCCCCTCCTTCCCCAAGAATCCCCTCCTGGTCCCCAGAAGAGACAAGGACGTCGTGGCGCCGGCGCCGAGATCCGGGAAACTCTGCGAGGCCCGCGGCCCCTCCCGGGCCCCGGGGAGGTGACTTCACCTCGCCGGGCGCAGAGAGCCGGGGGTGGGGTCGCCCGAGAGACAGTGCAGCCCGCCCTCAGCGCCCGGAGGGTGGACGCCAGCTGGCCCGCTCCCTCCGGCCATTGTTCTCCAGCTCCGGCCCCCACATCCTCCTCTCAGCCCGCGGACCGGAAGTTGCTTCCCCTCAGGCTCCGCCCCGCTCCCAGCGCCCCGGAAGTGATCTGCGGCTGCTGCTGCAGAGCGGCCAGCAGGAGGGTGGATCTCCCGAGAGCAGGGCGCCCCGAGCCCTCCTCCGCCTCCTGCTGCCGCCCAGACTCCACCGCCTCCTGTCGGACTCCTCCTTCGGCCGCTCCCGGCGCGGAGCCTCCTGGACGACAAGGGCCGAGCACTCTCCAGCTGGAGCCAGCTCAGCCGCGACTTCCGGAGCCCGCGGGGCGGTGGACCGGCTTGCGGTGCAGGTGAGCGATGCCCGCCCGGGCCACCTGGGGAGGGGCTGGGGCCGCCGGGGTGGCGGCGGGGGTGTGTCTGGGCGGCGGCGGGCCGAGGCCCAGGCGCCGGGCCCGGACGCCGAAATTGCACCTCCCGCGTTCTGCCCGGGAACCAGCTGCGGGACTAGCCCGGGCTGGAATCCGGGGCGCCGGGTTCGCCGCTGTGCGGGCGAGTGCACTCCCGAGAGCGGACAGTTGCGGCGAGGTCTCCCGACCCCGGCACCCCCTCGAGCTGGCCTCGTCGGAAGGTCACCCCACATCTCTGGCCCGCCGCGCCGAGGTCCCCGCCTGGGCGGTGCCCGCAACCTGGGGGAACCGGTCGCCGCAGTCCCCGCGCCTCACTGCGCCCCTCTCCCCTCCTTCCCTTTCTTTCACTCCTTATCTGTGTGCGAGCAGTTGCTTTTTAAGCGTCTCCGGTAGGGTTTTGTGCCAGTTAAAGGAATAGCTGTTTCAGGTTGAAGTCATTAGATGGTCCGCACTTAACTGAACAGCCGGTCCTGGGCTCTTGCACAGGTTTAGCCAATAATCGGGAATCAAGCCTCTGAAACGAGGACGAGAATATGGATATTTTGAGTGAGGGAGGTGTTTCTTCCGTGGTTCGTTCCTGAAGGTTTTCCAGAAGTGGAAGATGTGATTTGTGTGCTTTAGGCTGGGGATATGTGTGTAAGTGGGCGGGGGTGGCGGCGCAGAGAGGTGGCAGTGTTGTTTCAAGGTTTAGGGAGAATTAGGGAGTTGACTGGCCTTTTCTCGGAAACCTGAATGTCCAGACTTGCGAGAGCACATCCAAGTGTCATTGAGGTTGTATGAGAACTCCAGGGCCACGCCCTGCCTGTCAAGCTGAAAAGCACCTAATTTACGAATTGTGTTTGGGGGCCGCGGGGAGGGGGGCGGGGGGGGAGATCATTATAAAATATGTGTCATGAGTTAATTCTTGTCCTGGAAGTAAATTACAACTTTAATTATGCTCCAAAAAGTATATACTAAATGTCGTTAGTGAACTCAGTTTTCACCAAAGGTATTCTTTTTAGCTTATGTTTACTAATGTATTTAAATATGTCTTATGCGCTTATGTTTCTGTCTCTGTTGATGCAATATTATTATAAAATGACTCCTGTGACTCTTAGAACATTATTTTTAGATTATGAATTTCTTCAGGGCAGGAGCCATGTCTTACTCATCCCTGTGTTTCCATGCGATATGGCCAGAACATAGAAGTTATTCACACAGCTTTTCAGTGAATGAATGAATGTGAAGGTGATCTCACAGTTGCCTTCCAGTAGTCATTTATTTGGCGGGGGGGGGCGGCTAAGGTTTTTTTGTTTGTGTTTTTGTTTCAGTTTGGATGCAGATTTTGCTTTGTCTTTCTGTTCTCTAACATGGTCAAAGGACAAATCAAGAAGAATCCTTTGCCATTCTTCCAAAACTATCCTCCCCTGAAAGATTAAAATTATATTTGGGGTATTGTGATTGGGCATTATAATAACTTACATTTCAGTGTTAAATGTTTACTACTTGAGCTTTTTTGCCCAGGGTTATCAAGAAGAGATTTCCTGGTGATAGGAAGTTTATGTTTGGAGTTGATAACCATACCCTGTCTTAATCAAACAGAGGAAATTGGGAGTTACCACTGTTGAGATAACGTGGTACATCGCAGAATTGCTTATAGTGGCTCATTTTTTTCCACGGGTACATGAAGTCCTCTGACATCCTCTTATGACCTTGACGTGATTTACCAGTAGCCACTTCAACACTTTTTTCCAGAGATCCAGATGCTGTTCTCCAGTGTGGCTGCTGAGTGTGCAGTCATCTGTATAAATTATTTTGAGGTAATTCTTCATACAACACTTTCTTTGCAGTTAATTCTTCATACAACTCTTTTCAGGGAAAAGGGGCTAATTACAGGAAAGAAACTTGTCTACCATTTGTGTGGGGAGATAATTTTTGTCTGTAGATGGTTGGGTTATTTTCACTGTAGTGAGGTTCAAATAAAAAAGTGCTGATATCTTCTTTCCTCTCCGAATGTCTGGTCCTACACTGGTTTTCCAAGCTCAGCTTCTACAGAACATAGGTAAATGTACCAATATCACTTCTTGTATATGTGTGTGTCAGTGTAATATGCATTTGTACATGGGTTGCGAAGACCATCACTTTTAAAATACTGGAATAAGAGGATGTGAATATTAATGGGGAAAAAGATTATGATTTTGAGGAAGTAGGGAGACAGTTCGTGGTTTTCACTGTTTTATAAAATGTTTTAATTTTAGACACTAGGGAGAGTGAAGCCTGTAATTTCTTATCTCAGTGACGTAACCACTATACAGAGGTCATATTTCCCTTATTTCAACAACTCTCTTGGTAATAACAGTCCTCCTACATTGATTTCCTGCCAAGCACTGTGATAAGAGCTTATAATTTTTAATCTCCACAGTACTTCTGCAAGATAGGTAGTTTTTCCATACTTTACTAAGGCTAAGGGTAGTTATTTGCTGGAAGCTGGGCCGCTAGTACGTAATAGGGTCTGGATTTTGAAGTGACAATTTCTGAGAACATTGGCTATTGCAATTAATCCTAAAAGACTGAGAAAAGAATTCGATTCTGATTGAGCTGAGCTTTAAGAAAGCAAAGATACTGATCTCCTCAGTACTCTTGGCCGTCACATGGGGCCTGGGGTAACCAGTGACCCTGGCCAGGTGGCCTCAGATAGCAGCCAGTCTTCTGTTTATGACCTTCCACATGTTATCACCTTCTGCGTGTGCCACGATGAAAAAATGGATGGACATTGTTCATGTAAGTGTCCCGGGAGAGCAGAGTATAAGGAACTCAACTTCGTTGTTTGATTATTACTTTTTACCTTTCAAGTACCCGAACAGTCCCTATTTGAGAGGACTGTTGGAGACCTGTTTGTAGTGACCTTTCCTGTAATCTTGTTGTTTTTTTAGTTCTTTCATGGACCGAAGGACATGGGGGAGAGGTTGTGGGAGAGTGGAAAGAATGGTAAAAAAGCAGAGGTGTAGACATGGGTCTGTTTTTACCATTTCAGACCATACATTATTTTCTCTCTAGGTTTAGTATGGAGGCTTAAAGGTGGCAGAATTCTTGTAAGGGTCTAACTGCTCTTTGGTGCCAGTAGAATTCTCTTCGCTCTTCCCAAGGCTGTGCACTTTAAAAAAAAAAAAATGCCCTTTTCACTGGGCCTAATTCTAAGGATATGTTCAGCTCTTGGTTTAAAAAAGAAGTGTAGAGCTCAAGTTAAAAATAGCTTATTCTCCAGCCCCCATTAGTAACAGTTATTCTTTGTGTTTTTCTGTTTGTTTTTTAGCTCTAAAACACCTTTCTTACTACCCTATTGCACTCATAAGGATTTGGTTACAATATAGAAAAAATTCAGTTAAAGCTCTGTGAGTTCTTAAAAGATGTTTGAGTAAATTTTAGAAGAGAATCTGCATCTTTGATTTAATTATACCTGATGGTGAAAACGTATTCCTCGACATCAAGAGGGCATTCTGTACAAGCCAAGAAGCAAGCTTCCAGAAAACATGTTAGTATTCTTAGAGGCCCTCACAGCTAGAGGCCTGTATTAGGTTCAGTAGACAGACATAACGCTTGACGCACATAATCTCTTTGAAGTCTGGGATCTAATTTCATCGCAGAAGTCCCTTATTGAAACTAAATATCAGGGTTTGTCAGTGTCATCTTGGAGAATAAAACACAGCAAGATTATGAAACGACTTCTACTCCCAGACACATTGTGAAGGTGGGGCAAAGATCCCCAGTTTCCACAAAGATCATGACTGTAGTCTTCGAAGCCACAGGATCTGTTGCTTTCTTTCGCAGTTGAGAAGCTAGCATAGTAATCCATTGAAGATGAGGTTGCCCCACTACTGAGTGATTGCAGACGCTTAAGTTCAGCGGGCCTGTCTAGATCTATTCTGGATTATTGTAGCAGCCTTTAGCCTCTGGTTGGATCCCCCCCACCCAATCTATTTTCCACACTTGGTTAGAATATTCACGATACTCCCCTGCTTAAAACCCTTTCACAGCTCCTTCTTGCTAATTAATACAATCCAAATTCCTTTTATTCTTAATTTCATATATAAAACTTTTAAGGTCTGCTCCTTACCTAACTAACCCTGTAGCCTCGTTTCTTGTTTTCCAGGGCCTTCAGTTCCAGCAATCCAGGCTTCTGGAATGCTAGCGTTTTTTCAGTCCCTCATTTCCTCTTCCTGTGATTTTTAACCACTCCTCCTTCCCCCAGCCTAATATACCCCTACTTGCTTTTCAGAACTCAGTTTAGCTTATACCTCTCCAAAAATTGTATCTTGATTTGATTTTTTCTCTCAACTCCATCCTTCCAAAAAAACAAAACAAAACAACAACAACAAAAAACAACTTTCAAGACTGGGCTAGGGCTTCCCTGGTGGCGTAGTGGTTAAGAATCCGCCTGCCAGTGCAGGGGACACAGGTTCGAGCCCTAGTCCAGGAAGATCCCACATGCCGTGGAGCAGCTAAGCCTGTGTGCCACAACTACTGAGTCTGCGGTCTAGAGCCCCCAAGCCACAACTGCTGAGCCCGTGAGCCACAGCTACTGAGCCCGTGTGCCACAACTACTGAGCCCACACGCCTAGAGCCCGTGCTCTGCAACAAGAGAAGCCACCGCAGTGAGAAGCCCGTGCACCCCAATGAAGAGTAGTCCCTGCTCACCGCAGCTAGAGAAAGCCCGTGTGCAGCAACGAAGACCCAACACAGCCAAAAATAAATAAATAAAATAAATTTAAAAAAAAGACTGAGCTAGTTGCTCCCCTTGCGAGCTGCCATAAAATCTACGATAGCACTTACTACTATGGACAGTTACTTCATTAGTCTATTGTAAATTTTGTTGACCACAGTCTATAGTAACCGCATATCTCCAGGTACACATGCCCTCTTAAAAGTCTTCACAGGACTTTATCAGAAGTTCCCAAACTTTCTCAGTTCCTGACATCCTTATTATATCAGTAATTTTTTCACAGCATCCCTAAGTCAGGAGAAACACCTAATGGTTTAATTTATTAATTTAGGTCCAAACAACTTAATAAGTATTTATGTACTGACAATTTAGTAACTATTTGAAAAAAGTAATACACAAATTGAGTAACTTTAATTTTTAACTACTTAGTACTCCACGGTTTATTCAACCATTTCTCCTGTATTTGGACACTTAAGTAATACCCAATATTTTTCAATTACAAGTGGTGTTGTAATGCAAATCTTTGTTTCTTTGTATTGTTGGAAGTATATCTTCAGGATAAATGTGTATATATAAGATTTGTTAGATTTGCCAAATTTTTCTTCCTGTGGGGTTGTACTATTTTGAATTCCCACCAGTGGTATATGAGTGCTACAGCTTCAGCAGCAGAGCATGTTGTCAAGCTGCTGAATTTCTACTAATCTAATAGGTGAGAAGTTGTATCTCAGCCTAGTTTTAATTCGTATTTCTCTTATCACAAGTGAATTGAACACTTTTTTTCATATGTTTCCCGGCCATTTTTTAAATTTTTTAAAGTGTTCATGTTATTTGCTCACTTTCTAAATAAATTTTGGTCTTTTCCCCTCAGAGTTTAAAAGTTCTTTGTATTTAAGTATATTAGTCATTTAACTTTGATATATATTGCAAATACTTCGCCCAGTTATCTTTTGGCATTGCTTGTGGTATGTGTTTTTTTTTGACTTGCAAAAGTTTGTTTCTGTGTAGCCAAGTATATTAATCTTAAATTTATTGCATCTGGATTTTTCGTCATAGAGAGCCTTTCAATTCCCACAGGTTATAGAGGAATTCAGCCATGCTTTCTTCTAGTACTAATACAGTTTCATTTATAATATAGAGCACATTCAGTCCTCTGATCCATTTGGAGTACATTTCTATATATGGTGTGAATGGGTCTAATTTTATATTTTCCGCATGGCTGTCCAGTTGTCCCGATACCATTTAATTAAAAAAAAATCTTGGCCCCCTTTATCATATACTCGATTTCTGTATGTAGTTGGGTATGTTTTATACTTTTGGATGGTCTGACTCTTCATGTACCAGTACTACACTCTTTTGATCATAGAGGCTTTGTATATGATTTAATATCTGGTAGGGCTGGTTCCCCATTATTGCTCTTCTTCAGTGTTTTCCGTACTAGTCTTGCGTGTTTCATTTTTCTGTATGAACTCTAGCACCAGTTTGTCCAAGTCCTTTAGAAAGCTCACTATTATTTTTATTGAGGTCGCATTAAACTTACCGTATAACTTAGAACTGATCTCTTGATGGTGTTGGAACATCTTAATCTAGAACAAGCGATGTCTTTTCATTTTCTTAAATCTACTTTTCTGTCTCTGCGGAATGGTTTATATTTACTTCATATAAGTTTTGAACATTTATTGTTTATTCCTATGTATTTTGTGTTTTACCTTTTGTTGTTACTATTATAAATAGAATTTTCTTATTAGTTACATTTACCAACTAATTATTATTCATGTATATGAATATTGCTAATTTCTGCGTGTTTTTTGGTTACTTTTAAAAAAAATTTTTATTTATTTATTTATTTATTTTTGGCTGTGTTGAGTCTTCTTTGCTGTGCACGGGCTTTCTCTAGTGGTGGTGTTGAGCAGGGGCTACTCTTCATTGCGGTGCGCTGGTTTCTCACTGAGGTGGCTTCTCTTGTTGCAGAGCTCTAGGCACACGGGCTTCAGTAGTTGTGGCGCGTGAGCTCAGTAGTTGTGGCTTGTGGGCTCTAGAGCGCAGGCTCAGTAGTTGTGGTGCGTGGGCTTAGTTGCCCTGCGGCATGTGAGATCTTCCCGGACCAGAGCTCAAACCCGTGTCCCCTGCATTGGCAGGCGGACTCTTAACCACTGTGCCACCAGGGATGTCCCCCTTGCTGAATTATTGTTATTGTTTAAGTACTTTTATTATTTCAGTACTTTTATCATTGCTTCTCTGTGGCCCAGATACACAGTTATGTCACCTGTAAATAGAGATTTTATCCTCTCCTTTTCCAGTGTTTTTGCATCTGTTTTATCTAATTGCATGGATTACTATCTCCAGAACAATGCTAAATAGTGATATAACAGTATCTTTAATAGAGATGCTGATTGTTTTATTGTATTATCTTCTCTGTGGATATACATTGTACTAGATATTAATTTAACTGGGGAAATACCTTTCAAAGACTGAAGTCCTTCACTATTTCTGTAAGAGATAGATATGGTAAGAGGCAGGAAGGTTGAATTTCCTAGTGGGCAGCAGCAAAGGATTGATATAATGATAATCAAGATAAGGTATTGATCCGTAGTTTCCCAGTTCATACAACCATTCCTGAATTTTGTTCCTACCTCTCCCGAACTTCATTGTAATATTTACTCAGCCAGTCGTGGGTGCCACGGGGTGACCTCCATTTCTCCTCTAGGCTAAAGCAGCCATAGGTCTATGAAAATCTATTTCCTTCTAGGCTTTCATAGTCTTTAAGTGGTTTCTGTGCTTTACAGATGAATTAGGCTCACCTTGTATTGATGCGATTATGGCTTGAGTCCTCATCTAACTCACATAGCAAGTCAGGCTTGTAATTAGATGAGTTTATCGATGGGGTGGCCCGTGGTACCCAGATATGGGGTAGTTCTAGACAAGTTTGTAGGGCCTGGGTCCATCTGGCCTTGAGGCAGTTCTTTCTCTAGAATTCATTTATAAAGATCTAGTCCTCTGGCTGGTGGTGTATGCTGGTGTGGAATCAGGTGTAGACCAGCATCCTGCACACATTCCCTCCACACGGCAATTACAGACACAAACCAGTGCTCAGTCTCCCATGTTCTGCAGAGTATTTTCATTTCACTGCCATCTAATTCACCCAGAAAGTTCAAGTAGCATATTTTCTGTAGATTCTTATAATTTCAAGGTTATCTAGGTCCATTTTGTGAATTCCCAGCCCACATCCCATTTTCTGTCTGAGTCATTCTAAATATTTCCTTTCCCAGGAGTGCTGGGTGGTATGATGTGTATTAATTTCTTGTCCCTTATGCCAAGGAGCTCCTCCCTAGAAGTCCCTACAACTCCCAGTCTATAACTATAGTCCATCTTCATTGTCCCGTAAATGCTGGTAGGTCTCTAGGTTGAGGAGCTCTCACTCACCAGGTAGTACTCTTGGTCTGTGGCCAGTTGTTCATCTCCACTTTTCCTGGGACCCATGTTGCCTTTTTCTATCTGGGCCTTGGCCCACAGTTCAGTCTTTGGCGGGTGGTGGTTGGGGACTCTCCTGCCTTGAAGATCCTCAGGTCTCACCCTCTGCTACCTGCTGCCACCCTGATGTCTGGGCTTGCAGGAGGCTGATCTTTTCTGTTGCCTCATTTTTGCCTTACTTCTCCTACCCCCACCTTTTTAGTCTGAGGACATTTTGTCTTCCTTCATCTTTATCCCTAAGACACTTCGTCTGTGACAGAAAATCCCTATCCCCCGAGGTCTTAAGTTTCTGGACACCAACCATAGTCTCTTAGTGCTTGGATTATCAGTAACTTTCCCACTACCCTTTTAATCTCTAAGATCTCCCTATTTCATGTGGCTGTACACTACACCTAAGATAAGTCTCTATGTCTGTTACTTCGTTGATTCTTATTTGCTGATTGTGGCTTTTAGTAGCTTTCTTGGTCCCTCAGCATAAAATAAAACTTGATCATTTGCTCTGCCTGTCTCTTCTTGTCCTTGCTTTGGCCCGGATCATTAACCCATTCTCGTTTTTGTGTTTTGTTAAAGTTTATGTTTTTTTGGTTACAACTATTTGAACTTTTTGTAGATTCATTAGTCATTAATATTTTTTGCTCTGTGAGTTGTCTTTTTATGTCCTTTGCTTATTTGGGGGGTGGTGAGGAGGCTGGATTTTTTTTAAATGACGGATTTGTTGAGATATAATTCACATACGATAAAATTTACTTTTAAAGTGTATTAATTCAGTGGTTCTTAGTATAGTCGCAGAGTTGTGCAACCATCACCTCTATCTAGTTTGAGAACGTTTTCATTACCCCCCAAAGAAGCCCCATGCTCATTAACCATCACTACTGACTCCCTCCACCCCCCAGCCCCAGACAGCTACAAATCTACTTCCCATCTGTGGAGATTTGCCCATTCTGGTCGTTCCTGGATACCATAAACGGATCATACAATATGTGGTCTTTTGTTTCTGGCTTCTTTCATTTAACATAATGCTCCAAGGTTCATCCATGTTCTAGCATGTATCAGTTCTTCATTCCTTCTCATGGCTGAGTAATGTTCCCTTCAATGGATATATCACATGTTGTTTATCCTTTCGTCAGTTGATGGGCATTTGGATATTTCTACTTTTTGGCTTATATTGGATAATGCTGCCATAAAAGTTGATGGACATGTTTTTGCATGGACATGTGTTTTCACTCCTCTTGGGTATATATCTAGGAGTGAAATTACTAGGTCACATGATAACTCTATGTTTAACATTTTGAGCAACTGCCAAACTGTTTTCTGAGGTACTTGTGCCATTTTACATCCCCACGATCATTTTACAGTTTCTCCACATCCTCACCAGTGTATGTTATTGTCCCTCTTTTTGATTATAGCTATCATAGTGGGAACAATTTCTGTCTTCTGCCATCTGCTGGAGTACTTTGTCTAAGCTGTCCTATGTACATCTTAGCATATCTTTTTTTCTTCTTAGATATTTTATTTCAAGGTCCAATTCCAAGAATGTTTTCTTTATTGTAAAAACTATAAATGTGACTTTTTGTTTGAACTTCCAGGTGAACATTCCTTTTGATTCATAACAAGATTCCTGTTTTACATTAGTGTGTCTGATGAGTTTAAGCTGTTAAAACTATAAATTGTTAAAAGTACACTTGTTGGGCTTCCCTGGTGGCGCAGTGGTTAAGAATCCACTTGCCAATGAAGGGGACACGGGTTCGAGCCCTGGTCCGGGAAGATCCCACATACAGTGGAGCAACTTAAGCCCGTGTGCCACAACTACTGAGCCTGTGCTCTAGAACCTGTGAGCCACAACTACTGAGCCCACACGCCACAACTACTGAAGACCGCACGCCTAGAGCCCATGCTCTGCAACAAGAGAAGCCACTGCAATGAGAAGCCTGCGCACTGAAATGAAGAGTAGCCCCCGTTCGACGCAACTAGAGAAGGCCTGCGCGCAGCAGTGAAGACCCAACGCAGCCAAAAATAAATAAATAAATTTATTTTTTTTTAAAAAGTACACTATTAAAGGGATTTCCCTGGTAGTCCAGTGGTTGACTCCACACTCCCACTGCAGGGGGCATGGGTTCGATCCCTGGTTGGGGAACTAGGATCACGGCCAAAAACAACAACAAAAGTACACTGTTAGAGTTAGCTGGGGAAAAGGGATAGTTGGGCAGTTTGGGATTGACATGTACACACTGCTATATTTAAAATGCATAACCAACGAGAACCTACTGTATAGCACAGGGAACTCTGCTCAATATTACGTAACAACCTAAATGGGAAAAGAATTTGAAAAAGAATAGATACATGTATATGTAAAAACAAAAACAAAAACAAAAACACCCACCACCAACAGCAAAAGTACACTGTTAACAAATTATGGCATAGTTAAGTAGTAAGACAAAACGCCCAGGTTAGAGTAGTGAAAGAGAATTATTCATAATGAACACTGACAATGCTTTGAAGAATTGTTAGTGCAGTGTTGACTACAAAATTGAGGAAATCCAATTATAGACAAGAGTAACCAAATATGATGCTAGGTTTAATCTATGTTTTATTCCTATTCTTACTAGGAAGGTACAAAGTATAAATGAATAAATTTTTTAAAATCAAAATTTAGCACTTTTGTGTATATGATTTCATTTGATCTTTATATCAGCCAAGAGATATAGGTCGGAATGGGTGCTTTTTCAGGTGGGAAGATTTATTGACCTTCATTCAAAAATGCTTTCTCAGGCACTGCTATATAACTGAAGATTTCTGCACCAACTAATAACTATGTTGCTTTGTCTTAAATGACTACTTCAAAAAGTATTAGTTGGCAGTAGCATTTCTAGAAAGCTCTAATTTGCTGAGTCTGTGCATAATTATTTCATACTTTGAGTTCTCGTTTCTTCCCTCCATTATTTGCTGTATATTAACAGTCATAGACCAAAGACATGACAGTCTTTAAACCTCAACTGTGTGCCTCTTTCTGAAATGTCCAGAGAACTACATTGGTGAGCCCTTTTACATTTGGTTACACTTTAAAATGAGAGCACTCCATGTAAAGATGTTCAACATCACCAATTTTTAGGGAAATGCAAATCAAAACCGCAATTAGGTATCACCTCACACACCTGTTAGAATGGCTGTTATCAAGAAGGCAAAGAAACAACAAGTGTCAAGGTGTGGAGAAAGGGGCCCTCCTGCACTGTGGGTGGGAATGTAAGTTGGTGCAGCCACTGTGGAGAAACGGTATGGAGGCTCCTTAAAAAGTCTAGAATACAACTACCCTATGATCTAGCCATTGCATTTCAGGGTATTTATCCAAAGAAAGTGAAAACACTGATTTGAAAACACATACACACCCCTGTGTTCATCACAGCCTTATTTATGAGAGTCAAGATTTGGAAACAGGGCTTCCCTGGTGGCGCAGTGGTTGAGAGTCCGCCTGCCGATGCGGGGGACACGGGTTCGTGCCCCTGTCTGGGAGGATCCCACGTGCTACGGAGTGACTGGGCCCGTGAGCCATGGCCGCTGAGCCTGCACATCCGGAGCCTGTGCTCTGCAGCGGGAGAGGCCACAGCAGTGAGAGGCCCGCGTACAGCAAAAAAAAAAAAAAAAAAAAAGATTTGGAAACAGCCTTAGTGCCCATCAGCGGATGAATGGGTAAAGAAGATGTGGTGTACATACATATATATATATATATATACACACACGCGCACACACACAATAGAATACTACTCAGCCATAAAAAAGATGAAGTCTTGCCATCTGTGACAACATGGACCTTGAGGGTATTAATGCTCAGTGAAATTAAGTCAGAGAAAGATAAATACCTTTTGATTTTACTCATATGTGGAACATAAAAAGAAAAAATGAAGAAACCAAACAGAAACAAATACATAGATACGGAGAACAGAGTAGTGGATATCAGAGGGCTAGGGGCAGAGGGGAGGGCAAACTGGATAAAGGGGATCAACTGTATGGTGACAGATACAAAGTAAATTTGTGGTGAGCCCGTTGTAGGGACAGCAGTAGGAATATAAAGTGGTACACATGAAACGTAGGTTGTAAACCAACATTTACCTCAATTTAAAAGTTTTTGAGAAAATACAAGGAGTGCTCTTTTCCCCCTAACTTTGTGTTTTGAAACATTTTTTAAAAAGTTGAAGTATACTTGATTTACAATGTTGTTTTAATTTCTGCTGTACAGCAAAGGGACTCAGTTATACATATATATATTCTTTTTTTTCTCTTCTATAACTGTAATTTAAATTTTTTTTCCATCTTTATTGGAGTATAATTGCTTTACAGTGGTGTGTTAGTTTCTGCTCTATAACAAAGTGAATCAGCTGTACATATACATATGTTCCCATATCTCTTCCCTCTTGCGTCTCCCTCCGTCCCTCCCACCCTCCCTATCCCACCCCTCTAGGTGGTCACAAAGCACCGAGCTGATCTCCCTGTGCTATGAGGCTGCTTCCCACTAGCTATCTCTTTTACGTTTGGTAGTGTATATATGCCACTCTCTCACTTTGTCACAGCTTACCCTTCCCCCTCCCCATATCCTCAAGTCCATTCTCTAGTAGGTCTGTGTCTTTATTCCTGTCTTACCCCTATGTTCTTCATGACATTTTTTTTCTTAAATTCCATATATATGTGTTAGCATACGGTATTTGTCTTTCTCTTTCTGACTTACTTCACTCTGTATGACAGACTCTAGGTCCATCCACCTCATTACAAATAGCTCAATTTCATTTCTTTTTATGGCTGAGTAATATTCCATTGTATATATGTGACACATCTTCTTTATCCATTCATCCAATGATGAACACTTAGGTTGCTTCCATGTCCTGGCTATTGTAAATAGAGCTGCAATGAACATTTTGGTACATGACTCTTTGAATTATGGTTTTCTCAGGGTATATGCCTAGTAGTGGGATTGCAGGATCATATGGTAGTTCTATTTGTAGTTTTTTAAGGAACCATACTGTTCTCCATAGTGGCTGTACCAATTCCCATTCCCACCAGCAGTGCAAGAGGGTTCCCTTTTCTCCACACCCTCTCCAGCATTTATTGTTTCTAGATTTTTTGATGATGGCCATTCTGAGTGGTGTGAGATAATATCTCATTGTAGTTTTGATTTGCCTTTCTCTAATGATTAATGATGTTGAGCATTCTTTCATGTATTTGTTGGCAGTCTGTATATCTTCTTTGGAGAAATGTCTATTTAGGTCTTCTGCCCATTTTGGGATGGGGTTGTTTGTTTTTTTGTTATTGAGCTGCATGAGCTGCTTGTAAATTTAGGAAATTAATCCTTTGTCAGTTGCTTCATTTGCAAATATTTTCTCCCATTCTGAGGGCTGTCTTTTGGTCTTGTTTATGGTTTCCTTTGCTGTGCAGAAGCTTTGAAGTTTCATCAGGTCCCATTTGTTTATTTTTGTTTTTATTTCCATTTCTCTAGGAGGTGGGTCAAAAAGGATCTTGCTGTGATTTATGTCATAGAGAGTTCTGCCTATGTTTTCCTCTAAGACTTTGATAGTTTATGGCCTTACATTTAGGTCTTTAATACAGTTTGAGCTTATTTTTGTGTATGGTGTTAGGGAGTGATCTAATCTCATACTTTTACATGTCCCTGTCCAGTTTTCCCAGCACCACTTATTGAAGAGGCTGTCCTTTCTCCACTGTACATTCCTGCCTCCTTTATCAAAGATAAGTTGACCATATGTGCGTGGGTTTATCTCTGGGCTTTCTGTCCTGTTCCATTGATCTATCTTTCTGTTTTTGTGCCAGTACCACACTGTCTTGATTACTGTAGCTTTGTAGTATATTCTGAAGTCAGGGAGCCTGATTCCTCCAGCTCCGTTTTTCGTTCTCAAGATTGCTTTGGCTATTCGGGGTCTTTTGTGTTTCCATACAGATTGTGAAATTTTTTGTTCTAGTTCTGTGAAGAATGCCAGTGGTAGTTTGATAGGGATTGCATTGAATCTGTAGATTGCTTTGAGTAGTAGAGTCATTTTCACAATATGGATTCTTCCAATCCAGGAACATGGTATATCTCTCCATCTGTTTGTATCATCTTTAATTTCTTTCATCAGTGTCTTATAATTTTCTGCATACAGGTCTTTTGTCTCCTTAGGTAGGTTTATTCCTAGATATTTTATTCTTTTTGTTGCAGTGGTAAATGGGAGTGTTTTCTTGATTTCACTTTCAGATTTTTCATCATTAGTTTATAGGAATTCCAGAGACTTCTGTGCATTAATTTTGTATCCTGCTACTTTACCAAATTCATTGATTAGCTCTAGTAGTTTTCTGGTAGCCTCTTTAGGATTCTCTATGTATAGTATCATGTCATCTGCAGACAGTGACAGCTTTACTTCTTCTTTTCCAATTTGGATTCTTTTTATTTCCTTTTCTTCTCTGATTGCTGTGGCTAAAATTTCCAAGACTATGTTGAATAAGAGTGGTGAGAGTGGGCAACCTTGTCTTGTTCCTGATCTTAGTGGAAATGGTTTCAGTTTTTCACCATTGAGGACGATGTTGGCTGTGGGTTTGTCATATATGGCCTTTATTATGTTGAGGAAAGTTCCCTCTATGCCTACTTTCTGCAGGGTTTTTATCATAGATGGGTGTTGAATTTTGTCGAAAGCTTTCTCTGCATCTATTGAGATGATCATATGGTTTTTCTCCTTCAATTTTTTAATATGGTGTATGACATTGATTGATTTGCATATATTGAAGAATCCTTGCATTCCTGGAATAAACCCCACTTGAACATGGTGTATGATCCTCTTAATGTGCTGTTGGATTCTGTTTGCTAGTATTTTGTTGAGGATTTTTGCATCTATGTTCATCAGTGATATTGGCCTGTAGTTTTCTTTTTTGTGACCTCCTTGTCTGGTTTTGTTATCAGGGTGATGGTGGCCTCGTAGAATGAGTTTGGGAGTGTTCCTCCCTCTGCTATATTTTAGAAGAGTTTGAGAAGGATAGGTGTTAGCTCTTCTCTAAATGTTTGATAGAATTCGCCTGTGAAGCCATCTGATCCTGGGCTTGTTTGTTGGAAGATTTTTAATCACAGTTTCAATATCAGTGCTTGTGATTGGTCTGTTCATATTTTCTATTTCTCCCTGATTCAGTCTTGGCAGGTTGTGCATTTCTAAGAATTTGTCCATTTCTTCCAGGTTGTCCATTTTATTGGCATAGAGTTGCTTATAGTAATCTCTCATGCTCTTTTGTATTTCTGCAGTGTCAGTTGTTACTTCTCCTTTTTCATTTCTAATTCTATTGATTTGAGTCTTCTCCCTTTTTTTCTTGATGAGTCTGGCTAATAGTTTATCAATTTTGTTTATCTTCTCAAAGAACCAGCTTTTAGTTTTATTGATCTTTGCTATCGTTTCCTTCATTTCTTTTTCATTTATTTCTGATCTGATCTTTATGATTTCTTTCCTTCTGCTAACTTTGGGGTTTTTTTGTTCTTCTTTCTCTAATTGCTTTAGGTGCAAGGTTATGTTGTTTATTCGAGATGTTTCCTGTTTCTTAAGGTAGGATTGTATTGCTATAAACTTCCTTCTTAGAACTGTTTTTTCTGCATCCCATAGGTTTTGGGTCATCGTGTCTCCATTGTCATTTGTTTCTAGGTACTTTTTTATTTCCTCTTTGATTTCTTCAGTGATCACTTCATTATTTAGTAATGTATTGTTTAGCCTCCATGTGTTTGTATTTTTTACAGATCTTTTCCCGTAATTGATATCTAATCATATACCGTTGTGATCGGAAAAGATACTTGATACAATTTCAATTTTCTTTTTTTTTTTTTTTTTCGCGGTACGCGGGCCTCTCACTGTTGTGGCCTCTCCCGTTGAGGAGCACAGGCTCCGGACGCACAGGCCCAGCGGCCATGGCTCATGGGCCCAGCCGCGCCGCGGAATGTGGGATCCTCCCAGACCGGGGCACGAACCCGCGTCCCCCGCATTGGCAGGCGGACTCTCAACCACTGCACCACCAGGGAAGCCCTCAATTTTCTTAAATTTACCAAGGCTTGATTTGTGACCCAAGATACGATCTATCCTGGAGAATGTTCCATGAGCACTTGAGAAAAATGTGTATTCTGTCTTTTTTGGATGGAATGTCCTATAAATACCAATTAAGTCCATCTTGTTTAATGTATCATTTAAAGCTTGTGTTTCCTTATTTATTTTCATTTTCGCTGATCTGTCCATTGGTGAAAGTGGGGTGTTAAAGTCGCCTACTATGAATGTGTTACTGTCGATTTCCCCTTTTATGGCTGTTAGTATTTGCCTGTGTATTGAGGTGCTTCTATGTTGGGTGCATGAATATTTACAATTGTTATATCTTCTTCTTGGATCGATCCCTTGATCATTATGTAGTGGCCTTCTTTGTCTCTTCTGATAGTCTTTATTTTAAAGTCTATTTTGTCTGATATGAGAATTGCTACTCCAGCTTTCTTTTGATTTCCATTTGCATGGAATATCTTTTTCCGTCCCCTCACTTTGAGTCTGTATGTGTCTCTAGGTCTGAAGTGGGTCTCTTGTAGACAGCATATATCTGGGTCTTGTTTTTGTATCCATTCAGCCAATCTGTGTCTTTTGGTGGGAGCATTTAGTCCATTTACATTTAAGGTAATTATCAATATGTATGTTCCTATTCCCATTTTCTTAATTGTTTTGGGTTTGTTATTATAGGTCTTTTCCTTCTCTTGTGTTTCTTGCCTAGAGAAGTTCCTTTAGCATTTGTTGTAAAGCTGGTCTGGTGGTGCTGAACTCTCTCAGCTTTTGCTTGTCTGTAAAGGTTTTAATTTCTCCATCAAATCTGCATGAGATCCTTGCTGGGTAGAGTAATCTTGGTTGCAGGTTTTTCTCCTTCATCACTTTAAATATGTCCTGCCAGTCCCTTCTGGCTTGCAGAGTTTCTGCTGAAAGATCAGCTGTTAACCTTATGGGGATTCCCTTGTGTGTTATTTGTTGTTTTTCCCTTGCTGCTTTTAATGTTTTCTTTGTATTTAATTTTTGACAGTTTGATTAATATGTGTCTTGGCATGTTTCTCCTAGGATTTATCCTGTATGGCACTCTCTGTACTTCCTGGACTTGATTAACTATTTCCTTTCCCATATTAGGGAAGTTTTCAACTATAATCTCTTCAAATATTTTCTCAGTCCCTTTCTTTTTCTCTTCTTCCTCTGGAACCCCTATGATTCAAATGTTGGTGCGTTTAATGTTGTCCCAGAGGTCTCTGAGACTGTCCTCAGTTCTTTTCATTCTTTTTTCATTATTCTGCTCTGCAGTATTACTTCCACTATTTTATCTTCCATGTCACTTATCTGTTCTTCTGCCTCAGTTATTCTGCTTTTGATGCCATCTAGAGTATTTTTAATTCCATTTATTGTGTTCTTCATCGTTGCTTGTTTCATCTTTAGTTCTTCTAGGTCCTTGTTAAATGTTTCTTGCATTTTGTCTATTCTATTTCCAAGATTTTGGATCATCTTTACTATCATTATCCTGAATTCTTTTTCAGGTAGACTGCCTATTTCCTCTTCATTTGTTAGGTCTGGTGGGTTTTTATCTTTCTCCTTCATCTGCTGTGTGTTTTTCTGTCTTCTCATTTTGCTTATCTTACTGTGTTTGGGGTCTCCTTTTTGCAGGCTGCAGGTTCGTAGTTCCCATTGTTTTTGGTGTCTGTCCCCATTGGCTAAAATTGGTTCAGTGGGTTGTGTAGGCTTCCTGGTGGAGGGGACTAGTGCCTGTGTTCTGCTGGATGAGGCTGGATCTTGTCTTTCTGGTGGGCAGGTCCACGTCTGGTGGTGTGTTTTGGGGTGTCTGTGGACTTATTATGATTTTAGGTAGCCTCTCTGCTAATGGGTGGGGTTGTGTTCCTGTCTTGCTAGTTGTTTGGCATAGGGTGTCTAGCACTGTAGCTTCCTGGTCGTTGAGTGAAGCTGGGTGCTGGTGTTGAGATGGAGATCTCTGGGAGATTTTCGCCGTTTGATATTATGTGGCGCTGAGAGGTCTCTTGTGGACCAGTGTCCTGAAGTTGGCTCTCCCACCTCAGAGGCACAGCACTGAGTCTTGGCTGCAGCACCAAGAGCCTTTCATCCACATGGCTCAGAATAAAAGGGAGAAAAAGGAGAAAAGAAAGAAAGAGAGAGAGAGAGAGGGAGGGAGGGAGGAAGAAAGAAAGATAAAAGAAAATAAAATAAAGTAAGGTAAAATAAAATAAAGTTATTAAAATAAAAAAATAATTATTAAGAAAAAAATTTTTAAAAAACGGACGGATAGAACCCTAGGACAAATGTGAAAGCAAAGCTATACAGACAAAACCTCACACAGAAGCATACACATACACACTCACAAAAAGAGGAAAAGGGAAAAAAATAATAAATCTTCCTCCCAAAGTCCACTGCCTCAATTTGGGATGATTCGTTGTCTATTCAAGTATTCCACAGATGCAGAGTATATCGAGTTGATTGTGGAGATTTAATCCAGTGCTCGTGAGGCTGCTGGGAGAGATTTCCCTTTCTCTTCTTTGTTCGCACAGCTCCCGGGGTTCAGCTTTGGATTTGGCCCCGCCTCTGCGTGTAGGTCACCTGAGGGCGTCTGTTCTTCGCTCAGACAGGACGGGGTTAAAGGAGCAGCTGCTTCGTGGGCTCGGGCTCACTCAGGCCGGGGGGAGGGAGGGGTACGGATGCAGGGCGAGCCTGCGGCAGCAGAGGCCGGCGTGACGTTGCATGAGCCTGAGGTGCGCCGTGTGTTCTCCCGGGAAAGTTGTCCCTGGATCCCGGGACCCTGGCAGTGGCGGGCTGCACAGGCTCCCCGGAAGGGAGGTGTGGAGAGTGACCTGTGCTGGCACACAGGCCTCTTGGTGGCGGCAGCAGCAGCAGCCCCAGCGTCCCACGCCCATCTCTGGGATCCGTGCTTATAGCCTAGCCGCGGCTCACGCCTGTCTCTGGAGCTCCTTTAATCCCCTCTCCTCGAGCACCAGGAAACAAAGAGGGAAGAAAAAGTCTCTTGCCTCTTCGGCAGCACTAGCCTTTTCCCCGACTCCCTCCCGCTAGCGTGGTGCAGTAACCTCTTCAGGCTGTGTTCACGCCGCCAACCCCAGCCTCAGCTCCCAGCCCCGCCCGCCCCTGCGGGTGAGCAGACAAGCCTCTGGGGCTGGTGAGTGCTGGTCGGCACCGATCCTCTGTGTGGGAATCTCTCCGCTTTGCCCTCCGCACCCCTGTGGCTGCGCACTCCTCCGTGGCTCCGAAGCTTCCCCGCTCCGCCACCCGCAGTCTCCGCCCGCGAAGGGGCTTCTAGTGTGTGGAAACCTTTCCTCCTTCACGGCTCCCTCCCACTGGTGCAGGTCCCGTCCCTATTCTTTTATCTCTGTTTTTCCTTTTTTCTTTTGCCCTACGCAGGTACGTGGGGAATTTCTTGTCTTTGGGGAAGTCTGAGGTCTTCTGTCAGCGTTCAGTAGGTGTTCTGTAGGAGTTGTTCCACGTGTAGATGAATTTCTGATGTATTTGTTGGGAGGAAGGTGATCTCCGCGTCTTACTCTCCCGCCATCTTCCCCCTCTCTATATTCTTTTATATATACATTTTTCCATTATGGTTTATCCCAGGACATTGACTATAGTTTCCTGTGCTATACAGTAGGTCCTTGTTGCCTTGAAATGTTTCAAACCTACCAAAAAAAAAGTATTATATTGAATGCCGGTAGTTACTAATCACCCTAAATTCACCAATTACCAATTATTGTTTTGCCACGTTTGCTTTATCTTATTTTTTTTAATTGTTTATTACTTATTTTTGGCTGTGTCAGGTCTTCGTTGCGGCGTGCGGGCTCTCCAGTTGCAGCGCGCGGGGCTCACCGCAGCATGTGGGATCTTAGTTCCCAGACCAGGGATGAAACCCACCTCCCCAGCATTGGAAGGTGGATTCTTAACCACTGGACCACCAGGGAAGTCCCTGCTTTAACTTTCTAAGTACAGATGCTTTTATTTCTCTGAGTTATTTGAAAGAAGGTTGGAGACATGAAACTTCACCTCTGTGTACTTGAGCTGACATCTTCTGAGAATGAAGACATTCTCCTGTATAACCATAATAGTATTGTAACGCCTAAGAAAATCAGCAATAGTTTCATAATATCATTTAATATCTAGTCCAAATTCAGATTTCGTTAGTTGTCGCCTATTGTCTTTAATAGCTGTTATTTCCCCCAATCCAGGATCCAATCAAGGTTCATAATTTCTGCTTGCTTATTATGTCTTCTCTAGTCTCTTTTATTTCACTTTTTCTAAGTAACTTTTTTGAGGCATAATTTGCATATCATAAAATTCACCCATTTTAGGTTTACAATGATTTTTAGTAACTTTACTGACTTGTGTAAATCATTACCATAATCCAGTTTTAAAACATTTTCATCACTTCAGTATAAAATCTCTTATTCCCCTTTTTAGTTAATTCCCATTCCCATTCCCAGGCAGCCGTTAGTTTATATTCTGTCTCTATAGATTTCCCTTTTCTGGACATTATGTATAAATAGAAATATACAATATGTATTCCTTTTGAGTTTCTTTTACTTAGCATATTTTTTGGTTATCACGTTGTGGCATGTGTCAGTAGTAGCCCCGTATTCCATTCTGTGGATATACCACATTTTGCTTCTCCTTTTACAATTGATGGACATTTGGATTGCTTCCCCTTTTTGGTTATTATGAATAATCCTGTTATGAACATTCATGTGCAAGTCTTTGCATGGATGTATGTTTTCATTTCTCATGAGTATCATGGAGTGAAATCTCCAGGTTATATGGTAGATTTATGGGTAATCTTTTAAGAAACTGCCAAACTGTTTTCCAGAGTGGCTATACATTATTTTGCATTCCCAATGGCGATGTTTGGAGATTCTCATTTCTCTGCATCTTTACTAGCAGTTGTTAGAGTCTTTTTAAATAAAATTTATATCCATTCTGGTGGATATAAATAAGTATCTCGTGGTTTTAATTTGTATTTCTCTAATGAATAATAGTGTTGAGCACCTTTTCATGTGCTTATTAATAAGTCTTTGACTTGTTTTCTCTGGTGAAATGTCTACTGAAATCTTTTGCCCATCTTTTAAAAATTGGGTTATTTTTCTTCTCATTGAGTCCTAAGAGTTCTTTGTGTGCTCTGGATACAAGTCAATGAGATGTGTGATTTGCGGAGATTTTCTCTCAGTGCTATTTTTTTGTAGTGATGTTAACCATGAGCTTTGCTTAATTTCTCTCATTTGTCATGTGGGGCTTTTTTGGAGGGTTGGAATAAACGCTAAATCTTCTGTTCATAATTCTTTTGCATGTCTAGTACTGAAGTACTAGATTAATTAAAGACTAATTAATTAAAGACCGTGTAGTCACCTTCATCTTCATTCTGCAGTTAAGCAGTGAGAACCTCTTCCTTTCTGAACCACAGCAAGCAAATAGAGAACCTATAGGTATTAGGGTTCTTTCAATTGTAAGAGCCAGAAATCCAGTTGAGGCTACCTTAAGTGAAACAGAAACATGCTGGCTTTCTCTCCTTCCCCAGCTCTGCTGCTTTTTTTAAACTGGCAGACTGTTTGTGTGGTGGCCACTTTCATCTCCAGATTCATCAAAGAGCCAACCTTCCTCACTAGTTTAAGGAATAGAGACTCTGGCCAGCCTGGGTCTCTTGTCCTGCTTTCTAGTCGGGCCCTGATTTACAGTCCTGTTGTAATGCAGTGGGAGAGGGTGGTTCCCACTAGAAGAAGAAGTTTGGCAGACAAATCATATGTATGCCTCTTTAGGGGCACTGGGTCATTTTTTGCCCACTTTTATGAAATTAAACCAAAAGTAATAGGAGATTAATATCTGGAGTTTTGGGGGGGGAATCACATTCGTTTTATGATTAATTTTAACTCTAGTCTTTACTAGTAGCACTTTTCTTACCTAAACAAACTCAGGTGATATTTGGTTTAAGCTAAAACATTCCACATACCTCCCATGCAAGTGAGGGGAGGACCTACATTAACAATGATAACCACTCGGTAATTTGGCCGATTTTTCTGTACTCCTCTTGAGCTTGCTTTTATGTAGCTTTCTTTAGCTCTGTGACTTGGGGTTATAGCCAACTGTCTTGGGGTTATAGCCAACTGTCTTGGAGTTCCTGCATCCCTGCAGATTGCTGAGACCCACGTTTATAATGAGTTTCCTTCCTCTCTTCGTTCATTTACTTGGATTCTCAAGCACTGTCAGTGTCCATATGTTATATGATTCATCTTTGAAGTGATTTTTTAAAAAGTAAGGCTGGTTCCCAGTTCCTTTTCATGACATCGAGTGTGTATGGCGATGGTGACGATGCTGTTGATGTAGTTGTGATTTTCCTGCTCAAAAAAGAAACTACTTTTAATCACCTGGAGTGTTTCTAATCTAAACTCTTTGTAGACAGATACAACTGATACGTAAGTACTATTGTATAATTAAGTTGAACAAAGAACTTTGGATACTGCGTGGCTCTTGGGTTGCTTCCATACTCTTCCAGTATTCTTCAGGATTTATTTTTTAGTGTGAAAATTAAATGCAGAAACAAGAACGTCTGGTTTTGGACTATCTGTATAAAATGTATCGTCTCTTATAGAATTAGAACGGGCCTTCAAAGGGCACCTGATATATTCTTCCATCTTTCACAAAAATCCCCTCAAAACTACCTGGCCACTAGCCGTTGCTTAAAAACTTGTAGTGATAGTGTGGAAATCTGTGTTATTTTTGGATGTTTTAAATTAAAATTCCATCCTTCTTTTGAACTGAAGTCTATTATCCTGTGACTTCTCTTTATTCCTGTTTTCTCTGGAGAAGCACTTATGCAAGCACAAATATGCTTTTGAGCCCTTGTTAAGCAGTGCATCTGCTGACAGAATTAAGAATAGTCATTTTTACATATACCTTTCTTCAAATAATTGAAGGTGGCAGTCAGACAGCTCCCTTGCCAGCTTCCCCAGTGTCTGCCTGTTCAGACACATCCTTCATGTCTTTAGTTAGTTCCCTAACCATCTTGGTCACAAGCTTCTAAAAATAATACAGTAACATTCACTTATTTGGAGGTCAAATTTTACAGCTTGAAATATGAAATGCACTGAAAGAGGGAGGAGGAAACGACTAGAATCTGTAGATTTCCTTCCATGGCCAGGCCCTGACCCAAGCAATTTGATTCATTATTTCCATTTAATCATCCAAACACAACCCTATGAGGAAGAAGATGAGGAACCTTAAGGCTACCCATTAAGAATAAGGAAGTAAAGTTTAAAAACAAACAAATCGAAAAAAACCCCAACAACAACAGCATACCTTTGAACATCCAAAGTAGATATGTAAGGTCTTAGCACTAAAGACTACTATCCATCCAGTGCTCAAGAGAGTAATAAATCTTTCAGAACCTACTTAATTCTTACTTTTTATCTAATTACAATAAGCCTGGTAGTTTGCTTCCAAACAGTTTTTGGGGCTGAAGGGGTGCTCTGAAGGCACACAGGCTGTAGTGATCAGTGAGGGACAACTATGAAAGGAAGGGAAGAGGCAGAAAGACTATCAAATGATAGTAGGAGAGTTCAGAGTGCCACCTTCTAGGGCTGTTGAATCCAGGGAAAACTGCCCTGAATTCATAATAGCCTCTGAGGACAGGATAAGAGTTGATCATTATGATGCTGCGTTATCAAGAAAAAACAATTTTTGGGGAGACATAAAATTCTGAACTCAAAATCTTCGTCGACAAACTCATTCTGCTGATAAAATTAAAAAAAAAAACTTTGTCGCATGCAACTCAAAAATTAAAATACCATCCTATTCTAATACTGCTTCTGGTGGCTGAGTTGCTTATTTCTCATTGATTATTGTCTTGTTGAGAAATTCCCATGGTTATTAGTTTTTTTTGATGTGTGTATATTGAGCGGTAAGTATAATAAGGTACTTACTTGGTAAGTAGTAGGTATCACTCACTGATGATCTTGAGAGGTAATCTATGCAGTTAGAACTTATCTCTTATAACTTTAGCTGAATTACCAGGGTTTTCCTATCTCGGATGTGTTGTTTTATCACAACTTGACTAGCACATTCTGGTTCACTTCCCCTGCCACCAGTTGTTAAGTATTTAAAGAATGTTGTTATTAGGCTAAGTGAAACATAGTTTAAATTTTCATATAAAAATGTATGTGAATACTGTTAAGATTATCTAGTTAACAGTTGCTTGCTTCCTCTTAAATTAGGAAGTAAAAGAAGAAGATTGTATTACTCCAGAAGTAGTTTAGGTTTCAGCCTTCATCTGATTTTCCTCCAAATCCCAGCTGTTCACTTGGTTGCTCTTTGGGTATAAGTAGTGACATAACTACAGTCCGTTATTCTCATGAGTTTAAACTGTATCTAATTCTATTACATCTTTAAAGCTTTGATACAAATATTGACAATTTGTTCTTCAATCCAAAAAGATTAGTTAAAATGCACAGTCCAGAATATTTATGGGGTCTTTTTTTGGTTGTTTAAAACCTAGTAGTAATCCTTGTCAGAGCATTACTACCACAGAGAACTGTAAGACAGTAAGCTTATCTTAGTGAAATTTTAGTAACTTCATATGAAGAACAGTTTTTTTTATAAATTTATTTTTATTTATTTATTAATGTTTTGGCCGCGTTGGGTCTTTGTTGCTGCACACGGGCTTTCTCTAGTTGCGGCGAGCGGGGGCTACACTTCGTTGCGGTGCGTGGGCTTCTCATTGCGGTGGCTTCTCTTGTTGCAGAGCACAGGCTCTAGGCGTGCGAGCTTCAGTAGTTGTGGCGCGCGGTCTTCGTTGTGGCTCGTGGGCTCTAGAGCAGAGGTTCAGTAGTTGTGGCGCATAGGCTTAGCTGCTCTGCGGCATGTGGGATCTTCCTGGAGCAGGACCCGAACCCTTGTCCCCTGCATTGGCAGGCGGATTCTTAACCACTGCGCCACCAGTGTCGTCCCCCTGAAGAACAGTTTTGTCGTGCAGTATAGAACGTATATCATCACCTGACAAATTTGTGCAAAATGTAGGAAACCCAATTTCTGCTTATAAATTACTTTTTGCTGTTTCTTTATTGATAAATCAAGAAGTGTGATATTACCAGGCTTCCTTAAATCTTAAAAATGTGAAGTGCTCTTTGGTTTAAAATACTGATTATAATTTTAACATCATTTGGGTTCAGAACTCTTTTTTTAACTTAATGTCAGTATAAAATGTTATCAGTTACAATAAAATGCTTGGGCCAAGGATAAACAGCAGCAGATTTCCTTTTTGTAGCTTATTTTTGTTATATCAGTCAATAAACCTATGTTTTAAATCTGTGTCACAGTGTGGGAGGTCGGGCAGATGGGTTCAGAAAGAAGCATTCCCTTTTAAGGCAGTCATATGAAAGTATTTTGAGATGAAAGTTGTTACTAGTACGTGTTTTCTTCATTCCAAAATTGGGACATGATGGCAATAATGGTCTCATAAATGAAGTGAGAAAGGGAGGAAAGATAGTAATTGAGAGGTTTTTTTCCTTTAGAAATTATCGTTTGTTTTGCTTGTTTTTTCTTTAATATTTGAAGCTAATAGACATCCATTTATTCTCAGTAGAGTTTAAAGTTTTGAATAAAAGTATAGAACATTTTGGGGAAGACAGTAGGTATAGTGATAGGAACATAGATTTTGTTTGATAAAATGTTTATTGAATGGGGACTTCCCTGGTGGCTCAGTGGTTAAGAATCTGCCTGCCAATGCAGGGGACACGGGTTTGAGCCCTGGTCCAGGAAGATCCCACATGCCGCAGAGCAACTAAGCCCCTGAGCCACAACTGCTGAGCCTGCGCTCTCGAGTCCGTGAGCCACAGCTACTGAGCCCTTGTGCCTAGAGCCTGTGCTCTGCAACAAGAGAAGCCACCACGATGAGAAGCCTACGCACCACAATGAAGAGTAGGCCCTGCTTGCCGCAACTAGGTGTAGCCAAAAATAAATAAATTTATTTTTTAAAGAAAGATTGCCACAATCAAGTTTAAAAAAATGTTTATTGAATGAATAACCAGGCACTGTGCTAGACACGTACAAGGACAGGCACTTAACCTAGGCTTAAGGAACGGGGAGCGCTTTCCAGAAGTGACCGCAAAGAGGATGAGTAGGAGTTTGGTAAAAGAGATATGTCAGGTTGAGTTGGACATTGAGTGTTCAGACCAGGGAATAAAATTCATCCTGTGCCTTTAGAGTGAGTGAGGTATTCCTGAGGGGTGAGGAAGGGAAGCAAAAAGGGCCCGAGGGGAGAAGGTTAAAGCCCCTCATCTCAGGCCCCTGGGGAGCCATTGAAAACATATAAGATGCATCATGATGAGATTTGCCTTTTGACTGTTCTCTGCAGCAGTGCTTCTGAGATTATCTCTGATGAAGGACCATTTTTAAAATTTTCTATACATAGCAGACTGATACTTTTATAAATTAAAATAAAAAATAAATTACTAGGGCTTCCCTGGTGGCGCAGTGGTTGAGAGTCCGCCTGCCGATGCAGGGGACACGGGTTCGTGCCCTGGTTTGGGAAGATCTCACATGCCGCGGAGCAGCTGGGCCCGTGAGCCATGGCCGCTGAGCCTGTGCGTCCAGAGCCTGTGCTCCACAATGGGAGAGGCCACAACAGTGGGAGGCCCGCGTACTGCAAAAATAAATAAATAAATAAATTACTAGAAAAATGAAATTTAAAAAAGACAGAAAACAAGCCCATTTTAAAAACTAAATTGAACAAACATAAAATTACTCTGTCAAGTTCCTCTATAAGTTTCTAAATGTATACTCTCAAATTTTTTCTTTCCTATTCATGAACTAGTTACGCTTTGAGCGCCTCTCCTGCAGAGGAGTAATCTATGTTTGATCATGTACCCCATCAGTACAGAATTCTACAAACTCCCGTGTGTGTATTTACTTTTAAATCATATAATGTACTACTGTGCAGTTATATTATATGCACTGTACACTGTAAATAAATACAAAGATACAAAGAGATTGTATAAGCTATTTTAAATTAAAAATTTTTATTTTTACTAGTAAAAATATACTTTGCACCAAAATATTGTTTAGTGAGAGCAGTGTAGTTGAATATGCTTCGTTACAGCTTTTCTTGGTTCATTCAATAAAACAAATAATTAGTATATTAAATCATCATATATATAATATTTTAAATACATACAATTTCTATTTGTCAATTATACTTCAATAAAGCTGGAAAAAATAAATAAAGAATAAATTATCTAGGCCCTCTTCCAGATGCTGCCAGACCATAATATATACAAAAATCCCTGCACACATGGAGTCTTCTTTCTAGCGAAGGTCAACAACACTTTGTGATATGCGGATTCAAAGGCCTCGTTTTAGGGTTGAGTTTGTTTTATATTTGTTTGTTTTTGTTTTTTTTGCGGTACTTGGGCCTTCTCACTGTTGTGGCCTCTCCCGTTGCGGAGCACAGGCTCCGGACGGGCAGGCTCAGCGGCCCTGGGGGCCCAGCCGCTCCGCGGCATGTGGGATCTTCCCAGACCGGGGCACGAACCTGTGTCCCCTGCATCGGCAGGCGGACTCTCAACCACTGCGCCACCAGGGAAGCCCTGTTTTATATTTGTTATAATGGCTGTCATAGTTTAAATAAATGCCTTATAAAGTATATAGATCAAAATGGGAGAGTTATGTTGTTGGTTGTGTTTTCTTAATAATTGTCCTCAGTTTTCAGTTTTATCCAACAGTTAATTAAAACAGATTTTTAATGAAATATGTCTTGCTAATTTTCTTTTTCCCTGATGTCAGTCAGTTCTTGAAACTCATCAAAATGTCTTCCCTTTTTTGGGTGTGTATTTTTTTTTTTTAGAAGATGTTGTGGATAGGAGTTTTATTAATTAATTTATTTATTTTTGCTGTGTTGGGTCTTCGTTTTTGTGTGAGGGCTTTCTCTAGTTGTGGCAAGCGGGGGCCACTCTTCATCGCGGTGCTCAGGCCTATCACTAGTGTGGCCTCTCTTGTTGCGGAGCACAAGCTCCAGATGCGCAGGCTCAGTAGTTGTGGCTCACGGGCCTAGTTGCTCCGCGGCATGTGGTATCCTCCCAGACTGGGGCTCGATCCCGTGTCCCCTGCATTAGCAGGCAGATTCTCAACCACTGCGCCACCAGGGAAGCCCTTGTATGTGTATTTTTAATAAATGTTTTCAAAATCCAGTGAAACTGCAGTTTTAAACAGGTTAGGAATTAATTTTCAAAATGGTGTTCAGGTGAGATTATTTTTTTAAAGTGGGTACATTTACATTTATAACAGTAAAAGCTTGCCAACTCCTCGTGTATCCATTCACTAATACCACACTGTCTTAATTACTGTAGCTCTCTAATAAGTCTTCCTAGTCAGTTGAGTAGGAGTCAGCAAACATTTTCTTAAAGGGCCAAACATTAAATGTTACAGGCTTTGCAGGCCAAATGGTCTGTTACAACTACGCACCTTAGCTATTATAAATAGAAAGCAGCTATAGACAATACATAAATAATTTGGAGTGACTATGTCCCAGTAAAACTTTATTTACAAAAAGAGGCATTTTGCTGTGAACCTAAACTGCTCTAAAAAAATAAAGTCTATTAAAAAGAAACAAAGGCAGAAGAAACAACATCACTTTTTTGTTCTTCCTGCTGAAGATGTGTAACCTGAATCTAATCATCAGACAACTCAATTAAGGGACGTACTACGAAATAATTGGCCAGTAATCTTCAAAACTGTCAAGTTCATGAAAGTCAAAGAAAGTCTGAGGAATTGTTCTAAACTGAAGGTGACCAAAGAGATGTGACAACTAAATGCAACATGTGATTTTAACCCAATGCAGAATCTTGGATGGGGTCTGAGGATTCTATGGTAGAAATGTGTTAATGCTTATTTCCCAATGTTGATGGCTATATTATGGTTTGTAGGAGATTGTCCTTGTTTGTTGGAAATAAATGCAAAGGTGTTCAGGTGAGATTGAGTATCACTCTCAGCAGCTTACTCTCAAATGGCTCAGGGAAAAAATGTTTTTGTATTGAACTTGCAACTTTTCTATAAATTTGAGACTGTTTCAACATTTTAAAATATATATATACATATATATCATTAAAAGTAAATAAAATAGATTTGTTCCAGAAAAAAAAAAAAAAAAAACAGGCAGTCAGTTTGACAACCTCCTACATACTTTGATGCTGTTTTGGATGTTCTTGGTGTTCCTGTTTCCATACAAATTTTAAAATCAGTTTATCAATTTCCACAAAAATCCCTGCTTGGATTTTTATTGGAATTGCATTGACTCTATAGATAAATTTGGGGAGGATTGACATTTTTGCAGTAATGAGAGTTCCAGTGCATAAACATGACCTAAAGCAGTATTTAGGTCTTCTTTAAATTTTCTTAGCAATGTTTTGTAGTTTTCTATGTAAAGTTCTTTGTGGTTGCCATCCTCTAAAATGCCCACCAGAGGTTTTTGCCCCTTGGTATTCACACACACCCTTTTGTATATGGTTCTCTTTCACATTGAATAAGGCTGACCAAATGACAGTGCGTGACTTCCAAGACTAGATCATAAAAGACACTGCAGCTTCAGCCTTGCTGTCTTGGGATCATCCATCTGGAGGAAGCCAGCTATCATATTATGAGGACATTCAAGCAGCCCAGTGAAGAGGCCCAGCTGGTGAGGAGCTCTGAGGCCTCCCGCCAACAGCCTCGTGAGTGAGCCCCCCTGGGAGCAGAACCTCCAGCTCTGTTTAAGCCTTCGGATAACTGCAGTCTGCCAGCATCCTGACTGCAACCTCATGAGAGTCCCTGAGCTAGCACCACCTAGCTAAGCTAAGCTGCTCAAACTCTAAGGTAATGAAGGTTTGTTATTTTAAGCCACTAAGTTTGAGAGTAATTTTTATGGAGCAATAGATAACTAGTATAGATATGTACATTGTTTTTTAATTTTTAAATTCTATGTAATGATTGTTTTGTTTGTTTCCACTAGTTTTGAGGTAAAATACACTAACATAACATTTACCATCTTGACCATTTTTTTTTTCTTTTTTTCGGTACGCGGGCCTCTCACTGTTGCGGCCTCTCCCGTTGCGGAGCACAGGCTCCGGACACGCAGGCTCAGCGGCCATGGCGCACGGGCCCAGCCGCTCCGCGGCATGTGGGATCTTCCCGGACCGGGGCACGAACCCGTGTTCCCTGCGTCGGCAGGCGGACTCTCAACCACTGCGCCACCAGGGAAGCCCTTGACCATTTTTAAGTGTACAGTTCAGTGGTTTTTTTTTTTTTTTTTTTTTTTTTTTTTTTTTTTTTTTGCGGTACGCGGGCCTCTCACTGTTGTGGCCTCTCCCGTTGCGGAGCACAGGCTCCGGACGCGCAGGCTCAGCGGCCATGGCTCACGGGCCCAGCCGCTCCGCGGCATGTGGGACCCTCCCGCACCGGGGCACGAACCCGTGTCCCCTGCATCAGCAGGCGGACTCCCAACCACTGCGCCACCAGGGAAGCCCAGTTCAGTGGTATTAAATACATTCACATTGTTGTGCAGCCATCACCACGAACCATCCATCCTCATAACTCTTTTCATCTTGTAAAACTGAAAGTGTGTATTCCTTAAACAATAACTCTCCATTCTCCCCTCCCCCTAGCCCCTGGTAACCACCATTCTACCTTCTGTCTTCATGATTTTGACTATTCTAAGTATCTCATACAAATGGAATCATACAGTATTGTCTTTTGTGACTAGCTTATTTCACTAGCTTAGCCCAGTGTCCTCAAGGTTCATCCATGTTGTAACAAACTGCAGAATTTCCTTGCTTTTCATGTTGAATATTATTCCATTGTATGTATATACCACATTTTGCTTATCCGTTCATCCGTTGATGAACACTTGGGTTCCTTCCATGCTTTAGCTATTACGAACAATGCTGCTATGAACATGGGTGTACAGATACCTCTTTGAGACCCTGCTTTCTTTTTTTCTTTTTTTCTCTTGTTTGGCAGAGATGGCAGGGAGTGAGGCCCTGCTTTCAATTCTTTGGGGTATATATACCCACAAGTAGAATTGCTGGATCATATGCTAATTCTATTTTTAATTCTTTTAGGAACCACCGTACTGTTTTCCATAGTAGCTGTGCCATTTTACATTCCCAAGAAGAGTGCACAGGGTTTCAATCTCTCCACATCCTCACCAACACTTGTTATTTTCTGTTTTTGTTTTGGGGGAGGGGGGATTGTAGTAGCAGCTATCCTAATAAGTATGAATTTATTCAGTTATTCTTGAGCCCAAGTGGATGATGATGCCATTCACTGAAATGAGGAACATAGGAGAAAGAACAGGTTATTTTAATCATTTTGAGTTTGGGTTCTCTTTGAATATCCAAGTGGATATGAGCAGCAGCAGTTGGAAGCAGATGGGCTCTATTCACATCTCTACCCAGCTGGTTAATATTCAGGATGCATAATGCCTTGCTCAGTCTTGAGTCTTGTTTTTTTTAATCTATCTGATGCCTGCCTTATAGACTCATTTTGATAAATACCATAAAATATTAGAATACAGTAGGCATTCATCCACAAATTTGAGCATCTTTTCCTTTAAAAATATGCAGGAATAGCTATTAGTTTATATTCAGAAATATAACTGAGTATTCCTATTAGCTTATGTGCAGATTCTTTCTAGTAGGAAATCTACATAGCCTCTGCCCTTATGGGACTTACCTGTGAATTCTGGAAATATCCTTCATAATGACCTATGACTCAGCTATAAAGATGATTTTTTATAACTATACTAGAGGTAGAGTACAGCTAGTTGTCTGTCTAATCAAGATTCCTTCAGTTTCTGTGGCAATCTCAGATGTTGTGTCCTTGAACTAAAATTTGTGGTATATGGTACATTGGAAATAGTGTAGGTTTGGGGTTTCATAGACCTATATTTGAATTCGTGCTCAGCCATTTATTAGCTGTGTGACCTTATACATGTTACATAACTTTTAGGGACTCATTTACATGGTCTTCTACAAAAATCTAAATAGATGAAAATTCCTACTTACTTTCCATTGTTATTGTTGGAGACCAGAAGATAACTTTTTCCACATCTAACTTAACACCTTGGACATTTTAAGCCCTTAAATAAGTGTTTGTTTCACTTCTGTGTCACCAACTTATCAGCTGGTATGACACTTCTATAAAGCGTGATTTTTTCCAGGAAGTCAAACTTGTACTTCCCTATCAACACACCTTTATGGAAGCTGTGGTCAGATCCCTGTGGGTTTGGGGAGCATCTGTCATCTCATAAGCCTCTGAAGTTATATGTAAAATTTTGGAAGTTTGTAGATTTTAAAGGGGTCCAAGACTCCCGGTTCAGTCGTCATTTTACAGATCTGAAAACCATGGTCGTCAGAGGTTAGTAAGTGTCAGAAAAACTAAAGTCCTTAGAGGCTAGTATGCGGCAAAATCCAGGTGCATTGACTCGTATTCCAGTCTTTCTGCTGTAAGTTATCGGGGGCTTTGATTATGCTTTACAAACACTATGAAAATGGAAATTGAGAAAAAAGTTAATATACACAATTTGTTTTGCTAATAAGTTTCCCATCAGCTTTGAAAATGGTTTGTTTCTTGGTTTGGGGGGTTTTGTTTGTTTGTTTTGGGGGGTTTTTGGTTTTGGTCTCTTTTCACAGTTAACTCATTCATTCAACAAATATTTCCTAAGGACTTACTATGTATCAGGTACTAAGTTAATGGAGATGTAACAGTAAACAAAGAAAAATTCCCTGTCCTCATGGATCTTATATTCTACAGAGGGGAGTCCTAATGGATATGAGGGAGTGACCATGTGTTTATCTTCTAGTAGAAGGAATGGCAAGATAATTTAGGACCTTATCGACCATTGTAAGAATTTTATTCCGAGTAACATGGGGAGTATTCTCAGGAGTGGATATATTTTGAGGGTAGAGCCTACAAATTTGCCAGCAGATCAGATGTGGCCTGTGAAAGAGGAGTCGAATGATTCCAATGGTTTTGGGCTGAGCAACTCAAAGAATGGGTTGCCATTTACTGAAAAAGAGAAAAAAAAAAAAAACCAAAAGTGATCAAGGTATCTTGGAAGTCAAAAAAAAAATTTATTTTAAGAAAGAGGGAGTGATCATCTGGGTCAACTGCTGCTGCTAAGTGAAGTATAATGAAGATTGAGAATTGATGGTTGCATTTAGTGATTTGAAGATCATTGGTGACCTTAACAAAAGCCTGATAAGAGCAGGCTTAGGAGAGGAAAGAAGCAGAATTCGATACAGAGAGCTCAAGAAATGGAAGCAGGGTTGAGAATTTTTGTTTTGTTTTTTAAGACAGGAGAATAACATGTTTGCATCCAGTAGAGAGGGACAAATTGATGCACGGAAGGGTGGGGGATTTCTGGAACAGTTATCTGTTGAGTCAGCTAGAGGGAAGGGGATATACTGCACGAGCTTCCTAGGGTCTTGATCAGTTTCATTTATAGCAGGGGTTGGCAAGCCACAGTTCTGGAGCCAAATTCAGTCTACTGCCTGTTTTTGAAATAAAGTTTTATTGGAACACAGCCACGCCCAATTATTTAGATATTGTCTATGGCTGCTTTCAAACTACAGCAGCAGGGTTGAGTAGTTGCTCCAGAGAAGCCTAGAATATTTACTATCTGGCTCTTTACAGGAGTTTGCTGACCCTAGCTTTACAATAACTGAAAGAGAAGATGGGATGAAATATGAGTGGGAGGGGGAAAGAAGTAGAAGGCACATCTAAGGAACTGAACATCTTGCAAAGGTATTCAAATATCTTTTCTCATTTGGGTCAGACCAAGAAGGAAATCAGAATCTTGAATTTGAGCAAAATGAGTTATAGCCTAGGTGCTTTTTCTCTAAGGTAGGTTCTTAAAAGGGCTCTAGTCTCCAAAGCTGTAAGCTGTATCTAGTCAGCTATTGCTGCGTTACAAATGACTGCAACCTTAAAACAACAAACATTTATTATCTCACAGTTTCTGTGGGACAGGAATCAGAAGAAGCTTAGCTGTATGGTTCTGACTCAGAGTAGTCATGAGGCTGTCATCAAGGTGTCAGCCAGGACTGCGGGCACCTGAGGCTTGTCTAGGTCTAGAGGGTCAGCTTCCTATCCTGCTTACATGGTTGTTGGTAGGCGGCTTCAGTTCCTTGCCACGTGGGCTTCTCACATAGGACTGCTCACGGCATGGTTTCCCATTTAGACAGTAATGAGAGCGTCTGTCCAGGATGCAGTTCTCAGTCTTTTCTTACCTTTTCTAGGAAGGGACAGGCCTTCATTTCTGCTGACTACAGTGATGACACAGATCAAGGCTGGTACAATACAGGAGGACAACACAGGGGTGTGAATATGGGGGGAGGGGGCTGTTGGGACTCAGCCTGGAGGCTGACTACCGCAGACCCACTTGAGTGTCTACAGAATCCTGTGCATTACGCTGTGTACTTCCAACTTGGCTGTGTGTGACCAATGTCTTCACGATTGCCCACAGCAATTTTCAACAGTTTGATTCTATTAAAGCCCATCCACACTGTTTTAAATATTTTTTCTTTTTTACTAAGCTTTTCATTTCTGATTACAAGAGTAATCTTCATAGTAAAATACTATGAATAGAGATAAATGAAAAGCCCTGGAAATTAATTTTTCATGTTCCCCTCTTTAGATTACTCTTATTCAATTATTTTGCTATCTAATGTTTTTCCTGATTGTACTAATACATACATATCTGTTTAAAAAGTTCATACATAAATATTGTGTGTAAGCTACTTCGCATATTTTGTGAACATTTTTCAGTGTCATTCAGTACTCAGTGTCACTTTTTAATGATTGCTTTGTAATTCCATTATATGGTTATTCATAATTTAATCCTTCATTTTTTATTATTATGGATGTGACAGTAAATATCCTTGTCATTAATTCTCTGTGACAACCATGGTTATGTTAACCATTTTTTAAAACAAATATCGGTTTTTACTAATAATTCACAAAAAAAAACCCCAGCAAAAGCAATAACTGTAGGTATAGCTTTTTAGCATTTATATTAGTTTTTAACTAGAACCATGGTGGGGCTTCTGTACTGAGGGTCCATGGACTTTATCGGGTTCTCAAAGTGGACTGGGATATTTATGTCCTTGGTTAATTTGTGAAAATAATTCAGTCACTATAAACATAGCTTACATAAATAAACCTACTGGGCTGGGTATAAGAACAGAGCACGTCTAATACATATATAACCTTTTAATACATACATACGGTAAGAAGCAAAAAGTTTTGTAGAGATTTGCAACTTGCTATAGTGATTTTAGTAAATGACCTTATTATCAGAAGATTAAATTTCTTTGTAGTCAAATGTTATATAACATTGACATGGTCGTATTAATTTATAAAGAAAATTGCATGAAGTATCAGCTCAGCTCAGCAGAACTATCTCTGACAACTCCATTTTATTTTTTTTCAGGGTTTCTTTTTCAACATTAGTCTCGTAAAAGTTAACTTAGCCTCTGAGACCAGTGTTCAATTTGTCCATAATGCATAATACATTGTAATTCCAGGTAATACAACAAAGCGTTATCAGATATGGGAGCAGTCTGCCTGTCTCCTTTGCTGTCTCTCCTTTCCCTGCCCATCCCCTCAATCAACAGTTCTTAACTGGGGTTCCTGTTCTTCCTCCAGGAATGCCTCAGAATTTTATCAGTACTGATTACCTGTTCTCCAAAGTCAAGAGTTTAATTTCTTTTTCAAATGTGTATGTATATACTAGTTATCTGCTAGATCCTGTGCTAAATGGTGGCATTATAGAATTGGGGGAGGGGCGAAGCTCTTCGCTACTGAAAAGCTCCCGGTAATTAATGTGATGAGAAGCACTGGAAGAAGTTTTTTTTTTTTTTTTTTTTTTTTTTTTTTTTGCGGTACGCGGGCCTCTCACTGCTGTGGCCTCTCCCGTTGAGGAGCACAGGCTCCGGATGCTCAGGCTCAGCGGCCATGGCTCACAGGCCCAGCCGCTCCGCGGCATGTGGGATCCTCCCGGACCGGGGCACGAACCTGCGTCTGCTGCATCAGCAGGCGGACTCTCAACCACTGTGCCACCAGGGAAGCCCCGGAAGAAGTTTTGTCCAAAATGCTCTGGAACCAACGAGGAGTTACCCACCCAGGCCTGGATAGCAGTCGGAAGGCTGGGAATGCTACACAGAAGAGGTTCTGTTTAGGGACTTCCCTGGCGGTCCAGTGGTTAAGACTCTGTGCTTCCAATGCAGGGGACGCGGGTTTGATCCCTGGCCAGTGGAACATGCAGAGTGGCGTGGCCCCCCCCAAAAAAAAAAACAAAGAAAGGTTCTGTTTAGGTAGCGTTCTTTCCTTACACATTTACATCACCCTATTAAGCCAAAATGTTTTAACGGAAGACGTTTTTATTGAGTTGTATGGATCAAGAACTTCTTTCACCTTTGATTTAATATGATATCAAATATGATTAAATCGGTCATCCTAGAAGTAGCTAAAATGTGTATTTATAGATTAAGAAGGAATTTAAATTTAATCAGCGCAGTCTCTACCACCTCCCTTTCTTTCTCTGTTTCAGTTCTTTGATGGGAGCTTGCAGACAGTTCAGTTCATTTTTGAGATCCTGCCAGTGAGCTAAAATCGTCTTTCTTTCTCTTTTCCTCAGTAATTTTAGTCTTAAATTCTAAAAATTTTCTCCCAGTCTGTGGCTTACCTTCCACTTTCTTTTTGACAGGGAAAATTTTTAAAATAATTAACTTAATCCGTTTGATGTATTTCAAAAGGGGCAATACTTTTCTTCATTTACCGGTGGAAGAAGTTAGAAATTAACTTTAAAAAAGTCATCAAATGGCAGACAGATTTTCTTGAAAGTCACATAGAGAATGCATCCTAGAAAAGAGGCTAGTCAAGTTCCACCAATTTTCATGAGTTTCATCAAATATTGGACCTACTCGAGGGTGGAGAGAAGAGGCAACTTTCAAAAAGGACAGTGTTACATACAACGTTTCCTATACTTCTTCCTAAGAGCACCAGGTGGAGAACACATTTTCTAAACTAGATCTAGGATGTGGAATGTGGAATCCATCTGTCCTCCCCTTAAAGGCTGTCCAATCGTTAAAAAAAAAAAAAAAGACTAAAAACAAACCCCATACTCCTCCCTCCCCCCAAAAACAAGAAAAGGAGGAGAAACCCCACTACTCTCCAGAGTAGAACCAGCTTCAGCAATCCAAGTTAGTCTGTTACAGTCATCACAAGCATGCCTTGCTTTTAAACACACAAGAAAAAAAATTTAAACAACAGAACTAAACTGGTACTGATCCAAATTACCCAGACAGAAAAAAAACAAAAAAAACTAGTACTTGATGTAGTTCAATTTAGTACCAGTTCTTCTGGATTTTACTTCTGGTATTATATCTAAGAAAATTGTCTAACTCAAGATCATATGCCTAACTCTATGCTTTTCTTCTTGAAGTTTTAGGTCTTATATATAGGAATGGTCCATTTTGACTTAATTTTTGTATATGGTGGAAGATATGGATCTAACTTCATTTTTTTTGGCGTATGGATATCTAGTTGTCCCAGTATCATTGTTGACAGACTATTCTTTCTTTTCTGCATTGCCTTTTGCACCTTTGTCAACAGGTGTCAAAAACTAAATTCGCGTCCATCAGCAGGTGAATGGATAAACAGAGTGTAGTGTATCCATACAATGGAATACTGTGCAACAATGCAAGAAATGAGCTATTGATACAGCAGCAACAGGGATGCATCTCAAAATTATGCTGAGAAAGAAGCCAGATAGAGTACATATTACATAATTCTAGAAACTCTAGTAAATGCTAACTTATTTATAGTTACAGAAAGCAGATTGATGTATTGGCGGGGGAGTGGATTATAATGGGGCAAACTTGAATACGTGCGGTTTATTATGTTATACCTCAAAGCTGTTACAAATAAAGTTCTAAAAAGTATATAGACTAACACAGTAGTTAGATAAACTTTTGATAGCCAGAGTTTTTCTTTTCCCATTCCTTAATCTTTTCTTCATGCTGTAATTGCAGTTTATTATTCCTATTTGAAAAAAGATGTGTGGGTCTGAACGTAGCATCCAGAAAATGTTGTGATGACTGTAAACTCATTTCAACCATACCTTTTATTTCTATATTCAAGTCATTAATATGTCATGCCAGTCCCTATAGAGTCTATTAACCTTCCTTGGTACCACGTTGTTCAGCTACCTACAAATCCACTTTACCTGTTATCATTTAATCCAAACTTCCCCAAATTGTCTACACATATTTCGTTAGTAGAATTTGAAAAATGCATCAGGATTGCTCTATATAAAGGTTTAAGGGACAAGCGTAGTAAAGGGGTAAATAACACAGGTAGACAGTATTAAGGAATTTACATTTTAACCCAAGAGCAATATGGAGTCTGAAGAATTTTAAGTAAGCCATGTCAAACTGATTTTCCTTTTTATTGTGATAGGTGGTGCTTATATAAAAGGCAGGCAGTGTTAATAATAAGGGGATTTGTGTCGGTCCCTTTGGTATTTTAGTTCGTATGTATATAGCTTTTGGGGGGCATGGCAAGATCAAAACCTCTATTCTGATATCTTAAATTTGTTCTCATGCTTTGTACATTATAGTTGCATCCTGTCAACCAAAGTATAACTAGCAATTCATAGTTCAGAACTACTTGAATTTTCTTGCCTCTATTTCTTGGCTTTATGAGAATGACAACTGTATTTAGGCCTGAGAATTTAGTCTGCTGGAATTAAACAAATACAGGCCTCATCTCTTCATGCTGGCTGCTTCTCAATAAGAAATCTTATAAAATAGCATGTAAGAGCTTTAATTTTTTTTTTTCCTTTCAAACCTTTAGAGTTAAGGTTCACTAATTTGGTTAGTTATAACCATAACTGTATAACCTGTGTGAGGCCACTACTGATTCTTGATGACAGCAAGAACCCAAACAGGAAAAAAGGTGATTTATGAATGCTTTGTTGTTACAGAGAGCCTGTTGTAACAGGTCTCGTTGTCTTCATTCAGCACCTGTCACTGCGTAACCAAGACCACATTTTTGAACACCTGGCGTAACATAAAACTACTAGATCACATTGAAGCCAGTCCCTCAGGAGGTTAGTTAAACTGACCCCATTAGTTGAATGGCCCTCCAGTATGGTGGGTTGGTGGGTGTGGAGACCGACAAGTGGGTACGGGTTACTAAGGAGAGCAAACATGCTCAGCCCATCCCTTGAACTGAACCCCGGATTTGGGGATAGAGCAAAACAGTGAGAGCGGGTTAGGGGTATTTGCTTCAAAAGTCATTTGCGAGTACACGGTGATTTCACATCTGGTCTAACTACACTGGCACAGATACGTAGAATCTGCTGGATCATACCGTCCTGGGTCAGTTCCAGTTTTAACTCTACCACAAGTTTCCGCTGAATTTCTGGCAAATGACTTAACTCTTCTCAAGCCCTTGTTTCCTCATCTGAAAAATAAGAGGGCTGGGTTATTATTAAGACTTCTTCTGTGGTTCTTAAGTTGCATTATATTTACCTGACTTTAAAAAACATCTTGCAGTAAAACTTTTAGGTAAAAATGAAAGTAACTTGTTAAAATCATATCACATGTAAAATTGGAAGAAATAGACTAGTATACCAAAGGATATTGTTTCGGATGAGGTCTCCAGGAAAATCTCACTTTCTCTGGGGCCTGGACCTTCCAAATGTTCTCTCTTTGATCATGAAGTTGTCCTCTGTATTAGCTGAAGCCTGTAACCTTAAATGATATTGAGATATTACAACGGTGCTTATAACCACTGGTTTGAATTTAGGTGCGCATGTTTAATGTTTTAATTTTAAATGTATGATTGGGTGTTTAGTGATACAGTTTGAAAAGATTGGGGGTTTCCTTGTGCATGGGGCTGCTGCCCAGCCTACGATTCCTGACCATTCCTGATGAGCCATGACTGTACTCAAAAAACTCCTGAAAGAGAGAGCGCACTCCCTTTCTCTCCACCCCCACCCCCAACACCTCCCCACTTCAGAGGAACAGGACTTGCGTTCTAGTCCATTTTCCTGCAGTTAAAGACTTGTTGGAAATTACTCAGAAGGGTGGTCCCTTCCTTGACCACATAAATTGCTAAATGCGGAACTTGTTTTAAGTTACCGTTCTCCAGTCTCTTCTCCTGACACCATCAATCCATCTGTAACCCCCAGTGGTCTTTATCCCAAGCATAACAATAATTTGCCCTATGGCATCACCCCTGATTCAGCTCCTCCTCTTTCTCAGCTGCCTCTCTGCCCCCTCACCTCCCCACACAGGGTCTAGGTTAATTTCTGCCCACCTGTTGCCTGGTGTTGTCAGACTTTCAACAACAGGTATAAAGAACTTAGTGCCTGGTACAAAGTCATACAGCATTCAGTAAGTGTTCGCTGTTTTTAATCCTTGGCCACTTTCTATTAGGTGAATCATATGCAATTGCTTTTTTTTTTGTATGTAAGAAAGGAAATCTCATGTTGGCAGTTCGATATGGTTCAACTTTATAGATATGCATACAGAGTGATGATTCCTAACCAGGATGCAATTAGGATTATCTAGGCAGCTTTTTACAAAATACATAGACACTGTCTCTGTCTTAGACCAGTGAATTGGAATTCCTGCTTAAAACTACCTGTGGAGAGGATCTTCCCTTCAGGTCATTTTTCTTTTACTGTAGAAGTTTTATGTTTTCTATATAGTCCGTTGTCTGGTCATGAACTGAAACTTTAGTTTTATGACTCTACAAATTACTGTCATTTTTAACTTTAAGATATGATCAAATCTCAAATTAAGATTTATCAGTACTCAATCTTGGGAAGAAAAATCTAGGTGCTACAAGATGTTTTCATGATTTTTAGGGAATTCCAAAGTCTTTTTTTTTTCCTCTCCTAGTTTGTAACTTCACATTATCTTTCACATAACTTAAACTTAGAATTCTGTACTTTTTAAATACACTTTTGCCTTTTCATGAAGAAGAGAATGAACAGTAGTAAGCTGGCTACAGTTCAGTATTAACTTACCTGACTCACATGACTCACAATGCAGCTTACCTACATGATTCATGATTTTAATGTAGCCGAGAGAAAATGGGAGGAGTTTCTTTGAACACTAGCTATCTCCCTTTGCTGTTGTTAACTGGTGTGTTGTGCTTTTATTATTAACCAGTGTTTTGAAATCTCTGGGTAAGTAGGTGCTAGATAAGCCCAAAATTATGAGCAGAATTTTTTGCTTCATTCATCGGCAGCCATAGACAAGAATATTAAAACCCAGAAAAGAGAATTCAGAGCTATTTTTCTTCCTCCCGCTATCACTCTCTCTAAATTGCATTCCCTACACATGAAATGTGCTTGCTTTAGTGGCATATATACTTTTTTCTTTTCTTTTTTTTTTTTTGGTACGCGGCTCTCACTGTTCTGGCCTCTCCCGTTGCGGAGCACAGGCTCCGGACGCGCAGGCTCAGCGGCCATGGCTCACGGGCCCAGCCGCTCCGCGGCATGTGGGATCCTCCTGGACCGGGGCATGAACCCGTGTCCCCTGCATCGGCAGGCGGACTCTCAACCACTGCCCCACCAGGGAAGCCCGCATATATACTTTTTTAAAACACAGAGAAGTTTAGTGTGGCTCCTGTACAAGAATGGCTCTCAAATCTGTGTGTGAAGCATTTCATTAGAAGTACGTATATACACGAACAGCGGGCAGCCTCTGGTGTCTAACTTAGAAAGATTTTTATCAGGAGGGAGTATTGAATTTTTCTGATGCCTTTTTCTTTTCTCTTTTGTTGATTATATGGCTTTTCTCATTGGGCCTAGTCATGTGATTATATTATTTTATAGCATTCTTAATATTAAGTTATTACTGTATTCCTGGGATAAAACACATGTAACTCTAATGAATTATTCTTTTATTAAAAAGTAAAATTCAGGTGTTTGTATTTTATGAAATTTCTGTCTTCATAAATGCAGTTATAATATGGCTTCTTTTGGTATGACTATTGCTCTTTCAGTACCACTGACTGTTTTTTTAACTTTTATTTTATATTAGAGTATTGTTGATTAACACTGTTGTGTGAGTTTCAGGTGTCCAGCAAAGTGATTCAGTTATACATATACATGTATCTATTCTTTTTTCAAATTCTTTTCCCATTTAGGTTGTTATTACCCAAATAAAATGATTTGTGTAGCCTTTCTGTGCCACCCTTGAGAATTATCTTTTTATGTTTAAAAGAAATTGTGTCTAAAGCCATCTGTGCCCTAAGCCTTGTAAAAAAGCTCATTCTTAACTATTTTCTTCCATAGTGGTAGTAAAGTTTAGGTGGTAAACACTTAGGATCTGGATTTTTAAAAACCCTGGCTCCACATCAGCAGTGTGATTTGGGGCACCTTTTTTGTTTGTTTGTTTGTTTTTGGCAGTAGGCGGGCCTCTCACTGTTGTGGCCTCTCCCGTTGCGGAGCACAGGCTCCGGACGCTCAGGCTCAGCAGCCATGGCTCACGAGCCCAGCAGCTCCGCGGCATGTGGGATCTTTGGGGACCGGGGCACGAACCCGTGTCCCCTGCATCGGCAGGCGGACTCTCAACCACTGCGCCACCAGGGAAGCCCTTGGGGCACCTTTTAAAAAGCTCTGTGTGGCTCAATTTTTTCACCTGTAAAATGTGGATAATAGTTATAAAGAAGCCTTGAGAGTTTCATGAGATAATCAGTAGTTGAAAAAGTATCTCAATAAATGAAAATATTTATTTTCCTCCAATGTTGTTGTCCCATCTCCAGGTATTATGATTTTTTTTATTTTTTTTTTTGCGGTACGCGGGCCTCTCACTGTTGTGGCCTCTCCTGTTGCGGAGCACAGGCTCCGGACGCGCAGGCCCAGCGGCCATGGCTCACGGGCCCAGCCGCTTCGCGGCATGTGGGATCTTCCCGGACCGGGGCACGAACTCGCGTCCCCTGCATCGGCAGGCGGACTCTCAACCACTGCGCCACCAGGGAAGCCCTGTGATTTTTTAAATCTCCTTTTTTCTCTTCTTTTCTGCTCTCCTCAGAATTTTTCTCCAGTTTCTTGAACCATATGACTGGTTGAATGCTTTGTATAAGATAATCCTGGAAGAAGATAAAAATTCAAAAATATTAACAGTGGATGATAGGACGACACAGGTGACTTTTCCCCTCTTCTCTTTACTCTCCACATTATATACAATGAGCACATGTTACTTTTAGGATCATGAAAAATTGTTGAGTGGGGAGGGAGCTCAAGTCCCATGCATGGATGCATGTATGCTGCATGCGTGCATGGCGTGGTGATCAATACTAACTGTAAGATTAGGACTATTCAACAGCACTCAGCGTAGCCCTTGGAAGTGAACCCGTGGTAAACAGGTTTGCAATGGAGAATTTAATTGATAATATTCAAGTTGTCATTAAATATAAGTTCAGATAATATATTCATTGTCAGAGGAGGTTTTTAGTTTAAAATGATATTTTCTGTATATTTGCTATGCCATATTATTTAACAGTGAGCATCTTACAGTACATAACAAGAGGTTAACCTGACTGGAGTGGTACGGGGTGCCATGCATAGCAAGTCAGAATTTCAAAGGTTACTAGTTTATATTTTCTTTCTTTCTGGTTTTTTAGCGGCTCCTTGTTATTCCTTTAAAAAGAATTGGCTGTTCAGCCACAATTCCACAAAGTAGAAACTCAGCAGGTTGTCTATGAAAGAGCTGTAGTAAAGCTTAATTGGTACAAAGGGAATTTCTCTTTGTTGCTGTGGAGTTAAACTTTAGCCTTAAATTCCTGGTTTGTTAAAATGGTTTCAGTGCTTAATTTGCAGGGCCATGACTGATCAATATGTTCCCTTATAAACTGAGTTTTAGCTAACCAGTCCCAATGCTGTAAAGAAAACATTAAAGATAAATCATTTCAACCCTTCTCTACAGCAACAAACACTACTGGCTCTCCTTTCTCTTCTCTCCCACTTGTGTCTCACTCTTAACTCCTTTTTATGCCAGATATTGCCTAGTCCTAGCTGCTTCCTTATTTGTGATTCTTTGGTCACCCGTATTGGTGGGGACAGAAAAAAAGTTGCCTGTCATTTCAGTAAACAAAGATTGCCATCCTGGTAGACAGTGACTGTTGCCCGCCATCAAGCTGTCAGCCGCTGCGGCCACCCCGACCGACGGTGCACCCTGAGAGGAATTCAGGGCGGAGAAAAACACGATACTGGCCCTAGATAGCTAAGGTGCATATCTAAGGAATAATTTCAGTGAGCCCAGACTCTTGCATCTTTTCATACATAGAAAAGCACTAAAATCATTAACTTGAGATGTCTGGTTTTTGTGATTAGCAGTTGTTGCTGTTTTTTTCCCCCCCAGCAAAAACTCCTAGATATCCTCCCTTGCCTCTTTGGAACAGTTCGTCAGAGCTATCTAAGAGGCTGTCTCCTGGGCTGTCATCCTCGGGAAGGTCCCCAAATAAAACATAACATGCAACTTTAAGGTTGTGCATTTTCCTTCGGTTGACATCAGGAAACGGATTTATTCTCATAACTGGTACTGAATAAATTGTGTTGTTTAAAACTCAGGCTGTTTTTTTTAATTGAAGTATAGTTGCTGTACAGTATTAAATAAGTTACAGGTATACAATGTAGTGATTCACAATTTTTAAAGGTCATACTCCATTTATAGTTATTCTAAAATACTGACTATATTCCCCATGTTGTACAATATATCCTTGTGGCTTACTTTATACCTAATAGTTTTATCTCTTAATCCCCTACCCGTATATTACCCCTCCCCCTTCCTCTCCCCACTGGTAACCACTAGTTTGTTCTCTATATCTGTGAGTCTGCTTCTTTTTGTTATATTCACTAGTTTGTTGTTGTTGTTGTTTTTACAGTATTTATGTTTCTCTGTCTGACTTCGCTTAGCATAATGCTCCCCACGTCCATCCATGTTGCTGCAATGGCAAGGTTTCGTTCTTTTTTATGGCTGAGTAATATTCCAGTGTGTATGTAGGTTGCTTCTGTATCTTGGCGATTGTAAATAATGTTGCTATGAACCTTGGGGTGCATGTATCTTTTCAAATTAGTGTTTTTGTTTTTATTTGGATATATACCCAGGAGTGGAATTGTTTGGTCATATGGTAGTTCTATTTTTAGTATTTTGAGAAACCTTTGTACTGTTTTCCATAGTAGCTGCACCAGTTTACATCCTCACCAACAAGGTACAAGGGTTTCCTTTTCTCCACATCCTCACTAACATTTATTTGTTGTCTTTTTGATGATGGCCATTCTAACAGGTGTGAGGTGATGTCATTATGGTTTTGATTTGCATTTCCTTGATGATTAGCAATGTCAAGCATCTTTTCATGTGCCTGTTGGCCATATGCATTTCGTCTTTGGGAAAATGTCTATTCAGTTCTTCTCATTTTTTAAATTGGGTTGTTTGCTTTTTTTGATGTTGAGTTGTATGAGCTGTTTATGTTGACTTGTATGAGCTATTTATATATATTGGATATTAATCCCTTATCGGTCATATCATTTACAAATATTTTCTCCTATTCAGTAGGTTGTCTTTTAATTTTGTCAGTGGTTTCCTTTGCTGTGCAAAAAAGCTGAGGCTAATTTTAAAATTAGATCTCTTTAATAGAGATTTTCATAGTTTCTAAATCTGAAATATTCTGGCATTCCAAATCAAGTCAGCTCTGGATTTTAACTCATCTGCAGGGAAAGCCAATAGACTAAATTAATGTCCCCTACTCCTCTGTAGCCCCGACTCCCTGTGAAACGACAGAGAGGAAAAAAAGTTAGAGGCGGAAATTTGTAAATCCATAACTGAGAATGGGAACAGATGGAGTGACCATCAGCAAAGCAGACACTTCCAGGTTCCAGAAGACAGAAAACAGATGGCGTTGATGGCTGGACCAGGGTGGAGGAAGCCCCAGCCCAGCATACCCATGAGGGAAACTGCACGTAGAATCTATTTTTCCCCTTAGAGTCCTGAAGAGACTCTAAGCTTGAGTCAGTAGCAACAGGGAGCAGAAGAGATGATAGGACATGGTAGTAATTAAAGGAGGGGATATCAAGAGCTAATTGGATATGCTCCCCACTCACTCAGCCCATACAGAGATTACACAACAGTGGTTACCATTGCTAATGTTGGAAATCTACTTTCAAAAAAACCTTGTTTTTAGACTCTCAGCCTGAGGAGGACTAGGCGTTCTAGTGCAAGAGTTAGTGTTCCAGGGAATACTCTCCTTATTTTGATATTTGGAGAAAGATCGTACCTTGGTCAACCCGTTCCTTGCCCATGAACCCTGAAGTAAAGCCCATCCACTAAAATGCCAGTGAACATAGTCTGTTACCTCTCCTGATCTGTCATGGGAAGTAGATCTACCCAGCAACAGAAGAAACTTGCTACAGTGGACTGGGAAAGCAAGAGGAAAGAAAGCCTAGCCAATGGTGACATGAAAGTATAAAAAGTATAATATGAGATACTATTGCCAGATTAGTAAAGGATGCGAATTAACAATTCACGAAATAAATAAATACATGGAAAAAATGGTCACCCTCATCATGTAATCAAAGACGTAATTAGAAAAAATGAGATCTTTTCCCCAATATATAATTAGCAGATTTTTTAAAAGAATGCCCATTACTAATAGGAATGTCGTGAACAGTTGTATAGCACTTTTGAAAAGCATTGGACAATATGTCTAATAAACCTTAAACAATCCGTTCATTCATTACAATTCCTTAAAACCTACCTCATGAAAAGCATTTTAGATATAGAAACAGATGGTTATCCATTTAGAATTTAGAAGAACTCCAAACAGCTATGATGTCTTCTATGACAAGAGCTGGTAAATAGACTGCACTACATCTACAGGATGATTCAATTAAAATTAAATTAAAAAATAAAAATTGAAGCTATGACGTCAAAAAGCAACATAGAAAAAGCAAGTGTGACTTAAGTGGAAAGGGATGCAGGAGGCAGACTTGCCTGTTAACCACTTAATACTGTCCTCCCCCACATCTGTTACTTTGTTGTAAGATCTCAAAGTCAGGGATTTTGACTTGCTCATCTCTGAACCCCCTTCCCCTACCCCTCCCCCCTCCCCCCCAATGCCTACCAGAGTATCTGACTCTTAATAAATATATGTTGACTCAGAATATGGGCGTAAGAAACAGAAACAGAAAGGAAATCCAAAAGCAAACCAAAAGATCGGGGAAGCCACTATACAAAGAGAGAGCTAAGTTAAATGAAACGTGCATCCCAAAGTGGGATTTTTTTTTTTTTTTTACAACTCTATTGGAGTATAATTGCTTCACAATGGTGTGTTAGTTTCTGCTTTATAACAAAGTGAATCAGTTATACATATACATCTGTTTCCATATCCCTTTCCTCTTGCCTCTCCCTCCCTCCCACCCTCCCTATCCCACCCCTCCAGGCGGTCACAAAACACCCAGCTGATCTCCCTGTGCTATGCGGCTGCTTCCCGCTAGCTATCTACCTTACGTTTGGTAGTGTATGTATGTCCATGCCTCTCTCTCGCTTTGTCCCAGCTTACCCTTCCCCCTCCCCATATCCTCAAGTCCATTCTCTAGTAGGTCTGTGTCTTTATTCCTGTTTTACCCCTAGGTTCTTCATGACATTTTTTTTCTTAAATTCCATATATATGTGTTAGCATATGGTATTTGCCTTTCTCTTTCTCACTTACTTCACTCTGTATGACAGACTCTAGGTCCATCCACCTCACTACAAATAACGCAATTTTGTTTCTTTTTATGGCTGAGTAATATTCCATTGTATATATGTGCCACATCTTCTTTATCCATTCATCCGATGATGGACACTTAGGTTGTTTCCATCTCCGGGCTATTGTAAATAGAGCCGCAAAGAACATTTTGGTACATGACTCTTTTTGAATTATGGTTTTCTCAGGGTATATACCCAGTAGTGGGATTGCTGGGTCATATAGTAGTTCTACTTGTAGTTTTTTAAGGAACCTCCATACTGTTCTCCATAGTGGCTGTACCAATTCCCATTCCCACCAGCCGTGGAAGAGTGTTCCCTTTTCTCCACACCCTCTCCAGCATTTATGGTTTCTAGGTTTTTTGATGATGGCCATTCTGACTGGTGTGAGATGATATCTCATTGTAGTTTTGATTTGCATTTCTCTAATGATTAATGATGTTGAGCATTCTTTCATGTGTTTGTTGGCACTCTGTATATCTTCTTTGGAGAAATGTCTATTTAGGTCTTCTGCCCATTTTTGGATTGGGTTGTTTTTTTTGTTATTCAGCTGCATGAGCTGCTTGTAAATTTAGGAGATTAATCCTTTGTCACTTGCTTCATTTGCAAATATTTTCTCCCATTCTGAGGGTTGTCTTTTGGTCTTGTTTATGGTTTCCTTTGCTGTGCAAAAGCTTTGAAGTTTCATCAGGTCCCATTTGTTTATTTTTGTTTTTATTTCCATTTCTCTAGGAGGTGGGTCAAAAAGGATCTTGCTGTGATTTATGTCATAGAGAGTTCTGCCTATGTTTTCCTCTAAGACTTTGATAGTTTCTGGCCTTACATTTAGGTCTTTAATCCATTTTGAGCTTATTTTCGTGTATGGTGTTAGGGAGTGATCTAATCTCATACTTTTACATGTCCCTGTCCAGTTTTCCCAGCACCACTTATTGAAGAGGCTGTCCTTTCTCCACTGTACATTCCTGCCTCCTTTATCAAAGATAAGGTGACCATATGTGCATGGGTTTATCTCTGGGTTTTGTATCCTGTTCCACTGATCTGTATTTCTGTTTTTGTGCCAGTGCCATACTGTCTTGATTACTGTAGCTTTGTAGTATATTCTGAAGCCAGGGAGCCTGATTCCTCCAGCTCCGTTTTTCGTTCTCAAGATTGCTTTGGCTATTCGGGGCCTTTTGTGTTTCCATACAGATTGTGAAATTTTTTTGTTCTAGCTCTGTGAAAAATGCCAGTGGTAGTTTGATAGGGATTGCATTGAATCTGTAGATTGCTTTGGGTAGTAGAGTCATTTTCACAATGTTGATTCTTCCAATCCAAGAACATGATATATCTCTCCATCTGTTTGTATCATCTTTAATTTCTTTCATCAGTGTCTTATAATTTTCTGCATACTGGTCTTTTGTCTCCTTAGGTAGGTTTATTCCTAGATATTTTATTCTTTTTGTTGCAGTGGTAAATGGGAGTGTTTTCTTGATTTCACTTTCAGATTTTTCATCATTACTGTATAGGAATGCCAGAGATTTCTGTGCATTAATTTTGTATCCTGCTACTTTACCAAATTCATTGATTAGCTCTAGTAGTTTTCTGGTAGCATCTTTAGGATTCTCTATGTATAGTATCATGTCATCTGCAAACAGTGACAGCTTTACTTCTTTTCCGATTCGGATTCCTTTTATTTCCTTTTCTTCTCTGATTGCTGTGGCTAAAACTTCCAAAACTATGTTGAATAAGAGTGGTGAGGGGCTTCCCTGGTGGCGCAGTGGTTGGGAGTCCGCCTGCCGATGCAGGGGACATGGGTTCGTGCCCCGGTCCGGGAAGATCCCACATGCCGCGGAGCGGCTGGGCCCGTGAGCCATGGCCGCTGAGCCTGCGCGTCCGGAGCCTGTGCTCCTCAACGGGAGAGGCCACAACAGTGAGAGGCCCGCGTACCGCAAAAAAAAAAAAAAAAAAAAAGAGTGGTGAGAGTGGGCAACCTTGTCTTGTTCCTGATCCTAGTGGAAATGGTTTCAGTTTTTCACCATTGAGGATGATGTTGGCTGTGGGTTTCTCATATATAGCCTTTATTATGTTGAGGAAAGTTCCCTCTGTGCCTACTTTCTGCAGGGTTTTTATCATAAATGGGTGTTGAATTTTGTCGAAAGCTTTCTCTGCATCTATTGAGATGATCATATGGTTTTTCTCCTTCAATTTGTTAATATGGTGTATCACGTTGATTGATTTGCGTATATTGAAGAATCCTTGCATTCCTGGAATAAACCCCACTTGATCATGGTGTATGATCCTTTTAATGTGCTGTTGGATTCTGTTTGCTAGTATTTTGTTGAGGATTTTTGCATCTATGTTCATCAGTGATATTGGCCTGTAGCTTTCTTTGTGACATCCTTATCTGGTTTTGGTATCAAGGTGATGGTGGCCTCGTAGAATGAGTTTGGGAGTGTTCCTCCCTCTGCTATATTTTGGAAGAGTTTGAGAAGGATAGGTGTTAGCTCTTCTCTAAATGTTTGATAGAATTCGCCTGTGAAGCCATCTGATCCTGGGCTTTTGTTTGTTGGAAGATTTTTAATCACAGTTTCAATTTCAGTGCTTCTGATTGGTCTGTTCATGTTTTCTGTTTCTTCCTGATTCAGTCTTGGCAGGTTGTGCATTTCTAAGAATTTGTCCATTTCTTCCAGGTTGTCCATTTTATTGGCATAGAGTTGTTTGTAGTAATCTCTCATGCTCTTTTGTATTTCTGCAGTGTCAGTTGTTACTTCTCCTTTTTCATTTCTAATTCTATTGATTTGAGTCTTCTCCCTTTTTTTCTGGATGAGTCTGGCTAATGGTTTATCAATTTTGTTTATCTTCTCAAAGAACCAGCTTTTAGTTTTATTGATCTTTGCTATTGTTTCCTTCATTTCTTTTTCATTTATTTCTGATCTGGTTTTTATGATTTCTTTCCTTCTGCTAACTTTGGGATTTTTTTGTTCTTCTTTCTCAAATTGCTTTAGGTGCAAGGTCAGGTTGTTTATTCGAGATGTTTCCTGTTTCTTAAGGTAGGATTGTATTGCTATAAACTTCCCTCTTAGAACTGCTTTTGCTGCATCCCATAGGTTTTGGGTCGTCGTGTCTCCATTGTCATTTGTTTCTAGGTATTTTTTTATTTCCTCTTTGATTTCTTCAGTGATCACTTCGTTATTTAGTAGTGTATTGTTTAGCCTCCATGTGTTTGTATTTTTTACAGATCTTTTCCTGTAATTGATATCTAGTCTCATAGCGTTGTGATCGGAAAAGATACTTGATACAATTTCAATTTTCTTAAATTTACCAAGGCTTGATTTGTGACCCAAGATATGATCTATCCTGGAGAATGTTCCATGAGCACTTGAGAAAAATATGTATTCTGTCTTTTTTGGATGGAATGTCCTATAAATATCAATTAAGTCCATCTTGTTTAATGTATCATTTAAAGCTTGTGTTTCCTTATTTATTTTCATTTTGGCTGATCTGTCCATTGGTGAAAGTGGGGTGTTAAAGTCCCCTACTATGAATGTGTTACTGTCGATTTCCCCTTTTATGGCTGTTAGTATTTGCCTTGTGTATTGAGGTGCTCCTATGTTGGGTGCATAAATATTTACAATTGTTATATCTCCTTCTTGGATCGATCCCTTGATCATTATGTAGTGTCCTTCTTTGTCTCTTGTAATAGTCTTTATTTTAAAGTCTATTTTGTCTGATATGAGAAATGCTACTCCAGCTTTCTTTTGATTTCCATTTGCATGGAATATCTATTTCCGTCCCCTCACTTTGAGTCTGTATGTGTCTCTAGGTCTGAAGTGGGTCTCTTGTAGACAGCATATATCTGGGTCTTGTTTTTGTATCCATTCAGCCAATCTGTGTCTTTTGGTGGGAGCATTTAGTCCCTTTACATTTAAGGTAATTATCAATATGTATGTTCCTATTCCCATTTTCTTAATTGTTTTGGGTTTGTTATTATAGGTCTTTTCCTTCTCTTGTGTTTCTTGCCTAGAAAAGTTCCTTTAGCATTTGTTGTAAAGCTGGTTTGGTGGTGCTGAACTCTCTCAGCTTTTGCTTGTCTGTAAAGGTTTTAATTTCTCCATCAAATCTGAATGAGATCCTTGCTGGGTAGAGTAATCTTGGTTTCAGGTTTTTCTCCTTCATCACTTTAAATATGTCTTGCCAGTCCCTTCTGGCTTGCAGAGTTTCTGCTGCAAGATCAGCTGTTAACCTTATGGGGATTCCCTTGTGTGTTATTTGTTGTTTTTCCCTTGCTGCTTTTAATATGTCATCTTTGTATTTAATTTTTGACAGTTTGATTAGTATGTGTCTTGGCGTATTTCTCCTTGGATTTATTCTGTATGGGACTCTCTGTGCCTCCTGGACTTGATTAACTATTTCCTTTCCCAATTTAGGGAAGCTTTCTCTTATAATCTCTTCAAATATTTTCTCAGTCCCTTTCTTTTTCTCTCTTTCTTCTGGAACCCCTATGATTCGAATGTTGGTGCGTTTAATGTTGTCCCAGAGGTCTCTGAGACTGTCCTCAGTTCTTTTCATTCTTTTTTCTTTCTTCTCTGCAATAGTTATTTCCACTATTTTATCTTCCACGTCACTTATCCATTCTTCTGCCTCAGTTATTCTGCTATTGATCCCATCTAGAGTATTTTTAATTTCATTTATTGTGTTGTTCATCGTTGATTGTTTCATCTTTAGTTCTTCTAGGTCCTTGTTAAATGTTTCTTGCATTTTGTCTATTCTATTTCCAAGATTTTGGATCATCTTTACTATCATTATTCTGAATTCTTTTTCAGGTAGACTGCCTATTTCCTCTTCATTTGTTAGGTCTGGTGGGTTTTTATCTTGCTCCTTCAACTGCTGTGTGTTTTTCTGTCTTCTCATTTTGCTTATCTTACTGTGTTTGGGGTCTCCTTTTTGCAGGCTGCAGGTTTGTAGTTCCCATTGTTTTTGGTGTCTGTCCCCATTGGCTAAAATTGGTTCAGTGGGTTGTGTAGGCTTCCTGATGGAGGGGCCTGTGTTCTGCTGGATGAGGCTGGATCTTGTCTTTCTGGTGGTCAGGTCCACGTCTGGTGGTGTGTTTTGGGTGTCTGTGGACTTATTATGATTTTAGGCAGCCTCTCTGCAAATGGGTGGGGTTGTGTATCTGTCTTGCTCGTTGTTTGGCATTGGGTGTCCAGCACTGTAACTTGCTGGTCATTGAGTGAAGCTGGGTGTTGGTGTTGAGATGGAGATCTCTGGGAGATATTTGCTGTTTGATATTACGTGGAGCTGGGAGGTCTCTTGTGGACCAGCGTCCTGAAGTTGGCTCTCCCACCTCAGAGGCACAGCACTGACTCCTGGCTGCAACACCAATAGCCTTTCATCCACACGGCTCAGAATAAAAAGGAGAAAATGTAGAAAGAAAGAATTAGTAGAAGAAAAGAAAGAAAGAATGAATGAAAGAAAGAAAGAAAAGAAAGGAGGGAGGAGGGAAGGAAGAAAAAAGAAAGATGATAAAGTACAATAAAGTAAGGTATGATAAAATATAATGAAGTTATTAAAATAAAAAATAATTATTAAGAAAAAAAACGGATGGGTAGAACCCTGGGACATATGGTGGAAGCAAAGCTATACAGACAAAATGTCACACAGAAGCATACACATACACACTCACAAAAAGAGGGAAAGGGGAAAAAATCATAAATCTTGCTCTCAAAGTCCACCTCAATTTGGGATGATTCGTTGTCTAAAGGAGGGAGGGAGGGAAGGAAGGGAGGGAGGAAAGAAGATAAAGTAAAGTAAAATAAAGTAAGATAAAATAAAATAAAGTTATTAAAATAAATAATTAGTAAGAAAATAAATTTTAAAAACGGACAGATAGAACCCTAGGACAAATGGTGGAAGCAAAGTTGTACAGACAGAATCTCACACAGAAGCATACACATACACACTCACAAAAAGAGGAAAAGGGGAAAAAATCAAATCTTGCTCTCAAAGTCCACCTTCTCAACTTGGGATGATTCCTTGTCTATTCATGTATTCCACAGATGCAGGGTACATCAAGTTGATTGTGGAGATTTAATCTGCTGCTCCCGAGGCTGCTGGGAGAGATTTCCCTTTCACTTCTTCGTTCTCACTGCTCCCGGGGTTCAGCTTTGGATTTGGCCCCGCCTCTGCGTGTAGGTTGCCTGAGGGCGTCTGTTCTTCGCTCAGTCGGGATGGAGTTAAAGGAGCAGCCGCTTTGGGGGCTCTGGCTCACTCAGGCCGGGGGGAGGGAGGGGTACGGAGTGCGGGGCGAGCCTGTGGCGGCAGAGGCCAACATGACGTTGCACCAGCCCGAGGCATGTCGTGTGCTCTCCTAGGGAAGCCGTCCCTGGATCCCGGGACCCTGGCAGTGGCGGGCTGCACAGGCTCCCCGGAAGGGGGGTGTGGACAGTGACCTGCGCTCGCACAGAGGCCTCTTGGCGGCGGCAGCAGCAGCCCCAGCGTACTACGCCTGTCTCTGGGGTCCGTGCTTTTCACCGCGGCTCGCGCCCGTCTGTGGAGCTCCTTTAAGCAGCGCTCTGAATCCCCTCTCCTCGCGCACCAGGAAACAAAGAGGGAAGAAAAAGTCTCTTGCCTCTTCGGCAGGCCCAGACTTTTTCCTGGACTCCCTCCCGGCTAGCCGTGACGCACTGGCCCCCTTTAGGCTGTGTTCACGCCGCCAACCCCAGTCCTCTCCCTGCGCTCCGACCGAAGCCCGAGCCTCAGCTCCCAGCCCCGCCCGCCTCGGCGGCCGAGCAGACAAGCCTCTCGGGCTGGTGAGTGCTGGTCGGCACCGGTCCTCCGTGCGGGAATCTCTCCGCTTTGCCCTCCGCACCCCTGTTGCTGTGCTCTCCTCCTTGGCTCTGAAGCTCCCGCCCTCGGCCACCCACAGTCTCCGCCCGCAAAGGGGCTCCTCGTGTGTGGAAACTGTTCCTCCTTCACGGCTCCCTCTCACTGGTGCAGGTCCCGCCCCTATTCTTTTGTCTCTGTTTATTCTTTTTTCTTTTGCCCTACCCAGGTATGTGGGGAGTTTCTTGCCTTTTGGGGGATCTGAGGTCTTCTGCCAGCGTTCAGTAGGAGTTGTTCCACGTGTAGATGTATTTCTGATGTATCTTTGGGGAGGAAGGTGATCTCTGCGTCTTACTCTTCCTGCCATCTTTCCCGGAAGTCCCTCCCAAAGTGGGATTTAACAGATGTCTTCATGTAAACCAGAGGCCATACTTAGATTCTTTTACAATATTTCATTTGCTAATGACTTTCTGTTAAACTTTTTGTCAGTATTTCTTCTAATATTAGTTTGATATGTCTTATTCAGTTAATCAAATGCCCTGTTCATTTTTAAGTTGGATCATTCAGGCATGGGTTTTTTTTAAATTTTTATTTATTTTATTTATTTATTTTTGGCTGTGTTGGGTCGTCTTTGCGGTGCGCGGGCTTTTCGTTGCAGTGGCTTCTCTTGTTGCAGAGCATGGGCTCTAGGCACGTGGGCTCAGTAGTTGTGGCTCATGGGCTCTAGAGCGCAGGCTCAGTAGTTGTGGCTCGTGGGCTCTAGAGCGCAGGATCAGCAGTTGTGGCGCACGGGCTTAGTTGCTCCGTGGCATGTGGGATCTTCCCGGACCAGGGCCCGAACCCGTGTCCCCTGCATTGGCAGGTGGATTCTTAACCACTGAGCCACCAAGGAAGCCCCAGGCATGGTTAATTCAATTATGTTTTTCTGGTTCTGCTTCTTAAATCAGCAGAGTTTTCACAGGCAATATCAGATTTATAATATATCAATAAGAGAAACTCAAAATAACAGTATTTAAACACCCAATTTATAGCTTGGATGCAGTAGACTCTAAAGCAGGTATAAATTATATAAATCACACTTTTTTAGTAGTTCTGTTAAATTCAGGCTTGAATATTACTTCTTCATCCAATTTTGTAGCTGGTATGTTCAGTAAATAACATGTATTGAATTTTCAAATAGGTAAAAGACATGTTTCAAAATTCAAAAGATTATTGTTATGTGTCTTGCCATAGTTAGCACAGGAATACAGAAGCAAAATGTATATTCTTTATAATTAATAACTTAAATATTTTTCTATTGGTAATCTTATTTTAAAAGCACATTTAGTGGTTCAAAGAAAAATGTTAAAATAGCTATAAATAGTAGTTTATCGGTCTTTTTATCTTCCACCTTTTAGGTTCCGCCCTGTTGCTTATTTCTCAACATTGCTGAAATCAAGTCATAGTGTGGTAGCAGAACCTCTGTGACTGGGGTAAGAAAACTGCTTATACTTAGATTCTTCTTTTAAAATATTTTGATCCATTAAAAAATCGGTGTAGATTTCCATCATTTCCTTGCACCAACTCTTTTCACCACCACCCCTCCTAAAAATGCTGCTTGTTCCTCTTCCTTTCCTAACCCATATCCACTCAAGCCAGGAAGTTGGGTGCTTTGGCTTGAATTGTCCCTTCACCCCTCATATCTAATCTGTCCCCAGCTTTGGTTGATGCTTTTTTCTTAATGTCTCAAATCCATCCCCATCTTCTCCCTAGTCACCACTGCCCTGTAGCCTGCGGCTGCTCTTCCTGCCTTCTGAGTCATAATCTCTCACTTAAAAACTCCTGGTAATTCTCTTTGCTCTAAGGATAAAAAAAAAAAAAAAAACCTCAATTGCTGTCATGTAAACGTCTGTTTCTGGCCCTTTTTACTTCTTACACCTTCATCTCTCACCAACACCCCCAGGTTCACCTGGTCTGCTAAAATGCTTTGTCTTTCAAGTCTCAGCTTAGTCATGACTTCCTCCTGAGTTCTAGAAATGTTTTGTTAGTTTTAACTGTGGTGAGGGCTTTACTTTTGTGCTGCTGGTAATATCAATAATTTTGTACTGACTGGGGACTGCATATACGCTGCATATAAAGGTAGGGTCTTCTAAAAAGATGCCTGAATGTTTACATTACCCGTACTTACTATGTGTATTTAGACATCTTCCATGTGCTAAATTATTCGTCTTAAACTTAGTTTTACAAACAAGTCGAGACCCAAAGAGGTAAAGTAATTTGAGCCTTCCCATGATTTTAAGAGTCTGTGCTTTGATGTCTGACAACATGTCTGGCAAGTCATATAAATAAATTTTATTATGCAGACCAGGCAAATTGTTAAGCCATCTTTAAGCAGCTTTCAACTATTGTACCCTTAAAACAGAACATTATTTTCTTTAGCTCAGTCTTTGTTATAATTTTATGTTGTCCTTATTCAGTGAAGTCTCGGTAATTGGAAAATATTAAGTTATTACATTTTAGAAGTAAAACATTGCCTCAGGGACCTTCTGGCTTTGACTGTTGCTCCTTTTGAGCTGATTGCATATCTTGAAATAAAGGAGGACCTTCTAAGAGTTCAGGGTGTCAGTTACAAGTTATGTTTCACCTGGGCTTCCTTCCATTTTCTATTTTTAATAATTAATAACTAAATAGTAAGGTTTTGTTTATAAATATTCAAATTACAGTAGCTTCTTCATCATTTAAAATTTGTCAAAGATTAGGACCCCAAAAGCATTGAAACATAAAGAAAAAATTGATAAATTGCACTTCATCAAAATCAAAAGCTTCTACTCTTCAAAAACCTTGTTAAGAAAATGAACAGATAAGCCACGGACTGGGGGAGAATATTTTCAAGGTATGTCTCTGATAAAGGATTTGATTCCAGAATACCTAAAGAACTCTTAAAACTCACTTTTAAAAACCCAATTTTTAAAAATGGGTAAAAGATTTGAACTCCAAGACACATAGATGGTAAATAACCACACTAAAAGATGCCCAACATGATTAGTCATTAGGAAAATGCAAATTAAAACCACAGCATAATACCACTACACATCCAATAGACCACTTAGCATGAAAAGACTGGCTGTGACTGTACCAGGATGTGGAGCGACTGGTAATCTCATTCATTGTGGAAATACAGAAAGGTATAGCCACTTCGAAAAACATTTCAACACACACTTATCATACAGTTTAGCAGTCTCACCCTAGGTATTTATCCAAGAGAAATGAAAACATATATATATATATATATGTATATATGTATATACAAAGACCGGTACACGACTCTTTATAGCTTCTTTATTTATAAAATTGTAAAAATGGAAACACCCCAAATAAATGTGAATGGATAAACATATTATGCTACTTCCAGACAACAGAATACTATCAAACAGTGGGAAAAAAAAAAAAAAAGCACATGCCACTGATACATGTAACTATATGAATATATCTCAAAAGCCTTAGCTAGGTGAAAAGAAACAGGCACAAAGGCTATGTACAATATGATCCATTTATATAACCTCCTGGAAAAGGCAAAACAATAGGAACTGAAATCAGATCAGTGGCTGCCATGGGATGTGGTGATGGGAGGAGACTGCAAAGAGGTGCGGGGAAGCCTTTGGAGGTGATGGAACTATTCTGTGTCTTGATTGTGGTGGTGTTATGACTGTGTACATTTATCAAAACTCATGAAAAGGGTGATTTTATTGTATATAACTCAACCTGCCTTTAAAGAAAAAGTTAAAGCCAGTTTTCAACATCAGAAATTATCTTCACAAATTTAAGGGTAAAGAAAACTAGGCGATAGATCAGATGACTCCAAGGTCAAGTCCTTTGTCTTTTGACTCAGTGGTCAAAAATTTTTTTATGTGAAGAGATTTTCATATATTAGAAATTAATAGTCTTTCTTATTATCAGAGTTTTGTGCCTTTACCAGTATACAATCTTCTTGTCCCAAGAACAGGATCTACCTTCATGTATCTTCATAAAGTCACCCTTTCTGTTACCTAAATATCATGATTGAATTGTCTTCATGAATATATTACAGTTTGTGTTAATTTTATTCTTAATTATGTATTCTTTGTGAGTCTCGTTGTAAATTGAGTCCTTCCTTCCATTATATATTCTAACTGGTTATTTGAAAAGAAATTTATTTTTTATATAATATATTAATTATATAACCATTATCTTTGAAATCTCTTGTTTATAGTAATTTTTCAGTTGATTCCTTTGGCCTAAGTATGAAATCATTATTGGTATAAGCAGTGGACTTTGAATTTTATCAAATATCATTCCAGATCATGTAGAGATAATCTATGATTTTTCTCTTCTATTAATATGAAGAATTACATTGACTTCCTAAAATATAAAGACATTCTTGCATATCTGGTTGAATCCCACCTGGTCACTTTGGTTTATTCTTTTAATGTGCTGGATTCTAACATTTTTTATTTAGAATTTTTGTACCATATTTATATGATAGGTCAGTCAGTCTGTTTTTCCTTTAGTCTCTCTTTGTTAGGAACTTTGCATCAATGTTAAGCTAGCTCTCAAAAAGGAATTTGGAGGCTTTCTCTATGTTGCAAAACATTAAATAGTATTAATAATACCTGTTCTTTAAATGGTTGGAAAAATACGCCAGTGATATTATCTGTATCTGTGCCTAGTAATAAACTGAAATAGTCTCAAATCCCTTTCAGAATAGAATTGTGTATCTTTCTTGGTCAGGTATATTCTAACTCTTCTAAAATTGTTCATTTTATACTAAATTCCTTTATTGAGCAGGTATTCTTAATGCAGATAAGGGAGTGTCATTTGTGAGTTGTCCATATGAACTATTTTTTTTTTTTTTTTTTTTTTTTTTGCGGTACGCGGGCCTCTCACTGTTGTGGCCTCTCCCGTTGCGGAGCACAGGCTCTGGATGCGCAGGCTCAGCGGCCATGGCTCACGGGCCCAGCCGCTCCGCGGCATATGGGATCCTCCCAGACCGGGGCACGAACCCGTATCCCCTGCATCAGCAGGCGGACTCTCAACCACTGCGCCACCAGGGAGGCCTCATATGAACTATTTTTCATTTTGAAGGATGAGTCACTACTGTGGCCTCTACCTGCTTGTGCTTAGTAGTGGTTTATAATGCTTTGATAGGAACTGAACTTTAGTGATGATAGCCTTTAATGCGCTATTCAGATTGGAGGGGAGAGGCATGCTCCATTTAATCTCTTTATTAACAAGGAATCTCTCAGTAGGAACTTCTGCCAGCTAATAGTTTTATTAAACTAAAGCCTAATAGTAAGTGTCTTTATTATGAAAGTCTAAAAAAGGTAATAATGAACTTTGGAAGTACAAAGATCATTGGGTTTATTGTTTTTAGTGGACAGGGAGTGTTTGAGATCTTACTTGGTAGAGTTTTCCTTATTAAGTATTGGAGAACTAGATTGAGCACTTCTTAGAAATTTTCATAAAATTTAAAATAGAGAGCCTAGAGTTTGGGTTGGAAATTTGTGGTCTGAAGCTCCTTGACCCACTTCCTCCTGTGCGTGGTAGGCTGATTAATGACCCGACGACAAGATATCCATGTCCTCATCCCCATAATCTTTTTTTTTTTTTTTTTTTTTTGCGGTACGCGGGCCTCTCACTGTTGCGGCCTCTCCCGTTGCGGAGCACAGGCTCTGGACGCGCAGGCTCAGCGGCCGTGGCTCACGGGCCCAGCCACTCCCCGGCAAGGGGGGTCCTCCCAGACCGGGGCATGAACCCATGTCCCCTGCATGTTTGAATGTTACTTCCTATGGCAAAAGGGGCTTTGCAGGTGTGAGGATGATTTTCAGGATTATCCTTGTGGGCCTTAAATGTAATCACAAGTCTCCTCATCACAAGTCTCCTTATAAGAGGGAGGCAGAGAGAGGTTTGACTACGGAAGCAGAGATGGTAGTGATGCAGCCAGGGGCCAAGGAAAGCCAGTCTCTAGAAGTGGGAGAAGTAGGGAACAGATTCCCCTCTGGAGTGTCCAGAAGGAACCCACCCTGCTGACACCTTGATTTTAGCCTCTTAAGATTCATTTTGGACTTCTGACAACAGCATGATAAATTTTGTGTTGTTTCAAGCCCCTATAAATTTATAGTGTTTGTTATAGCGGCAACAGGAAACAATACAGTATGGGTACCTGTTAACTAAACATGAGAGCAGGGACCTAGGCCTATGGAATTCAACTCCATATCCCCAGTGCCTAGAACTGTGCCTTACATAATAAGGCATAGTATATTTGTTAATGGAGGATGGGAGGGGGAGAGGGAGGAAAAATCAGGTAATTCATAACTTAAATCAACATGGTGAGCATGGTGTAGGTGTCTAGCTTCTGGGTGAAGCAGAGGAAAGCAGTAAGGTTGAAAACTTGAAGCCCACCCATAACCAAATAGATTTTATAGTATTGTTCTAGGACATCGCTTTTTAAAAATAGAACTCCCATATGATCCACACTAACTCAAAAAGATATATGTACCCCCATGTCACTGTAGCATTATTTATAGTGGCCAAGACATGGAGACAACCTAAGTGTCCATCAGCATGATAATGGCATATATGTACAATGGAATATTATTCAGCCACTAAAAAAATGACATCTTGCCCTTTGTGACATGGATGGACCTTGAGGGCATTATCCTAAGAGAAATAAGTCAGACAGAGAAAGATAAATACCATACGATTTCACTTATATGTGGAGTCTAAAAAAACAAGGAAAGAAAACCAAGCTTATAGATACAGAGAACAGACTGGTGGTTGCCAGGATGGGGGTGAGGCAGCAGAATGGGTGAAGGGGTCAGAAGGTGCACACACACTTCCAGCTATAAAATGAGTCAGTCACAGGGATGTCATGTTACCCAAAAGGTGGGGGGAGTGGGGAGGAGGCCATTGTGTAATTTAAAAATATTTGTTTGAACAGCAGAAGATAGAAAATAATTGAGGAACCCTACAAACCAAACAATTGGAAGTTCAAGGATCCCTATCTCGTTACTTGAAGGAGGAGAACACAATTGCATACACATACATGGAGAAGTATTTCAGTTAAAATTCAGGTTCAGTCCTCCAATTCCTAGTTTGTATAAGGTGCCAGGAAAGTAGTTAATTGTATTTTTACCAAGTGAGTGCAGGAAATAAACAGGGTAATGTTATTTATTTTATGACTAATTTTAATTTTAAAAACAAGTTATATGTCCACATTATACAAAAATCAAACTGGTAGTTAGCAAAAAGCCATTATCCCACTTCTGTCCACCAGTGACTTAGTTTCCATCCTCACAGGCAACCCTGTGTTACCATTTTTTATATCGTTTCTGGTATATAAACAAATAAACCTCTAAATCCCTTTTTTCTCATCTTTTTATGCAGTTCATAACATACAAGTTACATTGCTCTATATCTTACTTTTTCCACTTTAACAATATGTGGTGGCGCAGTGGTTAGGAATCCGTCTGCCAGTGCAGGGGACACGGGTTCGAGCCCTGGTCTGGGAAGATCCCACATGCCACGGAGCAACTAAGCCCCTGCGCCACAACTACTGAGCCTGTGCTCTAGAGCCCGTGAGCCACAACTACTGAAGCCTGCGCACCTAGAGCCCGTGCTCTGCAACAAGAGAAGCCACCGCAATGAGAAGCTCTTGCACCTCAACGAAGAGTAGCCCCCGCTCACCACAAGTAGACAAAGCCCGCATGCAGCAACGAAGACCCAATGCAGCCAATTAATTAATTAATTTTAAAAAACAGTATGTTTTAGTTCCTTCCGTATCAATGGGTAAAAGAGCATCTGTTTTTTTATGGTCGCTAATTAGTCCATGTTTCCAATTTACACTTCCACTGCAGTGAAGGAATGTGCCTGTTTGTCTACCAGGGAGGGACAAGCTTTTTCTGTAGAGGGTGGAAAGAAAACATTATTTAGACTTGTGGGCCGCGTACATTCTCTGTTTCATATTATTCTTGGTAAACCTTTTGTTTTGTTTTGTTTACAACCCTTCAAAAACACAAAACGGTTCCTAGCCACAGGCCATACAAAAAGCAGGCCAAGGGGGCTATAGTTTGCTGGTCCTTGCAAACATACTGATAACAATCTGATGGGTAAAACAGTTGAGATCCAATCTAATATTATTTGTATTTCTCTTATCAGCAAGGTTGAGCATATTAGAGCCCTTTGTATTTCCTTTTCTGTGACTGTTGGTATTTTTTGCCCATTTTCTTAGAGTTGTTGATTTTATTTATAGTAACTTTTTATATAGGGAAATTACCTCTTCTCTTTGAAATAAATCACAAATATTTTTCCTCAGTTTATCTTTTTATTTTGCTTGTAGAAGATTTTGCCATGTAGAAATTGTTTTGAGTAGTAAAATTTATCAAAGTTATTTTATGACTTGAGTTTTAGATAGTACTTTATGCCTTTCCCATTCTAAGATTATAAAACAAAAATTTTGTCGGGTTTTTTTTTTCTGGTGCTTTTGTGATTTCATTTTATCATTTAAATCTTTGAACCACTTTCAAAGATTTATATAAATTTATTTTATAAATTTACAATTTGTATTGGCGTGAGGAGAATGGGTCCAACTTAATTTTTTCCCAGATAGCTCACCAGTTGTCCCAGAACCATTTACTGAATTATCCTCTATGCTTCCCTCCTCGACCCTCCATTTGAAATGCCACGTTTATTACACACTAAACTATAGTATGTATTTGGATCTATTTCTGTATATCCTGTTCCACTGATCTATCTAGACAGGCGTGCTTTTGAATTCCAACTCCTCACTAAACTGCTGTGTGAATCATATTTCATGGAGGAAATAATAGATGCAGTTAAATAAAGAAGTAGCTAGATCTGTCTGCAGCCTGCGCCTGTACCTTGTTCTTTGCTTTACAAAGAAAGAGCTGTCCCTGCTCCTGTGTGCCCTGGGTCTCTACTTCCCTGGTCTACTCCTAGAGGCACCTTCTCTTCTTCATCATTAATTTCTGCCTCTTTTAGATGATTATCATATAAACATCCCTTAAGAATAATTAAAAAGCAACCCAAACAAAAAACCGTGTCCATCTATGACCCCATTTCTCCGTTCGTCTTCAGAGTCAAGTCCATTTCTACACCTTCTGTTTTCTCCTCAGCCCACCCCATTCAGGCTATGGTTCCTACCTCGTTGGTGAGGTGACTCTTCCCAAGGTCACTGGCAGCCTCCATCTGCCAAACCTAGTCACGGACTATGGGATGGACTCCTTTGCTTTCAGCTCTTGCACCTCTGCCATTCATTCTGCACACACTGGCCATGGTAATCTTTTTAAAAACATAAATGAAATTATGTCACAGTCCTGCTTACACACTCTCCAGAGGCTTCCCATTACAATGATAATAAAACTCGAACACCTTTCCACGGCCTTCAAGGCTTTTTCTGATTTGGCGTCTCCTGCTTCTCAACCTCACCTCCTGTTAATGCTCCCTGATAATCGTAGGCTCCGTCCACTCTGGCCTTCCTCTGGCCCCTAGAACGTGGCAAACCGTTTCCCATCTTAGGCCTCTGCACTTGCTCTTCCCTGTGTCTAGAACGTTCTTCCCTCAGAGCTGGCTGGTTCCTTTATAAAATTCAGGTCTCAGCTCAAATGCTGCCTCTTCAAAGGAGTCGCCCTTGACCATCTGGTTGAAGTAGCCCCTCCCCCCTTTTTATCCCAGTGCCCCTTAGTTTCTTCATTGCACTTAGCACTAATGGAATTTTCTTATTTACATGTATGTTGTCTTAAGTTCCAACATCTAGACTAGGAATTGGGACCTAAGTTATGGAAAGCCAAGTTTTTGCAATGGGGCAGAGGGTGTCTCCTTGGCGGGGGCTTCTTTTCCTGGATAGCCTCTTGAAAGTATGGGATGTGCAGCTAATGGTTACTGAAGAAAGGCTGCACTTTGGAAAAACGTCTCTGGGAATCTCTGCCTTTTCTAAGTCACAGACTATATTGTAAATTGTTCTGGAAGGGAAAGTGTTTTAACCCAGTTGGTGTAACTGCTAAATGTTTTGCTTTAAAAACGCACACACTGAACTCTTAGAGTATTAATTGATATGGTATTAACTGTTTTAAAAATATAACAGTAGTTGCGTAGCCGTGAAGTGATTACAGCTGCCAACAAGTAAGGGTCATAATGGTGAGAAAGAAGTCATTTCCTGCCTTACTTAGGGACGCCAGCAACAGCATGCTCCGTAAACGCGTAGACGAGGTATCTTTTTGACTTTTAGTTACTTGTCTGAAGTACACTATTACTTTTCGCTGTTTCTCAGCAGTGGTAATCATCAGAATCCAATGATCATCTCCTTGGTATCCAGGAAAAAGAGGGGCTCAATCCTTGTTTATTGAATTAAATTGAACATCTAGCCTCCAAATGTGGATTCTTTACCATATGCTGCACAGTTTAAGCTGCCTCTACTGCAATGTTTGATATAATGTAAGAATAACAGGATCAAAAGTCACATATATGGTGTGATCTCAGTTATGCTCCATGCAGATTGACGCTGTCTCAAACAAAGTATAATGTATTCGTGTTGTTAAATGGATAGCAAGACTATGGGATTTTTTTTTTTCTTACGACTTTTTTGTATTGGGCAAATAGGCTTATGGGCATGACTTCTGGGGCGGCCTGAGCAGTGCCCAGCTCTTGGGTGCCCTGCACAGCCAGTGCAGCAGACTGTCCTTGCCTAATAAGCTTGTGATGGAGCCTCTAGTAGCAATAGCTGCCTTACACCAGTACACTCTAAAGCATTCCCAAGGTTAAGTCAGACTCGAACGTTTATTTGTTCATTCCACACACACGTACTGAATGGCTGATTTTTGCCAAGGCGTATTAGTTACATTAAGCATGAATTAAACCAATAGACATGGCGCCTGTACTCAAGTTGCTTCTGGTATATTAGGAAGAAGACCTGTATTAAACAACTAACACTCTCAGGCAATTCCGACTTGTGATAATGGTTATGAAAGAAAAGTATCCCGTACTGTGTGAGCACAGGGCAGGGGAGAGCCTAATTTAGGTTGAGTGTTTCAGGTAAGGCTGAAACCCCAACACTGAGAGGAGTTAGCCAAATTAAGAACATGCCAAATGGAGGAAACTGCATGGTCAAGGCCAAGAGGCAGAGAAGAGCGTATGAAAAATCAAGGGAGCCCAGCGTGGGCTGATGCGGCAGGCTGGGAGAGATGGCCTGAGATACAGAAGTAGGCAGGGCGGGGGTGTTCTGTAAGTTGCAGCTTGAGAAAGGTGTGCAGTGACTGAGACAGGTCAGAGATGCTGAGAAGGAAGGTGCAGCCCCCTTGAGCCTCGAAAAACAAGTCTCCTCTCCTGGGCCTCCACACAGACACAGTGTTTGCTGTGACCTCCCGCCTCTTTTTCTGAGGCCTGGTACCACGGCCAAAGGTAACCGGGTGCCATTAGCACGCATCACCCCTACGAACTCTGGGGGAACCTGGTCTTTCCACGCTGAGCACATAAATGTAGTGAACGAAAGTGAGGGCACAGTAGATTCAAGTGTTTACGTTAGATTAGCCTTCCACCCCAAAATATACAGATGCTCCAGTACTGCGATACTTGGGAGATGGGGTATACGGTATTCGGTTCTGTTTATATTTCTACCAGCAAGTAGTCGGGATGGGTTTTTCCTTTCTTCCTTCCATCCTTCCTTTTCTTCTTCCCTCCCTCCTCTCTTCTCGTCTTGTCTCTTCTCTTCTCTTCTCTTCCTTCCTCTCCCCCCCCTTTCTTTCTTTCTTTCATCAGTTGTTTCTTACTGAAATTAGAAGAAACATCTCTTTAATTATTGCCAATAGAGGTTAATATGAAAACAAAGTGATCGTTCAGCCTGCTTTGTAATCTGTGTGACCATATTTTAATACAACTAATACTCCATTATTGTCAGCGTGTGGTTGCACTGGGAAATTTTCACTTTCGGTCAGCAAGCTCATTACTGAAAACTACTATAAGAGAAATGCCCTTGAGTCATATACTTGTCTTATTGCCACGGTGTTCTCTGATAAGTGGCTCTTCCCCCAAATAAGCATACTTCATTTGCCATCTGTTTAAAATCACTGCAGAATGAAAATTAATGCCTTGATGCCTAAGGACATCATCTCTCTTTCCTACACTGGAATTCTGCAGAAGAATGTATTGAGCATTACTTGTTCTTTCATTCTTTTCAGATTCTTCTTAATCCTTTGGTGAAAACTCTGGGACACAACATGGCTGCAAATAAGCCAAAGGGTCAGAATTCTTTGGCCTTACACAAAGTCATCATGGTGGGCAGTGGTGGTGTGGGCAAGTCTGCTCTGACCCTGCAGTTCATGTATGATGAGGTAAGTGCTGATCTTATCGTGGATATCAAAGTTTGGGCTTTCAGAGAATATTTCTCTAGCTTAGTTTTGGTGCTGTTTTAGATGGATTCCTTGAATTCTTGAAAGCTACTGATCATTTTTTTTCTGTTCAGAGTCAACATTTGTATACAACTTGATTTAACAAGTCACGAACTCAAGGTCCTTAAAATCTTTATGCTTTTAAAAAACAAAACAGGGACTTCCCTGGTGGCGCAGTGGTTAAGAATCTGCCCGCCAGTGCAGGGGACGCAGGTTTGAGCCCTGGTCCAGGAAGATCCCACATGCCGCGGAGCAACTGGGCCCGCGTGCCACAACTACTGAGCCTGCGCTCTAGAGCCCGCGAGCAACAACTACTGACCCACGTGCCACAAGTACTGAAGCCCATGCACCCAGAGCCCGTGCTTTGCAACAAGAGAAGCCACCGCAGTGAGAAGCCCGTGCATCACAATGAAGAGTAGCCCTCACTCACCGCAACTAGAGAAAGTCCGCGTGCAGCAGCAAAGACCCAGTGCAGCCAAAATTTAATTAATTTTTTTAAAAAAAACCTGGAAACAGTACCTATTTTTGAGCAATCTAACTGGCTTTTTTATTTTTAGTGTTTTAATGGTGAGTCCCACCTTGAATTAATAGAACTGGTGGATATAGTACCTAATTGAAACTTGACGTTGATATACATAAGTTGTCCTTTAATAACTTTGGTGAAAAAGTCAGTTATTGTGTACTGGCATGGCACCACACTCAGCACTAAGCAGGAAAAGGCTTTGTCCCTAAAGTAAAATTACTAGACAGGTTACAGATTTCTGTGCATGTATTTGTATCAGACTTTATTGTCCCAGAGGTAAGGTCTCAGCCTATATACAGCAATACATTCTTTCCCTAGAGGACTATTAATAAGGCTAAATGATTTAAGAGTTGGTAATCAAATTTAAGCATTGATCCTCAATTCTTCTTCCTCCCAAATAGAAGATTTATGGTTACTCTTTCTTAATCCTCAAAAAAATCCTGTGTGGTAGGCAGTGGTTTCCCCATCTTACAGATGAGGAAACAGAACCTCAGAGAGGTTTCCCAACCTGCCCAAGAAGAGTGATCTCTGATGAGTAACTAAGTATTAAACCTAGTCTTCTAAGAAAAAAATCCTGCAGACTTTTACCACCTAAGGTCTCTTTCCATTGCCTGCTCATCAGCATTTCTTTCACACACACACAACTCTTAAATCCATCAGTTGTGTTGCTTATGATAAACAATTTAGAGAGGGGGAAATTGAAATGGTACTTTAAATGAAATTGCTAATTTATCTGTTCAGTTCTGTTTTTCATGCTATTCACCTTAATAGCTGCTTTTCTTTAAACTGATCCTTAAATCAGTCCCCTTCTTGACAATAGGAGGTCAAAAGTAAGAATGTTCATGTCTGACATTTGAGGAATGGTTATGCTTTCATTTAATATTTATAAATATTTAATATTCATAATATTATCAGATATGCTATCTGAATATTTCTATTAATATTCATAAATATTTATAAATATTTAATATTTGTAAAATATTAGCATGTAATTGCCATAGAATGTTCTATAGCTTTTACAGTTACAAATACACTGTGCTTGATTTTTAAATAATTATTTGTTGAGTGTCTTCCATGTACCAGGCATATTCCAGGCTTTGGAGATATAGTGATGAGTAGACTAATCAAGGTCCCTGCCCCCAGGGGTTAAATTCTAATAGGGGGATTTAGACATTGAGCATATAAATAAGAAAATATCAGATAATGAAAATATTTATAGGAACTAATAAAAAACCCACTGAAGTATGTGTGTATACATACCCATATGCCAACAATGATACACTGATCAAAAATATTGAGGTGAGATTTAGGGGGTAAAAGATAGAAGTACAACTGTAAAGTTGTTTAATTGTACTATTTTAAGAAATTGGAAGTTTGGGGGAGAAATTTCAAAGTTCAAGATTTGGCATTTTACAGGGTAGTATAAGCCACTTTCTTGACACGATTCATTTTGGAGAAAAAAGATTTAACTGTGCTTTCAATGCTTACCTAAATATTAACTTACTTTCAAGTTATTTCTACAATTCTGACATGAAAATTTATATTTAGAGTCAGAAAGGGTTCTTAAACATTTGATAAAATATCTGTGTAGTAGTTTTTGCAGGTGTAGTGTTCTAAGTAAGAAAAAAGGAACGGTTTTCGAGCCGTCAGCGGCCTAGACCCGTTCAGTCCCCACTTTTTGGAAAAGAGGAAGCCACCGAATTGCCTGAAATGGAAATTTCAATGAATGTAGTGTTTACCATTGGGGAAAACTGAATGACGGCTACATGTGACCTCTCAGCACTATTTTGGCAACTTCACGTGGATCTATATTTCACAATAAGAAGCTCTGAAAAGGAAGGATAATCCTCAAGGGGATGTGCTTTTCACCTCTTGCAGTTCGTGGAGGACTACGAGCCTACCAAGGCCGACAGCTACCGGAAGAAGGTGGTGCTGGACGGGGAGGAAGTGCAGATCGACATCTTGGACACAGCCGGGCAGGAGGACTACGCCGCCATCAGGGACAACTACTTCCGGAGTGGCGAGGGCTTTCTCTGTGTCTTCTCCATTACGGAAATGGAGTCCTTCGCGGCCACAGCCGACTTCAGGTATGTCAGTTAGTCGTGCCGTTACACCGTGGAACAGCTTGCTCCCCAGAAACGAACAGACGCCTAGAGGCTCTTACCCGATCGCCTTTCCCTCGGCGTCTAGTCGTGTTTATTCCCTCTCTGACATCAGTGTGACGCTGTCCGCTGCGTGCTTGTGCTCACATCCTCGGCGTGCCCTGCGTAATCTCACGGCCAGCTCTGCCAGTGCCAGCTGCACTGGAGCCTGAGTTTGTGGCAGCATCCGCACCCAGACTCTCCTCATGCATTTCTGAAGTAGTTCCCTTTGAAGTACAGTACTACTGCTGCCATAAGAGTAGACGCTTGTATTGCGTAATGGATCTCTGGCCCAGATTGTAACACTCTGTGTTAGTCACTGGTGTCTCAGCACCTGTGTCATGCCCAGGAGGCACATTGCCATCCACCTCACTGACAGCACGGAGTGAACTTTTAGTAGAAATAATACCACCATAGACTGGCACACTAGGTTTTGTTATACAGTATTTTTTTTACATCTTATTTACTTTTTGTGTAATCAAAATCTGTCCTCCATTTGGCTTTGGGCAGGGGGGTCGGGGGGCTGGTAAAGGGGAGAGGGGTTCTCTCCATACTTGAGAGAAATACAGCATAAGTAAGTTCTTGAGTCGTCTCGTAAAGATGGCATGCTTAGGGCTTCCCTGGTGGCGCAGTGGTTGACAGTCCGCCTGCCGATGCAGGGGACACGGGTTCGTGCCCCGGTCCGGGAAGATCCCACATGCCGTGGAGCAGCTGGGCCCGTGAGCCATGGCTGCTGAGCCTGCGCGTCCGGAGCCTGTGCTCCGCAACGGGAGAGGCCACAACAGTGAGAGGCCCACGTACCGCTAAAAAAAAAAAAAAAAAAAAAAAAAAAAAGACGGCATGCTTAATCACAAGCATTCTTTACTTATATATTTTTATTTCTGCGTTCTCTGCTTTGGCGTGGGGCACACCAAGGCAGCATGTGATATATCCTCTGTTCTCAAGATTCATGCAGCTGAGTTGCGTAAGTCATGAAACCAAGTGCAAGTTAGCGACAAAGTAGGAGATGTGGCCAGTGATGGTTACAGAGGATCCAGCAGAGGAGAGGAGCTGGGAGGCCTTCAAGAGACAGATAACCCTGAAGGATAAGAAGGATTTCCACAGATGAGGAAAGAGGTCATTGCTGGTGGTTGAGCAAGAAACCGAAGCAAGGGTTACACAAAGCATTCCTTTTTATGTATACGTGAAACTCTCAAGAACTTAAAAGATTCTAAAAGCACCTCCTTTGCAAAAAAACGTATGTCATTGAGAAACTTAAAATATAAATTTATTTGTAACATTAAGTTTGTTGGCTTCTGTAAGGAAGGAGTTTTGTATGTGGTAAAGTGCAAAGGGAGTTTTGTAATCCTGGGAGACGTGTTGAAAGTTACGTAAATGTCAGTGATTATTCATTCATTCAAAAAATATTTTGAGTGCTTATTATGTAGCAGGTTCTGTACTAAGTAATGGAATACATTTTGTCACCATAGTCACCAAAGCCAAAGTGGTATCTCAAGGGAGTGAGGTATTTTTATGCCAAGAGAAAGAATCTTGGGCTGTTGCTGTTACAGAAAATAAGTGAATCATTCATTACTCATCTGTTGTACCTCCAGTGTGTCACCCCTACCATAAATAAAAAGTGTTCCTACTAACTGACCAGCAATAGGAAAGCCATTTTTGAGATCGTCTGAATGGTTACAGTAGGCCCTCCCCACGGTCTGACCTGCAAAGTATAGCACAATGTCAGCTCCTCTTTTTAATTTTTTTTATTGAAGTATAGTTGATTTACAATGTTAATTTCTGCTGTACAGTGAAGTGATTCAGTTATACATATATATACATTATTTTTTCATATTCTTTTCCATTATGGTTTATTGAGTATAGGATATTGAGTATAGATCTCTGTGCTATTCAGTGGGACCTTGTTGTTTATCTGTTCTATATATAAAAGCTTACATCTGCCAATCCCAACCCCCTCCCCCTTGGCAACCACAAGTCTGTTCTCTATGTCTGTGGGTCTGTTTCGTAGATAAGTTCATTTGTGTCACATTTTAGATTCCACATATAAGCGATATCATATGGTATTTATCTGTTTCTGACTTCACTTAGTATGATAATCTCTGGTTGCATCCATGTTGCTGCAAATGGCATTATTTCATTCTTTTTTATGGCTGAGTAGTATTCTGTTGTGTGTATATATATCTATATATGTCTCTCTATATACCACATCTTCATCCATTCATCTGTCGATGGACACTTAGGTTGCTTCCGTGTCTTGGCTATTGTGAATAGTGCTGCTGTGAACGTAGGAGTGCATGTAACTTTTTGAATTAGAGTTTTGTCCAGATACATGCCCAGGAGTGGGATTGCTGGATCATAGGGTAGTTCTCTTTTTAGTTTTCATTCTTTTTTATGGCTGAGTAGTATTCTGTTGTGTGTATATATATCTATATATGTCTCTCTATATACCACATCTTCATCCATTCATCTGTCGATGGACACTTAGGTTGCTTCCGTGTCTTGGCTATTGTGAATAGTGCTGCTGTGAACGTAGGAGTGCATGTAACTTTTTGAATTAGAGTTTTGTCCAGATACATGCCCAGGAGTGGGATTGCTGGATCATAGGGTAGTTCTCTTTTTAGTTTTCTAAGGAGCCTCCATACTGTTCTCCACAGTGGCTGCACCAACTTACACTCCCACCAACAGTGGGAGTGTAAGTTGGTGCCTTCTCCAGCGTTTGTTATAGACTTTTTTAATGATGGCCATTCTAAGCAGTGAGAGGTGGTACCTCATTGCAGTTTTGATTTGCATTTCTGCGATTGTCAGCTCCTCCCTTTAGCCTTCCTGGGCCTCCTGTCACCCAGGCAGGATCCGTTGTTTCCTCATGTGTGTGTGCAGTATGCTTACCACAGCTGCAACAGCACACTCGCCCCACTCTTACATGAGATTGATTTATATGTGTTTTTCCTGATATGGTAAAAACTCTTCTTATCCATTTCAGTGTCCCTAGTACCCCTATTTGGCACAGTTGCTGGCATATAACTTGTAGTGCTTAGTAAGTGTTTGATAGAAATATTAGAAAGCTCTGTTATGTTTTTTCATTCTCACTTTCCTTCTGATAAGAATGAAGTTGGACCAGTTTGTAAAGGTGCTTTCCTATTCTAAAATTCTGTAGTAGCCTCTCAAACTCTATTTAAAGGGAGCATCACTTTAAGCAAAAATGCCAATAATGATTACAATCGTCACATCAGAAACCACTGATCACCATAACAAATATAATAATAAAGGAAAAGTTTGAAATGTTGCAAGAATTGCCAGAATGTGACATAAAGCGAGCAAATGCTGTTGGAAAAATAGCGCTGATAGACTTGCTTGATGCAGGGTGACTACAAACCTTCAGTCTGTTTAAAAAAAAAAAAAAAAGTAGTATCTACAAAGCACAGTAAAGCAGATTGCAGTAAACAAGGTATACTTGTATCAACAGTGGTTTATACATTGTGATAAATGTACCATGTTAATGTTAACAGTAGGGGAAACTGGATGTGGGGTATATGGGAACTCTCTGTCCTATCTTCACAACTTCTCTGTAAATCTGAAATCATTCTAATATAAAAAGTTTATTTTAAAAAAAGCATTTCGGAGGAAGTTGCATTTGATATTCACTTCGTACGTCTACTGCCATACTTATACTCTTCTTTGGTGTATTTTTCCGAATGAAGTGAATGTGGAGCTCAACTCATTGATGGTAGAAAAAGGAAGAAGTGCTGCTTGTTTCCTACTGTGTAATAAGTGAGCTAATTGTTATTGTATAGAAACATAAATAACTGCTAATTGCATGTTTTGTTATTTTAACATGTAGAGATAACATTAATATTTCTTGCTCATTTTCTCTTATCCAGGGAGCAGATTTTAAGAGTAAAAGAAGATGAGAATGTTCCATTTCTGCTTGTTGGAAACAAATCAGATTTGGAAGATAAAAGGCAGGTTTCTGTAGAAGAGGCAAAAACCAGAGCTGATCAGTGGAATGTTAACTACGTGGAAACATCTGCTAAGACGCGCGCTAATGTTGACAAGGTAAGAGGTGGCTCTGCTGCTACGTCATGTTAAAAACAGGTTGATGTGCTTTAACTTGGCTCTGTTAGTCTAGAGATTCTGTGAGACTTTCAAATTGAGGTTTAATACGTGTTGATTTTTTATCGGCCCTGAATGCTCAAGTACAACGTGTTAGGAATTTCTTACTTCACTTTGTCTTTATAGGTTCCCGAGAGGCACTAAAACATGAGACACTGCAGCTAGATGTACTTTTTTTTTTTTTTTTTTTTTAAAGCACTGACAGATTCCTGACCTGAATCCCTGCTTTTTTTTTTTTTTTTTCCTCTCCTTATCCTGATTGGCTGGAGAATCTAGAAGGAACTATGTAAGTCCTCTGAGCTGATACCTGCCCAGCCTCACTTAAGTTCTCCCAGACCCGGGGGAGAGGATTTTGAAATCTCTGTCACCACAGCTGCCTTCCCTACCCTCAGCCTCTGTTCTCCCCCTCCTGTACCCTCTCCCCTCATCTTCACACTGTGTTCAGATTGGCCCTTCCTGGAGACCAGGTGAAGAACACCCTTACCTCGTTTCTAGAAGCCTTCCCAGGTTCCTTTCATCCTGCTGCGGGACGCCATCCTCAGTATTTAGGAAGCCTGCCGGTTGCGCTGGGGCAGCACAGGCTCTGAGAGCCCTCCAGGCGGGCCTTTTCAGCCCCCACGTATCTAGGCTGTACTGAGTGCCTCTCAAAAACTAACGTGCAGGAGGATTGCCTGTAGAGCCTGATAAACACAGATTCCTGGGTCTTCCCCAGAGATTTTGATTCGCTTGGTCTGGGGTGGGACCTGAGAATTTGCCTCTCTAGCGAGCTCCCGGATGTGCAAACGGGCAGTGCTGCGGCACACTTGGAGTAACTGCCCTAGGTGGCCGCAGGTGCTTGTGAGCTCGTCTGCTGTGCCTGTAGATTTGCAGCCCTGGTCCAGAAATCATGATGTTAAAAATTTAGAGATTCTTTCTGCCTGTTTACTGTAGGTTTTAAGCCAGTGTTATTACTGTCTTAAACTGATTAATTTTTTTTTTTTAGTCACACGGTCAGATTCCTGTAAGTCCAAGACATCTGTACAAATTGCTGTAAGATTTCTACTGAGTAGACCAGTTTCCTCTAAAGTTATGGCAAATGTTTTTTAAAGTACTGATGAAATACAGTTTAAGGTTCAGCATGTTTGGGGTTTTGAAAGGCACCAATGAAGATTGTCATAGCATATGTATACTTTGTTTGATGTCTTGAGCAGGTTATAGAACAAACCTTCGTGATCTAGGGAGTGGGGAGCAATAACTGTCCAAGCTCTGAGGCTTGAAGCAGTCCTGTAGTGTCACCTGCGGGCATCAGAGGCCCTGGGAAAATACGGTAGTGCGCATTATTAGAGATATCACCGGACAGTAAGAAAAAGACCAACAACCCAGTGGGAAAATGGTCGAAAAACAGATAGCCCTGTCACAGAAAAGAAATGCAAATCGCGTTTAAACTTGCAAAGAGGCTTATGAGTCTTACTTATAAAAAGGGAAGTGCAATTTTAAAATATAATGACATATTTTTTTTACCTGTCAATTGGAAAAGGGCAAGAAGGTTGATAATAATACTGTTGACAGGAGTATGGGAAAAAAAGGAACTCTCATATGTTCACGGAGGGCAGTTTGGCAATTATCTATCAATCAAAATTAGGACCCCAACAATTCAAGTTCTAAAAATTTATTATACAGAGAAAATTATACATCCATGCACAAGTGTACGTTCAGCAGTAGTCATTGAAGCATTATTTGTAGAAGGAAAAGACAGGAAATATCCAAGTGTCCAATAACAGACTGCTTTAAATTATGGTGCGTTCATATAATGGAATACTGTACAACTGCTGAAAGAAATGAAGGTAGAGCTAAATGTGCTGATATGGAATGATCTTCAACATCAGTAAATGAAAAAGCAAAGTACAGAACAGCATCTGTAGTTTGCTGCCATCTGTGTTTGAAACACACTCAAGCGCACATGTATGTATATATCAGGGGAGTATGTAAGCTTCTAGTACCTGTGGTTGCCACCAGAGAACTAAGTCACAGACAGATGCATTTTTCACTGCTGTGTCCTGAAGAGTGGCTACCAGATAAAGTACCTCAGTGGCTAAGGAAAAGTAACTTGCAAGCAACTCTTCAGTTTCTTAAATTTGGTTACGTTTGGATTATATTTTTTTGTTTTTTGGGTTTGTTTGCTGAGGCAATGATGTAATACATAGTTATAAGAGCTAATACTCTTGAGTGCTTGCGACAGCCAGGCGCTGTGGTGAGCGCTCACTGTTTCATCTTTAACCCTATGAAGCATAGATACTCCTCTCATGACGCCTTTTTAGATGAGGAAACTGAGGTGTGGAGAGATTACATACCTGGCTCAAGGTCACCATGTCCCTGTAGTGGCACCTGCTGGCTCTGGGTGTGGCCAGCTCTGGAGCCAGTGTTCTTCCCTCTCTATTTTACTTAAAACAATGGTTGGAATACCTGTGGCATCTCCCATGTTGTGTGCCATCCACTACCAGAAGTCTGATCAGACTTTCCAGGATTAAGTGTTAACACTGTCTCCTTCTATTAGGTATCTTGTGTTGTCACAGAAAACAAATACTAGCTCCCACAGGACTTTAAACGCCCATGCCTTATCCTTATCAGGATTCCAAATAGACCACTGGGTAGAAGTTTCAAAGAAGCAGATTTTAAAACTACCATGTGAAAAAGCTTCATGACCATCAGAACTGTTGAGCTGAGGCCTGGCCTGTCTCAGAGGCTAGAGGACCATCTGGGAAACCTGCTTGGGTCCTCACTGGGTGCCAGGTCACCTGATGACCTCGCAGTACCCTTCTAGCTAAATGCTCTGGCTCTTGAAATCGCAACTCCAAGGTTGCTCTTAATTTTAAGGAACAACTTGGGGGAAATGGAAAGAAATGAGGTAAGTAGATGTCAAAATGAAAGTATGATTTATAATGTCAAGAGAGCCAATTTTATGTTGGGGAAAGAATTTTGTTAGAAATGTAGTGTCTTGTTTCTGAAAATGTTTTTAATTTTTTTCTTTATACAAGTAATACATGAACGTATGCTCATTGTGTAAAGAAAAATTCGTGATGCAGAGGAAAAAGTATAAGGAGGAAAAGTGAGTCTGTCACTCCACCCAGATTCCACTCACCTACTTTACCTGTAGGTAACCACTGCTAACATGTGTGTATCTTTCCAGACATTTACCTGCATTTAAAGACAGGCATACAGAATCTAAGGGGGGGAAAAAAAAAAGAACCTAAGGGAAAGGTTGTATTTGCTTGTTTTCCACCTGTATAAATAGGATTTGTGTGTGTGTGTGTGTGTGTATAGTGTATGTCTGTGGTTTGCTTTTTAAATTTCACAGTAAATAGATCTCGTAGTTCTTTCCATGTCGTTGCATATAGACGTACCACATTGTTTTTAAAATCTACAAAATGTTCCATAGTTAGGAAAATGGCTGAATTATGAAAAAAACCTATCAGTGACATTTAGATCGTCTGCAGGGCTATTACAAACATAATACAGTGAACTGTGTGAACGTGCATCCACACAAGACTAAAAGCAAGGGTGCATTTTAAATTTTAATGACGTCACCCTCCAGAGAGGCCGCCTTACGCTCCCACCAAGAGTGTGAGAAAACCCTTTCCCCACTACTTGCCAGTACCAATTAAAGGAGCCTTTAAATGTCGCCAACGAGACGGGGAAATCATTTCTTTTGTGTTTCCTGATTACTACTGAGGCTGGGCATCTTGTAGTTGAGTCACTGGCCGTTTGTAGATCTTCTGTGAACGCTGAAATTACTTTCTTCTGCCCATTGATCTAATGGGGGGTTTATCTTTTAGATTCATAAGCCTGCTTTATATTAAGGACATTAACCCTTTGTCCACTATATCCGTTGTGGACAGTGTCTCCTAATGCATACCATATCTGTTTTTTATCTTTTTTTTTTGAATGTATAGTTGATTTACAATATCATGTTAGTTTCAGATGTACAGCAGAACGATTCAGTTATACACATGTATATTCTTTTCCAGATTCTTCTCCCTTAAGGTTATTACAAAATATTGAGTATAGTTCCCTGTGCTATACAGCAGGTCCTCGTTAGTTGTCTTTTTTTTTTCCCCTACAAAAGAAATAGAAATTTTTATTCGAGCCAAATTTGAGGATTATAACTGCGTAGAGCATCTCAGAAAGCTCTAAGCACTGTTCCTGGTTATCTATTTTATATATAGTAATGTGTATATGTTAATCCCAATCTCCTAATTTATCTGTCTCTCACCCCTTCCCCTTTGGTAACCATAAGTTTGTTTTCTATGTCTGTGAGTCTCCTTCTTTTTTGGAAATAAGTTCATTTCTATCTTTTTTTTTTTTTTTAGATTCCACATATAAGCGATATTATATGATATTTATGTTTCTCTGTCTGGCTTATTACTTCACTTAGTATGATAATCTCTAGTTCCATCCCTGTTGCTGCACATGGCATTCCTTCATTCTTTTTATGGCTGAGTAACGTGTGTGTGTGTGTACACATATATATCACATCTTCTTTATCCACTCCTCTGTCAGTGAACATTTAGGTTGCTTCCATGACTTGGCTATTGTAAATAGTGCTGTGATGAACATTGGGGTGCACAGATCTTTTTGAATTATGGTTTTCTCCAGATATATACCCAGGAGTAGGATTACAGGATCATATGGTAACTCTGTTTTTAGTTTAAGGAACCTCCATACTGTTCTCCATAGTGGCTGCACCAATTTACATTCCCACCAACAATGTAGGAGGGTTCCCTTTTCTCCACACCCTCTCCAGCATTTATTGTTTGTAGACTTTTTGATGATGGCCATTTGAGGTGATACCTCATTGTAGTTTTGATTTGCATTTCTCTAATAATTAGTGGTGTTGAGCATCTTTTTATGTGCCCATTGGCCATCTGTATGTCTTCTTTGGAGAAATGTGTATTTAGATCTTCCGCCCATTTTTTCATTGGGTTTGTTTTTGATACTGAGTCACATGAACTGTTTGTAAATTTTAGAGATTAATCCCCTGTTGGTACATGGTTTGCAGTTATTTTCTCCCATTCTGTGGGTTGTCTTTTCATCTTGCTTATGGTTTCTTTTGCTGTGCAAAAGTTTTTGAGTTTCATTAGGTCCCATTTGTTTATTTTTGTTTTTATTTCCATTACTCTAGGAGACAGATCCAAAAAGATATTGCTGCAATTTATGTCAAAGAGTGTTCTGTCTAGGTTTATCCTCTAGGAGTTGTATAGTATCCAGTCTTACATTTAGATCTTTAATCAGTTTTGAGTTTATTTTTGTGTATGGTGATAAAGAATGTTCTAATTGTATTCTTTTACATGTAGCTGTCCAGTTTTCCCAGCACCACTTATTGAAGAGACTGTCTTTTCTCCATTGTATAGTCTTGCCTCCTTTGTTGTGGATAAACCCACGCACCTATGGTCAATTTATCTCTGGGCTTTCTATCCTGTTTCATTGATCTATATTTCTGTTTTGATTACTGAAGTTTTGTAGTATAGTCTGAAGTCAGGAAGCCTGATTCCTCCAGTTCCATTTTTCTTCCTCAAGATTGCTTTGACTATCAGGGTCTTTTGTGTTTCCATACAAATTAAAAAATTTTTTGTTCTAGTTCTGTGAAAAATGCCATTGGTGATTTGATAGAGATTGCACTGAATCTGTAGATTGCCTTGGGTAGTGTGTAGTCATTTTGACAATACTGATTCTTCTGAGCCCAAAACACGTTAGATCTTTACATCTGTTTGTGTTGTCTTCAGTTTTCTTTTATCAGCATCTTATAGTTTTTGGAGTACAGGTCTTTTGCCTCCTTAGGTAGTTGTATTCCTAGGTATTTTATTCTTTTTGATGCGATGGTAAATGGGATTGTTTCTTTCTCTTTCTGATCTTTCGTTGTTAGTGTATAGAAATGCAACAGATTTCTGTGTATTAATTTTGTATCCTGCAACTTTACCGAATTCATTGATGAGCTCTTGCAGTTTTCTGGTAACATCTTCAGGATCTTCTATGTATAGTATCATGTCATCTGCAAACAATGACAGTTGTTTTAATTCTTCTTTTCCTATTTGGATCCCTTTTCTCTTTCTTGTCTGATTGCCGTGGCTAGGTCTTCCAAAACTATGTTGAATAAAAGTGGTGAGGGGACGTCCTTGTCTTTTTCCTGATCTTAGAGAAAATGCTTTCAGCTTTTCACCGTTGAGTATGATGTTAGCTGTGGGTTTGTCATATACAGCCTTTATTATGTTGAGGTATGTTCCCTCTGTGCCCAGTTCCTGGAGAGTTTTTATCATAAATGGGTGCTGAATTTTATCAAAAGTTTTTTCTGCATCTATTGAGTTGGTCATATGGTTCTTATTCTTCCATTTGTTGATGTGGTATAGCACACTGATTGATTTGCTCCATACCATGTCTTATTTATTTCTTTAGGCTGCGTTGGGTCTTTGTTGCTGCACCTGGGCTTTCTCTAGTTGCAGCGAGCAGGGGCCACTGTTCGTTTTGGTACGCAGGCTTCTCACTGCGGTGGCTTCTCTTGTTGCAGAGTGTGGGCTCAGTAGTTGTGGCGCGCAGGCTCAGTATTTGTGGCACATAGGCTTAGTTGCCCTGCGGCATGTGGGATCTTCCTGGACCAGGGCTCGAACCCGTGTCCCCTGCATTGTCAGGCAGATTCTTAACCACTGTGCCACCAGGCAAGTCCCCATACCATGTCTTTAACTTTGCTGATTTTTACCTTTTGATGAAGTTTATTTATTTATTTTTGCGGTACGCGGGCCTCTCACTGCTGTGGCCTCTCCCGCTGCGGAGCACAGGCTCCGGACGCGCAGGCTCGGCGGCCATGGCTCACGGGCCCAGCCGCTCCGCGGCATGTGGGATCTTCCCAGACCAGGGCACGAACCTGTGTCCCCTGCATTGGCAGGCGGACTCTCAACCACTGCGCCACCAGGGAAGCCCGATTTTTACCTTTTGCCACGGAAAAAACATTAAAGATTATGTTGTCGAATTTGTCAGTGTTTTTCCTTTGAGACTTCTGGGTTCTGTGGCTTCATTAGAAAAGCTCTCCCATCCTAAACTTAAAAAACACTTACCTAGGGCTTCCCTGGTGATGCAGTGGTTAAGAATCCACCTGCCAATGCAGGGGACACAGGTTCAAGCCCTGGACCGGGAAGATCCCACATGCCGCAGAGCAGCTAAGCCTGTGCGCCACAGCTACTGAGCCTGTGCTCTAGGGACTGTGAGCCACAACTACTGAGCCCGTGTGCCACAACTATTGAAGATCGCACACCTAGAGCCCATGCTCCACAACGAGAAGCCACCGCAATGAGAAGCCCGTGCACTGCAATGAAGAGTAGCCCCCGCTCGCTGCAACTAGAGAAAAGCCCGCACAAGCAACGAAGACCCAACGCAGCCAAAAATAAAAGTAAAAAATAACTAAATTAAAACAAACACTTAATGTATAATTTTTGCTTCCTTTTTGTGTTGGCCTTTATAGTAGATCTTTAATCCTTTTGAAAATTTAGTATTGTCTGTGTTGTGAACTAGGGGCTGTTAAGTACTTAAAATGAAGAAACTGGTGAAGGCAAAGGTTTACAATTAAAGCTAACGGCCTGTGATGCTTTAAGAGAGATGTTTGTCATTTCTAATAATTTTTATATTTTTTTCAACTGTAAGTATTCTGAGCTAAGCATTTTGAGTCTGTGTCTGTCTAGTTTCGTTTCACTTTCATTTACGTGAGAACAGGGATTTTCTGTGATCTCTACTCTGGAATTAGAAGAGTCAAATTCTGTACGTGCTAGGGGGGAAAATGGGGGGAAGAGAAAGAAGGGGAAAGGAGGAAAGAGGGTGGGAGGAAGTGAGGGCGAGAAGAAATTTTGAAAGTGTATTTTTAAAAAGTTGGAAGAAGCTCTGTACTTTTGGGATTATCATTTGTCTGAGTTTATCAAAACCAATTCTTCATTCTTACTCCAAATTACTTATTTCCTTCCACTTGGCAGTTGAAACAAGGTCTCCTTTACCTTAATTCATTAAGTTAGCTGATGTAAAGTTTAAAAGTTTTCCATTGGGTTTGCTAGTTAAGATGACCTTGGTGGTTTCCAATAGGGATTCGTTTGCAGTTTATTGCAGATACTCATCTAAAATTAGAAATCACATCTTCTAATATCCATTCTGCAGTGATGTATTCACATCAGAAAGCAGTACTGGGAGTTTTCTGCTAATCACACGTAGTTAGTTTGGAGGCTTCCTGCCCCGGCTGGTCAGCTGTGGACTTGAATCAGAGGTGTTCCAAAATCCCCAGCCTCCAGGCTGTCAAGCTGCAGCAAGTGGGGCAAGAATTCATGGGGTTTGAACTGTCACCCACGTGTTTCAGTACATTGCATTCTTTTTCTTTTTCTTTTTTTTTTTTTTGGCGGTACGCGGGCCTCTCACTGTTGTGGCCTCTCCCGTTGCGGAGCACAGGCTCCGGACGCGCAGACTCAGCGGCCATGGCTCACAGGCCCAGCCGCTCCGCGGCATGTGGGATCTTCCCAGGGCACAAACCCGCGTCCCCTGCATCGGCAGGCGGACTCTCAACCACTGCGCCACCAGGGAAGCCCACATCGCCTTCTTTCTGAGCTTTTATGCTCAGCCTTCCCCTTCTTTAATTATTCGTGTCCTTTTCTGTTGGTCCTGCATCCTTTTAACTCAACCCATTAGTCTGATAGTCCTTGTTTTTTTTCTTTTAACTTTTATTTTATATTGGAGTATAGTTGATTAACTATGTTGTGTTAGTGTCAGGTGTACAGCAAAGTGCTTTAGTTATATATATGCATGCATCTATTTTTCCAATTCCTTTCCCATTTAGCTTATCATAGAGTATTGAGCAGAGTTCCCTGTGCTATAAAGAGGTCCTTGTTGTTTATCTGTTTTAAATGTAGCAGTGTGTACATGTCAATCCCAAACTCCCAATCTATCCCTCCCCCACTGGTAAACCATAAGTTCATCCTCTAAGTCTGTGAGTCTGTTTCTTTTGCAAATAAGTTCATTTGTATCATTTTTTTAGATTCCACATTAAGCAATATCATGTGATATTTGTCTTTCTCTGTCTGACTTAGTATAATAATCTCCAGGTCCATGCATGTTGCTGCAAATGGCACTATTTCATTCTTCTTAATGGCTGAGTAATATTCCATTGTATATATGTACCAAATCTTTATCCATTCATCTGTTGATGGACATTTAGGTTGCTTCCATGTCTTGGGTATTGTAAACAGTGCTGCAATGAACATTGGGGCGCATGTATCCTTTCGAACCATGTTTTTCTCTGGATATATGCCCAGGAGTGGGATTGCTGGGTCATATGGTAGTTCTATTTGTAGTTTCTTAAGGAACCACCATACTGTTCTCCATAGTAGCTGCACCAATTTACATTCCCACCAACAGTGTAGGAGAGTTCCCTATCTCCACACCCTCTCTAGTATTTGTTGTTTGTAGATTTTTTGATGATGGCCATTCTGACCGGTGTGAGGTGATACCTCAGTGTAGTTTTGATTTCCATTTCTCTAATAATTAGCAGTGTTGAGCATCTTTTCATGTGCTTTTTAGCCATCTGTATGTCTTCTTTGGAGAAATGTCTATTTAGGTCTTCTGCCCATTTTTTCATTGGGGTGGTTTTTTTTTTTTGATATTGAGTCACATGAGCTGTTTTTAAATTTTAGAGATTAATCCCCTGTTGGTCACATGGTTTGCAATTATTCTCTCCCATTCTGTGGGTTGTCTTTTCATTTTGTTTATGGTTTCTTTTGCTGTGCAGAAGCTTTTAAGTTTAATCTGGCCCCATTTGTTTATTTTTGTTTTTATTTCCATTACTCTAGGAGATGGATGGAAAAAGATAATGCTGTGATTTATGTCAGAGTGTTCTGTCTAGGTTTTCCTCTAGGAGTTGTATAGTATCCGGTCTTGCATTTAGGTCTTTAATCCATTTTGAGTTTATTTTTGTGTATGGTGATAAAGAATGTTTTAATTTTTCTTTTACATGTAGCTGTGCAGTTTCACCATTTATTGAAGAGACTGTCTTCTCTATTGTATAGTCTTGCCTCCTTTGTCATAGATTGACCACAGGTGTGTGGGTTTATTTCTGGGCTTTCTATCCTGTTCCATTCATTTGTATTTCTGTTTTGATTTTCAGATACTGTAGAATCGTTGCATCCCTGGGATAAATCCCCCTTGATTATGGTATATGATACTTTTTAAGGTATTGTTGGATTTAGTTTTCTGAGTATTTTGTTGAGGATTTTTTTCATCTATGTTCATCAGTGATATTGGCCTGTAATTTTTTTGGTGATATCTTTGTCTGGTTTTGATATCAGGGTGATAGTGGCCTCATAGAATGAGTTTGGGAGTGTTCCTTCCTCTGCAATTTTTTGGAGTGCTTTCAGAAGGATAGGAGTTAACTCTTCTCTAAATGTTTGATAGAATTTGCCTGTGAAGCCATCTGGTCCTGTACTTTTTTGTTGGGAGTTTTTTCATCAGTTTCCATTTCAGTACTTGTGATTGGTCTGTTCATATTTTCTGCTTTTTCCTGGTTCAGTCTTGGGAGATTGTACCTTTCTAGGCATTTGTCCATTTTTTCTAGGTTGTCCATTTTACCGGCATATAGTTGCTTGTAGTAGTCTCTTACAATCCTTTGTATTTCTGTGGTATCAGTTGTAACCTCTCCTTTTTCATCTCTAATTTTATTGATTTGAACCCTCTTTTTCTTGATGAGTCTGGCTAAAGGTTTATCAATTTTGTTTATCTTTTCAAAGAACCAACTTTTAGTTTCATTGATCTTTTCTGTTGTTTTTTTTGTTTCTATTTCATTTGATCTTTTTTTCTTTCCTTCTACTAACTGGGTTTTGTTTTTCTTTCTCTAGTTGCTTTAAGTGTAAGATTAGGTTGTTTGAGATTTTTCTATATTTTGTATACAAGATATATTTTGTATTGCTATAAACTTCCCTCTTAGAACTGCTTTTGCTGTGTCCCATATATTTTGGATTGTCATGCTTTTCTTTTTTTTGTCTTTAGGCATTTTTTGCTTTCCTCTTTGATTTCTTCAGTGATCCATTGGTTGTTTTAGTAGCATATTGTTTAGCCTCCACGTGTTTCTGTTATTTTAAAGTTTTTTTCTTGTACTTGATTTCTAAGCATTGTGGTCAGAAAAGATGCTTGATATGATTTCAGTTTTCTTGAATTTGTTTTTAGTCTTATCAAGTTTTATTCTAGAAGTAATCATTTTTTAAATCCAGAATGCAAAAGTGTGACATATAAAAGTTATTCATCCACTCATCACTACTTGTGTACAGTGTGAGTCCACATCCTTCTAGGCCCTTCAGTGTGTACTCAGACATTTGTTATTGATATTGAACTTTTGAATTGTTACAGTAGTAATTTTAAAATTATTATGCTAATATCTCCCATTATTTGCCAATTTCTAGACATCAAACAAGAATTGGTAAATCCTCAAATATAGTACAACAAACAAAATTGTTTTCTAGTGTCTGGTATCAGAACGATAAAGGAAGCAGTCATTTCCCACAGCTGTTTTTTAAAACAGGGCTGAAGAAAACCAGGTTATTAAATGTAAATTTTATTAAACACAAATTACTTTAAAATTTAATTGATAAAATACATTTACTAATTATAAATTACTCAAATGTAATCCATTGAGTTTTATATCTTTGGAGCTAGCCTCACTTGTAGTGCTTTTTTCATTTTTACCTTGAAAATTCAGACGGAAAGATTAGGTTATATTATGTAAACACATTTTACCAAATTCATTTTTCCCATTTTCTCAATATACTTGGAGAAGCAGCCTTTAGTTGGGTGCTTTCCTCTCTCAGTACTCCCCAAACAAGAGCTCCTAAATATTCATATAATATTCCCAAGGTTTACTGTTGTGATTCAGAGAAATTCCAGGCACATATGATCTACTTGGTTTATTTATCCTATTTTTTCTTTCCAGGTATTTTTTGATTTAATGAGGGAAATTCGAGCCAGAAAGATGGAAGACAGCAAAGAAAAGAATGGGAAAAAGAAGAGGAAAAGTTTAGCCAAGAGAATAAGAGAAAGATGCTGCATTTTATAATCAAAGCCCAAACTCCTTTCTTATCTTGACCATACTAAGAAATATAATTTATAAGCTTTGCCACTGAAGGCTCAATTGACTGAAATTACTTTAACATTTTGGAAATTGTTATGTATCTCTAAAAGCATGAATCGGAACTGCACTGAAAGTCAAATTCACTTAAAAAAGAAATTAGTGTGGCTTCACCAAGAAGCAAAGTTCAACGTATTTCATAATTGCCTACATGTATCACAGTCCTGAATGTAGCGTGGGCACTTGTGTTTTGATGGCAGTCTTTCTTGAACCATTCAGGAGGTGAGAGGGGGTGGGCAACGGGAGGAAAGGCTACTTCCTCTGGTTTAGTATAAAAGCTGAAAGTTTATATCATTTTAAACTGTCTTGGTATTCTACTGCCTTGACAAATGACAATTGTGAACATGCTAGTTACACTGTACCACTTTTTTTAACCATTGTTATGCAAAATATAGAAGAAAAAGTTACTGGCATGATTGTTGCATATAGTTCAATTGAGAGTAATTCATCTGTGAACCTGCATTAATTACCCGGTGATTAACTTAGAAAAGTGGTGTAAACTTGTACATGGAAATTTTTTAATATGCCTTAATTTAGAAACCTAAAGATACCCACTTACATCATTCTGGGTGTGTCCTCACTGTGCTGTGGGCCCACTGCCCATGTGTCCTGGTGAGAGAATAGATGTCAGGATGGAGGACAACGTTTGTATAGAAGATTCTCGAGAAATTACTGGTAGGAGTCTGTCCAAATTTAAACTGTGTGCCATACTCTGGTTCTTGAAAGTAAGGTTCCAGAGCTTCTTGATTGCTTTTAATTAAGTGTAAGGTAGTTTAAAGTGAAGGGCCAGCGTCTACTTGTAAAATAAGTTTAGACTATGAGCATTCAGTACCAGTTATGTCTCAGTGAACCCTCTTTCTTTAAGATGCTGGTCCCTGGAAATCCCTTTCTGCAAGTGGTGAGCACGTGTGAAGATTCTGATCTCCTTGGAGCGGGGCACAGGAAAAGCGTGGACAGTGCTAATGCGTTTTGCACTAGAACACTTTGGAAAAGTCGTGCTCGCCATCTGTTAACTTCTAAATTTGTATTCCCCGAGGTTACAGCTTGTCTGGGAGTTACTGGGATTATTTGTAGGCTGTGTTCGTAATGAAGAGCACTGGTTCTACGTTTTCCTAAAGTTAACATCGAACAACCAAACCCGAGGACAGTGCAGAAAACGTGTCTGGCACCAAACAGTAGGCTGTGTCCCCACTGTATGGGGTGCCCGCTGGAGGGCCATAATTTCAACGGGAAATTTACCACTGTCAGATTTTTCTTTTCTTTGTAATGGGACTAGGACAGTTTGATTCAACAAAGTTTTTGTTTCTTTTTGCTCAGTCCTCATTTCAGCAAGTCAAAGATGTGTTCAGGCATTCCAGGTGACAGATGTGTACGTAAAGTTAACAAAAATAGGCTATTTAGGAACTGAACTCTTTAGATATTACATCCGGCTTGTCATATTAAATATTTGTCCTTAAAGGGTTTGAGATGTACATCTTTCATATTTTTCATAGGCTGTGCCATGTGCAGAATTAAAGTTACCAATGTAAGCGCGGCCCCGTGGGCCCAGCGATCTCCGTGTGTACTTGTTGCAGTCTCATTTAACCAGGGGTCCTAACCACTAACATTGTGACTTTGCTTTGAGACCTTTCCTCTCCTGGGTACTGAGGTGCTATGAAGCCAAATGACAAAGATGCCTCACATGTCTTAGGCTGATGCCACTACCCGATCGGTTTATTTGCAATTTGAGCCATTTAAAGACCAATAAACTTTCTTTTTTTAAATGTTTGTGGTGTTACTTGATGTTTACAATATAACAGGTAAAATTCAGATTTACCAACCTGGGCATCCTTACCAGAGACGACTACAACTAAATCTTTTGAGCCATTAGTTTAGGGACTTCTGTGTGAGAAGAATTCTGTGCCAGATTTCCTCAGTCAGGATCATCAGTACTCAGGTTTAATCGAGGCTCAGAAATGGAGGAGCCCCATGTGCAGAATTGCACGGAAGACACTCTTCTGCTGTCACAAAAGTCACAAATGTATACACTACTGTTAGAATACTACTCCACTCTGGAGTGGGTAGGTGGCAGCTTTATATTCATTTTCTAAATCAGAATGAGCTCCAGGGATGCTTGAATTTCCAAATTGTGGCAGGAGAAACCACCCCCTTACCATTTCATCACACTTCAGGCCATTCTCTCTCATTTGATGTCTGCTGGGCCATTGTGGCCTATTAATCATCACATAGCCTGTGGGTTAGAAACGATCTGGCCCAATACTGAACACAACCCCTCAAAATTCATTTTAAGTTCCTACTTAACTCATAAGCAGTGCCAGAATGAACACATTTAAGTTATAAATGGCATCATTTTAATCTCACTGTGTGGACCTTTTTTTTTTTTTTTTTTTTTTTTTTGCGGTACGCAGGCCTCTCACTGTTGTGGTCCCTCCCACTGCGGAGCACAGGCTCCGGATGCGCAGGCTCAGCGGCCATGGCTCACGGGCCCAGCCGCTCTGCGGCATGTGGGATCTTCCCGGACCGGGGCACGAACCCGTGTCCCCTGCATCGGCAGGCAGACTCTCAACCACTGCGCCACCAGGGAAGCCCATGGACCCATTTTTAACACCAATAATGGGCATGATGTTAGATGTTAGGTACCAAACAAAGCTTAGATTAAGTTGTCTCAAAGTGAATCGTAATGTCATTTTCAAAATTCTGTGACAAGGATGTAAAAAAATTCGGCAACCTCATCTAACTGCCCTGAGAGTAAAACTATCTACCAAAACGTCCTCTAAAGTTTTCAGAGTAATCCTTTTTATTTAATCCAGTGTTAGAGTAGATTCACCTGGCTGCCCACACAGGAGGGGAAGATAGCTCATGAAGTCCTAAGGGTTGGCATGGGCTAAGGAGTCTGAATTGCACCTGAAGCTAATGGAGAACCAAAGTCCCCTTTAGCAAATTACTTTGGAAGTGAAGAGTGGCAGGTCAGTGAAGGTCTTCCTTCATGCCCTTAGTGTTTGATAGGTTTTTATGGACCACCTACTGTGGGCACTGCTGGGAATGCAACAGATGGAAGGACAGACATGAGTTTGGGACAAGTACAGACATTCACACTGAAGAAAGTACCTGTGTGTGCCATGCATAAGGAAAGGAAAAGAAGTTTTTAAAGAATTAAGAGATGTCTAGGTCTCCTTCCATGGGGCTAGACCCCCTATTTGTTAAGTTTGTAAATTCATATAACAGCAAACACAGTGTATTCTGTATGCGCCGTGCACGGCCTGCAGGATCTTAGTTCCCTGACCAGGGATCAAACCTGGGCCCCCTGTAGTGGAAGCACACAGCCCTAACCACTGGACTGCCAGGGAATTCCCTGTATTTTTTAACCTGATATTAACCCTGTGAGGTAGGTGCTGTCCTTAGCCCCCATTTTGCAGATGGAAAAACTGAGGCATAGAGCTGTTGAATAACCTGCCCAGGGCCACAAAACTGGTAAAATTATTAACTGGGATTGGAAGCAAAGAAGTCTGGCTCCCGAGTCCATGCTCTGAATCACTGCACAGAGGAGTAGGGTGGAGACTAGAATTAATTTTTCAGTGGCCCGTACTATTGCGGGAAACATCCAGGATTCCCCCAAGGCTGCAGCCACCTAGTCAATGATTGCCTTCAGAGAGTTTGCAGAGGTTGCTATGAACAGAAGAGGCCTCTTGCACTTACAGCGTGGTTGCTAAGAGAAAGATCAAGTGTGGGAAGGAAAACCCTGTGCAGAGCTCAGCTCTGGAGTCAGCCTTACAGTGCTTTTTCCATAACATCAGTAAAGAGGCAGCATTCTTTGGCAGGCCAGAAACCTTCATCCCGTATGTCTTTAACGGCAAAATAATTTCCCAGTCCTTTGCTCAAGCAGCCCTGAGTGCAGCTGTTGTGGACAACTGCCTATAGACAGGAGGTGGGCGGGGAGGGACATTCAGCAGTCTGTATTCTCAGTCCTTACAGAAGCACCATTTATGGGGAGAGAGAGGGGCCCAGAGAGCATCTAACGTCTGTTTAAGAGAAGCCATGACAGTCCAGTGGTTAGGACTCCACGCTTCACTGCTGAGGGCATGGGTTCGATCCCTGGTCGGGGAACTAAGATCCCTCCAGCCACGCGGCCAAAAAAAATCTGTTGAAGAGAGGCCCTGAGACCTGTGATAACTTGCACAACTAATCTGATAGAAAAACAAGATCACTTTTATCAAAAGCCCCAAGGAAAGCAAACAGCTGAAGCATTTAGGTGCTCACAAGCTCCTAGCAGTTAGGAAATGCTCCTAAGGGCAAAATGTTCGCAACAGCCAAAAAAGTAGGAGTCAAGCCTTATTGAATTGGAAGAGAAAGGAGCAGGTATGAGAGCTAACTTCTGGGCCTTTGCTGGGAGAGGGCTTCTCTACGGAGGAAGCGCAAGGAATTGCAGGCTGTCGCCCTGAGTGTTGCACCATCACATGCCAAATCTGTTTGCTGTTTATGGACTGATCTTTGTGAAGGACGCCAATTCGGTGGAAAGCTACTTAGATGGTTTTCTTGGACGCTAGAAGTCAGACCTTAGAATTCACTTTGAACTTACTCTCCATGCCTCCTTAGTGTCCTCCAGGCAATGACAGTTCCTAATAAGTAGAGATGGACCAAAAGCATGTTGGGTACACACCCTGTGACATAGAAGGCACTCAATAAGTGTGACTCTCACCAGCAACATGTCTAAATCCCACTCCTGTTCAAGGCCCACCTCAGATATCCCTCCTCTTTGCAGTTGGTAGACAGTTGGGATACAAAGTAGTGGGTGGGTCTTATAGTCAAAAGATAAGTGGTTGTTGGCCAAGGTGGGGGGAAAAACACATTCTGGGGGGGGCAATATGGCAGGATCTACTCAAATACAAAAAGCACATACCTCAATATTCACAAAATTCCCTTTTTCTCTCTCTCTCTGAGAAAACAATTGCACATGTGCCCAGAGTCATGCACAAGGTGGTTCACTGTAGCATTATTTACTAAGGAACACTGAGAGAACTACCTAAATGTCTAGGAACTGAGGAATGGCTGAATAAACCTAACATAGTCAGACAATCAATGCTATACAGCAATTCAAAGGAATAGACTAGAGATATTTATCAGCACAGAGAGATCTCTACAATATTCTTGGGTCAAAAATGCATCTTGCACCACGATACAAACATTACAACTTTTGGCAAAACCCATATACAAACAACACCATATACATGCTCTGAGTTTATCTTAAGAAAGCTATTTTTAATCTGGATGGATGTACCTGAAATACGTAATAATGGTTACCCATGAGAGGATGGTGAAAAGGGAAAGGATTTGAGGGTTTAAACTTTATCTTCATTTTTAAATGAAGAATGCAATCATGTATTATGCATATAATTGAAATTAATTTTCTTAAATATATGATTACATGTAGCCAGAAAAGGCCATATAACTAGAATATACAGAGAACTCTCAAAACTCAATATTAAACAAAAAGAAAATTAGAAAATGGACAAAAGACATAAACAGATATTTCACTAAATGGCAAATAAACACAAGAAAAGATGTTCATCATCATTAGCCATTAGGGAAATGCAAATTAAATACACTATCAAGAGAGTTAGAAGACAAATCGTCCTCCAAGAGAAAATATTTGCAAAAGACACACCTGTTAGAGGACTGTTATCCAAAATATGCAAAGAACTCTGCAATCTCAACAAAAAGAAAATAAGCCAATTTTAAAAATGAGCCAAAGACCCTAACAGACACTTCACCAAAGAAGATTAACAGATGACAGGGACTTCCCTGGTGGTCCAGTAGTAAAGAATCCACCTTCCAATGCAGGAGACGCAGGTTCGATCCCTGGTCGGAGAAATAAGATCCCACATGCCGTGGGTCAACTAAGCCAGCACGCCACAACTACTGAACTCGCACGCCTCAATGAGAGAGCCCATGTGCCGCAAACTACAGAGCCCATGTGCCCTGGAGCCCATGCGCCACAACTACAGAACCCACGTGCCCTGGAGCCCGTGTGCCGCAACTACAGAGCCCACGTGCCCTGGAGCCCGTGTGCCGCAACTACAGAGCCCACGTGCCCTGGAGCCCGTGCACCACAACTAGAGAGAGAGCCCTCACGCCACCAATAGAGAGAAGGTTGTGCACAGCAACGAAGACCTGACACAGCCAAAAAAATAAAGAAAATAAAGAAAAAAATTTAGATTTATATACAAATTCAAGGGATTCAGAATAGCCAAAACAGTCTTGAAAAAAAAAAGTCCTGATTTCAAAACTTACTACAAAGCTAGAGTAATCAAGTCTGTGGTACTGGCATAAGAACAGACAAATAGATAACAGAATAGAATTGACAGTCCAAAAAACAAATCCTCATATTTATAGTCAGTCCCTCTTGAACAAGGGTGCCAAGGCAATTCAATGGGAAAGAATAGTTTTTCAACAAAATGGTCCTGGGACAACTGGATAGCCACAAATAAGGGAATGAAATTGTATTCCTTCTTCATACCATACACAAAAATTAACTCAAAATGGATCACTGACCTAAAATGTGAGAACTAAACTACAAAATTCTTAGAAGAAAAGAGAAGTAAATCTTTATAACCTTAGATTAGGCAAAGCCTTCTACACTATAACACACCAAAAATAAAAAAGAAAACAAAATTGAACTTCATCAAAATTTTAAACTTTTGTGCTTCAAAGAATACCATCAAGAAAACATAAATACAACCCACAGAATGGAAGAAAATATTTGCAAATAATATATCTGATAAGGAACTTGCATCTAGGCTATATTTTTAAAAATTCAACAATAAAAGACAAAAAACCCAATTTAAAATGGATAAAAGATCCAAAAACATTTTTTCCTTAAAAAAAAAAATGCAAATAGCCAATAAGCACATGAAAAGATGCTCAGAGACAGAATCAATATGGTGGACTAGAAGGACGTGGAGCTCACCTCCTCCCACAAATACATCAAAAACACATCTACAGGGACTTCCCTGTAGATGGCGCAGTGGTTAAGAATGCAGCTGCCAGGGGCCTCCCTGGTGGCGCAGTGGTTGAGAGTCCGCCTGCCGATGCAGGGGATACGGGTTCGTGCCCCGGTCTGGGAGGATCCCATATGCCGCGGAGCGGCTGGGCCCGTGAGCCATGGCCGCTGAGCCTGCGCATCCGGAGCCTGTGCTCCGCAACGGGAGAGGCCACAACAGTGAGAGGCCCGCGTACCGCAAAAAAAAAAAAAAAAAAAGAATGCAGCTGCCAGTGCAGGGGACACGGGTTCGAGCCCTGGTCCAGGATGACCCCACATGTTGTGGAGCAACTAAGCCCATGTACCACAACTACTGAGCCTGCCCTCTAGAGCCCATGAGCCACAACTACTGAAGCCTGTGCACCTACAGCCTGTGCTCCACAACCAGAGAAGCCACTGCAATGAGAAGGGCTACAAAGAGTAGCCCCTGCTCACTGCAACTACAGAAAAGCCCGTGCACAGCAATGAAGACCCAATGCAGCCAAAAATAAATAAAAATATTTTTAAAAATTAAAAAAAAATTAGAAAAAAACCAACACATCTACACGTGGAACAATTCTCACAGAATAGCTATTTAACACTGGCAACATATCTCAGACACCCAAAAGTGCAAGCAATCTCCACATAAGGGGTGGGATGAAAGAAAAAGAAAAGAAAAGGAATCAGAACAGGATCTGCACCCCTGGGAGGGAGGTGTGAAAGAGGAAATGTTCCTGCACCCTGGGAAGGCCCTTCACTGGAAGGGAAATCAGCCAGGACAGAAAGGGAGCTTCTGAGGCTGGGAGGAGAGTGCAACAGCCGGTTTGGGGCAGGCAGAGGAAAGCGAGACCTGCACAGAGGGCCCGGCCACCTCTCTGCACTCCCCAGCCTGAGACTCACATCAGCTGGTACATACAGGGGCGGGAGGCAGAAACTCTGGCTTCAGAGGACAGACCCAGGGAGAGGACAGGGTTGACTGCATGGAGACGGCCTGAAGGGGCTAGAGCATGGCACAGGCCACAACTGGTGGCTTAGGTGGAAGAAGACCAGGCCCACCACAGAAGCAAAGCACCGTTGTTAAGGGGCACACGAAGGGAGGGGCGGGGCCCTCCATAGCAGCCTATGTCTCAGCGTGCTCTCAGCTGGCATGGTGCCACCTCTACGAGCTTTGGGATCACTCAAGCACCAGGGGCTGGCCCACACGTGGAGGCGGGGCTGAAATCAGAGCTGAGGGGCCGCATGACTTAGGAAGCGGGGCTGAAATCTGAGCCCTCTCCCCACAGCATGCCATCCATGGATTTATGCCACCACCAGCAGCTTTGTAAGCTCAGTGCCTGTGGGGCATTCAAGTGGACTATGGGTGCTCCCTCGGCTGGGACGGGTCTGGCCTTAGCAGCTGTGGGCACTGTGGGCACACACACTTGGAGGCTGGGTTGGGTGCTGGGCTGTTTCCACAGCTCCCACAGCAAATCCAGGTGCGTGACTCCTGTGGTCCTGATACCTGACTTCAGTGGGTCTGTGCCTACAGATCAGCGCTGGTGGCTTTGGGAACACAGCACCTGAGGGACACCCAGGCCAACTGCCTGTATCCCCACAGTAGAGGTGAGGCCAAGGGCAGTGCGAACAACAGTGTCCTGTGTAAGTCCACACAACAGGTGTCAGGTGACAGCACAGAAAATACTCCTGGGTGGAAATCTCCAGCAGAGGAATCCTTGGGGCTCCTGTCCCAGCAGGAGCACTCCAATCCTTCCTGCCTCAAACCGAAGCTCAGAAACAGATGTGGAGGCTTCTACTCCAACAGCTGGGAAGCAGATCCTGCCCCCGACAGGGCTGTGACAACCACAGAGCAAAGAGGAGGCCTTGCTCAATAGCCAGTGCAGGCTGTGGTCATCACAACACCAGTCAAACCCCCTATCAAGGGGATAATGGCCAGCACACACGGAGGAAAGATGCAGCAGACACCCCTACTAAAAACAGCCCTCACAACAAAAATATTAGACTCATGGAGCCCACACAGGGACACTCCCACATATAAGCAGCACTTTAAGACCACAGTAGATCACTGTTTCTCCTAAATTCATAGAGTAAGAAAAATAAGTAAAATGAAGAAGCAGAGAAACCACTCCCAACTAAAAGATCAAGAGAATTCTCCTGAAAGAATAATGAAACAGAACTATTCAGTCTAATACATACCGAGTTCAAAAAGGAGATAATGAAAATACTGAAGTAATTAAGAAAGGTTACCAGTAGAAATGCAGGTTACTGTAGGAGCTAGAAAATATAAAGAACAGCCAAGAAAAATTAGAAAACTCATTTGCCAAGACAAAAGCTATGCTAAAGGCAATGAATAGAAGATTGAATAATACAGAAGAATAAATAAGTGATCTGGAAGATAAAATAATGGAAATAAACCAATCAGAACAGCTGAAAGAAAGACAAATGAATAAAAATGAAAGCAATATAAGAGTCCTATGGGATAATATAAAGCATGTCAATCTATGTATAATAGGGGGCCCAGAAAGAGAAGAAAGACAAAAGGGGATCAAAAATGTATTTGAAGAAATTATGGCTGAAAACTTCCCAAACCTAAAGAAAGAAACAGGGCTTCCCTGGTGGCGCAGTGGTTGGGAGTCCGCCTGCCGATGCAGGGGACACGGGTTCTTGCCCCGGTCCGGGAAGATCCCACATGCCGCGGAGCGGCTGGGCCCGTGAGCCATGGCCGCTGAGCCTGCGCATCTGGAGCCTGTGCTCCGCAACGGGAGAGGCCACAACAGTGAGAGGCCCGCGTACCGCAAAAAAAAAAAAAAAGAAAGAAAGAAACAGATGTCCAAGCACAGGAAGGACAGAGGGTCCCAAACAAGATGGACCCAAACAGACCTACACCAAGGCATACTGTAATTAAAATGGTAAAAGTTAAAGAGAGGATTCTAAAGGCAGCAAGAGAAGAAGAGTTAATTACAAGGGAGCCCTCATAAGGACATAAGTTGATTTCTTTACAGAAACGTTGCAGGCCAGAAGGAAGTGGTAAGACATATTCAAAGTCCTAAAAGGGAAAAATATGCAATCTAGGATACTCTACACAGCAAGAATATAATTTAGAATAGGAGAGAGAAAAAGAATTTCTCAGACAAGCAAAAACTAAAGAAATACAGCAGTACTAAACCTACCCTAAAATAAATATTGAAAGGTCTTCTCTAAATAGAAAAGAAGCAAGAATCTATGGGAAAGAGAAAATCACAATTGGAAACTAAATCACTCAAATAAGACAGTACACAAATTTAAAAAAATAAAAATAAAAATATTTTTGTGAAAGCAACGATAACCACAATGAACAGCAAAAGGATAAACATGAAGATGTTAAAGAGGACATCAAAATCATAAAACTTTGGGGAAGAGAGTAAGAAAATGTAGATTTTGGTTTTTTTAGAATGTGTTTGAGCCTACATGACTATCAGTCTACAGCAAGTAGCCATAGGAAGGGATTAACATACTTGAGAAACATGGTAACCACAATCAAAAACATACAGTAGATTCACAAAAATCAAAAACAACACAAGCATAATACAAAAGAAAACTATCAAGCCACAACAGGAGAAACAAAATGAAAAAGAAAGGAAGAAGAAATACAAAATCAACTGGAAAACAGGTTTAAAGTGGCAATAAATACGTATCTATCAATAATTACCTTAAATGTCAATGGACTACATGCTCTGGTCAAAAGGCAGAGTGGCAGATGGGATGAAAAACAAGAGCCTACAGTGTGCTGCCTATAAGGGACTCCTTCTCTGTTTCATTGTCCTTCCTTATCTTTCTTTGTGGTCTTTGTTTTAAAGTCTATTTTGTCTGATATGAGTATTGCTACCCCCACTTTGTCATTTCCATCTGCATGAAATACCTTTTTCCATCTCCTCTCTTTCAATCTATGTGTCCTTTAAGCATACATATGTATATGTATGGCTGAATCAATTTGCTGTGCATCTGAAACTAACACATTATAAATCAGTTAACTATATACTCCAATATAAAATAAAGATTTTTTTAAAAAGCAAAAATAAACAAATGGGACAAATTTATAAGCTTTTGCACAGCAAAGGAAACCATAAAGAAAGTGAAAAGACAACCTACACACAGGGAGAAAATATTTGCAAATGAAGCAACCAACAAGGAATTAAGCTCCAAAATATACAAATAGCTCATGTAGCTCAATACCAAAAAAACAATTAACCCAATCAAAAAAAAAAGGGCATAAGACCTAACAGACATTTCTCCAAAGAAGACAACAGATGGCCTAATAGTCACATGAAAAGATGCTCAACATCACAAATTAACAGAGAAATGCAACTCAAAACTACAATGAGGTACCGCTTCACAACAGTCAGAATGGCCATCATTAGAAAGTCTACAAACGTCCGTCTTCACACACAACACGAAGTTTGCAAGGCAGCAGGGCAGCCAAATTCCACAAGGTTTAAATCATAGTTCCAGATCAGAGGGCAAGATGGCGGAAGAGTAAGACGCGGAGATCACCTTCCTCCCCACAGATACACCAGAAATACATCTACACGTGGAACAACTCCTACAGAACACCTACTGAACGCTGGCAGATCTCAGACCTCCCAAAAGGCAAGAAACTCCCCACGTGCCTGGGTAGGGCCAAAGAAAAAACAAAAAACAGAGACAAAAGGATAGGGACGGGACCTGCACCAGTGGGAGGGAGCCGTGAAGGAGGAAAGGTTTCCACACACTAGAAGCCCCTTCGTGGGCGGAGACTGCGGGTGGCGGAGGGGGAGAGCTTCGGAGTAGCGGAGGAGAGCACAGCAACAGGGGTGCGGAGGGCAAAGTGGAGAGATTCCCGCACAGAGGATCGGGGCCGACCAACACTCAGCAGCTCGAGAGGCTTGTCTGCTCGGCCGCCGGGGCAGGCGGGGCTGGGAGCTGAGGCTCAGGGCGTCGATCGGAGCCGGAGCACAGGGAGAGGACTGGGGTTGGCGGCGTGAACACAGCCTGAAGGGGTTAGTGCGCCACGGCTAGCCAGGAGGGAGTCCGGGAAAAAGTCTGGAGCTGCCGAAGAGGCAAGAGACTTTTTCTTCCCTCTTTGTTTCCTGGTGCGCAAGGAGCCGGGATTAAGAGCGCTGCTTAAAGGAGCTCCAGAGACGGGCGCGAGCCGCTGCTAAAAGCGCGGACCCCAGAGACGGGCATGAGACGCTAAGGCCGCTGCTACCACCCCCAATAAGCCTATGTGTGAGCGCAGGTCACTATCCACACCCCCCTTCCGGGAGCCTGTGCAGCCCGCCACTGCCAGGGTCCCGGGATCCAGGGACAACATCCCCGAGAAAACGCACGGCGCGCCTCAGGCTGGTGCAACGTCACGCCGGCCTCTGCTGCCGCAGGCTCGCCCCGCATCCGTACCCCTCCCTCCCCCCGGCCTGAGTGAGCCAGAGTCCCCGAAGCGGCTGCTCCTTTAACCCCATCCTGTCTGAGCGAAGAACAGACGCCCTCCGCCCTCCGGCGACCTACACGCAGAGGCGGGGCCAAATCCAAAGCTGAGCCCTGGGAGCTGAGAGAACAAAGAAGGGAAAGGGAAATCTCTCCCAACAGCCTCAGAAGCAGCGGATTAAATCTCCACAATCAACTTGATGTACCCTGCATCTGTGGAATACATGAATAGAAAACGAATCATCCCAAATTGAGGAGGTGGACTCTGAGAGCAAGATTTATGATTTTTTCCCCTTTTCCTCTTTTTTTATGAGCCATGTGGATGAAAGGCTCTTGGTGCTGCAGCCAGGAGTCAGTGCTGTGCCTCTGAGGTGGGAGAACCAACTTCAGGACACGGGTCCACAGGAGACCTCCCAGCTCCACGTAATATCAAACAGCGAAAATCTCCCAGAGATCTCCATCTCAACACCAACACCCTGCTTCACTCAACGACCGGCAAGCTACAGTGCTGGACACCCTATGCCAAACAACTAGCAAGACAGGAACACAACCCCATCCATTAGCAGAGAGGCTACCTAAAATCATAATAAGTCCACAGACACCCCAAAACACACCACCAGACGTGTACCTGCCCACCAGAAAGACAAGATCCAGCCTCATCCACCACAACACAGGCACTAGTCCCCTCCACCAGGAAGCCTACACAACCCACTGAACCAACCTTAGCCAGTGGGGACAGACACCAAAAACAACAGGAACTACGAACCTGCAGCATGCATTAAGGAGACCCCAAACACAGTAAGATAAGCAAAATGAGAAGACAGAAAAACACACAGCAGGTGAAGGAGCAAAATAAAAACCCACCAGACCTAACAAATGAAGAGGAAATAGGCAGTCTACCTGAAAAAGAATTCAGAATAATGATAGTAAAGATGATCCAAGATTCTATTTCCAAGATCCAAAATCTTGGAAATAGAATAGACAAAATGCAAGAAACATTTAACAAGGACCTAGAAGAACTAAAGATGAAAGAAGCAACGGTGAAGAACACAATAAATGAAATTAAAAATACTCTAGATGGGATCAATAGCAGAATAACTGAGGCAGAAGAACGGATAAGTGAGGTGGAAGATAAAATAGTGGAAGTAATACTGCAGAGCAGAATAAAGAAAAAAGAATGAAAAGAACAGAGGACATCCTCAGAGACCTGAACGCACCAACATTCGAATCATAGGGGTTCCAGAAGAAGAGGAGAAAAAGAAAGGGGCTGAGAAAATATTTGAAGAGATTATAGTTGAAAACTTCCCTAATATGGGAAAGGAAATAGTTAATCAAGTCCAGGAAGCACAGAGAGTCCCATACAGGATAAATCCAAGGAGAAATATGCCAAGACACATATTAATCAAACTATCAAAAATTAAACACAAAGAAATCATATTAAAAGCAGCAAGGGAAAAGAAACAAATAACACACAAGGGAATCCCCATCAGGTTAACAGCTGATCTCTCAGCAGAAACTCTACAAGCCAGAAGGGAGTGGCAGGACATAATTAAAGTGATGAAGGAGAAAAACCCGCAACCAATATTACTCTACCCAGCAAGGATCTCATTCAGATTTGATGGAGAAATTAAAACATTTACAGACAAGCAAAAGCCGAGAGAGTTCAGCACCACCAGACCAGCTTTACAACAAATGGTAAAGGAATTTTTCTAGGCAAGAAACACAAGAGAAGGAAAAGACCTACTATAACGAACCCAAAACAATTAAGAAAATGGGAATAGGAACATACATATCGATAACTGCCTTAAATGTAAATGGATTAAATGCTCCCACCAAAAGACACAGATTGGCTGAATGGACACAAACACAGGACCCATATATATACTGTCTACAAGAGACCCACTTCAGACCTAGAGACACACACAGACCGAAAGTAAGGGGATGGAAAAACATATTCCATGCAAATGGAAACCAAAAGAAAGCTGGAGTAGCAATTCTCGTATCAGATAATACAGACTTTAAAGTAAAGACTATTACAAGAGACAAAGAAGGACACTACATAATGATCAAGGGATTGATCCAAGAAGAAGATATAACAATTGTAAATATTTATGCACCCAACATAGGAGCACCTCAATACATAAGGCAAATAATAACAGCCATAAAAGGGGAAATCAACAGTAACACATTCATAGTAGGGGACTTTAACACCCCACTTTCACCAATGAACAGATCAGCCAAAATGAAAATAAATAAGGAAACACAAGTTTTAAATGATACATTAAACAAGGTGGACTTAATTGATATTTATAGGACATTCCATCCAAAAACAACAGAATACACATTTTTCTCAAGTGCTCATGGAACATTCTCCAGGATAGATCATATCTTGGGTCACAAATCAAGCCTTGGTAAATTTAAGAAAATTGAAATTGTATCAAGTATCTTTTCCGACCACAACGCTATACTATTAGATATCAATTACAGGAAAAGATCTGTAAAAAATACAAACACATGGAGGCTAAACAATTCTATCAAACATTTAGAGAAGAGCTAACACCTATCCTTCTGAAACTCTTCCAAAATATAGCAGAGGGAGGAACACTCCCAAACTCATTCTACGAGGCCACCATCACCTTGATACCAAAACCAGACAAGGATGTCACAAAGAAAGAAAACTACAAGCCAATATCACTGATGAACATAGATGCAAAAATCCTCAAAAGAATACTAGCAAACAGAATCCAACAGCACATTAAAAGGATCATACACCATGATCAAGTGGGGTTTATTCCAGGAATGCAAGGATTCTTCAATATACACAAATCAATCAACGTGATACACCATATTAACAAATTGAAGGAGAAAAACCATATGATCATCTCAATAGATGCACAGAAAGCTTTTGACAAAATTCAACACCCATTTATGATAAAAACCCTCCAGAAAGCAGTCATAGAGGGAACTTTCCTCAACATAATAAAGGCCATATATGAGAAACCCACAGCAAACACTGTCCTCAATGGTGAAAAACTGAAACCATTTCCACTAAGATCAGGAATAAAACAAGGTTGCCCACTCTTATCACACTTATTCAACATAGTATTGGAAGTTTTGCCACAGCAATCAGAGAAGAAAAGGAAATAAAAGGAATCCAAGTCGGAAAAGAAGAAGTAAACCTGTCACTGTTTGCAGATGACATGATACTATACATAGAGAATCCTAAAGATGCTACCAGAAAACTACTAGAGCTAATCAATCAATTTGGTAAAGCAGCAGGATACAAAATTAATGCACAGAAATATCTGGCACTCCTGTACACTAATGATGAAAAATCTGAAAGTGAAATCAAGAAAACACTCCCATTTACCACTGAAAAAAAAGAATAAAATATCTAGGAATAAACCTACCTAAGGAGACAAAAGACCTGTATGCAGAAAATTATAAGACACTGATGAAAGAAACTAAAGATGATACAAATAGATGGAGAAATATACCATGTTCCTGGATTGGAAGAATCAATATTGTGAAAATAACTCTACTACCCAAAGCAATCTACAGATTCAATGCAATTGCTATCAAACTACCACTGGCATTTTTCACAGAACAAGAACAAAAAATCTCACAATTTGTATGGAAAAACAAAAGACCCCGAATAGCCAAAGCAATATTGAGAACGAAAAACGGAGCTGGAGGAATCAGGCTCCCTGACTTCAGACTATACTACAAAGCTACAGTAATCAAGACAGTATGGTACTGGCACAAAAACAGGAATATAGATCGATGGAATAGGATAGAAAGCCCAGAGATAAACCCACGCACATATGGTCACCTTATCTTTGATAAAGGAGGCAGGAATGTACAGTGGATAAAGGACAGCCTCTTCAATAAGTGGTGCAGGGAAAACTGGACAGGTACATGTAAAAGTATGAGATTAGATCACTCCCTAACACTATTCACAAAAATAAGCTTAAAATGGATTAAAGACCTAAATGTAAGGCCAGAAAGTATCAAACTCTTAGAGTAAAACATAGGCAGAACACTCTATGACATAAATCGCAGCAAGATCCTTTTTGACCCACCTCCTAGAGAAATGGAAATAAAAACAAAAATAAACAAATGGGACCTATGAAAGTTCAAAGCTTTTGCACAGCAAAGGATACCATAAAGAAGACCAAAAGACGACCCTCAGAATGGGAGAAAATATTTGCAAATGAAGCAACTTACAAAGGATTAATCTCCAAAATTTACAAGCAGCTTATGCAGCTCAATAACAAAAAAACAAACAACCCAATCCAAAAATGGGCAGAAGACCTAAATAGACATTTCTCCAAAGAAGATATACAGAGTAGCAACAAACACGTGAAAGAATGCTCAACATCATTAATCATTAGAGAAATGCAAATCAAAACTACAATGAGATGTCATCTCACACCAGTCAGAATGGCCATCATCAAAAAATCTAGAAACAATAAATGCTGGAGAGGGTGTGGAGAAAAGGGAACACTCTTGCACGGCTGGTGGGAATGTGAATTGGTACAGCCACTATGGAGAACAGTATGGCAGTTCCTTAAAAAACTACAAATAGAACTACCATACGACCCAGCAATCCCACTACTGGGCATATACCCTGAGAAAACCATAATTCAAAAAGAGTCATGTACCAAAATGTTCACTGCAGCTCTCTTTACAATAGCCCAGAGATGGAAACAACCTAACTGTCCATCATCGGATGAATGAATAAATAAGATGTGGCATATATATACAATGGAATATTACTCAACCATAAAAAGAAACGAAATTGAGCTATTTGTAACAAGGTGGATAGACCTAGAGTCTGTCATACAGAGTGAAGTAAGTCAGAAAGAGAAAGACAAATGCCGTATGCTAACACATATATACGGAATCTAAGAAAAAAAATGTCATGAAGAACCTCAGGGTCAGACAGGAATAAAGACACAGACCTACTAGAGAATGGATTTGAGGATATGGGGAGGGGGAAGGGTAAGCTGTGACAAAGTGAGAGAGAGGCATGGACATATATACACTACCAAACTTAAGGTAGATTGCTAGTGGGAAGCAGCCGCATAGCACAGGGAGATCAGCTTGGTGCTTTGTGACCACCTGGAGGGGTGGGATAGGGAGGGTGGGAGGGTGGGAGGGAGGGAGACGAAAGAGGGAAGAGATATGGGAACATATGTATAGGTATAACTGATTCACTTTATTATAAAACAGAAACTAACACACCATTGTAAAGCAATTATACTCCAATAAGGATGTAAAAAAAAAAAAGTCTACAAACATCTAATGCTGGAGAGGGTGTGGAAAAAAGGGAACCCTCCTACATTGTTGGTGGGAATGTAAATTGGTGCAGCCACTGTGGAAAACAGTACAGAGGGGCCTCAGGGAAAACTAAAAATAGAGTTGCCATATGATCCAGCAATCCCACTCCTGAGCATATCTCCAGAAAAAACTATAATTCAAAAAGATACATGCCCCCCAACGTTCATAGCAGCACTATTTACAATATCTAAGACATGGAAACAACCTAAATGTCCCTGGACAGATGAATGGTAAACAAGATGTGGTATATGTATATACAATGGAGTATTACTCAGCCATAAAAAAAATGAAATAATGCCATTTGCAGCAACATGGATGGACCTGAAAATTGTCATACTAAGTGAAGTCAGAAAGAGAAAGACAAATACATATGATATCACTCATATATGCAATCTAAAATATGACACACACAGAGATTGGTTCAAGATAGCAGAGAAGGACATGCTCTGACTCCCTCTTTCAAGAACACCGGAATCACAACTAACTGCTGAACAATCATTGACAGGAAGACATTGGAACTCACCAAAAAACATACCCCACATGCAAAGACAAAGGAGAAGCCACAATGAGACGGTAGATGGGGCGCCATCACAATAAAATCAAATCCCATAACTGCTGGGTGGGTGACTCACAAACTGGAGAACACTTATACCACAGAAGTCCTCCCACTGGAGTGAAGGTTCCGAGCCACCTGTCAGGCTTCCCAACCTCGGGGCCTGGCAACGGGAGGAGGATTTCCTAGAGAATCAGACTTTGAAATCTAGCGGGATTTGATTGCAGGACTTCAGTAGCACTGGGGAAACAGAGACTCCATTCTTGGAGGCCCACATAAAGTAGTGTGTGCATTGGGACCCAGGGGAAGCCACAGTGACCCCACGGGAGACTGAACCAGACCTACCTGCTAGTGTTGGAGGGTCTCCTGCAGAGGCACGGGGAAGCTGTGGCTCATCAAGGAACAAGGACACTGGCAGCAGAAGTTCTGGGAAGTACTCCTGGTCGTGAGCCTTCCCAGAGTCTGCCATTAGCCCCACCAAAGAGCCCAGGTAGGCTCCAGTGTTGGGTTGCCTCAGGCCAAACAACTAACAGGGAGGGAACCAAGCCCCACCCATCAGCAGACAAGTGGATTAAAGTTTACTGAGCTCTGACAACCAGAGAAACAGCCAGCTCTACCCTCCACCAGTCCCTCCCATCAGGAAACTTCCACAAGCCTCTTAGATAGCCTCATCCACCAGAGGGCAGACAGCAGAAGCAAGAAGAATTACAATCCTGCAGCCTGTGGAACAAAACACACATTCACAGAAAGATAGACAAGATGAAAAGGCAGAGGACTATATACCAGATGAAAGAAGATAAAACCCCAGAAAAACAACCAAATGAAATGGAGATAGGCAATCTTCCAGAAAAAGAATTCAGAATAATAATAGTGAAGATAATCCAGGACCTCGAAAAAAGAATGCAGGCAAAGATCGAGAAGATGCAAGAAATGTTTAACAAAGACCTAGAAGAATTAAAGAAGAAACAAACAGATAAACAATACAATAACTGAAATGAAAGATAAACTAGAAGGAATCAATAGCAGAATAACTGAGGCAGAAGAACGGATAAGTGACCTGGAAGACAGAATGGAGGAATTCACTGCCACAGAACAGAAAAAAGAAAAAAGAATTAAAAGAAATGAAGACAGCCTAAGAGACCTCTGGGACAACGTTAAACGCAACAACATTCACATTATAGGGGTCCCAGAAGGAGAAGAGAGAAAGGACCAGAGAAAATATTTGAAGAGATTATATTCGAAAACTTCCCTAACATGGGAAAGGGAATAGCCACCCAAGTCCAGGAAGCACAGCAAGTCCCATACAGGATAAATGCAAGGAGAAACAAACCGAGACACACAGTAATAAAATTGGCAAAAATTAAAGACAAAGAAAAATTATTGAACGCAGCAAGGGAAAAATGACAAATAACATACAAGGGAACTCCCATAAGGTTAACAGCTGATTTCTCAGCAGAAACTCTACAGGTCAGAAGGGAGTGGCATGATATACTTAAAGTGATGAAAGGGAAGAACCTACAACCAAGATTACTCTACCCGGCAAGGATCTCATTCAGATTCAATGGAGAAATCAAAAGCTTTACAGACATGCAAAAGCTAAGAGAATTCAGCACCACCAAACCAGCTCTACAACAAATGCTAAAGGAACTTCTCTAAGAAACACAAGAGAAGAAAAGAACCTACAAAAACAAACCCAAAACAATTAAGAAAATAGTAATAGGAACATACATATCAATAATTACCTTAAATGTTAATGGATTAAATGCTCCAACCAAAAGACACAGGCTTGCTGAATGGATACAAAAACAAGACCCATATATACGCTGTCGACAAGAGACCCACTTCAGACCTAGGGACACATACAAACTGAAAGTGAGGGGATGGAAAAAGATATTCCATGCAACTAGAAATCAAAAGAAAGCTGGAGTAGCAATACTTAGATAAAATAGACTTTAAAATAAAGAATGTTACAAGAAACAAGGAAGGACACTAAGTAAAGATCAAGGGATCAATCCAAGAAGAAGATATAACAATTATAAATACATATGCATCCAACACAGGAGCACCTCAATACATAAGGCAACTGCTAACAGAGCTAAAAGAGGAAATCGACAGTAACAAAATAATAGTGGGGGACATTAACACCTTACTTACACCAGTGTACAGATCATGCAAACAGAAAATTAATAAGGAAACACAAGCTTTAAATGACACAATAGACCAGATAGATTTAACTTATATTTATAGGACATTCCATCCAAAAAAAAGCAGATTACACTTTCTTCTCAAGTGTGCATGGAACATTCTCCAGGATAGATCACATCTTGGGTCACAAATCAAGCCTCAGTAAATTTAAGAAAATTGAAGTTATATCAAACATCTTTTCTGAGCACAATGCTATGAGATTAGAAATCAATTACAGGGAAAGAAACATAAAAAACACAAACACATGGAGGCTAAACAGTACATTACTAAATAACCAAGAGATCACTAAAGAAATCAAAGAGGAAATCAAAAAATATCTAGAGACAAATGACAATGAAAACACGATGATCTAAAACCTATGGGATACAGCAAAAGCAGTTCTAAGAGGGAAGTTTATTGCTATACAAGCCTACCTCAAGAAACAAGAAAAATCTCAAATAAACAGTCTAAACGTACACCTAAAGGAACCAGAGAAAGAAGAACAAACAAAACCCAAAGTTAGCAGTAGGAAAGAAATCAAAGATCAGAGCAGAAATAAATGAAATAGAAACAAGGAAAACAAGAGCAAAGATCAATAAAACTAAAAGCTGGTTCTTTGAGAAGATAAACAAAATTCTTAAACCATTAGCCAGACTCATCATGAGAAAGAGGGAGAGGACTCAAATCAATAAAATTAGCAACGAAAAAGGAGAAGTTACAACAGACACCGCAGAAATACAAAGCATCCTAAGAGACTACTACAAGCAACTCTATGCCAATAAAATGGAAAACCTGGAAGAAATGGACAAATTCTTAGAAAGGTATAACCTTCCAAGACTGAACCAGGAAGAAATAGAAAATGTGAACAGACCAATGACAAGTAATGAAATTGAAACTGTGATTAAAAATCTTCCAACAAACAGAAGTCCAGGACCAGATGGCTTCACAGGTGAATTCTATCAAACATTTAGAGAAAAGCTAACACCCATCCTTCTCAAACTCTTCCAAACAATTGCAGAGGAAGGAACACTCCCAAACTCATTCTATGAGGCCACCATCACCCTAATACCAAAACCAGACAAAGATACTACAAAAAAATAAAATTACAGACCAATATCACTGATGAATATAGATGAAAAAATCCTCAACAAAATACTAGCAAACAGAATCCAACAACACATTAAAAGGATCATACACCATGATCAAGTGGGATTTATCCCAGAGATGCAAGAATTCTTCAATATATGCAAATCAATCAATGTGATACACCATATTAACAAACTGAAGAATAAAAACCATATGATCATCTCAGTAGATGCAGAAAAAGCTTCTGACAAAATTCAATACCAATTTATGATAAAAACTCTCCAGAAAGTGGGCATAGAGGGAACCTACTTCAACAAAATAAAGGCCATATAATATAAACCCACAGCAAACATCATTCTCAATGGTGAAAAACTGAAAGCATTTCCTCTAAGATCAGGAACAAGAAAAGGATGTCCACTCTCACCACTATCATTCAACATACTTTTGGAAGTCCTAGCCATGGCAATCAGAGAAGAAAAAGATATAAAAGGAATTGGAAAAGAAGTAAAACTGTCACTGTTTGACATAGAGAATCCTAAAGATGCCACCAAAAAACTACTAGAGCTAATCAATGTATTTGGTAAAGTTGCAGGATACAAAATTAATGCACAGAAATCTCTTGCATTCCTATACACTAATGATGAAAAATCTGAAAGAGAAATTAAGGAAACAGTCCCATTTACCATTGCAAAAAAAAGAATAAAATATCTAGGAATAAACCTACCTAGGGAGAGGAAAGACCTGTATGCAGAAAACTATAAGACACTGATGAAAGAAATTAAAGATGATACCAACAGATGGAGAGATATACCATGTTCTTGGATTGGAAGAATGAATATTGTGAAAATGACTATACTACCCAAAGCAATCTACAGATTCAATGCAATCCCTATCAAATTACCAATGGCATTTTTTACAGAACTAGAACAAAAAATCTTAAAATTTGTATGGAGACACAAAAGACCCCAAATAGCCAAAGCAGTCTTGAGGGAAAAAAACGGAGCTGGAAGAATCAGACTCCCTGACTTCAGACTATACTACAAAGTTACAGTAATCAAGACAATATGATACTGGCACAAAAACAGAAATATAGATGAATGTAACAGGATAGAAAGCCCAGAGATAAACCCACACACCTATGGTTAATTAATCTATGACAAAGGAGGCAAGGATATACAATGGAGAAAAGACAGTCTCTTCAATAAATGGTGCTGGGAAAACTGGACAGCTACATGTAAAAGAATGAAATTAGAACATTCCCTAACACCATACACAAAAATAAACTCTAAATGTATTAGAGAACTAAATGTAAGACCAGGCACTATAAACTCTTAGAGGAAAACGTAGGAAGAACACTCTTTGACATAAATCACAGCAAGATATTTTTTGATCCACCTCCTAGAGTAATGGAAATAAAAAACAAAAATAAACAAATGGGACCTAATGAAACTTCAAAGCTTTTGCACAGCAAAGGAAACCATAAACAAGACAAAAAGACAACCCCCGGAATGGGAGAAAATATTTGCAAATGTATCATCAGACAAAGGATTAATCTCCAAAATATACAAACAGCTTATGCTGCTCAATATTAAAAAAACAAACAGGACTTCCCTGGTGGCGCAGTGGTTGAGAGTCTGCCTGCCGATGCAGGGGACATGGGTTCATACCCTGGTCCAGGAAGATCCCACATGCCGCGGAGCAGCTAGGCCCGGGAGCCATGGCCACTGAGCCTGCACGTCCAGAGCCTGTGCTCCGCTACGGGAGAGGCTACAACAGTGAGAGGCCCGTGTACTGCAAAAAAAACAAAAAACAAACAACCCAATCCAAAAATTGGCAGAAGATCTAAATAGACACTTCTCCAAAGAAGACATATAGATGGCCAAGAGGCATATAAAAAGCTGCTCAACATCACTAATTATTAGAGAAATGCAAATCAAAACCACAATGAGGTATCACCTCACACCAGTTAGAATGGGCATCATCAGAAAATCTACAAACAACAAATGCTGGAGAGGGTGTGGAGAAAAGGGAACCCTCTTGCACTGTTGGTGGGAATGTAAACTGATACAGCTACTATGGAGAACAGTATGGAGGTTCCTTAAAGAACTAAAAATAGAATTACCATATGATCCAGCAATCCCACTACTGGGCATATACCCAGAGAAAACCATAATTCAAAAAGACACATGCACCCCAATGTTCATTGCAGCAGTATTTACAATAGCCTGGTCATGGAAGCAAACTAAATGCCCATCGACAGATGAATGGATAAAGATGATGTGGTACAAATATACAATGGAATATTACTCAGCCATAAAAAGGAACGAAATTGGGTCATTTCTAGAGACATGGATGGATATAGAGACAGTCATACAGAGTGAAGTAAGTCAGAAAGAGAAAAACAAATATCGTATATTAACGCATATATGTGGAACCTAGAAAATGGTACAAATGAACAAGTTTGCAAGGCAGAAATAGAGACACAGATGTAGAGAACAAACGTATGGACACCAAGGGGGGAAAGCGGCAGGGGGTGGTGGTGGTGGTGGGATGAATTGGGAGATTGGGATTGACATGTATACACTGATGTGCATAAAATGGATGACTAATAAGAAAATAAATAAATAATCATTAAAAACTAAATTAAAAAATAAAATATGACACAAAACTCCCTGGTGGTCCAGTGGTTAAGACTCTACGCTTCCACTGCCATGGGCTGAGGTTCGATCCCTGGTCAGGGAACTAAGATCCTACCAGCCACCAGTGCAGCAAGCAAGCAAGCAAATAAATAAATAAATAAATAAACATCTACGAAACAGAAACAGACTCACAGATGTAGAGAATGGACTTGTGGTTGCCAAGGGGTTGGGTGGGGGAGGGATGGATTGGGAGTTTGGGATTAGCAGATGCAAACTATTACATATATAGTATGGATGAACAACAGGGTCCTATTGTATAGCACAGGGAACTATATTCAATATCTTGTAATAAAATTATATAACTGGATCACTTTGCTGTACACCAGAAACTAACACAACACTGTAAGTTAACTATACTAAAAAATATATATATACATATACATATATACATATATATGCATATATAATATGCAGGCTTGGCAAGGTTATATCGAATCTAGAAATCTCATATACTTCTGATGGAAATAAAATTAAAGACTTTATAAAAGTCAAAAAACCCAAAAAACAATGCTCCATATCTTTAGTCATTAGGGAAATTCAAATCAAAACCACAGTGAGATTCTACTTCACACCCACTAGGATGGCTATAATCCAAACGACAGATAATAAGTATTGGTGAGGATGTGGAAAAATTAGAATCTTCACACACTGCTAGTGAAAATGTAAAATAGTATAGCTGCTTTGGAAAACAGTTTGGCAGTTCTTGAAAAGGTCCAACATACAGTGATCCTATGATCCAACAATTTCACTCTTAGGTGTATACCTAAGAGTACTGGAAACATACATCCATGCAAAAACTTGTACATAAATGTTCACAGCAGCATTACTCATCACAGCCAGAAAGTGGAAACAACCCAATGTCCATCAAGTGATGGCTAGATAAACGAAGTGCTATATCCATACAGGGAATATTATTCAGCAATTAAAAAGAATGAAGTACATGCTACAATGTTACTGAGCAAAAGGCTTGCCGTCTATGTGCGTAGAGGCCAATAGTGTGGCAGTGGCTTTTGAGGAAAGAAAAGGCTTTATTGCAACATCAACCTGCAAGGAGACAGGAGCCATGGTTCAAATTTGTCTCCTCAATCTGGGATTCAGTCAAACTTTTATAAGTTAGGGGAGGAGGGATTGGTAAGCAGAAGCGCTGGCAGGGCAGGTTTCGACTGGAGGGCTTTGGAACTTGGCATTTATGGGAAGATATGGTAGGAGACTTTGGCACTGGATCTTCTTGGGCAATGGATGCTTCATTTCCGAAAGGGTTCCAGTGTTCAAGTTCCAGTCATGTCCCCACAGTTTAGTTCTGGGGGGTGGTGGGGGAGGACTTTGGTTCCAGGTGTTGAGGTAAAAATTGTCTCTTCTGTGCATGCTTTGCATGATTTATGGTTTTGCTCTGTTGTCTGAAAAACAACTCAGTATCTTGTTACTGACAGAGTGGGACCAGTTTAAGCTTGTCCTGCAGTTGCTACAACATGGATGAACCTTGAAACTATTATGCTAAGAAGTCAGTTGCAAAAGGCCACACATTATATGATTCCATTTATATGAAATGTCCCAAATAAGCAAATCTATAGAGACAGAAAGTCGATTAGTGGTTGGGGGGCTGGGGGTTTGGGAAAAATAGGGAGTAACTGCTAATGGGTATAAGGTTTCTTTTGGGTGTGATGAAAAGTTTCTAAAATTGACTGTGGTGATGGCTGTGCAACTCTTTTAATGTATTAAAAACCACTGAACTGAACACTGTAAATGGATGAGTTGCATGGTATGTGAATATATGTCAATAAAGGTGTTATCTTTAAAATAAAGATTGCATACTGTATGATTCCATTTATATAACATTTTCCATCTAGAGATGGAGAATGGATTAGTGGTTTCCAGGAAGGGGTGGGCGTGAATACAAAAAGGCAGGAGGAGGGAGTTTTTTTCAGCAATGGAACAGTTTTGTATCTTAATTGTGGTGATGGTGATGGGAGTTTCTACAGGTGATCAAGCTGCATAGAATATACACACACAAAAATGAATGCAGTGTTTGGTTTGGTTTTGTTTTTAAGTGATAAAAACTGATTAAGACCTGTAGTCCAGCATGGTAACCTGGCTTTGATACTGTACTACACCCATGTAAGATGTCACTACTGGGGGAAGATAGGTGAAGGGTACAGGAGGCTCTTTGGACTAGTTTTGCAGTTTCCTACAAGCCTGCAATTATTTCAAGATAAACATTTTAAGATAGAATTAGAGTTGTCCAAAACTGGAATGCTTTCACCCATGAAATGATTTTTCCATTGCCAGAGTTTAAAAAAAGACTGGGTATTATTTAAAAATTCACAATTAAAATATGCTAGAGAGGGTATGGAGAAAAGGGAACCCTCCTACACTGTTGGTGGGTATGAGAATTGGTACAGCCACTATGGAGAACAGTATGAAGATTCCCTAAAAAACAAAAAATAGAGTTGTCATATGATCTAGCAATCCCACTCTTGGGCATATATCTGGACAAAACCATAATTCAAAAAGATACATGCACCCTAATGTTCATAGAAGCACTATTTACAATAGCCAAGACATGGAAACAACCTAAATTATCCATTGACAGATGAGTGGATAAAGAAGATGTGGTATATTGCTACAATGGAATACTACTCTGCCATAAAAAAGAATGAAATTGAGCTATCTGTAGTGAGGTGGATGGACCTAGAGTCTGTCATACAGAGTGAAGTCAGAAAGAGAAAGACAAATACCGTATGCTAACACATATATATGGAATTTAAGGGGAAAAAATGTCATGAAGAACCTAGGGGTAAGACAAGAATAGGGACGCAGACCCACTAGAGGATGGACTTGGAGATGTGGGGAGGGGGATGGGGAGGCTGTGACGGGGTGGGAGGGTGGCGTGGACATATATACACTACCAGGCATGAAGTGGATAGCTGGTGGGAGGCGGCCGCGTGGCGCAGGGAGGTCGGCTCGGTGCTTTGTGGCCACCTGGAGGGGTGGGATGGAGAGGGTGGGAGGGAGGGAGACGCGGGAGGGAGGAGATGTGGGAACATGTGTATGTTTATGGCTGATTGGCTTTGTTGTAGAGCAGAAACTAACACACCATTGTGGGGCGATTATACTCCAATAAAGAAGTAAAAAAAAAAAAAAAGAATGAAATAATGCCATTTGTAGCAACATGGATGGACCTAGAGATTATCATACTAAGTGAAGTAAGTCAGAGAAAAATAAACAGCATGTGATACCACTGATAATGCAGAATCTAAAATATGATACAAATGAAGTTATTTACAAAAGAAAAACAGACTTATAGACATAGAAAAGAAACTTATGGTTACCAAATGGGAAAGGGGCTGGGGGAGGGATAAATTAGGAATTTGGGATTCACAGATACAGACCACTACATATAAAATGGATAAAAACAAGGTCCTACTGTATAACAGAGGGAACTATATTCAATACCCTGTAATAAACCATAATGAAAAAGAATACAAAAAATACATAGATTCTTTGCTGTACATCAGAAACTAACGTAACATTGTAAATCAACTATACTTCAATAAAAATTAAATTACATTAAATTAATTTAAAAAATTAAAAAGGACTGGGTGAACCTGCGTCTGGGATGCTAAAAATTGTAGCGGGCTGGCAACTGGAAAGCTTTTTTCTACAGCCAAATCTGGATCTGGCTGTTATACAAGCCAGGGCTTGTATAGTTCTTTAGTTCTTAGGCCTGAGAATGGGATCTAGAATGCAGAGGCTCTCAGAAGTGCCTGGACGGGCCAGGCTGCCCTTAGGGTTCCAGGTGACCCAAAGCTCTTTATCTTCCGAGGCTGACTTGATACACTCAGCTCAGCTCTCTCTGGGCAAACCCAGCCCCAGTACAAGCAGTGAAGCTAAGGGGATTGGGAGAAGGTTCTTTCTGGAAAATTCTTTTCTAAGATCAAAAGCAACTTACAGCTCCAGGAGCCATTGGAAGTTAGAGACTGAGTGTTACTCACTTTTGGATTCCCCATGCCAAGTGCCCTGCCCAACACGGGAATGGTTCGCAAAGGAGCACGTCTTAAATATCACTCAGTCCCCGTGGGTCTCAACTCTGGCTGCACATCAGAGCTTTTAAAAATGTGGCAGATCCAGTTCCACACTAAAGCAGTTGAATCAGTTTTGGGTGTTCGTTTTTGCTTTTGCTTTTCTATTTTATAGCGTCCTCAATGTTACTCTTATGTCAGGCTGGATGATGAGTTTCTGAGGGCTATTTCTTACTCTGGCTCTCAAGGGGAGGGTGGCAGCTGTCATTCCTAAGAAAGATTCAGTTAAATATGATGTCAATTGCACATCCAGCTTTGGGCTCATCTAAGCTTCCACAAATTTATTGTATCTATCTTAACACATGCACATAGTAAACATAAGCCTAAAACACCAAAAGCTGTCCCGTGAAAAGAAAGTCTAATTCCCACCCTGGCTCCCCAGAGGCCACCATTTGTATCAGCTGGTGTTTCCTCCTGAACACTCTGCAGCAACACACACGCATATACTCATGTAGAGATGCGTTTTAGAAGACAGACCCTCGTGTGCTTCAATGTGTTTGTAAAGGGTTCTGGGGAGAAAGATACAAGATTCATTTAGCAGATACTGCACCCTATCTACTGCACAGTGCATATTAAAAGTTCTGAGTGTACACAGCAATAATTTTTTGTATCTGTCTCCTAGAGGAATGGAAATAAAAACAAAAATAAAAGCTTTTGCACAGAAAAGAAAACCATAGGATTCCGGGGAAAAGTCTGGACCTGCCGAAGAGGCAAGAGACTTTTTCTTCCCTCTTTGTTTCCTGGTGTGCACGGAGAGGGGATTAAGAGCACCGCTGCTTAAAGGAGCTCCAGAGACGGGCGCGAGCTGCGGCTATCAGCGTGGTCCCCAGAGACGGGCATGAGACGCTAAGGCTGCTGCTGCTGCCGCCGCCAAGAAACCTGTGTACGAGCACAGGTCACTGTCCACGCCCCCCTTCCGGGGAGCCTGTGCAGCCCGCCACAGCCCGGGTCCCGTGACCCAGGGACAACTTCCCCAAGAGAACGCACTGCGTGCCTCAGGCTGGTGCAACGTCATGCTGGCTTCTGCCGCCGCAGGCGCGCCCCGTCTCCGTACCCCTCCCTCACCCCGGCCTGAGTGAGCCAGAGCCCCCGAATCAGTGGCTCCTTTAACCCCATCCTGTCTGAGCGAACTACACGCAGAGGAGGGGCCAAATCCAAAGCTGAACCCCGGAATCTGTGCAAAGAAGAGAAAGGGAAGTCTCTCCCAGCAGCCTCAGGAGCAGCAGATTAAATCTCCACAACCAACTTGATGTACCCTGCATCTGTGGAATACCTGAATAGACAACGAATCATCCCAAATTAAGGAGGTGGACTTTGAGAGCAAGATTTATTATTTTTTCCCCTTTTCCTCTTTTTGTGAGTGTGTATGTGTATGCTTCTGTGTGAGACTTTGTCTGTACAGCTTTGCTTTCACCATTTTTCCTAGGGTTCTGTCCATCCTTTTTTTTTTTAATTAAAAAAATTTTTTCATAATAATTATTTTTTATTTTAATAACTTTATTTTATCTTACTTTATATTATTATATTTTATCCTCTTTCTTTCTTTCTTTCTACTTTTTCTCCCTTTTATTCTGAGCTGTGTGGATGAAAGGCTCTTGGTGCTGCAGCCAGGAGTCAGTGCTGTGCCTCTGAGGTGGGAGAGCCAACTTCAGGACACTGGTCCACAAGAGACCTCCCAGCTCCACGTAATATCAAATGGCGAAAATCTCCCAGAGATCTCCGTCTCAACACCAACACCCAGCTTCACTCAACGACCAGCAAGCTACAGTGCTGGACACCCTATGCCAAACAACTAGCAACACAAGAACACAACCCCAACCATTAGCAGAGAGGCTGCCTAAAATCATAATAAGTCCACAGACACCCCAAAACACACCACCAGACGGGGACCTGCCCACCAGAAAGACAAGATCCAGCCTCATCCACCAGAACACAGGCACCAGTCTCCTCCACCAGGAAGCCTACACAACCCACTGAACCAACTTTACCACTGGGGACAGACACCAAAAGCAACGGGAATTACGATCCTGTAGCCTGTGAAAAGGAGACCCCAAACACAGTAAGATAAGCAAAATGAGAAGACAGAAAAATACACAGCAGATGAAGGAGCAAGATAAAAACCCACCAGACCTAACAAATGAAGAGGAAATAGGCAGTCTACCTGAAAAAGAATTCAGGATAATGACAGTAAAAATGATCCAAAATCTTGGAAATAGAATAGACAAAATGCAAGAAACATTTAACAAGGACCTAGAAGAACTAAAGATGAAACAAGTAATGATGAACAACACAATAAATGAAATTAAAAATACTCTAGAAGGGATCAACAGCAGAATAACTGAGACAGAAGACCATATAAGTGACGTGGAAGATAAAATAGTGGAAGTAACTACTGCAGAGCGAATAAAGAAAAAAGAATGAAAAGAACTGAGGACAGTCTCAGAGACCTCTGGGACAACATTAAATGCAGCAACATTTGAATCATAGGGGTTCCAGAAGAAGAAGAGAAAAAGAAAGGGACTGAGAAAATATTTGAAGAGATTATACTTGAAAACTTCCCTAATATGGGAAAGGAAATAGTTAATCAAGTCCAGCAAGCACAGAGAGTCCCATACAGGATAAATCCAAGGAGAAATACGCCAAGACACATATTAATCAAACTGTCAAAAATTAAATACAAAGAAAACATATTAAAAGCAGCAAGGGAAAAACAACAAATAACAAACTAGGGAATCCCCATAAGGTTAACAGCTGATCTTTCAGCAGAAACTCTGCAAGCCAGAAGAGACTGGCAGGACATATTTAAAGTGATGAAGGAGAAAAACCTGCAACCAAGATTACTCTACCCAGCAAGGATCTCATTCAGATTTGATGGAGAAATTAAAACGTTTACAGACAAGCAAAAGCTGAGAGAGTTCAGCACCACCAAACCAGCTTTACAACAAATGCTAAAGGAAATTCTCTAGGCAAGAAACACAGAGAAGGAAAAGAACTACAATGACAAACCCAAAACAATAAAGAAAATGGGAATAGGAACATACATATCAATAATTACCTTAAATGTAAATGGATTAACTGCTCCCACCAAAAGACACAGATTGGCTGAATGGATACAAAAACAAGACCCATATATATGCTGTCTACAAGAGACCCACTTCAGACCTACAGACACATACAGACTGAAAGTGAGGGGATGGAAAAAGATATTCCATGCAAATGGAAACCAAAAGAAAGCTGGAGTAGCAATTCTCATATCAGACAAAATAGACTTTAAAATAAAGGCTATTACAAGAGACAAAGAAGGACACTACATAATGATCAAGGGATCGATCCAAGAAGAAGATATAACAATTGTACATATTTATGCACCCAACATAGGAGCACCTCAATACATAAGGCAAATACTAACAGCCATAAAAGGGGAAATCGACAGTAACACATTCATAGTAGGGGACTTTAACACCCCACTTTCACCAATGGACAGATCAGCCAAAATGAAAATAAATAAGGAAACAAAAGCTTTAAATGACACATTAAACAAGATGGACTTAACTGATATTTATAGGACATTCCATCCAAAAACAACAGAATACACATTTTTCTCAAGTGCTCATGGAACATTCTCCAGGATAGATCTTATCTTGGGTCACAAATCAAGCCTTGGTAAATTTAAGAAAATTGAAACTGTATCAAGTATCTTTTCCGACCACAACACTATGAGACTAGATATCAATTACAGGAAATGATCTGTAAAAAATACAAACACATGGAGGCTAAACAATACACTACTCAATAACGAAGTGATCACTGAAGAAATCAAAGAGGAAATAAAAAAATACCTAGAAACAAATGACAATGGAGACACGATGACCCAAAACCTATGGGATGCAGCAAAAGCAGTTCTAAGCGGGAAGTTTATAGCCATACAATCCTACCTTAAGAAACAGGAAACATCTCAAATAAACAACATAGCCTTGCACCTAAAGCAATTAGAGAAAGAAGAACAAAAAAACCCCAAAGTTAGCAGAAGGAAAGAAATCATAAAGATCAGATCAGAAATAAATGAAGGAAATGATGGCAAAGATCAATAAAACTAAAAGCTAGTTCTTTAAGAAGATAAACAAAATTGATAAACCATTGGCCAGACTCATCATGAAAAAAACGGAGAAGACTCAAATCAATAGAATTAGAAATGAAAAAGGAGAAGTAACAACTGACACTGCAGAAATACAAAAGATCATGAGAGATTACTACAAGTAACTCTATGCCAATAAAATGGACAACCTGGAAGAAATGGACAAATTCTTAGAAATGCACAACCTGCCAAGACTGACTCAGGAAGAAATAGAAAATATGAACAGACCAATCACAAGCACTGAAATTCAAACCGTGATTAAAAATCTTCAAACAAACAAAAGCCCAGGACCAGATGGCTTCACAGGCGAATTCTATCAAACATTTAGAGAAGAGTAACACCTATCCTTCTCAAACTCTTCCAAAATATAGCAGAGGGAGGAACACTCCCAAACTCATTCTACGAGGCCACCATCACCTTGATACCAAAACCAGACAAGGATGTCACAAAGAAAGAAAACTACAGGCCAATATCACTGATGAACATAGATGCAAAAATCCTCAACAAAATACTAGCAAACAGAATCCAACAGCACATTAAAAGGATCATACACCATGATCAAGTGGGGTTTATTCCAGGAATGCAAGGATTCTTCAATATACGCAAATCAATCAACGTGATACACCATATTAACAAATTGAAGGAGAAAAACCATATGATCATCTCAATAGATGCAGAGAAAGCTTTCGACAAAATTCAACACCCATTTATAATAAAAACCCTGCAGAAAGTAGGCATAGAGGGAACTTTCCTCAACATAATAAAGGCCATATATGAGAAACCCACAGCCAACATCGTCCACAATGGTGGAAAACTGAAACCATTTCCACTAAGATCAGGAACAAGACAAGGTTGCCCACTCTCACCACTCTTATTCAACATAGTTTTGGAAGTTTTAGCCACAGCAATCAGAGAAGAAAAGGAAATAAAAGGAATCCAAATGAGAAAAGAAGAAGTAAAGCTGTCACTTTTTGCAGATGACATGATACTATACATAGAGAATCCTAAAGATGCTACCAGAAAACTACTAGAGCTAATCAACGAATCTGGCAAAGTAGCAGGATACAAAATTAATGCACAGAAATCTCTGGCATTCCTGTACACTAATGATGAAAAATCTGAAAGTGAAATCAAGAAAACACTCCCATTTACCACTGCAACACAAAGAATAAAATATCTAGGAATAAACCTACCTAAGGAGACAAAAGACCTGCATGCAGAAAATTATAGGACACTGAGGAAAGAAATTAAAGATGATACAAATAGATGCTGAGATATACCATTTTCCTGGATTGAAAGAATCAACATTGTGAAAATGACTCTACTACCCAAAGCAATCTACAGATTCAATGCAATCCCTATCAAACTACCACTGGCATTTTTCACAGAACAAAAAATTTCACAATTTGTATGGAAACACAAAAGACCCCTAATAGCCAAAGCAATCTTGAGAATGAAAAACGGAGCGGCAGGAATCAGACTCTGTGACTTCAGACTATACTACAAAGCTACAGTAATCAAGAAATATGGCACAAAAACAGAAATATAGATCAATGGAACAGGATAGAAAGCCCAGAGATAAACCCATGCGCATATGGTCAACTTATCTTTGATAAAGGAGGCAGGAATGTACAGTGGAGAAAGGACAGCCTCTTCAATAAGTGGTGCTGGGAAAACTGGACAGGGACATGTAAAAGTATGAGATTAGATCACTCCCTAACACCATACACAAAAATAAGCTCAAAATGGATTAAAGACCTAAATGTAAGGCCAGAGACTATCAAAGTCTTAGAGGAAAACATAGGCAGAACAATCTATGACATAAATCACAGCAAGATCCTTTTTGACCCACCTCCTAGAGAAATGGAAATAAAAACAAAAATAAACAAATGGGACCTAATAAAACTTCAAAGCTTTTGCACAGCAAAGGAAACCATAAAAAAGACCAAAAGACAACCCTCAGAATGGGAGAAAATATTTGCAAATGAAGCAACTGACAAAGGATTAATCTCCAAAATTTACAAGCAGCTCATTCAGCTCAACAGCAAAAAAACAACCCAATCCAAAAATGGGCAGAAGACCTAAATAGACATTTCTCCAAAGAAGATATAGAGTGCCAACAAGCACATGAAAGAATGCTCAACATCATTAATCATTAGAAAAATGCAAATCAAAACTACAATGAGATATCATCTCACACCGGTCAGAATGGCCATCATCAAAAAATCTAGAAACCATAAATGTTGGAGAGGGTGTGAAGAAAAGGGAACACTCTTGCAATGTTGGTGGGAATGTAAATTGACACAGCCACTATGGAGAACAGTATGGAGGTTCCTTAAAAAACTAAAAATAGAACTACCATATGACCCAGCAATCCCACTACTAGGCATATACCCTGAGAAAACCATAATTCAAAAAGAGTCATGTACCAAAATGTTCATTGCAGCTCTGTTTACAACAGCCAGGAGATGGAAACAACCTAAGTGCCCATCGTCGGATGAATGGATAAAGAAGATTTGGCCCATATGTACGATGGAATATTACTCAGCCATAAAACGAAACGAAATTGAGTTATTTGTAGTGAGGTGGATGGACCTAGAGTCTGTCATACAGAGTGAAGTAAGTCAGAAAGAGAAAGACAAATACTGTATGCTAACACATATATATGGAATCTAAGAAAAAAAATGTCATGAAGAACCTAGGGGTAAGACAGAAATAAAGACACAGACCTACTAGAGAATGGACTTGAGGATATGGGGGGGGAGGGTAAGCTGGGACAAAGTGAGAGAGTGGCCTGGACATATATACACTACCAAACGTAAAATAGATAGCTAGTGGGAAGCAGCCACATAGCACAGGGAGATCAACTCGGTGCTTTGTGGCCACCTAGAGGGGTGGGATAGGGAGGGTGGGAGGGAGACGCAAGAGGGAAGAGATATGGGAACATATGTATATGTATAACTGATTCACTTTGTTATAAAGCAGAAACTAACACACCATTGTAAAGAAATTATACTCCAATAAAGATGTAAAAAAAGAAAAAAAAAAAGAAAACCATAAACAAAATGAAAAGCCAACCCTCAGAATGGGAGAAAATATTTGCAAATGAAGCAACTGACATGGGATTAATGTCCAAAATATACAAACAGCTCATACAGCTCAACATCAAAAAACCAAATAACCCAATCAAAAAACGGGCAGAATACCTAAATAGACATTTCTCCAAAGAAGACGTACAGATTGCCAATAGGCACATGAAAAGATGCTCAATATCACTAATTATTAGACAAACGCAAATCAAAACTACAATGAGGTACCACCTCACACTGGTCAGAATGGCCATCAATAAGTGGTGCTGGGGGGCTTCCCTGGTGGCGCAGTGGTTGAGAGTCCGCCTGCGGATGCAGGGGACACAGGTTCGTGCCCCGGTCCGGGAGGATCCCACATGCCGCGGAGCGGCTGGGCCCGTGAGCCATGGCCGCTGACCGTGCGTGTCTGGAGCCTGTGCTCCGCAACGGGAGAGGCCACAACAGTGAGAGGCCCGTGTACCACACACACACAAAAAAAGTAAAAAATAAAAATAAGTGGTGCTGGGAAAACTGGACAGCTACATGTAAAAGCACCATACACAAAAATAAACTCAAAATGGATTAAAGAGCTAAATGTAAGACTGGACACTTAGAGGAAAACATAGAACACTTTTTGGCATAAATCGCAGCAAGATCTTTTTTGACCCACCTCCTAGAGAAATGGAAATAAAAACAAAAATAAACAAATGGGACCTAATGACACTTAAAAGCTTTTGCACAGCAAAGGAAACCATACACAAAATGAAAAGACAACTCTAAGAATGGGAGAAAATATTTGCAAACGGAGCAACCGACAAGGGATTAATCTCCAAAGTATACAAACAGCTCATGCAGCTCAATATCAAAAAACCAAACCACCCACTCAAAAAAATGGGCAGAAGATCTAAATAGACATTTCTCCAAAGACATACAGATGGCCAAGAGGCACATGAAAAGATGCTCAACACCACTAATTATTAGAGAAATGGAAATCAAAACAACAATGAGGTATCACCCCACACTGGTCAAGATGGCCATCATCAAAAAATCTACAAACAATAAATGGAGAGGGTGTGGAGAAAAGGGAACCCTCCTACACTGTTGGTAGGAATGTAAATTGGTGCAGCCACTATGGAGAACAGTATGGAGGTTCCTTAAAAAACTAAAACTAGAGTTGTCATATGATCCAGCAATCCCACTCCTAGACACATATCCAGAAAAGATGAAAACCCTAATTTGAAAAGATATATGTACCCCAATGTTCATAGCAGCACTATCTACATTAGCCAAGACATGGAAGCAACCTAAATGTCCATCAACAGATGGATGGATAAAGAAGATGTGCTATGTAAATACACACAGTGGCATATTACTCAGCCATAAAAGAGAATGAAAAATGATATTTGCAGCAACATGGATGGACCTAGAGATTATCATCCTAAGTGAAGTCAAACAGAGAAAGGCAAATACCATATGACATCACTTATATGTGGAATCTAAAAAAATAATACAAATGAACTTATTTGCAAAACAGAAACAGACTCACAGACATAGAAAACAAACTTATGGTTACCAAAGGGGAAAGGAGGAGGGACAAATTAGGAGTTTGGGATTAACATATACACACTGCTATATGTAAAATAGATAAACAACAAGGACCTACTGTACAGCACAGGGAACTATACTCAATCTCTTGTAATAACCTATAATGGAAAGTATAAGAATATATATAGACACACACACACAGCTGGATCACTGCTGTACACTTGAAACTAACACAACATTGTAAATTAACTATACTTCAATTGAAAAAAAAGTTGTGAGTGTTTCTCAAACTTTTTGAACATAGAACTCTTCTTTGGGGGGAGATTCCTTTAAGACTTTTTCCAGTACTGGCATTTTCGGGCACCTTATCTAGGTAAATGCTCACATGGCTGGGTCACAGCTAATAAATTCGAACACGTGTCTTCATTCCTGGACATCCCTGGTCCCTTGTGATCCTTCCCCTAATGGGGCCTCAGCTACAGCATTCTGGGCTCACAGCCCCAGAAACAGAGGGCTACAGCAACACAAAAGTGTCTTTTAGGTTTCTGATTTTTAAGCTACATCTTTAAGACAACATAATGAAATAACGGTTTTGAATCTCAAAAGTCAAAGCCCCAGTGGACTCAGAGCAGGAAGTAGCTTTGGATGAATAGCTTTGGATGAATGTAAGACAATACTTTTTTCCTGACCTAGAAGAGATTAAGGCCCTCTGATTGAGGAAAGGAGAAAAAAAAGAGATCAGGTGCAGGTGAGTGTCCCTGAGAAAGGGAGCATGTGACAGAATCCCCAAGTTAGTTTGAAGATGTAAAAGCAGAAGGACCGGTGTTCACTTCCCCTTGGTAACTCCAAGGGGAAACCAAACCTCATGGAGAAGCCACAAGTCCAGGAGAGCACCAAGTGTGTTGATCAGAACTGTGTTCGCCACAAGGGATAGAAACCCTCAATAGACTGAGGCATTGATTTCTCTCTCTCTCTCTTTTTGTTTGGCCATGCTCCATGGTTATCAGATCTTAGTTCCCCAACGAGGGACCGAACCCGGGCCCCAGCAGTGGAAGCTCAGAGTCCTAACCACTGGACCACCAGGGAAATCCCGGATTTGTCCTTAAAGTCCGGGTTGAGTGTCCGGGACTGGAAACTTGCTCCACACGATGAAGAACCCAAGCCCCTCTGTGTTGTCGCATCGCCTTGTGTGGCCTCAACATCCGAGTCCAAGTCCTGGGCAGCAGGATGGAGGAGGGGACAGAGAAAGAGCAAAGGAACCCACACGCTCTTTCCTAAGAAAGGTCTACGGAAGCTCCTGTATATTTCCACCACATATGTTTAACCAGAAGTTAGCCACTTGGTATTATGGGTTGAGTTGAGTTCCTCAAAACTATAGGTTGAAGTCCTAACCCCCGTACCTGTGAATGCGACTTCCTTTGCGGATGTAATCAGGTTAAGATGAGGTCGGTAAGGGTGGACCCTGATCTGATATGACCGGTGCCCTATACGAAGGGAAGAGACACAGACACACAGGGAGAGGTCAGCCATGTGGTGAGAGCGGCAGAGACTGAAGTGATGCCTGCACAAGCCAAGGAACCCAAGGATTGTCGGCAAAAATCAGAAGGCAGAAGAGGCAAGGAAGGATTCCTCCGTTCCAGTCCGCAGAGAGAGAGCAGTCTTCTGACACCTTGATTTTAGACTTCTAGCCTCCAGAACTGTAAGACAATACATTTCTGTTGTTTTAAGCCACCCAGTTTGTAGGACAAAGGGGACAATAGGGGGCATTAAGGTTTTCAAGTGGGATAGCAGCAGGAAGAAATTTGTATTTTAAGGAGACTATCGACCCAGTGAGCCATTAAACACTTAGCAGCCACTTTAAGAGCCAGCAGAGACCAGACCATGAAGGACCTTGAACAGCAGGCTTGGTAGTCCTCCGAGGGTGGAAATTACCCATAATGAGATGCCCTCATTTCCTATCTGAGAGGAGCCTGTGTCAAGGTTGTGCCTAAGGCAAGGCCATCAGGAAACCATTTCTCTCCTCCTTCAGTACATGTGTTACATAAATGGGCCAAAGACAGCCTGTGTCGTGGTCGCCAGGTGTATTTCTTCACTGCGGACTGAGACCTGCCCAAAGCCTGCCAGTCAGAAACTCAAAATTTTACACATCTCGTTATTTTAAACAGAGCCCAAACCAGCAGATTTCTAGCCATTTAGAGGCTGCCTACTTTGCATACCCTGCAAGACGCGGCTCCTTCACGGTCTGCCAGCTGTAGATAAGATAGAGCGTGGTAGTTAGAAGCCCCCAAGTGACCTTTGGAGTCTCTGACCGGACACTCCTCACCACGGACACTCCTCACCACGCTCGGAGCCATGTACGACCCCTCCCTCCCAGTCCCAAGTCCCTGGGAATCCCCTTGTTCTCCTCCACTTCTGGAGGGTGGCCCACTCACCAAAAGCCTCTCATGGTCTGTGATGAACTTCTCCGCATGTGCACACTTGTTCCAGTACAACTGCTTCCCTCGTGGTCATATTTTTTTCCCCTGATCACCCCCAAGCCCCTTGAATCTCATTATCGTGTCCCAGGGCCTTGCCCCACTGACTGCTTCCAGGGACGGCAGCTCAGGAGGGCTCCTTGAACCCAGTCTTCCTGGGTGAATCCTCTGGTCTGAGACCAGAGGGAACAGAACATACTGAGGGGAGGGTGGGGGATGGATACCACCCAGGAGCCTGGAGAGGCAGCCCCTGCACAGCCCCGAGGGGCTGTTTTCAGGATGCAGTCAGGATGCATCAAGAAAGGATACCTTCTTCGTGAAATAAGCCAGACAGAGAAAGACTAATACCACATGGAATCAAGGAATCACTTTTATGTGGAATCTTTAAAAAAGTCAAACTCATAGAAACAGAGTAGAAAAGTGGTTGCTAGGGGCTGGGGTGTGGGGGAAATAGGTCGGGGTGGGTAAACAGAACAAACTTCCAGCTGTAAGGTGAATAAAGTCTTGTTACCAAGTCCAATCTTGTACTGCTCGCTGCATGACAGGCCAATAAATCGAGAGAGGAGGTGTTGGGGCAAGGAGTAGCTACTTCATTTGGAAAGCCAGCAGAGAGAGAAGATGGTGGACTCATGTCCCAACTTAGAACTCAGGCTTCTTTTATACTAAAATGGGAGGGAGGAAAGTCAGACATTTCCTGGTTCCAGTTAGTCCCCAGAGGGGACTGTTCATTTCTTCCTTCCTGCAGGCATTCACAGGTGGGCTTGCTTAGGATGTTTTCTGTGAGCTAAATGAAGGTAGTTTAGCTTAATGCTCATTACCTGGGAGGCAAGGTTCCCAGAGACAGGCTATTATGTGTAATTTAAGCTTATAGGCAACATCCTTTCAGTGACTAACTTGTAATACAACACAAAGGTTCTTCCCTATTACAGTTCCCCACTGTCAATGTCCATTCCACAGTCTTATGGGAAAAGGGAGGAAGACCGCTCTGGCTACTTCTGGAGGCAAGTATGCTCAAAACCTTTAGTCAGTCCTGTTTTATCTACAGCTACTTGAACCTGATGGAACCCCTTAGCACTGTGTGGTCCAATTTGTAATTGAACTTGGGGTTTTGGTTCCAGGTCCCAATACATATACTCAATTCCTTTGCTATTTACTTGGAAACAGATTGGCTGACCCTTCTCCAGCTGCAACGAAATTCCCATCTCCTTCAGTTGCATAGGCTAACTTGTTGGAGGCAAAATCACGAACAGAGGTTAGTACAGAGCCCCAAGTTTTAACGTCATTGGCAACTGCTAGGTCTTTTAGAGCATTTACAGATTCTCTTGCCTGAGCAGACACCTGGAATGGCGTACCATACAATATCTCAATGGGGCTAAATTTGAGCCTGCTTCTGGGAGCCACCAATCAATAGCAGGGCAACTGGCAAGGCCTTATCCCAAGTTAAATTAACCTCTTGACATAAGCAATGTTTTTTAATGTACGACTCATTTTCTTTAGTTTACCCTGTTGATTGTGGTCTCCAGGCCTTAATCTAAATCAGGGGATCATTTCCCTAAGGAGAGCTTTAACCATCAGAGACTTTCTGTGCAGGTGGGATATGCTTCCACCCATCCTAAAAAAGTGTCCAGACACTAGCAGGTTATCTGAAATTTCTTGCAGCTCAAGGCATTTGAGTAAAGTCTGTTTTCCCGTCCTCAGTGGGGTAGGTTCCTCTGTGTTGAGTCCCCATCTGGGGAGGTCTGACAGCAGTCTTTGGGTTATTTTTAGCACAAATCATGCAATTCTGAGTGACTTGCTGGATGGCTTTTTGTAGGTTAGGCCCCCCTATATATTTTTTTGAATCCCTTGTAAGGTGGCAAATCTCCTGTAATGGGTACTATCATGAATGTGCTGCAGCACAGGGTCCAGAGTACTTCAGGGATCGAGAACAACTGTGCACTGCATTTCCAGCCAGGTTAGGTGTGATCCAAGTGAAACCCCACTTTTTGTCCTTTTCTGAATACACTGGCTGGTATTTTGACAGGTCTGTCTGTGGGAGATGTGATGCTCTTGCCTCAGAGGATATTGTTTTAGATTAGGTGTCCCATCATCCCTTTTTTTTTTTTTTTTTGTGGTACGGGGCCTCTCACTGTTGTGGCCTCTCCCGTTGCAGAGCACAGGCTCCGGACGCGCAGGCTCAGCGGCCATGGCTCACGGGCCCAGCCGCTCCGCGGCATGTGGGATCCTCCCGGACCGGGGCACGAACCCGTGTCCCCTGCATCCGCAGGCGGACTCTCAACCACTGCGCCACCAGGGAAGCCCTCCATCATCCCTTTTTAATGGGATTCGTATTGGCCGTGTGTTTTTGGCCTTCCCTGGGGTGCCACTGGCACACACTTCTGGTCTTACCTTTTCATAGGCCTGGTGTGGGTGGGGAGGGGGATAGGGGTGTGGACGCGGAAGAGCTCTGTTTCCTTTCCTGGGCTTTTCATGAGCACCATCTGTAGGCTGAAAGCATGTTCTGGAGCAACTCTGATGTCAAGCTGTCCTGGTGAAAATCTTCGGGGTGAGCTCTATCAGAAAGTTAATCAGCTGATTCCCCACTATCAATTTTACCTGGGGCTCTTGTGGGGAATTAAGCACCCAAAGTCCAAGGGAGCCCCTGGGCCTCCTCATTCATCAGTGTTCCTCTCTTTCTGCCACATGAGAGGCTCTCATCTTGTTTTTCTTCTTCTGTTCTCGCCTAGGGCCACCTGTTTTCCAGCGTTCTTCCCCATTACAGTAAGCACATTTTTCTTCCCCAATGGTGGCTTACCTCTCTTTGGCTTATTCACCTTCTGGGGATCCAATGCCACTGCCAACAAGTGGCGTTTCGTTTCATTTTTGCAGCTTCTTTCTTCTGTTGTTGTTCCCTGTCGAACACTTTAAAAGCAACACCTACCAATCAAGAAGGGTTTATTCCAAATGTACCATCTAATTTTTGCAACTTTCTCCTGATATCTGAGGCACTTTGCCCCCTCAAAAAGGTCAAATTTACCATTCTCATATTCTCAGGGGCTTCAAGATCTGCATTAAGATGATGTCTGTAGGCCTGATAAATCCCCAAAATTCAGAGAGGTCTTCATTTGTTCTTGTTTTGTTTTGTTTTTGCTACTTTGGTTCCCCTTTTCAAAGCCCTGCCAAGATGCACTAATAAGTTCTGCTCTAACAAGGGCATTCCTCCCTCTCTGGGGTCCCAGTTTGGTCCAGCTGTGGGTCCTGCCAAGTGGGCTTCAGGTGTAGACAATCCTTGCTATAAAGGAGGGTTGTGATCGATCGTTGCAATTAAACAAGTCTGAGAAACCCAGCTGGCTGGTCATTTGCATTTAGCCCCCTATACACAATAACAGCAGTGGCAATTGCCCCGCCCTGGGAGCAGCTCTTGGCCCAAATTGGCTGCCCTGTTGGACCTTAGATGGTGATACCAGACCAAGTCCCTGTGCCCCAGAAACTAACACAGGATTTTCTAATTGATCCCTAGAAGGAGGGGAAGTCCTGAGCCCCAGTGTCAGGAATTGGGGTTGGAAAGGAAAGGAGGGTGGTGGAAGGGGTGGATATATTGGCCTATCAGCCAGAGTGGCTGGGACAGCTAGCTCAGCTGGAGGAGTTAAGGTTTGAAGCAACATATCCTCATTCTGATTCCCTTCCTTTTATTTTCCCTGATGTAATACCACAAATGCTTGCACATAAAGGATTTCATCAGTCTTTCCCACTTCTTCACAAAATAGCTAGACTCATTCAAAAGCCACTGTAAGGGCCTCCCTGGTGGCGCAGTGGTTGAGGGTCCCCCTGCCGATGCAGGAGACACGGGTTCGGGCCCCGGTCCAGGAAGATCCCACATGCCGCGGAGCGGCTGGGCCCGTGAGCCATGGCCGTTGAGCCTGCGAGTCCGGAGCCTGTGCTCCTCAGCGGGAGAGGCCACAGCAGTGAGAGTCCCGCGTACCGCAAAAAAAAAAAAAAAAAAAAAAAGCCACTGTAAAATCATAAATAGCAATTGATCATCTCTAACCATTAAGGTTGCCTTTTTGCTTTAGCGTCAACCAATCGGGATTACAATGCAATTGAAAAGAAACTTGGTTACTGCTGTGACATACAATTTAAGATTATGACTGATATCATTTACCAGAATATACCAGAATTTTAGGAGTTCCATATAATTTCTAGAACATGTATATTAGTAACATTTTCTTATATGATACAATCTAAGGAGTTTTATCGCCACTTATTTGACAATGTTTCCCATGTAATTTAACATACCAAATAAACCTAATTAGTTTAATATTCCTCTGAGATGGAGAGAAAACAAATAATTTGAGGTGCTCCAGGGACCCTTTAGAAAACCTCAAAGTTAGCTAGAGGTGAAATGAATTCATTTAGAATTTGGTCTTTGGAATTTTGTCAAACATATCCAAAAGTTTTAATCAGTGATAATAAAAGATCTCAATGGCAAATACAGATCACTTAAACAAAGGAACTCACAATTACCAAAAGCAGGTCAATATCTGAAGAAAACTTTGCCCTCTTAGAGAATCGAATTCAGGTTTTGTACCCTTTTACCTTTAACATTCATTTACTTAATTAAGTTCGATCTTATCTTAGCCAATCCTGACCATGCACAAAACTCTTTCAGCATTCCTCCTCCACAAACCTTCCACAACTTTTTGTATCCATATTAATCAATCTCTCACTTTCTTTTCCATTCAGAAACAATCAGCTGTAGGACAAAACCACCTTTTTCCCTTTAACAAAATGCATTTTCATTTCTCATACCTTCTTTGTTGAAAACACACATCTTACATCTTTGCATACTGAAATCTTTCACTTATAATTTTTAAACTTAAAACCTTAATCTCGGGCTTCCCTGGGGGCGCAGTGGTTGAGAGTCTGCCTGCCGATGCAGGGGACGCGGGTTCGTGCCCCGGTCCGGGAAGATCCCACATGCCGCGGAGCGCCTGGGCCCGTGAGCCATGGCCGCTGAGCCTGCGCTCTGCAACGGGAGAGGCCACAACAGTGAGAGGCCCGCTTACCGAAAAAGGAAAAAAAAAAAAGAAGAGAAAAACCTTAATCTCTAGTGAAAACCAAGAAGCAAGTAATTCACTGGCATACTAGCATTTTTTGATTGACAAACTTATGCTTTAGTCTTCCTCTCCTAAGAAGGCAAAGGTAAGTAAACTTAGACCTGCTCAGCAATTAATATTCTAATATTTTATCCTATTTGAAATGACTCAGATAGTTAATGAATTCTCTTCCTTTAACTTAGCTTCATTTCAAGTTACGAAAACCTAGAGGTTATTTTAGACAGATGTTCCCAAAACATAATTATTCCTATAGAGTTCACCTAAAACTGTTACCTCATTTGCCTCTATTTTATTTAATTAAAAGCTTTGTCATATTGTTATTTTTCTTGCTGACAAACTTTATTAACAGGAATAATAAGGTCTTATTTGATTTCTAGTAAACCTAGGTACAAGTATTATACTTAATGTTGATCACTTTAAAGTATTAATCAAAGCAACAAGCTTAATGTAACTTTAATACCAGATATTAATTCAATACTGAATATTTCCTGAACCCAAAATCCATTCTGGCCAGTTTTTTTTATATTTAAGTATTTATATAAGCACCTAATTTCTTTTAAGCCAGTTAAATAGAGCTCTTCTACAAATTCATTCTGGCAATGCCACACATCTATAACACACATACCGATACAAACACAGGGACCTCACAGTTCCCATTCCAAAATTTCAGCCATGAATCAGGTGCAACAAGGTAAAACCCATTAGTTACAAAAGAGATTGGATTCAAATTGGGTTTCTGGCAGATGGGACAAATCAAGATCACCTGTCTGGATGACTAAACACTTTTTACTAACATGTATGGAAAAGACACTTCTATTTGTAGCTTTTGGTGATTTTAAGGAACAAAGTGGAACCTCTTCTTCCTGAGAACATCCCGCTCTTAGACAAGAACAGACGCATTTTTTGTTTTTGTTTGTTTCCCTGTTCCTCTCCTCCATTTGATTTAAGTAAAAGTTTTAAAATCACAAAACTGATTTTGGCTGTAAATGGACAAACAGTACCAAACAAAATGAAATGAAAAACCCCAAGGACAAACAAAAAATCCTAAATAAACGCTCAAGTTTGGTCTTGGGGTTTTACATATACCAACGACACAGGAGACCATAAATTGCATAATTAACACAGTAAGGGTAGCAGTCCGTGGTGCACAGGGTCCCAAGATAACCCTGCCTAAAGCCCTTGTGGAGGGCTTCCCTAGTGGCGCACTGGTTGAGAGTCCGCCTGCCGATGCAGGGCACACAGGTTCGTGACCCGCTCCGGGAAGATCCCACACGCTGCGGAGCGCCTGGGCCCGTGAGCCATGGCCGCTGAGCCTGCGCGTCCGGAGCCTGTGCTCCGCAGCGGGAGGGGCCACAGCAGTGAGAGGCCCGCGTACCGCAAAAACAAAACAAAAAAAGAAACATAATGGGGGGCTTCCCTGGTGGCGCAGTGGTTGAGAGTCCGCCTGCTGATGCAGGGGACGCGGGTTCGTGCCCCGGCCCGGGAAGATCCCACATGCCGCGGAGCGGCTGGGCCCGTGAGCCATGGCCGCTGAGCCTGCGCGTCCGGAGCCTGTGCTCCGCAACGGGAGAGGCCACAGCGGTGAGGCCCGCGTACCACAAAAAAAAAAAAAAGCCCTTGTGGAGATCCTAACAGGTACTGTGGCCACACATTGTTACAATAAAATATCATCTTCCCCTCATCCATGGGTTCATAGCTGTAATCAGATCCCATATCCAAACTGCACCTCAGAGGATTTTCTTTAGGGATAGTTGAAACATTTCCCACTTTTAAAGACAGAAATTCAAGACAAACAAAACACAAACTTCACACACAAATGCTAGCATCCAAAGAAACAAACTAACTGGTTCCCAAATCGGATAAAAGATCAACAACTATTTCCCCTCTCCAACAGGGCTACCCCAAACAAATTGGCTTACTCCAGAGAAAAAGCCCCAAACAGAGAGGAAATAAAGTTACTTGCTGTACACAGCAAAGTGACTTACCCTATTACATGGAGCCCACCAGCTTCCAAACGTTTCTTGCTCCAACTGCCAAGCGCTGGGGCAGCAAGTGCCACTTCGGGGAATTTTGAAGGGAAGATCCTCAGAACAAGTGGTCCCAGCAGCTGCTAGGGCCTTAACTGAAAATTCCCCAACTGGACTAGCTAGCCACGAGCATCAAGGCTCTTGGCTGGATCCCCAAAATTTGTTACCTAGTTCAAGCTCATATTGCTTGCCGCACAACAGGCCAATAAATTGAGAGGCAAGTTGTTGGGACAAAGAACAGGAACCTTACTTGGAAAGCCAGCAGCTGGAGAAGATGGTGAACTCACGTTCCAAGTCAGAATGCAGGCTTCTCTTATAGTAAAGGGGGAGGGAGTAAAGTCGAACACTTCCTGGTTCCCGTCAGCCTCCGTAGGGGCTGTGTTAATTTCTTCCAGCCTGCAGCCATTCTCAGGTGGGCGTGATCAGGATGTTTACTGCGAGCTAATCAAAGTTATTTTAGCTTAATGCTCATTACCTGGGAGGCAGGGGTCCCAGAGGTAGGCCATTATGTATACTTTAAGCTTATAGGCAACATCCTTTTAGTGATTAACTTGTAATATATAGAATACAAAGGTTCTTCCCTATTACAGTCTGAGGGTCTAACTTAAAACTTGGTTACTATAGTTGAAAACACTATTGTATAACTGAAATTTGCTAAGAGAATAGAACTGAAATGTTCTCACCAAAAAAAGACATGTTTAAAGTGATGGATGTTTTAATTAACCCAATGGGGGGAATCATTTCACAATGCAAACATAATTTCACATGTAGCAAATCACCATGATGTACACTTTTAAAAAGCTTACAACTTTGTCAATTAGACCCCAATAAAACTGAGGTATAGGGCTACATCTGGACATTCACTGAGTTCAGCACAAATGACCACCTTCAGAGCAGAGGCTGAGGTATAGAGTCTAGAACTGAGGTTCTAACGCATCTGACAATCCAAACTCCTGGAGGGCTGGAACCTTGTCTTATTCATTACTGTATCCCCAGTCCTTGCAACAGGGCTTCGCTCAAAGATGGCCCTTAATACACACTGAACAAAGGAAAGGAGGAGGACTGACCTCCTTCCAGGGACACTCCCCAAGCTGGGCTGAACCAGGTCCTATGGCCATGTAAGGAATAGCCCCCTGGCCTTTTGGGTCCAAAAGATACCATCCCTCACCCCACCCACACATGCAAATACCAGCGAGTAGATGCCTGCACTGTAGGAATGTCCAGCCTGGCCTCTGTGGCTACAGACCCACATTTTTCACTATCTGCTGAACACGTGGAGCAGGATGAAGGGGACACAGCTGGCATCCCGGCCCCCTACAACTTGGCTCTAGCCAACTCCCCCACCCCCATGTACACCTCAGTTTGTGGAGCTGACTTTTGATTCCCAGGGTGGTATTTCCCGCCTCCGCCCTCCCCCTTCAGGAAAATTCCTCCCATCGCTGCCTGAACCCCCCTCAGCCTTCCCAGGTAGAATCAAAAGTCAGCGATGGATTCCTCAGCGAGGCCTTCTCCTCCACCCTGCCCCACCCACGGCCACCACTCCTGGAACAGACGGCAGTGCCGGCACTGAAAACTGAATTCAGAAGGCGGAGCATCTGGGGGTAAAGAAGAGGTGAATTGGGGGACCACGCGAGAGGAGGTGCCTGTGGGACACCCAGGAGGAGAGCAAGCTGCCTCTCTCAGACGCTATCTCACTCCTCGCCCAGCACCATTCTTCGCAACGCCTGACTAGCTACCCCGGCGTCCGGCTCCGCTCACCTGCAACTCCTCCACTCCCGCCCAGATACCGTCGACGTCACGGGATTCCCGCTATCTCATTGGTCGACATATCCTCTCCCAGCCCGTGCGTGGGAAGGAGGGCGAGCGATGGTCCCTGGGGGTCAGGGAAGGGGGTTTCCGTGCTGATTGCAAACTGGCTGCACCCGAAGCGCCCACGTGGGCCTCCCCCAGTGCGCTCTACTGGACGAGATTCCCCCAGGGCAGAGGTTGCTACATCCGCTGTGCCTGGAAACCGGAAACCGGATTCGCCCTCCTCCCGACGGGACCCCTAGCACAGCGCGTCGAGGGAGGCTCGAGCGCCCAGCCTCCAGCAGAACTAGAGTCTGGTGGCCTCTAGATTTGTTTTTCGCATCATGGCCTTGGATTAGTCTCTCCTCTGGGCATGTGTTTCTTATGTCTAATCGGAGAAAAGGGACTGTCCGCTCTGATCCGCGAGCAGCTTCCGCGTCAGAATGAGAGGTTCTTAACCAGGAGCCTGCATTCCTAACCCGGCCTTGCCTCTGGCCTCAGTTTCCTCACCTGTAAAATATGAATGTTGCGATTTGGAACATGGGAGAGGGGCTGGAGGGGTACTAGAGCCCTTCCAGGCCTGTGGCTGTAAGCCTGGGATCTCTCTCAATGGCCAGGTGTCTTGGAGGGGTTCAAGATGAAGGCACCTGCCCCAGGTCCCACAGTTATGAAGTGACTGAGTCATTTCCAGCTCTTCTAAACAGCAAGACACTGAGTGATCTTTCAGAGCCTCAGTTTCCTCATTTGTAGACTGAGGACTGTGAACCCCTCTTCCCTGGGGTGTCCCTATAATTATGTGAAAAATACGTAGAGTAAGTGCCAAGCACAAGGTCCTTAATAAAAGCTCATTATAATGGATTTAATTAATTTTTAATAACGAAAATGCAGTCTCATTGACTATGTATTCACTGTTGTGTTCCCACGCTTATTCTGTTAAATCTCTTTTCCCCTTTGGCTGGTCTGGTTTCTCGTGCTCTTCTCCCCCACCCCCGCCCCCATTTCTGTTATTCCCAGGGACTCAGCTTGCTTCTCTCTCATGCTGGTCACTTTACAATCCCCTCCTTGAGATCTGTACTGCAGCCTGCTGTAGAGTCGAATAAAACCCTATCTCTTCCTGTCCTCACTATACCCAAAGGCAAGGGCACACAACTTTGCTATAATTAGGGGTTATGTAGTTTTTACTATAGGAACACAGTTGGGGACAGGAAAAGTAAGGAACCAGGGGCAATTATGAAGCTCAGGGAAATGATACCAAGATGTAACATGACTCCTCTGTCAGGTACTTAAATAGTAGCATCCCTCTGGGTACTGACCCAAGCTCACTTCTCACCTCAAGTGCCATCTCTACAGATAGTCCCCAAATCTCTGTTGCCAGCTGACCTATGGACTGAGCTGTGTATTGTATAACGTCCTCATTCTTTCATTCAAGAACATGGATCTCTCCACTTCCCTGGGTAGGTCTCCAGAGGAATAGGCCAGTGAAAGACCAGTCCCCACTTCTGATCTAACGGCCTGCAGAGGGATGGACCAGACAGGAACCAGCCTACCTCTGCCAACAGGAATGAGGCCATGCCCTGTGAGAGAACCAAGTCCCCTGAAATACACATTTTGCTTGTTCTTTTTTTTTTTTTTAATATATTTATTTTTGGCTGCGTTGGGTCTTCGTTGCTACACGCGGGCCTTCTCTAGTTGCGGCGAGCGGGGGCTACTCTTCATTGCGGTGCATGGGCTTCTCGTTAAGTTGGCTTCTCTTGTTGCGGAGCACGGGCTCTAGGTGCACAGGCTTCAGTAGTTGTGGCTCGCGGGTTCTAGCGTGCAGGCTCAGTAGCTGTGGTGCACGGGCTTGGTTTCTCCGTGGCATGTGGGATCTTCCCGGACCAGGGCTCGAACCCTTCCGTGTCCCCTGCATTGGCAGGTGGATTCTCAACCACTGCGCCACCAGTGAAGCCCCATTTTGCTTGTTCTGATGATGAATTGAGACCCGCTAGACTCTGTTCCCCGCCCCAGGGAAGAACTGAAAGTAGACCCCAGAGCAGTGAAGCCTTGGTCCCAGAGTGGTCCATGTGGAACACAGAAATCTTTCCATATGCTGTTTTCTCCTTTCTCACTCCTCTAGTTAATTTAGGCCTTCTGGAACCCAAGGCTCACAAAACCTTTCATGAAAGGGCCACAGTTTACGTCATCACACTCATCTCTCATGGATCCCTTTCTCCTCAAAATGTACCTTGAAGTCTTTGCACGAGAGCTTCCTCCTGCCTAGAACTTGCCCTGCCCCTTGTTCCAGCCCTGCCACCTGCATTTCACCAGGCTCTTTGCTGCTACCCATCTTTCTGACCTCAGCGTAGACGTCACGTCCTCTAGGAAGGCTTCCTGAACCTCAGAAATTGGTTGAATATTATTCACAGGTGCCTATCAAAGGATATAGGAATGCAGTGACACAATGTGTAGGATTTGTTTAAAATACAAGAAAGAAAGAGAAAGAGAGAGTTAGGAAAGAAGGAAGGAGGGAAGGAAGGAAAGAAGAAAGAAAGAAAGAGAGAGAAAGGGAGGAAGGTTGGTTATCAAGGGTGGGCAAATTTTTATACTTATTGAAGTTGGAGAACTGTTATATGAGGATTCATTATACTATTCTCTCTACCTTTGCATATATTTGAAATTTTACCAGTTAAAAAAAAAGAAAAGGAGGGACTTCCTTGGTGGTCCAGTGGTTGAGACTCCACACTTCCACTGCAGGGGGCATGGGTTTGATCCCTGGTCTGGGAACTAAGATCTCACATGCCGTGCAGCACAGCCAAAAAAATAAATAAATAAAATAAAATAAGATAAAAACATTCTTAAAAAAAAGAAAGAAAAAAGAGGAAAAGCACATATACACATACACAAAATCTTGATTAGAAGTGACAAGGCCAGACACAGACCCTTCGACTTTTGTGTCTCTGGCCAATGTCCTGTTTTTTGTCTCATGAGTGATTAACTAAGATGAGAACTCTCATCCCCTTGAAACTAGCTAGACACAGAGATAAACATTTTCCGTTTAGCTGACTGAGACTTCCCCTGATGCAAAACCATCCCAACTGTAAATTCCTCACACCTGTAACCTATCTATTCCTCCCTATAAAAGTCTGAATCAAAACCACCCTGCCTAGACACTCTGATCTTTGTATCTGTGGGGCTCTCCCTGAGGAAATGGACTGAATAAAATCAATCTCCTTATTTGTCCACATTGTCTTTGACAGGAGTCCCTTCTATGGTTTTCATAGAATTCTTCTCCATCATACATGTCATGCTGAACTGTAACTGCTTGTCTGTCTTCCCCAGTATCCAGCATGATAAAAATGGGGAATTCCTTCGATGTCCAGTGAAGGAAGGACTCAGCACTTTCACTGCTGTGGGCCCAGATTTGATCCTTGGTTTGGGGAACTAAGATCTCAAAAGCCATGCAGCATGGCCAAAAATAAATAAAATTAATTAATTAATTACATTAATTTAAAAATGGTCAATCTGTGACTGTTCTTTCTGGTAATGACTATCTACCGGACAGCGTAATATTTTATTCTGGCCCTCCTAGTTTGAAGGAATAATGCATACCAAATGTTTATTGCAGAAAGCTTATCTTTCTGTTCTCTGTAACAAGAAAATGGAACCCAGCCCATTTAGAAATTTTATACTTTTAATAAACAAATTGAAAAAAAGGACGGCCAGATCACAGCCTTGTGTTGGGTTTGCTGACAGTTCACTTTGAAGACTGTTTCCATAGAGATCTAGCCTCCCCTTTTCCAGTGACAGACAGCTAACAGTGGTTCTCAATCTTAGCTCACCTGGGAGTCTTAAAAAATACTGATGCCTGGGCCCCAGCCCCAGAAGTTCGGATGCAGTTGATCCAGTGTGTGGCCTGGGCAACAGATTCTTGAAAGTTCCTCAAGTGATTCCAGCATGCAGCCAAAATTGAGAATCACTGTTAGATCGAAGCACAGCATCATCAGTGTTCCCTCCTGGCAGACGGGTGGGAGCATCCTTGGTGGGACAGTGGATGGCACACTTGGATGGCACATCACTGGGACTGGCAATCTGACTGGCAGTGATGCCAGCAATCTCAGTGAAGACAGTGCTAGACAACTACAGATAACCCAGCATCACCAATCTCGACTGGTGGCAGGAAGCCAGCTCTGATCTCATCACCAAGAGGCCCAGACAGGGAGACTGATCTTCAGCCAGACAACAAAAGCAGCTGAAGGAGCTGGATGAGGACCAAGTGGAGTAGGGAGGCTTGTGCTATCCAGGTCTGTGCAGTTGTCAATCTCAGTTTCCTCATCTGTAAAATGGTGATAAAAATACTACCTGCCTCATAACCCTCTCAGACTTCAGACAATACTACAAAACTATAGTAATCCAAACAGCATGGTACTGGAACAAAAACAGACGTATGGATCAATGGAACAGAATAGAGAGCCCAGAAGTAAACCCACACACCTATGGTCAATTAATCTTTGACAAAGGAGGCAAGAATATACAATGGAGAAATGACAGTTTCTTCAGCAAGTGGTGTTGGGAAAGTTGGACAGCCGCAAGCAAATCAATGAAGTTAGAACACACCCTCACACCATACACAAAAATAAACTCAAAATGACTTAAAGGCTTAAATGTAAGACATAACACCATAAAACTCCTAGAAGAGAACATACGCAAAATATTCTCTGACATAAATCATACCAATGTTTACTTAGGTCAGGCTCCCAAGGCAATAGAATTAAAAGCAAAAACAAACAAATTGGACCTAATCAAACTTAAAAGCTTTGGCACAGCAAAGGAAACCATAAACAAAATGAAAAGACAACTTACGGACAGGGAGAAAATATTTGCCAATGATGTGACCAACAAGGTTGCAAACAGCTTACACAACTCAATAACAGAAAAACAAACAACCCAATCCAAAAATGGGCAGAAGATCTAAATAGACATTTCTCCAAAGAAGACATACAGATGGCCAATAGGCACATGAAAAGATGTTCAACATTGCTAATTATTAGAGAAATGCAAATCAAAACTACAATGAGGTACCACCTCACACTGGTCAGAATGGCAATCACTAAAAAGTCTACAAATAATAAACCCTGGAGAGGGTGTGGGGAAAAGGGAACCCTCCTACACTGTTGGTGGAATGTAAATTGGTGCAGCCACTATGGAAAACCTCCAGTATGGAGGTCCCTCAATAAACTAAAAATTGGGCCATATGATCCAGCAATCCCACTCCTGGGCATATATACAGAAAAAACTATAATTCAAAAAGATACATGCACCCCAATGTTCATAGCAGCACTATTTACAATAGCCCAGTCATGGAAGCAACTGAAATGTCCACTGACAGTTGAATGGATAAAGAAGATGTGGTACATACATACAATGGAATACTACTCAGCCATAAAAAAGAATGAAATAATGCCATTTGCAGCAACATGGATGGACCTAGAGATTATCATACTAGGCAAAGTAAGTTAGAAAGAGAAAGACAAATACCATATGGTATCACTGATATGTGGAATCTAAGATATGACACAAATGAACTTACCTACAAAACAGAAGCAGACTCACAGACACAGAGAACAGTCTTGTGGTTGCCAAGGGGTTGTGGGGAGGGATGGATTGGGAGCTTGGGATTAGCAGATACAAACTATTATATATAGAATGGATAAACAACAGGTCCTACTGTATAGCACAGGGAACTATACTTAATATCCTGTAATAAACCATAATGGAAAAGAAAAAAAAAATACTAACTGCTTCATAAGTAGTTATAGGGAATAAACAAGTTAACATATATGAAGTGTTACTAAGTGGTTTGTAAGTCGTAGCTGCTGTTGTGGTTTGGAGAGCTGAGGAAATTGGGCACTGTTTCAGTGGATAAAATAAGATTTTTTACATACATCTCCTCCCCGACCAGTATGGTCTCCTCATATGAAGGTGTTCACAGTTTACATTGTTTTTAGTTCCTATCATAATGAAAAACATTGTAATGTTCATACTGTCTCAGTGTAAATGAACTTTGGCTTCATAAGTCATGTAGTTTTCATGTATTGATACCAACAGGCTTCATGTTCTGGCAAGCTTGTGATCATTGCAATTTCCTCCTTTGGAGCATCAGCAAGACACTGGGGTTTATACTAGGACTTGCTGTGTTGGAGAAGGCAGCTCTTACCCGCTGGGGCTGTGGAGTGGGTTTGGAAGGGACCCCAGGTTTCTCTACCAACCAAATGCTGTGCTTATATCTGTGGCCTGAACCCCTGGTTTAGCTTATCGGAGAAAAGACACTTAAGAGGCTGAAACTTTGGGGCCAGGACGGTTGGGAGTGGCAGGCCCTGTCTGTGCAAAGTCACTAGGTTATCTACCTGAGTAGAGAGATAGAATGATGAAGGCACCCACCTGCTATTCTCCAGGGATGCTGACCTATGCTGGTCAGGTCTGTGTTACCACCAGAGCGCCTCCTATTTCCCTGAGGTGTTGGCTATTCAGGTATCAAACATGGAGCACAGGCACAGCAACTCCACCTGCTGACAGGATTAAACTAGAATATTCTGTCCTCACAGGGCAATCCCATTTCTCTTGCCCAGCTGAAGGAGAAAGGCCCAAGAAGTGTCAACAATTTTGATCAAAAGCAATCGACACAAGGGAAAAAAATACTTTATCAGAACAAGAGAGACTGTAGACTATTTTCTAATCCCCTGGAAAAGTAAGCATCTTTTGAAAGGATTTGTTGTATCTGAAATCCAAATTCTGAAATTCAGTTCCTGGTACCTACCAAAAGCAGGGCAGTGACATTCACTGGTGTCTCAGTCAAGGATAAATACTTTACATATGTTGAATCATTTAAAATCCTCTTAACATAATTATCTTCATTTTTATTGGTCTGGAAAAGGAAGCTCTTAAATTGAGGTAACACCTCCAAAGTAGCACATCTAATATGGGGTTGGGGCCAGAACACCATTCCAGATCTGTCCATAGACTCTGGCTTCTCAGGGAGGAAATTCATCTGTTTACCTAAGACAGTTGGGCTGTCTTAACATGAATAAAACGATGAAATGTCTTTTCAAAGATATGAGTTTTATGGAAAAGTCAGAAAATATACAGAAGCAAATGGAAAAATAATCATTCATCATCTCCCATCCAAGTTACTGCAGAAAACATTTTGGGGTTATATTTGAAAACGTTAATATGTTTACCTGCTTTTGTCATCTGAGCCTTTAGAATGAGGTTTTTTTTCTAGGTCAATAAATGTAGATATAGGGGCTTCCCTGGTGGCACAGTGGTTAAGAATCTGCATGCCAATGCAAGGGATACAGGTTCGAGCCCTGGTCTGGGAAGATCCTACATGTTGCAGAGCAACTAAGCCTGCATGCCACAACTACTGAAGCCCACGTGCCTAGAGCCCGTGCTCGGCAACAAGAGAAGCCACTGCAATGAGAAGCCCGCGCACCTCAACGAAGAGTAGCTCCCACTCACTGCAACAAGAGAAAAGCCCGCACACAGCAATGAAGACCCAACGCAGCCAAAAATAAATGTAATAAATAAATAAATAAAAATAAATGTAGATCTATACCATCTACAGTTGGCTGGGTAGTATCTCAGTGTACATGTGCCCTAAATTATTCACCTGGTTCCTCTATCATTAGACATCTAGGTTGTTTCTAATTTTTATTTATTATAAACAGTGTTCAATACATATCTTTGTACATCTTTGGGTGCTTTTGTTTCTTCAGGGGAAAAAAATCCTAAATGTGAAATTGCCAAGTCAAAGGGAATGCACGTAACTTTCTTAAAATACAAACTTTTGTTTTATTTTATTTTGTTTTTGAAAGGCTTTTTAAAAATATTTATTTATTTATTTGTTTGTTTATTTTGTTGTGCTGGGTCTTAGTTGCAGCAGGCAGGCTCCTTAGTTGTGACATGCAAACTCTTAGTTGCAGCATGCACGTGGGATCTAGTTCCCTGACCAGGGATTGAACCTGGGCCCCCTGCATTGGGAGTGTGGAGTCTTAACCACTGTGCCACCAGGGAAGTCTCTGAACTTTTTTTTTTTAATTTTATGTACAAACAGCTAGCATTGTTTCTGCTGTAAGGATGTCCTGGATGACCCATTCAAGGAAGTTTACTTGGTCCAGTTTAATGAAGCCAATATCCTTTGTGTACTGACAGATCATACTGTGCTGGTTTGAGCAGAGGCAGCAAGAGCAAGAACCCTGGCTGAATTTTCTCAAATGGCTCCAGAAGAGCTGCTGGCTACCCATCTTGTTTCTCGAATGCAAGGAGGCAAAAGGAAAGAACTCCAAAAACAAACTTTTAGATTCAAGTATGTCATGTATACAGAAAGTGCATAAGTTATAAGTGGACAGTTTGATCAAGTATCACAAAGGGAGCACACCTGTGTAAATACCACCCAGATCAAGAAATAGAAAACTATGATCCCCCTCAATCCCTCTCAGGCCTCCCCCCAACCTTTCCTGCTCTCACCTTTCCAGACATAACAACTCTTCTGACGTTTAACATCACAGATTGATTCTGACTATCTCTTAACATATAAACATTATCATCCAGTGTGTACTCATTTGTGTCTGATTTCTCTCACTCAGTGTTATCTTGGTGAACTTATGTTGATGAGTATAGTGGGAGCTCATTTTCATTGATGTATTTTTTTTAATTCTAATATTGAATTTTTAGAAAGTGAATACTCACGGGCAACATCATACCAGAAGCATCTCTTGTGCCTTCTACCAGTCATTGCTTTCCTAAAAGGTGACCTCTCTTCCGATTTCTATAACACTCGATTTGTTTTACCTTTCTTTAAATCTTATATATAAGTAGATCATACAGTAAGTACTCTTTGATGACCAGCTTTTCACTCATATTTTTACCTATTGGATTCACCCACATTTTTGGGTGTAGCAGGTGTTCATCCTTTATTGTATAGTAGATCCGTTTATGAACATGCAGTAATTTATCCATTCGACTGTTGATAGGCATTTGGATTTTATATGATTTTTGGCTATTATCAATAATGCTACTACGAACATTCTTGTGCATGTCTTTAATGTTTAGAGGGGGGCATGTCCCCCCTTTCATTATTTTTCTTTTTCAGAATTTTTGGGCTATCTTTGCATATTATTCTTCATAGAGATGTACTTTAGTATCATTTGGTAAAAATCTTAGAAAAGTTAATGTTAGCATTTTGATTTGGATAGTGCAAAACACACAGGTTAACTTAATATTTTAATTTTGCTGATTCTCATTCTGTGTTTATTAAAATCCTATGTCTCTTGACAAAGTTTTACAGTTTTCTTCATATCATTTTCAAGCATTTATTTTTAAGTTTATTCCTCAGTAGTTTATACCTTTGGTTGCTTTTGTGAATAGGATCTTCTTCCAGGGAGGTCTTTCAATGACACTGTATGAAAGAAATAAATGAGTGCTGTTTAGAAATTCAGTATGTTACAGAAATTCTGCTTGTCTCTTTTGTTTGTAAACAACTATTTAGAACTTTCATAGTTGCTTAGTAACGTGTCCCCTTGGCTTTTCATTCTGTGGTGGTACAAAGATAACATGGATTTCTGGAGAAATCCAAAATTGCATGGCGGTGTTGGAAGCTTTCCCAGCTCATGAGTCCCTGCACAAGTTTCTACTCAGGCTGACGGGAAAGAACACCTAAAGCCTGGGCCATTTCTAGGTACTTATTCTGTACCAGTTACTACTGAGTGTGGAGAAAACAGACAGATGATCCTCAGAAACATGTATAGAGCTTTCAGTTTTCTATGGAGAGAGATTCAGCCTGTAAGGCTGAAGTACTTTCCAGCAGGGGACCTGCATGGGGAAAGGCCCTGAGGTGGGAGGGATTTAGCACATTCAGAGAAGGGAAAAGAATGCAGGGCAGGGATGTGCTGAGTGAGGGGTGTGTCCTGAGATGAGTCATGATTGGGGAAGTGCAGGCAGGATTATCTGCTGAGATGATGCTCTTCCCACTCTGGCTGATGGGGACCCAAGCAAATGCGATGGGCTGGGGGCTGGCAGTCAGGCGGCCCTGGCTGCAAGGTGGTGTGGGCCCAGGGAGACTGAGTCTCAGCCCCAGGGTTGCCTCCTTCTAGCTGTGGGAATGAGGGCCAGTGGCCTAACTCTCCCTGGGTCCCATACTGAACTGGACATCTGGCATTGTAGCTTCATTGTAGCTACATTACATAGAGAATGGATGGACAACAAGGTCCTACTGTATAGCACAGGGAACTATATTCAATGTCCTAGGATAAGCCATAATGGAAAAGAATATAAAAGAGAATGTACATATATGTATAACTGAGTCATTTTGCTGTAGAGCAGAAATTAACACAACATTGTAAATCAACTATACTTCAATTAAAAAGAATTACTAATGAAATTAACATTTAAAGATCAACATATAAAAATACTTTTGGGACTTCCCTGGCGGTCCAGTGGTTAGGACTCCACACTTCCACTGCAGGTGGTACGGGTTCAATCCCTGGTCAGGGAACTAAGATCCCGCATCCTGTGGCATGACCTAAAAAGAAATAAAAATATATTTTCTAGCATCATCCTTGCAGACTAACTTTATCTTATTTTTAAACTACATTTAATAAGCAGCAAGTTGGAACAGTTAAGCTTTGGGTTCCTCCCTCTGTTAAGCATGTAACCATCTGTAAGTGTACACATGAGAAGCTGCTTCTTCAAGGGGCCCTTTTGAAATACGGGCAAGCATTTTCTCATGGGAATAACATCACCCTCTAATTGGATGCAGTAAGAGAGGAAACGGTTTGATCATGCAGAAGACAGCCTAGTGAGGGAGAGGGTATGTTTATACACACAGGATTCCTTTGATTCACACTCTGCTGTGTCCTGTGTTTCTATGACAGACATCCGGTCATTCCCCTCCCAGAAAGCCATTGTGTGGCACCAAAGAGATAAAGCGTGTGAAGAGGCTTTTTAACAGAAGCGCTAGACAGGTTGGGGGTTATAATTAGGTTGGATGACTTCCTGGGGTCCCTGAGCATCTGGGGAAACGGGTGATAAGGGCCCTGACAGGTAACCCACTGAGAAAGCAGAGGCCATGCCAAAACTGAGATAACTGAGGCAGCTGGAGATCAAATAAGACCTTTAACTTGTAATTGTTTCTAAGCTGGCCTGCCCACAGTTCAAAATTTGGCACTAGTTCCCACGGAAGAATGCTGGTTGCATCAACCATGAGACCTTTCACTGCCCCTTCACCCTCACCTTGTCCAGCTTCGACCTGGGCTCAGCCTAGCCAAACCCAGCTCCTGAATGCATGTGGGCCCAAGTGTTGCAGGAAAACGCGTGGGGCCAGCGAGGATGGCCACGTCCCACGTCTCAGGCGAGTCCCTGGGACGGCCGCCAAGTGTGGGTTCTTAGCTTCGCACAGGAAAGAATTAAACAGCGAGCCATAGTAAAGTGAAAGAAGGTTTATTCAGGGAGATACATATTCCATAGACAGAATGTGGGCCATCTCAGAAGATGAGAGTGGCCCCAAGGTATAGGGTTGCCAGTTTTTATAGGGGTGGGTTTTTATAGTGGGTAGTTTTATAGGCTAATGAGTGGGAGGAATATTCCAGCTATTTTGGGGAAGTGGTGGGGATTTCCAGGAATTGGACCACCGCCCACTTTTTGACTTTGTATGGTCGGCTTGGAACTGTCATGGCACCTGTGAGTGTGTCATTTAGCATGCTGATGTGTTACAATGAGCATATATTGAGGCTCAAGGTCTAGTGGAAGTCAACTCATCAGCCATCTTGGATCTAGTTCGTTCTAACCCATTTATGTTGTGTCCTCAATGGCCGTCATTCTTTTAAAGGTTGTGTCCTGCCCCCTTCCTGTCTCACAAGCACCCATGTGGCTCAGAGATGGGGTGAACACATCTGGTTTTCCTGTGACCCTCCCCATTTGTGCCTGTTGCCCTGGTGCCATTACTAATACTCCCCCTTTCATTCTCCGCAGTGCTCCAATATAGGTGATAAATTATAAGTTCTCCTTATTGAGAACCCAACTACGGTCTGTTACCTCAACAGTCAGCAAGACTTGGAAGCCTAGGTTTGGAGAGCAAGGGTTCAGGGATACAGCACTTGTTCCCAAAAGGTAAAAGGAATGGACAGCAGAGGAGGGTCTAAATTGTTCAGCCTAACATAAGAAAGACCCAGAAGGCAGTGATAATGCTCTGGGTCACCTCCCCATCCCAGGCATCCTCATCTGTTTGAGCACCAGTACTGCTGCCTTGCGTACTAGGAATCTAGATGCGTAAAGCACGGTACATGATCAAAGGCAATCAGACATTCATTCCATCTCACAAAACTGAGTCCAAGCTCGCTTTGCGTACCACACAACAGGCCAATGAATCTGGAAACGAGGTGTTGAGGCAAGGAATAGCGACTTTATTCAGAAAGGCAGCAGACCAAGAAGATGGTGGACTAGTGTCCCCCAAAAACCATCTTATCAGGGTCTGGATGCCAGTTTCTTTTATAGAACAGAGAGGGGGAGGCAGTGAGGAACTAAAGTAAAAAGGGCCATTAGTTTTGCCTGGCTTGGCCAGCATCAGGGAGGGGATGTGTTCATTTCTTCTTTTCTGCAGCCATCCACCGGTGGGCAGGGTCAGATCGTCTCCCTGTGAGCTGAACAAAGGCACTTTACTTTAACATTCAGGCAGAGGGGCAGGGATCCCTGAGGCAGGCCATTATGGATGATTATAATAACAAAAGCAACGAAAAGCAAAGGTTAAAGCCAAAGAAACAGACCCAACATGGAGTCAGATTTTGCTCTTCCCTGTTACACATTTACTGACACGCTACTTTGGTCCAGGAACAGACATAGATACTGGGAATCCAAAAAGGATTTCAGGCAAGTCACTGGACTTATAGTGCAGTGAGGTAAACACTATGAGGTAAGCCCAAGGGGTCATGGGAGCCCAGAGGAAGAGCTGGCTCACTTTTCCTGGAAAGCCGGCGGGGGGCAGGGGGTGGTGCGGTTACCAGGAAAGCTGTCACAAAGGAGCTCTTGGAGCCAGGCTCTGCAGACAAGACAAGGTACCAGATATCTCCCTGTGGGGGCAGGGAGTTCTCAGCTTTCAAGAGCCAAACAACCAGTGTGATGAATTGGGAAATGGGGATTGACATATATACACTAATATGTATAAAATGGATAACTAATAAGAATCTGCTTTATAAAAAAATACATAAAATAAGATTAAAAAAAAAAAGAGCCAAACAACCAGAATTGCAAGTATGTGTGAGCCAGCAGGAGGACCCAGGCAGGCAGATGAAGCCATGGATGATGCAGTCCCGGGAGGGTGGGGCTGGTGTTCCTTTCAGACCTTCCCCTTAGGGGCAGCTTGTGCCAGGCCCCAAGCCGGGTCTGGGGCTGAAGTTCAGAGCATCCAGATGGCCTGCGGGAGGTGAGAGTGGGCCTAGAATCAGGCAGGCTCTGAAAGAGCTGATCCGCTAACAGATAAACTTCCTGGGAAGAAGGGTGGAAATCTCGAGTGTGGCCATTCCGAGAAGCAGAAAGAATAGGCAGGCCCCAAGGCACTGGTTTCCCCTTAACTAGAGGGCAAGATTGAGAAACAGGCTGGCCCCAGCTCACCCTTCCCACCCCTCCACCCTCTGCAATTTCTACCACTGAGGATGCCATTAGGTTTTAGGGTCTGGTTGAGGTAACCCAGTGGTTCTCAAGTTTTAGCATCACCTGGGGAGGCCTGTTAAAACACAGATGCCGGGCTTCCCTGGTGGCGCAGTGGTTGGGAGTCCGCCTGCCGATGCAGGGGACACGGGTTCGTGCCCCGGTCCGGGAGGATCCGGTGAGCCATGGCCGCTGAGCCTGCACGTCCGGAGCCTGTGCTCCGCAACGGGAGAGGCCGCAGCAGTGAGAGGCCCATGTACCGCCAAAAAAAAAAAAAAAAAAAAAAAAAAACCACAGATGCCTGGGGCCCACTCCAGAGTCCATAGGTCTGGGGTAGAGACCCCAAAACTGTACTGTATACAAGTTCCTAGGTGCTCTGGTTCTCATGGCGCTTTTTGGTTTATTTGCTTTTCATTGAGGTATAATTATACAATAGTATACAAATTTCAGGTGTACAACATAGTGATTCACAATTTTTAAAGGTTATATTCCATTTATAGTTATTAGAAAATATTGGCTATATTCCCAGTGTATAGTATATCCTTGGAGCTTCTTGATTATATTCTCATGTTTTGAGAAGCACTGAGGTAACCCAGGCGTGGTCTCTCTTTGATGGGGCCCCCAGTGAGGCTGCCTGGGGCTGAGGACGTGGGATTCGGAAGCGGGAACTGGGCTTGTGGGCTGGCTTGTAAGACTCCTCAGTTTCTACCTCAACAAAACGGTCATTCTGGGGAATATCCTGGCGGCCCAGTGGTTAGAACTCCGTGCTCTCACTGCCGAGGGCTTGGGGAACTAATAAATCCCACAAGCTGCGCAGCATGACCGAAAAAAAGAGAAAAGGGTCATTTTGAGTCCCAAACAAGACCTGTGATATAAAAGCCCTCTGTAAACTGAGAGGTGAAATTCAATGTCAGTTATCATGCCCAAGCTGAAACTGTGTAAAACTCAGATTGGGACTCGAACCCACGCAGCCGGGGCTCAAACCCGGCCAAAACCCAGATTGGGACTTCAACCTACGTGGCCAGGATTTGAACCCGGCCAAAACCCTGCTTGAGACTCTAACCCACCGTCTTTTAATTAGAATCACTCACCTGACGTCTGGACTTACTGAGGCTCAGGTTCTTTGTGTCTCTGCACAGAAGGAATTCAGCGAGAGGCAAAGTGATAGGAAAGAAGTAGATTTCTTAACTTAGGACGCTTGTAAGAGATGCAGGCGGGCAGGCGAGGCAGCTCTGCCCTGAGAATTAAGTGGGCTACAATTTTATGGTCAAAGGAAAGGGGGAGGGGAAAAGACGGTTTTCTTCCAGTAGACATGAGGCTTACATCACTAGTTCCTCCTTCATATCAGGCAGGAGAGTGTCTGACCCTATGAAGTCAAACTAGGATTATCACAGCGCTTATTCAAATCAGTAGAAGGGTGGTGACATTTTTCTTCCACCTAATGGCCTGGGGCATATCTCGTACTTTTATTTATGGCTTTATAGTTAAGCAAGCCTGCTTCGTTCCAATAGCTTTCTTGAGCGATCATTAACTTACGGTGGTCTCCCAAAGTTTCCTAGGTTTCCCTCTCTATCTATAATCCCCTACTGGGACTTCTACAACTACCTGTATAACTATCCTATTCTATGCGTATCACAAACCTGAAGTTGTGAAATGTGCTTGTTTCTCCAAAAATAATTATGGCTGTGACCTAAGGACCACACCTACATCAGGATCCCCTGGGGTGCTTCTTTCAATGTGAACTTCATAGATCTGAATCTTGGGTTGGGGCCCATCATTACATTTACATTTTCAAAACGTCTTGGGTGGTTCTTGGACACCCCAAGGAGTTTAAGAACCACCAACTTATTTGAGGAGTGAGTGGGAGATGGAAAAAAAAAAGTCATTCTTCATTTTTCTGATTTGCCGTTGGGCCAGTAAGGTCCCTCCCACCGCAAACCCCGCACTCCCTCAGTCTCCTTGCTGCCAGCAATGCTGGAGGAACCTCACTTCTCTGGAAGGTCATGGCTCACCGGATTCACTTTTCCAGAAAGCTGCTTCTCCGTTGCCAGGCTCCCAGCTGCACGCACGCCAGACGCCCCCTCCTGGCCACATAGTTTTGTCACTTTTCCTCCGATGGTGCTAATCTGATCCTCCCACGTATGAGTTCAGAATCCTTTTAATGTCAGAAGGAAATATGATTCTCTTGCATTTAAGAAGTTTGAATGCCTCTTCAAATGTCTCAGCTACTTGTGATTTTACTGTTCCAGTGTTCTGGAATGAGCTCTCAAGAAAAAAGAGGTTCACGCATTTAGTTTGCAGAAGTGAAATCAGATTGGGGAGGGGGGGTGGTGCGGGCGGGGTGGACTCCACCTTCCGTAGGTGGGGTCTTTTCTTTAAAAGGGCCACATCTGCCAGGGTGTAGCTCATAACTCAGAAGTGAACTTGGTCCGTGGAGGATGTTGGAGGTGTGTACCTGTGTGCAGTTTCCTTCCGTGGCTTTATTTCAGCAGTATGTGGTTTTCTGTGTTCAGTTAGCGTTTCTTGCAGAAGAAATCATGCATAAGCAATGTAAAATTCCCATTATCCTCAGATAGTTCCCTAATGTATCAATTGTACTGGCACAAATTCGTGCTCTTTTATAGCAAATCTGACTGTAATGCATCATTAAGAATGTGCTGATATGAAAATACCTCTGAAATAGATTGTAGAGTGAATAAAACCAAGGTGCAAAAAAAAAAATGCCACATTTCGGTAGGCTGGCAGAGAAAGTGTTCGTGGATTCAGAAAATCTAATTAACAACATGAGACTTCCTCTGAGTCTTCTGTTGACTGTCTGGTCACTTTCATCACAGCATCCTGGAGCTGGAGGGTGTCCTAGAGCTGTTCTTCCCAACTGTGTGCACACCCAGCACATAGTGACTGTTAGAAGATAAACTGATAAACTAAGGCACATTACACCTTTGAAGAGTTTATTTGAGCAAACATCAGTTTGAATCGGGCAGTACCAAACCAAAAGCTGTTAGGAGCACTCCACCTACAGGAGCTAGTAGAAAGGCTTTTATAGGAGGAGACTTGGAAAGAAAGCAAAGAAATTATTTGATTGGCTCTAGCTTGAGCAGTTGCTTTTTTGGGGGGAAAACTAGCTGACTGTTCTTGTGTTTTTTTGTTTTTTTTGCTTTTTGGCATGTGGCATGTGGGATCTTAGCTCCCCGACCAGGGATCAAACTCACACCCCCTGCATTGGAAGCGTGGAGTCAACCACTGGATTGCCAGGGAAGTCCTGACTGTTTGTTCTTAAATTTTATTTTCTGGGATTTGAGTGGCTAGGTTTTGGTTTACTTAGATAGGCTACCAAGGCATTTGAGTCACCTTAGTCCATATATACATTAGGGGCCACCCTTGGTGTTGTACATTCTATGGGTTTGGACAAATGTGTAATGACGTGCATCCATCATTAGAGTATCACACAGAGTATTCTCACGGCCCTAAAAACCCTCTGTGCTCCCACGTAGTCAATCTCTCCCTTCTCACTAACAACCATTGATCTTTTTATTGTCTCCACAGTTTTGCCTTTTCCAGAATGTCTTATAGTTGGAATCATATAGTACATAGCCTTCTCAGATTGGTTTATTTCACTTAGTAATATGCACTTAAGTTTCCTCCATGTCTTTTCATGGCTTCATACCTCATTTCCTTTCCGTGCTGAATAATATTCCATTGTCTGATGTACTGCACTGTACTTACCCACTCATCTACTGAAGATTCCAGAACTTTTTCATCTCCCCAAGAGGAAGCTCTGTACACATTACACACTTACTCCGCATTCCCTGGCCTCCCCAAGCCCGGGCAACTACTAATTTACTTTTAGTCTCTATGGATTTGCCTATTCTGGATATTTCGTGCAAATGAAATCTCATTAATTCTTTGTACCTTCCTTACTATACAGTCTTTTTTTTTTAACATCTTTATTGGAGTATAATTGCTTTACAATGGTGTGTTTGTTTCTGCTTTATAACAAAGTGAATCAGTTATACATAAACATATGTTCCCATATCTCTTCCCTCTTGCATCTCCCTCCTTCCCACCCTCCCTATCCCACCCCTCTAGGTGGTCACAAACCACCTAGCTGATCTCCCTGTGCTATGTGGCTGCTTCCCACTAGCTATCTATTTTACATTTGGTAGTATATATAAGTCCATGCCACTCTCTCACTTTGTCCCAGCTTACCCTTCCCCCTCCGCATATCCTCAAGTCCATTCTCCAGTAGGTCTGTGTCTTTATTCCTGTCTTACCCCTAGGTTCTTCATGACCTTTTTTTTTTTTCTTAGATTCCATATATGTGTGTTAGCATACGGTATTTGTTTTTCTCTTTCTGACTTACTTCACTCTGTATGACAGACTCTAGGTCCATCCACCTCACTACAAATAACTCAATTTCGTTTCTTTTTATGGCTCAGTAATATTCCATTGTATATATATGCCACATCTTCTTTATCCATTCATCTGTTGATGGACACTTAGGTTGCTTCCATGTCCTGGCTATTGTAAATAGAGCTGCAATGAACATTTTTTGATACATGACTCTTTTTGAATTATGGTTTTCTCAGGGTATATGCCCAGTAGTGGGATTGCTGGGTTGTATGGTAGTTCTATTTGTAGTTTTTTAAGGAACCTCCATACTGTTCTCCGTAGTGGCTGTATTAATTTACATTCCCACCAAGAGTGCAAGAGGGTTCCCTTTTCTCCACACCCTCTCCAGCATTTATGGTTTCTAGATTTTTTGATGATGGCCATTCTGACCGGTGTGAGGTGATATCTCATTGTAGTTTTGATTTGCATTTCTCTAATGATTAATGATGTTGAGCACTCTTTCATGTGTTTGTTGGCACTCTGTATATCTTCTGTGGAGAAATGTCTATTTAGGTCTTCTGCCCATTTTTGGGTTGGGCTGTTTGTTTTTTTGTTACTGAGCTTATACAGTCGTTCTTTCATTTGCTCTTCACTTCCAACCTCTCCTTTTCCCGAGGTCCCCCAGGCTCCTCTGCTGCACGACACTGTGTTATCTTTCCTTGGAATATGTGCACTTTAAACCCATGTGAATATGGCAAGTATAAGGCAAAACGATATTTGAATCATATTTCTGGGCCTCACTGTGACCCTGGAGATCCAGTGGTTAGGACTCTGTGCTTTCACTGCTGAGGCCGTAGATTCAATCCCTGGTCAGGGAACTAAGATCCCACAAGCCCCTTGGCATGGCCAAAAAAAAAAAAAGAGGCCTAATACTTGGAACAAATAGAGCCAGGGAACTTGGGTCAGCCTCAGAGTCACCTGGAAAGTTTCATGAAATGCAGATTCTAACTGCCCACCGGGGAAGTCTCATCCAGGGTGTCTTTGGTATGGTTTCGACAATGTCTTTTTTCTTTTTTTTTTTTTTTTTTTTTTGCGGTACGCGGGCCTCTCACTGCTGTGGCCTCTCCCGTTGCGGAGCACAGGCTCCGGACGCGCAGGCTCAGTGGCCATGGCTCACGGGCCCAGCTGCTCCGCGGCATGTGGGATCTTCCCGGACCGGGGCACGAACCCGTGTCCCCTGCATCAGCAGGCGGACTCTCAACCACTGCGCCACCAGGGAAGCCCTCGACAATGTCTTTTTGTTCATGCACACTTGTGAGCACTCTGGGGAGGGGCTAGAAGTACAGTAAGGGCAAACCCTGGGGCACAGCATTTAGGGAAGCACTTGCCCTGTACCCCTTGCATCACCCAGTCAGGGCCCTGCACTGGGGGCTTCTAAAAATGTGTGGAGGAAAATGGGTCTTTCCAGTGAGCTGGAACCAGTGACGAGGGTCAGAAAAACCCAGGTTATACCTATAAGGTCTCCTGACATGGCAACTCGATGAGTTTTCACTGTTATCTTTTAAAAACTCATATCTTTAAAGGTCACAGGCATAAGGCAATATTTCCACCTAAATCTCAGACCTAGAGATGTCTAAGAACTAATTAGAATTAATGACATTGACTTTTCTCAAATGGATGATTTTTAACATGCTGTATTAGTTTCCTAGTGTTGCTGTAACAAAGCACCATAAATGAGGTAGCTTAGAGTAACTATTCTCACCCAGTTCTGGAGGCCAGAAGCCTGAAATCAAGGTGTTGGCAGGACCATGCTCCCTCTGAAACCTGTAGGGGAGAATCTCTCCTTGCTTCTTCTAGCTTCCAGGGGTTACTGGCCATCCTGGGGATTCCTCAGCTTGAAGTTCCATTACTCCAGTCTCTGCCCCCACGGTCTCATGACCTTCTTCTCTCTGTGTCTGTGTCTCTGTCTCCCTCTGGTTATAAGATGGCCTATCCCAATCCAACATGTCCTCATCTTAACTTGATTATATCTGCAAAGATCCTATTTCCAAACAAGGTCACATTCATAGGTCACGGATAGACATGAATTGGAAGGGAGGAGGAAGGGGACACACTTCAACCCAGTCCTTGTGCTCGCTTTGGCAGCACATATACTAAAATTGGAATGGTGCAGAGAAGATGGGCATGGCCCCTGCACAAGGATGACATGCAAATTCGTGAAGGGTTCCATGTTTTTCAGATATCATATATCACATATATGGAATCTAAAATATGACACAGATGAACTTTCCTACGAAACAGAAACAGACTCACAGACATAGAGAACAGACTTGTGGTTGCCAATGGGGAGCGGGGGTAGGGGAGGGAAGGATTGGGAGTTTGGAATTAGCAGATGCTAATGATTATATATAGAATGGATAAACAACAAGGTCCTACTGTACAGCACATGGAACTATATTCAATCTCCTGTGATAAACCATAATGGAAAAGAATATGAAAAAGAATATATATATATACATATATATATGTATATAACTGAATCACTTTGCTGTACAGCAGAAATTAACACAACATTATAAATCAGCTATACTTCAATAAAAAAAAAAATTTTGGAGGGAGCTATGCCACGCAGCTTGTGGGATCTTAGTTCCACGACCAGGGATTGAACCCAGGCCACGGCAGTGATAGCGCCAAGCTCTAACCACTGGACCGTCAGGGAACTCCCGAATAAATTTTTTAAAAAATTGTTCACCTCTTGGTTTTTCATTTGATTTGGATTCATTCTCTTCACTTACCTCCAAATAAGCGGGGGTCTTTTATAAGGATTTTAATGGATGTTGCCCATCATCTAGCACCAGTTTAAAAGATGAGAAGATCCTATTCTCCACAGGTGAACTAACACAGCAGATTATCAATGTGTTCTGCTCCCGTACAGAAACGCACATTTATAGGGGAGCAGCCTTGAGGGTTTGACCACCTGTATCCACTTGTATGTTTCCAAATGTAGGAGACAGTATACCGACAAAGGAGTTTCTATTTCTAGGAAGGTTGGGAAAAAATAAATAAAACTCCTACTCTTTACTTGAATCTAGAAAGGAATGAAAGCTCTCTTTAAGTTAGCAAAGGAATGAGATAGTGACAGGCAGACCTAATGGGCGAATTTTTATTGTAAGCGAAACAACAAGGAATCATCACTGTTTCTCAGTCTTAAGGACCACCAGGTTCACCTCAGTTTATAGTCAATGGAAACCCAGAGAAGCTAAGTGATTTCCCAAGGTCACACAGTTCGTCAGTCACCTGAAAAATACTTACTGATCCTCGGCTACATGTAAATTTCTATGCTGGGTAGCATAGGGGCCAAAACAGAACACTTGACTCCAGGTTCCTAGTCTCTTAAAATTGCTGGTGCCTCAACACCAATCAAGGGAGCGGCACCAAACCACCAGCAGCTACGGCATTCTTTACCTCCATGTACTTTTTTAAAAAGCCAGTATCACTTAAGAATGTTCTTGATCAAGCAGTAAAAAGTCATTAATTTTATCAAATCTTGATCCTTGCATACACATCTTAATATCTTGTGTACAAAATAAACAGGCATAAAGCACTTTTGTTGCATCCTGAAGTTGTCCACGAAAAGCCCTTGAGTTGCAAACTGAACGAGTTGCATTCTTCATGAAATACCATTTATACTTCAAAGAACACCTCCCCAAACTAGAGTTATTCACATTTGAGTATTTGGCAGGCATTTCCTCAAAAATGAATAAAGTGAAGACAATTAACAGCATTTGTTGCCCATGATAAGATTTGAGCCTTCAAGTAACAAGTGAAATTTTGGAAAACTTGTGCCTACCACCATGAGCTTGACAGGTTCCCAATGTTTAAAGACTTTTCTAATAAGATCTATAGTCATATTCCAAAGGTAATCTTTTCTATATTATATAATGAAGTGTGTTAACTTTTATAAGACTTGCATAACTCAGTTAATCAATATTTCCCAAATTATCAATCCATGATGTTAAAAACCAAGCATGGGTAAAATATCTATTCAAAGTGCAAGATAAAAAAAAAAGTGCAAGATGGATTTTAATGTAGCAGAGTAGGAAAAGTTCATTGATATGGTTTTAGATTACACACTGCAACTTAGGAAACCACCACTTGTCAAGCATTGGGGGTAGTATCACACAATAGTCACAATTATCTAATAATCATCTAAAAACAAAATTTTCTTCCCCTTTCTAACTACATACCAGTGAGGATGAATTTTCTTCAAACACTTTAACCAGAACAACACATTGCAACAGACTAATGAAAAAGTAGATGAGAATCAAACTGTCTTCTATTAGGTGAGGCCTTAATAAAACATTTTTAATGTAAAAAAACAACATTCTTCTCACTAAATCCTTCCCTATTTTGAAGAAGATCATTATTTTTTATTTTTAAAAATGTGTTGGGACTTCTCTGGTGGCACAGTGGTTAAGAATCCGCCTGCCAATGCAGGGGACACAGGTTCGAGCCCTGGTCCGGAAAGATCCCACATGCCACGGAGCAACTAAGCCCGTGCGCCACAACTACTGAAGCCCACGTGCCTAGAGCCCGTGCTCCACAACAAGAGAAGCCACTGCAATGAGAAGCCTGTGCACTGCAACAAAGAGTAGCCCCTGCTCGCCGCAACTAGAGAAAGCCCGAGTGCAGCAACGAAAACCCAATGCAGCCAAAAATAAATAAATAAATATATTATTTTTTTAAAGTGTTATTGTTTTACCTAACATGAAATGGGTTTATTATTGGTATTGTTCTGGTCATCCCATGGAAGTATATGGATCCCACAAGCAAACTTTGACTCCGGTTTTGAGACTGACACACCACACACACTAAGAGGGTATGAAGAATGCTATTACTCACATAATCAGGCTTTCTGGGAAGAGCAGGGCAGGCTCCAAAAGAGGTCCCAAAAACAGCTGAAGAAAGCAGGGAGAGGCGACTGGAGTCTTCTGGTGGTTAGGGGTGGGGCTGGAGTGAGGGCTCCCTCACATGGACCAGATCGTGCGTGGGCTGAACTTTTCCTTGGCACAAAGGGAGGCAGCTCCTTGAGCTTTGTCACTGGCTTCAGCTGGGGGGGTGAGAGGGCCAGGTTAGGCACAGAGGCTGGAAGGTGTCAACACTCAAATAGCAACAACGGGGTCGGACTCCTTATTAAAATTCACCCTTGATAGTGGACTGATGACTGAAATGTGGCCATGTTTCATTTAATTGAATTTGAACTTGTAAGAAACAAACCATTATGGTGTTCTATGAAGCCTGTAGGCTGGTTAGGGAGGTGAAAGTTCTGCTGAATGCCTTAAGAGCCCAGTGTTCTGTATTTTGCAAAGTGAAATGTGTGCATTGGTCGCTATCAATAATATTTAGAACTGCAAAGGAGATAAGAAGGGTCCTGGTGAGCCCTCATATTGTGGCTTTCGAAGGTGCAGAGATATGGGTGACCTTCGTTTATATTTTGGGTATCTGTGAAGCAAGAGATTCCTAGAGTTTTTGACCCATAAAGATGCAACCTTGGATAAGGAATTGTTGCTGCCACTTGGCTGGACCAGATGGCTGACTATTGGCAATGAACAACCCACGCATCTGTAAACATGTGCAGCTGAAGCTGATTGTTGGCTAGGGATCAGGGCTAAGATGACTGCCTGAAGTCCAGCTAATTGTGCTGACACTGTGTCCTGTCCTTAGTTAGGGATGACCCCATAAAGGGATAAAAAGCAGTAGCTCTCCAGAGAGCTCCATCACGTATAGTGATGGCAGTGATGTCTGTAAACCATTCAGACTCCCATTGCTATTCACTGTATCGACCCCAAGGCTCCCCAAGTAGCCATGAGGTCTGGAAACGGGTGACATCTTCCAGCATGGTAGCATCTGGCAAAGGCTGTGAGACAAATGACCCAGGGCTACTTGAAAGAGGGTCTCAATGACATTCTCCAGGCCTTAAACATCAATTATCAAAACTTTCAACTTAGGTTGATTACATGTGTAACAGAGGTGGACTTGGGTGGACTCAGCAGATGCAGCATGAAGCAGCCAACTCAGGGTGTAAGCTCCCTAGCAGGCAGCAACACTGCTCAAAGAGCACACTGGCCAGCCAGCAGGCAGCAGCTCAGAATGCATGCCTGCCAGCAGGTAACAGACCCAGTTAGCAAATCAAAGCAGGAGAAGAGAGACACTTGGTAGTGGTCACCACCTAGATACTTAATGGTTGGGTTCACTCTGCCTCCTTGGGGTGATCACAACATTTATTTACACAGAAATAAATAAACAAATCAATCATTAATTTTAAAATAAATTTTTGAATTCTCAGTTTTAATTTCTAATACAGTAAACGTCAATAGAAATATCCCCACATAAACAACTTTTTGACGCCCTCTCTATATTTTAAGGGTGTGAAGAGATCCTGAGACCAAACAGTATGAGACCCATTGGCATATCTATTTGTAAAACTGAAGCAAAAGTCTCACAAGACAACAGTCACTCATCTATCATGGGATACACCCGGTTTTCTCCTCTATTCTTTTCTATTTCATCCTATAACAAATGCTGTTCATGCCCACGAATGGTTCATTAGCTACAGCTTGAAATTCACAAGTAAAGCATGAGGATAGTATAATGTCTTTGTGGGGCACTTTTTACTTAAATTAAACTTGGTTATTGTTGGAGAAAGAAGTGTCTAAGGTCACATTGCCCCTGAGAATCAGGTTCTCACTTCTAAACAGAGTTGAATATACCGTGAAGTTAATGAAGCTTGGCTTTACATCTCCTCATTCGCACAGCCCTTCTAGGGTCCTGTACCTATTTTTTACGGGTAATTTGGCATTCCTTTTTTTTTAAAGATGGCCACCCAATCTGTATAAGCTTCAGGCCTCACCAAACCTAGATCCATGCCTGCTTCTAAACCATTTTTCCCCCAGTATATAAGCTGGATTGTTTTAAAATAAATGCTTTGCTTTCCTAACTAAAAACAATGGTAGCAATTAGAAACACAGCTGCTGTTCGCATCAGGTCCCTTTAAAGAAACCCACATGAGTTACTTATTTCAAGAAAAAGGGAGTTGATTCTAAGGATACATGTGCACTGGGACTTGAGAACCATCCAGAACAAGTCCGTCCCTTTTTCCCCTTAGCAGCCCCATGGACTCTCTGCTTCTTTCTTGTGAGTCTGTCCGCCTCTCTTTACAACCAGCCTTCTTCAGACCCTCAACCCCGTGGTCCACAGTGAGCCCCTACTTAGTTCTCATCCTCCATCGACCCAGCCTGCTTCGGTTTACTCCCTTGATTTACAAATTGCCAACCCCTGGATGAGCAATCTGATTGGCTCATCTCAGGGTTCCAAGCCTGGCCATGTCATAGGTTGCTGGGGAGCCTGAGATAGGCCATCCTTGGACCAAGTGCCCAGTAAACCACAGCGGGGAGTGTGGGCACAGGGCCGGGCGACACAAACCTTAGCCAGTTAGGCCACAGAATCTGTAGACAGGGCCTCATCCCTTAGAAGGGCTGCTCAGCAGACAGAAGTTATTCTGGTCATTCAAGCTTTGAGTTTTTGCTCTATATTCTTCATTAGATTTTAATTCAATTTTAACTTGAATGTTTTTGCAGTGCTGCTTCCAAATGTATGTGTATGTGTGGGTTTGTGTTGACCTCACTTTTCACTGTTTAATTTTGGAGTACAAAGGAGAATTTTTATTTTTGGTATTTTCTATTTTTAAAAACATGTTTCTTTCAGAGCATACTGATGTTCCAATTGTATTCCTCCTGGATTTTTTGCTAATCATTGGACAGTTGATGCAAGTGAATTATTTCAGAGAAGTATGTGCTACTCAGTTTCACCTAGATGTCACTCTAAAAAGGTGGTTAAGACAAAAGAATCAATAGTATGTGTAAATAGGAGTTTCATTACGATATTCTTAGCTGCTGGAGAATTTAATTTGTGAGAAAGACACACAAACTCACTGTGAGATCAGTTCCAAAAGGTCTCCAATTTCCTTTGTCTCTCTTTGGTGACACCCTAGGATTCCCTGAGTGTGTTGTGGGCTGCATGCCATTCCATGTTATTGCTTTGTTTGTTGTTGATGGCAAAATGTGTCTATGACTTTTTTTAAAATCTGGAAGCAGAAGTACCACATGAAGCATGTTTACAAATTTTAAGCCCTTCTGGATAGTTGCAGGAAAGAAGGCAGGAGAGAAAGGGAATTCATGCACAAGAAAGCCTACTATGGGCTTGGCACTATTTTTTTATTTTATAGCTGGTCTCAGGTAAAATTCTCAGGTATTACCCCTTTCTGAAGGTCAGCTCAGTAGAAGACTGCTAGACCCCATCTTTCCTCTGTAGCACACACCCCTGTAGGGCCGTGGTTTTCCAAGTGGGGTCCTAGGACCAGCAGCATCAGCATCACCTGAGAACTTACTAGGAAAGCACATCTCCAGGCTCTGCCCTAGACCTACCTAATCAGAAACCCTGGGGGTGGGATCTGACACTTGGTTTTAACAAGCTCCCCCAGGTTTCTGACGCAGGCTAGAATTTGAGAACCACCATTTACAGCAGCAGTCCCCAACATTTTTGGCACCAGGGACCGGTTTCTTAGAAGACAATTTTTCCACAGACAGCTGGAGGGTGGGGGGTGGGGATGGCTCAGGAGGTAATGTGAGCGATGGGGAGTGATGGGGAGTGGCAGATGAAGCTTCACCTACTCGTTCACCACTCACCTCCCGCTGTGCAACCTGGCTCCTAACATGGAAGTACTACTATGGACCAGTACCAGTCCACGGCCCGGGGGTTGGGGACCCCTGATTTACAGGCTTACATGTCAGGATATAAGGATATGCAACACAAACAAACAGTACTTGGAGTAGGATCACAAGGGCCTATAACTCACATGTTACTTTGCTACTTTCCTCACTGAGTCCAAGCTCACACTTCTCTCGGCACAAATAGGCCAATAAATTGAGAGACGAGGTGTTGGGGCAGGAATAGCAAGTTTATTAGGAAAGCCAGCAGACAGAGAAGACGGTGGACTTGTGTCCCAAAGAACCATCTTGTCCGAGTTAGAATTCAGTCTTCTTTTATACTAAGAGGGGTGGGAGTAAAGTCAAACATTTCCTGGTTCCCATCAGCCTCCAGAAGGGATGTGTTAATTTCTTCCTTCCTGCAATCATTCATAGGTTTGCATGGTCAGGATGTTTCCTGTAGCTAAACAAAGGTATTTCAGCTTCATGCTCATTACCTGGGAGGCAGGGGTCCCAGAGATGGGTCATTATGTGTAATTTAAGCTTATAGGCAACATCCCTTTGGTGATTAACTTGTAATAGAATACAAAGGTTCTTCCCCATTACACTTTCAGGCCTTTATTTAGGTTACTCCTCTAACTAGAATACTTTCTCTCTCCATGTCCAGGCCCATCTGTTGGAACCTTGTTTGTTTTTCAAAGTCAAACCAATTCAAAAGCTACTTCCTCTAAGAAATTTTTCCAGACTCATTCACTCCTCTGAAATGTGGTGTCTGTCTTCTATAGGGAGTTCAAAATAGAACAAATTTTGGTCAGGAAGAAAAGTTAGAAGCTGACACATTTCCTTTGCTTTCTATCAGCAAGTCATGCTGCTGCTCCTGCCTCAGGGTCTAACTGTTCCCTCTCCTGGAATGTGTTTACTTGAGAGCAGGAATCAGAGATCAGAGGTCAACAAACATAGCTCACTGCCTATATTTGTACAGCCTCTGAGCTAAGAGCGTTTTTTACATTTTAAAAGGGTTAGAAAAAAATCAAAAGAAAAATAATGTTTTGTGACACATGAAAAGTACATGAAATGCAAATTTCACTGTCCATAGATAAGGGATCGGTAGAACACAGCCTCACCCATTCATTTATATTGTCTATGGCTGCTTTCTTGCCCCAAGGGCAAAGCTGAAATAGTTGCAACAGAAATTGCATGGCCTGCAAAGCCAAAAATCATTACTGTCTGGCCCCTTACAGAAAAAGTTTGCAAACTCCTGCTCTAGGTAACCTCATGTTTCATGCTTTCACTTTATTTGTCTCTGCTCAGATCTCACCTCATCAGAGAGGTCTTCCTGGACCACCCTACCTAAATGAAACAGATGCCTCTCGACCTGTCCTGTCCATCCTTAAGATGATTTGTTTTTCTCTGTAGCCCTTATCTTTCGTAGTTGTTATGTATTTTTAAATTATGGGTCTCTCCTCATCAGAATCCAGCTTCATGAGATCAGAGTCTTTGTTTTGGTTCATTACTACATGCCCAGAATGCTCTTAATTAACATTTAAATGAATTAAATAAATATTCTCTAATAAGAATTCCTCCTAAAACATTTCCTGGTAGTTAAATTATTTTACTTTTATATTTGAAGGGACATGGGGTCATGTGTAACTAAGTGTAGTCTCTAGACTAAGTGATAGTAACAGAGGAAACTGGAGATATTGTTTGCCTTAACAATAATGAACATACATTGTAGAATTTTTTTTAATTAGAAGAACTGGAGGCAAAGCTTTCAGACATGGAGGCCATTTATCAAAACAACTCCTCTAGTTTGTAATAAGAACATCCAGAGTTGCTGACTGGAATTCTAGAAATTAATTTTGACCACTTGTCTTTTTAAAGAGGTTTTAGAGACTACTTTGTCCCATTCCGTTTCTATTTCAAAATTCTTCCACATTTTAATCCAATTTTACAGATGTAGAATGTAGGCAAAAAAATGGGTTTCAAGACATAATTGCTGTTTGCTTTAGGGTAAGGAATTTTCTGGAGAAGTAGCCAGCATCACTCAAGAGCCTCAAGTGATCTTCCCATGCTCTCCCAATTAGAAGTCAGAACAGAGTTTGTAAAGGAATAATTCATCTGCCTTTTCCTCCTTTTGTAAAGGCGTGGTGTCTTCTGTAGTTTTTTTTTTTTTTTAATTTATTTATTTTTAGCTGCATTGGGTCTTCGCTGATGCACGGGCTTTTCTCTAGTTGTGGCGAGCGGGGCTACTCTTCGTTGTGGTGCACAGGCTTCTCAGTGCAGTGGTTTCTCTTGTTGCAGAGCACAGGCTCTAGGCATGCGGGCTCAGTAGTTGTGGCGCACAGGCTTAGTTGGTCCGCGGCATGTGGGATCTTCCCGGACCAGGGCTTGAACCCGTGTCCCCTGCATTGGCAGGTGGATTTTTAACCACGGTGCCACCAGGGAAGCCCCTGTAGTTTGTCTTTTAAACAGATTGCCTCATGTTTACTTTGTGCTGGGTGAAGATAGCATGTTCACTAGGAATATGCCCTCTTCCCTTCCCCACTCAAATAAAAAGAAGTATAGGAAAACAAACAAAAAATAAATAAATAGATAGAAGTATCCACATGAAAGGACAGGCTTTATCATTACATTAGGGAAGTTTATACAAATGACTTCTATCTGGAAAATCTGAATTGTGAGATTACAGACTTAGGGTGGTTCTCTCAGGAAGACTGTCACTGTCACTTTGGGGAGAATTATGACTTTTGTATTAAATTCTGAAAGTTTTTTCTTGGATATCATAGTCTAACTCCCAGAAAGTATAAGCAACTTGGCTGTGGTCACACAGCTAGATTAGGACCTGGATGTCCTGCCTCCATCTCTGAGGGCTCTTTCCTCTTCCCTGCATCCTTCAATGCTTTCCAGAAACACTTTCCTGCATTTTCCTCCTTTAAACCTACATGACAATGCAGGCAGGGTTTCCTTTGTTTATTATTAGTCTAGTTGTTGATTAAAAATGGAAGAGACATTTCAATGCAATTCTTTTTTTTTAAGGCATTTCTGGTCTCTGCTTAGTGGAATGTAAAAAGTTTACTACAGAAAATAAAAAGGAGTACATTTCTATATCAAGGAATAGTAGAACATTTTGAGGTTCAGCGACTAGTGGAATAAAATGTGTGTGCTTGAAAGTACACTAAACAATTAGGTTCAGAAAATACTTTTCCAAATACTCTTTGGATCTAAAACAAGAAATCAGTTTGTCCTGGTACAGACACATCTGACAGAGCTAATGTTACTGGGCTTCAAGGAACTGCCCATGAGGATTTCCCTGGTGGCGCAGTGGTTAAGAATCCACCTGCTGGGCTTCCCTGGTGGCGCAGTGGTTGAGAGTCCGCCTGCCGATGCAGGGGATGTGGGTTCGTGCCCCGGTCCGGGAAGATCCCACATGGCGTGGAGTGGCTGGGCCCGTGAGCCATGGCCGCTGAGCCTGCGCGTCCGGAGCCTGTGCTCCGCAACGCGAGAGGCCACAACAGTGAGAGGCCCGCGTACCGCAAAACAAAACAAAACAAAACAAAAGAATCCACCTGCTAATGCAGGGGACACGGGTTCGAGCCCTGATCCGGGAAGATCCCACATGCCACAGAGCAACTAAGCCCATGCGCCACAACTACCGAGCCTGAGCTCTAGAGCCCATGAGCCACAACTACTGAAGCCTGCGCGCCTAGAGCCCGTGCTCCACAACAAGAGAAGCCACCGCAACGAGAGAAGCCCACACGCCACAATAAAGAGTAGCCCTCGCTGGCCACAACTAGAGAAAGCCCGCGTGCAGCAACGAAGACCCAATGCAGCCAAAAATAAATAAATAAATGGATAAATAAATTTAAAAAAAGAAACTGCCCAGAGACAGGACTGAGAGCACGGAAACAAGACTGAAGATCTGTTGTGACAGCAACTGACCATTCAGAAGCTTTACAATCCGAAGAAAAATGAGCTTGAGAAGAAACATGGGACAGCAACAAATCATCACCCTACACGGCGAGCCCTCCGATTTCTATGAAAGATGAAAATTCTGACATTTGAAAAGGCAGGAAAAAATAAACATTCTAGAAAAAAAAAGAAGAAAAAAAACAAAAAAATAAACATTCTAACAATGAAACTTCTTAAGATTTTCTTTTTGTGATAAACTGAGAGGAAAGTAGCACCTAAGTTATTTTAAAAAGATCACAATTTCAGAAGTCCTGTGGCTTGGAACAAAAAAACCCTGAGTTTAAGTTTTTGCTTGAGTTAACACTTTGTAAAATGATTTCAAGTACATACTTTTATTTTTTTAGGACATACTTTTCAAAAGGCCTGCACTTGCCCAGCGTTAAGACTGAAGGAAGAGGGACTTCCCTGGTAGTCTAGTGGTTAGAACCCCACACTTCCACTGCTGGGGGCCCGGGTTTAATCCCTGGTTGGGGAACTAAGATGCAGCAAGCCACGCCATAGTGGCCAAAAAATAAAAAGACCAAAGAAAGAGCCCCAAGTCAGCAACAGAGACATCAATGGTTTAATGGATGGGGAACTTACACGTCTGAAGCAAGGTCCTGGAGTGACACCCCATCATGTACCCAGCGGGCAGGACTCGGCGGCAGGCTTTACTCCCTGGGGAAGGGGAGATTCCCAGTTATAGGGGAATTGACATCAGATGGGCTCACTGGTTACCAGGGAAACCAGCAGAGAGGCACGCCCCCTCACCGCCCCTTTGATAAGAACAATCACCAGCTGGAGCTGGGGCAAGTAGGAAGGTCAGTCATACAAGTAGGTGTAGGTGAAGCAGGCCCTGGTCAGGCAGGGGGTGTACAGAGAGCAAGAGGACAGCCCCCTTGACTGGCCTGACCATACGATAGGCCGTTTCCTGCTGCTACCTAGAGCTGTTGTGATTAATTAAATTAAAACACAAAATAAAATTAAACAGAGGCTGTACCTAGATCAAAATATCTCTGTGCTATGAACAAAAGAAGGGACATTAAAACATTAACTGCATGAAAATGAAAAATGAGGTTGGAGTCTACCTATGCTCTAGTTTTGATAGATTTGTTTTTGTTTTGCCAAGCTCAGTAGACATTTGTTGTTTTGGTGCATATGTGTAGGTTGGATATCCGTTAAGGGGAGAGTGTATTGGATATTTGTTGTTGCTGCTGTTGTTTTTACCCAGCTCTACTCTGTAGTAATAGTTCCCTGATTTTGCTTTGGGGAACCACCCCCTACGCCACACTCTGAGCCCACATGTTTCAGGTGAACCTGAATCCACTCTGGCTCCTGGGAAGAAGTATGTGACCCAGGGTAAGCTGATCAGCAAGCCTATGTCTCCTGACAACAGTAATTGGTTCAGAGAAGAACACATGAATCAAATCAGACCAATCAGGGCATAAAAGATTCAGTTCCAAGAAACTGAGTTTATTGGTGGGTGACCTGGACCTATTTTTTCTCATTGGATGTGAATAAGAATAGAGCTACTCTTGTAATACATTCCGGGGGGGAATGCAAAATGTTACAACCTTATGGAGGAGAATTCAGCAACATATAAAGAGACTGACAATAGAATGCAACTCAAAACCTGTGATTTTTCCCCCTATAAAAGGTGTTATTGGAACAATTAGTGAAATCTGAGTTATTATATCAAGTTTAATATCTTGTTTTTATCACTGTGTTTTGATAACTATACTGTGGTTGATAGTCTTGTTTTTAGATAATACACACTGACGTATTGAGAGATAGTCATCACATTTGCAACTCATTACCCATGGTTCCAAAAAATTACACTACACACATACACACGCAGATAGTATATGTATCAAGTAAGGGACAAGAAAAAGAATGATAAAACAAATGGGGTAAAAAGTTAACTAGGGAACCTGGCTAAGGGGTGTGGTATAATGAGAAATATATTTGGTCTTTGTCATAGCTCCTGGCTCTGAGCTCCTAAAGCCCTTGCCGTTCCCTGAGTGACAGGAGGGTCTGATCTCTCATAAGGAGTCCCTCTCATGTACACCTGAGTTTATGCTAATGAGGTGACTTAGGGTGGGCCCCGAGATAACCTCTGGATGGAGCTGGTCACCAGAAAGGCAAAGTGATTAGAAGGCTGGAAATTTCAGCCATACTCACCAACCTCTGGGAAGGTGGGGAGGATGGAGATTAAGCTCCATAAAAACTCCTGAACAAGATTTGATCAGCTTCCTAGTTGGTGAAAGCTTCCACACACTGGGAGGTGGTGCACCCCAGTTCCGTGGGGACAGAAACTCCTCTCCTCAGGACCCTTCCAGACCTTGCCCTATATACCTCTTCATCTGGCTGTAAATTTGTATTCTTTATAATAAACTGGTCAATGGAAATAAATATTTCTCTGAGTTCTGTGAGTCACTCTAGCAAGGTAATTGAACTTGGGGAAGGGGTTGTGAGAACCTCCAATTTATAGCCAGTTGGTCAGAAGCACAGGTGGCAACCTGGAATTTCTACTGGCATCTGAAAAGGCGAGGGTGGGGAGGAAGGGGGCGCAGTCTTATAGGACGGAGCCCTTAACCTGTGGGGTCCGGCGGTATCTCCAGGCAGTGTCAGAACTGAGTTAAATGATAGGACACTCAGCTGGTGTTGCGGAATTGCTTAACGTGTGGAAAAAACTACCACACACTTGGTGTCAGAGGTGGAGTGTGCGAGTGGAAGGGTGAAGGACACACAAAGGAAGTGAGTTTTCCTTTACAGACGGGCACACAGAAATCCCTTATGCTATTCTCGTAACGCTTCTATAAATCTGTAATTATGTCAAAATAAAGTTTACTTGAGGAAGAGCAGGAGAGGGAGGAGGAAAAAGAAGAAGGTGGCTGTTGGCAGCCATTTAAAAGCAAGCGGGGAAAGGCGGTCTCAGAATGGAACAGACCCAGAAGCAGCAGAGCAAGAAGTGGATTGGGGTGACTTTATGGGAACCCTGTGCTAAGACTTAAATGAGTGAATCTGCTGTACCTCTGTCCTTTTCAGCTTGCATGAGTCAAATGATTCCTTTTCACAAGACTTGCTTGTGAAATATATAATTCACCAAATTCCAGAAGCTACCACGTGTCTTTTGCTTTCTTTAATTCTTTTTTTTTCAGTTGTGTGTTTTCATTCCTAAATGAACACTGAAACTACACACCAGAGTTCTAAGAAGCTACACACTTTGCTGAAAAGAAAAAAGAAGAAAAGGAGGACAAGGACAAAACTTACTGAAACACAACCATCAGGAATTACATGGACAGGGGTTTCCCTGGTGGCGCAGTGGTTGAGAGTCCGCCTGCCGATGCAGGGGACACGGGTTCGTGCCCTGGTCCAGGAAGATCCCACATGCTGCGGAGCGGCTGGGCCCGTGAGCCATGGCCGCTGAGCCTGCGAGTCCAGAGCCTGTGCTCCACAACGGGAGAGGCCACAACAGTGAGGGGCCTGCGTACCGCAAAAAAAAAAAGAAAAAAGAAAAAAGAATTACATGGACAGGACTTCCCTGGTTATCCAGTGGTTAAAACTCCATGCTTCCACTGCAGGGGGCACAGGTTCAATCTCTGGTGCCCCTGGTTGGGGAAGTTCCACATGCCATGCAGTGCAGCTGAAAAAAAAAAAAGAAGAATTATATGGACAACTCAACAACAAAAAACAACCTGATTTAAAAATGAATAAAGGACTTGAATAGGTATTTATCCAAAAAAGACATACAAGTGGCCAACAGGTATGTGAAAAGATGCTCAACATTGCTAATGATTAGTAAAATGCACATAAAACCACAATGAGGTATCACCTCACACCTATTAGGATGGCTACTATTAAAACGACAACAACAACAACAGAAAATAACAAGTGCTGGTGAGCATGTGGAGAAATTGGAATTCTTGTGCACTGGTGGTGAGAATGTGAAATGGTGCAGCCACTGTGGAAAATAGTATGGCAGCTCCTCAAAAAATTAAACATAGAATTACCGTATGATGCAGTATATACCCAAAATAAATGAACCAGCATCTCAAAGAGATATTTATACATTCATGTTCACAGAAGCATTATTTGCAATAGCCAAAAGATGAAAGTAACCCAAATGTCCATTGATGGATGAATGGAAAAAGAAAATGTGGTATATACATACAATGAAATATTATTCAGCCTTAAAAAGGAAGGAAATTCTGGGGCTTCCCTGGTGGCGCACTGGTTAAGAATCCGCCTGCCAATGCAGGGGACACGGGTTCGAGCCCTGGTCCGGGAGGATGCCACATGCCGCAGAGCAACTAAGCCCGTTCGCCACAAGTACTGAGCCTGCGCTCTAGAGCCCACGTGCTACAACTACTGAAGCCTGTGTGCCTAGAGCCCGTGCTCCACCACAAGAGAAGCCACCGCAATGAAAAGCCCACGCACCGCAATGAAGAGCAGCCCCCACTCGCTGCAACTAGAGAAAGCCCACACGCAGCAACGAAGACCCAACACAGCCCCAAATAAGTAACTAAATACATAAAAATTAAGAAAAAAAAGAGGAAATTCTGACACCTGCAACAACATGGATGAACCTCGAGGACATTATGCTGAGTGAAATAAACCCATCACAAAAGGACAAACACTGTGTGATTCCACTTACATGAGGTTCCTAGAGGAGTCTAATTCACTATGAAAGTGAAATACAGAAAGTTAAATGGTGGGTGCCAGGGGCTGGAGGGGAGGGGAGAGTGGGGAGTTAGTGCTTAATAGGTACAGGTTTCAGTTTTGCATGATGAAAAGTGTTCTAAGGATGGATGGTAGTAGTGGTAGCACAACACAGTCAGTAAACTTTTTAAAAAAATTTATTTATCTATTTTTGGCTGATTTGGGTCTTTGTTGCTGTGCGTGGGCTTTCTCTAGTTGCGGCCAGTGGGGGCTACTCTTTGTTGTGGTGCACGGGCTTCTCATTGTAGTGGCTCCTCTTGTTGCAGAGCACGGGCTCTAGGTGCGCAGGCTTCAGTAGTTGTGGCACACAGGCTCAGTAGTTGTGGCTCGTGGGCTCTAGAGGGCAGGCTCAGTAGTTGTGGTGCATGGGCTTAGTTGCTCCACGGCAGGTGGGATCTTCCCAGACCAGGGATTGAACCCATGTCCCCTGCATTGGCAGGTGGATTCTTAACCACTGCACCACCAGGGAAGTCCCAAAGTCAGTAAACTTAATGACGCTGAACTGTACATCTAAAAATGGTTAAGGTGGTAAACGTCATATCATGTGTATTTTACCATTTAAAAAAAATAGTTACAAGGACAAAGAACTTGCTGCCAGACAGACTGAACAACTTACATAGTTCGGCCAGAGAACAGCTAGAGTAAAAAAATAGATCACCTGGGGCTTCCCTGGTGGCGCAGTGGTTGAGAGTCCGCCTGCTGGTGCGGGGGACACGGGTTTGTGCCCCGGTCCGGGAAAATCCCACATGCCGTCGAGCGGCTGGGCCCGTGAGCCATGGCCGCTGGACCTGTGCGTCCGGAGCCTGTGCTCCGCAATGGGAGAGGCCACAGCAGTGAGAAGCCCGCGTACCACAAAAAAAAAAAAGATCACCCAAAGGAAGTAAAAATTTATAAATCCTGAGGAAAAATAAAATTTATTGTAAAACTGTAAGGTAAATTTATGTAGAAAATGTAGCAGAGGGCTTCCCTGGTGGCGCAGTAGTTGAGAGTCTGCCTGCCGATGCAGGGGACACGGGTTCGTGCACTGTTCCGGGAAGATCCCACATGCTGCGGAGCAGCTGGGCCCGTGAGCCACGGCTGCTGAGCCTGCACGTCTGGAGCCTGTGCTCCGCAGCGGGAGAGGCCGCAATGGTGAGAGGCCCATGCAAAAAAAAAACAAAAAACAGAAAATCAGGAAAGCAAAGTATTGTGGTGGCGAGGGGAGGAAAAGGATAAATTAGGAGTTTGGGATTAACATATACACATTACTATTTATAAAATAAACAACAAGGACCTACTGTACAGCACAGGGAACTATACCCAGTATTTTGTAATAACCTGTAAGGGAAAAGAATCTGAAATGGAATATATATATATATATATATGAATCAGCTGTACACCTGAAACTAACACAGCATTGTAAATCAACTATATTTCAATAAAAACAAAAACAAAAAAACAAAACAAAAAAAAACAAAAAAGTATTACTAAATATGCATCCCTAGACATGGGCCCTCTCTGCTATTCTAGAAATTCTGAGAAAGATTACCTTCCCCTGACATACCCTTCCAACCTTCTCACTGATGCCTTAAATTTCAGTCATGGAGGTTTATAACTTTGGCTTAAAGCCTTTCCCTCTGGCCTAACCATGATCCTAAGTTCAGAACTACAGTACAAAAGCCTAGTCAACGTTTTCCACCAGGTCTTCAAACCAACATATCCAAAAGTATTACCTTATTCTCCTCAGAATTCGCTCCTTCAGACCTTACCAGTTCTGCCAGTCGCTCCCCTATTCCCTCCAAATCCCGCAGTAATTTTCCCTCCTCCACCTCCCTTGCCCTAACAGGCACTTGGCAGTTGGGTCCTGGCATGTCCCTTCCCTGCCATTTCCATCTCTTCCACTCATCCCCATTGTCACTACGCTTTGTCTCCTCATTCCTAGATTGCTGTAACAGAATCCAAATGGGCTCAGCCTCTGCCTGTCCCACAGTAGGAAGACTAAACAGAGCCTACAGCAGCAGGAAAGCAAGACAGAAGGAAGAAAGGAAGAGAGGGAGGGAAACAGAGGAAGAGAGGGAGGGAAACAGAGGAAGAGAGGGAGGGAAACAATATTGGAAAATGTTCAATAACTTGAAAATAAAATCAAAGGATGCATCATGAGAAAAATATAAAAGCTACCTTGCTTAACAAATTCCATTCCTCAAACACAATCCTTGTACACATATATTTCACACTTTTCCCCCAAATTTTCAAAAGATAGTCATGGATACTTCCTAGTAGTCTAGTCAGACGCTAGTCTATGAATCACTGTAATTAAAGAAAGCCTGTAAGAATCAATCTGAATATATAACATAATGTATTGAGCCTGAGATATTTTTTATCAAAAAATGTTCTCCAAGAATTACCAGCCTTTTAGAGTCCAGGGTGTCTTAAGAGGTTATAATACAAAGATTATTGTTTAATAATAATTTTACAGGTTCTGATTTAAATGTGCTCTCTGTATCACTGGATCCTTAGGTAAAACTTGAGGGAAAGGGAGTCTCAGCTCAGTATAAGAAAGACATCAACAACAATAGTGTCAGGAGTTCCCTGGTGGCCTAGCGGTTAGGATTCTGGGCTTTCACTGTCGTGATCCAGGTTCAATCCCTGGTCAGGGAACTGAGATCCTGCAAGTTGTGCGGTGTGGCCAAAAAATAAAATAAAATAAAATAATAAAATACAAACCCCCCCAAAACAACAATAGTGTCTACAACAGAATGGGCAGAATCCGAGGAAAGTAAGCTGGGGATGGGGTGGGGGATAAGTATTTGTTAGGAAATTGTAGGACCGACTTAAATATACATTAGTGGAGAAAAGTAAAGGAACTCCTTGATCAATGGTTTCTCAACCTAGCCAGTCATCAGAATCACTTGAAGAGCAGGTTACAGTTCAGATTCCTTGGCCTCACTCATAGAAATTCTAATTTAGCAGGTTTGAGATGGAGCCCTGGCTCATATATTTTTACAGAAATCCTCAGAAGACTCTAACACAAAGCCAGCTTTGGCATCCACTACCCTATGTTGGTTTCTCAAACTGGAGAAACCATGATCTCCCCCAAATATGTCCATAGATTGCATGCCTCATCCTGGGATCCACAGACCTCATTTTAAGAAATATTGCACCTAATCACCCTGCATTTGTGATTTTATTTTGGTAGAATTATTTTATTCAGTTATAGAGCTAAACCTGTATGTTTTCCAGCCTGACACTCTTAGCTTTATTCTGTACAGCTGTATATATAGCTGGCCAAGCTGTGTGGCATGTGGGATCTCAGGTCTGCGACCAGATGTTGAACCTGTGCCCCCTGCAGTGGAAGCATAGAGCCTTAACCACTGAACCGCCAGGGAAGTTCCCACACAGCTATATTCTTAATAGTGAACATATTCACTATATTTGTAACCCAAGCTCATAGTTGGAGAAACCAGTTTGAGAAACATTGTATTAGAAATTGTCTAAAGGCCCTGAGATTTAACAATGTGGTAACTGGAGTTTCTGATTTGGGCTCAATTAATTCCTAAAGAAAGTTCTTAGGGGGAAAAAAAATGAGGACTGTGCGTGGGGGTCCAGGTGGGGGGCAGGGAAGGGAGCAGGTAACATATTAGTCCTTGAGGACAGAAGCTGTGGCTTTTAAAAGCCCTTTCACCAGGGCCTGGAGCAGGGTCTGGCATAGTAGGCAGTCAACAGATACTTAGGAAGGAAGGAAGGGAGGGAGGGAAATTATGTTTGTCATAACCAGATCCTTTGCGTGTATTTGTGGCTTAGCAAGCCATATTAAAAAAAACCTACAAAAAGCCATTTTTGAGATAATCAAGGACATTTGAATAGGGTTTGAGTATTGCATGTTATAAATTTATTGAAAATCTTATTAATATTAGTTTATTTTTTTTTAGATGCTACTAATTTACTATGACTTTTGCTAGGTGCAATCATGGCATAGTGATTTATTAGCGATGTAAAAGGTCCTTTCCAGTGAGAGATGTATGCTGAAGAATTTATGAGTGAAATTTCAGGATGTCTCAAGCAATAGATGAAACAATATTCACAAATCGTTGCTAATTGCTGAAGACGAGCGGTTTGTATTCAGGGGTTTGTTACAGCACACACTGTGCTAGTCTTTCTATGTCCCTGTACGTAACAAAAGGTAAACCGCCTCTTTCCTGAGAGAAACCGTCTTCCTGTGCTAAGGCATGCGTATGTAATGAATTAACTTTGCTGCTACATAACCAGATCAAAGCATTTCTGCGTGGTCCCTGTGGTTCCTCCTCAACGACTGAGAACATTCTAGAGAGAAGTAAAACCCGTAATCCAGAGGGGGTGCCCCGTGAGGAAACAGGAAGGCACAGTCAGGGCTTACCTAACCTTTCTTTGCCTCAGCTCATGCACATGTGAAATGGGGATAATAATACCCACCTTGTAAGTGGTTGAGATGAACTGCCTGTCCTTCTTGTTGTCCTGGACAATTGATTGTGCACTGTCTGAACATGGTGGCTTCTGCCCAAGGCCAAAACAGGGGATGAGGGAAGAGGAACCATTGGAAGCAACGGTTGTGGGCACACGCCTCTGGACACAGCCCACAAGGACCTGCTTTCCTATCCTGACCCCATGACCCTTAAGCTGTGTGATTTAGGGCAATGACTTAACCTCTCAACATCAACTGCTTCTCCCGTGAAACAGAGATGGTATCACCCAACGTGCTGTTGGGAAGACTGAAGCACTGTAGGTAATGGGTTTGGCGGTCTGCATGGTATACAGCAGATGCTCCATAAGTTAGTGATACAGGCAGGAAAAGCCTCTCACGGCTGATCTCCCACCATGACCACTCAGACCTCACAGGATTCTTTGCCCCTTGGGTTCTAGATGCTGGTAACTGGTTTCTGTAAGGTGAGGTCAGGGCAGAGAAGACCCAGGGAAGGGTTGGTAGGCTGCTCAAAAGACACCCTCCATAAGGGCTGATGGTGGGGTTTTAGGTGAGGGAGATGAGAAGGAGAATGCTTGCAAGAGAGGCCAGGGGAATTCCTGGAGCAAATAGTGAGGGGAAGGAGGGCAGAGGTCTGCTCCAAGGAACACACGGAGAACTGGCATTACCTGTGAATATGAGCATCTCCTATAAATAGAGAAGAAAGTTAGATCGTGCTTATTATATGCCGATGATTATTCAAGGTGCTTTATGTATGTTAATTCATGCAAAACTCTCAGCAACCTCTGAGGTATGTACTATTATCACCTCCATTTTACATGTGCGTGAACTGAGACAAAGAGCAGTTAAGTAACTTGCTTAAGGTCCCCCAGTTGGTAAGTGGTGGGGCCGGGTCACACCAGGTAGGCTTATTTTAATGTCCTTCCACCAAACCATGAAACTGATTGTGATTGTGCGCCCCTGTGTTAGGATGTCACAAAAAGTCAGGGTTACCACATCTTGGTTGATCTTTCTTCCCCTGAAAATTGGGTCACCCTAACAGTCCCTGGTTTACTCAACCAGGGCACTTTCAGTCTCCAGCATCTTTTTCCTTTTTTTTCCCCTTGGCTTGTCCATTGTCTGTTCTCAGATGGGATGTCCTCTCCATTCCCGTAGAGCAGTCAGGGTTCAATTAGAGAAAAAAACACCACCACTAGGAGTGATATATAACATTATAAGCACTAAATAATGTTGTGAGCTAAACAGCCTATGTACTGGGGCCTGAAGTCTCCAGGGCAGGTATTCCAGAAGTGAAGATGAAGATGGCTATGAAGTGGGGGAGATCAAGGACAAACTGGAATGCACAAGCATGAAGCTGGAACCAGAGGACAGACTGGAACTCACATATGTCTTCTAAAAGCCTCCAAGTTCAAGGGAGTGGGTGTCCTGTAGGAAAAGCCAGAGCCCTCCACTGTGGAATTAACCACACACCTGGCTCAGGAGTCAGAAGCTGAAGGAGGCTCCCACGGGGATTGGAGGGGGCAGTGAGCTCAGTGGCTGCCCACACCAACGAGTTGAGCCAGGAGCTTGGACTGCGACGGTGCCTCACACCCCAAACCAGTCTCCGGAGAAGGAATATGGCTCCTGTTTCACTTCTGCCCTCCAAATTCCACCCCAGAATGTCTCTTGCGGTCCACGCCATCCTGGAACTGGGCAGGGAAGGGAATTTGGGGAAGCGTAGTTCCAGTTTAACTAAATTGCTACAATGAGGGTCACCCTACTTTTGCCGGGGAAGCCCCATCATTCTTTCTCTGGCTGTCAAGCTGAGGGGGAAAAAAATACCTCCTGCCCAGGCAGTTTCCTCTTTTTAACATTTACTTTATGTTTTGTTTTAGAGCGAAAGTGGACTTATTCCCTGCTGCCAGCCTCTGCTCTGGACCCCTGGGTGTGTCCCCTGCCTCTCTTCAGAGCCACCGACACCCTCTGACCTTGGGCCTCTTCTCTCCAGAAGTAGGTTGTTATCCTAATCAAAACAGTCACCAGTGGTTTGATGAGTTTTGGAAATGAAGCTAATTTTATTAGGGTCTTAATTATATAATTGCTATGTTCCAAAAAAGAAAAAATATATATATATATTTTTAAGTCTCGGAAAGTGTCTTTTGAATATGCCATAATTATATGAAGTAACGTAAACAACAGTGTAATATGATCTACCATACTGATCTCCAGGGTAGATGTAGGCACAGAGTTGCTTTTATCTAAATATACTAACAATTAGAGGTAGCATAGCCTAGATGAGTGGTTGTCACACTTTGGCCTGTGGCAGAATCCTCTGGAGGGCTGGTTAAAACTCTGCCGGTTCCCATCGCCAGAATTTCTGGTTCAAAAGGTCTGGGGTTGGCTTCCCTGGTGGCCCAGTGGTTAAGAATCCGTCTGCCAATGCAGGGGACACGGGTTCGAGCCCTGGTCTGGGAAGATCCCGCATGCCACGGAGCAACTAAGCTCATGGGCCACAACTACTGGGCCTGCGCTCTAGAGCCCACGAGCCACAACTACTGAGCCTGTATGCCACAACTACTGAAGCCCACACACCTAGAGCCCGTGCTCTGCAACAAGAGAAGCCACTGCAATGAGAAGCCCTCGCACTGCAACAAAGAGTAGCCCCCACTCACTGCAGCTAGAGAAAGCCCGCGTGCAGCAACAAAGACTCAACGCAGCCCCCATCCCAAAAAAAAGGTCTGGGGTAGGGCCTAGGAACTTGCAGTTCTATTGAGTTTCCAGGTAATGATGGTGCTGCTGGTCTAGGGGCCACACTTTGAGAACCACTGGTCTTGTGGTTAAGATCACAGGCTTCTAGGCCAGACATCATGGGTTGGACTCCCAATTCACCATCTGTTTGCTGTGTGACCTTGAGCAAATTTCAGTATCTCCATGCCTCAGTTTCTTTATCTGTGAAATGAGGATAATAATGACACTTACCTTTGGGGGTTATTGTGAGGCTTAAATAAATTAATCCACATAACATATGGATACTTTATTTTTTTATTTTGTAATTTATTTATTTTTGGGTGTGTTGGGTCTTCATTGCTGCGTGTGGGCTTTCACTAGTTGAGGCGAGTGGGGGCCGCTCTTTGTTGCAGTGCGTGGACTTATTGCAGTGGCTTCTCTTGTTGTGGAGCATGGGCTCTAGGCAAGCGGGCTTCAGCAGTTGTGACACGTGGGCTCAGTAGTTGTGGCTCGCTGGCTCTAGAGCGCAGGCTCAGTAGTTGTGGCACGCAGGCTTAGTTGCTCCACGGCATGTGGGACCTTCCCGGACCAGGGCTCGAACCCGTGTCCCCTGCTTTGGTAGGCAGATTCTTAACCACTGTGCCACCAGGGAAGTCCATATGGATACTTTATGCATCTATAAAATACTTTTATCCACATAAAATATGGATATGGCACACGGTAAATATCAAATGTTTGCCATTATTTTAATTCAGAATGTTTTGTGGGTCAGTGATTACATAGCAAATGCATATTATAAAATATTCCAGATCCACAGATCTTTTACAGTCACAAAGGCTGAGTCTAGAAAAAAATGGAAGTTTTAAATTTAATTTCTAAGTAATCGGTTGTGGACTTCCCTGGCAGTCCAGTGGTTAAGACTCCGTGCTGCCAATGCAGGGGGCTCGGGCTCGATCCCTGGTCAGGGGAACTAAGATCCCACATGCCACGGCGCCAAAAGATTCTTTAAAAAAAAAGAAAAAGTAATCAGTTGTGAAACTGTCATGTCTCTTCCTATTTGTCCCTTAGTATTTCTCTAATGATCACGGAGCTTGGAAATACCCAGCAAATGCATTAGGAAAAAAGAGAAATATAGCAAATGCCAGTTCTTTTACAAAACGTTATCATTTAAGGGAAAAGGTAGCATTATGGCAAAGTTTGAGTTCAATTTCCTAGTTGACCACAGGGCGGCAGCACCACACGGGATTTTGCAGAAGAGTAGTATTGCTCAATGTCACCTCCCGCATACCCCCTGCACGAGGCTGCCCTCTTGGACTCTGAACTCCACTTCCTGGATCTCAGTCCCTTTCTTATCCTTGTTTAGGCTTTAGACCATCCGTGGACCGAGCCCCATTCCTGTTGGGCACTCGAGGGTCAATTCACGGGTTAGAAAAACAGAGTTTCACTGCAAGACTAACCTGATTTGTAATTCGGAACAGCTCCCTGTGCGACTCTGAGCCTCAGTTCCCCCGGTGTAAACTAAGACAGTGGAATAGGGGCTCTCCGTGGTCATCAGCCCAGCGTCCCAAGTTCCGAATCAGGCTTGTAGGAGGTGTCCACAGCAGGCAAGTGGGTTCACAGTCCCCGGTGATTTCTGGCTGCAGGAATCCAGGACCCGCCACTGTGTGCCAGAGGCCAGCACGACGCCCTCCGGAGCATCCTGTTTAGGGCCTAAGAAATGTAAAACGTTGTGTGCTATATTAAAGCAAACCAGGATGTATCAGGAGATTCCGTGGAAAGTCGTGTCAATTTTTAACGTAAAACGGATTACTTCAATGAGATTACATGCCTCAGAAGACTTTTTCAGGGACCACCTGTCCACTCTCTTCTGCCTTTAGGGTTACCTCGGTGGAGCCTGTCGCTTTGAGCAAATGCTTTTGTTTAATTGACGCCTAAAGGGTTTTGTTGAACTGAAACTTCTTTTGGAGAAGGATGCTCCGGCGCCCTCTGGTGGCTTATCCCAAGTAATGCACCACTCGCCTTAAAACGCCTTGCTTTCAACTTCTTACACCAAATAATCCAGTTTTTGCTTTCTGAGTCCTATGTTAGCCTGCTTCTGGATTATTACTTTTATTGCTAACTCTATGAACCACACCCCCGCCAAGTATGGTTATGAGATTCCGTGTTGGAAATATAGACTCCAGGCGAGCTTAGAGCGGAAGCACGAATAAACTAACCTGGCAGGAGTGCCAAGTCTTTGACGTTGGCTCATTTCATAGGAAAAGAACATGCCTTAGGAGAGATGGCTGTCAGTCCCAGCGGGGAGAGGGAGTGTCTGTGACGAGCCTCATATTTTCTGTGCTTACGGTCCAGGTAGCTGGCTCTCTGGAATCCCCCTGCCCTTTCCTCTACCTCCCATCTCCTTGGTTCATGCGGTATGACTTGGTGGCCACCCAGTTCCTCGCAGGCTGGCCCCTCTTGGGACCCTGACTCTATCCTAGCGCTCCTGGCTAGTGAGGGGCCAGATCCTGATCCTTGTGCCTGGAAATGTTGCTAGAAATACCGTATTTCTCCAGGGACCAACGGCATCAGGATCTCCTGGGATGCTGCTTACATCCAGACTCCTTGGGTCCAGCCCCGGACTTGCTGCATTAGAATCTCTGAAAGTAGAGATGAGAATTATGCATTTTAAACAAGATCCCTGGGTGATTGTTAGGGAAGCCAAGATTTAGAAATTGATTCATAGACGTGTGACTTCACAGACATGATGATGATCACGATACCCTCTGTCCACATAACAAGTGTCTGCGTTTCCGCTACCACTTCCCCACCCCACCGCCAATATGATTGTGCACCTTCTTAGATCTGAGCATCAGCCAGAGTGCACAAGCATGAACCTCCTGGCTTCCGCCCCAGGAAGCACATCATAGAGTAAGTTTTCTATCTCTTTCCTGAACCCCTTTTTTCATCAATCAGGTTAGTGTTTCTGACCAAGACTCTTTGCTGAGCAACCTTTAATTATACCCCTAACATTAAACTTAAAATGTCAAGGATTAAGAAGTTGATCTTCTATGTGGTACATATGTACAATGGAATACTACTCAGCCATAAAAAAGAACAAAATAATGCCATTTGCAGCAACATGGTTGCAACTAGAGATTATCATACTAAGTGAAGTAAGTCAGAAAGAGAAAGGCAACTACCATATGATGTCACTTATATGTGAAATCTAAAATATGGCACAAATGAACCTATCTATGAAACAAAAACAGACTCTCAGACATAGAGAACAGACTTGTGGTTGCCAAGGGGGAGGGGGAGAGGGAGCGGGATGGACTGGGAATTTGGGGTTAGTAGGTGCAAACTATTACATTTAGAATGGATAAACAACAAGGTCCTACTGTATAGCACAGGGAACTCTATTCAATATCCCGTAGTGAACCCTAATGGAAAAGAATATGAAAAAGATACATATATATTCAGTTATATATATATAACTGAATCACTTTGCTTTACAGCAGAAATTAACACAACATTGTAAATCAACTGTACGTCAATAAAATAAAGTTTAAAATAAATAAAAATAAGTAAAAGCTACCTACCAAAACAGTTGTGTGGTATTTTGGTAGCTTTGCTGAGGCACCTTTTGTCTATCTGTATCTGTCTGTCCTTCTGTCTATGGAGGGCAGGGCATGCCATTGTGCACTTGACATTAACAGGAATAACATGAAATTGAGCACCTGCTGTTTCTGTTAGACAGAAACTATGAGGTCCAGGGCCTGAAACCCACCCTAGGGTTCAGGGACTCCGTGGTGGGAAGGACAGTGAAGTCCAGTTTGTTGGCCAGGGCAGGAATCCCATCCCCTCACGCTCGCTGAAGGGACATTGTCTGAGATGCCGACTTCTGCAGCTGCCTGCCCTTGGACCTATTTTCAGGTATAATTTTCACCCGAGTACCCAAGTCCTTCCTCACCCAGCAAGGCTCAGAAAAGAGGTGGTGAACAAAATAGCCTAGGAGGTCACTAACACTGGTCACTAGTGCTATAAGTGCGGACACTCATCTCAGACTCTGAGCAGTGCCGTCCAACATGGTAGCACAAGCCACATGTGGTCACTGAGCACTTGAAATGCGGCTCATGAAGAATGTGCTGCAAGTATGAAAACATAAACCAGACTCTGGACACACAGTAAGAATATAAAATATCTCCTTGACAGTTATAGATAGATAGATAGACAGATGGATAGATAGATAGATGGCATGCTGAAATGATAATATTCTGGATATATTGGGTTAAACAAAATATATTATTAAAATTAATTTTACTTATTTGTCATTTTCAAATTTGGCTACAAGGCAATTTAAAATTATATAACATGGCTCGGACGCTACTGGTCTGGACCCATGGTATTTATCTGATGGTTTCCACTGTTTCTAACCTTTTGGAACTTCACCACTTCCCTAACATGACCCTTCTGGTTTCTCCTAGTTCTTTCCCTCCTGGACAGCCCTATTCTATTGCCCATGGAGCTGTGCGACACATGCCAGCTCTTGCTAAAAAGTCCTGCTGGAGGGCCCCAAGTTGCCCACTCCATTGCTACATGACTCTAGCTGTTAGAAGATTCTTTCTTATACATAAACCAAAATAGGCTTCCCTGAGACAGCTTTCCATGAGAATGAATGAGCCATGGTTAATAACCTGATAGCAACACATTTATGCCATTTATTTAGTTGATTCCCTATTTAGTTTGTTTTCAGGTTTCTAAAATGTGTATTATGATAATCATCCTTATGCTTAAATCTTTATACACATATTAAATAATTTCTTTTGGATAAATTCTTACTAATATAATTTTTTAAGCTTTTGACACTGTTCTGTATTACATGAACAACATTGGGTATTATAATTTTTAAGATCTCTGTAATTCTTATAAAATGGTAAATTTGTTAAAAATTTTACATTAAAATGGTTTAAAATAAGTTTAAAATGGTAATTTATTGTTTTCTTTTGCTTTAGTGTTAGTATATTTTAACTTTCGTTGTTTATTTAGAACTTAATTTCATCTCAAGCTCCCTTTCTGTTGATGGTAGAAATTAAACAGAATTCAAATGCTAGTTCCTATGTGCGTGTTTTCTTCTAGAGGTGATCTATGCATTTTCTACACAAATGTACCATATAATACACGTTTTTCTATGCCTTTCATTTTCATATTTTTTAACATCTTTATTGGAGTATAATTGCTTTACAATGGTGTGTTAGTTTCTGCTTTATAACAAAGTGAATCAGTTATACATATACATATGTTCCCATATCTCTTCCCTCTTGCGTCTCCCTCCCTCCCACCCTCCATATCCGACCCCTCTAGGTGGTCACAAAACACCGAGCTGATCTCCCTGTGCTATGCGGCTGCTTCCCACTAGCTATCTTCCTTACGTTTGGTAGTGTATATGTGTCCATGCCTCTCTCTCGCTTTGTCACAGCTTACCCTTCCCCCTCCCCATATCCTCAAGTCCATTCTCAAGTAGGTCTGTGTCTTTATTCCTGTTTTACCCCTAGGTTCTTCATGACATTTTTTTTCTTAAATTCCATATATATGTGTTAGCATACGGTATTTGTCTTTCTCTTTCTGACTTACTTCACTCTGTATGACAGACTCTAGGTCTATCCATCTCATTACAAATAGCTCAATTTCGTTTCTTTTTATGGCTGAGTAATATTCCATTGTATATATGTGCCACATCTTCTTTATCCATTCATCTGTTGATGGACACTTAGGTTGCTTCCATGTCCTGGCTATTGTAAATAGAGCTGCAATGAACATTTTTTGATACATGACTCTTTTTTTTTTTTTTTTTTTTTTTTTTTTTTTTTTTTTTTTGTGGTACGCGGGCCTCTCACTGTTGTGGCCTCTCCCGTTGCGGAGCACAGGCTCCGGATGCGCAGGCTCAGCAGCCATGGCTCACGGGCCCAGCCGCTCCGCGGCATATGGGATCCTCCCAGACCGGGGCACGAACCCGTATCCCCTGCATCGGCAGGCGGACTCTCAACCACTGCGCCACCAGGGAGGCCCCATGACTCTTTTTGAATTATGGTTTTCTCAGGGTATATGCCCAGTAGTGGGATTGCTGGGTCGTATGGTAGTTCTATTTGTAGTTTTTTAAGGAACCTCCATACTGTTCTCCGTAGTGGCTGTACCAATTCCCATTCCCACCAGCAGTGCAAGAGTGTTCCCTTTTCTCCACACCCTCTCCAGCATTTATTGTTTCTAGATTTTTTGATGATGGCCATTCTGACTGGTGTGAGATGATATCTCATTCATTTTCATATTTATTCTGTTTTTAAAAAAGAAAATCCTAGGCTGGCTTTTAAAAAATACTTAGTTGGCTGCACTGGGTCTTAGTTGTACATGGGGGATCTTCGTTGCCATGTGCAAGATCTTCAAGGGCCTGGGGATCCAGTTCCCTGACCAGAGATCAAACCCGGGGCCCCTGCATTGGGACTGTAGAGTCTTAACCACTGGACCACCAGGGAAGTCCCTAGGCTGACTTTGTAAAAAGCCCTCCTTCACAAATGTCACTGATTACCTTAGTCTTGTAATAAACACAGGAATCCACTTTAAGCAGCAAGTTAGTTTCCTTTTTTTTTTTTTTTCATTTCACCCTTCTTTCCTTTATTTCTACTTGTCTTTTCTTCAGATGGAAGAGTAAGCAGTCAGATCCTGAGTGTCCCGGAACCCCCAGTGGACAAGTTTGCTCACCCCTGCATCTTGTGAGCTGGAAACAGTGGGTATGAAGGCCCTGGGCCAGGCTGCAGAATCTCTCCACTAAGACCTGCTGGTGGAGGCAACAGGTAAGAAATGACTGAATTCTTCTTCTTGTAAGAAGTCCCAGCCTCTCCTCCTCAACCCCCCAGGTTCATTCCTTTCTTTTATCTCTTTATCTCAGTTTAACAATGCTTTACATATAACTGGCACTATATAAATACTTGTTGAATGAATGAATTAATAAATGTAAATATCAATGGGTGAATGCTAACCCTGGAAATATCTGGTTAGGCTTGTTAAAGCAACACCAAAGATTTTCATCTGTGTGAATGACTTACCATGAACGACCAGTGATAGGGTAGCACAAACACCATTGGGATATCATAAAATCATATATTGTTAGAGCTGGAAGGGGCCCTTGAGCTTCTCATGTCCCAAGGTTCCCAACTGATGAATACCATAAGAATTTAGCTGGCAGATGTATTTATTTAGCTTGTATAGTCTTGCTGCTGATGTTGGTTTTCACCTTTGAATTAGTTACCAACATATAAATACTGGAAGACTTCATAAAAAGTGTTTTAAACTGGAAAGTCTGGCACTGCTAGGTCCGTAGCTACACACAACAACCTGGGCTGAGTCGCTGCTGCCCTATTTTAGATGGGATGTGTTCTATTCATCGACAGAGCCCCCAGCTGCACACAGTGCACCTGACACACACACAGGACTTGTCCGGCCCTGGTAGAGGTTGCACTTGTGATGCCTAACCTAGTCCAATGCCAATGTAGATAAGGAAACTGAAGCCCACTGAATTTACCTCCCTCAACAGTTGGCTTGATTTTAGCCTCATCCCTGCACTATCTTCCATCTACTTCTAGAGTAAGCTCTGGAAAATACAAATTTGGCTAGGTCACACCCCTGATTAAAATCCTTTGGTGGCTCTACTAGACCTAAAGATCCCAATCTTCTTATCAGGGATTATGAGACCTTTCAGTGGAAAGCCTGCTTTGCCAACTTTAACTCAGACAACTCTGACTCACCGGCCACACCAGGTACCTTCATGTTCCTCTACTCTGCCATGTCCTCTTGTGCCTCAGGGTCTCCATATCCGCTGTTCCCTTTTCCTAGAAGGCTGCTCCCTATCTGTTTATGTGTCTGACAATGTATTCATATTCAGTACGTAGCACAGGCACCTGTGATTCTCCCCGGTGAATCCTTCCACCCTCACTTCATCGTCTCTGCCATGGGACACAGTTCACAGTCCTCTTTATAGCTCCTGGAACAGTTATTATGACTTCCCCACTAGACTATGTGCTCCTTGAGGAAAGGACCCATAAATCATTCATTTTTATCTTCATTATTTATCCCAGTGCTCAATAAATGTTGAATGAATGAATGACAGCCTTGCTCCAGGTGACTTTGTTAGTGACATAGCTGTGAGACACTATGGTCTTCCCCTGATTTCCTGTAGGGTTATGACCAGGAGTCCTTTGCAAACAGAAGAGAGTGTAGGGACAAGCTTCACTCTTCCCATATTACCAGACTGTCTCAGGAACCTTAGTCTTCAGTGTTTGTTGATTTTATTCCTTCTCTTTCTTCTATGCATATTGTATAACTCATCTTGGCTTCAGCTTCTCACTTAAAAAATTGACTCCCAGGGCTTCCCTGGTGGCGCAGTGGTTGAGAGTCCACCTGCTGATGCAGGGGACACGGGTTCGTGCCCCGGTCCGGGAAGATCCCACATGCCACGGAATGGCTGGGCCCATGAGCCATGGCCACTGAGCCTGCGTGTCCGGAGCCTGTGCTCCACAACGGGAGAGGTCACAACAGTGAGAGGCCTGCGTACCGCAAAAAAAAAAAAAAAAAAAAAAAAAAAAAATTGACTCCCAAACATCCATTTGACTCCAGATAATTAATACAAGCCAATCATGGAAATTCTATACTCCTTGCTAGTGGGTTCATAAATGGTTTGTGGCCAAAACCTGGCCAGTGAGACGTGAGGAGAATCCTGCTGGATGGAAGACAGCTCTGAGACATTGTCCGCCATCCTAAAGAAAAGCCATGAGAACAGATGTCTCCTCCCTTTATCATCTGGACATTGTCATTTCAGAATTTGATGTATAGAAGTGCTAAAAATATCTTCACAAGCCTGAAAATGAAGCCAATATCAAGGATGACAGAAAGATGGGAAAAATCTGGAATGAAGGTATCACTGAACAAATGAATTAACCAACCCTGATTCTTATTACCGAATGAGGATATATTGGGTTAATTTTATTTTATTTTATTTATTTATGTAGTTATTTATTTTTGGCTGCGTTGGGTCTTTGTTGCTATGCGCGGGCTTTCTCTAGTTGCAGCGAGTGGGGGCTACTCTTCATTGCGGTGTGCGGGCTTCTCATTGCAGTGGCTTCTCTTCTTGCAGAGCATGGGCTCTAGATGTGCGGGCTTCAGTAGTTGTGGCACACGGGCTAAGTAGTTGTGGCTCAAAGGCTCTAGAGCGCAGGCTCAGCAGTTGTGGCTCACAGGCTTAGTTACTCCATGGCAGGTGGGATCTTCCTGGGCCAGGGCTTGAACCAGTGTTCCCTGCATTGGCAGGTGGATTCTTAACCACTGCACCACAAGGGAAGTCCCTGAGGGTATACTGTTAATTGCTACTTTAGATAATAAACTTCCTTCCTGTTAAGCCAGTTTAAGTCTTGTTTCTATAATTTGGAACCAAAACATGTTACCTGATGTAGTTCTTCAATTCCCACTATCATTCCTAAAATAACTACATATAATCCTCAACTTTCTATTCCCTTTTTTAGTCTGTGAATAGAGTATTAGATAAGCTTTGGATGATCTAAAATTGAGCACCGAGGAGGAACCAAGATGGCGGAGTAGAAGGATGTGCTTCCATTCCCTCTTGCGAGAACACCAGAATCACAACCAGCTGCTGGACAGTCATCGACAGGAAGACACTGGAACTCACCAGAAAAGATACCCCACATCCAAAGACAAAGGAGAAGCCACAATGAGACGGTAGGAGGGGCACAATCACAGTAAAATCAAATCCCATAACCACTGGGTGGGTGACTCACAGACTGGAGAACACTTATACCACAGAAGTCCATCCACTGGAGTGAAGGTTCTGAGCCCCACATCAGGCTTCCCAACCTGGGAGTCCGACAATGGGAGGAGGAATTCCTAGAGAATCCGGCTTTGAAGTCTAGTGGGAATTGATTGCAGGACTTCAACAGGACTGAGGGAAACAGAGGCTCCACTCTCGGAGGGCACACACAAAATAGTGTGCACATCGGGACCCAGGGGAAGGAGCAGTGACCCCAGGGGAGACAGAACCAGACCTACCTGCTAGTGTTGGAGGGTCTCCTGCAGAGGTGGGGGGTGGCTGTGGCTCACCGTGGGGACGAGGACACTGGCAGCAGAAGTTCTGGGAAGTATTCCTTGGTGTGAGCCCTCCCAGAGTCTGCCATTAGCCCCACCAAAGAGCCCAGGTAGGCTCCAGTGTTGGGTTGCCTCAGGCCAAACAACCAACAGGGAGGGAACTCAGCCCCACCCATCAGCAGTCAAGTGAATTAAAGTTTTACTGAGCTCTGCCCACCAGAGAAAACAGTCAGCTCTACCCACCACCAGTCTCTCCCATCAAGCCTCTTAGATAGCCTCATCCACCAGAGGGCAGACAGCAGAAGCAAGAAAAACTACAATCCTGCAGCCTATGGAACAAAAACCACATTCACAGAAAGATAGACAAGATGAAAAGGCAGAGGGCTATGTACCAGATGAAGGAACAAGATAAAACCCCAGAAAAACAACTAAATGAAGTGGAGATAGTCAACCTTCCAGAAAAAGAATCCAAATTAATGACAGTGAAGATGATCCAGGACCTCGGAAAAAGAATGCAGGCAAAGATCAAGAAGATGCAAGAAATGTTTAACAAAGACCTAGGAGAATTAAAGAACAAACAAACAGAGATGAACAATAAAATAACTGAAATGAAAACTACACTAGAAGGAATCAATAGCAGAATAACTGAGGCAGAAAAATGGATAAGTGACCTGGAAGACAGAATGGTGGAATTCACTGCTGCGGAACAGAATAAAGAAAAAAGAATGAAAAGAAATGAAGACAGCCTAAGAGACCTCTGGGACAACATTAAACACAACAACATTTGCATTATAGGGGTCCCAGAAGGAGAAGAGAGAGAGAAAGGACCAGAAAAAATATTTGAAGAGATTATATTCGAAAACTTCCCTAACATGGGAAAGGAAATAGCCACGCAAGTCCAGGAAGCACAGCAAGTCCCATACAAGATAAACCCAAGGAGAAACACGCCGAGACACACGGTAATCAAATTGGCAAAAAATAACACAAAGAAAAATTATTGAACGCAGCAAGGGAAAAATGACAAATAACATACAAGGGAACTCCCATAAGGTTAACAGCTGATTTCTCAGCAGAAACTCCACAAGTCAGAAGGGAGTGGCATGATATACTTAAAGTGATGAAAGGGAAGAAACTACAACCAAGATTACTCGACCCAGCAAGGATCTCATTCAGATTCGATGGAGAAATCAAAAGCTTTACAGACAAGCAAAAGCTAAGAGAATTCAGCACCACCAAACCACCTCTACAACAAATGCTAAAGGAACTTCTCTAAGTGGGAAATACAAGAGCAGAAAGGGACCTACAAAAACAAACCCAAAACAATTAAGAAAATGGTCACAGGAATATACATATCAATAATTACCTTAAACGTGAATGGATTAAATGCTCCAACCAAAAGACACAGGCTTGCTGAATGGATACAAAAACAAGACCCATATATATGCTGTCTACAAGAGACCCACTTCAGACCTAGGGACACATACAGACTGAAAGTGAGGGGATGGAAAAAGATATCCCATGTAAATGGAAATCAAAAGAAAGCTGGAGTAGCTATACTCATATCAGATAAAATAGACTTTAAAATAAAGAATGTTACAAGAGGCAAGGAAGGACACTAAGTAATAATCAAGGGATCAATCCAAGAAGAAGATATAAGAATTATAAATATGCACCCAACATAGGAGCACCTCAATACACAAGGCAACTGCTAACAGCTATAAAAGAGGAAATCAACAGTAATACAATAATAGTGGGGGACTTTAGCACCTCACTTACACCAATGGACAGATCATCCAAAATGAAAATAAATAAGGAAACAGAAGCTTTAAATGACACAGTAGACCAGATAGATTTAATTGATATTTGTAGGACATTCCATCCCAAAACAGCAGATTACACTTTCTTCTCAAGTGTGCATGGAACATTCTCCAGGATAGATCAAATCTTGGGTCACAAATCAAGCTTCAGTAAGTTTAAGAAAACTGAAATCTTATCAAGCATGTTTTCTGACCACAATGCTATGAGATTAGAAATGAATTACAGGGGAAAAAACGTAAAAAACACAAACACATGAAGGCTAAACAATACGTTACTAAATAACCAAGAGATCACTGAAGAAATCAAAGAGGAAATCAAAAAATACCTAGAGACAAATGACAATGAAAACACGATGATCCAAAACCTATGGGATGCAGCAAAAGCAGTTGTAAGAGGGAAGTTTATAGCTATACAAGTCTACCTCAAGAAACAAGAAAAATCTCAAGTAAACAATCTAAACTTACATCTAAAGGAACTAGATAAAGAAGAACAAACAAAACCCAAAGTTAGCAGAAGGGAAGAAATCATAAACATCAGAGCAGAAATAAATGAAATAGAAACAAAGAAAACAATAGCAAAGATCAATACAACTAAAAGCTGTTTCTTTGAGAAGATAAACAAAATTGATAAATCAATAGCCAGATTCATCAAGAAAAAGAAGGAGAGGACTCAAATCAAAATTAGAAATGAAAAAGAAGAAGTTACAACAGACACAGCAGAAATACAAAGCATCCTAAGAGACTACTACAAGCAACTCTATGCCAATAAAATGGAAAACCTGGAAGAAATGGACAAATTCTTAGAAAGGTATAACCTTGCAAGACTGAACCAGGAAGAAACAGAAAATATGAACAGACCAATCACAAGTAATGAAATTGAAACTGTGATTAAAAATCTTCCAACAAACCAGGACCAGATAGCTTCACAGGTGAATTCTATCAAACATTTAGAGAAGAGCTAACACCCATCCTTCTCAAACTCTTCCAAACAATTGCAGAGGAAGGAACACTCCCAAATTCATTCTATGAGGCCACCATCACCTTGATAGCAAAACCATACAAAGATACTACAAAAAAAGAAAATTACAGGCCAATATCACTGATGAATATAGATGCAAAAATCCTCAACAAAATACTAGCAAACAGAATCCAACAGCACATTAAAAGGGTCATACACCACGATCAAGTGGGATTTATCCCAGGGATGCAAGGATTCTTCAATATACACAAATCAATCAATGTGATACACCATATTAACAAATTGAAGGAGAAAAACCATATGATCATCTCAATAGATGCAGAAAAAGCTTCTGACAAAATTCAACACCCATTTATGATAAAAACTCTCCAGGAAGTGGACATAGAGGGAAACTACCTCAACATAATAAAGGCCATATACAACAAACCCACAGCAAACATCATTCTCAATGGTGAAAAACTGAAAGCATTTCCTCTAAGATCAGGAATGAGACAAGGATGTCCACTCTCACCACTATTATTCAACATAGTTTTGGAAGTCCAAGCCATGGCAATCAGAGAAGAAAAAGAAATAAAAGGAATACAAATTGGAAAAGAAGAAGTAAAACTGTCACTGTTTGCAGATAACATGATACTATATATAGAGAATCCTAAAAATGCCACCAGAAAACTACTAGAGCAAATCAATGAATTTGGTAAAGTAGCATGATACAAAATTAATGCACAGAAATCTCTTGTATTCCTATACACTAATGATGAAAAATCTGAAAGAGAAATTAAGGAAACAGTCCCATTTACCATTGCAACAAAAAGAATTAAATACCTAGGAATAAACCTACCTAGGGAGACAAAAGACCTGTATGGAGAAAACTATAAGACACTGATGAAAGAAATTAAAGATGATACCAACAGATGGAGAGATATACCATGTTGTTGGATTGGAAGAATCAATATTGTGAAAATGACTCTACTACCCAAAGCAATCTACAAATTCAATGCAATCCCTATCAAATTACCAATGGTATTTTTTACGGAACTAGAACAAAATGTCTTCAAATTTGTATGGAGACACAAAACACCCTGAATAGCCAAAGCAGTCTTGAGGGAAAAAAACGGAGCTGGAGGAATCAGACTCCCTGACTTCAGACTATACTACAAATCTACAGTAATCAAGACAATATGGTACTGGCACAAAAACAGAAACATAGATCAATAGAACAAGGTAGAAAGCCCAGAGATAAACCCACGCACCTATGGTCAACTAATCTATGACAAAGGAGGCAAAGATATACAATGGAGAAAAGACAGTCTCTTCAATAAGTGGTGCTGGAAAAATTGGACAGCTACATGTAAAAGAATGAAATTAGAACACTCCCTAACACCACACACAAAAATAAACTCAAAATGGATTCGAGACCTAAATGTAAGATTGAACACTATAAAACTCTTAGAGGAAAACATAGGAAGAACCGTCTTTGACATAAATCACAGCAAGATCTTTTTTGATCCACCTCCTAGAGTAATGGAAATAAAAACAAAAATAAACAAATGGGACCTAATGAAATTTCAAAGCTTCTGCACAGCAAAGGAAACCATAAACAAGACAAAAAGACAACCCTCAGAATGGGAGACAATATTTGCAAATGAATCAATGGACAAAGGATTAATCTCCAAAATATATAAACAGCTCATGCAGCTCAATATTTAAAAAACAAACAACCCAATCCAAAAATGGGCAGAAGACCTAAATAGACATTTCTCCAAAGAAGACATACAGATGGCCAAGAAGCACATGAAAAGCTGCTCAACATCACTAATTATTAGAGAAATGTAAATCAAAACTACAATGAGGTATCACCTCACACCAGTTAGAATGGGCATCATCAGAAAATCTACAAACAACAAATGCTGGCGATGGTGTGGAGAAAAGGGAACCCTTTGCACTGCTGGTGGGAATGTAAATTGATACAGCCACTATGGAGAACAGTATGGAGGTTCCTAAAAAAACTAAAAATAGAATTATCATATGATCTAGCAATCCCACTACTGGGCATATACCCAGAGAAAACCATAATTCAAAAAGACACATGCACCCCAATGTTCATTGCAGCACTTTTTACAATAGCCTGGTCATGGAAGCAAACTAAATGCCCATCGACAGACGAATGGATAAAGAAGTAGTGGTACATATATACAATGGAATATTACTCAGCCAGAAAAAGGAACGAAATTGAGTCATTTGTTGAGACGTGGATGGATCTAAAGACTGTCATACAGAGTGAAGTAAGTCAGAAAGAGAAAAACAAATATCATATATTAACGCATGTATGTGGAACCTAGAAAAATGGTACAGATGAACCTGTTTACAGGGCAGAAGTTGAGACACAGATGTAGAGAACAAACGTATGGACACCAAGCGGGGAAAACCGTGGTGGGGTGGGGATGGTGGTGTGCTGATTGGGGGATTGGGATTGACATGTATACACTGATGTGTATAAAATTGATGACTAATAAGAACCTGCAGTATAAAAAAACAAACAAGCAGAAAAACAAGTAATACTAATTTTTCTTTGGGTTATTTGTATGGAAATATGTTAATATAAATGTTTCAGACATTACATGGAATTTCTAAAACTCTTATATGTTCTGGTATAATGTTATAAGTCATAATTCTATTTATTACTTTAAAATGTACATCTCAGAAATAACTAAATTTCCTTGTCAATTGCATTATTTTGAACTTTCATCAAATCTTTAACCATGGTCATTTTTAAGTCTTTTGTCATTACAGACAGTTCTGGGTGTATTCTGATGCTTTTGCAAAAATGTTCCTATAAAAGGGTTTCACCTTCAAGGAATTCATGGAAAAGACTCTGACAAGTACAGGTTTCTGGTAACTGACTATACTGCTGAACTGAATGAATAAGCATTTTCAGAACTCTAATGGAAAACTGATGAATTCATAAAAGTGCTAACAAAAGATCAAGATGAAAAAAAATTAATTACATGGGACTGAGTGAACTGATGAGGATGATTATAATTTTTGTGACTTTCTGTTTGAATAAAAAAAAATCCCACAAGGACTCAGAGGCAAAAAATATACAAATCAATTTTCACTGCAAAGTAAAGGAGCTGTTACTGTGGAGGATTACTGGACTGAATGTGAACATTATGACATAGTATGAGTGTGTTTCGTGTTTGGTAATTGCAATCATTGTTGCTTTTGTCGTGGTCATCCATTTACAGTGCTTGGTGTCAGTATATTAAGCTCTTGTAAAAATAAAATACAATGTGTGTGAAAAAAATTAATTAAATAAATAAAATTGAGCAACTATAAAGGGGGGAGTGACATGAAAAGGAATTCTTTAAGTATTAGTTTTCTTTGTATCAGTTCTACACATGGCTCTTAATTATTAATAAGGCATATCTTAGAGGGGGCCACGAGTGAGCCTCACTTCATTATTCCCTACTGTGGGCCACGCTGTCAGTTTCTCTTCAGGCTTCAGCCACAGTTTTTCCTTCCTAACTCCACCCAGGTTTTGTTTATAAGAATACCCATCCTCTTTATAGTCACAGTACCCCCAGTTCTAAGAGTAAAGCCTGATTCTTCCATGGATAATCCCTCTGCCCCTTGTCAACGATCAGTTATGAGTGATCCCATGACTGAATTCTGGCCAGGGAGACATGAGGGGAAATCTATCAGGAGGCTTCTGGGAAAACTTCCCTCATGCCTAAGAGAGAAGTCATCCTTTTTCCTCTTATTTCCCTGTGGGAATGTCGATACTGGAATTGCTGCTGCTATTTTATTATGAGCTTGAGAATAAAGCCAACTCCAAGGATTTCAGAAGAGAAAGATGAAAAGAATCCACGTCCTTGACGGCACATTGAACTGTTCAATGGACCAATGCTGAAGCACTCCCCATCTTAGTTGAAACCTTTCGTAGTGCAAGATAATGAATTTTCTTATTTTTAAGCCAATTTGATTTAGACTTTCTGACATTTGCTCTTAAAACATCCACATGATACATCTCCAAAATGTGGAAGATGTCTTGCACTTAACCACTTATTACTTTCCTCATAGCCCTAAGTTATTTTTGTATATTTTGTTTGCTGGTTGAAAATCAACTTTTCATTAAGCATCTGACATGTGGGTGATATGACTTGAAAAGGATATTTCAGGAATCAGCTATTGTTCAGTTCTCCTTTCCAACACAAATCAAATGGTACATAATTGTGTTAGTCAGGATAGGATAGGATATGATGCAGTGACAAACCCTAAATCTCAGTGACTTGGCATATATTAGACGAAAGCTCTTCTCCATCTGGCGACTCAAGAATCCAACTTTATTCCAGGCAGAAATGCCTGCCTTCTCAATCTGGGGCTCCCAAGGTCACCATGGCAGGAAATATAGTACAGGGAGACAGCACACCAGCTATTAAATATCTCCATCCAGAAGTGACACACATCACTTACATTCACATTTCTTTGGCAAGAACTGGATACACATCTTGCCATCTTTAATAAAGGGACTATATAAAAGATGATGGAAGTGATCCTGTGCCAGCTCCAAGCTTTGAACCTTAAGAAGGTCTGGCATCCTCTGATTTTGCAATTTGGGGATCCCCCGAGCCACCAGGTCCTGCTACTCTTCTGGCGGGACCACATAGGGAGACCCTGTGGAGGGGCCACACGGAGAGGGCGAGGCTCTAGGACTACTTGGGGGGGTGAGAGAAGTCTCATCTTCTCAGAACTTCAGCTGAGCCCAGTCTTCCTCTGCCTTCACCCAGGGGCCAGACATGAGAGTCAGGACATCTTGGACATTCCAGCCCCCGCTGGCAGGTGACTGCAGCTTTATGAGAGACTATTCATAAGACCAGCAGAAGAGGCATTCAGCTGAGCTTTAGTCAACTCACAGAACCAAGGAAAATAATAAAATGGTGGTTGTTCTAAGTCACTAAGGTTTGTGACGTAACTAAAATGGCCACCAGGCAGCAACGCCCCCAGAGAGGGAGCCTGGGGATAAACATTTCAACCTCACTCTTCTCTCTCCCTCTGATCTCCTTGTAGGTGCTCCCCATAAATTGAACCTAATTGGAAGCAGAGGGCTAGGGAAGCTTTGATGTTATCCATAAAGGTCAGCCTCTCAGGGCACAGATCAGGGGAGAGAAGAACGGAGACTGGATCTGGAGAGGCGACCAGAAGCTGTTCAGTAGGGTTCACCTCCTGTGCCCTGCAGCATCAACTCTTGATCTCTGTGCAGGTGAAATTTTGTCTCCCAATCATGGGAGATACTCAAAGTCCTTCAGCTTCCATATTACCATAGGAAAATGTTTATTCAGTCATAGTCCCAACTGAACCTAAAATATTAGCAATACTAGAGCTTTTTATTTTATTTTTTGGCCATGTCTTGAGACATGCGAGATCTTAATTCCCCGACCAGGGATCGAACCCGTGCCCCCGGCTGTGGAAAGTTGGAGTCTTAACCACTGGACCACCAGGGAAGTCCCGACTCTAGCATATTTCATATCAGGTGGCTAGGACAAGGGGGAAAGGGATGTGGAAAAATAATTAATTGATACGTAAAACATAGCTATGACCATCCCTGCTTCTGTGACTGGTCATGAGGTCTAAGCAGGTGGTAATTATAGCTGCATTCTTCCAGATTAGCTTCATGTTTTTCTTATCCTCTGATACCATGTCAGCTGGATGGGATCCTTTACCCAGTAGGGTGACTCAAACCTTCTTTCCCGTGGGGTTTCAGTTCTTAGTGGTTTTGCTTTATTGCGCCGCTACAGTTTCCCATTGACTAGGAGAGCTGGCCAAGTGAGTACTACGAGGCCTCCAGTGAATCCTCTGGGCTCCAAACATAGTTCTCTGCCTTCCTTCCTTGTGTAGCAGCAACCCAATTTCTCCCTGGTCATCAGGATCAATGACCCAACCAGCATTGTAGCCTCATTCTCTGCATTCCTCCCTTGGGCACTAGGATCTCTAAGGGACGCTAAGGTCACAGAGACGGAAAGCAAAAATTCTTCACGTGTACGGTGTAATAGGGAGAAGAGGCACTCTCATCTTTGACCCTTGGTGCCCACGCATTCTGGCTAGGACAAAGAAGGCACCAGAAATTGACCACCGGTTAAAAGCATACCTCGATTTATAAATCGGCAGCCCAACCTCACAGGGTGGTGTCTCCCAGCTGGTGTCTGGACTGAGCCATCAGCAAGCCACTCCACTGTTCTGTCAAGCAAGCTACTCCTGTGTAATGGAGCATGTGGTAAGGTCAGTGAAGTCCACAGATGCTGAGAGCAGTGCTCCACTTACTGCCATAAGATGCATCCCCTCGTCTCAGGCAATGCCGTGTGGGATACGATGGTGGTGGATAAGGTGTTCCGAGAGAACAGAAGCTGGTGGAGCTGGTAGAAGCACTGAGCTCTTGCCACTGATTTTCCAAGATTGATCTTTCCAAGCTCCTGACCAACTGAGTCACTGTCCATGTGTCACTATAGTTTTGCACCTCAGGCTACCTCTTCTTTTTTCTTTATTGAAGTATAGTTGATTTACAATATCGTGTTAGTTTCAGGTGTACTGCACAGTAGGTCCAACAAGAACCTACTGTACAGCACAGGGAACTATACTCAGTATTTTGTAATAACCTATAAGGGAAAAGAAACTGAAATGGAATATATACGCATACTCTCACTATATATATTGAACTATACTCTCTCTCTCTATATATATATACACTCAATTGAGTATATATATACATTGAGCAGAGTTCCCTGTGCTATACAGTAGGTCCTTGTTGGTTATCCATTTTATATATAGTAGACAGGCTGACTCTTCTTCCACAGGAAGTGGACCACCAGACGCAACATCCAGAGTTCTGCCCATGGGGACTTTGCCACTGTGTCTCTGGGCCGCCCTGCGGCAGAATGCTAGTGCGGCAACCCTCACTTCCGGCTGGTGATGGTACAACAGGCAGGTCCATCAATAAATCTGGCCTATGTTTTTCCCTTTTCTGTCAACTGGCGGTATGGAACTCCTTGCAAGGCACTGGTGTGGATTGAGAAAGAGGCAACAAAGCAGAAGGAGTTTTATGCAGTTTCCTTGTGTCTTCCTGACCTGCTTATGAGACCGGGCATACCATTTCTATTTTATAAGAAATCTGCTGTGCACGTCCAAATTTTGATGTTTTGGTAGAACACATACCGCTGAGTTTCTTATGGGCAGTTTGGGTCACAGGTGCCTGTCAGGGCCTAGTTATCCAGGAGCTTTGTTTTGTTTTTCAGTACATAGTAGTTGATGGCCTTTTAGGAGCTGAATCCTTCTGTTGAGGGATGCAGCTGAGTTCTTAGAAGGGGGCTGGAGGAGTAAATATCCTAACGTCCCTCTTCTTCCTCTCTCTGAGCTCCTGGTTTGTCATGGGCTGAACCCAAATGGAATCCAGAGAACAGGGGGTTCATTGGTGATTGTAGACCATATAGGTCACCCTCCCAGGGCACAAAGCAGGGTGGAGAAGGGTGGACGGTGGATCTAGAGAGGCAAACGGAAGATATCCTGCACATCGGGTGAGTACAGTAAAGGGAGACACAAAGGAATTAAGAATGAAGTGAGGGACTTCCCTGGTGATCCAGTGGTTAAGACTCCGCGCTCCCAATGCAGGGGGCCCGGGTTCAATCCCTGGTCAGGGAACTAGATACTGCCTGTGGCAAAGAAGATCCCGCGTGCCGCAACCAAGACCCGGCACAGCCAAATAAATAAATAAATAGTAAAAACAAAACAAAACAAAAAAAAGAAGTGAAAGATAACATTTAAGCTGGGTAGGGGGAGTGATGAGGACGTGGGAAGAGGGGGACAGCAGTGAGAAAGATGCAGGATCTTATAACTACAGCTCCAATGGGGGTTACAGAGTATTTAAGTGGGAATACTAGGGCAAGTTGGGAAGACAGAAGGTGTCTGTCAGAGAAGGGAACCGTTTAAAATAAAACTCTTGTGTGAAATACTGGTCATGATAAGGTTTAGAATAGCCCTGGCCCGTGGAACTTTCTGTGTGATGGGCGTGATCTATATCTGTGCTGTCCAGTTCTGTAGCCACTCGCCACATGTGGCTATTAAGCACTTAAAATGTGGCTAGTGTGAGGACATCCCTGGTGGACCAGTGGCTAAGACTCCATGCTCCCAATGCAGGGGGCCCAGCTTCAATCCCTGGTCAGGGAACTAAGATCCTGCCTGTGGCAAAGAAGATCCCGTATGCCGCAACTAAGACCCGGCACAGCCAAATAAATAAATAAGCATTAAAAAAAATGTGGCTAGTGTGACTGAGAAAATGAATTTTAGATTTTATTTCATTGTAATTAATTAATTTTAATTTTGATAGCCAAATGGGGCTAGTGACTACTGAATTGGATAGTACACGTCTAGAGTGTGATCACGTCAGCTGCTTTATTGGGAGGTGCAATCTAAGGGCAGCAAAGAATGACGGAGAGAAGGGAGCAGAAGCAAATACACGTGGTGAGTTACAGAGCTGGTCACAGCCTCACAGGAAAACACGCCGGTCACACAGGACATCTCTGGAGGTGCCACGTGGCAGTGCTGTGGGAACAGCCCGTCAAGGGGAGGAAGGAAGATACACTTGTTTGCTGGCTTCTTCTCATCTCCAAGGGTGCCCCACAGGGTGTTAATTACTCCACACTTCGGGGCTGTGCTGGGAAAGCAGCGCTTCATCTAATCTGGAAGCTGTGCAAGGAGCCAGTCAGTGGGTCACTTTGGACCTGGGTGCTGAAGCTGTGGCTTCCTGAGTGGGCATGAGGGACCTCAGGCCAATGCCATGCTTTCACCCCCAGGGAGTCTGAGTCACCTGGGGCATTAGGAGATGAAGTGAGCTCCACTGAGCAAGAGGCCAAGGTCAGGAGGTAGCATCAGGGGGAGCCAAATGAGTCTGGAGTAGTGTATGAACTCAGTCTGGTATACTGTGAGGGACCTTGGGCAGGTTGGCTAAGTGCTTCAAGTCTTAGCTCCCTTTTTTGTACAATGGTAACAGGCCCTACCTCGTATGCTGGTTCATATTATTCATGCACATTACTCAGTATTATTTACAAGAGCTTTGTAACAATAGGTGAGACAGCCATCATTCTGGCCATTTCACAGATGTGGAAACTGAGGCTAAGAGAGAGTAGATGAAAATACTTACAAATGCTATAGCCAGAGTCCCTCTGACTCAACCTCTTACTCTTTCCACCCCGTCACATGTCCCCTTGAGATTTCATCCGAGGACTGAATTTCAAAACCCTAAGAGAGAGGATTCAAACGTGAAAGTGAGTTAAACGTTATACACAGGGGCAGATATTATAAAGGGTAAAATGTGTGTCCAACGACATTGACTTTATAAAGTAAAGCGTACTTTGAAATCAGTTTACAAGCATAGTTTTATTTATTTTTAATTTTTTTCTTTTTTTTAATTGGAGTATAGTTGCTTTACACTGCTGTGTCAGTTTCTGCTGTACAGCAAAGTGAATCAGCCATACGTATACATATATCCCCTCTTTTTTGGATTTCCTTCCCACAAGCATAGCTTTAGAAGCACTCCAAAAAAATGTTTGTTTTGAACAAAGTTATTTCTGTTGAATCGTAGTGATCTGTTGAAGCGTAAAACATAAGACCTGCTCTTCCAAGCAATTTTCAGAGGACGCAGTCTCCTTTGCCAGGCGAGCGCAGCAGGACAGCTGCTATCATTGAGACCACACATGCTCTGACTTGTCAAGACCTACCTTCGTGTTTCCCCCTGCCAAGTAACAGGCTCAGCTATCATGATCTCTAATCCCTTGGATGCAGCTGCCTGTCAAAGACTGTTAGAGCCCAAGCCACACAGCTTTCACTGACAGCAAACCTCTTTCCGATCTGAGTTCCGAGGAAAAGAACGCAAGATGGAGGGATTAATTGAGCAAAGACCCTCCAGACAGTATGAGTAAAAACTTAAGGATGAAAATGAGATGTGAACTGTTAATTTTTTGCACTTAATGTACATATAGAGTGAAATCAAGACTCTCTTAAAAATAGGGTTATTACCTTGTAGCCTTCAAACTCTCTGAGTAAGACGATATGGGAGTGACAGTATGGGACATAGACAGAGCTCTTAAAGAAGGCTGGCAGTTCCCGGGAGTACACAGCACAGATGAGCCCTTTCAAAACTGAAGACATTTCCTGTGAATCATACAGACGCCATAGGGCTATGGAAACAGAAACTGGCACCTATCAACTGATGTTCTTACCCTGAGAAGCAAATGGTGGAAGGGATGAGAAGGTCATCCAAATGTTAGACTGAGTCAGGTGTCCTGGAGACCCAGGGCCTCCTCATCAAGAGAGAGGCAAATGGGGGCTCTGCGTCTCCAAACTTGCTCCCCTAGTCCTAAACCAGAAGGTGATGGTGGCAGTGCCAAGATACAGTGAGGATCAGCACGGGCTCCCTTCACGGGAAGCTAAGAGGTCGCCTACTACTGATGTAAACACTTCCACTTCCATGAACTATCTCCAAGGCCACTTTTTTTTTTTTTTTTTTAGTAAATTTATTTATTTACTTTTGGCTGCTTTGGGTCTTCGTTGTTGCACACGGGCTTTCTCTAGCTGCGGCGAGCAGGGGCTACTCTTTGTTGCGGTGCGTGGGCTTCTCATTGAGGTGGCCTCTCGTTGCAGAGCATGGACTCTAAGCACGTGGGCTCCGTAGTTGTGGCACGTGGGCTCCGTAGTTGTGGCACGTGGGCTCCGTAGTTGTGGCACGCGGGCTCAGTAGTTGTGGCATGCGGGCTCAGTAGTTGTGGCTCGCAAGCTCTAGAGCGCAGGCTCAGTAGTTGTGGTGCATGGGCTTCGTTGCTCCGTGGCATGTGGGATCTTCCCAGACCAGGGCTCGAACCCGTGTCCCCTGCATTGGCAGGCGGATTCCCAACCACTGCGCCACAGGGAAGTCCATCCAAGGCCACCTTTAATGATAAGGAAAGAGAGTCTCAAATATGTTATAGTCTGGAATGGTAGAATTTCAAATAAACTTTCCACCAGAAGAGATAGAAATGGTGCTGTCAGAGAAGATACATGTCTGCTTTACGTGTTTGTGTTCTTGTGTCCAGAACGGTGCCTGCCATGGATACAACAGGCCAATCTCTGTCATCAATGCTGATAGTAACAAGGCTTGATTTAAAAAAAAATTTTTTTTCCTGGGCTTTCTGGAGTAATTATTTGTTTACCTTTCACTTTCAGTGGTCAGGAGATGAAAACACATATGTTTTGACTTCACATTATCTTGTGAGGCATTAACCAGCTGTCCTTTCATGAACAGCTGTGAATGAACATAAAAATGTTTCAATACTATTATGTCTTCTTTAGACAAATTCTCATTTTATCCCCCCCTCCTTTCTCCTTAAGTATACAGATATCATTCAAGGTTCTGCTAGTTATATGATGTTGAGAAAATTATCTAGTTTCTTTGATGTTACATTTCTACATTTGCTTAATAGGGATGATAGTAATGCCTATCTCACAGGGGTGTTCTGAACAGTAAATGAGTTATTATCTGTGAGTGTCTTCAGCAGGAGGTTTGGTGGACTGTAGGTATGCATAGGATTATTGGATTAAAAAACATGCAAAAATGGGACTTCCCTGGCAGTCCAGTGGTTAGGACTCCGAGCTTCCACTGCAGAGTGCGATCCCTGGTCAGGGAACTAAGATCCGGCATGCTGCGTGGTGAGGCCAAAAGTTAAAAAAAAAAATGTAAAAATGACAATGAAGTTTTACTTAGCTGACATTTAAAATTTCTCTTTTGAATCTGCTGTGAATATCAGAAGAAAAAGGGAAAGGAGCAGGAAATAGTCAATATTTTGGAAAATACTTCAGAAGAAAATCAATGTCATATGGCCCAAACTTTTTTTTTTCAGATTTAGGCCAATTCTACCTTTCCTGAAATATGGTCAGTTTGAATTTTCTTTTGATTTTGAGGAATTTTCTTTAAATCAAAGACCACCAAACATCTAGATTTTTCAGAGAAAATACAAAGAATTAGGAAAAGAAAATCCTGCAGCATTTCTGGTTTCATCTGGATTGGAATTTATAGATTCTTTTTAAAAATTTTTACAGATTTTTAAAATTTATTTATTTATTTTTGGCTGCATTGGGTCTTCGTTGTTGCACGCCGGCTTTCTCTAGTTGCAGCGAGTGGGGGCTACTCTTCATTGTGGTGCACGGGCTTCTCACTGCGGTGGTTTCTCTTGTTGTGGAGCATGGGCTGTAGGTGCATGGGCTTCATTAGTTGTGGCATGTGGGCTCAGTAGTTGTGGCTTGCAGGCTCTAGAGCGCAGGCTCAGTAGTTGTGGCACACAGGCTTAGTTGCTCCGCAGCATGTGGGATCTTCCCAGACCAGGGATCGAACCCGTGTCTCCTGCATTGGCAGGCGGATTCTTAACCACTGAACCACCAGGGAAGTCCCTGGAATTTATAGATTCTTATCAAATGTTTTACAATTTTTTTATAAAATGGGAAAACTATTTAACTTGCATGAATCTTGTCATTCTCAATTAAAATTTTGTGCAACAAACCTCATACAGTAAGTTACTGCTAATAACTAGAGAGGTAAATGGAAATCAAGTTTTTAAAAAAACATCAGCAATAAATATTTAGTGATTGCCTACTACTTTATGCTAAGAAATGGGAATATAATTCAAATTTTCAGGAAACTAACATTCAAGTCATTCAAAAGGACAGTTAGAAGAGTTGACTGTGAGTGCATTATTTTATGAGAAAACAATCCTCTTTCTTTGGTAGAAATTTTGTTTGTTATGTTTTTTCTACTTGATTTTGTGTAATTTGGTGTTTACCCGGGACACCCCTTGTGGGGAGTAGAAACAGGGTGATTGGATGTAAAGGGATTTGAGGGTGAGGCTAGGCAGAACAGGCAGGGGCTTGATTATTCATCAGGCTTGGAATTTGTCTGGTTTATAAATGAGCTGAGAACTAAAGTCATTATTTAGAAACAAAAGGAGAAACTTTCTCATTAAGACCAAATTTATGGTCATAAGATTAAAAGTCCGCTGGGGAAATTAGGGTCAGGAGAGAATGAGTGAAGATGCCAATCTAGGATGAATTATCCAGTAAGATGCTGTGGAAATACCCAAGACAGCATGTGGAAATACCCAAGATAGCATACATCTCAGCTTTGGAGAGATGAAGAAAGTCCCTCCTTGGAGGAGGGGAGACTTAAGTTGAACTTTTGTGGGCACATAGGAGGAACACAGGAGTCAGCCATGGGAAAGAGGATTGAACAAGGAAGGAACCACGACCAGGAGCTCTGGTTCAACGACCAGCAAGCAACACATTTGGATTGACTGGGATGCTGAGAGGTGAGGCCAGAAAGGTGAGCAGAGATTAGATAAAGAAAAACCTTCAATCTGTCATGAAGGCAATAGAGATCCATTAAGGGATTTAGGTTAGGGGAAGACTTTAAACAGATTTGCCTTTGAGTAAGATCCCTCAGGACTAGTGTGAAGAAGAGATTGAGGGAGATAGTCTAGATATTGGCCAATATCAAAGTCTTAGAGGGAAGAAAGTGACATATAATAAACCTGTTTTTCAAGTTTAATCCAATTTTAATTTCCTCGTGTTGCTCTTAGAAGCAACACAGACATCTTTTTTTTAAATTAATTAATTAATTAACTTATTTTTGACTGCATTGGGTCTCCTTCGCTGTGCGCGGACTTCTCTGGTTGTGGCGAGCGGGGGTTACTCTTTGTTGCGGTGTGCAGGCTTCTCATTGCAGTGGCTTCTCTTGTTGCAGAGCATGGACTCTAGGCATGCAGGCTTCAGTAGTTGTGGTACGCGGGCTTCAGTAGTTGTGGCCTGTGGGCTCTAGAGCACAGGCTCAGTAGTTGTGGCACACAGGCTTAGTTGCTCCACTGTTTGTGGGATCTTCCTCGACCAGGGCTCGAACCCATGCCCCCTGCATTGGCAGGCAGATTCTTAACCACTGCGCCACCAGGGAAGTCCCAACCCAGACATCTTGAGTAACTACCTAAATACATAAATTCAATTTGCAACCTTCATGTAAATATATACTGCTAATGTGTTGGTAGATTTTTATAGAAACAAGAATTTCAAGACAAGCTGGATGTACTTCTAGATATGATTTTCCCCTTGTGCAAGCTCAGTGGCTGGATTCCTTTGATTTATCATTTAAAATCATTAGTCATGTCAGATGTTATGAACAATTGTATAATTAAGGATATATATTCCCTCTCTGAAGGGCACAAGTATCTCTATGAAACACAGATGGCACTTTCAGGGTTTTTCATAGATGATTTAAAAATGAATTCACCAGTGATTTAAAAATGAATTCTTAATTTTTTAGTTCCTTGACATTGTAAACCATAACATTATGAAACTCAATGGTTTCATTTCTATAGTTTAATGCAGACTCAGGATTAAGGACTATCATGATCTTCATAAAGATAAATTCTGGGAAACATAAAAGTGTGGAAACGTGTACATTCTGTCTGTTCTTTGAAAGGTACTAAAATCTATTTTTCTCCAGAGACAGGAAGTGCCTTCTGCTACTCCTGGAAACTTTACTCAGCCATTGGCCTCTTCTATTATTACTGGCAGAAAAATTTAGTTCCTTACCTTCGAGAGCAACTTCCTGGCAAGGCTGAGAGTAATACCTACCTACCTTTCAAAACCAAAGAATATAAAAGAACTTATAACTCAAAGTAACAGTTACCTGCCCCACCCCTGGACCATTTTCCAGAGGCAACTACTTGGAATCATTTTCTTGCTATTAATCAAAGTTAGACATTGTCTTTTTACTTCCTGCTACGACAGGAGAGTATTTAGCACACTTATACCTCAGCTCAGTTCACTTACTCCCTTCTCATTTCTGTTAGTCATCTTCCTACACTGTATTTAGTTTCTCTATTGCAGAGGTTGCAAATGGATGGCCTGAAGGCTAGATCTGACTGTAGATGTGTTTTGTTTGAATTGCAGTGAGTTCAAAAACAAAACAAAAACCAAACAAACAAAAAACCCCAACATGAAAAAAATGATAAGATTTAACATTTAAAAATTCCAGGGCTTCCCTGGTGGCGCAGTGATTGAGAGTCCGCCTGCCGATGCAGGGGACACGGGTTCGTGCCCCAGTCCGGGAAGATCCCACATGCCGTGGAGCGGCTGGGCCCGTGAGCCATGGCCGCTGAGCCTGCGCGTCCGGAGCCTGTGCTCCGCAATGGGAGAGGCCGCAACAGTGAGAGGCCCGCATACCGCAAAAAAAAAAAAAAAAAAAAAAAAATCCAAATGTTTAGCCCCACAAAAAAGTCAGATGCAGGGGACTTCCCTGGTGGTGCAGTGGTTAAGAATCCGCCTGCAAAGGCAGGGGACACGGGTTCGAGCCCTGGTCTGGGAAGATCCCACATGCTGTGAAGCAACTAAGCCTGTGAGCCACAACTACTGAGCCCACGAGCCACAGCTACTGAAGCCCATGCGCTTAGAGCCCCTGCTCTGCAACAAGAAGCCACCGCAATGAGAAGCCCGCACACCACAACAAAGAGTGGCCCCCACTCGCCGCAACTAGAGAAAGCCTGCGCGCAGCAACAAAGACCCAATGCAGCCAATAATAAATAAATAAATTAATTAAAAAGTCAGATGCTGCATGTTTTAGTTTCCTAGGGCTGCCATAAGAAAGTACCACAAACCAGGAAGCATAAAACTTAAAACAACTCTCACTGTCCTGGAGGCTCAAAGTCTGGTATCAGGCTGGTAGCAGGACCATGCTCCCTCTGGAAGCTCTAGGAAAGAATCCTTTCTTGCCTCTTCAGCAATTCCTGGCATTCCTTGGTTTGTAGCTGTATCACTGAAATTTCTTCCTCTCTCCACATGTGGCCTTCTTCCCTCTGTGTGTCATGTCTCTTAGTCCAAATCTCCCGTTCTTGTAAGGACACCAGCCATTGGATTTAGGGCTCACCCTAATCCAATATAACTTCCCTTTACTAATTACATTTGCAAAGACACTTTTTCCAAATAAGATCTCTTTCTGACGTTCCAGGCGGACATGAATGTTGGGGGGACACTAACCGAATACATGGCAAATAAGGCCCCTTTCCCATGAATTCACCAAAGCTGGTTAAATGGCTATACTCTCCAGATGGGGCAAGCACTGACTCGTATGCCACAGTTCTCTGCACATCTACCAGGTAAACACAAGCAGCAAAACCTGAGCCCTGTTTCTCATTTATGTTGCTTGCTTTTCTCCTATAACTATTTCAGTTTGCTAATCATGCTATTGGTCATCTTTATAACTTTTAAATAATATACCCAAACTCCTATTTCATGTTTTATAAACTTTTGTCAATATCTCATGGCCACCTTCCTGTTTTGTGGTACCAGGATATTAGGGTTTTCTCCCACGTTTCCCTCTATCTCTTCTGCTCCCTTTCCACCTCACGGATTTTTGTCGGTAGCATCTTAATTATTGTTATGGGTTGAATTGTGTCCCCCCCACCCCCACCAAAATTCATATGTTGAAGTTCTAATCCCTAGGACCTCAGATTGTGACCTTATTTGGAAATAGGGTGACTGCAGATGTAAGTAGTTAAGGTGAGGTCATACCGAAGTAGGGTGGGTCCCTAATCCAATATGACTGATGTCCTTAAAAATGGAGGGGGAAATTTGGAGACAGATACACACACAGGGAGAATGCCATGTCAAGGGAAAGGCAGAGACTGGGGTGATGCAGCAGAAGCCAAGAAATGCCAAAGACTGCCAGCAAACCTCCAGAAGCTAGGGGTGAGGCATGCAAGAGATTCTCCTTCATAGCCTTTAGAAGGAACCAACACTGCTGGCACTTAGTTCTTGGATTTCTAGCCTCTAGAACTGTGAGACAATAAAATTTCCATTGTTTTCAGTCCGCTGTTTGTTGCACTTTGTTACAGCAGCCCTAATGAATTAATATAACTTCATTATACATACATATTCAATGTTAGAGCACTCATATTACATTCTAAAATTTTAAGTATACTTTATGCTCTATGGCTCTCAAATGTCTGCTGATTCTGGTTTATCCATTCATGTTCAAAATGAGGTGATAGACTTTCTGCTTCTGCTCATGAGGAGGTTACCAGTATGGGGCTGGCCACCTGCTGTAAACAACTAGAAAACTGGACACAATGGATGAAATAAATGTTCAAAGCCATTTATTTTTAGCCACTGAAAGAAAGGAGGGAATTCCCTGCCAGTCCAGTGTTTAGGACTGTGTGCTTTCACTGCCGAGAGCCTGGGTTCAATCCCTGGTCAGGGAACTAAGATCCCGCAAGCCATGCAGCGCGGCCGAAGAAAGGAAGGAAGAAAGAAAGGAAACCGATAAGGTACACCTTTTGACGGTTGCAGCTTTCTCCCTGGGGGCAATTTCTGGACCATAGTGCCAGGAGGAGAAATCCAGACATCACCTGGGAGATATCACTGTGTTGAAATCCAGAAATAAGGACTTGGGGAGGCTGAGGTGGCTGCAGTTTGTGGGGCAGAACACCAAAGAGGAGGGAGACATGCATAGGGAGTCCCTTGATTATTTGCCAGGATAATACTCTGAACCTATGTAAGATGAAACTACATGAGGCTGGGCAAAGAACAAAAGCTGGGAGCTATGAGCTAAACGAATCTTAGTGCTCACACAGGGCTAAGAGACATTTGATCTCCTACTAACTAGAGCGAAGAAAACATATGAAAAACCTGGGGCATTCAACAGAGAACCCAAAAGTGTTATGTCTTAGTAGTTACGCTAAATAAGCATTAGAATAAAGCTACTTTAGATCTACTCTAACAACGCGGAAAAGTAGGCCTTGATGTGATCAAGCTGATCCCCAAGTGACTAAGTTGCCTGCCAAGCAAATTTAACATTAATTAAATAAGACAACAAAATTCAAATTTTCAAAAATATAACATTCATAATGCTCAACTTCTAGTCAAAAATTTCTAGACAAGTGAAGAAGGTGAAAATATCCCTAGCCAGGAGAAAAATTCAGTATGAAAAAAAGGGGTGGGGGTTAAATTCATCAGGCAGATATAATTTCTCAATGTGTATGCACCTAATAACAGCATTTCAAAATACATGAAGCAAAAATTGATAGAATTAAAGAAGTGAAAAATCCACAATTGCAGTAGATTTCACTCAGCTCAGTAAATGACAGATTAAGTAGCAATCTGTGAGAATATAGAACACCTATAAGCCAAATTAACCTGTTGACCCTTATAGAACACTACCCTCAACAACAGAAGAGTACACATTTTTTACGTGACTATAGAATAATCACTAAAATAGGCCATATATTGAACCATAAAACAAGTTTTGATAAATTTATACATATTGAAATCATAGCGAGCATGTTCTTTGACCATAATGGAATTAAATTAGAAACTAGTAGTCAAAAGATATATGAGAAGAGTCTAACTATCTGGATAATCTGTATATTTAAAAAATATAGCATTTGGGGCTTCTCTGGTGGTGCAGTGATTAAGAATCCACCTGCCAGTGCAGGGGACACAGGTTTGAGCCCTGGTCTGGGAAGATCCTACATGCTGCAGAGCAACCAAGCCCGTGCACCACAACTACTGAGCCTGCGCTCTACAGCCCGTGAGCCACAACTACTGAGCCTGTGTGCTGCAACTACTGAAGCCCACGTGCCTAGAGCAGTGAGAAGCCTGTGCACCAAAATGAAGAGCAGCCCCCGCTCGCCACAACTAGAGAAAGCCCGCGCGCAGCAACGAAGACCCAACACAGCCAAAAGTAAATAAATAAAATAAATAACATTTAAAAAATATATAGCATTTGTCATTAGGGAACTTCAAATTAAAACAACAATGAGATACTACTACATACCTATTAGAATTACGAAAATCCAAAAAAAGTTGACAACACCTGTTGCTGGTGAGGATGTAGAGAACAGGAACTCTCATTCACTACTGATGGGAATGGAAAATGGTACAATTTGGCAGCTTCTTACAAAGTTAAAAATAGTCTAAACATAATCTTACCATATGATTCAGCAGTTGCACTTCTAAGTATTTACCCAACTGATTTGAAATTTTATGTCTACCCAGAAACCTGCACACAAATGGTTATATCGTCAGCTTTGTTCATAATCACACAAAACTTGGAACAACCAAGACATCCTTCAATAGGTGAATAGATAACCAAACGGTAGTATATCTGTACAGTGGAATATTTTTCAGTGATTAAAAGAAAAGAGCTATCAAGCCACAAAAAGACGAGGATGAATCTTAAATACACATTGTTAAGTGAAAGATGGCTGTCTGAAAAGACTAAATACTGTACAATTACAATTACAATTACATTCTGGAAAAGTAAAACTGTAGCGATGTTCAAAAGATCAGCAATTGCCAGAGGTCTGAGGGGAGTGAGAAATGGTTAAATAGTAGAAGCACACGGGATATTTTTAGGGCAGTGAAACTATTTTATATGATACTCCAGTGGTGGATACATGAACTTCATAGCAGTCTTATTCATAATAGTCCCAAACTGGAAACAACCCGAATGTCCAACCACAGGTGAATGGATAAACCATGTGGTATATCCATACACTACTACTCAGCAAGAAAACGAACTGAATTACTGATACAGACTACAACTTGATGAATCTCAAAAACTTTATGCTAAGCAAGAGAAGCCAGAACCACATACTCTATGACTCAATTCATCAGAAATTCTAGAACATGAAAATTCATCTATAGTTAGTTGCCTGGGACTGGTGGTGGTAGGGATTGATTTCATAGAGGTAGGAGGAAACTTTTTGTTTTTGTGAAAAACTTTTGTTTTTGTTTTACTTTGATTGTGTGGTGTTTATATGCCTTATATATTTGTCACTATATTATACATGAATTATACATCAATTAAGTTGCATTTGTTTTTAAAAAGGAAGCGATGGCAAGACTGGATGATTTGTGCAGAGAAGAGATTCGCAATTCATAGGCCTTTATTGAGAGGTCAAGGGCTGCCCTTTACGCAGGAAGCTTCTCTCATGCCACAGTGGAGAGATTTTCTCCGCTATACCGAGTCCTTCCTAGCACCCCCAGTTCTCTCTAGGCTGTTCTTTACAAAGGAATTCTCCTGTCCTCCCTAACCTCCACCACCGCCCACCCAGGTGTAACCACCTGCCTGCCAACAATTTTGTTTCACGGAACGGGTGCGGCTGGTCTGCTCCCTATAGACCTTGAAATCATTCGGATTCTGCCCCAATTCTCTTTCCTTCCTTCTGTAATACTTCCTATACCCAAGTCCAGAACCGCTCCAAAGTTCTGCAAATCCAAAGTTGTTAATTTGTTCTCAAGATTTTTACTTCTTGATGTGCATCCATTGATTTAATCCCAGTTGAAAGTGTATTTGTTGTCTATCACTGCATGACAAATACCATAAAATTTAGTGGCTTAAAACAACAATAAAAAGGAAATGAGGATCACTGGGGATCATCTTGGAGGCTGACTAATATACAGTCAGTAAATGCTTACTTGTGTATTTATGTCCATCTACTTCATTTTATTCCTCAGCGAGCGTTTTACCTGCTACTTGTGAAGAAAATGCCAGTCATTCTTTATTAGTATGATGGATACTATGATAAACTTAACTAAGAAATATATACTACTTAAAAATTACAAGTGTATTGATACATAATTCTCTCTTTTAAAAAATTAATATACTTAAAAAAAAGCCGTTGTATTAAAAATTGAGCTCTAAGTTCCCGTATATACCCCACTCCCAGTTTCTTCTATTAACGTCTTGCATTAGCACAGTACATTTGTTACAATTAATGAGTCAATACTGATACATTTTTATTAACTAAAATCCAACTAAAGTTTATATTAGGGTTTATTCTTTGTGTTGTACATTCTATGGATTTTGACAAATGTATAATGACATGTATCCACCTTTACGATATCATGCAAAACAAATTTCACTTCTTTAAAAGTATCTTTTGCTCCATCTATCAATCCCTCCCTTGCCCCTGAAACCCTAATCTTTTTACTGTTTCTAGTTTTGCCTTTTCCAGAATGTCATATAGTTGAAATCATAAGTACGTAGCCTTTTCGAACTGGCTTCTTTCACTTCGCAAAATGTACCTAATTTTCCTCATGTTTTTCTGTGACTTGGTAACTCACTTCCTTTTATTGCTGAGTAATATTCCATTGTCTGAATGTACCAGTTTGTTTATCCAATCACTTATTGAAGACTATCTTGGTTGCTTCCAAATTTTGAGAATTATGAATAAAGCTGCTATAAACATTGATGTGCAGGGTTTTGTGTGGATGCATACTTTTTCACCCCTGGTTCTTCAGGTTTACACTGGACTTTCTTTCTTAGATGGTGCATTTCTTCCATAGCTAAGAAAAACCCTTCATCTTGTTTATATGCCTCCAAATTCCTATTGGGTTTTCAATAAACATTAATTACCACAAGGTTTCCTCAAAACTCATATAGACATTTACAAATTTGTTGAGTGATTTTCAGTCTTTTGGATTTCTAGGTTGATGGCTATTTCCACAGGAAGGTAGAATTGTGTGCTATAATTGAGATTGGAGTCTCACATAACTTCTGTGTAATGTAACTAAAAGTATTTTAAGTTCTTTTCAGTTTACGTTTTAAATGTCTACTTTGTAATTTCTCTTTCTATCCTTAACTGAGCACTTCATTAAGTAAAACTTCTAGCATAGCCATATTTGAATTACTGAATATTCCATTTGACTACAGAATGAAGATTATGTTTCTCTAAAAACATCACACTCAATTCATGTGTTTTTATTATTTTTTAAGCCATTCTAGAGGCCTTAAATACACACATGGCACCAAAACAAACTGTTCTGTGTGGGAACACATATTTTGCTCTAGTTCTAGACAGCTGTAGCAGACAGCTGTACTTTCTTAGCTGCACTGTATCCAACCCTTCTTCCCGTTCGAGGAATTCCTCCACAGTCTTGGTGAAAGGCATGCTCTCCTTCCCAGTCTGAAAGCGTGAGAGGCCCTACCCTGATGTTCCTCAGCTCTAGCAGCCTGGGCATGGCACATGATCTTTAGCCAATGATCACTTTTCCAGAAATTTAAATCTTGACCAAGAGACACAAAGGGGCAATGAATCTTTTTTAAACATCTTTATTGGAGTATAATTGCTTTACAGTGGTGTGTTAGTTTCTGCTTCATAAGAAAGTGAATCAGCTATACATATACATATGTCCCCATATCTCCTCCTTCTTGTGTCTCCCTCCCACCCTCCCTATCCCACCCCTCTAGGTGGTCACAAAGCACCGAGTTGATCTCCCTGTGCTATGCGGCTGCTTCCCACTAGCTATTTTACATTTGGTAGTGTATATAAGTCCATGCCACTCTCTCACTTCATCCCAGCTTACCCTTCCCCCTCCCCATGTCCTCAAGTCCATTCTCTACATCTGCGTCTTTATTCCTGCCCTGCCCCTAGGTTCTTCAGAACTTTTTTTTTTCTAAGAATCCATATACATGTGTTGGCATACAGTATTTGTTTTTCTCTTTCTGACTTACTTCACTCTGTATGACAGACTACAGGTCCATCTATCTCACTACAAATAACTCAATTTCGTTTCTTTTTATGGCTGAGTAATATTCCACTGTATATATGTGCCACATCTTTATCCATTCATCTGTCGATGGACACAGGTTGCTTCCATATCTTGGCTATTGTAAATAGAGCTGCAATGAACATTGTGGTACATGATTCTTTTTGAATTATGGTTTTCTCCGGGTATATGCCCAGTAGTGAATGGGTCATATGGTAGTTCTATTTTTAGTTTTTTAAGGAACCTCCATACTGTTCTCCATAGTGGCTCTATCAATTTACATTCCCACCAATAGTGCAAGAGGGTTCCCTTTCTCTACATCCTCTCCAGCATTTATTGTTTGAAGATTTTTTGATGATGGCCATTCTGACTGGTGTCAGGTGATATCTCATTGTAGTTTTGATTTGCATTTCTCTAATAATTAGTGATGTTGAGCATCCTTTCATGTGTTTGTTGGCAATCTGTATACCTTCTTTGGAGAAATGTCTAGGTCTTCTGCCCATTTTTGGATTGGGTTGTTCATTTTTTTGATACTGAGCTGCTTGTAAATTCTGGAGATTAATCCTCTGTCAGTTGCTTCATTTGCAAATATTTTCTCCCATTCTGAGGGTTGTCTTTTTGTCTTGTTTATGGTTTCCTTGGGACAATGAAATTTAATTCCCAGCAGTGGGGAGATTATCTCCAAGGGCAGTTGAGGTGGAATCCCAAAGAGGCAGCAGCAGGGCCCTAAAACAAAGGTAACTGTGTCCTTCCCAGGCTATTGGGCTATTCTTGCTAACATTTTCCAGCTTCTTGGCTGCTCGAGTTACCTGGGTCTTTACCTATTTTTCCAGCCTGGTATTACAACTTCCTGTCAATTCATGAGCCCTTTATATCCTTCCAACAAATTCCTTTAAGATTGTTAAAGTAGCTGTTACTTTCAACAGAAGTCTTTTAATTGATCAATCAGCAAAATCAATCCATTCATTAATTCTCCCATTATTCATTCAGAAACTACCAGGTACCGTACATTGGGGGAGGCTTAATATGATGGTGAGTAGACACTGTTTCTGTTGTGTTGCAACCTACAGTCTATTGGAGGAAACAGACAAGGAAAGAGAAGACTGCAGTACATGCTTGATGGGGAAGGACATTATTCATCAGGAACACAAAAGAAGAACATTTAATCCAACCTTAGTGATGGTAGTGGTGGGGGCGGTTGGAGAAAGCTTCAAGTGGTACCTAAACCTGACATTCGAATATGTAAAAATTACACCTAGGGCTTCCCTGGTGGTGCAATGGTTGAGTCCGCCTGCCCATGCAGGGGACATGGGTTCCTGCCCCGGTCCGGGAGGATCCCACATGCCGCAGAGCGGCTGGGCCCGTGAGCCATGGCCGCTGAGCCTGCGCATCCGGAGCCTGTGCTCCGCAAGGGGAGAGGAGAGGCCGCAACAGTGAGAGGCCCGCGTACCGCAAAAAAAAAAAAAAAATTACACCTAGTTGGGCGGTAAGAGGTGGGTTGAGTATTCCACACAGAGGGAGCAGCCCATGTGAAGGCCCAGTGTTGAGAGACGAACAGGACCTTCAAAGAACTGAAAAGAAGTTCCAGATGACTGAAGTGCAGAGTTTGAGCAGAGAGAGAAAAAGAGCAGTCTGGAGCCATAAGTGGGACTCGGATCATGCAGAGTAATGTGAGCCCCCTGCTGGCGTTAGCACTTTCTCTTAGAAGCAGTTGGGAGCAACTGCAGTTTTAAGCAGAAGCCTCAGTATACACGAGCCTGGTGCCTGGGTGCCTGCAGAAATTGTGTAAGAAAATAAAAGGTTGCAAAGTTTAGGAGTGGGAACAAAAATCTCTATTTCATGCCTTTAAAAATCTTTTTTTTTTAAAGAACAATGATAACGTGCTTTCCTCTATGTGTGGAAATGATAATATTGAGTTAAAAATTAGCAGACAGGTTTGTTGAGAATTTTTTTCTATAATGGCAATGGATTTACTATGAGTCATCAATATTCTACAAAGGATTGCTTATGACAGTGGTCTTCAGGTTTTTTTGCTTATACTTCCTAAAATGATTTGAAAAGCCTATATATACCTTTGCACCTTTTTATGTTGACATTTAAGATTCTTATATCACTCCTGTGTGTATCCAAAAGACTCAAACGATGGCTGTTTGATACCAACTATCATTCTTTTAGAAAAACTATACCTAACCTTCAACAGCCAGAATTTTACATTGTTCTCTTTTCCATTCCACTTCTCTCACATAATTTTATCCTAATGTAATATACTAACATACTTTTTTTGCTTTAAAGTCTTTTACTCATCACCTTATCATACATCCTGCCATAAGAAAAAAAGTAAGTGAAAACTGGTAAGTGTTAAAATTTTTCTTCTAGATTGAGTCATAATTTCAATTATCAGTAATATATAATTGATTAAAACAGCAAATACATTTCATGTTTTTATTAATCATTTTTAAATATTAGTAAAGTTAAAGGAGTTCCCTGGTGGCCTAGTAGTTAGGATTTTGGGGTTCCACTGCTGTGGCCTGGGTTCGATACCTGGTGGAGGAACTGAGATCCCACCAGCCACATGGGGCCCAGCAAAAAAAAAAAAAGTAAAGCTATTCTATGTGTTCAGAGAGGAATATTACTTATTGCTACAATGAGACAGGTTGTCTTGATTAAACAAGTCTTTCCCAGACACAATGTTTCAACTGTGCCTTGGTTTGTCTTTGTTCTTACGCTTTTGGGCAATGTGCCATTAAGATTAGAGAATGAGAGTTCTGTCTTTGTTTTATAAAGTCGGAGAGAGAACCAGCAAGACACCTTGACTGCAAGAACATTCTCAGGCAGATCAATTTTAGAAGTATGGAAGTTGATCATTCGAAAACACATTTCCTCAAAACTTTCCCAGCCTATGTACTCCTTGGAATGTCTTTGAATACCGCCAGCGAGTTTGAAAACCATGAGTCAAATGTAAAGAGTACTGGATGGGAGACAAAATAAACAAGGCTTCTTTTACAAAATAGCTTTGGGACCTTAGACAGGACATTTGATTTGTGTAAATCTCAGTTTCCATCAATAAAGTGAGTTGGGGGGGGGTGAACTTAAATTTTAAAGATTCTTTCCAGCTCTAAAACCCCTTGGTTTCCATTGGAAAATTTTAGCTATGCCCAGGACACTGGGAAGAAGGCCAGGCACCAATACAGAAAGGGAAAAGGGAAGATGGATAGCATTTATGTGGTCACTAAGGACATGATAAAGGAAAAGGAAGGGATTGTGTGGATATAGATCAAGAAATTGTTTTGTTTTTTTTTTTTTGCGGTACGCGGGCCTCTCACTGTTGTGGCCTCTCCCATTGCGGAGCACAGGCTCCAGACGTGCAGGCTCAGTGGCCATGGCTCATGGGCCTAGCTGCTCTGCGGCATGTGGGATCTTCCCGGACCGGGGCACGAATCCGTGTCCCCTGCATCAGCAGGCGGACCCCCAACCACTGCGCCATCAGGGAAGCCTAAGAAACACTTTTTTTTTTTTTTGCGGTATGCAGGCCTCTCACTGTTGTGGCCTCTCCTGTTGCGGAGCACAGGCTCCAGACGCGCAGGCTCAGCGGCCATGGCTCACGGGCCCAGCCGCTCCGCGGCCATGTGGGATCTTCCCAGACCAAGGCACGAACCCGTATCCCCTGCATCGGCAGGCGGACTCTCAACCACTGCGCCATCAGGGAAGCCCAAGAAACACTTTTTAAAAAGTGTTTTTATTTGTGTTTAGGGTATGTTTTGGGGTTGAAAATTCAAGTTTCACATTACTGTTTATGTGGCTGTAGACAACTCAATCCCCTTGAGCTTTACTTTCCTCAACTATTAAATGGGAATAATACTGTATACTTTGTACCTTAGGTGATGATTAAAAGACAGAAACTAAGGCTTATTTCCCTTAGCAGAATATTTTCAAAGGTCCTCCATGCTATAGCATGTATCAGAAATTCATTCCTTTTTATTGCTGAAAAAAAATACTATATTGGGCTTCCCTGGTGGCGCAGTGGTTGAGAGTCCGCCTGCCGATGCAGGGGACGCGGGTTCGTGCCCCGGTCCGGGAAGATCCCACGTGCCGCGGAGCAGCTGGGCCCGTGAGCCATGGCCGCTAAGCCTGCGCGTCCGGAGCCTGTGCTCCACAATGGGAGAGGCCACAACAGTGAGAGGCCTGCGTACCACAAAAAAAAAAAAAAATACTATATTGTAAGGATGTGTCACATTTTGTTTATCCATTCATCTGCTAATGGACATTTGGGTTGTTTCCACTTTTGGGCTATTATGAATTATGCTGTTAACATTTGTGTACAAGTTTTTTCATGGAGATATGGTTACATATCTTGTGGGTACATAGCTAGGATTGAATTTGCTGGGTCATAGTGTAATTCTGTGTCTAACATTTTGAGGAACTGCCAAACTGTTTTCCAAAGTGGTTGTATCACGTTTACATTCCCACCAGCAATGTATGAGGGTTCCATTTTCTCTGCATCTCTGACAAAACTTGTCTATTGACTATAGCCATCCTGGTGTGTAAAGTGGTATCTCATTGTGGTTTTTATCTGAATTTCCCTAATGGCTAATAATACTGAGCATCTTTTCATCTTTCCTTTTTGGCCATTTGTATGTCTTCTTTGGAGAAATGTCTATTCAGATCTTTTAACCATTTTAAAATTGGGTTATTTATCCTTCCAGTGTGGAGTTGCAGGAGTTCTTTATATATTCTACATGCAAATCCCTTACCACATAAATAATTTGTAAAGATTTATGCACTGTCGTTTTCATTTTCTTGATGGTGTCATTTGAAGCAGCACAAGCTTCTTAATTTTGGTAAGTCCAATTTATCATTTTTCCTTTTGTCATCTGTACTTTTGGTGTCTCATCTGAGAAGGTTTTGTGTAACCCAAGGTTGCAAATATTTATTCCTATGTTTAACTTCTCAGAGTTTTACAGTTTTAGCTCTTATATTAGGCCTCTGATCCATCTTGAGCTAATTTTTGTATATTGTATGAGGTTGGGGTCCAACTTCATTCTTTTGCATGTGGCTGTCGAGTTGGCCTAGCACCATTTTTTTCTTTGCTATTATTTATATTGTGATAATGGGGAAAATGGAAATGAGGAGGGGGCTGGGCAGTTGTTGTTTACACCTATCAACAACAATCTCCTTCACCATAACCATTTGTTGAATAGACAATTCTTCCCCATCAAATTGTCTTGGCACCCTTGTTAAAAATCATCTGACCATAAATATAAGGGTGAATCAATTATTAAATGCCGATTCTAATAATTTTATTGCAATGCTCTGAACACAAAATAAGATTCACATTGTCAGTTAAAAAGTTCTGGTAGAAATTATTTCCTTTGACCTATATCTCCAATAGTGTATTTTAAGGCTATAATGACCTTATTAATGAGAACTTTTAACACAACATAAATGAATTGTTTGCTTGTTTATCCTTTCTCCATCAAATGTTAGTTGATATAATTAGAAATTTAAAGTATTCTTTTTTTTTCAGCTTGAAAAGTTTTTTATTTATTTCTATCTTATATCCACTTCTCTCCTAAGCATTTTCACACTTGCCCTTAAGTCCTTAAACTTTTAAAAATAATTGTTTTTAAAGTCTTGATGCACTAATTCTATCATTTCAGCATTTTTAGGTCTATTTCTTTTTTTTTTTTTTTTTTTTTTTGCGGTGCGCGGGCCTCTCACTGCTGTGGCCTCTCCCGCTGCGGAGCACAGGCTCCGGAAGCGCAGGCTCAGCGGCCATGGCTCACGGGCCCAGCCGCCCCGCGGCATGTGGGATCTTCCCGGACCGGGGCACGAACCCGTGTCCCCTGCATCGGCAGGCGGACTCTCAACCACTGCGCCACCAGGGAAGCCCCTTTGTTTTTGTTTTTAACATCTTTATTGGAGTATAATTGCTTTACAATGGTGTGTAATCTGTAGTCAAACTTCCAAATATTCCTGAATAACTATCTCCTAAGAGTACATAAATATTCTTATGAGATTAGACATTAACAAAATATTGATTCCAATAAATTACGTACCCTTTAAATCTTGACATAATTCAATGTATTGATTTGTCTCTATAACAAGGCATAACAATATAACATAACTAAGACATGTAGTTTTGTGCCAGGGTGTGAACCCTGAGTTTTTGGACCAGGCAATTCCCCAAATAATGACAAAAATTGCTCCAGGACAAGCCTGAAAAATAATTTCATTACTGGTATCATTTCTGACTCAGAGGTAGTAGGCTTCTGAAACTGTGTGAAAAATGAGCATGGGAGTGACACATCGCTTCAGTTTTACTAGTGAAATTGATCTTAAGTTTTCATTGCAAATTTTGTGTTATATTTTCTTTTATTCTGGAATATATTGCTCTGCGTGTGTGTCTATGTCCCAGGCTTCTTTACTTAAGAACAAAGTGATGAATGACATGGGGATTATAATCAGGAGCATCCCTGAACTTCACCTTCCCTCCAAACTCCCTGTCCCCACACCTTCTCTGCTGCCAATTCTTTTCGTAGTGAATAAAGAACTTAATCCCCAAAGCCCTGGTAGAAACCCCAAGGTTTCCCCCTAGCTCTTCCCTTTCCTTTGGCCCCCATTCTTCGGTTTGAAGGCATGGGAAAGCCCAGAGTGGTGACAGACACAGAGGGAAAGGCTTCACTCTCACGGAAAGAGACTGAGGAGTACAGCGTAGTGAAGTGAGGGTCCCTACAGCCTGGGGTGACAAAATAGGGCCCTGGGGCCAGAGGAGAGGGTACTGGTTCCCCTGAGGAAGGAGACTGCCCAATAGCCTCAAAATCCTCTCAGTACGAATATTCACTTGCGTGATCCTTTGCCCTTCTGGTGACAGTTGCAGAACCATACTTGGACCATGTCCTTCTCAAGCCTGAGCTGCTGGACGATGTGGCTGATCTGCTGCAGTGTGGGTTTTAGACACTTATGTTGAGACAGATTCTGAGGCTATATTTAGGATGAGCAGGAAAGAATGCTCTCATTAATGATATCCACCACTGAAGTGGGATGGGAGCATGGGGTCACACTGCAATAGTTAGGAATTTAGTTTATCTGTAATAAAAATGGAAAAAAACAGTGGCTTAAACATATTACCAGTTTTATATGTCTTTTTCAGTCCAGGGTTGATTTGATAGATCCACAATGTCCTCAGAGAGCCAGGTCCTTCTCTCTTACCTTCACCTAGCCACATGTGCTTGTTCCTTTGTAGTCACAAGATGGCTGCTCAAACTCCAGTATTGCATTTGAGTTCCAGATGTAAAGAAAAGTAAAAGGCAAGGTCAGCTAAATTGGCCTTCCATTTTAAGAAAGCATTCCCAGACGCCTCACCCAACAACTTCTACTTACATTTCGTTGGCCAGGACTGCATAGCATGGTCAGGTCCTTCATCTGCAGGGAGTGCTGGGAGATGTAGTTTTAAGCTAGGCACATTTATACACCCAACGAAACTCGCGTTCTGTTACTTATGATCAGGGAGAATCCCTATTAGGAAGGTCTCTAACAGTTTGGTCCACCTTTCCTGTTTTATAAATAGGCATCCTTCAGCTTTACTGAACCAGCAAGAACTGCACTCCCCCGCAAGCCCCAACACAGAAGCAGCATTGGTTTTCTGCAAAGTGTTGATAGCAAGTGTGCACCTCTGAACTGTGTAAAAGATGAGTGTCAGAACAGCACATCTATCACATTAGTGTTTTACAACTGAAACTGAATTTAAAATTTTATCATAAATTTCTGTGTTCTACTTTCTTTTATTCTGGAATATATTACTATAGTTGGGGTCAACATAAATCTCAGGAGCATTGATATCAGTCAAACAGTTTGTAATTCTTTAAAAGGCTGAACTACAAAGCTAGACAGACCTGGGTTAGGATCCCACACCCACATTTACTAGCAGTGTACTTTGGGCAAGACACTCAATCTCTCTATGCCTCAGTTTCCTAATTTGTAAACTGTGGATAGTAATTTTTACAGGGAGGGTGATCAGATAATTTATGTCCAAACTTATGTGCTGGCAGGGGGATATTATTAATAATTATATTTGAACAAATGGCATAAACCAGGACCACCCCAGGCAAACTGAGGACTATGGTCACCCTATTTTTAGGCACTGGAGAGAGGATTAAATGAGAAGATAAATATAAAGCACTTAGCACAGAGCCTGACACATAGTAAGTGCACATAAATACTGGCCACTACTGTTTTTTTTTTTCACTACTTGTTTTTATAATTAAATTGAAAAGTTCCATTGTTTTGGCTTTGCTTTTCTCTCTTTTAACAATAATATGCTTGATATTCTTCCTTATGATAAAGAATAGTGGGCTGAAGTAAGGAGAGCTTAAACTTTTTCAAGACTGAGAAAAACCTAATAAAAACTCAAACAACCAATTTCTCTAAAGGAGAAGCAATGTTGAAAGACACTGCAGAAACTCCTAGTTATAAGGAAGATTCTGGAATGATAGTGCATGACCTATCTGTGAACTGTTTGCACCACTAGAAGCATGAACAGAAGCACTGGAATTTTAATGATTTTGTATGGCATTTCTCAAAGGTTTTGCTCTGAAGATCCTTTTACACTTAAAAAAATTCCTGAGGACCACAAAAGAGCTTTTGTTTATATGAGTTATATCTGTTGATATTAGAAATAAAAATGGAGACAATTTAAAAATATTCATTTAGGGAATTGCCTGGCGGTCCAGTGGTTAGGACTCTGCACATTCACTGCCGAGGGCCTGGGTTCGATCCCTGGTCTGGGAGCTAGGATCCTGCAAGCTGTGCAGCGCGGCACCAAAAAGAAAAAAAAAAAGTCATTCAAATTAACAATAACTTCATCATATAGTAACACAACTAACACATTTAAATGAAAGAAACTATATATATATATATATTTTTTTTTGCGGTACGCGGGCCTCCCACCGTTGCGGCCTCTCCCGTTGCGGAGCACAGGCTCCGGACGCGCAGGCTCAGCGGCCATGGCTCACAGGCCTATCCACTCCGCGGCATGTGGGATCTTCCCGGACCGGGGCATGAACCCGTGTCCCCTGCATCGGCAGGCGGACTCACAACCACTGCGCCACCAGGGAAGCCCGAAAGAAACTATCTTTACAAAACAAAAATATTAGAGGATTAATGTGTTACCTTTCTACAGATCTCCTTTCGACTGGTTTAGTAGGACTGAAACTGATTCTCATATCAGCCTTTTTATGCAATTTGTTGCAATATGTTATTTTGGTGGAAATGTATGAAAAAGATATGTTGTTGGAAAAGCGAGGGAGTATTTTAATAGCTTTTCCAGATAATTGTGGTTATTCTTTGATACTACACCAAAACTCCACAGTAGCTTCTTTATTTATTTATTTAATTAATTTATTTTTGGCTGCATTGGGTCTCCGTTGCTGCGTGCGGGCTTTGTCTAGCTGCGGCGTGCGGGGGCTACTCTTCGCTGTGGTGCGCCGGTTTCTCATTGCGGGGGCTTCTCTTGTTGCGGAGCACGGGCTTCAGTAGATGTGGTTTGCGGGGTCTAGAGCGCAGGCTCAGTAGTTGTGGTTTGCGGGCTCTAGAGCGCAGGCTCAGTAGTTGTGGTTTGCGGGCTCTAGACCGCAGGCTCAGTAGTTGTGGCACACGGGCTTAGTTGCTCCGCGGCATGTAGGATCTTCCCGAAGCAGGGATCGAACCCGTGTCCCCTGCATTGGCAGGAGGATTCTTAACCACTGCGCCACCAGGTAAGTCCCCACATTAGCTTCTTAAAGGTTAGTTATAAAGTGGAATCTGAGGTCAGATCTATGAACTTTTTGTATGGTTACATTAAAAAACATCAGTCTGTCCTGCACTTTGAATGAATCTTTTGCTCATAATTTTGTAACATCATCCATTAGTCAGTTGGAAAATATCGGGTCACTGAGTTAGGCAGATATTCCAAATGTTTACACATTTCAGAAACTTAATACCTTAGAACATTCTAGAAAACATACGAACACACAAGCACACATTCCATTAGCCATCAGAACAATGATGTCATCACATGTCATGTTGCCTCTGGAAAACTCCATGGTGCATTTGTGAAAAAATAAGAATGCTAAAGACAAATCATGTCTTACTATGAAAATAGCTTTGACTGCATGATTCATTGAAAAAGCATTAGTCTCAGGCCACACTTTAAAAACAGGTGATTAGGGCTTCCCTGGTGGCGCAGTGGTTGAGAGTCCACCTGCCGATGCAGGGGACACGGGTTTGTGCCCCAGTCCGGGAAGTTCCCACATGCTGCGGGGCGTCTGGGCTCATGAGCCATGGCCGCTGAGCCTGCGCGTCTGGAGCCTGTGCTCCGCAACGGGAGAGGCCGCAACAGTGAGAGGCCCGCGTACCGCAAAAAAAAGAAAAAAAAAAAGAACAGCTGATTAGGTATGTTATGACCCATCAGATAAACAAAAAAAGCAAAAAACTTACCACCTCCTTCTCTCTCTCTCCCTCTCTTAAACCAATAGACAGTATGTCATAACACACAAACAGTAAAATACTAAAACACAGTCCCAAGTGGCAACTTCAAATCTCTTTACATGAAGATAAGTAGACAAGCTTATAGAAACAGATGGCTTCTAATTTAAAGGTCTTTCTCATTTTTTGGAGTTTGAACCCTGTTAATCATTAGCATTTCAATGCATGGGGGGCAGGTATCTTTGGGGAGTTCAAAATGCTTCGCTTCTGCCTCTTTTCCCCATCTCACCCCCCAGACTCTTTGCAGAAACATATGGGGTGGCAGAACCCCACTAAAAATATTTTAGTACATGTTTTCTGTTTGCAACCTGGACTGGAAGCTACCCATTTACTTCGGAACATGTTTTCTTTGCAAGTATAGAACAGAAGATGATATTCTTACCTGGAGTTGGTCATATGTGACGGACTGCTAGATAAATCCATTTTGCTCTCCTTGTTCTGCTACTCCAGGCTTTTCAAAGTAGGATGATGGGGCAGGTTGATCGTATTTTTTTGGAAAAAGCCATTCGCTAACTGGTTTAGGCTGTAGGAACTTCAGGCAGCAATACTGCCAAGGAGAAACGTTTTTAGGCACCTTGTCCCTTACTTTTCTATTCAGTTTCCCAGTGCATTTACCATATCCTTCTGGCTGCGTGGTAGGTCCCACTGTGTGGCCCACCCGGGGCCTATCCTCCTGGGAAATGAACTGCCTTCAAGATTACCTACTCCTTTGCCTCCTCCTTTATTCTGCAGCAAACACCCTTTGTATTCTTTCAGTGAAGTCTGATTTTAGCTTAGGTGAGTCCAGACTGAGATACAGTGTTAGTGGATGTCAAGCCAATTAAAATTATTTACACGAAGGCATGAATGATGGATGGGTACCAAGTGTTTAAGAACTAAGAACCAACTGATGCACTGAACAAATAAACTTGAAAACGGGTGACTACATGTAGCCATTGAATGCACTGCTCAGCTTCTCTTTGCAACCATATTAAAACCCCATAAGCCACTAATAAGGACCTGCTGTGTAGCACAGGGAACTCTACTCAATACTCTGTAATGGACTATATGGGAAAGGAATCTAAAAAAGAGTGGGTATATGCGTACGTATAACTGATTCACTTCGCGTACACCTGAAACACAACATTGTAAATCAACTATAATCCAATTAAAAAAAAAAACCCAAACCAATAAGCCATTTAAGTTTTAATCTATGATAATTGTCCCAAGTGCCCACTCTGTAACTGAAAGGCTAACCTGGTAATGCAAGAAATGAGACGTGAGGTCACCGAATGGTTATGCTTTGCAGCCCCACAGGTTTGGATAGTTAAGGTGAAAGAGGGTGAAGTGCCAAGAGGGCAGCTCTCATTTGAGCGAGATGTTTTGACTTCAAGGCCGCCGGTAAAAATTCTGGGGTTTCCAGGAGTTCCTCTCGACGTTTCATTATTCCTCGTATTAACTTTTTTTTTTTTTTTTTTTTAAACTTCAGTGTTATGGAAGCGCCAGACTGGGATTTCCAACTGTGTTTTTAGGTCAAGATGGGGCCTGGAACTTGGGTGTACAAGAGATAGTTTAAGCTAACGCCATCTCCGCCCTCCTTTGCAGGGTGCCCTCTCTTCCTCTCTCGCAGCTGTTCCAACCTCCGTCCGGGCTTGGCTGAGGGGAGACGACGGGGTGATTATCCAGCCCAGAAGGCCATTAACGGCATTATTCCTGAGTCTCCAGATTCTCGCTCTCGCCGTGACCTGTCAACAGGCAGGCGGTGCGGTGCCTGCGAAGATCCAGAGCCGGTGCTGCGCGCTGGACGCAAGCAACAGGCACGACCGGCGTGCCGTCACTCCGAGACTCTCCAGCGACAGCAGAGGGCGGCGCACGAACCCTCTCCTTTCTTTAACTCTTCTTCACAGAGTCCCACCCCCATCGGAAATGGAGACGTCTCTACGTTCCCTCACTTCCGGGCCAGACGCCCGTCGCTTAGCGGGAGCGAGCACGCCCGTGCGCGGCAACTTTGTTCCCGCCTCCTTTGCCCCTGACACCACTCACCTTGGGCTTTCTCGGAGCGCGACGTGCGTGCGCGTCTCCGGCCTTGCGTCAGGGCCGAAGAGGGGAAAGGCCGAAAGAGCGAGGCTAGAAGGAGGGGTTGTGGAGGTTAGGGCCCAACCAGCAAGTCCCATCTCCCTCCCTCCTCCTGACGAGGAGCGGAGAGGGAAGGGGAGGAGCGAGCTGGGCCGGCCGCGCACATCAGGAGCCTCCTCGTGGAGGGGGGGGGAGCGGAGGAAAGGGGCAGCACCGCCACCTCTGCTCGCCGCGCCGAAGGAAGAAGAAAGTCAGGGCCCATACCCACCCCTACAGACTCAGAAACGCCCCCCCCGCCCCCATCTCCCCGGAAACAGCCCCCCGCCCAGCCCCGCACACTCGCTGCCCCAACCGTGAGCCGCAGCCCGGTCGCCCCCGCCTCGCCCCGCCCCGCCCCGCCGCCCGTCCCTGTGGGCCGCAGAGTGCGCGAGGCCCTAGGCCGGGAGTTGTTGTCAGGCCCAGGCCACTTCTGAGGCGCCCGCCGTGTGTCGCCGCCACCACAGGAGGACAACGTCGACGAGGAGAAGGAGGTGGCGGAGGCGTGTTGTTGTCTCGCCCACTCCCCTCCCCTGAACTCGCACCCAACGTCAGGGCCCGATGGAGTGAAGCGAAGACGAAGGTGGTACTTCCGCGTTGCGCTGCCCGAGCCGAGAGCGCGGCCGAGGTCGCTCTCCCCCACCCCCGGGGGCACTTGGAGGACTCCGGACTCCCCCGCAGGTCAGCGCCCGGCGCATCTGGTGTTTTTGCTGCCGAGGCTAGGAAGACGAGCACGATCGGGAGCTCCTTCGCCCGGATTCCTTGCTTCCCTCGGGCCCGGAGGCCGCTGCGTACCCCACTGTGATCTGGAATCCAGGGACCCGAGTCCCGACCCGGATTATCGTGGCGCGTCTCCCGGCCGGCCCTGGTGCTCGGTGTCCCTCCGCCACCGCCGCCGCCGTTCCCGTTTCCGGCGGGAGAGATGGCCAGGATCTGACCCGGGAGGAGGCCGCACCCGCGCCGCGCTCTGCGGCGGGCTCTAGGCGATGCCGAGCAGCTCGGACACGGCGCTGGGGGGAGGCGGGGGCTTGAGCTGGGCGGAGAAGAAGTTGGAGGAACGCCGCAAGCGGAGGCGATTCCTGTCCCCTCAGCAGCCGCCGCTGCTGTTGCCGCTCCTGCAGCCGCAGCTCCTGCAACCGCCGCCGCCCCCGCCGCCTCTGCTCTTCCTGGCTGCTCCCGGCACGGCCGCCGCCGCAGCCGCCGCCGCCGCGGCCTCCTCCTCTTGCTTCAGCCCGGGCCCCCCTCTGGAGGTCAAGCGGCTGGCGAGAGGCAAGAGGCGCGCAGGAGGGCGGCAGAAGCGGCGCCGCGGGCCCCGCGCCGGGCAGGAGGCGGAGAAGCGTCGGGTCTTCTCGCTGCCCCAGCCGCAGCAGGACGGCGGTGGCGGTGCTAGTAGCGGCGGGGGTGTGACCCCGCTGGTGGAGTACGAGGATGTAAGCTCCCAGTCCGAGCAGGGGCTGCTGCTGGGGGGGGCCAGCGCGGCAACGGCGGCGACGGCTGCCGGGGGAACGGGGGGCAGCGGCGGGAGTCCGGCCTCCTCCTCCGGCACCCAGCGGCGCGGGGAGGGGTCGGAGCGCAGGCCCCGCCGGGACCGCCGCAGCAGCAGCGGCCGCAGCAAGGACCGCCACCGCGAGCACCGGCGGCGGGACGGGCAGCGCGGCGGCGGCGGCGGCGGCGAGGCCTCCAAGTCCCGCAGCCGCCACGGCCACGGCGGCGAGGAGCGGGCCGAGGCCGCCAAAAGCGGCAGCAGCAGCAGCAGCGGCGGCCGCCGGAAAAGCGCCTCGGCCACGTCCAGCAGCAGTAGCAGCCGCAAGGACCGAGACCCGAAGGCCCACCGGAGCCGGACTAAGTCGTCCAAGGAGCCGCCGTCGGCCTACAAGGAGCCGCCCAAGGCCTACCGGGAGGACAAGACCGAGCCCAAGGCCTACAGGCGGCGGCAGCGGTCCCTGAGCCCGCTGGGAGGCCGGGACGACAGCCCGGTGTCCCACAGGGCCTCGCAGAGCCTGCGGAGCCGCAAGTCCCCCAGCCCGGCGGGAGGCGGCAGCAGCCCCTACTCGCGGCGTCTTGCCCGCTCCCCGAGCCCCTACAGCCGCCGCCGCTCCCCCAGCTACAGCCGGCACAGCTCCTACGAGCGGGGCGGCGACGTGTCCCCCAGCCCATACAGCAGCAGCAGCTGGCGCCGCTCCCGGAGCCCCTACAGCCCTGTGATCAGGTGAGTCCGGCGTCCCGGCGTCTGTCTCGGGCTGGGCCGGCCAGAGCCCCGGAGGCAGGGCAAGAGGCGATGGGGCGCTGCAGCATTCCAGTCGGCCGGCGAGGCGAGAAAACCTCACCTGGCACGGGGCTTCCGGTGGGGAGGGGCGTTTTCGCGCGCCCCGAGCACCTTGTGGGGGCTTCGGAGGGGACAAAGCAACAGGTCCGGCAGAGTTTCTCCTCGCTCTGGCGGGGAAGGGTTCTGGGGAAGGGTTCACCGTTTTAAACGTGTTGCGTTAATCCATTTAAACGGGTTTCTCTGAACTGCTCTTTGCTTTTCCAGCGCAGTTGCTTTGGGTCAGCCTGGAGGGTGATTTGTCACAGTTTTGAAAGCCCTCCGAACAGGTTTCGTTGCTGGAGACTTAGGAGTAGATTGCAGTTTAGGGAGTAAGCATTTGTAAAGGAGAATCGGCGCCAGGTGCTGATGTCAGAGTTAGATGTGGGTTGCAAATGTTTCATATGATTAGTATAGCGGTGGGAAAAGCAGCCTTTCTGTCAAGTTCATTCTTTCAATATGTGAAAAAGCTTACGGTTCTTAATTCGTAAGATAAGGAAGATACTCATTTTATGGTATTCTTGTGTGGAATAGTTTTTTTTTTTTTTTTTACCTGATCTTCCAAAGTCATGATTTTAAAAAGTAGAAAAAAATGATGAGATTGTGGTTTCTGTGTTGGTTTGTGGTGACACCCAGTTGCTAATAACGTAATATAAACATAAGCTAGTTGGTGTAATCCAGTGTAGCCACCGAGTGAATGGCTTAGTACTGGACGTTTCTTAAACTATCACACTATCTGCTAGTACTTTAAATTACTGTTTACACTTACTTTAAAGTTAACTAGACCTTTAAGTGTCAGGATCTTTGTTCAGATATCTTTGAAAGGTATACTTTAATCTAGTGAAATTGGAGTAAATCTTTAATACAGCTGTTAATGCCTTGCCTGTTATATAATGCTGTTCTCCAAAAACGGTGTGTGCATTGATATATATTTATCTGTTAAGCAAAATGAATTAAAAGTAACTTCTGAGGATATTACAGGTTCTTAAATTCTTTTAGATGTCTAGAAATTCTAGGCCTTATAGTTTAGGGTATTACGAATTGTTTGCATCCGTTGTTTTTTCCTATTGGTTTTACTTTTCAGTAATGCCCAGCAGCTGCTGAGTACCTCTAAGCACGGTTATGTTGAATCTCAATACAACATGTGTACCAGTAAAATTAGATCTCTTTGAAGCGTCAGCCTAGTAAGTGTAAAGATGTGATGCGAGTGGAGATCTGTGTGTGTTTGTCTTTAAACCAAACCAGCTGTATAAATCTCTTCATTCTTGCAGGGTTCAAGCACACTTTCAATGCTAGTAGATGCCTTAAGCAAAGACTATCAACATTGAAAACTCATTTCACCATATCTAGCTTCTGTGTCTTGTACGAGTTTATATTTTACTTAATTAAAATAAGTTTGCCAAAAGGCTTGCATTTTTTGCAGATGAATTTGTTTTTGACGGAGTAGGTCAAAGTTTCAGTGCTTTAGATAGCAATTTTAAGTGTATGATGCAATTTTAGGAATGGATTTTGTGTTTATCAGGCCTTTTAGTTGCTGGATACTTCAGTGAGGTCCTTTATTATCTGATAGTGCTGTGTATTTTATATTTATTTCAGAGCAGTGGTATGTGCATTTGGGATTATTTGTATTTAGCAAATATTTATTGAGCACGTATTATATGCCAGATACTGTTTTAAGGACTGGAATATAGCGATGAAGAGAGACAAGGTCCTTGCCCTCATGAGGCTTGCGTTCTAGAGGACCATTCGTTACTGAATCTTTTCCTGGTGTCTGTATTGACCACCAGTGTTTCTAAGTGGATGGATTTGGAAGAAGCTTTAGAATATTTTGGCCAACATTCCTGACATCCAGCCTTTTGGTTGTGTGCCTGTATACATCTAGAGGTGGGAAGATGTTACTTTGAGACAGCTTATTCCATTAGAATTCCATGTATTCTGGTTTGCCCAGTGTCTTAACAACACCCTTGGAGACTCAGTTTCCTAAACTGTAACAGCGAAATACTTGTTTTTTTTGATTATTCCAAAGATTAAATGAAAATTTGTGTTTTATGTACACTTAAAATTGGTGAATTTTGCTGTACTTAAATTACATCTCAATAAAGCTGATTTTTTTTAAAGGGAAAAAAAGAAGATTTGTGTTGTATTCCTAGTGCTCAATGTAGTATCTGGCACAAGTAGACTCAGTAATTGTTGAATGGGTGAAGGAAGGGATGATGGCGTTTATTGAGCATGTGAAATATTGTGGGCCTGGATATGTAAGGATTTAATAGAGACTGTGTGTTTTGCTATAGGAAATAGCAGAGTGGTCTTTTTCCAGCCCACATGGAGCTTATATATGAATGAATTGTCACTGTAGATATTTTTAAGGAAATGCATGCACATTCAAAATGGTATTGAGACCATGGAAAGAAGATTTTCTCTGTGTTAGTTCCTAGAATAAATCCTCTCTATTCTATTGACTTCTACTTCACAACCTGCTCTTTGCCACCATCTGAATCTTCAGCCCTCTGTTGCTCATGCTTTTCATCAAGTCCCTTCTTAGCTTTCCTTTTTCCCCTGTATAACCGGGTTACCGTATTTTCTTTGCTACTTGACTGTTGGGATGTGAGAAGTCATATAATTCTGCTGATTGACCTTATAATAAATGTACAGGTGGACTGAAGAGACGGGCTGTTCAGAATGAGAGGCAGCAGTACTGACATTTAGGTTTTACTGAATGCCAGGCATTGACAAATACTTAACATATATTCACCTCCAAAACCCATGTTGTGGTTGGAACATTCCTGTTGATAGATTGGGAAACGGAAGCTCTAAAAAGTTAAGTGATTTGTTAAGTTAAGTTAAGTGATTTAAGTTAAGTGATTTGTTCCAAGGTCAGCTTGGATTCAAACCCTGGGCTGATTCTGAAGTACTAGCTCTTGATATTGTGCTGTATTGAACGTCACATGGGGTTCAGGGGAGCTGACTACCTCACTTAATGATCTCTTTTGCTAAAATTCACCCCGTTTGGATATTTATGCGTTAATTTCTGTTTCCTGGCCATCTTTGCAGCATTTTGAAGATTAAAAAAACCAAATTATTCTAAAGGTTCTTTCAGCTCATTTTGTCTTTTAATTTGTAGGTTTTATGAATAGGAGGCTAAAAACATTTTTTTTTTCTTTGCGGTTCGCGGGCCTCTCACTGTTGTGGCTTCTCCCGTTGCGGAGCACAGGCTCCGGACGCGCAGGCTCAGCGGCCATGGCTCACGGGCCCAGCCTCTCCGCGGCATGTGGGATCTTCCTGGATCGGGGCATGAACCCGTGTCCCCTGCATCGGCAAGCGGACTCTCAACCACTGCGCCACCAGGGAAGCCCCTAAAAACATTTTTTGAAGACACTAATAATAGTTATTGAGGGTTGTTTTGCAATGGGATGTCTTGGTCTGAAGTCACTCAAGTCAGACCAGTTACAATCAGTACAATAAATTGTTATATATAATTGATTTCTCTCTCTGAGCCTGTGGAAGTTCTCTCCCACCAAGAAGCAGCAGAAACCTCTGTAATGGAATAATATTGAGACCCTGAGAATCTAAAAATGGGCATACCCTAGGTGGAAATTTAAATGAATTTATTAGTATTCACTTGCATATGATACGCGGTATCTCTTGTTGTGGATTATTTAGTGTTTTGTCCTAAAAACTAGTGCTCAAAAATATATGAAATGAAGACATTCCAGAATTTTAAAAAAGCTATTACTCATAAAATACTGATTTGATATGTACTTACTGGAAATAAGTCATGAATATCCCTAGATGAATTGAATTCTTAAAATGCTTTTCAAAAGTGTTAAAAATACAGGATAGTTGGATAAATGCAGAAACACTCAGAAGGCATGGGAATTTAAATGAACTGTCTTAAGTCTCCCAACTGTAATCCTCTCATTCCCAGGATGGGCTTGTGTTTTGCTGCTTCTCTGACCCAACCTTGCCTGACATGTACATCTACTCGTTCTCTATCACATGTTTGTTCTAACACTAATATTTATTCCATTTCCAGTACCTTGGTTCAGGCCCTCATTTGTAATCAGACTTCCTGTTATTCTTTTCTTCCCAATTCATTCTTTATTCAGGAGAGTTTGCTGAAAATTTTGGTTAGATTGTATCACTTCCATTAATTAAGTTCAAATTTTCTAATGCATTGTCAGGTAATGCCTTTTATATCTGGTCCCATTGTATCAGAGTTCTATTTTTAGAGGCACTTTTATTTCTCTACATTTTTCCTTTTGCTGTTCTTTTAGCTTGAAATGCCATTTTTCCTCTTCTCTGCCTCCAGCTTTGCGTTCAAAACCCTGCTCAAATTCCACCATCTTGAGACCTTTACTCCATTCATCCAGAAAAAGTTAATTCCTTTTCTTATATTCCTATGGCACTTTGGTTTATCTTTGCTGTAGAGCTTTTAAAAGTTTGTGTTTTTCCTACGAGATTGTAAGCTCCTAGAGGACAGATTCCAAAGTGTATTTATTAGTGGTTGAATTAATTTGAATATTTTTGTCTGCAGATTAAGGCAAACCAGCTTTTGCATAAATGCCAGTTGTATCTCTAAATTTAGTTGCTGTTTTGGTTTACGTATACTCTAGGATGGGGGACTAATTGTTTTGATTTATAAGGAGAAAATTTAAGAACCTCCCCCTTCTAGCTCATGCTTTACTGGAATGAGTCAAGGATGCTGGGAGTCATTTTTAGTGTGAACAGAATAAATTCAGGGACTTCCCTGGCAGTCCAGTGGTTAAGACTCTGCATTTCCAATGCAGGGGGCACGGGTTCCATCCCTGGTCCGGGAAGTAAGATCCCACATGCTGCCTGCCCAGCGCTGCCAAAAAAAAAAAAAAAAGAATAAATTCAGACTTAGTATTTATATTTGTACTCTGTTGTATGATCAAGATAAATGATCTGTTTTTCTTGGTGAAAATTTTCTGAGTAGACTGTATGTCAAGCTTTTATTTCCTGACTCTGAAAAATTAATAGCTATTTTTGAGAAACCAGCTGAAAATTAATGTTGCTTAATATTCATATTTATGGTCATTTAAATCTTTTCTCTTATTCTGTATGTTTTCTATGAATATCACTTAAGTGTTTGTTGTTATTTTTGTTTTCGGTTGGCTTTGTTTCATATGTAGATATCTGTGAACTTTAAAGTGGGTGTTGGAAGCAAAAGTATTATGAAAAGTATTACTTATTCGCAGTGATTTTGTTCCTTGGATTTCTGCACATGCAAATTATGGTAGAATCTAGTGTTCTTAATATATTTGGAAAATAAATGTAGGTTAGAGGATTAAAGTCTAGGTTAAAAATTGGAATTTGCATAAAATGGAAATGAAAAAGGTGCTGAGAGGAACTGAAAACGAAAGTAGTTAATGGGCTGCATGCCCATTTTCTGTTTCTTTTCCGTTTTTTGCATTTTCAGTTGCATAGGGATACTTTCACTGAAGTATTTTATTGACACTTCAAACTTAATTTATCCACCATTAAATTAATTATTTCACTTCTCTTGGAGTCATTTCTTTTTCTGATATTGCTCTTCATTATTTTTCACACAGCTACAAAGAATAATAGAGGCTCATGGTAGAAATTTTGTTAGTGCAGAAAAGTATGAGATTAAAAGTCCCTTTGAATCCAGCTACCTGAGATGATCATCCCCATGACATTTTGATGAACATTCTTCTAGACTTCTATGTGTATATGCATAAGGACATAAGATTTTACATAACATACTACAATGCTATTTTGTACCCTGTACTCCATAGTATATTCTTTATATTGGCTCCTAGTATTCTGTTGTATGGATATACCATAACTTCTTTGGCGAAGTTCATTTTGCTAGATTCTTATTTTTTTTATTTTTTTTCTATGTTTATGCATCTGTCGCAGAATTTTTGTGTGCATTTGCCCATTATCTCCTCTAGATTGGATTTCCTAGGTATAAAATTGCTGGGGTCAAAAATGGTTTACAGGTTTATAGTTCTGATACACTGTCATATTGCCCTTTTAGAAAGGTTTTACTAATTTATATTTCCCAACAGTGTGAGAATGCCTGTTTCTTCAGTCCCACGATCACTTGGAGTTGTCAGATGTCCTGTTATTTTTTTTCATTTGTGTTTCTTTAATATCTAATAAGGCTGCCTTTCTTTTCATCTGTATGTTGGATGTTCTCATTTCTTGATTCATTATTTGATGTTTTTCTAATTTGTAAGAGCTCTTTGTATTAGATATTAAGTGTTTTTTGTGGTATTAGTATTTTTGTGAGTCTTTTAACCTTGTTTGTGTAACGTCTAGTTTTAAGAACTTTTTGATTTGTGTGTGCGTGCACACGTGTTTTAAGTGGCAGTAGTTTCTCCGAAGCATCCAGTGCCAAAACCTTAGTAACCTTAGTAAAACCTTCTTAGTAACCTTAGTAAAAGGTTAGTACCTTTACCTTAGTAAAACCTTCTCTTAGTAAAACCTTCTTAGTAACCTTAGTAAAACCTTCTCTCCTCTCCCTCCTGAGTTCTACTGAATTGCTTGTTCTAATTTGTCCTTCTGTAATGGTCTTTGGTCTACTCTTTAAAAAAAAAAAATTGATTAATTATTTTTGGCTGCGTTGGGTTTTCATTGCTGTGCGCAGGCCTTCTCTAGTTGCAGCGAGCAGGGGCTACTCTTCGTTGCGGTGCGTGGGCTTCTCATTGCGATGCGTGGGCTTCTCATTGCGGTGGCTTCTCTTATTGCAGAGCACGGGCTCTAGGCACGTGGGCTCAGTAGTTGTGGCTCACAGGCTCTAGAGTGCAGGTTCAGTAGTTGTGGTGCACGGGCTTAGTTGCTCCATGGCATGTGAATCTTCCTGGACCAGGGCTTGAACCTGTGTCCCCTACATTGACAGGTGGATTCTTAACCACTGTGCCACCAGGGAAGCCCTTTTATTTAGTTCGAAACTCTTATTTAGTTCGAAACTCTGTAGCTTACATCCTTATTGTTGATTCTGATTGCATTTGGGCTTTTCCTCTTTGAGCCCTTCCTGTTTTCTGCATTCAAATTAATCTCAAAATACCACTTTGATTCTGTCATTTTTTTGTAAAACATTTTTACAGAGTCAAATTCTTGAACTGGGCATTTAAGATTTTCCACCATAGACGGACCCAAAATAACCTTATTTCTCACTGTTTGTGTTGATGACAATGCAAACTGGACTCCTTACCATTTTAAAAACATGGAGTTGTAAGCCCCCTGTACGTTAGTTTATGCCCTACCCTCAATTGGCCAATCCTACTTGTCCATTTTTTCAACCGTAGTTCATGTGTCATCCTATCTATGAAGTCTTCATTAATCTCATCCCAAAGTGATTTCTCTTAATGCTTATTGCCCTGAGATCACTTTTATGAATCCTTATTATATCCAGGGTTGGATTAATTAGAGTTCTCCACCCCCACCCCTGTATATTGGACATGTTTCATTCATTCATTTTAAAAACTAGTTTTATTGAGGTATAACTTTACATATAGTACAGTTCACCAGTTTTAAGTGTACAATTAAATGGGTTTGATGAATCACCACAGTCATGATAACTGGAACATTTCTATTGCCCCCAAAAGTTCCCTGTGCCTCTTTGCAGTCAGTCCCCTACTCTTATCTGTGGTCCTTGGCAACCACCTATTTACTTTCTGTCACATTAGTCTTACCGTTCTTGATGTCATATAAATGGAATTATATGGTATGTAATCTTTGTTGTCTGCCTTTCACTTAGCCCACTTTTGAGATTCACTGATGTTGTTGCATGTTCAAGTGGTTTGTTCCTTTTTATTGCGGAGTCATATTCCATTTATGAATATACTGCAATTTGCTTATCCCATTACCCAGTTGATAAACAATTGAGTTGTTTCCAGTTTTGAGATGTTATGAACAAAGCTGCTGTGAACATTTGAATATAGATCTTTTGCTCTTATTATTTGTGAGCAAGTTAGGGGTGGGACTACTGTGTTGTATGGTTAAGTGAATGTTTGACTTTATAAGAAAATGCCAGCCTGTTTTCCAAAATGGCTGTACCATTTTGCGTTCTAGTCAGCCGTGTATGAGCATTCCAGTTGCTTCACATTCTCACTGAGACTTCAGTTTTTGTCAGTCTTTGATTTTAGCTGTTCTAGTAGAGGTATAGTATATCATTGTGGTTTTATTTGCAATTCCCTAATGACTAATAATGTTGAGCATCTTTCTGTATGCTTATTTGCTCTTCATGTCTTTTGAGAAGTGTCTTAAAATGTTTTGTCCATATTCTTTATGAATTGGGTTGTTTGTCTCATTGAGTTCTGTAGATATTCTGGATACAAACTCTTTATCAGATACGTGTTTTGCAAAGGTGAGCCACTGGCTCACCTTTCCTTAAGAGTAATTTCAAAAGCAGAAGTTTTAAATTTTCATGAAATCTCATTTGGCAATTTTTTCTTTTATGATTTGTGTTCTTTGTCATCACCTGTGCCCTCAAACTTTGCCTAACTCATGTTCACAGGTTTTTTTCTCCTTGGGTTTTTTTTTAACTTTTTTTTTTTTTTAATTGAAGTATAGTTGATTTACAGTGTTGTGTTTCTGGTGTACAGTGAAGTGATTCAGTAATTTATATATACTTTTTCATTATAGGTTATTATGAGATATTGAAAATAGTTCCCTGTGCTTATACATCCTTGGTTTTGTAATATACATCTTTAATTTATCACAGTCTACCTTCATGTATAATATAACATTACAAGAACATACCTCCATTTTCTTCTTCTTGTCTTTTGTACTGTTCTTGTCATATGTTTTATTTCTACATATGTATAACATGTATGTTATGTGTAGACATGAAATATAAAATGAGAAAAGTATTTACCTACTTTTATACATACCTTTTCAAACATTTCTCTTTCCTTTGTGTAGATCCAATTTTTTTTTTTTTTGTGTGGTACGCGAGCCTCTCACTGTTGTGGCCTCTCTCGTTGCGGAGCACAGGTTCTGGACGCGCAGGCTCAGTGGCCATGGCTCATGGGCCCAGCCGCTCCGCGGCATGTGGGATCCTCCCGGACCGGGGCACGAACCCGTGTCCCCTGCATCGGCAGGCGGACTCTCAACCACTGTGCCACCAGGGAAGCCCCCAAACTTTAATGTAATATTTTTCTCTGGCCAGAGGGATGGCTTTGAACATTTCTTTTAGTGCAGGTCTGCTGTTTTGTCTGTCTGAAGAAGTCTCCATTGTGAAAGATATTTTTGCTAGGTATGGAATTCTGTATGTATGTATTTTTCCCCCCAGGTACTTTGACTTATTTCACTCCTGGCTTGCGTAGTTTGATGAGAGTTTCTGTCATAATTTGTTTTTGTTTCAGCCACTGGATTTTTTAAAACATTTGTTTTTATTTATTTATTTATTATTTTTGGCTGTTTTGGGTCTTCGTCGCTGTGCGTGGGCTTTCTCTAGTTGTGGCGAGCGGAGGCTACTCTTCGTTGTGGTTCGCGGGCTCTAGAGCACGCGGGCTTCAGTAGATGTGGTGCATGGGCTTCGTTGCTCCACGGCATGTGGGATCTTCCCGGACCAGGGCTTGAACCCGTGTCGCCTGAATTGGCAGGCAAATTCTTAACCACTGCGCCACCAGGGAAGCCCCAGCCACTGGATTTTAAGTTCCATGAGTTTCTTTTTTAATCTTAGTGTCTCTTAAGTGCCTGCCACCTGTTGTATCTATAGGTGATAGATACCTGACAAGTAATATTAAATTGATTTGGATAATAAAATATCAGTACCTCAGAATTTAAACAATTTCACAGGGATTGCATTGAATCTGGAGATTAATTTGAGAGTATTCCTATCTTAATAATGTTGTCATCTTATACATGAAAATGGAATGTCTTTCCATTTATTTAGATTTCCCTTAATCTTTTCAATTTTTAAAAAGTGTTTCAGGGTACAATCCTTGAACTACTTTTAAAAATTCCTAGGTATTTTTTAAGGCTATTATAATGGGTATTTTTGTAATTTAATTTTGAGTGTCCATTGCTAGTGTATAGAACTGCAATAAATTTTGCTATCACCAGGGTCTAATATTGGCCTATGAATAAATTCATGATGACTAGAGTTAGACTAATCAAAAGTATGTGCCTTCGTGCAAATCAAGTATTAAGCCCTTCCTGTGCTATTCTCACCATCTTTCCTTTTTCTCTCTTCAAAAACACGTGTCAAGGGCTTCCCTGGTGGCGCAGTGGTTGAGAGTCCTCCTGCCGATGCAGGTGACACGGGTTCGTGCCCCGGTCCGGGAAGATCCCACATGCCGTGGAGCAGCTAGGCCCATGAGCCTTGGCCGCTGAGCCTGCGTGTCCGGAGCCTGTGCTCGGCAACGAGAGAGGCCACAGCAGTGAGAGGCCTGCGTACCGCAAAAAAAAACAACAAAAAAACACGTCTCAAGACATGATTCAGTGAAACATGAAGACAGGGTTATGCTCAGTGGATTAGAACTTGTTTGCCGGAGCATATCTGCAGAAAGTCAGCCATCTGTCTTTTTTTTTTTTAACTTTCAGTGTTCCATTAGGAACATAAAGGAAAGGAAATACACTTTTAGAATAAACATGAAACATTTCAGTGTTACGTTATTTACTTTTTCTAGTTTTTGAAATAACTATACAATTTACTTTTATTTTAAATAGTACAATCAGTGGTCTTTAATGTATTCACAGAGTTGTGCAACCATTGCCACTAATTTTAGAACATTTTATCAAACCTGGAAGAAACTCCGTGGTAGTCACTCTGCATTCCCACCTCCCCAAGTCTCTGACAACCGCCAATCTACTTTCTTGTTTCTATGGTCTTGCCTTTTCTGGACATTTCGTATAAATGGAATCATACAGTTTATGGTTTTCTGTGACTGGCTTTTTCCATTAAACTTAATGTTTCTAAGGTTCATATATGTTGTAGCATGTATCAGTACTTCATTCCATTTTTAGCAAAGTAGTGTTCCATTATATGGATATACCATATTTTACCATCAGTTGATGGATACTTGGGTTGTTTACACTTTGGTCTGTTATGAATAATGCTCCTTTGAACACTTGTGTACAGTTTTTGCATGGAGATATGTTTTTATTTATCTTGAGTATATACCTAAGTGTGGAATTTCTGAGTCATATGGTAAGCTTATGTTTAACATTTTAAGAAACTGCCAAAGTATTTTTCAGAGTGGCAGCATCAATTTTTATATTCCAACCAGCAGTATGTTAGAGTTCCAGTTTTTCCACATCCTTGACAATAGTTGTTTTTTTTTAATCATAGACATCCTTATGTTTAAAGTGCTATCTTATTGTGCTTTTGATTTCATTTCCCTAATGACTAATAATGTTGAGCATTTTTTCATGTGTTTATTGGCCATTTGTGTATCTTTTGGGGGGAAATGTTTATTCAAATCCTTTACCTATTTTAAAAGCTGGTTGCCTTCTTACTGTTGAATCTTAAGAGTTCTTTGTATATTCTGGATCCAAGTCCCTTAATATGACTTGCAACATTTCTCCTTCTCCTAGAGAGACAAACTCTTGTGTTTGGGAGAGTCAACTTTAATTTAGTACAAAGAAATGGAGTCTTCCACAAGTAGCTTGTTGGCAACCACTTGGGCTATTGTAGCAGTATAACTTTGGACAAGTCACTTAGCTTTTGAGACATTGTTTGTGGACCCAAAAGAAGAAGAAGAAAAAAGAATTCCTAGGGCAGCGGTCAACAGAACAACCAAAAGACTACTATGTGGTTGGCAGATCTTGTGCCTTGGGTTGTCTGGGTAGAGATACAGTATAAAGGAAAAAGCAAAGACTTAGAAATAATACAGATGTGAATTTAGGCGCTAACTCTGGTGCTTTTGTAGCAGAGCAATATCAAGCAAGTTATTTACTTAACCTTTTTGAGCCCTAGTCTTTCTACTTGTAAAATGGATTGAGTAATTCCTACCTAATAACGAAAACTGGAAACAACCTAAGTACTCTGAATAGGGGGGCAGATAAATAAATTATGGTACAGATACTTGATTTGCAAATATTTTCTCCTGTTGTATCACTTTGTTGATGTCTGTTAAGCACAAAAGTTTTAAATTTTGATGAAGTCTAGTTAATTTTTCTTTTTGTTGCTGTGCTTTGGTATCATACCTAAGAAGGCTTTACCTAATTAAAAGTCACAAAGATTTGTTCCTATATTTTCTCCTAAGAGTTTTATAGTTTTAGTTCTTACATCTTGATCTTCGATTTATTTTCAGTTAATTTTGTGGACTCTCAGTTCTATTCCATTGATTTACATGGCCATTCTTATGCCAGTATGACACAGTCTTGATTATTCTAACTTTGCAGTAATTTTTGAAATCAGGAAGTATGAACCTTCCAAATTTTCTCTTTTAGATTAGATTTCTCTTTTAGATTTAGATTTCTCTTTTAGACTTTGTGTTTTTTGTCTTTTTTTTGTGGGGGCAGGGGAGGGCGGTGGGGATATCCTTTGCACTTCCACACAAATTTTAGGATCAGCTTGCCAATTTGTGCAAAAAAGGCAGTTAAGGATTTTCATAGGGATTGCATTGAATCTAGAGATCAGTTTGGGAGTATTACCATCTTAATAATTTAAGTCATCTAATACCTGAACATGGAATGTCTTTCTGTTTATTTAGATTTTCCTTAGTATTTTCAATGGGGTTTTTAAGTATTTTCAATGGTGTTTTTTGTTGTAGCTACAATCCTTGCACTTCTTTTGTTAAATTTATTCTTAGGTATTCTATTTAAGGCTATTGCAATGGGAATTATTATTGTAAGTTAAATTTTTGGGGGTAAATTAAAAAAAATTGTATTGAAGTATAGTTGATTTACAATGTGTTAATTTCTGCTGTACAGCAGTTACTTAGTTATAGATATATATATATTCTTTTCCATATTCTTTTCTATTATGGTTTATCATAGGATATTGAATTAGTAGTTCCCTGTGCAATACAGTAGGACCTTGTTTTGTAAGTAAATTTTGATTGTCCATTGCTACTGTGTAGAACTACAGTAGTGTTTTTTTTTTTTTTTGGCTGCTTCGCGCATCTTTCAGGATCTTAGTTCCCCGACCAGGGATTGAACCCCAGGCCCTGGCAGTGAAAGTGCTGAGTCCTAACCACTGGACTGCTAGGGAATTCCCTACAGAGGATTTTTCTATATTGATCATGTATCCTGCCATCTTTCTGACTTATTAGTTCTAATAGTTTTTTAGTGAATTCCTTAGGATATTCTATATACAAGATATGTTATCTGCAAATAGAGAATGTTTTATTTCTTTATTTTCCCCTGGTCTAGTTCTTTTTCTTGCCTAATTATAACAGCTAGAATTTCAAGTTCAGTGTTGATTAGAAGAGGTGAAATTGGACTACCTTGCCTTGTTCCTGATTAGGTATGGAAGACATTTAGTCTTTCTCCACAAAATGATTTTAGTTGTGAATTTTTCATAAATGCCTTTGTTTTATTTTTTGATTAAAGTTGTTTCCCTCAGAGTCTAATTTTTGGTGTCAGAAAAATTCCAGATGCTTTGGTTGTCCTTTATACACAAGCCTGTGTAATTATCCACTATTGTCCTATGGTGTCCTTTATACACAAGCCTGTGTAATTATCCACTATTGTCCTATGGGCTAGGAAAAGAGGAAGTCTCCTGTTTTGTAGTATGTGCGTAGTGATTGGCCACATCAGTTTCCTCATAGACTATGCTGGAAGAAACATATGAAATATGTTTCATTATGGAAAATATATGCATTAATATTGATAGTGTTTCCTTTAGTGTTACTTAAGCATACATGATTTTCTAAATTTAATTCTTTGGAGTTAAGCAGTTGGTGTACTGGAGTAAATAAATTGATACAACTTTTTTCACTTTTATTAAAGAAAGTAACATTGTAAAATACCATACATTCTGGTTTGTAGTGATTTCTGGTAGTGTTCATCTTTAAAGTTTTCTGTTGGTGTTTATCCTTAAATTTTTCTGCATTTTTCAGTTTTATACAATGAAATTGTGTGACTTTTTTTAACCTATACTCTTTTTATATTTAAAACATATGAAATGCTTGAAAACTGTACAGAGGTGTAGCAAGATGTGAAAGCTACCCTCTATGCCCTTTTCATTCCCATTTCCTTCCAAATATATAACCTTTTAAATAGATTGGTATACATCCTTTTTCTGCATATATACTTACATACAAACATATATACACATAAACATTAAGAATGTTATTATGCCATAAGTGTTGTTTTTTACTTTTTTTTTTTTAACAGTATGATTTGAAGATCTTTCCAAACGGCCACATGGAATTCCATAATGAAATCTATCAGGCTTTATTTAACCATCAACTGTTGGGCACTAAGCTGTTTTTTTGTTTTTTTCTTATATTACAAACAGTCCTTTAAGGGATATCTGAGTGATAACTTTTGACACATTTGGAAATGTTTTTGTAGGATATGTTCTTATAAATGAAATTGCAGATCAAAAGCATTTGATAGGTACTACCGAATTGTCTTTTTTAAAAAGGCTTAGTTAGCAATTTTATATTCCCTCTGATAATTTATATGAGTGACTGTTTCTCTAAATTCTGGTGAATACTTGATGTTTTCAGAATTTTTCTTTTTGCCATTGTGATGGTTATAAATTTATTACCAACATTTTATTTTGCCTTTTCTGGTTACCAGAGAGGAGACAACGTTTAAATTTCTTAAATGGCCATTTGTATTTCTTCTGTGACTGAATTATTTTTTTAATCAAGAAGACCCTCTAGTTATTAAAAAGAAGGAATAAATATAGTTTTACATTAGAAAAATTAGTTTTGCTTATTAAGTCCCTGTGGGATAATGGATGTAAAATGTTTGGTTGTTAATAAAAATAATAAATTTATCTCAATGTTTATATGAAGAAGCTAGTTAACTAAATGTAATTCTGTCTCCTAAATCTTCTTAGTTTAAGTAGAATTTTATCAGTGGACCTATGCCTATTAGTTAACTAGCTGGGTATCAGTTACCCAAAGCATTCTGCTAGTATTTGCAGACTTTCAGAGAAGTAGATAACTTGTTCTTTACTTTTATTAATCACTTCAGTAAATATCTTTTAACCTCTTATTATATGCCAGACATAGTTTTAGGCACTGGGGTTATAGTGGTAAATAAGACATTGGTGGAGAAGAGGGGTGTATATGTGCTAATTTATCTTTCTAATTTATCAACCTCACTATGAAGTTGATAATTAAATGGAGACCTAAATGACAAGCGTCAGCTATGTGATGATCTAAGCATCCCAGGAAGATAAAAAACAATGTTTTAAGGTATCAAATCAAGAAGAAGTGTGACTTTCATTTTCTTTTTTCTCATTTTTTAAAAAATTGAAGTATTTATTTACAATGCTGTGTTGGTTTCAGGTGTACAGCAAAGTGATTCTGTTATACATCTCTGTCTCTATCTCTATCTCTATATATCTGTTCTCATTCAGATTCTTTTCCATTATAGCTTATTATAAGATACTGAATATAGTTCCCTGTGTTATACTGTAGGTCCTTATTGTTTATCTGTTTTATATACAGTAGCGTGTATCTGTTAATCCCAAACTCCCAATTTATCCCTCCCCTCCCTTTCCCCTTTGGTAGTTTGCTTTCAATGTCTATGAGTCTGTTTCTGTTTTGTAAATAAGTTCATTTGTATCATTTTTTTTTAGATCGCATATAAGTGATATCATATGTTTGTCTTTCTTTTTCTGACTTAACCTCACTTAGTGTGATCAGCTCTAGGTCCATCCATGCTGCTGCAAATGGCCTTATTTCATTCTTTTCTATGGCTGAGTAATATTCTATTGTATATACCTCATCTTCTTCTTCTTTTTTTTTTTTTGTGGTACGCGGGCCTCTCACTGTTGTGGCCTCTCCCGTTGCGGAGCACAGGCTCCGGACACGCAGGCTCAGCGGCCATGGCTCATGGGCCCAGCTGCTCTGCGGCATGTGGGATTTTCCCGGACCGGGGCACGAACCCATGTCCCCTGCATCGGCAGGCGGACTGTCAACCACTGCGCCACCAGGGAAGCCCCTACCTCATCTTCTTTATCAGTTCATCTGTTGATGGACATTTAGGTTGCAAAGTGTGACCCTTTGAAGACTCAGAAAAGAGGCTTGTGTGGCTGGAGCCTAGTGAGTGAAGGAGGGTATAATAAAGATGAGAGGCAATTTGGGTTTTGTGGATCACAAAAAAGATTTTTATTTTATTCTAAATGCATTGAGAAGCCATTGGAGAGTGTTAGGCGAAGGTGTGGTATAATCCAATTTATGTTTTTAAAAAACAAAGACATAAAATACAAGGCAGTATGTAACAAGTGTTATATGATTTCAGCAAATGAGAAGGCCCATAAAGACAGATAAGAATTAAATAAATGGAGGGGAAGGGTGTAGTATGGTGTGGTAGCAATAAATAATGCCTGGCTTTGAACTGGAAGACTTGCTCTTGAGTATTGACTCTACCTTTTCATAGCTCCTGGCCTCTAAGTAAATTTCTTGACCCTCTTTATCTTAGTTCTTCCATCTGCTTCCTCTATGCCTTGGTTGATATAAAGAGCAAGTCAAATGAAAAATGCCTATAAAAGTATTTTGTAAACTGTGGGGTTCAGTGTGGTATGCTTGTTTATTTAATAAAAGACCACCATCTGTGTGTTCTTACTTTAAGGGCTGTGGAGTGATACAAAAATGAATTAGATCTGGTCTTTGCTCCTTACAGAGGATATAGTCTAGTAGATAATGTAGTAATATCTAAAGTGCAATGTTACGAACGATAAAGATCTTAAGACGGACGCAGATAAGGTGCCATAGGGATTCAAAGAAAGGAGAGCTTGCTTTTTTCTTGGAGTTGGTGGTACGGCTTTATGAAGAAGGAAGGACTCTTGAACTAGGCCTTGAAAGGTGGATAGGACTTCAGTAGAAGATGGAGGAGAAGAAGATAACCTCAGTGGGTCAATCTGTGGGAGTAATGGTGTGGAGCATTAGGCAAATTCAGAACTTGATAAGGAAAAGTAGGTTAGGACCAGACAGATTATGCAGCACGTTAATATTAGACTACGGAAGGTGAATTCTATTCAGTAGGAATACTACCAGCAAATATTTATTGAGCATCTGCCAGTGCCAGGCCTGTGCTAGTCAGGGCTTTGAGAATTCAGTGATCTCAGTTTAGTTGGGGAAGACAGATTATTATTTTAATGAAATGTGAATGAAGTGTTGTAGGATCATAGTTCCAGGAACATCTGCAGCTGCCTGGCATCATAAGGGGAGGCTTTATAGAGGTGTGGTAGACATTTGTGCTTAGCTATGAAGTATCCCTTTGCTTAGCAGATAAAATAGGGAAAGAGAGGAACATGAGAGAAACATTCTAGACCTGGCACTTCATGTGCTTTGGGATGGCTGGACAAGGTTTTGTGTGCAGTGCAAGGCTATGAAGAATTTTGATAGAGGGTAACTGAAAGATTCAGGTGGCAGTAAATTGGAAAAGGTAGAGACTCGAGGTGGGGAAACTGGTAAGGAGACTATTACACTGGGCAAAGTAAAAGATGAGGTAGGACCTCATGTGAAATAGTAGCCAAGGGGATAAAGAGCCTCGAAAATTGGAGACATTGCTTGAGATGTAGAATTGACAGAAGTTGGAGATCAGTTGGATATGGGAGAAGGGAGGAAAAGGATCAGGTGGAATATGGAATGACTTCCGGATTTCTGCTACTTCAGTGGATACCATTGCCTGAGAATAGGGTATATTTAAGGAGAAAGGGGGTGGATTTGGAGAGGAAACCTAATAGCCTCAGCTGTATTGTGTTGAAGGTGCGTTTAGGATAATTGGGAGGGGTAGAGGATGACTTCGGCCGGGGGGGGTAATCACTGTTTAGGGGATAATTTAAGCCATACCTACGTATGAATTAAGTTATCATGGGGATGTGGGAGAATGGGTGTAATGAAGAAGAGGAGCCTTAAGGGGCACTGAGAAACGGCCATAGAAGTAAAAACACCATCAGGGAAAAACGGTAGTGGAAGTGGTTAGAAAGCGTTTTTTAGGGGTATAGTCAACATTGTCATCATAGAGATTGATAGTTTTCTTTCTTTTTCCCTTTATTTTTCCTCCAGAGGTAGGTCATTGGTCACCTCAGTTATTACAGTGAGGACATATAAGCCAGATTAGAGTGGTTTGAGGAGTATGTGGGGTGGATGAGAATTTGGCTGTAATTGGAAGGAGAGATAAAGATACAATATCAAGGTACCATTTATTGCTTGTTTTTTCTTGTCTGTTTTTAAAGATCTTAGAGTCTTGAGTTACTTATTTCCTGAGGGGAAATAGTGAATAGACAGCAAAAGGTTGAAGTCACAAGTAATGGAGTAGCCATAGAGGAGCCTAGCATAGAGCATCTCAAACTATAATGGGGATTTTGTTGAAATGCAGATTCTGAATCAGAAGATCTGGGTTGGGGCCTGAGATACAGCATTTCTCATAAACTTCCGGATGAAGCTGATGCTGCTTTGGTTTGTGGGCCAAACTCTGAAGTAAGGATCTAAAGAATATGGGATTGAAAGTATTATTACAAGAGTTAGTCTTAGATAGAAAGAGGACCATCTCTGCTCTGAGATCAGGTGGAATATAAAGTGGATGGAGATACGGATTAAGTTTGCAGGCAGGGTGGAGCAACTAAGCCCACGTGCCACAACTACTGAGCCTGCGCTCTAGAGCCCGCGAGCCACAACTACTGAGCCCATGTGCCACAACTATTGAAGCCCGCGTGCCTAGAGCCCATGCTCCGCAACAAGAGAAGCTACTGCAGTGAGAGGCCCACGCACCACAACGAAGAGTAGCCCCCGCTCGCCGCAGCTAGAGAAAGCCTGCGCGCGTGCAGCAACAAAGACCCAATGCAGCCAAAAAAAAAAAAAAAAAAGTTTGCAGGGAGGAAACATGCCCAATAACCTTTGTTTTTTTCTGTTAAAAAGTGATTTTAAGAAAAGACTGGGAATGTTGTGAGCTTGAAGAAGGTGTGAAGGTTTGGAATAGTTACTAAAAAGAGAAGGAAAGTGAGTGAATTTGAGACATGTAATAATCACTGAAAAGTGAGGATTAGTGTGGTTATGGTGTCTGTAGAAATAATTGGGGCAAGGAGAGATTTGATTTAAAGAGATCAGTTATTTTTAAGATGATAAGGTAACCTAGAGGAGAGGTAATGAGGTCTGAAATAGAACAGTGGCCTTGAGAATAGAAGAGGAAGATGTGAATAATGGCCCCCTCAGAGATGTCCATGTGAACCTGTGATATGTTACTTTACTTGGCAAAAGGGACCTTTGTAGATTAAAATAGGGATCTGGAGATGGAGAGATTATCCTGGATTGTAGGTCCTATGTAAACACAAGGTCTTTGTAAAAGGAAGCAGGAAAGTCAGGGTCAGAAAAGGCCATGTGATGATAGAAGCAGAGGGAGAGGGGAAATGTGATGATGGAAGGACCATGAACCAAAGTCAGTTGATGTGGGACCATGAACCAAGGAACGGACAGTCTTTAGAAGCTGGAAAGGGCAAGGAAACAGATTTTCCCAAGAGACTGTAGAAGGAACAAAGCCCTGGTGACGTGTTGATCTTAGCCCAGTGAGACTGATTTTGGACTTCTGACTTCCAGAACTATAAGATAATACATTTGTGTTGTTTAAGCCGCTAAATCTGTGGATAATTTTTTACAGCAGGAATAGGGAACATACAGGGAATTAATGGATGTAAGGGAATGTAGAGTTAGAATCAATAAAATGAGACCGTTGATGGCATGTGGTATGGGCAGCAGAAAACTGGGAAGATTTCTAAGCTGGGTAAATGGGTAGAGGAGAGTGGTGAAATTAAAAATACAGAATGGCAGGGAGCAGATTTTAGAGGAAGGTGTTCACTTTGCATGTAAGTCTGGATTAGATACAGATTAGTTTTGAAACAAGGGGTAAATTTAAGAGGCTGCCATAGTACTGTTAAACTTAATAGAGCTGTTATAATACTAATGCATGGCAAATTTTACAGGAATATTTAGAGTTTTGACTGAGAGAGTGACTAAAGGGATGATTGAGAGAGACCGGTTTTTGAAAAATAATACCACGTTTTATTTATTTAGTGCTTGTTTTCTCTTTGGGAATCATTCCCCCCCACCCCCCGGTTTGTTGAGATATAATTGACAAATAAAATTGTAATATATTTCAGGTGTCCACAGTGATGACTTGATATATGTATACATTGTGAGAGGCTTCCCACAATCAAGTTAACACATTCATCACCTCACATATTTACCTCTTTTTTGGGGGGGAGGTAAGAATACTTAAGTTCAACTCTCTTAGCAAATTAATTCTAATTATACAACACTGTGTTATCAGCTATAGTCACCATGTTATATACATTAGGTTCTTAGACCTTATTCATCTTTTTAAAAAATATTTATTTAGTTGGTTGCACTGGGTCTAAGTTGTGGCAGGCGGGCTCCTCAGTTGCAGCTCCAGGACTCCTTAGTTGCGGCTTGCCAGCTCCTTAGTTGCGGCACGTGGGCTACTTAGTTGTGGCATTCAAACTCTTAGTTGCACCATGCATGTGGGGATCTAGTTCGCTGCCCTGGGATTGAAGCCAGGCCCCCTGCACTGGGAGCACGGAGTCTTACCCACTGTGCCACCAGCGAAGTCCTGACCTTATTCATCTTAAAACTGAAATTTGTACCTTTTTACCAACCTGTCCCCATTTCCCCCACCCTCTAGCCCCTGGCAATCACCCTTCTCTTCTCTCTTCCTTTGAGTTTGACTTTTTTTTTTTTTTTTTTAAGATTCCACATATAAGTGATACCATGCAGTATTTGTCTTTCCTGGCTTATTTCACGTAGCATAACACTCTCCAGGTTCATCTGTGTTGTCACAAATGGCAGGATTTCCTTCTTTTTTTAAGGCTGCATAATATTAAACACATGCCCACATTTTCTTTATCCATTCATCTGTTCATAAACACTTAGATTGTTTCCATATCTTGGCTCTTATGAATAGTACTGCAGTGAACATGGGGGTACAGGCATATCTTGTTTTATTGTGCTTCTCAGACACTGTGTTTTTACAAACTGAAGGTTTGTGGCAACCCTGCATTGAACAAGTCTGTTGGTGCCATTTTCCCAACAGCATTAATTTTTAAAAGTAAGGTATGTACATTGTTTTTTTAGGCATAATGCTATTGCACACTTAATAGACTATAGTATGGTGTAAACATAGCTTTTTATGTGCTGGGAAACCAAAAAGTTTGTGTGACTTTATTGAAAATTTGCTTTATTGTGGTGGTATGCCGGTACAGATATTTCTTTGAGATAGTGATTTCATATCCTCTGGATATATGCCCAGAGGTGGATTGCCAGTAGTTCTATTTTTGACTTCTAGATTCGCTTCCACATGGTTTTCTATGGTGGCTGTGTCAATTTACATTCCTAAGAACAGTGTACCAGGGTTCCCTTTTCTCTACATTCTCACCAGCATTTGTTACCTCTTGCCTTTTGATAATAAACATTCAAGCAGGTGGGTGGAGGTATCTCATTGTGGAATTGCATTTCCCTGATGATTAGTGATATTGAGTACCTTTTCAGGTACCTGTTAGCCATTTGGATGTGTTGCAAAGTCTCTTCAGGTCCTTTGCCCACTTTTTTTTTTTAAACAAATGTTTTTTAAAATTAACTAATTAATTAATTTTTGGCTGTGCCACATGGCATGTGGGGTCCTAGTTCCCTGATCAGGAATTGAACCTGCACTCCCTGCATTGGAAGTGCAGAGTCTCAACCACCGGACCACCAGGGAAGTCCCCTTTGCCCACTTTTTAATTGGTTTATTTGCTTTTTTTACTCTCTGAGTTGTATGAGTTTCTTGTATATTTTGAGATTTATTTATTTATTTATTTTTGGCTGCGTTGGGTCTTAGTTGCGGCATGCGGGATCTTTGTTGCATCGCGTGGGCTTCTCACTAGTTGTGGCGTGTGGGTTTTCTCTTCTCTAGTTGTGGCACACAGGCTACAGGGCACGTGGGCTCTGTAGTTGTGGCGCGCGGGTTCCAGAGTGCGCGGGCTCTGTAGTTTGCGACACACAGGCTCTCTAGTTGAGGTGCGCGAGCTTAGTTGCCCCGCTTCATGTGGGATCCCAGCTTCCTGGCCAGGGATCAAACCCATATCCCCTGCATTGTGAGGCGGATTCTTTACCACTGGACCACCAGGGGAATCCCCCTTGTATATTTTGGATATAAACTCCTTATCAAAAATATTTTCTCCCATTCTATAGGTTGATTTTTTGTTTTGTTGGTGGTTTCCTTTGCTGTGCATAAGTTTTTTAGTTTGATGTAGTCCCACTTGTTTATTTTTGCTTTTGATAAACCTTTGCTAAGATCAGTATCAAAGAGTTTACCCCCTTCTTTTTCTTCTAGGAGTTTTATGGTTTCACATCTTATGTTCAAGTCTTTAATCCATTTTGAGTTGATTTTTGTATATGGTATAAAATAGGGGCCCAGTCTTATTCTTTTGCATATAGCTATCCAGCTTTTCCAATGCCATTTATTGAAGAGATCATCCTTTCCTCATTGTATATTCTTGACTCCTTTGTAGAAAATTAATTGGCTATATGTGCATGGGTTTATTTATGGACTCTCCATTTTGTTCCATTGGTCCATGTCTCATACTGTTTTGATTATGGTAACTTTGTAATATAGTTTGAAATCAGAAAGTTGATGCCTCTAGCTCTGTTCTTCTTTTTCAAGATTGCTCTTGCTGTTCAGGGTCTTTTGTGGCTCCATATGAATTTTAGGGTTTTTTCCTATTTTTATGAAAAATGCCATTGGAATTTTGATAGGGATTCCATTGAATTTGTAGATTACTTTGGGTAGTATGGACATTTTAATAATTCTTCCAGTCCATGAGCATGGAATATTTTTCCTTATATTTCTTTTTCAATTTCTTTCACCTCTTTGGTTAAATTTATTCCGAAGTACTTTATTCTTTTTGATACTGTTATAAATGGGATTGTTTTCTTACGTTTTCTTTCCAATAGTTTGTCATTAGTGTATAGAAACACAACTGATTTTTTATACTGATTTTGTATCCTGTAACTTTACTGAAATTGTTTATTCTAACAGGTGTTTGGTGGAGTCTTTAAAGGGTTTTCTGTCTGTAAGTTCATGTCATCTGCAAACAAAGAACATTTTCCTTTTTACTTTCTGATTTTGATACCTTTTATTTCTTTTTCTTGCCTAATTGCTCTGGCTAGGGCTTCCAGTACTGTGTTGGATAAAAGTTGCAAGAGTGGGCATCATTATCTTATTCCTGATCTTAGAGAAAAGTTTTCAGTTTTTCACTGTTGAGTATAATATTAGCTGTGGGCTTGTCATGTATAGCGTGTATTGTGCTGAGGTGTGTTCCTTCTGTGCCCAATCTGTTTAGTTTTTATTTTTATTTATTTTATTTTATTAAAATTTTTTTTATTGGAGTATAGTTGATTTACAGTGTTGTGTTAGTTTCAGGTGTACAGCAAAGTGAACCAGTTATACGTACACATCTATCTACTGTTTTTTAGATTCTTTTCCCACGTAGGTCATTACAGAGTGTTGAGTAGAGCTCCCTGTGCTGTACAGCAGGTCCTTATCAGTTACCTGCTTTTTTTTTTTTTTTTTTTTTTTTTTTTTTTTTTTTTTTTTTTTTTGCGGTACGCGGGCCTCTCACTGTTGTGGCCTCTCCCGTTGCGCAGCACAGGCTCTGGACGCGCAGGCTCAGCGGCCATGGCTCACAGGCCCAGCCGCTCTGGGGCATGTGGGATCTTCCCGGACCGGGGCACGAACCCATGTCCCCTGCATCGGCAGGCGGACTCTCAACCACTGCGCCACCAGGGAAGCCCCAGTTACCTGCTTTATATGTATTAGTGTGTATGTGTCAACCCCAACCTCCCAGTGTATCCCTCCCCCGCTTTCCCCTCTAGTAACCGTATGTTTTGTTTTTATAGTGAAAGGATGTTGAATTTTATCAGATGCTTTTTCTGCATCTGTTGAGATACTCATATGATTTTTATCCTTCATTTTATTAATGTGGTATATCACATTTATTGATTTGTGTATGTTGAACCATCCTTGCATGGGAAGCACTTTCATACCTTTATGGGGGGCTTAGCAACAAGTGTTTGAATGGACATAGCTACTATTAGCATGTGAAATAAGCAGGGTAGAAAAATTAGGCTAAAAAATATTGTGAATAGTGACTACCATAGGGGACATCACATGTATTGAACGTTTCCACCATCCCAGAAAGTTCTATTGGATACTGCTGTTACATATTATTTTATATAATGAGGGATTGAATATTATTATAGTAAAAATTTTAAGAATCAGTGTTTGCTTATTAGGCACAATTGCAGAAGATCTGGGCTCTTGGAGAGATTGTGTGATGGAGTCCAGTGAACAGTACACCATGCTCTCTCTCTAAGGAACACTAACCAAATTAACAGTGAGCACTAACCAGTTGGGTTTTAGATACTGGCTTTTTATCCTGGTTCTGCTTTTTTTTTTTAAAAATAAATTTATCTATTATTTATATTTGGCTGCATTGGGTTTTCATTGCTGCGCGCGGGCTTTCTCTAGTTGCGGCGAGCGGGGGCTACTCTTCGTTGCGCTGCGCAGGCTTCTCATTGTGGTGGCTTTTCTTGTTGTAGAGCATGGGCTCTAGGTGTGCCGGCTTCAGTAGTTGTGGCACGCGGGCTCGGTAGTTGTGGCACACGGGCTTAGGTGCTCTGTGGCATGTGGAATATTCCTGGACCAGGGCTCGAACCTGTGTCTCCTTCATTGGCAGGCGGATTCTTAACCACTGTGCCACCAGGGAAGCCCCCTGGTTCTGATTTGAGTTGTATGAGTTTGGGAAAGCTTCTAAAAAGATTCTGTAACTTCTTTTTTTTTAATTAAAAAATTTATTTATTTATGGCTGTGTTGGGTCTTTGTTGCTGTGCACGGGCTTTCTCTAGTTGTGGCAAGTGGGAGCTACTCTTCATTGCGGTGTGCAGGCTTCTCATTGTGGTGGCTTCTCTTGTTGTGGAACACGGGCTCTAGGCATGTGGGCTTCAGTAGTTGTGGCATGCAGCTGCAGTAGTTGTGGCTCGCGGGCTCTAGAGTGCAGGCTCAGTAGTTGTGGCGCATGGGCTTAGTTGCTCCGCAGCATGTGGGATCTTCCCGGGCCAGGGCTTGAACCTGTGTCCCCTGCATTGGCAGGCAGATTCTTAACCACTGCGCCACCAGGGAAGCCCCGTGATTCTGTAACGTCTTAAAAACATTAAAAACAAACAAGAAACAGCTAATATATGGTCACTGTAAATTTTACAGCACAGAAATATTAGAAAAAACATTTTTAAAAAGAAGAAAAATCTTACCTATAAAACAAGGATGTGCTATCTCCTATCCATTTAAGTTCTTTTTATAAGACATGACATAATTCATTATGTAGTCTTAGAGATCCACTTCTCTCTTACTCTCATAACTTTGTATGGCTGAAGTGTTAGATCATTAGTAAAAATAACCTAAACTTGAGTTTTGTGTTTTTATTTAATTTTAGATCCCCAAAATATGTTTGTTATAAATAGTAAATATGTAATTGAAATTGATTAGCAAATATGTAATACCTGAGAGAATACAAGTTTACTAGGGCAGGAAATTTGAAAAGTTAAGGAACTTCTGAAGAGAAATAGAAAAATTGGAGAAGAATGGAGTGTGTGTCTAGAAGAATTTCAGTTGGTTTAGGGGTCAAAGACCATAAAAATGTCATTTCTGAAATATGTATTTTATAGGTCAAAAATTTTTGTCTTTACTGATAACTTCCTTATCTAGATTCTGTGCAGAAGAGAATAAGAATTTAATAGGCCAGAGGAGTTAATTGTGTTGGGATTTTATCTTTGTATCTGTTTTCTTAAGTAAAGTTTACTGATTATAAATTTCTTAGTTAAATATAATTTCTGTGTTTGTATGAAGCTGATGACCAGAATCTTGCTAGTGTGGGAAAGTTAATTTAAGAAAAGTTCTGTGCTGTTACCTCTGATGAGACAACAGTCTCTTTGCTTTCTCATGCTATGTACCTTTCTACTTCTCATTATTACCTGATCAGGGGATAGAAACTTGACATAGCAGACTTATTTTGAGGTCCAGGATTCTGAAGGCAAAGGAAATTAAAAGTGTGGCCAAGTGTTTCATATTACGACACTTTTTGTTCCTATATTAAAGTTATCCAAGATATTTTATAACCAACTTATTACTTTATATTTAGCTAAACATTTCCTCTCATTTCCATGAATAGTTGTAAGCTCATTGATGATTTTAATGATTGATGTATATGAATATTTAATGTTAAGCGTTAGATTAAAATGTTTACTAGGGGCTCCCCTGGTGGCACAGTGGTTGAGAATCCGCCTGCCAATGCAGGGGACACGGGTTCGTGCCCCGGTCCAGGAAGATCCCACGTGCTGCAGAGCGGCTGGGCCCGTGAGCCATGGCCTTTGAGCCTGCGGGTCTGGAGCCTGTGCTCCGCAACGTGAGAGGCCCGCGTACTGCAAAAAAAAAAAAAAAAAAAAAAAAAAAAAATAGTTTACTAAACCAGTGTTCCTGTTAACCTAAAATAATGTTACATAAATACTTTATGTAAAGTATGGGGTTTGAAACACTAGCTCAGTGCTGAACACTAATTGGCCCTACGTACATTTTGAAATATTTCTGAAAGAATGAGGGAGAAGTTGAATTTGTATTTGAGTTTATCCTAAATCTAACCATCAGTTTTTCTTCATACTAGAATTGTGAAATGTATTGGATAATATATATGTATATATTACATAATATATTAATGCCAAATATAAACAAAAATTTCTAGTTCTTCCTTTTCTCTTCCCACTTTTAATTATGGGTTCTTAGGAATCTCTTTGCTTCATTTACCACATCCCCATACAAAATTTCAATAAGAACTATCTCCATGGTAGTGTGTTAATGTGTTGAATGTGACTCTGCCTACTTTAGAATCAAAAGATCTGGGTTTAAGATCTGGCATACAGTTAGGTTCTAGAAGGTAACAGAATCCAACTCAGATGGTTTAAGAAACTTTAATGGAGGACTACAGAGATAGAGGTGGATTGAGAAAACTGGCAAGGGATGTTTTCGTTAGTTACAGAGGGAAGCTCGAAGGGGCAAGGAAAATATAGTGTTATTAGAGCCTGGTGAGAGCTGTGGAGAAGGTGGTGCCTGACAGGAGCCAAGGTGGTAGAGGGCCAGAGCTTCTGCCACAAAATGTGACCAGTAGGAAGGAGGGAGCTGGAAAGAAATAATCCAGCTTTTCGCTGCCTTCTGATCTGCCAGTGATGGATAGCACTGGAACCCAGAAGATGCATCTGTTGAGGTCAGCCTCCTTTGGGCACAGGGTAGGGCAGAAGAGTATTGGAGGGATGGGGTAGTGGCAGTAAGATAATAACCAGTACAGCTACTGACGAGATTGGGATTTGACTTCAGGTAGTATTTTAGATTCAAGTTTTATCTACAAACTGCAGATCCTTTACTGGGGTTGATGTGAGCATTAAGTGAGCCATATCAAATATGTCAAAGTACTCTAATAGTGCCTTGGTCTTATATTTTTTAAAAGTTTTGATAAGGTGTGGATTTGAAAAGCTCAGCTTCATTTCTCTTGGTGCTGTGCTGCATTTGTTTCATAGACACTTTGGTTGCCACCATACTTTTGAATATATGTTAATTTTTGTGTTTTCCAGCGATTTTGGAGAAGTGAAATGAACAGTCATTGTTAGATAGTTCCCAAGATTTAGACTTTTTCTTACTGCCTAATGACAGGTTTCGTTTTTTTCACCCTTGGTGTAGACGGAACACTGCTTACTCCTGAACTTATGCATGGGGGGCGTTTGAGTTGTAGAAATTGTCTCCCTGGTAAAAGTTTGGTCAGACTTCACCCTGCTACTTCTGTCATTGGTGTTGTCCTTGTTGACTGCTTCTGTTTTCTTGAGACAGCAGTAGTAGTGCCTTGTCATAGTTTTTCCTCTTAATTCTTACAGTATTTCTGTTCATAGAGATCTACTTTCATCCAGCCTCATCTTTGAGCATTTGTAGGCCAGACTGAGATCAAGCATTGAGTCTATTGTCAGGAAAAGTATAACCAGCAGTTAATATTCTACTTAAAAGCACTTTCTGCTTTTTAAAAATTCTCTCACAAAAACTATATTATGATTTTGAAATTAAGTAATTTCTATTTCATTTCACAGGCTCAAGTTTTTGTACACTTCAAACTGAACTTTTCTGAGTTACTGACTAAACCTTAATTATCTTCCACCAGACGGTCTGCCAAATCCCGAAGCAGAAGCCCATATTCATCTAGGCATTCAAGATCTCGTAGCAGGCACAGATTGTCTAGATCCAGAAGTCGTCATTCTAGCATTTCTCCTAGCACACTAACTCTGAAGAGTAGCCTGGCAGCTGAATTGAACAAGAATAAAAAAGCACGAGCTGCAGAGGCAGCACGAGCTGCAGAGGCAGCGAAAGCTGCAGAAGCAGCTAAGGCTGCCGAGGCTGCTGCCAAAGCTGCCAAAGCTTCAAACACTTCTACACCTACCAAGGGGAACACAGAAACTGGTGCCAGTGCATCACAAACCAACCACGTGAAGGATGTGAAGAAACTTAAAATTGAGCATGCACCTTCTCCCTCAAGTGGTGGAACTTTAAAAAATGACAAGGCAAAAACAAAGCCACCTCTTCAGGTAACAAAGGTGGATAATAATTTGATTGTAGATAAAGCCACCAAGAAAGCAGTTGTAGTTGGAAAGGAGGGTAAATCTGCTGTTACAAAGGAGGAGCCAGTATCTCTTAAAGAGAAAACCAAACCACTTACACCAAGCATAGGAGCCAAGGAGAAGGAGCAACAACATGTGGCTTTAGTGACCTCTACCTTACCACCCTTACCTTTGCCTCCCATGCTGCCTGAAGATAAAGATGCTGATAGGTAAGTGCAAACAATTTTGTCAGTGACTGTTTAAAGAAAAAAAATCTAAGTTTGAAATGAGAAATTATTTGACCCCCACCAAAAAAATTTTATAATGACTGTTAGTAAGTGAATTAATTGTCTTTATTGTGTACAACTTAAAATGAAGCACATGGCTTGTAGGATGAAAAAATTATAGCTTATGCTAAGAATTCCAGGTAAAAATTGCCATTGTCGTGGGATACAATGTATGTTTCAGCTTGAGTTTGAGAATTAGAAATGTTGGTATTTTCTTTGGCTGAGTATTCCTTGGTGATACTGCCTACCGGAGACAGGACATTTTATGAGAAAGTCTGTCCTGGTTGATAATAGCATGTCTCTTGGTTATTCTAAGTGTTTTCATTGGCCTTATAAATTTATTACTTTAGGTGGCTTTATGAATACATCACTTTTTAGTGTTTTGTTGACTTAATGTTTTGCAATTAGAGATTAATTACATATTACGGAAATGTGTTTATGCTTTTGTGCTTTATGCTTTCCTTTAAATTGTTTACACATTTCTGCTGTGAATGTTGGGGGTGTGGCTTGTACTTTATTTTGAAACATTTTTAAGAGGATGAAGGTAAGAGTAAATGTAAATGCAGTTCTAAGAATGTTTCTCAGATGTATGCTAGGATAGAAGCTTTATGCTGTTGTGTGATATTTGCCAGTTGACTTAACCTTTTTCATTCTTATTTTTATGAAGAAATTATAACTGTTCCCCTCCCCTTCCCCTTTTTGTTAAAAAGCAACTATATGGTCAGTTTTCCTAGCTGACATCTGAGAATTTGAAAACAAGTGGATAGAAATTCCATGTGGGCAGGTCTTTCAAGTGCTCACTTTGGCTAGCATTATGACCATTTTATAATTTAAAACAAACAGAACATAAAGTATTGAATATAATTTCTGTGTTTCATGCCCTCTGAGGCATCTTTTTTCTACAATCAAAAATGTTGCTGAGGGACCCCAGCCAATTTGATCAGGTGTTATCCAGTTATACTATTCTAATTGTGGTATTTGCAGGTTTGACTGTTCTCTAGGAACACCAAAGGGTCATAACAGTAGTGATTTGTAATTTTGATGAGTCCTTCAATGGGCTGTCCAGGACAGAGAGGCATGAATGCAGAATTGAGTCACTTCATTAGTGAGAATAAGCCAGTTGCTGAGAATCTAGTGATTCTGGACCAGTGAGACTGGTTGTTCTCTGCTTTATTTTTCATATGTGCTTCAGGGGTAAATTTTTAGTGGTGATGTTTTTAAGAGCTCAGGATGTGCCCAGGTGACTGCTTATTAAGGAGGATATTCTTTGTGCATCTGTTTTTAACAAGATGGTGGCACATTTCATACTTGGCCATTAAAAAATTTTTTTGACCCACCTTCTTTTCTGTCTTTTCTCTTTTATTGTGTCTTTGCTCTTTTTGCTTTGAAAGTGTTTGTGTGTTTCAAGCATATTGAAGTTTTTTAAGACTCCTGAGTACTACTACTGACATATGCGGCCAAAGATTGATTCAACATCACTTATAGCCACTCTTCTTTTTTTAAAATAATTTTATTATATATATATTTTTAACATCTTTATTGGAGTATAATTGCTTTACAGTGGTTTGTCAGTTTCTGCTTTATAACAAAGTGAATCAGCTATACGTATACATATATCCCCATATCCCCTCCCTCTTGTGTTGCCCTCGCACCCTCCCTATCCCACCCCTCTAGGTGGTCACAAAGCACCGAGCTGATCTCCCTGCGCTATGCGGCTGCTTCCCACTAGCTAACTATTTTACACTTGGTAGTGTATATATGTCCATGCCACTCTCTCACTTCGTCCCAGCTTACCCTTCCCCCTCTCCGTGTCCTCACGTCCATTCTCTACGTCTGCATCTCTATTCCTGTCCTGCCCCTAGGTTCATCAGAACCATTTTTTTTTTTTAGATTCCATATATATGTGTTGGCATATGGTATTTGTTTTTCTCTTTCTGACTTACTTCACTCTGTATGACAGACTCTAGGTCTATCCACCCCATTACAAATAGCTCAGTTTCGTTTCTTTTTATGGCTCAGTAATATTCCATTGTATATACATGCCACATCTTCTTTATCCGTTCCTCTGTCAGTGGACACTTAGGTTGCTTCCATGTCCTGTCTTGTAAATAGAGCTGCAGTGAACATTGAGCCACTCTTCTTTTTGATGCTCCAAGTTTGATTGTCTGAAATTTGGCCAGTGGGAACTCCTTTATGCTACCTCCTTTGTCCTTTTGATATGACTCATTTTATTTTTGAGCGCTTCCTTGCTTCCTAGCCAAACAATATCTTTTAGGCTTACTTTGAACTTTGCTTCTCTCCCAGCCCTGGAATCCATTACTCTCCGAACATCATAAGGTAGACTGTTAACTATATGTTTGCATTTAATAAATCATTTTTAAAAAAAATTTGGATCATACCATGCATAATATTCCTTCACTTCTTTTTTTTTTTTAATTTAATGTGTTGTAGATCTTTCCAGGTTGGTCGAGATAGGTTCAATATTCCTATACATGGAAGTGGATGCATCACTCTCTTATTAACTATTCTGTTGATCAGTGGATACTTAGATTTATAATTGTTTGCTATTAAATTCTCCTTATACATTAATATTTTATGTACATGTGAGCAATTTTTATAGGATAGTTGTGAGGTCAAAGTATCCACATTTAAAAATTTGATGGAAACTGCCAAATTGTATCTTAGTAAGATTGTGTACCAATTTATGCACCCAAGTATATGAAATTGCTTCAACTAACACTAAATATTGCCAATTTTGAAATGTTGAAAATCTTTAAAATATATGATTAATTTTGCATTTTTCTGGTTTTTGAGATATAGCATCTTTCTAAACACTTGTTAGCTTTTTTTTTCAGTGAATTGCTTGTTCATGTTTTATACTGACTTTTCCTTAAGATTATTATCCTTTTTCTAATTGATTTATAGGTACTGCTTATGTTAGGGATCTTGACCTGTGCCTCTCACAGTCTGTTGCTTGTCTTTGAGACTTATTTTTGTTTTTGGCTACATGGGTGTTTGCCGTTATGAATGTAGTTGGATCTATAATTTTTCCTTTAAAACTTACAGGTTTAAAACATTTTTAAAAGTTAACTCACATCTCACAGAAATTTGTTTTTGGTTATTATATGTAGAAGAAAGACATGGTCTGATTATGTGCTGTCCTGCATCACCCCATGGACTAATAGATCAGTTGTTGCTAATGTCATTTATTGAATAATCTATCTCACTGATTTGTGGTGCCATATATAAAAATTCTTATAGACATCTGTGTGTTTCTGGACTCTTTTCTATTAACATGTTTTATTATTTCTTTGCCAATACCTTTTTGTTTTAACTTCTTTAGGTGCATAGTATTTTGGCTCTCAGAGTCAGATTTCTATTATAGGAGTAGGCAGGTAATGTAAAAGTAAAGGGATGGAGTAAATTACTGGTTAGTGAATAACCCGGCCATTCAGCCTCAACTTCAGCACTGCTATAAATGAACTTGGGCCCAGTGTTGGCATTTTTTGCCTTTATTCTTAGACAGATTTTATGATCATTTGGCTTGTCTTGCTTGATTTTTGTTTGGGACTTGGTTAAATGCAATGCTTAATTTGGAGACTGACAGATTTACAGGATTACGGTTTCCCATATGAAAACATCATTTCTTTTCATTCATTCTGGTCTAGTTTTATGTTCATCAGCCATATGTTTTAATTTTCTTCTCTTGGTCTTATACATTTCTGGTTAAAGCATTTTGTTGTTTTTTGTTTCCGTAGTATATGGAGACTTTTAAAAAACTCATCACATACCCTACTTGGTTATTGCAGGTATTCAGTGAAAATATAATGTTTTTAATTATATAGTGTTATTTTTGGAAACTAATATTTCATTTCTCTTAAGTCTGGGAGCCTTGCTGAATTTGGTAGTTCATATAATGATATATTTGAATATAGGCAGTCTTTTAAATGTTAAATTATAAGTAAAATTAAGACTTCTAGTCTCCCCTCCCCCCCTCCATTGATTTGAATTTTTGGACAAATGCAAATTTTGGACTGAGTTCTAATTACAAGTTAGAGACTACAGTTCTCTAAATAAATTATTTTAAATAGTATTATTTTCAGACAGAGTTCAAGTGGTACCTTTTCTAGAAAGAAGCTTTTACTGTCTTTCAGTCCTGAGTTAGCTACCCTTTAGTACCATAGTACTCTGGAAATTAGTCTGTACAGTACTTTATCCTGCTGCTTTCTGATGTCCTCCAAAAGACTGTAACCTCCTTTCTGAGAGGAACTGTATGTATCTTAATGTATTTGTGAATTGTTTTTGTTGTTAATCTATAGTGCCTATGTAATACCTAGCACATAGACGTGTATAATGAATATTTGTTGAATGGAGGGACATGAAAATTGAAAAGTGGGCTATATGACACCATTACTATAAAAATAAAACTGCAATCCAATTTCCTTTTGAGCTTGTTTTCCCTATTAAAGATTACTTTCTAGTAACACGGGGTTGTGAAGAAAAGTCACAATTTTATTGATAAATAGTTTTTATCAGATGGTATTAAAAGACTGTATTGTACAATAATATTAAAGTCCAACATGAGTAGGAGAAGTTATAATTAAAATGAAATGATTTATATTGTTAACATCATTAGTAGCTTCTGACCACAGCAGTGTAGTTTCACTAAAGTTTTTAATTCTGGGACTCATAACTGCTATGAAAGTATGTGAAGTCCAAATTTTATTATCATTATAATATTCTCTTTCAACATGTTCTATTGTTAAACAGATTTTGTAGTGTCTGGGAGGTTTAAAATAATCAATTACCAGGTTAAGATATAGTTTAAAAAATCGGAGCTCTTAATACATTCAAAAAAGTATAAAACTAACTGAGCTTAATTTTCACCTGTAATTCTGATAAGCTAGAGCCTTAAAAAAAATTTTAAAGAATCATTGTCCAATTCAGGAAAAATTAATTCTGGAAAGGGATGAAGCTAAATTTGTTATTTGTAGTTATTTAAATGGAGCAGATAAATAATAGCATGTGGTTTACTTATTTCTTACAACAAAATAGCTTTTCGTCTCTCTACCAGACTCAAACCAAATGCTATTATAAAACTAATGAATTTTCCCATAAAGCATGACTAGTTGACTTTCAGTTTTAATTTACAGTTTTATAGTAATTCTATATCTTTTTAAAAAGTAGACTATTTTTTAGAACAGCTTTAGATTTACAAAAAAGTTATAATGATATTACAGAGGGTTCCCATATACCCTCCATTCAGTTTCTTCATTATTAACATCTAGCATTATTAGTATAGTACATTTGTTACAATTAATGAACCAATATTCATACATTATTAGTAACTAAAGTCCATACTTTGTTCAGATTTCCTTAGTGTTTATCTAATTCTGTATCGTTTTTGCCCCCAAATTTTATATTTTTGCAGTTGAATATAGTATATTATTTTAGCTGGAAAGTAAAGAAACTCAGTTTAGTCTTTTGCCATTGTGTGCTATATAAATGCATTTTTATTTCTCAGTGAAATAAATTTTTGTGTTTTATTTGTCTGACTCCTTTCTTTTTAGCTTACGAGGAAATATTTCAGTAAAAGCAGTTAAAAAAGAAGTAGAAAAGAAACTACGATGTTTACTTGCTGATTTACCACTGCCCCCTGAGCTACCAGGAGGAGATGATCTCTCAAAGAGTCCAGAGGAAAAGAAAACAGCAACACAGTTACATAGTAAAAGGAGGCCTAAGTATGTGCTTACTTTCTACCTGCTCTTAAATTGGCCAGAGATGATTCCGGATCATCATAAAATCATAAAATCCAAAATTAAGATTCAAAATAATAAAAAGTGTCTTTATTCTTTCAACTTAAGTATATGAATAACTTTTATTGGAGCTTTGAAAAAATTTTTTTCATAATTGCCTGAGTACTTATTCAAAATGACTAATAAAACCAAATTAAATTTTCTCTCTCAGTTTGTAATGTATTAATTTCTTGAGATATATGTTGAAGAAAATTTCTATAATTAAGGTATTTAAAAAACAAATACTGAAATTGGGCAAGGTGGAAATCAGCATTCAGTGAGCCCAGACAAAATTAGTAATGGGCAAGCTGCTATGTTTTCCTTTGCTTTTAGCTCCATTTGCTCCCATAACTAAATGACTTCTTGATTTTGCAAGAGGTGGAGTGGAAGAAGGTTTGAAATCTGTATCCTAAATTAGCTTCAAGTAAGTGCCTAGAGATAACTCTTTCCCTTGAAACCTGTTCATCAGTTAAGGACCGAGGGAGAATGATGCTTCCTTTTTTTTTACTTCTGCTTAACCAAGGGAAAGTGTAAGTAAGACTTTGAGTTAGATCTGGTTTTAGAATTGCTGTTTCAGGTAGTGTCTAGTGTAAGAATATGAGGTGATTTTCTAGTGTGGAGTAGAAAGCTAGAAAACTTTTAAAGTAGTCTCTCCTTGAGTACTGTAGCTTTATTCCTTTACTTAAATTCTCTTACCTGCCAGAATATTAAGATACTACAGAATTACATATCTTTTTGAAGAATATCAAATATTTGTTATATATAATACATACTTAAAGTATAGATTCCTAAGGGTTGATAATATTTTTATACTCTCCTAGACTGAAAATCTTTCTGGTGCTTCCATTTTAAAAATAATTTTATCTAGCCATAAGTCTAAATTTGTCAATATGCTTTATAGTTAGATTTTTGGTAATGTTCATTATTAAACTTCTGGTTTTTGAAAGCAGATAAATATATACACGTTGTCAATGAATGAAAAAATACTCTGGAGGTTATTTAGAGAACTTTGAGTCTTTGAACCAGTGTTGGTTTTGTCCCCTCGCTGAAAAATTATATTGTATTTCTGAAAGTCCTTCATACAAACTTTATTACTTCTCTTTCCCACTGTAAGTGTTAGTCTACAGAAGGAGAGTCAGTATGGAGAAATACCTTGACTTTCATGCTAATTTATAATACCACCTCACAGTGTTGCCTGTCTTGGATGATCACAAATATGCAAGGGTGAGGGGAAATAAATGATTTAAGATTGGGTATGGAGGGTGGATATTGAGTATTAAACAGTTTATTCACTTTGCTTGATTGTATATAAAAACTTCAGAACTATATTTGATAGAATATGTGGGCCTCGCTATGGTGAAATCAAAGAAAAAGACATTGACTGGGGAAAACGCTGCGTGGATAAATTTGATATCATCGGAATTATTGGAGAAGGTACCTATGGACAAGTTTACAAGGCCAGGGATAAAGACACTGGTAAGAATGCCAAATGCTTTGGATCTTTGGGCCTATGGAATGTGCTTAATTCATGTTTCTCTTCTAATGTATAACTTGAGGAATTTTCAGAAAAAAAAGTTAAATTTGAATTTATCATGCTATTGTTTCATCTTGTTTTTTGTTTCATTTTATATATGCACTTATGTAAGATATGGGTACATGTAATGGGGTGTATATACATATATGTTTTTTTTGTTTGTTTTTTTTTGGCTGCATTGGGATCTTCGTTGCGGCACGTGGGCTCTTTGTTGTGGCATGCAGGCTTGTCTTTGGTTGTGGCGCGCAGGCTCCAGAGCATGTGAGCTCAGTAGTTGCGGCACACGAGGTCTCTAGTTGTGGTGTGTGGGCTCCAGAGCACGCAGGCTCAGTAGTTGGGGCACACGGGCTCAGTTGCCCCACGGCATGTGGGATCTTAGTTCCCCAATTGGAAGGCGGATTCTTCTTCTTTTTTTTTGTTTTTAATAAATTTATTTTATTTATTTATTTATTTTTGGCTGCATTGGGTCTTCGTTGCTGCGCGCGGGCTTTCTCTAGTTGTGGTGAGAGGGGCTACCCTTCCTTGCGGTGTGCGGGCTTCTCATTGCGGTCGCTTCTCTTGTTGCGGAGCATGGGCTGTAGGCGTGCGGGCTTCAGGAGTCGTGGCTCACGGGTCCTAGAGCGTAGGCTCAGTAGTTGTGGTGCATGGGCTTAGTTGCTCCGTGGCATGTGGCATCTTCCCGGAGCAGGGCTCGGACCCATGTGCCCTGCATTGGCAGGGGGATTCTTAACCACTGTGCCACCAGGGAAGCCCCGGAAGGCAGATTCTTAACCACTGGGCCACCAGGGAAGTCCCCTGAGAGAAAGTTTTAAAAGGCCTTGGGGCAGAGGAAAAAGTAACTGTTAGACGCCGTGTATTTTACTAGTAAATAGTGCTTAGAGTCAGTGTTTAATCTTTATTTATAATTTCTTGTTGAAGTAAATGAATAGATAAAATAGCGTAGGTGTTTGAGGGCGCTTAGCATAAGCGAGGTTACCTTATGCATAGAAACTCTGAAGGCAGTTATAGCATGCAGCAATAAAGTAATATTTATCATGATGATTCTGCATTATCAAAAGAGATTAAATTATAAAACAAGGAATCATACATTTTAGATTTCTATTAAAAAAATCAAGTAATTTTTAATGATTAAAAGGAAAAACGTCCTTCCTTTGGAAAATTTGTAAGTACAGAATTCCTTTTTTTTCCCCTACAAAGACGTGGAATGAGCAAACTTCTATTACAGTGAATTTTTTCTTGTAATAGGATTTGTGGGTGTTTCAATATTTAGATTATCTGATACAAAACTCACTCATATGTAAGTTATTAGGCCATTTAGTGTTGTGGGAAGAGCACATAGTTTTGAGAGAGCTAAACCAGATTTTGAATCCCAGTTTTACTACTTGGGTAACTGGGCATCTTTGGACAGTTAATATATCTGAGCATATTTTCTTATCTGCACAATGTCCAGAGTTTTCTCATCTGTTCACAGAGGTTTTATGCATGTATAAGCATATTAGGTATATTTAGCCTCCCCTCTTCACTTTTTAAAAAATGGCAGTGTAATATATCTACTCTTCGTTATCTAGCTTTTTTCATTTAATATATCTTAGTATAAAATAACAGTACATATAGACCTACTTTATCCTTTTTAACAGTTGTATAATATTCCATAGTTTGATAAATACCCCTTAATTTATTTAACCAGAGACTTTTTGAACCATAAACATTGTAATTTGGTATATTGGAAACTAAGATATATTTTGTGGTTTGTAAGTTCAAGAGGTAGGAACTGAAATTACGAATTAAAATAAAAATTTAGGTAATTCCCTGCTGGTCCAGTGGTTAGTACTCCACGCTTCTACTGCAGGGGGCGCGGATTTGATCCGTGGTCGGGGAACTAAGATTCCTGCAAACTACCTGGTGCAGCTGAAAAGAAAAAATAAAAATAAAAAAAAATATTAAAAAATAAAATAAAAATTTAAAATGTTACTTAGTTTTGTCAGCTGGTAACCTGATTTTATTTACTTTTCTAATAGGAGAAATGGTAGCCTTAAAAAAAGTACGCCTGGATAATGAAAAGGAAGGCTTTCCCATTACAGCAATTCGAGAAATTAAAATTCTCCGGCAGCTTACCCACCAGAGTATTATCAATATGAAGGAAATAGTGACCGATAAAGAAGATGCTTTGGATTTTAAGAAGGATAAAGGTATGTGTGCATATTTACATAACCAATTCTGTGTATTCATGATTTTTCTAACTTATAGATTTTGATATTGACCATTTGAGTTTTTATTAGGTACATTAAAAATATTGCCTTAATATCAAACTCTATTAAAAATTTTTTAAAATTTATTTTATTGAACTATAGTTGATTTACAATGTTGTATTAATTTCTGTACAGTGAAGTGATTCAGTTTTACGTATATATATTCTTTTTCATATTCTTTTCCATTATGGTTTATCACAGGATATTGAATATAGTTCCCTGTGCTATAAAGTAGGACCTTGTTGTTTATTCATTATATTTGTAATAGTTTGCATCTGCTAATCCCAAATTCCCAATCTATCCCTCCCTCTGCCTTCCATCCTCCTTGGCAACCACAAGTCTATTTTTTATGTCTGTGAGTCTGTTTCTGTTTTGTAGGTAAGTTCACTTGTGTCATATTTTAGATTCCACATATCAGAGATATCATATGATATTTGTCTGACTTATTTAGTATGATAGTTTCTAGGTCCATCCATGTTACTGCAAATGGAATTATTTCATTCTTTTTTATGGCTGAGTAGTATTCCATTGTATGTATGTACCACATCTTCTTTATGCATTCATCTGTTAGTGGACATTTAGGTTGTTTCCATGTCTTGGCTATTGTAAATAGTGCTTCTGTGAACACTGGGGTGCATGTGTCTTTTTGAATTATAGTTTTGTCTGGATATATGTCCAGGAGTGGGATTGCAGGATCATATGGCAACTTCAGTTTTTAGTTTTTTGAGGAGCCTCCATACTGTTTTCCATAGTGGCTGCACCAATATACATTCCTACCAACAGTGTAGGAGGGTTCCCTTTTCTCCACACCCTCTCTAGCAATTTGTTATTTGTAGAGTCTTTAATGATGGCCATTTTGAACTGGTGTGAGGTGGTACCTCACTGTAGTTTTGATTTGCTTTTCTCTAATAATTAGTGATGTTGAGCATCTTTTCACATGCCTGTTGGCCATCTGTATGTCTTCTTTGGAGAAATGTCTGTTTAGGTCTTCTGCCCATTTTTTGATTGGGCTGTCAAACTATTTTTTTAATTTATGTTTTTGAATTTTATTTTTTTATACAGCAGGTTCTTATTAATTATCTATTTTATACATATTAGTGTATATATGTCAATCCCAATCTCCCAATTCATTCCCGCCCTCAACCCCCATTTTTTGATTGGATTGTCAAACTATTTTAAAATAGTTGAGTTGAAGAATTATTTTACATGTTTTACTTTACTGGTTTTCGAGTCACCTAGGTAACATCATACTTATTGGTATTACAGATGAAGTATTCACTAGCAATATTTTTTGGGGGGGGGCCTCAATATGTACTTTTTAGTCTTTATTTTTTAGTGATTTAGAAGCAGTTTATAGTAGTATTAGAATATATTTACCTTACATTTTTAATGTTATAATGCCTCAACATACAAGGAAACTTTGTGGTAGGCATATGTATTATTTCTAAAAGTATGGTGGCAAAAATGTCAAGCTGAAATTGCTTTTGATAATCTATAGTGGTATATTGTTGGCTTTTAGCAAAAAAAAGCTGAAAAGAAATTAGTGTGCTTTTTAAAGTAGTTAACATAGGGTATTTGAAGGGTGAAAGAAATGCTCTACTTCCAGCAGGTTTTAGATCTTTAGTGTAAGATTTTGGAACTAAGGTTGACTCCCTTACAGTCAGTGGTTTTCAAAGAGCAGAATTCTTTTTGAAACTAAACCTAACATAAAACAGATTAAAAAGTAGGTATGTTCTGACTGAACATGGTGCTTATCCTCCTCCCATCCCCAGCTATAAACATGCACCATCTTATTCTTCTGGGGAACACAGTAGAAAAATGATTGTTGTTATGTATGGTAACCATTTTTTATGAAGGAACCTCTGTTTGAAAGTATTCTGTATGCCCTGTGGAGATCATCAGAATCATCTTTTTAATTGATATAACTTCCATTAGTTGTTTTCCCATAATAAAGCCCATATTTCTTAGTCTGACTTTGAACTGGGTTTGTCTTTTTCATGTTATTTTTCACTACTTCTTATTGTGTAGTAGAAAGGTTACCTGTTTGACTTGGGTTAGAATGTCTGGGATTAGAGACTTAGCTTTTCAGCAAGGCCTTTAGCCCTTCTGAGCCTGTTATTTCTTTACCCATTAAAGGGAAACATTATTTCTCTTACTGTGTAGTAAGAATTAAATTAAGATTTTATGCATGAGGGTGGTGTGCAAATACTGTTTTTCATTAATCTTGTTCTATAGCCAAATTAATATAGTTGCTTTTCCTCCACATACCCTGGACCTCTGTTTTACTGATCTGTGTGATCACATCCCTGTTTATTTCTCCAACCTCAACCCCAATCAGTTTTTCTCATTGCTCACCAAACTCCATTCACATCACTCGTTTGAGTCATCAGATATGCCAGTGCACTTCTCTGCCCTGAAGCCTTTCTTTACACTGGGCATACTCCTCTCCAGCCCCAACACACACACACACACACACACACACACGCACGCACGCACGCACGCGCGATTTAAAAGGCAAATTTCTCATTCTCTAGCTCTCTGCCTGAATGTTGCTTTATTCATTAGTGAGGTCTTACCTGACCAGTCTTCCCACTTTCCACCACAGTGGCCTTAAGAAAACAGGGTTAAGTGATTTCACCATGGGTATATTTTTGTGCAGAAACCTATAGATGCTGAAGGAGCTTCCTCTGAAATAATCAAGGGAATGCAGGCGAGACAGACAAACTAATTCTAAATTTTATTCCTAATGTTTTCATCTTCAAGCAGTTCCATTTCTTTTTATTCTCTTTGAGGGAATCTTTGAACTATTTTGTCTGTTTCTCAGTCTTTTTATTGTTAGTGTGAGGTATAAGAAAACATTTCCTATACCTCTAGGTCTTTAGTTTCTACGTGGGATGCAGTTACTTGTATTAATTTCAGTAGTCTTGTGTTCATACTTCCCTGTTCATAAGGTCTTTGAACTAGACAATTATTTTGCAACAGAAGCTTTGCTTTGTTATTTTCTCCTTTCCACTGAGGATTATGAATTTACAGAAAAATAATTTCTGAATGAATGTAATAATATTCAATGAAAAATTTTAATGCAGTTTCTAATTCTCTGGGTAGAGGACACTTTTTGTTTTGCAGTTATATGCAGTATAAAGTAAAACGTTAGTCATTGATCTCCATATCAAAATGTAAATATTTAGTATTCAGATGAAAAACAAACACTGAAATAATGGTATCACTACAACAAAATAGTATTTTGGTACTTAAAATTAACATAATATCCTGGGTAACGAAAACCAGTATTAAAATTACTTTGCACAAATTAAGTTAGCTGTAATGCTCTCAGTACTAGTGTTGGTTTAATGAGGGAATTTGAGTAATCTTTTAATTTGGAATTTTTCTAAAAATCAATAAAACAGTTTTCTATAGTAATGCTTATGGCAGAGTGTCATTATATGGTTGAGGGAAGCAGTCTTAAGTGTCACTTCCTCTGTAATCTCTTGATTCTCACATGGTGCTCCCCTATGCTTGCATTCCAGGTTATACACAGTTCTATAACGATATTTTCTATTTCAACTTAGTCATTATGTTTTTATATCTTATTCCTATTGAAGTGCCTGCCTGAGGACAGAGACTGAGTTTTATTCTACTTTGTGTTCATAGTGTGCAGCACACAGTAGGTTATCATTAAATTTTGAATAAATGAATGAATGAAATACAGAGGTGAGAATGTTCTGTGGAGTAGATAGAAAGTTAAAGATGGGTGCTATTTGGATAAGTAGAGAGGAGGCCATTCTAATTCATAATTGTCATAACGTGTTTTATGAGGCAATGAAAAATTGGCATATCCCTTAAAACAAAGTCTTGCTTCAAAATTATCTTCCCTGTCTCATTTTCCTAAAAATCTGAATTCATTCCCATAATATAGAACTGCTAATATTTTGTGGGTTTTGTGATGAGAGCATTGTTGATTGATTTGTTCGTTCTTTCCATACATGTTTATTGTGTCAGTTCTAGACTTGGGCTGGCCAATACAGTAGCCACTAGGCAATATGTTTATTTAAATTTAAATTAATTAAAATTAAATAAAATTAAAAGTTCAGTTCCTTAGTTGCATTAGCCACATTTCAGGTGCTCTGTAGTTATACATTACTACTGACTGCATTTTGGATAGTGCAGCTAGAACATTTTCATCAAATCAGCAAGTTCTAATGAATAGTGCTTAAGATATACAAGGTAAAAAAAAAAAAAATCTGGTCCCCGACTCAACTGAGTTTCTGGGAACCAGGTGGATCAGTACTTGCTAGAACTAAATCAGACTAATATATGAATGACAGGCTTTTTTCTGCCCAGAAGTTTTCCCTTATTGTTAACTCTGTTAATCTGTAATTGCCAGAATTTCAGTTGTAGGTGGTGAGTTTCAAAAAAAGAGAAAAAATTTAATGCAGGCTGTGGGATCTACCAAATAAGGAAGAGAACTTTGTTAAGGAGTCTGTACTTACCAACTGTGTACTGTGTCTTCTTTTTTTTTTTTTTCCTACCTTAAAAAAGAAGTGAACTTGCAGGTTATTTTATTAAAGATAAAATTTTCCTGTGATGGTGGGGCCTCCAGCAGCATGTTGAGGCAGGATGGAAAGTCACTTGTAAGTTTAAATTTTTTATATATGAGGGCTGCCTATATTATGTTATTCATTTTGTCATGTAAAAGATAAAACTTAGTCTCAGTTGTACAATTTATTTGTATCTAATATTTTATGTGAAGTTTCCAGTTAAGGCTCTAGGCCAGGGATGCATAGTTTTAAGATCCTATACCCTCTTTTTGTGCAGCAGTACTAGAATTAGTAACTTTTTTTGAGTGGGGCAGGGAAGGAGAAAGAAAAATTAGACTTTCTTTTCTTGATTATAAAAGTGATGTTTATTGTTATAAATTTGGAAAATAAAATGACCCAGATATTATCACTATTAAAATTTTCTATATTTTTCCTAATATGTCTTCTCTCATATTTATGATTATTTATTCCCAAGCTGAGGTTCTGCTTCTTTCATTAATAACATGCTTTTTTATTGGAATAATATGTCACTTGGATGGACCATATTTCATTCCTCCATTGTTGCATATTTAGGTTCTTTCAAGGCATTTCAACTACTGTTTTCTATATTGAAGTGTTATACTGGGAAATTCTAGCAGTGATTTGTAGCTGTTCATATACCTTTAACCAAACAAGGGACTTTATCTGCTAGAAAAAGTCCTAATGAATTCTGAATTATAGGTTTGGTGAGAAATGAAGTAGTGAGTGACGTAGTGAATGATAAAGGTCCTGTATAATGAGCATATATAATCCTAGCAGTCAGTGAGTCCATAGACATTGGAACCAGATTTCCTTCCATTCTAATGTCCTTTTGCATAAAACTTTTATTCACATCTGATTATTCCCTTAAATTGATTATAGAAATGGGATTATTAGGTCAGAGGATTTGAACTTTGAAATTTCTTAACACATATTATCAAGTTGTTTTCTAGAAGGGTTGTGCCAGTTTACACTCTCAAATGTAGGGCAGGAATAGAACAGACTAGGAATAGAAGGGAACTGCCTCAACTTGTTAAAGGGCCTCTATGAAAAATAAGGATGTCTGCTCTTGCCACTTCCGTTCAACATTGCCAGAGAAATAAGGTAAGAAAATGAAATAAAAGGTAACCAATTGGAAAGGAAGAAGTAAAACTATCTCTAATCAATTTGTGTGTGTGTGTGTGTGTGTGTGTGTGTGTGTACATACACACAATATAGAATTCTATGTAATCCACTAAAAAACTCTTAGAACTAATAAATGAGTTCAGCAAGGTGGCAGGATACAAAATCAATATACCTAAATCTGTTGTAGTTCTGTACACTAGCAGTGAACAATCTAAAGTGAAATTAAGAAAACTTTAATTTATAATAGCAGTAAAAAGAATAAAATATCTAGGAGTAAATTGACAAAAAAAATGTAAGGCTTTGTACCTTGAAAGCTACAAAATATCATTAAAAAAAATTAAAGAAGACCTAAATAAATGGAAAGACATTACATGTTCATGGATCAGATGCATACTACTCCCCAAATTGATCTACATATTCAATGCAGTCTCTCTCAGAATCCCAGCTAGCTTCTTTTCAGAAACTGACAAGCTGATCTTAAGATTCATATGAAAATTCAAGAGGTAAATTGTCAAAAAATTTAGAAAAACAAAATTGGAGGACTCACACATAGTGATCTCAAATCTTACTACAAAACTAGAATGGAATAGAATTGAGGGTTTAGAAACCAACCCTCATGTTTATGGTCAGTTGATTTTTGATGACGATACCAGCACAAGTCAATGGAAAAGAACAGGCTTTTCAACAATCAGTGCTGGGTCAAGTGGATATACACATGCAAAAGAATGAAATTGGATCCCTTTCTCGCATCATACACAGTAATTAACTAAAATGGATCAGTGATCTAAATATAAGAGCTAAAATCACAAAACTCTTAGAAGAAAATGTAGGAGTACATTTTCATGATGTTGGATTAGCCAAAGCCTTTTTTTTCTTCTTTTTGAAAATATTTATTTATTAATTTTATTATTTATTTGGCTGTGCCGGGTCCTAGTTGCGGCATGTGGGATCTTCTAGTTGCAGCATGTGGGCTCTTAGGTGTGGCATGCGGGATCTAGTTCCCTGACCAGGGATTGAACCCAGGCCCCCTATATTGGGAGTGTGGCGTTTTAACCACAGGACCACCAGGGAAGTCCCTCCAAAGCCTTCTTAGTTATGACAAAAAAAGCAGAAACTAAAGGAAAAAAATATATTGGACTTCATCAAAATTTAAAACTTTTGTGTTTTGGTGGACACCATTGGGAAAGTGAAAAGACAACTCAGAATGGGAGAAAATATTTATAAATCATGTATCTAAGGGGCTTGTCTCTATAATATATGAAGAATTCTTACAACTATATAATAAAAAAGATAGCCTGTTTAAGAAGTAAGCAAAGGATCTCAAAAGACATTTCTCCAAAGAAGATATGCAAATGGCCAATAAGCATATGAAAAGATGTTCAGTATCATAGCCATTAGGGAAATGCAGATCAAAACCACAATGAGATACCATCTTATACACACTGTCAGATGGCCATAATAAAAAGGAGAAGTATTAACAAGTGTTGGGGAAGATGTGGAGAGATTGGAAGACTCATACATTACTGGTGAGATTGTAAAATGTTACAGCTACTTTGGAAAACAGCCTGACATTTCCTCAAAATGTTATGTGTAGGGGCTTCCCTGGTGGCACAGTGGTTGGGAGTCCGCCTGCCGATGCAGGGGACACGGGTTCGTGCCCCGGTCCGGGAGGATCCCACATGCCGCAGAGCGGCTGGGTCCGTGAGCCATGGCCGCTGGGCCTGCGCGTCCGGAGCCTGTGCTCCGCAGCGGGAGAGACCGCAGCGGTGAGAGGCCTGTGTACCGCAAAAAAAAAAAAAAAAAAATGTTATGTGTAGATACCATGCGACCTAGAACTTCTACTCTTAAGGATATATCCAAGAGAAATAAAAACATGTCCACACAACAACTTGATACCAATGTTCGTAGCAGGATAATTCACAGTAGTCCCAAAGTGTAAACAACCCAAATGTCAATCTGTTGATGAATAGATAAACAAAATCTGGTATATCCATACAGTTGAATATTATTCTGCCATTAAAAGGATTGAAGTACTTACACCAACAAATTGGATAACTTACATGAACTGGACACATTTGTAAAAACACACAACCTACCAAGAATCATGAAGAAATAGAAAATCTGAACAGACCAGTAAAGAGATGACTCTGTAATAAAAAATCTCCAACAAAAAAAAGCCCAGTACCAGATGGTCTTACTGGTGAATTCTACCAAACTTTTAATGAAGAATTAACACCAGTCCTCTCCAGACTATTCCAAAACACTTCAAACTCATTTTATAAGGCCAGCATTACTCTTGTACCAAACCTAGGCAAAGACTACAAGACAAGAAATCTATAGACCAATAATTTTTCTGATGGATATTCAGCAGACTAAATTCAGCAGTGTATTAAAAGGATTATACATTATGACCAAGTGAGATTTATTCTCGGAATGCAAAGATGATTCAATATATGAAAATCAATCAATGTAATATACTACTTTATTACAGTGAAGAGGAAAAATCTACATGATGATTTCAATAGAGACAGAAAAAGCATTTGACCAAGTTTAACGCACTTTCATGATAAAAACACTCAACAAACTAGGAATAGAAGGAAACTGCATCAACATATTAAAGGCCATATATGAAAAGTCCACAGCTAACATCATACTTAGTGGTGAAAGACTAAAAACTTTTCTAAAGTCAGGTGGAAGACAAGGATATAGTTTTCCCAAGCTATCCGAAAGTAGAGTGTTCTTGTGAAACCCTTTGTAAGCTCAAATGGCATAAAGGGAAGAAGCAATTACCTTAGGACACATCTTGCTAATGGAATCACAAAATAAATTGAAATAAAGCACAGGTGCTCACAGACACAGTTCAAAGTTATGATGGCTTGATGCTGAGTGTACTTGCCAGGGAGGGGGCTTGGTAGTGCCACTCTCACTGCTTAGGGTACATGCTGCCTCTATAACAGCTCACTGCAAAATCAACACTGAATGCTATTTTTGCTTTTTACCTTTCTTTTGTAAAAGCAAAATTCCTCTGATTTCTTTTGGTTAGCGAAAACATACTAATGCAGGTCTGTCATAAAAGCAAAGTGGCATAAAGCAAGCTTTTCAGAAATGGGGGATACCTGTACCTGCTTTTGTTGCTTCTGTTCACAGTAGTGCGGGAAGTCCTACTCAGAGCAAATAAGCAAGACAAAGAATAGATGCCCAGATTAGAAAGGAAGAAATAAAATTACGTCTGTTCATAGACAGAATGATCTTATGTGTAAAAAACCCTAAAGATTTCACATACACACACACAAAGTTAGAATTAATAAATGAATTCAGCAAAGTAGCAGGAAACGAAATTAATATGCAAAAATCAGTTGCGTTTCTATACTCTTAACAGTGAAAAATCTGAATAAGAAATGAAAACAATTCCATTTACAATAGCATCAAAAAGAATAAAATACTTTGGAATAAGTTAATCAAGGAAATGAAAGTATTGTACACTGAAAATTACAAACCAAGAAGTTAAGAATGATACCAATAAATTACAGATATTTGTGTTTATGGATTAGAAGACTTAATAGTGTTAAGGTATCACTACTACTCAAAGTGATCTTACAGATTCAGTGCAGCTCTTATGAAAATTCCAACATTGGTTTTTGCAGAAAAAGGTTTATTTGCTTTATGTAATTTTAAAAGTATTATGTAAAATATCAAACATATACATAAATTTAAAAATGGTATAATGAAATAACACTCCATGTACCCACTGCCCACCTTTAACAATTATCAACTCACGGCCAATCTTGTTTACATATAGTCCCATATCACAGTGATCTAAACTACAATCTTGGGCTTCCCTGGTGGTGCAGTGGTTAAGAATCCGCCTGCCAATGCAGCAGACACGGGTTCGATCTCTGGTCCAGGAAGATCCCACATGCCGCAGAGCAACTAAGCCTGCGTGCCATAACTACTGAGCCTGTGCTCTAGAGCTCGTGAGCCACAACTACTGAAGCCCGCATGCCACAAGTACTGAAACCTGTACTCCGCAACAAGAGAAGCCACCACAGTGAGAAGCCTGCACACTGCAACGAAGAGTAGCCCCTGCTCACTGCAAGTAGACAAAACCCATGTGCAACAACGAAGACCCAATGCAGCCCCATGCAAAAAAAAAAAATTTAGGCTATTATCACAAAAGTAAAAATAAAAACAACAAAAAATAACAAGTGACAAGATGTGGAGAAATTGGAACCCTTGTTCTTTGCCAGTGGGAATCTGCAACAGTAAAGCTGCTATGGAAAATGATAACGGTGATTCCTCAAAAAATTAAAAATAGAATTACAATACCATATGATCCAGCATTTCCACCTTTGGGTTTATACTCAAAAGAATTGAAAGCAGCATCTTCAAGAGATTTTGTACCCCATGCTTATAGCAACATTATTCACAGTACCCAAAAGGGGAAAGCAACCCAAGTGTCCTTGTATTCATGTATTGATAAGCAAAATATTTATATGTAATAAAGTATTATTCAGTCTTAGAAAAGGAGAGGATTCTGACATATGCTACAACATGGATGAACCTTGAGGACATTATGCTAAGTGAAATAAGCCAGTCACAAAAGGACCAATATTGTGTGATTTCACTTCTATGAGGTACCTGAGGTAGTCAGATTCATAGAAACAGAAAGTTGAATGGTGGTTACCAGGGAGGGAGGTGAGAATGGGGAAGTATTTATTGTTTAATGGTTGCAGAATTTCATTTTTGCAAGATGAATTCTGGAAATAGATGGTGGTGATGGTTGCACAACAGTGTAAATAAGCTTAACGCCACTAAACTGTACATTTAAACATAGTTAAGATGGTAGATTTTATTTTTATTTTACCATGAGTTTTAAAAATGAGAAGGAAATATTGATATATGCTGCAACATGGATGAACCTTAAAAATATTATGCCAAGTGAAAGAAGCCAGTTACAAAATATGATGTATTGTATGATTCTGTTTATATAAGATGTCCAGAATAGGCAAATCGAGAGAGATATAAAATAGATTGGTGGTTGCAGGAGACTTGGGGAGGGGCTTGGAACTTGAGAGTGACTGCTAATTGGGTATGAAGTTTTTTTGAGGTGATGAAAATTTTCAAAAATTCGTTGTGGTGATGGTTGGATGACTATGAATACATTAAAGATGTTACTTATGACAAGAAAACCCCAACTAGCTCCCAAGAATTTTGATAAAAATACTATATAAATTGAGAGGGGTAAGTATTGTGGGGAGGGACAGGGTCTTTTATAGAAGATGAGGCTGGAAAGGTAGGTTAGGACCAAAAATGATGTTTGACCTTAAATACTATGCAGAGGAACCAAAATATTAATTTGCACTTTTTTCCAAAAAAAAAATAGTGTGTTTTGACCAATGTTTATAGTGATTTTATTTGATCTTTGGCAATCTGATAAGTAAAAATAGTATTCAATCTTTTTAGTAATTATTTTTATTACTATGCAGGTTGACTGAACAGTTTTCTGTGTAGAGGCCATTTATATTTCTTTATCCATATATTACCTTTTGTGTCCTCTGCCCATTTTTAAATTAGAGTATCAGTGTTTTTCTTAATTGATTTTAAATGTTTTTTTTTTTTTTTTACCTAGTACAAATGTTCATCTTTTGAGTGATTTACATAAAAACTATCCTGCCATCTGGTTTTCTTGCTCTCCATGTGTTTCTTAGGTTACTGATCAAAAAGTGTTTGTTGAGTTGAATTGAGGAGAAAAATATTTATGAAACAGATTGTAGTGTGTTCCAGAATAACTAAATGAACCTTTCATGATTGTGAATTTTGCATGATCAGTAAAAGTTATAGGAAGGTGCTTTAGTTACATCAATAAAATATAGCAAATAATGCTTTTAAAGGAAAAAAATTAAAATCTTAACTAGTAATGACTTCCTCCTTTGGGTTACAAGGAAATACAGAGTTAGCATCATGTGTTGAAATTTAGAGGTAAAGAACATAGATCAGAATGTGTAGGTGCCTGTCAGGAGATACGATCTATGACGAAAGGATTGTCAGGAGTTTAAAAGGAATCTGTAGGAAAGTAGGTAAGGGGTAAGTGGAGATGGAAGGGGGCGGGGGTTTCTTTTCCCTGCCACTATTTCCTGAATAGCTGAACAAGAAATATGTTATTTTGGGACAGATGTTATAAGGTAATAGTAATGGGAACTATGTATAATGGTTAAGAGTATAGTTGGAATCCTTGCTTCTTCCACTGTTACGTACTCTCTGTTTTCCTCATGTGGAAAACGGAATAACAGTACCTAACTCATAGGTTTGTTGTATCAAATGAGATAAACTGTGTGAAGCACTTAGGTTAGAATATTGCACATAGTAAGCACACAGTAAAGTTTACTGTTATTATAGCTTGGTGGTAGATTGATTGTGAGGGCAGAAATAGATCAATTATATAATAATTTTTTATAATTAAGCAGAGAGGGTGGATGTTTGGGAAAAATGAATATTTCAGTTTTAGTTCTTTAGTGAAATTTTATTTTGTGGATATCATATATCAGGAATGGTGCTGACCCAGAAGTTAAAAATAGAGAAACTTTTTCCTGAAAGCTTAGAAGTAGTCGCTATTTCTAAAAGTTGTCAAGAAGGGTGAAAAATTTGTCACGTCTGACTAGCTGTGATTGATTGGTTAACCCACCAGAAGTTAAAAAGTGAGTTCATTGGTTGATCAAACCCAGGCAGCGAAAAGGAATTCAGGAGTGTGAAACTCAATATCAGACAGTAGGACAGATGCCAGTTGCAGAAGCCATAGATTGCTATGACCATCAATAAGGGGAAAGAATTCTGCTACATTCTGTGGTGGGGAAAGGCAGGTGGTGCGGGGTGGAAGTGGCAGAGCGCCACGTAGGGCATCATTACCATGTAGGGCACTGAAATAAAAGACAGCTGTTATATCGCCCTGTGGTTTTTGAGCCCTCTCTGAGGAAGCGAATAACCCCCTTTTCTTCATGGCATAAAGAGGATGGGACACTCAGGCTGGGGGATTGTTTCACTTTTGCCATTTCGTAGGTGTGTGATAATGGGCAAATCAGTTAGCGTCTCTATGCCTTGTGTGTTACAAGGAGATAATAATACTTTTTGAGTAATTGTGAAGCTTAAATGAGATAATATGTGAAGTATTTTCACCTCTGTAGTAGTTTCCCATTCTTTATGCTTACCATAAAGTCAGCCTACGTACTAGCATGTCTTAATATGCTAGCACTACAGTACTAGAGTGCACTACAGTACTAGAGTACTCTAGAGTACTAGAGTGCTACGTACTAGCACTCTTAATATGATACGTTATGGAAGAGACTTAATATAATAGTTGATCTTTCATGCAGTTACTACGTAAGACTTTCAGATTTCTTATTTCTTTTAGTTTGTGTGTAGAATTTTGTTGAAAATCAGATGTTAGAATTTGGAGGGTATTATGCCATGTGTCATACCTTTAGAGGTATATCTCATGTTAAAAAGAAATATCTGTGGCACAAATGTCCTTTTTAATACATAGGCACAGTCCTCCTTTATAGCTCAGAAAAGGACATGAACAAGGAACAAAAAACCGATAATTTCCAGTAAATATTAGCAAAAATATTCAGCCTCACTGTAGTTAAAGGAAACATAATTTAAGTACAACATATTTTTTACCTGTCAAAAACTGGGAGTGTTTTTAAAAGAACTTCTCTTACCTGATACTTTTTAGAATTATTTAAATAACATATCTGGTTGAAATAAAACCCTGGACACGTAGAAATAAAAAACATAAATGGGTAGACGAGAGACATATGCATAGATGCTCTGACATTTGGCCAACAATGAAGAGACACCAGCGGCTCCCTCTTCTTTAGTTTCTTTTCAGACATTTTTTTGTGAAAAACAAGTATACACCTTGTTTAATCATTAATTTTTACAGAGTTGAGGACATAATACGCAATGTTCTGTAAAATAGACATTTTGTGTATCATGCAGCCATTTAAAAAAACCAAGATAGTGTTTTGTAGTTTGTTTTTTTTTTAATTCTAATGTGAATTTATTTATTTACTTATTTTAAATATTTATTTATTTATTTTTTTACTTGGCTGCATCAGGTCTTAGTTGTGGCATGCGGGATCTTTCGTTGTGGCGTGTGGGCTCTCCGTTGTGCCTTGTGGGGCTTCTCTCTAGCTGTGGTGTGTGGGCTCTAGAGCTCATGGGCTTAGTTGCCCAGTGGCATGTGGGGTCTTAGTTCCCTGACCAGGGATCGAACCCTTGTCCCCTGCATTGGAAGGCGGATTCTTAATCACTGGACCATCAAGGAAGTCCCTGTAGTTTTGTAATTTGGATATATTTTATTTTACTAGACTTTCCCCGTAAATGGGTCTTTAGGTTATTGGTTTTTAGCTTTTATTAACAGTGCTTTATCAAACATCATTAAATGTAAATCTGTGTGTATTTCTTTGAGTCTTTCTGTAGATACATTCTTTTTTTAAAAAATTAATTTATTTGTTTTTATTTTTGGCTTTGTTGGGTCTTCGTTGCTGCTTTCTCTAGTTGCGGTGAGTGGGGGCTACTCTTCGTTGCAGTGTGTGGGCTTCTCATTGTGATGGCTTCTCATTGCAGAGCATGGGCTCTAGGCACACGGGTTTCAGTAGTTGTGGCGTGTGGGGTCTAGAGCGCAGGCTCAGTAGTTGTGGCGCACGGTCTTAGTTGCTCTGTGGTATGTGGGATCTTCCCAGGCCAGGGATCGAACCCGTGTCCCCTGCATTGGCAGGCGGATTCTTAACCACTGGGCAACCAGGGAAGCCCTGTACATACATTCTTAAAAGTGGAGTTGTTAGGTTAAATGATACAATTCTTTTTTATGTTACTAATTATAGCCCAATTAACTTATAAGAAAGCTTATACCAGTTTACATACTCATTACAACTTTGTGTGAATGGCTAGTTTACTGAATCACAGTACATTATTGATTTTACATTTTTTGTCCAACTCATAAGAGAAATTAATACTTTTTTTTATTATTACTTGTGAGGTTAAATATTTTTTTCATGTTTTTTCCATTTCTTCTGTGAAGTGCCTCTTCCTTTGGCATTTTCTTACCAACTGGAGAGATTTATTAAAATATGGATATTAATGCTTCATGTGTTTCACATATCGTAGATAATTTTTCTCCTTTTTGTTGCTTGCCCTTTTTCTCTGTTCTTTGTTAATTTAAATCTTGTATATGGTCATTCTGTCAGTTTTGGGGCTTTTTGAGGGAAAGTGGTTCGTCTGATGCTTAGCCTTTTGGAAAATTACAAGAATATTTTTCTGTATTTTTTTCAACTTCTATTCTAGTTCAAAAATTTTAGATATTTAAATGGTTTTTATTTTATTCTCTTATGCTGTCTTTAAACAAGTTACCATATGTTCTGGGCTCTCCTGTTTTACTGATCCTTTTGCATATCCTGCTGCCATATCACTTTGTTTCAATTATTGCAACCTTATATTACCTTTTAATTTCTGTAGATAAGGGTCTCCTCTCCTCTCCCCCCTTAAGAGAAGATCTTGCGTATTTTCATGCATTTAGATGGATATGAGCTGTGAAAACTTATCAGTGGAGATTTGACTGGAATTACATTGAGGTTTATTTGGAGAAGGGCAAGGATTTTTTAAAAATCTTGGTCAGTGTATAGACCATAGATGGGTATATTTATGTAATGCTTGAGAGTGAAAATTGGTATAACTTTCAGAGAGAGTTTAAGGGCATGGTAGGGTATGTGGCACATACTAAATGCTCTGTACATATTTGACGTTGATATTATAATATTTCTTAGAAGGTAATGTGTCTTGTAAATTAGCAATTCTATTTTTAGAAGCATATAAGGAAGTAATCATGACTTTACATAGATGTAGCTATGAGACTTCTTCATAGCATTGCTTATAAGTAGCAAAATGTTGGAAACAACTTAATCATCTAACAGTAAAGGATTATTAAATAGAATTATGGCATATTATTACTGTGAAATACCATATAGCTATTAAAATTAAGTAAAAGTTAAATGATAATAAGGAAGATTGTTTACCCTCTGTATTATGAACTGAAAAAAGTTTAGAAAGGAATATATAAAGTTTATTCCAATTTTTGTTTTACAGATAGATATATTCTGGGAGTACTAGGAAACCTGTTGGGGTGATAGATGTGTTCAGTATCTTAATTGTAGCCACAGTCTCACAGGTGTATACCTGTGTGAAAACTATTTAAAGTATACCTTCTGAATATGTGCAGTTTATTATTGTCAACTAATATATCAAATCTGTAAAAAAATTTTTGTTCTTTAAAATGTAATAAACTTAAGGAAAACTATTGAGCTTATTGCTTCAAGAATTAAAACCATTAGGATATATACATATATACAGAGAGATTGATTTTAAGGAATTGGGTCACATGATTGTAGAGGCTGGCAAGTCTGTCATTTGTAAGGCCTACTGGCAAGCTGGAAATTCTGGCAGGAGTTGCTGTTGCAGTCTTGAGTTCAAAGACAGTCTGGAGCACAATTCCTTCTTCTTTAAGTGAACTCAGTCCTTTCTCTTAAGACTTCAAATGATTGGATGAAGCTCACCCACATTTAAGCTCTCCTCAAAGTCTCCTGATTTAAATGTTAATTAAATCTAAAAATACCTTTACACAACATCTAGACTGGTTTTGACCAATCATCTGGGTACTATAGTGTAGCTAAGATGACACATAAAATTAGCCATCTCACTTGTATTAGAGTGATTTCAGCAGAGTAACAGAAAATCCAATTGGAATGGTTTAAACTGTGTGGAAGTCTCTTAGCTTTCGTAGGAAGAGGTCCAGAGATTGGGCAGGCTTTAGGGTAAGTTGATTCAATGGCTTAAGGATGTCACCAGAGACCCAAGTTATGCTATCCATACTGTCTGTTTCATTCTCACTGTAGTATGGCTTGGAGAGGCAGTTGTTCGTATCTGGTGAGAGACATCCTGGCTTCCCATGGCTCTTTGAAGATGTACTTATGCCTGCATATCTGTAAACCAGTAACCAGCAGGAGGGTTGCCAAGAACCTACTTAACATAAAATGTACCCAAATTAGAATATCATAAAAAGGAAAGAAACTAAGAAAAGTACCACTTTCAGAACTCAGGCGCTTACTTGGCGAGAAAGAGATAGCTGAGTTATACAGAGGTTGATTCATTGGCTTTACGTGAAATCTGAAGACACTAGAGTATTATGTAAGAAGATTGAGAAATACCTGCTCTGCTGAGCAAAATAAAGGTTACACACATTTTTTTTTTCATTTAAGTTAGTCTGTATCTGTAGGACAGGTGGGAATTGGCAGCCAAACATGCTGAGTTATAAAGGTAATGGAATTATTGACCATTTTTAATTTAGGATGTGGAAAGTTGCATTGATATCCTCTTTTTTTAATGTTCTGACTTTAGTGTTTTATTTTAGTGAACGTAATAGTTATTTACTGACTTGTCTTCCATCATTGGACTTGTTCATAGGATTTAAGTTCATTTCACTCCTAGGTTTTCAGGTACCAGACTTCCAATTTGGGGATTTGGGGTCATTTTAGTGTATAAAGGGATTTTCTAACAACTGTTATACACTCATAAGATTTGTCCATTTTTACAGATACTTGGGGTAGTAACAGGAATTGAATGATTTTTGTACTTCAGAAAGCTTTTTTGTTATTTGTCTCTGGCTTTACATGAGTTTTCTAAAAGGGAATTGGAATTTGACATGATGTTCTAGATTTAGTATAACTTGAAAAACTGAGCTTCATGAATATAGCTTGATATTGGCCCTACTTTGGGGTAGATATTGTATTGGACATGTTTTGGTGTCCGCTACCACCAATTTACCCTACTTCCTATTTACTTCATATAATAACCTTGAGCTTTTTGTTTTTGTTTTTGAGGTTCCAGCTTTTTCCTCTTCTTAGTCCATGTAACTGTGGAACTCACTTCACTTCTAGCTCCCGAGATGCATGTCATTCAGGTCTGGCCAATTAGAGCCTTACAGTCTTTCTGTCGCGAGGCTGAGACTTTTCCTGAGATCTCACGTATTTAGTGAGGTCCTCTTACTTGCGAGGTGTGAGCCCGAGAGCAAGAAGGGGCTATTGCTGCAGCAACCACCTTGAGCACCGCAACAAAAAGTAGCCCCCACTCCCCGCAACTAGAGAAAGCCCAAACGAAGACCCAACACAGCCAAAAAAAAAAAAAAAAAAAAAAATAATTTCCCATTTCTCTTGCTACTTTGCCCAGCCCAGCCAGGGTTAACAGCCTGTTATATATCCTTCAAGACCGTTGTCTATGCACAAAAATGGAAATAGAAATAATAAAAACATATATTTAAATATATAAACAGAGAGAGAGAGAGAGTCAGTCAGGCAGTCAGTCAAGTGGAGATACAGAGTCCAACAAAAACACAGTTTGATAGACCCACAGACGGGGACACAGAGAAAGAGAGATAAAGACAAGAGGCATAGAAAGCCCCACAGAGAATCTGACAGGAACACACACACACACACACACACACACACACACACACACTTACTTTCACTGTCTTAAAAATCCTGTGTTCTACCTATTCCTTGCCCACTCCCACCCCCAACCCCAGTAAACACTTGATTTTTTAACTGTCTCCATAGTTTTACCTTTTCCAGAATATCATCAAAGTTGGAAACATACAGTATGTAGCCTTTTCATATTTGCTTCTTTCACTTAGTAATATGCATTTAAGTTTGCTCTATGGATTTTCATGGCTTCATACCTCATTTCTTTTTAGTGCTGATCAATATTCCATTGTCTGGATGTACCACGGTGTATTTATCCATTCACCTGCTGAGGTCTTGGTTGCTTCCAAGTTTTGACAGTTATGAATAAAGCAGCTCTAAACATTCATGTGCAAGTTTCGGTGTAAATATAAGTTTTCAGCCTCTTTGGGTAGATGTCAAGGAGTGTGATTGCTGGATTGTATGGTAAGAGTATGTTTGCTTTTGTAAGAAACTTCAAACTGTCTTGAAAAGTGGCTGTATGATCTTGCATTCCCACAAGCAATGAATGAGAGTTTGTTGTTCCATATCCTCACCAGCATTTGGCATTGTCATTGTTATGGATTTTTTCATTCTGATAAGTATGTATGGTATCCCATGGTTGTCTTAATTTGCCATTCTCTATTGAAATATGATGTTGATAATCTTTTCATATACTTATTTGCCGTCTGTGTCTTCTCTTTGGTGACGTATCTTTTCAGATCTTTTGCTCATTTTTTTAATTGGGCTTTTTGTTTTCTTGTTGTTGAGTTTTAGGGTTTCTTTGTATATGTTGTACACCAGTCCTTTATCAGATATGTGTTTTATAAGATTTTCTCCAGTCTGGCTTGTCTTTTTGTTCTCTTAACAGTGTCTTTTGCAGAGCTGAACTTTTTAATTTTAATCAACTCCAGCTTCTTTCACAAGCACACCATTTCTTTTTTCCAGATTGTGATTTTGGTGTCATTGTCAAGCCCAGGATCACCTGGGTTTTCTTCCTTGTTATCTTCCAGGAGTTTTTAGTTTTGCATTTTGCCCTTAGGTCTGTGATCCATTTTGAGTTAATTTTTGTGAAGTGTGTAAGGTCTGTATCTAGATTTGAATTTTTTTTGTTTTTCCCGGCATGTCTGTGTCTGCTTGTTAAGCAGCATTTATTGAAGACTTTCCCTTTCGTACCAAAGCGCCTTTGCTCTGTTGTTGAAGATCAGTTGTCTGGTTTTGGTATTAGAGTAATGCTGGCCTTATAGAATGAGTTAGGAAGTAGTCTGTCTCTTTGTATTGTCTGGAAGAGATTGTAGAGAACTGGTACAATTTCTTCCATAAATGTTTGGTGGAATTCACCAGTAAAGCCATCTGGGCCTGGTGCTTTCTGTTTTGGAAGGCTATTATTGATTCATTTTCTTTAATAGATTTGGACCTATTCAGCTTATCTATTTCTCATTGTGTGAGTTTTGATAGATTGTGTCTTTCAAATTATTGGTTCATTTCATCTAGAATATAAAATTTGTCGGCATAGAGTTGTTCATATATTCCTTTATTATGCTTTTAATGCTTTGGGGTGCAATAGTGATGTCCTATCTTTCATTTCTGATATGAGTAATTTTTTCCTTAGTTAACCTGGCTAGAGGCTTACCAATTATATTGTTCTTCTCAGAGAATCAGTTTTCGGTTTCACTGACTTTTTTTTTTCTCTTGATTTCCCATTTTCAATATCTTTGATTTCTGTTCCAATTTTTATTATTCTCTTCTGCTTACTTTGCTGTTTTTCTGGTTTCCTAAAGTGGATGTGTAGGTTACTGATTTTAGGTCTTCTTTTCTAATATGTGTATTCAGTGCTGTAATTTTCCCCTAAGCAATAGTTTTGTTGTATTCCATGTACTTTGGTAAATTGCATTTTTATTTTTATGTACTTCAAAATATTTAAAAATTTATTTTTAGACTTCTTGTTTAACCCACGTGTTATTTAGAAAAAAATTTAAAAAGTATTTTGCAGTTTTCCAGCTATCTTTCTGTTACTGATTTCTAGTTTAATTCCATTAGCATACTTTGTATGATTTCTGATCTTTTAAATTGGTTTAGGTGTGTTTTATGCCTGTGACTGTGGTCTGTCTTGGTGAATGTTTCATGGGAAGTTGAGAAGATGTATTCTGCTGTTGTTGAAATATTAATATAGTTATAAATTAGATCCAGTCGATGGATGGTGCTGTTTAAATACATTCTCACTGATTTCTTCCTATTGCATTTGTCAATTACTGTTAGAGGAGTCTTGAAGTCTCCAGCTGTGATAGTGAATTTATCTATTTGTGCAGGTCTATAAGTTTTTTCCTAACACGTTGTGACACCGTTTTTAGGAGTATACACATTAAAGCTTGTTATGTCTTCCTGGAGAATCGACTCCTTTATCATTATGTACTGCCCCTCTTTATTCCTGATAACTTCTTGTGCTCTTAAGTCTGCTCTGTCTGAAATTTAATGTAGTTACTCCTGCTTTCTTTTGCTTAGTGTTACTCTGTCTTTATATTTAAAGTGGATTTCTTGTAGGCATCATACAATTGGGTCTTTTTTTCTTTTCTTTTTTTAATTCACTCTAACATTCTGTGTGTTTTAATTGGTGTATTTTAGACTGTTGGCATTTAAAGTACTTGTTGATATAGTTGGATTATTATCTCCTGTATTTGTTATGTTTTCTGTTAGTTGCCCTTGCTTGTTTTTCTTCTACTCTTTTTCTGCCTTCTTTTGTCTTAGTCTTTTTATATGACTCTATTTCTTCTCTTTTCTGAGCATATCAACTATTCTTCTTTTAAAATTTTTATTTAGTTGTTGCCCTTGTGTTTGCAATATACATTTAGAATTTGTCCAAGTCCTCTTTAAAATAACATTTTACTACTTTTGGGCTTCCCTGGTGGCACAGTGGTTAAGAATCCACCTGCCAATACAGGGGATGTGGGTTCGAGCCCTGGTCTGGGAAGATCCCACATGCCACAGAGCAACTAAGCCCATGCACCACAACTACTGAGCCTGCTCTCTAGAGCCCACAAGCCACAACTACTGAGCCCGCGCGCCACAACTAGTGAAGCCCGCATGCCTAGAGCCCCTGCTCCACAACAAGAGAAACCACTGCAATGAGACGCCTGCTCACGACAATGAAGAGTAGCCCCTGCTCGCCACAACTAGAGAAAGCCCACGCACAACAGTGAAGACCCAGTGCGGCCAGAAATAAAATAAATAAAATAAATTTAAAAAAAAATAACATTATGCTACTTTAGGTTGTATAGGTACCTCATAACAGAGTATTCCCATTTCCTCCATCCCATCCCTTATAACATTGGTTTTCATTTTACTTATCCACAAGCTATACTCAGTGAAAGCATTTTTTTTTTTTTGCGGTACGCGGGCCTGTCACTGTTGTGGCCTCTCCCGTTGCAGAGCACAGGCTCCGGATGTGCAGGCTCAGCGGCCACGGCTCATGGGCCTTAGCTGCTCCGCGGCATGTGGGATCTTCCCGGACCGGGGCACGAACCCGTGTCCCCTGCATCGGCAGGTGGACTCTCAACCACTGCGCCACCAGGGAAGCCCCAGTGAATGCATTTTTGCTATTATTATTTTGAACAGACTGTTAACTGTTTGGTCAATCAATAAGAAAAATAAAGATTTTATTTTACCTTCATTTAAGTTGGTAGGTTTTTTCTTTCAACACTTTAAATATTTCATTTCAATCTCTTCTTGCTCGTATGGTGTCCGAGGAGAAATCCAGTATATATTTTATCTTTGCTCTTGTAAAGGTAAGCTGTTTTTTTTCCTTCTGGCTTCTATCAAGATTTTCTTTTTGTCTTTGATTCTCAGTAGTTTGAATGTGATATACCTAGGTGTAGATGTTTTAATATTTCTCCTCCTTTATATTCTTTAAGTTTCCTGGATCTGTGGTTTGATATTTATCATTTGGGGAAATTTCAGTCATTCTTACTTTTAGTATTTTTTCTGTCCTCCCTCCCTCCCTCCTTCCCTTCCTTCCTTCCTCCCTTCCCCCTTTGATTCTAGTATTCCCATTTACATGTATGTTGTAATTGTCCCACATTCTGGATATTCTTTTTTTCTCTTTTTATTTTCCTTTGCATTTCAGCTTTTGGAAGTTCCTTTTGACATATCTTCAAGCTCACTGATTCTTTGCTCGCGTATGTCTGGTGTATTGATGAGCCCATCAAAGGCATTCTTTATTTCTGTTACAGTGTTTTTGATTTCTGTCATTTCCTTTTGGTTGTTTCTTAGAATTTCCATTTTTCTGCTTACAATACGCATCTGTTCTTGCATATTGTCTATTTTTTCCATTAGAGCCCTTAGAACATTAATCATAGTTACTTAAAAATTCCTGGTTTGATAATTCCAATTTCTCTTCTATATCTGAATCTCCCTAATGCTTGCTTTTTCTCTTCAGACTATGTTTTAGCATGCCTTGTAATTTTTCATTGAAAGGCAGATAAGAGGTATTGGATAAAATAAACTGAGATAAATCGGCCTTTAGTGTAAGGTTTTATGTTTATCTGGCTAGCAGTTAGGTTGTGTTTATTGTTTGCTGAAGCTGTGTCAGAGGCTAAGATTTCCTCCCCTGTTGTCTTTTGGTTTCTCTGGAGACTTCTTAAATAAGGTCTGAGATATGCAGTTCTTTCAGATGTTGTACCCTGTTATTATATATGATGGTAAGTTATGGGGGGAGGGGAAGTGTTCTGTAGTCCTGTGATTTGGTCTCAGTTTTTTAGTGAGCCTATATCCTTCAGACATGTTTATCAGTTTTCTTGTTTCTTTTCCCTCTGAAGTGAGACAGGAATGCTAAAAGGTGCTGGAGTTCAGTGTTTCTTTCCCCTAAGTCAAAGGCTAGAGTGTTCTGGAGTTGGATCTTTCCTCTTTGCCAGGCTGATAAGGCTCTTACTGAACCCCAGTTGGTTAGGCTCTGGTAAAATAGTTTCTCTTGAGGGCAGACCTTGTTAAAGAACAGAATGCTTTGGGTGTATTTCATCATAACTGTTTTTCCTCTCCCCTTGCTGAAGAACAACTTGATTTATCTCTGATCTTCAGTTTGATAAGCTGGTAGGGTTCCTGGTGATAAAACTCACAAAAGGTGGTGGTGGGGGCTTCCCTAAGACTGGAACCCCTGGAGTTTTTAACTCTTAAACTTGTTCACGCTGAGCCTCTAGCAATTTGTCAATTACAGTTTAGGTTTTCCTACCAAGGTAATGGTTCTTGTGGAGGTTTCTGCTTCTGGGCCTCTGCTCTGGTGAACTGGTGATTCTCTGTATCTGCCTGTCTCTCTTACCAATTTTGGGGGCAGTGCTTTGCTCTGTGACCTCAGTCTCTGATGGATCTAAGAAGAACTGTTGATTTTTAGTTTGTTTTGCTGTTTTCTCATTGTGAGGATGGGTGTGGTGACTTCCAAACTCCTTACTGTTGGACGAGAAACCATAAGTCCTCTATGCTAATTGTGGTTTTGTTTTTTTTTAGTTCTGTATTTTACTTTTCTTATTAAGGAATACAACACATGTCTAGGTGATAAAACTTTCTTTTATCTAGCTGCATAATATGCCATGGTATGGATATACTGGGCTTATTCAACCATTATCCCTTGATGGGCACTCAATTTTCCCCATCTTTTTTCCATTACAAACAATACTGCTAGAAATGTGCTTATACATGTATACTTGCATACTGGTGCTGGTATTTCCTTAGGTTACTTCCAAAAGTGGGATATTCAAGTCAAGGGATATTTTCTTTTGTCAGCATACTTTGCCAAAAAATTGTAGCAGTGTATGAGTTTCCTTTCATTTGGACATCACTGGATATTGCCAATCTGATAGGTGAAAATGGTTTCTCATTGTTTCTTTGATTAGTACTTTCCTGATTACTAGTGAGGTCTGAAGCACCTTACATATGTTTACAATTTTGATTTCCTATGTGCATCTTTATTTGTGATATTGCCATTTCTTTCATTTGGGTTATTTGTTTTTTCCTTATAAATGTGTATATTAGGCACAGTTGTTAATATATTTAGAAATTATTAGTTGTGCTCCTTGTAGAAAAGTCAGAAAATGGCAGCATAAGAAGAAAGTAAAAATCACCCATCTGCTCACACAGAGATAAACTGCTCTTACAATTTTGATATTGGACATTTTTCTAAGCATATGTATGTATATAAATTCCTACCAAAGTGAAATTTTACTTGGCATGCTATATAAAAAATATTATTACGTATGATTTTATTAATGTTTAAATACAACATAGGAAAAAATATCAAGCAATAGAAAAAACTTTTTGAAATGCAGATCATGACCTACTAAACTGATTTCATGACCCACAGTTTGAAAACATTGCTTAAAACTACGTAAATATACAACCTCGATAGAAATAAAAAATATGGGAACAATAAATATATCCCTTAATTCAGCATAATTTGAATGCCTTCTAAAATGTTCATTTATTTAGTTTTGTTTCTGACATTTAAAAAATTCAGTATTACTGAAATGTTCAAACATACTTAAAAGTAGAGAAGATGGCATGATGAATCCCAGTGTCCCCATCCCTCACATTTAGCAATTATCACATTTTGCTAATCTTGTTTATTTCTCTCCCCTGACTTGTTTTTATTTTGCTGGGTTATTTTTGAGTGAATCCCATGCATTATATTGTAAACATAAATTCTTGATTATCTACCTATAATCTATAATGAAATTGCTATTATGTTAAAAAAGACAAGAAAGAGGCCTACCTAACAAAATGGGCAATTTTATAATATTATCTAACTGTCCATATTTAAATTTATGTAGTTGTCTCAAAAATATTTTTAATAGTTGGCTTTCTTTGAATCAGGATGCAAACAAGAAATCTGCACATTGTATGTGGTTAATTATTATCTTAAGTCTGTTGTAATCTACAGTATTCACTCTTGCCTTTTAAAATTTTTACTCCTTTATTTGTTGTAGACCACAATTTGGATTTGACAGATGCTTCCTTTTGGTGGCGGGTAGCTTGTTCTTCTAACCCTGATATTTCCTATAAATGGAAGTTAGATCTAGATGATTATTTAGATATAAGTTCACTTCTTTGGCAATTGTACTTCAGAGGTGATGCTGGAAGCTATTATCTCTTACAGTTTCTCTGGGAAGGAATTTGGGAGCATCTTGGCTGGGCGGTTTTGGCTTGGATTCTCTCATGAGATTGCAGTGAGATGTTGACTGGAGCTGTAGTCACTAGAAGGTGTAACTAGGCTTGGGAGAATCTACTCCAGGGTGGCTCCCTCACGCTAGCAAACTGTAGTTCCACTGTTGAGGGGAGGTCTCAGTTCTTCTTAGCACGGGCCTTTCAAAAGTGTTGCTTAACTTTTCTGACAGCTTGGTGGCTGGCTTCTCTCGGGGCAAATGATCCAGGAAAATAAGATGGAAGCTGCAATATCTTTATGACCTAGCCTTGGTGGTCAGTGACATTACCACGTCTTCAATATTCTGTTGGTCACACAGGCCATCCTTGAATGGACGGCATGGATACCAGCAGATGAAAATTACTGGGGTCACCTTAGAGGCTGGCTACTGTAAATGATTTTAATTTAAAATTAAAAGTGCAGGATTTATAAATTTTTGATCCTATACTTCTCTTTTTTTTAATACTAAAAACCTTGGTTCCTAAGAAATGAGCATTGTCCTACAATATACATAGAATAATCTCAAGATAACAATGTTAATGTTAATTACTAAGAAGACTACTGAATGCAGTTTAAGATTTCTTATTGGTTCTTTTTGTCCTTAGCATATGCCCCACTAGGGATAATATAGTCAGAATACCATAATCAGTTAATGTTAATATAGATGGTTTGATACACATGTAGGTTCATCTGTTTCTAATTTTTCAGGTACTGTTTTTTTAACCTTTTCAGTTTGATGATGTATAGTTAATCATGTGAAACATTTACATGGTTCCAAACTCAAAACTGTAAAGCAGGGCACATTCAGAGTAGTCTCATTTTCATTCCTTTTTCCAGTTCTCTCCCTTACCCAGGGACACCCCTTTTTTTTTTTTTAAGTGTTCATCCTTACAGCTTTTCTTTGCTACATATTCACCCTCCCCCTTTTATATAAAAGATGTCCTATTAATAACTGCTCTACTGTTCCTGGTTCTTTTCATTTAATTATATATACTGAAAATTACTCCATATCAGTAGATAGATATGGCTACACAGTACTCTGCTGTGTGGATGTATCATAGTTTATTCCGTTAGTTTCCCACTGATAGATGCTTGCATTGTTTCCAGTCTTTTGCTATTAGAAATAATGCTGCTTTGAATAGCTCTCTGCCTACACCATCTTGTATTTTTGTCAGTGAATTGTTGGGACAGGCCCCTAGAATTGGGCTTGTTAGGTCAAACAGAAATGGAAATGCTAAATATGATTAAGCTAGCTAGATATTGCCAAATTCCTAGCAGTGTATGAGAGTGTTCCTTACAGCTTTGCCATTAGGGTCTGGTGTCATACATTTGAGTTGTTGTCAGTTTGTTATTGTGGTGAAGTTTTAGCTTGAGAAATAAATTTTTATTATGAGCAAGGCTAAGCGACTTCCCATTGGTTTAAGGGCAGTTGGCTACTGCTTGTGTGTGTGTGTGTGTGTGTGTGTGTGTGTGTGTGTGTGTGTGTGTGTGTGTGTGTGGTGTGGTCTGGGTTATCTCTGTCTTTTGCCCACTTTTCTGTGCGGTTATTAATCTTTTTCTTTTCAATTTAGAGAGGCTTTTTTAGTGGGTATAAGTAATTTATCTGGAATAAGTTGCCAATGATTTTTTGCCAGTTTGCTATATTTTTCTAAATTTGCTTACAGTGTTTTCATCCACTCAGTAGATTTTTGTTTTTACATAGTCACATTATCAGTCTTTTCCCCCTTTTCCCCTGTTGCATCTTGGTTTGATTCCTAGTTAGGAAAGTTTGCCCCACTCTGAGTTTATTAAGGAATTCATGTTTAAAAAAATACTTTCATGGTTTTATTTTTTATATTTAGAACTGGTTCATTTGCTTTTTATGCTGGTATATATGTTGTGAGGAACAGACCAGTTTTAACTATTTTTATCTGGCTATTCACGTTGTCCCAATATTGCTGATTTATACTAAGTTGATCTTTTCTCCCACTGAATTAATATGATGCCATCTTTATCATTTACTGAAGTTCCATATATACCTGGGTATAATTCTGGATTTCTGTTTTATTCCATGTTCCATTCGCAGTATCACACTTTTTAATTATAGGAATTCACTATTCTGTCGTAAACTGTCTGGGCTGCTAGAGCCTAGTGCCCACCCCGCCTTTCTCTTTCAGATATTTTCATTGCTATTCTTACTTAGTTATTTTCCTATGTGGATATAACGTCAGCTTATCTAATTGTAGGAAGAAAACAAGGTATTTTTAAAAATAGAGCTTTGTTTAATTTATAAATTACTTAGGGAAAATCTTTATCATGTTGAGCCTTCCTAAGAATGTATCCATTTTTTTCATTTATAGTTCTTTGCCTTTTAAAAGTGTTTTGTAATTTATCTCTGAAGTATTTTGCACATTTCTTAATGTTTTATTTTTTTAGATCTTTTTTTAAAATTTATTTTATTATTTATTTTATTTTTGGCTGCGTTGGGTCTTCATTGCTGTGTGCGGGCTTTTCTCTAGTTGCGGAGAGCAGGTGCTACTCTTCGTAGAGGTGCACAGGATTCTCATTGCAGTGGCTTCTCTTGTTGCGGAGCACAGGCTCTAGGCATGGGGGCTTCAGTAGTTGTGGCTCACGGGTTCTAGAGCGCAGGCTTAGTAGTTGTGGCACACGGACTTAGTTGCTCCATGGCATGTGGGATCTTCCCGGACCAGGGCTCGAACCCGTGTCCTTCGCATTGGCAGGTGGTTTCTTAACCACTGCGCCACCAGGGAAGCCCAATGACTACTGTATGTTTTATTTCTGCTGTTTTTCTAAATTGTGTCACTGTTTTTAACAGTTTTTTAAATTGGACGTATATGTCCTTTCAGAGAACAGACATTCAGGTCATCTGCATGCAGAGATAGTTTCAGCTCTTCTGTTTCAGTTCTTACTCTAATTCAGTACTGTCTAATAGAAACAGAATGCAAGACATTATATTTTAATTTAAAATAATCGGTTAGTCTCATTTTTTAAAGCTCTGTTCATTTTTTTTTTTTTTTTTTGCGGTACGCGGGCCTCTCACTGTTGTGGCCTCTCCTGCTGTGGAGCACAGGCTCTGGACGCGCAGGCTCAGCGGCCATGGCCCACGGGCCCAGCCGCTCCGCGGCATGTGGGATCCTCCCGGACCGGGGCTCGAACCTGTGTCCCCTGCATTGGCAGGCGGACTCTCAACCACTGTGCCACCAGGGAAGCCCCAAGACTTTGTTTTATATTAAGAAAATTAATCTGTTATGTTGCAAATAGGTTTCTTCAGCTTGTCATTTATTTGCCTTTTACTTCTATTTCATATTTATTTCTTACATATGTGTTTCTAAATTTTTATTTAGTGAAATTTGTCAGTTTTTTAATAGGTTTGTTTTTGGTATAATTCCCAATCTGCCTTTGGGGTTACACATTTGTCCTAGTACTATTCTGCCTCTTTTTTTCCTTCACTGATTTAAAATGGCTGTTTCCATAGTTAGTAGATAAGTATTTGGGATTTTTTTTCTGGTATATATTATATGCATTTTTCTGTCTGTCCCAATAGTACAGTAGGTCATATTAATTTCTGGTAGGGCAAATGTTTATTTTCAGAAACGTTTTGGTTGATACTCTGGTTTTTTTTCTTCAAGGTGAACTTTAGAATTAGTTTTTCAAGTTAAGTGTTCTTTCAGCAAAAGAAGTAACAAATCATTGGTCCTTTTACTGAAACTGCATTAAAATACAGAATTTTACAATTTGGTGAATCCTTAGTAAATTTGTATAATTGTTAAAGTTTATTCCTAGTTGTTTGTAGTATTTCTTTTTCTATTGCAGAGTCATTTAAATTTGACTTTCTAATTGTTTCTAATTTTAATTTCTAATTGTTGCTGGCTTATATAAAGTCTTATTTTTTGTGTATGATTTTTTTCTAATGCAGCTACTTTTTTTTTTCTTTTGGACCTTTTAGAATCATCATCTCATCTACCAATAATCATGTTTTTGTCACTTTCAGTATTTATACTTTGTTTTTAATTTTACTTACTAACTTCTAGAATAGTTAGTAATAATGAACATTCTTGTCTTGTGTACAGCATCTGGCATTTTACTATTAAATATGACAATAGTTGTTGGTTTCAGAGAGGTACCATTATAAACTTTTAGGAAAGAATCTTTCTATTGCAAGTTTTCTGTGAAATCTTTGCTCTGTTCTGTTTTTTTTTTTTTTTTTTTGGCCGTGCCACACAGCTTGCAGGATCCCCTGGACCAGGGATCAAACCTGGGCCCCGCCGTGAAAGCACTGTGTCCTAACCACTGGACTGCCAGGGAATTCCCTTTGCTCTGTTTTTAATCACGAACTGATCATTAACTTTCTTCAGATGCCTTTTTTTGGCATATTGATAACTGTTTTACTTTGAAAGATAGATATATTGAATTTTATTAGCTTTTCCATTCTTGAATTAATAAATTAAACTGCCTGATTGAGATATTTGTAGATATTCAATTTGTGCAAGTTTCATTTAGGAATTTTGAATCTATTGTATGTATGTTGTGTATGTGCCATGTGCTGTTTTAGGTTTTAGTAGCAGGATTAATAAGCTGGTATTAAAAAAATAAAGTTGTAATTTGTATGCTTTCAAATGCTCTGGAGCTGTATAAAAGAATTAAATTATATGTTTATTGAAAACTTAATAGAAGTCATCTAAAGCCCGACTGGGCCCAGACTCTTTTTTTTATTAAAAGTAATTCTTATAACATCTTTAAATTTTCTTTGATGAACTATACTGATTTTATTCAGCTTCTGCTGAGAGACAATTTGTTCAATATGTAAAACAGCTAAGAATTTATTTTACATCAATCATACCCAGAAACTATGCAGTGTGGAAATTAGCAGTGTTGATTTTATATCATAGCAGTTTTCTTTGGGAGAAGAAAACGGGCTAGATAGTTCCTTGGGATGGTATTGATATTAAATTCAGAGAGAAGGGGATGAACATTATTAAATGACAGAAGTAGCAGTTCTTTTCAAGGATTAATTTTCTCCCCAGCATTTTATTTTTTAAGAACTCTGAACCTATAGAAAAGTTGTAAGAACAAAATCTTTAATGTATTAATTGTTGTCCTTAGGTGCATTTTATCTGGTGTTTGAATATATGGACCATGATCTGATGGGACTACTGGAATCAGGCTTGGTTCATTTTAATGAAAATCACATAAAGTCATTTATGAGACAGCTCATGGAAGGTCTGGATTATTGTCATAAGAAGAACTTTTTGCATCGAGATATTAAGTGTTCAAATATTCTTCTAAATAATAGGTATGATGTGAGTTTGATATATATATATTTAAAATTAGTCTTTTATAATGTATACCTTGATTCTGTTAAAAAGATTTAAAATTTAGGTTTTTATTGCTCAGACTATTTTAACAAAATCAATATTACAGCTTGGGCTACGTCTGAAGTTGTGTTAAACATACTTTAGTTAATTAACTTCCAATAATAGTTTGTAATGTATGTAAAATAATACTTAGTTGACTTGTTGAAGTTCCATCCATCCCCTCAGTCCAAGCAATTTAATAGGATTAATTGGATCAAACCTCTAAAGAACTTTACAGTCCCTTTGACCTTATATAAATAGGGATTTTCGAGTCATAAAGACCTGAGTTTGAATCCACATAATAGCTTGAATCAATATACTAGTATACATAAACCATATATTAGTTTAAGTGACCTTGGGCAAACTACTTAACCACTCCTTTTCTTTTGTTGTTGTTACTCAGTAACAGCTGTCATACCTCCATGGCGGGGCAGGGAGGGAGGGAAGTAATAAAGATTATAGGCATCCCCCCAACCAAAATACTTAGTTGACCCTCTCATTTGATAGTCTTCCAAATAATGTGAATGGTTCTTCTAATAATTAATGATGTGATTTCAGTTTTAGGTTAAGAATAGGTTTTAGCATCTTTTTTAATTTGGAATTTTTTTTAAAAAACAGTCATCACAGTTTTAAAGTGAACTTTTTTTGAAGTGTATATGCACGTACATACATACATACATATTCTAAGCTTATGTTAAATATTTCACTGACAGCATAACCTGAACTCTGATAATTCTCTTGTAATTGGTACTATTTGTTGGTTTAAGTGAGGCATGCCTGGTCCTGATTTTAGTTAGTAGAAGGTGTTCTATAGAGCACCATGTCACTCTAAGAACTGGAAAGTTAAACATAAATTTAAAATGATGTGATTAATTTCTTGCGCATTATTGTGTGGAATTGAACAAATAATTCGTCTTATTACTAAAGTAGTATGAATTACCTCATTTTGTTTTATTTTCATTGAAGTGTACTTTTCTAAATAGGAACTGAATAGTACTGAGAAACTGTTATATTAGTACTATTATTACTATATATAATAATATAGTATATATATATCATAATAATATAACAACAGTATAGTGTAATAGTAGCTGAAATTATCCAAAGAAAAGTACTAATTTTTGCCTTATATTGTTGTGAGTTTATCTATTTGCCTTTTCCTGTAGAACCTTGGGTACTGCAGTATAATCGAAGTTTCAGTTATATCAGTGAATTTTTGGTTAGTTCTAGGAATAGAACATGAATATGTAAGATCAATTCAGAGTAGACTAATATTTTTTGTTCATTTTATCTTCCTTCCACCAGAGGGCAGATAAAACTTGCAGATTTTGGACTTGCTCGGTTGTATAGCTCAGAAGAAAGGTAAGAATATTTTCAAATGAATATTATAGACATTAGTGACCAGTTTTAGAAGCTATATTAAGAATACCATATTGATAGTTTATTTTTTAACAAAAGGGAAATTTTCTTTTCATGGTTAAATACATAAAATAATGAAGTTTTATACCATGTTGGGTTGACTATTTTAATTACAAAATTTTATACATTAAATCAATGTAAAAATAATAGATTTTTTCATACTTAGAGGTAAATATAATTTCTTTTAAAATGTGCCATTTTAAATGTTTCTTAAATGAACTTAGGAATTTTTAAATAAAATTCATGCTTAAATTTCTAATGCATGTCCAGACATTAAGATGTTTGTAATTTTTGTGTTTAATGAAAAACCTTAGTAAATGCTTTTTATGTTACATGTTTAAACTTGTATATTTTGTTTTAATTATTATTTTGGACTTACTTAAAACTTTTTTTTAACTATAGTTATATCTATGTATAGATGTGTGTTTGTTTTAAACTCCCTAGAACCTTTTATTTAAACAAACTATTGTGAGGAAGTTCAGTGTATAACTTCTTTATGTGGAACTTCTGTGGCTAAAGTTAGGGATTCGTATCCCTCTTGGCTCATTTTGTGCCTGATGGTAGTGAAATTGATTTGTCTTATTAGGATTATTCTTAGAAGAATAATACGGAATTTCAAAATAAAGTATTTTTGTGAAGTAGGGAATTTTATATAAACTATGAAATTAACTGGGTTTAATATCTCCAGTTTATTAGCCCATTCCTTTCTTGTCAGACAGCATTATTTCTTTATATATAATATATATACATATATGTATAAATTCCTTATGACAGTTCTATAATTTATTTAGTATAGTCATAATTGGATATAATAAAATATCAGTTAATTGGAATTGTTAGCAATAGTTATTTATGTTCACTGAATCTTTGCCAGTTTCTGGTTAGTTGAAAAAAAATCCCCTTTTTGAATTTTTTTTTAAGAGTGAAAAATTTGTTTGTTTTTTAATCTTGCAGTGCCTGTGACATAATTCTGAAAATTATTTTTAGTGTTTAGAGGTTTTTAAATGGTATGTTTTGGATACATTAGAGTTCTGTTAAACTCAGACTGTGGTATGGACAGCTTGTTATGGACAGGGCTCCAGTCCCCTATACCTACTTTAGCCAGAGCTTTTCGGCCTTTATTTAACTTACTACACTTCTAATTAATATTTTATTTTAAGAAAAGGTTGTATGTTTTTGCTTGTTTGTTTGTTTGAAGTTGTTCTAGAGCTTAACAGCTCTAACCCTCATTTTGCGTTTGAGAAAACAGAGACCTAGAAAGGGTTGAGTGACTTGAAAGATCCAAAAATATTTGTTAGTATCATCAAGAGTGTATAGCTCAAAGTTTCCAACTCCCAATTATTTATTCTTTCCATTGTGTATAATAGTGCCTTTTGATAGAATTTCAAGGAAAAAAATAAATTGGTCCTTAAGTATACTTAACCCAAAACTTCACTTGAAGTATACTTTTTGAATGACTAAATTTCAATGACTGTTCTTTAGGGGGCAGTTCTTCTTAATTAAGGATTCTACCTGCTTAGCTGGTTAACTGAGATTTCACTGTAGTTTGGTTATCCTTTCTTAATAGAAGTATATGTCTATCATACTTTGACTATAAATCCCTTTCTTCTTGTTTTCGTGTTAGGTTTCAGTGGAGATGGAGAACAGCTAAATTACCATTTTCCATCTCATAGATTCTTTTTATGCAGATATTTGTTCACATTGGAATAGATATGTTCCAGAAGAACTGACTGTAGAGCCAAATTTTATATGTCAAAATCCATTTTCCCATTGATTTTTTTTTTCTCTTTTAAAATGGAATGTTGGGTTTCAGTGGAGTGTCAGGGGTGTGGCGTGTTCACTGAACCTTGGTCCCCATTGCCTTGCTGAATTGATATAAGAATTTTGAACTTAAGGAAGTAGGAAATTTAAAATCCCATAACTTTGCATCTTCAGGTAATGTATACTGAAATTTTCTGCTTAATCAAATTTGTAAGTTAAAAACTTGGTATATCATTTTGTTTTATAAGCAAATATCCTTTCCTTCAGGGTTATGTACGTCTTTAAAACTACTCTTTTTCAGATTCGAATAATTCTAGTTTCTTTAAAATCAGTTAGAAAAGTAGGCTTAATTTAATGGAATGACTTTAAAATACACATACTGTTCTAGTAAATTTTAATAACATACTGAAATTCACTGCCTTTAGCAGATTCACTGTATTATCCTAAGTTTTCTAGATATTTCTTGAAATAAACATACAGCAAATGATTTCCATCCATATTTCTTTGTTATTATAAGCAGAAAGAAACCATAATACCCCCATCCAAATATTTTTTTTTTTGCGATACGCAGGCCTCTCACTGTTGTGGCCTCTCCCGTTGCGGAGCACAGGCTCCGGACGCGCAGGCTCAGCGGCCATGGCTCACGGGCCCAGCCGCTCCGCGGCATGTGGGATCTTCCCAGACCGGGGCACGAACCTGTGTCCCCTGCATCGGCAGGCGGACTCTCAACCACTGCGCCACCAGGGAAGCCCCCAAATATTTTTTGAAGTATTTTCTAAGTAATTAGCTATTACAGGTAGAATGAAGTGTTCAAGAAATTATTGTAGGGTTTCTTGTTTTTTTCAAAATAGAGCAGATTTCAGCTTATCACTGTAATAGCATCAATTACATCTCTCTCACTTATTTGATTTGGTATATCTTTTTTTTTAATAATTAATTTTTATTTTTGGCTACGTTGGGTCTTTGTTGCTGCGCCCGGGCTTTCTCTAGTTGCAGTGAGCGGGGGCTGCTCTTGATTGCGGTACGCAGCCTTCTCATTGCGGTGGCTTCTCTTGTTGCGGAGCACAGGCTCTAGGTGCACGGGCTTCAGTAGTTGTGGCACATGGGCTCAGTAGTTGTGACTCACGGGCCCTAGAGCGCAGACTCAGTAGCTGTGGTGCACGGGCTTAGTTGCTCCACGGCATGTGGGATCTTCCCACGACAGGGATCGAACCCGTGTCCCCTGCATTGGCAGGTGGATTCTTCACCACTGCACCACCAGGGAAGTCCCGGTATATCTTTTTTGAATATGAGGAAAACTTGATGGAACTACAGCTAGTATGTAGGAATTGAGCATGGGGTTGTGGGTGACCAGTGTGGATCTCCTCTGTCATGTGTGCTACAATAGAGGAAAGGAGAACCACTGGGCTAACATTAGGGGGGAAAATGATTCCTTTAAACGTGAAGAATCATTTTCTTGTTTTGAACATCAGTATTCATGCTTTGCTCTATTTGGCCTTGGGAAATATAGAACTTGAGAACAGAGGTTTTTGCCTCATTTCTTCATATCTGTTCAGTTTTTTAGTAGCTGTTTTAAGTCCATCTTTCCCCAAGACTTTTAGCCACAATGATAAATCCTCTTCTGAGTTTTTATTTTACCAAGTCTTAGCTACAATGCTTTTCCAAGTAACAGAGTATCTTTTTCTCTTTATGTGACCGTCTCATATGAAAAAATATGCACTTTACATGTAAGTTGAAATTAATTTCACTTTCTAGAGAAGAAACTAACTTAACACATTTACTTTTTTAATGGAAGGAACTCAAAATCCTAAGGCCTAAATTAGGAAACTTTGGCTCTAGTCCCGGCATTTCTATTTTACCAGTTGTGAAATATTGGACAAGTCACTTAATATCTCTGTATGTCATTATTCTCAACTTTAAGATGAAGGATTTCAAATCTCTAAGATATTTATAGTGTATTGGAAAGCATTTCTTTCGTGGTTTTGAAAGTTACAGTGAACAAAATAGCTTTTTAAACATTTTTGAAGGCAATATCGCCATCTAGTGGCTTTTCATAAAATTGCCATTAAAACCAAAACTAAATTTTCCCAAACCTATGTAGGGTGTGAATGGAAGAATTACCTCTTGCTGCTTGTCCAGGGACTAGATGAAATTATATTCAGAATTAAAATTGCCTCCTTGGTGCTGGTCTTTTTACTTTTGTTCTTGTCTTTTAACTACAGCTAGGATTGTAGTTATTTTAAAGACAGGGATCATTATTTTAAACTTTTGTGTTTTATATGCCTTAAAGCATAAAACACATTCATAGTAACTGCTCGATTAAGTCTGATCCTTCAAATGTTATATTAATTATATTAATATTAATTGTTGGCCCTTAAAATATTATATTTTATTTTTGCCAAATAAAGTATGCTCATTTAGTCTTCTAGAAAGTTGTATGATATTTCCATTTCTGAATCTCCCTTAAAGCTCCTCATGTATCTAATAAAGTCTATAAATGCGAAATATTTTGATAGCATCAAATATTTAACATTACCTGAGATTTCATGAAAGTTTTATGATGACTTTACACTTTAATATCTTGTTAACCACATTAAAGTAGAAGGTTTGAAAAATAAAAGAAGTATTGCTGGTGGTGGTGCCACTTCCCTAGTAGACAAAGAAATAGTGTCTGCTTTCTTTTCAAAAACTTAATGAGACTTATTTACAGACGAAGATATTCAGTAGAAGTTGAAATTCAGAATATTTAATGTCGAGACCATTATTTCTGGATTTTTACAAAGGTAGTTTCTAGCCGTCCAAGAGGAACAGCTTGTTGGAGTTACTGTTTTCTTTTTCTAATTTAATGTCAGAGGGATTTTATGTGTGTGTGTTTTGCTAGGTTATGGAATTATTGCTTGGGATTTAACTTTAATTGTGGGAATAAATTGGAGTGGTTATTTTTCTATTCTTAGGGTTTTCTTTTTAAAGTATTAATTTATTCTGTAACACCTAAGAACCTCACTATATGTTTTTCCATCCTGTTTCTTTTTCAGTAGGGATGAATTTGTTTTTTGTGAAAAGACTGGGTAGATATCTCAATAATGTAATTTTTTTTTAGTCCATGAAAGAAAAAAAAAATCGCATGTGTGATGTCACATCAGTTTGTGTCTTCTCTTTGTGATGTAAACAAGACTGTCTTTAGGATGTTGACAGTGGGTAGCCAAACCTAGTAGCCCAAGTCCTAAATGTTCAATTTTGAGGATTCTGGATTTTATTTATCTGTCTAACTTTGGATGAACTATTTTCATTATTACATCAGTACTTTAGTTTTCTTGGGATTTAAATGTCCTAGTTTCAGAACAGTTTCAGTGTCTTATACTTCTCTCTTTACATTGGTAAGCACAACAACCTAATCATACCGTGGAATATTTTCTTCATAATACTATAAACGAATATTGAATTGGGTGATTTGGGATTGGCTTTATTCTCTGCTAACTCCACCCACCTTGGAATTTTCTTTTATGATTAAAGTCCTTCTGTCTGCATACTTTCTCAGTGTTTGCTTTTTCCTCATTAAGCACTAAGGTAAAAAGTTAGGTATGGCACCTATTTTGTAAAAATTTTGAGTAAATTATCATGAATTTTTCCTTGAGTTTAATAAAACCATCATTTTCATTGTCTTTTGTCAGTGTTAACTTTGAAAAGTACATTAAAAAGCTTATTTAGGGCTTCCCTGGTGGCGCAGTGGTTGAGAGTCCGCCTGCCGATGCAGGGGACACAGGTTCGTGTCCCGGTCCGGGAAGATCCCACATGCCACAGAGCGGCTGGGCCTGTGAGCCATGGCCGCTGAGCCTGCGCGTCCGGAGCCTGTGCTCTGCAATGGGAGAGGCCACAACAGTGAGAGGCCCGCGTACCGCAAAAAAAAAAAATGTTTATTTAAAACATAATTACAGCACCACTATCTTCTTGAAAGTTTTTTTGCCAGCTCTGTTCTCTCCCTGGCTCTATCTCCTAGCTCTAGAAAGTGAGCATTTGCTCAGCCTTCTCAGGGAACTGATAGTTCAGTGTGGGCAGAGCAAGAGCCAAGTAATAATTTTGTAGGTCTTGTGTGGATATTCTCCCAGAGGCAGCAGTGTGTATTGAAGGTGTAAACATTGGCATTTCATTTTATACTATCACTTTGCACTTTGGAAAGTAGATTGACCTTGTAAGTCTGCAAGCAAGGGTAATCAGTTAGAAAGGGGTTGCAATAAACCTAGGTAGGATATGGGGGACTTACTTCCCTGGCTGTCCAGCGGTTAAGACTTCGCCTTCTATTGCAGGGGGTGCGGGTTTGATCCTTGGTCGGGGAGCTAAGATCCCACATGCCTCGTGGCCAAAAAACCAAAACATAAAAGAGAAGCAATTTTGTAACAAATTCAATAAAGAATTTAAATATGGTCCACATCAAAAAAAAAAGTAGTGATTATTAAAAAAAAACAAACAAAACCTAGGTAGGATAATTATGGCTTTAACTAGGCATAGGTGTTGGAAAGATGGAGATGAATTATATCATAAGATATAGAATAGTTAGAACTTGATGGTTGACTATTGTGTTGGTAGATACATCCTGCCTTTACCCCTACAGTAAGATTTCTGCTTAAGGAATTGTATAAATGGTTTATTAATTAGGAGAAGCTAAACTTAAAACAAAGAGAACCTCAAAATTCAGTGGCTTAAAGAATAAGAAATTTATATTTCTCACTCAGTAATCTGGAGCAGTTGTTACTTTACCTTGCTGCACAATTGATAATATTTCACCATATTGTTTGATCAAATGGTGACTCTGCTTCATACAGTCATTTAAGGATCCAGATTGGAAGATTTGCTGCCTTTCTTCACATGCTTTCCAAGTCTATCACCATGTCTGTCAGCTAGAAGCTAGAAAAGAGGAGGGAGGGGTGTTATGAGCCAGGCCAAGAAATGGCACCTGTGTTCACGTTCCATTGGCGAGAACTTGGTCATGTGGCCACACCTAACTGCAGTGAGGGTGGGAAATGTAGTGTAGGTGGGCAGCTCCCATTGAAGAAAGGAAGAACAGATTTTAGAAGACAGCTTAGCAATCTCTGCCATAAACTGTGATGCTGTTTGCTGAGACAGGAAACGGGAAGCAGGTTTACGGCAGAAGATATAAGTTTCCTTTTGGATATGTTAAAATACAGGTACTTATAAGACCTCTAAATTTGCATGTGTAATAAGAATACGCAAGTGATCCTAAGGTAACATCAATTGGAAAAAAATTACTTATGTTTTTCTGTAGCAATGTTATGGTACAGAAATTTAAGTCATTTTTCTGAGAAAAAATCAAAAGGAGGAAAGTAGGGTAAAATTAGAAGGGAATGGGGAAAGGGCATGAGGGAAAAGACTGTGTTTATTGTTATGTAGTTATGGCATAAATCAGTTGATTAAAAAATATTGATAAGTACTTACTGTATGCCAGACACTGACCTAGGTAATACCTATTGGCTGCGTAGTAGAGATATGAAAGACAGATCAATCCCTGGTCTCATTACATAGTCATGAAAGAAGGTAGACAACGAACCTGTTGGATAGTGGAAAGAATTTAAAGTACCAAGTGCTACAAAGCAAATAAAATAGTTTCTGTAAGGACACTATGAGCTTGGGGGTGGCTGCTTGGCTAATTTTGGCTAAGGCAGTTAGGATAGAATTCTTTGAGAAGTAAAATTGAGCTAAGACCTGAGTGATGAGGAGAGGATAACTTAATGAAGACCTAGGCAGATAACATTCCAAGTAGAAGGAACTCAGCAACTGCAAGGCCTGGAAACAGACTTGGAAAGTTTAAGGGGGCCAAGATGTTGCCCAGTGTAAAACTAGGAAGTGAGATACTCCAGGGTATAGTCTTATCACCTGAGGTAAAGTATAAATTTTATTTAGTTGCAGTGGGAGATCATTGGACAGTTTAAGCAACTAACTGATATGACTTGGTTTTATGCTTAAAACACTTAAAAGTGGGGGAGGAAAGCTAGAGATCGAGGCCAGGAAACTAATTAAGAGACTGTTGCAGTAGCACCAGAAAAAAGATAATAGTGGCTCCGACTAAAAGTTGGTAGTGGCTCAGATTTCCTTGAAATCGTGGGAAATGGTTGCATTTAGGACCTATTTGGATGTAGAGTTGACAGAAGTTGTTGATAGATTAGATGTGAGATTTGAAGGAGAAAGGAAACAAGGATGACTCCTGGGTTTTTGACCTTAGAAGTTGGGTTGGTGTTAAAAATAGGTCCCAAATTTCTTTTGTAGTTTTGGTAGGTGTTTACGTAGTGGATTCTGAAGGAGACATGGCATTTGGGCATACGATGAATTTAGTTAGCTGAACTCTTTCCATGTTTTTCTCAAAAATATAAGTTATGCTCTAAAATAAGTGTAGACTTTATGTATTGTTGGAAAAGTGAAGCATTTTAAAGCTAATTTAGGTATTTCCTATTATATGGTGTTTTTTTCATTTCTTAGAATGGTCTTTAACAGAGTTACCAACTGTGGTTTGTGAATTTTAATTTGGATTATCCAGGATCTCCAAATACTTCAAGGGCCTAAAATCTTGCTCTGATCATCTGTTTGCCTTTTACCTATTCAGACCAGACAGGAGGCTGAGCTGCCTGCCAGCCTGGGGATATACCTTTAAGGCAGTGCTCCTTGTGGTGTGTAGGGTAGGGAAGACCATTATCATGTCACACCTCCGCTGAAGGGCAAAGTGTTGGAATCTATTACTGAGCAGATAATCTTTGATCTCTATTCTGTTGATACTTCATTGATTGTAAAGAGAAATGTTGGGATGGTACTTTGTTTTACAAAAAATATATATCAGTTTGAGTATTTATTTACTTCATAAATGAAAGAATTTCCACAAGTTAGATATTATATTAGTGTTTTAAAATTGAGCTTTCTATGTCAAATTTTACTGTTGAATGTTTCCAGTCTTTACGTAGTTCTTATTTTTCTTCTGACAGAAACTGAGCATTTGGATATATTTGGAAAAGCTGTTAATTGGTATATATTAAGTACTTTTGCTGTACACTTAGAAGTATAGTTCATTTAGTTCTATGTTTAATCATTTTTGAAAATGTACTAAATATTTTCACTTCTGAATTTGATGAAAGTTAATGAAAAAGTGAACTAGTCTAATTTTAACTGCTAAAGATGACTGTGTTCTAAATGTTGCCTAGAACTTGATATATAATATGGTTAAAAACCAAAATTCAACTGAGTAAATTTGAAGATCTAATTGGTTTTATTAAACACTTCCTGAATCAGGCCACATCCCACCTAGTAAGTAGAAGGGAGCTCTGAGGAGCTATACAAAATGGAAGGTTTTTAAAGGCAGAAGGGGCAGGGACAAGAAAGTTATACTAGCAGAAAGCAGATTGGCAAGGTCACTTTCCTTTAAGGGATGGGAGGGGTCTGTGTGTGGCAGGTGACCTCGATAGTGCTGACCAGGAAATTCCAGACCGATTGGTTAAGATGCCTGTCCTGGGAGGGGCTGAATCTGCAGTTAGGTTAGGTAGTAAGTCTTGGTTTGCTGGTGTGGGAGTTACACAAGTAACTCCATTTTGGATCTGTTGTTTCTTTTTAACACACATATAAAATAATCTTTTATTTAAATATAAAATTTACTAATCTTAATTTGTGTAATTTCTCCACATAATACAGCAGACTTTTATTTTTTAAAAATATATTTAAAAACATTTCTAAACATAAAAAGATAAAAAATTAACTATTTACTGACAGATTTACATTAATTTAAACATTTTTCTTGAGACTGTAGATACCTAGTTATACCTTAGTAGCAAGACCATAGGTTTCACATACTCATAGACCTTTGAAATGTTTTAGAAAACTACTTATCATAATTTTCCCAGACTTTGTTCCCCCACCCAGCTAATTAATGTATGTCACCTAAAGTTGCAGGGCCATATACAGTAAAAGGTCTGACCTATGCCCAACATTGTTCTGGGCTTAGTGTGGGGGTACTATTTTTTTCATAATAAAGAATGGTCTCTGAGGTCTTTTGATTTTTTGGGAACATAGAGAAAACAAAATAGTTCATTACAGTGGTAAGTATGGTATAAATTTAAGAATATGAAAACAAATCTTTCTTTAAAAATAAATCTGTTGTTAATAAAAGATTAGACTTTATGGAGATGGGTCTTTCACCATGTTTTAAATAAGCTTGAATGAGAAAAATGGGAAGGAATTTCAAATTTAAAAGGTGTTAAGACATAAAGAGGTGAACATATTTTTAAATGATTAAATCCAGCTTAATTAGAATAGCTAGAGTTTAAAAGATTTCCTCGTTATGTGAAGATAAGTGATGCTAGTGAAAACAAGCAAAAATCGCTAAGAAAAGTAATTTAATAATGTTAGAAAAATCTAATCCTAGTTGGCTATCCAAAACATACTTCTTAGACTATCTTCTCTTTTCACAATTTATACCAAAGTCAAGTATCCTTTTTTCCTGACTTTGGCACACTGTTACTATAGTCCTATCTGTGGTAATGCTGTGGTGTCCTTGATGGCTTACAGTCTAAGTGTTTAAATTATTTGGAGAAATTTGGCAGTGTGGGAGCAGGCTACTCAGGTCTTAGGCTGCCTGGAACTTCAGACCTACAGTTGGCAAGAGGGAATTGCTTCATAAATTATATGCTCCTTTTTTTCCTTCCCCAAACTGGTCCGAGTCCAAGCCAACCTCAGGTAACTGGGCTTGGAATACAGCCATTCTGGGAAATTTCCTGTGATATAGCCTTTGCATCCTTGTGATTTGGAGGATATTTGGAAAGGAAGAGAAGTTTAGAATTGACCTAAAGACATACGTGATCACACAGAACAGTCGAAGAACTACCTCTAACTTCTTAGACCGTCTTTACTCATGTGAGTCAGCTACAACAGGATCATTCTCGGAGGAGTGAAAACACTTATACAGCTTACTAGATAATATCTTCTATGACAAAGTGGTAGTAGTATATATATGTATGTCCTCATTGTCAGAAGGTGACAAAGGAATCATCTGATAAAGTATCTTCCCTATCATTAGTGGTTCCTGGCAGAGTAGACCTGAACTACTACAGTCTACATTTCTGTACTTTCTATTCACATACCAAAGTGGGTTAAAATCAATGAAATATTGCCAAGGAAAGATATGCCCAGTTGAAAACTTTTGTTAGGTGGTGGTTACAGTTTGAACTGTATCTTGCCATACATTAGTGATTTGCCAGATTTGGTCAAAATCATCAATGCCAACAGTTGATATAAAGATCTTTCTTTGACCGTATTACAGTTAAAATGAGCCAACAACTTTTAATTTTTATATATTAAGGGAATTTTTCAGGTAATCACATTGCTTTCAGATGTATTTTATGATCATATATTAGATGCCATAGCATGTCTGTAGGCAGATGAAAGTAGTTTTAGTTAGGATTGTAGGATTGCTTTGATTAGGCAAAATAATATTTCTTAGAAGATTTTCTCTTATTCTAACACATACTAGCTCTAAAGAGTGCTTTCTGTGTTTTTTAGTCGTCCATATACCAACAAGGTCATCACTTTATGGTACCGTCCGCCTGAACTGCTGCTGGGAGAAGAAAGATACACACCAGCTATTGATGTATGGAGCTGTGGGTAAGATAGGCTTATTGACTGGTTAATTTACTTGAAACTTGGTAGTGAAGTAAAATCATACCATTTGGTAATGGTGGATATTTTTCCCATTAGATGTATCCTTGGTGAACTCTTCACTAAAAAACCTATATTTCAAGCAAATCAGGAGCTTGCACAACTAGAATTAATAAGGTAAGCTTGTGATTTTAATATTTGTAATATCTGTAGGAAATTAAAATTTTTTCACGCTTGTGTTTCTAGGAGAACATCATGTTTCTATTGAAGGCTGATGATTGCTGAATGGAGGAGAAACTAGAATGCAGGCACTCTGATAATTGTTCAAGTAAAATTAAGGATCTTAAAGTCCCTAGATATTTTGTGATTAGATTAATGTGTTTGAGTCCCTAAAGATAAGACTGGGAAGGAGGAGTGAATATGAGGGGGGAGAGAATGAATGGTAGATTCTGTTTTTTTCGGAGTGTGGCAGTATGGAAGAATTAATGTTTGGGGATATTTTAAAGATATACTCTTTTATATATGTATATGCACATGTGTTTATATGTATATGTGTATGCAGACACACCAAAATACATCTATGTACTCACTAGCATAGGTCTTCATTATTTGGAGCCTATTATAGGACCTAGGTCATAGGACTTACGTGTTAATCATCTCTCTCTTTATCTAATATTTTAAATAAATTTCTTTTTTATAAAAGAGCTTTGGTTTTCATATATAATAATATTAATTTGCAACTTGTAAGATTTGCATGAGTGTTTCAAAATATGGATGAGAATTTTCAGGGAAGATATTGGTATAAGGCACATACATACCCATGTACTGTGAACCTTCCCTTCAGCAGAGGTATTGGACTAATTGATGCTCTACATTCCATCTGTAAATAATACTAGCTTGATAACATAGCAAGCTGAATACTTGCAGCTAGTAGATTACCACTCTATAGTAAGACTACGTATTTATTCTACCAGTTGAAGAGTATGACAACCAAGAGGTAGTTTCCCATTTTGTATACAAACATTTTATTATTGTACATATGTTGTTTAATTAACTATAGACAGATGCAGTGCTTTGCAAAGACTTAACAGAGTTGGCTAATGTAGAATCCCATTCAGTGAGTCCTCTGATGAAAGAGAAGGCCATGGCCCTGTGTCAGAAAGTTGGGAAATAAATGCACATTTATACATTTTTAGTTAAAATAAAAGGTTTAAATCATGTATCTGTGTATCTTTCTTTTTCTTTCTTTTTTTATTTTGGTAATGATTTTCTCTAACCCATTTTTTCAGTTAGCCAACTATTGTTCCTAATTGTATTGGATACTAGGGTTTCTATTAATGATGTTAGTATTTATTAGTTTATACATGATACAAGTATTGTTTTAGGAATTTCACCTGAATTACTTCAGTTAAGTTGTGTCTTGTTTTTATAGTTAAGAAAACTGAACCTTACAGAGGTGAAGAATTTGCTCAGAGTCATACAACTAGCAAGTGGCAAAATTGAGATTTGAATCTAGATAGTTTTACCTTACTATCTAAACTTATAACCAATTCTCTATACTATGTAGGAAATAAAACTTCCTGGAACTTTTAGTTGGTATGACACAAACACCAAGAATTAACAAAGACAGCATGAAAAATTTCTGCAGAATATTAATACAAAATTTCTAAAAGGAGTGATTAGCCAGTAGTATGTAATGTTTTATTAAAAATTAACTTGCAGAGTCAAGTAGGGTCATCTTAAGAATACAAGAATGTTTTAGTTTTAGGAATTCCATTATTATAATTCATCATTTTAATAGACATAAAATAATATGTCTATCTTGATAGTGTTGAATAGGCATTTGCTGAAATTATAAACTGCTAGTTAAGTGTAGAGGCATATTTCTTTAACACAATAAAATATGTATCACAAACGGACTAAATAATATTTAGTGGTGAAATACTAGAAGTAAAGGCAAGAATGAGAAAAAATTGACTAGCAGTATCATTTTAAGAGTGTTTTAGAAGCACTAACTAGTTAACTAGTAGTGTTAGAAAAGTGAACCCAATAAAAGGTATACTATCATAATTTGTATCTGATAGCATTGCATACATGCAGCGTGCAAGGAAATCACCTGAAATTCCTTGAATAAAAAATTTCTAAAGCAATAGCTTTTAAAGACTATGTACCAGTAATAACCAGTTAGAAACATAGGGAGTGGAGAGCATGTTTAACAAAACCACCACCATATATACTCCAGGAATATTGAAAACTATAATGTTTCACCTAAAATTGTAAAGAAGATTGGAAAAGTGTTGGAGAGGCATATCTCATTTTTGGCTAGGAAGCCTTTTTTTTAAACATCTTTATTGGAGTATAATTGCTTTACAATGGTGTGTTAGTTTCTGCTTTATAACAAAGTGAATCCGCTGTGCATATACATATATCCCCATATCTCCTCCCTCTTGCGTCTCCCTCCCACCCTCCCTATCCCACCCCTCTAGGTGGTCACAAAGCACCGAGCTGATCTCCCTGTGCTATGCGGCTGCTTCCCACTAGCTATCGATTTTGGTAGTGTATATATGTCCATGCCACTCTCTCACTTCATCCCAGCATACCCTTCCCCCTCCCCGTGCCCTCCAGTCCATTCTCTACATCTGCATCTTTGTTCCTGTCCTGACCCTTGGTTCTTCATAACCATTTTATTTCTTTAGATTCCATATATATGTGTTACCATATGGTATTTGTTTTACTCTTTCTGACTTATTTCACTCTGTATGACAGACTCTGTGTCCATCCACCTCACTACAAATAACTCAATTTCGTTTCTTTTTATGGCTGAGTAATATTCCATTGTATATATGTGCCACATCTTCTTTATCCATTCATCTGTCAGTGGACACTTAGGTTGCTTCCATGTCCTGGCTATTGTAAATAGAGCTTCGATGAACATTGTGGTACATGACTCTTTTTGAATTATGGTTTTCTCAGGGTATATGCCCAGTAGTGGGATTGCTGGGTCATATGGTAGTTCTATTTGTAGTTTTTTAAGGAACCTCCATACTGTTCTCCATAGTGGCTGTATCAGTTTACATTCCCACCAACAGTGCAAGAGGGTTCCTTTTTCTCCACACCCTCTTCAGCATCCATTGTTTGTAGATTTTTTGATGATGGCCATTCTCACTGGTGTGAGGTGATAGCTCATTGTAGTTTTGATTTGCATTTCTCTAATGATTAGTGATGTTGAGCATTCTTTCATGTGTTTGTTGGAAATCTGTATATCTTCTTTGGAGAAATGTCTATTTAGGTCTTCTGTCCATTTTTGGATTGGGTTGTTTGTTTTTTTGATATTGAGCTGCATGAGCTGCTTGTAAATTTTGGAGATTAGTCCTTCGTCAGGTGCTTCATTTGGAAATATTTTCTCCCATTCTGAGGGTCGTCTTTTCATCTTGTTTATGGTTTCCTTTGCTGTGCAAAAGCTTTTTATGTTTCATTAGGTCCCGTTTGTTTCTTTTTGTTTTTATTTCCATTTCTCTAGGAGGTGGGTCAAAAAGGATCTTGCTGTGATGTATGTCATAGAGTGTTCTGCCTATGTTTTCCTCTATGAGTTTGATAGTGTCTGGCCTTACATTTAGGGCTTTAATCCATTTTGAGTTTATTTTTGTGTATGGTGTTAGGGAGTGTTCTAATTTCATTCTTTTACATGTAGCTGTCCAGTTTTCCCAGCACCACTTATTGAAGAGACTGTCTTTTCTCCATTGTATATTCTTGCCTCCGTTATCAAAAATAAGGTGACCTTATGCGCATGGGTTTACCTCTGGGCTTTCTGTCCTGTTCTGTGGATGTATATTTCTGCTTTTGTGCCAGTACCATACTGTCTTGATTACTGTAGCTTTGTAGTATAGTCTGAAGCCAGGGAGCCTGATTCCTCCAGCTCCGTTTTTCTTTCTCAGGATTGCTCTGGCTATTCGGGGTCTTTTGTATTTCCATACAAATGGTGAAATTTTTTGTTCTAGTTCTGTGAAAAATGCCAGTGGTAGTTTGATAGGGATTGCATTGAATCTGTAGATTGCTTTGGGTAGTATTCTCATTTTCACAATGTTGATTCTTCCAATCCAAGAACATGGTATATCTCTCCATCTATTTATATCATCTTTAATTTCTTTCATCAGTGTCTTACAGTTTTCTGCATGCAGGTCTTTTGTCTCCTTAGGTAGGTTTATTCCTAGATATTTTATTCTTTTTGTTTCAGTGGTAAATAGGAGTGTTTTCTTGATTTCACTTTCAGATTTTTCATCATTAGTGTACAGGAGTGCCAGAGATTTCTGTGCATTAATTTTGTATCCTGCTACTTTACCAAATTCATTGATTAGCTCTAGTAGTTTTCTGGTAGCATCTTTAGGATTCTCTATATATAGTATCATGTCATCTGCAAGCAGTGACAGCTTTACTTCTTCTTTTCTGATTTGGATTCCTTTTATTTCCTTTTCTTCTCTGATTGCTGTGGCTAAAACTTCCAAAACTATGTTGAATAAGAGTGGTGAGAGTGGGCAACCCTGTCTTGTTCCTGATCTTAGTGGAAATGCTTTCAGTTTTTCACCATTGAGGATGATGTTGGCTGTGGGTTTGTCATATATGGCCTTTATTATGTTGAGGAAAGTTCCCTCTATCCCTGCTTTCCGGAGGGTTTTTATCATAAATTGGTGTTGAATTTTGTCGAAAGCTTTTTCTCCATCTATTGAGATGATCATATGGTTTTTAATCCTTCAATTTGTTAATACGGTGTATTACATTGATTGATTTGCATATATTGAAGAATCCTTGGATTTCTGGGATAAACCCCATTTGATCATGGTGTATGATCCTTTTAATGTGCTGTTGGATTCTGTTTGCTAGTATTTTGATGAGGATTTTTGCATCTGTGTTCATCAGTGATATTGGCCTGTAGTTTTCTTTCTTTGTGACATCTTTGTCTGGTTTTGGTATCAGGGTGCTGGTGGCCTCATAGAATGAGTTGGGGAGTGTTCCTCCCTCTGCTATATTTTGGAAGCGTTTGAGAAGGATAGGTGTTAGCTCTTCTTTAAATGTTTGATAGAATTCACCTGTGAAGCCATCTGGTTCTGGGCTTTTGTTTGTTGGAAGATTTTAAATCACAGTTTCAATTTCAGTGCTTGTGATTGGTCTGTTCTTATTTTCTATTTTTCCTGGTTCATCCTCGGAAGGTTGTGCTTTTCTAAAAATTTGTCCATTTCTTCCAGGTTGTCCATTTTATTGGCATAGAGTTGCTTGTAGCAATCTCTCATGATCCTTTGTATTTCTGCAGTGTCAGTTGTTACTTCTCCTTTTTCATTTCTAATTCTGTTGATTTGAGTCTTCTCCCTTTTTTTCTTGATGAGTCTGGCTAATGGTTTATCAATTTTGTTTATGTCCTGAAAGAACCAGCTTTTAGTTTTATTGACTTAGACTTAACTTAGTGTGTTTGGGGTCTCCTTTTCACAGCCTGCAGGTTCGTAGTTCCTGTTGTTTTTGGTGTCTGCCCCCAAGTGGCTAAGGTTGGTTCAGTGGGTTGTGTAGGCTTCCTGGTGGAGGGGACTAGTGCCTGTGTTCTGGTGGATGAGGCTGGATCTTGTCTTTCTTGTGGGCAGGACCACGTCCGGTGGTGTGTTTTGGGGTGTCTGTGACCTTGTTATGATTTTATGCAGCCTCTCTTCTAATGGGTGGGGATGTGTTCCTATCTTGCTAGTTGTTTGGCATAGGGTGTCCAGCACTGGAGCTTGCTGGTCGTTGAGTGGAGCTGGGTCTTAGCGTTGAGATGGAGATCTCTGGGAGAGCTTTTGCCATTTGATATTACGTGGAGCCGGCAGGTCTCTTGTGGACCAGTGTGCTGAACTCGGCTCTCCCACCTCAGAGGCACAGGCCTGACACCCGGCCGGAGCACCAAGACCCTGTCAGCCACACGGCTCTCTCTGGGCTTCTATTTCGGCAGCAGCAATGTGACTCTGGACGGTGTGAGCCACTTTTCTCGCCAGTTGTCCAAGGAGAAGTGTGAGGGCGCCCAGTGTCTCTTGAAAGTCCAAAACCAGTGCTGTGGCTGTGCCCTCCTCCAGGATGCGCGGAAGCCTTCTCAAGATGAGTGGGGTAAAACCCGGGACACTGTGGAAGCCGCCATCCTTAGGGAGAAGAACCTGAACCAGGCACTATTAGATCTGCATGCCCTGGGTTCTGCCTGCCCCCCCCTTTTTTTTAAGATGGCACTTCATCGTATATTAGTCATTATAGTCCTATTGAGAATTTCAAAAGACTTTTTTAAAACAACAGTTGATTTTAATGTTTATCTGGAGGCGTGAACCTGAAAATAGCTAGGACAATTCTTAAAAAATAAGGACAATTTGGCATATCCTATGTTAAATCAAAATTTTAGTAACTAAAACCATTTTGTACTGGCACAAGATACACAGTTGAATTAGTACAATTATATGGGAAATTCAGAAGTAAACAAAGTTCATATGGACCTTAGAATATAATACAGTAGACATTTCAAATCAGGGAGTTAATTGAATAGTATTTATTGATTGCTGGTTGTGTACCAGTTACCAGTACTGAGGATGCAGTGGAGGTTGGGTGCCTAGTAACTGGCACACAGCTGTTTCTGCTTTCTTGTTGGGGGAGACAGAGAAAACAAACAGATTAATAAAATACATCAGGTGGTGATGAGCGCAGGGGATAGAAAAGGATAGCAGGAAGCGCTGTGTATGGAGCCAGGGAAAATCTCTCCCGTAGGTACCATCTGAGCAGAGAGCTGAGTGAACAGCAGAGTCATGATCCTGCGGGGGGCATGAGTGTGTTTGGATTATTTTATGGACATGTTAAGTCACTTAGGGAACTGTATGGGAAACAAAAAGAAAGCTCAAGCCATCCAGTTAGTGGCATACTGTACAGTTACTAAAAAGGAAATGGTAGATCTGGAGATGTTGATATGCAAAAGCAACACCGTCACGTGAAAAGAGCAGTTTTACAGAAGGCTCTGTTTGGTTTGATCCCACATGGGTGAGACAAATTAAACACATCAAAAGAGTCTGGAATTGTTAATCTGAACATGGACTTGTGAGAGGGTTAGGGAAAAGGGACTGTTTTACTTTCTACTTTATATGTTTCAAAATGTCTTTGGGTTTTGGTAAGATATCAAATATTTATAATAATACAAAAAAGATGCTTCAATTTTGATTTTATAGCATTAATTATTTTTAAAACATGAAGAAAAAAAGGACGTTTCTGGTAAAAGAGACACGTCTCCTTGATTTGAAGGAGGTGGCAGAGTATACTAAAGGGGCAGGCTTTGGGATCTTACAGGCCTGGGTTCTAATGCCAACTCAGCTACTTCCTGCTCTTGTGACTTAGGGTAAGTTCCATAATGCTATAAGTTTCTTTCTTCAGAAGTAAAACAGGACAAATAATGTGCTTAGGATTGTAAAAACTAATGTGTTTCCTGGTACATATTTACTTCTTCCCCTCATCTTATTTGCGGTAATGCTGGAATGTTTCCCCAATCTAAAGCCCCAGGAATGATGAGTTCTAGGGTCTACATTGTACAAATACATACAAATGGATCAAGGATGGTAATCCTAATGAGAATCTGTCAAAAAGAGCTTTACACTACAGTGGTCAAGTTATTTGTACTTTACCTGGTTCCAGAAAATACTTTAGGCAGATTACAAAAATTTTGTGATAAGAAGTAGCATGAATTAAAAGTAATGGCAAAGAGAGAGAAAAACATAGGTGGGGACAAAAAAGGGATGAATGAGAGCAAAAATGTTTTTACATGAGAGTAACACTTTTAACTCTAAGTGTTCTGGCAGCCAGTGAAAGAACCTTTATATCACACAATGTATATTGCTTATGGAATAAAAAACAATCATGGAAGAAATTAAAAGTAGATTTGGAATGAGAAGAAGTCCCCGCACACATGCACAAAGCCTCAGGTCACACAGGTAAAATTTTTACAACTTTAAAGGCATAGGCTTTGGTTGTTCCAGAATATAGGAAGAGAAGGAAAGTTCCCATATTTTAAAAAGTGAAGCATGTATACCTTCATAAATCAATAGCATAAAAATTTGTTTAGACTTGTACTTCTTAATCTTTTCGGTCTCTTCTTTATACTCTTAAACATTGTGAAAGATACCAGGAGCTTGTTTATGTTGATTGTATGTATTGAAATTTAAAACTAAGAAGTAAAAATATTTATGAATTCATTTTAAAACAATATATTAACATAACATTTTAATTGTAAAAAGTTTATATTTCCCAAACTAAAATAAGTGTTGGTGAAATGAATAGCATTGTTTCACATTTTTATAAATCTTTTAATGTCTGGCTTAAACATCTGTGATATGCTGTTTTCAATAGTCTTTTCAGATAATTGTGCATATTCTTCCTTGAAACTTCAGTAAGTGGCAGTTTTTTTTTACAGGTTAGTTGTAATGTGCAGTCTGTAACCACAGATTTTGTACTCTGATATATTGAAATCCATTGGTTTATCTTACACTCTGAATAGATCTTTTACCTGTGATGATTTTATAATATTATGTATTGGTCATTTGATAATATTGGATCACTGAATTGAGCAGATCTTCTAAAGTGTAACATTTCATTATATAGTATTTGTTATGACCACTAATCTCATTAGAAATGCCTTTAGGTATTTATTTTGAAGCTGTCAAGTTCATGGTGTAGATATAAGTCTTCTAGTATTCTGATTTTCTCCTGAAACCTTGAATTTTATAATTGACAGTAAATGCTGCAATTGTCTTCCTTGAAGTAATAAGCTGACTTTGTTCCTGTTTAAGAAAATGTCTGGCAAATACCCAAGTATGAATGACCATAGTTTGTTAGTTGTTTTTGCAGGTAAAAATGGTGGTTCATGAAAAAAGCAGCTACTTCAGCTTGCAACTCAAATAATTGCACAAGTGCTTCTCAAGATAACTATCACTTTGTTGTGCAACTGAAGTGCTTTATGAGTATTTTCTATTTCATTACTCAGAATATTGAAAAGATACGTACTCAAGTATAAGGGTTTAATAATAATTTTTACTGCTTCAACAAGTACCTTCTTAAGTGAAACTGTCCCCCTCTCTGCCCACCAAGATTGTGTGGTAGTGAAGAGTATTTACTGCTAATAGTCTGGTGCCACTGCCTCAAGTCATGCTAAGGTGCCAGTAGTTTTACCCACTACTGGCTTAATACCATCAGTGCAAAGTCAACACATTGAAAAGTATAAATAATGTCTTAATAATACCTTTGGCCTTCCAGACCCCTGAAGGGTCTAGGGGACACCGAGTGGTCTTTGGACCCCATTTTTGCAAACTGTTGATGTATACCAACTAAAAAGTAGAATACAGTATTACACTAAAATAACAGTACTTTGATTAGGCCCAAGTGGTATTCCTCTTTTGAACGTATGGATGACTAAATATTCGAAAATCTCTTAATCTCTTACTAATGTCATAAATATAATTCATGACATTAGTAACTCAGGGAAGAAAATGCAGGTGATGATTATAATAGAGTTTCTAAAAATCAAACTGATAGAACTAAAGAAGTATCCTTTTAAAATTTAAAAGCCACAAAAATAAAACCCATAGTCAAAAGGAAGAAATCAATGCTTTCTAAGCAGGAGGTATATGTGAATTTGTATGTGTCTGTGAATATCTTGACTCTGTGTTGTGTTTCTCAAACTAAAAGTTATCATCTTTCCCAGTTGTAAACAATGAAAGTACTCCCATTAAAATCAGAAACCAAACAAAATTACCTAATATTGTGTGGCATGATTAGCATTTTAACATTGTTCGGAAATTGCCACATAATGTAGCATACCATGATGATAAAGAGGAATACATGTTTGAAAAATGTAGATGAATTGTGATTATAGGTGATGATAATAAACCTGGAAAGCCTCAAAGAAACAACTGTTAAAAGAAAACTATGTTAGGAACCATAGGATCTCAGATGGCGATCTAAATTTTTTATGTCAAATTTCAACCATTTCCTATAACAAAACTCTTCTAGTTATTGCTTAGGAAATATAATAGGGATAGGAACACATTCAAAAAGCAAAAAGTAAAACCCATAAAAGGAAATATACAAGATCTAATTGAAGAAATTTATAAGTATACCTTGGAGATATTGCAGGTTTGGTTGTAGACTACCACAATAAAGCAAATATCAAAATAAAGTGAGTCACACAAATTTTTTGGTTTTCCAGTGCATTTATGTTTACACTATACTGTAGTCTGTTAGGTGTGCAATAGCATTATGTGTGTATACCCTAATTTTAAAATACTGTATTGCTAAAAATACTAACCATCATTTGAGCCTTTGGCAAGTTGTAGTCTTTTGGCTGATGGAGGGTTTGAAATACTGTGAGAATTACCAGAATGTGACACAGAGACACAAAGTGAGTAAATGCTGTTGGAAAAATGGCGCCAATAGACTTTCTGACACACGGTTACCACAAACCTGAAGTTTGAAAAAAAAAAAAAATCTACAAAGCACAATAAAATGAGGTATGCCTGTATAAAACCAAAGGAAGTATAAAAATGGAAATATTAAGCTTTGTAAAGATAGCAGTCCTTTCTAAATTGATAAATTCAGAGCAGCAGTGGAATCCCAACAGGATTCTCTTACTTTTGGAGTGTGACAGTATTGATTCTACAATTCATCTATAAGGAAATACTGAAAAGAATAATTAGAGGAATGAGTAGATAGAGGGGTTTGTCCTTTAAGTCTTATAAAAAATGTAAAGGTATCATATGATATTGACACCCGAGTAGATAAATCAGTAAATCAAAATAGATTCTCAAAACAGACCTCAGATATTTAGGGATTTAGCATATGATGCATTTCAAAATGTCTTCAGTAAATGATTTGGGATAGGTAATTGACCATCAGGCACTGATTTTGCCAATATGCAATTATCAACTGCTGTCATGTCTGCTTACCTAATTTCTAAAACTCTTCCCTGTCTTAGAATGTCTATTTCATCCTGTATGCTGCTACCAATTAGATAACTTTCCCACTCAACTGTCTTCCCAGAACACACAAAAAAATTAAAACTCTTTAGCTAAGAGGTATTGAAACTGATTTTTATTATAAGGCTATTAATGAGCCAGGTGTTAGCTCATTTAATTTCACAGGTCCAAAGTAAAATTAATCCCCATTTTACAAAAGAGCAACAGATTGTAAGCAATGCAATTTCACCAATATCACAGACAGGATTCAGTTCTAAAGTTTGTTTTCAAAGTCTGTCTCCATTATAGTTAGGCAGACTGCCTCTTGAAACTGTATTGTATGGCCCCTGTCTAATGCTTCCAACTAAATGTCCCTTAGCCCTAAATTCCACCTATACTGATTTCCTTAGTCTTCCTCCCACAAATGTTTATACTTTGCTACTTCCATGACTTTGCCTATGCACTAATCTTTGCCAGTAACGTAGTTCTCTTATTCCCTTTCCCACCTGTCTATTGTTTACTTATCCTTTGAGTTGTAGGCAAAATTCTGCACCTCTTCTCTAACTTGAGTACGTTTTCTTGTATTTCTATAGTTGAAAGTATCCCTCATTTTCTTTATTCCATTATATTTTATACTTCTGTTATGGTGCACATAAATCTGCCAGGGATTGATTATATTCATCTAGTTACTTGGGTATATTATGTAGTATACAAAAGTGAGAGAGTGGTTCCGACATAGTGTTCTTAAGCTCTGCTAAAGGATGTCTGGCAACTTTGTCACTTGCTTATGTACATTGGTGCATGTGTTTATATTTATGTATATATGGAATATTTTTACTTTTAGTCAGTGATGCATGGACGTTTTCTTTTTCTATTTGAAGACTAGCTGATAATTTTATATAAAATGTACATTTATTCTTGAGATTCAGTATACTCAAGTTAAGCATATTTAACCAATTTTTCATCTACATATTACCAAAACATTAGTTTTAAATGTTTACCAGCCAGAGCTATCTATTTGTTATAGCATTTCTTCAGTTTACCATAACAAGGACTTACTAATTAATATAAAAATAATGAGGGATTTCAAGATATAGATAGAGAGTAAAGCAGTTAAAATTTCTAAATACCTTGAAATCAGAGGCACTACTGAAATTGAAGAACTTCTATGTTTCAGGAATGTGACTTTTAGGCTCCTCCTGTTGATCGAACAGCAGCAGTCTATAGTTCAGTTAGCTTCTTCAGTGTAGGAAATCTTTTCTGCTATTATTGCAAACTTCCTTATATTCATAAGAGGTGATGATTAGGTACCTATAAAACCAGAGAAAGACATATACTAAACTCTAGTTCCTCAGTTTATTGGCATAAGAATTTTAAATTTTGGTTCAAAATATGCTCAACATATTTTGAATGTTGCCTGTGTTTTTAAGATTTGATTTTGCAGATATGAAGTTTTCTTTCTAGGAATTGGAATGTTTGGAGTGTTAGAAGCATTCACTGAAAATAAATTGAATTCTTAAAGCAAGTAATTGATTTGGGATGACTAAAATATTTAATGAAACTAGTATACATTGTATCAGGACTTCAATATTTGTATATTTAAAAATGAGTTGATGTTTTATATAGCAGTTGTATGTATGATTTTTTTCTGTGTAGTTTATATTGATTTACTTCTTTTTGTGTGTTGTTCAGCCGTATATGTGGAAGTCCATGTCCTGCAGTGTGGCCTGATGTAATCAAACTACCATATTTCAACACCATGAAACCAAAGAAGCAATATCGTCGAAAGTTAAGAGAAGAATTTGTTTTGTAAGAAGGGGATGCTTAAACATCCATATTGCGTTGATTTTTTTTTTAAGTTATTTCATGAGAATTCTAAATGTCACTGTAGCCTCTGTTGACCTAAGGTCGACCTATCACAATTCTTCTATGTCATTTAATTTTGAGTTCCCTTTGCTACATGCAAATTACCATTTCACCATCATTATGAAATCAGTGCTTTGGAGTTACGTGTTTGATTTAGTGTTTACCTGAAAGAAGTTTAATAATACCATTTAAAATTTTAATGAAACCGCTTACAAGATACTTGAACTGAGTTTTTTACTTTGTTGTAGGAAACTATTCTGTTAAGTTTTTAATTTATGTTAAAATAGCAAATTGCCCATAGAGCAGTAAAATATACTATTGTTTGCCAAATTTCAAATTATTTAGAATAATAATTATAAAATTATGTAAAAATAAATATTTCTTTAAAGGGATATTTGGAACTTACTGGAATAAAGTATCACAAACATGTTATAAAATGCTAATATTTAAAATAAGCTCCTAAAGAAACATTAAGCTTGAGTCAAAGAACATGCATGACTTTTGTAATCCTCTCATGCCAGTATTCCTGCAGCTGCACTAGACTTATTTGATTACATGCTCGCCTTGGATCCTAGTAAGCGCTGCACTGCAGAGCAGGCTCTTCAGTGTGAGTTCCTACGGGATGTGGAACCCTCAAAAATGCCTCCACCAGAGTAAGTGACTTTTTACTATATGCAGAATCTGGACAATATTAATAACATCATTATGTAGCTATCAAAAGCTATTCCATGATTAGTTAATTCAAAAGAAAGAATAAATCAAAAGGAATAGAATAGCAATAGTGTACATAATTTGCACATCTAGAATGCAGAGCCTTGCTTTATGTTCAGCTAACCATAGTACTAGCAAAAGCAGCCTTCCTCTAGTTACTTTTATTAATATATTTCCACCCTAAAAAAAATGTTATTGCTGCTGCTCTTGTAGTGCTGTTTCTGCCAACACTAGTTGCTTAGCTAAAATTTTGAGTGCTATGCTAAGCATTTCTCATGTATTACATTAATCTTTATAATCTTAACAGGTGAGTATTATTATCACCATTTTACAGAGAAGGAAGCAGGCTCAGAGAGGTTAAGAAACTTGCCCAAGAATACAAATCTAGTAAAGGGTGAAGCCAGCTCTCAAATTCAAGTTAGTTCTATAACAAAAAGAGGTTCTGAAATACTCCTTAGCAGACTCTACAGTAGAAAATTCTTATCATTGAATAAAAATATTAGTGTCAAAAGCCTGTATGGAATGAGTCTACTGTCTGATGGTGGGAGGTGGGTGTCGGGAGGCGGGGAATGCACAGAGTCTGGGTGTCAGAGTGGCTGGGTTCTTGAACCTTCACTCCCTTGTGGCTCCTGTAATTTCTCTAGGATTGATTTGGGGAAGGGGACAGAGCAGTCTATCTGGTTCTCCTTGATAGGATCTAGAAAGTTTGTAGAGATTTTCTTAGTAATTTTAAAAATGATGATGAGTGTCACAGAAACAAGCCTGTCCCTATAATAATAAAATGTGTCCATGTAATAACAATTAGCATATTGTGAAGGAACAGATATGGGATTTGGAGTTCAAATCCTGGCTCTTCCACTTAATTAGTTAGATTGGTCTTATTATAGTTCTATGAGACCATCATGTTTGGCTTTAGTTTTTACTGAATTGTATGTGAATAGCCTTTGTGAGATGATTTGGAAGGCAAAAAGGATCTATCATCTGACATGTTGAGGGACCTGAATCATTCACTGTTGAATTGTTTCATGGATTTTTTTGCTTATCAGTATATATCAGCAGTCTTGAAACTTTGGCTTTAGTACCCCTTTAAAGAATTTTTTTTAACTTTTGATTTGGAAAAATTTCAACTCTATACAGAAAAATAGGAAGAATATTACAATGAGCAGTCATATGCTCATCTAGATTCAACACTTAACTAAAATTTGGACACATTTGATTTATCACTCCATATCTTTTTTTCCTGAACTATTTGCATATTATATTGTGGGAATGACATTTCACTTATAAATAATTCACCATGTTATCTATAAGAACTGGGACTTTATTCTGTATAACTACAATATCATTATAAAGTATAAGAAATTTAACATTGTGTTAGCTAATAGTTTATATTCAGATTTCTCTAGTTGGCACAGTAGTTTCCTTTGTAGTCTGTTTTTCTGTTTGTTTTGCTTGGGTTTTGGTTTGGGTTTTTTTAGATGAAGAATTTATTCCAGGCTCACACATTTCATTTAGTTGTTATGTCTCTTCAGTCTCTGGGGAAGACTTCTTACGATATTGACATTTTTGAAGAGCTAGCTGTTTTGTAAAGCATTCTACAGTCTGACTTTAACTACTTCCTCATGATTAGTAATTAGTGTTTCTTTGTTTTTCTGGCAAGAATTCTACCTAGGGTAGTGATATGTGCTTCCTGCTGTATCACATCAAGAGGAATATAATGTCATTTTTCTCCCATTGTTGGTAGTACTAAATTGATATCTTGGTTTAAGTGGTCCACATGAAAGAATTCTGGTAAAACTGTATTGAACACATTTTAAATAGACATCTAAATTTTTAAAATCAAGGGTTCAAATAGTTGCAAAAGGTATAATTTTCAGTGTATAAGTGTAGACACTTTAAAATAGAGCAGTTACATCATCTTGTAAATGTATTCAGTGGAATCAAAATACCTTAGCATTTGATATTCATCAACATTCACTCAGAAAATGTATGAACAAACTCTTCAACAATTGGACACCATTGGGTTTTTGTGTGTGTGTGTGTGTGAACTTACATTGCTTCTGCACATTTTTAATGTAGCATATATTTATGCTTGAAAGTATTTTATTGATTACCCTATAGTACTTCTTTAAAACAAATATATGTATATAAATGGAAATTTAATTTAAAAATTTCCTCTGACTACAAAGCTCTTTTTTCTTGATTAAATTATTGTGCATGTATTAGTAGTGCGCATTTCAGTTAAAAAAAAAAGAAAAAAATTAGTAAATTTTGTTGGAGATGCAGCCTTAATGAAATAGCACTGAGATTTTTTTCCTCAAGTAATTTGCATATCCATTAATTAATATTACTTATTCTAGAGTGAGATATAGTTCCACATTAATTGTAATTTAAAAATTTTTGTAAGTACTCTTTTAAATAATCATTTGAGACTGGATGGAGTTTTGTCATAGTTAAATCACTGAGTTCTTTGAACTTCTTCCACATTATGTCCCCAAAATCACAGTGCTCTGTCATCAAAAATTATTTTAATGACCTTTCAGATGTCAACTTAAGATTCTTTCTCTAATTTTCATGACAGTAAAGAATTGGAAACCACATGACTTGCCAAAGATTTCTTATCCAGTCATTAATCTTTTTTTTTTCAAATTTTAAGAAAATAAACCAAAGAAGCTTTACCAGTATTTATTACATGACTTCTTCTTATACTTGTTGCTTTTTCTTTTATTCACACTTTCTTAATCCAGTATACTTAGAAAAGGTTAGGAAGTCAACATGTAATTTCAGTGCTACTTAACCAATCCATTTGCTAAATTGTGTTTCTTATTACACTTAAAAAATATATGCTTTTGTCAAAATCTTGGAACTGTAGATGTATCCCATTCAATTTATGGAAAATGTTTGCCACATAGTAGGAAATTCTGTTCATATTGTCAAACACATCACCTAAATTCACTTAACTTTTATGAGAACACACCCGACTGTACTTTTGCATTAAAAATAAACATGTTAGTACACATTTTGGTAAACATTCTGTAAACCAGCAATAAATTATGGTATATCTTTGTTAAGTACATCACTAAAGCAATCAGGTTGAAATTATAGTGATATTGATGTGATATTTAAATAAAAAATTATATAAACAATATAACATCTCATTTTGTCATATGTAATGGGTAGTTAAAATTATAAAATGTGAAGGTAAGGACTATGAAGAAAGGCATTGGTATTCCTTTGGGAAATAGCTGTGTGTATTAAACTCGTTATCAGTTTTTTTAGGAATAAGCAAATGAGTGGGGTAATAAAAAAAAACTCCCATTAATTTTATTAGATGTCCTGTCACACTTTTTTAATGTACTTAATGAAAAGAGTATGTATTGCTAAGAAGTGAATTAAGCCAGCAGCTTGTCTATAATTTTATTTTTTCTTAAAAGCATTAAACAATTCATAAGATAAATATGATCAACTATAATTGGAATAAATATTTCATGATATGATATGATAAAAAATACTTTTAAACTACCTTGCTGAATGATGAAACATGAATATAATTCTTACTATGTGAGAGGCACTGTCCAAGCGCTTACATATGTTAACATATATTACCTGAACTCCACAAGGTAGATTGTCTTGTTAACCCCATTTTTAAAGATAAGCAAACTGAGGCACCGAGGTCAAGTTACTTGCCTATGAGACACAATAAGTAAGAGGCTGAGCTGGTATTTGAACCTTTAGAAAAGAACACATTAAAAATTTGGTTGTCCTGGAAACATTCCTGGTACATCTAATAGTCAGCATCACTAACCTCTCTATCCTGTTTAGCTATTTGTTAGGTAATGTTTATCTTTCCTACTGTTGAGATCATCCATAAAGAATCTCTTAACGTCTTAATTGTGGGAGGGAACAGAAGCCCTTTTTAGTGGATTTCTTTGCTTTATTCTCATGGGACTCTCCCACAAGAGCAATGCATTCCTTGAACATCAGGATGGGAAAAAAATGAAATCACTCCAGTCCCCCCACTCTGCAATACTGCAGTATGTCTGAATTCAGAATAACCCCAACAGAGGCTAAGGTTACACATCTTGTAATACACAGACACACACACACACACACACACACAGAGGAAAGTCTTTGGCAGGTTTTTGATGCCTTAAAGCTTCCCAATATCAATATTTCAAATTGTCCCTTTGTTTGTTACTCCAGGAGGTTTTTACACGCTGAGGCAATGCACCATAGTAAGATGGCTGAGAGGTATGCCTTTGTTTTGTTTTTGGACCTCAGGTGCATAGACTTGGTTTAATCATAATCCTTGTGTCACTCATCATTAGTCCATGCATGGCTCTCTTTTTTTCTTTTAGTTACTTAATTTAATTAGTTATTTTAAATGATGTTAATAAGCAGCCATGAGCTTACCAAATAAAAGCTAGAATCTTGACAATAACCTACTTTACTCATATCATACCCTCTCCGCCCACGACCTATCCCCTTGCCTTCCTCCACCTGAGGTAACCATCATCCCTGTTTTCTTTTGTATATACTTTTTGTTGCCATCTATATGTACTCATAAAAAGTTATATTTTACAATTTTAGTTGCTTTTAATTTTATGAAAGAGTGTCATGCTGTTTGTAATCTGTTGGGAATGACTTTTTTTTCACTTAATATTATATTGCTAAGATTTGACCATATTGTTGCATATGCCTTTATTTTATAACATGAGATAAGACTAATTGTGAAAGAAGACGTGTGAAAGAACTTTCTGAACATGCAGGCCCTTCTCAAAGATCCATTTTAGGAAAGAGGACATATGGATATGGAATTTCTTTTAGAATAATTCCAGGTAGACTCCTTCAGAAAGTCTTCATGTATCCCTAGAGGTAAACATATCCAGGTTGAAGACCAGGTTGGGGCTGCTTAAGGGAATTTGTAGATATTCTGGGCAAGTTTATTAACCTTTCCAAGCCTCAATTTTCTTATCTTTAAAATAGATATCATAGTAACTTCCCACTGGATTTTTTTATTAGGGTAAGAAGAAAATATTTATAAATCAAATATTTGTCTTTCTTTAAACAAAAGTTATTCTGCAGTGTTTCAGTTTTGTGAAATTACACGAGGTAGAATTGTTTTAGAATTATGGATAACTTTGGTAGTTGCTAGTTATTCAGAACTCTCAATGATGATTGATGAACCTGGATTACAATCTATTTTTGAAACTCCTCTGTAGCATCAGTTTAATTCTAGAGCATTTGACTATAGAAGCAAATAAGAGGGTCTCAAAAAGTAAAAAGCTTGTACTAGAAGGTTTTTCGCAAATTTATGTCCTAGCCTTTGCTACTTTTTAGTTCCGTGTCTAGTTCCTGCAAGTGGCATATTTTTCACCTTTTTTTTTCCATGTCCTATTCAATGTATGTTGTACTATGATAAGAATTGGCTTTAAAAGATTGCACCAAGGCTAATAGTAACCTATTTTTGTGAACATATATTCTTCATTCATAGTTTTAATAAGTTATTATGCATTGGTTATCCAGAAGCCACAGACAAATTGTTTGTCTGTATAGGTGAAGCCCTGAAGGAGGGGGTCATTAAGGGTGATTTGTGTTGGAGGAGTTTACAAAGCCTGTGTGTGAAATCTTCAAGAATGACTTGTGGGGGAGTGGGGGTGGCAGCTTTGGGGCTATGTAGTAAATACTATCATTTTGTTGTTGTTGTTGTTAAGAAATGCCATTGACAAACAGTTTAATACTTTTTTTTCCAGCCTTCCTTTATGGCAAGATTGTCATGAGTTATGGAGTAAAAAGCGAAGAAGACAGAAGCAGATGGGCATGACTGATGATGTTTCCACAATTAAAGCCCCCAGAAAGGACTTGTCTCTGGGCATGGATGACAGCAGAACTAACACGCCTCAGGGTGTGCTGCCGTCTTCACAACTGAAATCTCAGGGCAACTCGAATGTAGCACCTGGTCAGTAATGCTTCCATGGGTTGATTTTCTTCACATTGTTTTGTGGCTGGCGTTAATTATATTGCTGTAGTGTTAAAGCACTTGTGGCTAAAAGTTGAACACTGAATTCAACATTTCCTTGTTATTCAGTTGTGCCAGTACAGATGTTTCACTGCTACCGGCACCACAATATTAAGCAATCTCAAGGTAAGATTAATTTATAAAGAAGGCATCAAATTACATATGATTAGTGATGGGTCAGGTTTCTCTGTTTTCTTTTTTTCCCTAGTGCAAGAGTCAGTAGGTCTTTTACTGACACTATTCTGTGAGGCTCAGCATTGAATGTCTGTGGATGCTTTTCAGGAGTAAGAAGAAAGATAAAGGAAAACAGCCAGGAATCAGAGTAGAAGCTCTTTCATACTGTTTGTAATGTCCTCAGGTCACTTTTAATATATTTCCCAATATATTATAGAATTTCAGACTGGAATCTGATATTGTGCCAAAAGTGACTTGAAGTATGATAAAGAAGGGTATTTTGGGGAAAGTTAAATTTCTTCGTCTGACTCAATCTGTTATAAGAGTAAGCTTCTTCATGAGGAACGAACCTCTTCAATGTTGTCAGAAGTGCTGTTAAATTCATTCTCTCATTCAGTTAACGACTTTTAAAAAAATGGAATCCACTCCCTCATTTTGCCTCAAGAATCCAGAAAGCATTCAGCTTTAATGTTTTTATGAAGACAGAGATGATAAGAAATAAATACATGTATGTGTGGAGGTGGTGTTTTATTAAACATGAAAACTTATTAAGAGATGAGTAAGTATTGACTGATCAGTTAGGTGATTAAAACAGATCTGTGGATCAGATTGAACTTTTGGTGGTTGAATGTAGATTAGCTGAGAAAGCTTGAGAAAGATTACCTTAATGCTTTCCCATGTAGTCTACAAGCTTAGAGTTGACCTTGGTCAGACTACATTAAGGTGCTAATAATACATGTTACTTTAAAAACCAAAATTAATTGTTATTTGTTGTTCAAAAGTATTCTTCAGAGTTTCTTGAAATAGTAAATTCCTCTTGTACATGAAAATATTTGATGTATATGTAGCTTAGGAGAAAACACATTTATTTGTTGTACAAAGTGAGGGTTGTCTATATCAAGTTCAGTATTATTTCTCTTCATGGTAAAAATATGTAAAATTTGGAGAAAGACAGAAGCAACAAGAAGTTATCTTGGTTTGTGTTTATGTCACCTGTTTTATATACCATCTACTACTGAAAAAGGATTTGAGATGGTTGTAAAAGGAAGTTTGGATGGTGGTCACTTGTCCCAGGCAACAGTTGTCATATTCCTTAATAAGACTACCAGGTGTTTATTTCTGCTTCTCTTCATGGAACTGAAGAGGAAGCCTAGTGGAATAGAGGGTAGTTATTTTACTCTATTTTAGCTGATAAAAAATGAATTCTGGGCTCATTTTCTTATTGTTTCTTAGCTTTTGCATATTTGAAACTCTGTTAATTTTAGAATTTCATTTTATCCCTCCCTCCCTCCTTCCCTTCTCTTTTCAAACTGTCACTATTAAGAAGTGAGGGTTCTAGTTTTGTTTTTTTTTTTTTTTTTTTTTTTGTGGCACGTGGGCCTCTTACTGTTGTGGCCTCTCCCGTTGCGGAGCACAGGCTCCGGACGCACAGGCTCAGCGGCCATGGCTCATGGGCCTAGCTGCTCTGCGGCATGTGGGATCTTCTCGGACCGGGGCACGAACCCGTGTCGCCTGCATTGGCAGGCGGACTCTCAACCACTTGTGCCACCAGGGAAGCCCAGGGTTCTAGTTTTTTGAAATAGGAATGAATCCTCTTTGCTCCATTTTCTACATCATCAATAAGTGCCATGAAATAAAAATGCCCCTTCTGTGTAGATGAGACACCACAGTTAAAGTGTACTTCTCTGAGCTCACATGGAGACTACCTCTGTTAATAGAGAAATGAAAGGGAAAATGAGGAAAACTGGCACTTGGGGTGTAGCAAACAAGCATGGTTCCTTATTAATACCTGTGGATCACAAGAGGAACTTGCAAGAGTTTGTTTTGAATTATTCTAAAAATATTAAGAAGTAATAAAAAGTATCTCAAAATATATAAAGAGAGAATATATTTAAAAAAAGCATTAATCATCACTTTTTCATCTTGGAGTACTATTAGTCTGTCATCTGTGGTTATGGAAATTGCTTATCAGTATCTGTATTATCACTTAGCTTATATAGTATTATGTACATTTGAGCCTTGTTATGTATGACTCAGATAAACTTGCACAAGAACCTACGTAAACCATCACAAGTCTAAACTGAATATTAGAAAAAGAAAAACAACTGTTTTAGTGGTCATGAATTAATGCCACCTTATATGTACATGATAAGCATGCTTCTGTAGTAGTTCCTAATTTACCAAGAGTGCTTAACTTTAAAAAAAGCAGTTTGAATAAAAGACATTATATCAGACAGTCTACAAATTCCCAGTTTGAATTTACTGCAAAGATAAGGTTAGGTTTTTAGAAAATACATGTTATTTTATATAAGCAGTACAGGGAGTGGTTAAGAGTTCAGACTCTGGGGACTTCCCTGGTGGCGCATTGGTTAAGAATCCGCCTGCCAATGCAGGGGACACGGGTTCAAGCCCTGGTCCGGGAAGATCCCACGTGCCACAGAGCAACTAAGCCCATGCGCCACAATTACTGAGCCTGCGCTCTAGAGCCCGTGAGCCACGGCTACTGTAGCCTGCGCGCCTAGAGCCCGTGCTCCACAACAGGAGAAGCCACCGCAATGAGAAGCCCGTGCACCGCAACTAGAGAGAGGCCACACACAGCAGTGAAGACCCCAAACAGCCAAAAATAAATAAATAAATAAAATAAATTTATAAAAAAAAAAAAAGAGTTCAGACTCTGGAATCAGAATACCTGGGTTCAAATCTCAACTCTGCCACTTACAGAGTTTGTGACCTTGAGCAAGTTATTTAGTCACTCTGGATGTCATTTTCTTCTTCAGTAAAAAAAATGGGGCCAATAATAAAGCATGCCTTATAAGGTTGTTGTGAGGAATAAAGGATATAAAATGCTCAGAAAGGAACCTAAAATTGTAGTCGTCATCGTCGTCGTCGTCGTCGTCATGATCATCATCCAGTACCCATTCTCAGGTGCTATTTCCTGGTCATGTCTATAGTATGGGGTTCTAATGGTGGTCTTGGTTTTCCTTTCGAAGTATTTACCCTTAAAGATAATTTATTCAAAAGGCACTGCAGTTCTTTTTCTTTTTTTGTTTTAATTTATGTGCCGTTACATCTTAAATGTACGTGAAATTGAACTAGAAAGAGATTCCCTTTTCACAGTATTTCTCAAACACTGTCCCACGAATGTACATTTTAATAGGGTAATAAAGAGCCATTCTGTGGGGTGGGGAGAGCTGTGAATCATGGCAATTCTAATTAATACACGTTTTGTCTTTAGTAAAAACAGGCCCTGGACAGCAGTTAAACCACAGTGAATTGGCAATCCTACTAAACCTACTACAAACTAAAACAAGTGTTAGTATGGCTGATTTTGTCCAAGTGTTGAACATTAAGGTAAACTCTGAGACTCAACAGCAGCTAAATAAAATAAACCTTCCTGCTGGAATTTTGGCAACAGGTGAAAAACAGACAGATCCATCAACACCACAACAGGAGTCTTCGAAACCGCTGGGAGGAATTCAGCCTTCTTCTCAGAACGTCCAGCCTAAAGTGGAGACTGATGCTGCCCAGGCGGCTGTGCAGAGTGCATTTGCAGTTCTGTTGACTCAGTTAATAAAGGCTCAGCAGTCAAAGCAGAAAGATGTGCTACTGGAAGAGAGGGAAAATGGATCGGGACATGAAGCGTCATTACAACTCAGGCCACCTCCAGAACCTAGCACTCCGGCGTCGGGTGAGTGTACAGATAGCAGACCACTAACACGGCTGCATTCACACTGTTTTCTTGCTGTTGATGATTAGCTATAACGCATAGTGTTTAGTAGCTTTGCTAGGAGATGTCCTGAAAATTCTCAGGTCACTGGTTATAGGTTGGTTTCGTAGTCTGTGTACTCCTAGGAGTTGATTCCTTAACGAATTATCTGTGGGTGATAGAATTCATTATGAATGCTCTCAACGTTTCTCATGTGAACCTATGGTTAAGAAATCATCTTTCACTCCAGTTGCAGCAGGATGATTGACCAAGGCAGAAACTTTATGTATACAGTAGCTTTTGTTCTTCAGGCAGTAAATAGGTACATGTGAGATGCCTTTGAAAAGTCAAATACAACAAAAATTTTCTGTCACCATAGACTCAAATGGTAGCAGGCGATATTTTAATACTTACATATACCTTTTTCTTTTTCATTTGACTTTTGGGTTGTTTTTGTTTGTTTGGTTGGGTTTTTTTGTTTGTTTGTTTTGTGTGTGTGTTTTTTTTTTTTTTTTTTTTTTTGCCAGAGATATAACTTCTAATGCTCTTTAGAAAACATTAACTATTTTGAAATTTTTGTTTTCCATGGTAACTTTCGACTCTCTTTTTTTGCCTTGTTTCACTTAGGGCAAGATGACCTCATCCAGCACCAAGACATGAGGATATTGGAGCTCACGCCAGAACCTGATCGGCCTCGTATTCTGCCTCCTGATCAGCGACCTCCTGAGCCACCTGAACCACCACCAGTCACTGAAGAAGATCTAGATTATCGGACAGAAAACCAGCATGTACCCACCACTAGTTCTTCGTTAACTGACCCTCATGCTGGCGTGAAAGCAGCCCTGTTACAGCTACTTGCTCAGCACCAGCCCCAGGATGATCCCAAAAGAGAAAGTGGCATTGACTACCAAGCAGGAGACACTTACGTACCCCCTTCAGACTACAAGGACAGTTTTGGATCCTCCTCTTTCTCTTCTGCTCCTTATGTTGGCAACGATGGTCTAGGAGGCGCCTCTGCCCCACCATTGGAACGACGTAGCTTCATTGGGAACTCAGATATTCAGTCCTTGGATAACTACAGTACTACTTCATCTCATTCTGGTGGTCCACCTCAGCCTTCTGCCTTTTCTGAGTCATTTCCCAGTTCAGTAGCTGGATATGGAGACATTTACCTCAATACAGGTCCCATGTTGTTTAGTGGAGACAAGGACCATAGATTTGAATATAGCCATGGCCCCATTGCAGTCCTGGCAAACAGCAGTGACCCTTCCACAGGGCCAGAGAGTACTCATCCTTTGCCAGCAAAGATGCACAACTATAACTATGGTGGTAACTTACAGGAAAACCCAGGTGGTCCTGGCCTCATGCATGGACAGACCTGGACTTCTCCTGCCCAAGGACCTGGGTATTCACAAGGATACAGGGGACACATTAGCACATCAGCTGGCAGAGGTCGAGGCAGAGGGTTACCATACTGAGTATCTGTTTTTCCTCAGGCACATCATTTTTATCTGGAAAGACTTTTCTAGCTGCAGTTTAAGGCAGCGATCCAAGAGACTTGAATAATATTAATTCAACAACAGCTTTATTTTTATGTGGAAAAGGGTCTTGCATACAATAGTTTAAAAAAAAGACAAAAAAAACCACCTTTGCTTAAATTCATGCTGTTCTAAAAAACTAGATCTATTGATTGTACATCTTCACAAATTCTAGTTAACAATTTTATTTTGTATTCTTGCAGTTTTAAGTGGATGCTAATCTTAGGGACATAAAAGTCTTTTATGGCCCTCTTGCAGATCTTCTGAACTATGCACATTTGTGCTTTTTTGTAAGTTTGGACCAACTTTTATGTAACAAACAAACAACCCCTCCCCCCCTCCAGTTTTACAACAATCAGAAAGGGCACTGATTTATTTGGTATTTTTCTTTTTACAAAGCTACCTTTAGTCAAAGGTCACTGTCAGTCTTTGCACCTGCTTTCAGTGTTATTGTGAAAGGTGTACTTTGTGCTCATTTCAGAAAATAAAACACAACCTTTCTCTTGATGCAACAGTTTTATAAAAAAAAATGGTCAACGTTATTTTTGTTTTATTTTGCAGATTATCATAGCCTAGCAAAATGCATTCAAATGAAATAGCGGGTTTTATATGAAAAATATGGGTGGGGTGGGGAGGGTAAGTAAGTGCCTTAACAGGTAAGCTTAAGGTCTGAGAAAGTAGTTAACCTTTACACCCATTTGTCTACTAAAGGGAATCAATGCATTGTATTGAAGAGACAGGGAGCTCTCAAGTGTCTAGGGGCTGCCTGCTCGGTTCCTGTTAGGTTCATTCCCTCTGCCTATCACACTTTCTCCTTTTCTTTGGGTTGTGTTACCTTCCACTACCACCTTCTCTTGATAGGGGAGTGAGAGCAAAGAAAGGGAGTCCAACTCCCAACAGTACCTTTTGTTACTTCTGAGAAAAAGTTCTGAAAAGTTGTGTCATTTAAATGGTTGAAAATAATAGCTAAATGAGAATTTTAGAGTACCATTTTCTTTCAGGCTGCCACATTGTCCCTGTTTCCTTTTGCCATGCATAATTGGAGGGCAGTAGCATAGAAACAAGACTTAATAACAGAATTGGCATAATTCTGTTAAAGTTCATGGGGGGAGGGATGGCGAACACCATATTTTAAGTTATACAGTTGCCATTTTAAGACGAAGTTAACTGTTCATTTTACTCGTTAACTAGAAGCATTGCTTAGGTTGAATTTACTGAAGTAAAAAGAAAAAGTAGTGCAAAAAAACCCTCTTATTCTCTCTCCTCTCACTTTCTACGAGGTTTACTACAACTTCTGCCACACTTAGAGTAACTTTATTTTAGTCCATTTTAGAATGATGGATAACCCTTATTTCAACTGTAATGGTGTCAAGTTTAACTAACTTTGTGTGTGCACTCAAACACACATACCATTATAATAATCCTAGAAAGGAACCAAAGGTAAACAACCAGTGTTGCCATTAGCACTAAATGGCAAAACAGACTCTGGAAAGGAGAGCTGTGCCAACTCACCGTTTTAACTGTTCTCCTGGTAACTTATTTTTTGATTGGAATCTTAAATTGGAACAACTGTTATCAAATGGAAATGGCTCCAGTTCTAAAGTCAGTCTTTAATCCTGTGCCCTCTATCTGACTTGTGAACCTTCATTTCAAAACAGTACATGGGAAGCATTATAGTTTGGTAACAGTAAGAATAGTTTAAAGTGAATAATTCACCATTTTACTGCTATAAAATGAGTTGATGTCTTTTGATGGAATTTTTGTTGGGGAGAAAGAAATGAATGGAAGAAAAATTATTTTGCTTTTATTTGAACATTGAATACTAACAACTTATAATAAAACTACATTGCAGGAAGTGAAGAAATATTTTGAAATTTAGCAAAATAGCTACAGTATTCAAGTATCTGGAATTTTAATATGGTGAGTCTTAGAGCTTTAGACTTTCCTATAAGTGACAGTATCTAAGTTATTCTTAATAGTCACACTTGATAATTCTGCTGACCGTAGCAGCTAACCTAAAATTGAAGATATTTATGTGACATGAATAGCCTGTGTTTTAAAAATTAAATATTTTATATAAAATTGAACTGTGTTTGGATAGTTTTTCCTAACATTTCAGTTACGTATTTATGTTGGGAGAGTGGCTGGGAGGACAAGGAAATTGTTGCTTGAAATTGAAGATTTGAACTATAGCTCCTAATATTACCCTAAGACAGCATTGATTGTGAGACAACAATATTTTATGCACTAGTTAGGAAAAGTGTTGCCAGTTAAACCACAACTCAAGGCTAAGATACATCAATTGTAAGATACTTCCCAAGTTCAGAGATGTTATATGAAAGAATGTTTCTTAAAATTGATGAAATATGGTAGTAAAAATCTTAATGCATCCTTTCATATCATTTAATACTTAAGTAAATTTGGATTAATGAAAAGAACAGGGTTGGGAAATCACTAATTCTGTATGTTATAATAACTGCAGTAATCACTGAGTATTCTTGGGTGAAATTTAAGGAACATAAAATGTTAAGTTTTTTTTGAAAGAAACAGGTAAGTCAGATTGCAAATGAGAAGATGAAAATAGAAAAAGATTGGACCTACCAAAAGAAGAAAATATTTATTATCTCCCATGTGAAATTCCCTTATGTATTTCTTGATACAGCAGCTTTTTCTGCATGCAACTCGTGTTTCCCAAGTCTTCATTATTTGTTAGAGAGTTGCTGTCACCCATGAAATTTTAAGACTCATTTTAAGGGTTTATTGATTAAAATAGTTTGTGGATTGTGAATTAAGATAGTGCTTTAGCTGTGATTCAGAGCTCCACTCCTTCAGTAAATATATATTCAGCGCCTACCAAGTGCCAGGTACTATTCTAGTACTTGGGGTACATCAATCAACATGAAAGGCTTTAAATCCTACTTCTAGTGGGCTGACAGCAAGAATATTTAAAAAGTGGAGAAGCTAATAGTACTTGCTACTCTTGAGCTGTATCTAAATTACACCTAAGTGAAAGTAAGATGAAAATGTGTAAAATTTTAAAGTCAAATTTGAATAGAGAAAGTTCTGGAAAGAAATAGAACAATTGGAAACTCATTGATGAAAACAAAATTTAAGTTGGAGCTGGCCAGTTTACAGTAGGCCAATTTGTAAGAAGTATCAAGACTTCTTGAGAAAAATGGAAGGTAAATGGGTTAAATGCTTCCAAACTAATCTTTCTGGTTCTTCTGAGTTAAAGTTTTGCTGTATTTGCTATGAACTTAATCCAATTTTAGGTGATTTTTCTCCTGAGTGCCCCCCCCCTTTTTTTTAAAGGTAAAGCTGAAATAGATTTGAATAAAGATCTCCTGATTCCCTGGGATAATGATTTTGATATTTTAAAAGTCGGAACAGGATGTCCCAAAAATCTAAAATCATCTGGTCCATCTCTTCACTTTACAGCTAAGAAAAATGAGATTTAGATGGATTACCAGGGTTGTTCCTCTAAGCCATAACTAAATTCTGTAGTAAATACTTAACTTTTTAATGAGAAAATTGACTGTTAAAATACTTAACCAGTGTTATAGTAAAATAAAATAATTAAATTTAGAATATTGAACAGCTAGTTTAACACAGATGGCTTTGAAAAGTCAACTTAAAAAAAGGCTTCAGAAAAAACAGGGAAATAAAATTTTAGAAGGCTTAATTAGGACCCTGTAGAGGCTGTTTGTTTCATATATAGATAGTCTTTAAAAAGGAGGTGCCTCATTTTCTTTTTTTAAAACAATGGTTACCTAAATATCTAACAATTAGATAATAAGACTGAATCTTTCGCTTAAACATATTTTTTGTTTGTAGGAGCAAGGTCCATATCAGCAGGCCTGCAAACACTGCCTTTAAATTCTTGCAAGTTTTTATAGTTTTAAGCGGTTTATAAGGGGAGCAATGGTTTGTCATTTACCAAAGGCCTCTCCAGATAATTTCTTAAACTGTTTCTAGTTTAATTAAAAATAAAAACTATTAAGAGAAAAGCTATCAAGGGATCTAGTTGAAGGTGGGGAAAACAAAATTTTGATCATATGAGAAAAGAACTTGCTCTTTGAATTGTGTAGACTAACACTTTGTGGGTCTTATTCCTTTCACCATATCAAATGTCCCATTAAAAAATTTTTTTCTTACTGAAAATGCCACATTGAAAATGAGGCTCTGTAGTGAATCACACTTTAATTTTTTCACAATTAAGTTAATTTGTTGTAAAGGTGTTCTTTTTTGCAAGAATTTTTAGTAAAGTCTCATAACTCCTAAATCTAATGTGTTTAATATAAGCCATTTGTTTAACAAAAGAAAAAAGACTGTATTTGATAGTCTGTAAATAAACTGCCCTAAAAATCCAGGCTATTTTTATCCTTGTTTTCTTCTTGCTCATATACAGAACAGACTCTTAGAAATAATCTTATCTGATGAGGATGAGCACTTGTTACAACCGCTGTGTCATGCTTTATAGACAACGCTTTAAACCTGGAACCCTTCTTTTTTCCTTTTTGTACATATCCGAAAATGTAGGAACACATCCAGAGATAACCACCATTAATATTTTGTGTGTGATGGATGTCTTTTCTTAAAACAGTGGGATTATACTACCCATAGCTTTGTAATTAGAGTTTTTCATTTAATAATAATTTGTGGACATCCTTCTATGTCAGTAATTAAATTCCGTCCTCTTTTTAGTGATTGTAAATTACTCCTTTATAGAAGAACCAAAACTTAACAATTCCTCATTGCTGGACACAAAATATTTCTAACTTTTCTGTTATAAATAACAATGTGAGGAAAATCTGCGTAAGTACAAACACACAAATGTATGTAATTTCCTTGGAGTTGCTGACCTAAAGAGTGCCCATCTAAACTTTTGCTATATCCATATAGCCCTCAGGAAAGGTTTGCAAGTTTTACATTCCTATTACTTTCCCTTTTCATTTAGTTATGCTGGGTATTTAAACATTTTAAATCTTTGCCATTTTGACAGGTGAGAAGTCATCTTGTTTTAATTTGTATTTCTCTGATTAGCAGTGAAATTTATATACATGCTAGCTGGGTGTCTTGTTTATTAACTATTCATATGTTTAGCTATTAGGTATTTCCTCTCTGTTGCTTTGAAGAGCTTTTTATAGAAGGTAGGTAGCCCTTTGTGAACTATAATCTTAAAAATACTGTGGTGTGTTTTGATAAAGGAAAATTTAATAGGTACATGTAGTCGAATCTATTCATCTTTTCCTTTTGGTTTCTCCTTAGAAAAGTTTTCCGTAGTCCAAGGTTATTTTACTTTTTACACAATTTTATTTTACTTCTCTGGCTTTCTGCTTTTACACTTAATTCTAAACTGTTCTAGAATTTATTTTGCTAAATGTAGTGAGGTAAGGATCCAACTTTATACTTTTTCTGAATGGCTATACTAACTATGCCAACAGCATTTGTTAAATAGTTCATCCTATCCATAGTTTTAAAATGTCATCTGTCTTATTTGGGTCTGTTTCTGGGCTTTTCGGTTATGTTCCACCCTGATATTTCTCTTCTGGTTAGAAGTACATTTGTATTATATCTTCATAAACTACGTGTAGCACATAGCAGGCGACAGTATTTGTTTTAAGATGGAACGTAATTTAATTGTCCATTGTTTCAAAGCTTGTCTATTTCTGCCTGTTTTTCCTTGGGACTTTCTGAATCACTTTGATCACTTTCACCAAGTATCCTTTTAGGATTTTAACTAGAAACATATTAAGTGTTTAAATTAGTGTGGGTTCTTTTTGTTGTTTGTTTTTGTTTGGGTTGGTGGTTTTTTGCATGTTCCTCATTAAAAGTTCTGAAAGTTTCCTTACTGTAGTTCTGATATGTTGGTTTTTTTAAGAGTTTTCAAAAAAATTTTTTTTGTTTTTGCTTCTAGAAATGGGCTCTTCATATTGTTATAAATAATATAATATTTTAAACTAGTCTGCTTATATAGGAAAGCTGTCATTTTTTAAAAACTGGCCACATTACTTCTATTATTTCTAATAGTTTTCAGTTGATTGAATATGATAATGGGCATTCTTGTTTCTGATTTTACGAATGTCTTAATTTTTTAGTATTTCACTCATGTATAATTTAAGCTATAGATTAGAAATAGAATAGTTTATTATGTTAAGAATATTCATGAAGCCCATTTATCATGATTAGATGTTAAATTTTTTTAAATGCTTTTTCATTGTAAAGCATTTTCTCCTTTGATCTATTGATGATAGGCACCAGTTATATTAGTAGAATCTAATACTGAGCCATTCATTAGAAATACTGCTGTATTCTATTGACTAACCCTGTATTTAGTATTTTGTAGTTATGTTTATGAGGTAAGTCTGGTTTTAATTAACAGGTTTTGATAGTGTTGCAGAAGAAACTGGAAAACTTGTGTTTTATTTGATTTAGAATGGCTTATGTGTCCTGAGAATGATTTTTTTTTTGAAGTTGATGCTGTTTTATTTATATCCAAATACACCTGACTTTTTTCTTGAAGGTGATTCTTTCACTGTTTCTCCATTTCCTCATGTGTCCTTGATCTTTTCAGGGTTCTGTTTCTTGAGTAAATGTTGGTAATTTTATTTTTTCTGAAATTCATCATATAGTCCATCTTATATTTAAAATGTTTTTAGCATACAGTTGTACTTAATAATCTCAGTGTTTTAAAAACATTATCATCTATTGTTACATATCCTTTGTGTGTTTTTTCTCTTTTCCCTGATTAGACTAGTTAGGATTTGCCCCATTCTACCTCTGTCCTCTCACCACCAGGGAATAAAAATCTATCATTTACTTCTCGTTTAACAGTTTGATTTTGATTCTTTTCTTCTACTTCCCTTATTTATCCCTACCTCTTGAGTTGAATAATTGGTCCATTTGTTTTTCTTCCTTCCAATTCTAAAAGAAACCATTTTAATGCTATGAATTCTCTGATTATTTCTTTGCTTCCATCCAGTAGGTTAAGAATGTTGTGTTTTCAGAATATTTAATGGTTGCAAATTTGACTGCTTGTTTGATCCAAGGATTATTTAGAATAGGGTGTTTCAATTTCCAGGTCGTTGGATATATTTTATTTTTTATTTTTTTGTTAATAACAGATTTTCTGTTACATATAGTCAGTGTATGTAGTCTGCTTTGGGGAATTTATTAAGGATTTCTTTTAAGCCTGCCAAGCAAATAAATTTTGTAAATACTTCTTTAGGATAAGTATGTCATTTGATATAATTTGTCATATAAGCATTAAATCAATATTATTAAACACTGGTAAGATTCTCTATATCTTTACTTATTTCTCAAGGAGTGAGAAATGTAAAATAAATTCTTATACTGCTATTACATATTTTTCCTTATATGTCTAATTCTTTTTGCTTTATATATTCAGTGCTATATTCAGCACATATAGGTTCATAACTACTTAATCTCTGTTCCATTTATTCAAGCTTTTAAAACTTTTATTTCTACTAGGTCCAGTTTTAATATTACTACAATTGGTCTTCCTGTGAGTTTATTTCACACTCTCTCTGCTTGCCCCCCCCCCCCTAATGCTACCGTGCTGGCTTTGTTTTTAATCTTTTGCTAAAACTGTTTTTTTCTCTTTTTTAGAAATTTGTATTTTGAGGCCTTCTGTTGGTTTGTAATGTGTATACAGACTTTTCTACTCAGCTTTAAATATTTCAAAGACATACACCTATTTCTTGAATGAATAACTTCAGAAGTTACGTAAGAGTTGCTACAGACTGTCTGCTATAAAAAGGTTGCCAAATCAGTCACCAAAAAGAGGAATGGGATTACCATGACTGACTTAGACCAGGGTCGAAGGAATGTTGGAGAGTCACTTGTAATTATTATTAGGCATTCATCTAAAAAAAGGCTGACAAAGTAAGGATCAGTGTTCTTGGATGTTAAAAACATGATTGTAAACAAACAAAAAGTGGATGGGCTGTAAAATAGAATATCCACAGCTGAAGATCAAATTAGTGAGCCTGAATATCAAGCTGAGTGATGCTGGGAATGATCCTCCCTAAAATTCACTACTAAAAAATTAAAGTTTAAAGGGAAAGTTGAGAAATGGAGGCTAGATCTAGATATCCCAATATTCATCTGATAGGAGTTGCAAAAAGAGAGAACAGGTAGAATGGAGATAAATAAATACTAGAAGAAAACTTTCCAGAGTTGAAAAAGACATGAATCTTGTATTGAAGAGGTCCACGGAATGCAAAGCAAGATATATGATGAGAGTCACACTTGATATACGTCAAAATAATATCTCAGAATTTTAAATTTTATTGGAACTTTACATTTATTTATTGTATACTGAGAAAATAAAAACAGATTGTTTGCAAAAGACAGAGAATCATACTGGCACCACACCCCCTCACCATTAACACTGGATGCTAAAAGTTTCTGCAAAGTCTAAGGGAAACAACTTTGACCTTAGAATTCCATCCTCAGTGTGTTAGGGAATAGTGGTGTTCCCTCGGCCTTCTTGCTTTGACTGAAATCTAGCTCTTCCCTGAGGGGACGGACTGCCCTGCGGCCTTCTCAAGGGATGGCTGTTTTTTCTCCCTTGGACCACTGGGCCTGGAATCTAGTTAAGTGTCCTTTTTGATGCTCATTTTCACTTTCAGACTGTTCTTGTTGCTCCCTTAAAACTATGGAGATTTGCCGCTTGTGTCATCAGACTGCTTCACTCATGCCTCCCTGCTGCAGTTATTTACTGACCTCTGACCTGTCCTTCCCCTTTCACCCTCCCTGCCTTTCTTTGAAGATTTTAATTCCTGGCTCACTCTCACTGTGCCCTATTTCTATCTTGATTTCAGCATCCGTGTGGATGATCCTTAAAATCTTGGCTTCTCTGTTTCTCTGCCGCTCCTCTAATGATCTTATCCTCCGCCTCATCTCAGCTACTCATGTCCTTGTCATACCCTCGACTTTATGGCCACGAGTTCCATGACCCCTGCAAATCTCAATTCAAGCACACTACTTACCCTACGCTGGAACCGTCCTCCCCCCACCCAAGTTTGCAGCCCACTCTGATACTCTTACTCCAACCACCTTTCTCACTCCCTTATACACATTCTGCAACTGCCTTGTCATGCTCTTGCTTTCCTGTATTCATGTGAAAAAGCCAAAACTGTTCAGACCCAACATCCCCAAGGTTTAAATCCACTCTGTCTGCATCCGTGCAGCTGAACATTGCTGGAAAAACACTCAACCATGCCCACTAGTTTCACTTTACTTCATGATCACTAATCTCACATGGGCCCTTAAGGCTACCCAACAGTTATACTACCATGGTTCATCAGTTCTAAAGCATAGATTTTCACACTTAATATCTCTGAAATGAGGATGTGTCTTATATATGCCACTATGGTATGTCATACTTTAATTGGTAGAGTTTTCCCCTTTTTAGTGTTACCTAAAAAATAGTGTGTCTTACAATCAATGGCATCTTTGATAAAGTAAAGCATAATTACCTCATACTTTTCATTCTCTCGTTTTCCCACATGATCATTTAATACATTTTTCTTCTCTACTCAGATCTCCAGTATTTCCTTCCTGTATTAGTTTGCTAGAGCTGCCAAGGCAGCATTCTTGCTGTGTCCTCACATAGTCTTTCCTCTGTGTGAGTGCATGTCTCATGTCTGTGTATCCAAATTTCCTCTTCTTATAAGGAAATCAGTCATTGGATTAGGGCCCACATCAAGGGGCCTCTTTTTTTTTTTTTTTTTTGCAGTACGCGGGCCTCTCACTGTTGTGGCCTCTCCCGTAGTGGAGCACAGGCTCCGGACGCGCAGGCTCAGCGGCCATGGCTCACAGGCCCAGCCGCTCCGCGGCACGTGGGATCCCCCCGGACCGGGGCACGAACCCGCGTCCCTGCATCGGCAGGCGGACTCCCAACCACTGCGCCACCAGCTAAGTCCAAGGGCCTCATTTTAACTTAATAACCTTTTAAACGACCTTATCTCCAAATATAGTCACATTCTGAGGTACTGAGGGTTAGGACTTAAACATGTAAAGTTTGAGGGGACACAATTCAGCCCATAATGCTCCCCCATTCTCACTTTCAGTTGGTGACTTTGTTCCCTATTTCCACAGATACAGAAATAAATGAGAGAAATACCAAAGTTCCTACTGTATCACCCCCACCTTTCACTGTCTTCATTTCATTAACTTCTTTCCTGTTACTATGGACAAACTATCCGTATTCCTAGAAAAATCTCTTGCCAAACAAAGAAGTTCCTTCCAGCTCAACTTTCTCTATGGCATTAACAATTTTTTTCCATATAAGTTCTAAGGGGGCCAGAGTTTTGTTGTTTTGTTCTTCTCTACTCCTAGCACCTAGAAAAAGCTCAATATTTAATGAACAAATACAGATATATAATAAATATGTCCCTTTATATGCAAGATAAAGGAATGCACTTAGAAGGGAAACCCTTCACTGGAAGCAGAATTATAAGAGTATATCAAGTAAGAGAATAAAATGGAACAAAGTTAAGTCAATCAGTTCTAGAAAGGCAGAACACTTCATAAGAACAAGAAGTAGGTTGCTAAAGAGTGGCAGTCACTTGAAGGATAAAGACTCCTCAGTGAGCATCTAAGATATGGTCATATAACAAGGACAGAGGGGATTCAGAGAGGAGAACCACAGCTGATCAAAAGCCTCACTTTACTGCCAAGACAGGGAGTCTTTGCTATTCTTCTCAATTAGGATATGTTACATGTATATGGTGAGCACTGTATGTTTTCATTTGTCTCCCATCCTAATGGAAGTTTCTTTTTTCTTTTCTTTGCCTTCTTTCTTTTCTCTCTTCCTTCCCTCCTTCCTTTTTTCTCTTCCTTCCTTCTTCTCTCTTCCCTCCCTCTCCCTCCCTTCCTTCTCCTCCTCCCCTTCATGTCTTTGTCTTCCTCCTCCTCCTTTCAACTGCAATTACTCTGTTTTCTTTCTATCACTGCATATTAAGTATGGTGGAATTGATTGAGTGTATAATTTAGCCATAGTTTGCCATAATGAGTTGTGCTATATCTAGAATGGAAAAGAGAAATACAAATCATCCAGAGTTCTGAACTCCAATATGAATGAATAATGAGACTCTGAGTTTTCTTTATAAGGAGATGTTTTGTCATACATATACATTAGTTACATTTTATGAGGTGTGACTATTTTTAAGAAGTGTATCTATGCTAAATGCAATGTGGAATCCTGGGTTGGATTCTGGAACAGAAAAGAGATCATTGTTGGAAAGACTGATGAAATCTAAATAAAGTCTGCATTTTAGTTTTAGTTTAGTATTCTCAGTTTTAACAAATGTACTATGGTTATGCAAGATGTTAATACCAGGCAACGTTGTATGAAGGCTATATGGGAACTCTCTGTACTATCTTCACAACTTATCTGCAAATCTAACATTCAAAATATAAAGTAAAAACAAAACAAAACCAAAAAAACTACAAAAAAAGTGTATAGAAGGAAGCCTATATATGGAACTTGGGCTGCTGGGAGGTGGAATGTCTTTTCTTACTTAGCATTCATTCCCCCTTTGTCAATAATATTCTGCTTTCTATTAGGAAACTATGCGTCCTTCTACTTTCAGTCTCTGTGGTTCAGAGGGGACTACTAACTTTACCTCTGCTTCTGTGATGGCAAGTGCCCCAGGCTTGACCCACTGATCGACAAACACCACATTCTCTTGGTCACAGTTGCAGATTCAGGGATGGACATACGACTCAATCAGTGCCAGTAAGACTCAATTCCAAGACTCTTGGAACACTGTTAAGAAGCTAGAATCTCTCCTTTCCACTGGGGTTGCTAAGAGGGGTTGTATCAGCCTTACTGTAATCATGAGGCAAGAGTCTGCTGGAAAATGGGACCAAGACAAGAGAAGAACAAATAGCAAGAGACAGCAAACCCAAGAGAAAGCATCTTAGCTCCTCTGTCCAGACAGGACCTAGACTTTGTCAATAAAATGTTTGCTGTATAAGTCAATTTACGGTGGAGTTTCTGAACCTTGCAGCTTGATGGAATCTAGACTAGTACAAAACTTAACTGTAGTGGGGTACTGCAAAACTGCTCATCTAGTATGACACCATTTTTTAAAAAAAGGATTTGTTTTTGCATATAAAATCTTTTGAAAGATTTAAGCCGTTAACTGGACTGGGGTTACAAGAGATTTTCACATTCTGCTTTACACATTTCTGAATTGTTTGAGTTTTTCACCAGGAAAAAACATTATTTCCATCATCAGAAGTAGCAAATGTTAACCAGAACTGCTGTCTTAGGAAGTATCTATGATAAAGAAAAGCAGACAAAGAAACCAAAACCAGTTGAAACCTTAGTAATTTTAATTTACCTTGTTCAGTTAGTCAGATGATTTAATCAATTCAAGTTATAGACTGAGACCCAAAAGTTTTCTTTTTTTTTTTAAACGAATGCCATATAGCTGGAAAGTGATAAACACTTTGCTCATGACAGTATATAGAATTTTTCTTGAAAGATAGGCATGAAAATGTGTGGCTTTTGAGATAAAACTCTAGCAATGTAGAAACTATTTATTTTGTTAACTTCTCCCTAAAGCTTTGAATTTTAGTCCAGTTCATTTCCTAGGGTCATAAACTTAAAATGATTACAGCGTAGTGCCAAAGTTTGAGAAGAAATCTGCCGTTACTTTAAATTCAGGGTTTGTAATATAATAGTATCCTTCAACAGGAATCTCATCCCATATTCTATAGGCTCATGTGGTGTTAGTTACATTAAAGAAAAAAAAATAATCACAATCATTCATTCCCAATAAACTGTTGAATTTCAAAATGGCCCTAATATGTAGAATGTCAGCCAACAAGAATTCCTTTGTAGCTACATATAATGGGAATATTTACAAAATTTACTCAATTGTTTCCAGTCCCATCTTAAAAAGCAACCCGCCCCCCCCTCCAGAACCCTGGTCTAATAAATTTATAAAAAGCATTTACTAAAAATGTGCACATTTTTCTGTTAATTACTCAGAACAAAGATCTTAAACTGGTGATCCAGGGTTGGGATTCAGCTTATAGGTAGTTTTGTTTGATTCAGTGCTTAAACATTAAAAAAATTAGTTTAAAACTGGGAGGGTTTGTGTAAAAAAGTCCAGATTTCTGCCAGTTGTTTAAAAAATGGGAAAATCTGGCAACACTGCACTTCTGTATTGGGCATTAAGTTAGTACAAATATAAAAAGTGACTAATTTCTCAGCTTTCACATGTAATGAGAGCTAGGAAAAAGATGGCAAGTGTTTCCTCTTGCCCCTTCAGTCCTCTCTGGTAGCTGAATGTTGAAGATGCTTCAATAACATTAGGGATTCTGACTTTCAAAGGATTAATAACATTTTAAAGACCAAAGGGAAAGGTAATATGCAATATTTATTTCAATGTTGCTTTTGCATCATCAAATTACAGATATGTTTAAGAGTCATTTGATAAAATCAAAACAAAACCAAAGAAAGTCATGCTGATATTTTTTTATGATGAAAGCTTACCCTAATTATAAAGTAAAAAAAAAAGAAATGAAATTTGAGTGCTGGAGTCATAAAACCCAACCAAATACATTTATCCCAGATAATGTGCTCGCCTAAAGAAAAATAAAACTCTGGCAGTTTCCTTTGAACTCCTATTATTATCTAGCCTCATAAGCATTGGGTTTGATGTCATTTCTTTAATTACTTTCTTATTTATTTAATTATTCTTTATTTTTATTTATTTCTTAACTATCAAAAAGTTAGTGACCCATCAAGATTTGGGTATTCTATGTGGCCCAGACATTCATTGATATTGTACACTAATGTAATGCAAGTTGGTCTGAAATTTAACAACTTCAGCCTCACAGGACATCCCTGTGTTTTTCTCTTCCCATTTCTCATTCCTCTTTCCAGAAACAAACAGGGATTTCCAGATAACAGATAAACTTTTACTTTTAACATCTCTATAGATTGTGATATATTTAATCAATCGGGGTTCAAGGCATAAAACAAAATTCACTGTAAGTATTAAGTGGGAAGGGACAGACATTCAGGTTATGACAAAACCACTGGAAAGCCTGAAGGAGCAGGATCTGAGTTGGGCCTTCTGGAATGCTCTCTGAAAATACAGAAAGTAGTCCGCTAGAGAGGCTACTGCATCTAAGGCCAGGCTAAAACTGGAAGACCCCACCACCAGCAACAGCATCCAGACAACAGGAAGACAAATGAAGCTGCAATGAGGAACTAGAGAATTAGATCAAGAAGCTGGAGACACCTAGGAAGCTGCCAAACGAACACTGGAATCTCAGGAAAACTGCAACCTTCCTAACCACTGGTGACAGCCAGAAGCCAATTGAAGACGGCCTCTGACTCACTTTTGTTTTCTAAATCTTAAGCAAGTGCCTCTAATTGGAAAGCATGAATTTATATTCAGAACTCTGTGGGTGCAAGGGAGTCAGGGCATTCAAAAAAAAATTTTTTTTTTTCTAATCTTTCCAAATGGAAGGTGAAATGAAAGTTGAGGACCAATTTAAGTACTTACTATATACATAATTTTTAAAATAATTTGTATTGAATAATTTTTACAAATGTATACTTAAAAGTATACTTAAAAGTATACAGAATTAAAGGATTATAGTGACAGTTCAATCTGTGGCATTGGCATATACAAATATTTAACACAGATTATACATAAGGACTGAGAGAAAAACAAAGAAGGAATTATACTTCCTCTCACACAGAGACAAACGACAGGATTAATACCTTCAACCTTCTTATGCCTGGAACCGTCCATTTCCAGCTCTACTGTCATTACCTTAATGTAATGCACAACCATCTCTGACCCTGACTATTTCAGTAGTTTACTGAATGGTCTTTGGGAATCTACTCTGTCAATCTTCTATTCTGTTTTCCACAGAGAAGCTGGAGCAAAACAAATTTTTAAAAATCAGTAGACTTTATTTTTCTGAGCAGCTCGTGTTTACAGAAAAATGAGGAGGAAATACAGAGAGCTCCTCCATACCCTCTCATTCTCCTCCCACTTCCAGTTTCCTCTGTTATAGACACCTCGCATTAGTTGCACATTTGGTACAATTGATGAACCATTATTGACACATGATTAACTAAAATCACAGAGTAGACTCTGTAGTGTGTTGTACATTCTATGGGTTTGGGCAAATGTATAATGACATGTATCCACCATTACAGTACCATAAGAGAATAGTTTCACTGCCCTAAAAATCCCCTGTGGTCTACCTGTTCATCCCTCCCTCCACTTATCCACCCCTCGCAACTCCTGGCAATCTGATCTTTTTACTGTTTTTGTAGTTTTGTGTTTTCTGACTGTCAAATGTTGGAATTATATAGTATGTACCCTTTTCAGTTCAGCTTCTTGCACTTAGTGTTATGCTTTTAAGGGCCGTCCATGACTTTTTGTGACTTGATAACTTTTTTTTAAATTGCTGAATAACATTCCATTGTATGGATCTACCAGTTTGTTTATCCATTTACCTACTGAAGGACTTGACTTGTTGGCTGCTTCCAAGTTTTGCAATTATGAATAAAGCTGTTATCAACATTTGTGTGCTGGTTTTTGTGTGGACAAATATTTTCAACTCATCTGGGTAAATAACAAGGAATGAGATTGCTAGGTTGTTTGGTAAGAAAGAGTATGTTTAGTTTTCTAAGAAATTGCCAAACTGTCTTCCAAATTGGCTACACCATCTCGCATTCCCACCAGCAATGAAAGTTCATGTTGCTCCACATCCTGTCAGCATTTGGTGTTGTCGGTGTTTTGGATTTTTGCCGTTGGACTTAACCATAGTAACAATGGTATCTCATTGTTTTGCAAATATTTTCTCGCCACCTGTGGCTTATCTTTTCATTCTCCTAACAGCATCTTTTGCATAACAGAAATTTTCAGTTTTAATGAAGTCCAACTTATTTTTTCTTTTATGGATCATGCTTTTAGTGATGTATGTAAAAAAGTCGTCACTAAACTGAAGGTTACCTAAATTTTCTATGTATCTTCTTTATAGGTTTGTGTTTTACATTTAGGTCTCTGATTCAAGTTTATTTTGTGAAAGGTGTAAGGTCTATGTCCAGATTCACTTTTTTTTTTTGCATATGGATTTCCAGTTGTTCCAGCACCATTTGTTGAAAAGACTATCCTTTCTTCATTGAATTGCCTTGATCCTTTGTCAAAGATCAGTTGACTACATTTTTGTGGGTCTATTTATGGTCTCTGTATTCTGTTCCATTGACCTAGTTGTCTGTTCTTTCACTAATACCACGTGGTCCTGGTTACTGTAGCTTTATAGTAAGTTGACATCTGGTAGTGTCAGTCATGCAACTATGTTCTTCTCAATGTTGTGTTGGCTATTTTGGGTCTTCTGCCTTTACAATTAAACTTTAGAATAAATTTGTCAATATCCATAAAATAACTTCCTGCAGTTTTGATTGAAATTGTGTAGAATCTATAAAGCAAGTAGGGAAGAATATCTTGACAGTATTGAGTCTTCCTATCCATGTATATGGGATATCTCCATTAAAAAAAAAAATTTCTTTCACCAGTTTTGTAGTTGTCCTTATATAGATCTTACACATATTTTGTTAAGATTTATACCTAAGGTTTGTTTGTTTTTCTTTGGTGCTAATGTAAGTGGTACTTTTTTTTTTTTTTTTTTGCGGTATGCGGGCCTCTCACTGTTGTGGCCTCTCCTGTCGCAGAGCACAGGCTCCAGACGCGCAGGCCCAGTGGCCATGGCTCACGGGCCCAGCCGCTCCTCGGCATGCGGGATCCTCCCGGACCGCAGCACGAACCCGCGTCCCCTGCATCGGCAGGCGGACTGTCAACCACTGCACCACCAGAGAAGCCCGGTACTGGATTTTAAGTTTCAAATTCAAATTGTTCATTGCTGGTATATAAGAAAGTGATTGCCTTTTGTATATTAACTTTGTATACTGAAACCTTGCTGTAACTGTAACTGCTTAATCCTGCTTCCAGTTTTTTTTTCTTTTTTCTTTGTGATTTTCTACACAGTCATGACATCTGTAAATGTTTTATTTCTTCCTTCTCATTCTTTACCTTTTACTTCCTTTTTTTGGTCTTATTGCACTGCATTAGCATGATATTGCAGTATTATGTTGAAAAGCAGTGGTAAGAGGGGACATTCATGCCCTGTTCCTGATCTTGGTGGAAAAGCATTTAGTTTCTATTTAGTATGATATTAGTTGTAGGTTTCTTGTAGATATTTTTTGTCAAGTTAAGGAAGGTCCCTTCTATTCCAAGGTTGCTGAGTTTTAATCATGAATGGGTGCTGGATTTGGTCAAGTGCTCTTTCTGCATGTATTGATAAGATCATATGATTTGTCTTCTTTAGTCTGTTGATGTGATGGATTACAGTAATTGATTTCTGAATGTTGACCCAGCCTTGCACACCTGAAATCCCACTTGTGTATGGTGCATAATTCTTTTAATACAGTTAAGTATAAAAACAATGAGGTCATGGTCAGCAGGTTATTATACAAAGTTCATGAGCAAATTCAACCTACTATAACAACTCTAAGTAAACATAAGTTTTATGCACAAATATTTTTTAAAGTTTCCTTTTCTATCATCTCATGTTGACAGGTTACAATACTTGGAGGACAATATTAAATATAAATCTAAGAATGTTATAGGAATAGTCTTTGTTCTTCTGAGTAAACACATAAGTACATTTAACCTAGATTTTATGGTAACTGCTACGTAAATATTCTCTGACCTTTAAAAAAAACCTCTAAACATATTTGCATTCCCCAAAGTACTTCTGACAGTCTTAGAAAGCTTTCTCATTACATCCTATTCTGTACAATTTTAGACAAGTCTCAATTGCATTAATTGGGGTTTATAATTTTTTTCATAATCACAAAAAACTGACCTATTACCACTTATTATCTGTCCTTTCCCCACTCATTTGTAGTGTTATATTAACAAAATATCAAGTTTTTATGTATGTGTAAATTTGTTTCTGAGTTCTCTATTTTTGTTTCTTTAGTCTGTTTACTCTTACACCAATCAGTCATTAGATTTACAAGTTTCTTTATCTGGTAGAGCAAGCCTGCTTACATTTTTCTTCTTCAACATTTTTATGACTAATCTTGACACTTTTCCCTTCCATATAAATACTGGAATCATTTTGCAAGGTCCACAAAACTTATTTTGAGATTCGATTGGAGTTGAATTTATAGATTTAGGGAGAATGGACATATGTACAATATTGTATCTTTCCATCTATGAATAATATCTCCCTATTTAGTTGTGCTTTTTAAGAAGTTCTTAAAAAATGCTTTGTAATTTTCTCTGTTGTCTCCCCCAACCCCCTTCCCACCGAGATTTATTGCAGATTGCTATTTGGAGGCTGAGGCATTTTATTACATTTTTTTGACTGATGTGTAGGAATGCTGTAATTGTATATTTTTCTTGGATCCAGAATAATAGTTCAAAAAATTTTGCCTCCCTTGGAGTTATACAGACAGTAATATTATCTGTACATAAGATCAGTTTCATCTCTTCCTTTGTAACTTTCACACTTCAGATATCTTCCTTTCCCACTTCTGGAAGACTTCTGTGTATTTAATTTTAAGCAATGCTTTTTCTTCATCTACCGAGTTATTAGTATAGATGTTTTCCTTTAATCAATAAGATTATAGAAATAAATTTCCAGATGCTGAGCCATCACTGCAATGCTGAGATAAACCCTATCAGTTCTTTTTTGGTTTGTTTGTGAGCAACTGCTGAATTGTCATATCTTGTTTAGGATTTTTAGCAACTATGTACATAAGTGAAATGATCTATAATTTCCATTTATACTGTCCTTGGCCTGGTTTGAGATCAGTTAATACCACAGGTGTAAGATGTGCTGGATACTTTTTAACGAAAAGTTTTTAACCAAAAGTTTTTATAATACAGGAATTAAGTATTTCATGAAGGCTTAGTAAGTCTGTATCATCTGTGGGGAGTACTCATGATTATCAACTCAGTCTCTCTCATGGTTATTGGTTTATTCTGACTTTCTATTCCTTTCTGAGTCAATACTGATAATGTCAATATTTTTTTAAAATATAACACATTTCATCTATGCTTTCAAATACTATGGTGTAAAGTTGGTCATCCTGTGTTTGCGTGACTTTCAAAGCCTTTATTGGTACTAATATGACTTCTTCATTTAATCATCAGTATACCAGAAAAAATTAGTCATCATTTGTCATCTGGGTCCAATGGACCCTTTTAATTTTTAAAAACGTTTAAAGTTATTTAGCAAAATGTAGAGAATAAAGAGATAGTTAGAAAGAAGTTTGTTAGACATCTTAATAAGAATGTAAACATAGGAAACCCAAATTTTTATTCAGTATTTTCGTGGTTTTGGAAGTATTTAATACATAAGATGGGTAGCATCTTAAACATAAATAGGTGTTCATCTACTGTCACAAACTTAGAATATATTCATCTTATGAACCTTGATTCCAGAGTTTAAATATATCTCTAATGGGCTTTAGTTTATTATTACTTCTAGTTCTTTTTACACTTGCATCTTCAAAATGCAATACATTTAAGAACTATGATGTTATATTTTTGTTAAGGAAAGGATGGTCATTTCTTTTTGCTTCGTAATTGCAAAACACTTTCACTTTCAGATTTATAAACACCAATCAGAATGGTAAATCCAACTGATTTTTCACTTTTACATCATCTATTTCCTTTTAATCAATTCTGAATACACACCTGCCTTTAGTATTTGTCTACCTACAATTCTGATTAACAAACATAAAAGATGTTCGTCACAAAGTTCTGTTATGAAGTCTTTCCTTTTGGATGACTGAGTAAATGAGAATATCATAATTCTTTCGTCCTTAGAAATATATTGTTCACTCATTGATTCTTGAATTTGAGAAAAATTTTTCTAGGATATTATCATCTGAAAATTTATAGTCTGAGAGTTTGCTTATAAGAGACCAGAGTGCTGATTAGTTTAATAATCATGAAATACCTGCTAATTTTCTTTTCTTTGCCATTATGGGTGAAAAATGAAAAACGCCAAATTCTTAATTGTGCCCAAATAAAAGCTTAAAAAAACATTTACAGAGATTGTGTCCCTAGACTTCTTTTATCCCTTCTTTAAAGATGATGCAGGATTTAGGGCAATGCAAAGAAAACAGAAGGATGATGATCCTTGCATTATCCTTCTAGGTGATTCCATCACTTTGTTTTCTTACTGTAGTTCTTTTTTTTAAGCATAGTTCCTGATGTTACACCAAAGGTTAACATTGTTTATATTTTTCCTTTTGTCCTTTTTTCATCAATCTGTTTCTTTTTTCTTTTTCTTTTTTTTTTTGGCTCCACAGTGTGACTTGAGGGATCTCAGTTCCCCGACCAGGGACTGAGCCCGGGCCACAGCAGGGTAGGCCTGGAATCCTAACCACTAGGCCACCAGGGAACTCCCTTTTCATCAATCTTTATCGACTTTAGTTAATCCAAGGAATAGGCTTTTTTGTTGACAATCTCTATAGCTTTGCCTTGTTTCACTGACTTATTTTTTTGAGGGTACTTTTTGTTTTTAAATTTATTGAACATTTTGGTCAGAAAACATGATCTGCCTATCAATCAACTCTTTGAAATTTGCAGTCTTTGTGATTTAGAACACTTATAAAAAATTTATTATATACTTGTGTACTTGAAAAAATGTGTATTGTATATAAATATATAATTTCTATTTTATATACCAGTTCTTCATATCCCTACAAATTCTACATCTGCTTGTTATATCCATGTCTAGTAGAAATGCGCTAAAATCCCCACTGTGATTGTGAATTTCAATCTTTTTATAGCTTTTTATTTCAGACGTTATCTTTTCTAAACCAACAAATAGATTGATACCATCTATCTAATCCAATCTGAAAATCTGCCTTCTAAGATTTTACTTTTTTAAGATTCATTGTTATTACTGGAATATTTGGACTTACTGCTGTCATTTACTTCTTTTCCTGACTTCTCTTGGATTTATGGTTTACTATATTCCTCTTTCTCCCTCCTCTGATGATTTGAGAGCTTTAAAAATTTTAGTCATATATTCCCTAAAGTAATTTTGAAAAGTGATGTCCCCTTTCATATTTTTCAAGTCAACATAAATACACTTTTATTGTAAGTTTCAAAAATTGCAAAGGAAGTCATTTCAGTAATATTGATGTTTTAAGCTAAATCCATTACATTATTAAAGAATCCAACTGAATCTAATTATCACAGTAATTTGCTATCTAAAAACACTCCTTAACACAGTAGGAAATTTTACACTATTTTATTCCCAACTCATATTTCCATTTTACTTTCCCACGTAATTTTTATCTCATTGTAATAGTGTAATGCTTGAAAGTCCTTTACTAATATCTTGTCATACATCTGTTTCTCAAAAATGTATGAAAAATACATTTATTGAAATTAAAAAATATTTTTGGAAATAAAAAAAAAAATTTCCAATGGCTATGAACTACAAAGTGTTGAAGTTATCTGTTATCTGGATTATCATTACTATTTAAACAATAAAAACACCATAAATACTGCTAATTGCTAGAATGAGACATTAATTTTATTACTATTTTTAAACTATAGATATAAATGCTGAGAAAACTCATTTACGCATACAAATAAAAAGGGACAGACTTTTGTTATAGTGATGTCGCTTAATTCTTGTACACCTTTTAAGTTATATGCCAAAAATAATAAACTGATCATCAAATTATTTTTAATGATCTTTAACTAACAATCTGATTAAGTTTTCTTCAATTTTGTTGAAAACAAAGAATTGAAAAACCACCCTCACTGAAGACCTTGCTGTTCAGGCCATTTTCTTTCTCATATCCTTGGAAAGTTAACCAAAGGCTTTACTGAGACTTATCTATAACTTTTTCACTGACAGTCATCTTGTTTATGGAGCCTAAAATTAAGACAACCCTGAGTATAAACACCCCCATAAATTCCATATAATTATTGAGGATAATTCTACATAGATTAGAGAACAGAATATAAATACCTGAGAAGGAAGAATTAATCCTAACTAAGTAAAGCTGGTTTTCCAAAGTTAAATGCACTGTCCTCGACTATGTTTTGTGGACATTTACACCCAAACCTATACGTAAATACATGTTCTGCTTTTAAAAGTATTGTTTATGGTATTTTATCAAACTAAGATGTACATTTTAACATCTCTGAAATTGGGATGTATATTATAGTTGACAGCATATTATAGTTTAGTTGGCAGTGTTTTTACTAAGTGGTATATAATGGATTATATATAATTATAAATAATTGTTTCTTAGGTTAGATGAAAAATTAGACTGTGGAAATTAAGAGCAAAAAAGAAAAATGTTGGGTCACTACTAAGTTCTGGGTTTATATAACGTATACTTAAGACTATCATGTGTTTTATTTACAGTAAAATCCACAATATATTTCTGTTAATTTAAACTAAACACATAGTAGGAATGAAAAATAAAACAGAGAAATGGCTCAGAGACAATAAGCAGGAGACTTGGGTCAGGTAAAAAATTAATATGGATTTATAGAATCTAATAATGAACTGGCAAAGGATAATAAAAATGTTTCTCCTAAGAATCTGAAAAATGCTCTAGAAAATATAAAAATCATGAACTTACCTCTGAAATATGATCTTTTAACTTTAAGATGTAAGGTTAATATGTCAGAAAGAAACATGGAAATTTTAACTTCTTCCTCCTTGAAATCATGCAAATTATGCTATTAAGACAGGTTTGAGACATATTCATCAGGTTCTTTATCATTATTGAAAATGGGGAAAAGACAGTTTGCTTGACAGCAGATTCACCAAAACACATCATGCTTGTATACCAATCTTAAATATTCTAAGATAAATGAGGCAAGCAACTTTTTCATTGTTTCCTAAAAATAAAGTGCCTTTCCCTTCATATTATGTTCATGCTCTTTGATTTCACATGATTCACCCACAGGAAAAATGATTTTTGAATAGTTAGGAGACAAAAAAGGCAAGACCTATAAACAAAAACTGTCATCACTCTATCTCCCTACTTGACAACACATCTGAGTTCTGAATATCTCCACATGGGCCAACATAACTCATTTCTAAGACCACACTTCACCTGTGATGAAAATACGTTAACTTCCACTGTACTTCCTTGGGCAGTCTGCTTGAGTTCAAAGGGCAGGGACATAACTCTCTATCTTGATGAGGTAGAGGCAAGGTTCTGGAAGAGTCTGAGGGACCTGAAATATTGTTGGCATCATTTTTGAAAAACACAACCTGCCATAGGTTTCTTCTGTCAAGTGGGAGAAGGGTAATTATGAAAAGGCAGAAGGGAGAAAAAGAGAACTGGCATAATCCACTGATCATGCAAAAGTTCTTTAAGCACATCATTTAAACTAAAGAGTGCATTTGGGATTTGAGGATCTGGATCAAAATCCCCTTAAAGCTATCTTTGCCTTTACAGTTAAATACTCCCAGAAGTATAAACACCCGTGTTTGAAAATCCAGCTATAGATTATACTTCCATTCTTTAATTATATAAATATTTAAGATGCATACTTAACTATAAATTTCCCTAACACAGTTATTTAGCATCTCTGCGGAGGTAAAAATGTGTATTCTGGAACAATTTAAAAAATCATTTTCCGGGGCTTCCCTGGTGGCACAGTGGTTGAGAGTCCGCCTGCCGATGCAGGGGACACGGGTTCGTGCCCCGGTCCGGGAAGATCCCACATGCTGCGGAGTGGCTGGGCCCGTGAGCCATGGCCGCTGAGACTGCGCGTCCGGAGCCTGTGCTCCGCAACAGCAGAGGCCACAACAGTGAGAGGCCCGCGTACCACAAAAAAAAAAAAAAAAAAAATCATTTTTCATTTAAAAGAATGATCAATTCCTTTCACTCAGCTAAACAAAAATAGGCTAGTAATATAAACAAACCAATATCAATGTCGAAAGACCTTTGATAACTATATACACTACCAATCAGAGCAATAAAGCAATGTATCTTTCCTGAGGACAAAAATGTTTCTCTTAAAATCAGGAAGGTCAGACCTCTGGAAGATGTTGGTAACTTGGCAGAAGAGAAATTTTACATTTAGTTGTTTAACATTACACTTATAAAGTAGTAAAATAAAATACACATAAGCCATTAGAACAATTATAATTTGAATGTTTTCCAAATATGATACGAATACATTAGCATAAAACCTTTCTTGACTTCCTTTTTTATTTTTGCCAATAATCCAGTGATCTCCAAGCAATGGCTTAATAATTATTTCTAAATGTCACTTCCTAGAGATAATATTTCTTACCTATTAAGTTCAATAAAACGTATGCAAAAGTATTGTACTTGCTCTAATTTTCATCATACATCATGACCTCAAATCATCTAGAAAGACAAGATGTTAGAAAATAAGGACATTCCCTTTAAAACATTGGGGGGAAAATTACTATTCTCTTTATATATAGGAAATAAAGGCAGAGCAATATAGTAATTATAATCAGAATGTCTGCATCCACTCACCAAATATTTATTAAGCACCTACTATTTTCCAGGCATCATTCTAAGAGCAGAGGATATAGGGGTAAGTGAGAAAGTAACAGCTACCATTTAGAGTGCTTACTATGTGCCAGGCTCTGGCCTAAGAATTTTCACACATGTAAACCCATTTAATCCTCAAACACAACACCTCTATGACATGGGTACTGTTAACTTTTTCATTCTATATATAAGAAAATTGAGGCACAGAGAAGTTAAATAATTCACCAAGCTAGTAACTGATAGTAGTCGTCCTGGGTGTCATGGAGCTTTTATTAATCTAAAATCCTTCCCTTTTCATTTTCTGTTTTGCCTCTGTGAAAAGACCTAACATACAAATAGAAGTGGTTATGGCTCAAATAGGTGGTGTAACCTTTTCACTTTTAAAGCTTTCTTTCTGGGAATGTTTAAACAAAATTTTAGCTATACTTGCATCATATATTGTGACCCTAAAATATCTAAAAAGCCTGACTGTTATAAGACAGTTGGGGAAAATGAAAATCCCCAACATTTTCATTTTTCTCTCCATTACTGTAGGTATAGGTACATAGCATTCCTTCCTTTGGAAAGCCTTTCTTAATCCAGGGAGGCCTGGTGGGGCTGAAGACCATGGGACCCTGCCTCATTGTAGGGGTGAATCCATGTCCAAGCTAATCATGCCACACTGCCTTGATCATAGTTATTGGATTAAGACTCTAAAATATGACCTAAGCATGGCCAATCTGTCTTCACTGAGATTGACAGAGCTGGGAAATGTTCTCTTCACAATGGAAGTGACTTCAGACTGCTAGTAGCCATCTTCCTGGGCCTCAAGAGAAAATGACTCCACAATACTGAGCGATGTGGAGTAGAGAAATTCAGACGCAGAATTCTTTAATATAGCTATGCAAGAAGTAGGTCTATCCTTGTCCTCTGCAGTTAAATGAGTATAAAGGGTATGAATACTTTTTTTTATTTAAGCTTAAGCGGGTTTCTGTAACTCTCAATCAAGTTTCAATGCATTTTTACAAAAGCATTACATAAAATATGCATGCAGAACAATGATTATAATATGAATAGAAATCTCCTTTATTCTTTTCCTTTACCCCCTTTCCCTATGAACAAATATAGAACTGTCTACAGGACAAAGGACAGTCTATTTCATTTTCAAAAGTAGTATGCAAAATATATACTTACGAATTCTAACTGTGTGATTACAAAGCATTATTTTAATAATTTTTTGGCATATGACAAAAGCACAATATAGCTAGAAAGACAAAATGTTTTATTTTGAAACATTGGAAAAACATTAAAAGACAAATGTCCATCGTATAACCAAGAATGTTAAGTATTTGGAAACTGTCAATCTTCTAAAATTGGTAGGCACTTCCAGAGAGCTAAATATTGCAAATTATCCTACCATATGTCTTCTCTAACACCAAAAATACTTGGTATGATGAAGGAAGACACAACTAATTATTCAAAGTCACCATGTTAGGGTTCAACTTAATTACAAGCAAAAGTTTTGTCCAAGATGTTCCTGACAAATGAAGCTTCCAGTTGAATTTCAGAAATGTTAACAAAAGTATCTTCCTTTTTTGCCTGTGAATGTTTGAGTATTGCTGTATTGTTGGCTTATATCCACTACAGATACTGGTTCTAGGCCAGCCCAAGGGTCTTCAAGCATTGAAGGCTTGAAATAACTTTCCAACTCATTAGACATTCTCTTTTCTCTACCACGCCCTGATCCAAATGGTGTAGATGTCCTTGGAGAACCCTTTAGAAAAAAAATCATCAGTTAAAAAGACATTTAGTAGAGGTAACTGGTACTTTTTCTTTAGAGGCTAGAGGGGATCACACTGCTAGTTAAAAGTTGTGTCTGGAACCCAAATACGTTCACTTGCAAAGTCCATGCTTCGTTCACTCTAGTGTTTTAAAAAAGTATTTAAACCTATTTGATATACTAATTTATTGATAGTTTTATGCCCACTGTCACTTCAAATCCTTTTGGGTTTCTAATGTAATAACTTTCCCAAACTATAAACTGGTGATGAAGTAATAAATTACTTGTACTGTAGTCTTCCCTCAGTATTTCCCTATTGCTTCTGGAAGCAAATTAAACTTTTTTTTTTTTTTAACCCTACAGCTTCAAAATTTCTAGAACCCTCCCATCTCATTAGCTCCACACTCAAAGGGATGGGTTTGGTTTAGCATAAGTTGGAAAACTACCAAGCATATTTAAGATGTAAACCACAGAATCCTAGACATACCAGAAAGAAGCCTTAGAGCAGAAGCCAATGTAGTTGAAAAACTAAGGCCAAAAGGAAAAAAAAAGAAAAAAAAGAAAAGAAAAAAAAAGGGAAAAGGTGCCAGCAACAGCAGAAGAAAAAAAAAAAAAAAAAAAAGGGAAAAGGTGCCATCAGTAGGATGATGGCACTAGCCTGTAACCCTAGAGATGAGCTCTATGCTGGGGATTCATTCGCTTTTTTTCCTCTTTGAAGACCGGGGACTCAGAATAATTTACTGCAACGAACTGGCCAGGCCCCTGACGAAGGAGAGGGAATTAGGGAAATCTGTGTTTGAGCGGCAGTGTACTGGCTAAAAAAGCAGGAAGACTATAGAAACAAAGCACAGCTCTGCAACTTTTTAGAGCATTCTAAAGAAAGTTATACTTAACTTCTCTGAGCCTCAGTTTATTCATCTGCGACATGGGGCTAACGATAGTATCTCACTTCATAGAGGATTCAAAATAATCCACGCAAAGGGATTATTAGTACCATGCCTGCCATACAGTAAGAGCTCGGCAAACGCTGACTATTATTACCTGGGGGTGGGTCTGCTGCTGCCCTGGGGAGTAGCCGAATTGCTGCTGGGACCCCGCGGGGGACTTGGAGTAGTTGCCAGGGTAGCCGCCAGGGGACGGAGACCCGAATCGGCCCCCAGGGAAGCTGCCGCCGTGTCGCGGAGAGTGGCTGCTCCCGTAGGGCCTAGACCTGGGCCCGTACGGCGGCGTGTGGTGTGGACTCCCGTACCCGTCCCGCGGGGATGGCGGCCGCGCTCCGCCTCCGCCCGGGGTACCCCGGAAGCTGCTCCCGCTACCCCAGCCTCCTACACCCGGGCCGGGGCAAGGAGGAGTCGGGGGTCGGAAATTCTGTCGGTGCATCTCAAAAGACGAAGACGAGTACCTCACTGGCGCGTTCTCCCGCCGGAACTGTCGCGACCTAACGTTCACAGACACTTGGTGGTCCTTCACCAAAACAGTCCTCCGCCCGCCAGCCCCATAGAGCACATTGGTTCCGGCCTCACAAAGGTTCCTCTGGGGCGGCGGGATAAGTAGGTTATCGAATTGGGTACAGATTCAGCTGATTTAAGTGAAGGAAGGAGGAAGAAAAAGGATAAAGGAAAGGGCGAATCCCATTGCTGGGTCCAAGCAATGGCCTTTGCAGTGTCGCGGGCTTTGGTTGCCACTGACTGACGGACTAGACTCCCGCCGACCGGATAGAGGGGGGCCCGGAGCGCTCGGCAGGGCCGAGCCCCTCCCACCTGGCGGGGGGCGGAGACCGAGGTGTCCGCGGGCGCCCCCAGTGGCTGCGGGTCGCGCGCGCACTTCGTTCTCCCCTCACGCAGGGAGCGAGGATTTCAGAGGGGTTCGCGATGCTGGCGACGCTGGCGAGGGTCGCGGCTCTGCGGAGAACCGGCCTTCTCTCCCGCCAGGGCGGCGGGAGGGGGCTGTGGACCGGCCGCCCGCAGTCAGGTATCCTCCGAGACTCGGTCCGGGCGGCGAAAGGGACCCCAGCCCCAGCCTCCCCACTCCGGCGGCATCCCGAGGAGAGCGCCGCGCTTTCCAGAAGTATTCGCTGCCCCCTCCGCCCGCCCTTTGGCCTTTCGCGTCTCCCCTTGCCCTGGCTCCGCGGTCGCCCCGTGGTCACCCTGCCCGGCGTCCGGGCCTGGGTCCGGCCCCTGCGCGGTCCTACTGGGCTGACTCGCCTCTCTCCCTTACTCCTCCCCCCTCGTCCCCCAAGTTTAAATACCTTGAAAAATGCACCCCCAGCCACATTTCAGGAAGGGTTTCAGACTGCACTTTAAATAACTCGGGGGCGAGGCTGTGCTCGCAGAGGCCGGGCTTTACTCCCTTCCTTGTTCTTGTTAAATGCAAGCGGGTAGGCGAGTTGGTTAGGAAGCAGAGAGCCTGATTTTCAAAAGGAGGAACATTTGGCTAAAGCGCTTAAAATAACGATCGTTTCACAGACTTTTGGTTAAAAAGAAAAGTGTGATCATTCAAGAATGACCCCTAATGTATAAACCCACCTTTGTACCGAATACCTGTCTCAGAATTTTATTTAGAAGATGAAATTTAGATTTACTCCAGTTTTCTAGAACTTTCTTTACACCCTCCGAATCTGGGAATGATAGTCCACTGTGAGTCTTGAAATCATCTTGTAGGAAACAGAATCTTAAAGAATTTTCGGACTCATTTAATCATAGCCTAATGGGTAGCCTGGACCTGTGCTTTTCAGCCTGTGAACCTTCTTGCAGGTGCCACTCCTCACTGTACATTTGACACATTCTGTGATGTGGCAAGCCGCAGAATGGGATGTTTTCTCAGCTTCCATCCTTGATGAATGGAGATACACACTTTTCTGTGGTTGTTTGTTCTGAGGGAATTCGGTTCATCAAGCTTTTCCTTTAGATACAAGTTGTAGAATCAATCAAGGCAGGATAATGCCATCAAGGCTTTGTGATGCAGTTAAGGCCCGGGGATCCCAGATTATTCACTTTATTATATACTTTTGTCCTGGCCAAAGCTAAGCACCTTTCTGGACATTGTCTTTGGTGCTTAGCTTAATGCCTGGTAATTGAGCTGTCAGATATTTATTGAATGAATGAGTGGGTCACATCATATTGGTCAGTGATTCTCACCTATAATGCCCCCTTTAATATCATCAACTAATCTACATTTTGGGGGGAGGGAGCAGAAAAATGAGGGTGGCAGGGATCAAAATTACCTTTGTTAATTTTTAAATAACTGGCAAATGTTTTACAGAATTGAATGAAGTACTGTAAGTTGTCATTTTACTTGCCTTACACTTTTGGAATGCTCTTTCCTATAGTGATACACTGCTATCTTCTACACATATGAACTTGCATTAGAAACGGGGGAGGTAGATTTTGACAGGTAGATTGCACATGACAGTGTGCCTGTCATTATGTTTTCAGGTATATAGGAGGATTGAGGAAGAGTACATTCTTAACAATTATGTGAAAACTCCAGATTCCACTTGGATCACTTCTGAGAATAGGCAACTTGCCTTTTCACAGATGAGAAATTGTCCAAGAAAAGTGAAGTGACTTGCTTGAATTCACATAGCAAATGGATGTGGGACCAGAACTCAGGCTTCTTGAATCCCAGGCAGTTGTCTTTTTTCCTAGGTAAAGAAATATGAATTGACACTCAGTCCATCCTTTGAAAAATGCAATAGATAAATAAACATGTAAAATTCTGATAGTGGTACCACGTAGCATATTATTTTAGATATTTAGAGATTAGTAGATACAACCTTAGTATTGAACTTTTGTGAATGTAGCTAGAATCTTCCTGAGTATTAACCTGGGAATTGCAGTCTGGCTGCCTGAACTGGTGGGTCTGAGGTCCCCGGATACATACTTGTGTTGGTTATTTATATGGTGGTGAGTTCAGGGGAAGAGAGATGAAGGAAGTTTTATGTTGCATTACCCGGAAATAGAAAAGTGAATTGGGGTGATGTATATGAGAGTTTGGTGGCTGCCCCATGAACTAAGTCTGACTCCTGTGGAGAGAAAAGAGCACGTTAACATTTTTGTGAGTAACACAGATATTGTTCCCACAAAAAGAGAATTGCAGCACTCTTTAGGGAGGACCAGCATTAGAAAACAGGATCCTCAGTAGGATAGTGCTTTTATTGAAGACGCTGTCAGTGGCTAGGTGCTGTCTTCAAGTGGCAATGTACACAGAGGACATCAACAGGCAAAACGTCAGGAACTTTCTCAGTTCCCATGAGTTATATGGGGAGCCCCCAGATTAATTGGTTAACTTTGTGGTGTTGCATGTTTTATAAGTTTTGCATGAATACAAGTAAGAGTACCACTAAGGAAATTTAAGTGTAAGTGAAAATGGGGCCTTGTCTATTTCTGTAAGACTGAGGATCTTCATTTGGGTTACCTAAGATTTTTTGGTGTGTCTTTTTTCAGTAGATTAAACAAATTTTTTTTTTTTTTTTTTTTTTTTGTAGAGCCTTTATGAGAGCAGAAGGCTTTGTGTTTGAAGCAGGAATTGGGGTCTCGTAGCTGCTCCCTCTGTCCCCTACTTTAACTGCCTCCCTGAAAAGACACTTCTGGGGCACTGCTAAGGAATTCCTAGGGCTCTCCAGAAAGGGTTTGAAAGCCAGTATTTTAGGTAGCTGTCAGGTATTAATGAGTGCTGCAAAAGTAAATACTTTGGCTAGTTTTTTTTTTTTTTTTTTTTTTTTTGCGGCACGCGGGCCTCCCACTGTTGTGGCCTCTCCCGTTGCGGAGCACAGGCTCCGGACGCGCAAGCCCAGTGGCCATGGCCCACGGGCCCAGCCGCTCCGCGGCATGTGGGATCCTCCCGGACCGGGGCACGAACCCGCATCCCCTGCATCGGCAGGTGGACTCCCAACCACTGCGCCACCAGGGAAGCCCTACTTTGGTTAGTTTTACTACTTATTACCAAGGAGTAAATATTTTCATGTTTCTGCATCGTCAGGGCTTTCTAAGCCAAGGAAACTAGAGCCTGGGTTAAAGGGCAAGCCTTGGAAGTTAAAGGGCAAGCCTTGGTAGTTAAAGGATGACTGAAATGATTGTTAGAGAACTCTCAGGAAGTTTATGTTTATATTTCAAAGGGGTATAAAACTCAGAGCCTTGGGGCTTCCCTGGTGGCGCAGTGGTTGAGAGTCCGCCTGCCGATGCAGGGGATGCAGGGGACACAGGTTCGTGCCTTGGTCCGGGAAGATCCCACATGCCGCAGAGCGGCTGGGCCCGTGAGCCATGGCCGCTGAGCCTGCGCGTCCAGAGCCTGTGCTCCGCAACGGGAGAGGCCACAACAGTGAGAGGCCCGCATACCACAAAAAAAAAAAAAAAAAAAAAAAAAAAAAAAAAAACTCAGAGCCTTGGAGACATTCCCGAGATTGAGATTGTAAACCCAGGGAAGTTTATCTTTCCCCCTGGAGACATTTATTTATATTCCAAAGGGTTAGAACCCAGGGACTATCCCCTTTTCTTCCAAAGGAGAATTTGCTTACATTAGGGAGATAAGCTTTCTCTGCTTTTCTTGGGGGAAGGTGGCTGCTGGGCAGCTATCCCATACAAACTAATAGATTTATAATTTTGGGGACCTTTCCTGTGGTTCAGTCCTTGGATGTGCACGCCTAGTCCACCAGCTCTCATGACGCCTGTGGCATATTAGGTGTGGGAAAAATGGTGCATTTCTTGATGTAAGTAATAGAACTCTGATCTCTGCTTCAAAAACTCATGTTTTTTTTTTTAGATGTTGCGGGCAGGAGTTTATTAATTAATTATTTTTTTTGCTGTGTTGCGTCTTCGTTTCTGTGCGAGGGCTTTCTCTAGTTGTGGCAAGCGGGGGCCACTCTTCATCGCGGTGCACGGGCCTCTCACTATCGCGGCCTCTCTTGTTGCGGAGCACAGGCTCCAGACGCGCAGGCTCAGTAGTTGTGGCTCACGGGCCTAGTTGCTCCGTGGCATGTGGGATCCTCCCAGATCAGGGCTCGAACCCGTGTCCCCTGCATTAGCAGGCAGATTCTCAACCACTGCGCCACCAGGGAAGCCCCAAAAAAACTCATGGTTTTGAATACATATAGATATTAAAAACATATATATATATATATATATATTTTTTTTTTTTTTTTGCCACGCCACACGGCCTATAGAATCTTAGTTCCCTGACCAGGGATCGAACCCGCGACCCCCTGTGTTGGAAACACAGAGTCTTAACCACTGAACCACCAGGGAAGTCCCCCCCAAAATTTATTTTTGATGATGAAAGCACTTCTTAGGACAGAAGAATGTATTTAATAGTTTCTATGTATAGAAATTTTTGTTCCGATTTTAGTATATGTGCTGCTGAAGGGAGCCCTAGAAATGTTTGTACAGTCATCCCTCGATATCTGCAGGGGATTGGTTCCAGGAACCCCTTTGGATACCAAAAACTGAGGGTGCTCAAGTCCCTTACTATATAAAATGGTTTAGTATTTGCATATAACTACACAACGTGTGTATACCTAAAATCATCTCCATATTACTTATAATATCTGGTACAATATAAATGATATGTAAATAGTTGACAATACGGTACAACTGCTATGTAAATAGTTGAGGGAGGTGCAGCATATTCAAATCGTGCTTTTTGGAATTTCTTGGCATTTTCTTCTCCCAAATATTTTCGGTACACTGCTGGTTGAGTCTGCAGTTGGGGAACCCACAGATACAGAGGGCCTACTGTATGTATACTTAGAGCATAAGCTTTGTCTTAATATTTCCTGAAGCCTTTCAGGTTACCTCAGTTTTCCTTATATAGGTTCTGTTGTCAGCTGTTTCATGTTGAAGGCTGTCAGTCGTAGAATAGTAAAGGCATCTCTGGGATTGATTAGCTCATTTACTGATACGGTGAGGCCTGCCTTGAATGCAGTAGACCACTTAACTATCACTTATGTAATGTTCTCATTGATAAAGCAGGTATTAGAAGTAACTTGTTTTTGCCTCTGAGAGCCAAACTACTGTTAATGATCTTCTTTTCAATTCTAAGCATGTATCCACCGTCCATAGTAGTCAAGCACAGGTGAAAAGTATTATACATATTTATTTCTTTTAGACTAATATTCTTCACCCATGGGTAATGCAAGTGTTAATGCATTAACTCACACTTATAAAAGTTTTCATTGAAAATAATAAAATTGTTGACAGAATACTTTGACATGAAGAAAAATGTAAAAGTATGATTATTCTTTTCCAGACACAAATGTTTGTTTTAAAAGGAGTAAGTAAAATTTGAATGTCGCCAGAACTGGTATCTTTGTATTTTTCCAATTGTAAAAACAATATGTACCTTTTGTAGAAAACCTGAAATGTTTAGGAAAATAGAAGGCAAGAAAAAATATTAGTCTCTTATCTAAGAAGCAAATACTTAATATATATATAGAAAAAAATAAACCTCACATACTTTAAATCTTCAAATCGGAAAATAAAAGCTTTTTAAAAGGGAAAACCAACTATACATGAGTATTTATATAATGTGGGGTTGGAAAAACATAATACCTGTACAGAAAAGAGTTAACATAGCAGGCCTCAGGCTGCTATCTTTAGGAAGACCTTCTTACAAGTGTGGCCCTTGTTTGGTATCTGGGAACTTGGCACTCCAACTGCTTCCTAATTAATAAGGGTGCCTAGATGATTTGTACAATCAGTGTGATTTATGGATTTATGGTGAGCACCTGCTTTTCTTCTGGGAGTCCAGAATTTTGGTGCATGATGAGCAGAGAGTGCCTATGTGAAAAGCCCTCAATAAAACCTTTGGATTCTGGGTCCGTAATAGACTTCCCTGAGCAGAAACATTGCACATGTTAACTGAATTTTTTTTGTTGCTGGAGAAAGAAGCAACAAAAGAAGCTTGGCGTGGCCCCTCATGGGAGGGAGAGAACATAAGAAGCCTGTGCATGGATTTTTCCAGACTCTGCCCGTCTTTTTCACTGACTGATTGGGTCATATATCATTTTGCTGTAATAAACCTTTAGTCATGAATACAACTATGTGCTGAGTCCTTTTAGCAACTCACTGAAGGTGTGGGTAGTCTGAAGGAACCCTGAAACAATAGCAAAGGCAGAAAGTAAAAGAAATGATTTTTTGAAAGTGAAATTCCAAAACCATCTAAAAAACCAAACAGCAGATAAAGAAAAATTACTTTTGCTAATTATGACTCATAAAAGGTTAATATTCTTATTACACGAAAAATCCATACAAATTAATAAGAAAAAAGATAAACATGCCTGTAGAAATATGGGCCAACAAGAAGAATAGATTATTTTTGAGAAGAAAAAGAGCAAGTATTAAAAACAATGTAATTTAGAGGTCATTAAATAAATGCAAATTAAAATGGTAGTAGCATGCAAATTTGTAACTGTTAAATTTACAACAAACAAGTAAACAATATGCTCCCCAAACCAAGTGATCGTATGCAGGGTTATGGAAGATGGTGGAGAACACTGTTTTCATATACTGCTGGTGCCAGTATATGTTAATACTGCCTTTCTGGTGGACAGTTTGATGAAATGTGTGAAAAGTTTGAAAGAGTTTATAACATGAACATGGCTAGGCCACCTTAAGACCTTCCTCTGTCCTTGGAAGCATGCTCTTCATCTCCTTTCTCCATCCCCCAAAACTCTAAAAGCCTTAGAGAATAATTTTTATCTTTACTCCTTAAAGAGAAGTTCCTGGGAGGGCTCTGTAGCCCTTCACAGAAAGCATCCTAAATTCCCTCTAGACATCTCCTGCTTGTCAGAATTACCCATTGGAAGCTGTTGAAAACAAATCATGGGCTTGTTTCTTTATTGTTTTTGGCCCTGCCATGCAGCATGCGGGATCTTAGTTCCCCCACCTGGGATCGAACCTGCGCCCCCTGCAGTGGAAGCGCGGACTCTTAAATCACTATTTCATAGTGATATTCGATCAGTTTGTTTTATGATGACTTTTTTTTTTTTTTTTAATGTCTCAGTAGTTGACTAGTACCGTGGGGGAGGGATGCCATGATTGCTGTCATACAGATGAGCTACTTGTGTGGGCATCTGTCAATTATATCTACTCTGGTGCTGCTGAAGTTTCTTTGTGTCGTGGAAACCTTAGGGCCAAATACCAGGGGAGTTCCTAGAAGCAGCTCTGGCAAGCATAGATTTGATGGCAACTTCATTGTAGTTATACTGCTTTATATGGTTACTCAGCTGTGATCATCATAATAGCTTTCCATCCTAGAGGCCAAATAAGTTAGAGCAATATACTAGCTGCTCAGTATATCTTAACAAATTATGTTATAATAGATGCTCTTTTCAACTGTTTTTTCCCCCCGTAATCAGCCTATTCTGGTCTTTCACAAACAGGCAAAATATGGCTGTAGATATCTTTTTAAAGTATAGAGTATTGAGAATCATATATGTTATTTTCTGTTCTTTGAAATAATCATGAGTCATGTGTTTTTCTTTTGTTTTCAAATCTGGATTATCTACTTTAATGGGTATTGTGACTGTATAATACAATGATGACGATGATGATAACAACAATTGTTGATTTTTAGTGAGCATTTACCATGTGCCAGGAAGTGTACTATGCACTTTACACACAACGTTCCATTTAATCCTTGCAAGCTCTATGATATAGGTGTTTCAAATGAGGAAACTGAAGCTCAGAGAAGTGAAGTTACCTTGGTCAAGGTCACTAGGGTAGTAAGTAGTGAAGCAGAGAATTAAATCCAGTCAGTCTCCAGGGTTTATGCTCTTAACGTTTAAAACTCATTAATTGATTTTGACTTAATTGTGCTCTAGAAGTCCTTTCTGGTTATCTTCTCAGATAATAAAAGTAAAATTCTATTGCCTGATGTTAAATTAATTCATTTGAAAAGTTTTGTGTCATTAAACAAAATTTATTATGGTTGTGAGTTGATATTGGTAGAGAAATATAGACTTCTCTTTATAGATTTATAATGAAATGAGATTTATGGGTTGAAGAGACTTCTAAATATATTTCCTGCATCATTTGAAATAAAACAAGGGCCCCAAAAGAGATGAGTACATAAGACCAGTAGTTTTGGAGTCTTATGTAACATAAAGAATTACTTGTCCATTCATTCCTAATGATGTCAAAATATCTTCTCACATTTGAGGTCTTTTTCTATGTTTTATTTTCTCTAAAATATCTTGTTTTCTCTCTCATTTTGTTCTTTATGTTTTCACTTTTTGATTTTCCTTTGTCTTTTTTTTTGCTGATTATACACTTAATCACAGTTAAGCAAAATTACAGAAATAAATAACTTAGCTAGTGAAAGTTCTCCATAAATTCTTACCGCAAGATTTAACCACCAGTAGAATTTTATGAATGCTCCTAGAAATACCATGTATTATTAATATTATTATGTATCTTTACAAATATAGGATCATATTATACATTCTATTCTACAGCTTGATTTATTTTTTAACTTAGGAATATATCTTGGTGAACTTTACATGTCAGGGTATGTAAATGTCTCATTTTACTTGACATCGGCACGGTATTTTTTTATATGGATGTGCCGGTGCTTATTTAACGTTTCACCTGTTGGTGGATTTTTGCACTGTTTTGAATATTTTGCTTCAGTATTGAAAACAGTGAGGCAGGGGAAGGGGTAGTTAGGGAGTTTGGGATTGACATGTACACACTGTAATATTTAAAATGGGTAACCAACAAGGACCTACTGTATAGCACAGGGAACTCTGCTCAATATTATGTAACAACCTAAATGGGAGAAGAATGTGAAAAAGAATAGATGCATGTATATGTGTAACTCAGTCACTTTGCTGTACACCTGAAACTATCACAACATTGTTAATCAACTATACTCCAATATAAGATAAAAAGTTAAAAAAATAAAAGCAGTGAGGCAATTCACAATAGAAGATATATGAATGGCCTATTATTACATGAAAAGATTTTTAACAGCATTAGTCAACAGGGAAATGCAAGTTAAAACCACAGAGAAACATCATATACGCATTAGAATGGCTAACCTTTAAAAGATTAACAGTACCTAGCGTTGTGAGGATGTGGAGTTTCTAGAACTCGCACTGTTGTACAAACACTTTGGAAGTCTGTTTGACAGTTTCTTAGAAAGTTAAGCATAAACTTACCATATTACCCAGCCATTCCACTAGGTATTTACTCAAGAGAAATGAAAACATGTCCACACACGGACTTGTACACAAATGTTCATAGTAGCTTGATCCACTGTAACCTAAAACTGGAACCAACCCAGTGTCCATCAACAGCTGAATGGATAAACAAATGTGGTATATCCATAGAGTAGGATACTACTCATAAAAATGCAATAACGTTGGGCTTCCCTGGTGGCGCAGTGGTTGAGAATCTGCCTGCTAATGCAGGGGACACGGGTTCGAGCCCTGGTCTGGGAGGATCCCACATGCCGCAGAGCAACTAGGCCCGTGAGCCACAACTACTGAGCCTGCGCGTCTGGAGCCTGTGCTCCACAATAAGAGAGGCCGTGACAGTGAGAGGCCCGCACACTGCGATGAAGAGTGGCCCCCGCTTGCCACAACTAGAGAAAGCCCTCACACAGAAACGAAGACCCAACACAGCAAAAATAAATAAATTAATTAATAAACTCCTACCCCTAACATCTTAAAAAAAAAATGCAACAACGTGGATGAGTCTCAATATCATAATGCTGAATGAAAGAAGCCAGACACAAAAAGGGTACATAGTGTATGATTTCATTTATATAAAATTCTAGGAAATGCAAACTAAAATGACAGAAAGCAGATCCATGGTTGCCTGAGGTTGGGGATGGAGGGAGAGGTAGTTTGCAAAGGGCAGGAGAAAACTTTCAGGTAATGGAAAGTTCTGTTTCTCAATTCTGGGTTTGGACAAATGTGTAATGACATGTATCCATCATTACAGTATACGGAGTATTTTCAGTGTCCTAAAAACCCTCTGTGCTCAGCCTATACACCCTGTCCCCCCATTTTTAAATTTTTCATTAGTTTGTCCCATTTAAAAATTTTTCATTAGACAGACTATCTTAAGTGTAGCTTTGGACTTTATTAAATTGGGAATAATCTGGTCTTAGAGGCTTTAATTTTTACCGATTGATTTCGTTGGACTGGGTCAAGGTTTCTGTGTTACATATAAAGCAGAAATGTGAAGGAAAATTTATTTATTTGGTAGTAATAGATATTACTAAGAATATGAAGAATTCTGCATTATTCCTTCTGACAATTAGTAATCAATTTAAGTATTTTCTGTCTTTGCCAGATACTGACAATATGAAGCCATTGGAGGGTGTAAGAATTCTGGATCTAACAAGGTTTGTATTGGTTCACTTGTGTTTTGGTGATTGAGTTTTCCCCCTTCTTTAAAAAGACATTTATTTCTTGGATTATAAGAAGGTGTTTATAAGCTTATCATTGAAATTTTGGAAAGAAAAACCAAGAAACTTTCTTGCAATTTCATCATTCTACGAGACAATTAGTATAATACTTATACATTTCTTTCCAATCTGCATATTTATATATAACTTTTGAAAATAAAAATTGGAACCATATTGAAATTACAGGTTTATCCACATTTTAAACATAATGTTATATTTTGAGTATTTTTCCATGTCATTCAAAATTCAACAAAAAATATAAGATATTTTATTACAGTATATAGTTATCACATAATTACTTAGTCATCCCCCAGTGTTTTTATATTATAAATGAGAGACTTCCTTGTACATAAATCTTTGCCTCAGGAAATCGTTCAGTTTCTTCCTTAGGATAGAATTCTGGAAGTAGAATTACTGCATCAAAGGGAATATACTTTTTAAAGCTCTTGATACATATGGCCAAATCACTTTTTTGAACAGTTTTAACAATTTTAATTCTTACTCACATTATATGAGCTTGTCTATGTTGATGGACTATTAAGAAAAGAATTAATATAAAAATCTTAAAGATGGTAATGAATTTATCTATCATTGTTAACATTGTAGAGTACTGGCGGGACCTTTTGCTACTATGAATTTAGGAGATCTTGGAGCAGAAGTTATAAAAGTGGAAAGACCAGGTAAAACTACTGCTCTCTTTTTTTTTTTTTGCGGTACGCGGGCCTCTCACCGCTGTGGCCCCTCCTGTTGCGGAGCACAGGCTCTGGACGTGCAGGCTCAGCGGCCATGGCTCACGGGCCCAGCCGCTCTGTGGCATGTGGGGTCTTCCCGGACTGGGGCATGAACCCGTGTCCCCTGCATCAGCAGGCGGACTCTCAACCACTGTGCCACCAGGGAAGCCCAAAACTACTGCTCTCTTTAAAACATAGAAACCAACTAATAAATATTTTTAATAGTTCTTTAAATGTCCATGTACCTGTATGTGGGATGAGGAGAGAATTGAAATGAAGCGATTATTTTCCCTTCTCCTTTCTTTATTTTCCTCTGAACCTATACTAATATTAGATCTCTTTCTACTCTTTATACGTGCCAAGGGCTAAGGCCTAAGCCAGGTCCTTCACATGCACCTGGAAGCCTCTGGTAGAAACTGACATGCAACACGTAAATAATGATGATGCTAACAACAGTTAGTGCCAGGCACAATTCTAAGCACTTTGCCCGTATTAATTTATTCAGTCTTTACAACAGCCTGTGAGCTGTTATTATTCCTAGATTATAAATAAGAACACAGAGACACAGAGAGGTCACGGGATTTATCCACGGTCACACAGCTAGTAAGGAATATCCAGACACTCAGCTCTGATCCTGGCCCTCCTGAGCCCCACACAAGCCTTGCTGCTGAGACTGAGGTTAGAGTGGGCCTGGCCACCTTCCCTCACCGGGGGACGAAGAGAAGGCAAGATATTAGCATTATTATTTATTCTTCAAGATATGTTGCTTATGGATCTGGAACAGAATTCCCAAATTAGTGAAAATGGTCTAGTCTTGAATAGTGTGCATGTATCTATAAGACCCATAAGAGACTAATTTATAATTACATCAACATATTAATTTACCGTAAGTGATTAAACGCTATAAAGTAGAACACATGATCTAGAAGATTCAACTTTCTGCTACATAGATCTTCTTAAGAGGCCAAAGCAGTTAGCAGAAGATTCTCTGATCAGCATGGGGAATGTTATATATTTTATATTATATTTATCTGGCCCTGTGCTTGTCAGGCTCCAGGTGATAGAAGAGCCTGGTGAATTCTGCTTTCCAGAGATAATGCTTCATTTATCCAGTCAGTGATATTTATCGCTTTTGGTCATTGCTGGATACATGCTGAATAATGTTTACTTTCTAGCTGAACATCTTTTTTTTTCTTTTACAGGTACCACAAAACTTCTAATTTTCACATTGCTATCCAGTTTTAATACCACATACTTTCTAATTTCAAGCATTGGGTCTTCCATTTCTAGATGGAATAGCCAATCTAATTTCTGTTGCTATTTCATTTGATCACTAGGTTAAATATTTGTACAGTTGGCCCTTCGTATCCACGGGTTCTGCATTTATGGATTTAGCCAGCCACAGATTGGGTACTTTTATGATCTGCGATTGGTTGAATCTGCGGGTGCTGTTCTGGTGGATATGGAGGGCCAATTATGGGACTTGAACATCTGCCAATTTTGGTGTCCTCAGCGGGTGCTGGAGGCAGTCCCTCATGAATACTGAGGGAATGACTTTATTTTTATTAATTTTAGAAATCACTACTCCCTGTTTGCTTAGTCCTGTTTCTCCTTTGTACTTTTTCATTTCCACCCTGGGGGACCCTTTCCTCAGTCTAGGCCTTTATTATGTCCCATAGCCATACACTAGGCATCAAGCTTTGTTCCTAGCAGACGTTCATTGCTCTTTTTCTTACTAATTGGTCTCTCTCCTTTAACCCTTTTGCTCAGTACGTTTTAATGTTCATATTATGTATTTTGTTTTTTCGAGATAGTTATTCAACAGACATGAAGAAAAGTCCCTTGGCAGTATTTTCACATTTCAGTCTCTTTTAGTGTCCACTTCCTCAGTTCTTAAATTAAATTTCGTTGTAGTTTTCTGACTTGGGACTTAGATTATTCTTATTTGAGTAATCAAAGAGCATATCAAGCTTAAGTATATTTTTTTCTTCTCTTTTTAGAGTCTTTCGGTGGGTGTAAATGCTATGCCTGCAGGGCCAGGCAGGTAACCTAAATGAATGAAGGGGGCTGGGCAACCAATGATGCTGCTGTTACTCCAGGGTTGTCACCAGGAGGCAGGCATACCCAGGCAGGGATGTTGGTCTTTGTTCACTGCTGTGTCTGCTCTGCAGAGAGCAGTGTTTGTGACATAGTAGGCACCCAATAACTATTTGCTGAATGGATGAATGTGTTGAAATATCATATAAGAAAGGCAGCCTGAATTTTTATACTATCTCTAGATTTTGAAATCACGGCAGATAGTTAAAAACTTTAGGTTGTGTGTGGGTCAAATAAAACATGTCTCTCAAATTGCCAGTTTTACCAGTTTGTGACCTTTAACCTTTATTTCATTTCATGGGCCGTCAGCACATATCCTATCCTTCCGCGTCTCTTAAACCCAGGTTATACACCAGGACCAGGTGGGGCAGGAAAGCCATGTAGGCCTCCAGTTTAGATTTCTGACATTATTTCCACCCAAGAGATGAATGTAAACATTTAAAATAAGCTGTCTACTTTTGGCCTTATCTTGACATTGCTCTCTTAAAAACAAAAATTTTTTTTTATTTAATGTATTGAGACTTTGGAAAAAATGGATGTGGCTGGACTCTCTCCTGCCTCTGGGAGGTCCTGTCTGATCTTGAAGATCCAGATTCACACATACATTTTTCCGTGAAGCCTATAACCGGTTTATTACTAGGAGGTTGTCTTTGTGGATTCTTGTAGTTTATTTTTTCCCCTGACGTTTTGAGCATGCTGTTCAGTTTGATACTTACTATTTATTGCTTTGTGTTGTTTATCAGTTCATCCCCAGTTAGAACTAATGCTTCTTTTCTCCTCTGTCCTGTGTTCTCTCTTTCTCTTGTGAGGTTTTTAGATTTTTGTTTTTAAGTAAAGGAGTCTATTCTTTAGCTTCTGTTTTGTTTTCTAAAAGGCTGTGTCTGTTTTTCTTGATCAGTTTCAGTGGGTAAAGTCTAATGGGCTAATAAATTAATTATATCATTTAAATGAGATTAGAATGTAAACTTGAACCCATATTCACAAATTCTCTCTTATTGGGGGGCTAGTAATACTTAGGTAGTGATTAGTTTCTAATATCAATATTTAATCAGAAGTCATAAAAATCTTAATTTAAGTAATACTAATTTGTGCCTATTAATTGTTGATTCACTTCTGAGCTCCATCTACATTGTTTGCTTTTTGTGCAAAGAAAACTTTTTTTCTGTAACTTGATAGTGTTATCTTTGAATCAAACACAGGTACTTTTCAGAATCATTTGAAGTAGATGTTTCGAATAAAATACCCTATTTTTTATGTTTTTAAACTTTTACTTTGAAGCAAGACATTTGAAGCAAGACCTAGACGACTAAAACTTTATTCTAAATAGCATCTTAAATTATTGACATTTACTATTCAGTAGCTTATTTTGCTTTTTCTGATTTATTGCTACAGAATTTTAAAAATAGAGTTATTTATCATTGTTTTATACCTAGCCTCAGATACCACTTTATCATAAAGACTTACTTATCATTATCCTGATTTAAATTATATTTAACAAAAATATTTTGTAGACCCAACATTTTGTTTGCACATTTAATGCTAAAAACATTGAAAGAGCTGACTTGTTTGTTGAAGTAGGAGAGTAATTTTTTTCCCCCTCAGACTTGCCATTTATTAAATCTGAAGACTGCCAGTAGGATGTTCCCTTCCGGATTTTGACTTTCAGGGATGGATTTTAGTGAAAGAAGCTATGGGAGGATTTAGTGATTTACATGAGCTTTTAGCCTTAAAGAGTTTGGGCAGTCCTAACAAGGTCCCAAGGCCACTTTAGGTTGCTAATTCCGCTGATCTTGTTTAGGCATCTGTGAACTTACATATGAGTAAGCCTGTTGATTTGAAATGTCTCATGATGTTTCAAGGTTACATAGTTCATACTATTATTTTCAGGAGCTGGTGATGATACACGAACTTGGGGTCCACCTTTTGTGGGGACAGAAAGTACTTATTTTCTCAGTGTTAACCGAAATAAAAAAGTAAGAATATTATCCCCTTTTTGCTTTCTTTGTGTAATTCTCTCTTTAAAAAAAAAATATTTATTTATTTATTTATTTATTTTTGGCTGCCTTGGGTCTTCGTTGCTGCACGCAGGCTTTCTCTAGTCATGGTGAGCGGGGGCTACTCTTCGTTGCGGTGCGCGGGCTTCTCATTGCAGTGGCTTCTCTTGTTGCAGAGCACGGGCTCTAGGTGCACGGGCTCAGTAGTTGTGGCTCAGGGGCTTAGTTGCTCCGTGGCATGTGGGATCTTCCCGGACCAGGGCTCGAACCCGTGTCCCCTGCATTGGCAGGCAGATTGTTAACCACTGTGCCACCAGGGAAGCCCTGTGTGATTCTCTTGTAATAACAAAACTTTTGATATCATTGTGGCTTGTTTATTTCTACCCCTTTTTGTAGATATAAGTAATATTCCCAATAAGGTGAAATTTTATTTTATTTTATTCATTCACCAGTTACCAAGTAGAAACAGTAGAGCTTTTTATTAATTTTCCTTCTCTACTAACTTAAAACATTTTTTGAGAATTTATAATGGTTTTTAATGGAAATGATTTTATTAAAGTGAGGAATCACTTGATTTGTTACATTTGTTATTCTTTTGGAGATTACTAATTGCCTACATTTGGTATTATTATTTGAAAAATTTTTACTGTAATCCTTACTATCATCCTAACATATCTGAATTGAAAATAAAATCAGTAAAAATTATTTAAATGTTTCTTCGTGAGGAAAATGCATTTACTTTAAGAGGAGAAATCTATAATATGAATGGCTCTCTTATTGAACTGTCAGCAATAAGAAAAATTTTTAAGATACTATTTTAATATATATATTTTTAATTTTTAGAGTATAGCTGTTAATATCAAGGATCCAAAAGGGGTGAAAATCATCAAAGAGGTACAGTATGCTCTATAGAAGGCATCTTGTCACCTGGGTTGTAACTAGGGATTTGAATATGAGTAAAAATGTTTTAAAACATTATTTCATTGGCAATCTGAAATTTTGCTTTAAATGCCATTTGAGTTTAACTTCGTTTTTATACTAAGTATAATTTGCTTTATAATTTCTGGTATATTGTGTTTAACATTTCTCCATAGTGTCAGAGTGTTCAGTTATGGCACTAGTGTCCATTGACTGAGTGCCTGCCCTGTATCAGATCTTAGGCCTGGGTACTTTATTCGTATTATCTTCTCAAATCTTCAGAATTTTCCTTGTAAATGAAGTATTATATCCTCATTTTCACAAGAGGTGAAATGAGTCTCAAGGGGCTTGAGTGATTGTCTAAAGATCACATAGCTAGTAAAGGGAGGAGCTGAAATTTGTACCCTAGGTCTACATCACTGTAGAGCCCAAGATTTTTCTAACACTTATTCAGATGGCTGATGTGTGCAGACCTGATCTTGGCATCTTTCCTTGAGGGGCCAGCACAATGGTTAGGGGCATACCCCAGTGCTCTACTGCTGGGATTCAAATCCTGCCTTCTTTACTTACTAGCCATGTGACTTCAGGCAGGTTACTTAACTTCTTTATGCCTCAGTTCCCTTATTAGCAAAATGGGGACAGTAATAATACCTACTTCTTAGGGTTGTTAGAATTGAGTTAATATTGTGTAAAATGTGAAGAAGGGTGCCTGCCGTAGTCATAGTCAGCACTCATTCAGCATTAACTATTATTATTGTTCCCGGTGCACATGAAGGTGGATTCATCATGTGAGATAAAACTTGTTTGCCATACTTGTTTTTTTTTTTTTTTTTTTGCGGTACGCAGGCCTCTCACTGTCGTGGCCTCCCCTGTTGCGGAGCAGAGGCTCCGGACGTGCAGGCTCAGCGGCCATGGCTCACGGGCCCAGCCGCTCTGCAGCATGTGGGATCTTCCCGGACCAGGTCACGAACCCGTGTCCCCTGCATCGGCAAGCGGACTCTCAACCACTGCGCCACCAGGGAAGCCCTGCCATACTTGTTAAAGTTTGAAGTCTAGGGCTTCCCTGGTGGCGCTGTGGTTAAGAATCCGCCTGCCAAGGCAGGGGACACGGGTTCGAGCCCTGGCCCAGGAGGATCCCACATGCCGCGGAGTGGCTGGGCCCATGCGCCACAACTACTGAGCCTGCGCTCTAGAGCCCGCGAGCCACAACTACTGAAGCCGCACTTAGAGCCCGCGCTCTGCGGCAGGAGAGGCCACTGCAATGAGAGGCCCGTGCCCCCGCTCACCACAGCTGGAGAGAGCCCGTGCGCAGTGGCGAAGACCCAACACAGCCATAAATAAATAAATAAAATTAATTAAAAAAAAGTCAAATGTAATGGATGTAAATCTCCTTGATTAGAGAACCAAATGTAATGGATGTAAATCTCCTTGATTAGAGAACCAAATCCCCAAATTTGTTTTATAACAAAGTACCAATTTTAGCTTCATTGCTCTGATGCTTCTTTCCTTATCATCTGGCTGATTGAAAAATAACGTCTTCTAATTATTAAGATCAGAATCAGTGATCATCCGCTCTGGTTCTGTTGGATCAGTCCAACAAATTTAGAATTTTACTAGATATATGTTGAACCCAAAGCTTGATAATTGTCCTGATCTCACTGTCCTGTTTTCCTACATCTTTTCTATAGCATAACTTAGGTTTATTTGCTTGTTTTTTTCTTTTTCAGTTGCAACTTAATATGATTTTTCTAAATTATTCTTTGTTATTATTGCCTTGCCTTGTTTTTTTTTTAATACATTTATTTATTTTATTTTTTAATTTTTGGCTGCATTGGGTCTTCGTTGCTGCGTCCGGGCTTTCTCTAGTTGCGGCAGGCGGGGGCTACTCTTTGTTGCGGTGCGCAACCTTCTCATTGCAGTGGCTTTCCTTGTTGCGGAGCACTGGCTCTACGCATGCAGGCTTCAGTAGTTGTGGCATGTGGGCTCAGTTGTGGCTCGTGGGCTCTAGAGCACAGGTTCAGTAGTTGTGGCGCACGGGCTTAGCTGCTCCACGGCATGTGGGATCTTCCCAGACCAGGGCTCGAACCCGTGTCCCCTGCATTGGCAGACGGATTCTCAACCACTGTGCCACCAGGGAAGCCCACCCTGCCTGCCTTGTTTTTCTATGGCAGCGACCCTCATCTTGGACTCAACTCCCATTGTCTTCATTCTCAGGCCCTTCTTTTTATCTTTTCAGTAGTTGTTATTATGATGATGATGATGATGGTGATGATGATGAATCATCTAGGAGATTGTTCTTAATTCTTCTCTTTCTGGTTTATGTTTCTCAGTTCCACCTTCAATGTTTACAGTTCCTGCTTATTTGCTTCCATTTCAGAACATTTTGATATTTTATCCTGAATAGTGAAGGTTTCAGATTTGATTTAACAAATACTTTACAAGTTCATTAGGGTTTTTCAATGGGGCAGTGTTAGGTGGAATTCATAACTCTTGCTCCTAAGACATCAGTATACATTGGAGTATTTTAGGCCTACATGTATAATTCTAACCGAAAGAAATGAATTTGCGGGGACATCTTTCTCACTCTCTTTGGATCCTGCCTGTGTCCTCCATCAGATTGTAACAGTTTTAAATTGTTTCATTATGGGCATGGTTTCTCTTCATGTCTGATAACAATAAAGTACATTTCAACTCATATTAAACTTTAATAGATTGTCTGCAGTCATTTTTCATATCTATTGCTTTCAGCTAGTTATACAGTTCATAAGTTATATATCTTACTGCCTAGAGGAAAAGTTATTTTTTGCCTAGTCTTTTTATTCTTTCTGGCATGGATTTCTCTTTTGGTCTTAAGAGTAGCAAAACAACCTTTGTATTCAGAACTTGGTGGCTATGATTGCTAATCTAATGAGTCTAGTTTATAGATACAGTTCCAGAGTATTATACAAAGCAATCAGCTAGATACATGAGAGCTCCAAAAAGTATGACTCCTTTGTCAACCAGGCTAACCAAAAATAGGTTGTGTAGAAAAGAAAGCTCTGGTTAGAAAAGTCTATGTATTTTCATGGCAATATGATTTGATAACTTCCTAACACGTCATCTATATTTCAAATAATTCTCTATGTTAATTAGTTGACAGTGACAGTATGCATATTGTGGGTGTGAATCATGGCCAATAGAGCAGTGTCATGGGTTTTATTTTCCTCCAACATCTTATTATGAAAAATTCAAACATACAGAAAAATGGAAAAAGTAGTATAATGAACTCTTATTTACTCTATGCCTAGATGCAACAGTTTTAAGGTTTTGCTATATTTGTTTATTTACATATGAATACATGTGGTATGTGTGTGTCTGATTTTGAACTATTTGAAAGTAAGTGAAAGATATGAAACTTTGTCCTTAAATCCTTCAGGAGACATCTCCTGGGGGGTATAGCTCAGGGGGAGGAGCATTTGACTGCAGAATACATCTAAGAGTAAGGACATTCTTTGACAAACATTTAAAAATTATTTTATGATTTTTTTTTACTGATAAATTATTATTGTCACCTCCCCTCTATTTCTGATCTTGCTCATCCAGTCTGTTCCTAAATTTTTTTTCCCAGAAGAAAAGAAAAAGATGATGAGTTCTCTAACATGCAAAATTGTGCTTGTTTCTTATTGTGGGTGAGATTCTAGAATAGATTATTAGGTGATCTGTGAGAGCCAAGATGAGGAAGAGGTGATCACCAGCAAAACTGGGAACAAGTCTTTTCTCCCCCCTCACTTTATTTCCTAGTAGATCCTTGTATCAGGGAAATGCGATAAATGTTTGGTCTCCACTGAAGCAGTTGACTTATATATTACTTGTGTGGAGATCCATATAACTCAGGGAGGTTTGTGATGTCTCTGATTTCAGCACTGCACTGCTTAGACTTTTAACGAATGCCTTGGTTAACGCTTTAGGGAACATACGTGATCTTGAAATGGGTAAATATCCCGAAAGAGAGAGGGAGGGAGAATATGTTGGATGGCAGACTCGCTAAGAATCAGTATCTAGTAAATAGATAGTATGTGTTTATTTAAAATAAATATTTATAAAATGGAGCAAAGAATAACTTCTGCGCTATACACTTTTCTAGGGATATTTTATCAATAAGTATCATAATGCATACATATTGAGTTCTTGGGTAATAATAAAAAGCTACTGGGCATCTTTATCAGTGAAAGTCTTTAGCTTCTAAATTCAACTTTTCCATATTTTTCTTATAACTTTGGAGAGTCATACTACATGGTACTCTGAGCACACCTCTTTTTAGCTTAAATTTTTTTTCTGTTGCTATACAAGTAGTATCTGCTCATGGGCAAAAAGATTAACATTTTAGTGTATCATATCAAACCTTTTTATGTCCTTGTATACTCATTTTTTCCAATAAACATGAGATAATACCATGTATATTGTTTTTTAATGTTTTTTGTTTATACATTCTGAATACTTTTCTATTAATATAACTTATTCATTATATTTATTTTCTTATTGAAACAGTGAATTTGTTTGTGATCCATCTGAATACTTTATGTGAATTGAAATGTGATTTATGATGGTATAGAAATCTAAAAATACAAATATCATTCCTCTTCTGATAGGTGGTCAACTGGGCCCCTGGTACCTCAGTTTCAGGAGCTCTGGAGGATAACAGCTTATTTCCCTGAGATGCCTCCTAAGATCTCCTTCCCCTAAATTTTGTTAAGTCAAACAGTTCCATGTATACACTCCAAATTTGGTGACACAATAACAAACAGGCACTCAATTTATTTACATGTTTCCTTCTAAAGTTTATGTAAATTCAGTTATTTTCCATCTAGAGCAGAGGTTGGCAGACTGTGTGGGCCAAATCAAGTTTGTTTTCGCACAGCCCATGGACTAATGGTGAATTTTACATTTTTAAAGATTTTTTACATTTTTTACATTTTTTAACATTTTTTACATTTTTAACTTTTTTTAAAGATTTTTTTTTTTAAAAATCACACTTTTGTTTTTGTGTGTTAAAGAAAAATAAAGAACATGTGACAGGGAATGTATGTGGCCTGAAAAGGCTAAAATATTTACTTTTTGACATTTTATGAAAAATGTTTGCCCACCCCTGGTCCAGAGTCTTATTCTATTACATTAGTTTGATGTGTGAGAATATATCTATGTCAACATGGCAATTAAAAAATTATTGAATAGTTATTAGGCACTTGGATATGTTTAAGAATTACTGTAATGAATTTTTCTGGATGACCTAGTACAATTTTTGTGATGACTTTTCAAAAGATATGTAGTCACAATTGAAATTTGGAAAGAATTTTAAGATTAAGGTTTACGATGGCTTGTTGCAGTGATCTGGGAATCAGAGTTGGGGTTTTGTTTCTGACAGTTACTGATTTACTGGGTTATAGTTTAGCAGTTTTTTTTTTTAATGGTTCATTAAATACATATAAAACTCTTTGGAAAGAAAGCATCTGGAAAGTGTGAAAGCCATTCAGAATCATGTTTACATGAGTTAAGTGCCTATATGTACATGTCGTAATGAGGAATATTACATAATAAGGATAGAGTAGTAAAGACATCGTATTTAGTTTTATTTTAAAGGGGTTAAAAGATATTTTTCATATATTTTATGTACTTATATTCTAATTTTTTTACCTAAACTTCTGAGAATATATTTTGATAGACCATGTAGCCTAGATATTTCTTACATTTAATGTAAGCAGAATCCACTTAATACCATGGTAGTAACTGAAAATTTTAATAGCCATTGTTTTACTGGCAGTAATACCTCAAGTAGTTGACCAGAGCCTTTGTGTTTATCTAAGAATACTTTGTAATTCTACTTTTCCTGTGATTTTTCTGGGCTTTTACAAAGCGAGGATCAATTGTGTTTACTGAAATCAGAATTCTATCATGTGGGGATTTGTTGAAAGCTGGGAAGTCCCTTAAGAAGTCTGACTCATCTTCACCTCTTCTTTCAGCTTGCAGCTGTTTGTGATGTATTTGTGGAAAACTATGTCCCTGGCAAATTGTCTGCAATGGGACTGGGCTATGAAGATATAGACGTGGTAGCGCCTCACATGGTCTACTGTTCCATCACAGGTATTTCAGCACCACACCCTCGTCAGCGGCGAGGTTTTCCAGTTTCTGTGTATATAAGAAACCTCTCGCTAGTGTTGGTTTTCTTGAGGTGGTTCTGCTCTCCCTCCCTGCCAAGCCATTTTAGGTTGTTGAAAATCACTAAAGAACATTAACCTAAATGAACATTTTTCATATTTCTTCTGTGAATTGTCTGCCTGTAGTTTTGCTAATTTTCCTATTGATATTTCACAAATACTGACAAGGTACTATTATTAACTTATATGTAGAATTACAGGTGAAATATTAATTGGCTTTAAGATAACATAGGATCTCAACATACTGCTTCAATATATTCAAAAGTGCTAAAGCCAACTGAAGGAAAAGAGTGCTATAAAGTCTTTTAGATTGTTCAGCCCTTGATGGTGAACTCTGTGTGTGTGTTTGTGTGTGTATAAGTATGTCTTTAGGCTAAAGGGAAAAAAGTCATTGTATTAGTTATCTTTACATAGTTTATAAGCATTTAGGTATTAATTAGGAATACAGTATTAAAAAGTTATTCTTAAAATAGAAAGTTACATTAATAGCTTTTGTCAGAATAATTTATAAGATTTTCATAGTTTTTAAATTCATCCACCAAATATATACTGCAGACCTGTGATCTGCCAGGCAGTATTCTAAGCTTCTGAGATACGGCAATGAATAACACATATCGATGCTCTCCAGCAGATTTACATTCTAGGTTAGGGAGATAGATAGTAAATAAGTAAACACATTCTTTTGTGTTTTGTTTTTTGTAATTGAGTGCAGTAGTGATAAGGTCAAAAGAGAGAAACTAAACAGGGCAAGGGGGATGAGGTGAGGAGGGTCTATTTTATACTGGGAGGTGAGACAAGGCTTCATTGATAAAGGGGACATTTAAGCCGAGACCTGAACGAAGTAAAGGAGTGAATCGTATCATTATTGGCAGTGAGGGTTTCGGGCAAGGGGAACAGCAAGTGCGAAGGACCTGGGGCAGGACTGTGTTGGGCCTGTTTGAGGACCAGCAAGGATGGCTGAAACGGAGTGAGTGAGGGGGAATGTAGTAGGAAGAAAACCAGAGAGGTAATGGTTAGTTAGGGCTTGTGGGCTGCTCTTAAGGAATTAGGCTTTTACTTCGAGTAAGATTGTAAGCTAATGGAGAGTTTTAAGCAGAGGAATGATGTGATCTGACATTTTAAAAAGGATCACTCTAGCTACTGTGTTAAGAATAGACTGTCGAGTACAAGGGTAGTGGGAGAACAATTACAAAGCTATTGAAATAGTCCAGGGTAGAGATGATGGGGGCTTGAATTAGAGTAGCAGTGGTCGAGGTAGTTAAAGAGTGATAGAATTCTGAATGTTTTCAAGAAAAGGGGGTAAGGTTTGCAGATGGATGAGATGTGAGTATCAGAGAAAGACTAGAGTTAAGGATGTCTCTAGGGTTTTGGCCTGAGCGATTAGAAGAATTGCTGTTTACAGAGTCGAGTAGGACTTTGGAAAGAAGCTTTGGGAGGGAGAACATCACATTTGGACTTGGAATGTCAAGTCCAGGTCTGGCTTGAAATGTAGAGCAAGGGCTTGGATCTAAGAGTCAGGAGATGTAAAATTTTATAGTTATGAGCAAATACATGGTATTTGAAGCCTGTATTTCATCTTTTACAGAGTGAGTGTAGATAGAAAAAGGAGAGTCTGAGTGGCTGAGCCTGATGCACTCCCATGAGTAGATGTTTAGGAGACGATGATGACGCAGTGAAAGAAGTTGTGAAGGAATCATCAGTGAGGTGGGAGGAGAACCTGGAGGCGAAGTGAGGAAAGGGTTTATTTTCATAGACAGTTTAAGCAGAAAAGCATAAAGCATAAAGCACTTATGGACCTGAATTACTCGCATCTCCTAAATGCATCACCCTCGCTCTCACGGCAGAGGCTTTACACACGATGTTCCCGTTGCTTGTAACACTAATCCCCTGCCACACCTGGTAACTCTGTCTTTGTCCTTTAGATCTCACCTTGGATGTCATTGCTTCTGTGCAGACTTTTTCTCTCGATCCCTGAAGACTGGGTTGGCTGTTTTCTACCATGGTTTACTCTTGTCTGTCTCCCCCACTATCCTTCAGGCTCTTGTTCAGCACACAGTATAGAGCACATGGTAGGGAGTTTCTTACCTCAATGAATGAATAATCAGAACTTGGCTAAAGAGTTTTTAATAGCTGCCTTTTTTTTTTTTTTTTTGCATTGTACTTTTCAGAGATAAGTGTAAGTGGTAAATGTTATGTTTACATTTTCCAAAGAAACTTTCAGAGGATAGCCTGGGGTTAGGGCATAGTTGGCCTAATCTGTTATTTCTTATGTAGTTCATCCATAGCACTAACGTAATGGTCATTGCTTTAAGGTACCAAAAGAGTCAGTACCATGAAGTAAATATTCACTTATTGTCATTAGGTCCCTATGCATTAGGTTTTTTCCGAAGGCAGTAAGGAAACTAGTACATTTAAAAAATATTTTAAAAGGGAACCAAACAAAAACTTTACTCCTTATATTTCAGTAAATTTATCTTAAAATAGGTATCTGAAAATCTTGTTTTACTATAAAAGCCACAAAAATGTTATCTTAAACATGTTTGTTATTCGTAAAATTATAAGAAACAAAATACTCCTATTTCTGTGCATCCAGGTTAATTGAGATATTATAATACTTTGACTGTGACACATTACTTTAGTATAAATAGTGCTTTTCATGGTATAATTGTCTTTGTGGTGGTATTTTCATATAAAATAAGCTATAATTGCAATATTTGGACAATTGTTATTATTTTAGATTTAGATCAAAGAGCCCAGTGATCATTAACTTCTCTGCTGAACAGCATGACAGATAGGTTCTGTACATAGTAGATCTTTGCCACTAGATCTGACTTTTTCAGATGTACTATTACATAGATCTGTAATCACACTTTTGTTTTTGTGTCTGTGTATCGAATACTTATATGTGTGTGAGAGAGGGAGAGATTTATCCTTAGAATCTCACAATCTAATGGAAATGCTGAGGTCTAAAATATTAAAATAGGTGAACTATTATCTTCTGAATTACCCTATAACCATAAAAATTCTGCATAACTAACAAATGCAAAATCTTACATGACAGTAAGTATTTATTTCTCATTGTCATAAATGTGGATTGGCTGGGATTCAGCTGATCTAGACTCGTTAGGTTTGGCTCCAAGTTGCAGGTCTGCTCTGCACGTGTCTTACACTCCTTGGACCAGTGGCTACCAAGTACGTGTTCTCCTTATAGTGAAAGGCAAGAGCACAAGAGAACAAACTTAATCTCACAAGCACGTTTAAAGCCTCTCTCTGCTCACATCACATCTGCTAGTATTCATTTGGTCAAGGCAAGTCATATGGCCAAGCCTAATACCAAGAGGTGGTTAAATATAATACTCTAGTGGCAGGAACTACAAAGTTGCATTGAAAAGGGCATGGGATCCGGGAAGGGTGAAGATTGGGAATAATAATGTATTTCATCACATCATCCAGCTAAATGAAATGCTAATCCACTTGGGAAGCCTCACACTTCCCCAAAGTTTCACATCTGTATCTAACTACGGTTAGAATCAAAAGTTCTTCTGGGCCTTGTCTTGTGACTGGAGAATCTCTTAAGTTTTCTTCCAGTTCTCAGATCCTGTATTAACATTTTAGTGTGGCAAAGGCCCTTAGAGATAGATTATAGTTCTCAGTAGTTCTCAGCTAAGGGGAAAATGGGAGTATCATATGCTTTTCGGTAATAGGGATGGGGCATAAAGGGGTGATGGGGAGAGGCATGTGTAGTCTGAAAAAGCAGCGCTCTTTATTCTCTAATCCTGTGTATCCCCACCTCCTGACAATCCTTAGAAAAACATTCACACAGCTCTCCTTTATTTCCTGATAAGGAAGCAGACCCAGAACAGCTGAGGGACCTAAGGTCACACAGCTATTAAATGGCAAATGGGTTTAAAACTCAGGCTTCTTGACTTGGTATTAAGTGCTTCTACGCTTTCTCTGTTTAGACATGTATCATTGTTAAGTGATGACATGGACTTTGTGATTACAAGACACTGAACAGGTCTCCTTGAGAATATATATTTTTGTTATTCTCTTTCATTTGTTGTGGATCATATTGGCAGCGGTTGGAGTCATGAACAGAGTTGCTCATCAGGGAGTCTAAATTTCAACGGATTCTTTTGGAAGCAGCCGTCATTTGTGAGTCATGAGTTTGTGTGTATATAAAGCAAGGGCCATCTCTCTTTTTTTTAGAAGTTTGATATTCTTGGTAATCAATGTTTGTTTTTTTTAATAAGACTGATTAGATCAGTCTACAGTTGCACATGTTATTATTGGGATCCTAGACTTTTCTGATGTTTCCCAGTGGTATTGATGTCTTGTCAGTGCTTTCCAAGCCCAAATGGTCTGTTCTCACTCACATGTTGCCCTTACTGCTGATGAGAGTGACCTTGGAGTGGTTGGGAGTTTACTCTAATGCATTCTGACCGTTGTGTGGCTGAGACTGCCTCAGTCTGTGAAATCTGGTCTACAGGACAAAACTGCTACACTGATCACAAGGAAGGAAGGACCCGATTATTTTTATTAGCACGGTCCTCTTGTCATTTCAGAAGGAGCTGAGTATGAACATTAGGGGGCAGTGTTTAAAAAGCTATCAATAGAATTCACTACGAATTCCTTTTTGAGAAAACTGTAGTGTTTCCTGTGTACCACTGGGTGGAGAGAATCTCTGAAAGAACATATCTATATTTTTTCAAAGTATTTGTTTTTTCAAAGTGACCATTCTCTACCTTTCTATACTTTTAGAAGTACCATGATATTTTCCTTAGCAATTTAATTTAAACTTTTATCTTCTTTCCTTCGTGTCTTCTGTGCATGTTATTAATTATACACACTTAGCAATAAGAATGCTACCACATTTTAAAGAATTTACTTTTTTTCTTCATGTTAACTTCATTACTCTTTCTTTCTAAAAGGATAAACATTTCATTATGTTATTTACTAAACTAATTTTGTGGTAGGAACATTGTGTTTACCCTTTAAATAAAATTTCTCGTCTTTTTTTTTAAGGAAAGTAGTTTGCAAAGCAGTTTTTTAATTTTTGAGAACAAGTTACAAAAGATGATATACAGAATGATATTATTCATACAGAGTTAAAATTATATAAAATATATATTTTTTGGTAGTTTACTTGTATGTGAGTAAAATATAAAAATACTCATAGTAATGAAAAATACTAAACTCAAGAGAATGATTACCCCTGGGGAGTGGGGAGGGAGGGAAGGGGGACAGGGACACACACAGGACTTCAGCTATATTTGCCACATAGCCAGCTGGCAGGTGCATGAGTATTTGTTATGTTATTCTGTATACCCTTATTTATTTATTTATTTTTGGCTGTGTTGGGTCTTCGTTGCTGCGCACGGGCTTTCTCTAGTTGCAGCGAGCAGGGTCTACTCTTCGTTGCGGTGCACGAGCTTCTCACTGTGGTGGCTTGTCTTGTTGCGGAGTGTGGGCTCAGTAGTTGTGGCACACGGGCTCAGTAGTTGTGGCACGCGGGCTCAGTAGTTGTGGCTCGCAGGCTCTAGAGTGCAGGCTCAGTAGTTGTGGTGCACGGGCTTCGTTGCTCCGCGGCATGTGGGATCTCCCTGGACCAGGGCTCGAACCCGTGTCCCCTGCATCCACCAGGGAAGCCCCATTCTGAATACCCTTTTATGCTTGAAATAACAACAGCAAATGATTCAGAAATGCCCACATAATCCCTTCCTTTCTCATTCCTTTCCTTTGTCTGCTCCTCACCCCCACCACTCCAGTACATGTGTCTTGAGCTTCTGTAGATTCCTGGCTGTGTTGAGTGTACAGAGTGAACAATGCAGACATGGTTCCTGCCTTTAAGGAGCTTACAGCCTAGTGTGAGAGACACTGCATAAACAGGTTAAGAAGAGAGTATGGCATGTACTAACAAATTGTGCTGTCATGAGAGAATCAAACAGGGTACTGGAGTGGAGGTTAGTAGAGCAGGAGATGCATAAGTAAATGGGATGGTCAAGGAAGTCCTTTCTGGGGAGGTAACATTTAATAGACTTAAAGTATGAGAAGGAGCCAGCCATGCAAAGAGCAAGGGGAGGAGTGATTCAGGCAGAGAGAACACCACGTGCAGAGGTAGGAAAGATCTCGCTATCTTTAAACATGTTTTTATTTTTATTTTTTTTTGCGGTAGGCGGGCCTCTCACTGTTGTGGCCTCTCCCCTTGCAGAGCACAGGCTCCGGAGCACAGGCTCAGTGGCCATGGCTCACAGGCCTAGTCGCTCTGCGGCATGTGGGATCTTCCCAGACCGGGGCACGAACCCGTGTCCCCTGCATCGGCAGGCGGACTCTCAACCACTGCGCCACCAGGGAAGCCCGATCTCGCTATCTTTAAAGGCCTAAGAGAAAGCCAGTGTGCCTTGAATACCAGTAACTGGGAACAGCATGCTTGAGAAGACACTGCATAGAGGTGTGCAGGTGCCATGGTGTGCTGGAAGTGGTTTGAGCAGTAGAGGAATATGATTCAAATTACACCAAAAATGATCTTTGAAAGAGGTGGGAATGAAATACTGATTGTCTCATTGAAGAATTTCGTTATAAACATTGGTCTTGAAATAAGGTTCATGTTTGAGAGAGTAGCTATAAAGATAAAATTTCTTTAGATTACTAAAGGCTCCCATGGTGTTTCAGAGTCAATAACAGAGAATGATGAGCCCAGATGGATATGGCAAATCATCTAGCAACTGCATCCAACACTATATCATGGCAACGATAATACAAAACAAAACACTGCTGCACTTGGATTCTTATGGAGTGAGTTAGTCTGGGTATATGTATATTCCATCATTTTCTACATATTCACCACATAACCATGTCTTTTAAAAAAGAATAATTAGAAATCTGCCTGTACTCCAAACCCATAAAAATTTTGAAGGGGAGAAAAATAAGAAAGAAAGGGAGGGAAGGAGGGAGAGAGGACAAAAGGGAAGGAGGGAAGAAGGAAAGGAAGGAAAGAAGGAAGGAAGGAAAGAAGGGAGGGAGAGAGGAAGGAAGGAAGAAAGAGAAAGAATCAGAACTAAGTCAAATGGAATAACAATGGGCAAGTTGTTTTTAACCTCTGAAAATAATAGTCCAGTTTAGTTCATTAAGCATCCTTTCTAGATTGAATAAACAACCAGTTACAGACACGACATTAAAAGAGGTCCTCACAGTCAAAATAACTGGAAACCACGGGTCTAAATTATAGATGTCTCTGTCGTCTCCCCTTCTAACAGAACACTTTTTTGCCCAGAATTTTGGAGTGTTGTGGTCATCTGTCCAACTTTATAGTCAGTGATCCCTAAAAAAAGTGTGGTTTAACATATTTACCATTTCGTACCAAACTCATTGTTTAAACAATGACACCGTCTCTGCAGGGGAAGAGAAACTGAGCACATAAATACAAGATTTCAAAGCACAGCCCATAAAACTAGGGACTGAGATTATATTTTGTCTGTAGACATGGACAGACTCCAGAAAGTGACTTTATGCCTTCATTTTATCCCCCAAGGGCATAATCTTTTTATCTTTAAATACTTCTTTTTACCCTTACACATATAACAGATGTGTTGTACAAGTTGGACTCAGTGGAGTGTAAGCAGAAACTTTATTCTTTCCCACCCTACCTCTGCAAACCTGCACTCCTGACTCATTTTCCTTGCTCACTGGTGAAATCCCAGGAAAGTCCTACAGACATTTTTTCGGGTTATTTTATTTCAAGTATTACAAATTCCAGTCCAATCTAAAGTCAAAACTTCAGACTCTTGTACAATTTATGACTTTTCCCTTTCTCCAACTTGTCCTGACTTCTTGGAAACCTGAAGAGAGAGAGAGAGAGAGAGAGAGAGAGAGAGAGAGAGAGAGAGAGAGAGAGTGTGTGTGTGTGTGTGTGTGTGTGTGTGTGTGTGTGTGTTGGAAGAGGATAGTTTCTTCATTCCTCCATGATCCATCTCTTCCCTGTTGCTAGCTTCTCTTTGTGATTCCTTCCGAGTCAGGCCCTCTTAGGGAAGAGAGTGAGTTAATGGGTATAAAAGAGCTTCTGCTTGATGGGGGTAGTTGGGCCCTGCATTGCGGCCTACTGTGTGCCTGAAGCTCAGTTGGTGGCAAATTGTACTATGGGGAGCTTTGTAGGCTCCTCAGAGACTTCAGACTGTAGTTCTCCCTCTTTAGTCCTTGGCTTTGTGCGGTCTTATGTATACAGAGGCCACCTGTTCAGGTCAAGGTCACTTTGTCCTATAGGCAGCCCTCATGGATAGAATTCCTTTTTTATTTTATTTTATTTTTTTTTGTGGTATGCGGGCCTCTCACTGTTGTGGCCTCTCCCGTTGCGGAGCACAGGCTCCGGACACGCAGGCTCAGCGGCCATGGCTCATGGGCCCAGCCGCTCCGCAGCACGTGTGATCTTCCCGGACAGGGCCACGAACCTGTGTCCCCTGCATCGGCAGGCGGACTCTCAACCACTGCGCCACCAGGGAAGCCCTAGAATTCCTTTTTTAATTTTTTAATTTTTTTTTTTTTTTTTTTTTTTTTTTTTGCGGTATGCGGGCCTCTCACTGTTGTGGCCTCTCCCATTGCGGAGCACAGGCTCTGGACGCTCAGGCCCAGCGACCATGGCTCACGGGCCCAGTCGCTCCATGGCATGTGGGATCTTTCCGGACAGGGGCACGAACCCGCGTCCCCTGCATCGGCAGGCGGACTCCCAACCACTGCGCCACCAGGGAAGCCCTAATTTTTGTAATTTTTTAATTGCAGTATAGTTGATTTACCATGTTGTGTTAGTGTAAGGTGTACAGCAAAGTGAATCAGTTTTATGTGTGTGTGTGTGTGTATGTATATATATATATATATATGTATTCTTCTTCACATTCTTTTCTGTTATAGAAACATTCCATTATTAGTACAAGATATTGAGTAGAGTTCCCTGTGCTCTACAGTAGGTCCTTGTTGATGATCTATTTTATATACAGTAGTGTATGTATGTTAATAGAATTCCTTTTACAATGAGCTAGTTCTGCTCTCCTGTTGGCCCACTTAGCCCATGGGGAAAACTCCTCCTTGCTCTTCCTCAGCGTTGGGAGTGAAGTTTACTCCCAAATCTTTCAGTTCTGCTGCCTTACACTGATGTAACCATAGCCTCTTGCTTTTGGTACTTTTTTAGGCACATGTCCAGTCCTTATGTACTTTCGTATTCCTAAACTATAGGCCCAGACCTCAGATGCTTTTTTTGAAGTGTCCCTCATGTGGCTTGAAGTAAAGAGGAAGCAGCTTGCCCCTACCCTATGGCAGGGTGAAATGCACAGCATGCTGACAACGCTTTCTTTTATTTTTTAAAATTTATTTTATTGAAGTATAGTTGTTTTACAATGTTGGGTTAATTTCTGCTGAGCAGCAAAGTGATTCAGTTATACATATATACATATATATATATATATACATTCTTTTTCATATTCTTTTCCGTTACGGTTTATCACAAGATATTGAATATAGTTCCCTGAGCTATACAGCAGGACCTTGTTGTTTATCCATTCTCTATATAATATTTTACATCTGCTAATCCCAAACTCCCAATCCTTTCCTCCCCCACCCCCCTCCCCCTTGACAACCACAAGTCTGTTCTCTATGTCTGTGAGTCTGTTTCTGTTTCGTAGGAAAGTTCATTTGTGTCATATTATTTATTTATTTTATTTTTTCTTTTTTAATATCCTTATTGGAGTATAATTGCTTTACAATGTTGTGTTAGTTTCTGCTGTATAACTCCTTTTTTTTTTAACATCTTTATTGGAGTACAGTTGCTTTAAAATGGTGTGTTAGTTTCTGCTTTATAACAAAGTGTATCAGTTATACCTATACATATGTCCCATATCTCTTCCCTCTTGTGCCTCCCTCCCTCCCACCCTCCCTATCCCACCCCTCTAGGTGGTCACAAACCACCGAGCTGATCTCCCTGTGCTATGCGGCTGCTTCCCACTAGCAATCTATTTTACGTTTGGTAGTGTATATATGTCCATGCCACTCCCTCACTTTGTCCCAGCTTACCCTTCCCCTCCCCATATCCTCAAGTCCATTCTCTAGTAGGTCTGTGTCTTTATTCCTGTCTTATGCCTAGGTTCTTCATGACCTTTTTTTAGATTCCATATATATGTGTTAGCATATGGTATTTGTTTTTCTCTTTCTGACTGATTTCACTCTGTATGACAGACTCTAGGTCCATCCACCTCACTACAAATAACTCAATTTCCTTTCTTTTTATGGGTGAGTAATATTCCATTGTATATATGTGCCACATGTTCTTTATCCATTCATCTGTTGATGGACACTTAGGTTGCTTCCATGTCCTGGCTATTGTAAATAGAGCTGCAATGAACATTTTGGTACATGACTCTTTTTGAATTATGGTTTTCTCAGGGTATATGCCCAGTAGTGGGATTGCTGGGTTGTATGGTAGTTCTATTTTTAGTTTTTTAAGGAACCTCCATACTGTTTTCCATAGTGGCTGTATCAATTTACATTCCCACCAACAGTGCAAGAGGGTTCCCTTTTCTCCACACCCTCTCCAGCATTTATTGTTTGTAGATTTTTTGATGATGGCCATTCTGACCGGTGTGAGATGATATCTCATTGTAGTTTTGATTTGCATTTCTCTAATGATTAATGATGTTGAGCATTCTTTCATGTGTTTGTTGGCATAAACCCACGCACATATGGTCACCTTATCTTTGATAAAGGAGGCAAGAATATACAGTGGAGAAAAGACTGTCTCTTCAATAAGTGATGCTGGGAAAACTGGACAGCCACATGTAAAAGAATGAAATTAGAACACTCCCTAACACCATACAGAAAAATAAACTCAAAATGGATTAAAGACCTAAATGTAAAGCCAGACACTATCAAACTCTTAGAGGAAAACATAGGCAGAACACCCTATGACATAAATCACAGCAAGATCCTTTTTGTGTCATATTTTAGACTCCGCATGCAAGTGATATCATACAGTATTTGTCTTTCTCTTTCTGATTTACTTCATTTAGTATGATAATCTCTAGGTCCATCCAGGTACCTCCCAGTGGCATTATTTTATTCTTTCTTATGGCTGAGTAGTATTCCAATGTATATATGTACCACATCTTCTTTATCCATTCATCTGGATAAAGGTTGTTTTCATGTCTTGGCTATTGTGAATAGTGCTGCTGTGAACATAGGGGTGTATGTAACTTTTTGAATTATAGTTTTGTCCACATATATGCCCAGGAGTGGGATTGCTTGATCATATGGCATCTCTATTGTTAGTTTTTTGAGGAACCTCCATACTGTTTTCCATAGTGGCTGCACCAATTTACATTCCTACCAACAGTGTAGGAGGGTTCCTTTTTCTTCACAATCTCTCCAGCATTTGTTACTTGTAGTCTTTTAATAATGGCGATTCTGACCGGTGTGATGTGGTACCTCATTGAAGTTTTTATTTGCATTTCTCTAATAATTAGTGATGTTGAGCATCTTTTCATGTGCCTGCTGGCCATCTTTATGGCTAACAACTCTTTGTAAGGAAATTCATGCTAAAGGTCTCATTTATCTTTCCAGCTTTTCTCACATACCCTGAAATGGATGGTAAGCTAAGAGCAGCAAAACTGGTTTCATAGTCTTTAGCATGACCTGCATTGGTGTTCTGGCACTTACGGCATTCTTTTTGGGTTTGAAGCCTCAGCTGAAACTGAGGCAAGAGAGTCCTATTTGAACATTCTTTAACTCAAAGTTTGTTGAAGAAATATGTTTTTCAGGTAGTAAAGAATAGCATTAAGTAGAGTAAACCTGAGATATCTGTGTTCGAAATTTTTAAGTATGAAAAGATAATATTTAGTAAACTAAAAGTGTTTTGACTAATTTTGTATACATTTTAAATTATTTAGACACAAATGAAAAAGGTCAGTCATTTCCATATACATAATTTCTAAATCAATATTTTTTCCCAATAGCAAATCCCACTTTAAAGCTGATACTGAATTGTTACTGGGTATAAGGAACATTATGTTAATTTTCCTTGGGATTAAGAAAATCTACTGGACTGGAACATGGATAAAATGATTCCCCATTATGCTGAAAGAGACAAAATTGCTGTTCTTAAAAGATCTCTGCTGGGTATAATTAGGGATATGCAGTGAGCACCATCTCATGACACAATTTTATACATAAATATGTGTTTGAGCTTCTTCAGTTTTCAGACACTTTCATTTCTCTCGTACCATTGATCGATTAAAGAGAAACCCATGACTTGAAAAGGAACTTCAGTTGTTTTCTCAATGCTTTAAAATTCTAAAAGCAAAGAGATAACCTGAGCCTAGAAATATGGTATAAATCTAGAATCAGTTGGTTTCACCTTTGGTCTCTGATTTCTAATATATGGATATATTGGTTCCCAGTTCAAAGAACCACTTGGGGCCAACAAAAGGGAAAAAGATGACAATGTTAGTTAATGTCAAAGCAGTAGTTATTTCAAAACCTTCACAAATCGAATGTTTCATAGATCGTGCCAGATAAACATGCCAAGACTTAGCCACAGTCCAAAAATCCTGTCATCAAAACTAAATTGTTTCCCCTTATGGTAATAGGTCTGGGATATAAATCCACAAATTAAAGAAGCAGTGCTAGATAGGAAGAAATGTTATGCTTAAAAGGATAAAAAAAAGAATGTTAGATAAAATTTAGATAGCATTTATTTCATGAATGCTAATGAATTTTTTCATTCTTTGGATGGCCTTCCAAGCCAGCATTAGTGCAGTACTACAACTTTTAGCCCTTAGTTGAACCATAGTAGCTTCACAAAGGTCGAAGTATGTTGAGTAAGTAACAGTTATACACCCTGAAAGATAAGGGATGTTGATAGAATATCAGATTGTGGAATAAGTGAATTCATTTTGTAAAGAACATAAAATTCACAAAAATTTATCAAGTGAAAAATAACAAAGTTTAAAAAATTTGGTAAACATTTGGTTATAAGAAAGACTAATAAACAGTCTGATTAAAAAATGGGTCAAGGGGGCTTCCCTGGTGGCGCAGTGGTTGAGAGTCTGCCTGCTGATGCCGGGGACATGGATTCGTGCCCCAGTCCAGGAAGATCCCACATGCCACGGAGTGGCTGGGCCCATGAGCCATGGCCGCTGAGCCTGTGCGTCCGGAGCCTGTGCTCGGCAACGGGAGAGGCCACAGCAGTGAGAGGCCTGTGTACTGCAAAAAAAAAAAAAAAAAAAAAAAAAGGGTCAAGGATGTGAACACATTTCTCCAGAGAGAATATACACATTGCCAATGAGCACATGAAAGGATACTCAACATTACTAATTATTAGGGAAATGCAAATCAAAACCACAATCAGATACCACTTCATACCCACTGGGATAGCTACTATCAAAAAACCAAAAGTTAACAGTGTTGGTGAGGATGTGGAAAAATTGGAACCCTTGTTCACTGTTGGTAGGAATGGGAAATGGTGTAAGCCACATAGGGGGTTCTTCAAAAAATTAAACATAGAATTACCATATAATTCAGCAGTTCCACTTTTGATTATATATCCAAAAGAATTGACAGCAAGTACTTGAACAGATGTTTGCATTATGTTCCTAACAGCATTATTCAAAAAGAGTCAAAAGTTGGAAGCAACCCAAGTGTCCATCAGTGGATAAATGGATAAATAAAATGTGTTATACATACAATGGGATATGATTTAGCCTTGAAAAGGAAGGGAATTCTGACACAGGCTCCAACATGGATGAACCTTGAAGACATTATGCCAAGTGAAATAAGCCAGTCACGACAGGACAAATACTGTATTACTCCACTTCTATGAGCTACCTAGAGTAGTCAGATTCGTAGAGATAGAAGATAGAATGATGATTGTTAGAGGCTTGGGGGAAAGAAAAATGGGGAGTTACTGTTTAACGGATGTAGAGTGTCAGTTGGGAAGATGAAAAAGTTTTAGAAATGAATAGTAGTGACAATGTGAGAACCACTGCACTGTACACTTAAAAATGGTTAAAATGGTAAATTTTGTGTTATGTATACTTGATCATGATCAAAAAAATTAAAGTTAAAAAAAAAGAAAAAATTTAAAAAGTAAAAAAAGAAGGCTAGTCTAAACTACAAAGTGTACTGTGAAATTCTAATTACTATGTCACAACCACAAGAAAATGTTGTTTGTACTGTGTTTTAAATAGTGGTCTACAAATACAAATATTTGATGACTAGGTATTGAATATATAAAACACTCCTTTGTTTAATAATCAATTGATTCATGTATGTATAAATTAAAAGCCCTTTTTGTCTTTTATTTCTTTTCAGTCTGATGGGATTAGCTTATAGTTGTCATTTGCTTAATACTAAATATTGACTAAAATACCAGGTTTTTTTTGTTGTTTTGGTCAAAATCTTACTCCATATGCTAATCTTTAGATTCTTATTGCTATTCACCCTATATTTATCATTCTGTTGTAAATAATTTCGTGTTCCTAACATTGTTTAGGAAATACTCAAAGGACTGAGGAAAGAGAATTTAAATGAATTCTTTCTGAAGAGAAGAATTGCCTGTTAGGATGAACAGTTATAATAATGAGAGTTCTATGAGAATTGCTGATTTTACTTCAAAATAAAAATATTATAATTATTTTAAAAATTTCAATCTGAGAAATGAAATTTTACAGTCCCAAATATTTCTAGGAGGGCACATTTCTCCTACTCCAGTCAGAAACTTCAATCATGTTTCTTGCAGCTCTCCGAGGAAAGCCACGATGGTAGTGTGGGACATGCTCTCACCTCAGTTACATACACCCAGAATCTTATTTGTTCAGTTACCATCTTTGTATTTTGAATCTTTCATTCTATTTCTCCGACAGTAACTTGGGCCCTTGCCTTCCACATACCTTCAGTTCTGTTTCTAACCCAGCATATGGAGGCAGTGACTACACTAATGTGTACATGTCCACAAAAATACCCTCATTTAGAGCTTTTACCTATCAGTGTTTAGTTGAAGGTACACAGTATCAATTGTGAACAACAAAGTCCTCAGTTGTTGTCTTCAGTGTTTCTGTGGGTCTTTTACTTCTTTCAGTGGGATACGATATACTTCTGCCCTCTAATCCCTCTGCCATTTCATATCTGATCTGTCATTTGGACTTGAACTACTTATTACTCCTGAAGGTCATGGGGATTACTGGACATAAGCTATTTGGTCCATTATTTTGACTATCTTGAGTCACAAAGTTATCTAAAACAATCAAATTCTAATTAGAAAAGCATTGAACAAAGGACAATGTGACCTAGACACTCCTCAGGTGAAGGTAGTGGGGCACAAGTGGGACAAGGCACAGGAGGAATCTCAGATTGTGAGACACAGGTGTGGAGAGGCAGTATGTTAAAATACATTTCCCTCTCATGGCCCTACCTCTCCCACCTCCGCACTCCCGACATTTCATTGGATTCCTTGCAGTTCTCAGACTCGCTTATTTAGAGCAGGGGGCTGGAAGTGCCTGTGGGCCAAATATGACCAGCTGTCTCTTTTAAAAAATAAAGTTTTATTGGAACACAGCCACGTCCATTTGTTTACATATTGTCTATGATTGCTCTTGCATTGCAATAGCAGAGATCAGTAGTAGCCAGCAGAGACCCCCAAACCCCGAAAAGTCTAAAAAATATTTTCTGTCTGGCCCTTAATGGAAGAAATTTGCAGGTCCCAGATCTAAGGCATTTGGTATTCATGGCTGGAAGGCAGGATGACACAACAGAATGGACAGAAAAAAAAGTACTTTATTTGTTCCCTTTTGAGTGTAGGCCCTGAGGATACTTAGGTTAGAAAATACATTATGATGTAAAAGCCAGGAATCTGAGTCCTGTGCCCACATTCCCAAGAATGAAAGTAATTCTCTACAATGAAAAGGCTTACAGAAGTAGGCAGAAATGGAAACATGAAAAACTTTACATTTGGCTTGGCTATATGAAATAATATCTAATATTTATTGAGTGTTTACTATGTATGAGACATGGTGCTAAGCATTTATTATATATTATCTCATATAAAATAATACATAATTGACATAATTTATATATAGGCAAGTCTTGTAATCATGGTATCAATATTAATTGCTTAGCAGTTATAAAAAATATCATGCAACATAATTGAGAGCGTTCAACAAGGTTTTATGAGACTTGTATTATAGTGCCATGTGACCTTGGAGACATCATTACACCGATCTGAGCCTAAATGTCCTTATCTCTAAAATGGGAATAAATTTGTCCTGCTTACTTCATAGGCTGCTAGTGAGTCTGAGATGTAATTCATAAAAATTCTTTCAGAACTGCAAATTATTCTATAGATATTAAGGACATGAAGTCACTAAGTATATTTCAGATTGTGTTATATAAGTTTTATATTGGGTATATCCTAGTCATAAACTCTTTTTCATGAGATTACATAATGGAAAGCAAAGGCTTGGTGGTCAGAGGACCTGGGTTGAATTTCCAGTCCTGTCATCATTGGTTATGTAGCTTAGGTCAAGTAATTTAATCTCTTTTAACCTGTGTTAGCTGGCTGTAAAATGGGGACAGTGATGCTGGTGCCTCCCCCTAAAATGTTATTGTAAGGATTAAATAAGAGCGCAAATGGAATCTACAGAAGTGATGCAACCTTAACATGAAGAGGACTATAAAAAAAAATAATTATGAGATACAGTGGCACCACCCTGAGATAACTACATAAGATTTGGTGCATTTTTCCATAGTCATTTTTTTTTTTTTTACAATGACAGATAATTTATTATTCAACAAAAACTGAGGCATAAGGACTCAAGTAAAGAAGTTAACAGAAAATATTTTACAAGGGACCGTGAAGACAGAGCCCAACTAAAACAAAATTAATGCTTTACCATATACTACAATAGGGATTGAAAAAACAAATTTTTCCATTCCACGTTCATAAATACATTGGAAAATTTTTTTTTATGTAGCAGGTTCTTATTAGTCATCAATTTTATACACATAAGTGTATACATGTCAATCCCAGTCACCCAATTAATCACACCACCACCCCACCCCCCTGCGGCTTTCCCCCCTTGGTGTCCATACGTTTGTTCTCTACATCTGTGTCTCAATTTCTGCCCTGCAAACCGGTTCATCTGTACCATTTTTCTAGGTTCCACATATATGCGTTAATATACAATATTTGTTTTTCTCTTTCTGACTTACTTCACTCTGTATTACAGTCTCTAGATCCATCCATGTCTCAACAAATGACCCAATTTCGTTCCTTTTTCTGGCTGAGTAATATTCCATTGTATATATGTACCACAACTTCTTTATCCATTTGTCTGTCGATGGGCATTTAGGTTGCTTCCATGACCTGGATATTGTAAATAGTGCTGCATTGAACATTGGCGTTCATGTGTCTTTTTGAATTATAGTTTTCTCTGGGTATATGCCCAGTAGTGGGATTGCTGGATCATATGGTAATTCTATTTTTAGTTTTTTAAGGAACCTCCATACTGTTCTCCATAGTGGCTGTATCAATTTACATTCCCACCAGCAGTGCAAAGGGTTCCCTTTTCTCCACACCCTCTCCAGCATTTGTTGTTTGTAGATTTTCTGATGATGCCCATTCTTTTTTTTTTTTTTATTAGTTTCTGCTTTATAACAAAGTGAATCAGTCATACATATACATCTGTTCCTACATCCCTTCCCTCATGCATCTCCCTCCCTCCCACCCTCCCCATCCCACCCCTCCAGGCGGTCACAAAGCACTGAGCTGATCTCCCTGTGCTCTGCGGCTGCTTCCCACTATCTATCTACCTTACGTTTGGTAGTGTATATATGTCCATGCCTCTCTTTCGCTTTATCACAGCTTACCCTTCCCCCTCCCCATATCCTCAAGTCCATTCTCAAGTAGGTCTGTGTCTTTATTCCCGTTTTACCCCTAGGTTCTTCATGACATTTTTTTTTTAATTCCATATATATGTGTTAGCATACGGTATTTGTCTTTCTCTTTCTGACTTACTTCACTCTGTATGACAGACTCTAGGTCTATCCACCTCATTACAAATAGCTCAGTTTCGTTTCTTTTTATGGCTGAGTAGTATTCCATTGTATATATGTGCCACATCTTCTTTATCCATTCATCCGATGATGGACACTTAGGTTGTTTCCAACTCCGGGCTATTGTGAATAGAGCTGCAATGAACATTTTGGTACATGTCTCTTTTTGAATTATGGTTTTCTCAGGGTGTATGCCTAGTAGTGGGATTGCTGGATCATATGGTAGTTCTATTTTTAGTTTTTAAGGAACCTCCATACTGTTCTCCATAGTGGCTGTACCAGTTCACATTCCCACCAGCAGTGCAAGAGTGTTCCCTTTTCTCCACACCCTCTCCAGCATTTATTTTTTCTAGATTTCTTGATGATGGCCATTCTGACTGGTGTGAGATGATATCTCATTGTAGTTTTGGTTTGCATTTCTCTAATGATTAATGATGTTGAGCATTCTTTCATGTGTTTGTTGGCAGTCTGTATATCTTCTTTGGAGAAATGCCTATTTAAGTCTTCTGCCCATTTTTGGATTGGGTTGTTTTTTTTTTTTTTTTTTTTTTTTTTTTTTTTTTTTTTTTTTTTTTTTTTTGCGGTAGGCGGGCCTCTCACTGTTGTGGCCTCTCCCCTTGCGGAGCACAGGCTCCGGAGCACAGGCTCAGTGGCCATGGCTCACGGGCCCAGCCGCTCCGCGGCATGTGGGATCTTCCCAGACCGGGGCACGAACCCGTGTCCCCTGCATCGGCAGGCGGACTCTCAACCACTGCGCCACCAGGGAAGCCCGGTTGTTTGTTTTTTTGCTATTGAGCTGCATGAGCTGTTTATAAATTTTGGAGATTAATCCTTTGTCAGTTGCTTCATTTGCAAATATTTTCTCCCATTCTGAGGGTTGTCTTTTGGTCTTGTTTATGGTTTCCTTTGCTGTGCAAAAGCTTTGAAGTTTCATTAGGTCCCATTTGTTTATCTTTGTTTTTATTTCCATTTCTCTAGGAGGTGGGTCCAAAAGGATCTTGCTGTGATTTATGTCATAGAGTTTTCTGCCTATGTTTTCCTCTAAGAGTTTGATAGTTTCTGGCCGTACATTTAGGTCTTTAATCCATTTTGAGCTTATTTTTGTGTATGGTGTTAGGGAATGATCTAATCTCATCCTTTTACATGTCCCTGTCCAGTTTTCCCAGCACCACTTATTGAAGAGACTGTCTTTTCTCCATTGTATATCCTTGCCTCCTTTGTCATAGATCAGTTGACCATAGGTGCGTGGGTTTATCTCTGGGCTTTCTATCCTGTTCCATTGATCTATATTTCTGTTTTTGTGCCAGTACCATATTGTCTTGATTACTGTAGCTTTGTAGTATAGTCTGAAGTCAGGGAGGCTGATTCTTCCAGCTCCGTTTTTTTCCCTGAAGACTGCTTTGGCTATTTGGGGTCTTTTGTGTCTCCATACAAATTAAAAAAATTTTTGTTCTAGTTCTGTAAAAAATGCCATTGTTAATTTGATAGGGATTACATTGAATGTGTAGATTGTTCTGGGTAGTATAGTCATTTTCACAATATTGATTCTTCCAATCCAAGAATGTGGTATATCTTTCCATCTGTTTGTATCATCTTTAATTTCTTTCAACAGTGTCTTATAGTTTTTTGCATACAGGTCTTTTGTGTCCCTAAGTAGGTTTATTCCTAGGTATTTTATTCTTTTTGTTGCAATGGTAAATGGGAGTGTTTCCTTAATTTCTCTTTCAGATTTTTCACCTTTAGTGTATAGGAATGCAAGAGATTTCTGTGCATTAATTTTGTATCCTGCAACTTTACCAAATCCATTGATTAGCTCTAGTAGTTTTTTGGTGGCATCTTTAGGATTCTCTATGTATAGTATCATGTCATCTGCAAACAGTGACAGCTTTACTTCTTTTCCAATTTGTATTCCTTTTATTTCTTTTTCTTCTCTGATTGCTGTGGCTAGGACTTCAAAACTATGTTGAATAATAGTGGTGAGAGTGGACATGCTTGTCTTGTTCCTGAACTTAGAGGAAATGCTTTCAGTTTTTCACCATTGAGAATGATGTTTGCTGTGGGTTTGTTGTATATGGCCTTTATTATGTTGAGGTAGATTCCCTCTGTGCCCACTTTCTGGAGAGTTTGTATCATAAATTGGTGTTAAATTTTGTCAAAGGTTTTTCTGCATTTATTGAGATGATCATATAGTTTTTATTCTTCAATTTGTTAATATGATGTATCACATTGATTGATTTGTGTATATTGAAGAATCCTTGCATCCCTGGGATAAATCCAACTTGATCGTGGTGTATGATCCTTTTAATGTGTTGTTGGATTCTGTTTGCTAGTATTTTGTTGAGGATTTTTGCATCTATATTTATCAGTGATATTGGTCTGTAATTTTCTTTTTTCGTAGGATCTTTGTCTGGTTTCGGTATCAGGGTGGTGGTGACCTCATAGAATGAGTTTGGGAGTGTTCCTTCCTCTGCAATTTTTTGGAAGAGTTTGAGAAGGATGGGTGTTAGCTCTTCTCTAAATGTTTGATAGAATTCACCTATGAAGCCATCTGGTCCTGGACTTCTGTTTGTTGGAAGATTTTTAATCACAGTTTCAATTTCAGTGCTTGTGATTGGTCTGTTCATATTTTCTATTTCTTCCTGGTTCAGTCTTGGAAGGTTATACCTTTCTAAGAATTTGTCCATTTTTTCCAGGTTGTCCATTTTATTGGCATAGAGTTGCTTGTAGTAGTCTCTAAGGATTCTCTGTGTTTCTGCGGTGTCTGTTGTAACTTCTCCTTTTTCATTTCTAATTTTATTGATTTGAGTCCTCTCCCTCTTTTTCTTGATGAGTCTGGCTAATGGTTTATCAATTTTGTTTTTCTTCTCAAAGAACCAGGTTTTAGTTTTATTGATCTTTGCTATTGTTTTCTTTGTTTCTATTTCATTTATTTCTGCTCTGATCTTTATGATTTCTTTCCTTCTGCTAACTTTGGGTTTTGTTTTTTTTCTTTCTCTAGTTCCTTTAGGTGTAACGTTAGATTGTTTACTTGAGATTTTTCTTGCTTCTTGAGGTAGGCTTGTATAGCTATTAACTTCCCTCTTAGAACTGCTTTTGCTGCACCCCCTAGGTTTTGAATCATCGTATTTTCATTGTCATTTGTCTCTAGGTATTTTTTGATTTCCTCTTTGATTTCTTCAGTGATCTCTTGGTTATTTAGTAATGTATTGTTTAGCCTCCATGTATTTGTATTTTTTACGTTTTTTTCCCTGTAATTCATTTCTAATCTCGTAGTGTTGTGGTCAGAAAAGATGCTTGATATGATTTCAATTTTGTTAAATTTACTGAGGCTTGATTTGTGACACAAGATGTGATCTATCATGGGGAACGTTCAGTGCGCACTTGAGAAGAAAATGTAATATGCTGCTTTTGGATGGAATGTCCTATAAATATCAATTAAATCTATCTGGTGTATTGTGTCATTTAAAGCTTCTGTTTCCTTATTTATTTTCATTTTGGATGATCTGTCCATTGGTGTAAGTGAGGTGTTAAAATCCTCCACTATTATTGTGTTTCTGTCGATTTCCTCTTTTATAGCTGTTAGCAGTTGCCTTACGTATTGAGGTGCTCCTATGTTGGGTGCATATATATTTATAATTGTTATATCTTCTTCTTGGATTGATCCCTTGATCATTATGTAGTGTTCTTCCTTGTCACTTGAAACATTCTTTATTTTAAAGTCTATTTTATCTGATATGAGTATTGCTACTCTAGCTTTCTTTTGATTTCCATTTGCATGGAATATCTTTTTCCATCCCCTCACTTTCAGTCTGTATATGTCCCTAGGTCTGAAGTGGGTCTCTTGTAGACAGCATATATATGTGTCTTGTTTTTGTATCCATTCAGTAAGCCTGTGTCTTTTGGTTGGAGCATTTAATCCATTCACGTTTAAGGTAATTATCGATATGTATGTTCCTATGACCATTTTCTTAATTGTTCTGGGTTTGTTTTGGTAGGTTCTTTTCTTCTCTTGTGTTTTCCACTTAGAGAAGTTCCTTTAGCATTTGTTGTAGAGCTGGTTTGGTGGTGCTGAATTCTCTTAGCTTTTGCTTGTCTGTAAAGCTTTTGATTTCTCCGTGGAATCTGAATGAGATCCTTGCTGGATAGAGTAATCTTGGTTGTAGGTTTTTCCCTTTCATCACTTTAAGTATATCATGCCACTCCCTTGTGGCTTGTAGAGTTTCTGCTGAGAAATCAGCTGTTAACCTTATGGGAGTTCCATTGTATGTTATTTTTCATTTTTCCCTTGCTGCGTTCAATAAGTTTACTTTGTCTTTAATTTTTGCCAATTTGATTACTATGTGTCTCAGTGTGTTTCTTCTTGGGTTCATTCTGTATGGGACTCTCTGTGCTTCCTGGACTTGGGTGGCTATTTCCTTTCCCATGTTAGGGAAGTTTTCGATTATAATCTCTTCAGATATTTTCTCTGGTCCTTTCTCTCTCTCTTCTCCTTCTGGGACCCATATAATACGAATGTTGTTGCATTTAATGTTGTCCCAGAGGTCTCTTAGTCTGTCTTCCTTTCTTTTCATTCTTTTTTCTTTTTTCTGTTCTGTTCCGCAGCAGTGAATTCCACCATTCTGTCTTCCAGGTCACTTATCCGTTCTTCTGCCTCAGTTATTCTGCTATTGATTCCTTTTAGTGTAGTTTTCATTTCAGTTATTGTATTGTTCGTCTCTGTTTGTTTGTTCTTTAATTCTTCTAGGTCTTTGTTAAACATTTCTTGCATCTTCTCGATCTTTGCCTCCATTCTTTTTCCGAGGTCCTGGATCATCTTCACTATCATTATTCTGAATTCTTTTTCTGGAAGGTTGCCTATCTCCACTTCTTTTAGTTGTTTTTCTGGGGTTTTATCTTGTTCCTTCATCTGGTACATAGCCCTCTGCCTTTTCATCTTGTCTATCTTTCTGTGAATGTGGTTTTTATTCCACAGGCTGCAGGACTGTAGTTCTTCTTGCTTCTGCTGTCTGCCCTCTGGTGGATGAGGCTATCTAAGAGGCTTCTGGAAGCTTCCTGATAGGAGGGGCTGGTGGAGGGTAGAGCTGGCTGTTTCTCTGGTTGTCAGAGCTCAGTGAAACTTTAATCCACTTGTCTGCTGATGGGTGGGGCTTGGTTCCCTCCTTATTGGTTGTTTGGCCTGAGGCAACCCAACACTGGAGCCTACCTGGGCTCTTTGGTGGGGCTAATGGTGGACTCTGGGAGGGCTCACGCCAAGGAGTACTTCCCAGAACTTCTGATGCCAGTGTCCTTGTCCCCACGGTGAGCCACAGCCACCCCCTGCCTCTGAAGGAGACCCTCCAACACTAGCAGGTAGGTCTGGTTCTATCTCCCCTGGCATCACTGCTCCTTCCCCTGGGTCCTGATGCGCACGCTACTTTGTGTGTGCCCTCCCCCAGTCCTGGCGAAGTCCTGCAGTCAAATCCCACTAGGCTTGAAAGTCTGATTCTCTAGGAATTCCTCCTACCGTTGCCGGACCCCCAGGTTGGGAAGCCTGATGTGGGGCTCAGAACCTTCACTCCAGTGGATGGACTTCTGTGGTATAAGTGTTCTCCAGTCTGTGAGTTACCCACCCAGCAGTCATAGGATTTGATTTTAGTGTGATTGCACCCCTCCTACCATCTCATTGTGGCTTCTCCTTTGTCTTTGGATGTGGGGTATCTTTTTTGGTGAGTTCCAGTGTCTTCCTGTCGATGATGGTCCAGCAGCTAGTTGTGATTTTGGTGTTCTCACGAGAGGGAGTGAGAGCACGTCCTTCTACTCCGCCATCTTGGTTCTCCATAGTCATTTTTAAATGAAAATTGTTTATCAAACATTTATAGTTTCAAAAGAAATAGTTCTATAAAATGTATAACCTCAAGCCAAGAGAAGGAGCCTTCAGTGGAACCTCTGGGAGGATTTGGTTTTTGTTCCCCAGAGCTTTGTAGATAGTAGATGATATGTGATTCATGCCTGCGATATTTAGAGAGCCAGAGGATGTCTGGAGGGCTGTGGTTTGGGAAGCCACTGCTGTCCTGCGGATCAGGGTGAGAAAGAGAAAAACATTGTGTGGTTAAGACCCTGTCCAAGAGATCAGGAGGAAGCTCGTGGTGCTGATGACACCTGGGACTGAGGAAGGACTCAAAAGTGTTCAGCTGGAAAAAAGATAGATTCACCCTGGAGGTGAGAGATGCCCACTGATGGGGTGGGGGAGGTCTTTGAAGAACCCAGTGAAGTGCCCCATGTGACAAGTAGGCTTTAAACTCCTGTCAAGCCCAGAGAGCAACCAAACTAACTCACCATGATAGTACCAGTTAAGTAAGACCTTTCTTGCTGACCATACCTCTTCTTTTCCTCACACCCCTCCAGTTCTGGCCAACCATGCAGGCATTAGAAACTGAGCAAATGGGGAGCTACAGAGAGCTGTATTCTGTCACTCTTGGGCACTCATGGTTTTTCCCAAGTGCTACTGATTTTCTTGAAAATACTATTTCCACATAGTTGATGTTCAGTAGCTATTTATCCAATCAATATTAGTGGAGCGCACTGTTGTAACTAATTTATTAGACATGAAATGACTATCCAGGTTCCTATTTGGGATCTGAGCACTGTGGTCAGTGCTCTTTTCCTTTCTCAAGTTTTGCTTTAAGGCCCTAGAGTTGGCGAGCAGCTTTAATTAGCTTGCCCTGATCTCTTTATAACCTTAGTCTTGTGTCAGAGATAAGTGATTCTCTAAGTGCAGCCAGGAACATCGTGAGGGAGAATAGTGTAATCTAGTGTTCTGAGGTTATCACACCTTTTCTTCAAATATCTTACATAGAGACCCAACGCAGATAAAGGTGGAACTGTTCAGATTCAGACAGGGCAAAGAGAGGTGGGGGCATTGTCCCCTGTAGATTGGTTGAAATATTGGCTCCACCACTTATAACTTAGGTGACTTTGGATAAGTTAGTTAACCTTCCCAAGTGCAGTGGTCTTACCTGCAAATTCTAGGGTTTATTGTAATGTCTTCCTCTTCTTCCTCAAACATGGGGGCAAGTTGAATGGTTTTCAGGTTCCTGTTCTAACTAATTACTTGTACAGTCTATTATTCCATGGATGTGGATATACAAATAGTTTTGCTTTATCCTTTCTGCTTGTATCTGTGTATCTAGCCGTGTATCTATCTACCTACCTACCTATCATCTGTATCATCTATCTAATCTACTTACATTTTTTATGTACCGTATAAGACACAGACATGTGATGCCTTTTCACCCCTTCATTTTTCAGTTTGTATTTTATAAAAAAATGGAATTCTGTTATGTAGCCGGAGTACAATTACCAAAATCAGTAAATGAATACTGAAACAATATTAGTGTATAACTTACAGACCTTATTGATAATTTGTCAGTTGTTTCAATTAAGTCCTTTATAGCAAAGGAAAACCCAAACTCTGCATTGTATTCGATTGTCATGTCACGTTAGCCTCCTTTAATCTGGGTTTTTCTTTGTGGTTCTTGGGTCTTTCTGTGTAGTTCATGGTTTGACATTTTTTGAAGCGTGCAGGTCAGTTATTTAGTAGAATGCTCCTCAATTTGGATTTTTCTCATGTTTCCTTATGAGTAGATTCAGGTTAAGTACTTTTGATAGTCATGCCACAGAAGTAATGCTGAGTTCTTCTTGGTGCATTGTATCGGGTAACACAAGCTGTCTGTTGCTAGCAATGTAACTGTGATGATTGGGTTAAGATGGTATCTGCTAGGTTTCTCCGGTGTAAAGTTATTGTTTTACCTGTTACAGTTAAAAGAATATAGTGTTGGCAGGGGGGCTATACTTTAAGACTATGTAAATATTCTCTTACTTGCTCAAACTATCTCCACTGTTTTTATCATACATTGATGATTCTTGCCTGAGTTTACTATTATTATGATGTTGTTAAATAGTGATTTTCTAATTCTACCATTTCTTTTACATTTATGAACTGACTTTTTTACTACAAGGGAGAGCTCTCTCTTTCCTTTATTTATTTACTTATTTATATCAGTTTGGACTCTTTTATTCATATGTTATTCAATCAGTTACAATCCTTTACTATCATGATTTATTTTTGATGCTCAAATTGTCCAGATTTGGCCAGTGGGAACACCTTCAAACTATCCCCTGTATATTTTTGATATGTCCTCATCATCCTTTGAGCACTTTCTTAATTTTTGGCGCAAGATACTCCACATTTATTTAGGTCCTCCCCCACACCCCTTCCCCCAAGCCTGGAATTAACCATTTCTCCAAGGAGCCCTGGTTCCATTGAGGGGCGAATTGTATTTAAGAACCAAGATCTGAGCACTAGATGTGCTCATAACTGCAAACTTTTAAAACCCATTAGTTTATTCTACAAGTGATTATTTTACCCAGCACCATTACATGTTATACTGTTTTTCCTGGCTTCATGTAATTTATTTCTCTGTTTTTGGCTTTGGTGTAACTATGTGTATTTGCTTACTCAGGAAGCACTGCTTACTCAGAAGTCTGCATTTTTGGAAAGACTTTGTTCCCAACTTTGGGCAGTTCAAAGATTACTGGATTTTGTTTGATATCATTCTCACTTGGGTCACTTTTATTCTTTTTTTTCATTGATCTCTATTAAATAAAGATGTAGACTGTGCTTAATTGAGTACTTTTCTCTTGGCAGTGGAACAAGGCTAAAGGTGATTCTTGTTAATTTGTTACTCAATTGAGTTATCCATTTATCTGGATTTGATTTGAGATGATGTTTAGTCTCTGTAAAGAGGTCAGTACTGAACATTTCTGTGTTCTTTGCCTAAAATGTCCCTTCATAGGCTGACGTAGTGCTGCTATTTGGAGTGTGGGAATCAGCTATAGGGAATTGGTTTTATGTGAGAGTCTGGCTGGGTTTTTATTTTCTTTTCTGCTCATATTTTATCTACTCATGTTTTATATTTATGTCATTTAAAATTTGATTTTTCTCCTGAAAATGAAAAATATATAAAATGGTAATTCTCTTTATTCTTTAATAATTTTATGGGGCATCTGTCAGAATGTGAGCTGCATTCATCTCGTACAAAATACTGTCTCTTGGTATGTAGATGTAACTCCTAGTAGTTTCTTTCGAATAGATTCCATGAAAATATATTTGAATTCTTAATTTAAGGGCAGATTCTGCAATTTATTTTCATTATATCATTGTGATTTATGATAGTTTTTTCCCTTCCTATTTGAATAAGTTCTGAGATTTAGGATAATCTGTGTGTGTGTGTGTGTGTGTGTGTGTGTGTGTGTGTGTATGTGTACTTACATGATTGGGCATGTAGTTAAAGTCACTTTTAGCGGGATGCGTTGGCATGATCACCAAAGTTTTTGCAATTGTAGACTGTTTGGATGATGAGAGTTTTGAAGACTTTTAATTTCTTTTCCGTAAAAAACACACTGTATATTATAAGCAAGATAGTATCTTGACACCCAATTACCTCTTACTCTTGTCTGCCCTGTAAAAAAACATTTATTTTGATAGTTCATGTGAAGAATATCATAGGCATGCATGAAATAGTATAAAATACAAAAATATGCACCAGTCAGCTGATGAGTATTTATTAAGTTTCCACTGTCTGCTTAGTGTTATACTAACTAGTTGGGGAAAATGAAACCTATGCATAAGAAGCAATTGTCAAACAAAATATATTTTCAAATATTAGTATCATCAAATTGGATATCATAAAAAAATGGTAATTCCGTATTACCAGCTATCATCAGTATAAGCATTTTTCTTAGTATGCTTCTTTTTGCTGCATTGTAGTAATACTGCTTAATTTACAAATTTATTTGCCTTTTCTGACTAGGAACATATACTTATTAGTATTTCACATGTTTTAGGTGCTGTATGATTAATCAACCAATTTTGCTGCCTCTCTGTGATAGAGATTGGGGGATATAATTTCATAGGTTATTGAGGTAGCAAACCATATTAGTCACATTTTTGGTCTTTGAACAATGTGTAAACTATTAATACTCATGGAAATACTTTTCAAAAATGGTTACATTGTAATGAGTGTCAAAACGTCAATAATTAGTTACAGAATCACAGCAAATAGCTTTGTGACCTTGGGTAAGGCACTTAATCTCTCAGAACCTCATTTTTCTCAGTAGTAATTCAAATAGGATAATAAAATTTACCTCATGTAATTCTTGTGAGACTTAACTCAGATGACACCTACAAAGCACCAGCACAGTTCCTGGAACATAGCAAATGCTCTGTACATGTTAACTATTATTATTATCATTATTATTACCGCCATCACCCTCAATTACCACTCTTGCTTTATGGAGTCCTTGGTTAAGTGTTAGTTTTGATTGGTTAGCATGTTTGCAGCGGGGTCTCTTGCCCTATTGAGGTTTACAGGAATCTCAATGAATCCTGCTGAGGTTAGTTTTGTAATCTTGCATGTAGAAAGGTACGTATCTTACAGTTAAAAATGCTGTATCTGTGACCTGAGGGAAAAAGAAAAAATAATCCACCAAAACAGGGTGTGACTGTGAGACTCTAAATCCTTATGCATGTGACAGAAGGACAAACCCTATTAAACGCGAGGTGTGATTGTGGGGAATCTTTCAAATCAACAGGAAGGTTTTTCACAATGCCAATTGCAAAAGTTGAGTGAAAAGCCATAAGAATGTGAAACTTTGGCCCATTTACTAAATGTCTCATTTAATTGTCACGGTGGAGGAAAAAGGTATGATAAGGGAGATGTCTACAAAACAAAGCACGCAAATTAGAAAAACCAAAAACATTTATTGAGACTGGGTCTTGAATTTGTTTCTGAATTAATCCTATAAAGTATAAAGTAGAAAGTGGCTAAGAGTCTTCAGACATCCTGTTCAGATGAAGGAGAACCAGATTGGGAAACTGAAAACTTCAGTGTTCTAGTTTTGCTATTGACTGGCTTTATGACTTTAGACAAGTCACTTAACCTCTGTGGGCCTCAGTTTTCTCATCTGTAAAGCAAGAATTTTTGCCCCAGGTCCGTTCAGCTCTAATATTCCTTGGGGTACTTTTAGACATACAAAATGAAATTTGCATGCCATTCTTAAATTTATTTGTTTTTTGGCATTTTATGGTGGAAAATTTTAAGGTTACATAGAAGTAGAATGAATAGTATAATGGCTCTTGAGGTGCACATTATCCAGCTTAATAATTATCAACTCATGGCCAATCTTATTTTGCCTACAACCCCACCTATTCTCCCTCCCCTGATTACTTAAAAGCAAATCTCAGACTTCATATCATTTCATTTCTAAATATTTCAGAATATGTTTAAAAGAAAAGGACTCTTTTTAAAGCATAAACACCCAGTATCATCACATGTAAATTAAAAACCCCCTATAATTCCTTAATATCATCAGATATGCAGTTGATGTTCAGATTTTCCCAATTCTCTCTCTCTTTCTTTTTATAGTTTGTTAATTTGAATTGGGATCCAAATGAAGTCTAATCATTGTGGTTGATTGATATGTCTCTTAAATCTCCTTTAATTTATAGTTGCTTCTCAATCTCTTTTTTCTTAAAATTTGTTTAAAAAAACCCACTTTGTCCTGTTGGGTAGGTTGAATTTTGCTGATTACATTCCCATGTTGTTCAATTTTTGTCATTGTTATTATTTACAAATTGACATATCTATAGGTTTGCTCAGATTTTGGTTTGAGTTTTTTTTTTTTTTTTTGGTCAAGAATATGTCATAGAAGGTGGTGTGTAGTTCCCCTGGAGCATATGGGCTGGCTATTGCTCTTGTTTGTGATGTTAGCAGCCATTGATGGTGATTGCCTAGATCTGTTAATCCATTAGGAGTTACAAAATGATAACACCCTGATTCTGCCGTTCCTTCTTCATATATTGATCGGAACACTTCCAGAAAAATAATGTTCCCTTCATCAACTGTCTGATTACCCTGAGTATAGATCATTAAGGAGAGGCAGGATAGATGCAAATTCTTTCTATTTACCAATTGTCATAATAATGAATTTATTCCCTAGTATCTTCCAAGGGTGACTAATGATTAAAAAAATATCATTAGGAACTCAGAGAATTTAACATATTTGTTGTGTTTCAGTCCACTGCAGCTGTTATCCTTACTGATACTCAAAATGGTCTCATCTTTGGCCAGTGGAGGCCTTTTTAAGTTGGCTTCTGCATACTCTTGACATGAGTAATAGTCTGATAGCTTCTTTGATTTCTGGTATAACAATATATTCCAGGTGCATTTTGTACATTTCCTGCCCTATCCTGTAATCAACCATTTCCCCAAGGAATCTTAATTTCTTTTAGTGGAAGATGGCATTTAGAGACCACCGTCTGGATACTGGTGACCCTCACTGCTGCTGGGTTAGTCTTTGCTTCTAGGCCTTTTCAGTGGACAGATAAGAAAATAAATATTTTTAAAAAATAAAATGCATTGAGTTCATAATCTTTTAATTCAGAAACAAAATTCAGAAACAATCTATACACTAGAAAATGATCAGGGAAAGAAGTCCAGATATTTGTATACATTTGGAAGGATTACATTATTTACTGTAAAATATTTTATTGCTTCTGTTCTCCTTTCAAGTAAACAATCTATTTTTGGAGTTTCTATAGCTGCTGGAATGATACTAACTTTAAACATACTCCTGTTTTGGTTAAGGAGAAAAGGGAAACAAAAAGTTAGACATGATTAAGAAGAAAAATGAGTGAAACCAGGAGTGGGCAGGCCAGAGCATCTGGTATTCAGGGCAAATATTAAAAGACAAGAAATCTTTTCCATTTAGTTTCCTTCCCTTGCATTTTTTACTTATGTCTGGAAGTTCAAGTTTTGGTTTATAGTCAGTGTTCGTAAAAGCCACAAGATGGCGAGATTGCTCCTTAAAATGAATGTGGGTGAGTAAGGGGGTGGGGTAGTGGAGAGAGAGAGGAGAGAGAGAGAAAGATGTTCCTCTCTGATTTTCCATAACCTCCTTGGTTTTCCTTACCTTCTTTACTTGAATATAAAATAGAACTAACATGCTTAAATTTTTCCTCTGTAATTTGGATTTTGATCATGGTCTTTTTTGGAATTGTAAAACTAAAAATAAAATTAAAAAGAACTCTCTGGATCCTGTGCTTACCATTTTTTCAGCTCTTTGTTAAATTATTAATAAATGATTCAGTCTTCACATTGCCACCAGAGTAATCTTTGCAAAATACCATTTTGGTAATGTCAGTGTCCTGTTTCAAATTTTAAAATTTATTGTTATAAATATTTGTTGATTGTGGTATTGGTTGTCAGTATTTAAGTAGTTAAGGCAAGTGTAAGGTGAAAGGTGGAATAATTTTTGACTCCTATTACCAAAAATATATGTTATTATTATCAAGTTTCTTTTCTCAAATGAACATGTGCTAGTTTCCAAGTACAAAAACTTTCAATTTTAATGGGTTGTTAAACAACATAATTGCAATGCTTAGAATATTTATTCTCCTCATCATTTAAACATACCTCAAGGCAATTTTTGTTATTCTCAGTATTTTGTGGAAAGGGCAAGCTACTATGTTATTAGTATATTAATCAATGCACATTTATTAACTAAGTATATTTAGCTCTCAATGTAAAATGTACTTCGCTTATGCTGTGTTATCAAATTGAATCCTCATAATATATCTATGAGATAAATGTGAATACTGTGGACATTGAGGCTCAGGGAGATTAAATGAATTGTTGAAGATTTAGTAGTTAGCAGAGCTATAATTTCAATTCAGATTTTTTTCAATCCTAAAACTCATCCTCTTATTCACTATGCCATACTGCCTCCGTGAGAGTAACTATTTATATTTCTCTTTAATAGAAATACTTGGAAGCGGTAATTTAAAGTAATTAGGATATTTGTGCCTCCCCCTTGTTGTAAGCTGAACAAGCGAATTTATATCACAAGGCAAGTATTATGGTGCCTTTTTATTTAGCAAACTGCTCATTTTTTTGAGCATGTTTTCCTGCAGGCCTTTGTTTAGAAGACTTCATTTAGAGTTGTGCTGATGGGTGAGGGGCCTCTCTTTGTCTCATTTGAGGCATTTGGGCTCCTGGCCAGAAGCCTGAGCTCCTGATATTCTCTACCTAGAGTGGACTGAAGCTAATTCATTCTCTTGACTTCCTGTTGAGATAGCAGGTGGTTCACTAGCACTTAGTGTTCCTGCCTTACGGCGGAGCTTCTCTCTGCTCCTGGAGGCCTGTTTTATGCTGGGGATACTGGTGGTTTAAAAGCCATTGTGTTCAAGACTGGAAGTCTGGTCTAGGTTGCCCTTTACAGCTATAAACTAGCTGCTCTGGAATAGAAATTATTTAAATATTTTGTAGAATTCACTAGTGAAGCCTCTGGTCTTAGACATTTGTTTGTTGGGTGGTTTTGGATTACTGACTTAATCTCCTTACCAGTAATTGGTCTGTTCAGATTTTCTGTTTCTTCATGATTCAGTCTTGAAGTTTCTAGAAATCTATCCATTTCTCCTAGGTTGTCCAATTTGTTGGTGTATAATTGTTCATAGTAGTCTGTTTTGATTCTTTGTATTTCTATGGTGTCAGTTGTAACATCTCTTTCATTTCTGATTTTATTTACTTGAGTTCTTGCTCTCTTTTTTTGGTGAGTCTAACTAAAGGTTTGCCAATTTTGTTTACCTTTTCAAAGAACCAGCTCTTAGTTTCAGTGATCTTTTCTATTGTATTTTTAGTCTCTCTTTTATTTATTTCTTTTCTGTTCTTTGATATTTTCTTCCTTCTAGTAACTTTGGGCTTCATTTGTTCTTGTTTTTCTGGTTACTTGAGGTACAAAGTTAGGTTGTTTATTGGAGATCTTTCTTGTTTCTTGATATAGGAGTTCATCATATGAACTTTGCCCTTAGAACTGCCTTTGCTGCATCCCATAATTTAGGTAGGTTGTATTTCCATTTTCATTTGACTCAAAGAATTTTTAAATTTATGTTTTGATTCCTTCTTTGACACATTGGTTGTTCAGTAACATGTTGTTTAATCTCTATATATTTGTGAATTTTCTACTTTTCTTCTTGTAATTGATTTCTAGTTTCGTACCATTGTGGTCAGAAAATATGCTTGACATGACTTCGGTCTTAAGTTTATTAAGACTTGTTTTGTGGCACATGATTTATTCTGAGACGGTTCCATGTGTGCTTGAGAAGAAATGTGTATTTTGCTGCTGATGGATAAATGTTCTGTAAATGTTTGTTAAATCCATCTGGTTTAACATGTAGTTTAAGTCCAATATTTCCTTATTATTTTCTGTTTAGATGATCTAGCCATTGTTGAAAGTGGGTTATTGAAGTACCCTACTGTTATTGTATTGCTGTCTATTTCTCCCTTCAGGTCTGTTAATATTTGCTTTATATATCTAGGTGCTTCTCTGCTGGGTGCATAAATATTTACAAATATTATATCTTCTTGTTAGACTGACCCTTTTATCATTATATCAATATAAAGACCTTCTTTGTCTCTTATTTTAGTCTTTGTCCTAAAGTCTACCTTATCTGATATAAGTATAGATACCTCTGCTTTCTTTTGGTTTCCATTTGCATGGAGTATCTTTTTCCATGCCTTCACTTTCAGTCTGTGTCCTTAAAGCTGAAGTGAATCTCTTGTAGGCAGCATATAGTTGGGTCTTGTTCATTTTATCCATTTAGCCACTTTGTGTCTTTTGATTGGAAAATTTAGTCCATGTGCATTTAAAGTAATTATTGATAGTTATGGATTTACTATTGCCGTTTTGTTAATTGTTTTCTGGTTGTTTTGTCATTTCTTTGTTCCTTTCTTTCCCTCTTGTTTTTCTTCCTTTGTGATTTTCTATAGTGGTATGCTGAGATTTCTTTCTCTTTCTCTTTTGTGTATCTACTATAGGTTTTGCACTGTGTTACCATGAGGCTTACATAAAATATCTTATAGCTAAAATAGTCTGTTTTAAGCTGATAACAACCTAACTTCAAATGTATAAGAAGATTCTACATTTTTACACTCTTCTCCAACATTTGATGCTTTTGATGTCACAATTTAAATATTCTTAATATTGTGTATTCATTAACAAATTATTGTAGTTATAGGTGGTGTTAATATTTTTAATTTCAATCTTTATACCAGAGTTATGTAATTTACCCACCACCATTACAATATTCAAGTATTCTGAATTTAACCATATATTTATCTGTACCAGTGAGTTTTACACTTTCATATGTTTTAATGTTACTAATTAGCATCCTTTTGTTTCAGCTTGAAGAAATCCCTTTAACATGTCTTGTAAGACCGGTCTAGTGGTGATAAATTCCTTCAGCTTTTGTTTGTCTGGAAACTCTTTATCTCTCTTTCAATTCTGAAGGACTGTTTTGTTGGGTAGAGTATTCTTGTTTGGCAGTCTTTTTTATTTCCTTTCAGCACTTTGAATGTCTCATCCCACTGCTTTCTGACCTGCAAGGTTATTGTAGAATCCACTGATAGTCTTATGAGGGTTCCCTTGTATGTAACAAGTTGCTTTTCTGTTGCTGCTTTTAAGGTTTTTGTCTTTGACAATTTAATTATAATGTCTGGGTGTGAATTTCTTTAGATTCATCACATTTGGTACTTCTTGGGCTGCCTAGATTTGGATGTCTGTTTTTTTCCCCCAGGTTAGGGAAGTTTTCAGCCATTATTTCTTTGAATAAGGTCCCCCCTGTCTTCTAGGATCCTTATAATGTGTATATTGACCCATTTTTTAGTGCGCTATAAGTCTCTTAAGCTATCTTCACTCCTTTTTTAGTCTTTTTTCTTTTTTCTTCACTGAGTGGATGTATTTCACTGCTCTGTCTTCTAATTCACTGACTCTTTCTTCCACTTGATCTAGTCTGCTGTTGAACCTTTCTATTGAATTTTTCAGTTCAGTTATTTTATTCTTTATCTGTGTACTTTCTGTTTGGTACTTTGTAATATTGTCAGTCTCTGTTGAAATTCTCACTTTGTTCATGCATTGCTTTCCTGACCTCTGTGAGCATCTTTCTGAGCATTATTTTGAACTCACTTTTCTCTGTTTCATTAAGATTGGTTTATGGAGATTTATATTGTTCTCTTGTTTGGAACATATTCCCTTGTTTCTTCATTTTCCTTGAATGCTTGTGTCGGTTTTTGTGCATTAGCTAAACAGCACCTCTTTCAGTCTTGAGAGTATGGTCTTGTGTAGGAGATGAATCCTGTTAATCAACCCAGCCTGAATTCCTGGATGCCTCTCAAACCTTTGTGACTATCCAAGCCACTGTCCTTCTTCATGCCTTTTAGTAGTTGAGGGTATGAGAAGACCCATCTAAGTTCCAAAGGGGATGATTGTAGTCAGCACTTAGATACAGGCTGATTAGAAGCCAGACCCTCAGGCAACAGCTGGGAAAGTATGCCATCAGGCACTTTCTGGGGAGAAACTGGGAGGTAGGCTTTTTGTCTTCTCCCTTGCACTGAGCCCTGAGCCCATTACAAACTGCTTATTTGTTTGCTATAGTCCAGTGGGACTTGTTAACTGCAAGCACTGTTGACAGTCAGAGCCAGGTGATCTGGGGGCCCATCTCCCAGGTGGTAGCTGCAAAAGGTGGGGCACGAGACATGTGTAGAAGGTCCTTCTAGAGAGATGATGGTGACCTGGTTTTATTGTTGGAGTGAGCTGGATGGAGAAAGTGGGGTAAGTGCCCACTGATTCTTTCAGGTTCCAGGTAGGATCAGTTAGATGTTGTCAATTAGTGTCTAGATCCTTAGGCAACAGCTTGTAAGTATGAAGTCAAACCCTTTCCAGGGAAAGACTGGGAGATGGATGTTTTTGCTGCTCCTTCAGTCCTGAGACCTAGGGGGATAGTTGCGGTTAGTGCTTATGATCCTATCAGTAACTTCTTTGTTTGCCGTAGTCCTATAGGACTCATGAATGCTGGCTATCAGAGATAGGAGTTTTAGGGGTCTGTTTCTCAGGTGGGAGCCTTAAAGGTTGGGACACTAGGTGTCCGTACTGCCTGTTCCTCAGGGAGAAGCTGGGAGTTTGGGGTTTCCTCCTGATTGTATGGTTCTATGCCTGGAGTGAGGTTTATGATGAGAGTGTCTCAGCCTTTCCTACCAGTTTTGATATGGGTATTGTCTCTGTTGCCCAATGTATAGGAGTCATTCATCTGGATTTCTCTAGTTTCTCAGTTCCCAGATTTCTCTCAGAGAGAAGTGCTTTGTGTGTAGCTGTACAATCACTGTGTCCATGGGAGGAGGAAATTGGCCTCCTATATCATCATTTTGGTCAAAAACAAAACAAAACAGAAAAAAAGCCTCTTTAGTTTCTTTATTAATTTGTTTTTTAAAGATAATTGTTTTTATATAACCAGTACTCATTCATTTATTCATTTGGTAACCGTTACTGAATTCTATTCTAGATGCTGGCCATACAGCAGTAAATTAAATAGGAAAAACTCTTTAGAGCATACCTTTGAGTAGGGAGGATACAGAAAATAAATAAATAAACTGTATTATATATCTTGTGGTGATAAGAGGTGTGAAGTCAAATATAATGAGGTAAGGGGGCTTAAGAGTGAAAAGTGAGAGTGATCTTTCATAAAAGTTCTTCAGGGAAGACCTCTCTAGTAAGGAGACATTTCAGTGCAGACTTGGAGGATGTGAGGGAGTGAGGTATGTACATATATGGAGTGAAATAGAGGGAGAGTGTTCCAGGTTGCTGGAGATTTGGAGACAGAGTTATGTAGCTCTTCATATAACCTTTATTATCCAACAATAAGCACCAGGACTGAGGAGAGCAGGATAAAATATTTTTATGTTCTTTTCTTTCCTTTTATTTTAAAAATATTTACTTATTTATTTGGCTGCGCTGGGTCTTTGATGCGGCATGCGGGATCTTTTAGTTGCAGCACGTGGGCTCTTAGTTGCAGCATGTGGGATCTAGTTCCCTGACCAGGGATTGAACCTGGGCCCCCTGCATTGGGAATGTGGAGTCTTAACCACTGGACCACCAGGGAAGTCCCTTTATGTTCTTTTAATTTTTGCCGATGGCAAAAAAAAAGTGACACCTTCACCTCCTCTTTGTAATCCTAAAAAACACTGGCAGGAGATGTATTAATTCTATTTATGTTCAAATTTTAAATTATCATTTATATTTTCTTTGCATACTTGAAAAAATATGTAAATAGAACCTAGGGAGACATTGTTTTCTTTTACTTTGTATATTGTTTTATATACAGCAGGAGTAGCAAATACCTATTGGAGTCTGGAAGGTCAGTTAATGATTGAATCACACTGAAGCATAAAGGATTAAGGAGGGGTGCAGAGTGCGGCAAATTGGAGAATTTATGCCCTGTGTAAAGGGAAGAACTATTACTCAACTCTAATTGATTATTGCCGTGTGAGGATGTGAGCCTAGTTTTGAATGTATTTTCTGGTTTTTCAAGAAAAGCCAGAAATTTGTGTATTATGTGCTATCTCCTGATCCTTAAATGTTGGAAACTAAGTAAAAACATTTCAAAACACTCTTCAGGCCAGACAAAACATTTGTACAATGGTGATCTGGCCCACGAGTCACCAGTTTGCAACCTTCTGGGGTATAACACCATAATTAAATTTTACAGCCTCCTTCAAGGGATAGCATAGACCTAATAGTAACAAAATGCTGTAGGATTTCTAGATACAGGTGGTTTTAACATACTATTGTACTGTTGCTCTCCCTGGGTGGTGCTGAATATATCTATTCTTGTTGTCTTAGGGTATGGTCAGACAGGTCCACTGTCTCAGCGAGCTGGGTACGACGCTGTTGCCTCTGCTATTTCTGGTCTGATGCACATCACAGGGCCTGAGGTAGGTATCCTTCTTTAGAATATTCATATTTTTTCCCCTATTTATTTCAAAGAGATTTTCATCTTTACTAACCCCATAGGCTTAAATATGAGTTAATTTTAGGAAAAAACCACGGAAAGTGAATGACGTTAAAAATGGAAATGTTTGGGCTTCCCTCGTGGCGCAGTGGTTGAGAGTCCGCCTGCCAATGCAGGGGACATGGGTTTGTGCCCCGGTCCGGGAAGATCCCACATGCCGCGGAGCAGCTGGGCCCGTGAGCCATGGCCGCTGAGCCTGCGCATCCGGAGCCTGTGCTCTGCAACAGGAGAGGCCACAACAGTGAGAGGCCCGTGTATGGCAAAAAAAAAAAAAAAAAAAAAAAATGGAAATGTTTATTATGAATGTACTTGAGGCTTAATGTCATTATGGCCCCATGGAAAAGAACAACCTTTTTAGCAAGAAGCAATAGATCAAGTGGTGAACACATTTTCCATAGGTATTATATCATTCAAGCTTAGTAAAGGCATCTTTGTGTGACTTAGGAATATTCCTCGTGTGAAGTAGAATGGCTGACCAGACTAGTCCGCGGATGTCCATTTCTACCAGAGTACTTTCATTTGATGTATATACGTAGTGGAGGGTTTCTTTTTCCCTCTGGAGTATTATAAGTGGTTGTTTATTTTAAAATTGTTACTTAATGCTCGGACATAGTTGTGTCTGATTGTTAATGCATTAGATTCTGACAGTGAAAGAATTATTTGATTTTATAACCACATTCCTTCTCCATTGGTGATAGGAAGTTCCCCAAAAGTATATATAGACGACCAAAATGTGGATGGTTAGATCAAAGACTCTTAGAAAATGGACTCTTGGGAAAAACTAAATAAGCCATTAAATAAAGTAAAAAAAAAGTGTGAAAGCTTAGTAAATAAAAATACTAAAAAAATCCACTTCCAAAACAAATTAGATTGATAGCCTTAAAAAACTTTTTCCAGTAGGTATTCCTTCCCTGAACCACTTTCTTCAGTTAATTCTTCAGGAAATATTGCTGCAGTGTTGGGATAAAATGAGGCAGAATGACCTCAAGTCTTTTATTTCTTTTACAGATTTTACTTCTTTTTATTATTTTAAAGTAGGTGTTGGGATTTCAGTGACTTAAAATATATGGTCTTTGTACTTTTTTTCTTTGTTTCATTTTCACAAGTCTTAGAAAGAATGTGTGTGGCTTTTCCTTACAATATTCAAGGACACCAATTTTCTTTCTATCCATTGAGAGAATGAAGCATGGATATATATACATCTCTTTGCTCTTTCCCATAGAGATACTTATATGGTCAAGACATTATTTTTGTGAGTGGTTTTATTTAATAGCATTGTACTCAATTGTGAATATGTGGAAAGATATGGGACTTTTAAATTTGTATATTCAAATATTAAAATGAATTAACTCAAAAACACCTGAGGTGGATGAGGTGAAAGCTTACTCCTTTAGTACACTGCGCTGTATTCTGACAGGAGTAACCACACAGCGTGTGCTCAACCATATTATTTATCAGTCAGTAACTCACCTCTTGTATTATCCTCAGGAGATTTTTGTCCTGGCTAACAAATAACAACAACACTAATTGCATGCTTACTATGTGCCAAGCATTATTTTAGGTACTTCACGTGTATTACATTAAATAAACTCGGCTTCCATATACTGTGTTTCTTTCACATGGACACATCTCTCACTTCTCAATTCATCCACCCAATGAATGGTTATTGTACATATACAGAGGGAATCCTCTGTATGCTGGCTACTATGGCAGTTACTGGGAATTAAACAGGCAACAGGTAGGCACGGTCCTTAAGTGGAGAAGACAAACACTAACAGAAAAGAAATATTAAACAAGTAAAAAGAGCTCTAAAGAAGATTACAGGATGCTACTGACGTATGTAACAGTGTGCCTCAGGCCATTTTAATACTTCCAGGGATTCTGCAAAATGTGGTTTGACAGCAAAGGATAAAAGCAGCCTGAAGAGAATCAGTCCATGCTGGGAGTCCTCCTTTAAGGGGTTGTTTCCCCCTGATATCAGCAGCATATGACAGTTCACTAAGCCTCTCAGCAGAGGTTCCGCAGGAGGGCTCACCTCTGAGAGCCCTGGCTAATATTTTTAACCAGCCAATGCTGATGCACTGTTGCCAGTTATATCATGTTGCGTATGAAGTTTTATCTACCTGCCCAGCTGTGTATCTGTGCTGTAGCGTAACTCCATGTTGTCAGATGACTGATTGGAACCCATGCTTCCTCACCCTGTTCAGTGCAGCCTAATGTTGTCAGGATGGTTGGTCAGGAAAGGCTTCTCTGAGGGCCAGATATTTAAGGTGGGACGCAATTAAGCACTAACCTGGTGACTCTAGGGCAACACCATGCATGACATCTAAATGCTGGAGAGTCTGGTGGGTTTGAGGAGCTAGTCTCATTGGATTATTGTGAGCTAGCAAAGAAGAGGAAGAGTGAGGTTGGAGTTGCAGGGAACTTATTGTTTATGGACCTGCTATATTAGTTAAGAGTTTGTAGAGACGGAAAGGTATGTTATCATATATACATATTTTTAGTGATGATCTAATATATTTCTGCCTGGAAAATGAGTGATGTTCCCAAAGTATAGACTATTATTATGATGAGAAAACTCAAAATGCGTGGTTTTTCTATAGTGGACTCATAATATTATTTTTATCCCAAAGGGGCATCAGCTAAATGTGTAATATAGGATAAAATCTATGAAAGTAGTCTTTATGGTGAGATTTAAACAAACTAGTTACAGTTACCTCCAACTAAATCTAAAATCTAGCCTTTAGGTAATGCTGTGGTATTGTTGGATATAATTCAGATTTGATAATGGAGAAAAGAGAACTGGCGTTGAGTACCTACACTGTGAGAGACCCATGTGCGATGTTTTCCATGTGCTTTTACGTTTTCATTCTTACATTGATCCTTCCAGGTGTAGGTAATGATAAATTCTGTAACTGAAGCTTAAGGGCTTAGGTAACTTGTACAGGGTGCCCAGGTATGTAAAATGCTAAAGCCATGCTTTGAGCCCAGTGTGCTTTACATCTTCTAGCTATATATAGTACCTTCTGTACTATAGCCACTCTCCATGCTGCCTGAAGAATGAAGCCTGATTTTTATTGTATTTGCATCTTGCTTATGCTTGCTATTGATATGATATGTTGCACTGTAGTGAATAGACCATTTGGTGGAGTGAGAAAGCAGTCAACTAAGAGTCTGGAGGCCTGGCTGTGTCGCATTCACTCCTGTGTAATGTTTACCTGGCTGCATAAAAGGGGCACCAGGAGGGCATAAGCCTCATAAGACCATGGTCTTTGCTTGCTCACTGCGGTATCTCATTGCCTAGAACAGAGCCTGGCACTTTCTAAGCACTCAATAAATAAATGCTGAATGAATGAATAAATGAATACTTGGCACTGTGCTGTGTGATCTGGAACATATCGTATAGCTTCTCTCTTTCGGTGAAGTGCATCTGGAAGTGATGTTCACACAGCTCCTCTTCCAGATACTGTAAAGAGAAAATTAATGTCTTTTATAGAATGTAAGAGTATAAACATGTATAATGTAATGTAGTACCCATAAGAATCAGCAATTGCTTGGTATATCTGTAGATTCCTCAGTTCCACCCTCAGAGATACTGATTTGTGGGTAGAGCCCACAAATACGCATATTTAATGATGGCCCCAAGCACTTCTGATGGAGATGGTTGTGGATCGCACTTGGAAACATTGTGAGAGGTGTTATTATTAAAAATCCCTTTGCACAGACTCTGACAGAAGTTAATGACTTGTTAAGGTCTATATATTATGTTTAAATTAGAGTCTTGTGCTCCAAATAAAATGATGTTCCATTATTTTTTATGTTCATGGCTCTATGCTAACCAGTTATTACTCAAAAGGGATATCATCTATCTTATCTATCTATCTATCTATCTATCTATCTATCTACCTATCTATCTGTCTATCATCTATCTAATTTTTTTAATGCATAGGGAATATGGAGAAAGTATTGAGAATGAAACCAATGAGTATGAGAGATTCTGGAAAGTAAATGACTCAGACATATGTAATACATGTTCTAAGTAATAATTCACCTTACATTTAAACATCAAGAATTATATCAATCAATGAAAAAGATGTATTGACCATATGTGAATAGTATTGTTTTACATACCATAAAGAATTTAATAAGTTACTCTAAAAGTAATAATTTGACTGACTAGATTAGATACATACTCATGGAAAAGTTAGAAAATGATAGAAAACTGCATAAAATTAAGTGGAACATTATGTAGCAGGCAATATAGAGAACAGTAAGATAGAGAGTTTCTAATCCTTTCTTGGGAATAAACAGCCTTTGAAAGCCCTTGAGTTTTATGATCCTAGAGGCCTGGGGCTGGGGAATGTGTGTGTATGTGTGTGGGTGAGTGTTTGGGTGTGTGTGTGTCTGCATATGTGATGCTGGCAATGAGGTAAGTTTTTTGCAAGCAGCCAGGAGGGGTAGATGTGTGAGGGCAAGGGGTATGGTGCCAGTTGTGAGCTATTTCTGTGCGAGCTTCCAGGGTAGGGAAAACCTCTTCTTCAACTTTATGTCCTTGTGCCCCGTATAACAGATGCTCTTCAAAAAAATTTTTTTAATTTAATTAATAAAATCTTCAAAATCTAATTTATGGCCTACATGGAATCTGTTGGAGAGAAATCACTATAACTTACTGCAAGTAAAATATAAATGTGGCTCAGAGTGGGATTTCAAAAAGGTGGTGGGATTTGAGTTGAATGGTACCTGGAAAGGTGAATAGGATTCAGATGGCTTGAGGCATTCCTAGTGGAGATCGCAGAGTGAACAAAGATAGGGAAGTAGAAGGGAATCAGGCATACCTAGAGAAGAGCAATAGGCCAGCCACGGAAGAGCTGAGAGTTAAAGTTTCAGAATAGTGGGGGAAACTTGATTAAGGCCGTGCTTTGGAAAGTCTTCAAGGTCAAGCCAAGAAATTGAGATGTTATTTGCTCACAGTGAAGTTAGGGAGGTTTTTCAGAAGGGGAGTGACATGATGAAAGCTGTGCTTCATAAGTTAGTTTGGTCCATATGTGCAGGATGGATTACATCAAGTTTACAAGCGATGCTTCTTAGATATTTATCTCCTCCTTTAAAAACTAAGGACACGCAAACAATTACACAAAAGGAAAATAGTCTTACATTGCTATCCAAAGGCACTGTATTGTATTTAGTTTGTATTTTTGAAGAGGTAATACATTCATATAATGCTAAATCTACAAGAAACAAGTATGTTGACTATATAATTTATCATACAAATCAGGACTCTTTTAAGAGTGAAAGAGAGCTCTCTATATAATAACCAGGTTTGTCTTTGTCACTCTGTATCTGAGTTTACAATGTAAATCTCCTTCCCTCTGTCCTCAATTCACCTGCTTCTCCTCAGAGACAGTCAATGCTATCATTTTTTTTGCATCCTTTCAGAGATGTTCTACTGAAAAACAAGCACAATAGTCTTCCCCCATCTTTTTTTTTTTTAAATAAGTGGTTCTTTTTAAAAAAATATTTATTTATTTTATTTTTGGCTGCGTGGGGTCTCAGTTGCAGGACGTGGGATCTTTGTTGAGGCATGCGGGATCTTTCGTTGTGGTGCGTGGGCTCCTCTCTCTAGTTGTGGCGTGCGGGCTCTCTAGTTGTGGCGTGCGGGCTCCAGAGCACATGGGCTCTGTAGCTGTGGCACGTAGGCTCTCTAGTTGTGGCTCACATGCTCAGTAGTTGCGGCGCACAGGCTTAGTTGCTCTGCGGGACGTGGGATCTTAGTTCCCCGACCAGGGATCGAACCTGCATCCCCTGCATTGGAAGGTGGATTCTCAACCACTGGACCACCAGGGAAGTCCCTAACCTACTTATTTCTTATGTCATTTCTGAGCTTGAGGTATCCTATGCTCTAGCAATGGTTTTCATCTGTGGATAGTCATCTTCACCCCCACTCCAGGGGAGTTTTAAAATGATGTGTGGGATGGTTGGGTTGTACTGGCATTTAGTGCTGGGGTAGGGATGAGTAAACATCCTTAAGGTATGGGACAGGCTCATGAATCTAGAATGTCACCTCCAAAATGCCAGTAGTGCCCCTATTGAAAGCCTTAACTAGATACACAGGACTTTTGTTCATCTTTTATGACTTGTTTTTTTTCTTAGCTTCCTTAGGGAAAATTTGCCACTTCTTTCTCTATGCTCCAATGTAATTTTCATTATGTTGCTTATTGTATGTCGATCTGTCTCTGACTTTGGAATGTAAGTGCCTGAATTCAAGGAGTGTCTTTGGGATACTTTTTTATATCCCTAGAGTATAACACAGATCCACTACAGAGTTGGTGCTCATTGATTATTTGTTATATATGAATTTGGAATCTTTAAGGATTCAACTTCAGTTTGATAATAACAGGTTGATACATGTAACAATAGCTATAGTATTTGAGATTCCTTTTGGAGTTCTTTAAGGGACATACTTAAAAATAAAAAGAGAGTCTTCTGTTAGGTGGAACACTTCATATAAGCCTCATACTCAGAAAATGTGAATAGGGAATTTTTGGGTTGTGACTGGAAAAATATGGTAAAAAATATTTGGAAAAAACATTCAGCTTGAGGTAACGATTAAAAGTCATTTAAACAAGTTTCTTCCTAATGTTTTTGCTTTCTGAATCTTATGAAAGAAAAAACCTCCCCCTCTTTTTTTTTTCCTATCTCAGTAAGTGGTTACTTTTGAGAGCATTGTGTTTGTTTTGAGTCATCATACTTTGAAAAAGTGTTATAATCAGAGAAAATCCTAAAAAGAATGGCCAAAATTATCCCAGGGATATAAAATAGTTTCTCCAGTGAGAAAGTCTATAGGGACTGGATTTGTTTGCCATAGATAAGGCAAAGAAATGATTTGAGTGCCGTTTTCATCTGTTTTGGGGAGGACGTGGAAGAGTTATTTTTATTGTTCATAGAACAATGAATAAGAGAAAATGAGCTCATATCAGAGAAGATATTTTAGTTAGCTAAGTGAAGAGCTTTTGGACCATCAGGGTATTGAACCTTGCCATGCATGAAGAAACAGGTCATGCGGTTTCTGTTAGCATGGCAGAGGGGAAGATCCTGTCCTGGCTTGAAATCCCAGTCCCACATGACATCTCTGAACCTTGTTTTTTTCATGTGTAAAAATGAGAGTACTAACACACGTCCTGGAAAATGTACTCAGATTAAATGAGATAATGTGTAGGCAAACACCTGGGAAATAATGCTAGTTCCTTTTCCCTTTCTGGTGCATGCCTGGCATGTATTAGATACTCAATAACTGCTCTGTTTCCTCTGGAGATCTTTAAGGAGAGAGGGATAAGCATCTTCCTGGATGATTTAGAAATTTACCTGCCTAAAGGCAGGAAGTTGGACCAAATGATCCTTTGAGAGTTTTTCAGCTTCAAGAGTCTTTATGTACTGTTTTATTTTGGAAACTAATACAATAGAATTTCTTTCTCTTTTTTAAAAGTTCTTTTGTAGGAAAGATTGGCTAGTCAAGGATGTACTGTTTAATTCATACTGTCATTTTACACAGTAAAAAGGAAAATGCAGAGCGTCTTGAGTGGCTGTATGAACCATAGAGACTTTTGATGGAAAGTTAATGAGAGCTTAAATTCTGAGTCAGTAACTTCTCTAGGAGACTGGACTGCATGACAAATCACAATGTGTATTCTACACTCAAGCATTTTCATCTAAGTAAAATCAGGGTGAAGTGACTATAAAGGAGGAGCTTAAAGAGGTCCCTGAAGGGGCAATTGTGCAGCTTTGAAGAAATAAAGGGAAATAAGGTTTAGCTCAGTTAGTCTTAGTTCTGAGCCATGTTCTTCTCACCCATGTTGCCCCCTGGACTGGCTGTCGAGAACCATAACCCTGTTTAGTTGTAACTGAGGAATAGTTTCCACGTTAACTTTTGAGAAAATAGTTTAATTTCTGTCTTTCATTGCATGTTCAAGGAGGAGGAGACTTCTGCACTTTTGGCATGAAAAGTTCTAAAATATTAGGAGGATTAATATTTATATTAATTTATATTATATTTATATTTATATTATAATTATATTTATATTAATATTAATAAAATCTGTGTAAAAACGATGCCTTTAAGTAGAGTCAGATGTACTTTTAGTCATCTCTAAGTCATTCCTTTTATAGATTGAGGATAAGCAAGTGCAAAAATAATAAATACTTGGCCTGAAGTCATGGTCACTGGAAAAGAACTTTGAACTTGTAATAAAGCTAACATTTGTGCTAGTAAATCATAATTCCTGTCCTGAGGGATAAGAAATGTTGAGAAACTTTTCACTACAGAACTATGGGATGTAATCCTACAAGACTTTCAGAGCCTGATTGAGTTAAGGATTTTCAGGTTTAGGCACACTGATTCTGATTTTACTCTATACCAGAAGTCTTTAGAATTGCTTAGACAACTCTAAATGATACATAAATTCCCATGTCTTAGACCTAATGAAACAGAAACCTGAGGTGGTGTTACTTGTATATCTGTATTCTTGAAAAGCCTTCTGAGTGATTCTGATAATCCACCTGGTTTTGGAATCACTGGTTTAAGTAATAAGAGGTACTGTTAATACTTTGTGAAAAAAGGGCATGTGGTTTCTGTTTCTTTTCTCCATCCATTGCATTCTGGCTTCCATAGCCCCCTCACCAATGAAATTGCTCTTGGGAGGGTTACCAGTGACCTCTTAATTGGAAGCTACAGTGGATACTTTTCCTTTCTGTTTGTTTATTTATTTATTTTTTACAGTAGGTCCTTATTGGTTATCTGTTTTAAATATAGCAGTGTGTACATGTCAATCTCAAACTTCCAATCTATTCCTCCCCCCACGTTTCCCCCCCAGTAACCATAAGTTCATTTTCGAAGTCTCTGAGTCTGTTTCTGTTTTGTAAATAAGGTCATTTGTATCATTTTTCTTTTAGATTACACATATAAGCGATATCATATACTTGTCTTCCTCTGCCTGACTTACTTTTCCTTTCTTATCTCACTTTTTTTTTTTTTTGAGGTACACGGGCCTCTCACTGTTGTGGCCTCTCCCGTTGCGGAGCACAGGCTCCGGACGCGCAGGCTCCGCGGCCATGGCTCACAGGCCCAGCCGCTCCACGGCATGTGGGATCTTCCCAGACCGGGGCACGAACCCATGTCCCCTGCATCGACAGGCGAACTCTCAACCACTGTGCGACCAGGGAAGCCCCTACATATGTACTTTTTATTTTGCTCACCTTATATTTCTATTGGGTAGCACTGTTCAATATGTTCCTCCTAGATAATATCTCAAACCTAGCGTGGTTCTAACTACCACACATAATGTTTTGGCTCTTGAATTTGTATCTTTCACCCAGTTCTTTTTCCCTTGGGTTTTAGGTTTGCATATTCAACTCTTGATTGGACATACTCCTTAAACTGAACAAACAAAAAACCAGTTCAGCAGACTTATTTCTCTTTTCCTTTATCCTATCTCAATTGAACTATTAACCCAAACTCAGAAACTTAAACTTCTGTCCAAACATTCACTAAGTCTGGGTTCTGTGTTCTAACTCTTGTGACCATTTGTTCCATCCTGTCATTCCTACTGCTGTTGACTTAGTTTGGCCTCTGATCTTTTTCATGAATAATTGCAGTAATTTTCTCCTTGGTTCCCTGCCTCAACTCTCAAACCTTATGATTCTTATGACTCCTCTCTAATCTACAAAGTGATGCCAGTGATATTTAATTTGTATTCAATAAAACTGACCTTGGAACTATATTTTTCTGGAAACCTTTCAGTTATTTCCTATCATAGTTAGGGAAGCAAATGAACAAATAAACCTAACCTCATTAGATATATAATATCAGGCCTTCATGATTTGTCTTTGGTTGCTATGCAGCCTCATTTCTTTCTTTTTTTTAAATTTTTTAATTTAATTTTATTTATTTTTTTATACAACAGATTCTTATTAGTTATCCATTTTCTACATATTAGTGTATACATGTCAATCCTAATCTCCCAATTCATCACACCACCACCATCCCTGCCTGCCACTTTCCCCCCTTAGTGTCCATACGTTTGTTCTCTACATCTGTGTCTCTATTTCTGCCCTGCAAACCAGTTCATCTGTACCATTTTTCTAGGTTCCACATATATGCGTTAATATATGATATTTGTTTTTCTCTTTCTGACTTACTTCACTCTGTATTACAGTCTCTAGATCCATCCATGTCTCTACAAATGACCTAATTTCATTCCTTTTTATGGCTTAGTAATATTCCATTGTATATATGTACCACATCTTCTTTATCCATTTGTCTGTCGATGGGCATTTAGGTTGCCTCCATGACCTGGCTATTGTAAATAGTGCTGCAATGAACATTGGGGTACATGTGTCTTTTTGAATTATGGTTTACTCAGGGTATATGCCCAGTAGTGGGATTGCTGGGTTGTATGGTAATTCTATTTTTAGTTTTTTAAGGAACCTCCATACTGTTCTCCATAGTGGCTGTATCAATTTACATTCCCACCAACAGTGCAAGAGGGTTCCCTTTTCTCCACACCCTCTCCAGTATTTGTTGTTTGTAGATTTTTTGATGATGCCCATTCTAACTAGTGTGAGGTGATATACCTCATTGTAGTTTTGATTTGCATTTCTCTAATGATTAGTGATGTTGAGCAGCTTTTCATGTGCTTCTTGGCCATCTGTATGTCTTCTTTGGAGAAATGTCTATTTAGGTCTTCTGCCCATTTTTGGATTGGGTTGTTTGTTTTTTTAATATTGCGCTGCATGAGCTGTTTATATATCTTGGAGATGAATCCTTTGTCCGTTGATTTGTTTGCAAATATTTTCTCCCATTCTGAGGGTTGTCTTTTCATCTCGTTTGTAGTTTCCTTTGCTTTGCAAAAGCTTTTAAGTTTCATTAGGTCCCATTTGTTTATTTTTGTTTTTATTTCCATTACTCTAGGAGGTGGATCAAAAAGGATCTTGCTGTGATTTATGTCGAAGAGTGTTCTTCCTGTGTTTTCTTCTAAGAGTTTTATAGTGTCCAGCCTTACATTTAGGTCTCTAATCCATTTAGAGTTTATTTTTGTGTATGGTGTTAGGGAGTGTTCTAATTTCATTCTTTTACATGTAGCTGTTCAGTTTTCCCAGCACCACTTCTTGACGAGACTGTCTTTTCAGCCTCATTTCTTATCATACCTTCACATTCATTGTTTGCTTCAGTCATCCAAACTAGTTGCAAAGTCTTCTCCAAAATTATAAATCAATTTTTAATATATCTTAAAAGAGTCATAGACTTCTTTGAGGATTTGATGAAAGCTATGAAACGTCTTCTAGGAAATTAACATACAGAATTTTTGCATATAGTTTCAGAGGGAAGTTGGAACACCTAAAACTGGGATAAGAAGTGTAGTTTATATCCTTTTATTTCCCAGGTATTCCTTCTGCATTGTAGCCTAGTTTTCTTCTTGGTCATTTGTAAGCCTTGATCTCTATTCTGCTAATAATTATTGTGTAAAAAATCACCTTGAAACTTAGTAACTTAAAACAAGAGCAATCGGGGCGTGGTTGAGAATCTGCCTGCTATTGCAGGGGACACGGGTTCGAGCCCTGGTCTGGGAGGATCCCGCATGCCGTGGAGCAACTGGGCCCGTGAGCCACAACTACTGAGCCTGCGCGTTTGGAGCCTGTGCTCCGCAACGAGAGGCCGTGATAGTGAGAGGCCCGCTCACCGTGATGAAGAGTGGCCCCCGCTTGCCACAACTAGAGAAAGCCCTCCCACAGAAACGAAGACCCAACACAGCAAAAATAAATAAAATAAATTAATAAACTCCTACCCCCAACATCTAAAAAAAAAAAAAACCAAGAGCAATTATTTTATGAACTCTCATATTTTCCATGGGTCAGGAGTTTGGGAAGGACTCAGTTGGGTGGTTCTGGCTTGGGGTTTCTCAAGCAGTTGCAGTCAAAGCAGGAACAGTGGGGGCTGGAGCAGCTTGGGGCTGCCAGGCATCTCCCCATCTAATCTCAGGACTTTTTCACAGCATCTCTCTGCATGGGCTAGTTTGAGCTTCCTTACAGTATGTGGCCTTAGAGCAGTCAGACTGTTTATATGGGGGCTCAGGGCTCCACTAACACAAGTGTTCCAGTAAACAAGGCAAAGTCACCAATACATATGTTCTATGACATACTTGTGGAGGTCATGCTGTAACCTTTCTGCAAAATTTTATTGGTTACAAGCATGTCACAAACCCACCCAGAATGAAGGAGAAAGGAATTAGACTCCACCTGTTGATGCGGGCAGGGAATGTTAAGGTACTAAAAGGGCATGTGGAAGGGGATATTGCAGCCATCTTTGGAAAATACAATCTGTCACAGTCTCTCAACATGCTGCAATGCTACGTAAAGAGCAGGTGGGATTTAGGCACAGTCTTTCCACTTGGTGGAGAAATCTGCTAGTAACAATGGACTTTTTGTAGCTTTAAATGATCTTTTCATGGCTTTGCCTGTGGCAAAAATTGGTTATGGACTAAGCTTTATGATCTCAATATAAACATTTTCTACTCTTAGTGTCTGAACCTAATTATCAAAGAGAGAACCAGAATGAAAGGAACAGAGAAGCTATCTCTTGATACATTAGATAGCAATTTTGAGCGAGTAAAAAAGGATATGTTTTCCACTTTTTAAAACTTGTATCTTAATGACTTGATAATCCATTTGGATGAAACAAATGTACTGCCATAGACAGGAGAAAGTTAAATGTTCTCCTATGTGCTGATGGTTTATTATTGTGTTCCGAGACTGGCCTTAATAGGTCACTGGTTCCATCTAATTTTTGTCATAACTAAATAAGACTAAAATAATTTTTTAAACCAGATCATCTGCTGCATTTATTTGGCTTATTCTGGCAACTCCATGCATGTAGCCACCACAACTACACAGAATGATTCTATCCAGTTTATCTTGGAGGGTTCAGGAAGCACTGTATTGGATAACTTGTAACACTGGTGTAGAAAGATTTTTCATTCAAAAGTAATTGCATTCAAAATCCATAGTGTAGTTCTTTGAGACATCATTTATTGATGAGAAATGAAAATTAAATGAAATAGGTAAAATTATAGGACAGGGAACATCCTCAAGAGTTCATCTGTTTTGTTGCTTCTAGGTATGGCTTACCTAAATCATACCGGAAATAGACAACTCTTATAAAGGTCTGGAGCTACTTCTGGAATATGTAAGACTGAGTTCAGAGGAGGCCTGTTAAATATAGGATTGACTATATGCCGATCTTTTTTTTTTTTTTTTTTTTTTTTTTGCGGTAGGCGGGCCTCTCACTGTTGTGGCTTCTCCCTTTGCGGAGCACAGGCTCCGGAGCACAGGCTCAGTGGCCATGGCTCACGGGCCCAGCCGCTCCGCGGCATGTGGGATCTTCCCAGACCGGGGCACGAACCCGTGTCCCCTGCATCGGCAGGCGGACTCTCAACCACTGCGCCACCAGGGAAGCCCTATATGCCGATCTTAGTGGGTGTGAAAGTTGTTTTGTCTCAGAAATTAGAGATCTTGATGTTTAGATTTGTTTCTGCTTTTCTCTGATCCATTAGCACTGAAAGCTGTAGCACAGAAAGTATAACTAGGAAACTTTTTCTTGAAGAACAACATGGAAAGAAGCAAAATAACTTTTCAAATAGTTTCTTAGGCCATCCCTTAAAATATCACAATTCCCCAACCATCCATTCCATTTTCTCTCAGTCTAGCCCTATTTAAACTCAAGAGGACAGCCAGGCTAGATGATATTTTGGGCATCTCACTGTGGGAGCTAACTCAGAATAATTTAGATGGTATTTAATCTCTGGACAAGAAAATAGTATGTTTGGCGTGTTAAGGGATCTTTGAAAATTTGTAGTTTTGTCTACTTCAAAAATTTTTTAAATTTTAAAATAAATAAATTTATTTATTTATTTATTTATTTATTTATTTATGATGTTGCTGTTGCTGTTGTTGTTGTTTTTGGCCGTGCTGTGCAGCATGAACGATCTTATTTCCCTGACCAGGGATCGAACCTGTGTTCCATGCAGTGGAAGTCTTAACCACTGGACCGCCAGGGAATTCCCAGTTTTGTCTACCTTTTTAATTTAGCAGGCTCCCAGTGAATGGATTCTTCCAGTTATTTTCTGAAAAAGGTTTTGGTTTACGTTTTTCAGAGTGGTAAAAGCATGTTTTTCTGTAGATGCATTCGATTGCTTGCCATTCACTTAAATTTTGTAGAACAAACCAGCCCACATCAGAACTGATTATTTCTTAATTGTAGTTGTAGAAATGACAAATCAACTCACTCATTTAAAATTTTTGCTTTCTAGTGATTGTCTGTAAAGGAGAGATGATGAATATTGGAATTATTCATGGAGGCAAGGTGGTAGTGAAAAGATCAGGAGCTTTGGGGTCAGAATTTCTGAGTTCCAGTTCTAGTTGTACCATTTGCTCTCTGTGACTTTGACAAGTTAATTCATCATCTAAATGTTTCTTTCATAATCTGTAAGATGGAGATACTATTGGTACTTACAGAATTCTTACTGAGAGCTAAATGTAACAGCATATGTTAAAGCACTTTGAAGAGCATGAAGTTGTACATGACATTATGGACATGCAGGAGACCCGAAGCTAGCTTCTTACTGGTTTACTAAATACAAAATAGTTAAGTATCCAGACCTGGTCATGAAACCTTAAGGAAGGTAACTGAATCCAGTAATGTGGTAGAGGCAGTGGACTCAGGGTCACTTGGGGTCTCCTTCTGACTTAGCTGCTAAACGCTTGTAACATCTTACGGTATTTAGGTAACCTTGCTGTTCCTCATCTGTAACAAGGATTGCTTGCTCCTAAGTGTTGTGCAAAAAGTTAGGTACTGGTTTTAAAGTGCAGTATAGAATTTTGCCTTCTATAAGTCCGATACCTCTAAGTTGTACCTTTAATGTTTGGAAGGGTAGAAAGTTTTAATTTATTATCAGAAAGAAATTCTTAGTATTAGGTCAGCAAGCATCCACGTGGGATCCAGAGAATGGCACAAGTCAGTTTGTTACGTTTTCTCTTGAGTCGCCTATCTGGCGTGGCAGGTGCATCAGGAGGATGGACTCTTCTCTCCCTCATCTTCTTAAATCTTTCTTTACTTCCCTCCTTCTGGCATCCCAATTTCTTGTGTTTGTGGCTTCTGCCTTGTGCTCTGTCGAGGCTGAGAAGGAGGTATGTGGGTGGGAGGTGGGGTGGAACTTTGAGCCTTTCAGGATGTGATTAAAAAAAATAATCTTCCTCTTCCAGGCTCTAGGTGAACATTCTAAAGACTTTCTCTTGTTGGTATTGTGCAACACTGTTAGCCTAAAAGAAGTGCATTACAATGCTAGCTCTCTTTTCTCTATCTTACCAGGGATCTGTTTGCCGGTAAGTAGCAGAGACTGATCTCTTAACAACTGTATACTTTCCTGCTTCTCTGCCTCCATTGATATGGGGATTTAATTATAGGATCCTTTCAAGTTCTAAAAATATGTGATTTAGGTTGGAGGACTCCATAATGTCACTGAGGCACATAGGTGATAGATTTTGTTATGCCTATTTATAGGTGAAAAAGTGAAGGCACCTACTAGTAGAATTTACAGCTTTGAGTTCCGTGTTTTAGCCATTCAACAGAACTTCCTTCATGTAGGGGAAATGTTACTCTGTGACAATTTGTATGTAACTGTGCTAAAAGCATATTCTTTAGCATCAGTGAATGGCTCGAGTAGATTTTGTGCTTGGAACAGAAGGTTCAGATACTGTGTAGTTCCAGAATCTGTGCTCATCAAGCGTGAAGGCAGTGACTGTGGTGTCGCTAAAACCCTCGTTTGATCTGAATATACCACCTTTTGTTCTCTGTGCTGCTCTTTCTATTTCTGCTAACGATACTTTTCCTAACTAGGGCTGCAAGTCATACTTATGGTGGCTTTCATAATCAAAATATTACCGTCATATTAAGAAGCTTAATTTCCTATTGATTTCCCCCCAATTGATTTAATTTAACCCCTCCCTCACCCAATCAATAATCCAAGTCTATGAATTCAAATTTCTAAGTATCTCTTGAATACATCCGTTCCCTCTTTCCTCTGTCCTTGATTGAGGTTCCCATCTTGGCTCTCTCCCCTGAGCCCCTGTCAAATCTTTCTGATGGGTCTTCTAGAGCACTACACCAAGTATCTTGAAAAAGTCACATTTGTGCAGCCTTTTACATTCATAAAAAGTTTTTTTATACACCTTTTCTTATTTAATCTTCATACCAACTGATGAGGTAGATTTTGTTATTAGCAAGATTTTACAATTGACAAAAAAACTAACAAAGGCTAAGAACTTGCCAAAGGTTATGCAGTTAGTAAATAGTAGAAGAATTCATATTTCGGAAAATAGATCATTAAAAAATTCATGTGCCCTAGAGTAAAAACAAAATTTTCTGTAGATTACATTTATATAGTGAATGCCTCATTTTGAAATAAAAATATGACATAGAGACATGGACATATTTAACAATAACTTTTTATTTTGAAAATGAAGCCAACTACTTTAAAAAAGTTTTAACATTTTTTGTTGTTTTATGAAGTAATTAGGTTGAGTAATATGATTAAGGAGAAAAATTCTTGGTGACTTTTCAAATTCATGCCTCTTTATTGAACGTGTGCCAGAACCGATTTAAAGTTTCTTATGTACTTTTTAACCAGATGAGGTTTTAATGAATAACTTAGAAAAACACGTCATTTTTCTTTTTCATTTGGCAAACTCCGAAAGTAGTGAGAATAGATATGGAGAAATGAATGAAATGTTAAAACAGTCTTAAATTGTGTTTGGGAAATAAACTTTTTAAATTCTTAATTTTATAATTTAGGAGATTGTGATGTAAAGGAAACAAATGAACACCTTTCTAGGTGGTTACCTATTTTTTTCCCCTTCTTTAGAGATTGCATACTTTTCTAAAAATAAAAACCATTTTGAAATTGTCAAACTTTATTTTCCAAAGAACTAATTCAGGTTCTACTTATCAACTTTAAAATTTTAAAACAATTTTGTACTTACAGAAGAGTTGCAGACATAGTACAGAAAGTTCCTATACCCTTCATCCAGTTTCCTCTAATGTTAACACTTTACAAAATCATAGTACAATGATCAAAACTAAGAAATTAACACTGGTATGATACTATTAACCAAACCCCACATTTTTTTCAGACTTCCCTAGTTTTTCCACTAATGTTCAGGTTTTACCTGTAATGAGTTTTTGAATACATGAATGAATGGGGGATGAGAAAATATATGAAAATAACATGGAAACAGTGAGAATGGAGAGATACTCAAATGAATATGTAAAGTGAATGATCGGGAAGACTCTTAATATTTTTATATTATACTTTGTCCTCTAACTATAACTCTGTGTCTTAACTCTTAAGTAGAATCTTCTTTTTCTTGTACTTTTGTTGATGAGAGGCACACTCATTTTAGTTTTATAGGAAAATCATCATAAATTGCTCTTACAAAAAGGTTACATTAACTTATCAAAAGAACCGAATACACTTAAAGCAGTTTCTAAGTGACCATGAAAAACAAAATTCTACTATTGATTTCTAGAATTAAAATTTAATAAAATAAAAATTTTACTTCATTTCCAAAAGCCTACTTATAAGTTTAAATCCACTTCTTCCAACAAACTATGATGAGATTCTAGGGCGTATTGCTTAACAAGGTCAGTTACCCATTTTTCCTCAAATATATTTTTACTAAAGATTGTGAGTGATGAATTCCTGTACCCATTGACATAAAAAGTACCACCCCATTTATCCCAGATTTGAGGAGAAGAGGCACACTGGTTAGTACTGTCACGGCATTAGGGCTCCTATGGAGCTCCAGATGGGGAAGGGGAGTTTGATTCCATGAGAACACACAGCCCCTTCTCTGATACTGCCTGATTGCACCTGGGAAGACCTAGTCACTTCACAGCCACAATGTGGTTCTCTGTGGGATTTTCTGCTTACTAAATGGTAATTTATTTTCACTTTCTTATTCCTCTGGCATGCTGACAATTCTTAGATGACAGGAATATGATTATAAGGGATTTCCAAAGTATGAGCATAGTCATCTCTGAATTACAATAGAATACAAATGGTACATCTTCTTTAATTATCGCCACCAAGCAGCCTTGAATGAAATGTAACTTCTAGAGTTCCCACTAAATACATGTTCTTTAGCAGGCCTTTAAAAAGATTTTTTAAATTTATTTTTATTTATTTCTATTTTTCTGCTTTAATTACCAGCATTATAATGGTATTTAAAAAATAAAACAGCTTTATGGAGATATAATTCATATACTGTATAATTCACCCATTTAAAGTGTACAATTCAGTGGTTTTTTTTTTTTTTTTTTGCGGTACGCGGGCCTCTCACTGTTGTGGCCTCTCCCGTTGCGGAGCACAGGCTCTGGACGCGCAGGCTCAGCGGCCATGGCTTATGGGCCCAGCCGCTCCGCGGCATGTCGGATCTTTCCAGACCGGGGCATGAACTCCTGTCCCCTGCATTGGCAGGCGGACTCTCAACCAGTGCGCCACCAGGGAAGCCCCAATTCAGTGTTTTTTAGTATATTCACAGAGGTGTGCAATCAACTTTAGAACATTTTCATCATCCCCAGAAGAAACCCCAGGCCCATTAGCAGTACTCCCTATTCCTACTTGCCCCCAGCCCCCAGTTCTACTTTTTCTCTCTGTGGTTTTGCCTATTATGGATATTTCATAAAAATGATACCATATAATATGTGACATTTTGTGACTGGTTTCTTTCTCTTAGCATACTGTTTTCAGAATTCTTCCATGTTGTAGTATGTATTAGTACTGTTTTTATTGCCTGAAATATCCCGTCATCTGGCTGTACCACACTTTATTTATCCATTTACCAGTTGATGGGCATTTGGGTTTCTTCCACTCTTAGGATATTGTGAATAATGCTGCTATGGAAATTTGTACATATGTTTCTTGGGAGAACATATGTTTTCATACTCTTGGGTATATACCTAGAAGTGAAGTTTCTGGGTCATATGGTAACTCTATATCTAAGTTTTTGAGGAACTGCCAGTCTCTTTCCACAGTGACTACACCATTTTACAATCCTACTAGTGGCTTATGAGTTTCGATTTTTTTCACATCCCTGCTAACACTTGTTATTATTTCTCTTTTTCATGAAAGCCATTCTAGTGGGTGTGATGTGGTATCTCGTTGTGGTTTTGATTTGCATTTCCCCAGTGACTAATGATGTTGAGCGTCTTTCAATGTGCTTATTAGCCATTGGTATATCTTCTTTGGAGAAATGTGTATTTAAACCCTCTGCTTATATTTTAATTGGGTTGTCTTTATTGTTTTGAGTTATAAGCACATTGTGGTTTTCATGTGCATTTCCCTGATGGCTAATGATGCTGAACATCTTTTCATGTGCTCAATGACCATTTGTAGATCTTCTTTGGAGAAATGTCTGTTCAATTCTTTGCCCATTTAAAAAATGGTTATTTGTCTTCTTATTGAGTTGTAAGTATTCTTTATAAATTCTGTTTATAAGTTCCTTATCAGATATGTGATTTGCAAAAACTTTCTCCCATTTTTTGTCTATTCATTTCCTTGATCATTTACTTTGAAACACATGTGATTTTTATTTTCATGATGTACCACTTATCTTTTTTCTTTTGTTGCTATTAGGTGTCATATCTAAGAAATCAATGCCAAGTTGAAGATCATGAGGATTTACTCGTATATTTTCTTTTGTTTTATAGTTTTAGCTCTTATATTTAGGTCTATGGTCCATTTAGAGTTAATTTTATATATAGTGTGAGGAGGGAGTCCAGCTTCATTCTTTTGCATTCTTTTCACCAATTTTTGAGTACGTTGTTTACCGTCCACATATTTTTGAGTTTCTCAGATATGCCCGTTATTGATTCTAATTTCATTTCATTGTGATCTGAGAATATATTTTGTATGAACTCACTCATTTAAAATTTATTTTAGCTTGTTTTCTGGCCTAGGATATGGTCTGTCCTAGAGAATGTTCCATGTGCACTTGAGAATGTGCATTTTATATCTATTAGGTATACTTGGTTTATGATGTTGTTTAAATTTTTTATTTCTTTTTGATCCTCTATCTAGTTGTGCTGCTCACTATTCATATTTCAGTATTGACATCCCTACTGTTATTCATGAAGGGTTTATTTCTCCCTTCAAATCTGTCACTTTTGCTTTTTGTATTTTGGTGGTTCAATTTTTGGGTGCATGTATGATTTTAATTGTTATATCTTCTTGATGCATTGACCTTTTCCATTATAAAATCTCTCTCTTTTTCTCTAGAGCTTTTTTTGTTTTAAGTTTATTTGTCTGCTATTAGTATAGCCACTCAAGCATTCTTATGGCTGCTGTTTGCATGATATATCCTTTCTCATGCTTTTATTTTCAGCCTATTTATATCTTTGAATCTAAAATGTGTTAGCAAGCCTCTTTAAATTAGTATTTCACTAAACATATTTGGCACAAATGGTCATTTTTAACAGTGACAATGTTGTCTCTAATATATGGATGACAATATTTATTTAATGTTCATACATATCATGCTATTATTCTGGATAATGTATTGATATTTTTAGAATATTGGGTATAGTCTTTGTTTTTCAGGAGACTTAAAATGTAATATAAAGGACTTATTATATGATTTGTTCCTACTGGCCTGAGAAGTATAGAAAACTTCTCAAGAAATGTGATTATATTAATATTACAGTAAGAAAGCAGATGATTTCTATAAACTTAAATTTGAACTTACCTCTCACTTTTAATACATTAAATAATCTTAAATCCAAATGACGGTATTAATTTTAAATTTATGGATTCACGCCACTACAAGTTTTTCCAATAATAATAGTTAGAAGGCCCCCAGAAGTTTCCAATTTTTATGGCAATATCTTCCTTGAAATTGTGTTGAAAATCAGGGAAAAATAGTTTAGTCGCTATACAGTCTCACTTGCTTTAAACAAATTTAGCTGTCTTGTAAGATGATTAACATAGTTTATGTATGGGCTTCAGAAAAGGAAAAACTAGCTTCTGAAAATGACTGAACAATAGCTGGAATTAATGAATAAGGAAGTGAATGAATGAATAGATCAACTAGGTGAAATATAGGTTTTTTAGGCATTATGTGCAATGAAAGACTTGGCAGAATTCAAGGTAGTGAAAAATAGGAACTATCTGATACAACAATGATTAATAATAATGTTGATGAAAAATTTGATAGCTAATTTTTATAGGGCACTTATTGTTTGCCTGGTACTGTTCTAATATCTTTACATATGGGTCAAGGATTGGATTGTCAATAAGACTGACATGAATTGGTATCAAGCTTTACTTGTAATTTTAAGGATTCAAGCAATAAAAAGGCACAGGAGAAGCAGAAGGAGCTCCTGGACATTGAGATAAGCCCCCAGTGCCTTTCTTCTCACAATAACAAAATTCTCAACCCCAGAGCAGTAGATAAGATCTGAAATGGAGTTCATGGGTTACCTCATATTACACTAAACTGATGGGCTATTGGAACATTTCCATTTTATACCCAGATAGTTGCATAGCTCATGCCTTATGCCCCATAAATCTATAGATGCTAGGTTTCTTCACCATAGTAATTCTAAAGCAGGAGTATCCTGCTAAAAGCCTTTTATATATAAATACTGTCTGTTTTTTTTTTTTTTTTAAAGCAAATACCATTAGTGTATTTGCCAGTTATTAGCATGCTTATAAGGAGATTAAACCAGGTCTTCTGCCCTCTTCTTTCCTGGGAGAACCTCCTAAGCCAACAAGAAAAAAATACTTCTTTAACTCTTTCCTCTCCAACAGATTAACTCATTTAAATTCAAATTCACTTATTTACTTTTTTTGGTATAAATAATGTAAAATAGATTAAGAAGGAACTTTAGACATGTTTTTAAAAGTCTTTTATTTCATTTGGTTTGGTTTAGTTTGGTTGGTAGGGGGTGGGTTCAGAAAAATAATAAATATACAGCAAATGTAAATATATCCTTACCACCAACAGATATCCACAACAGCAATTTGTTGTATTTCTTGTGTGTGTATGTATGTGTGCACATGATATATAATTCTTTCTTTTATTTGACCTTAGGATATTTGTGAACTCATATGATGGTTTTAATTTTCAGTTTCTCTGTTTTTCTCAACCTAACCCTCAAATCAGGATGGAGATCCAGTTCGTCCAGGAGTGGCCATGACTGATCTTGCCACTGGCCTTTATGCATATGGAGCCATTATGGCTGGATTGATACAAAGATATAAAACCGGAAAAGGACTGTTCATTGATTGTAACCTACTGTCATCCCAGGTACCAATCCAAATAACATTTTAGATAGTGGCATAAAAACATGTATCTCTGTTACACTTTTTCATACCAAATCCTGTGGTCACATGTGCAAAAACAAAAAACAAAACAACAGAATTTCCCCCACCCCCCAAAAAAACAAAACAACAACAGCAAAAGCTGTTCTGTTTTGGTGTCCTTGATATTGTCATATTAAAATAAATGGACCACGAAGGTTTTGTTATAATGTAGACATTGCTGTTGAACCAGAATTTTAAAGACTGTTTTTATTAGAATAGGTCTATTACTGTTTTTGAGACAGGAGTACAGTTGTTTCTATTTCATTGTCATGCGAGCTCTGTAACTTCTTTTTACCAGAGTTTATTCATCTTTTTTGCGCTATGGACCCTTTGGGTAATCTGGTGAAGTCTGTGGACCTTTCCTCAGAATTATGTTTTTAAATGCATAGAATGAGATACTTAGGATTACAGAGGGAGCCAATTATATTGAGATGTAGTTATTTCAATGTAAAAACCAATTTTGTGTTATAATAGTACATGTGATGTTTTATTAATACATTAAAACAGGATATCTGTTAGTGGGTTCAATAACTTGCAATTTTGAGGTAATGTTGAGCATGAATAATATTTTGAGATATCTGCAACTATAATATAAGAAAATATGTAGAATATGTACTGGTGATCAAGTCATACTTAGGTACTGCTAATACTCCTGTGGTTTGTTGTCTACATTCATAATTGAAAAAAATGCTAAATTTTAGTTAGAGGTTGATGAAAATAAAGATATAATTTTTTTTCCATTCAAGTTAATTACTTCCCCAAATTTTTACCATAAGCTCCAGATTAAGAACCCTTGGCTTAGATAGCTGTCAGTTATGTTATACTAAATACTAAGCTGGTGGAATAAAAGGGTTAACTTACTCCCAGATTGACTCTTTGCCTCCTTTTCACTGGATCAGACCTAGATGCTGTACCATATGTGGAAGTTGATTTTGAATAGGTAATTTTTCAAGGAGGGGAAAAAAAGAAAATATCTAACTTGTACAAGGAGACATTTTACTGTGGGAAAAATTACTTCATAGACAAAAACCTCAGTTGGGAATTTCAGATTTAAATGGCATACATGGGAAAATAGTAATCTTGGAACTCTGCTTTGGAGATTTTTTTCTTTTAGACAAAATTAAGGTAGTGCATAGAAGTAAAAAAACATTAATACGATTGAAGGCGAAATACTATTTATGAGTTTTCAACACTAGCTTTGAGTCATAGTCAGGGTTTTAATGGTTATAATAAAAGGCTAAAAGAACTCTTTCTCCAAATGAATGATCTCTCTTCTTAACAGAGAAGCAGATGTCAGGTCTGGGAAGAAGCTGAAAGTTTTTTCCTTCCTCCCCTAATTTTATAGCTGTAAGGAACCTGAGGTAGGTTAAGTGATTGGGTAAAATTGCACATCCAGTAAATATGGAAGCCGTGAAGATTTCATAGGTGTGTGACCTATGCAGTCACAGAAGGCACTAGGCTTAACTTAAATGCTCTGCTGTCACTGCCTTGGAATTCTTAATATTTTTTGAATGAGAGGCCCTACATTTTTCATTTTGCACCAGTACTCACAAATTATGTAGCTGGTCCTGTATTTGGGGCTCTGCTTAGGTCTTCAGATCTCTACCCAGATTGCTTTTCTTATGTCAATGATGAATTAATTAGCTTTGGAAAAAATTCTCTTGTAGAGTATTATAGAGTTGAATTCTCTTCTAGCACCTAACACAGTGATTCACAATCTGGAGGTGTGTGGTTCCATGGGGGTGGGCATGGAGGTGGGTGGAATCACTGGTAGGGCTGTTTCAAAGTGAGGGTACAGTAAATGCAAACTCATGCACACTTTGGTTGTGTGTCTATATTTAATTGTTCATGTTGCTCCTTGAGGCTGTAAGTTCCATGTGTGCAGGAATAATGTTTGTTCTTGCTTACAGCAGTATCCTCAAAGCCCAGCCCAGTATTTGTCAAAAAGCAGGTCTAACAATCTTTGGAGATCAATCAGAGAACCACTGTTACCAATGGGTATGCCTCATAACCCTTAAACTTGCTTAGGGAAAATTAGAAAAAAGTAGAAAATCATCGACTTAGGGTAAGTCCTCGATAAACAACAAATGATGAAATGATTTGCTTTTGGCAAACATGGTAGCGGTGGTTTAGCCTATTGTGCTGTAGCTAACCCAGTCAAAGGTAGCTAAAATTATTAGTGTATTTAAGGCTCATTAGCTACCTTTTTATAATTGACATATAACATTATATTAGTTTCAGGTGCAAACATAATGATCCGGTATTTGTATGTATTGTGAAATGGTCACCTCAATAAGTCTAGTTAGCATCCATCACCATATATAGTTACAAAAAATTTTTTTCTTGTGATAACTTTTTTTTTTTTTTTTGCGGTACACGGGCCTCTCACTGCTGTGGCCTCTCCCGTTGCGGAGCACAGGCTCCGGATGCTCAGGCCCATCGGCCATGGCCCACGGGTCCAGCCATTCCACGGCACGTGGGATCTTCCCGGACCGGGGCACGAACCCGTGTCCCCTGCATCGGCAGGCGGACTCCCAACCACTGCGCCACCAGGGAAGCCCCTCTTGTGATAACTTTTACGATCTACTCTTTTAGCAACTATCAAATATGCAGTATAGTGTTATTAACTGTAGTCACCATGCTGTGCATTACATCCCCGTGACATTTATTTTATTATTGCAAGTTTATACCTTTTGATGCACTTTGCCCATGCCCTGTCCCTCACCTCTGGCAACCACCAATCTGTTCTCTGTAGCTATGAATTTGGTATATTTTTTAAATAAAAATTTCAAAAAATTTTAGATTTTATATATAAGTGAGATCACATGGTACTTGTCTTTCTCTGTCTGACTTATTTCACTTAGTGTAATGCCCTCAAGATCCATCTATGTTGTTGCAGATGGCGAGATTTCTTTCTTTTTTATGAATGAATAATATTCCAGTGTATGTACATACCACATTTTCTTTATCTCTCATCCATTGATGGACAATTACATTGTTTCTATATCTTGGCCATTGTCATTAACTACCTTTTAACAATAAAAATCTGTTATGCCTTATTTTAGAGCTTTGCACTTACACACCTACTATTTTATTTTGCTCTCATAATTATCATTGGAGGTACGTAGGTAGATCAGGTATTTCTATTCTCATTTTACTTATAAGAAAACTGAGGCTAGGAGAGGTTGACCTACTTGAGCAGCAGAGTCACCGCAAGACCTCTGGTTTCTGACATCCTGAATCATTCTCTTTCCCCTGCGTAATGAAGGAAAAGCTTTGACATGGAGGGACAGGCAAGCTCCAGCTTTCCCGTGGTGAAGCTAAAGGGGAGAAGGCAAATTGAGTAAGAGGCAGGGGAAGCAAAAGAGCATTCAGTAATAAGGAAACACATAGTAAGACTGCCCCCGCCTCCCAAAAGCATGCCAAGAGCTACAGTAAGGTCGTGCAACAAAGTGGGCTTTTCTGGGTCATTATCTAATCATGTTTAGACCCACTGAGTGAAAGCCATCATGGACTTTAACCTGATGGACAAGTGTGTTTTTTTTGAAATATGAGAATTTTGAGAAAAAATAGCATTTGGAGTCATGGGATGACTGGATTTTTTGTTTCAGCTCTAGTCCACTGAGCACTAACTGTATCCCAGGCTCTGTGCTAGGTAGCTTGGAGTGGGAGGTGACATAGCTCTTCAAAGTTTAGCAGTAGGGGTAGCCAAGTTGTATGGGAGAGTTGGAGGTGATATATAGTTCCCTCTGTTTCCCTAACGGGGTTGCAGAATGTGGTTGGGCCTCATATATCATGCTTAGGAATCTGGATTTTAACTTTTTAAGGCTTCTGTTAGGTGATGGTCTTTCAACCAAAGACTATGTCTCCTTGGATACTGCTACCGTTGCCACATTCATAATAACCCCTGAGCTGTGAGCAGTGTTACAGAGTTTCAAAGGGCAGTGGTACAGGTAATAATTTATGCTGAAGCCTTCCTGAAGTGCAACACCATGGGTGATAAAAGCCTTTTCATTCTCTGAACCCACTACAGCCTAAGCTCCATTTTTTGTTGATCCTTTGCCTCTGCCCTATTCTTTGGCTCTGGACTCTCTCTTTTCTTCTCATGTGTGCTTCTCTAGCCTTGGGCATCTCTTTTCTCTGTCTTTTTTTTGTTTGTTTGTTTGTCTTTCTTTCCTGTTTTCATTCCTTTCTTCTTGTCTCTCCCCTTTTCTCCATTCTTCATTGTGAGGAGCTAAAGTTTTAGCAATTCTTGTTCCAGATCTTACATCCTTCCACTGTACCACCCAGGAAAGTTTCTGAATTGTTCAGTAGTTCCCATGGAAGAGAAAGGAAGTGCCCTTTCCTAGAAGTCCCAGAACACAAGACTGTGACTGTTAAGTGACTGGGTTAAGTGAACTATTCCTGAACCAATTAATGAGTCCTGAAAGATAAAGTATATTGATTGGCTTAAGCCATTCCTGATGCAAGGGACAGGGTTAACTCCACCCAGACCACATGGCTTTGACTGGGGAGAGATGATTTCCTTGAAGAATGGTGGAGTTATTTTTTGGCCAGAGGAAGGGGAAAAGGATGATGGGGAGCCAATCAACAGATGTTCACTATACTAACATAGTGGGTTGTTTTGAAGTTCTAGTGCAACAAAGGATATGGCAAATTCTTTGTCTGTTAGAAAGTATACTACTGGTGAGTAGCATTAATTTTATTAGGTTATTGAAAAAATATTTCACAATGTTAGAAATATGCTGAGATTAAAAAGATGGTTATTGACATGATTTTATCATAATTATTATATCTTTTAATATTAGAGAAACCTTGACTAACTTAACTTTGTTTGTCAATTTAAGATAACATTTGTAGATTTTAGATCTAAAAACCAAACCACAAAATGATTAAAATCCGCTTTATGTAAATGGGAAGTGCTATTTCTAGATACTTTTCAAAGTAACGTAATAGGAAACTTCACCTTTTAAAAAATGTATTCATTTTCTTTTTTTTATATAAATGTTCACTTGCATTAAGCAGATGACATTTGAACTTAACTTCAGCTGCCTGGAAAATGACTGCCATTTCATGCAGTGGTAAAAAACATAGTTTTCTACTCATTTTGATTGTATTGCATAGGATGACAAATGAATGATTATAACATTCAGTATCAGTTGCTAAAAATGAAATTTTGTCCCCTCTCTCTTAGAAGTGATCTAATGTACAATAGACAAATTGCACTTGATTTGAATAGTAGCTAATAATTAACTCAGAAATGATTGCCTCAACCACAACAAAACCATTTCACCCTAGAGACATGACAGTTGTCGGGATGTGGTTGGTAGTGGGCACCAAATTTTTTGTAGTTTCAAGGCTATAAACTTTTAACCCTTGTCATAAAATTCTTTGATTTTTTTTTTCTTAGTCTTAATATGATTTAAAGTTGTCAACTGAAGATTGTCTAATGTCAGCATCTAAACAGTATTCTTTACATGATATTGGTAAATAACAAGGAAGTGGGTTTGGATGTGGTTCCAATTATTCTGTTGCTCTTATTCTTCTGTTGTGGCTTACAGAAATATCTTTTGAAAGTTTTAATATCCTTCCTGTACTTAATTGCAACCAGGCTCCCCTAATTACTACTACAATGAGTTAGTTTTTTTTAGCACCAAACTTCTATAATTATTTTCACATATAGAATGTTTTGGAATTTTTTATTTCACCTTATTTTCCTTGTTTGTAGATTGTTCATATTTAGGGTAGATGAGATTTTAACTTATTATTATAGCACATTTTTATGGATAAACTTTTGAATTCAAACAAGTATAATAATCTGATACTTTTGTGTCTTTAGATACACCTGTGGTTTTGCATTTCCTATTTAATCTATACCTTTAAAAATTTATTGAGTTATATTTTACATATCATAAAATTCATCCTATTTCAGGGGTGACCGTTTAACAGTTTTTAATGAATTTACTGAATTTTTCAACCATCACCATAAATCAGATTTTGAAATAAATACTTTATAGTCACCTCTGGTCTGGGTCTTACCCATGAGGCTAGAATGCACCAGTTTTGACTGGGGAGGGATGTAAGGCTGGGCTGACTCAGAAGAATTCAAGGGCTATTAAGATTTCTGTGAGCCCTAGAAAATTTTGCCTTTATGGGTCCTTTCCTCCATAAAAATGTTAAGAATTATATTTATAACTGCATTCGTATAAAGATGAATATAACTAATTATTGTGTGTTTACTGGTATTACATTTTCATTTTTTTCTTCAGATTTTAAAATAAATTAAAATTAAAACATTTTTGTGTACCCCTAAAGTATTGTGGGCCTTAGGCACTCTACCTAATTAATAAGTCAGCTCCAGAAGAATTACCTTGAGAACAGTCTCAAATGTCCCAATCTGTGAGGAAAGACAATCCTGTATACAGGAAGGAAGTGGAAGCTGAAAGTTAAGATTATCCTGAAGGGTTAATAGAGGGTGGAAAGATGGAGAAGCAGCAGTCTGTGACCAAAGAAGTTGAGAGACTGGAGTAGGGAGAGGAAGAAAAAAAAAAAAAAAAGGATAATATCAGAAAGTTGAAGAAATCTGGGAACTACAAATTTGCATTTGAATTTCCCTGAGGAGCCTAATGCATTCCTGTCTGGAAGGCTCATGCCAGCCTGACAGTCTTTAGTTACTTGTGGCCAATTTTTAATCCTCATCTAACTTCAGTTCTTTAATTCTCTAAGGTCTCCCAGTGCTCTATCAATTTAATTTCAGGGGATATATGAATATTAAAATTTAACTAATATTAAGATGAGTAAGTAGGTAGATAAAGACACACACAAAAAATGAAAAATGAGATGACTTCCAAAGAAAAGTGCAAAGATTTTAGATAACCTATTATTTTCTGTTATTATTTTATACTATTGGTTGGATTGAATACAAGTTGACTGCATTACAAAACGGTTCACTATTTTTTTTTTAAAGAAGATTCAGCAAAATATAAGTGTATTGAGAGGATGCTCTGGTTTTATAGAACTGAAATCTTTAGTTATATTCGTGGACATGTCATATTTTTATACGACATGAGCCATAATGAGGGAAACCAGGGGTTTTAACTTGTAATAATTGATAATTACTAGTGGGAGAATATCTCAAAGGAGAATAGAATAAAACCAGAAGACAAATTTCATTGTGATCTAATTTAATTCTCATTAGATACTTTAAAACAATTTGGTGCTTTCAAAATGTTCTGAAAAATAGAAATATAAGTAAGATAAAGATATAAAAGAAATAGGAGGAGAAAGAGCCATTGGTGTTGATGGATATTCCCCAAACTTAGATTTTGTCTTTGAAGGATCTTGTAGAATAGTGAACTTAATTGACTGTTCCTAAAGGTGGGTTTAACAGTCTTAGAATCACCTCTGTTCTCTATTACTAGAGTAGAACAGTTTGTTTTTGTTGCTAAGTTAATCACTTCCACCTTCATCTTGGTACTTTCTAGGGTCAGAAAATTTTATGTAGAGTAATTACATCCTTATATATTTGCTAATTAATGGTGACTCTTTACCTGTCCTAAGTTTTGGACCAACTGATTCCCAGTGGAATCTATTTGGCCCCAACTATTATGTCATCATTGCAGCTATAGGATAACCACTGGCAGCAAGCATGGTGACTGAGATTTGATTTCCAGGGAAATCACTTTGGTTCTTCACAGAATGTGTATGAGGCATAATGCCGAATAATTTTTAATTTTTTTCCGTAGCCTAGAGTCATTATATACCACCAATGTAAAATAAGATCTTGATTAGCTGAAGTGCTTAGAAATTTTGATATTCTGGTTGATTTCATTTTCTAGTTAATTGAGGGCTAAAAGGAAACTGCTTTGGTTTCAGCCATTTTTATATGCTTAGTTTACTTTTCCATTATGGTAAATGCCATATACTAAATATATTTTCACTTTAAAGTTATGATTTTGGTCTCTATTTTTAAAACCTATTGATACTCACTTTAGGGACTAAGAAATTAAGTTGAATCTGCACTCACGGAATCCATCCATCATCCATCCATTATCCATCTTTCCATCCATCCACACTTGTTTCTTATGCCAGATTATACAATAAATGATAAACAAGCCAGCAAGTTTCCTGCCCCATGGAATTTACATTGTAGTTGTATATACAGACAATAAACAAGTAATAGTGATACATTTGCATAAGGATATGCAACAGTTTCATAAAGATAGCAGGGACACTTCTGTTAGCCAGGGCAAGATGTTCCAGATGGAGAGAACAGTTAATGCAAAAGCCTGAAGCAGGACAAAACTTGGCATGTTCTAGGCACTGACAAAAAGCCCAGTGAAAAACATTCCTTAGAAGTTGGCATTAGCAGTAAATCTGGCCATTTATTAATACTCATCTGAAGAGCAAACATGAGGTGTGACATTTAATTTAAATAATAATCCAATATTCTATGACTAGCAGGCCTGTTAGAAGTCAGTTAGAGTACTGTTCTTTTTTGTGGGGAGTGAATTTATTGGCAAGGTACTAGATCAAGCCTGTAGAGCAGAAGTTTCTGTAGAATGATAGTAGAAGCAACACAGAACGGCAAACAGTGTTAGTCTTTTCTGCCTCTTGGGCTGACTGGAGACTGGTATTGAGAAGGTTGAGACAGTTTCTGGAAAAGGAGTGCTGTGATTATTAACAATAATAATATAAAGGTGCAACATTGGGAGAGTGCTATGAACTTGCTGACCTTGGAGTAGATGCTGTATTGTATAGGCTGTTTATATTCTCCAAAGTTGAATCATTGAGAGTGACTTTAAAAACATAATAAAACTTAGGTAACATTTACTTTATATACTAAACACAGTTCTAAGCACATTGCATATATTAACTGATTTATTTCCCCAACAGTTTTATTATTCCCATTTTACTGAGGAGGAAGCAGAGGCGTAGAATAACACTGTAATTTGCCCTATGTCACACAGCCAGTAAATAGCAGAGTTGGGACCTGAACTCAGTCTGGATCCAGAGACTGTATTATACTTATCCTTAAGGGTATAAGGTGCTCCCAGTATTCATTCATTCATTTATTTATTCACTTAAGTGTTTATTGAGTGCCCAGTGCCAAGCATGCTGTTATTCTTGGCAGTGTTATGGTGAATAAGGATGACCGGGGAATATGTTTTAGCTTTTAAGAGGAGTGTACAAATATAACAAATCTTGACTTGTCTTTTGGGAGGATGATTTTGGTAAGTAATGTGGTCAGCACTGAGCAATGGAGCTTAACATAACGACTGTATATTGCTCTGTATCTTGCAACCTTGCTGGGCTTGTGTTTTTAGTTCTAAGAATATTTTAGTGGATACTATAGGATTTTCTATATACAAGGTCATGTCATCTGTGAATAGAGATAGTTTTTCTTCTTTCTTTCTGGCATGAACACCTTTCATTTCTTTTTCTTGCCTCATTGCCCTGAATAGAAAGAACCCAAGTACAGTGTTGAATAGAAGTGTCAAGAACAGACATCCTTTTCTTTTTCCTGATTTCAGGGCAAAAAGTTCAGTTTTTCACCACTAGTATGATGAAAGGGTGTTGGATTTTGGCAAATGCTATTTCTGTAACTACTGAGATCATTAATTGGTTTGTGTCACTTATCCTATTAATATGTTATTTGATTATTGATTAATTAACATTGATTAACAATTGATATTGATTTTTGTATATTGAACCAATTTTGTAACCCTTGGAAAAATCTCACTTGGTTATGCTTTATAATTCTTGGTAAAGTTGCTATATTTAGTTTGCTTGTATGTTGCTAAGAATTTTGGAGTCTGTATTCAAAAAGGAGAATTGCTCCATAATTTTCTTTTTTTGTGATAGTTTTCTTGGTTTTTGGTGTCAGAAAGATACCTCATAGAATGAGGTGTTTTCTCCTTTTCTAGTTTTTGGAAGAATTGGTGAAGAATTGGTACGAATTCTTTAATTATTTGGTAGAATTCACCAGTGAAGCTAAAAAAGTCTGGGCTGCTGCTTTTTTTTGTTAAGTTTTATGATTATTAATTCAGTCTTTCTACTTGTTATATGTCTATTCAATTTTTCTATTTATTATTTAGTCAGTTTCAGTAATTTGTATCTTTGTAGGAATTTATCCATTTCATTTAGGTTATTTAATTTATTGGCATATGATTGTTCATAGTATTCTCATGGAATCCTTTCTATTTCTGTAAGGTCAGTACAAATATTCCCTCTTTTATTCATGATTTTAGTAAATGAGTCTTCTTTATTTTTTTCTTGGTGAGTCTAGCTTAAGGTTTGTTAATTTTGTTGATCTTTCCAACAAACCAACTTTGGATTTCATTGATTTTTCTCTATTGTTTTCCTATACTCTATATTTCATTTATTCCACTTTTATCTTTAATAGTTCATTCCTTTTGCTGGTTTCAGGTTTAGTTTGCTTTTCTTTTTGTAGTATCTTAAGGAGGAGTGTTAGGTTATTGATTTGAGGTCCTTTTCTTTTTTAATGTAGTTGTTTTCAGTTATAAATTTCCCTCTAAGAACTGTTTTAGCTTCATCTCATAAGTTACTGTATGTTGTGTTTTGTTTCAGTCATCTCAAATCACTTCCTAATTTTCTTTGAGATTTCTTCTTTGATCCATTGGTTGTTAGGCATGTGTTGTTTAATTTCCATCTGTTTGTGAATTTCCCAAATACCCTTCTATTTTTAATTTCTTACTTCATTCCATTGTTGTTGGACAACATTCATTATGTAGTTTCAGTCTTTTTACATTTACTGAGCCTTGTTTTTGGTCTGTCTTGGAGGATGGTCCAGGTGTGCTAGAGAAGAATGTGTATTCTGCTGATGTTGTGGAGTGTTATATAGATGTTTCTTTGGTCTAGTTGGTGTATATGGTAAAGTTTTGTGTAACATTTGAGGAGCTGTCAATTTTTTTCTAAAACAGCTTCAGTATTTTACAATCCCACCAGCAATTTATTAGGTTTATAGTTTTTTCACACTCCTGTCAACACTTGCTATTCCCCATAATTTTTACTTTAGCTATTATAGTGGGTCTGAAGTGGTTTTGATTTGCATTTTTGCATTTCAAGTCTTCTATTTCTTGGTTGATTTTCTGCGTAGTTGCTATATCTATTATTGAAAATGGTATATTTAAGTTTCCATCTCTTATTGTTGGATTGTTTTTTGCTTCCTTCAGTTCTGTCAGTTTTGCTTCATGTTTTTTGGTGCTTTGCTGTTAGGTACATATACATTTATAATTCTTATGTCTTATTGATAAATGGACCACTTTATTATTATAAAATGTACTATTATTATAATAATTATTATATATTATTATATAATTATTATTATAACTATTATTATAATTATATAAATATATTATAAATGTATAAAATGTAATTTGCTTCTAGTAACAATTTTTGCCGCAAAGTCTATTTTTTCTGATATTCTCAATCTGTTTTTGGTTACCATTTTTATGGTATATTATTTGCTAGGGCTGCCATAACAAAGTTACACAGACTGGGTGTCTTAAGCAACGAGGATTTATTTTCTCACAGTTCTGGAGGGTTGAACTCTAAGAACTTTAAGATCAAGGTGCTGTCAGGGTTAACTTCTTCTGAGGGCCATGAGGGAAGGAACTGTTCCAGGCCTCTCTCCTTGGCTTGCCAATGGCTATCATTCCCTGTGTTTTCACATCATCTTCCTTCTGTATATATCTGAATACAAATTTTCTCTTCTTGTAAAGACATCAGTCATACTGGATTAGGGCACATCCTAGTGATGTCATTTTAACTTAATTACATCTTGAAAGACCCTATCTCCAAATTTTGGCGCATTCTGGGATGCTGGGGTTAGGACTTCAACATACGGATTTTGGGAGAGACACAGTTCAGCCCATTACACATGGTATATTTTTTTCATATTTTTACTTTTGATCTCTTTGTGTCTTTGAATCTAAAATATGTCTTTTATAGACAGAATATAGTTGGATCAATTTTTGTAACATATTCTGCCAATCTGTGCTTTTTTTCTTTGCCATTTTGCTATTGTTTTCTACGTCCTGTGTCTTTTGTATTTCTCTGTCCCTCCATTAATGCCTTTTTATTGTTAAATAGTTATTTTCTAGTGTACTGTTTTAATTCTCATTGCGTGTTTATGTGTGCACATGTGCACGTGCGCCCACATGTATTTTCCGTATTTTCTTAGTATTGCCCTGGGAGTTACAATTAACATTTTAAATTTATTTATTTATTTTTGGCTGTGTTGGGTCTTTGTTTCTGTGCAAGGGCTTTCTCCAGTTGCCGCGAGCGGGGGCCACTCTTCATCGCGGTGCATGGGCCTCTCACTGTCATGGCCTCTCCCGTTGCGGAGCACAGGCTCCAGATGCGCAGGCTCAGTAGTTGTGGCGCACAGGCTTAGTCGCTCTGCGGCACGTGGGATCTTCCCAGACCAGGGCTCGAACCCGTGTCCTCTGCATCGGCAGGCAGACTCTCAACCACTGCGCCACCAGAGAAGCCCACAATTAACATTTTAATCTAAAGCAGTCTAGTTTAGATTAATACCAACATCATTTGAACAGCACGTAAAAACTTTGCTTTGTTATAGTATAGCTTTGTTCCCTCCCTTCCTCTTTGTGCTATTATTGTCATACAAATTACGTCTTTATACACTGTATGCCCATCAACACAGGTTTACCACTATAGCTCTCTTCAGTTATTTTAAAAATCAGGTAGGAGAAGAAAATATTTATAAACAAAGTACATTTATACTGTCTTTTATACTTACTTATTTTAGTTAGTTTTACTGCTTCTCTTTATTTCTTTGTGTGGATTTGTGTTACCGTCTATTGTTTTTTGTTTTTCATTTCAGCCCTTTGGTATTTCTTATTGGGCAGGTTTGCTTGTAACAAATCCTTCCTTTTTTGTTTATCTAGGAATGTCTTAATTTCATCTTTATTTTTGAAGAATAGTTTTGCCAGGTATAGAATTCTTGGTTGACGTTCTTCCACCCATCCCCTAGCATTTTGTATATGTTATTCCACTGCTGACTGGCATCTATGATTTTTTGTGAGAATTAAGGTGCTCATCTATTGAGGATCTGTTGCGTGTGATGAGTTGCTTCTATTTTGCTACCTTCAAGATTGTCTCTGTCATGGGGAGGGGGAAGAGTAAGCTGGAACGAAGTGAGAGAGTGGCATGGACATATATACACTACCAAATGTAAAATAGATAGCTAGTGGGAAGCAGCTGCATCGCACAGGGAGATCAGCTCGGTGCTTTGTGACCACCTAGAGGGGTGGGATAGAGGGGGTGGGAGGGAGAGGCAAGAGGGAGGAGATATGGGGATATATGTATATGTATAGCTGGTTCACTTTGTTATAAAGCAGAAACTAACACAACATTGTAAAGCAATTCTACTCCAATAAAGATGTTAAAAAAAAAAGTTAACTAACAATTATAAAAAAAAAAAAAAAGACTCCGTGCTCCCAATGCAGGGGGCCTGGGTTTGATCCCTGGTCAGGGAACTAGATCCCACATGCTGCAACTAAAGATCCCGCATGCCGCAACAAAAATCCTGCACATGGCAACAAAGAACTCTCATGCTGCAACTAAGACCCAGTGCAGCCGAATAAATAAATAAATAAATATTTTAAAAAATAAAGTCTTTATTAGGTACAACACCAGGCTTTCTCAGAGACAGTTTCTATTGTCTGCCTTTTTTTCCCCTATGAATGGTCATACTTTCCTGTTTCTTTGCATGTTTCATAATTTTTTTGTGTGTGGTTGAAAACTGGATATTTTAAATAATAGAGTGTTGAAACTTTGGAGTTCAGATTTCTCCCATGCTCAAGGTTTCATTGTTGTTGCTATTCATTGTTGTTGTTTTTCTGTTTAGTGACTTTTCTGAATGAATTTTATAAAGTCTTTATTCTTTGTCTTTTGAAGCCACTGTGTTCAGTTAGCTTAGTGGTCAGCTGATGATTAGGCATAGAATTTCTTAACTGCTTTGAACCAATGTATTTCTTCACCTTTGCTGAGACACTGTGTGTGTTGGGACAGAGTTTACAACTCTTCTTTCACTCATGCTTGTGCAGAACCTCAAGGTCGGCTATAAGTAAAATATTAGGCCTTCTTGGGTCGCTCTTGTGCATGCACACAGCTCTGCACATGCATGTGGCCTTCTAGATTCCCAGGAATATGTTGGAGCTTTCCAGTATTCCCTGTGGACATCTCTTTACCCAGTGTTTCCTTTTCAGTTTTTGGCTAGCCTCTTGTTTGCTCCAGTTGGTATTTCCACCTCAGCCAGCTAATTCACCACCTTAGCAGGTGGAAGTGGCTATAGAAAGTGTGGGTTCTATTTATTTATTTTGAATTTTATTTTATTTTATTTTTTATACAGCAAGTTCTTATTAGTTATCTATTTTATACATATTAGTGTATATATGTCAATCCCAATCGCCCAATTCATCCCACCATCCCCCCTTCCCCCCTTGGTGTCCATACATTTGTTCTCTACATCTGTGTGTCTATTTCTGCCTTGCAAACCAGTTCATCTGTACCATTTTTCTAGATTCCACATATATGCATTAATATATGATATTTGGTATTCTCTTTCTGACTTATTTCACTCTGTATGACAGTCTCTAGGTCCATCCACGTCTCTATAAATGACCCAATTTTGTTCCTTTAAATGGCTGAGTAATATTCCATTGTATATATGTACCACATCTTCTTTATCCATTCGTCTGTTGATGTGCATTTAGGTTGCTTCCATGACCTGGCTATTGTAAATAGTGCTGCAATGAACATTGGGGTGCATGTGTCTTTTTGAATTATGGTTTTCTCAGTGTATATGCCCAGTAGTGGGGTTGCTGGGTCGTACGGTAGTTCTATTTTTAGTTTTTTAAGGAACCTCCATACTGTTCTCCGTAGTGGCTATATCAATTTACATTCCCACCAACAGTGCAAGAAGTTTCCCTTTTCTCCACACCCTCTTCAGCAGTTATTGTTTGTAGAGTTTTTGATGATGGCCATTCTGACCAGTGTGAGGTGATACCTCATTGTGGTTTTGTTTGCATTTCTCTGATAATTAGTGATATTGAGCAGCTTTTCATGTGCTTCTTGGCCATCTGTATGTTTTCTTTGGACAAACGTCTATTTAGGTCTTCTGCCTATTTTTTATTGTTTTTTTTTTAATATTGAGCTCTATGAGCTATTTATATATTTTGGAGATTAATCCTTTGTCAGTTGCTTCATTTGCAAATATTTTCTCCCATTCTGAGAGTTGTCTTTTCATCTTATTTATGGTTTCTTTTGCTGTGCAAAAGCTTTTAAGTTTCATTAGGTCCCATTTGTTTATCTTTGAGGTGGGTCAAAAAATATCTTGCTGTGATTTATGCCAAAGAGTGTTCTGCCTATGTTTTCCTCTAAGAGTTTTATCGTGTCCAGCCTTACATTAAGGTCTTTTGAGTTTATTTTTGTATATGGTGTTAGTGAGTGTTCTGATTTCATTCTATTACATGTAGCTGTCCAGTTTTCCCAGCACCACTTATTGAAGAGGCTGTCTTTTCTCCATTGTATATTCTTGCCTGCTTTATCAAAAATAAGGTGACCATATGTGCGTGGGTTTATCTCTGGGCTTTCTATCCTGTTCCATTGATCTATATTTCTGTTTTTGTGCCAGTACTGTATTGTCTTTATTACTGTAGCTTTGTAGTATAGTCTGAAGTCAGGGAGTCTGATTCCTCCAGCTCTTGTTTTTTTCCCTCAAGATTGCTTTGGCTATTCGGGGTCTTTTGTGTCTCCATACAAATTTTAAGAATTTCTGTTCCAGTTCTGTAAAAAATGCCATTGGTAATTTGATAGGGATTGTATTGAATCTGTAGATTGCTTTGGGTAGTATAGTCATTTTCACAATATTGACTCTTCCAATCCAAGAACATGGTATATCACTCCATCTGTTTGTGTCATTTTTGATTTCTTTCATCAGTGTCTCATAGTTTTCTGAGTACAGGTCTTTTACCTCCTTAGGTAGGTTTATTCCTAGGTATTTCATTCTTTCTGTTGCAATGGTGAATGGGGTTGTTTCCTTAATTTCTCTTTCTGATCTTTCGTTGTTAGTGTATAGGAATGCAAGAGATTTCTGTGCATTAATTTTGTATCCTGCAACTTTCACATTCATTGATTAGCTCTAGTAGTTTTCTGGTGGCCTCTGCAGGATTATCTATGCATAGTATCATGTCATCTGCAAACAGTGACAGTTTTACTTCTTTTCCAATTTGTATTCCTTTTATTTCCTTTTCTTCTCTGATTGCCGTGGCTAGGACTTCCAAACCTATGTTGAATAAGAGTGGCGAGAGCGGACATCCTTGTCTTGTTCCTGATCTTAGAGGAAGTGCTTTCAGTTTTTCACCATTCACAATGATGTTTGCTGTGGGTTTGTCATATATGGCCTTTATTTTGTTCAGGTAGGTTCTCTCTATGCCCACTTTCTGGAGAGTTTTTTATCATAAATGGGTGTTGAATTTTGTCAAAAGCTTTTTCTGCATCTACTGAGATGATCATATGGGTTTTATTCTTCAGTTTGTTAATATGGTGTATCACATTGATTGACATGCATATATTGAAGGATCCTTATATCTCTGGGATAAATCCCACTTGATCATGGTGTATGATCCTGTTAATGTGTTGTTGGATTCTGTTTGCTAGTATTTTTTTTTTTGTGTGTGGTACGCAGGCCTCTCCCGTTGTGGCAATTTCACTGTTGTGGCCTCTCCCATTGCGGAGCACAGGCTCTGGACGTGCAGTCTCAGCGGCCATGGCTCACAGGCTCAGCCACTCCGCGGCATGTGGGATCTTCCCGGACCGGGGCATGAACCCGTGTCCCCTGCATCGGCAGGCGGACTCTCAACCACTGCACCACCAGGGAAGCCCTGTTTGCTAGTATTTTGTTGAGGATTTTTGCATCTGTATTCATCAGTGATATTGGTCTGTAATTTTCTTTTTTTGTAGTATCTTTGTCTGGTTTTTGGTATCAGGGTGATGGTGGCCTCCTAGAATGAGTTTGGGAGTATTCCTTCCTCTGCAATTTTTTTGGAAGAGTTTGGGAAGGATGGGTGTTAGCTCTTTCCGGGAAGGATGGGTGTTAGCTCTTTCCTAAATGTTTGATAGAATTCACCCTTGAAGCCATCTGGTCCTGGACTTTTGTTTGTTGGAAGATTTTTAACCACAGAGTCAATTTCATTACTTGTGATTGGTCTGTTTATATTTTCTGTTTCTTCCTGGTTCAGTCCTGGAAGGTTATACCTTTCTAAGAATTTGTCCATTTCTTCCAGGTTGTCCATTTTATTGGCATAGAGTTGCTTGCAGTAGTCTATTATGATTCTTTGTAGTTCTGTGGTGTCCTGTTGTAACTTCTCCTTTTTCATTTCTAATTTTATTGATTGGAGTCCTCTCCGTCTTTTTCTTGATGAGTCTGGGTAAAGGTTTATCAATTTTGTTTATCTTCTCAAAGAACCAGCTTTTAGTTTTATTGATCTTTGCTATTGTTTTCTTTGTTTCTATTTCATTTATTTCTGCTCTGATCTTGATGATTTCTTTCCTTCTGCTAACTTTGGGTTTTGTTTGTTCTTCTGTCTCTAGTTCCTTTAGGTGTAACGTTAGATTGTTTGAGATTTTTCTTGTTTCTTGAGGTAAGCTTGTATTGCTATAAACTTCCCCCTTAGAACTGCTTTTGCTGCATCCCATAGGTTTTGCATCGTCGTGTTTTCATTGTCATTTGTCTCTACGTATTTATTGATTTCCTCTTTGAGTTCTTCAGTGATCTCTTGGTTATTTAGTAACGTATTGTTTAGCCTCCATGTGTTTGTGTTTTTTATGTTTTTTTCCCTGTAATTCATTTCTAATCTTACAGCATTGTGGTCAGAAAAGATGCTTGATATGATTTCAATTTTCTTAAATTTACTGAGGCTTGATTTGTAACCCAAGATGTGATCTATCTTGGAGAATGTTCCGTGTGCACTTGAGAAGAAAGTGTAATCTTCTGTTTTTGGATGGAAAGTCCTATAAATATCAATTAAATCTATCTGGTCTATTGGGTCACTTAAAACTTGTTTTTCCTTATTAATTTTCTGTTTGGATGATTTGTCCATTGATGTAAGTGAGGCGTTAAAGTCCCCCACTCTTATTTTGTTACCATCAATTTCCTGTTTTAGAGCTGTTAGCAGTTGCCTTATGTATTGAGGTGCTTCTATGTTGGGTGCATATATATTTATAATTGTTAGATCATCTTCTTGGATTGATCCCTTGAGCATTACATAGTGTCCTTCCTTGTCTCTTGTAACATTCTTTACTTTAAAGTTTATTTTATCTGATATGAATATTGCTACTCCAGCTTTCTTTTGATTTCCATTTGCATGGAGTATCTTTTTCCTTCCCTTTACTTTCAGTCTGTTAGTGTCCCTAGGTCTGAAGTGGGTCTCTTGTAGACAGCATATATATGGGTCTTGTTTTTGTATCCATTCATCAAGCCTTTGTCTTTTGGTTGGAGCATTTAATCTAATCACATTTAAGGTAATTATCGATATGTATGTTCCTATTTCTATTTTCTTGTTTTGGGTTTATTTTTGTAGGTCCTTTTCTTCTCTTGTGTTTCCCACTTAGAGAAGTTCCTTTAGCATTTGTTGTAGAGATGGTTTGTTGGTGCTGAATTCTTTTAGCTTTTGCTTGTCTGTAAAGCTTTTGATTTCTCTGTCGAATTGAATAAGATCCTTGCTGGGTAGAGTAATCTTGGTGTAGGTTCTTCCTTTTCATCACTTTAAATATATTGTGCCACTCCCTACTGGCTTGTAAAGTTTCTGCTGAGAAATCAGCTGTTAACCTTATGGGAGTTCCCTTGTATGTTATTTTTCATTTTTCCCTTGTTGCTTTTAATAATTTTTCTCTGTCTTTAATTTTTGTCACTTTGATTACTATGTATCTGGGCATGTTTCTCCTTGGGTTTATCCTGCCTTGGACTCTCTGCGCTTCCTGGACTTGGAAGTGGCTATTTCCTTTACCATGTGAAGGAAGTTTTTGAGTATTATAATCTCTGCAAATATTTTCTCGGGTCCTTTCTCTCTCTTCTCCTGCTGGGAGCTCTATAATGCGAATGTTGGTGTGTTTAATATTGTCCCAGATGTCTCTTAGGCTGTCTTCATTTCTTTTCATTCTTTTTTCTTTATTCTGTTCTGCGGCAGTGAATTCCACTATTCTGTCTTCCAGGTCACTTATGCGTTCTTCTGTGTCAGTTATTCTGCTATTGATTCTTTCTAGTGTATTTTTCATTTCAGTTATTGTATTGCTCATCTGTTTGTTCTTTATTTCTTCTAGGTGTTTGTTCTTTAATTCTTCTAGGTCTTTCTTAAACATTTATTGCATCTTCTCAATCTTTGGCTCCATTCTTTTTCCGAGGTCCTGGATCAACTTCACTATTGTTATTCTGAATTATTTTTTTGGAAGGTTGCCTATCTCCACTTCATTTAGTTGTTTTTCTGGGGTTTTACCTTGTTCCTTCATCTGGTACATAGTCCTCTGCCTTTTCATCTTGTCTATCTTTCTGTGAATGTGCTTTTCATTGCACAGACTGCAGGACTGTAGTTTTTCTTGCTTCTGCTGTCTGCCCTCTGGTGGATGAAGCTATCTCAAAAGTTTGGGTTTTATATATAAATTTTCATTAATATTAAAAAAAAACTCATGTTCTGTACAAGTGAAGGTCCATATCACTTCTTATTCAAGCTTTCCATCAATGATTTTTCAACAGTTTTATATTTTAGGTGGATTTTCATAGGGGCACAGGATTAAAACATTGTTGAGAGGCAGTTGCCAGAAATTTCGGGCAGCTCTAGAATCCATATAGTTATCTCTAAAATTCCAAGAACACTGTGTCTTCTTGGTGGGATAGTTTGTTTTCAGTTCAGTCAATTCTTCCTAAAACTGAGCCACACTTTTCTTTTTTTCTTTATAAATTTATTTATTTATTTTTGGCTCTGTTGGGTCTTTGTTGCTGTGTGTGGGCTTTCTCTAGCTGCAGTGAGCGGGGCCTACTCTTCGTTGCGGTGAGCGGGCTTCTCATTGCGGTGGCTTCTCTTGTTGCGGAGCACAGGCTCTAGGCACGCAGGCTTCAGTAGTTGTGGCTCACGGGCTCTAGAGCGCAGGCTCAGTAGCTGTGGTTCACAGGCTCAGTTGCTCCGCGGCATGTGGGATCTTCCCAGACCAGGGCTCAAACCCGTGTCCCCTGCATTGGCAGGCAGATTCTTAACCACTGCACCACCAGAGAAGCCCACTCCCCTCTTTTTTGTCTGTTGTCATATTGGTAATGAGGATTTTTCCATGTTTAATTCTTACTTAATGTTATTTTTTTATGGCATTTTAATTAGGTCTTTTTTGTTGCCACCATGACGAACTGGGTAGTAAACATTTTTGTTGTTGTTGTTATTGTTAAAAATCTCAAATTGAGTGCTGCATGACACCCAGGAAGTCTGAATTTGTTCTCTAAATTGCACTTTGAGGCCTTATAACACTGATGATTAAACTTGGCTGTACGTTGTAATCATCTGGGAAGTTTCAAAAACTGCTGCTCTTGTCCCACCCCAAGCGATTCTGGTTTAATTAGTATGGGGCATGGCCTGGGCACTGGGATTTTAAAAAGCTCTCCAGATGATTATAATGTTCAGCAATGTTTGAGAATTGCTGTTCGATAATATGATTCCCAAACTTATGATGTATGAGTGTTACCAGTGAGCTTTTTTTTTAAACCTAATTTTTTAGAGCAGTTTTAGCTTTACAACAACATGGAGAGGAACATACAGAGATTTCTCATATATTCGCTGTACCACACATGAATAGTCTACACTCACCACAGTGTATTGGCATCATTCACCAGAATGGTACATTTTTTACCAAGGATGAACCTACATTGACACATCATAATCACCCAAAGCCTGTAGTTTACCTTAGGGTTCACTCTTGGTGTTGTGCATTCTGTGGGTTTGCTTAAAAGTGTAATGACATATATCCATCATTATAGACTCATACAGAATATTTTCATTGCCCTAAAAATTCTCTGTTCTTATCTATTCCTTTCTGCTTTCCCCTTCACGCAACACCCAGACAACCACTAATCTTTCTACTGTCTCGAAAGTTTTGTCTTTTCCAGGAAGTCGTATAGTTGGAATCATACAGTATGTAGTCTTTTTAGACTGGCTTCTTTCACTTAGTAATATGCATTTAAGTTCCCTCCATGTCTTTTCATGGCTTGATAGCTTATTGCTTTTCAGTGCTGTATAATATTCCAGTGTCTGTATGTACCAAAGTTTTGGCAACTATGAAAAAAAACTACTATAAACATCCATGTGTAGGTTTTTGAGTGGCATAGTTTTCAACTCCTTTTGGGTAAATATCAATAGTGTGATAGCCAGATCATATGGTGAGATTATGTTTAGTTTTATAAGAAACCACTGAACTGTCTTCCCAAGTGGCTGCACCATCTTGCATTCCAGCCAGCAATGAGTGAGAATTCCTGTAGCTCCACATGGTCACCAGCATTTGGTATTGTCAGTGTTCTGGATTTTGGCCATTCTAATAGGTGTGTAAGAGTCCAGCGAGCTTTGGAAAAAACCAGATTCCTGGGCCTCACACTCAAGCATTCAGATTCAGTGGGTCTGGGACAGGACTCAGGAGTCTGCCACTTGGAAGCAGCATCCCAGGTGACTTTGATGCAGTAGACCTGTGGGTCGCAATTTGAAAAGAAGGTGTGTCTTAGAGTAAACTTGCAAGGTGTATCCCTATCATATGTTGTCCCGATACTCTTAAAATTAAATAGCATTAAAGTTCCCCAAATAATTTTTACTCAAGACTCCAGTCATATTTGTAACAACTTTCTTGGCTGGTTCCTGTGGATTTAGTTATGGGCATCACTGTATTTGAGGTTTTGCTCTACAGGGTCCCAAGGGGCCTATAGCTTTATGACTATATGGTACATTGAACACAACTTTAGCAATGATGATATGGACTAACTGCAAGTCAGCAGCTGATTTGTCAATGGGACTTGCAGTCTCTAGGAGTGTGTGAACTCGTCATCTTCAACCCTTGACTTGAAGGGAAACAGTTGCAGAGAGACATTTCAGGGACCACAGAAATGAACCTCAAGACTCCACTTCTCATATACTGGTGATCAAAGTTCACATATTTGTCTTTTTAATCATGTTTACTCCCATAGACATGTTATCAATCACGGCATTTTAAAAATGAAAGAATTTAAAAGCTAGCTTAGCTGCTAATTGACAAATATACTTTATAAAATAATTAGATTTGTAAGTAGTTCTGTGGTGAAGGGTATTATTTTAATTTAAGCAAAAGCTGTGTTTTATTAGTGTATGTAAAAATATCGGTTGCACAATGATTGAAATGTATAAGGGATATATAGAAAGTAGAGACAAATGTCATACTGTTCAGGGTTTCTTCCTAATGATTATAATACAGTGGAGCGCAGGACTTTTCCACACTTTTAACAAAAGAAATACATGTCTGGAAAACAATGCCAAAAATATACAAATGTGTAACTTGGTAACTCAAAGTTATTTTGTCATTCTACTCCTTAGCAATAACTACTATTAAATATTTGGTGACTATTTCAGAAAAAAATCTTAATAGAAGAAACTCACTGATGAATCTTTCTTGAATTCCTTCCAGGGGTATATAGCCCTGTCTTATTTTGTCTTAGTAGTATAATCAGTTGTAATGTTATGGTTTGGGATGAAAACTAAACTTTAGAATTCAGTTTTCATAATGTAACCGTTCCCTGTAGGAGAATTTTTTTAAAGTGATCACCTGTCTATTTAGGTCTATAGATACATTTTGTCTTGCTTGATGCTTGCCTAGCTTCCCTCCTGACCCCCACCCGCTTCCCTCCTCTACCACGTGCCTAATTGCTGCATCTGTTTCTTTTTGGAGGTTCCATAGTGCAGGTACTGCTTGCTGATGGGGGACCTGCTCACATTTTGCTTTGCTGTTTGGAGCAGGTGTTTTCAGCCCTCCTCACTGGCTGCTCTGAACTCCATACTCAAGTAACTGAAAGGTTATATTAGGAAACACTGAAATACCATATATGGTGACAACATTATGTACTCACTGGGTGAATGAAATGCTGTAAACAAATATTTTGAATGATTTCTTGGGGAAACTGAAATACTCTTCTAAATTTTCAGCAAGCAAGCTCTCTCAGCCCTCAAGTTAATAGTTTTGGTTGGTCTTGTCACAGTCATATGTTAAGAAATAATGGAGAGGAAATTTAAATGTAAGGGCAATTTGGAAAAAAGTTATAGTAAAATAAAAGATAGGTTATTACTAATCCAAGTTTCCTTTTTTATGTGAAAGTTCTGTATTAGTTATAGAAAGGATTATGGAAACTTGCAGAAGAGGATACACACGTGGTTCACCTCGACTATCACTGGGTGGCACTGCGGGCTCACGAGATGCACTAGAAGTAGGACCTCTTGGGTGGTTAAAATACTGTGCTCACATCTTTCTGGAGAAGGCTTCTTATATTCATTCTAATGTTTGTCATTGCCCTTGTTATCCGTTGCCAAGTACCTGTTAAATTTATATTGTGTTTATTAGGTAGAACATTTTAATCTGCATGCAACATATATATTTTTCTCTAAAAGGTAAAACCTCAGTTGTTGTTGTTTTTTTTAAACTTAATTTTAACCTTATTGTTGAATTAACTTCTTACCATTGATAACTTTCCTCTTCAGGCCTCTGGGATAGTGGTTAGGAACATGGACTCTCAGACTAGTTTAAATCCTCAATATGCTACTAAGTAGTTGAGGCCCTTGGGCAAATCTTGAAATGGGCTCTGTGCCTCAGTTTCCTCATTCATTAAATGGGGATGATGGCAGTGTTTGCCTCCTGGATTGCTATGAAGATTAAAATGGGTTTATATATGTAAAGTGCTTACAGCAGTGCCCACTACATAGTCAGCACTAAGTAAGTGTTAGCTGTTATTGTTATATTATTATTACCATTGTCTCCACCTTTTTTGTTCCTTTTCCTTCAGCCCCCCTTTCAGCACACTCTCACCGTATTACTACATTCCTTAACCCTGCATATACTGACGGACAAGCATGTTGGTTGCAGCAGAGACTGATTTCTTTTACCCCAAAGGCTTTACTTTTGATGACCTATTGCAATTATTTAGAATGTAAACATTAAAAAATAAAAGTCTTACTTTGCTACCGCTTTTTTTTTTTTTTAAGTTGAGGGAATGTATATGTTAAAATGCCTCAACCAAAATTAAGTTAAAAATACCGATGACATATTGCTTACTGTAAATATGCATGTGAGGCCCATGGATGCTGGCTGGTGCTTTAGACTAGGCGGAGAACTGAGATAACTCGTTATACATCCAGGAAATACTTCTTTGCTAGTCAGCTGCGGTACAAACCTGAGAATTTTGAGTAAAAGTACTCTGGTTCACCTCAAGTTCTTCTAAAAGAACTCAGTTATTCTTGAGGTAACTGAGGTCTAGGCCTTTAGCTTTAAATCGGTAAAAATCAATACGCTGAAGAAAGGCTCGACATAAATCAGTGTAGCTGGTACTTTACCGAATACAGGTAAAACTCTTTTTCTTTCTGCTGTTGTTTTCCTTTGTTTTGTTTTTGGTACTATCGCAAACTCCTCTTGACTTCATCTGGATCGTTTCTTGAGCTTTCCCGTGTTCACTCGAGACTGTCTAATGTACATAGGAGTGTGCAAACGATTAGAGGCAACATTTTTACAGGAGGATCAGTAATATCAGTATTTGGATTCTACCCCCAAACTTTACATTAAGAGCAATCTAAAAGGACACAGGACAGTTGCTTTCCTCCTTCTCTTTTTAAAACTGTGTCCCTTTCTCTCATGTTAGCTCAAAACATGCTTTCTGTCCTTTTTTTTCTTTCCTTCCCTTTCTCCCTCCCTTCCTTCCTTCTTTCCATTCTTTCTATTTCTTTAATCTTGTTTTCTCACCACTGTAAAAATGGCCTTATTATAATTTTGGGGCTAGCCTAGAAGTCCAAATATTTGTTATTTTTGAGCATCTTGAAAAAAAGAAAAGACCAGTAACCAAGCTAAAGTAGGTCTGAGACTGAAAACAAATTTAGCAGGAGGTCGAGGTGGAAAGAATTTTAAAAGTGGTGTGTTGAGACAGAGACTCCTGACAAATGCTCACACGGCCCCTTCCTTTTGGTGGTAGTGATTACTGCGAAGACAGTGTCCAGAAATACAAAACCCGTTGACTGGAACTGTTTCAGGACCTTCCATTGGTCTGTGTTCTTTCCTTAATTTTTTGTCTTTTATTTTTGTTCTTGGGACCTTGGAAGTGGTTTTGGGAAAATGCTTTTCTTGTAGTGGGTAGGACTATGATACTCTTGCCCCAAGGGAAGGGAGTGATAAATGAAAGTGTTATTGTCTTTGGAAGCACAGACCTACGTATTAGGGCAGGCTAGGCAGCAGTTCTCTGTGTATGAATCCATGTAATGTGACATGAAAGGGAATTTTCCTGCCCGCTATCATATCTGGTTTCATATTCAGACATTCTTATTGATAGAGTAGAGTCATTTAATCAAAGGTTTGCCTTGTGTAGGAATTTTTCTGCCCAGGTTTTCAAGATTTCCATCAAATACCCATACAAGGTCTTCAGACAAACCAAAAAAGTCTTCATAGTTTTGAGAAGCAATGATGATTTTACCTCTAGAAATAAAAATTCTCAGGTTTTCGTATTTTGTTTAAGAATATACAATTAAATAATATTTTTATCTTTTAAAAATATTCATTTTGCTAACTGCTCAATTTATGGCTTGAAATCTGTTACAATGTTCTTTTTTACTTAAATAACACAATGGTTAGAAAAGGGAGAAAAAGGAATCTAAAGATGGTATTTCAGTTTGTTCAACAGTGTTGAATTTAAGCCTGCTCTTTGTTTTTAATTATCAAACAAGCACAGTGACTTGGCTTTTTTTCTTTGTTATCATCTAAGAGTTTTATTGAAAAGAGTGTGACTGTAAACCAGGAGTTGCAAAATCAAATGCTTAAATATGTGGGGCAGGTAATTAAAATGAGTGAACTAAGCCAGACAAAAAACAACAGGGAATAGTGGTGGATATGGACTAAAAAGTCCACATCCTATCTGAGGGCATAGTTACTACTCAGTCCAGCCAGTTGTTGCCCTGTGAGATTATGGTCCCAAGTGTAGGGTGTGCTTGTAAGTATTTAACTAGCTTTCTTAAAGAAAAAAAAAGCTGTGATCTATAGCATTTGCCAAGTCTCGTGGTGTAAATATTCCTACATAGCTCATTTCAAGCCTCTAATGTGATTGTTACTGAACATGCTTGGAAGAGATATTAGCAGTTGCTCTCATGGGCCAGTATAAGCCTTCTCCACCACTAGAGTAGCCAGATTTGCATTTTTTGATCCAAGAAATCTGAATTTGTATATAAAACCTTTCAATTTTTGAAATACTGTGTAGGCCAAACAAAACACATTAATGAACTGAATTATGCTCACTGAGCTGCCAACCTACAACCTTTGGAGGTAAACTGATAGCACTTGTCTTAGAAATCTTATTAGAAATCAAATTTTGGGGCTTCCCTGGTGGCACAGTGGTTAAGGATCTGCCTGCCAATGCAGGGGACATGGGTTCGAGCCCTGGTCCGGGAAGATCCCATATGCCGCGGAGCAACTAAGCCCGTGCGCCACAACTACTGAGCCTGTGCTCAAGAGCCCGCAAGCCACAACTACTGAGCCCACGAGCCACAACTACTGAGCCCGCGTGCCTAGAGCCTGTGTTCCGCAGCAAGGAGAAGTCCGAGCACCGCAATGAAGAGTAGCCCTCGCTCACCACAACTAGAGAAAGCCCGCGCGCAACTAGAGAAAGCCCGCGCGCAGCAATGAAGCCCCAACACAGCCAAAAATAAAAACAAACCAATAAGTAAATTAATTAAAAAAAAAGAAATCAAATTTTGCTACTTTATAGTCAAACTGCAGATGTTTAATCAGTGGTTCCACTGGTATTTTTCTAAACCAATTGTGTTTTGTTGTTTTTTTTGCGGTACGCGATCCTCTCACTGTTGTGGCCTCTCCCGTTGCGGAGCACAGGCTCCGGACGCGCAGGCTCAGCAGCCATGGCTCACGGGCCCAGCCGCTCCGCGGCATGTGGGATCTTCCCGGACCGGGGCACAAACCCGTGTCCCCTGCATTGGCAGGCAGACTCTCAACCACTGTGCCACCAGGGAAGCCCACCAATTGTGTTTTAATGTGTGTTTAATATTTGTAAAAGGTAAAAAATTTGCAGTTCAGAAATTCTTCTTTGATTAATAAAAACAATAAATATACTTGGAATTTCTAAAGCTGACTAACCTGGTTTGCAGTCTGTGGGAGTTGTTTTTCCTAGATGGATTATTTGTATCAGTGAAAGATGGAAAACACCAATCTAATTAATTGAAATTACTAAATTGTTGTGTCATAAAACCCTATGTTTGCTGTTTGGCCTGTATTTGCTTGGATAATATGTTTTTTAAATGATAATTTTTCATTATTCACACTTTTGAGTGTTTTCAAAGCACTTTTACAATATTGTTTTGAAGTCACAAACAGAGCTATGAGGAGGTTAGTGATGTGTTGCAAACTTGACTCAGGACCTTGCAGTAAGAGGCTAATAAGCTGAGACTGAGACTCAGGCCTGTTGACTCAGGATCCAAATTTCTTTCCACCAGACTGCTGAGGATATCAAAAAGGCTCAGAGACTATGCCCTCTTCAGAAGTGTCTAGCCCTCCAGTTGTGGTTAAGGCGTAGGTGGAGGATGTGGCTGGGAGAATGATCATTGTCTGATGAACATGAGAATTGACACAACAAAGAAGAATGACTCCTAAAGGGCTCTATCGTATTACAGTCTTCTAGCATATAAGAACATATTTGTGGATATGTTAGAATGCAGATCATATGCAAATGTGCTGAATTAGAGACATGTGAGACTACGGATATATGATACAGTGTATCATCAAAGGCTGATTATGTTGATGTACCTTTGAGGTCTCTTAGAGGTGATGTTGAAAAGCCCAAACTCATCTGCAATTTGCAGCTTAGATCTTAAAAGCCATCTAACCTGTGCCATGTGGGCTGTTGTTGATGAGTTCTGACTGTGATATAAATTAGTGAGGTTCTAAAATCAGTTGACTTGATTTTCATCTTTGCTGAGATGTATTAGAACAGAGGAGAGATTGGCCAAGTGTTTGTGTAAATATAGTGAAATATTCTGATTGTTTCTGTTCCTGTGACATGACTCCCAAATTAGTAAAGATGACTGTTACATTTGCCAAACCATTTTGTGTGTGTTGGTAGGAGGAGGGGGAGAGAAAGTGTGAAAAGAATGTGCTTGTCCTGCAAACTCCACTTTGAGCTAAGTCCCCTAGGCCTGGTTCCAATCACATTTCTGCCCCTAAACTCCTCACATCGCTGGGCTTTAGCGTGTTTGCTGTGTGTCTTCTCACTAGACTCTGTTCCATGAGGGCAGAGAATCCGTCTCTTTTCACCACTGTATACCCGGTACCTCACAGACTGCCTGAACAAAGTAGTCACTCAATAAATACTTCCTGGATGAAAAAATGAAATGTAAATACAAGATTTTTTAAACTTCCAAATAAAACAGAAATAGTATATAAAGTATAGAATATGTTTTCTTTCTTTCGCTTTTCTTAGAGTTGTTGTTTTTCATCACTGAGTTGGTTTCTGTTAATTAACAGGGCAGTCCTTGGCACTGTGTATCTGTATTCATTGCATGAATTTTTGCTTGAAGTGCAGTGACATAATACATATTTTACCTGCTGAATCATTTGATCACTGACATGATTTCTTGTCCTAATCCACACCTGGCTTTGCACCTTTCCCCAGAACTCCCATGAGGTCACTTTAAGAAGAGTCACCAGTAAAGAACTTAATTATGTATTACATTCTAGTGAGTCTTCCCTGTTATTCTGGGAACCATTCCACAGAAGCTCAGGAGAGCAGTGCAATGTGACATGGCCAGACAAAAATCATCATCAGATTCACTTTGACATTCTTAGATTTTAGTCACTCAGAACGATCAGATGTAGGCAGAGTGTGTAAGTTAGTTAATTTTGTTCTCATGCCGAGGCTTGGTTTATAAACTGTTGTTATATTCAGGGTTGTTTTATATAGTTCTGTGACTTAAAGTTTCTAGGAAAATGCCTCCCTTGATTATAAAATCTTTCTCCCATGAACTTGGGAAGATGCCTGAAATTCCAGTAAGAGAGATTCATTTCTTTAGCTGCAAGGTTTTTGGGCTTTCATTAATTTTCTATTAAAGTCTGTATACCCTGGAAAAGGTAACATCAGCACAATCTTCATTTACACCCTTTTTGGTGATTTGGCTATGCATTCCAGCTATTGTTCTATCTCTTTCCCCCTTTCACTGCTAAACTTAACATATTATTTGTATTTGAGGTTTCTGCTTCCTGCTTTTCCTAACCCTTTGCATTACGATGTCCACTCCAGTTCCTCTGCTGATATTGCCTTTAATGGCTAATTTCCCTTTTTTCTTTTGGCATTTAAAATTAAGCTCTAAGGAATATATACGAATATGAGGAAATTCTCATTAAGTGTAAAAATCAGGATATGAAAGTAAGTATAATCCCAAGGGTATGTAGTCCTTTCCATCTCCTGGATATGAGAAAATCTATATTTAGAAGAAAATGCAAAAGGTTTTTCTTTTAATATTGAGATGGGGAAGGCTTTTTTTTTATTGAGGTATAGTTTATTTACAATATTATATTAGTTTCAGGTGTATAGCACAGTGATTCAAAATTTTTATAGATTATACTCCACTTATAGTTATCATAAAATATTGGCTGTATTCCCTGTGCTGTACAATACATCCTGTAGCTTATTTATTTTATGCATAGAAGTTTGTACCTCTTAATCCCTTACTCTTATCTTGTCCCTCCCCCTTCCCTCTCCCCACTGGTAACCACTAGTTTGTTCTCTATATATCTGTGACTATGTTTCTTTTTCGTTATATTCACTAGTTTGTTTTATTTCTTAGATTCCACATATAAGTAATAACATACAGTATTTGTCTTTCTCTCTCTGACTTATTTCACTGAGTTAATACCCTCCAGGTTCCAGTGACAGAAGGTCACCAGGACATAAAGTCAGAGGTTATCAGAACTAGAGGAAAAATGTGACAAAATAGAGAATTGGAGAAGGTAACCTGAACTTGCATAACTAAACAAAGTGTAGGGAGCTCTTCGCAAACTGAGCACAACCTTCTGTAGAAGAAGCATCCTGGGCTCCAGGGAACAATGAAGGAAATATACAGGGTCAGCGGGAGTCACCCTTTTTTTTTTTTTAGCATCTTCATTGGAGTATAATTGCTTTGCAATGTTGTGTTAGTTGCTGCTGTATAACAAAGTGAATCAGCTATACATATACATATATCCCCATATCCCCTCCCTCTTGCGTCTCCCTCCCAGCCTCCCTATCCCACCTCTCTAGGTGGTCACAAAGCACTGGGCTGATCTCCCTGTGCTGTGCAGCTGCTTCCTACTAGCTATCTGTTTTACATTTGGTAATGTATATATGACCATGCCACTCTCTCACTTTCTCCCAGCTTAACCTTCCCCCTCCCCAGGTCCTTGAGTCCATTCTCTATGTCTGCGTCATTATTCCTGTCCTGCCCCTAGGTTCTTCAGAACCTTTTTTTTTTTTTTAGATTCCATATATATGTGTTAGCATACGGTATTTGTTTTTCTCTTTCTGACTTACTTCACTCTGTATGACAGACTCTAGGACCATCCACCTCACTACAAATAACTCAATTTCCTTTCTTTTTATGGCTGAGTAATATTCCATTGTAGATATGTGCCACATCTTCTTTATCCATTCCTCTGTCGATGGACACTTAGGTTGCTTCCATATCCTGGCTATTGTAAATAGAGCTGCAGTGAACATTGTGGTACATGACTCTTTTTGAATTATGGTTTTCTCAGGGTATATGCCCAGTAGTGGGATTGCTGGGTCGTATGGTAGTTCTATTTTTAGTTTTTTAAGGAACCTCCATACTGTTCTCCATAGTGGCTGTACCAATATACATTCTCACAACAGTGCAAGAGGGTTCCCTTTTCTCCATACCCTCTCCAGCATTTATTGTTTGTAGATTTTTTGATGATGGCCATTCTGACTGGTGTGAGGTGATACCTCACTGTAGTTTTGATTTGCATTTCTCTAATGGTTAGTGATGTTGAGTATCCTTTCATGTGTTTGTTGGCAATCTGTATATCTTTGGAGAAATGTCTATTTAGGTGTTCTGCCCTTTTTTTGGATTGGGTTGTTTGTTTTTTTGATACTGAGCTGCATGAGCTGCTTGTCTATTTTGGAGTTTAATCTTTTGTCAGTTGCTTCATTTGCAAATATTTTCTCCTATTCTGATAGCTGTCTTTTCATCTTGTTCATGGTCTCTTTTGCTGAGCAAAAGCTTTTAAGTTTCATTAGTTCCCATTTGTTTATTTTTGTTTTTATTTCACTTTCTCTAGGAGGTGGGTCAGAAAGGATCTTGCTGTGATTTATGTCAAAGAGTGTTCTGCCTGTGTTTTCCTCTAAGAGTTTTATAGTGTCTGGCCTTACATTTAGGTCTCTAATCCATTTCGAGTTTATCTTTGTGTATGGTGTTAGGGAGTGTTCTAATATCATTCTTTTACATGTGGCTGTCCAGTTTTCCCAGCACCACTTATTGAAGAGGCTGTCTTTTTTCCATTGTATATCCTTGCCTCCTTTATCAAAGATAAGCTGACCATATGTGTGTGGGTTTATCTCTGAGCTTTCTATCCTGTTCCATTGATATATAGTTCTGTTTTTGTGCTAGTACCATACTGTCCTGATTACTGTAGCTTTGTAGTATAGTCTGAAGTCAGGGAGCCTGATTCCTCCAGCTCCATTTTTCTTTCTCAAGATTGCTTTGGGTAGTCGGGGTCTTTCGTGTTTCCATACAAATTGTGAAATTTGGGAGTCAACCTTTATTCAACGTTTTGACCTCTGAACTGAATTGCCTAGTGCTTCCTCGAAGAACCTATTGGTCCTCCTGTTACAGACTCACCCCACCCCTATTCCTAGGCCAATTCTGACTTAAGGGAAGAGTTATTTTGTTTCTCTACCCATCCATGAATCTTTTGCATAATCATATACTCACTTTTAGCTCAATGAGGTCTTGACTACTGAGGATTCCGTTGTTGTTACTAAGCCATCTTTGTTGCTTTCCTCACTCTGAATGTGAGGCCTCAGGCAACTCAGCCTCTGTGTTGATCCATTTGGTGTATGGTAAAAAGATGAATGGACTTGCTCTGTGTGACTCCATTGCACAGAGGCAGGATTTAGAGGAAGAGGCAAATAGCAGCGTGTCCTCCTTCTACGAAGATGCCTCCTACTGTTCTGCTTTTCTGTGGGGATTGCATCCAACTTTCCTCCTTTTCACCTGAAAGATTTCTCCTTCTTCATTAAGATTCTACTCCAAAATTAGAGGAAAACTGTATCATTCCTTCCTTTATTTACCAGTTTAACTAATAATGACTGCATGCCTATAGTATGTCTCAGATTATGTTCCTGCTGCTGGGGAGAGAGCATCAAACACATCGGACAAGTTCTTTCCCTCCCGAAGCTTCCATTGTATTAATACTAATGGACAGAGAGAAGAGGAAATGACCCCATCTGAGTGAGTTAGCGAAGACCTCACTGGGAGATGGTATTTTAAACCATAACCCATTCACGTGTATTTTCTTTCTTGTCCTCTTACTCCTTGCTTAAGATTCCACACTTTCAGTTATTCTTTTTTCTTGCATAATTAAATGAATTTCAGGTTTTTTCCCCCCCATCTTCAAAAATAAAACCTGTCTTCCTGCTCACCTGTTTGAGCTACTGTCTAGTCTCTCTCCTTCCCAGACCTTTACACAAGCCTCTAAAATATTCTTTCACGTCCCATATTCTTTTCATTTTCTTAGCCCCCTTGAATCTGGCTTTTGTTTCCACTGCTTTATTGATATTGCATCTTAATGAGCATTTATGATTTCCTGGTCATCAAATATAATGCCTTTTTTCAGTTTTTATTTCCATTCGTTGATTCATTCATGTATTCACTAAATAAACCCCCAATACTTGTCTATCTCTGCTGTGACATTGCACACAGTATTTCTTTCATACGGAAGGTCCTTTTCCTTGTGTTTGCAAGGCTAAATTCCCTTTATTGAAGGGACTGCTCAAATGTCACTTTTTTTAATCTCTACTTGATTTTTTAAAGAAAAGTCTCTGTGGAACTAAGTATTTCTATTTTGAATGATAGATTTTAACCTTACTGAGAGATGAAACTCTGTTTTATTGATTTGGGGATCTTCCACTGTACCTGACAGAGTGCTTTGCGTGTAATAAGTACTTATTAAATATCTGTTAAATGCCTGAAGGAAACAGTAAATAAAAGTAACTTCATTCTTTGAACTTCTTTTAAAAACTAGTGTTGCAGAACAGTGTATTATTTTATTCTAAAAACAGATATTTAAAGAACTAAGTTATTTAAAATGTGGAATCATATTTGAAGAAGATGTTTGAAACTGAAGACATGCCATCATAGGGATAAATAAGTAAATCATGTCACTAAATGTTACTTTTCTACATTTTCACTTACTCATCACACTTTTTCAGTCAAATGATTGACTGGGTCAGTGGTTCATGGTAAAAAATATGTTTGATGTATTATCCTAAACATGCTTTTGAAATTCTGTCTCTCTTTGCTGTCTGGTCTTACCTTCTGGCATTGGATATCCAGTTTCCTCATATGTCTGATTTTCATTCAGATGGATTGGCAAAATTATTCTGAGTGTAATGCAAATATGTTTTTCTTTTGAGTTCAGTATATAAAGTAAACATCAATATGCTTTGACTATCGTTAGTGATAATTCAGAGGAATGTGAAATGTGTGTGTTTCTTTCATTAAGTTAAAAAATTGCCATGAAGAGAAGGATATGGTAATATGTTTCTTTTTGCTAAGTAAATAAAAGTAGAGATTTAAAATTTACATAACAGCTCTACTGGCTTATTGGTGTTTACAGGTAAAATGTTTGTAGGTTGAAGTTTATTTCTAATTACATTGGAATAGAAGCCAAGGCATAGTTGTAGCAAAGCAGAAAACTTTGAATGAGTACTACTTTAAGTGTTCTGTAATAATTAAGATCAAACTTATCTGTAGATGTTTACTTAATTGAAAAGGATGCTTAATCACTTTTTTTTTAAAACCAAGTAAAACCAGTCCTATAAAACTTTTCCAGGATCAGGGCCACTCAGAAATCCTAAGGAGTCTGATTCTGTATGTAATTTAGTATAGAATGCCAGAATCCAGAGTAGCTGAGTTCAGGTCCTGGGTTGTCCATTTACTAGGTCCATAACCTTGGGCAGATTACTAACCTGCTGCATGCCTCAGTTTTCTCATTTGTAAAATGGGTCCATCAAAACATGTCTCTCATATAGTTGCTATGAAGATTAAATGAGATATTTCACATAAAATGCTTAGAACAGTGCACAATAAGTGCTTAGTAAGTATTAGTTTTGATCATTAGTAAGTAAAATGATAAATGTAGTATAAATAGGTAGAATTCTTATTCTTCTTTCAACCTGAGATAGCCAAAATACCTTCTCTACTCCTGAATGTTTTTCCTCATTGGTCCTTAGTGGTTCTGAAGAAATTAGTCTACATTAAGGTATGAGGGACAAAGCAAAGCAGATTAAATTGCATAGGAAGTTTGACATACAAAGTAATGGAATCAAGATGAAAAAGAGAGATGTCAGGACCTCAAACACTCCGATGAAGGCTCTTTTTGAAGAATTTTCCATCTTGAAAGGTGTATTCTCCATGAATGCTAGCCTCTTAATTTCCCTTTTAACATATTTCTCCCAGAAAATGTTTTACAGTTAGTAAATGCGTGAGGTTGAGCAGAAGAACGTAAGGAGAATTAATCGATTCAGTTAATGACATGCTTTCTAAGCAAATGCAGAGGACAGCTGATTGTGGAGGGCTTCTAGACTACTCCAGTGATTTGCGGGGCCCAGCAGGGAATATAAAATGTGAAGTCAAGAATATATATAGGACACAGACGTAAAGCTGAGCACTCCTAGGGTGAGAGGGGCTGGGAGCAGAGAGGTTAAATAGACAGGAGGCAGCGGTGTAAGGATGGCTTAGAGGGTAGAGTATCTGAGTGTTAGTCATAGTTTTGCTCTTCATCAACTGTGAGATCTAGACAAGATACTTAATCTCCCTAGGCTTAGTTTTCCCATCTGTAAAATGGAAGTTGTAATACCTACGTCATGTGAGATAATTTGGTTTCATTCATTGCCTCTTTATACTCCATGTAAGAACCAGTTTATCTAATTATATAAATCAATGGCTTCCCATGACACTTAGAATAATATCCCAGGTCCTTACCAGGCCTGTAAGGACCCATATGATCTGGCCCTTGCGTACCTCCCTGACCTCACTTTATACTACTGCCTCTTTTACTTACTGTGTTCCAGCTACAGTGAGCTTCTTTCTGTTTCTAAATATGGTAAGCTTTTTACCACAATGCAGTCTTTTAATTGGTTGATCTTGTTGCCTAGAAAAGTTTTCCCTAGATTTTCACGTGCCTTCTCCAGGTCTCAGATAAGATGTAATATTGTCGAAGAGGCCTTTACTAACCTGCTAGTCTAGAAGAGCCCTCTCTGTGATCATTTCATTTTCTTCACATTAATTATCATTTCCTGATATTTTCTTGTTTATATCTGAATGTATCTTACACTAGAATGTGGGCTTCATGCAAGTGTGACCAATATCTGTCCTGTTCACTGCCGTATCCCTGTGCCTTAGAAGAGTTCCTGGCATGTAGGAGGTGCAATATGAAGATTTTTGAATAATTGAGTGAATGAATGTGGTTCTCGTCTACACTGAAATAAATATTAGTTCCTTTTTTTTAACTGCATGGCTCCTCTCCTCTTTATGCTTTCTTGTAAGACTGCAACAGAAAATATAAAGATGAGCCTGGAGCATCTTGTAGTGCCACAATGGAAGGAAGGTCTGAAAACAAAAAAACACATAATGATGGGGTGTATGTCAGAGGGGCACAGGAGCCAACTGAAGAGCTCCCAATAGCCAAAACTGAAATGATTTGAACAATAAAATACAGTAGTATTGTATTACAACCCGAAGTATAAAATGAATATCCATGAGTCTGTGCTGATATAAATAAATGTGATTGAATGAATAAATAAATAGGAAAGGGCTTCCCTGGTGGCGCAGTGGTTGAGAGTCCGCCTGCCGATGCAGGGGACACGGGTTCGTGCCCCGGTCCGGGAAGATCCCACATGCCGCAGAGCGGCTGGGCCCGTGAGCCATGGCCGCTGAGCCTGCGCATCCGGAGCCTGTGCTCCACAACGGGAGAGGCCACAACAGTGAGAGGCCCGCGTACCACAAAAAAAAAAAAAAAAAAAGGAAAGAAGGGACAAATCTCCTGTGCGGAAGAATTCCAGATGGTTTATGTAGACGCTGCCCTCAGGAAGGAGGAGCATAACTCCCCACACCTTAAGTGTAGACTGTGCGTGGTGACATCCTTCCAAAGAGTATGGCGTGGACAGGGGGAGGAAAAAAGAGTGATTTGACAGTGGAGAAATCTTACTAACATTACCTCGCCAGGTGATCAAGGTCAATACCAACAGTGATAAATCATGTTGATAGTATGTACCTTTGATATGCTGTGTTGAAAATGGCACTTTACTTTTATCGTCTTCCTTCTCAAAATCCATAACCCCAGTCTCATTATTTGAAAAACATTAAAAAAAAATCCCAGTGAGGAATATTCTACAAAATACCTGATCAGTAGTCTTCAAAACTGTCAAGATCATCAAAAACAAGGAATGTATGATAAATTGTTACTGCCAAGAGGAGCCTAAGGAGGCATAAACATAATGTGGATGAGGATCTTGGAACAGAAAAAGGACATTAAGTTAAAATGAAAGCTATCTGAACATATGCACTTTAATAATAATTCATCAATATTAGTTTTTTAATTGTAAAATATGTATGACATTGATGTAAGATGTTAATAATAGGGAAACTGGGTGTGTTGTATATGGAAACTCTCTGTAGTATCTTGGTATTTTTTCTATAAATCTAAAACTGTTCTAAAAAAGTTTAAAAAAATTTGTGAACATTTTCTCACTGTATTCTTCTGTTGCATCATTTTAAGTGGGAAGCCCGATGAGTTTTAAGTAGAAGGATGACATGATATGATTTGTGATTTTAAAATGATCATCTGAAAGATGTGCAAAGAACAGTTCCTTACCATGATCTGCAAGGACTGGCATGGTCTGGCCTCTGTAAACCTCTCCAACTTCATTTCCTGTCTCTTTCTTGCCATGCTTCAGTTGCACTGGTCTACTTTCAGTTTTATTTTTTTTCTTCCTGTATGCCAGTCTCTTTCCTGCCTTAGGGCTTTCACACATGTTATTCTCTTTGTTTTTAAAGTTCTCCTCCATCTCCTCTCCCCATGGCAGTTCCTATGACTGTTTGTTTAGTTGTCTTCTCCACTATTCTTAAGTCCAAAGTGGGCAGGACTACTTCTTTTTCATTTACTTATGTATAGCCAGCACCTAGCATAATGCCTCACGCAAAGCAACATTCAGTATTTGTTGAATAAATACATAGTAATTACTGTTTTCATTCACGCTTTAAAAAATATTAGTGTGCAAGTTCTGTTTTAGCTGCTGAGTACATACAAAGGGTTTATAATACATAATTCTTACCCTGAAATAGTTCCCAATTTAAAAGGAATGATTGAATAATATTGTAGCATGGAGGAAGGCGCTATAGTTGGAGTGAAGTTCTGCCACTAGCCAACAACGTGACATCAGATAAATTGCTTACCTTCTCTGTTCCTTTATTTATCTATCTGTAACGTTAAGGAGTTTGACTGGAGTTTCCTACGGCTTTGGTTCTCAAATCTGTGTACAATTAATGGTACATTGGTTCATTTATTTCTTCCCAGGCTCCAGTCTGAGTCAGTAGGTCTGGATGGGGTCCAGGAATTCCCCAGGTGATTGTGATGTACCACTAGGTTTAGGAACTACTGATTTAGGTCTTTCTAGTTTAGGGGAAAGGCAGGGGCAGGGGAAGGGAAATAGTCTTATAATTCTATTGTAGTATGTAGCCGACTGTGAAAGTGCAAAAGTCAGGAGACAGACAAATTAAGGTGTTGTATTTGTTCAGAGGCAGGGAAAATATTTTTTTGCTTGGGTGATGTGGGGACTTAGTGAAACAGCGATGTGGAAATGGACTTTGAAGAGAGGATGCAGATTTAGGCAGGTGCAGAAGCGATCACGATTGGTGTTTAGTCTAGCTTAGTTGGAGGCCAGAATATATGAAAAGAAGCAGGAGGGAAAAAATTACCCATTTTGATGCGACGGACCATACTTCTGATCTTGTTTTCCCCATTTTACCTGTGATACTTGGTTGTCCTTTTGGAGATGAAAGATTATATTATTGCAGCTTGATCTTCATTAGGTAGAGGTAAAACGAGGTGATGGACACCATGAGGACGCTTTGGGAAATAATTGGGCATATTCTTCCTCAAGCCTTTTAGGGCTGTGCCCTTTGAGATCCACTTTGACAGCCCCACTGGTTTCCTGGTTAGACACAAAGAATATCAGGACCCACTATGTTATCTAAAATAATAATTTTGCTGTCAGAATGATTATTATTAAACCAAAGTTGGCTTTTTTATTTAGATGAAACCGTATAAAAGCAACATTCTGAGTAAATTATATGGCATCCACATGATGAAATAATGAGCTTAAGTTTAGGGGATGAAAGTAACGATCTAATGCAATATTTAGAATAGGTATACAGTATGTAGTTATTAACCTAGAAGTCACATCCTGCATTCTTTTGATGTGTGGAAAATTTGTCATTAACTGCCAGGAAGCCTCTGATTTTTCATACATAATCATGTCATAGCTGTTGACTTTTTCCCCCTTCTCCTGCCTTAAAAATATGTCTTTGTAAATAGATTACTTTCAGATCTGTAATGCTCCTTTTAAACATTGGGTTGCTAAGTTTGGCCCTGTTGCTCTCTTTTTTAAAATTGAATTCCCCCCGACCAACTTTGCCTCTGAGTCATCACTGACAAATCACACTTTGTTTTTTCTTGGATGGCAACTGGCGTAAACTCTTATTTAACCTTCCTGCCCAGTGGGAGCCTGCTAGTTCTGAAATGCTTTTTGTTTTCATGAGCTACCGTTGTGTGGAGAAAATGGGTATGATCTTCCATTTGGAAACAGTCTGTGAGATGAATTCTGACCCTTCATTCAAACTCACTCTAAATGGGGCTGTTTTTATTCAACAGTTGTCAAAGACAGCTTTTCAAGGCAGGGTCAGAAACACCAAAGTCAAAATTGAGAAGAAAGAATGAAGTAGTGGGCAAGAAATGAGGCAGCTAGGCTGACCTTTAGCCTAGCATCCGGCCCATTCCCACCCCTGGAAACCATTTCAGATCAATCTAGGAGCTACACGTTAACCTGTAACCATCCAGTCAGCCCATTACTTCCTGCAGCCCTTGCTGTTTTTGGCCTATTGACTATCACTTGACTTTGAAATTAGAAAAGTGGAAATACCAAGCCCCTTGTGACTTTTTGCTTGCAAAGAATTGCCTTTATTAATGTGAATTATTGGCCTCCAGTAGCACCAGAGCTCCTTAGAGAGTGACTTTCACTAGGCTTTTTGAAAGGGACAATTCCCCCCTCGCCAACATGGCTAGATCAAAGAAACACCTTTCTTACAGTAAAACCTCAGACTTGAGAAAATTTCCCCAGTTTCAGGAAGAGCCTTCATGGGAAAGTAGCTACTGTTGCATCCCTGGTAGCTTTTTATCTGCTATATTGTTAAGAAGAAGAACAGAGTCAGAAGTATAGACCTTGGAAGCAAATTTAAGACCATTTACTAATCTGCAAATTGTGTTCTGTGTTCACATTTCCTAGGGTGGCATTGTAGGCTTGCCTCTACTTCAGCCAGACCATGTGGGGTATTATCTTCTTATGTATTGTTCGTGCATTATTTGGTTTGATACAGGAGTTATGCTTTTTTTTTTAAAAAAAAGTCTGAAAACAATTGGTTTAGGTCAAATGCCCAAGATTTTATAGAGAAAGTATCTGAAGGTCAATGTGGTTAAATTAAATACCTACAGTTGTACAACTAGAGGTTGACAGAAATTAGGAACCATGAATCTGGACTTCCCATCCAGTACATTTTTACTACAAAATGTTGATTCGATTTTCCATTTTGAAAGACACAGAAGTGATCTGTGAAATGATGATTAGCACCAGGCAGCCCCAGGCAGCCCTGGAATGCTCCATGGTTCAAATGCCCAAGACCAGATGGAGGTCCAGAAGTGGATGACTCAGAGTTTATTAGTTTTGCCACCTGGGCAGTATAGCCAAACCAGCTGCCATAAGGCAGTTCCAATTTCAACAAAGCAGTAAATGAACATAAAAGTGAGTGTAAATCCCAAGGAAAAAGTAAAGGAGAATGGCTGCTGCTGCAAGGAGATTCATCCAGGCTGAGCCCCATTGACGGCCCTTGTAGGAGGCACATCTGCCATGCTAGGTAGAGGGCAAGGACAGGTTGCAGCACCAAGCCCTGAAAAGTCACCCCTTGAGTCGCTCCAGGAGCCAGTCTCCATTTGGGATGTTTGACTTGCTGGCTTGGTAGATTCCTAATCGCATCTGATGATAATAGAAGGAGAAAAGCCAACGTCTGTTAGATCATGATGATGCTGTGAGGCCAGAAGCTTTTTTCTGGAAACTATGGAAAGTTGTTATTTGGTCACCTCCTTTCTATAGTTCTGGGCCCTTGGAGGCATGGATAGTCATTGGAACATAAGCCCTTTGTGGCAGACGACCAGGAATCAAGTCATTATCCTCATATGGAATTGAATTATTGTAGGTTTTTAAGACCTATATATGAAATAGTGCAAGAGTCAGAGGTTGACCCTACAGTTTTAGATGACCCCTTTAATAGATCTGTAGTTCTTGAAACCTGAAGCAAGTATAATAATGAGGATATGATCCTAGGACCAAGTTGAAAGAGGTACAGTAATTTTTGTTTAAATGAGACTGATTCACTAATGAATTTTAAAAAGTTAAGTAATCTTGATCCTCTGTGCCAGTAAGAATGCTTTGGGCAACAAGGAACAGAAAACTTGATTAAACTGACTTAAACAAAATAGAGGTTTATTATTATTATTTTTTCGTGTTATGAGAAGTTTAGAGGAATGTGGCTCCTGACTAGTTCACCTGCTCAGTGATGATGCAGGCTCTTTTTGTGTCATCTTGATGGAAAGTAAAAGGGGAAGGGAATGTACTAGTTGCTGATGTATTTTGCAATGGCTTCGATGCTAAAGGCTGGACCAGGGTCCCATCCGTTGGGTTAACCTCTGCCTTCAGGTGATCTTTTCAGGAGCTGAGTGTTTCCGTGTTTTTATTTCTCAATTGACCGTTCGTTACTCAGTACTTAGTCTCACGCAGTAATGTAATACTGCTCTTCTTTTCTTTGTATGATGAAAGTGTGGTTGCCTGCATATTTTCTAACCAAGCAAGACAATTTTTTCTCTCTCCTTTTTCCTTCTACAATGACATGAAGTGAAATCAAACGAGAATATTCCTATTGTAACCTTCTGTTTATGAGTATAGATAAAGTAGCTTTTTTTTCTTCTTCTTCTTCTCGTAGGTGGCATGTTTGACTCACGTCGCTGCGAATTATCTTATTGGCCAAGAGGAAGCGCGGCGCTGGGGCACAGCTCACGGAAGTATTGTTCCTTACCAGGTAAGAATACAGCAATATAGGATCAGTCTATTAGAATCTGCAGTTCTGTATGATCTGAGTTTGAGAGATGATTCCTTTTTAAAAAAAGACTTACAGGGTTTTCTGTCATATATCTTTGTTTGACTATAACAAGGTTCTGTTATTCACTTCAAATTCTGTGTTTTGCACATTTCTTCCTCAGAAGATTAGTAACAGGACACTTGAATGGATCAAAAGAACTTGCTGAAAGTGAGTGACTTTTAGACTCAGATGATGGTTTGCTTTTATTTTTTTCACCCAAAAGACGCACTGATTGTACACATTTTATAAAGCCTGGTTTGTTCGCCATGTCAATTAAAAACCAAATGTTACCTACCCCAGCTGACAATAATATTCTCACAGGGTTGGAGGAAAATGAAAATTTGCGTGTGACAGATCTTCAGTTCTTGAGCAAAGCAGATGGTTCAGGAACTGCTGTTCTTTATTAAGTGTCTAAACTTGTCCTCAGAAATTCTTGACTTTGGCTAGTGTGAATGAATATGTGAAGAAACTATGACTTTTCAAAAATAAAAACAAAAACTCCTCTTCAGCCTTTTCAACAGAGGACAATGTTGGAAACCATGGGAATTCATCTCAAATGTTGGAAGTTCAGGCTTCAGTTTTTGATGAGTATGGAGAAAGTATCTGTGAGTCAGAAGGCTTTACAGTAAAGTTCCAAATCATGTCACATAGGGAGGTATTCAGTATGTTCAAGTATAACGTTTATAGTCTATTTTTTGCTTATTTTAAAAAACAGAATGTCTTTAAAAAATGTTTTGTGTAGACCTCAGTATCCCTCCTGGGTGTTTACACCGAGAGCTCTGGCATCTTGGGTGTGCTCTCAATTATTTCACTGTGAGGTCAAAAGAAATTTAGAGTCATCGGCTATTTTTATTATAGGTAAAAGATATGGGAGACTCTGTGTATGTGTGTGTATGTGTGTGTGTGTTTCTTTTCATTGAAGACAGAAATGTGCTTTTCCTTCTTGAATTGCCCCAGTTACGTAAAATGGACACTGTGCTTGTTTGATCTAGTTGATTGCAGCTTTATAATCTGTAAGAAATAAAAGAAGATCTACTAGGGTCTTTCCTCAAAAGCCCAGAATTAATTTGTTTCCTCTTGATGGAGAACGGGTTCAGCACTGTGATTAAGGAACAAATGCACATTTAGCTTGAATGAAGCTAGTGTACCAAGATGGAGCCTAGATATGTTTGTAGACCCTGGTCTGTTTTCAATTTTTAAAATAGATTTGGGAAATATTTTTATGGGTGAATTACAGGGCAGTTATAATTCAGTTTTCTACAATAATTAAAGCTTTGCATCTCATTTGAGTTGTCTGAGTTTTGGGCTGAAAGCCTATAATGGAAGACTCTGATGGTCTCAGGAATTAGTTACAGTGGCCACCTCACTCTCTTCAATTTTTATATTTTAATTGAAGTAGAGTTGATTTACAGTGTTGTGCCAGTCTCTGCTGTACAGCAAAGTGACTCAGTTTTACACATATAGACATTCTTCTTCATATTCTTTTCCATTATGGTTTATCCCAGGAGGTTGGATATAGTTCCCTATGCTACACAGTAGGACCTTGTTTATCCATTCTAAATGAAAATAGTTTGCATCTACGAACCGCAAATTCCCAGTCCATCCCTCTCCCTTCTCAATTTTATTGAACTCTGAAGGATTCTGGGGATCAAGGACCTCACATGCATGAAATGAAAATTTTTGAAAAGTAGTGCTCCTTGATTTGTGTGTTATTTTGTATACATGCAATTTTTTTTTTTTTTTTTTGGCCGCTCTGTACAGCATGTGGGATCTTAGTTCCCCAACCGGGATCGAACCTGTGCCCCCTGCAGTGGAAGCACGGAGTCTTAACCACTGGACCGCCAGGGAAGTCCCTGTATACATGCAGTTCTTAACTTCTCGGGTTGATTATCCACTTGGGCTCTTTCCTCCCTGCTCTTTGGCTGCCACCTTTTTGAAAATGAGTAAATTAAACAAAGTATACAGAATTGAGATAAGCATTTTGCTGCTTGAACATCTTAGTGGAGGCTTTTCTGAGAATTCAGATTTTTAAAAGGAATTTTTGATTCCAGTGCTCCTTTTGTTCCCATTATCAGTGGGTTTTGCCCCTGAGAAGTGCCTAGCCCAAGGGATTGATCACTACATAATGCTCATGTTAATATTTTTAATGCATTCATATTAGTTCAATGTTTCTCAACCCTTCAAACAATTATATTTGTAAAGACAGGAGTGTTTTAGGGACAGGAGAGGAGAGTGCAGAGAAAGCAGCTGGTTTTCAAAAAGAATATATTTTGTTTATTACGTATATGTGCAGTTATCAGTGTGGCCACCCCTCTTTAGATATATGACTAGCATGATACACATCGAGGACCAAAGCAACAGCCTGGCTGCTCATAGCCTCCTATCGCTCTTCATGATCTTTTCCTATTTCAGTTGTCTTCCCCACACTTATTTCTCTTAAACATGCACATGAATCATTTGGAAACCCCGTTAAGATGCCGATTCTGATTCCAGGTGATGTTGATGCTGCCCATGACAATGATAAGATTGTAGACCTAGACTTTCTTATTATTGATGACTGCACCATCTCGTTTATATTTCACTGGCAAATCCCAGTGCTGATTGGATTTAATAGTCCATCTATTCCGTTCCTGACTGAAGCAGTGAATATGGCTGGGGGAAAAACATAACCACCATGTTATGTTCATGGCTGTCTCTCCCCAGCCTTACTCAGCAATCTTGCCACATTTATCTACATATTTATCTTCTCTCTCTGATATGATTATTTCACATCTTCTCTCTCTTCAAGTCTTCCTCCTCTCTCCTCATCCTTAGGCAAAGACTTTGTCTCATATGACACTAAAAATTGATGCAACCAGAAGAGAACTGCTGCATTTTTTTTCTACCATAACTCTCAAACTTCACTTCCTCCTACCACAGTGAATGAACTGTCCCTTTCCACATTTTGCCGATTTAAAGGCGTTGCTCCTGCACTCCATCTCTTCCATCACCTGTATTATCTGTCAGTGGTTAAATATATGATCATGTCCTTCACTTTAAAAAAAACCAGCCTTGGACATCGCCCCCCCATACCCTAACCCCCCAACTCTGGGGCATGTCTTATTCCATTTACCATCCCATTTCTTCGTGCTCTTATTTATAGGACAAAACTCTTCGAAAGTTTTGGGTGGTGTCTGCTGGAAGGAAACACTGCAACCTCTATTCTGCAGTGCCATTTGTACCTCACAGGTAAAGAGACTTTACAGCACTCTGAAGCCTCAGGAGTTTGAGTGCAGCAGACTAGCAGGGGACGCTGACTTTCTGGGCAGTTCATTAATAAGAATACTCTTCTTAAGCTTTCTCTTGAGCCTTTCAAATGTAGGGCCTTCAAAGAGAATTGTTCCTTTAAATGGCCTGATAATTCACATGGTGATTTCTTTCAAACTTTCCCCTCCCCCACCAAGAGCTTCCGATTCAAGAGAGTGAAGAAAACAATTATTCAGATGATTAAATAAAACCATGTCTCCCTTTCTTCAGTTTGGGCTCATTCAGCCAAGGAATAGAGCAGGAAACTGTGCTATGTTATTTCTGGTAGGGACCTTATACTGTGTATTTAATTTGGCATAAGCAGAGACTGAGACAGGCAGTAAATTCCAAGTTTGAAGAGATACAGCACTTTGCTATCATTCCTTAGAAAAACATCAAAATGCTGTTAAATCATAGCAGATTAGGTAACCTTGGGAATCTTTTTCTTTTAACCCATGTTAAGGATGTTTTAAAAAGCCAAAATGTGAATGATGTACATCTGTTTCTTGTGTGACTTTTTCTTTGTACCATAGTAACAGTAAAGCATTCATTTGCTGAAGTTTGCAAGTACAGTTTAAACAAGCATATGATTACATCGCACATCTTATTTAATTGATGCATTGATAATAAGAGTAATAATAAACATGCTGGCTTCCATTGAACACATATCATGCAACTGGGATATATATCTACATATATGTATATTTTTCTTTTTCATTTTATATGGATGAAAGGGACATTAAGAGAGGTGAACCAACTCTCCTATGGCTATAGCTAGAAAATCAAAGGGCCTGGATTGGAACCATGGTTTTAAGTTTTCAAAACTTGTTTCCTTTCTCACTATATCAGAACTAGTGGTTCTTTTGGTGCTTGACACATTGTAGCTACCTGTCTTTTAGTTTCTTTGGCAGATAGAATTCTTCTGATCTGTTTCCATCATCTCTTTGACAAATGACCTATTTATTATGATTTTAGAGGGTCCCAAACCTAATAAGTGACCTGGCTATGGAACTATATTTGCATTCTGAGCTATGCGGCAACTGTAGGTTTCCCTCTACCCTGTTTTCATTCATGCTTTCAAATGACTCCTGATAAATAAGCAACAGTTCTTGAGCCCCCTATGGAGTAGGCACTGTTTTAGTTCCGGAAGGCTTCCAAATGAGGAAAAACTAGGCCCTTGATTTCAATGAACTCAGAGGCGATATAGCAAGCACAGCTGAGAGGCTTTGAGCTTTGGCGTCAGACAGGCCTGGGCTCATAACTTGGCTTTGCCACTTCATGGCTGCGAAATCTTGGACAAGTCTTTTAATATCCCTAGTGTTAGCTGCTTCCTATGCAAAAAGGTGATGATGATAGTTGTTTCCATGTTCATTGCTGGGGTTAAATGAGATAGTGCGTGCTAAGTGTTTTGTGTAGTACCTGACTCTAGTAAACATGTGGTGGAAGGTGGCTCCTGTTATTATTTCTGTAGTTGAAGTAATAATTATAACTTTGTGAAATAGTTTCTGGGAAACTATGAAATAGTCCCTATGAAAACTATCCATGGCAGCTTAGGGGCAGAATAAATAAAGAGACATAGCTGATTTTCTTTCTTAATGGAATTTCCACTTTAATTTCTTTCTTTAAAAAAGAAAAAACAAAAAACGAAAAGGAGGGCAATGTACTGTGCTACTTTTCTATTAAAAAAAAAAACTGTTCTCAGATATTTTTTAGAAATTGTAGTATTGAGCCATTGCTCAAATGTAGCATTATTGAAAGAAATACAGTTTGAGGAGAATCATATATAACACCACCACTCAGTTGTCAAAGGGAATAGGGCTTCTAGTTTACTGACGTGTTTATTAGTAAATTGAGATTTAGCATAATTTCATACTTAACTAAATGAAACATGGTAAAAATGATTTTCAGAAGTATTCTCTGAGGAGTCCACAAGATGGGAACCTGTTTCTGTAAAAGATACATACGTACCCTTTTGAGAGCCAAAAATTGTGGAGATTTCTCTTTCAGTTTTTAAAAGTGAGAGAACTACAGAATATTCTGAACATCTGTTCTTATAACCTTAAGATTGCAATGAACTTTGATAATCTCTAACCAGTAAAAAAAATACCTGAAGATTTTTTATTGGGAACAAAAGTGCAGGTGACAGCAAATACATTAGATTCTGTCTCAGAGGTTTCTGCAAACTTTTGGATTACTTAGCACTGACAAGTTAGAATATTCAAAGTTTTTTTTTTTTTTTTAATTTAAGGCATGAATTGTCTGAATTTTCCCCGCCCCTTTTGTTCTAAAGGTTTTGTCCAAGTAGCTTTTGATTATTTGCTTTAGAGCTTATATTTGTCTTAATCCTTATGAATTTGGAATTCTTGTTAAAACAAAACAAAATCATTTACTTGAAGATCCTGGTTACTTTGAAACCAGTTGGCTAGGATTTTGTCTCAGTCCTAAGAATATAGGTAATGGGGCAGTCCAACAGGCAGATAAAATTAGAGCAGACATGCTAGCTACTGGCATGATAGCTGCCACCCTCTCTGCTTCTCCCTAGAAAACCTTCAGCTTTCTTTGATTTCAAATAAAATCCCTAAATTTAAAATAAATTAGGCAACATTATGTTTAAGGAGAGCATATTGCACAAAGAATAAACATATGTATGACTGCAAAAACCATTGTGATTTTTAAAAAATCAGTATTGCCTTCAGTTGACAAATATGGTCTTTTTAATGCATTTCACTAAGAGGTAAAATAGAAAGAGGCACAAGGAAAGACAATGTATCTCAAGGAATAAATCTGAAATTCCTTTAGGATCTACCAGCTTCTCTGGGATTCTCAATATTCTTCTTGTTATATATGGATAATTGATAGGATTGTATGTTGTTTATGCCTATCAAATTTGGCTAAAATTACCCCAAAGAATAAAATGCCATTTTGAATATTCAGTGAAGTAAGAATATTAATATTATTGATTTAATAACATTATATTAATAATAACCATTATAATCACAGCGATAACATTTATTGAATGATTGCTATGTGTCAGTTATTAAGTACTTTATATATATTAATTCCATCCTCACAGCAACCCTGTGAAATAGGCAAAGCTATTATCCTCACTTTCAGATGAGGCACAGAGAGGTTAAATAACTTGCCCAAGGTCACATATAAGTGTGTAGCTGGGATTCTAACCCAGGCAGGGGAACTATACTATAATAGGCAGATGATGTGATGCTACTTACTTAAACTGACTTGTTTAGTTTCGTTTTCTATCTTCATCCCACTTTTGAGGAAGAATTCTGTGACCTTTTCCTCTACATAATTTCCCCTTTAGGACTGCCAAGAGCAATTGAAGAGGTATAAACAATTCTGTTGTTTACTCATTACTGAGATCCTTAATTATGACTTAATTTCATTCAGGAAATCAGGTTGTACATCTTCTGAAGAAATCCTTTGATTGCCTATGCTAAAATTGTATTAGAATCATAATTAAGTCAACTCATAGTGAAACAGCTATCTCTCGCTCCATCTGTGTAATGAATGAGAGCAGTACCTTCTTTGAGCAGGCTGGGAGCTCGGGACGGCCTTAGCTATTGTGAGACTCCTAGTTTCTGGTTTTCAAATGGTATCTCTGTGAGTCTGGAGGTCCAGGTGGCAAGAAGTGGACATTCAGGGGTATGGGGTGGGGGGAGAGGCCAAATAGGCAGATCTCCAGTGTTCTAACCTCATTTCAACCAGAACAGCTCCACTTTTTGTTTGTTTGAAATACAGGGTCCACTGGTTAAAAATGATTATTTGTCCTAGGTCAACGGACTTGTACTGAAGGATTCTACAGGACTAGACAGTAGGTTTTGTACATGTTTGTGGTGTGTTTGGGAAAAGAGAGACTCGTTTTCCTTGATGTTGGTGGTTCCTAGAACTGTGACCTAGAACCTTTCTTAAAGGGTCTAATCCAGCTGAGCTGGAGGCCTTGGCAGGAGTTGGTGTGATGCCTGGCAGAGGTCCTCTGTAGGGGAGCACACACATTACCTCCCAGCTGAGAGTCTGGCCTGGTGACTCTGCATGGAGGTCAAGGCTCTTTGGCTCAAGTAAATCACGGACTGGATTCTGGAAACAGTTGTACTTGGATGTAGTTACACATCCTGTTCCGTTCTTAGGCGTGTCCAGGGCAAGTGTTGTTGAAATTCTGAGGAGGAGTGCTGAGCGCTGATACAATACCCTGATGCCTCCCTGTTCAGGTGCAGGCTACCTGGGGGAAAAAGAACTGAGTTCTGATATGGTACAAATTACTGTTATAATATAATTCAATATTGGGCAAATAAAATCATACAGTGGAAGAAAAACTATACGATGTTAAGTTTTGAAGTGAACCTGTGTTGGAGACTTGAGCACATCATGTCCACATATATAAATATGGCTGTGAAGTATGCTCTTTTCCATCCTAGTTTTGTTTCTGGCATTTAGGGAAAGGGGTACTGGTGCAAGGACTCTGCTTAGACAGGAGATGCTAAGTGTGTATTCTGAGTGGGGCTAGTGAAATAGGAACTTTTTTTTTTTTTTGAAAAATCATGTTAATAATTCATTTGACCTTATTTTAACCTGGAAATGATTCTCAAGTGTCCCTTTCCTCTCTTCTTTCCTGAGGGTAAAAGCTGGTGTGAAATGCTCTAGGTCTTTGCCGCGCCATGGAGCAGTGGCATAGGCATTACCTGGAAGCTTGCTGGAAATGAGAGTCTCGTTTATTCTACTGAACCAGAATCTGCTTTTTAACAAGATCCCCAAGTGATGTGTTTTCACATTAGATTTTGAGAAGCCCTGCTCTCAAGTATGCCTGTGAAATCCCTTTGGTCATTGCATTATGGGTCCACTAGATGTCACTCTTGTAACCTGGTAATGGAAAGTCTTTTTTTTTCTTTTTCTTTTTTTTTTTTTTTTTTTAGTGAGGACTTGGAAGAATCTGTGAATATGAACACGTTATTAGGTGATTTCCTCCCCATCCTTAGAGCTACTGATATACACGTTGATTATTTAAGGTGAAACTACCCTTTCTGGTTCACAGTCCTGGAGAGAGATGCCTGGGAATGATTTTCATTTTGTGGAATTAGCGCTCGTACCTTCCATTTTTCCGTCCTTCAAGCCTCCTGTTGCTTGGGTTAGTTCTGTCATTATATAACCTTAGCACAGACTATGCTGCAGTCGCTCTGACTGACTGACTCACCGAGAGAACAGCATCCTGGCCTGCTCAGCACAGTGACGCAGAATAAACGTACAGGTTTGATCTCTGTAGAAATGACTGAGAGCAGAAAGGAAGCAAGGCTGTATCCTGAAATTAGCATCAACCTCTGTGTGATTGTTGGAGGAAGGGCATCCCTTTCTGAATTCTTGGGGTGTCTCAGGGGCGGTTTTACAAAAAAGGCCACTTCTGCTTAGAAAGAAATGTCCCAAGTGTAGCCTTGAAGGGCGTTGGCTTCAGCCATGAAGATGGATATAAGGGACATTTACAGATAAAGTAAGGTCCAGAGGGAGATGATGGACTTTCAGAGATATATGAGACCCCTAGGACAAGTCCTAGGTCTGAATATTAGGAATGAGAGGTGAAAAGGTTAAGGACTATGCTTTAGACTACCCAATTTTTTGCCGGATGCCCAGTTTGAGAAAAGTTAGTTCTTGAAATAAATCAATCTCTTGCAAAATTCTCCTCCCTCTGAGTCTGATGTGGTTTTTCATCTGTTTCAGTTAACAAGGGTAGCAAACAAGTAGTAAAGTAGCAGGTGTGTGTGTGTGTGTGTGTGTGTGTGTGTGTGTGTGTATGTGCACTTAGGTGTGTTTTGTGACTGTTTTTTGTGTGTATTTCCTCTTCTTGGTGTGTGGCAGGGGCATTTATAATTTATAATATCACTAAATGAGTAAAAAATGTTTAATTTGATTTCAGTCTAGTAAATATTCTTATTGATGTGAAAACAACACGGTTTTAGCTTAAATATAACTTTCCTTTGTTCCAAATAATTAAGGTGGCCATAGTATTTACTCTGACTCTTTAGAATCCTTTTTGCAACATCATTTATTATGAGGTGATTTCTAATGACCAGGAGCAGAATTAATTTTCAAGCATTTTATGGAGAATCAATTTCATTTTTTAAAGTAGTATCTAAATTATGGAAAACAAGCCTGAAATGCTCATTTCCCATTCCTAGCCACGGTCTAAATTTCTACTTCTGCAAGTTGATAGGATTTTACACCACCATCCCCATCACTGTTGGGTTTCCTTTTTAACTGATGCTGCTAAGACTGCAGATGCTACCAGATCTAGCAGCGTACTTTAGATGTATTGTTTAAAAGCATGGGCTTTGGAGTCAGACAGACCTTGGGCGAATTGCTTCATTTCACCGAGCCTCAGTGTCTTCATTTGTAAAATAGGGACGATCCTACCTGCCTCATGGGCAGTGGTGATGATTTAGTGAGACAGCGCATATAAAGTACGTGACCTAGAGTCAGGCATGTGGTGTATGTTCAGCAGATGGTAGCTGTTATCCCCATATTGTACCCATCCCACAGACCCCAATCCTATAGTTTTTGTCTCCATCTCTCGGTTGTTAAAACGCAGTCCACCAACTGTGACAGGAGCCCTTGTTCCTACACTTTTTCTCCAGCAGAGGACAGATCCAAGTCAAGGAGCTGTCCTTTCCCTCTGCCTGGCAAATACTTGTGTGTGTGTGTGTGTGTGTGTGTGTGTGTGTGTGAGAGAGAGACGAGTGGATGGGGAGCAGATCAGTACCATGCAGAGTGGTAGGGGGGACGTTGATCCCAGCACTGCAACAAGGAGAGAACCCACCCTGGAATCTTACAACCCACCCTGGAATCCTCAATGAAGATTCCCCTCAGTGTCATAAAGTGGTGGTCAAGTTCACCAGAACTGAGCACAGTTAGCACTGTTAGTATTGTCAGTACAGCCATATCACAGGCTGAACCATGGTCCTATTCACCAATTTAACCATTATTTCTCAAGAGAAACAAACTGGAAGCCACAAACTGAAATCTCAATTGGATTTTTGCAGTGCAAATTCCGGATTGCCTGCTCTTCATTACCTTTACTGCTTTGGAATGACCTTTCTGGTTCAGAGAGGACCTCTAGAATTCAAATAGTTGTAACTCATATCTTGGGGGGTCACTGGAACATTACCTGGTTTAGCAACAGCGTCAGAAAGCTACTGTGAGACGGTCCGAGGAGATCTTTCATCCTGAAAACACCCTTGTAGGAGTTTTTGCAGTTCCAGCATAAGCTGCCCTGTGGTTTGATTTGATAATATCCTGTTGATGAAGAACAATGGAGATTTCAATGTAACCGCAATAGTGTTAATGTGCTGCCTCAAACAGAGGAGGATATAAAATATTAAAGAATTAGGAGCACTCTGTATCTTAAAAATATACTCTTATTCTTCTTGCTAGACTTTTGGAGTCTGCATTAGTTTTTTTTTGTTTGTCTTAACAAAGTTAACTTTAATATATATTTTTGATAATTGTTCAAAATACTTTCTCAAAAAAAACCTTAAAAGGGGTATGGATTATTCTTTTCTTCCTACCATATCATTCTTGTTTCCATTGCAAGGAGTCAAATCAGTAAGGTCAGTCCCAGTTCAAAGAAGCTGGGGGGTAGGGAACAAAACTTATAATGGTGTTACTGTGTAGATTGCAAAAGAATCTGAGGTTTGTTCAGCAAATAATGGTGCATTGAGGTGTTGTGTTAATATGGGGGGCCAGAAAATGAGCTCTGTGTGTAGTGAATCTGTTAGGTGGCAGTTTACAGTTTAACCTAAAAATTGGGAGAAAGTTGATAAACGCAGAGGAAGCATGAGACCCCATCTGACAGAGACTCGCTAGGGTGGTGGTGGTGGCGGCTGGAAGAAGGAGGGAGAGGAGAAGGGGGTTCTGTGGTGTACTGGGTGAAGGTGGGGATGGCGACACTCTCCATCCATGTAAACAGGAAGTTGACAGTTTTGTAGAAAAGCACAGCCCCAAGTGTTTAAATGCATGTAAACTCTAGTATAAAACAGAGTGGATAGAATGATTGGTGGTAGGTAAGGATCACAGTTCCATTTGGTTTTCACAGGCTTGATAGAAGGAGAAAATGTAGAAACTAGTGAGAACTGGTACTGCAGAGTTAGGAAATCTATAGGACTCTTAGGGATGGATGAGCTGATGGGATTATGACATTTTATATATAGAAATGATGAAAACAGAATAAGTATAATAAAAGCAGTAAATGAAAATTACAAAATAATGCTGGACAAAGAAATTCACTGAGGATGAGAAATTCATGCTCACTAATAAGAATATATTTAGAGATATTAAGGACCAGTGGCTTTGAAACATTTTTTCTTTCTTTCCTTTTGCTCAGAGTTACTTTGAGAAGCTGATGGGAACTATGGAATCCTTGCTCAGAAAAGTACACATACCCATATACATGCATGATTTTGCACATGATTTCAGGAGCTTCTCAGACCTCTTGGGACCCATCCCTGGATTCCTGCCAAAGACCAACTGCATTAGGGTCAGGATATCGAAATGCTATTGATAACACCAGAAAATTAGACCAAATAGTAATTACGAGGGAAATCGTACCCTGAGACTGAAAGATCTCACACAAATGTCTGCTTCATAGGGGAATAAGTTTTAGAATTAAGGAGGGAAAGGAATTATACTGGACTTGGGCCTAAGATTAGACAGGGATTGGTGTAAGAAATTATCTGTGACTATTGTAATAATGCTCACAACTCAATTACATTCAACCTTCTGAAGGGGAGTGAAAGAAAAAAAATTCCGTTACATTATTACTTGGTTTTAGAAAATGGAACTATGATCAAATCAATGTGTGCTTTAAGTTAAAATTGAAAGTAATATTTTAAGAAGTCTGTAACTTGTAGGAAACCTGGAAATGCTTTAAACACATTAGTGGTAGGGCGGGAAAATATGTCACATACCAAAGATTAGGAGCTCCTATAAAAACTTTTGCATCCATCTCATAAAGTAAAAGAAGCAAATACAAGGGGAAAAAGTAGGCAAAAGATTATTCAAGTGAGAACAGGGAATGCCTCAAAGTGTGACAGGTCAGGTGTAAATAAGAAGCCAGTCAGACTGTAAAGGAATTCAAGAAACAGCACAGAAAAGACTGCAATCCAGAAATAAAAGCTTTTTTATACATGAAAGGCAGAAGGTCACTTGGAAACTCTATGGGACTGCTTGATGATCAGGGTGCAAAAGACGTGCTCATGGGGAAGCAAGGAGATCTAGGGGCTCAATGAACTCTTTGCTTTGGTCTTTGTTGAAACATAAAAATTTCCTCTGTCATCATGTCTTTTGAAGCAAAGAGGTGAGAGATATAGTATTAGATCAAATAGTGGTCAGGGAACAGGATGTTCTACCTGATCGACATGCTGGATATAAGTAAATTGCTGAAACTTTATGGCATCCATTATAAAGGGCTAAAGAAACTCAAGGGAATAAATTGACCAAAATGCAAAATAAGTCTTGTACTCACTCTTCAGTATGAGTGAATTCCACTCTTGCTTCCTTTCTAATGAGGACACCCTACAGTCTATTGGTGAATCTCATTCATACTGGTGGACTTCAAAAGTGGTAGGATCATTGACTACTTGGTATAATGAATGGAGGAAAGTCGTCTGTTTTCTATGACATGCTGGATTGTTTGAAGAGGTAAATAAGCACCAGGAAAAAAACAACAAATGTAATTTGTTTAGACTTTCAAGGAGTCAGTTAGAAAGTTTCACAACAAAGCTATTCCAAATTGTGTTACCATGGTATTAGGAGGAAGATTTTGTCACACATAGGTATCAACAGAGGAAACAAAACGTAGGGTGTATGAGCCTGCTGTTGATGGAGACATGTAAACAGTGAGGCGCCTCCAGGGGTTTCGGCTGGACTTCATTATTATACATATTTATAGATCATTTAGAAGAGTATGTACACGATGAAATACCTGAGGGTGCAGGACTAAGCTCCTTTGGCTAGTGAAATTATAGCTCAACAGGAATAAGCTTTTGAAAGATCATATAAGTGGACAAGAAAGTGGCAGGGAGGCTGAGTAATGTAAGCAGTGCTGCCAATTTAGGGAAAAAGAAACCAAACTAAACTTGTAAAACTATGGACTCTGAATTATTTAGAAACCTGCTTTCCTTTAGGGACCAGGAAAGGAATTTGGAGTCCTTGTATCAATAGTTGCATCCTTCTGAATAGGCCAGTGAAAGTTGGAAGGTTGTGAAACCAAAGGTGCACTTGAAGCAAAACCATTGTGCCTCTGCATTCTTTTGGTTTTGATTGTATGAGAAAGACCTAGTTTCAAATCCTGACTCAATCTTTAAAGGATTTTTGTGAGGACCAGGGCCTCCCTGGTGGCGCAGTGGTTGAGAGTCCGCCTGCCGATGCAGGGGATACGGGTTCGTGCCCCGGTCTGGGAGGATCCCATATGCCGCGGAGCGGCTGGGCCCGTGAGCCATGGCCGCTGAGCCTGCGCATCCGGAGCCTGTGCTCCGCAACGGGAGAGGCCACAACAGTGAGAGGCCCGCGTACCGCAAAAAAAAAAAAAAAAAAAAAAAAAAAAAAAAGGATTTTTGTGAGGACCAAATTGAATATATGTGAAATTGCCTAGTACGGTGGTCCGTGGCAAGCCCTGAATGTAGTATCAGGGGGGACATGATGGAAGTAGAGTCTCCTGGTTGGACCAAATCATTCAGGCTCTAACTTGGTATAGGAAGATGGTGATCTATCTTCTCTCCAACTCAGCTACAAGGAACTTGCTTCTTACAGGGGAGAAAATTTAATTTTTGAACAGCTCTAATTGTCACTAAGGACTTTATACTTAGTTGAAAGCTACCTTTCTTGTGATTTGTAGGCAACAGAGTAACAGAGAAGAAAGGGGACTTGAGAGATCACTCATTCAGAACCTCTTATTTTATGGATGAGGATGAGGAATATAAGGTGGGATGTATTTCTGCCCACATGACTTCATAGAATTTTGCCTCATTGATATTTCTGTTTGCATTATTTATTAGTATGTTTATTTTACCTTGATATTTGTATGGCCCTTACTATGCAGGCCTATCTTCACCTTCCCTTGTTTAGCATCCATTACCAGTTTTTAATACTGATCCCACCCTCAGGCTGATTTATTTTATTTTCTGTATTGCAGCTGCTAGTCCTTTAGAGCAGCGGTTGGCAAACCATGGCCCATGGACCAAATCCATCCTGTGCCTGATTTTATGTGGCACGTGAGCTAAGAGTAGTTTTTTTAAAAAATAAATTTATTGATTTTATTTATTTATTTTTGGCTGCGTTGGGTCTTCATTGCTGCACGCAGGCTTTCTCTAGTTGTGGTGAGCGGGGGCTACTCTTCCATGCGGTGCACGGGCTTCTCACTGCGGTGGCTTCTCTTGTTGTGGAGCACGGGCTCTAGGCACACGGGCTTCAGTAGTTGTGGCTCGCGGGCTCTAGAGCACAGGCTAAGTAGCTGTGGCACATGGGCTTAGTTGCTCCGTGGCAAGTGGGATCTTCCCGGACCAGGGCTCGAACCCGTGTCCCCTGCATTGGCAGGCAGATTCTTAACCACTGGGCCACAGGGAAACCCAAGAATAGTTTTTACATTTTGAAATAGTTAAGAAAAATCAAATGAAGAAAAAAATTTTGTAACTCATGAAAATTATGTGAAGCTTAAATTTTAGTGTTCATTAATAAAGTTTTATGAAATCGTAGTCACACTCCTTTGATTATGTATTATCTATGTCTGCTATTGTGCTATAACAGAAGAGTCTTGGCAGAGACTGTATGTCCTGCAAAGCTGAAAATATTTACAATGAGCCCTTTACCGAAAAAGTTAGCTGACCCTGGTTGTAAAGTGTCTCCAAAGACCCGATCAGCGTCACTCTATATTTCTGCATTGGCCTTTTCCTTTCTCAGAGTTCCAGCTTGAATTCCACTTCCTTCATGACCCTCAACAATTTCTCTTTCCTCTTTACCTAATACACACTAGTGTTTGATTGATTGCGTAGTTCTCTAAAAGTTTTACATACATTGTTTTGTCCTTTTCCCCCTTTTGTAAATGTAATCTTTTTGAAGGCAGGAACCATATAATGTGTTTAGCAACATAGCACTCAGCCAAGGGTGAGGCTCATAATACTTCTCTCTAATGAGGTATTTGCCGAATTTAATTGAATTTCTTTTAGTGGTATCCTCCAGAATTCATTTAAGGAGTCACAGCAGGGAAGACAGGATTTTGATATACAAATAATTTATGTGATTACTGCTTTAATTGTGATTTGTGCAGAGAACTGTGGGAGCCCAGAAGAGCAAGTAACCCAGGGAGTCAGAAAAGACTTCCAATAGGAAATAAAATTTGATCTTAATCTTGAAGACTGAGTAGAGTTTGCTAGGTGAAGAAGGGAGAATGGGGAAGAGAGGGCTTGAGCATTCCACGACCAGGTGTGTACAAAGCATGGATGGAAGAATGCATCCAGATGACCTCTCATTCCCTTTCCTCTTCCACAGAGGGATGAACACCATCCCAAATCTGGTGTTATCAATATCATGAATACTTTTATCCTTGTATTACATAGGTATACATCTTTATAGACTATCTAGTACTGTTTCACATATTTTTAAAACTTACATAAATAATGTACTGATACAGCATTCTGAAAATTGCCTTCTTTTCTTTCAACCTAATTTTTATGAGTTTTATATGTATTAATACGTGTAGTTCTAATACATGCATTTTTCATGCCTTGCATTATTCCATTCCTTCAGTATGACATGATTTGTTAACCATTCACCTGTTGAAAGATGTATGTATTGTTTCCAATTTTTTTACTTTTATAACATTGCTATGAGCATTCCTATACATTTTTTTTTTGTTGTTCATATGTCTGAAATTCTCTGAAATCTATAATTGAGAGTAGAATTTCTGGGTCATAGGTGTGTGTATCTTCAACTTTGCCTGGTATTGCTAGAAACTGAATTATATAAATAGATTTTCTAATATCACATCATCTTTTCGTTCCCAGGAGAACCCATCGGTAATAATGTATTGTTTTTCCTCACTTATCAATTTATTTTTCTAGAGTTTCATATAGGATTTTTACATCAATTTTCATAAGTAAGCTGGCTCAGAATTTTCTTCTCTCATATTGTTCTTGTTTGGTTTTGGTTTTTATGTTATTATGTAAGTCTCATAAAATGAGATAGGGACTATCCATTACTTTTCTGTTCTCTAGAAGGTTAGAATTATCTGCGTATTAAAAGTTTAGTGGAAACAATCTGTTAGACCATATGGGCTTAATGGTTTTTGGATGGATGGATTTTAAGTTACAGACTTATTTTTTGGTTAAAGATCTATACAAACTTTCTATTTCTTTTTAAGTCAGTTTTACTGAGTTATATTTTATTAGAACTTTGCCCTTGTATTCTAAGTACTCTAATTTATTGTCATAAAGTTAAGCATATTGTCTCATAATTAAAAAAGAGCAACTTTGTTGTACCCATTGTTTTGTTTTTTGTTTTCATTCCTAACATAGAGAAAGGAATGATAGGGTAGTGGTTAAAAGCAGACTATGTAGCCAGATTGTCTAGGTTTGAATTTAGGTTCCACGATTTTCTGGTTGTATGACGGTGAGAAAGTTATGTAACTTCTCTATGCCTCAGCTTCTCAGCTGTAAAAGTGATATAAAATAACATCTACCTCATAGGCTGTACTTAGACTTTTATAAATATTTGAGTATATGTTGTAGACCCTTTTGATAACTTAATGTTAATTTTTATAGATAATAAAATTAAAGAAGAAAAATTAGCTGAAATCCGCCATTCAAGAGATAATATAACTGCTACTAAAATTTGTGTGCATTTTTTTCCAGTCAGGTCTTTCTCTTTTTTATGTGTGTGTGCATCTGTTTCTGTATATATGTGTATATCTATCTGTGTGTTTATTTGCATTCCTAGATTTGTAGAGATGTGTATATGTATGTATATGTATACACATATAAATGTAAATATATCTTCAGTTTTTCTTTACCCGGTACATCTGTCATATTAAGGATCCTTCAGAAACGTGATTTTTAATGTCGCATGTGTTAAAAATGAGGCTGTGTTGAATAGACGTGTGTATAACTCTGTCAAAGATTTTTTAGAAAATACAAGATGGAAATTACCCAGTGGGTTTTTCTAAAAGTTTGTATGGATTTGATTTTTGTATTTGATTATTGTCCCTGATCTCATTGAAAAGCATCAATGGCACAACTTTGTCACTTGAGTTTAAATGTAAACTCCTTAACATGTCATAGAAGGGATCTGTCCTCTGCTTATCTTTCCTGTTTCAGTTCTTAGTGTCCTGTCACACCCTTTCTAGCTGTCGTCAGCACTTGCTGTTTGTGACTGTGCCATACTCTAGCCCAACCCTAGAGGTTTACCTGCTCTGCTTTCTTTGTGCTGCGATTTTTCTGTTGGTGATTGGCTAGTGAATTCATTTGCATGTTTTGTTCAGTTAACCATTTGTGGAGTTAATCTCTTATTGATTTGTAAAACTTTTCATATGTTGAGGGTATTAATCTTTTGATATACAGTTGTAATATTTTTTCTGATGTTATTTGCATGTGAATTTTATATGTGGTGGTTTAATTTATGTAGAATATTTTGATTTTTTAAAATGTAATCAAATCCACCACTTTTCTTTAAAATTTATATTTTTAGAGTAATTAATTTTTTCCCATTACAGTTATACTTTTGTTTTCCCATTTTTTGAGTTTAAAATTCATCTATAATTTATTTTGGTATGTAATATGAAGTAAATTTTAACAATTTTTTCTCTCTTAATAATATACTAATTATTTCAGAATATTTAATTAAACAATTTATTCTTTGTCCACTGTTCAAAGTGTTAATTTTATCATATATTAAATTTACATATGTTGGACTTTTTTCTGACCTCTCTATTCTCTGTACTCCTATCTCCTCTCAAATCTGTGTTACTCTGTGACTCATAATGTGCTCTAACATTCTGTGGCGAACATCTACCCCTTGTTTTTCCTTTTTATCTTTTACTTAGATATTTTTGTTGGTGACTTCTTTCAAAATAGGTAAAATTATTTTTTCGAGTGAAAAAATCCCTTTAATGTTTTATTAGGAATTGCATTAAACATATACATTGTTTTGCAAGAATTTTCTCTCTCACTTACTGATTAATGTATTAGTATAATAGATTTCTTAATATTGAGTTATTCAAATATTTCTGGGACCAGTTGTCTTCAATCACAGTTTATTTTTCTTTTTAAATGCTGCTTATCTAATTTGGTAGCATTGTGCTTAAATTTTTTACATGTTTTTCAAAGAGTCATTAGTTTTCTTTATTGTGTTTTAGGTTGTAGTATGAGGGCAGTGCTAGATTTTGGGATCAAATTAGGCACTTTTCCATTTTTATTGTTTTGAATTTCTTTTTTATCTTCTTTTTAAATTATTTATATATTTAGATATAATTTACATACAATATTGTGTAAGTTTAAGGGGTATGATGTGTTGATTTGATGGATTTACATATTGCAATGAGATCACCACCATAGTTAGTGTTAGCCAACACCTCTATGATATCACATGATTATCATTCTTTTTTTGTAGTGAGTACATTAAGAGCTAGTCTCTTAGCAGTGTTGAAGTTGTACTTCTTTATGTAACAGAAGAAGTATATTTTCTTTGAGTGTTGATAAAAGAAATCTTTTCAAAAAACTATCTGGTTGCAGTGCCTTTTCTTGGGGGTAAGTTTTAGTTTCTAATAGTTATTTGTCTATTCAGGTATTTGGCTTAATTAATGATCATTGCTCTAAATATGTTTTCTCTTGTTTTATGAATCACCTCTATTTGTCACCAGGTCTCTCTAATTTTGTGTGTTTGATGATTGATCCTCTTTTTCTTACTTCAATTTAACTCAGGTTCTTTTTTTAAAAGAATCTCATCTTTATCAAAATGGTGATTTCTTTTTCTTAAAATTTATAGCAGAATATTTTTAGGATGGTCTTCATTTATCAATGTTTTGAGTCTTTTAAATTTACAATTTTTTTAAATTAGGAAGGTGAACTTCCATTATCTTTTAATCTATTTTTAGAAATACCAAATTATCTTTATTTTGGGTCTCTATCTGTCCTTCTTATTTATTATGTCTCTTCAATTTCATTCTTGTTCCTTTTCTTCTTTTTGTTTGATGGTGTCAGTGCACAAATTCTGGGGCTTCCTCCCCAAGCCCTGCTTTCAAATATTGCTTATTCTTAGTTGCAAATGAAGGCTGTACCCCTTGCTCCCCACCTGTTGTATCATCATCTCAGTCCTTAACAAGATCTTCTTATATTTTTATCAATGTTGTTTTCAAGTTGTGAGTTTTCAGTGGATCTCCAGTGATTTCATTTATTTTGGTTCATTTAGAATATACTTGGCAGAAAATCCTTAACATTTCTCTTCCAGTGTCCTTTATTCCAGTACTGTCCTTATTCTTCTTTTTAAAATAATTTCTAATATATAAAAATTAATGACTAAATAAATAAATAAATCCATTGAAATGGGGATCTAGGAAGAGTAACAGATAATACTTTTCATGTCAACTTCTTACTTATAAGTTACACATCGTTTAAAAAAATCTTTGCCTATCTGGTAGGTGAATCATACTCATTGTTTTATTTTCATTTGTTACATTATTAGTGATTATGAATGTTTTTCTCATTTATTAAATAAGTAATGAATTACCTGTGTTCTTTGTTGTGGTGTGAGTCTTCTTATGAGCTTCTTGCAGGTTGACAGTATCATGGCTATCTCACAGTTGTTGTAACTACTCTTTCCCAGTCTGTTTTAAAATCCTATTTAGGTTTGTAATGTATAAAATGTTATGTATAGATATTAAATTTGATAATTTTTCTTTTTTGACCTCTTTTATTGTTTTTATGCTTAAAAAGTATTTTCCACCCTGAAATATGACAATAATTTATCTCTGTTGGTCAAATTTTTATGATTCCACATGAAAATATATATGTTTATTTACCCCCTTTTAAAAAGTAAACAAATTGTGTTACTGTTTCCTTGAAAGAATTATTAGCTTTATTTTGGGATTCAGCATAATGTACTAATAATAGTGTGATGGTCTTTTTTTCACTATCCTTCCAAGATTCTCCAAGCTTTTATAAGCATTATCTTGTTAATTCACATAGCACCCTTTTGAGTTAGGTAATAACTGTGATCAGAGTTCCACATGCTGTTTTTAGAAAACCTCTTAATTTTGTTAACAAAACATTTGTAAGCAGTCTTTAATGACTAGCTGACATCACATTTAGAGTTTGGGATAAAAACATAGTTCTATTTAATGGCAGCTTTGTCAACTCATCTTTTATTTTCTGTCTTTATTTTTTAAACCTATGAAGAATTTGCTACACTTGTACCTCTTTCAGAAATGACAGGGATTATGATTGAGGAAATGGAGATTTAAATTTTTATATTAGTGGTTCTCAATCTTAGCTTCACATTGAAATCATCCAAGAAGCCTTTTAAAAAATATAAATACTCAAGTTTCATGTCCAGAAATTATTGTTTCATTGTTCTATGATGGGACTGGGCATTGAGAGTTTTCAAAAAGTTCCCCAGGTGATTCTAATGTGCAGCCAGAGAAGAAAACCATTATTTGACATCAGTGGTTTTCAAAGTGTGGTCTCTAGACTTGCTGCATCACCTGGCAACTTGTTAGAAATGTGAATTATCAGGCACCATCCCAGATCTATTGAATCAGAAACTCTGGGGATAGAGCCTAGCAATCTGTGTTTTGTGGGGGATTTACTGTGTTTTTCTTTGTTGTTGTTATGAGATAACTGTAGATTCACATGCATTTGGAAGAAATAATGCAGAGATCCAATTTCAGTATTTTTACATGCACTTATGTGTATGTCTTTAGTTCTACACAATGTTACCACATGTGTACTACCACCACAGTCAAAATACAAGAATCTGTGGTTTCCCAAGCTGCCAGGTGATTCTGATGCAGCCAAGCCTTTGGAAACATTTCTAAAATGAAACCATAAGAGCAGGAACAGATCGTTTTTTCATAAGGATTCGTCTGAGTACTCTAAGTGTGCTAACAGACCAGCAACATAGGTCTCACCTGGGAGCTTGATGGAAGTGCAGGATCTCAGATCCCATCTCACACTTAGTGAATCAGTCTTCATTGTAATAAGATCCCTAGGTAATTTGTGTGCACACTGAGCTTGAAGGATACCTAATGAATGGGTAAAAACAAAACAAAACAAACACAAACAACAACAACAAAAAACCCAAATCAGTTTTCTGAAATTGGGTTCAGATATTTATTCTTGTAGTAAATAACTCTTATAGTAAAGATAATTTCTCTTGTAGTAAAGATAAACTGAGTTTTTAAGCAAAACTGGTATCAATTTTTCTGCTTTTATATCTTAGTCATTTCAAGATACATTTTGTTAGGTTTTTTTTTTTTGATAGACTTGGATTTTTTGTTTTTGCCACATATGATATAAAATTTGAGATTTTCTATTAATTCATCTTAATGTTACAACATCTTAAGTACAAGAAATATGACAACTATCATCGGCTTCATCAATCTCAAACATGAATGTATCTGAATCCTTTTTTCCCCATCTCTTTCTTTTTTTCTGCTTCAGTCACTAACTTCTGACAAAATTGGAGATACTAGGTTTGTCTCAGGCTCCTGTTGAAGCTCTTTGGGTGTCTATCGCTATTTTCTGCTTTCATTTTTATATTTGTTTTGAGATCCTGAGAAAGAATTTTTAGAAAAAAGTGCCACACAGATGGAAAGATATACCATATTCATGGATTGGAAGAATTATTATTGTGAAAATAACAGTACTACCCAAGGCAGTCTACTGATTCAGTGAAATCCCTATCAAAATATCAATAGCATTTTTCAAAGAACTAGAACAAATAATTTAAAGATTTGTATGGAAACAAAAAAGACCCCAAATAGCCAAAATAATCTTGAGAAAGAAAACAGAGCTGGAGATATCATTCTTCCTGACTTCAGATTATATTACAAAGCTACAGTAACCAAAACAGTATGATACTGGCACAAAACCAAACACATATATCAATGGAACAGAATAGAGAGCCCAGAAATAAACCCACACGGTTATGGTCAATTAATCAAACACAGGAAGCCAGAGTATACAATGGAGAAAAGACAGTCTCTTCAATAAGTCATGCTGGAAAAACTGGAAGCTACACATGGAGGAACGAAATTAGGACCTTTTCTCACATCATATACAAAAATAAACTCAAAATAGATTAAAGACCTAAATGTAAGACTGGAAACCATAAAACTAGAAGAAAACATAGGCAGAATACTCTGAGGTAAATCGTAGCAATATTTTCTTGGATCTGTTTCCTAAGGCAAAGGAAAGAAAAGCAAAAATAAGCAAATAGGACCTAATTAAACTTAAGAGTTTTTGCACAGCAAAGGAAACCTTTGACAAAACAAAAAGACAGCCTGCTGAATGGGAGAAAAGGTTTGCAAATGATGCAACCGACAAGGGATCAATCTCTATATATAAACAGCTCATACAACTCAATATCCAAAAAATGAACAGCCCAATTGAAAAATGGACAGAAGACCTGAATAGATATTTTCTCAAAGAAAACATACAGATGGCCAACAGGCACATGAAAAAATGCTCAACATCACTAATAATCAGAGAAATACAAATCAAAACCACCAGGAGATATCACCTCACACCTGTCAGAATGGCAGACTCCAAAAAGACCACAAATAGCAAATGTTGGCAAGAATGTGGAGGAAAAGGAACCCTTGTGCACTGTTGGTAGGAAGGTAAATTGGTGCAGCCACTGTGGAAAACAGTATGGAGGTTCCTCAAAAAACTAAAAATAGAACTACTGTATGATCCAGCAATTCCACTCCTTGGTATATCTCTGAAGAAAACAAAAGCACTAATATGAACATCCCAGTGTTCAGAGCAGCAGTATTTACACTTGCTAAGATATGGAAGCAACCTAAGTATCCATCAGTAGATGAATGGATAAAGAAGACGTGGTGTATATACACACAATGGAATACTACTCAGCCATAAAAAGAGTGAAATTTTACCATTTGCAACAACATGGATGGACTTGGAGGGCATTATGCTTGGTGAAATAAGTCAGGCAGAGAAAGAAAAATACCATATGTTATCACTTATATGTGGAATCTAAGAAATGAAATAAACTGGTGAATATAACAAAATAAACCGACTCACAGATATATAAAACAAAGTAGTGGTTACCAGTGGGGAGAGGAAAGGGGGAAGGGGAGGATAGGGGTAGGAAATTAAGGTACAAAGTACTATGTATAAAATGAATAAGCTACAAGGATATATTGTACAGCACAGGGAATATAGCCAATATTTTATAATAACTATAAATGGAGTATAATCTTTAAGAATTGTGAATCACTGTGTTGTACACCTGAAACTTGTTGTAAATCAGCTATACCTCAATTAAAAAAAAAAACTTCCACTTTGTACAACCACTGGGAACACCCTTCTAGCTGCTAAATAAGATGCTGCCCCGTTCATGAATTGCCTAATAAAGCCGATTAGATCTTCAAAAAAGAAAAAAAAGAAAAAGAGCTACATTGAGGAAAATAAATAAGACCAGGCTGGGTAGCCCTATTGATAGATGTATTTCTTATTTTAGGACATTTTCCAGCTCTTTTCTGCCTTGATCCCTGTCAAAGAATAAATAAGGATATTTACAGTTTTTTCCTCTCACCCTTTCTCCATACTACATGTAAGGTGCCAGAGATTTATCAGTAAACAAGATATGATTCTGTTTCTTAAGGAGCTGACTGTCTATTGGGGATATGTAAAATCAATCACAATGTGCTGAAGGAAGTGTGAGAAGAAAACCAACAGGGGAGAGTACCCAGCTCATCCTGGGGAAAATGTTGTCAAATAGGGTTTCGTAGAGGTGCATCTATTCAAACTGAATGCAGAAGGCTGAATAAGAATGCTCTAGGCAGATTTATCAATCAGAGGGTCAGCAGAAGACAAATTCAGCTGTGATAGTTCAAATGGATAGTTCATACAACAGTGAGGCAGAGGGCAAAGAACAGATAAAGAAGTAGGAAAAGAGGGAGACTATTATCTCTCCATAGGGCCAAAGGGACAAGAAGGAAGTAGAGTTCTTGGAGGCCAATGAGAGCTGAAACTGCAGAAGAGGCACTGCCTGGTTGACACTGTAGTCGTGGAGACAGCTGGCTACTTCCAGAGGTACAGTGCCTAAGCTATGAGGGAACTGCAAAGAAATTCTGTGAACTCTTTCTCTTCCCATTGGTGCCTCCCATTGGCTAAACCTAATGAAAAGTCAGCTGGCAAGGGAACTGGGACTGCAGCCCATTGGGTCAGTGTCCAGAACACTGAGCAGGGCAGAGCAGGCTGAGAAAGGATGGAGGTTGAAGGTAAAGTAAAATAACCAGGAGATAAGGGACAAATGTTAATTTCAGGGAGAAGGAATATGATGTACTGACGCACAGAAACGTAAAAGATGATTGGCAACTCTGGGGAATGACAAGGAGCGCAGGAGGCAGAAATGGGAAAGGAGAGTAGAAGCAGGAGATTTATCCAGAAGCAGGCTGGATAAATATTAATAAATAGCTAAGACTTTTGGGGACAGGCACTTTGTTAAATACATAATTTACTCCATTCAATCCTCACGTGGTTAGGAAGTTGGCCATGCCACATAGGAGTTATGACTCTTGTCCACAAATGTAATTTTTTTTTTTTTACATTAACTCAGATTTGGCTCTGAACCTTTATCCCATCTTGGTAAATTGTATTTCAGCCATTATTTTGGTGCCTGCCTTCTCCTTTGAGTTGCATATAAATCCAGGAGATGAGCATGGTGCTCACATAAATGGGGAGGACCCTAATTTTCAGGCCACCAGGTTCTGCTTACCTTCTCTTTGTTACTTGGAATCCCTGGATTTTCAACCATGAGTGGGACCCCGGAGTCTTTGTGGAGGCTGTGAGCCCCATTGAACCTTAGTAGGTTCTTTCTTCATCATTCCTAAAGTCATAATCTGTGTCGGAATCTTTTGGTAAGAGTCTTAGGAGGTATATTGTCTCTTGTTCCTCTTTTAGTCAAGGTTATACTTAGAGTTTTTAATTTATATCAGTTATAATCTGTGACCATTTTTTATTTTTATACTTTTGTAACCTATTCTACTTTTGGAAAATATAAACAGTTACTGCTCCTTGGAGATTGCGGGGTGCTTTACCACTAACTCTCCTGAGCAAGGGTTGGCCAACTTTTTTGGTAAAAGGCAGATTTAGGCTTTGGAGGTCAAGAGGTGAAGTTGAAGATGCTATGTAAGTACTTCTACGATATGAGAAAAAAATTTCAACAAGATTTTGATTGATTAAAATAATACTAATTGAGAACAGTTGTTTTGGTAGTACAGATTTGCGAATGAGAAAAGTAGAATTATTTTTGAGGGGGATAACATTTCACTTAATTGGGGTGCAAAGGTATTGTTCCCTGTCATCAGAATTGATTGCAAATGTTTATCGCTTAATGCTGACCTGTAATAAGAATTTACATATTTCATCTTTGAAAATGTCTTTTCACACAGTAAGGTGTTGCCGAATAGTGCTATCAATCCACAAGCTTCTGATTTTAATTGAGCATATTCATTGCCTGGAAGGCATTTATAGGATTTATTAGATTTTTTTCTCCTGATGTTTTCCTTTTACATGTCATTATATTGCAGATTAATCACTTAGAATGGAAAGTTAGGTGGAAGCTCCTTAATTGCACAGTTAAAAGGATTTTGAAATATGGAAATTTCCTTTGCACTTGCATCGAAGTCTGAAAAACATTGCTGTAGTTTGAGCTCACAAAATATATCTGCTGTAAATTTGTGTGGGAATGAAATCTCACTATTTTTTTTAACCTTTGCCATCATGGGAAATATGTAAAGTAGCCCAACCTTACTTTTGATTCAAACAACATTAGTTTTTATTGAAATGACTTAACATTAATTGTCATTGAAATGACTTTACTGTTATAAAAATTTGGCATGTATGTGCTGTTTTGCCTTGTAATTTTAGGTAGAATTCATTGAAAAAGATTATCAAGTCCACAGGAAAAGCTAATTTCCGAAGCTATTCAGTGGTCAATGGTAGTGGTTGGGGGTTGGGTTGTTTTTTTTTTTTTAAATTCAGAAAAGACTCATTCCTGACCCTGAGCTTAAAAAAATCACAGTAAAACTTTATACTGTTAAGCCATAGAATTGCTGTGTGGTAGAATGAGTCAGGCTGTTCAGCTTCTGTTTCTGAGAAAACTTCATAGGACTAACAATGGTTAAGCTCACAGAGCAGATGAAGGTTACTATTAACACTATTGGTTTAATGTCACATGAGAGGTTCAAATATTTTCCTCAGTGAATAACCTCCGTGAATTTCTGATGAATAATACAGTGAATAACCATAGACTTTAACCCTACATCTTTACAAGCTCTGTAACTTTGTCCAGCCAAGTCTTTTTTTGCTCCACACATAATTTTTACCACCCTAAGTTGTAACACATCTTAGCAGATTCCACTTAAGTTGTATTGAATTATTGTTTTTTTTTCAATCCATGTGACTATTCTTGTTTGTAGCTGTTTTGTGCAGCCTTTCATGTAGGCTAATTCTTCAGTCACTTCAAAATTGGCATTGGCTCCTGGTATAAAGAACAACTGAGCAGTATCCATGACATCTGTCATCTCACCAAAGCCAAGGGAAACCTCTCAAAATAATTTGTCTCATTTTTAAATTGACTATATTGATATTGCTCCCAGTGTCTTCAACTCTTTGAACAACTGTTCTTACCAAGACTAAACAAGTTTATTTTCTCTGGACCCATTGCTTCAGCTGCTGCAATCAAACATGACTTAATTAAGTTACCATTGGTAAATGTCCTTCCTTGCTTGGCTAACAAGTGAACCACCTACAAACTCACTTTGGTTGCAGTCTCATTGTTATTTATTTATTTATTTTTTACTTCTGTGAAGAAATTCTGCTGTGATGAAATAGTCTGTTTTGACTTTGTAATATTTCCTGCCCACTGGATTTTCTGTGAGTTGGGAATACTGTGATGAGTGCTTAATCTGGCATATATTGTATTCTTTTAGTACAGATAGAGTGTCATTGAATAATAAAGTGCTTTGTCATCTAATTCAGTAACAGCATGGTCCATCTTCCAGTGTGTGCTGAAAGTATGGCACACTTCTCCTCTTGTTTTGGTATGATGGGTATGCACTGGTAATAAAAAAAAATTATGGTAAGGTAATACACATGACATTTGAAATGCTGTTAAGTTATAACTGCATCACTGTGATTCATAGTACAACAAGTAGGTGTGCAAAGCAGTGAGAGTGAAAGAGCCACATGTGGCCTCTATCACAACCAATAAACTTTTTTAATTTTATTTTTTATTTTTTTATTGAAGTATAGTTGATTTACAATGTTGTGTGAATTTCTGGTGTACAACAAAGTGATTCATATATATATGTATATATATATATTCTTTTTCATTATGGTTTATTACAAGTTATTGAATATAGTTCCCTCTGCTATACAGTAGGACCTTGTTGTTCACATATAGTAGTTTGTATATAGTAGCTTGTATCTGTTAATCCCAAACCCCTAATTTATCCTTCTCCCACCCCCTTTCCCCGTTGGTAACCATAAATTTGTTTTCTATGTCTGTGAGTGTGTTTCTGTTTTGTAAATAAGTTCATTTGTATCATATTTTAGATTTCACATATAAGTGATATCATATATTTGTCTTTCTCTGTGTGACTGACTTCACTTAGTATGACAATCTGTAGGTCCATCCATGTTGCTGCAAATGGCATTATTTCATTCTTTTTCATGGCAGTATTCCATTATATATATACCACATCTTCTCTATCCATTCATCTGTCAATGGACATTTAGACAACAACTAAACTTTTGTAGTGCAAAAGCAGACATAGATGTAATCAGATGATCATGTTCTAATAAAACTATGTACACTGAAATTTGAATTTCATATAATTTTCATCTATTATGAAATATTTTTCTTTTGATTTTTAAAAACCATGTAGATATATAAAGATAATTCTTCTCTGTGGTCCTATGAAAATGGACAGCAGGCTGGATTTGGCCTTCAGGCCATTGTTTGCTGACTCTTGCTACTGACAATCGTTGATCTATGATAATTAGTAAAATCTCAGAGACACGGAAAAATACAGATGTCTAGGTCTTGCCTTAGGACTTGGCATACAAAGTTAGGAAACCCTGGCTATCTTGTTTACCATTAAATCCCCACCACATAGATGCTCAGTAAGTATTTTTTTGAGTAAGTAGAAGACAATTTCTGGCATATAATAAGCCTATAAAGGTCTATTGGATGAATGAATGATTTACTGTATATCTTACACAATATATGGGATCCTAAAGATAGTGAGATTAAAATGAATTGTTTAATCTTAGAGCCATTAAAATAGAGAGAGGCTAGTCCCGAGGAGCATGTAGTATTTAGTAGCTGGGAATCATTTTGGCCAGGTTACTAATTTATGTAATAATAACTGGAGAGCTAATATTATTTTGCTTAATTAAGGTGTGAGGGAGGTGTAGCAAATAAAACAATCTGCAGGCTATTTCAATAAGTTTCTTTACAGTTGGATTTTATAATTAAATTCCTTTAAAAAGTTATGTGGAGAAAATGAAAGAATTTTCAACAAGACAAGGTTTTCAAGCCAAAGAAGCTAGTAGCTAATTGCATTTTTCAGGAGGGTGAACTCAGTATATTTTAGCTATTTTAATATGCTAGACTATTTAACCAAAGACCCCCCCTCCCCAATTAATATGGACTTTCAGGAATCTGGTTTGCCTCTAAGATATGGTAAATGTGGGACATATGATTGTTAACCAGAGGTACATTTTATACTACATTTTCAAACTCATTTACATTGCACTCAAAGAACTCAGTAAGCTTTTTTTTTTTTTTTTTGGTCACACATCTGCCTTTATTGTGAGTGGCAGGTGGGACACTTCCAGCATAGTAAAATAAATGATTTACAAAAGCAGGGATTCAGTGAAGCCGCCTGGTTGGGACCTTTGGGAGCTCATACATAGATGCCGACCCAGAGCAGCGGGAAGAGGACTCCAAAGCCCATGAAGAGTGAGGCCACCGAAGATATGAGGAGCTTTTTGTAGATATCCCAAGTGTATTTGGTGGAGGTGACCTCATAAACTAAGAACCAGGTGGTGAAGAACATGCCAGTGGCCAACAGCACCACGGTCAGATGGGGGAAGACAGCCGGGTTCACTGGGCTGGTGTATCTGCTCAGTTGCCTCAAACTCTATTTTGCTGGGCACAAGGTCCTCAGTGAGCTTTCAAGCATCCTCTCTGGCATGGGGCTATGTTCCATGGATACACACCGATTTATCAACTTGGAGGTGTTTCTCACCCCAGCAGCCTTAACTTTGTGTTCTGTCACTTACTAGAGCAAGATTGGACATGACATGGCAATATTAAGTACAAGTTTCATGTTCGGTTTATGTTTCTGCTATAAGGGTGGGATACTGGCTAACACATCCTAACCATATTGTTGGAGTCTAGGTGCTTACACTTCGCAAGCCTTGGTTTCTTCCACTGAGAAGCTGTAAAATGATCTACTTCAGAAGAGCTTGATTGTGGAGATTAAATGAGACAATATGTGTCAGCTGCTGAGCACAGTGCTTACAGAATGGTAATGGTAGCTGTTATTTATATTAAATGACAGATTTCATACTGTAATGTTTCTTAATTTAAGATGACTAGGTGACTGTTGACACTGCATAATACAAGCTTATTATGGACAGAGTGAACAGTAACTACTTACAAATGTTGGATGAATGAACTCCAGCCTTTTTTTTTACATCTTTATTGGAGTATAATTGCTTTACAGTGTTGCGTTAGTTTCTGCTGCACCTAGGGGCAGAACTCCAGCCTTTTAATATCCACAGGATAACGCATGGCTCTGCTGTGCATGTGTGAGCAAGACTTCTTTTTAACAACTATTTTTCTTGAATCCTAACGTTGCTTGGAGAGGGTAAATGCAGATTTCACTAATGAGATTTGCGAGGACTACAATGGCTATTATTCATTCATTCATTGTTTATTTCAACAAATACTGAGCACTTACAGCGCGCCAAGCATGGGCAGCCATGAAGAATAAGACATTGCCTCTGCTTCTGAGGCGCTCACTTGTAGCGGGGGAGACAGTCAAGTTAGTGACTGATGCGGTAACAGAGTAATTGCATGGTGACATGGCCATGAGTGGAGGGGGCACCTAACCTGGCTTTGGGAGACTAGAGAAGATTTCCCTGAAGAAAGAAATCTCTGCTGAAGCGAGGTGAAGGAGTGATGAGGGGATGGTTCTAGCAGCAGCAGGAGCAGTGAAGGCATCTGGAGAGGTTTCTAAGGACCTTGGAAACCATGTCATGAAATGCAGACACTATCCTAAGGGTGGAAGGAGCCTCTGAAAGGTTTTAAGTACACAAAAAACATTTGTGTTTAGAAATATTATTTTGGTAGTAGTGCAGAGCAAGTAAAGACTGTGGGCAAGGAGACCAGTTCAGAGGGTGTTGTGGTACCCCAGGCAACAGAACACAGTGGCCATGGGGATGGAGAGAAAGCAAACAGATTCATGATCTATTAAAGGTTTAGAATTATATTACTTGGCCAATAACTGAGGGTGAGGATGTGAAAGATGGAGGATTAAATCCTGATTCCCAAGTCTTTTACTTTAGTTGCTGGTCATTTGGTGAGAGGAAGAGCAGGTTTTGTCTGGGGACATGGGAAAATGATGAATTCTTTTGCAGGCATATTGATTTCTTTTAGTGCCTATGGGACCTCTGAATTGAGACCCCCACCCCCACCCCCCGCCGCCAGATGTCTGCAGTTTTGGAAAGGCATGTTAGCACGTGTTCCATTTCCCAGGAGGGAGTCTAATCAGTTTTTTGGGATACGAAAAAAGTACAGGTTCTTCACCCCTCAAAAAAGAGAGAAAATTAGAAAAGTCTAGAAACAAATAACTTAAACTTCAACATATCTTAAAATTGTGTGTCGATTAAAAAAATGAAATTTTATTCTGTGGTTTAGTGGTTGTTTTATTTTGAATGACCAAGGTGGTGGGAACTAGAGATACAGATTTGTAAGTTATTGGAATAAAGATGATAATTAAAATGACTGAGTGGATGAGATTATTGGGGGGGGATGAGGAGCAGGGGTTTTCTTTCCTGACTGCACATTGGAATCACTTGGAGAACTTAAAAAAAAAAAATCCTGATGCCTAAGAACTACCCCCAGAAATTCTGACTGAACTGCTCTAGGATGACCTGGGGCAATGTTTGCGAAACACTGGCCTAGAGTGAGAAGAGATCCCAGTAAAGAATATGGAGGACCACGACATTTAAGGATCAGGCCAGAGAGGAAAGTTAAGAGAGCTGGGCTGCCATGGAGTTCAAGGAAACACTACCCTTCAGGAGCATCAGTTGTAGCTGCATCATATATGCTTGATTCAGAGAGTTGAGAAGTTCAAGAACCAACCAACCAGCCAACCAAACAATCATCATAGTTCTCCAAAGTGTCCATCACTACCAACTAAAGTGTTCCTCCTGGGATGTATAAGGATGAAGATGACTGCTATGGTTAAAGATTCTGGCACTAAGTCTGCATGCCAGAGAAGGGAGATTGGGAAAGGAATTCATGTATGTATCTGCTCTCTCTGTCTTTCTCCATATATACATACATTTATCTTTCTCTATTATAGTATAGCAGCTGTAGTATAATAGTATAGTATAAGACTTCCCTGGTGGCAGAGTGGTTAAGAATCAGCCTGCCAATGCAGGGGACACGGATTCGAGCTCTGGTCTGGGAAGATCCCACATGCCGTGGAGCAACTAAGCCCGTGCGCCACAACTACTGAGTACTGAAGCCCACGCACTTAGAGTCTGTGCTCCACAACAAGGGAAGCCACTGCAGTGAGAAGCCCGCACACTGCAATGAAGAGTAACCCCCGCTCATCACAACTAGAGAAAGCCCGTGTGCAGCAACAAAGACCCAACACAGCCAATATAAATAAATTAATTAATTAAAAAAGAAAAAGAAACTCTCAAAAAAAAATAGTATAGTATATATAGCTGTTAGTGTTAACAATGATCACATCCAACATAGGAGAAAAGTTGAAAGTAGAAACTTAAGTCTGGAAGCAACAATGTAGTTTTTAAAAATTGAGATGTGATTCATATGCCATAAAATTCATTTTTTAAAAATGAATTTTAAAACGTACAATTCAGTGGTTTTTAGTATATTCATAAGGTTGTACAACTATCACTACTATCTAATTCCAGAAAACAAATGTAATTTTGACCTATGTGATGGGATTAGAATGTGCTCTTAGTCATTTTATTTGTAAAATATAACTTAGTCTAATAGTATATGAAAACAGTTCCAGTTTTAAAAAATAAAAAGCAAAAATGCAAAGAAACCCCTCTATTAAAACAACTCTGGCACTGAGATATTTATTAACTCACTAAACAACACCAAAAAACAAACAAACAAACAAAAAACCCACTCACTAAATAGCACCAAAAAACCCCCCACTCTTATTAAAAAAATGTTACTTTACTTCCAGGTGATAGAACCAGCATCATTTGCCATTAATAGTAGGTAAGAGTAAAAATAAATGTAAATTATTAATGTAAATTTTTAAGTGAGGCAAAGATATTTCTCCTTAATACCTCTTAAATTTCTCCTTTTACGTCCACTTACCTCCATCACTGCTGCCCACACTCTCGTCCATCATCTCTCTTTCTTGTCTCCCTGCTTCCATTCTTGCATCACAAGGATTAAAGAGCTAACCCTTAACTTGGCTTTCCTGTCTTGCATGACCTGTCTTTCCTTCCTAGCCCATCGTCATCTCCCACCGTTCTCTTCCTTCTTTACTGCACTCCAGGTAAATTGCCTCTTTCGCTTCCTCAGATGAGTCACTCCCCTTTCAGCCCCTAAGCCTTTGTTCGTGCCATTTTTTCCATCTCCCTGGAATACTCTCTGCTGCCTCTCTTCACCTGGTAAACTCCTACTTAGCCTTCAGATTTTATCTCTAATGTCAATTTCTCAGGAAGTCTTCCCTGACCGCACTTCCATGCTTCTTGCTCTTCCCTGATGAGTCCAATATCCCATTGTAAAACTTTAGTCTAAATGGTTTGTGTTTATTTTTGTGATTATTTGTTTGATGTTCATGATCTGTCTCAATAGATTATAAATTCAGTAAGAGCAAGGGCTGGGTCTGTTTTGCTTGTTCTTGTACCCCCAGATATAGCACAGAGTCTGGTACACAGGGGGCTCTCAGTACATATTTTCTTGAAAAAAATAAATGAATGAGTAAATGAATGGATCCATTGTCCTTGATTGGTTGTATTCTGAGCTCCGTATTCTTTCTTGTTTTATCCTGACTGGAATGTTTATCTTATACTGAGGTCGATATGATGATTGCACAGAGTTATCATCTTTTGTCTGTAGTTGCCTCAAGTTCAGACTTTCTCTTCACCAGCCACATATCTATAGCTGAAGCTAGTATCAATTCTAATTTACCACTATTCAGAACTAGGCAACCACAGAATGGAAGGAAGTCTATTTTCCCAACTTGGCTCGTTTTCAAAATCATCTGGAGACCTTTGCAAAATGCAGATTCCTGGGTTTTAGGCTTACTGAATTAGAACTTTTGGTTGGAGCCTGGGTGTCTACTTTTTTTTTTTGCGGTACGCGGGCCTCTCACTCTTGTGACCTCTCCCGTTGCGGAGCACAGGCTCTGGACGCGCAGGCTCAGCGGCCGTGGCTCACGAGCCCAGCCGCTCCACGGCATGTGGGATCTTCCCGGACTGGGACACGAACCTGTGTCCCCTGCATCGGCAGGCGGACTCTCAACCACTGCGCCACCAGGGAAGCCCGGGTGTCTACTTTTAATAAGTTCTCCAGGTAGTTCATATTCAGTGACACTAGCACTGCACTGCAGAGTGGTATTTGAGAACCACTGCACACACACAAAGTGGAGATACATGTAAATGTTAACTGTGGTAATCTCAGTTTTAAGATTTGGGATAATTTTCGTTTTTCTTCTTTTTGCTTCTTGGTGTTTTTCTAAATATTTCTACAATTTAAGCATATTACTTTTTAATAAGAAAATATATTTTTATGAAGCACCTCAGCTATAACTTGCATTCATGCAAAAATGTGAGCACTCTATGCTTTAAACTAACAATAACAAGCTTGGTGTTAATTTATCGAGCACCTATGGTATGTTAAACACTTCATCTTAATGAGCTCTCAGTAACATTGTGCACGATTTATTATTATTATTATTATTTTACAGGGGGATAAACTGATGCTCAGAGAAGTTATATGACTTGCTCAGAGACATGTAACAAATGGCACAGAGCTAGGTAGTCCCGACTCAAAAGACCATGAACATTTCTTTTATGCTAATTCTTTTCACTATTATGAACATGTAGAAAAAAATACCAGAAAAGAAGATTCCATTTGACCATTTGACCAGTCCTCAGCTGTGACTTATCCAGTTTGCATTCTCTCTCTCTCTTTTTGTTACTTGAACAAGGTTTATTGCTGCAAATCATAACTGCTCAGTACATGTTGATTGGTTACTTTCAGTGACTGCGGAAGTTGAATACAGTACAGGATGAGACAGGAACTCTTTTTTATGCTTTGCATTCAGTGCTTTGTTTGATTTGTTATTTGGATTTCTTCTACAGCTGGTGAGCACACAGTAAATGGTGACGCCAGGTGAGTGTAGAGTTGGAAAGGTTTTTTACTGCACAAAAGAAAATCAGTAATGAATTTTAAGGAATGCAGCTGTGGAGTCAGATGAAGGCAAAGCATGATTTCCTATGCACTTCAACTTCCTAAAAGTTATTAAAAAATAGAGAAAATGAATTAATTATATTTTGTTTACTCCTGCTAAATGAGCAGGTTTGGGAACTTGCCAAAATATTGCACATTGTTTGAAAATATTACAAAGAAATCTCAACTATGCACCAGAGATTCGTTAAATTTAATATTTTTAGAAGATGTTTTCAGTCATTAAAGACTGTTGATATTGTTTCCTTAGTATTTTAATTGTCACTGCTCAGAGATAACACTCAACATTGTGCTGATATTTGAAAAGATTATTTTTAAAAGTCCATTTCATTTCCTGAGGTATAGAAGGAAGAGAATCTTCTGATTTTCTTCTCTCTAATTTAAAAATCATGTTTACAGGAAATCCTTCATAATTGTTTTAAGTAAACAGGAAACAATTATTTGCTTGGGGGTGTGTATATATGTGTGTTAAAAATAGTATAACTTAAGGAGTACAATGTGCTTTGTTTTTTTAATATCAAGATTACACAACACATCCTTCAAATGAGACCTAAGTTTGTGTGTATGTTTTTGATGTGGTCTTACTGGCTTGAGGTTTTTATTTCAAGTTTTGTTTGGGGGTTTTATTTTTCTGAGGCTCTTCCTGTTGTCTTACAAGTCCAGTAATGAAATAAGAGTTGAAGAGCTGACAGATTCACACAGAGACAGTCTTTGTAACATCATCTGTCAGGTGTCTCTCTTTCTTATTAGTTATCTGGAATTTTGAAGACCGATTGAGGCCATTACAAAATGTACTGCACATCTTAGACCCTACATCTTTGATGAATTTATGTTCACAAAGCACTTTGCAATTGATGAGTAAAACTGGCTGTTGAAATATACTGAATGATTCACTCTTTTTGTATTTTTCTCTTATTTTCACACTAAATGCATTACTCTGATTTTTAAAATTGTGCCATGACTGGTCTTAAGCACTTTTTTCCTTTGAGCTCTTTATACATTATTTACCATTTGAATAGGGATATCCTTCAGAGTTTTGCTTCCTCTGATTTTCCTGGTACATATATATTTCTCAGCTGGAAAACACCATTCAAATGTTATTTTAATTCTTAATAGAATTAATTTTTTAAGTCAATGGAAAAATCTGTAAAATTAATTCAGACAAATAAACCATACATCTATATAAACCTTTAAAGAGAAACCTAAAGATCACAGAGAATGCTAAGAGAACAGATTATCCCATGAAAAACTCTTATTTACAGGAAAAGTTAATATATGTCTGAAACACAGGGACAGATGTGACTATGAGGACCAGGTACATTCTTGATCAAATAACTGCAAAGTTTAATGCAAGTAACCTAGATATACTGTGCCCAAGAATTCATAATCTCAAATTCATATTGATTTTTCATAAAAGAAGTCATAGCATAAATATATATATACAGAGGGTTATTAGTTTGCAAGAGCCAGCTCTAAGAATCAAGATTTATACTGTGTATAAAAAACATATCATGTGGTTTAATTGTATGTCATAGCAATAATTATTACTAAACAATTTCAGAGAATTCGTAGGTGAAAACTACTACCAGTGAAGTCCAAAGGAGTAAAACTATGATAGTATAAATTCCTAGATGATGGGATTTAAAGTTAAATTAGGAAGCTACATTTTTTTTCCTTCTTATACTTTGTATGGAGAAGTTGAAGATTCTAGAAATACAGGTTTTCCACTTTGCTATAATAGAATGATTTATATCAATTTTAGATCAGTGAAAAGTAACTCTAAAGCTTTATAGATTTTTATCCCTGAAGAGCATTATGATATTTAAAAATTACTTTTAAGTTAATAATACCCTCATAATTTGAGGACACTCATTTTGACATGTGAGAATTTTCAGTGGGAGAGTATGTACTCCTAAAGAAGGAATATAATACAAGGAAGTCCTTCAATTCAAATTAGGAAGATACTGAGGGCTTCATTCTGTCTATATATGTGTATTTCTGATTGTCCTTGATATTGGAAGTTGAGTGCAAGTTTATTTTTGTAAGTAACAGCAGAGATAAACAGGTGATTTATCTCTGATTGACTTATTCTGTTTGTGGCAAATTAATTTTGGAAAGTATTTTCAGGAGTTTTGACAAGATAACTCAGTTTTAATAGAAATGAGTCAATGACAGGAATAATAGAAATCTGTGACGGTGTTTCACATATTCCATAGATAAAAAGTATTTGCAAGTTGAATTATCATAAAGAGTTCATAAAGGTAGGTACCAAATAGCTATATTAATTTTTTCTTTTTATGTCTGCTATTATTGGCATATATAACTAGGACCCCATCTGTTATCTGGTCAAATACAAAGATGTTCTGGTTAATATTTTTTCATTTCTTATTTTTTTTGCTGTGAAGTAAGACTTGAAATTCTTAGTGAAGCAACAGAGTTACATGGCACCATACATAGAGATGCATATAAACCCATAAGGCAAAATATTAATAGTGCGTCAGGCACTTTGTTGGGCAAGTGCTCATACAGGACTGAGAAAAGAGGAATATTAATCTCGCCCATGAGTGAAAGCCACTTTCTGGGATGAAGATGAGGAAAATCAGCAATTATAGTCTGAATTAATATTTGTATGGTGCTTTTTACATGTATTTTCGATCCAACCTTCAAAGTGACCTTGGGAGGTAGGTGTTGTTATCTTCATTTTACAGATGAGAAAATTGAGGTTCAGAGGTATTAATTACCTTAAATCATAGATGAGCAGATAGATTTATCCCAAATCCTCTGGCTCCATATTCTTTACTTTTTCTTTCCATCAAGTGGAGACAGAGGCAAAGTATTAATCCAAATTGAGGGGATCATCACAATTTTAATGGGAGAAGTAGTACTTGAAAGCCTTAAAGGAAAGGCAAAATCTAGATCTGTAGAACCAGGGATGTCACAAACTGAAAGAGTGGTTCATGGACTGAATTCAGCCTGCAGATGAGTCTGGTGTGACAAGTCCGGTGTTTTTTTAAAAAGTCTGAATTTGAATGACTTAGTTGAACAAGCATTTTCTAAACATGTGGCTTTTGTTAAATAGATATTTTCTAGTGTACCATTTTAAGTCCTTCCTTAAAAAGTTATATTCTTTTGAGTTATTTTCTTAGTGGTTATCCTGCTACAATGAATATTTTAGCTTATAAAAATCTAGTTCATGTTAATAGTAACTTAGTTTCAATATTATACAAAAACTTTGTTTCTACAACTCCATTCTCTCCCCCTGTCTTTTTTGATTCTTTTCCTTTTTTGTATTTATTTTATTAGGTTTTTGGGGTAGAGGTTGTATGACTCACTTCTTTCTTTTTACTGTCTTCCCCTGAAATGATATAGAATTATTTACTTTAGTAAATGTCTATTAAATGAGAATGTTGGTTTTAGAAAAATGAGTGTGTATCCTTTCTTTTCTGGCTTGTAATTAGTTAGTAAGACCCGTTGCTTACTGTGATCACACCTAGTTTGTGCTACTGAAACAATGCTATCTGCATGAAAGATGTATTAATATCTATTCTCAGCAGGTGGAGTACAGTAGAATGCGTTGAGAAGAGTGAGAGATAGAATTCATTTTCTTTTACCTCTTTAGGTTCATTGAATCCTTTGCTTCTTCAAGAGTCAGTTTGATTTTTATGATAGTATTATGCTGCAGGTCTGTGTGCTCCTGAGTGTGGCGGGCTGTAATAGTAGTAGTAGTTGTTGTGGTAGTAATAGTAGTAGTAATAATAATATTAATAAGAAACTTTTGATAATATGTAAATTGTATTTTTAGCTCACTTTTGCAGGGATATTATAAGAGAGTTGTATTACTTAGGCTTTTTTGCCCAAGTCTTATAATACTTTGATCTTTTGTTCACACGGGTAAAATATTAAAATGTGATTATGAAACCTTTACAATTTTGTTTTTTAAAAGTCCAGTTCTTTTGAAAACCGGCTATAAAGCATTGCCATTTTTGCTTTTGTAAAAAAAAGAAGAAAACCCTATATTTGTTGACTCGTTGTTCAGAAAAAAATACAGAATTCAGTAATTTCCAAATCAGTGTGATGAGATTGTTTCTATGTCTTAGGAGACACCCTAGACCCATTCTAGCTAGTATGGATGTAATAAAACTTAATACATTCTCACGCACCCTGGAGCCCACGTGCCACAGCTAGAGAGAGAAAACCCACATGCCACAACTAGAGGCAAGCCGCATGCCACAACGAAAGATCCCGCACACCTCAACGAAGATCCCGCGTGCCGCAACTAAGACCCGACGCAGCCAAAAAAACCAAAACAAACAAACTTTAATAAGGAATATATTGGCAAGTCCATATCATATCATCCCCCCATCTCTCCCACTGTACTAAAAATCCTAATCATTAAAAATCACAAACAAATGGACACACAAAAGTCCCATCAAACCATATACCTACATAACCTCTGGAAAAATGTCAGTTTTGTTTAAGTAACCAAACAATGAGTGGTCTTTTTTCATGTCAGTCATTTGTGCTTATATGTATTTTATATTTTTTTCATTGGACGGTTATAGTATCTTATTTTATTTTTTAAGATTTTTGGCTGTGTTTTGGGTCTTCGTTGCTGCACGCGGGCTCTCTCTAGTTGTGGTGAGCGGGGGCTACTGTTAGTTGCCGTGTATGGGCCTCTCATTACAGTGGCCTCTCCTGCTGCGGAGCATGGGCTTCAGGTATGCGGGCTTCAGTAGTTGTGGCCCGTGCGCTCAGTAGTTGTGGCTCGCGGACTCTAGCGCACAGGCTCAGTAGTTGTGGCATGTGGGCTCAGTAGTTGTGGCTCGCGGGCTCTAGAGCTCAGGCTCAGTAGTTGTGGTGCACGGGCTTAGTTGATCCACGGCATGTGGGGTCTTCCTAGACCAGACCAGGGCTCGAGCCCGTGTCCCCTGCATTGGCAGGCGGATTCTTAATCACTGCGCCACCAGAGAAGCCCTGGCCAGTTATTTTAGAAGGGGTCAATGAACTTAACTTACTCATCCAACGCATCATGCCAAGTGCTGCCGACTATGCAGAACTGGTGTAATTGTAGTTCCTACCATCGAGGGGGGGGTGGGGTGTTTGTATAACTCTAAAAATTTCTTGAGTGTGATAATTAAGACATACAGTAATAATTTTTATTTAATAGTGCTGTTTTTATTTTTCAAAAAACACCTAAATTATTTGAAAAAATAATCATTGCTCTTTAGTATATTTATTTTCCTATGTCTCTATATAACCTGTTTTAAGAGCATGTGGCTTTTCTGATAGAATGAATATGTTTTTCAGAATCTTGCATGATCTGGTGACTTTCAGAATTATGTTGTCAGGAATAGAATTTTATTGCTTGTAGGTTTATCCTTCACATGTTTATACATGTGATTAAAAAAGTGAAAACCTATTTTAAGGTGGAAGTGAGCTTAGCTCATGCTGTGTCATCCCTTGAGGGAACATCACTCTCAAGGATTGGGCACTCCACTTTATTGGATAGGAAGAGGTCATGTGTCACTAGTTTCAGTCAGTTTCTCCTTTTTATGGAAAGGAATATCCCCCAAGTGTACAGAAAGGAGCACGTGAAAGAAGATAGAGAGCTTTGGCTTTGTGTCTAAGGTCATACCTTTAACTCGTAATTATAGTACTAACTATAATGGTTTGTGTGGAGTTAGAGAGGTATAAAATGTTACAGCTTGTTAAATCAAATGTATTTGTGTTAATTCAAAAGTATTCATGGGATAAAGAAAAATAAACCAGTAAGTTTCAAATGTTTATATCAAGGAAAGCATTTCAGATTTTATTTCCTACTGCTTGGATTAGTTTTATCATTAAGATAAGTTTTAGACTTTCCTTATTCACATTGAAGATTTGCAGTGTTAAAAGATGTTGTCATTCCACCTAGAGGGGTGGGATAGGGAGGGTGGGAGGGAGGGAGACATAAGAGGGAAGAGATATGGGGACATATGTATATGTATAACTGATTCACTTTGTTATAAAGCAGAAACTAACACACCATTGTAAAGCAATTATACTCCAGTAAAGATGTTAAAAAAGATATGATGTCATTGATATTTAATTAATTCTTAAATCTTTTAAATTTCTGTTTGTTGATTTAAAAAAATCAAATATAGGGCTTCCCTGGTGGCACAGTGGTTGAGAGTCCACCTGCCGATGCAGGGGACATGGGTTCGTGCCCCGGTCTGGGAGGGTCCCACATGCCGCAGAGCGGCTGGGCCCGTGAGCCATGGCCGCTGGGGCTGCGCGTCCGGAGCCTGTGCTCCGCAACGGGAGAGGCCACAGCAGTGCGAGGCCCGCGTACTGCAAAAAAAAAAAAAAAAAAAATCAAATATTAAATTGTAGCTGTTTACAAAGAAACATTCTTGTTTTTCCTGCTCATATTAGGGGGCTTTCTACATCATAAAAAGAATCTCTAAATTGGTATTTTTACCTAACTAATGATCCAAGAAAACACATGGGATGAGTTGTTTTATAGATAAATTTCTTTAGAATAGAGAAAAAAAGTACAGATAAAAATAAGAAAGAGCTGAAATAAAACAAAAGAGATATCCCATTTAGAAATAAGCCTATCAGAGGGACTTCCCTGGTGGTTCAGTGGTTAAGACCCCACGCTTCCCGTGCAGGGGACACGGGCTCAATCCCTGGTTGGGGAACTGAGATCCTGCATGCCACTCAGCATGGCCAAAAAAAAGTCTATCAGAGACCATATTCTTTGAACATATAAACTTTGATGAAATGACAAGCTAGGTTCTTTGAAAACTATGTTAACTCTTTGAAGTTGTGACCACCTAGCTTTGTCCATCATCTTTGGAAAATATTTAAGTGCTGAAACATATGTGATTATATAACTACAAAGAGAAATACTGAAAAAAATGTTTTTGCTTTGTAAAACCTTATATTCTAAAACAGATTACACTCATTCATTCATCTTATTGAATATACAGGGGATGAATAGGGATAGACTTTAATTAAATAATCATAGAAACAAAAATGATAGGTATGGTAAATCCTGCAAAGTGGAGGTTTATGGTGCTGTGTGAGTGCTATGTGGCGGGGTTTGATGTAGTCCTGGTCATCAGGGAAATTTTTCTGGAGAAGTGGTGATGAGTGGAACTCTGAAGAAAGACTGAAATTTACTAGACAAAGGTAAGGGGAATTGTGTTTCCTCTGCTTGGAATTATCCACATATTTTACACTGTCATATTTTTACATATTGGTAATGGCCTGAAAGATCAGCTGTAGTTCATCTTTTCTTCAGATGAGGAAACTCGAACCCATGGAGTAACCAGCCTGAATTTCATAGCTAGTTTATGAGAAAAACTGAATTAGGATTTATGATGTATGGATGAGTAATGCTATTTTCGTTAAGCCAGATTCAAGACTTAAGAATAACTGAACAAAAAATGCACTTAACCTTTTTTTCATTCCTTTATTCACTCAACTTATAAAGCAGCCACTATGTAGAAGGCCCTGTTCCACTTGATGTGGAAGATAAAGAAGTGAATGATGTATGGCCTTTGCCTTTAGGGAGCTTACCATCTAGTTGAGAATATAAAGCAATATCTGAATTTACAGAGTAAAGTTATGTCTGTCAACAAAAAAATACAGATAAAATGTGGGAATTGTGATGAGGAAAGGGTTATATCCATTTGGAATGAGTTTGTGAAGCCTTCCTGGAGGAAATGATAGTTGAACTGGGCTCAGGTGTGAAAATGAAGAGCATTTGGTGCAAAATATACTGCATGAGCAAAGGCAAGAAAGTTGTCAGGGCATCAGCAGGTATAGTTCTCTTCAGATGACACTAAAACAGGTGAAGGGAGGGATAGTGGGAAATAAATTTGGGATATGAGTTACAGCTTGATTGTGGATAAAAACTATGGATACAAGAGAGCCATTATAAAAAGGGGCATAAACTAATAGTAGCTGTTGGTCAATGCTAAGTACACTGGGTAGAAGATAGAGAAAAGTTGAGTATGTAGGTGCTGTATGGTGCACTGATGATACAAAGATGAATATATGCAACTTAGAGATGGAAGTAAGTGTGATGTTCAAAACATGGAGAAATCAAGTGTGAGACTTTCATGCCTAGGTTGAGGGGGTGGCCATTAGTAAAGAGTTTTCAAAGGCTTTGTAGGTAGGTGGGGCTTTAGTCACTGTTGACCTCTGCTCTTGCTTTGTCTCCTTTGACCATAGATTCTCTACAAGTCAATCATGATCCAGCAGTTGACAATGAAGTCTTACTGAGCCAGGTGCCACCACTGTGCCACGCTTTTCTTAGCTCACAAGGCTGCCCTGGCACCTTCATTCATTCATTCAACCAAGTTTTATTGAGAGCCTACTCTGTGCCAGGCACTGTGCTTAGGTGTTGAGACTAGTGGTAAATGATGGTGAACACTTTCTGTCCTCAAGAGTCTTATAGTCTGACAGGGAAGACATGTTAAAAAAGTAATACCTTAAAATAAAGCATGATTAGTATTAATGATAGGGGAAGGGTATTGAGTAGCATGGAAGATAAAGCCAGGATTCTTTTCCATGATCATAGCATTTCAAGGAAGTTGAAAATATGTCCTATCAGTTCATGCTTTGTCACTGCCAGAGTCCGTGATGGCTACTAGGAATAATCAGTATTAGTTCTGAAATGCATACAGTCTCTTCACTGTGTGAGGGGTAAAGAGAGAAGGAGGACTCATGCCTGGGAGCATAGGCTTTGAGTCCAACAGTTCTGGTTGGAATTCTGTCAGTACTTGTTTGCTGGGTGATCCCATGTAAACTACTTAATGTCACTGCCTTCAGTTTCTCCAATTGTGAAATGAGGAAAATTACATCTGTCTCTTTGGATTGCAGCAAGATTTAAGTGAGAAGAGTATTTAAAGCATAGTGATTTGTATGAAAAGATGCTCAACATCACTAATTATTAGAGAAATGCTGCAAATCAAAACTACAATGAGTTATCACCTCACACCGGTCAAAATGGCTGTCATCAAAAAATCTACAAACAATAAATGCTGGAGAGGGTGTGGAGAAAAGGGAATCCTCGTACAGTGTTGGTGGGAATGTAAATTGATACAGCCCCTATGGAAAACAGTATGGAGGTTCCTTAAAAAACTAAAAATAGAACTACCATATGACCCAGCAATCCCACTACTGGACACATACCCAGAGAAAACCATAATTCAAAAAAACACATGTACCCCAATGTGCATAGCAGCACTATTTACAATAGCCAGGACATGGAAGCAACCTAAATGTCCATCAACAGAGAAATGGATAAAGAAGATGTGGCACATATCTACAATGGAATATTACTCAGCCATAAAAAGGAATGAAATTGGGTCATTTGTAGAGACATGGATGGACCTAGAGACTGTCATACAGAGTGAAGTAAGTCAGAAAGAGAAAAGCAAATACAGTATGCTGATGCATATATGTGGAATCTAGAAAAATGATATAGATGATCTTATTTGCAAAGCAGAAATAGAGACCTAGACGTAGAGAACAAATGTATGGATACCAAGGGGGAAAGGGGTGGGGAGGGAGGAATTGGGAGACGGATTGACACATATACATTATTGATGCTATGTATAAAATAGACAACTGATGGGAACATACTGTATAGCACAGGGAACTCTGCCTAATGCACTGTGGTAACCTAAATGGGAGGGAAGTCCAAAAGGGAGGGGGTATCTGTATGTGTATGGCTGATTCGTTTTGTTGTGCAGCAGAGGCTAACACAACATTGTAAAGCAACCATACTCCAATAAAAATTAAAAAAAAAAAGAATAAAGCAGCGTGACTTGTACATAGCGTTCAATGAGTGTTATCTTTTAAAAAGGTGTAGTGCTTGTAAGAGAATGGGATTTCACAAGCGTCTTAATCCTCATGTAGTATTTTGACCCCATCTCCACCAATCACTGCCTTAGGCAAGTAATCTGAATTTGTGCTGCTTCTCCCAAAAGGGATCATGTTGCCCCTTCTTTCCTTTTAGCAGAGAGGCCTCAAGATTAATTATATCCTGTAATGGTTTTCTTCACTTTCAGAGAAAGTGCTATATAAATGATGTTTTATTCCTTTCCTCCAACTAATTTTTCTACAAAAGTTGAAAATGCTTCACATCTCTTTCTAATTCTATTTTTTAAAAAATGTATGTGGCTGTTTACTTCACTTTTAATGTGATGTGTGGACATTTCTCGTGAAGTAATAATTTGTGTCACTTTCTATAGTGTTGCCAAAGTCCTTTCTTGCCAGTCTTCTCCTGACATGTAACAATTGTTAGATGGGATGGATGCATATACAGATGCTTAACCATATTTTATTGATTATTAATAACATAGCTTTAAAATAAAACTTTAAAAATATAATCACTGCTTCCATTTTCATAAAAAAGTCAGCACAAAGAAATATGGATGTTCTCTTAGGGACAAGAAGGATGGCTTGGATTTTTCTTCATTGAACTAGGACACAGATGCAGTCTGGAAAGTCACCTTCAGAACCATTACAGTGCAAAATGCAGTGCATCTTCAGGAGTGTGCAGGAGACAGGATGAGCGAGAGCTTATCATGCTTTCAGAAAGTCCCTGACACCGTATTCTTAAAAATGAAATATCTATGGGTCATATCCGTCTCCTCATTAAGCTCCGGTGTGTAAGAAATGCCATGTTACTTATTTCTTTTCAGTCAACCTAATTCCGACTCTGAGCTCCGATCCCACCAGCTTGAAGGGAGTTCATTCTCAGTCATGCGGGGACCCCCGCTCTTCCAAAGTTGTGCGGACGAGATCATGGGGGGTTGCACAGAACAGTGCTCGAGGGCAGTCCTTGGCCTTTTAGTCCAAATCCGTTTTGCCCTTGATGCCCATTGTTTACCAGTTTCTCTCAACAGAGTGTACTGGCATCTGGTGGAACAGCTTTTGTGGTGCTGTACACTGCAGAGTGTTTTTAGCATCCACGGCTCTCACTCACTGTGACAGTGAGAGTCACACGGAGTGAATAAAGCCTTCCCCGCCTTTCCAAAGCCCCTTGGTTGCGCCCGTAATGGACCTACTTTTATCTCGCCAGCCAGTCCCTTGGAATCTGATGGTGTTGGGATTATTGTGTGACCTAGTATTTGGGGACCCAGGTGGACTCAGGTGCTCTGAATGGAGCCATGCTTGTAGGGCGACTTTGCTGTTATTTCCTATGGAGGTGGAACTTCCTTCCTGGAAGTCCGCAAGGGGGAAGCTGTGGGTCCCTTCTCTGGAGGTCCCACAGACCTCCAGCTCTCCCTTAAGCTGGGGGCAATCTTTTTCTTCCTCTTGCTCTGTGCCACACCTGTCCCCACCTTTATCCTCCAGTCTCACCCCAAACGCAGTGACTTCTTTTTGTCTCCATAGCACAAGGCTTTTGGAAAACTCTAGCAAGGAAGGGAGGTTCTCTTCAGGCCACTTCTGCTTGAGCCTTGCAGCCTACCTGTGGCAAGGGAGTGCGGAAAGTCTGGCCATCTTCTCAGAAGGTAGGGGTGGAGTATAAGAAATAGAAAATAAGAACTACTTAATGTTGCTTCACTCTTGGGTTATTCAGTAGCTGCAAAATCAAAAAGCTAACTAATATCTCAACAAATTGTCGCACCGTGTCCCTAAACATAGATCTTGTATCACATTTCCTTCAAAAACAAATGTTCCTGTCTGACTTCTAAGGTTTGATTTCTTTACCACAGGGAATCGGAGCTCTGTAATTTGGGCAAATAGGACGTATGGCTATTGGTAACATGGAGGCAAAGGCAGAGAACAGTTTGACAGGGTTGAGGGTTGTACTGCCTTTTCTCTATTGGGGCTCCTCTACTAAGCAATGGAACCCAAAAAACTACTTGAGCTACTATTTTTTGTTAATTCTCCTGTGGATAGTACTTTCCAGTTTGATAGAAGGGAAGTTAATTCACTCCATGCAGTGGCTGTTGTAGGGCATTAGGTTTTATTTCCCTTACTGAACCCCCTGGAGCGGCTAGTGCTAATCCCTGTTTATCTGGTCTTGTTGTCTTGTGAAATAATCAGAACTGTGATTGACAGATGGCTTCTCATCTGCTACAGGAGGATGATAATAGTGCCTGTCACATGGGGCTGTTAAAGGATTAGAGGAATTAATATATGTAAAGTGCCTAGAACCCTGCTTGCACTCAGTAAGTGTTGTGGAAGGGGATACTATTAATGTGCCCAGGCACTATGCGAGTTACCTTTCTGTGGTGGACATTATTATCCCCATTTCACAGAGGAGAAATAGGAGACTTAAGGAGTTTTTTCATTGCCTAAGGAAACAGCCTGTCAGTGGGTGAGTTGAAATTGGCGGCAGGTACAGAAAGAAGTACCCTCTTCCTAGATGTGGTGGAGAAAGGAGTTTGGGCGCATCTAATTGTAAAAGCCTCTGTTGGTATCGTGCCGAGTTTCGTCCCCTACATGCCTGCACACTGCTTTCAACTGAAAGTAGAAAAACGAAGTAGAAATCTAATAAAAATTACCACAATATTAAGACTGAAATAAAAATGAATCTGGTTGTTTGCTGAGTAGAGTCCACACCTGGAATATATTTGTTGGGTCCTCCTTACACACTCCTGAAAAATATACTGTAATTACAGGCATTATTTAATGAAGCAGGCAGGTGGGCACTATGGTAATAGATTGCATTTTATTTTCCTTAGGGTAATGGACAGGCTTAAGATATAATGAGAAAATTTGGGTTTTGGAATTGAAATACATTTTTTTTTTTCTTTGCGGTATGCGGGCCTCTCACTGTTGTGGCCTCTCCCGTTGCGGAGCACAGGCTCCCGACACGCAGGCCCAGCGGCCATGGCTCACGGGCCCAGCCGCTCCGCGGCATATGAGATCCTCCCAGACCGGGGCACGAACCCGTATCCCCTGCATCGGCAGGCGGACTCTCAACCACTGCGCCACCAGGGAGGCCCTGAAATACATTTTAATACAAATCACTGGAAAAACAAAATTCAGAATGTTTTAACATTTTAAAAATTAACAGATGTTCTTTTAGAACAACACATTTTATTTTTTCACATTATCATGCTCTGAAGTAAACTTAAAGCAGGATCTCCTAGTTCATGTGTGGATAATTCATAATAATTTAATAAAAGGGATAATTTGTTCCCCAGAAAGTCATCTATAGTTCTTAGTATGTGTTTTTACCAAGTAAGAACTTTAAAAATATGTTTGAGATATTCATTTATTGTGAGAAATACTACTTGAGTTGGAGTCAGGCTTAGGAATCATAAACCTTTATGGTAGGTGCAATTTTTAGAGTGACTGAGGTCATGGTACAAGTGAGAATAGTGGGCTGCAGGTGGACCACTGGGTTACCTGGGTGAAGAAAGGGGAGCCTACCAAGGAGACAGAATAAGAGTAATCAGAGATATGGTGAACCAACAGTGTGTGGTATCAGAGACACAGAATTTCAGGAAAATGATAAATGGGTGGCAGTGCTGTAGAGCAGTGTTATGAGATAAAGGTTGAAAAATGTCCACTAAATTAGGCAACGTGGATAATTTGATTTTTGCAAGAAGAGATCTAATAGAATAGTGTTGAGGGAAACTATGACACATTGGGTTTAAAAGTAAATGTTAGGCTGGGAATTGAGATGGCAAGTAAGGAATTCTGTTTCAAGTATTTTGGATGATAAACGGAAAAGATTGAGTAGTAGCTAAAGGTGAATCTTTATTTATTTTTTTGTGGAGGGGACCAAGTAGAATTTAGCAGTTTTCTAGGATGTGGGAAAGGAGGCCACTGAGAGGGAGAGGTTGAAGATACAGAGGAAGGTATGACCAATGTGGAGGTCCCAGATGAGGCCCTAGGGCCGGAGTAAAGAGACATGGACCCGCATGGGTTTATAGGGCCATTCCTTTACAGAAAGAAAGGAATCATGATGGATACGCTTGTAGATCACTTATAGGTCACGTGCATTAGACAGTCCAATGACAACACACCTGCTGGTTTCAGCCATCCGGAGGAAGAAGTAAGCAATGATAATTCTTGAAAATAAATGTGGTGAGAGATGAAGAGAGTAGTGAAGGTTCTTACTAGTTTTGAAGTGCTGGAGTTAAGAAGAGCAATAAAAAATCCCCAAAGACTTGTGCTAGGGACTGTATCTTAGTTCGTAGTGGTTGTGCAGGAACAAGCTGTGAATAGTTGAGGACTTGGACCTTTGTCCAAGCTTTGACTTTGGTGACTTTGTTTATAGATGCTGAGACGGGTAGGAAGGGGATATTTCCTTTAGATCCGTGGTTTTTGAACATGACTGCTATAGGAATCACTTGGAGAGTTTTAAAAAAATGATGCCAGGATCACCCCGTGAGCTTCTGGATTGACTGATTTTGTGTGGTAGAAGGTCATAAATACTTTTTAAAGCTCCCAGGTGATTTGACTATGCAGCCAGTGTTAAGAACCACTGCTCTAGACTGGTGGTCAGAAATGTTTTCTGTAAAGGGCCACGTAGGAAATATTTTAGCCTTTTTGGGCTACACAGTCTCTATTACAACTACTCAACTCTGTCATAGCTCAGAAAAAGGAGCCATAGATAATACATAAATAGAGCGTGGGTATGTTTCAATAAAACTTTATTTATGGACACTGAAATGTGAATTCTATATAATTTTCACATGTCATGAAATATTATTTTTCCTTTGATTTCCATTAGCTCATGGGTCATACAGGTATAGCCTGCAGTTTGCAGGTCCCTCTGAGCACCTTTGCTGCTCAGTGTGTGGTCCTGAATCGACAGCGTTGGTATCACCTCAAAGGGAGTTAGAAATGCAGAATTTTGAGCCTTGAGTGAGTTCTGCTGAATCAGAATCTGCATTTTAATAAGATTCCGAAGTAAATTGTATGCAATTTTGAGAATCATTAATCTGCTGTAGACCATACTATCTCATTCCCACTCAGCTCAGAAAATAGGGAATCGTCTTCATCCCTCCCTGTTGTCTCGGTGACCTTTTAATGAAAGTTAGAGAGCATTTAAGGAGAAGTCTGTGGTAAGAAGCTGTCGTCCAGGTGTTCTGAATCGCTTAACAATTCAGATAGACTGGTTTTAGGGCTTAGAGACACAAGTGGAACATTGACATTCTGTTATTAAAAGGAAGGTTTAATTTATATTCCAGCACATATACAGAGATCTGTCTTCATACAGACCAGGCAAACTGTGGTTCTTGGCGGCAGGGCCAAACTTTTCTTAAGAAACACCTTGAATTTAATCAGTAGCCTCTAATGAGGACTTTATTGAGACTTGAGAGAACTACAACCAAGAACGTGTAAGAGGTCATCTTAGCCTAACTTTGCGGGAGAACAGTCATGGAAATCGTGGAAGAATATTACATGTCTGCAGACTAGCTCATACCCTCCTAATGAGCCCATTCCTAAAAGAAGTGACCCCCACCTTTTCTTTCATTGCATAGATTAAAAAAGTGAATTATTTAGCAAAGTCTTGCTTTCCAGACTCAGGAACCTAAGTTGGAAAGAAAGTTCAAGTGGGACTTAACACACTACGTTACAACTTGGACGTGAGGAAGCCTATTAACTTTTTTTGAACCTTGCTTTTTTAATCAAAATGAGGATAATGTTTTTTAGACCAATTTTCTTTCCAGAATTATTCTAAAGATTAAATATATGGGAGTGTGCTCTGAAAAGTACTAATTGATATTCTGATGTAGATTAACTCATGCTATTGTGTGTTCATAAGAGCTAGACTAAGACTGTGTATTTGTGGGTTGACAAAACAACCATTAGGACTGTTTACAACAGTCCTCAAGCTGAATTAAAATATTATTCTGTAAGAAAGAAAGAATTTCCTTTTAGCTTCAGTTATTACACTTCAGCAGGTTTACTTCCCATTTGACTCTGGTAAGAATAAGATTAATAATGGAACTGTAGCAAGTCTAAAATGTTAATTCCCCCAGGATGTGGGAGAAAAACCACATGCATACAAATGTGTTTAATATTGATTGCCCACGTTATTTACTTTGGCTAATTTCCTTTTAAACTCACATATATGTGTAGATTCAGGCACCTGTTGAGAACATTAGATGTTGACTTATTTTATTCATTCATCTTTTTTTATTACCTCATTCTACCTCTTTTGTAAAATACAGGCTATCACTTTGTCCTTTGAGCAGTATTTGGACAAAGAAAGACAAAATAGATAGTAGGCTTTTAAAATTTAATGCTATCCTTAAATGACCTTAAGGGAATGATCCCCTTCTGACTTCCTACATTTGCTTTCAACAAGTTTGACCTTGTAGAAATTTTAAAATATGAATAGTAGCCTGGTATTAAAAAATAATATGCAACTGGTAGACCTTACCACAAGAGATAGTAACGTCATGCCACTTTTAAACGTTGAAAGCTCTGATGATAGATTACTGAAAGGGTTAAAAATACATGCAGAGTAGACTTTTCTAGCCATATCTCCCAGTACACCTCTGTGATGTGTACATTCTGCTTCAGCCAAACCGGACTGTTTCTCAAAGGAGCATGCATTTTTCTGTGGTTGGAGCTTGGCTTATAATATTCTCTATATTTAGAAAGCCCTGTAGCCACCTTTTGCTGACAAAATCCCATCCGTCCTTCAGAGCTCAGCTCACAAACCCCTCATTCACGTATCCTTCCTGATCCTGCCAACTAGACGTGATATTTATCTCCGTTGAGCCCCCAAAGCACTTTGTATGTACCTCTCTTATGGCACTTAGCTCATTCTGCCTTATGTTTTAGTTATTTGTGACCTTGACATCTTTCCTTTGCTAGGCAGCTGGAGAGCTGGAACCATGTCTTCTTTATTCTTGAAACTCTTGGAAGCTAATGCTCCCGTTTCCTCAAGAAGATCATTCTTGAGAAGACTAAAAGTAGACTGGTTAAAAAAGGGACGGTTTGGGCTTCCCTGGTGGCGCAGTGGTTGAGAGTCTGCCTGCCGATTCAGGGGACATGGGTTCGTGCCCCAGTCTGGGAGGATCCCACATGCCGCGGAGCAGCTGGGCCCGTGAGCCATGGCCGCTGAGCCTGCGCGTCTGGAGCCTGTGCTCCGCAACAGGAGAGGCCACAACAGTGAGAGGCCCGCGTATCGCAAAAAAAAAAAAAAAAAAAAAAAAGGGACTGTTTATATCAAGTAAAGTTTCTTTTATCTTTTGGAGAATATTGATCAAAGGGGAATATGTTATATTTAATGTGGGAGTTGTATCTATGTTAGAAGTTGCAATATAATATGTTAAGAAGGTGAATGAAGAGGCATGTGGAGACTGTAGAGAAATCCATGAGATCCTAAGGAGGAGGAGACAGAAGAATGTTGGTATTTCTGTGATCACAAGGATGAGGTAACTTGCAAGCTCAGTTGGACTGTGTAACCGATGCTGTTGACATTCCATTCTTCCATCTACTTTTGAGTTCTGTGTGTGGTAGAAAGTTCCTATAGTCACTGACAGCTTCCCAGCCCAAGCATCTGTGTCTCTCTGATTTTTTGCCTCAGGCCCCTACTTCCATGTCATACATGCTTGCTTAACTTACACAAGGCAGCTCAGAAATGCCATGGAGTTAAGGTGCCCGTGGGCAACCCTCAACCAGTGAAGGATGACAGTCAGTGGGCAAATATTCCACCTTCTCGGTTCCTCAGTAAGGTAATTCAGAGGTATATTGTATGTGATTTGTCAGTAAGTCCCCGGTGGGATTGAGTCTCAGTTGGCCACAGCAGTAACCTGATCATAACATGTTCTTTATTTGCTTTTCTCCCATCCCGATCTCACTTTTATTTCTCCCTAATTTGTGTTTTCTGGGATCATGTAACAAATAAGGTCTTTCTCTGGGTTAGCCCATCCTAAGACAGTCTGATCAAGTAGAACTAAGGTCTTAGCAAAGAATAAATTACTTCAATTATGAGGTTCAGTCTTCATATTAATAATTTTATAGTGACAGTAGCCACAGGTAAAACAAGCATAGTGTAATCAGAGTGGGAAAAATGTAGTTTAGTTAGCATCATTTTGGAGAAGGATTTTTGGAGGGGTCTGGGAAGAATTTGTGCAGTGAACAAGGGATGGACTTATAAAGAGATAATCTTGGGTTGTAAGTAAAAGAATTATATTGAGCCTTCATGCTTGAAATGTAATATGTACCATACTGCATACTTCTCATATTTCCTGATGAATTTGGTCATAATCAGTAAAAATAAAATAAATGTCTTATATATCTACATTGCACAGATTTGCCATGTCTGATTGCCACTCCACTGCTATTGTAGTATGGAAGGTGAATCTAGAAGGAGTATAACAGATGAATCTACACTGTCACTCTTTTACATTGGTGAAGAGGTTTACAGAGGACTGACTTTGATTTAAAATTTTCTTTTCATCAATTACATTTATTTATCACACGTGTGGCAGGATAATATTTATATATACTGATTTTTGTGTTGTTATTTTACCTATTCAAGTTAGATTTATAGTCAACCTTCAGGCAAGAAAAATATAGCAGCAAAAGAATTCAAAAGTCTAACCCCTGAGGGGATTTAAGGTATGAAAGAAGATATGAGAAAAATTATGACTCTTAGGTGATAACTCACATTGTCTTATGCCAAAAAGGTAATTTATTGTTTCATATAACTGAATGGCCCAGTGATAGAAGTACTCTCAAACCAGCTTGATTCATGGCTTGATGTCACTAGGATCCTTCTTAGGCCCTGTACCTAATGGAGTGGTTCTATTTTCAGACTGTATTATGGGCTCCAGAAGCTTGAGGGTCTCTTCACCACAAAAAAAGCACATGAGAAAGAGAGTTATACTCAAAATCAGGAGTTGAACCTCATTAGTCAGATTTGGGTCATATGTCCACTTCCAAACTTAAGTGAGCACATTAACTTATTTTACTTTCTCCTTTCCAATCTGTATGTCATTGGTTTCTTTTTCTTGATTTACGGCAGTGGCTAGGTCCGCCGCAGTATAATGCTGAATAGAAAGAGTAAGAGCAGGCATCCTAGCTTTTTCCTGATGACTGAGAAAAATGGTTTAGTGTTTCACCATAAAGCATGGTGTTAGTTGTAGGTTTTTCATTGATTTCATCTATCAGGTTCAGGAAGTCCCCTTCTATTCCTAGTTTGCTGAGAATTTTTTTTAAAAGTCATGAATTGGTGCTGAATTTTCTTAAATGCTTTTCTGCATCAATTAAGATATTATGTGAATTTTCTTCTTTATTCTGTTAGCATGGTGAATTATGTTAGTGAATTTCACCTTGATTCCTGGCATAAACCCTAAAAGGTCATGATGTTTTGGATTTATTTTATAAGTTGCTGAATTTAATGTGTGTATGTTTAATTTTTATGTCGATGTTCTTGAGTGATATTCGTTTGTTATATATTTTTTGTAATATCTTTATCTGGTTTTGGTATCAGGGTAAAGCTGGCCTCATAAAATTAGTTGGGAAGTGTTCCCTCTGCCTCTATTTTCTGAAAAGAGTTTGTGTAGGAAGATTAACTTATTTTAATTCATGATCTTGCTTTGATTCTCAAGGAATAAAGTCAGTTTTACCCAAGTGCTTGACTTGACAGTGGGAGAAGGATGGTTTCCCAGAAAAAATTGAGGTAGCTTTGCCACAAGAAAGAAGAATGGAACTGGAGTAAGGCTTCTCATCACCAAAACTAGATAAGATTCCCTGAGTTGGTGGGAGAAATGGAAAAGGGTGGAATGAGGAGATAGGGCTCTTAGATAGGGCTCAAGAACAGGAGCACAGTTTATATCTAGAGGTTGCCCAGCACCCATTCTCATGGGATTCTCTTGGGAGCCAACTATAGTCTGCATCGGAGCAGAATTTATTAATGTGTTGGAAGTGGCAAGGACTTTGCATGAATTGCTCTTCTAATTGGCATTTAGTGAGAACCTCACCTCCTGCCAGCATGTCTTCCTTTGACTTTCAGCTGGTGTCATGTGATGCATTTCTGTGCCTCCATAGTTTGCTTACTTCCTGCTCTACTTACCTAGGTGGCAACCCACTTCTCAGTGTCCTTTGCTACACATACCACACATCACATCAACCCAGTCCCCAGAGATGAAGGGTATGAAGCTGTACTCCAGGGCATTGGTGGGGGTGGAGAGGTACTTGGATGGGTTTGAACAGAGCCAGATGAAAGTCTCCAATACAGGTATTCATCAAAAAAGAAGCCTAGGGAATTCTCTGGCAGTCCAGTGGTTAGGACCTGGCGCTGTCATTGCCAGGACCTGGGTTTAATCCCTGATAGGGGAACTGAGATCTCCCAAGCCTCACCGAGTGGCCAAAAAAATAAAATAAAATGAAAATAAAAAGACAGCCTAATTCATCCCTTTGAAGTTGCTAAAGTACTTTTGTTTTACACCCTTATTTCATTTTAATGTTAATCTTTAACCATGATTTACTCCTTCTTGTCAATCCTGAATTGTTTTTCTTAAGTTCTGAGATTAAGAAAAGATAACTGGCTGGTTTTTTTTTTTCCTTTTGGCCTAGCCCATATCTCACATATCTATTTTTAAAAAATTAGAATGTCTGGTCATAAAAAGGAGAATTTTTCCTCATTACCAGCTGGTCAAAAAACCTACTTGGGCTTTTATTACACTTAATCTAAGAATCTAGAGCCTGTGCTATGAAGCACTCTGTGATTCTGCCTCAGTCTTTCTGTTGAGCTGGTTGAGACATTAGACACAATTTAGTATAATCTGTTTTCGTTTTTTAGATGAGTAAATAGAGAAGGTTATGGAGCTCAGTTCATGGCTGACATAGAAGACCAAGCAGCCAGCTCTTACTGTGCTTTCTGACACCCTGTGGCCTGGAAATCACCTGCTTCAATTAAGACAGGCAACTTTTGTTGTGAGAAGCACATATTTTCTTTTTTTCTTTTTGTAAACTTCCCTGGAGTAAAACTGATGATAAGGTAGAAAAATAAAGCCCAGTAACAATGTACTCATACAAAGACAGTGAAATTTTTCTTTGTTTTGCAGATATTGTTTATCACCTACTTTCTTTCTGTTCTTTCCTAAAAATCCACTTTTGAGAATGTATCTAGCCTAAATGTGTTGGGATGGGAATCCATATATGCATTTTATGAAGAGCTACAATACTTTAAATGGTTCTGGAAGTAAAATATCTGTCTGTCTGTCTCTGTCTTCTAAGCTTTTAAAAAATTCTGTCTCATTGCTTCATCGTGATCAGGTAGGATCCACCCTCCTTAGGGTGAGAGGAAGTTCAGTCTCCAAACAGCCTAAGCCCTGTACTCGCCAGAACAAGTACTGCCAACTTGCTGATTTATGCGTGGTTTTAGTGATGAGGACTACTGTCTTCCATGGATTTAGGTGGGAACACCAGAGAGTTTACTGGAAAGTTCACATTGTACTTTGCAAGTTCCAAAGGGCTAGAGGCATGATTGTATGCATAGAGGCATTATCTGGTCTCTATATCTGTGTTACATTTTAAACTGTAACCATATCCCTCACTTCCTATGTTCATTCTTACGTGTATTTCTCCACCTTCCTTCTGTTTTTTCCTTTGGGAAGTAGGGGACTATAAACTATATGTGAAGCATAATAATTGTCATTTTCCATAATTTTATTAGGTTTTGTACAAAAATGCAAGTGCTTTTGCTGCCGACCTGGCGTAAAAAACAAGGAAATAGATAAGCCAACTAATATAAAAATCCTTCTGTCAGTAAGTAAAGAGTCCCATGCAAGTCTTTTTCACTAATAAATACGACAAGACTTGTCATGCTGAATGAAGCTGGCTAGTGTTTTATCCATCACATATTTGGATGTGGTACAACTTATTTATCTCATTGTATTAAAAACAGTGATAACACTTTCAGGAACATTGACTTTTGTCCCTTTTGCAAGCCTAAAGGTACAGAGGAATAGTGTTTGCAAAGAAGGAACATTAACTATATTTTAAACTGTGAGTATGTTGGGCAAAAAAGGGAAAAGTTACACAGTCATAAAAATGCAGGAGCCATTCTAAGATTCAGGAGGAATGTTTACACAATCCAAACAGGTCACTGTGACCTGAACACAGGTCAGAGTAGCTAAGACTTTTAATCTCTATCTGAGTCTGCCCTTGCCTCTGGTTTTGATGTGCTTAGATGATTCATAAATTATTTCTACTCAGTTTCTTCATAGGGGAATGGAACTCATTTGACACAGTTTGATGGGAAGCATGTTTTCCTGTTTTCTCTATCTGTGTGGCAAACAGGTTGAGTTTACCGTGTGAACGTGCCCTTTTAATCTCTTTGAAGATTAATTTTCGAAGCAGCATCTGCTCCTGGAGATTCTTTTTGACTAGCTTGCTGGCTGATGAAAGGTAATCAATCTAGATGGAATCATGCATTCTGGTCTTGGCTACTTATTTCTTTTCTTTTGTGAGTTGTCTTTTTCAGGTTTTAGCAACACAGGAAAAGGAGATAAGGCAGGGATCAGGTGAGGAACTGCACTGGCTTCATTCAGGGTCCCAATGCAAAGTGCATGGGTACAGGTCACTTAGGAACTGAGGCAGACACAGGAGCACTGCTCTGTGCAGTGGGAGAGCCCCTGCCTGTGTCTCAGGAAGCTCTACCTCTGACTGGGTGACCTTGTTCAAGTTGCTGAATTTCGCTAGGGCCAAGTTTTCTCATCAGAGAGATGAAGAATTAGAGCCATTGAAGTTCCTTACAGAGCTACTGTTCCATGATAAAAGAGGGGAAGTGACATGATAAACATCATGTAAAAGAGGGAAAGTGACGTTGGTCTTTCTCATTAGGAAGTCAGGCAAGGCTCTTGGCACCTTACATAGGAGTGGGTACCTCAGCAGTGATCTTTGTTGTTCTTCTTTGTCCTCCTTGGTCTGAGGAAGACATTCCTTTGGGAGAGGTCTCTAGTTGCATTTGTTGGTCTATCTTTGCACATAAAGGGGATTCTGATGTTCTGGTGTCTTGATAACATAGCTTCTCATAGAGAAAAATACTTTCTAGGCCAACAGAGACTCTTTAGGATCATCCCATGCTCTGCCAGGTCTGTACTGCTGATAGATGAATGTGCCTTAGCAGTGCTGGGACTCAGTGGTACCTGTTCCCAATTCTGGTATCTTTATAGAATTAGCTGGGCTTTAGTCTAAAACACCACAGCAAAGCTCTGTGGTATGCTGAGCTGGGGTATGTAGTTTAATTTCTAGGCCTCTTCATCACCTAAAACCCAACACTAAACCTCATCCCCTTTCTGCAAGCCACGTAGGAGATCAAAGATATGAGAGCTGCTTCCCCCCCTCAGTGCCCCCAACATGTCCCCAAGAGCAGCAGAAGAGTTTAATAGAAGGGCCTCCTCCTGGACTGTTCAGACGGGGCTATGGCATCAATCTGTTGATACCGAGTCACAGGGCCGTAGGGAGTAAGAGAGTCCCAATTGTGAGGATGCAGTGACCTTATCCCCAGGTGAACACAATGCATTCAGTGTTTTATGCTGGTTTTAAAGTGATAGGTGATATAAGGGTGATAGGAGATGTGTTATATGACTATGAACCTCAATTTCTCCATTTTTATAATGAGGATAATGTCTTTTCCTTTTTCATTACCATTAAGATAAGATGTTTCCTGCTTTAAAATTAGCATTTGAATATGTAATGTTTCAAGTATTACAGAGCACATTTACTTTGCTTCTTATAATATCGATGTGTCTTATTATAGAAAATATTTTATAAAATTAGCATTTTTAACAATCGGAATATCCTTTACAATTTATGAAATCCTGTAATGCTCTCACAGCAAATTTTAACTGTGATGCCATTAGGAAAGTAAAGTGGTTTATTTAGGTTCACTAGAGAGCTAATCTGTTTAGGATTTGTTCAATTCTGAGTTAATTTATACAAATCTCTTTTATTCAGAATATTGTAACTTGGTTAGAAAAATATAGCTCAGGGATAAATATGCCAAAAATCTGTCCTAGTCTATTGAGAAGTTTTTAAAAGAGTAAATAATATAGCAAAATATACTGATTTTTTAGGTGCTCATTCATATTCAGTGACAGCTTAGAGAATTCTGAATTTTTACAATGATCATTTGGCTTGGGAATAGAAACAAAGGATCCCTCTCTTTTTCATTTGCTATTTTTGCTGAGCTTTAAATTATACATATGGACAGAAAACTGGGTAATATAATGATAGTCTAGGTTCTTGGTTTAAAACATGTTGAAAAAGTCTACCTCACAAAAATAAAAACTTAAATACATTTTTTTTTTTTTTTTTTTTTTTTGCGGTACGCAAACCTCTCACTGTTGTGGCCTCTCCTGCTGTGGAGCATAGGCTCCGGACGCGTAGGCTCAGCGGTCATGGCTCACGGGCCCAGCCGCTCCGCAGCATGTGGGATCTTCCCAGACCAGGGCACGAACCTGTGTCCCCTGCATCAGCAGGCGGACTCTCAACCACTGCGCCACCAGGGAATCCCTTAAATACATTTTTTTGAAGAAAGAAAAGAACAAAAGGAACTTTAGGACCTTCTTTTGAAAGACAGCAAAGAAAACAGGAAATATGAATGAAAATGAGAATTCAAATTCATAAGTGTATAGAAAAATACTTACAATTTACCTTAATGTCATAAGATAAAACTTTGCTGTCAACATCTCTTTGTTGATTCAAGCCACATTTTTTCCTGAGTTACTTGGCTCTGAATAAAAATATAATAAATGTAGCTATGTGATAATTTCAAGGGCTGGATGAAATGGCTTTTAAAGTTTTAAAACTATTCCAGTTATTTTGTTTTATTAAAACAATAAAAGTCAGAAAGCATTTGTCAGTATATTATCTGAAATAAAGGTAAACATTCATTTAATCATATATCTTTTAAGTTGATGAAGACGTAAAATTTTGTGTGTACTAAAATGTGGCAAAAATTAAAAAACAAAATGAATGTCATTATTTATTGTCTGATATATATTTTAAAAGTGGTTCAGTTTAAGTCATAAAAGGATAGAAATAGCTTCAGAACTTAAGAAGACCATGCCAAAAAAAGAATTAAAAAGTTACATTGATTTCAGTCTATAAGTACTGAAGAATGGAAAACATTGGCAATACTCTGATTTTGATCTTTCCTCGTTCAATTTTGGCAACTTTCAGCAAAAGAATTTGGCAGGTCTGAGCTTTTAGAAGGCTTTTACAGGAATATAGGTAACAGGAGTGCTCTTTTTTTACTCCACCCCCTACCCCCCAGTTTATTTCTCAATGCACACAGAAGAATTGGTAACATAGACTGGAAGAGCATTTTCATTTGTATTTCTTCTAAACTATACTATATTAGCTTAAAACAGGAAACTTTCTCTGAAATAAGAGCCATCCGATTCGTTCCCTAGTGAGGCCGGAATAGTTTTCTATTACCATAACTCACTAAGCTACCCCTGGGTTCAGATGTTTTCTTTAGTCCTGTTTTACCTATTTTCCTTGGAAGGATACTAATGATTTGTTGATTTTGATGCTAGGAAACTTTTCTAAGTCATTCAAATCAAATGTACTTTCCTGTAATCTTTTGGTAGTCATTATGTAAAAAAAAATTAGGAGGTAAATTGAAGGTGATGTCTTTCTTTTTTATAGGACAATGTTTCTAGAGGAGTCTTTGACTTGAAAGTAACTTTCCCATTACAGTTTCTTTTAAATGCTTTCTTTTAAATACAGTTACTTTTAAATACTTTTTAATACTCCTTTCTTTTAAGTGTCAGATGCTCCTGGTTATCAGTGTATATCATGGCTGTGGCACTTAATTCCTATATAACTATAGGCAAGTTGATTAACTAGTTTATGCCTCAGTTTTGTAATCTATAAAATGGGGATGTTTTGAGGATTGAAATGAGTAAGTAAATATAAAATGCCTGTGATAGTGCCTAGAGCATACTAAGCACTATATAAGTATTTGCTATTATTGTTATTATTCTTATATTTATTTTAAATTTTTGCAAATAATTTTGATTTAGATATGCTTTTTATTTTATTTAATTAATTAATTTTTTTGGCTGTTATACTTTTAATGGAGGGAGGTACAAAATACATCAATGCAAATGAATGTTTTACATACTCATTAGCATAGTGATTAATGTTAATTTAGGGAGATACAATGTGTTAAACCTCAAAAACTACAAAGTTTCCTGCAACCTAAGATAATGGAAAGACTCTTTAAGTTTGTTGTTGTTTTTTTGTTTTTTTTTTAAGACTCCTTAAGTTTTTACCTACCACCTTTAGTTTTAAAGTTCTAAATGGTGTCTGGGGGAACTAAAAAATAATAGCCTCATTTCAGCTGTGGTTCAAGAATTCTAATGAAGCTGTATGGCAATGACACTGGGACTGTGAAGTTTCCCCAAAAGGCCTTTCTAGATGACCACATCACAAGCTTTAAAAGTATTTCCAGTAACATGTAGGCAAGTTGAGTGGCTTAATAGTTTAAAAGCCTGGAAAGCAGCTAAGATGTCTCATCTTAGAGGATTTAAAAACATGGTATAAATACCATTTCTCTCCTACGGAGAAACTTTTTTTTTTTGAGGTACGCGGGCCTCTCACTGTTGTGGCCTCTCCCATTGCGGAGCACAGGCTCCGGACGAACAGGCTCAGCGGCCATGGCCCACGGGCCCAGCCGCTCCGCGGCATGTGGGATCCTCCCGGACCGGGGCACGAACCCGTGTCCCCTGCATCGGCAGGCGGACTCTCAACCACTGCGCCACCAGGGAAGCCCCGGAGAAACTTTTTTTTTTTTTTTTTTTTTTGCATTACGTGGGCTTCTCACTGCTGTGGCCTCTCCCGTTGCGGAGCACAGGCTCTGGACGCGCAGGCCCAGCAGCCATGGCTCACGGGCCTAGCCGCTCCGCGGCATGTGGGATCTTCCCAGACCGGGGCACGAACCCGTGTCCCCTGCATCGGCAGGCGGACTCTCAACCACTGCGCCACCAGGGAAGCCCCCCGGAGAAACTTTTTAAAGCCTGGACATAACTTTAAGGATACTAAGGAAACATCAGTAGTTTCCATAAAGCTTCAATAAACACCCCAAGGAACAAGTGTTCAAAACGGCCTATTCACTAAAATGTCACTGCATTATACTTTTAGAGGTATAGGTGTGCTGTGCTTGCAGTGAGAGGACATTTAATTTGTGCCTAGTTAAAAGCACCAGGTTTCAAGTTCAGCTTCCATTTACATAGGATATACCGATAACACTTAGATAGTGAATAGTTCAAGTACTACATTTCCAACATGCCTTGCCTTTTGCTTTTTGATTAGTTGGCACTGGGGCTCTTCTGCCCGTAGTTATTCAGAATATTTTGAAAGAGGCTAGGACTACCCTGAATATAGTCTTCAAACAATATGGAGCCCTTCTGAAAGAGCTGTCTAGATACTTTAATAATAACATTTAGAGAAGGGAATAAAGATAAAACTTGAAATAGCTGAGTTTCTTTCAAAAGAAGAAAAATAATGTAGAATCTGGCATGTAAGCTAAAATGTTTTGTAGTTAATGCCCAAAATTGCCAAGATTGTTAATACGTGTTTTGGTATGAAAAAACCACTGTATTGGCAAGGTTAATTATTTGTGTGAAATATATTGTATCTTAATTAAACAGAAGAATTCACCATTAATGGAAGAAAACCCACTACAAGGGAAGCATCCAAAGAAGGGCAATCAAAAAGTTAGGTAAGTTTACTAGCTTTAGAATACATCAACACACCTTGATTATAGAACTATTTTCATTTTTTAAACTACAGTGTTTTAATGTACTTCTAATAACAACCCCATCTAAGGAGCCATGGAGGCTTAAGAAAAAGACCTACCCACTAAGATGCTGTGTTTCTAGTGTAGGGGCAAATTAATACTTCTGTAAGAAGGAACTGAATCACCTCAGCATCCACAAACCCCCTTTTTCTTTTACACAGTAACTCGTAATTTGATGACTTATTATTTCTCTTCACTAATTCGAAATTAGGCAGGAAAGGAACTACATCAGACCCAGAAACACAATGATTTGTGTTACTGCAGTTACTCAGCTCATGGATTTGTGATAATCTGCAGAAAATTTGCTTGACTCGAGTACTCCATTCCTTCACATCTGTAGAGGAGTTCAATACAACCATTTTTCTTTATCAACTTTAAGCTGCATACAGGCAAAGAGATGCAGTTTTATTCTTTGAATACTTATTTGTATATTACTGATACATTTCATTTTACTCACATATGTGATTTGAATTTATGAAAATCTTTTCTGCTGTTTCCTTTCTTTTGTGTCTTTTGAAACATTGCTGTTTTGCCTTTTTGTTCTTTCTAGTAATTTAGTGGGTCTGTATTTGCTCTAAAGACTGTTCTTCTGTTTTAAAAAAACCTTACTTGAAAATATACTTTTCTGATTACCCATATTACGAAACAAACCATATTGTCTCCCTTGATGTGAATCGAAAGAATTTGCATTCTTTTACTTTCATTACCCCACAACTTCCAGATTTTTGTTTGCATATTTTATTTGATCTCAGTTACTACTTAAATTGCTATTTTTAACTCATGTATCTTTTATTTCAATAATAATTATTCGTTTTTCTATTTATATTTTAGCATCTATTTGGATGTAATTCTGAGATTAAGTGGTGGCAATACTCATTCCCATTTCTTTTATAGCACTGTTTGCATATCATGAGTTATTTTGTCTTACTTAACCTGTCCATGACTGAAATATGCCTCCAAGCATTTTATTTTTCCTCCAGCATTCATGGGTGGTATATTTTATAAGCCCTTACATATCTGATAATATATTTCTGTTGTCTTTATAAGTGAGTGAAAGTTTGTCTGGATATAGAATTCTTGAGAAGCAGCCTTTCCCCATTAAAAGGCTATATATTTTACTCCATACGTAGTATTGTGAAGACGTGATCTAGGCCAATCTTCTGTTTTAAAAAATACTTTTCTTAAGACTATTAAAAATATTTATCAGGTTTTATCTAGGTTTATTTAGCTGTGTCCTATATAGGGTAGAGTTTTTTGGTTAGCAGATACAGATTTTTATTCAGCTCAGTAATTTTATTTGTTACAGAAAAATGCTGATTAAGCTACAAGACTATAGACTGGGCAAAATGGCTCACTTTTCCCTAACCCACTGACAGAAGCCAATGAATCAGACATTTATAAAAGGAAATTTACTGGGTATCATGGGCCAAACTATGAAAGGGTATTCTTCCCACCCCCTTTCCTCCAACCTCATCCACTTTTCCTAACCCTGTTCAAGTGCTCAAATGCTGTTCCTCTGGTTGGGCATTGTTGATGGCAAATACAATGTAAATGATGTCTTGTTCTAAAGTGGAAATCAGAGGGCACCGGTAGGGTTTCATGTCTGATTATTCCTTTTATAGTGTTCTCAATCCACAAAATCTTGTCTATTAGACCAGAGGCTCTGCTGGTTGTCCAAAGTCCTCATGACTATCACGTCAGAAACCACTGTCCCCTCATTGGCTTTTTTTTCTCCTAAGTTTGACTCAAAATAGAGTGCTTAATTCTTGCTGGTGCATCTATTTTATCTTGTTAGGAAGACAAAGTTTAAGCAGGAACTAAAATCTTTTAGTGGCCTAATGTGCTGACCAAGACAAAAATTCTTGTTATTGATCAGAGTAGTTGTAGTTTGTAAAACTAGCTGATGCTTATTCTCCTCTCTTCATTCTTCCAAGATAAGAATAAAAAATAAAAACAGTAACAACTATTCTTTTAAGTGAAGCTTTTCATGCAATATTAGATACTTTTGTATCATTTGTTTAGATTTCTTCTTTAATAAAATACATTATTTATATATTGAATCTCCATTTTATATCTTCCATAATTTTTTATCATTTTTGACCATTTTACTATTTTTGTCCCTTTCTTTGAACAGTGTTAGGTAGGTTTATAAGTTTGTCTTCTGCATGACTTATTAGATTTTCTGCAGTTTAGAGTCTGACCTTTACAAATTTTAGTGTAATTTTAAGTTCTATTAAAGGCATTCTTTATTTCCTCCCTACATTCTTTTAGTGAATCTATCAATTTCCTTTTTTTGTATAAGTGTTTTTCTTAGTTCATCTTTTCTCCTTTTGTTCAGAGTGCACAGTTTTCTTTGATTTCCTTGAGAGCATAGATAAATGGTTTCTTAAATTTACTTATGTTTCCTGCCATAGTTACATTAAAATATTCTCTTTACCTCTTACATGCTGTATTTATTTCCCTTGGTAGTATATAATATCTTTATGGGCATCATTTCATCTTTATACTTTTTTTTTTTTTTTTGCGGTACGCGGGCCTCTCACTGTTGTGGCCTCTCCCCTTGCGGAGCACAGGCTCCAGACGCGCAGGCCCAGCGGCCATGGCTCATGGGCCAAGCCGCTCCGCGGCATGTGGGATCTTCCCGGACTGGGGCACGAACCCGTGTCCCCTGCATTGGCAGGCGGACTCTCAACCACTGCGCCACCAGGGAAGCCCTATTTATACATACTTAAGTGAAAAAGATTTATTCTGATTTTGTTTTTGCCAATAAATATCATGGGTGGATTCTTTTTGGGTTTTGTTAATATTCTCTTGTAAGATGTTAGGATCCTTTCCTAAAAGCTACAGTTGAATGGTGGGTAGGGTAAATTTATATTAGTGCCCCAGCAATCTGGAAGAAGTTGGAGGCAAGGGACATCCAAGCAGGAAATTTCCTCTGCTTGGTTTATTCTCTGTACATGGGGAAACTGCTGTGCTGTGGGTCAGCTTTCCATAGCTAGGTCTTTACCTCCTGGCTTCCCCTCAAAAGTACTGTTTGGCTATGTCTGACCTCCTTCCTGGAGCTCCTGCCTGCTGTTTCAGGCAAAAGCCCTACTTCAATGGGAGAGTCAGATTCCTAATTCACTTCACCCACCAAAATAAACTCCAGATGGATTAAAGATTTACATGTAAAAAAATATAAAACTTTATGATTACTTGAAAAATATATGGTAAAATATTTCTGTACACTTTGGGTGGCAATGTACATTTTAAGTCCAGTACGAGGGCAAATTAAATTACTGATAGATTTAACTATTTAAAAATGTGTATAACATCTGTATGTGAGGAAGCTCACTCCATATACAATTATATGGTGAATAAAAATGTTTATAACATGATTTGATGGTCAAAGAGTGAGTCCTTATGTATAAAGAATTTTTGTAAACCAATAAGGAAAGTATGAAAGTTCAAACAGAAAAATGAGCAACATTAAGAGATAATTCATAAAAAAAAGAAAATACAGATGGCTAATAAGACCATGAAAAAGCCATTTAGTATCATTAGTAATCAAATAAATATAAATCACAGCAATGAATTACAATTTTCTTTATTGTATGGATAAATGGAAAGAAAGGGTATTAATACTTATTTGGTACATCATGAAAATTTCTCTTTCCAAGACATTCTTTTGTAATAGTTGCATAATAATTCAAGGCTTGGATGTAACATGATTTATTCCTCTATTGATGGACAGTATATTGTTTCCATTTTTCCCACTATAATGCTGCAATAAACATTCTTTTATATATGAATAAACTATGGCTATTATGTCTGCAGGAGAGATTATCAGGAGTGGTATTGTCATAACTAAGGGAATGAAGAAGCAATTCACATTTTTAAAAAATATTTATTTATTTATTTATTTGGCTTCATTGGGTCTTAGTTGTGGCATGCGGGATCTAGCTCCCTGACCAGGGGTAGAACCCGGGCCCCCTGCCCTGGGAGCACAGAGTCTTAACTGCTGGACCACCAGGGAAGTCCCACAATTCACATTTTTGCCAACAGTATATGAAAATGCTCTTATCCCACTTTTACTTTTCTCTAATACTGGATGTTACCACCCTTAAAATTTTTTGCCAACTGAATGGGTAAGAAATTGAAGAGCACTGCTGTTTTGATAGTTAGTCCTCTGACCCTTATTGAGTTTGACTCTCTTTGTATATGTTTATTGGATATTTGCTTTTCCTATTCATATATCTTTTTGTTTGCTTTTATATTTTCTTTGTCAGTATGTAGAAATCTTCTACTACTACTACTGATATTTTATTAAATTTTTAATATGTAGTATTTTCCAATCCACTTTTCATATTTTCTTTACCAATATATAGAAATCTTCTTATATTAATAACATTTTATTTAATATTTTTCCAATCCATTTTTCATCTTTGACTGTGTTTATTTTTTATATAGTGAAATGTGTCTGGTTTTTCTCCTAGAACTTCTGGGTTTTCTACCTTTGATTAAAAAGGCCTTGATTGAAAGTTCTACCCAACATTTATTTCCCTAAATTTTACTCTATTTTTGTTTTATGTTTTACAATTGTATCTTTACCCCGTTTGAATTATGTTTCTTTCTATGATGGGAACTAAAGTCCAACTTAATTTACTTACACAGGGATAGTTTTGACAGCATTATGAATAAATAGATTTTTCTTACTAAATTAAAATTCTCCGTCATATTAACTTCTTGTATATATTGGGAACTACTACTCATCCTCTTCCATTCCACTAAATTATTTGTGTATTTCTTGTTTAAGATGATATTTTAGTAGGTTTTAGTAGATGGTTAGGGAAGTCCTCAACTTAAAATTGTTTTCACATTTTTTCTCTTCTTAGACATTTTTTCTTCCATTTGAGTATTAAAATCATTTTAACATAATTCAAAATGATTGTAATTCAAATGGATTGTTTTCAAAGTATATGCTTTTTGAAGGATATACATTTATAGTATTTTGGCATAAAATCTTCCTTTCCAAGGACATAGTTTGCCTATCTACTTGTTCAAATCTGATTTTGTATTTAAGAATAAAATTTTATAACTACATAGTTTTTTTTCCTTCTGTGAATAGCAATTTTTTTCTATTTTAATATCTGAATGGTGTTTGTTAGGTATAAAATGTTGGTTCTGTGTATAACATACCTAGTCACCTTATCAAATTAACTTATGAATTATAGTAGCTTTAATTTTAGGGTCTTTTGAGTTTTCTGGGTATAAAATATTTATCTAAAAATATAATTTAAAAAATTTATTTATTTATTTGATTGCACCAGTCTTAGTTGCGGCATGTGGGATCTTCTAGTTGCGGCATGCCATATCTTTTAGTTGCAGCACGCCAGATCTTTTAGTTGCGACATGCAGGATCTATTTCCCTGACCAGGGATCGAACCCAGTCCCCCTGCATTGGGAGCATGGAGTCTTAACCGCTGGAGCACCAGGGAAGTCCCAAAATATAATTTTGTATCATCTATTATTTCTGACATTTACTTTTTTATCTTCATTTTGTCATTTCAAGAATATTATATAAATAGAATCATATGGTATGTGACTTTCAGAATTGGCTTTTTTCATTATGCATAATTCCTTGGTGATTCATTCAAGTTATTACATCTATCTATACTTTACTCCTTTTTATTTCTGAGTAGTAGTCCATGGTGTGAGTATACTACAATTTTTTTAACCATTCACCCTTTGAAGGTCATCTGGGTTGTTACTGGTTTTTGGCTATTATGAATAAAGCTGCTAAGAGAACATTCATTCAGATTTCTTTGTGAACCTAAGTGTTCATTCCTCAGGGATAAATGTCCAGGAGTGCAGTTTTAGGATGTATGGTAGTGGCATGCCTAGTTTTGTAAGAAGTGGCTGAACTATTTTCCAGAGAGACTGTATCATTTTACATTCCCACAAACAATGCATGAGTGGTCTAGAATCCCTTCCTCCTTACCAGCGTTTGCTGTGAGCACCATTTTTCAATTTTAGCCATTCTGATAGATTAGTAGAGATATCTCATTGTGGTTTCAATCTGCATTTCTGTAGTCACTAATGATGTTGAATACCTTTTCATATGCTTATTTGCATATGTAGATCTTCTTTAATGTCTCTTGTCTTTTGCCCATTTTCTCTTTTGATTGTGTGATTTACTTATTTATTTTTACTGTTGAATTTTGAAGAGCTCCCAGATATGTAGTTTGCAAATGTTTTCACACACTTTGCAGTTTGCCTTTTTATTCTCTTAACAGGGTCTTTCTTAGAGCAAACGCTTTTAATTTTGAGGTCCAATTTGTCAATATTTCCTTTTATAGATTGTGATTTTGGTGTCAAGCCTAAGAAATTTTTGCCAAGCCCTAGATCCTGAAAGTTTTATTATATGCTATTTTCTACATTTTATGTTTTGCATTTAAGTCCATGATCCATTTTGAGTTAATTTTTATATAAAGTCTGAGATTCTTTTTCTTTTTTCTTTCTTTTTTTGACCTATGGATGTCTAATTGCACCAGACCTTTTGTTGAAAGAGCTGTCATTCCTCCACTGAACTGCTTTTGTACTTTTTTCGAAAGTCAGTTGAATATGTTTGTGGGGGTCTGTTTCTGGATTCTCCATTCTGTTCCATCGATTTATGTATCGAATCCTCTGCCAATACCAGCCGTGCCCAGACCTTTGCCATACAGAAACTGTCAAATAATAAGTGAGTGTTGTTTTAAGCCACTAAGTTAATAGTAATTTATTATGCAGCGGAGAAAAATAATATATCTCATAAGCATTGTGTATTTCATATGAGCCTCAAGCTTCATGTAGTATCAACTGGTTTAAGACAAATATATATATATATATTTTTTGTCACTCTAACCCTAAATTTGTATATATTCTTGATGTTTAAACAGAACAAATTCTTCCCTTTGGTTATGGTTTTGTATTTTACATTCCTGTGAAATAGTCTTTTTTCTTTTCTTTCTTTCTTTTTTTTTAATTCTGGAAGAGCTGTACTAATTATCCAGTAGACATTATGGCAGAAGTCACTATGTTTCTGATTGCAAGCAGAGAGCTACTCTGTAAAAGGAAGTTTATTGTAAGGATTCACAGATTGGAAGTCTCAGGAACTTGGTCTTCTCTGGGAACTGGTCCCTCTGCCTCTCTGCTTCTCTTTGGATGGTATCGTGATCTCCACTGATTGGCTTCCTTACCAACTACTCAGTATTGTTTTTGCCCCTTTCTTATTTTGGGGTGCATGTATTGTTGCCTTGACATGTCCCTGACTCACTTTCATAGCATATTTTTACTACCAGCTTCTTAAATGGCTCACTCTCTTCTTTTCCCAGTATCAAGTGTTTGGGAGACTAATGAGGTTGGACCAGCTCAAAGTTTTGGTCAGGCATAGGCCACTGGCTAGCCTCTGGATGAGCTGTCACTGGTCAAGTGCCATTTTTTAACTCCCACCAACTATGGTAAGATTGGGATCCCGTGGTAGAGGACTAAGCCACTTTGGGGGCAGGTGTTATAGGCAGGCAGATTATAGTAAGTGAGGTGTGATCTGGATAGATAGTGACAGCATTATTTGTATAATCTGTCAGTTACCAAGAGGTTCTTTAAATGAAGAGCATTGTCTTTTTTAGTTTTCTCATTTGTAAAACAGAGGAAGTGACATTTTTCCATTTGCTCTCTGAGTGTTGGACAACTTAATTCTGAAATAGTGAAAAGAAATTACAATGCCTTGTTAAGTGTTGGAACCCATAAACTGTTAATACTTTTCTAACCAGAACTTTTAACATTCTCCAGGGGCCTGAAATGATGCTTAATTCTTTGCCTTACTCTGCCTACAGTAGAGTCCTGTAAATATATTTGGAAGTTATTATGGCAAGAGATATAATTTTAAAGAAGAACATCAGTGTAAAGTATGTTAACTGTTTTTTGGTGTAATGAGATGCAGCAGAATCATAACGGAATGTGGTCATTCATGGAGCAGTGAGTTCCTGTTGAATAGAACAAAAGGCAAGGTTCATGTTTACATATTGCAAATGGATGTTGTAAATGGATAGTTCTTCATGAGTTTTGCTGATTGAATTTCTTTGGCTGATGACAAAGGTACTAAAAACTAATGCAAAGAGAGATCTGATAGCAGGAATTTAATTTTTTTCCCTTTACTTAATTAACCACATCCACTTTTGTATATTGCTTAGGCAACTCTGAGCCTCGACAGAATCCCCAATATACTCGTGAATCACCTGATTTATTACAGAAAGAAAATATATAATTTTGGCTTGAATTAGAAGGGAAGGGAGGAGAGTTATAATTATTAGTCTGTAAAAAGCTACTTTCCCCCGATTTTTTTTCTGGCCACAAAGATATGCTAAGTTCAGTTTGTACTTTAGGTAGCTCTCTCTTTGCATTTTTTCTTGTGTGATATCTGTGGGAGGAAAGGAGGAATTGATTCAAGAGCTTGCATGTCTCCTTGTGAATTTACAGTCTAGATCCACTGTTGAGGTCCAGTGCCAAGAGGCATATCTGGAAGCAAGGGGGTGGAGAGACTGAGGTCTTGGTAGAAAGTCTGTCTGGTCATTGATTTGGGGGGTCACCTCAGGCAGATAGCCTGGTCTGCTTCATTGTTTAATCTGCAGTGCACAAGAAGAGTTAATGAAAGAGCTGTATTATTCAATACTTCCGCCATGCCAGTCACTGTATTAATCAGTTCCCACTTATTGTTCCATATACTTCTTGCAGTATTCCTGTGAGGTACAATAGATATTCTCTGCATTTCACAGAAGAGAGGAGGCCCAAGGATGCTATGTAGCTGGTAAATTGCAGAAACAGGAGCCTGTGCTCCTAACCAGGGAGAACAGAAAACCTGAATCGACACTTAGCACGCGGTAGGCACCACGGTAGAGATATGGAGGGCTGCTATGGGAGTATATGGACTGCAGGGAGATCAGAGAACTTTAGGGAAATCAGTTGCTGAGGTGAACTCTGAAACATGAGAAAGAGTGGATAAATGAAGAGGGTAGGGGTAGGACATTCTGATGACAAGTAATAGCATTCTGTGAAGTTAAGTGGGTAGGTAACTAGATGGGGTGTATTGCTGCTCCTTTCTGCGGTAGAAGTTTTTCGAGAGCAATGATGGGAAACGGAGGTATAGAGGTGGGCAGGAGTCAGATCAAATTATGTCAATTGCCTTTTACAAAGATTATGTCTGCACATTTCGTTTGAGGTCTCTTAAGTGTACTATGGGGGTGATTCTTCTACTGGCTCTTTGTGCTGCTGTGATTTGCATCACCATTTCCATGGACACAACCCTACCTTATTATCTAATTTTCATTTGCCTGGAACCATTATACAAGCCACACCCTTTCCTCTTTTTTTTCTTATATATACTCTCTTGAACCTGGAAGCAGAGCTCTGATCAGGTCTCTCTCCTGCTCGGGAATTTACAGAGGCTCTGTAAGGTTTATTGATTAAAATCCAGCTCCCATAACCCGGAAGCTGTTAAAGAATCCAAGACTTTTTTCTGACGGTGTTTTCGGTATTTCCTTTATTTAACCTATGTTCTTATCAATCCATTGTTCTTATCTGATCCATTTGTTCAGTTTCCACCCTATGCTCTCTCATGGAGTCCCCTTCTTTATCTTCCCCCATCTTTGCATCTGCAAAGTCTATCTTATCCAGCCAGCTAGAGAGCTGTAATACTAGATGCATATCAACCCACTGAGACCTCTGGACCCTTCAAAGATCTTTAGGAGCTATCCTTTGCAGGTCTGGGGATTTTTTTCTAGCGTTAACCTTCTCCTTTCCACCTTGATCTAATTATCTGAGTCTCCATCTTACTGTCAAGTTCCTGGAGATCTGTTGCCTGCCTTTTCCTTTGTCTTCTCCCCAGTACCTCACCTCTAGCATCATCAACATTCTCGCATTGAGTGCCCAAGGGCAAGTGACAATTTACCTCTTGTCCTGACCAGACCAGGCTCCAGGGTACTTTACCAGAATCCAGGCTCACCATTCCTCCTGCCCTCAGTCTGGAAGGATGATTGGCCCTAATTCCATGTGCCTGTTGATTTGTTTTGTCATCTGTCCCTTACTGATTACCTACTGTGTGCCAGGCACTGGAGACCTAATGTTGCGCCACACCGTTAAGTATGATCCTGCTTTCTAAGGAGGTCAGGAAGTGCTTCCTTGAGAATTCCCCACAGCTGATACTTGTCACCATCCCTAAGACTGTGCACTAGCACTGAATTGTGACTCATTCACAGAAAGTGGCAGGTCCTTCTGAGCAGTTCTCAGAGAAGGGCTCTGTTCCTCTAGCCTTGAGCCCTTAGTCTTGCCCCAGCTCTCTCCCTTAGATATTAAAATATTGACCATGTTTTGGTGATCTGGTGCCTAACATTTGAATTCTAATATCTCCCGCTTGTGTTATTTGTTCCTTTATCAAGACCAGGTCTAGGTGACCTGAAGAACTCGTTGTACCTTTTCTTTTGATTCCTGGAAGTTGGTGGAATACAATTAAAATGGATTTTAATGCTTCTAAATTAGTCTTAAATTTATAATATACAAGATGGTGGGAGCAGGTGGGGAGGGGCTAGAAATATGTTGCATGATTCCATGTTTATGTTGATAGTATTTTGTTAGTGTTAAGAATGGGGTGTAATTAAATGTTTAATAAATTATTTGTTGGCCAGTATTTTTTTAGTGGTTAGTATGTGGCAGGCACTGTGCTAAAAGTTACCATATGTATTATCTCATTTAATCATTTAAACCTTTGGAAAAACTGTCAACATCTTTCATCGAATCATGTGTAATCGCTTTCTTGGGATTTTCACAATTTGGCCTATAATTTCTTGTTCAGACTCATTTTCCACTATCTTTGAACCCTTTGTGACACTTAGTTCCTGGCCATTTTCCGTGCTGTATTAGCATATGTCTTTTTTTCCTTTATGTAGAATTCATTCTGTTTGTCTTTTTTTTTTTTTTTAAGATTTATTTGGCTGCATCAGGTCTTAGTTGCGGCATGTGGGATCTTCGTTGTGGCATGCAGGCTTCTCTAGTTGTGGTGCACAGGCTCCAGAGCAGGCGGGCTCAGTAGTTGAGGTGCACAGGCTTAGTTGCCCCGCAGCATATGGGATCTTAGTTCCCCGACCAGGGGTCAAACCCGTGTCCCCTGCATTGGAAGGCGGATTCTTAACCACTGGATCACCAGGGAAGTCCCTAGAATTCATTCTTTTCTCTTCACATCAAAATCCTACACTTGAGAGAATGGATCTGTGGACACAGCAGGGGAAGGGGAGGGTGGGATGAACTGGGAGATTAGGTTCGACATAAATACACTACCACGTGTAAAATAGATAGCTAGTGGGAACCTGCTATATAGCACAGGGAGCTCAGCTTGGTGCTTTGTGATGGCCTAGTTGGGTGGGCTGGAGGGGGAGGTAGGTCCAAGAGGGAGGGGATGTGTGTACGCGTATGGCTGATTCACTTCACTGTGCGGCAGAAACTAACACAACATTGTAAAGCAATTACACTCCAAAAAAAAAAAAAAAAAAGAATCCTACACTTGGAGTTGTATCTCTTCAAGGCACTCCAGTCAATTTATACTGAATATGATCTTTGGCACTGTCCTTAAATAAAGTAGATGCTCAGTGAATATTAGTTATATTAAACATCAGGTGCTTTGGGTAGATTTGCTACCTTATCTCATTTACACTAAGCAGATGTTCTGCAATAGCCAAATAATCAGTGAGATTTAAGACTGTTCATTGCACTTCATCCCTGCTGTCTTAACGAACTAACCAGAGTGAAAGCAAACAGCCTTTCTAGAACATGTAATCACTAAGAATCACTAGTACTTATTCTGAGAACTTTCCATGATTTAAGAAGGCCATAAACTGTGTTTGAATAACGCAAGTTCCAAGAAGTCTAGTTTATAGCTATTTGCCCCAGTAGGTGCTCAGTTTTGTGAATGAATGAATCCTATGAGACAGGTACTATTATTATCAGATTAAAAATGGGATGCCTGAGGCACAGAGAGGTTAGATACCTTGCCTGGGTCGCACAAAGTAGCAAACAACAGAGCTGTCACCTTAACCTATGTGTCTTTGATGCCTGGCCCATATTTCCAACTCTGTCAACAGATAGCCAGGTAAACACTTAAGTGGAGTACCATTTCACATTTAATTCCATTACTCTTTGGTATACTCCCCTTCTAGGAATGCCTAGACACCCAAATACTGTGACTAGTGACAGGAGAAAAAGATTAATGTTGCTGCTGAGCCATGTCATATCTGGTAAGAACATGTATATCAAAGTACCTGAAATCACAGATTATTTTGTAGAAAAAGATAAGACTATATTTAGCAACAAACTTTCAAAATATATTTATAAATCTAATTGCTAAAAGCTTTGGTTTAACTTTCTTTTATAGTACCTGCTCCTCAAAATAATTGAAAAAAAATCTTCTAAATGGTCAACAGTTGCTTTTTTCTTTCTTTTCACTTTTAAATATGTTACTTACTAAGAACACACATGCCAGATTTCATTTAACTGCATTTTTATGGTCCAGTCATTAGCCTACTGAAAAAAGTAGCTTAAATGGAAATACTGACATAAACCTCATTACACTGGCTCCAGTGTGTTACTATTATAAAGTATCCGTCTTGAATATGTGTATGTTTTCATAGGATACTATTGAAAAGGTAATGGAAAATTAACATTGCAGTGGAGAATTTGATTCTGTGTATATATATTTAAACACTCTAGCACAGTGTATGTTTACAATATCAAGGAGTTTATTTGGAATTAATGATATTTAAAACATATTTTACAACTGGCCATATATTATTTATGCTCCCTATTTTGAAGTTTTTCTCATTTCTTGGACAAAATATTTGTTATGTGTCTCTCTTTGGGCTGGTACCAGACTACTTACACTCAATTTTCAGTAAGTAAAAACAAGTCTTAGGTGATCAACTACACTATCCCTCATAAATTATTTTTTTGACATTTAAATTTTAAAGTACGCTCTGCCATGGTGGGATAGTGTGTCAAATGTTAGAAATAGCTGAGCATGAAAGAATTTAAAAGATATCATCATCGAAAGGGAACCTTCCTACACTGTTGGTGGGAATGTAAATTGGTGCAGCCACTGTGGAGAACAGTATGGAGGTTCCTCAGAAAACTAAAAATAGAGTTACCATATGATCCAGCAATCCCACTCCTGGGCATATAGCTGGAGAAAACTCTAATTTGAAAAGATACATGCACCCCAGTGTTCATGGCAGCACTATTTACAATAGCCAAGACATGGAAGCAACTAAATGTCCATTGACAGATGACTGGATAAAGATGAGGTATATATACACAATAGAATATTATTCCGCTATAAAAAAGAATGAAGTAGTGCCATTTGCAGCAACATGGATAGACCTAGAGATTATTATACTAAGTGAAGTAAGTCAGACAGAGAAAGACAATTATCATGATATCACTTATATGTGGGATCTTTAAAAAAGATACAAATGAACTTATTTACAAAACAGAAATAGACTCACAGACATAGAAAACAAACTTATGGTTACCAAAGGGGAAAGGTGGGGAGGGATAAATTTGCATTTGGGATTAACAGATACACACTGCTGTATATAAAATAGATAAGCAACAAGGTTCTACTGTATAGCACAGGGAACTATATTCAGTATCTTGTAATAACCTGTAATAGAAAAGAATCTGAAAAAGAACATATATATATGTGTGTGTGTATGTGTGTGTGTGTATATATATATAAAACTGAATCACTTTGCTGACACTTGAAACATTATAAATCAATTATGTTTCAATAAAAATCAAATGCAAATGAAAAAAAAAAAGATAACATCATCATCATCATCATCATCATTGGCCTTACTGGTATGGGCAGCGAAACTTGCCTATGTAGTTTTCATAAAGAAGGGAAGCAAGGTGTGGGGAACTGAATCAGTTGAGATGGTGACAGGAATGTGCGAACATGTGCAAGGCTGGAAGGTAATTTCTTTTTATACATACTTGATATATGTGTGGCAAAATAGTAGATGTGGAAGAATTCCATGATTTGAGACTCTATAATAATTGCCTTATCAGTCTAATCATCTTACATATCAATTTGTGAAACTTGAGAAGAAATGAGTACGTTCCCTCTAGACCTAGAGCGTCTGCCACATTGTAGGTGGTTTGCAGGAAGGGGTTTGAAAGCATTGATCTTTTAAAACTGTGTAACTCTGGGCAAATTACTTAACTTCTCTATGCTTCAGTTTCCATACCTGTAAAATGGAGATAATAATAGTGTCTAACTGAAAAGATTGCTGGGACCCTTACAAGCATTATTCCACAATAAGGATTCAATAAACTTTACTACTATTATTATTTAAATAGCAAGCAGATTTAAGTTACTTTGAGAAGAATGGCAGAGCGGAGCCCAACACACTTGGGTTCTTGTCTTGGTTTCTTACTTAACAGTGTTTAGCTAAGCTGTTGTACTCTCTGAGACCTGATTTTCTTATGTGTAAAGTGGGATCGTCATACATGTTTTGCAGGCTTGTTGGAAGAATGAGATTATGCATGTAAATTACCAAGCATAGAGTCAGACCCAATAGTGGGTGCTTGATGAATGGGACAATTATAATTATTTACAAAAACAAACCAACAACAACAAAAACAAACCCACAGTAATAATTAGATTGAGTGCCTAAGGACACTATGTCTTTACGAGTAGTATTACTTTACTCAGCAACATAAAGAATGAAGGTTAGTGTTCTCAGAAGCTCAGGTAGTTGACATTACCTCTCAGCCAAAAGAAATATATTGCAGAGTAAGTGGTTGTAAATGCTATGTTCTATTTATACATGATGAGGGTGTTGTGAACTCTGGAGCTACATTTTACATCTCATGTGTGTGAGGGCTTTCTTGTTTCTTACCTTATAAAATGTCCTCATTTTAAATGTCTCTAAGTGAATGTAAACATATATAAAATAGCCCCAAACACTCATAATAAAATAAGCAAGATCTTCTAGACCAGACCATTTTCTTTCTTTTTCATTGTTTTATTACAGTTCTCCTATCAGGATTTCACGTTTGATCTTAAAATCACAAAATTTAATAGCTGGAAGGGACCAGTCCAACACCCTAAATTTATAAGTGAGGGAACTGTGACCTGACAAGTTTAAGTGATTGCCTAAGGCTGTATAGTAAGTTAGTAGCAGAATCTAGGTCTTTTGTCTCTAAGACAGAACATTCAGGGGCGAGAAATGACAACTGGATCCGGACAAAATTGAGGCTTTTATTACTTAGGAGAGGTGGCACTGGGGCTCTACAAAGTGACCCTCAGCATACATATGTGTGACATTCAGCATATAGCTGAAAGAAAAGATTGGGTAAGGCTTAAAGTAAGGGACCCTTACCTGGGTGTCAGAGGCTGGCCCTCGTGAAATTTCCTGAATGGACTCATACACCGTTTATAAAGGGTATTATGATCTTGGTTATGATCAGGTAATAATTATCTAAGGATGTCAGGTTGAACCAGAAAGGCCAGCATCAGGTAGATATTGAAGTAGTGGGGTGGTATATTCAAAGTCAGAAAAGCAGTAGCACCTTAGCTCCAGGGAGGCTCTGCTAACTAATAGCTTGAGGAAGTTGCTTATCTTTCAGGGCTTCAGTTTCCTCTACAGTAACTTTATAATAATACTATCTACATCTGACGGATGTGCTGATAAGCAAGGTAATTCATGAAATGAATTTAGCATAGAATCCGGCAAGAGTATAACCACTTAGTAAAGAATAGCTATTGCTATAATCCCAAGTGATCAGTCTCTTCGTGGTGGGAGATCTGTTACAGGGAGAAAATTCTATCCCTTGAGACAAAAGTACTTAGAGAACTTATTAGGTTCTCAGAGTCCTGGAAAAGTCACTCACAATTTAGGATAACATTCTAGTCTGAACAGATAAAAGAGGTACGTAGTAGAGAAATTGAGTCAGAAACCTGTTCCTTGAGCAGGGTAACAAGGTGGGTATTTAGTATTTTCAAGGAGTGCAACACAGGGAATATTACGCTTTCCAGTGTATACAAGTGAGCTGGGTACATCCCAGACTCAAAAGAGATTCAGAGTGTAAGACAAATTTCACTGACCTTATCCTGACTAGATTCAAAGATCATTGGTGGCCTTCCCTCCTGGACTCTTATACAAAGATAACTGTTGAATAACACCAAGTTAATATCTATTGTTATTAGCTACTTTAAAACTTATCATTGATGGCCAGTAGACATCTTCTTTTCGATATGACATTTTCTTTCTTTCTTTTCTTTTAAAATAAATTTATTTATTTATTTATTTTTGGCTGTTGGGTCTTTGTTGCTGCGTGCGGGCTTTCTCTAGTTGCAGTGAGTGGGGGGCTACACTTCGTTGCGGTGCATGGGCTTCTCATTGCGGTGGCTTCTCTTGTGGAGCATGAGCTCTAGGCACGTGAGCTTCAGTAGTTGTGGCACGTGGGCTCAGTAGTTGTGGCTTGCAGGCTCTAGCGCGCAGGCTCAGTAGTTGTGGCACACGGGCTTAGTTGCTCCGCGGCATGTGGTATCTTCCTGGATCAGGGCTCGAACCCATGTCCCCTGCATTGGCAGGCGGATTCTTAACCACTGCGCCACCAGGAAAGCTCCTAGATATGACATTTTCTAAAGGTTTTTTTTCTGCTGCTTCAAAATGAATTTTTAACTGTTATGATGACTGGCTACAGCTGTATTTATAGTTTAGTTCTAAAATGCGGCTCCAGGTTTCAATAAGGCCATTTAAAAATCCATTTGAACTCCAAAAACCTGAGCAACAAATTTGTCCCCACCATAAATTTCTGATGTATTCCAATAAACTTGGAAATACTTGTTTTTTTCCTAAGCTCTTTATACATCTTAATTTCTGTCTTTTGATCATGGAGTTTTGTGGGAAATCTGTGCAACCTGAAGCAGCTAGAGGGGGTAAATCACATGGGCATGATATATGCCAAGCCTGTGCATTAAAGATTAATAGAGAAGACACAAATAAATTCACCAATAATAAGAAACATTTATTTGTATGTTATTTGTAAGCCAGAATACAACCATGAAAAGAAAATGTTGAAACCAAATGAGACGGAAGACATTTCGGTTCTGTCAGCCCTCTCATTTCTCCCTTTATCCACAAGATCATAAGCTTTTACATTGGACTTTTTGAGAGTATATTATTCATATTTGTCTCCCCCTGTTTCTAATATATTACCCAGAAGAAGATATAGTAGGTCAACAATAGATATGTATCGAATGAATGAATATTGGTGACTTGAATAAATATTCTGGGACAAGGAATAGTTTATTATATCTGGAGAACTTTTGGATGTTTTGTGGTATGTGCTGAATCCTTTCTTTTAGTTCTCTTAGTAAGAGAACCTGTCTGATCAAATAAAATAACATCTATGAAAATTCTTTATAAATTGCGATGTGCTCTGCTAAAAGTAGGCTTTGTCAATACTTTGTACTATTATCTTGGGAACCTGGAAAGACTACACCCTCTGAGTAAGGACCAAAGTCTAGGAGTAAGGACAATACTGAAATAGACCAACCTTAACAAAGGCTAAAGCCAATTCTTGATGAGATCAAGGTGATCTTTTAAGTAATTCAACCTGCCTATCAGAACAAAACTTAACAGAAACATCCCAGAATTTTATAGGAAGTTAACATAATCCAGAACCTTTGCAATATATCCTTTATAACGTTTAACAGACACATTTGTAGACATGTGAAAAATCTGGAAAAAGTGACTGGTAAGGAAGGTATAAAATAATCAGTTGAAGCAGACAAAGAGATGATCCAGATACTGGAATTAATGGACAAGGACTTCAAAATTAATCATGATTAATATGTTAAAAAAATAGAGGAAAAGATGGACAAAATGATGATAAAAAGATAGGATATTTCAACAGAAATATGAAATGAATTAATAGGCATTAAAGAGTACCAAAATATATCTGACATTCAAACCCACTAGATAAATTTAACCACAGTTTGTACACAGCAACAGAGAATTAGTGAATTCATAGAGAAGTCAATAAATAATATTCTTTTTTCTATCTTGAACTTCAGTTTGGAATTTATTCATTCAGCCACTCTATGCCTTTGATGGGAGGGATTAATCCATTTATATTTTGAGTAATTACTGATAGGGAAGGACTTGCTTCTTTAGGTTCATTCTAGTTGAGGTTTTTTTGGCTTCTTGAATCTAGATATCCATTTCTCCCCCCAGATTTGGGAAGTTTTTTTAAAAAATTAATTTAGTTTTGGCTGCATTGGGTCTTTGTTGCTGCACACGGGATTTCTCTAGTTGCAGAGAGCAGGGGCTACTCTTCATTGTGGTGCATGGGCTTCTCATTGCAGTGGCTTCTACTGTTGTGGAGCATGAGCTCTAGGCGCATGAGCTTCAGTAGTTGTGGCACATGGGCTCAGTAGTTGTGGCTTGCGGGCTCTAGAGTACAGGCTCAGTAGTTGTGATGCATAGGCTTAGTTGCTCTGCAGCATGTGGGATCTTCCTGGACCAGGGCTCGAACCGGTGTCCTCTGCATTGGCAGGCGGATTCTTAACCACTGCGCCACCAGGGAAGCTCTGGATTTGGGAAGTTTTTAACCATTATTTCTCCTGATAATCCTTCTGCACCTTTCTCTGTTTTCTTTCTGGGACTCCCACATGTGTATATTGGTCTGCTTTATTGTGTCTCGTAAGTCCCTTATGCTTTCTTCATTCTTTTTTCTTTTTGCTCCTGTGACTGGATAATTTAAAATGGCTCATCTTTGAGTCCACTGATTCTTTCTTCTGTCTGGTTAACTCTGCTGTTGGTTAACTTAGTGAACAACAAACTCTAGTGAATTTTTTCAATCAGCTACTGTATTCTTCAGCTCCATAATTTCATTTTAGTTCTTTGTATTTTCTATCTCTTTAATGATAGTCTCATTTTATTCATGCGTAGTTTCCCTGAGCTCATCAAACATCTTTATGATGGCTATTTAGAATTCTTTGTCAAGTAATTCATAGCAACCTTTTTTTTTTAGGGTCGCTTTCTGTAGAATAATTTTGTTCCTTTGATTGGGCCATGCTTCCGTTTCTTCATGTGCCTTACAACTTTGTGCTGGGATCCATGCATTTGAAAAACTACAGCCACTTTCCAGTCTTTATGTGCTGGCTCTGTAAAGGGAAAGACCTTTACCAATCAGCCTAGCTAGAGATTCTGGAGGCCTTTTAAACCTTTTTGGTGGATGCATCTTCCCTGGACTGCACTTTCTCTTTTCAGGATCTCATAATCTTTTCCTCCCTCTGGTGTCTGTTTGCAGTACTGCAGGTTCTTTAGATGTGCAGCAAACTCCCAGCTCTCTTTTATTCTCAGCATCCCCCAGGTATCTAGTGTATGTTGTGTCACATAAGTGCTCTGAGACTGGAGAGGCAGAAACCAGTTGCTTAAGCAGCACCCTGAAGAGCTGGAATATTGGATGCATACTTTACTCGTCTCTTTCGCTGTTTGAGTGAGAGGCCACTTCGTGTATACCTCTGTCTGTCATACTGTGGATCCTCTGGAATAGTAGATGCCACCCAGTTCTCTCTCTCTCTCTTTTTTTTTCGTCAGCAGCCCTCAGGCGTCTAGAGTATACTGTGTCCTGTAAGTTCTCTGAGACAAGTGAGACAGAAACCTCGTCCCTCAGGCAGCATCTCATAAAGTCTGCACAGTGGCTGTACGTCTCAGTCTTCTCTTTCCCTCCCCAGGAAGAAGCCAGCAACTGGGAGTTTTCTCCCAATAATGATGCACTGAGTAAGGGTTGGGGGGGTATGGCAGACGAGTGCCACACATTTTCCTACTGGCTTTGATGTGACTGGTTTCACACTTGCCTGGGAACCTGGCATGCAGGAGCCTCTTAACCATTTTCTGGATTTCTCACAAAGGGAATTGGTCTATGTACTGTTGTTGAGGGAAGGAGGATCTGGGGCTTCCTATTCTGCCATCTTGCTGATGTCACCCCACATCAGGTTCTCTCTTGAAGGGAGATCTTAGTGGTTCATCCCCATTACTGCCTTACTAATTATTATTATTATTATTTTAATATTAGTGTTTTAGACTCACTCAAATACTATATTTTATTTTACTTTCTCACCATTCCCTTTTGTATCTCATTCTTTCTAGGTTTAATTTCCTTCTTTCTAAAGCATATTTTTTTAGAAATTGCTTTGGTGAGGATCTGGTGGTGATAAACTCTCTCGGACTTTATTAGACTGAAAATGACTTTATTTCAAGATTATTCTTTAAGAATATTTTAGTTAGGTATAAACTTTTATGTTGAAAAGAAATCCTATGTTGTCTGATATTATATCTCAGAATTATCACCTGACTTCTATTATTGCTATAGAGGTTTCTGCTACTGATCTAAACGACATTCTTAAAAAGGACAGATTATCTTTTTATTTGGATGATTGTAACATTCTTACTTTGTCTTTGATATTCTTCAGTTTTATTATGGTTTATCTAGATGTACGTTTCTTCTTCTTTGTCCCACTTGGGATCCGTTGAGTTTACAGAATTAATTCTCGGGCATTATCTTTTCATGTATAGCATTTCCCTCATTTTCTCTGTTCTCTCCATCTATAACTCCATTTGGGTGCTTTAATTTTAACCTCCTTGTCTCTTAATATCACTTTTACGTTTTTGATCTCTTCTTTTTTATGCTGAATTCTAGCTAATTTTTAAAAACCTCTATTCCAGGCAGCAATTCTTTCAGCTTTCTGATATGCTCTGTAACCTGTCCATTGAGTTTTAAATATCAATTATATATTTATTTTTAAAAATTCTATCTTGTTCTTTAAAAAATGTACCTTTTCTGAGAGTAACTTATACTTTTCTCATATGTTTGAATCTACCGCTCATTTTAAAAAACATTTTAGCCATGGTTATTTTATGTTTTCTATCTGGAAACACCATTAGTTGAAGATCTTGTGATTCTGATTCTGCTCTTTATTGTTTCTGCCAACTCCTGCTCATAGTAGCTTATTTCCTTGTGTATTGTGTAATGTTGGATTGTGGGCTCAAAGATAATTGGGCTATCTCAGTGTAAACCCTTTCCAATTTAGGTTGAGGGTATCCTTCTAAATAAAGTTTGTATTTACTTCTAGCATGGCACCCTAAGGGACCTAATGGAAAGCAGGGACCATTTTTTTGGCTTTTGCTTTTCAGACCCTACTGATAGATTTGAACCTCTTTAAGGAAAAGCCATGATTCGGATTATTCAGGGAAGTCTTTTTGCCTCCCACCTTTTCTCATGAGTGGGTCTTTCTCATTACACTTTTACCCTTTATGTGTTCCAGCTTTATGATGGTGTTCCCCAAGTGGTTTTCTAACCTGTCACAGTCCTGGTTTAGATGGTAGTTAAGTGGTTCAGTTTTGATTACCAACTTTGAAAAATTTAGGACAAGAATTTGGAAGTGGGTCAGTGTTACAAAGAGAATTCCTGTAGAAGTCATGGTTCAATCTCTGGGAGTGAGTGAGGTCACAGAGCTGAAGGAGAAGAAAGAGACTGAGGAGAAAAGCACAGAAATCCCACAGAGTAGGAGGAATTGGATTGGAAGGAAGGATGATTGCATAGTTTCTCTCCAGGGTAAAACAGGATGGGGTGGTTAGGAGGGGCAAGGAGATCCAAAAAAAGTGAGGACTTTGAGAAAAAAATGCTGTGATTAAGATGTCAGTTGAGAGTAGATTTGGTGAAGTGCTGAATAGGAGCCATCCCAGGCAAGGAAGGGAGGAATGAATGAATGGTAGGGAATGGAAGCAGAGACGGACTACTATCTGAGAGCAAAATAATTTATTATATCTAGTTAGGTAATTAAAAACTGAATATTAATTGAACAACATGTAGAGGGAGGTTCCTGAAGAACTTCAACTATTTGGTCTTCGCAAATGTCATTTTCTTCTCAGAACACCTGATGAATGAGATTTCATGATCATTTTTAAAAAGACACCCTGTCTAAATAATTAGCTATCATATTTAAAAAACTGAACTTTATTGGTTGGAAAATATGGATTAAGGCAAAATAAATCAGCATTCTCTTGGCGTTTAGCCAAAGCCTTCATTTAGGGACTTGTATAACATTGCAAACATAGTTTATTCTTTAGGGGATAATATTAAATCAAACTTTAAACATATCAGTTAATTTGTGAAACAACACTGAAGAAAATGAAAGGTCACACTCTATATATTCTTCTGGATGTCAGCAGGGTCCTTGCTTCTGTATAGGCCTGACAGTTTGCCTGGCCCTTTTTAAACTTTTCTGTGGAACACTCTTCTGGGAAAAATTAATTGACATTCTTACCAAAAAGAGTTTCATGATCAAACTAATTTGGCAAACTCCTTTTTAAAAATTCTAGGCCCCTTTTGGAGATTCATAAATTTGCTAGCACATTAAGCGTTTTGAAAAGTAGAGTAAAAAAGCTGTTGAGCTTGCATTTCTCAAACTTATTCAAGTGAAGAAAAGTTTTGTGTGTGTGGTGCTGAGAGAGAAAAACAGAGGGAACATTGTTATTAACACCCTACAGAACAGTGTTTTGTGAAACTAATTTGGGAAATGCTGGCTTAAAATCTTCTGTAAAGAAACATTTTCAAATAAATATGAGATCCTCCTATATGTCAGGCCCTGTGTGGAGCAAACAGATCATAAGTCCATAAGATATAGACCCAGCCTTCTTGTTCACTACTCCCCCAAACTCCAGTGTGCAGGAGAACTTCAGTCACATACTGACCCTGAATTTGCATCATATAGCACAGTTTAGGAAATCTAGGATTAAATCTTTTTTGGTTCTAACAAGCAGAAATGCAGTCAAACTAACTCATAAACAGGGATGGGAGTGGTGGATAAGGGGAGGCTATTGTAAAGCTACAGAGATTTTGCAGAAAGGAAAGTACAGTTCCATTTCATGAGAATCAGGATGCCATCGGGCATGCGGCAGTTGCTTAGTCCTTTGCTGTTTCTTTGGTGTAGTCTGGTCTTTTGTCTCAGTTTTAGTCTTTCTGAGGCTTTCTTACTTACTTGCTTAAGCCTCATATGGTCATTCGAGCCCCACCCCCAAGTGGCCTTCTGAATTATCAAGCTGATGTAATTGATTCCTGATCGGTGAATCTATTGGCTGGCTCGGGAGTAGTATCCACATGAGTCTCGTCAACCAGGGATGAGGAGTGGTCGGTCACACCATGTACAGAGCTGCTTCTTCGGGGGTGTTGAGGGAGGAGTGGAAATTAAACATTTACGGTAATTGAGATGAAGAGTTTTAGTGTTTGAGAAGACAAGCAATGGTAAATTATTTCCAGCACATTCTATTATGCATAAAAATGCTTAACTAGCTCCCATCTTTATTTACAGAGCATGAATCCCAGAGGAACTGAAATGAAACAATTATTCAAACAGAGTATAAACTCTGAAATAAAACAATCTCCTGTAACCCCTGACCTTTTAGCTAATATGACCTGTTAATGTTGGCAGGGGTCATAGAAATACCAAATACCTTTTCTTAAGTGGTTATGGAGATGAGAAAAGAATTATTGCTTTCTTCACCTTTTGACCTACTGGAAGGACTTACTGAAAAATTTTTTTCAGGTTGTTTTGGAAGAATGCTTCTAATGGCTCTGATGTTAAATTACTTTGGAAGGGACAACTTCCTAGTTGGTCTAAATTTTGACGCAAAAGAACCTTGCATAACACTCCCATGACCTCAGTTGTGGTGTATGTGCCCATGTGAGTGAGTCCAATGCTTTTGGGTCACCAGTGATTGAAACAGGAATGTACAGAATAATATTCAGAGTACATATTGTTTTTCCTTGTATGTCATGAAATGGAAATAGTTGAGGCACATTTTGAGACTTCAGTCCTCCAGCAATTCAGCACGACTCCCTCTGCTGAAAAGCCTGGGCTCGTTTTCCCCTGCTTCTTAGAGGCACACGCAGAAGGGCCTACTGACCTTTCCATCGACAGATTCAGGCTTCACTCAGTTTCCAGATTCCTAAGGACTTGAGACAAGAAATAATTAATCCATGCTCAATTCTGTTAATTTTGCCTTCTGATTTTTAGCTTCCCAGGGAGAGAATTCATTGATCATTGAGTCTTCAAAGATTCTGGCCTCTAATATAGTTATTTCTCACTACAGTAGCAATTCATCATTCTGGTCTCTACCTTAATCTCACATGCGTGACAGATGGCCTGGGTTGGGCTCCCAGGTCCTGGTCACACAGAAGAAGGAATGAGTCCTTTAAAGAACTGGTTCAGATCCTGGAATGTGGCCATCTCATCAAGGTCCTACCAGCTGCTTGCAGCCTACCACCTTTTCCATCACTTTCCTTAGTTAGAGATGTCTATAAATATTTAAGATGGAGCCTTCCTCTAAGCTTCTTTGGACCCTGGAGTTAACTTGTTTAAGATACTTGGTTATCCCATGAGGACTACATTTCACTTGTTCCTGTGAGTCAGCCGGGCCTTACCCTAAGCACTTATTCTTCACTGCATAAGTTGAGTAGCCATTAGCTCTTCCCATGGTCTTTGGGCCAAGCCCAAAGATGTTTTTTTTTTTTTGTGGTACGCGGGCCTCTCACTGTTGTGGCCTCTCCCGTTGCGGAGCACAGGCTCCGGACGCACAGGCTCAGCGGCCATGGCTCACAGGCCCAGCCGCTCCGCGGCATGTGGGATCCTCCCAGACCGGGGCATGAACCCATGTCCCCTGCATCGGCAGGCAGACTCTCAACCACTGCGCCACCAGGGAAGCCCCCAAAGATGTTTTGCGAACCTGTATACTTTAGATTCCAAGCCTCTGTACAGGAACCCATTTTATATTTGGATGCAAAAGAAATTTTACTTCCAGTTAATGTTCAATTATTTGGTAGTAGCTCTCTGGGTTATTTGTTGGAAAAAATACTAAGGCTGATCCTATATCCTTCAAGACAGAGTGCCAGAGTTACATAGCAACATCTGCTATGGGTGCCAGTTTGGGGTGATGATGATGGAATTGATGGTTGGAGGTGATGGCAGTATGAATGCATCCTTGATGGTCCTGCCCTGTGGTGAGATGCTAGGAGATTTCTCCTCACCGTCCTATAGGATAACAACTTCCTTGCCTCCAAACACCACAGTGGGTTAAGAAACCCTTGGCTTTGAGTGTTAGGGAGGTAAAGGAAGAGATCTTTCAGGCCAACTAAATGGCCTCTGAAAATGGGAAGGCTGTCTTGTGAATGGGCTAAATTTTGACCATGGTAGAATGAATAAGTACTTAATTAGGGGGACTGAGTCTTGCACTGTTCCAACTACAGGATACATCCAGAACTCCTAATGGAATTATAGTCTCCATCTCCCTTTAAACTTACCTTCACCCTTAAACTTAGGCAATAACCTGCGAAGAAGGAAGTTTGTTGTGGGAATCAATTCTGAGTATGTTTGTCATTCTCAGTGAGTCCTCACCTTTGGGTCCCTGACACTTCCTCCTCTTTCCTACTTCATGTTTCCTAGTTTTGCCAGCAAGCCTTTTGTATACTGTCTAGTATTTCTTGAATTTCTTGGTTTGCTGTGATTGAGCATTAATACATCGGCTTTGATTTAATAAAATGTATTAAGCTTCTGTTATGCCAAATATTGTCCTAGATGCTTGGTATAGCTGCAGCAGGCTCTAAGTTCTTATCTGCCAGCCAGACTCCCATGCTCACCTGATGTCACTGTCATTGCTTCATATGTCTTTGTTCAAAGGCTTGGGCTTCTGCTTTTGCTTATATTCTCTGAGGTTCTCATCTAGTTAACTACCTGGTTACTATCCCTCCACCCTTTGGCTTTCTTTCACAATTCTTCATGTGGGAATTTGGAGGCAAGTCTCTGAACCTCATTCCCATAACTGGGATCCTGCAGCCTCTGCCTGTAAATCTCAGGAGCCGACTGCCTACTGTCAGACTTTCAAGAATTAGTCTGTCAAAATTTCTTACTCCATTCCCTCCCTATACCCCCATACTTTATCTGGCCGAATGCCTTCCTAAGCCATGCTTATTCACACTTTCTATACTCTGGGCTGAAATTCCACTTTCAACTGGACCCGTACCCCAGTGCCTCTTCAGGCTTAGTGGGTAGGTCTAATGTCAGGCCTCTCCCCTAATCCCAGTCTCACCGTGTGTGCCTTACATTTTATCATTGATAAATCTCAAGACATGATGGAGTTAAAATATGTTTCAAAAATCTTATTGGCAATCCACTCTGTAATCCACTTTACAATAATATTCTTATTGTAACTGTGGTTAATATGCTGTTCTAGCTATATTTTTTGCTTGAAGGTGAACTGTTATGGTGACAGCCTGAATAAAGTTCTAGCCTATGAATGCTTTTAATTAGTCTTAGATAAATGTAGGCTCATTGTCAGAAATGATATTCTCATGTATGGTACATAACTAGTACAGAACTATGACTGTTGTAACATGTTGGAGATAAAACAAAGAGCACTTAAAAAATGCTTAACACAGTCAAGGAATTTTTACCTTGAAGTGCTCCTGAAAAATCAGTGGACTCTTGTCCAGAAATTTTTGTTACTTTCTGTTAAATAGTAGGTGCTTTTGGCAGCCTCTTCCAAACAATCTGGCTTAAAACAATCAATTTATAAAACAGTTAATTCAGAATCATCAAAACTGGTTTCTAACCCATACTTTCCAGGAAAAGCAACCCCATGTGCCATTGTACATTATGTCCCAAGATACACGATGGCTGCCTTCTTGAATAACAGCTGGCTTTCCTCACAAAGGACTTCTTTTTTAAGAAAAATAATATCCACTGATAATTTGTGAAGAAGATACAAAATAGGACAGTTTCCATTTCCTTTCTTGCCCTTGCCTCCATACCTACTATCAAATAATGAGTGATTGAAAATTCTAAATATTTTTGATTTGAAATGGGATTTAATTGATTTGAAGGACCTCAAGGAACATTCAGACTTCCTATGGTATTGGAAAATCCTGACCTGGATCTGGGGTGGCAGGAAATCAGTACATAATACCGCTTTCAAAGCTATTCTAGAATTCAGGACAAGGGCTTGTATTTAGTGTTTAGAAATGGGTGTTCAAAACTGCTTATTCCCCATGAAAAAATGTGTAGAGAAGTAGGTAGTAGGTGAAATTAGGGCCTCCCGGGCTCCTTTCCCACTTTGCACAGTCCCGTCCCATAGATGACACTGTTCTTGAGCTGTAAGCAGTTTGTGCCTCATTGCCATCTGGCTCAGCCATAAGGTGAACTGAACTGTTAGTGGTAGGAAATAGTGCTCTAAATTTGTCACGATGTACTAGCACAGACCCAAAGTCAGTAACTTCTTGACATTCCAGAAAACATTCTCATGGCCATGAGTTAAACTTCATGGAATGTCTCTTTCCAGTGGATGCTGAAGTCATTTAGCAATGGTTACCTTTTGTGGAAGAAAATCTTGTTAAAAATTAAGTAGCTCCAGGAGGGTTTGAAGTTTGTGCTCTTGTTTTTGAAGCAGACACACTACCGACTGTATGTACCTTTTATAGATCAGAGAAAATACTGATGCACCGATACGGTAGTTTGAGAGGGTGATGGAGGAAGTTCCTCTTTTCCTTTTCCCATTTGATCGTCTGATATTATATTGAGTTGATGCAGAACTTCTAGAAGTCCCTCTGTAGTTCTGTCAGCTCAATAATGAAGACATCGTCAGAGCAGGTTAGCGTGGCTGGAAGCTCAGAAAGCAGAGTATCTGGGGATCAATAGCAACTTCAAGAGCGGTGGGAATTCCCGACTGACCCTCTTACTTCTCTGCTCTCATGTCTGCTCAGTATTCTCTACCCCTGTATGTTACATCTCTCCCCTTCAGTTTCCCAGGTGTGGTCACGTTTTACCTCTGAAACTGCTCTAACTACAGGAACTAAACTTTGAACCCCTGTGTCCTCTTTACATGTCTCCCAATGTGCTCATAAGTTGTGCAGTTTCCTTGGGATATCTAATCCCTTGTTCCATCAGTATTTTCTCAGCCTGACAACCACCTTTCTACCGAGGAGAAGGGGTTGATAATGACTAGAATGTGAAGGAAACCATGCAATTTGTGTGGTCTCCCTACCAGTGCAACTTGTCACCCTTGAATAAGCACAGCTCTCAATGAGCGGTGTTTATTTTCTCAGGAATAATGAAATCTGGGCTCCTATGAGGAAAGGCTTGGTGCTGGCCTGTCCTTTCAAAACTACAGACACCTGCTCCCCCTCCTCTCATCATTTCATGCAGAAGCAATTGTTTCTTTCCTCTTGAGGCTTAAATTCTTTACAAGAGAAACATCCCAGCCCTGAGTGTTTGCGGGCCAGTCTGATGCTTTGGATTTGAGTTCTCCCTGTGATGGAAAACCTGCTAGAGGTGTGTGTGTGCATAGCATGTGGTCACTAATCTTGCCTGGTATGGGGAGTGAGGTGACCAAGGCAATGAGGTAAGAGAGTTTGCAGAATGGATAAGGGCCCAGGAATCAAGATCCAAAGGCTTAGAATGCACTACGGAGTTCCGTTTATGTAGGAACCAGCATATTAGTAACTATTTAATAATAATGATATTTATTGCGTCCTTACCTTTTATCAGCAACTATTCTATTCACCTCACACCGTAGCCCTCACTTCACATTGAAACTGCTTCAATTCAGTAAACACTAAATGAGGCGTTGTACGTTTTGACCATCCATAGTCTCCTGTCTTCCACCGTGCATGTTCAACTACTCCCACTATGGTTGGTCTTTGACTTCATCAGGATTTCTTATCCACTGACACCTCTCCCTTTGCCCAATCCATAACCTCCGCCTATCCCTACCACCTTCTTCCATATCTAGATAGTCCATAGCTCATGGTTCAATAACCTTCTGGCTAGTTTTCTAATTTTTCTACACCTGTATCTTTTGTCATATCCATCTGACAAAACGCTAGAGAATGCAAATATCCATTTATTCGATGTCTGAAACTGAGAGACGATGGAGAAAATCACTCATTTGGGCTCTCAGCACTTCAGCATTCCAGTTATGCTTATCTGCCACTTTTCTGTCCCTTTCTCTTCAATGATACATCAGAACGTCTCCACTCTTTTTGGTCTTCCAGTCTCATTTATCCCAGCGCTGCTCTCAGCTGATGACTTCACCCCTTAGTTCACAAGCATATAGAAGCACCGGGAACTTCCTCAACCTCCCATCACCAGACCATCACGGGGACCTGTATCTGCACCTCTGCCCATCCTGTGTTCTCAGTCTTTTGCTTATTCTCCCTCTTCACAGTCAGACTTCTCAAACAGATGTTCACATGTTCTCTCTCCATCTCCGTATCTCCGTAACTGTTCCTTAATCCTTGATCCATTTCAAACTGCATGCTGTCCACTTTGTGACACCAGCACAGCACTTGCTGAGTTGATGAAAGACCACCTTGTGGGCATTCTTCAGTCCTCATCTTATTCCCTGGCTAACTCCTCTTCTGCCTGGGTTTCAAATGGGGGTGGCCTTCAGATTATCCCTTGGCTCCCTTTTATTCCCACTCTACAGTCTGAACTCTCTTCCTAAATGACTTCATCTATGTGATAGCTTCACTTATAGATTATAAGCCAGTGGCTCCCAAGTTTTATCTACAGTTCAGCCTTTCATCTGGTCCCCAAGTCCTGCTCACTTGAAATTTCCACTGGAGTATCTCAGAAGTTCTTCAGAATCCTAAACGTTACCCATGACACCTTCTTCTTCCTCAGCCTTCAACTCTTAACCATCATATTCAAGTCATTACCAACTAGTAGATTACCAAATGAGTAGATTTTACACCTAAATATTTCTTGAACCCATTTTCTTCCTCCTCTGTTGTCAGGGCCCTAATCTAATACGCCATCATCTTTTTAAAAAATTAAGAACAACTTTGAAATAATCGTAGATTCACGCATATTTTAAGAAATAGTAGAGATAGAGCCTGTGTACCCTTTACCCAGTTTATCCCATTGGTAACATCTTGCAAAACTCTAGTGCGATATCACAACCGGGATATTGACATGGAGATACAGAACTTTATCACCACCACGAGGATGCTTCTTGCTTTTCTTTTTTTTAAATTAATTTTTTAGAGCAGTTTTAGGTTCCAGATTGAACAGAAAGTATAGAAAATTTCCCGTATATCTCCTCCCCCTACACATGCACATGTAAAATTGGTATAACTGCATTGACATATTATAATCATCCAAAATTCATAGTTTACATTAGGGCTCACACTTGGTGTTGTCCGTTCTATGGATTTAGACAAATGACACTTATCCACCATTGTAGTATCATACAGAGTATTTTCACTGCCCTGTAAATTCTCTATACTGTGCATATTCATCTTTCCCTCCCCACAGTCTCTGACAACTATTGATATCTTTTTGCTGTGTCCATAGTTTTGCCTTTTCCAGATTGTCATATAGTTGAGAATCATACAGTATGTAGCCTTTTCGGATTAGCTTCCTAGTAATATGCATTTAAGGTTCCTCCGTGTCTTCTCATGGCTTGATAGCTCATTTCTTTTTAGTGCTGAAAAATATTCCGTTTTCTGGACGTATAACAGTGCATTACCCATTCACCTACTGAAGGACATCTCCTTAAACAGTCACTTGGCCATCCCCTTAGTGTTTCCTTCTGACCATACCTTCTCATTTTTTACAGTATTGATGGGCTGAGAATTTTCCAAATCTTTCATTTCTGCTTCCTCTTTGCTTGTCTTAACTTGCACTATATTTATATTTATTTATATTGTACAGTCAGGAGGAGCCAAGTCACACCTTCAATATTTTGCTTAGAAATAGCTTAAGTTAAATATCCAGTTTCATCACTTGCAATTCTACCTTCTACAAAACGCTAGAACATGAACACAATTCAACTAAGTTCTTTGCCACTTTATAACAAAGATCACCTTTCCTCCAGTTTCCAGTATCATGTTCTTCATTTCTATCTGTGACCTCATCACTATAATTTTAAGCCCAGCATTCTACCAACATTCTGTTCAGCATTACCTAGGTATTCTCTGAGAAGACTGAGGCTTTCTCTACAACTCTCTTTTATTTCTGAGCTTTCAACAGAATTGCCCCTAAGAGTCCAGTCACAGCAATGCAGACTTTTTCTAGCATGCACCTCAAAACTCTTCCAGCTTCTACCCATTACCCAGTTTTAAAGCTGCTCCCCCATTTTTAGGTATTTGTTACAGCACTCCATTTCTCAGTACCAATTTCTGCTATAACAGAATGCCATAGACTGGGTGGCTAAAACAGCAGACATTTATTTCTTATTTCATTATTTCTTGACAGTTCTCAAGGCTAGGAAGTCCAAGATCAAGGTGCTGGCAGATTTGATGTCTTGTGAGGGCCTACTCCCTGGTTCAGAGATGGCTGTGTTCTTGCTCCTAATACCATCACACTGGGGGGTTAGGATTTCAACCTATGAATTTGAGGAGGATATAAACATTCAGTATATAGCAAAATATAGTACTTTAAAATTCTTACTTAAATATATTTATTAAATAAACACTGTAGCAATAATAACAGGGAACAAATAATCATGTAAAGAACTCATAATCTTACCTTCATCCTAACAAATCTACTTGGTGAACCTTAGTCTAATTATATCCTGGTGGCTGAGCTGCTATTCAGTATTTACTTTCCAATGGTCATTAACTAATTACCTCTGCTTAAAATTAAAAACAAAATTATATTGGTAAAAATATGTTTCATGTTATGGTTCAGGCTTAAGGAAGAAACAGGCACTTCTTTATTAATTAAAAGGAAATGAACACCCTCCAAAATGTAAACTCATTGAACATGTCACTGATCCAAAATTTTGAAAACCTTTCTTCATGTTATACTTGGCAACACACATTTGTTACTTCACATTACTTATCCACTCCCCAACTCACCCTTCCCCCATAAAAAAGAAAGCCAACAAACAACCCGTGTAACTTCGTAATTATCAATGGTTTGTTGAGACATCTCTGCTCAAAATCCTTGTCCTCACTCATAGCTCTGTTGTAGACCTCCTTTCTGCAGTTTAAGAAACACTAATGCATTAGGTATAACACTAATTTTGCTTTTATATTCCCTTGCCTGGTGGATAAGGGAATACAAACATTTAAAATAGTTCATGTAATATCTCAGTAGCATTAATTTCCAAATCAAGCAAAAATGTAAATAAAATAAAACCCGATTATAGTGTTTTGCTTGAGATCCATTTTAGCCACAACTCTATTATACGGAAGCAATCATTTGAGTGATTTATTAACATTTTATAACCATTTATTAATTGCCTCACATTCTTCAGATACCACATAGTATATAGGAAGAATAAAAGAAAAAAAAATACAGTCAACCAATTGAGTCTACCTACACTGTACTACAGAACTTTCTGTGATGTTCTCTATCTGGACTGTCTCACATGACACCCACTAGCCACATATAGCTATTGAATGGTTGACATGTAGCTAGTATGTCAGTGTAACTGAACTGTTAATTTTTCTTAATAACAGCTTTATTGAGATATAATTCACATACCATACAATTCATCCATTGAAGCTGTACAATTCAGTGGTTTTTAGTGCATTCACAGAGTTGTGCAGCCATTACCACAGTGAATTTTAGAACATTTTCATTGCCTCAGTAAGAAAGCCGGTACTAGTGCAGTCACTTTCCAAATTTCCCCAACTTCCTCAGCCCTAGGCAGGCACTAATCTTTCTGTCTCCATTGATTTGCCCATTTTGGACATTTCATATAAATGGAATCACAATTTGTAGTCTTTTGTGACTGGCTGATTTAATTTTAGTTTATTTAAATTTAATACTCACATGTGGCTAGTGGCTACCATAAGAAGCAAGTGAAGTAAAAGACCAAATACAGATGCTTAAGTAATGCTGAAGGTTAGGAGAAGATAATCCTGTAAAAGGGGCATGTGGAAAACATGTCAGAGAGATTGGAGATGAACCCAGACAAAGCCTAGAGACAAGACAGTTTCCTGAAGGAGGGTATGGTTAACAGTACCAAATAATACAGAGGGGTCAAGAAAGAATTATTTCAGTGTAGTGTTAGGATAAGAATCCTGATGACAAAGGGCACTGGAATGTGGTGGTTGGTGAAGAACTGGCACTTTAATATTATTTAGAGATAGAGGGAAGGGAGAAAATTTCAAGATAGCTTGAGAGGGGTGTCAGGATTGATGCAAATTTTATTTTATTTTATTTATTTATTTAAAAATTTTATTTATTTATTTTTGGCTGCATTGGGTCTTTGTTGCTATGTGCGGGCTTTCTCTAGTTGCGGTGAGTGGGGGCTACTCTTCATTGTGGTGCATGGGCTTCTCATTGCGGTGGCTTCTCTTGTTGCATAGCATGGGCTCTAGGCTCGCGGGCTCAGTAGTTGTGACATGCAGGCTCTAGAGCACAGGCTCAGTAGTTGTGGCGCACGGGCTTGGTTGCTCCGCGGCATGTGGGATCTTCCTGGACCAGGGCTTGAATATGTGTCCCCTGCATTGGCAGGTGGATTCTTAATCACCGCACCACCAGGGAAGCCACAAATTTTATTTTTAGTGTAAGCATGAGCTTACATGTAAGCAGAAGGAAAGGATCCAGTGGAAATGAAGACATAAAAGTTAATTGAGCAGGGTTCTGAAGGGTGTGAGTGAAGGTAAAACTAAGGTCATTAGCCTAGGAGTAAGATATGCCAAGGAAGATAGAAGTTATCTTTCTCAGAGGCAGGAGTAAGTGAAGAAAAAGTAGTTGAAGATACAGAGCAAGTTTTACATAGAGAGGAAACTAAAGCAACTCATTTACTTAAAGAAAGCAGGAATGAGGCCTTCTGAGGGTAAAATTTGTTTCCTCTGACCATCCTTGTGATCAAATGTGGATCAGGGAGGGCCGCAAAGTACTCCATGGGGCTAAGGCTATGGGAGGTGGAGGCATCAGTTACTAATATGTCTGGCTTTTACCAAATGAACATGTCCCCTAAAAGGAACAGGCATTCTCAGGTATATAAGGCCACATGAGGTCCAGGTGTGTCATTTTTCACTTACTAGAAAGTGAAAATTACCCAAAAGTTTATATCTAAGATTTTCAAAGACAAAAATATAGCTCCATTCCTCATCTTCCTTCCACCCCACTCTCCTTTCTTTCCTCCTTCTCTCCTCCCTCCCTTATTTCCTGCCTTTTTTGCATGTATTCTTTGTATGCTTTGTAGAAAACAATGTACCATCATTCTTTTTGCCCTATGAGAAAAACTGGGAACAAACTAAACACAGAGTTTTGGGAAAATCCAACATTAATCCATACTATAATGAATATAGAATTTGATGTTATGAATTATAATAAAAATCCAGTATTTTCTTTATTTTTCTAAGTCACACATTTTCCCCCCTGCTTCCAATGGTATAACAGTTAGTAGAAGAGATAGGAAGTGCTTTGAAAACCTCAAATGACAACTATGCAAATATAAGAGAAATATATACTAATTAGTTGATATTGATTTAACTAATAACATTACTTTAGAACAAGGATTCTATATAAAAGTTTGAAAAATTAAAGACAATTTTTGTGGTATTCTCAATATGTAAAATTATATATTTATGTATGTATGTATTTATTTTAGGCTTTTAAAACCAAGGATGGATATCTTGTAGTCGGAGCAGGAAATAACCAACAGTTTGCTACTGTGTGCAAGGTAATCTATAATATTTGGGATGGGTGGATAATATATGCAACAACTCATTTTGCACAAAGCCAGGAAAATTCAGTTTTGCCTAGAACAATGTTGCTAAGTGTATACTCAAGACTCCCTGTGTTAGCACCTAAAAGTATGCTTTTTCTATGCTTACAAATGCTAAGGACAGGGTCTAAATTAGCACTCTGGTTTTGTAAAATTGATGTATCTGGCTGTATTTTTATTTTTATTTATTTTATTTTATTTTTTTTTAAATTTTTTTGCAGTACGTGGGCCTCTCACTGCTGTGGCCTCTCCCGTTGCGGAGCACAGGCTCCGGATGCGCAGGCTCAGCGGCCATGGCTCACGGGCCCAGCCGCTCCACGGCATGCGGGATCCTCTCGGACCGGGGCACGAACCCGTGTCCCCTGCATCGGCAGGCGGACTCCCAACCACTGCGCCACCAGGGAAGCCCTGGCTGTATTTTTAAATGAAGAATCATAGTAGCTTAAATTATACTAAAAATTGACCTACTAGTCCAAACAAAAAGGAAAAAGTCATTTTAAAGGGATTTTTAATGCCAGGATTTTTTTTCTGAGAAAAAGAAAGGAACAGAGGAACTAGAAAACAATCAGAATACAATTAACAAAATGGCAGTAAGTACATACCTATCAATAATTACTTTAAATGTAAATGGACTAAATTCACCATTCAAAAGACATGGAGTAGATGAATAGATAAAAACACAAGACCCATATGTATGCTGCCTACAGGAGACTCACTTCAGATGTAAGGACACACACAGACTGAAAGTGAAGGTATGTAAAAAGTATTTCATACAAATGGAAACCAAAACAAAGCTCTGGTAGCAATACTTATATCCAACAAAATAGACTTTTGTGATAAGAGACAAAAAAGGGCATTGCATACTGATAAAGGGGTCAGTCCAACAAGAGTATATAACATTTGTAAATATTTACACACCCAGCATAGGAACACATAAATATAGAAAGCAAATATTAACAGAGCTAAAGGAAGAACTAGACATCAATACAATAATAGTATGGGACTTTACTACCCCACTTACATGAATGGATAGATCATCCAGACAGGTAATTAATAAGGAAACATTGGTCTTAAGTTAGGCCAGATGGACTAAACAGGTATATAAAAAACAGTCCATCTAAAAGCAACAGAATACACATTCTTTCTCAAGTGCCCATGGAGCATACTCCAGGATAAATTATATGTCAGGCCACAAAACAAGTCTTAATAAATTTAAGAATATTGAAATCATATCAAGCATCTTTTCTGACCACAGAGGTATGAAACTAGAAACCAATTACAAGAAAAAAACTGGAAAATCACATATGTGTGGAGATTAAACAACATGCAACTATAAAAATGACTGGATCAATGCAGAAATTAAAAGAAATTAAAAAAATACTTTGAGACAAATGAAAATGGAAATCCAACATACCAAAACTTATGGGTTGCAGTAAAAGCAGTTGTAAGAGGGAAGTTCATAGCGATAGATGGCTACCTCAAGAAACAAGAAAAACCTCAAATAAACAACCTATGTTTTCACCTCAAGGAACTAGAGAAAGAAGAACAAACAAAGCCCAAAGTTAGTAGAAGGAAGGAAATAACAAAGATCAGAGTGGAAATAAATGAAATAGAGACTAAGAAGACAATAGAAAAGATCAGTGAAACTGAGAGCTGGTTCTTTGAAAGGTAAACAAAATTGACAAACCTTTAGCTAGGTTCAAAAAAAAATCAGAAATGAAAGAGGAGGTGTCATAATTGATACCACAGAAATACAAAGGATTGCAAGGGACTATTATGGACAATTATATGCCAACAATTTGGACAACCTAGAAGAAATGAATAAATTCCTAGAAATGTACAACATTCCAAGACTGAATTATGAAGAAATAGAAAATCTGAAGAGACTGATTACTAGTAAGGAGATTGAATTAGTAATCAGAAACCTCCCAACAAACAAAAGTATAGGACCAGATTGGAAAATTCTGCCAAACATTCAAAGAAGAATTAGTGCCAGTCATTCTCAGACTCTTCCAAAAATAGAAGAGGAGGGAACACTTCCAGATTCATTTTACAAGGTCAGCATTACTGTGATACCAAACCCAGCAAGGACACCACAAGAAAAGAAAACTACAGGCCAAAACCCAGCAAGGACACCACAAGAAAAGAAAACTACAAGCCAATGTCCCTAATGAACACAGAGGTGAAAATTCAACAAAATATTAGCAAACTTAATTCAACAATACATTAAAAGGATCTTACACCATCATCAAGTGGGGTTTATTTCTGGGAGGCAAGGATGTTTCAACACAACACAAATCAATCAATGTGATATATCATATTATTAGAATGAAAGAAAGGAATCATGATCATCTCAATAGGCATAGAAAAAGTATTTGACAAATTAAATATTCATAATAAAAAACTCTTAGATTAAGTATAGAAGGAACATATTTCAACATAATAAAGGCCATATATGACAGGCCTACAGCTAACATCATGTTTCGTGGTGAAAGGTTGAAAGCTTTTCCTCTAAGATCAGGAACAAGACAAGGATGCCCACTCTCACCAAAGTTACTCAACATAGAATTGGAAGTCCTAGCTAGAGCAATCAGGCAAGGAAAAGAAAGAAAAGTTATCAGAACTGGGAAGGAAGAAGTAAAATTGTTTCTACTTGCAGATTACGTGACTTTATAGTTAGAAAATCCTAAAGATTCCACCAAAAATCTATTGGAACAGTAAATGAATTCAGCAAAGTTGTATGATATAAAAATCAATATACAAAAATCTATTGTGTTTCTGTACACTAATAACAAACTACCAGAAATGGAAATTAAGAAAACAACCTCACTTACAGTTGCACCAAAAAGAATAAAATACCTAGGGATAAATTTAGCCATGGAAGTGAGAGACCCATACACTGAAAATTTTAAGACATTGATGAAAGAAATTAAAGAAGACACAAATAAATGAAAAGATATTATGAAAAGATATTCTGTCCTCATGGATTGGAAGAATTAATACTGTTAAAATGTCAGTACTATCAAAAGCCATCTATAGATTCTGTGCAATCCCTATCAAAATTCCAGTGGCATTTTTTACAGGAATAGAACAATTATAAAATTTGTATGGAACCACAAAAGACCCTAAATAGCCAAAGTAGTCTTGAGAAAGAAGAACAAGGAAGAACAGGGAGAAGGCATCATGCTCCTGGATTTCAAACTATATTACAAAGCTATAGTAATCAAAACAGTATGTCATTAGCATAAAAATGGACACACAGATCAATGGGACAGAATAGAGAGCTGAAACTAAATTCACTCATATGTGGTCAGTTAATTCATGACAAAGGAGCCAAGAATATACAATGGGGAAAGGACAATCTCTTCCATAAATAGTGGTGGGAAATAGACAGTCATACGCAAATGAATTAAACTGGACCACTATCTTACATCATATACAAAAATTAACTCAAAATAGAATAAAGGCTTCAATATAAGACCTGAAACCATAAAACCCTTAGACGAAAACATAGGTGGTAAGCTTCTTGACATCAGCCTTGGTGAAGATTTATTGGCAAAAGCAAAGGCAATAAAAGCAAAAATAAACAAGTGGGACTACATCAAAGTAAAAAGATTCTGCACAGCAAAGGAAATCATTGACAAAATGAAAAGGCAACCTACTGAATGGCAGAAAATATTTGTAAATCATATATCTGATTATAGGTTAATACCCAAAATAGGTAAAGAATTCATACAACTCAATAGCAAAAACCCACACAATCCAATTAAAAAATCGGCAGAAGTTCTGAATAGACAGTTTTCCAAAGAAGACATATAGATGGCTGACAGGTACATGAAAGATGCTCAGTGGGAGAGTGACAATAAATAAATACACAAAACTCCAAAATGATCCATGGTAAGTGCCATGCAGAGAATTAAAATAGGCTACTGTGTTAAAATAGTGGCTGGCTTGTCAGGGGAAAGTCTCTCTGAAGAAATAACATTAAGATGAGATCTGAGTGACATTCATAAAGCAATAGCGATAAGTTTTTTCAATATAAATATTAGCAAAAAATGTTTGCCATGCTAATATAAATATAGTACTCAAAATTCACAAAAAAGCCTGGAAGTATTCCATAATGCTAATACAGACCATATTTGGGTGGTAGGATAGAAGTGGGTTTTTCTTTCTCCTTCTATGAAGTGGTAAAATACAAAAATACATTTAGGCTTTGTCCCCGATTTCTTACACAGAGTTCCTAAAACCCTCGAAATTTCCTGAATGATGGAAGTGTTTTTTGTTATTCACAACAAGCTCCTTTCAATCACACCTGAGCTTATGCTACTGAGGTGACTTAGGGTGGGGTCCCTAGATAGCCCCAGGATAGGTTGGTCCCCAGGATTAGAAATTTTAGCCCCACCTATGAACCTCCAGTAAAGGGAGAGGGGACTGGAGATTGAGCTCTATGAAAACCTTTGAACTCTAAGATTCAGAGAGCTTCTGGTGAAGACAGCAAGGTGATGGGAGGGTAGTGGAGCATGGAAGCTCTGCACCCTCCCACCGCATACCTTGCCCTGTGCACCTCTTCCATTTGGCTATTCCGGAGTTGTATCCTTTATAGTAGTAAGTAAAAAAAAAAAAAAAAAAAAGGTGCTCAACATCTCAAATCATCAGGGAAATGCAAATAAAAACCACAGTGAGATCTCACCTCACCTGTCCAGAATGGCTATTATGAAAAAGACAAGAAACAACAAATATTGGTGAGGATGTGGAGAAAAGGGAACCCTTGTGCACTGTGGGTGGGATTGTAAATGGGTGTAGCCCCTGTGGAAAACAATATAGAGATTCCTCAAAAAGTTAAAAATAGAACTACCATACAATTCAGCAATTCCACTTAAAGGTATATATCTGAAGAAAATGAAAACACTTAACTTGAAAAGATATATGCACTCCTATGCTCACTGCAGCATTACGTATAGTAGCCAAGATATGGAAGGAAAAATATTTTTTTCTCTTCTTTCTTTTTCTTCTTCTTTTTCAAACCCCACAAGATATAATTAGGCCCAAATATAGTTATTCTACTACCAAATTTATTTACTTACCACTAGAAAATTAATTTTTTTCTTCAAATTAGTCTTTGTTTAATGAGTACCTTTCCGCAAAATTCATGTTTTAAGTTTTTAGCAATTGTCATGTTAAAAATATTGTTCCTGGGGACTTCCCTGGTGCAGTGGTTAAGAATCCACCTGCCAATGCAGGAGTCACAGGTTGGATCCCTGGTCCGGGAAGATCCCACGTGCTGCCGAGCAACTAAGCCCATGTGCCACAACTACTGAGCCTGCACTCTAAAGCCCGCGAGCCACAACTACTGAGCCCACGTGCCACAACTACTGAAGCCCGCGGGCCTAGAGCCCGTGCTCCGCAACAAGAGAAGCCACCACAATGAGAAGCCCGTGCACCACAACAAAGAGTAGCCCCTGCTCGCTGCAACTAGGGAAAGCCCGCGTGCAACAATGAAGACCCAACACAGTCAAAAAAAAAAATCAAAAAAAAAAAATCAAAAAAACAAAAATCAAAAAAACAAAAATGTTGTTCCTAAACAAGGCCTTAAATAAAGACCTTGGAATTATTTAAAGTAATTTTATGTTGAAGATATACTCAATTTTTAGCATTGCTTGGACATTTTTTTTCAATTTGATGGTTTTTTTTTTTTTTTTTTTTTTGTGGTACGCGGGCCTCTCACTGTCGTGGCCTCTCCCATTGCGGAGCACAGGCTCTGGACGTGCAGGCTCAGCGGCCATGGCTCACGGGCCCTGCCGCTCCGCGGCATGTGGGATCCTCCTGGACCGGGGCACGAACCCGTGTCCCCTGCATCGGCAGGAGGACTCTCAACCACTGCGCCACCAGGGAAGCCCAATTTGATGTTTTTATTATTTATCCAGACTCTGGTCTTTTGTTTTTATTTAAGGCTCTAGTTTTCAGTTCACTTTTTAGCGTTCTAATCCCAGGCAAATAATCTAGTTTAACTGTGTGTGTGTGTATATATATATATATATATATATATATATATATATATATATAAAAGTTTATTTTTCTTACATGTAGGGAAAGGCCTTACCTGTTGAGGATTTTTTACTGGTTGGGAAAGGTTTTCTTTTTCCTTGTACCATGAGCTTTCAGTTTTAATAAAGATGCCTGTGAATTCCTTAGAGGAACCTTATTTACTCCAGTTAACTTATTATGTACAAAAATTACTTATTGCTATGCCTCTTTTGTATGAGAGGTTAACGAGCACAGCTAAAAACCACAGCAAAGGGGTGGGAAGTACCGCAGAGAAGGTGACAAATGGAGATAGTTCCAATTGCAGGAAGGGCTGGAACATCTGAGGTGGGAAAGAGGGGAGCTTTTAGAATGGTTACTCTGAGTAAGTGTAGAGAAAATTGATTCAAACATTTGATCTGGGATCAAAGAACCTTTATTATGAACGGTCAATGTTAAAAATATAAAACATACGGAAGCCGTTGCCTGTGAAGTCATTTGCGTACTCTAGCTGCAGAGATGTAAAAGCCAGTTCATTGCTATAAACAAGGACAGATTTTCTTCCTGGGCCATATGTTTTGGAGTTTTCTCTCTCCAGAATCAGGGTGGGGAGGGGGTAGAAATTACTGGTTGACATATTCTTCACTGTTGAAAATAGCTGCACTGAATTCTTTTTATTTTTGATTCATTACTGATGATCAATTTAAAACTTTTGAACTTCCTCATAAATATCCATAAGAACGTTTTTTTGAAAAAGATTTTTATTTCAAAGCAGAATATTTGCCATCAGTTTTAGTACTAAAATATGACTTATTGTTATGGTGTGTTATGACACATTTTTTAAAAAGGAGACTAGCAGAGGGCCTTGGAGAATGGCATACTTGACCTTGTTTTTCCCATATGTGAGTTAGGAATGATAATCCCTGTTATGAGCCATTAAGGCAATGTCTATAAAACTCTTTGAGATCCTCAGAAGAAAAGTTTTATGTGTACAAGATTTTAATGTTATCTACATCATTTACTAGGCATCTTCAGCAAACGTTGCAATCTGATTGAGTTTTTCACCTTCATAATTATACCCTTACATGTAAACTTGTTCTAAAAACCTTTTCTAAGGAAAAAAAAAATCATCTGTTTCCTTATTTGATGCAAGGTTCTCCCCCTTCCCATATATAGTGAGCGAGCTTTTTCTAGGTATTTTTTATTCAGCTCTGTCTATTACGGAGGGTATTATAGTTCAGGCTGGCCTTGTAGAAGTGGAGGACCCCAAGTTAGACAGTGAGCCTATCAAAATTATTCTTTTGCCACGTAAAGTCCATCATGAAAGACAGGGCTGCTCTGCCTCCTGGGGAGGAATGTGGCAGTATTGTTGGTGACAAATGAGTAGAATTTACTTATGCCCAATCTCTTTCCAAAAGAGAGTTTGATAGACTGGTTGACTAAAAACTCCATTGGGAGGGGCCCTATTAGAATACCCTTACTGTCAGGGATTATAGTGGCAGTGAGAGCTTTGGGTTCAAGGCTTGGGCTTCAGAAAATCTTCTCGCATATAAAGTGAACCTTGGCTTATAACAAACCCTATTTTATGTCCCTTAACATGATACGGAAGGGTAGGGAACATGAGCACATGTAAGCTATTTTAAGCTGATTGATGCCAACACTAATGGGTATTCCTATTTGAAATACACTGACATCCTTTTAAAAGTCATATAGACTGAAAGTTTCTTTTATTGGAGGCAATATACATTGGTTCTCAACTTTAGCATGCATAGGAAATCTCCTTGAGCCCCTGTCCCCAAGATTTTGACTTAGTATGTGAGGTGGAGCACAGGAAACTTCAATTTTAACAAGCCCTATAGTTGATTTTAGAGCAGGTGGTCTGAGGACATTTTCATTCTAGGGCATTCTGGGAGTCTTGAAACCAGTCAGGTGATCTCTGGCAAGGTACTTAATCTTTGCTAAGCATCAGTGTCCTCATGATAAAAATGAAGGTTATAATACACAACTATACTAATATATAACTTTTGGGTTTTTTTAAAAAGTTAGATTAGATAAGTAAAACACTTAGTACAGTCCCTGGCTCACAGCATGAACTTAATAAGTGGTCTTTCTAGCAATTAGGTGTGGAGATTCTGTTTCTGGGTAAAATGGAGTAAGCACATTTCTCCCTGTCTTACCCATGGAACACAGTGATAAAACCTGTACGGAATGCATGGAACATCTGTATGAGGACTGTGAAAAGTAAGTAATAGCAGGAAAATTGGGAAGGAATACCAGAATTTGAAATACCTCTAAACTGGCAGTAAGCTTACCGGTTTTTCCCTCTTGATTATTCCTTTCCATGAACACAGCCTGAAACCTGGCAGTGGGCACCAGGGAACAGAGCTGAGTTCCAGGAGATGCCTCATTCCTGGTGTGAGGAGCATAAAAGTGGAGTCTAATGTCAGAGAGAGTGTGGACGTCCTCCCTTTTTGTCCTCTCATTTTCTCACACCCCAGCCTCCAAGCAGTCCTGTAGCAGCAGTGGCGGGTGAGCAGCAGCCAAAACTCTGAGGAAGGGGACCTTTCTTTCATCACTAAGCTGTGATCCCAAAAGAGAGGGGTAAATCCTTGATGCTTTTTCCTCTGTCCTCCCACTGACTGGCCTCTGCCCTGGAAGTATGCTGGTGAGTAGGGTAACTAGAGGGGAGCTCTAGGGAACTGGAAAGAGGTTGCAGAGAGGGAAAAGCTTCAGAAAGGGATCCGTGAAGTTGTTTGTGAACTCCTGAGCTCACCCCTGAGCTGCACATGCATTGATCTGGTCCTAATCAAGACACCCAAGATGTTGAGAACTATTAACAAATAGACAACTTCCCAGGTTGCAGCATGACCATTAAGTAGGGCACAGGTTCAAAAAGCAATTGCAAAGGCTTTGAAAACTGAACTGACAGTAGAACCAAAGCACATAGAAGGTGAGTTGGGACTTGCAGACTGAACTTAACCAGGTGAACTGCTTGCTAAAAACAATAACAACAGAAATTTTCTGTAGGATTTAAACAAGAATCAGAGGCTTATAACATAATATTCAAAATATCCAGGATACAATCCCAAATTACTCAGCATATGAAGAACCAGAACCTGCATGAGAAAAGACAATCAATAAATGCCAATGCCAAGATGATACAGATGTGGAAATTAACTCATGAAAACTTTAAAACAGCCATTATAAAGATACTTCAACAAGCATCGCAGACACTTAAAATAAATAGAAAAGTAGAAACGTCCAGAAAAGAAATAGAAGATTTGAAGAAGAATCAAATGGACATTTTAGAACTGAAAAATACAGCAACCAAATATAGGAACAAACACCTCACTGAATGAGCTCAGTAGCACAATGGAGGTGACAGTTAAGGAACTTGAAGATGGATAAATAGAGATTATTCAGTCTGAACATCAGAAAGGAAAAAAAGATAGTCCTCTCCCCAAAATGAAAGAAAGAACAGATACTCAGGGACCTGTGGGACAATAACAAAAAAATCTAATATTTATGTCACTGTAGCCCCAGAAGGAGAGAAGAAAGAGAACAGACTGAAAAAAATTGAAGCCATTGAAGAAACGATGGCTGAAAACTTCCCAAATTTGGTGAAAGATTAAAAACGTACAGATTTAATAATTTCAGCAAACCCCAAATAAGATAAATCCAAATAAATCCATGCCCAAGCACATCAAAATATTACTGCTGAAAACTAAAGACCAGGAAAAAGCATTTGAAAGCACCCAGAGAGAATGACGTATTATTGATACATTTGGGGGAACACTGACTCAATTGACTGCAGGTTTCCTGTCAGAAACTACAGAGCCCAGAGAGAAGTGGTACAACGTGTTTAAAGGGCCAAAAGGAAAGAACTGTAACTGCAGAATTCTATATCCAATAGAAATATCCTTAAGAAATGAAAGTTAAGTAGATAATCTCCCCTACATTCTCCCTTCTTTCCCATCCTTCTTTTTTGAACAAACACATGCTTTAGTATCTCTTTGGGGAGAAACAGTACCTACTTGGAATATTTCACATTTACTTAATGCTTAATATGTCAAGCACTTTCACTTACATTGTTTCATTTTGTCCCAGGCAGCATTCTCTTTCAAGCACCTAAAGCATGGTTATGACCACAGCTCTTAAAGCAGTCTCTCTAGAAACATTTTGAATGCTGGCATAGTTGAAGACAGAAGGATAATTACTTTACCCACTATTTAACACCAACTTTCAAAGAGAAAAGAGGTCCAGTAAGTCATATTCAGAGAAGGAGACATGAGTGCACCCCAGTTACCATTGAGTGCAAACACTGAGTAGTTTTTTATGTAGCTTACAGTGTATTCTGGGTGAGGCCACATGTATAAATTTAACGTGTGATCTAGTGAAGGCACTTGCTTTTTCTTGAAATGACTTATTCACTCTTGGTGGGGGAGGGTGTGTTTTGATTCCTGGATAAGCCTTGAGGCCAATTCTTGGATCAGGTGTGGTGACAGGGAGGTTTCTAGAAAGGGCACTGTATGTGGTGTCACTTTTTAAAATCTTTATTATTCCTAAAGGAAATGAATAAGTGAAACATGTGAAAGAGAAATTACACCATTGAGATGCTCTCTTTACTTCAGGGCATCTTCTTCACTTCTCTCTCCTTTGTAAGATGATTAATGGATTGACTTTATTTAAACTGTGGGAAACAAATGAAACCATTAAGTGTTTATATTTAAGGCAAATACATTAGTAGAGGTAGAGAAGCTTTCTGTGGGCCACATGGCCTGCCCCTAGCCCATAAATGCTCCTTCTGACTTTCCAACACAACTGCCAAACTCTGCCTCCACACATTCTTTTTAAAACTTCTTTTCCATTCCAAATCCACTTGGTACTTTCATTATGGTCTTGTTAAAATTGCAAGATGCCCGCTGGGACTTCCAGGATAGATTTTCTCTTTACTGAGGAGGAGCAAAAGAGGAAGAATATAAAAGCACTTCTATTTGTTATTCCTTCAGGGAGTCATAGTAAAGAAAAATAGGGACACTTCTATAGGAGGAGTATCTTTTAATTTGACATTGTTTTAACGGTGAGCATTTGGGGCAAGTGTGTATGCTTCCCCTTTATTTTAGCACCTTGTACAACATCCTGGATAGGACTACTGGGACAGATAATACTATTTTATTTACATGTGGAACAAATAAGTGAATGTACCTACAAGATATATGTTGATTATGAGCTTCATGTAAGTGCAGACTTGCACTTATGTCATTGGTTCTTAGAATTAGGTCAGTTTTACCCAATTTGTACCTCTATCTCTGTTTCCTCTAGATAAGACTTACTGTGGGAATCTGATAACTCTTTTCCTATATTCTCATAAATGGCTACAAGATATTATGGGGGGTCTGATAAATGTTTTTTTGTTTTCCTGTATGTAGGCACATGCTTAAATGTAGTAAAAACTTCTTATAAATGAGAAAACCAGTCACCAGCATGACCCATCCTAATCTCATGATCCTTCCCTCTATATATCCTTGTGTTAAGAAGTATAAAGACCAGCAAGGAATGGTCTTGAGGATGGAGTGGTAGGTCCTGAACACTAGTACCCACAGGCAGGTACACAAAAATTTTGCGAATTACACTTTAAAATTCTCTTTCCCTTCTAGATCTTGAATTTGCCTGAACTGATTGATGATTCCAGGTATAGAACTAACCACCTTCGGGTACAGAATAGAAAAGAGCTTATTAAATTACTATCGACACGGTAAGCTTGGCTCTACTGTTTGTACGTTTAAGAATTAATATGTTATTAGCATTTATCTGGCATTTTGTGGTGCTCTTTTTGGCTTATTTAGATTAACTTATAATTATCTTTCATTTTACAAAATTGGTTAGTGGAAATATATTTTAAAGCTATGTTTTTCTTTGTTTGAAAGCGTTTGAAAGTATTTCACATGTCTTACTAAGTATTGCATCATAACAATGATACAAATAAGAACATCACAATAGCTTGCATTAGTTGCTTCTCTGTGGCATGTGTTTGGGTTTAGTCTATCATAAATACTAACTAATAATTCAACATCATTTTTTACATTTACTGTATGAATCGCTCTACATACATGATCTCATTTAACCCTTATAATCATCCCGTGAGGGAAGTTCTATTATTTCCATTTTACAGATAAGGAAACTGAGATAAGGGAGGTTCAGTCAAGAGCTGGTTGGCTTTTCTGAGCCTCTCTGTGTAGTTTGTCATGATGATGTTTTGAAAATGGCAGGTTGAGTCATAATGGATTAATGCTGACCAATTAGAGTATTTGATTTTCAAATTATTCCATTCATGTCAGGTTATACTTTTGTTCAAACCTGTATCAATTTTTCAAGTTTGCCTCAGAAAAAGTTAATAATTCTTACTCTTTCCTATCAGTTTCACTTTTGTTTACATCTAACTTCTCAATCTGTAGGAATAGATTGTGGTTTTTGTGGATCTCAATGCCCATGTGAACCGTTCTTCAGTATGAACATTTGCTCTCATCAAACCAATAAATTAAGGACTTTTGTTCAAATATAATATCTTGTCTTTTGAAAATGCCCTTGTGTTTCCATGTAGCATAGATATATCAAAGTTCTTAGACTCACAGATATCAAGAACAAACTGAGTACCAGTGGGGGGGGGTGGGGGAGGGACAATATAGGGGTAGGAGAGTGGGAGGTACAAACTATAGGGTGTAAGATAGGCTACAAGGATGTAGTGTACAACACGGGGAATATGGCCAATATTTTGTAATAACGAAATGGAGTGTAACCTTTAAAAATTGTATTAAAAAACTAACAAACAAGCGAAAGTTCTTAGAAAAAAACTTCTGCTAATGTTATGTTTATTCCTCTTCCCTTCTCCTTTGGGGATCTCTACATGAGTCTTCATTCATTACCTATTTGCTTTTTCCTGGATTTTAAGCACTTCTTCTCTACGCTGCCTGTCTCTCCTCCTTCAATCAATGGGGCCTCTGTGTGTGGGACTGATATGCAGAGAAGAGGGGAATGAGAATTGGGCTCCCCTTTCTTGGTCATTAGTTAAATAAAACTCAGATTCTACTGCAAAGCCGGAGAGCCCTCAGTCATTAACATTTCACCCCATGAGAATTGGCCCTTTATCTCTGCTTTTTGCCTCTTTGCCTCTCAAGCAGTTTTTGATTCATTTAATTCATTGATACGACTTTTTCCTTTCACACCATGGTTACCAAGTTTCAATAACAGGCACTTGTGAGAACCTTATCAAAAGCTCTTTGAGAGTCTAAATAAATCATATCCATGCTGTGAGAAGAGTGGACCCAAGAAAAATACAAAACCTAGGCAGATATGTGTCATCTTGTTATTGAGTTGCCAGCACTCTTCTAACTTTAAGAACCACAGAGTTAAATTACTGGTTTCCTGTGTCCTAAAACCTGTATTCCTTGCTACATTCTGTTATAGAATTCTATTGTGGACAGACTTCTAGCAGCATCTGTAACAGTTTAATTTCAAATTTCTCTTTTTGGGGTGAATTAAATAACCTAACACCTTCTTCTTTCTCCTCTTATATACCCAGAAGTGGGAGTTTGAGCATTTTGGAACCCATAGGTTCTTATGTCTTTATTCAGACTTAAGAGGAATCAAACTTGTAAAGAAGAGACTAGAGGGTAGTCTTAAGAGAGGAAACTTGATAAGGGAGTTCCCTTCATCATCATCCTGCTGTTAAAACACAGACCACAGAGAGGCCCTTGGGTGCCCAGAGGCCAGGGTCCCTGCTCTCTTGGGCTGGTGTGTGGACGTGTTTTGGTGGTGTCTTGTGGGATGCAGTTCTACAGTCTCTTCCAGCTCAGGTCTCTTCTCCGTGGTGGATCAAACAATGGTGACCAGGGAAGATTAGGATATTGATTCAGTCCCATCGATAACCTTATCATTTGTTTTTCTGAATAAATATCCCTGGATTCACTAGTACCGTTAAGTGTTGGGCTTTCAGAAGTCTCTGTGAATGTTGTAAAATGTCTCATTTTCATGATATGATTTTATGTTTTTCCAATATTCAAAATATTAATGGCTCTATATTAATTACATGATCAAATCTGGTCATTTTATTCTGACATCATGGCCTTCCACAACCTGACATGACCTTTCCTTTCCACCTTTCCCAATATAAAGGAATAATATAGGGAGGTGGGTCCAGAGGGAGAGAGTAGGGGGAGATGGCAGGAAAATCATGCTGTAAAAGTTATAATAGAGTTTATGATAAAGGAGTTTCTGAAACTTGTGAAACAAAGGAAATTTTTTGTCCATAAAATGAGTTAGCTTGTCAACAACTTCTGTTTTCGGTGTAACCTGATGATAGGTCTTTTTTTTTTTTTCTTCCAGTTTTATTGAGATATAATTGACATATAATGTTGCATTAGTTTAAGGCACACAAATAATGATTTGATATATGTATATATTCTGAAATGATTACCCTAGTAAGCTAACATCTGTCACCTCACAGTTACAAATCTTTTTCGTCCCTTGTGATGAGAACTTTTCAGATCTACTCTCTTAGCAACTGTCAAATATACAATACAGTAGTATTAACTATAGTCACCATGCTGCACATAACATCCTCAGGACCTATTTATCTTAAAACTGAAAATTTGTGCCTTTTGAGCACCTTCACCCATTCGCCCCCCCACCCTGAAGAGACGTCTTGAAGGGAATACGCAACCTAATAGAGTTTGAAGTTTTCCAGCAACTTAGAACAAGCAAAAACTTCCTTCCACACCTGAAGAGACCTAGGGACTCAAGAGTTTCCATCGAGCATGCTTCTCATTTGTTCCTTCTCTTACTCATCTATTTAACACGTATTTATTGACTACCTACTATGTGCCAGTGACTGTTTTGGGCACAAGGAAGATGGTTTCAAAAACAAAACAAAACTAAACTCCCTGCCTGCCTGGACTTGCATTAGAGTAAACCTTGTAGACGTTCTAGAAGACTTTTCTTTAAGACCTCTTCCATAAAAACATGTGTTTTGATATGCCTAAGAAGTTAGTTGTCCATATTTTTCATATAAACTTTTTGTAAATTTTGCTTTACAGAAGTATTGCAGCTACAGTCTGTGCCTGTTAATAACTTATTGTCTTTCTGTCTTTTTGTAAGCATATTACAGTGCACATGCTACAGTTTTTTTGTGTGTGGTTTTCCTGTCATTTCTATAGAAAAGCATATTTTTTGTAACAGTAGCTACATTACCATGTGAATACACCATGTTTTTCCCTGTTGTCTGCTATTAAACGTTATATCATAAAACTTTCCTTTAATGCTCATAGACACTTTCCTCAGCCTATATTTCTATTTTGGAAAATCTTTAAAATACATAAAAATGTAGAGGGATTTGTGAGAGTGAATTTGCACTTCAGACAACTTTAAAAAAAACTCTAGTAATGATGGACTCATGGTGTTCCTTAAAAACAAAAAGCAAAACAAAACGTTGCACCCCTTTCATCCAATTCGATATCCAAAAGTGAAAACAGAAGCATTTATGGATTTTTACAAAGTTCGCTCTCCTAAATACACATAAAGCTTCCCTCTTGTGTTTCAAAATCTTCCTTCCAAAGTATGTTTCCTAAGTTTTGATTAATTTCCTGAGTAATTTCCCAAAGTAACTTTCCTGCCCATGGCAAGCATTCATTTAAGTGTTTTAGAATCAGGTGATTCTCTTTGCATTCTCCTCTGCAATTCATAGACTCTTTAGAAAGTGCCTACCAGAAATGTCAGTCATTTACCTCACTTTTCTGTCACTCTTGCTAAATTCAGTTTGATGCTGCTCTCTGAGAGTGGTCGGCCTCACGTGGAAAGGCAGCTGCATGTTTTTGTCATCAGCGGTGTTTTCCATAGCCAGCACAAACACAATCCCTCTCAAGTGCTCTCAGGTGTTACTATTCCCCAACTGTGGCCGTGAACAAGATTTTTTTTTTTTTTAATTTAAAGGTGGAAGACTTTCCCCTTGAACTTGCCATTTTGTCCAGGGTGTTTCAGAAAGTCTGTTTACCCAGCTGCTAAGACCAAAAACGAGGCAAAACTAAAGCATGTTCAAAGTTCCCAGCTAAAACACAGAAGAAAAGATAAAATCGAGACTAATGCAGGGTCTGTTACAACAAACCCCTCCTTTGCAAAGCTAAGGAGCAACAAACTCCTCAACCTGTGCGACCCACACACACAGGACCAGCATTTTTGCAATAGTTTAGACCTCGTGGGAGAGACTAAAAATCATGATGTGTATTGATACTAAGAAGAGAAGGATTATGATGATGTATTAGTAGTTGGGGAGAAATAATAGGAAGACATGAAATGAGGATGAAGGAAAAGAGAAATAATAGGGAAAATAGAAATGCAATTCATTTTATTCCTCCTGCTTCCTCTCTTCATCAACGTTAATGGCCACTGACTGTGTGCCTTTGTCCTGCAGATACAGAGATGAAAGATGAGGTGGCTCTTGGTCTAAGTAGGAAAACAAACAAGTAAAGCAATGAATTAAGTAGTGTGTGTGAAGTGCCACTATACACATATGCACAGGGTGGTGGGAGGCCAGAGAAGGGGCGACTGCCTCAATCTGGGCAAGTCAGGGAAGGCTTTCCTGCAGACAGTGCCAGCTGAGGTGAGTCTTTTTTTTTTTTTTTTTCCAGTTGAGATGAGTCTTAAAGGACGAATAAAATTAGGCAGGTGAGGAAAAAAGATAGTTCACATCAAAGGAGGAAATATCAAACTGAGTGTAATTTTATACGGAGGAAAAAATAAATCATAGGAGAAGAAAAAAAGCTTGGAGAGAAACTGATGACAACTTTTAAATTGCTTTTTGAAAAATGCTACACGTTAGGGAAGCGTATGTCAGTATAGTCCTAGTGAAGGCATTCCTAAAATGTTGGTTACCCTAAGTTGTCATAAATAAAACTAACAGTGTGAGACAAATTTACCTTTTAAAGTACTGTGGCATCTATGTTCATCAGGATATTGGTCTATAATTTTCTTGTGATATCTTTGTCTGGTTTTGGTATCAGGGTAATGGTGGCCTCGTAGAATGAGTTTGGGGGTGTTCCTCCCTCCGCAATTTTTTGGAGGAGTTTGAGAAGGATAGGTGTTAACTCTTCTCTAAATGTGTGATAGAATTCACCTGTGAAGCCATCTGGTCCTGGACTTCTATTTTTTGGAAGATTTTAATTACAGTTTCAATTTCATTACCTGTGATTGGTCTGTTTATATTTTCTAATTCTTCCTGAGTCAATCTTGGAAGGTTGTACTTTTCCAAGAATTAGTCCATTTCTTCCAGGTTGTCCATTTTATTGGCATATAGTTGCTTGTAGTAGTCTCTAATGATCTTTTGTATTTCTGCAGTGTCAGTTGTAATCTCTCCTTTTTCATTTCTAATTTTTTTGATTTGAGTCTTCTCCCTTTTTTTCTTGATGAGTCTGGCTAAAGGTTTATCAATTTTGTTTTTCTTCTCAAAGAACCAGCTTTTAGTTTTATGGATCTTTGCTATTGTTTTCTTTGTTTCTATTTCATTTCTTTCTGCTCTGATCTTTATGATTTCTTTCCTTCTACTAACTTTGGGTTTTCTCTGTTCTTCTTGCTTTAGGTGTAAGGTTAGATTGTTTATTTGAGATTTTTCATATTTCTTGAGGTGAGCTTGAATGGCTATGAACTTCCCTCTTATAACTGCTTTTGCTACATCTCATAGGTTTTGGATCATTGTGTTTTCATTGTCATTTGTTTCTCGGTATTTTTTGATTTCCTCTTTGATTTCTTCAGTGATCTCTTGGTTATTTAGCAGTGCACTGTTTAGCCTCCATAGACCAATATCACTGATGAATATAGCCGCAAAGATCCTCAACAAAATACTAGCAAACAGAATCCAACAATACATTAAAAGGATCATACACCGTGATCAAGTGGGATGCAAGGATTCTTCAATATATGCAAATCAATCAATGTGATATACCATATTAACAAATTAAAGAATAAAAACCATATGATCATCTCAATAGATGCAGAAAAAGCTTTTGACAAAATTCAACACGAAATGGTTGGAAGACCTAAATAGACATTTCTCCAAAGAAGACATGCAGATGGCCAACAAATACATGAAAAGATGTGCAGCATCACTAATCATTAGAGAAATGCAAATCAAAACCACAGTGAGGTATCATCTCACTAGTCAGAATGGCCATCATCAAAAAATCTACAAACAATAAATGCTGGAGAGGGTGTGGAGAAAAGGGAACCCCCTTGCACTGCTGGTGGGAATGTAAATTGATACAACCACTATGGAGAGCAGTATGGAGGTTCCTTAAAAAACTAAAAATAGAACTACCATACGACCCAGCAATCCCACTACTGGGCATATACCCTGAGAAAACCATAATTCAAAAAGACTTATGTACCAGAATGTTCATTGCAGCTCTATTTACAATAGCCAGACATGGAAGCAACCTAAGTGTCCATCAACAGATGACTGGATAAAGAAGATGTGGCACATATATACAATAGAATATTACTCAGTTATAAAAAGGAATGAAATTGAGTTATTTGTAGTGAGGTGGATGGACCTAGAGTCTGTCATACAGAGTGAAGTCAGTCAGAAAGAGAAAAACAAATACCGTATGCTAACGCATATATATGGAATTTTAAAAAGCGGTACTGATGAACCTAGTGGTAGGGCAGGAATAAGGATGCAGACATTGAGAACAGACTTGAGGGCATGGGGGTGGGTGGTGAGGCGAAGCTGGGATGAAGTGAGAGAGTAGCATCAACATATATACACAACCAAATGTAAAATGGATGGCTAGTGGGAAGCTGCTGCATAGCACAGGGAGATCAACTTGGTGCTTTGTGATGACCTAGAGGGGTGTGATAGGGAGGGTGGGAGGGAGGCTCAAGAGGGAGGGGATATATGTATACGTATAGCTGATTCAGTTTGTTGTACAGCAGAAACTAACACAACATTGTAAAGCATTTGTACTCCAATAAAGATGTGAAAAAAAAAAAAAACCCACATATGAACTATTTAGAAAAAATAAAGTACTGTGGCAATACCTTTAGTAAAATAAATAATTATTTTTGGTTTTGAATGATCTGGTTTTTCTGAAGTCAAGTTTCTGGTATGCAATTGAATATCTACTTATTTTCACAGTTTACTGTATTAAAATACTGTGAAATTAAATGCTGTAGTTCAGAGCCTTCTAAACAGAGGTGCTAAACAGACATTTGTTGAATTGAATCCAGAACTTATTAAAGAGCTTCACCTCTTTAAATTTGGTGTCAAGTTATTTTTAATATACTTGTTCAGAATATTGGAGAGTTGGACCTGGAGCATTCTTGGGCTGTTCATGGAGGGCTTGTGACTTCAAAGATGCCTAAATATAATGTTAATTTTTAAAAACTGACATCTTGGTTCCATCAGACAAATTTGGTCATTCCACTTCCCTGCCTAGGTCTTTCAGGGAGTCTCCACAGCTTTTAAGATAAAGTTTAAACTATTTATCTTAACACATGTAATTGCATCTCCCACTTTTGCCTTAGAACCATCTTATAATTTGGCCTGGTCTTTTAATCTGCTGTGTCTTCCCACAGGCTCATTGCTTTTCACTAAAATGATGAAGCTTCTTCATCTCACTGGCTGCTACTAGTCCTTTAAAATGAGCACAAGTTTTGGGAGCTCCTCCTGCGTCTCATTTGTCTGTTTAAAGTGGCCCCTCCTATGTTGCTGAATCAAAGCATCTATTGCGTTCAGCTGTCATTCATCCTCCACCTTGACGCAGCAGTCAACTTCTTAAGGCAGAGACTATCTTTGTTTTTAGAGAGTTTTTTTAGAGCAGTCTTACGCTCATAGCAAAACTGAGAGGAAGGCACAGAGAGTTCCCATGTACCCTCTGCCACCCCCCAACCCCTGCCCTCTCCCCCAGCCTCCCCACTACCAACATCCCTCACCAGAGTGGTACACTGAGTATAACTGATCAGCCTACATTGACACGTCGTAGGAGACCATGCACATGGTAAGAGACTGCCTTTTTTGATTTTATTTCTGGTGCCTGTTTGGGTCCCTGGCGCTAGATGTCCTTTCAGTTAGTGAATGTATGAACCAGTGATGGGCAAAGCCATCCCAATTTGGCAAACTGGCCAAAGGGAAGAGACCCAATGTCAGGTCAGAATAAAAAGAGGAGAGCAGTGGTAGCTAGAAATGAGAACTTTTTCTAAACTAACCCAGGAGGCCTGTATTATGATCACAGAATGTCAGAAGGCCTGAATTTGAAACCAGAGCCTTCCATTAACTCTGTGGTCTTGAGCAGATCCTCTGATTTCTCTGAGCCTCAGGTTCTCATATATACGGTACGTATAAGAATACCTGCATCACTGTGAGAATTAAAAAACAGAACAGGCATGAAGGCAGCCAGCATAGCCCTCAGCAAACAACAGTGCTCAGTATATTTGAGGAGAATCTCAATCCTCAAGAATCAGAAATTACATTTCCCACATTTTTTGCCATCAGAGTTCTCCTATATCATTTTTTTATTCATGGATGCCAAGTTTTGAGAGATTTTCCTCTCCCAAACTGTAATTATTATATGAATTACCTTCCACAATTTTTATTTAATAAAGTTTCATTTAACTGCCAATCAGATCCTGATTAGGACGATATAACTAGTGTTATTGTACTGATTTGATTTAATTCTAGCAGAAGTAAAGCATGACATTCTAGTTGGCGTGTATGACCTTTTTGCAGCTAAACAAATGATTTCTGTTCAACTTCTTAAAAAAATTAAAAATAGCTCATAAGACTCAGGAATACATTTAACTTTGTACAGTGCTCCTAATAAAGGCTATTAATAGTGCTTTTTTTTTTTTTTTCAAACCCAAAGTGGACCTTAATAGTTCATATACTATTCCCTTTCAAGAAACACTGTTTCTCAGTGTGGGCAATGAATTTGGAACTTGTGAACATTCCACTTAAATTATTCCATGCATTTGTGGTTGTACCCTCATAAAGAATGAAGCACTTTCGTGTGTTCCTTAGTTGCTATGCTGTGTTAATAGACTATGAAAAGCTTCAGTCAGGGGCTTTGAACTCTGAAATAAAATACATCCATGAGTTCTCCTGTGTCATTTTTATGGTTAAGTTTTTCAAAGTTTTAATGGGTATCTTTGGCCTTCCTGAAAACTGTTGACTTTACTTTTCTCTTAAATAATATCTATAATATCATTAATTTTCATTTTTAGTGGAAAATAAAACTACCACATATTTCATCTCAGACAACCCTCTATCTCTTGCCCCTTCCCCCACCCCCCATCTTAAATCCCCATTTCAACCCTCCCTCCTGCCTGCCTTCCATGCCCCCATCTTCCTGTCCTTATCCTGTCATTCACAATTTGAACTCTTTTACAATTAAATAATACATGGATATCACTTATCACTTTCCTAGGTGGGTTTTAGCTACTTGCAGGAAGGCTTCATTGAACAAGTGGTTTGCTTAGAGAACAGGGAGGATTTTAATCAGTGGCCACCTATATGATGTAATTTAGAAGGACTGGGAGGAACCTCTGTTCCATGGAATATAACCCTTCCTTACACATAGTTTGCTGATTTCAGGAATTCTGCAATTATAGATTTTAAGGGCTTAAAAGTTTGTCCGCTCTTAAGCTTCAAACAGCACAGAGGTGGGGGGGTGTTAAAACATGTAGTCTTATTCCTTAGAGTAAATAAAATTCCCCAGGCCCTTTCCTCAGACTAGATTTTAATATGGGGAAAGCGGAGAAATCATCAAAGCCCTGCCTAAGGTGAGTGAAAAGCAGAATGAAGGCTGAGAGCAGTCAGGAGCCCCAGAGATTAAGTTCCCCTCACTGACACTTTTGCCAGGGCTGGGAGGCTATGGGAGTCTCTTTTAACCCGGATTAATTCCTCCCCTCTAAACCTGGCAACCATCGACTCTCCCATGTCTACATGTTTTTAATATACGTAGAGAAACTTATTGTTTTCTCCCACGGAAACTTTTTTGTTGGTCTAATATTCTCTTTCCCATATGATCACATTTTAAAATCTTTTCTGCCAGCCTTTTTTTCTTTTTCTGCCTACTATTAGTATCTTATGAGGCTGCATTTCACGTGATTTTTATATATCCTCAACCTACATATTTAGTTTATTGTAACCTTCCCCCCAATCTTTCATAATGCTTTGAATCATATCATTGTAGGTTTATCTGGGATCCACTGTAGAGGGCTGATTTGGATAAATGGATCTGACGTTTGGTGAGGGTCACATTTGTTTTCTTATGCATTCCAGGGCAGCTCTGCCATTATCAGCTAATAGATGGTCCCTTGTAAAATGTCTGTATTTTATGTGGTACATTTTCTGAATGTTGGTTATTTGGAGATAGATTTAAGTGGCTATTTGTTGTTACTATAAAATCAGCCTGGAGGGGAAAAGAATGAAAGAAACACAGCCCTGGAATGCATCCCTTTTGGCTTACAGAATGCAAAGGGAACCACTGCAACTCGAAGCAAGCTCCTCGTGACCAGGGCTCTTTCTACCCTGTTAAGAGAATTCTTTGTGACTGAGAATCTAATGATATCTTTAAGTGAGTCAGGGTGGAATGGAATGTCATCCCACTCCTTCTCTCCCCCTCCTTTTTTCCAGAAGGGCTATAAAACATTCCACACTGCCTTTTAGTAGAAAGAATTAGGTGGTAGTGGTGGGATATTTATATGTATGTGCAGAGGGGTGAGGATGGTGGCGGGAGGGAGTCCAGTAAACTCTGTTTCCCTGGATAAAACATTTAATACCCTCATTTCTCCTTTGGAACTTAATGTATATTTTTAGATTTATAGAATGTTAGAGCCCTAAACACTTGGGGAGCTGGATAGAACCTGGGATATCATTGAACTTAACCCCTTCCTACGTGTAAGAACTTAGAATTTAACAGCATCATGGCCACAGACCCCTTGAAATCTGGTGGGAGATTCCACAAGGCCAACTCGAAAGGCCTTCCTTTTGGAAGGGTGTAGGCACAGCTCTCCAGACTTTGCTGGCTGACCTTCTTTTGCCCTTGACTTTTGAACTGGATAGAGAATCTGGAGTTTGACTCGGTCTCCTGACACTTGGTTTGCTCCGTAGACTCCCAGACTCATTCCTGCCCTGCCCAATTTCCTGCCTGCCTTTGGCTCAGACTGAGTTCTGTTCTGCAACTACTTTGCCCCCACTTGGGTTCTATTCTTATCTCTTCTTAGCTTCAGCTTTCCAGCGTAGGCCTTCCTTGGGCCTTTGATCTGACATCAACTGATGTTTCTAGTGAGAGCTGACTCCACCTCTCTCCCGGTGCTGACAGCTGACATCCCTGCTGAGCCTTGATTTCCACCAGCTGTCCAGCATCCTGGAACATTCCCTAGCGACCAGCTGCTCCTGGCCATCTTCACCTGGACAATCCACAGTAGTTTTGGCAAGCTGCTCACTGCTTCCAAAGCCAGACTGGACCTACCTTAGTTCTGGTTTAATATGTTTTCCCCAGTATCACACAGCTCACTGGTGTGTGAGGCTCAAATTGGAATCTCCTGATTCCTTTTTCCACAGTACTCCTGGGGCAATCACTTATTTCCCTTTTCTCTAACTAGAAATTTTGTATTTAGAATAATCCTAGGTAGGAAAAGAAATTAAGTGAACATTCTGCACGCCCCCCAACCCAGACACACACACACACACACAACTTTTAATCTTTCAATTTATAAATTTGCATTTTTCTTTCTTAATGATTTTTCTTCCCTCTATTGTGAATTGTTTTTCTTTTCTCATTTGCTAACTTTGGAAAAAGAAAAATCCAGACATTGGAATGTCTGAGTTTATTTAAGTCTCAGCACTCTGTACAATTTAATGAAGGGAAACAAAAAAGGAAAATCAGAATGCTGGCCTGGATCTTTGTGGCTCTGGGATTGGCCCTTTTTGGTGGCCATTGATATATACTATATTTGGAAAATAAGAGTAATTGGTGGTTCCAAGCTATTTTTAAACACATTAGAATATAGAAATAAATTCTAAAATATAGAAATTTAGAACTATTAGAAACAGAAACGGTGAGAGACATAATCATTTTGTAATAATTTAACTATTTTCTAATATAGGTAAATAAAAAGAGGATTTATTTAGCATATTTAATGAGGTGGCGGTAGTAGACATATGTCACACTGCATACCCTGCTAACAGCACATATTCTTTTTTAGTGTCTATGGAACATTTACAAACACTGATTACAGACTAGGCTACAGAGAAAATGTTAGTAAGCTTCAAGAAAGAAAAACTAACCACAATGAAATATTCTAAAAATTAATAACAAATTTAAATATACAAGCATAGATATAACTATAAAGCACAGCATGTAAGCCAAAAAATTTAATATGGGATGAAAAATTTAAAATCATAGTTAACAGTTGTGGTATAGCAAATCATCCTAAAACTGACTGTTTTAAAATGTGTCTGAAAACATTTTCTATGAAGAGTTAGATAGTAAATACTTTAGGCTTTGCGGACCTTGTGGTCTTCATCATAGCTACTTAACTCTACTGTTGTAGCGAGATGGCAACCATAGACAATACTTAAATGAGTGAGTGTGACTGTATTCCAAAAGGACTCTATCTATGGACATTGAAAGTTGAATTTCATACATTTTTGATGCATTACGAGATATTATTCTTTTGATTTCTTTCAATCATTTAAAAATGTAAAATCCATTTTTTTTCTTGAAAACTCACAGAATTCACTCTCTTAACAATTTTCCTACATATCATATATAGCAGTGTTAGCTATAGTCACCATGTTGCCTTGTATATTACATCCCTAGTATTTGTTTATTTTATAACTGGAAATTTGTACCTTTTGACCACCTTCTTCCAATCTCCCTTCCTCTTACTCTTTGCTTCTGGTAACCACAAGTCTGATCTCTTTTTCTATGAGGTTTTTTTTTGTTTGTTTGTTTGTTTTTGTTTTTTTTAGTACTGCATATACGTGAGATCATACGATATTTGTCTTTCTCCGTCTGACTTATTTCACTTAGCATAATGCCTTCAGAGTCCACCCATGTTTTCACAAATGGTAAGACTTTCTCACTTTTTATGGCTGAATAATATTCCATTGTCTGTGTATACCACAATTTATTTATCCATTTATCCATTGATGGACACATTTTTTCCAAGCCTCGGCTATAGCAAATGATGCTGCTATGAACATGGGGATGTAGATATCTTTTCAAGTTAATGTTTTCATTTCCTTTGGATATAATCCCAGATCTGGAATGTGATAGTTCTATTATTAATTTTTTGAGGATCCTCCATACTGTTTTCCATAGTGCTGTACCAATTTACATTCCCACCAACAGTCCACAAGAGTTCCCTTTTCTCCACAACTATGCCAGCATTTGTTATCTCTTTCTTTTTGATGATGGCCATTCTATCAAGCATGAGGTGATATCTCATTGTGGCTTTAATTTGCATTTCCCTGATGGTTAGTGATGCTGAGTATCTTTTCATGTGTCTGCAGGCCATCTATGAGTCTTCTTTGGAGAGATGTCTATTCAGGTCCTTTGCCCATTTATAAATTAGGTTATTTGGGTTTTTTTGCTGTTGAATTTAATTAATTATTTATATATTTTAGGTATTGACCCATTTTCATGTATATGGTTTACAAATTTTTTTTCCCATTCCATAGGTTGTCTTTTCACTTTGTTGATGGTTTCTTTTGCAGTGCAGAAGCATTTTAATTTGATGTAGTCCCACTTGTTTATTTTATTTTATTGGAGTATAATTGCTTTGCAATGTTGTGTTAGTTTCTGCTGTACAACAAAGTGAATCAGCTATATGTCATATATCCTCTCCTTCTTGGACCTCCCTCCTACCTCCCCCACCGCCCACCAATCCCACCCATCTGGGTCATCACAGAGCAGCGAGCTGAGCTCCCTGTGCTATGCAGCAAGTTACCACTAGCTGTCTGTTCTACACATGGTAGTGTATATATGTCAATCCTAATCTCCCAATTGGTCTCACTGTCCCCTTCACCCCTGTGTCCACATGCTTTTTCTCTACATCTGCGTCTCTGTATCTGCCCTGCAAATAGGTTCACCTGTACCATTTTTCTATTATTTTTGATATTGTTGCTTGTACTTTAGGTGTCATATCCAAAAAATCATTACCAAGACTCATGTCAAGGAGCTTTATTTCTGTTTTTATCTAGAAGTTTCATGGTTTCAGGTCTTACATTTAAGTCTTTAATCCATATTGAGCTAATTTTTGTGAGTGGGTGTAAGATACAGATCCAGTTCATTCTTTTACATGTGAATATCCAATTATCCCAGTTTCATTTATTTAAAAACCTGTCTCTTCTTCACTGAGTATTCTTGGCTCTCTTGTGAAATATTAGTCAACTGTATATGCTTGGATTTATTTCTGGGCTTTGCATTCTATTCCATTGGTCTATTTCTCTGTTTTTATGCCAGTACCATATTGCTTTGATGACTATAGCTTTATAGCATTGTCTGAAATCAGGAAGTATGATGCCTCCTGCTTTGATCTTCTTTCTCAGGATTTCTTTGGCTACTCAGCATTTTTTATGGCTCCATGTAAATTTTAGAAGTATTTTTCTACTTCTGTAAAAAATGCAATTGAAATATCAATAGGAATTGAATTGAATCTATAGATGGCTTTTGATAGTATTGACATTTTAGCAATATTAATTCTTTCAATTCACGAACATGGAATACCTTTCCATTTATTTGTGTCTTCATTGTTTTCATTAGTGCCTTGTAGTTTTCAGAGCAGAGATCTTTCTCCTCTTCAGTTAAATTTATTCCTAAGTATTTTATTGTTTTTGATCCTATTGTAAATGGGATTAATTTCTTTCTTTTTTTAAAAATTCATTGTTAGTGTAGAGAACACTACTGATTTTTGACTGTTAATTTTGTATCCTTTAAAATTACTGAATTCGTTGATTAGATCTAACAGTTTTTTGGTTGAGTCTTTAGGATTTTCTATATGTAAAATTATGTTATCTACAAAGGTAGACACTTTTACTACATCCTTTCCAATTCCAATACCTTTTATTTCTTTCTCTTGCCTGATTGCTTTAGTTAAGACTTCAAGTACTTTGTTGAATAAGAGTGGTGAGAGTGGGCACCCTTGTCTTCTTCCTGATCTTAGAAGAAAAGCGTTCAACTTTTCACCATAAGAGATGATGTTAACTGTGGGCTTGTCATTTATGGCCTTTATTATGTTGAAATATGTTCCTTCTATGTCTAATTTGTTAGGAGTTTTTATCATAAATGGATGTTGATTTTGTCAAATGCTTTTCTGCATCTATTGAGATGATCATATGATTCTTTTTCTATCACATTGATTGATCTGCATATATTGAACCATCTTCACATGCCATGGATAAGTCCCACTTGATCATGGTGTATGGTCCTTTTAATGTGCTGCTGAATTCAGTTTGCTAGTATTTTTTGAGACGTTTTTCATTTGTTTTCATGAGGGATATTGCCCTGTAGTTTTCTTTCCTAGTAGTATCAGTTTCTGGTTCTAGTATCAGGGTAATGCTGGCCTCATAAAATGAGTTTGAGAGTGTTCCCTCCCCTTTTATTTTTTGGAAGAGTTTGGGAAAGATTGGTGTTAATTCTTCTTTAAATGTTTGGTAAAATTTACCAGTGAAGCCACCTGGTCCTGAACTTTTCTTTGTTGGGAGATTTTTTATTACTAACTCAACCTCCATAGTAGTAATTGGTTTATTCAGACATTCTATTTATTCTTGATTTAGTCTTGGTAAGTTATATGTTTCTCAGAAATGTTTTTCCATTTCTTCCAGGTTGTCCAGTTTGTTGGCATATATTTGACTATCGTAGCCTCTTATGATCCTTTGAATTTCTGTGGCATCAGTTGTAATGTCTCAGTTTTTCATTTATAATTTTGTTGATTTGGTTCCTTTCTCTTTTTGCCGTGGTTAGTCTAGCTAAGGGTTTTTCAATTTTGTTTATCTTTTCAAAGAACCAACTCGTACTTTGGTTCATTTTTTTCTTTTTTTTTTTTTGTTCTCTTTCATTTACTTCTGCTCTAATCTTTAGTATTTTCTTTCTTCTGCTAATTTTGGCCTTAGTCTGTCCTTCTTTTTCTAGTTTCTAAAGGCATAGAAGGCTTCTTGGTGGCAGTAGCAGCAGCCTGAGCGTCCGATACCCGTCTCTGGGGTCCGCGCTGATAGCCCGCGGCTTGTGCCTGTCTCTGGAGCTCGTTTAGGCGGCGCTCTGAATCCCCTCTCCTCGCGCACCCCGAAACAATGGTCTCTTGCCTCTTAGGCAGCTCCAGACTTTTCCCCGGACTCCCTCCCGGTTAGCCGTGGAGCACTGGCCCCCTTCAGGCTGTGTTCATGCCGCCAACCCCAGTCCTCTCCCTGGGATCCGACCTCCGAAGCCCAAGCCTCAGCTCCCAGCCCCCGCCCGCCCCAGCGGATGAGCAGACAAGCCTCTCGGGCTGGTGAGTGCCGGTCGGCACCGATCCTCCATGCGGGAATCTCTCCGCTTTGCCCTCCGCACCCCTGTTGCTGCGCTCTCCTCCGTGGCTCCGAAGCTTCCCCCCTCCGCCACCCGCAGTCTCCGCCCGCGAAGGGCCTTCCTAGTGTGTGGAAACCTTTCCTCCTTCACAGCTCCCTCCCACTGGTGCGGGTCCAGTCCCTATTCTTTTGTCTCTGTTTTTCTCTTTTCTTTTACCCTACCCAGGTACGTGAGGAGTTTCTTGTCTTTTGGGAGGTCTGAGGTCTTCTGCCAGCGTTCAGTAGGTGTTGTGAAGGAGTTGTTCCACATGTAGATGTATTTCTGGTGTATCTGTGGGGAGGAAGGTGATCTCTGCGTCTTACTCTTCCGCCATCTTGAAGCTCCTCTGCCCTGTCATTCTTTTTCATTTTTGTTTTCCTTTTGCTTTTTTGAATGGGTAATTTCCAATGTCTTTTCCTCCAGGTTGTTGATTATTTCTTCTGCATGGTCAGGTCTATTTTTGAAACTCTGTTGAATTCTTCAGTTTAGTTATTAAATTTTTCAACTCTAGTATTTCTGTGTTTTGTTTTGTTGTTTGATGCTTGCTATTTCCTTGTTGAACTTCTTCTTTTGTTCATGCATTGTTTTCTTAACTTTGGTTAGTTGTCTGTCTGTATTTTCTTGTAGATTACTAAACTTCCTTAAGAGGACTGTTCTGAATTCTGACAGTTCATATTTCTCCAATTTTTAAGGGTCAGTTATTAGAGTTTTTTAAATTTCCTTTGGTGGTGTCATATTTACGTGATTTTTCATGACCTTTGATTCCTTATGCTGGTATCTGTGCATTTGAGTAGTCAGGGTTCTCTTCCAGACTTCAAAGATTTGCTTTGGCAGAGACAGTTCTTCACCAGTTAGCTCAATTTGGGTTTCTGGGTGTGTTGCTGGTAATGTTCTTGGGCAGTTGGGGCCTGATATGATGGTCTGTTTTGGGGCAAGGCAACTGTTCCAGTTCTGAGGATGGGGATGGTGGTGTGTTCCACTGGCTAATAAGAGTTAGATAGGACTACTGACTTGGTTTCCTACCCAAATGAGGCTGTAGGATGGACTCTGCAGTTGTCTGGATTCTCTGGTAAAGCTTACTAGTTGGTTGGGACTGGGTACAATATTCAGTAGTAAATGGGGGTATAAATTAGCTTCCGTGCCCTGGCAGGGCAGCAGGACAGGACCCAGGGACTGTAAAGCTTGTTGTTTGAGGACTCAAATCAGGCCAGAGTGTACACTGAATTCCCTGGTCAGGTGAGACCACCAGTTTTGCTCTGCACATGGGGGAAGCCACGGACTGTGCTTTCTGTTCAAGAACTAATGTACATAGGGCTGTTGAATAGGCTGTGCAGCTTCTCATGTGTTTTGGTTAGGTTCCCTGGTTGGACAGGCTGAAGGCTGTATTCAGTAATGAGCAGGGCTATGAATTAGATTCCCTGCCTGGGTGCAGTGAGAGAGGCAACTCTGAAGCTGGTAAAGCTTTTTTTTTTTTTTTTAAATAAATTTATTTATTTAATTTATTTTGGCCATGTTGGGTCTTCGTTGCTGCACACGGTCTCTCTCTAGTTGTGGTGAGCGGGGGCTACTCTTTGTTTCAGTGCGCAGGCTTCTCATTGCAGTGGCTTCTCTCTCTCTCTTTTTTTTAAAGAAGATGTTGGGGGTAGGAGTTTTATTTATTTTTGCTGTGTTGGGTCTTCATTTCTGTGTGAGGGCTTTCTCTAGTTGTGGCAAGCGGGGGCCACTCTCCATCACGGTGCATGGGCCTCTCACTATCGTGGCCTCTCTCTTTGTGGAGCACAGGCTCCAGGTGCGCAGGCTCAGTAGTTGTGGCTCATGGGCCTAGTTGCTCCGTGGCATGTGGGATCCTCCCAGACCAGGGCTCGAACCCATGTCCCCTGCATTAGCAGGCAGATTCTCAACCAGTGCTCCACCAGGGAAGCCCGTGATGGCTTCTCTTGTTGCGGAGCACAGGCTCTGGGTGCGTGGGCTTCAGTAGTTGTGGCTCGTGGGCTCTAGAGAGCAGGCTCAGTAGTTGTGGCACACGGGCTTAGTTGCTCCACAGCATGTGGGATCTTCCCAGCCCAGGGCTCAAACCCATGTGCCCTGCATTGGCAGGTGGATTCTTAACCACTGCACCACCAGGGAAGCCCTAAGCTGGTAAAGCTTTTTGCTGTCTTAACTCAAACCTACCCACACCCCAAGTTCCTTGACAGAACAGGGTCACTGGCTTTTTCTATAAACTGTCAGCTCTATCTCCTCACTCTTGGCTTGAGTACTGCTGGGCCACAAAGCTTCCAGGAGTTGTCACCATCCCTTCTGGTCAGATGGGGACAGAGGACACTCCACAGCAAGTGGGGCTATATCTCAGCTCCCTTACCTGGGCAGGAAGGGGAGGGGTAGCTCTGGGATACCCTCAATTTCCTAAACAGGGTCTCCTCCCTCTGGGAGGAGCTGCTCTCAGCCTTAGTTATGAATGAATGCCCCTGCCTGTGCATAACATGGGGATGCTCCACACGGGTTTTGCTCTGGGGGTGATTAGCTCTGCCTGCTGCACAGCTTCCAGGAGTTGTTGCCAGCCCTTGTGGTCAGATGGGGCCAAAGACACTCTCCACAGTGCATGGGGTTGTGATTCAGATCCTTGCCTGGGCATGGGCAAACTCCTCATATGAGGATATGAATCAGACAGATCTGCACCCCTCTGAATTTCCTGGTCAGAGCACACCCCTGACTTGGTTCTGCAGATGAGCAAGGCAGCTGGTTGGGATTACTATGTGAGCACTGCAGGTATGAGCTTAGTCTGCCCAGATCAGTGTGCTGGTTGTTGCAAGCCCCTCCCCCTTCTTCATCACAGTCAGATTCCCAGTGGCTGTGGCCTGAAGATTCCCCTGCAATCCCCGTGGTGTGAGATCGAAGTAGGGACTCCTGCAAAGCAACCAGCAATGCTGGGGTCGGGGTTGGTTGTCTCCCCAGCTCTCTTTCCCACTGAAGGAACCAGAGGCTCAGGAGAGACCTCTTTGTGTGGTGCTGCACTGGCCTTCTAATGCAGTCTGTCTTGGTCTCTGTGGTACCGGTGAGTGCTTCAGACTCTAGAATTCTCTCATTGGTGTCTTGTTCTTGAATAGTTGTTAGTTGTTCTTCCGGTGAGGGGGAGTGAAGTCAGGAACAATCTATATCACCATCTTAATGACATCACTTCTAAAATTCATTTTTGGCTCAAGGGTTTCACAAAAAGAGGTGGACTAAAATGTGGCCCATGGGTCACAGTTTTCTAACCCCTGTTTTGAAACAACAGTGATTTATTATTTTTTTGTGATTCTGAGGGTTGACTGGGTGGTTCTGCTGGATTTGGAGGAGCCCATTTATGTGATTGTTTTCAGTTAGATGGTTAGCCGGGCCAGAAAGCCCAGGATGGGCTCTCTCATTTGATGGGTTGGGGTTGGCTCCTGGCCACAAGGAGTGACTTGGATGCCTTCCTCATCTTTTTCACCTGTCAGGCTAGAGATGCTTTCCTACACGGTGATCTATGGACACTGGTTCAAAAGGCAAAGGCAGAAGTGACAGGGCCTCTTGAGGTGTTGGCTCTAGAACTTGCACAGTGTCTCTTCCATCACATTTCTATACTCAAAATGAGTCATGAGGCCAGTGCAGATTCACACTGAAGACAAATAATTTGCTAATGTGTATTATGAATCTCTTTGGAGAAATGTAGCAGGCAGTGGTTTCCAAGCTTATGTGGCCAGAGAAAGTCTCTTTCTCCTCCCTACTCCACGAATCCTAACTCCTATTAGCATGTCAAGGGATCCTAGTGTGCCTTGGAACACAGTTTGGGAAATCAGAGTATCTAATCTAATCTGATTTAGAGAAATATGTACTAAAGTGGTATCAGGTAGAATATAATATTATATTGAAAGAATAAATCACTGCATTTAAGTAGAGCTTATCTTGGGTATGAAAGTTATAGAAAACCTAGGACTTGATCTTGCGTAGGAGTTCTGAGTTTTACTGTTTTATTACACTAGAGTAGAATTATGTAGTTCTTGGACTGGACTACATTATTTTAATACCAGAGCAAAAGGACTATGCATTCATTACCTAAGACAGATTGGAAAGACTGTGGGATCTTTCCCAAATTTTATCCAGGGTTTGGGAAATACTAAATCCAGAGAGTGGGTTGGAGATTGGGAGAGAGAATAAAGTTGGTCTCTGAATGTGTACTACCAAGTATAGCTTGTTTATGAAAATGATTCACTAAGAAAGAAAGTATTAAAAAATAATACTGCATATAAAATTAAAAGAGTTATATTTTTAAGAAAAATTTACAACAGAGCTAAGCTTGTGACCAAATGCAAAGTCAGTGTATAGAAAATAGTACTTGCCTATTTAATCCAAAAATTTAATGAGGGAGAGAGATTCCATACATGGTTAAAAGTAGCAACATCAAATATGAAACACCTAGAGAAAATAGTAACAAGATATGTATGGGATTTACCTGAAAAAAAACTATAAAAATTTCTTGACTAGGAAGACTAAATATTGTTAAGATGTCAATTTTTCTTATTATTGATAGTTTACCAAAATTCCAAATACCATTTCAACAGGGTTATTTTTGCAATTTAATAAATTCTAAAGTTTATCTTGAGAATAAATTGACTAAATAAATTATTAAAAATTACTGGAGAGGACAATCCTATATATTAGAACAACTCTAGTGTTAAAACACCATAAATAAATTGAAAAAAATCCCAACAAAGTAGGGAAAATACTTCCAACAATAACTAAAGGTAATGGTAGCTATTTTACAAAAAAAAAGATCAGAAAAAAACCTACAATAGATTAACTTGAAGAAGTAATTCGTAAAAGCTGAAATCCTGGTGTCAAATATGAAAAAGTATTTGGTGTTACTAGTAATTAAATATATGCAAATAAAAATGGCACAAATAGGTTTTGCCTCTTTTTAATCATTCAAATATTTAGTAAATATAAACAATTAATGTTGCCTAATGTGTGGTAAGACATATAGGTTCATACTCTGCTGAGGAGAAAGCAATTGGACAATAGACATATAGAGCTTTAAAGTGTTCATTCTTACTGACTCAGCAATTCTATTTCAAAATATTCATCCATGATGTCCTAGTAAAACACTTTAGAGGAATCAAGATAAATACACTTGCAGAGTTGTACACAATAATGAAATACTGCAAAGCACATAAACATCTAGCATTAGGGAAACAAGTAAATACTTTGGAATATTGTACATTCACCAAAAATTAAATTTACTGATAATTTTTCATAGGAAGGAAAATGTTTATTATATAATATTAATTTGAAAAGGCAAAGTTATTAACTATATTAACAATGACAACTAGAAGGAATATCAGCAAAAGAGAAAGCACTGTTGAACAACACAGATTGGAACTGTGCACGTCCACTTATATGTGGATTTTTTCAATAGTAAATACTGTAGTTCTACATGATCCACAGTTGGTCGAGTCCACAGATGCAGAACTGAGGACATGAAGGAACTGCTTATAGGGAGGGCCCACTCTAGGTTATACTTGGATTTTCGACTGCGCACAAGGTCAGTGCCCCTAACCTCTGCATGTTTGAAGATCAGCTGCATAGTTAAATATTAACCGTGGTTGTCTCTGGATAGAATTATAAGTAAGACTTGTTTTCACATCCTTATATTTCTTTCTGTTTTTCAAATTTTCTAATATGAACATATTAATGATCAATAAATGGATAAAACTAAGAAATAACTTTGCAGTACACACCCATTTTTAAGAGTGCAAACAACATGATACCAAAAATAGCCACAAAAAAAAAAAAACATCTGCGCTCTGACCTAGTTGGTAGACATACGAGAGATTTTATTATAAACTTTAGGTCATTAAGGGCCAAGAACAGCACAGACCACAGAGGTCAAAATAAATGTAAGAAGTTTATGCTATTTAGGGAAATATTTCTTGTCAATTAATTTATGTTCTTAATTTCTTTTAGTGTGAATATCAAAATCAAAGGTATTTCTGATATTTTTCTAACTTTTATGTTACTGTGGATAAATACCTGAACTTTTATCATAATGTCCTATACTTTTCACTTGTTTTCAGTTGTAGTTTTCTCCTTTATAAATTCATTGCGAAAGTTGTATATTTTCTTGCTTTGACTTATGGTGAGGGAAAGGGAAAACTTGGTAAGAAGAAAAAGGCCCACGTCTTTTGTTTGCGTGCTACAAAACTTTTCATTTTTCAGTGGGAAAGAGAATGTTTTGATGAAACACAGTCCACCAATGAATTCTGCCATAAGTAGCGGAATCTACTAACAATTTACGCATGCCTTTTGTGGTTGTTTACTGTATTGTTCAATAAAACTTACATACTTATTTTAACTGTAACCATATGAAGCATCTTAAAGCAACATGTACATGCAAAAGCTGTATATTTGAGAATTGTCAATAATTTTATGATAATCGGTTACCTTATTTTTCTCAGGCAACAATAGCAGTTGCATGTGACATTCAATTATTAAAATACTATTTTCCAGTATAATAAAATAGCTAAAAAGTAAGATCGCATTTAGGATACCTCCTTAAGTAGCCTTTGTTTTTCCCATTTCCAAAGTGTTTCTAAGTCTGAATTGTTCGTTCTGTAAGATAGCAGCACCCTAGCATTACTGACTTATCAATGGCAGTTTCTACCACCTCCTGAAAGTACTCCTGGAATTAGAAGACTAGGACTGTGATCTACAGATGTAGTAACAAATGGTAGCATGATTTAACCAACGACCAAGAAATGGTTTTCCAGTTTCACCAGCCCAGTTTGATTTACATTTCTAACTACCAGTAACTTCCTTTGAGCATATCCAAAAATAAAATGAATTAAGGAATTAAGGACTTCCCCTTTCAGAAATATTCTTGAGAATGAGCCAGTTTTATAATTTGGCACTGGGAGTCCATGGGTGGGCAAAGACCTAAATTTTACTTGAGTTATAATGGTTAAATTCAAAGTTCCTGTCTCATGTTCCTCTCCCACTATTTTGCCATTTTCCCTTTTCTTTCTTTCTCAGCTGCCTTTGGGTTTGGTTGGTGGCTTACAGGAAAATCATGTTAGTACCTTTTATCTTCCTCCAAGTCATGCTCTAGTGTAGCTAAGAACATAGAACAGTCAAATGTATATTTAATGCCAGAGCTATCTATGGTATGCTTTATAAATTATTTAAATTCTTAAAGTAATTAAATTAAGTAAATACTTACTTAAAGTTAGTAGGTTAACTAACCACTTATTCAACCTAAATGGTATCTTAGGTTGGGTCTCCCCAAAAGCAGACCCTGATCCAGGGACTTGGGTACAAGTAATTTATTAGGGAAATGATCTCAAGAAGTACAATCAGCAAGGAGGAAAGTGAGGCAGAGGAGGGTGCAGCCTAGCAAACTTTCATGGTATGGGAGAAGCCCACAGATGATGAAGAGGTGTAAGCATTTGAGATGGGAAGCTGTCAGCAGGCTGAAACTGTCTATAGCTGCTGTAGAGCTCATTCCTGTTGGTTAAGGGCACGTGGAGTGTACCGTCTACAGCCTCTACAACTATTCGTGTCAGAGGGCCTAAAAGACTGAATAGAATCGTGGTTAAGATAAGTTGAAGCTCCAGTTAGACTGTTCATCTTTCAGTATTTGCCCTGGCTTATTAGTTATGAGATATTAGGCAAGTTGTATGACTTTTGTGTTTCATATTTTTTTCATCTGTAAATTGGGGGTAATAATAATCCTTACCTCTAGAATTATTGAGAGAATTAAATGAGTAAATATAGGTAAAGCCCTCAGCAGAGCACCTGGCATATGGCAAACACTTGATAAGTATTACTTATTGTAGGAATTTCGCTGGGTGGCAGTATAGTGGGGTGCTAGTTAATTTGAGTAACAGAATTCTGTTGAAGTTTGTGTTCACTCTTATTTGGCAGCCATGTGGCATGTTGACTTGTATTAAGTAACCACAAAAACGTCCTTTAAAAAAAAATCTTGGCGGCTCCTAAGCCTTGTTTCTCTTTGTGCATTTATTATTTTTGGACTTACGTACGTTTTTAATTAATTTTGTTTAAAACAAAATTGGCTCCGTTGAAACCAACGTGATAGCTGTCTTTACCAGCTTCTTGTTATTCACAAATCTGACCAACATGACATCATCCAAACCCTCATTTAGCTTCAACAACAGGAACCACCCTTACTCCCCAAGACTGAAACTGAACTTTCTGGGTATATCTTTACTGGTTTCCAATTCACACAATTACATCATTATACAAACTACATTTTCTCCATCTTATCCATGAAGATATTTTGAATGACCTTGTTAGTAGCCTTGTTGAAATCCAGGAACACTTGCCCGTTGTATTTCTCTCACATGCCTGTTTAGAACCTAATCAAAAAAAAATGAGATTGGCTTGGTGTGATTTTCCTCTAAGAAAACCATATTGGCTAACTAATACTACTTCCCTTTCTCAGTATTAAAAAAGGTACTTTAAAGTCCTTCATTCAACAAATGTATATTGAGCTCCCACTCTGTCAAGCATCACTTTGAGTCCCAGGGTTACTTTTCCAATATTCAACATCTACTGAGCAAAACCCAGTTTCCTCGTATTCAAAAACGGGCAATAATCATGCATCCTTGCAAAATTATTACTGTGATTTAGCGAGGTAATTTATGAAAGCACCTGGCACGTGCCAGAGTGGAGAAGGTGCTCAATATATCAGTGTCCTTTCCCAGGTTCCAAGAGACTAAACCCAAATAACTCATTTATCCATTGCTCGATCAAGCCATCCATCCATTCATCCAGATATGCATATATTCAAGCCACCTTTTATTACTCACTTCATTTATTGAGGTGGTGTAGCATGGGAGGAGGATGGGAAGAGCTTGGGTTTTGGAGCTCATACTATTTACGTTCTAATCCTGGCTCTAACTCTTACTAAAGGTGTGGTCTTGGCAAGTCACTTAAACCTGTCTGTGCTTTAGGCTCCTCATCTATCAGATGGAAACAACGATAGTATTTATGGATATAGGGTTGTTGTATTAAATGTATAATCTATGTTAAGTGCTTAAAATAGTGTCTGGCACATAGTATATGCCATATAAATGTCAACTGTCAAATGTCAGGCTCTGTCCTGGTAAAAGGCTATAACAGGGAACAAGCCAGACTCATTTCCTGTCCTGTAGTACTTACAGAAATCCCCATATGCTCTATGAAGCCATGAGACTGCTTTAATCAAATCTGCTTGCTTTTTTGTTGTTGTTGTTAAGGGTTTGAAAAATCTTGAAAAGAAAGAGAATGTGATGAACATTTAGTTCTATTTATATCTTGCCAAATTGTTTCTGGAGTTTTGTTAATGTATATACACAATTAGATATAATTATATGCACATATAATTGTGAGTTCTGTTTTTGCATTTGCTAAAGTATTTTTGTGTATATTTTATAAAGCGTTCAGTGTATATTGGCTATATATTTACTTTAAGTTGCTTGTATACTAATCTGTTGTATAAATATTCTGCAGCATACGAAGGTATTTTGCTATTTTCTAGGCATTTAGGGTTTATAAAATGTTTTTGCTGCTATTGAAGTCTTTGATTTGGTTATTAGTGTACAAATGGAGTCATTCAAACTGAATGAACAGATTTATAGTTCTTATTACTTCTTAACCAATTGTTTTCAAGAAAATTTGAGTTAATTTGTAATACCTCAGTAATATGTAACCATTAATTTTTGCCATTTCTTACAGTATCTAATGATACCTCAAATATTTTAACTTGCATTTCTTAAATTATAAGTGAGATTGAGCTTGTTTCCTTGTTTTGACTTATTTTCATCTTTTCCCTTTGAATGAAATATTTCTTCTGTTGATGTGTGAGCTATGGGTTGGTTAAATTATATAAGAGAGGACTTTTTAGAAGGGCATGGCTGTTGTTTTAAAATACTGAAGCACTGTTATGGGGAAGAACATGAGGCTCCTCAGGACTCAGCAAGGATCAATAGTAGGAAGTTTCCAGGGGCAGATTCTAGGATGAATGTGAACATTTGTGCTAACATTTACAGCACTGGTTCTTACCTGGAAGGGATCTTAGAATCTCTAACAGGGAAAGGAGACTAGTGTGAGTGGAATTAGGGAAAATGAGAAAGTGCAGAAAGATTGGGAAGCTGGAATTCTTATTAAGAGATTCCCAAATATGAGGTGAGTTGCTTCTGAAAGTACTGTCTTTCCTGGCTGAGAACCTCCTCTACTGTATGCCTGCCAAAGCATGTTGGATGACCACTCTTCTGGGTTTCAAAGATTGGAGGAAATTGCCAGAAAAATTCATTCTGCCTCTGGGATCCTTTGAAATCAGAAATAGCATTGTATAGCCTATAACTTTTTCTTTATGCTGTTTTCATGTTAGTGTATTATGTACAGTAACAAAATAATGTTCTTTTTTGTAAGGCTATTCATGAAGACACCAGATGAGAAAATGGGTAGATTTGTGAAGCAGCAGATTTTCATACTTCACTTGAAAATTTCCTTTGTTTAATATATTTAAATTAAATTCAGTGGAGACATATTAAAAACAGGATTTTGAAACAGGAAAATGAAGGAGAAGTTGCAGGCTTGCATTTAATGGTGTGTTGCTTTCTATTACCATATACTTGTAGTTAGATTATGTTTGATATGATGCTGATGGTCTAAATGTGTATTTTAAGTGGCTTTTGGGAACTAGAAGAGGTGGACCTCATAAATCACTTGGGTGATACGTTTTAATCCAGTGCAAGACTGCAAGGAAGTAATGAAAAGATGCGTGTTGGTCAGGAGATAAGAGGTTAAACTTGGCCCAGGAAAAGGAATACAAATTGAATTATAAATGATTGTTTTTTGAGCTCAAAATGGCACCTTATTAGTGTCTGTAAGGAAGCCTGTACAATTTTCTTAAAATAATAGCCTTGAACTTCTGGGAAGTTGGTGGTGGCTGTGGTAGATAGTTTTTGGATCTTTCCAAATCTCTCCTTAAAAATAGAGCTACATTTTAGTGAACAAAATGAGAAAAACATGGAAAACAAAATATGACAAGGAATCCTCTTGAATTCCAAAGTATAAGTGAGTGGGAACAAACCATCAAAAGCCATGCTATCTGAACAATATCAGCGTTTGTAAGAGAAAAAATAGAGGTGTCCAAAATCATCTACAGATATTCTTTGGAAAGCACAGGGCAATTCTGAGAATAGCAACTAAAACTAGGCGGTGAGTGCAGGGGGTCTCTGGGAACATCTGAAGAGACTGGGGCAGTATAGCTTCTATGAATTCTTGAAAACCACCCTCCAGGAGAGGGCTTCACATTGAGAAACTGCAGGGAGTGAAGTAAAAATTGCAGCAGGGTATGGATAAGAGAGATAAGGACAGAGAAGATACAGATAAAAGTGACAGAGGTGAATAGAGCCAGGAAATTTGTAAAAGTAAGCCTACCATATATTTCTTTAACACTACACACACACGCACACACACACACACACACAAACCTAAGAAAGATTTCTATGAAGTTAGCAAGGCTATTTGAGCCAAGCCTTCTTCTAAAAGTTCAGGAAAACTAATTTTACATAAAAAAGAAAAAGCAAGAGAAAAGTGCTGAGATCAAATCGCACACAAAGTTATTATAAGAATTAAAAAAGGGAATAAACAGAATAATATTTCTATAGGTAATGAAAACATGCCATAATGACATGCCTATACAATAGATAAAAATGAACAAAAAAAATTAAAAATGATATAGGACATTAAAAAAACGAGCTTGACTAAGAATTAGAAAAACACAGAAATTAAGCAAAAGAACTCAGGAAAGTATTAAGACACAAAAGAAAAAAAAATCAAGATTAAATTAGAAGGCACACAAGAGTGAATCGACAAGAGATAATTCTTCAGGAAAATAGAGAGTGAAAATAAAGACAATTAAAAAATTAAAAGGTAGTGGAAAAATATATTTCAAAAAAGAATTGGAGGAAAAGTGTCAAATGTTGAAGAGAGTGACAAAAATCTACCACATGAATAATAGGAGTTTCAGAGGAACAAAACCAAAGCAGGGAACAGAACAAATACTAGAAACACTAGGATGTCTATAATTTCTGGAAGCATCAGCTAATGTACATAATGTTATAAGAGACATTTTCAATATATAAAACCATAATAATATTATCTATGTTTCCACACTTTTTAGATAGTCACTAAAATTTGAGGAAACTTCATGGAATTAAAAAAGTAAAGGATTTGAAGCTACTGAAAATAAAAATGAAATAGTCCACCATGTATTTGAGAAAACTGACTCCCCCCCTAAATCAATGCTAAAACATAGTAAGACAGAGTAAAATTATTGGACTTTAAAGAAAAAAAATCTTTCAGGCATTTAGGCAAAAAGAACACATAACTTACAAGGGAAAGAACATTAAATTATGAGGTTTTTTCAGGAGCAACACTTTTTGCCAGAAAAAAAGGGAGTAATATTTTTAAGACACTGAAAGAAAGAAAACCAAGGATTTTTATAACCACCAAACCTGACCTTCAAGTATAAAGGATACAGATTGTTGTTAATATGCAAGCATTGACTAATCTGCTAAAGGATAAGCTTCAGATAAGGAAAATGACTGAGAGATAATGACGTAATGACTGGTGGTGAGCTATATATATATATATATATATGTATATATATATAAATGAGAATCATAGGGAAAGAGGATAATATGCAGTGGCTATATATTCTGACCATGTAGAAACATAAATATGGTATGTTAAGCATGAGGGTGGAAGTGGGGTAGCATAATCAAAATTTTTTACAGAATCATAACTGGTTTTGGTAGGATTAAGATAGTTATTCTGAGATTATTATTTATGTGCTGTAGGATAAAGCAAATGACTAATTATGGGATATTCTAATTCTATTATCACCTATGTCCTTGAGAACCAGAATTATTCTAAGAATTCTGTAGACTATAAATAAAAGTTTAAGGTAAATATCAATACAAAACTGGTCCAACATTCTTAATATAAAAGACCTTTTACACATTAATAAAAAAAAGGAAAACTCAATATATAATTGTTGGAAGAATATAATCAGGCATTTTATAAAACAAGATACACAGATAATCAAAAGCATTAGTTTAAGCATTTTGCCTTAATTTTTGTATATGGTATTAGGTAAGGGTTCAAATTCTTCATTCTTTTGCATGTAGATATACTATATCAGTTTTCCCAGCATCATTTGTTAAAAAAACTGTCCTTTCCTCCATTGAATGGCTTTGGCACTCTTGTCAGAAATCACTGGACCATAAATGTGTGGGTTCATTTCTGGGCTCCCTCTTCTTTTCCATTAGTCTGTATATCTGTCTTTATGCCAATACCATACCCTTTTGATTACTGTAGCTTTGTGGTAAGTTTTGAAATAACAAAGTGTGAGTCCTCTAGTTTTTTTTTTTTTCAGGATTATTTTTGCTATTTGGGGTCTCTTGAGGTTGTGTATTGAATTTTAGGATTGGTTTTTCTATTTCTGCAAAAAATCGTCATTGGGGTTTTAGGGATTCCATTGAATCTATAGGTTGCTTTGCGTAAATTGACATCTTAACAATATTAAGTCTTCCAATCCATGAACATGGCATGTTTCCACTTACTTATGTCTAATTTCTTTCAGCAACTTTTTGTAATTTTTATTCAGCCTTAAAAAGGAAGAAAATATGCTACAATGTGAATGAACCTTGAAGACATTATGTTAAGACACATATTGTATGATTCCACTTATAAGAGGTACTTAGAGTAGTCAAAATCATAGAGACAGAAAGTATAATAGTGGTTGCCAGGGATCGGGGGAAGGGAAGAATGGGGATTTATTGTTTAATAGATATAGAATTTCAGTTTTACAAGATGAAAAGAGTTATGGGGACAGGTGGTGGTGATGGCTGCACAACAATGTGAATGTATTTAATACCACTGACTGTACACTTGAAATGGTTAGGATGGTAAATTTTATGTTATGCACATTTTAACACAGTAAAAAGGGGGAAAAACCATGTGATCTCTAAAATTTTTAAGAAATATAAATTCATACAAAATGCTAAAGGATATGCTTAAACCAAAATTATTTCTGTGTGGTAAGGTTATAGTTGATTTTGTATCTTCTTTTGTGCCCGTTGACATCTAAATATTTTCCTGCAGTAATTATGTATTGCTTTATTAGTAGTCTTTTTTTAAAAATAAATTTATTTACTTTTACTTATTTATTTTTTGCTGCATTGGGTCTTAATTGCTGCGCACGGGCTTTCTCTAGCTGCAGCGAGAGGGGGCTACTCTTCATTGCGGTGCGCGGGCTTCTCATTGCGGTGGCTTCTCTTGTTGTGAAGCACAGGCCCTAGAGCACACAGGCTTCAGTAGTTGTGGCACGTGGGCTCAGTAGTTGTGGCTCGTGGGCTCTAGAGCGCGGGCTCAGTAGTTGTGGCGCACGGGCTTAGCTGCCCTGTGGCATGTGGGATCTTCCCGGACCAGGGTTCGAACCCATGTTGCATTGGCAGGTGGAGTCCCAACCACTGTGCCACCAGGGAAGTCCCTGTTAGTCGTCTTTTACAAAGAGATCTTGATTCAAGAGGCTTATTTTTTGATATAAGGAGCCCTGGTGTGAGGTATTGCTGGACCTTGGCAGTGTAGGCAACTTTTCCGCATCATATTTGCAGTGATGCTGCTGAGGCTGTAGGGACAGTCACAGCAATGCTGGTCAGTCCAAACCATTATCAGATATGATCCACTCTTCATTTAAAATCTGTGCAAAGCAGAACATGTTTTGGAACTGTGAGTGATCATTAGTATGGACTCAAATTCTTAATGTGGTAATAATAATTAGTCTGACTCGTAAGACATAGTGGCTGATCAGCTTAGTAAGTGTCCTGTTGTATTTAAGAGCAAGTTGTATGAAAAGTCCATAATGACCCTGCACTAGAAAGCAGTGGTTGGAGTCCCTGGATGGACTCTTTCACCATCTTTTGTGTGGCCTGTGAATCGACATGCAGACAAAGGAGAGAGCTAGTGAATACTAGCGGGAAAAAAAAAAGATAACTTTGACCATAATTTATTAGTAATATGTAGAGATAAATTCCTAAGAGGAAATAAGGTCTAAGGAAATTACAGGAAATATTAAATCTGTGATTCTGTTTATGGTAGAAACGCCGACCAACAAATTCCAGCTGTTTCTCTGTGGGTTATAGAAGTGTCACAGGCCTATTTATAGTTGCTGCATTGTAGACTCCAGCCTGGTTGTTATGGAATCCCACTGGTTTGGTTTGGGTTTACTCAGATTTGTCCAAAGACACATTTCCTATAGGCAATATATTTATGGAATGTACCAAATTTTTGTTTCTATAACTTCTATTCTAGTTTCTTCCTCTTCCTGCCAAGTTTGCCTCCCCAGAAATGTTAGTGTAGTATTATTTATTTAACACTTATGTACCACTTAATTGTACAATTACACTGTTCTAAATACCTTCAAAGTATTAATTCATCTAATTCCTCATGACAAAGTTATGAGCTAGATACTATTTCTTAAACCAACACAAAAACCAAAAACCTTAAAGGACAAGAATCATAATTTGTCTACATTAAAGTTAATTTTTTCTATATGAAAAAATAAATACTGATAAGCCAAAAGACAAGCTATAGTCTAGGAGAAGAAATTTGCAATGCATGTAACTAATAAAGGATTTGTATCTAGATTATGCAAATGTTCTTATAAGTCAATAAGGAAAGAAAAGCAGTTCATCTGAAAAAGGGGCAAAGGATATAAAGAGGAAAGAAACAAAAGAAAAACAAAAGTCTAATAGCCCTTAAGCTTATGAAAAGATGCTTAATTTCTCCAGTTGGGAGAAATACAGCTTAAAGTAACCATGAGATGCCATTCCACCTCTATCTGATTGGCAAAACTTTTTCTGACCGTAAAAGTTGGTGAGAATATGGAGCATGGTAGAAGCAGATATTGACATCAACCACATCGCAGAGCAATTTGGCAAAATCGAAGATAGCTGACAATGTGCCTGCTTTATGACTCAGCGGTTCTACCTCTATATATACCTTGGGGAATCAATCCCATATGACCAAACAGAGAAATGTATAAGGTTCCATTGAAGCATTGTATGCAATAGTAGGAAATTGGAAACAATTGATCATTAATAGGAGAAAAGATAAATTGTGGAATATTCACACAGGGATGTGCCCAGTGGGTAAAATAAATGAGTCAAATCTATATGCATGCATATGTATAGATCTTGAAATTAAAATGTTCAATAAGAATAGCAAGTTACAGTGTAAAGGTTAAAAACACACAACATGATACTTTATAATGCCTATGGATTCATCTAAACAGACACACACATATGTAATATAAGTGCAGTAGCATGAACAGAGAGATGCACAAGATCTCTAGGATGGTGGTTACTTCTGACATGAAGAAAAAGGGGAAAAAAGGTCAAGGAGAGGCACAAAAGGGGGCTTTGCCTGTGTCTGTAACATTTTGTTTCTTAAAGATATGAAGCAAATATGCTAAGATTCATTAACAATGTGAGTGGGTGAGGGCACATAAGTATTTATGTTATTTTCTTCTCTATACTTTTCTATTCCTACACTTTTTGGCATATTTGAAATATTTCACAACAGTAAAATAAATAAGTTTTTTTTTTTTTCCTTTTTGCGGTACGCGGGCCTCTCACTGTTGTGGCCTCTCCCGTTGCGGAGCGCAGGCTCCGGACGCGCAGGCTCAGCGGCCATGGCTCACGGGCCCAGCCGCTCCGCGGCATGTGGGATCCTCCCGGACCGGGGCACGAACCCGCGTCCCCTGCATCGGCAGGCGGACTCTCAACCACTGCGCCACCAGGGAAGCTCAATAAATAAGTTTAATATATTTTTTTGTATTTACCTGTATTTTTGCTTACTATCTTTTTTATTTTTTTTAACATCTTTTTTGGAGTATAATTGCTTTACAATGGTGTGTTAGTTTCTGCTGTATAACAAAGTGAATCAGCTATATATATACACATATAGCCCCATATCTCCTCCCTCTTGCGTCTCCCTCCTACCCTCCTTATCCTACCCCTCTAGGTGGTCACAAAGCACTGAGCTGATCTCCCTGTGCTATAAACTAACTCTAGTGGCTAATACTCCTAAATTTTCTTTTAAAAATCTTGGGGGGGAATTCCCTGGTTAGGACTCTGCACTTCCACTGCAGGGGGCCCGGATTTGATCCCTGGGGTTGGGAACTAAGATCCTGCATGCCACATGGGTTGGCCAAAAAAGAAAAAAAGAGACATTGAGTAAAATAGACAGTACTTGGAGAAGAAGAATACTTCAGAAACAACCATAATAATAAAAAAAAAAGTCTTTGGGAAGCATTGCTATGATATTGACATAAACTCATCCCCAAACTTTTATGTTATATGGACAGTATGTCTTTCCAAAGTTTTGTATTCACTTCTCACTGGCTTACAGAGTAATGGATTTTGTAATTCTCCAATGTTTTTGTTAAGTCTCTGCAAGATATTTATTTAGCTTTCTGGGTTTTTCACAAAATTATTTTGAATTTAAAGACACAATTTTCTGGGTCTAGTTTTCTGTATATCAAGAAGGTGGTGTGTTAGGAGAGCTTTGTCTCCACTATCCTGGAGAGACACCCTCATGGTCTAATAGGGAAGTCCACCATTGTAGTTGTATTTTATTTGTTTAAGGGGATGGAACTAGTATGTGCAAATTTTAAAAGATTGATGGGTTTTGGGTTTCGGGTGTATAAACATCCAAACTTATTTTCAGAACTCTGTAGTTGGCAAGTCCACAACTCTACCACAGAGGTAGTATAGCAACAAGAGGTGTACCTTTCTACTTATGCATAAATATACAAAACTTTTTTGAAAGTTGATTCATATATCCAATTATATGAAGAAATCGTTGTGTGAATTAAAGAATACTTTTGTAACATAAAGTCATATTCTAATATGTTAGTATGTTACATTTGAATTTTCCTATAAAACCTCTATGAAAAGACAACTAACTAGACTCCAAATTGGAGCCCTGAATTTGTATGTGGGAAAATGCCAGGATTCAAAGATTTAGAATATTACCAAAGAATCTCCATAAATAGTTTATCCTTGAAATCCATTTCTGTTCTGACGCAAAAGTGGGGAAGAGTTCATGAAGCCAAGAGGGATATGATTTCATTTTTGCCCCACACTTACCCTATTTTCTGCTCCGGGAACTTGAAAATTCATGGAGGAAAGTGTCATTGAGCATCTCATAAAGTCTAGCAAGAGATAAGGGTAAAGAAAACCTTTCATTTGCTCCAAGTTGCTGTCATTGACTTTTTTTTTTTTAACATCTTTATTGGAGTATAATTGCTTTACAATGTTGTGTTAGTTGCTGCTGTATAACAAAGTGAATCAGCTATATGTGTACCTATATCCCCATATCCCCTCCATCTTGCGTCTCCCTCCCACCCTCCCTATTCTATCCCTCTAGGAAGGCACCAGATTTTGTCCAGGGAGCACCCTGGGCCTTTTAGGGAAATGAGGCCTTGTCCAGGTAAGGACACAGCATGAGCCATAGCAGGCATTTTCTTTTATCACTGATAGGAATCGAAGCCTTGGACTTTGTCTTAACCATTAGAATGAGGCAAAAATACAAGATCTTTAACTTCTGTGGCTTTTCCACAAGCTATATTGATGTTGGTACCTCTTTAAACTGTTTCAACCATGCTGATTGTTAGCCTGGTAAAATGTGTTTATTTTATTACTCCCTGCCTAGTTTGAAATCTCTGTATTATCACTCCCTCCTATGGGATCTCTAAGTGTAATGAAGGCTGATTGGGATTCCCGACACTGGTGTCATCACCAATCCCCTAGAGGCTTCAGTGCAAACACTGATATTTTCTAGAATAAGAAATGAATAAACAACAACAAAGTAACATGCTAATATATTTTAGAACTCCCAAAAGCTTAGACTTAAATTTTTAGAATTGAGATCTTATTGATATATATTATATATTATTAGTTTTAGGTGTACAACATAGGAATGATTTGATATTAGTATGCTTAGACCTTTATAATCAGAAAATATTTGAGCTATGATCAGCAAGAAGTAGGAGTTGCTATATAAATTGTTAAAATTCCTTCCTTGGATTTGAAGTTATAGACATATTTTATTATTGTATTCATTTTTGTTATGTGACCTTACAACTAAGTAAATACCATTTTGAGTACTTACTACATGCTAGGTGATGTGCTAAGCAATTTACAACTGATTATAATTTCCTTAGAACAGAAGAGAAAATTGGAGCTCAGAGAAGTTAAACAATTTACTCATGGTCACAAAGTTAGGTGAGCTTAGGATTAAAAATCAGGCTTGTCTTTTCAATAAATTTTATTTATTGATTATCTTTTATAAATGGCAACAGTGTATTATAGTGAGATGAGCTCTGAGCCTGAAATGTGGACTTGAGTGTGAGTCTCAAGTTTTTCATCTTCAAAATAAGAGTAATGAGTCCTTTCTCATAGAATTCTTGAAAGGCTGAGATTAAAAACTGGTGGCCAATATTATGAGACCTTATCAGACCACAGGATTGATCAGTTGTTGGTGGGAAGGAAGTCACGAATAGCTGGAACCCAGACAGCTCAGTACAGAGTTAACCTCCCTTCCTCCCCCAGCTCTGGGGCGAACAGTAGCTGCATTGCCAATGGCCTAAGGGTGGCACTGTGTGCTAGATTTGACTGGATTGACGCTGACATCTAGTGGGTCTACCCTACTGAAGGAGCACAGACAAAGACCAGTTCAAGACCTCACCAGCTTATAGCTTTGAGCCTTCTGATCCATACACTTTTGCTCAACTTCTCTGTGCCCTGATTTCCTCAATCATGAGGATCATAAACCTCACCTCATGGGACTATGAGGACAAGAAATAATATATGCCAAGTATTTCTTGTGGTGTCCAGTACATATTATAAAAGGCTATCAGCTAACAGTAGCACTAAGGTGCTGTACTGCCTTTTCAAGCCCTTTGTCGGCCAGGTCTTCAGCAGCACATCACTCACAAAACTTTGTCTGATCTGCTCTCCTGTACTCTGCTGCCCAGGGTCAGGCAGTAGAAAGTGATGGTTAACGCATGAGCTCTGGACTCAGGATAGTCTTCTAGCTTGACTACTTCATGTTGATACGAGTTAAAAAGGCTACTTAAACTCTCTAAATCTCAGTTTGCTCATCTTTAAAATGAGCATGATAATGGTGCCTACCTAATGGGATTGTTATGAGAATTAAATGAAATAATGTGTGTAAACTGCTTAGCACAGAGCCTTGCAATCGGTAAATGTTTAATAAATGTTTGCTTTGATTTGAAAAAATTGTGAACGTTTTTAATTGATATTTTTATTAAGGTCATATAGATAGGAGGTGCTGGGGCTGTGACTCAATCCCAAATCTATCCACATCTCATGCCTGTTCTGTTGTAGCACACTTCTTGTGTTTGAATACTTCCAGTAACAACTGCCAGTATGGTCCCTATTACTAGAAATATTTTCAATATACATAATATAATGACTTTGTAGGATCATAGAAAACAATAGATGATTTTTAAGATCCTTTGAATTCCTGGGATCTTATGATTCTCTGGATCATAGGAAGTCCCTAAATTGAAACATTATGTCTGAAGCATTTACTTGTAAATTGATCTTTGGGAACTAGCGATCTATTTTCCATAAGACATACTTCTATACAGAACTTAGAGACCAGTGTAGAAGAAGAAGGAAGAGGAGGTGCTGTGATATTACATTTAAAGCTAAGAGCCTCAAACTGTCTTCCTTCTCCCACCCTCAGTATCTGAATAAAACTAGTCTCAGCAAGGTTTTAGGAGAAGATACTCCACCCCACTAATTCAAGCTAATGTGATTGAGATGAAACCAAGGGTAGTTATCAGTTAGCCATTGATAAATGGTGAATTGTGACCTGCCTTCACTGGTTAGGCTTACTTTGATTGTTTCTATAAAAGCTTGTATGTCCTCCAAGGGTCACATAGCCTGGGCAATAGGATGTTTGCCCAAGTTATTGTTTTTTAGGAACTTGGAGTCAGCTTTGTCCAGTTTGAGCTTGAGATGATTAATCAAGACTGGTTAAGAGCTCCCACCCTCCATCTGGGCATGTGCAAATGTCCATTCGGTGACCTTGTGATGTCTGAGGGCCAAAATCTCCACCCTCACAACATGCTAGTGCTGCTGTTTTCTGAGCATGTCTCCCATGAAGAAACCTGTGGCTTGGTTGCATCTGCACAGAGCAACGATTGCCTCTCCTTTTTCTTATCTCAAATTACCTTTCTCCATGCTCCCCCTGCCTCAGTTTTTATACCATAAATATCCCCAGCCCCTCGCCTTCAGGGAGACAGATTTGAGACTTTTCCTGTCTCCTGACTTGGATGCCTCAGGAATAAACCCCTTCTATGCTGCAAACCTCATCGTCTCAGCGTTTGGCTTGCTGTGCACCAGGCAAACAAACAAGACCCTCTTATTCTTCCCAAATAGTCATATATTCATTCATTTAGCAAATATTGAGTGCCAACTATATTTTAAGTTATGGGGCTATAACAGTCAAGAAAACGTCTGTGTCTCTAGTGTGAGAGAAGGTAATGATCTTGGGGAAGGAAATAGTTGGACAGATTGGAGACGTATCTAAAATGAGTGGTTTATGGAAAGGGGGAAAATTGGAGGCAGTAAGTTTTTAATCAACTATTGCCATAGTCCATGTGTGATGAATCAAGGGCTTGAACTGTGATGGTAATAGTGGGAATAGAGGAATAAAACTTAACTTTTGAAAAGTTGATTCTACAGGACAATTATGTATAGTGATAAATGATGAGAAGAAGGAGTTCCAGATTTAGCCAAGGGTTTGAGTTCAGGCAAGGGAGAATATTAGGTTTATGGGGCAAATGGAAATTTTAATCATCCATGGGCAAGTCGTGTTTATGGGGATGGTACTACATCTGAGTGGAAATATTCTATGGTAACTAGAAAAGGGGAACTGAGGTCAGGGCTAGAAATAATAGATTTGGGTATCATCTGCATAGAGATGAAAGGATTACTTAAGTGCTTAAAAGAAAATGAAGAATATTGGGACTGGAAGGAAAAGGTAAAAGAATTAATTAAAAAAAACAGAAATGGCCAAAGAGGTATTAAAAGTCCAAGAAGGTATCATAGGACCTAAAGATAAGATAGTCAACAGCGTCAAGTACTGCACAGAAAGCAGGTAGGCTGAGGACTATGAACAGAATATTGACAGACCCAAGTGGTCACTGGAGACCCTTAGAGACTGGGTAAGAAAAGGTGTTGGTGGGCAAGTCATATATCAGAGGCTCAAGCAGTAACGATAGATTGGAAACATAAATAGGATAGTAACAAAAAAGGGTAAGAATGCCTGGAAAACTTATTTCTTCAAATGAAAACTTATTATTTCTGGTTGACAGTAATATGGAAGATATTGATGGAGAGGCAGGTTTAAGAAGCATCAGAGGGAGACAGCATGGTGCCTCCTGTCAAGTTTCTTTTTCTCTAGTCTCATCGATATTCTTCCCTTCTCTGTATCAATGCTGATTATGTCAGTCCCCTACTGAAAGATCTCTCTGGGTTCCTCATTGCCAGTGGAAATCCAATATCCTCAGCATAGCTCACCAGATGCCTCACAGTCTTGGTTCTAACCTCCCTTTTCCATTTCCTCTTTTGCCTCTCAAGGCACAGGAGATTTCAGATTCTTTCCAGATTGAGTCTTTGTACACATTGCTTTTTCTGCCTGGAAGATCCTTCTTCCCACCTTTCACGTGGAAAATTCTAACTCATCCTTCAACACCTGGCTCAAATGTCACCTCATTTTTTTTTTTTTTTTTTTTTTTTTTTTTTGTGGTACGCGGGCCTCTCACTGCTGTGGCCTCTCCCGTTGCGGAGCACAGGCTCCGGACGCGCAGGCTCAGCGTCCATGGCTCACGGGCCTAGCCGCTCCGCGGCATGTGGGATCTTCCCGGACCGGGGCACGAACCCGTGTCCCCTGCATCGGCAGGCGGACTCTCAACCACTACACCACCAGGGAAGCCCTCACCTCATTTTTGAACGCTTTCCTGACTCCCCAGGCCCAGTGCAGGTCTCCCTCTTTGGTGCTTCGACTGGAAGTTGTTCATTCATATTTTTGTCTCAGCATCCTGCATTGTAATTCATAAATTTCGATAGCTCTGTTCTCCATTAGACTATATGATCTCTGAATACGACGACTGCCTTTTTTTTTTTATCGTTGTAATCCCCATGACTGGCACAAAAAAAACCCTCTTGCTAAAAGCATCAGGAATGAATAAGTATTAATGTAAAGAGATATATCATGAGATATATAGGATGAAAATGAAGAAGCATCTTAGTGCTGAGCGAAATAAGCCAGACACAGGAATACAGATACTGCATGATCCCTCTTATGTGTGGAATCTAAAAAATGTCAAACTCATAGAACGAGAGTGTAGAACGGTGGTTGCCAGGGGCTAGGGTGTGCGGGAGATTGGGAGATGCTGGTCAAAGGGTACAAACTTTCAGCTATAAGATGAAAAGTTCTGAGAATCGAATGTACAGTATTGTGATTATAGGTAATAATACTGTATCAAATACTTAAAATTTGCTGAGAGTAGTTCCTAAGTGTTCTCACCACACACACACAAATGGTAACATCATTTCACAATGTATACGTATGTTAAATCATCACATTGCTCACCTTAAAAAATCATGTTGTACAAATTAAATACATATGATTTTTATTTGTCAATCGTACCTCAAAAAAGTTGGGGTGGGGGAAGCTATATGAATTTGAGCAAGTTAATTTCTCCAAACCTGAGTTTCCTATTGGTCAAAGGAGGATAATACTTACCTTATAATGTGCTGTGAGGATAAAATCTACAAAATATAGATCAAAAAATTAATGACCAGCATTTATTAATCATTAATGTTATAATTATTTCCAACTCCCACCTTCATGGCATGGATCTCTTATTAGTTGCTCTCTGGCCTTGGATTTGGCTGCAACTTTAATCCATTCTCAAAAGAGAAGAACTTTTGGTTCGTTTTCTAAGTTAAATTTTCATGTTAAGAAATTGAAACTCAAGTCTATCTTTAAGCAGCAGTGTTTCATCGGCCTAAATGATGTAATCTGATTAATAATAACCATTCAGCATCAAGTGAATCCAACAAAAATCTAGAATTAAATATATGGGTTGATTTAATATGTTTACAATTAAGTCTGAATTGTTTTATGAGTCTCCAAGGAACTTCCCAGAGGAGGCCCTAGCTTCGAGGCTCACTACACTGGATCCAGGGACACCCTTCTTGTCTTATTTTCAGGATTCTGTTGCCCTGAGTGAGTTAAATCAGCTCTTTCCATTTTTTTTTTTAGCAGAATTTTTGTGGTTCATAAAAACAAGCACTTACAGCTTTTCTTGCGTAGATAAAGGAAAGGATTCTACATCAGATTTAGATCAAGAGATAGATTTTCAGAAGAAAATGATGGATGCATCCTCTGGGAGTAACGGAATGCAGTGATGTTCGTCTCTGACTGATTGAGTTTAAGGCATTTGTGAACACTTCCACGCCCACACCCACTCAAATACACAAACAGTGGTCACAACTGCAGCTCCAGACGCTGCCTCTCTCCCCAGTCTCATATCCAGAGTGCATCCGTTGTTTTCCATAACATGAAATAAATCCCTCTCTTTTGCCCAGTGGTGAAAAGCTTATATAAATACTAAAACTTCAACTATTCCCCTGAGTTTTCTGTTGGCAAGCCTGCAGCTATGCGTTTGTTTAGATATTGACATGCGTTTTCTGTGCGGATCTTTCAGGCCACTTGGGTGAGTCCAGTGGTGATAAATTTATGTCTTGAAAATTCATCAGAGAAACCATTATAACACTCTGTTTATGAAAACTTACATAATTAACACCCTGATTGAAAAGGCTCCAGGTTCAAAGTACCTCTTTTATTCTTTCAACATATATCATTCTGGTGATATAAATCTATATATATCTTAGCAAGTCTCGGCCAGGAGATGACTTTAATAGTCATTGAAAAGAAAATGTGGATGCGAAGAACTGACTAATTCAAAACATATAATCTTGCATTGTGGTGTTCCCATGAAAGAATATTTTTCAATATTTAGAAGTGAAGTATTTTATTGTATACTAAATAGGGATAGTTAACATTACTGGGCCATAATTAATGTGTATAATGAAAAATCTTTATCATAATGGAAAGAAAAGGGAAGGCATTATTTTTAAAGACAAAAATCAATGCCTGGTGTAGAGTAGGTGCTCCTTAGGTGGTTATAGAATAAGTGGATGTGTGAATAGGATTAATTATATTCCTAGTGAAATGTATACTACCTTCATTAAAATTTTTACCAGATTCTTATGTAAAAAATTCATATGATTGAACATAGTTGTTCATATAGTAGTCTGTCTTTTAGAGAGTATGTTAATTCAAACTTCTCTTTTCTTTTTATTAGATGGCAATTAGAGAAGTGTTCTCAAAGTATTGACACTTTTTAATCTTTTTTTTTAAATAGTGGGAAAAGTGCATTTCTCTGACATAAATTCCCATAGAATCTGCTGATCTGAAATTAATTCTAGCTATGTCTGAGAGAGCTGAATAGAAGCCCATGAATATTAACTATTTCTACTATACTTCCACTAGCCCTCCCATATTAGTGAAGCATTTTACTTGCTGCCAATAACTTACTATAGCTAACGCTTTTTAAAAATTTCTTTTAACCTAGATTATTACTTACCTAAAAATAGTTTGCTATTTTAACAATTAGCAGTTGTCAAATTCTTCATATATTACAAACTATGAGTGTTGATTTGTCTTTGAGGATCCAAGATTTTGTTTCTGTGCTCTGTCTTAACAGAGAACTAAAAAACAGTAAATCTCATGAATGAATTAGGTCTCCTTTCCTTAAAACCTAATAGAAAAAAGAAAGGAAATCAAATAAGCTTTTGTGTCTGTGAAGTCCAATTTTAAATTATAGTAAAAATAAAACAGAGGTAAAGGACTTGGATGAATTTGAGGGTTGTTGGCTAAATTGAGGTATTAGTCTTTACATGTCTCCATTTGTTCTAATTAGTAAACCACAGTGCAAGTAAATAAGTAATTAAGGTTTTTTTTAGTCCAGTAGTTGTGGCTGTTAATTCTGTTGTGCTTTAAGAGTAATGGAGGTAAAACATACAGCTTTCTATTAAAACCAATTCATTAGTTTATTTTTTGTTTTGAGGAATAATTTAGCATATCTGTGTCTATCTTAACCTCATGTACTATTGCCTGAGACCTAAAAAACACTGCAAAATGACGTTATGCTCAAAACTTCGGTAACATTATATTATCATCATTAAATTCATCAAGTGCTCAATACCACACTTGAAGCTCAGTTAATACCATTTTCTACATAATCTCTCTTCTCCAAGGGTCTCTCTGTCAAAAAGTTCATAGGGTCAGAAATAGGAGGAATTTTAACTCTAATGGTGGATTTGCAAACAAGGGGATGGGAGTGGCTATTCTTATCACTTACAGGGCAACTCAAGTTGTTTCATATTGGCAACATTCTCTCAAAACTAGGCACAAGGAAAGTTAAAGAAACATGTTTTTGTCATTATCAGTCGCTTTCAAAGAGGGCCACAGGAGAAAACAGGTTGTGTTAACATTCTTTAGAGTATAAAAGTGCATCCTTTTTTGGTCTCTTCCTAGGTTTGAAGAAGAAATGACCAGCAAGTGGTTACACCTCTTTGAAGGCAGTGGAGTCCCGTATGGCCCAATTAACAACATGAAGAATGTGTTTGCAGAACCCCAGGTTTGTTTTTTGAAATTTTTAGTATGTTTCAGTTAAAACCACAAGAATTTGCCTCTCTTTTCTATCCAAACTGATTCATATAAGTGTACATTAGCCATTGATCTTGAGCTTAAGTCACATCACGTGATTTTTTACTCTTACATTAAAGTGTGGGTCTGAAATAAAAATAATCAGAATTTAGCACTGGCAGCCTACAATCATACTTTTATATGTATCTGATCAAACATATTTCTTCAGCAGCCATAAAGTATCCAAGATCAGGGCATATGTTTTTCCTGAAAAATAGAAATATAGACAATTGAAAGGTTGGAGTCAGGCACTCAGAGATCATTCTCTGCAGAAAGAAATGGGAGGACCTTCACAATTATAGTCCCCCTCTCATCGTATGGCTGTCTTAAAATGTACAAAGCAAGTCATCATTAATTCTGCTGATGAGAGGCTTTTATATGCTTTGATTAATGTGCATTACTTGTGAAGAATAAATGTACTTGAATAGAGATTTGTACTGTACATTGCTTACAGACTCTTTGGGGTACAGAAATAAGGATCATCTGAAAAAATATTTCTTCTATAACATTGTTCAAATGATTATTTTGAGATAATGTCAAAATAATAAGTTTTGATTTTATTACTTTAATCAGTATCACTGCAAGCAATTTACCATTTCTCAGATTCACATATTAATCCCACAATGTAGAGGGACTGCCTTTTTCTCTGAAACTTTCACTGTGATTATTCATGTATCTGTCAGCTTCCGTCATTTCAAAATTATAGTTTTTCTCTTTATTCTTTTCATTTTTTATAGTGGTAGATTTTTCTTTGAAATGAATTGTTGAAAATGGAATATACTTTTTTAAGGGAGAAAACTGACCTAATTCTAACTTTGGTACCTTCATGTTACATGAATATCTGTTTAAAGGATAACTGAACTGTGTTCAATTCAGTGATTATAATATTTACTGGAGAAAAACAGGTGAATGAATGCAGGAATTCTGCTCTGTGCTATTTTTTTCTGCCAAGATTGTGAGTATGGCAACACTTTGTTCCTAATGAAAGAATGGTCAATAAGAATTGGAGAAAAGGTGGCCTACTTGATGTGGACTGAGCCTTTGTGAAAGGGTCCCCACTACATCAGTGATTAATGCTGGTGATTCCTTGTGATGAGGTAGCAGTGTGTGCACCCTGAATGTAATAGACCAGAGGGCCAGTTTTGTCACTTCAAGCTTTGGCTTTAAGCTGTTGTAGGGGAATGGGTGGGTTTCACCATTATTTTCCTGCTTAAAAGCAGAACCAAGGTGTGTAGGACTTCCTGTTTAACTCAATTTGAGGGCACATTTCTCTAGAGAGAATTCCTGAGAGTTTTTCCATTAGCATTTCTGTTGGCTCTGTGTTTCATCAGGAATAAAGGCACCAAAGCAAAAAATGTTATTTAAAAAATTATTAGATATATTCAAGTGTTACTTATTTTTTAGGCTTTGATAAACAAGGATCCAAGGTCCCACTCTTAAAATTGTATACTTTATAGACTGGTTCGGATTGAATATTGGGTAATTAGGATTTTCATTCCCAATTTTCCCTTGTAGCTCACTTTAATTACTTTAATTTTTTGTATCTCAACTCTTTTGGACCTGCAGGAAGTTTCTATTATTGGTCTATGGCTTATTTAAGTTCTTAAACAATTTTTCAAATGGAGAATAGTGATATTCTAAGTCAGGATACCAACTTTTCCTACTACCCCAAAAATCTTTGAAAACTGCCTTCTTATCCACCAAAAAGTAGATTCTAATTGTTACAATTCTAACATCAAAAATTCTTAATCGTACAGTGATAGTTATTGACAATAGCATAGAGTTGGTCTCTTTTATATACCATTTCATTCTTCTTTGGAATTTAAACACCAAAATGTGTGTATGAAATTATCTGGATTTTTAGAAAGACTAGAGAGCAGTGTAATATTAGTACAAGGACCTACTGTATGGCACAGGGAACACTGCTCAATATTCTGTAACAGCCTAATCAGGAAAAGAATTTGAAAAGGAATAGATACATGTATATGTATAACTGAATCACTTTGTTATACACCTGAAAGTAACACAACATTGTTAATCAACTGTACTTCAATATAAAATAAAAAGTTGAAAAAAGTAAAAATAAGCAAAGATGACTATGGCAATTGTACGTAGGACTGTTTGGCACAAGAGGTAAGGGCACCATCTTTCCCCTATGCCTGGGAGTGTTTGGCTCTTTTAGAAGGAATTCCCTATCATTATGTATTTTGAAAGGAATGTAGAAGCTGAAAAAATCAGGGAGTTAAAAAAAAATTTGTATAAAATAAATTATTTTTAAAAAGTACCTTAAGATGACATCTAAAAAGGAACTACCCTGAAAGTTCATTTGACAAACTTTTAATTGTATTTACTATGTTCCAGTTGCTAGGGATTTATCATGAATTTAGTAATTCTTTTCCTTTCTGAAAAATAAATTCTAAGTTGACTTAAGTAGCAGGTACCCAATAAAATGTCATTGATGCATGAATCAGTGGATGAGTGAGTTGGTTAACTCTGTAAAGTATAGGTTTCCAAATGATCAAGTGGCTACTGTGTCCCCCTGTGTGGGACTGAAAGACTCTATCTGTAGAGCTCGCTGAGAAGCCTTTGGTTGGAAAGCTCCAGAGACTAAAGCATAATACAGTAGTAAGACCATGGAGTCAGAAGTGTTGGGCAGTTGTTTTCTAGGCTTTGGTTTCCTCAATGGTAAAGTGATGAAATAGAATCTTTTCTCTATATTTTAAGTGTTAAATGTGACAATGTTTATCAAAGGCACATAGGAGGGATTGCTAGATGGCAAAAGTTTAGAAAATGGTAATAGCTCTGGTTATGGTGCCCTTTATGGTTATATTTTTATTAAAAAACACTTTCTTTTACTTATTATTTAGTGGATAGAGGCAAATCCAGTGTAGCTGCAGGGATGCGGATCATTAGCTTAAAATCAAGGTCTAATATCCTTTTAAGAAAATCCGTCTTCAGACTTTGTGCCAAGAAGTTCTCAGCCCTTCAGTAATTTTTCTGATTACTGAAAATCTTTTTGTCTTCCGTAAAAGTATGATTTCCGTTCAAGGTGTCCTCCCTTGTTTTTCCCCTGATGAGCTGTGGAGTTTCTTGGCCCTGGGTACATGGAACTGGCCACTTCTGTTCAGACGTGGGACCGCACCGCTGGCGCCCGTGGCCCAGCTCTCCATGTGCGCCGTGCCAGCACAGCTGCTAGTTCAGCTGAAAATTGATTTGGGTGAAGTACAAGGCCTGGAACATGGCGCAGGAAGTGAGACTTTGATGAAGTGAAAAGGGGTATGTCTAACCAAAAAAGGAAAGAAAAAAAAAGATTAGAAGCATCAAAGAGCAGGAGAGAATTTTCTGTGGGCCTACTTATCAAGTGGACCATTTATGTTTCATCTGTGGTTTGAACGTGGTAGACAACAAAAATTTGCTTGATGGTCGAAACTGTTCCTAACCAAAATAATTTCCTCATAGTCTCATGTTCCGAGAAAACTTGCCTTTTTGACTCAACTGAAACAACAAATGATTCTTTTTTTCTTGGATAGATGCAAGGGTGTCTACCTTTTATCCTCTGATTATATGCTGCAGACCTTTGCACAGTTAAAATGATCCTGCAGGCATCCACTGTTAAGTCAATCAGCAATACTACAGGAGATTTTGGTCTGTATTTACTGATATCTCTGAGAAATTTTGATCCAAAACCCTTTTAGTGGTAGTTTTATTGTTTTTTCTCCCTCAATGATAAATTATCTGTGGAAAACTCTGTGCATTGTGGAAGTATAATATAGATTATCTGCATATAGATTTTAATAGTCATGTTTCCAAGTGCTTTCTTAAAATATCTTCTTTTAATCAGGCCAAGATTGTGTAGTACATTAAAGGAATTCTTAAAAAGTTTAAAAAACTTACTAGATGACCTCAGTATGGTCCTATTTAACATACCCTTGGGAACATGTGCATGAAATACATTGTGGTTTGAGGTTTTCCAGCCCAAACAAACTTAAAAGAAAATGCAGCTTTTAATAGAAACTATTCAAATTCCTGCAAAAATAGGTATGGATCTCACCACCAAGAGGGTTTAAAAGCATCATTATCTGCCATGAGAATCAAAAGAGAATGTGTTATCCTGCTTTTTCTATTTTGCTCAAGACCATAAATTTGGCGGTTCTAGTGTATCACCATTTTTGAATGAGTTGCTCAATTTAAAAATATATATGTATATGAGTGACTGAACCTCTGATTAATGTTTTTCTTTCTCCTTGATGCCATGACCTGTGGGTGGGGAAGAGAGGGCAAAGGGTGTCGCAAAACTGGTGTTATTTAACAGAGTCTTCACATTTATACCACACAAGTTGAATCCATCAGGTGTAAGACATCACCCTGAAGCATCACTTCTGAGAACTATTGGGAGGGAAATATCAGAACTGCAATATCACAGCTGGCCCTGATTTTAACTGGTGCCAAACACCTGCAGACTCTAAAAGGATACCAAAATAAAACCCCACCCTGTGGCAGCAAGCCAGCCCTTAACAACCCTTCCTTAACTTTGCATCATGATCAAGATTAATTTAACATTTTCTACAGAAACCTTATTCTTCCTGTCCCAGAAGGCCATTATAACTACTGTAGCCAATCTTTCATATGGGATAAATATGTCATAGAAACAGAGTGAAGTCTTGAAATATTTGATAGCTTAAAATTATCTGTTGTTTTCATATCATTATTTGTGGAAGCCTGTGAAGTTGGAGGCTTTATTAATCTCTAGGCTAGCTCATATTCTCCAAGTGACTTTGTTTTAGCACATTTTGGCAAAATATCTGAGCATCTGGGGGGAAAAAGCCTTCAGGATTCATATAGTAAGTGTCAGAAGCTCCCCAAAATACAGAGCTATTTTTCAAGCCCTTTCTCCCTTACACATGCAGGCATGCATGTGCGCACATGCACACACATACATACACATACACACATGCATTACTGATGCATTTTAAAGATTGCCTTTTGAATGACATTAGTTAATATTTATTGAAATGGAGTTGCATAGCCCTGGGAGGGTTATACAAATCAAGCAAAATTATATCCTTGTTTCTAATACTGCTGGGAAATACATACATACAGTGCTTCCTGTAACTGGAAAACAGTTGATGAAGATCTGAGGTAAAACAGTATGTCTGGAAATAATTCCTAGTAGACAAAAGAGATATAAAAATAAAATTTATGTGTATCTCTGAGTATATATGACACATTTCGGATAGTGAACAAATTCAGACATTTTGTTTTGTGATACCTGGGTATAATATTTTCAGTTTTGGAAAAAATAATCTGTTTCATACGTAAGTGATTAAATGAAATAAAAATTGAAAGTTTAAGGATTCAATTTTATATTAAAATATAAAATATAAGACAGTAATATCCAATTTTATTTTGTTGTGTTGAAAAGAATCGTAATACAAAAAAAACCTCATGCGTTATCATGTAAGAGGAAACCTATTGAAATGTCAAATAAAAGTTATGGTCTTAGTATTACATTACTGGCATTTTATGTTCATTCTTTATGTATACCTAGGAAATTTGGATGCATCGGGTTTTTTTAAGCTATCACACTTACGTATTTAGATATCTAACTGGAATGCCTTGGACATTACCTGATTGACTTGATGGAGAAAAGGTAATAGAATTTATGTTAAAGAAAAAAAGTCTCTCTTTTTGATATTTTCATGAAAGGCATGGTTCAGGGCAGAGGAGACTGTAGTCACTTTTTCATTCAGTCAGTCACTCAGTTATTTGTTCAGCAAATAGTAATTGTTGGCCTGCTATATATGTATGGTCTTTTAATTTTTTTTATTTTTGGCTGTGATGGGTCTTGTGGCTGCACGCAGGCTTTCTCTAGTTGCGGCGAGCAGGGGCTACTCTTCTCTGCGGTGCGCGGGCTTCTCATTGCGGTGGCTTCTCTTGTTGCGGAGCATGGGCTCTAGGCCTGCAGGCTTCAGTAGTTAGCATGTGGGCTCAGTAGTTGTGGCACGTGGGCTCTAGAGCGCAGACTCAGTAGTTGTGGTGCACGGGCTTAGTTGCTCCACGGCATGTGGGATCTTCCTGGACCAGGGATCGAACCCTGTCCCCTGCATTGGTAGGTGGATTCTTAACCACTGTGCCACCAGGGAAGTCCTGTATGGTCTTGTATTAGGTATTTGGCCAGGGGAGGTATGATGGAAAACAGTGAAGCAATAGGACAAAGATGAAACTATTAAGCATTCAGGGAGGTTGCACAGTCCAGTTTAAGGTAGAAAGTGTCCAGTGTCACAGAAGAGTTACACAAAAATGCTCTGGGTATTTTTAGTAGCAAGAAATAATAGGTATAAAGCATCATGAGATTCTCCTATTTAATTAATTAACAAAAGCTTAAAATCTGACAAAGACTTGCAAAATGTCTTAATCATGAAATTTACCAAAGAACTCTTTATCCTTTTAAATACTCTTTGTAATTAGCTTATCATATTACTAATAAATTCCTTCTCAATGATTAAGAGGAATTTAATGGAGGGTTTCAACTTTGTTCAGTAATTTTGAAGACATTTGTGATCTGAGAAAGTCTAAAGACTTTTTTTTTATTTTTGGCAAAAGTTATTTTCTCTGTCTGTCTCTCCTCTTTCTCACAGTTTATTCATCAGGCTCCACTTATCTCCTATTTCAGAGTAGAGATTCATAGTATAAGCATTGACTTCTACCAAGCCTTGAACTTTCAAGCCAAAGACATAATTTATTATTTTGATGAGTAAAAAATAGAAATCAAGAAAGAGTAATCTTAGGAAAGTGCCAAAAAAAATCACAGTGAGGAGCTTCCATACTGTCTTCCATAGTGGCTGTACAAATGTACATTCCCATCAGCAGAGCACAGGGTTCCCTTTTCTCCACATCCATGTCAGCATTTGTTCTCTCTTGTCTTTTTCATGATAGACATACTAACAGGTGTGAAGTGATATCTCACTGTGGTTTTGATTTGCATTTGTCTGATGATTAGTGATGTTGTGTACTTTTTCATGTACCTGTTGGCCATTTGTGTGTCTACTTTGGAAAAATGTCTATTCAAGTCCTTTGCCCATTTTTAATAGAAGTATACATTAAATAATTTGAAGTTTATCAATACAATGGAACAATATATTGCCTTTATCTCATGGTTTTGAGGAATGACATGGAAAGTGTTCATTTATAAAAATAAAAATGCAGCATACAAAACTGTGTATATTGTATGATCTCAAATTTGTAAAACTATTTTCTTTAAAACAATTGTATGTTACTTTGTAATCAGGAAAATAAAGGGTTTAAATATTCCCATAGCTTAAATAGTTTCTTAAGTGGAAATTTAAAATGAATTTTTGTTATTTTTAAATAGTTAAAACAGATGCCAAAACGGAATGCTATGATTTCACATATGTGTTCAAATGAAAATACTTTTTTATTAAGGTGTAATTGGCATATAACATTATATTAGTTTCAAATGTACAACATTAGATATTTGTATATAGCGTGAAATGATCATCACAATAAATCAATTTAAAATCCATCACCATCCTTAGTTAAAATTTTTTTTCTTATGATGAGAGCTTTTAAGATCTACTTTCTTAGCAACTTTCAAATATACAGCTTATTAACTATCCTCCCCATGCTGTACATTACATCTCCATGACTTATTTATTTTACAGCTGGAAGTTTGTACTTTTTGACTCCCTTTGCCCATAAAGATACTTCTAAGTATCATTTACTGTAGTTATTTACATACATTAGAAACATTCTAGTTGTACTGTTGGTAGTACTGAACATGAATGATGATTGACAAGGACTGAGCACTATTGATATTTTAAGAACTTATCTAAAATGATTGATAATGAAGGAGGAACAGATACAAAATGGTGTATTTGTCACCTAAAGGGAGCTTGGAATGGAGTTCTACATTCTTTCAGAACTCAGCAGTTAAAAATGCACCCTGAATTTGCAATTTATCTCTTTTATTTTTGTCAGTATGCTTTAGGTATTGTACTAAGAAACCATTGACTAATCTAAGGACATGAATATTTACATCTATATTTTCTTATAAGAGTTTTACAATTTTTAAGTCTTATATTCAGGTCTATGATCCATTTTGAGTATGTGTGTGTGTGTGTGTGTGTGTGTGTGTGTGTGAATTTATCTCATTGTCCCAGCATCATTTGTTGAAAACATTATTCTTTTCCCATTGAATTTTCTTGGCACTCTTGTTCAAAATCCATTGGCCACTAAAGAAAGGTTAATTTCAGAAGTTTGATTAAAGAATGTCTTGATTAATTTTCATATTTGTGTGAATTTCTCAAACTTTCTAAGTTTGATTTCTAATTATATTCACTGTGTTTGAAAAACATACTTTGTGTGATTTCAACTTCTTCAAATTTATGGAGGCTTATGTTATGCCCTAGCATAGAATGATCTGCAGAATGTTCCATGTGTTCTTAAGAAGAATGCATATTTTGTTGAAGTATTCTGTAGATGTCTATTAGGTCTTGTTTATACCATTGTTTAACTCTTGTATTTCCTTGCTGATCCTCTGCCCAGTCATTATATCCATTATGGAAAGTTGGGTGTTGACTTTTCCACCTCGTACTGTTGCATTGTCTGTCTAACCTTTCAGTCAGTTTTTGCTTCATGTAATTTCGGGCTCTGTTGTTATGTGCATATATGCTTATCATTGTTATATCTTCCTGATGGATTGTCCCTTTTATCATCATGTCTCTCTCTTTACTTCTATAACATGTTTTGTTTTAATATCTATTTTCTGATATTTCTGATATTAATATTTATATATATTTTAATATAACCACCCATTCTCTTTTATGGTTGTGGTTTGCATTGTACATCTTTTTCCATCCTTTTATTTTCAGCCTGTTTGCATGTTTGAATCTAAAGTATCTCTCACATAGATAGTATGTAGTTGGGTCCTGGTTTTTTTAAATCCAATTGGCAAATATCTGCTTTTTGATTGAATTTTATTTTTTTTAACATCTTTATTGGAGTATAATTGCTTTCTAATGGTGTGTTAGTATAAAACAGTGAATCAGGGCTTCCCTGGTGGTGCAGTGGTTGAGAGTCTGCCTGCCGATGCAGGGGACAAGGGTTCGTGCCCCGGTTCGGGAGGATCCCACATGCTGCGGAGCGGCTGGGCCCGTGAGCCATGGCCACTGAGCCTGCGCGTCCAGAGCCTGTACTCTGCAACGGGAGAGGCCACAACAGTGAGAGGCCCACGTACCGCAAAAAAAAAAAGTGAATCAGCTATACATATACATATATCCCAATATCCCCTCCCTCTTGCATTTCCCTCCGACCCTCCCTATCCCACCCCTCTAGGTGAACACAAAGCATCGAGCTGATCTCCCTGTACTATGCGGCTGCTTCCCACTAGCTATCTGTTTTACATTTGGTAGTGTATATATGTCCATGCCACTCTCTCACTTCGTCCCAGCTTAACATTCACCCTCCCTGTGTCCTCAAGTCCATTCTCTATGTCTGTGTATTTATTCCTGTCATACCTTTAGGTTCTTCAGAACCACTTTTTTTTTTTTTTTTTTTTTAGATTTCATATATATGTGTTAGCATACGGTATTTGTTTTTCTCTTTCTGACTTCACTCTGTATGACAGACTCTAGGTCCATCCACCTCACTACAAATAACTCAATTTCATTTCTATTTATGGCTGAGTAATATTCCATTCTATATATGTGCCACATCTTGTTTATCCATTCATCTGTCGATGGACACTTAGGTTGCTTCCATGTCCTGACTATTGTAAATAGAGCTGCAGTGAACATTGTGGTACGTGACTCTTCTTGAATTATGGTTTTCTCATGGTATATGCCCAGTAGTGGGATTGCTGAGTCATATGGTAGCTCTTGTTTTTAGTTTTTTAAGGAACCTCTATGCTGTTCTCCATAGTGGCTGTAGCAGTTTACATTCCCACCAACAGTGCAAGAAGGTTCCCTTTTTTCCACACCCTCTCCAGCATTTATTGTTTGTAGACATTTTGATAATGGCCATTCTGACTGGTGTGAGGTGATACCTCATTGTAGTTTTGATTTGCATTTCTCTAATGATTAGTGACATTGATGATCCTTTCATGTGTTTGTTGGCAATCTATATATCTTCTTTGGAGAAATGTCTATTTAGGTATTCTGCCCATTTTTGGATTGGGTTGTTTGTTTTTTTGATCTTGAGATGCATGAGCTGCTTGAATATTTTGGAGATTAATCCTTTGTCAGTTGCTCCGTTTGCAAATATTTTCTCTCATTCTGAGGGTTGTCTTTTTGTCTTGTTTATGGTTTCCTTTGCTGTGCAAAAGCTTTTAAGTTTCATTAGGTCCCATTTGTTTATTTTTGTTTTTATTTCCATTTCTTTAGGAGGTGGGTCAAAAAGGATCTTGCTGTGATTTATGTCATAGAGTGTTCTGCCTATGTTTTCCTTGAAGAGTTTGATATTGTGTGGCCTTACATTTAGGTCTTTAATCCATTTTGAGTTTATTTTTGTGTATGGTGTTATGGAGTGTTCTAATTTCATTGTTTTACATGTAGCTCTCCAGGGTTCCCAACACCACTTATTGAAGAGGCTGTCTTTTCTCCATTGTATATTCTTGCCTCCTTTATCAAAGATAAGGTGACCATATATGCATGAGTTTATCTCTGGGCTTTCTATCCTGTTCCATTGATCTATATTTCTGTTTTTGTGCCAGTACCATACTGTCTTGATTGTTGTATCTTTGTAGTATAGTCTGAAGTCAGGGAGCCTGATTCCTCCAGCTCCGTTTTTCTTTCTCAAGATTGCTTTGGCTATTCGGGGTCTTTTGTGTTTCCATACAAGTTGTGAAATTTTTTGTTCTAGTTCTTTGAAAAATGCCAGTGGTAGTTTGATAGGGATTGCATTGAATCTGTAGATTGCTTTGGGCAGTATAGTCATTTTCACAATGTTGATTGTTGCAATCCAAGAACATGGTATATCTCTCCATCTGTTTGTATCATCTTTAAGTTCTTTCATCCGTGTCTTATAGTTTTCTGCATACAGGTCTTGTGTCTCCTTAGGTAGGTTTATTCCTAGGTATTTTATTCTTTTTGTTGCAGTGGTAAATGGGAGTGTTTCCTTAATTTCTCTTTCAGATTTTTCATCATTAGTGTATAGGAATGCCAGAGATTTCTGTGCATTAATTTTGTATCCTGCTACTTTACCAAATTCATTGATTAGCTCTAGTAGTTTTCTGGTAGCATTTTTAGGATTCTCTATGTATAGTGTCATGTCATCTGCAAACAGTGACAGTTTTACTTCTTCTTTTCTGATTTGGATTCCTTTTATTTCTTTTTTTTCTCTGATTGCTGTGGCTGAAACTTCCAAAACTATGTTGAATAATAGTGGTGAGAGTGGGCAACCTTGTCTTGTTCATGATCTTAGTGGAAATGCTTTCAGTTTTTCACCATTGAGGATGATGTTGGCTGTGGGTTTGTCTTATATGACCTTTATTATGTTGAGGTAAGTTCCCCCTATGCCTACTTTCTGGAGGGTTTTTATCATAAATGGGTGTGAATTTTGTCGAAAGCTTTTTCTGCATCTATTGAGATGATCATATGGGTTTTCTCCTTCAATTTGTTAATATGGTTTATCACAGTGATTGATTTGCATATATTGAAGAATCCCCTTGCAATCCTGGGATAAACCCCACTTGATCATGGTGTATGATCCATTTAATGTGCTGTTGGATTCTGTTTGCTAGTGTTTTGTTGAGGATTTTTGCATCTATGTTCATCAGTGATATTGGCCTGTAGGTTTCTTTTTTGGTGACATCTTTGTCTGGTTTTGGTATCAGGGTGATAATGGCCTCTTAGAATGAGTTTGGGAGTGTTCCTCCCTCTGGTATATTTTGGAAGAGTTTGAGAGGGATAGATGTTAGCTCTTCTCTAAATGTTTGATAGAATTTACCTGTGAAGCCATCTGGTCTTGGGTTTTTGTTGGAAGATTTTTAATCACAGTTTCAATTTCAGTGCTTGTGATTGGTCTTTTTATATTTTCTATTTCTTCCTGGTTCAGTCTCAGAAGGTTTTGCTTTTCTAAGAATTTGTCCATTTCTTCCAGGTTGTCCATTTTATTGGCATATAGTTGCTTGTAGTAATCTCTCATGATCCTTTGTATTTCTGTAGTGTTAGTTGTTACTTCTCCTTTTTCACTTCAAATTCTATTGATTTGAGTCTTTTCCCTTTTTTTCTTGATGAGTCTGGCTAATGGTTTATCAGTTTTGTTTATCTTCTCAAAGAACCTGATTGAATTGTTTAAGCCATTCACACTCACTGTTATTATTGATGGGATAGGATTTCCAGCTGACATTTGCTTTCTGTGTGTTTCATGTGTTTATTTTTCTATTTCATTTTCATTGCTTTCATTTGCATTAAGTGGGTATTTTCTAATGTACCATTTTAATTCTTTTAGTGATATTTGATGATATTTTTGAAATTTTTTTATTAGTTTCTCTAGGCCTATAATGTGTATCTTAACTTATCAGGTTTGACGTCAGTTTTATACCAACTTAGTTACAGTAAAATATGGAAACTTTACTCCTATGTAACTCCTATAGATATGTATGTATATTATAAACTCAGCAATACAGTTAAAATTGTTACTCTATAAATGTTGTATAATATTAAGTCTTTCAAGGAAACTGATGAAAGAAATGAGAGCTAATTTATATTTGTAGAATTTTTAATATTAATTTTATGTATGCTATTTTGTCCTCTTAATTTCTTCTCATTGACCTGAGTTCTAGATTTAAGTTGGATTTGATGTCCTTTCCTTACTCCAACACATATTTTTTTGCTCGTATTCACCTCCCTTGTGCTCTTTATTATGAAGTAGATTACATTTCTGTATGTTATGGGTTCAACAGTACACTTTTATACATGCTGTTTATTGCAGTAGCCTTTTGAATAAGTCAAGAGAAGAAAGGAAAAGAAATATGCAGTTGCACTGTTGTTTGTAAGTGCCTACATGATTATCTAACTGGTATGCTTTATGTGTGTCAGTGTGTGGATTCGTAGTGCTGTATGGGTCATTTACTTTCATCCTAAATAATTTTCTTTGGTGTTCAGTGTAATATAAGTCTGCTACCAACAAATTCTCTCAGCTTTTGTTTATCTGGGATTATCTTTAGTTTGCCTTCATTTGTGAAAGATAGTTTTGCTGGATACAATATTCTTGTTTGATAGTTTTTACTTTCAGCATTTTGAGTATGTTGCTTCACTGCCTTCTAATTCCCATGGTGTCTGATGAGATGTTATATGTTAATCTTATTGGGTTCCCTTTATGTGATGTCATCTTTCTTTTGCTCTTTTCAGGATTTTCTCTTTGTCTTTTTTTTTTTTTTAAGAAGATGATGGGGGTAGGAGTTTATTAATTTATTTATTTTTGCTGTGTTGGGTCTTCGTTTCTGTGCGAGGGCTTTCTCTAGTTGTGGGAAGTGGGGGCCACTCTTCATCGCGGTGCGCGGGCCTCTCACTAACGCGGCCTCTCTTGCTGCGGAGCACAAGCTCCAGATGTGCAGCCTCAGTAGTTGTGGCTCACGGGCCTAGTTGCTCGGCAGCATGTGGGATCCTCTCAGACCAGGGCTTGAACCCGTGTCCCCTGCCTTAGCAGGCAGATTTTCAACCACTGCGCCACCAGGGAAGCCCTTCTCTTTGTCTTTGAACGTTTTGAGTATGATGTGTCTGTGTTGATCTCTTTACATTTATCCTACTTAGAGTTCATTGAGCTTCTTGGATGGTAGATTAATGTTTTTCATAAAATTTGTGAAGTTTTAAGTTATTATTTCTTTGATTCATCTTTTTCTTCTTCTGGTACCCCAATTATGTGTATTTTGGTGCACTTAATGGTGTCTCACATTTCTCTGAAACTTTGTTTAGTTTTCTTAATTATTTTTTCTTTCTGAAATTCAGATTGAATAATTTCTATTAGTCTACCTCTGAATTTGAGTTTGCTGATTCTTTCTTCTTATAATTCAAATATATGGTTGAGCCCCTCAAGTGAATTTTTCATTTCAGTTATTGTACTTTTCAACTCCAGAATATCCATTTGATTCCTTTTAATAATTTGAATATTTCTATCTCTTTATTGATATTATCTCTTTGATGAGACATTATCTTCATATCTTCCTTTAATTCTTTAAGCATGGTTTCCTTTTGTTCTTCAATCATGTTTATAATAGTTGCTTTGAAGTTTTTTTCTGCTAAGTCCACCATCTGGGCCTCTTCAAAGGCAGTTTCTACTGCCAGCTCTTTCTTTCTGTGTATTGGACACAGTTTACTGTTTCTTTGCATGTTTCATAATTTTTGGTTGATATCTGGACATTTTAGATCCCCCTACCCCAGAGGTTGTTTTGTTTGTTGCTTACTAGGTCACAACAGTGATTTGGCTGTGCTAATTCTGTGAAGTCTTCTTATCAGCAGTTCACAGCTTCTGATGTGCCAGCTCAGATTGGTTCCACTTGTTTTTATCTTTTACCTAGTGATCACTTCTGGGCAGGCATAAGCCACTGAGTCAGAATATCACACTTGGCGGTTTCAAGGTGATTGGGCTCAGGCTACATGTTCTGATTAGCTTTCTGTGGGCCATGGTTCTAATGTCACTTCAGTTTTCCAAACTTCTGTAGAGCTATCCAAATCTGTGATGTGTATTCACCACCTAATAGCCAGCCTGAGATCTGGGTGGTGTTGTATCTGTTAGTTCTATTCTCAAAGTGTGATTTGTTGAATTCAGTATGTGCATATGCCCAGGAATTCATAAACAGCCTTATGCAGTTATATTCCCAAGTTCCTTTCTCATGACCTCCTTGGTAATTTCCAGTTCCCTGGGGTGCCTCTTTTTGGTCTTCTGGCCAGAATGCTATGGCTTTCGTTATCCTGTTCTCCTGTGCACTTCCATAACTGCCCCTGTCTTTGGGACCAGGTGGCAGCCGGACAGAGATAGGAAAAGAACAATGGATTTAACTCCACTTTTTGAACTGCTGTTCCATCAAACTTAAAGGGGCGTTCCCCTTTCTTTGGATTTTGGCTTTTGCTGGTTCCCATTGCCTCTTCTAGTCAAAGCTGCTCCTACCACTGTCACCTCAGTACTCCCTGAGAGCTGGGGTAGGGAAATGGATAAAAGAAAGCAAAAACCAGGAGATTTCCACACTCTCTTTGAGTGTTATGCATTCCCTTTCCTATTCCTTGAGCCAGAACTAGGAGGCTTCTCCTGGAGCTTTCTTTGTCTGCACCTATTTTCATTCTGGCTGCTATAATAAAAATACCATTGATAGGGTTACTAATAAACAACAGAAATTTATTTGTCACATTTCTGGAAGCTGGGAAACCCGAGATCAAGGCACTGGCATATTCACTATCTGATGAGAACCCACTTCTTGGTTCATAGGCGGCCATTTTTTTCACTTGATCCTCTCATGGTGGAAGGGGTGAGGGAGCTCTCTGAGGTCTCTTTTATAAGGATGTTAATCCCATTCTTGAGGGCTCCATTCTCTTGAACTAATCACCTCCCCAGGACTCCAACTCCAAATACTATCCCACTGGAGGACTAGGTTTCAATGTATGAATTTGGCCAGGGGTGCACAAACATTTATCTATAGCAGCGTCCCAGTGCTCAGTTTGTTTCCTATGTGATGGGTTCAGACCTGGGGATACAACAGTAAAAAAAAAAACTGATAAACTTTCCACTTATATGGTGGTATTTGAATTCTGTTCTTCCCCTCTCTATCTGCTGCTGTTGACTTTTGAGTCCTTAAAAAGCTGCTTCATTTATTCTGTCCAGGTTTTATAGCTGCATTCAGTGGGAGACAATGTAGAGTATACTTATTTCTTCATAGTACCTGGAACCTGAACATTTCAACTTTAAAGCAAACATTTCTTAATATTTTAAAAAAAGTTTCTAGATCATTTTTCTTGAAGAGAATCCTAACACAGTTGTTAAGTTGAAGTAACTCAAAAAGTTCATGTACTTTGTAACTACTTTTCAATGCAAATTAGAATTTTCAGGAAATGTCTAATCAAAACAAAATATAGAAATAAAATTGAATGAAGAGGTTAATAAATAACTGGAACTAGAGTGGACTCCAAATTTTATAGTGATTGTCGGGTAAGCAGATGTTATAGTTTCGAACATTTATATGAATATATTTAGATTAATACATTATTGCTTTTGAATTCTTCTTATATTGGGATTTTGTTTACTTTTTTGTTAAAGTGAAGTGTTTCCTGCTACAGGAAAAAAGAACGTCTTCTGACCTATGGGAATGAGTGGTTAGGTTGTCCTTAAACTATTTTCCTTAAATGTCAATTTTCTGTGTTGGTCATTTGACAGTTACCTAGCACTTATTCAGCATTCTCTGGCAAATGCAGTGTTTTGGAGTCTGAAGGAAAACAGAATTCTCAGAAAGAGGAGTAAGGTATCAGAGCCTGAAGTGGTCAGGGAGACGAAGCAAAAGTTTTTTTAAGAAAGAGTCTGTTTTCTTGTTTCTGAGCAGTACTAAATCATTCACCAATTTTCACGGCAAATATAATACAAAGCTGGGACCTCCTGTGGTGCTGGGAAGTAAGGAAGTGCCCACATAATGATGGGAACCTGTGGCAAAGGCATTAATACAAATGAGCCAAGTTCAGAGAGGCCCCAGTAGCCAACGCAGGACAATTTGAATAACAAAACAAATATAAGATAATTATAGTAATGGACTATAATCCACAGAATAAAATAAATATCCATGACTCCATACTGATATAAATAAATAATTGAATCAGTCAGTAAATGTGGAAGAATGCAAAGAACTCTTTAGATTGTAGAATTTCAACTAATAAACATAAAAGAATGAGGGAAATAGGAAATTATCTTTAGGTAAACATCACAGTAATAATTATTGCAACAAGGAACTGTTGAAGGGTACTAAAACTATGGTGGACAAGAGGATATTTGTATAATCTCAATGTATCTCTTTATCTTCTCAGTTATAAAGAAAAACTAGGAACTTCACCGTGGGGAACTCTTACTGACATCAGCTTAACCAAGTGATTCAAGTTAGTAGCACCAGTAATAAGATCTGACAACATCATGAATCTTTCGTTCTGATGCATAGCATCGCTTTCTTGCCCCAAATCTAATTGTGGGAAAATATCTGACCAACTCAAATTGAGAAATTCTATAAAATGCCTGACCAGTGCTCTTCAAAAGTGTCAAGGTTATGCAAGACAAAGACTGAGGAACTGTCCTAGATTGGAGAATGCTAAAAAAATATGACAGTTATTTGCAATGTGGGATCCTAGATTGTATCCTGGTCCAGAGAAAAGGGCATTTATGTGACACTTGTCAAAATTCCAAGTCTCTAGATTAGTTAGTGATATTGTTTCGATTTTAATTTTTTGCTTTTGATAACCAAACATCTGATATTAACATCTTATATGTTAATATCAGAAGACAGGTGATGAGTATTTGAGAATTGTGCTTTGCAACTTTTCTGTCCACCTAAAATTATTTCAAAATAAAAAGTAAAAAAAAAACACAGAAATTTTATTTCAAATACCTCACATTGTATAAATACAAAGGTAAAGAGCCTTGCATTAAAAAAATGAAAGTGTGAAGTGTCAAAGGGGAGTCCTCTATAGAACATGCAAAATAAAATTTCAAGTTTTATTGCTTCTCAGGTGTCCATCATTTAAAAACAATGCTTATCAAAATATCAGAGGGCTCTTATATGCCATTGCATTTGTTTTTCTCACATTTCAAATTGACTGATTATAATAATTCTCTCTTTGCTGTTCAGGGACGTGAGACTCTGAGTAGTATGAAGCCTGAACTATTATTGATATTTCTGCATCATAGTTGAGATTTTATTTCTGATGCCTGAGGACCACTAAGACAGCAACACACGCAATCAAATGTTCAGATCTTTTCAACACAACTGTAGTTGATCCCTTGTCAAGAATTTAAATGAAAGATAATTTAAATTCATTTTTCTTTAGAAAACAGATTTTTGCTAATTTATAAAATGTAATTAAAATGTTACCAGAATGCAGTTACTCTTGGAAATACTTCTCTACAGATTCTCATTTTTGCAAAATAGATATGTCTCGTTTAACTTTTATGAAAAATGGTTAAATTTTCACAATTGGTTTCAGAAGCTATCCAGTTTCTTAGTGGTACACTAAGTGTCAATAGTTGTTGTAAGCCCTTTTATATCATCAGGCAGTGATTCTCAAACAGGATGTGCATTAGAGTCACGTGGGGAACTTTTCCAAACCTAGTTCCTGGAGCTCTAGCATCAGGGATTCTGATAACACAAGTCAGTATGGAGTTAAGGATATCTGGATTTTTAGAAGATTCCACAAGGCTTATACTGTAGAAATGTAGAATGCTTTGGAGAGGGGAGAATGTCATGGTTATGAACATGGTCTTTCTAGTTGTGACAGACCTGACTTTTTTTTTTCCACAAATAAATTATGAATTTAATTTAGAAACATGACAAAAATGGGCAAAGGATAAGATAGAAAACTCCTACCAAACTGAAAAGAAGGTGTATGCAGTTTATATTGTTAGATAAGCAGACCTGACTTTTATTTGGGCTCTGCCACTTATTCACTGTATGACTTTGGGCATTACTCAACCCTCATATGCCTCAGTTTCCTCCTGTATAAAATAGAGGTTTTAATGATTTTGACCTCATCTTTTTTTTAATATTTCAATGAGAGAAGATATTGCATATAAAGTGTTTACAATGAAGGCAATTTTTATTGATTAGTTTTTTAAGATGATTAGATGTTTTCTGGAAAATGCCATAGTGGAATGGAAGGTATTTCAGGCAGAAGCAGCAACCAAGCAAGGAAATGGGATATGGGAAAAATGCCTGGGGAAATGTGAGAAGGGCAGGTGGTGTGTTATGGCTGGAGCATAGAGTGTGGATGAGATATGGTAGGAGGTGAAAATGGAGAACCCAAGAGTTGTTTTGTGGAATACTTTATGCCACGCTGAAGAGTTTGATCTGTATCCAAACTGTTTGTCAGAACATGTAGTATGATGCTAGCTCCTGGAATTGCAGCAGATGTACTCTTACCAGCAGCAGTGTATTCTGGTGATCCTGGGTAGCTCTGAAGCCCAGGAGAATGTAGGATGTAGGTGTGCCTGTGCACACCTACATACGACATATGTTGTGTCTGTTAGTCCCAGAGTAGAGATTCAGTATAGAAAGTAGAAGTTCTGGGGCTCCCCTGGTGGTGCAGTGGTTGAGAGTCTGCCTGCCGATGCAGCGGACACGGGTTCGTGCCCCGGTCCGGGAGGATCCCACATGCCGCGGAGAGGCTGGGCCCGTGAGCCATGGCCGCTGAGCCTGCGCGTCCGGAGCCTGTGCTCCGCAACGGGAGAGGCCACAACAGTGAGAGGCCCATGTACAGCAAAAAAAAAAAAAAAAAAAAAAAAAAGAAAGTAGAAGTTCTAAGGTTCAAGCCATATTTGACACAGCCTACCAAAAGAATACATTGTCAGAGTTAATGGGAACTTAATCATTATAGCTATTCATTCTTTGTTTTATACCTTGTCAGCCAGAAATCTGGGGCTGAACCTCTCATCAACTCTAATTCGGGTATTAATCAAGCTATATATGACCAGTGAACGAGCACTGGGAAGAAGTACGCCCCAGGTTACAGGAAGTCAGCTACGTTAATATATAGATGTGAGCGGGCATGTTGGGGAATGGTATTTATTGAACTGCAACTGGACTGACATATCCCATTCTAAGCTCTACTCCTAGCCATCTTGGATTGTGAAATCTGTTTTAAAGAGCTTTCCCCAGAATAAGATTCAGTTCCTAGTCCCATGGAGCTCCATTTTACTTATTCTCAAATTGTCACTAAAGCAGGGGGAAGCCAGGACCTGACTGTGTGGGGACACCCGTATGCAGGGGCAGACACAGGCTAAGCATGATGCCATTCTGTACTCTGGGATCCTCTGACCCAAGGCACACAGGGCCATCGTGTCATTGAAAAAGTTAACTTTTATCCCGAAAAAGTTTATGAATGCATCTAGGGTTTATTTAAATTAGAAAATTCTTACACAGTTAGTGGTAGCTGCAAGGTATAGAGGCTCAGAGAAGTATATACAAACTATATTAGAAGTACAATTAAATAAGGATTATATTTTTTCAGAGTCTGAGAAACTTGGACTTGGACAAGAAGATGCCTTGGATGGTTACGATGATGATGTGTCATTGTCAGTTCTTCAGTTGCAGCAGTGGGACTCTGGTGGCAGATGTTGATAATGGGGGAGACTATGCATGTGTGGGAGTTGGGGTACCTGGGAACTCTGTTTTCCTCTCAATTTTACTGTAAACCTAAAACTACTCTAAAAAATGAAGCCTTTAAATATGGAAAAAAGAAGATTCCCTAAACAATGTTGATGTTACCTTTAGACTAGGCTTTATAGTATTGAAATGGAGCTCAGTTTGTTGTCTGAGACCTGAAGATTCAGAATTCATTCATGATCAAATATTTCATGAGTGCCAACTGTGTGCAAATTAGTGTGCTAAACAATGGAGAGAAAGAATAGCAATACTTGGTTGACTCTAAGCAAATATAAGACTAATTAATAAACAGGAGACCAAGTTATTTCTTTGCTATGAGAAACGTATTTGCTTCAAAGCCTTTAATATGTTATATCTATTTCCCAGGGTATAAATTTTGGGTATTAAGGAACTCATGGGGAGCTAAGTTAATAATTAGGCTATTGTTGATAAAGGTGAGATTTGAAGATCACTGGAGTTCAGAAATTTTTTTCCTTTTTTATTTTGAAATAGTTAGATTCACAGGGAGTTGCAAAGATGGTACAGAGAGGTCCTGTGGACTCCTCACTTAGTTTCTCCCAATGATTGCATCTTACATAATTATAGTATAATAACAAAACCAGGAGTTTGACTTTAGTACAGTGTATGTATACAGTTCTATGCCATTTTAATACACAAGTACGTAGATTTATGTAACCATGAACACAGTCAAGACACCGAACTGTTCCATAACCATAAAGATCTCCGTTATGCTACCACAACTGCCTCATTCCTAATTTGTCTTCCATCACTATAATTTTGTCCTTTCAAGAATGTTATATAAATGGAATCATACAGTATGTGACTTTAAAAAAAATGGCAGCTTTATTGAAATATTGTTCACATACTGTAAAATTACCCTTTTAAAGTATAAATCCATGTTTTTTAGCCCATTCACAGAATTGTGCAACCATCACCAGTGTCTAATTTCAGGACATTTTCGTAACCCCTGGTAGAAACCCCATAAGCATTCACTCCCCATTTTTCCTTCCCCCAGCCCCTGGTAACCACTAATATACTTTCTGTTTCTATGGATTTGCCTTTCTGTTACATTTCATATAAATGGAATCATTTGACATGTGTCCTTATTTGAGTGGTTTATTTTACTTAGCATAATGTTTACAAGGTTCTTCCATGTTGTAGTATGTGTCAGTACTTCATTGCTTTATATGGCTGAATAGTATTCCATTGTATAGGTATACCACATTTTACTTATCCATTCATCAGTTGATGGACATTTGGGTTATATCCACATTTGGCTATTATGAATATTGCTTTTATTGTAAATTCATATATAAGCTTTGTGAAGACATAAGGCTTTATATCACTGGGTATATACCAAGTAGTGGAATTGCTGGATCATATGGTAACTCTAGCTTTTTGAGGAACTGCTAAACTTTTTTCCAAAGTGGCTGCCCTCTTTTACAATCCCACAAGCGATGTGTGAAGGTTCCAATTTCTCCACATTCTTGCCAACACTTATTATCTATCTTTCCTTATTTATTTCTGTCCTTCTTTTCCTCCCTCCCTCGTTCCCTCCCCCCTCCCTTCCTCCTTCCTTCCTTCATTCTTTTGTTCCTTCCTTCCTCTTTACAGCCACATTACTGGGTATGAAGTGGTATCTCATTGTAGTTTTGATTTGCATCTCACTAAGGATAATGATGTTAAAAATATTCTAAAGTGATTATTGGCCGTTTGTATGTCTACTTTGGATAAATGTCCATTCAAATATTTTGCCTGTTTAAAAATTGGGTTATTTGTCTATTATTATTGAGTTCAAAGAGTTCTTTACATCTTCTGGATACAAGTTCTTAAATATATGACTTGCAAATATTTTCTTTCATTCTGTGGGTTGTCTTTTTATTTTCTTTTTTATTTTTATTTATTTTTTTTTGCTTTATAACAAATTTAATCAGTTATACATATACATATGTTCCCATATCCTCTCCCTTTTGCATCTCCCTCCCACCCTCTCTATCCCACCCCTCCAGGCGGTCACAAAGCACCGAGCTGATCTCCCTGTGCTATGCGGCTGCTTCCCACTAGCTATCTACCTTACGTTTGGTAGTGTATATATGTCCATGCCGCTCTTTCACTTTGTCACAGCTTACCCTTCCCCCTCCCCATATCCTCAAGTCCATTCTCTAGTAGGTCTGTGTCTTTATTCCTGTCTTACCCCTATGTTCTTCATGACATTTTTTTTTTCTTAAATTCCATATATATGTGTCAGCATACAGTATTTGTCTTTCTCTTTCTGACTTACTTCACTCTGTATGACAGGCTCTAGGTCCATCCACCTCATTACAAATAGCTCAATTTCGTTTCTTTTTATGGCTGAGTAATATTCCATTGTATATATGTGCCACATCTTCTTTATCCATTCATCCGATGATGGACACTTAGGTTGTTTACATCTCTGGGCTATTGTAAATAGGGCTGCTATGAACATTTTGGTACATGTCTCTTTTTGAATTATGGTTTTCTCAGGGTATATGCCCAGTAGTGGGATTGCTGGGTCATATGGTAGTTCTATTTGTAGTTTTTTAAGGAACCTCCATACCGTTCTCCATAGTGGCTGTACCAATTCACATTCCCACCAGCAGTGCAAGAGTGTTCCCTTTTCTCCACACCCTCTCCAGCATTTATGGTTTCTAGATTTCTTGATGATGGCCATTCTGACTGGTGTGAGATGATATCTTATTGTAGTTTTGATTTGCATTTCTCTAATGAGTAAAGATGTTGAGCATCCTTTCATGTGTTTGTTGGCAGTCTGTATATCTTCTGTGGAGAAATGTCTATTTAGGTCTTCTGCCCATTTTTGGATTGGGTTGTTTGTTTTTTTGTTATTGAGTTGCATGAGCTGCTTATAAATTTTGGAGATTAATCCTTTGTCAGTTGCTTCATTTGCAAATATTTTCTCCCATTCTGAGGGTTGTCTTTTGGTCTTGTTTATGGTTTCCTTTGCTGTGCAAAAGCTTTTAAGTTTCATTAGGTCCCATGTGTTTATTTTTGTCTTTATTTCCATTTCTCTAGGAGGTGGGTCAAAAAGGATCTTGCTGTGATTTATGTCATAGAGTGTTCTGCCTATGTTTTCCTCTAAGAGTTTGATAGTGTCTGGCCTTACATTTAGGTCTTTAATCCATTTTGAGCTTATTTTTGTGTATGGTGTTAGGGAGTGATCTAATCTCATACTTTTACATGTCCCTATCCAGTTTTCCCAGCACCACTTATTGAAGAGACTGTCCTTTCTCCACTGTACATTCCTGCCTCCTTTATCAAAGATAAGGTGACCATATGTGTGTGGGTTTATCTCTGGGCTTTCTATCCTGTTCCATTGATCTATCTTTCTGTTTTTGTGCCAGTACCATACTGTCTTGATTACTGTAGCTTTGTAGTATAGTCTGAAGTCAGGGAGCCTGATTCCTCCAGCTCCATTTTTCGTTCTCAAGATTGCTTTGGCTACTCGGGGTCTTTTGTGTTTCCATACAAATTGTGAAATTTTTTGTTCTAGTTCTGTGAAAAATGCCAGTGGTAGTTTGATAGGGATTGCATTGAATCTGTAGATTGCTTTGGGTAGTAGAGTAATTTTCACAATGTTGATTCTTCCAATCCAAGAACATGGTACATCTCTCCATCTATTTGTATCATCTTTAATTTCTTTCATCCGTGTCTTATAATTTTCTGCATACAGGTCTTTTGTCTTCTTAGGTAGGTTTATTCCTAGATATTTTATTCTTTTTGTTGCAATGGTAAATGGGAGTGTTTCCTTGATTTCACTTACAGATTTTTCATCATTAGTATATAGGAATGCCAGAGATTTCTGTGCATTAATTTTGTATCCTGCAACTTTACCAAATTCATTGATTAGCTCTAGTAGTTTTCTGGTAGCATCTTTAGGGTTCTCTATGTATAGTATCATGGCATCTGCAAACAGTGACAGCTTTACTTCTTCTTTTCCGATTTGGATTCCTTTTATTTCCTTTTCTTTTCTGATTGCTGTGGCTAAAACTTCCAAAACTATGTTGAATAAGAGTGGTGAGAGTGGTGAGAGGGCAACCTTGTCTTGTTCCTGATCTTAGTGGAAATGGTTTCAGTTTTTCACCATTGAGGACGATGCTGGCTGTGGGTTTGTCATATATGGCCTTTATTATGTTGAGGAAAGTTCCCTCTATGCCTACTTTCTGCAGGGTTTTTATCATAAATGGGTGTTGAATTTTGTCGAAAGCTTTCTCTGCATCTATTGAGATGATCATATGGTTTTTCTCCTTCAATTTGTTAATATGGTGTATCACGTTGATTGATTTGCGTATATTGAAGAATCCTTGCATTCCTGGAATAAACCCCACTTGATCATAGTGTATGATCCTTTTAATGTGCTGTTGGATTCTGTTTGCTAGTATTTTGTTGAGGATTTTTGCATCTATGTTCATCAGTGATATTGGCCTGTAGTTTTCTTTCTTTGTGACATCCTTGTCTGGTTTTGGTATCAAGGTGATGGTGGCCTCGTAGAATGAGTTTGGGAGTGTTCCTCCCTCTGCTATATTTTGGAAGAGTTTGAGAAGGATAGGTGTTAGCTCTTCTCTAAATGCTTGATAGAATTCGCCTGTGAAGCCATCTGGTCCTGGGCTTTTGTTTGTTGGAAGATTTTTTTATCACAATTTCAATTTCAGTGCTTGTGATTGGTCTGTTCATATTTTCTATTTCTTCCTGATTCAGTCTTGGCAGGTTGTGCATTTCTAAGAATTTGTCCATTTCTTCCAGGTTGTCCATTTTATTGGCATAGAGTTGCTTGTAGTAATCTCTCATGATCTTTTGTATTTTTGCAGTGTCAGTTGTTACTTCTCCCTTTTCATTTCTAATTCTATTGATTTGAGTCTTCTCCCTTTTTTTCTGGATGAGTCTGGCTAGTGGTTTATCAATTTTGTTTATCTTCTCAAAGAACCAGCTTTTAGTTTTATTGATCTTTGCTATCGTTTCCTTCATTTCTTTTTCATTTATTTCTGATCTGATTTTTATGATTTCTTTCCTTCTGCTAACTTTGGGATGTTTTTGTTCTTCTTTCTCTAATTGCTTTAGGTGCAAGGTTAGGTTGTTTATTCGAGATGTTTCCTGTTTCTTAAGGTGGGATTGTATTGCTATAAACTTCCCTCTTAGAACTGCTTTTGCTGATTCCCATGTTTTGGGTCGTCATGTCTCCATTGTCATTTGTTTCTAGGTATTTTTTAATTTCCTCTTTGATTTCTTCAGTGATCACTTAGTTATTAAGTAGTGTATTGTTTAGCCTCCATGTGTTTGTATTTTTTACAGCTCTTTTCCTGTAATTGATATCTAGTCTCATAGCATTGTGGTCGGAAAAGATACTTGATACAATTTCAATTTTCTTAAATTTACGAAGGCTTGATTTGTGACCCAAGATATGATCTATCCTGGAGAATGTTCCATGAGCACTTGAGAAAAATGTGTATTCTGTTGTTTTTGGATGGAATGTCCTATAAATATCAATTAAGTCCATCTTGTTTAATATATCATTTAAAGCTTGTGTTTCCTTATTTATTTTCATTTTGGATGATCTGTCCATTGGTGAAAGTGGGGTGTTAAAGTCCCCTACTATGATTGTGTTACTGTCGATTTCTCCTTTTATGGCTGTTAGTATTTGCCTTATGTATTGAGGTGCTCCTATGTTTGGTGCATAAATATTTACAATTGTTATATCTTCTTCTTGGATCAATCCCTTGATCATTATGTAGTGTCCTTCTTTGTCTCTTCTAGTAGTCTTTATTTTAAAGTCTATTTTGTCTGATATGAGAATTGCTACCCCAGCTTTCTTTTGATTTTCATTGCATGGAATATCTTTTTCCATCCCCTTACTTTCAATCTGTATGTGTCTCTAGGTCTGAAGTGGGTCTCTTGTAGACAACATATATATGGGTCTTGTTTTTGTACCCATTCAGCCAATCTGTGTCTTTTGGTGGGAGCATTTAGTCCATTTACATTTAAGGTAATTATCGATATGTATGTTCCTATTCCCATTTTCTTAATTGTTTTGGGTTCGTTATTGTCGGTCTTTTCCTTCTCTTGTGTTTCTTGCCTAGAGAAGTTCCTTTAGCATTTGTTGTAAAGCTGGTTTGGTGGTGCTGAACTCTCTCAGCTTTTGCTTGTCTGTAAACATTTTAATTTCTCCATCAAATCTGAATGAGATCCTTGCTGGGTAGAGTAATCTTGGTTGCAGGTTTTTCTCCTTCATCACTTTAATTATGTCCTGCCACTCCCTTCTGGCTTGTAGAGTTTCTGCTGAGAGATCAGCTGTTATCCTGATGGGGATTCCCTTGTGTGTTATTTGTTGTTTTTGCCTTGCTGCTTTTAATATGATTTCTTTGTGTTTAATTTTTGACAGTTTGATTAATATGTGTCTTGGCATATTTCTCCTTGGATTTATTCTGTATGGGACTCTCTGTGCCTCCTGGACTTGATTAACTATTTCCTTTCCCATATTAGGGAAGTTTTCAACTATAATCTCTTCAAATATTTCCTCAGTCCCTTTCTTTTTCTCTTCTTCTTCTGGAACCCCTATAATTCGAATGTTGGTGCGTTTAATGTTGTCCCAGAGGTCTCTGAGACTGTCCTCTGTTCTTTTCATTCTTTTTTCTTTATTTTGCTCTGCAGCAGTTATTTCCACTATTTTATCTTCCACCTCACTTATCCGTTCTTCTGCCTCAGTTATTCTGCTATTGATCCCATCTAGAGTATTTTTTATTTCATTTATTGTGTTTTTAATCGATGCTTGATTCATCTTTAGTTCTTCTAGGTCCTTGTTAACTGTTTCTTGCATTTTGTCTCTTCTATTTCCAAGATTTTGGATCTTGGAAATAGAATCTTGGATCATCTTTACCATCATTATTCTGAATTCTTTTTCAGGTAGACTGCCTATTACCTCTTCATTTGTTAGGTCTGGTGGGTTTTTATCTTGCTGCTTCTCCTGCTGTGTGTTTTTCTGTCTTCTCATTTTGCTTATGTTACTGTGTTTGGGGTCTCCTTTTTGCAGGCTGCAGGTTCGTAGTTCCCGTTGTTTTTGGTGTCTGTCCCCAGTGGCTAAGGTTGGTTTAGTGGGTTGTGTAGGCTTCCTGGTGGAGGGGACTAGTGCCTGTGTTCTGGTGGATGAGGCTGGATCTTGTCTTTCTGGTGGGCAGGTCCACGTCTGGTGGTGTGTTTTGGGGTGTCTGCAGACTTTTTATGATTTTAGGCCACGTCTCTGCTAATGGGTGGCGTTGTGTTCCTGTCTTGCTAGTTGTTTGGCATAGGGTGTCCAGCACTGTAGCTTGCTGGTCGTTGAGTGAAGCTGGGTGCTGGTGTCGAGATGGAGATCTCTGGAAGATTTTCGCCGTTTGATATTATGTGGAGCTGGGAGGTCTCTTGTGGACCAGTGTCCTGAAGTTGGCTCTCCCACCTCAGAGGCACAGCACTGACTCCTGGCTCCTCAATTTGGGATGATTTGTTGTCTATTCTTGTATTCCACAGATGCAGGGTACATCAAGTTGATTGTGGAGCTTTAATCCGCTGCTTCTGAGGCTGCTGGGAGAGGTTTCCCTTTCTCTTCTTTGTTCTCACAGCTCCTGGGTCTCAGCTTTGGATTTGGCCCCGCCTCTGCGTGTAGGTCCCCGGAGGGCGTCTGTTCTTTGCTCAGACAGGACAGGGTTAAAGGAGCAGCCTCTTCGGGGACTCTGGCTCACTCAGGCCGGGCGGGAGGGAGGGGCACGGAGTGCGGGGCGAGCCTGCAGTGGCAGAGGCCGGCGTGACGTTGCACCAGCCCGAGGCGCGCCGTGCGTTCTCCCAGGGAAGCCGCCCCTGGATCCCGGGACCCCGGCAGTGGCGGACTGCACAGGCTCCCGGAAGGGCGGTGTGGACAGTGACCTGCGCTCGCACACAGGCTTCTTGGCGGCGGCAGCAGCAGCCCCAGCGTCCCACGCCCGTCACTGGGCTCCGCGCTTTCAGCTGTGACTTGCGCCCGTCTGTGGAGCCCCTTTAAGCAGCGCTCTTAATCCCCTCTCCTCGCGCACCAGGAAACCAAGAGGGAAGAAAAAGTCTCTTGCCTCTTCGGCAGCTCCAGAGTTTTCCCGGACTCCCTCCCGGCTAGCTGTGGCACATTAGCCCCCTTCAGGCTGAGTTCTCGCCGCCAGCCCCAGTCCTCTCCCTGCGCTCTGACCGAAGCCCGAGCCTCAGCTTCCAGCGCCGCCTGCCCCGGCGGGCGAGCAGACAAGCCTCTCGGGCTGGTGAGTGCCACTCGGCACCGATCCTCTGTGCGGGAATCTCTCCGCTTTGCCCTACCCAGGTATGTGGGGAGTTTCTTGCCTTTTGGGAGGTCTGGGGTCTTCTGCCAGCGTTCAGTAGGTGTTCTGTAGGAGTTGTTCCACGTGTAGCTGTATTTCTGGTGTATCCGTGGGGAGGAAGGTGATCTCCGCGTCTTACTCTTCCGCCATCTTACCCGGAAGTCCTTTTTATTTTCTTGATGGTGTTCTTTAAAGCACAAATGCTTTTAATTCTGGTGAAGTCTCATTTATCTATTTTTTCTTTTGTTTTTATTTTGGGTGTCATATCAAAGAAACTATTGCCTAATCCAAGGACATACATATTTATGATTATATTTTCTTCTAAAAATTTTATAGTTTCACCTTTTATATTTAATTCCCTGATCTATTTTGAGGTGATTTTTGCATATAGGGTGAGGTAGGAGTCTAACTCTTTTCATTTGCATATGGATAACCAATGGTACAAAACCAGTTTTTGAAAGACTATTCTTTCTCTCATTGAATTTTCTGGCACCCTTGTTGAGAATTATTTTGCAGTAAATGTGAGGCTCTATTTATATTCCATTGGTCTGTATATCTATCCTTTTGCCATTACCACGCTGTCTTGAACTGTAGTTTTGTCATAGTTTTGAAATGAAGAAGTGTGAGTACTCCAACTATGGTTTTCTTTTAGAAGGCTGTTTTGTTTTTCCAGGTCCTTTGCATTTTCATATGAATTTTAGGAGTATCTTGCCAATTTCTGCTAGTCTATTGGGATTTTGAAAGGAATTGTGTTAAATCTGCAGATCAGTTTGGTAGTATTGCCATTTTAGTAATATTAAATCTTCTGATTCGTGAAGATGGATGTCTTTGCATTTATTTAGTCTTCTTTATTTCAAAAATATTTTGTAGTTTTTATTGTATGAGTCTTGTATTTCTTTGTTAAATTTTACCTGAATATCCTTTTCTGTTTGATGATATTGTAAATATAATTGGTTTCTTAATTTTACTTTTGTATTTTTAATTACTATCACATGGAGATAAAAAAGACTTGTATATTGATCTGTATCCTTCAATCTTGCTGAGCGCATTTATTTGTTTTAATAACATTTCTTTTTGGAAGGATGGGGATTCTTTGGGATTTTTCTATATATGAGATCATGTCATCTTCCAGTCCAATCTGGATGGTTTCCTTCTCAAGTTTTGCTAGAATTCCCTGGATGGAACCTCTGGTACAATGTTGAATAGAAGTAGCAAGAGCAGGCATCCTTGTCTGTTCCTGACCTAAGGGGCAAAGCTTTCAGTCTTTCGCCATTAGGTATAACATTTGCTGTGGTCTTTTCATGGATGCCTTTTATTAGGATGAGGCAGTTACTTTGAATTTGTTGTTGAATGCTTTTATCATAAAGATGTGTTGGTTTTTGGTATCTGTCGAAATGATCTTTTTTTTTAAATTGACATGTTGTATCACATTAATTGATTTTTCAGCTGTCAAACCAAACTTGCATTCGTGGGATAAATTGCACTTAGTCATGGTATATAATCCTTTTTATGTGCTGCTGTGTTTGGTTTGCTAGTATTTTGTTGAGAATTTGTTTTGTCTATATTCATAAGAGATATTAGTCTGTAGTTTTCCTGTTATGTCTTGTCTGGTGTTGGTTTCAGGGTAATACTGGCCTCATATAATGAGTTGAAAACTTATATAATGAGTTGGCCTCATATATGTATAGGTATAATTTTTTTTAATTAGTTAAGAGAAGAAAGAAGAAGTGTATATTTGTTATGTCTTTTATATTTTCACATTTGTCTTTACTAGTGCTCTTTATTTTTTTCACATGGGCTTGAAGAATTTTTAATATGTCTTGTAAGGCAGGTGTGTTAGCAACACATTCTCTCAGTTTTTGTTTATCTGGGAATGTCTATAATTCATCACATTTCTTGAAGATACTTTTTTTTTTTTTTTTTTTTTTTTTTTTTTTTTGCAGTACACAGGCCTCCCACCGTTGTGGCCTCTCTCGTTGCGGAGCACAGGCTCCGGACGCGCAGGCTCAGTGGCCATGGCTCACGGGCCCAGCCGCTCCACGCGGCATGTGGGATCTTCCCAGACCGGGGCACGAACCCGTGTCCCCTGCATTGGCAGGCGGACTCTTAACCACTGTGCCACCAGGGAAGCCCTGAAGATACTTTTTTTGTATGTAAAATTCTTGATTCACAGTTTTTTTCTTTCAGAACTTTTCTAAACTTTCAATATAGCATCCACTGCCTTCTGGCATACGATTGTTTCTGGTGAGAAGTCAGCTGCCAGTCTTACTGGTGTCCCCTTTGTGTTCCAAGTTGTTTTTCTCTTGATTTCAAGAGTTTCTCTTTCTTTCTGGTTTTCAGCAATTTGATTAGGATGTGTTTGGGTGTGGATCTCTTTACATTTATCCTACATGGAGCTCATTGAGCTTCTTGGATGTGTAGATTAATGTTTTTTTATCAAATTTGGGAAATTTTAGCCATTATTTAAACATTTTTATGTTCTTATTTCTCTCCTTTTCCCTGGTTCTCTCATTATGCCTATGTTGGTGAACTTAATAGTATTGCACTTCTTACTGTCCTTTTTTTTCATTATTTTTTCACTGTTTCTCAGATTGCATAATCTCTATCAACCTATCTTCAAGTTTGCTGATTCTTTCTTCTCCCAGTTCAAATTTACTTTTTAGCCCCTCTAGTGAATAGTTTATTTTAGTCATTTTACTTTTCAACTCCACAATTTTTATTTGGTCCTTTTAAAATAATTTCTTTTTCTTTATTGATATTCTCTATTTGGCAAGACGTTTTCATCATTCTTTCCTATAATTCGTTAAGCATGGTTTCCTTTAGCTTTCTGAATATACTTATAAGGCTATTTTGAAGTCTTTATCCATTAAGTTTGACAATTGAATACTCTCACAAGCAGTTTCTGTTACCTGCTCTTTTTCTTGTGTATGAGTCACATTTTCATGTTTCTTTGCGTGTCTCATTATTTTTGTTGAAAACTAGACATTTTAGATAAGGTATCGTAGCAACTTTGGATATGGAGTCCCCCACCAGCCCTCTGCAATGCTTCTTGTTTAGTTGTTTAATGACTTTCCTGGACTGATTTTATTGAGGTCTTCCCCCTGCCCCCCCCAACCCCCCCCCCCCCACAGAGATGGCCTCTAATGTTTCCATTCAGAAGGTATAACCTCAGACATGTGTAGGAGTCACCCTGGGATTACAGTGGTTTTAGCAGAGCTCTCTTTGCCTCTCCTTAATCTCTTCTAAAGCCTCTGTTGTTATCACATCCCCAGCCTGCTGTTAGGCTCCATTAATGTCCAGGTTGTTCCTGTATTGTTTTTAGCAATGCCCTTGAGCATAAATAACTCCACAGTATGATCCAATTAAATTGGTCCCCCTTTGCAGGGATGGTTTTTGAGGCCAGCCTTTGCAGAGGCCAGTCCTGATCACAGGAGGGATCTACTTAGCTTTCTTTTTCCCTGGTACTTGCTGGTAAATAAGCTGGCTTTCAGTTTACTTTTTTTTTTTCTTTCATGTAGCTACTAGCCTCCTATTAATTGCTTACCAGCAAATCTCTATTGTTTTGGAGAGCATCCTTACTCATGAACTTCCCCATACTCTTGCCAAATACAGTCAGTTCCTTTGGGAGAACTCTTGAGCTTTCTGTTCTTATTGCCTTCTTCTCTCATCAGGTGAAGTCTCTGAGGCACTGCTCTGGAGTTGGAGACAGGAACAGTGGTCACTTCTCTCAGAGTGACACCCCTGCTTTGTGAGTGGGGCACTGGGTGGGAGTGGTAGCTTCTGGTCTTCTTTGTTTGCCTTTCCCAGTATGGAACCTCTATTCTATGATCAAGCTATGAAAAGAGTAACTGGGATCTCAATATCCTTGGCCTGTCATACCTGAGGTAGATCCTCTGGTCTATGGGTCTTTGCTGGGTGGAAGAAGACAGCCCTGGACCTCTAAAGTTCTTGCCTGAAGCAGAGACTCTGCAATACTGAGCTGGGGGATGGAGTAGGAGGTGAGAAGTGCTGTTGGCATGCATTTTCTGAAGAGACACCTTAGCCCTTGACTGGGAGCTGGGTGGGTGGATCAGGAACCCCATGTTGTTGAATGCACCCACTCGGAATAGAGCTTCTATCTTGCTGATTTCAGGAGCCACTAAGAAAGGGGAGTTGGTGAAGTTGTGGTCCAAGTGCCACAGAATTTTTCTGTTCTTACTGAGATTTAGTAGATTTTATTGAAAAAATATTTCTTCCTTTGCTCTATGTTTTTAGGATAATTTGTACAAACTTTCAGTGGTTGTTTTTGGTAATGATTTTCACCAGCTGTGGTTGTTTCACTGAGGAGTGGATCTGTGGAGTTCCTCATGTCATCATTCTGGAAGTCACCAAATACCACCCTCCCCCCTCCCCAACATACCTGCCAAAGTTTAAGTGCATGTTGCTATGTGAAAGAAGCCAGGCACAAAAGGCTGCATATTATATAATTCTACTTATATAGCATCCCAGGAAAAGCAAAAGTATAGATTTGGGAAACAGATTAATGGTTAAGAGTGGGAGTAGAGATTGATTACAAAGGGGCAGCATGAGGGAATTTTGGAGGTTATTGAACTGTTTTGTATGGTACTACAATGGTCAATACAGGACTTTATGCATTTGTCAATATCCATTCAACTCTACACTGTAAAGAGTATGTGCGTTAATAAAAAATCAACCAGGATGTCAAAAAAACCCAAGATGCAATCTAGACTGTGACAAGTGAATGACATAACTACACTGAAAGGGGTAGGGAGGAAAGGAGCTGACCTAAAACTTTGGGAAATGGTGTTTTGACTGGATACTGTAAGGGTAAAGACAAAAATTATCACATACAAACAATGTACTCTATGTAGTTGGTAAATTTGTTTTTCAAATGGGCATGGGCTAGCGATTCTCAAACTACTTTGCATGTATATTAGGGTTGAACAAATAAGTAAATATATTGTAGATAATGAAAGCCAGGTTTTTTATGTTGTAAAAGAGGTTATCACTAACCATCGTAGGAATAATAGAATGACATGTGGTGCTGGATTGAAATCAGAGACATCAGTATCAATCCATGTGTTCTTAATATACACAGATACATAGATACAGAAGTAAATATAGATATGTGTGCATGCATTGGTTAATATGCATACACATGATGTCCTGGAAGCAGTGATTCCCCAGTAGTCCTGAACATACTTAACTTCCAGGTCTTGCTTTCTAAATATCATTCTCCTATTAAAAAGTATCAGAGCTTCTTGGAGTAGTAGTTGATTCCAGGGCTTGCACAGGAAAAATCTAAGATAAGCTTGGATGTCTGGTGATGCCAGAAAATAAGGAAATGCTAAAAAAAAAAAAAAAAAAAAAAGTATGGGGACATCGAAAGGATATAGGAGCTAACCTGAAAGAACTCCCAGCAGCCAAAGTTAGAACAAATTGAACAAGAAATGATTCAAACAACAGCAAAAAACACAAAATTATTTGAATTACAACTCAAATAATAAAATAAATATCCATTTTTTATGTTGGCATAATAAATGAGTAAATAAATAAATGGGTGATAAGGGACAAGTCTTCTTTACAAAAGTAGTCTGGTTAATAAGTGTAGAAGGAATGAAGGAAATAGAAAATCACCATTAGAACATCACAGTAATGATTACTGTAGGCAAAATCCACCAGTGAGTGCTTAAGTTAGTGGGTAAGTGTTTAATGAGAAACATGATATTTGCAATACATCACCATTCTCCCCTCCAAATATTCATTAATTACAATATGAAGAGTAATAACTTTACAGCAGAAAGAACTGGAAGCCATGTTAACTCTGTAGTCCCAGTAACATCACCAGTAGTAATAATAATAGTAATTTAGTAATGTGGAATTAGACTCTGGTATAGGAAAAGACATTAGTGGGAAAGTTGGTGAAATCTGAATAAAGTCTATAGTTCACTTAATAGTATCGTACCAATATTAGTTTCTTAGTTTTGACAATTGTACCATGGTTATATAAGAGGTTAGCATTAGAAGGAGCTAGGTAAAGAGTACACAGAAACTTTGTAACTATTTTTGCAACTCTGAATGTCTGAAATTATTTCAAAGTAGACAATTTAAATAATTAAACAAAAATACAATGAAACAACACTGTGTAAGACGTGTCATAAGATGCTATACAGAGAGTAGATACAAAAAATTCTTTGAGCTGAGGATAGGAAAAGGTTGAGAAAATCCTGACAGCATATGTCTGAGTTAAATCTCTTAAATAAATTGTTAGAAGAGTAGAATTTATAATAAAAAGTGTTATAATGGGGTCAATCCATAAATGATGACAGGCTATTGATAAGTTTTATTCGCTTATAATAAAAAATTATTTTGCTTAATAATACAAATGGATTTTCCTTCCAGTAGGGGAGGTTTACATTGCCAAGACAGAGGCAGTGTGAATTTGATGAAACTCTAGTGCAGAATTAGGATGATTTGTAAAGGTGTCCAACAAACTTCAACTTTGTTGAAAAACTCATTCAACTGTTCATTCATTCCAGGTACTGAGTAAATGACAGTTACCAATAGCATGTGACTCTGTTATACTATATGATGCTTTAGAATTTAGACTAATTTTTTGAAAAGGAAGCTGAATAGCTTCTAATTTTAAAGTTTGTGAATAAAAAGTGGGAAATCGGCTTACTTAATATAGACAGAAAGAATAATCAAAAGAAATTTTTTTTTATTGAGCTAGAAGAAAAAGAAAAGTCCAAATTAGGATTGTCACCCAATTCGTATTTAGGGAGGGATAGCAATAGCAAGTTTCCTAGACATGTGGAATAAAAACAAAGTACTAAAAAGAGACATAATATTCTTACAACACTAAAATGCCTATAATTGTCAGCATTTAGTGTTGATATAATTAGAAAGGCTAGAGATGAGACAGGTTGAAGAAATTCTGGTGCCAATTAAAGTTAAACTTTCTAGGGGCTTTCATGGTTTGGAAGAAATTTGGGTGAGAAAATCTGAGTTTCAGTCCTACAATCTTGAGTAAGTCTACCCCTGTAAACCTCAGCTTTGTGATTTGTGAAATGGTGATAATATTGATCTCCCAAGGTTATCATGAGATCAAGTGAAATAATGGATATGAAAGGACTCTGGAAAAATATCAGTCATTATATTTTTAAGAAAATGTTACAAAATTTAAACAACTAGGACTCTTCCAAGTCATTTGCTCAGTAGGAAGGAGAGCAGAACAAATTCCTGGCCTGGACAAACCAAATTTGAGATGAGAAATTCGCCACCCCATCTGTGCTCTCACTTCTGTAGTACTTCCGGTTTGTGGACCAAAGTATCCCAGGTAAAATAACTTGAATCAGGGTATCATTTTGCCCTCAGAAGTTGACACCTCACTCCTGTGCCGCGGCAGAGTCGCTGAAGGAGGTGTTTATTGCCACAATTTACATTGCAGGAGAAAGGATGGAAAAGTATAAAGGCAACACATTCTCTTATAGTTATCCTTCAGATTGGATAACTTCAGTTATAATTGCTAATATTTTGGTTCTAAAACAAGATTTCAACCCAGAAGTAGTAAATAATTTTGTTGCAAGAGTGGATAAAGGATTTAAAATAGCTGGAATTGTCATGCTCTGAGGAATATAGGTGAAAAACCTAGATTAGGGAAAATATGATAAAAGTAAAACTGGGAGTGGTCAGGATAGAAGCAATTCTCTTGTTTCACTTGTTCTGCATTTAAGGGGGGGTGTACATATGAATTTATTGTCGCACAGTCTTTCAGGTCAAAAGTATTGCCATTACTAATTGGGACAATTTAATTTCAAGGACTTCCGTCTCTTGTTTTAACCCTCCTTCCCTCCCTCCCTTTCTCCTGTCTCTTTCCTTACTAATCAAGCACATGGCTTTTGGAATCAGTAGCTGTCTCTGTCACTAGTTGTGTAATCTCGAACAAGTCACTCTTCTCTAAACCTTGGTTTCCTCATTTGTAAAATGGTGATTATAATCTTGGCAATCGTAGGGTTGTTGGGATGATTAAATGAGATAACATAAATATTTCTTAGTCCAGTATCTGGTCCACAATAAGGCCTAATAAATGTAAGCTATTATTATACTTACTACTATTGTCACTACTACTAATTACTATTTGTTTAGTGTCTCCTATGTACCACTCACTGTCGCTGGGTGAGTTCACATATCTTTGAATAATCCATGGAGTTCTGTAAGTAGATACCATTATAAATTACTATAATATCTAATAATATACATTCTCAGAATTTTTGCTGCTCTCTCCACCACTTTAAGCTCTGCTGTTTTGATGATCTTGTTTCCTAAGGAAAGAATGCCTCTACCAGGTGATGCAGTAATAATTCATTGAATGGAAGATGAGACTGCCACCTGACTATTTGGGGATTCTCTGAATCCCACTGAAGCAACAGGCTTCACTGAACCAGTGTGGTTAGTGCTGGCTGGGGTAATTGATCCTGAATGCCAAGGGAAAATAGAGTCAGTACCACAGAATGGGGGCAGGGAAAACTATGTCTGAAACCCAGGGCATTCTCTTAGGAGCCTCTTAGTACTTCCATGTTCAATAATAGTGAAAAAAGGAAGTTATAAACATCAGTGACAGGCTCCTGACCAGTTACATAAATGTGACTGTAGCAACTATGTATATTTTCCTCTTTGCTTGTTTTTCATGTTTGTATGAATATACATATATATTTGTATATATTAACTTTCTTCTGTCTTTTTCTTAATTTATAGCTTTTCAGAGATTATTTTCCATTTAATGCTAGGTAAGAGAAAATTCAAAGGGGATTGACTCATTTTGGGGAATAAACGTTGCACAGGGATGGATACCATGATTTTTGAGATTTTTGTCTCCACTGAGTTTGGAGAAAGCATGTCTTCATTTGCATCCAGCTTTTTAACTGGAAACATTGAGTAGAGTTGTTGTTGTTGTTTTTGAAAAGGTATTCACGGATAGGAGTTGTCAAAAGCAGCGGACCAGTTACTAAGTCGTTTCTCAGCTGCATATCCGCCCTTCTAATATATACTGCTTGGTGAGGCTGGAGTTGGGATTCTAAACCACATTTCTACTTTGCAACCTGACTCCCTGTTGGACTCTTAGAGGAGGCACTAGAGGGAGTCAGCAAGGTAGAGAGAGGAAGGAAAGACCTTCTCTTTCCTATTTTTTTTCTGCTTTCTTTCCGGGGACTCCGGTTCGTTTGTGGTTCCCCATAATCATTGCCCCAACAGCACTTTTTCAACCTGGCAGCAGCAGTTCTTCCAGGTGGCAGCAGCTAAATTAAGCTTGAGGTTTTCCCAACACTTGCAGAATTAACTTCAAAATGTCCTGTCTCAGAGAAACCAGCTGTAATTCGCCAGCACTGCTCAGAGATCTGAGTTTTAGCTCCATCGCCCCATCCTCTCAGGTTCTAAGTTTGATAATTCTAAAAATTTCTATTTTTTTTCTTATTAAAAAAAAAATTTATTGGAGCATAGTTGCTTTACAATGTTGTGTTAGTTTCTGCTGTACAGCAAAGTGAATCAGCTGTACGTGTACATACATCCCCTCTTCTTTGGATTGCCTTCCCATTTAGGTCACCACAGAGCACTGAGTAGAGTTCCCTGTGCTATAGAGTAGGGTCTCATTAATTATCTATTTTATACATAGTATCAATTGTATATATATGTCAATCCCTAACAATTTCTAGCAATTGTTTCCCCTAGTCCTAGGAGTGGTAACTGCTTCCTGTAGTTGCTACCTTTGGAACGCCCTAGAGTTCCCTTTTTATCTGTTCAGTTACCTAGCTAACAGCTTCGGTGGAGAATTCTTCTAATTAGATTGTCTCTGAAAAGAGGAACAGTATGATTTCTGTCTTCTGACTTGACCCTAACTGATGTTGAAAGTCTTATGGAAACAATTTAATTTGGAGAAAACTTGGTGTAGGAAATAGTAAATGTACCCCGAAGGAAAACATCTCATAAATATTTGAAATTTACCATGAAGGGAGTGTCTAGACTGAGCTGCCCTGTTCCCTCTGAGTTTTGGTTGACTAGTAGGCCTACTTGCTGGTGCTGTAGGAAAAACCCCCAAATTACAAGCTAAAACAGTTCTTCCTATTCGCCTATTTACAAGTCATTTTCTGTCTCTGCTGCCTACTGGTTCACACTACTGTTGTGAGGCTCTAAACACCCGTGGGCAATGCCAGCAAGTCTCTTCCTCAGTAGTAAATTCCCATGTTGTTTATTGATTAAATCCCATTTAAGAAATTCCAACTGACACAAACATTTTGCTTACTTTCTAAAAATTTCAGGATTCAAAAATATGACATAAACTATTTTATGCACAAATGCTCAGTGATGTGTCATAATTAATGTCTGCCAAACTGTTAAGTGAAGCTGACAATGAAATATAGAAAATTTGTCCCTTTTTATCCCTATTTCAATAATAAATAATTTATAACATTATCAATAGAATTCAGAAGGACATGAAGAATGTTCTAATAGCAATGACTGAGATATTTAGAACAAAGTTGTAAGTTTTATTTCCTTCAATCAATAATATCAAACTCCCCAAATCAATTTTATTTAACACTCAGGCATCTAGAACATCTAAAGATTTCTAACGTGAGAGTATCAGCAGATATAATGAAATTATGCATAATTTAAAAGAATCAGAAAGTCTTATACCTTGACATTTAACATCTATCTTAAGAATTATAATTTCTATCTATTTCCTCCACTGAAAGAACTGTGATCTCAAAGGCAAAAAGCTATCTTAGTATTTTTATCACCTAATACAGTATCTGATTGTATTAGTTTTCTATTATTGCTAAAACAAAATTTCACATAATGGCTTAAAACAATACAAATATATTATCTTATAATCCTGGAGGTCTGAAGTCTGAAATAGGTCTCGCTGGGCTAAAATCAGTTGGAGGCTCTAAAGGAGAATCCATTTCCTTGCCTTATCCAGTTACTATAAAGTGCCGACATTCCTTGGCTCATGACCTCCTTCCATCCTTGCATTCCTGGGATAAACCCCACTTGATCATGGTGTATGATCCTTTTAATGTTCTGTTGGATTCTGTTTGCTAGTATTTTGTTGAGGATTTTTGCATCTATGTTCATTAGTGATATTGTCCTGTAGTTTTCTCTTTTTGTGACATCTAGTCTGGTTTGGGTATCAGGGTGGTGGTGTTCTCACAGAATGAGTTTGCGAGTGTTCCTCCCTCTGCTATATTTTGGAAGAGTTTGAAAAGGATAGGTGTTAGCTCTTTTTTAAATGTTTGATAGAATTTGCCTGTGAAGCCATCTGGTCCTGGGTTTTTGTTTGCTGGAAGATTTTTAATCACAGTTTCAATTTCAGTGCTTGTGAATGGTCTGTTTATATTATCTATTTCTTCCTCATTCAGTCTCAGAAGGTTGTGTTTTTCTAAGAATTTGTCCATTTCTTCCAGGTTGTCCATTTTATTGGCATAGAGTTGCTTGTAGTAATCTCTCAAGATCCTTTGTATTTCTGCAGTGTCAGTTGTTGCTTCTTTTTCATTTCTAATTCTGTTGATCTGTCTTCTCCCTTTTTTTCTGATGAGTCTGGCTAATGGTTTATCAATTTTGTTTATCTACTCAGAGAACCAGCTTTAGTTTTATTGATCTTTGCTATTATTTCCTTCATTTCTTTTTGATTTATTTCTGATCTGTTCTTTATGATTTCTTTCCATCTGCTAATCTTGGGGGTTTTTGTTCTTCTTTCTCTGATTGCTTTAGGTGTAATACTAGGTTGTTTATTTGAGATTTTTCTTGTTTCTTGAGGTAGGATTATATTGCTATAAACTTCCCTCTTAGAACTGCTTTTGCTGCATCCCATAGGTTTTGGGTCATTGTGTTTTCTTTGTCACTGTTTCTAGATTTTTTCGATTTCCTCTTTGATTGCTTCAGTGATCTCTTGGTTATTTAGTAGCATATTTTTTAGCCTCCATGTGTTTGTATTTTTCGCAGTTTTTTTCCTGAAATTCATTTCTAGTCTCATAGCGTCATGGTGGGAAAAGATACTTGATACAATTTCAATTTTCCTAAATTTACCAAGGCTTGATTTGTGATCCAAGATATGATCTATCCTGGAGAATGTTCCATGAGCACTTCAGAAGAAAGTGTATTCCGTTCTTTTTGGATGGAATGTCGTATAAATATCAGTTAAATCCATCTTGTTTAATGTGTCATTTAAAGCTTGTATTTCCTTATTTATTTTCATTTTGGGTGATCTGTCTTTTGGTGAAAGTGGGGTATTGAAGTCCCCTACTGTTATTGTGTTACTGTTGATTTCCCCTTTTATGGCTGTTAGCATTTGCCTTATGTATTGAGGTGCTCCTATGTTGGGTGCATAAATATTTACAAATGTTTTATCTTCTTCTTGGATTGATCCCTTGATCATTATGTAGTATCCTTCTTTGTCTCTTGTAATAGTCTTTATTTTTAAATCTATTTTATCTGATATGAGGATTGCTACTCCAGCTTTCTTTTGATTTCCATTTGCATGGAATATCTTTTTCCATCCCCTCACTTTCAGTCTGTATTTGTCCCTAGGTCTGAAGTGGGTCTCTTGTAGACAGCATATATATGGGTCTAGTTTTTGTATCCATTCAGCCAGTCTATTCTTTTGGTTGGAGAATTTAATCCATCTACATTTAAGGTAATTATCGATATGTATGTTCCTATTACCATTTTCTTAATTGTATTGGGTTTGTCATTGTAGGTCTTTCCTTCTCTTGTGTTTCCTGCCTAGAGAAGTTCCTTTAGAATTTGTTGTAAAGCTGGTTTGGTGGTGCTGAATTCTTTTAGCTTTTGCTTGTCTGTAAAGTTTTTAATCTCTCCATTGAATCTGAATGAGATCCTTGCTGGGTAGAGTATTCTTGGTTGTAGGTTTTTCCCTTTCATCACTTTAAATATTTCTTGCCACTTGCTTCTGGCTTGTAGATTTTCTGCTGAAAGATCAGCTGTTAACCTTATGGGGATTCCCTTGTATGTTATTTGTTGCTTTTCCCTTGCTGCTTTCAATATTTTGTCTTTGTATTTAATTTTTGATAATTTGATTAAGATGTGTCTTGTCTTGTTTCTCCTTGGATTTATCCTGTATGGAGCTCTCTGCGCTTCCTGGACTTGATTGACTATTTCCTTTCCCATATTAAGGAAGTTTTCAAGTATAATCTCTTCAAATATTTTCTCAGTCCCTTTCTTTTTCTCTTCTTCTTCTGGGACTCCCATAATTCGAATGTTGGTACATTTTATGTTGTCCCAGAGGTGTCTGAGACTGTCCTCAATTCTTTTCATTCTTTTTTCTTTATTCTGCTTTGCGGTGGTTATTGCCACTATTTTATCTTCCAGATCACTTGTCCGTTCTTCTGCATCAGTTATTCTGCTATTGATTCCTCCTAGAGAATTTTTAATTTCATTTATTGTGTTGTTCATCATTGTTTGTTTACTTTTTAGTTCTTCTAGGTCCTTATTAAACAAACGTTTCTTGTATTTTCTCCATTCTATTTCCAAGATTTTGGATCATCTTTACTATCATTACTCTGAATTCTTTTTCAGGAATTCTGCCTATTTCCTCTTCATTTGTTTGGTCTGGTGGGCTTTTACCTTGCTCCTTCATCTCCTGCATATTTCTCTGTCTTCTCATTTTGCTTATCTTACTGTGTTTGGGGTCTCCTTTTAGCAGGCTGAAGGTTCGTAGTTCCTGTTGTTTATGGTGTCTGCCCCCAGTGGGTAAAGTTGATTCAGTGGGTTGTGTAAGCTTCCTGGTGGAGGGGACTGGTGCCTGTGTTCTGGTAGATGAGGCTGGATCTTGTCTTTCTGGTGGGCAGGACCACATCTGGTGGTGTGTTTTTGGGTGTCTGTGAACTTATTATGATTTTAGGCAGCCTCTCTGCTAATGGGTAGGGTTGTGTTCCTGTCTTGCTAGTTGTTTGGCATAAGGTGTCCATCACTGTAGCCTGCTGGTCGTTGAGTGGAGCTGGGTCTTAGCGTTGAGATGGAGATCTCTGGGAGAGCTTTTGCCGTTTGATATTACATGGAGCTGGGAGGTCTCAGGTGGACCAGTGTCCTGAACTCTGCTCTCCCACATCAGAGCCTCAGGCCTGACAGCCAGCTGGAGCACCAAGACCCTGTCAGCCACATGGCTCAGAAGAAAAGGGAGAAAACAAAAGAAAGCAAGTAAGAAAATAATAAAATAAAATAAATTTATTAAAATAAAAAATTAAGAAAATATTAAAATAAAAATGTAATTTAAAAAAAAAGAAGCAACCAAAGCAATAATCAAGTCCACTAATGATAACAAGCGCTAAAAACTAAACTGAGATAAACATAAAAATCAGAAACTGGTCAGTCGCATACAGCAAACTCCAAGTCTGCAGTTGCTCCCAAAGTCCATTGCCTCAAGTTTGGGATGATTTGTTGTCTATTCAGGTATTCCACAGATGCGCAGGGTACATCAAGTTGATTGTGGAGTTTTAATCTGCTGTTCCTGAGGCTGCACGGATAAATTTCCCTTTCTCTTCTTTGTTCACGCAGCTCTCCTGAGGTTCAGCTTTTGATTTGGCCTTGCCTCTGCATGTAGGTTGCCCTCTGGCATCTGTTCTTCACCCAGACAGGAGGGCGTTAAAGGAGCAGCAGCTGATTCGGGGGCTCTGGCTCACTCAGGCCCGAGAGAGGGAGGGATAGGTACAGAGGCGGGGCGAGACTGGGGCGGTAGAGGCCAGCATGACGTTGCACCAGCCTGAGGCACGCTGTGTGTTCTCCTGGGGAAGGTGTCCCTGGATCACGGGGCCCTGGCAGTGACGGGCTGCACAGGCTCCCCGGAGGGGAGGTGTGGAGAGTGACCTGTGCTCGCACACAGGCTTCTTGGTGGCGGCAGCAGCAGCCTTAGCATTTCATACCCGTCTCTGGGGTCCGCGCTGATAGTGGCGGCTCACGCCCGTCTCTGGAGCTCGTTTAGGCGGTGCTCTGAATCCCCTCTCCTCATGCTCTCCGAAACAATGGTTTCTTGCGTTTAGGCAGGTCCAGACCTTTTCCTGGATTCCCTCCCGGCTAGCTGTGGTGCACTAGCCCCCTTTAGGCTGTGTTCATGCAGCCAACCCCAGTCCTCTCCCTGGGATCCGACCTCTGAAGCCCGAGCCTCAGCTTGCAGCCCCCGCCCATCCCGGCGGGTGAGCAGACAAACCTCTCGGGCTGGTGAGTGCTGCTCGGCACTGATCCTCTGTGCTGGAATCTCTCCTCTTTGCCCTCTGCATCCCTCGTGCTGCGCTCTCCTCCGTGGCTCCGAAACTTCCCTCCTGCCCACCCCCCACCCCGTCTCGTCAGTGAAGGGTCTTCCTAGTGTGTGGAAACCTTTCCTCCTTCACGGCTCCCTCCCACTGGTGCAGGTCCCGTCCCTGTTCTTTTGTCTCTGTTTATTCTTTTTTCTTTTGCCCTACCCAGGTACGTGGGGAGTTTCTTGCCTTTTGGGAGGTCTGAGGTCTTCTGCCAGCGTTCAGTAGGTGTTCTGCAGGAGTTGTTCCACATGTAGATGTATTTCTGATGTATTTGTGGGGAGGAAGGTGATCTGCACGTCTTACTCCTCCACCATCTTGAAGGTCCTCTCTTCCTAGTTTTTTAGTAGTTATATTCGAAGGACTCAGTTGAATGGTTTTTATAGTTGGAGGGTTATTTCCTAAGGACAAACAGGAATTCCTATTCCTTCAGCAGTGAATTTGGTCAAATCCCAGGAACTGTGGCTCTAGCAGCAGTTTTATGCAGAGAGAAAGGAGAGTGCTTCAGTGAGCCTCTGGAGCCTCTTCCCTTATAAATGTGTTTATCCTTGGCATCTGGAATAGCACTTGCTTAATATTTAATCCAAATGCTATTATGTAGGTTAACCGAAGACCTCTGTTAGACTTTTAGATACTTATTTTTTTTTCCTAACAGTTGTAAATTCCATATAGCAGAATAATCAAATTGGAAGCTCTGATCTATAATTAAATCCTGGCTAGTAAACAGACTTTATTCTCTGCTTTAATGGCTATTCTCCCTTTAGCATTTTACATCTATTATCTTTTGTCTGAAGCTGTGGCCGGGGCTGGAGAAGAGTTGCTGGAACATTCATGACGTGTTTTAGAGACAGTATAGAACTGTGATTCGTGTTTAGGATTCACATAAGGAGACAGTTGGAGATAAAGCTGGAGCCAGGCTGTGAAGATGTTTATGTTTATGTTTAAGGAGTTTAGACTTTACCCTGTCAGTAATGGAATATTTCTGATGGGTTTTAGAGCAAGGAAGCATCATGTTCAAAGCGCCTTTATTTGACAGTGGTCTCCATAATAAATATAGGGGACAAAGAGATTAAGAGAACATTTTGGTAATCTAGCATGGGGTGATAAGAGCTTGAGATAAAGTAGGGGAAGTTGGAATGGAAAGAAAGTGACATATAGAAGAGTCTGAACAAATAATTTTAGGCTTTAGTGATTTGGATGAGAGCATGAAGAAAGAGGGGTGCTCAAGGAGACACACAAAGATTCAAGCCTGGGTTACTGGAAGAGGTAATATAACTAAATAAGGAAATAAAAAAGAGGCAGCTGTTTATTTCCTGATTTTAGCTGTCATTTAAACACTTAGACACAATCATGTTTTATATCTTGAGTTCCTTTATATTTCCTGTCCGCTGATGCTAAGAATATCCATTGATTATACAAGGCTGAGAGGATGAGAGCAGGGTCATAAAAGATGGTGTTTGAACTTTGTGCTGGTCAGACCTGAGAACAATCTGGTTGCAATATCTTCCATCTTACTTGTGACCAAACTATTCAGTGCAGCTGGCTAGCTGGACTCAGTCCAGTTCACATTCTGGACCATAATGAAGGATATCAGACTGGAACCGTTTCAAGAAGTTAATTCATGAAAAAAATTAGACCTCGACCTGTTCGTCTATCAAGAGAAATTTCAAATTTTTATGAAGATTTTTTACCAGTGAAAGTTGCTTTAAAGCTACATAAGAATTTTCTTTTCAGGCTTCCTAGTGTTTATGCTTCCTTTGCTATTGATAAATGTACATTCAAGAAACTCATTCTTCTTATAATAGCACTGTCTTTTCTCAGTAACTTAGTTTCACTGTGTCCTGTCTAGCTAATGAGTTGCATGGGCATAGTAGTTAATAGGGTTGCATAAGGATTAAATGAGCAGATACAAGTAATGTGTCATGAAGCGTACTTTGCTCATAGTAAGCTCTCAATAATTGTGATTTTTACTACTATTAGGATTCAGACGGAAGAAGGGCATCTCTACTTTTTTACTGATCAGGTTGTGATGTTTAAGGCAGTGGATCTCAAACTTTAGTGTGCATTAAAATCATCTTTAGGGTTTATGAAAACACAGGTTACTGGGCCTCATCCCCAGCATTTTTTATTCAGTTGGTCTTAGTTGGGGCCTGAGAACTCTGACAAGTTCTCAGATGATGTTGATGCTGCTGGTTGTGGGCTGAATTTTTGAGAACCAGTGGTTTTGGGGGTGGGAAGAGGGGAGTGAGATTTGTATTCATAATGGATTCAGTTACTTTGCAGTTAGGAATTCCATTCTCTTCTGGCTGTACATTCTGAACCCCAGTCTGCTGTACACTTTGTTTTCTGAAGCAGCAGAAACCAGTCAGCAGGTGACAAATTTCATTACTCCACTTTCTTTGAATTTTCCCAGGGATTACTAAGTGTACCACTGTTAGTGCTGGCACTTCTCTGTTATTTTAAGGATTTGTTGGTTTTTCCAAGGTGGACTTCCCTTGATGCCAGAAGATGTGAATAGGAACATTATGATGGTGTTTGGGTCTATCTTGGTATTTGATATACTGTAGAATGTATATTTGTCATTTAATAGTAATTTTAATCTGTGCTTTTTTTCTCACCCTTTTTAATTCTCATTTAATTAGTCAGAGTTACAAGTGGCATCACTTATACTTGTAAGCACAGCAATGTGGCTTTCGGCATCTCTGTAATGAAAGTTTAAACTACTTGGAACTCTAGCTTACATTCCTTTAAGTCATTATGATCTAAATATTCTTTTCCATGATGCCAAAAAGGTTCTGTGTGATCATCTAAAGTTTGAAATTCTTTTCAAATCAAAGGCACTGCCAAACGCAGAAGCAACTGTGTGAAGAAAATGTGTGGAAACACCAGTCATTACAGGTTGGTTTATAAAAAGAGTTGCAGATTGATAGGTCTTTGAAAAATGTTTGGTGACACAAAACTCTTTCAATCAGTTTCAAATCTGGCAACTCTCTTGTTGCGTTAGATTTTCTTTCCTTCACTTTTCTTCTCTTTCTAACAGAGACAGACACATCCCTTTTCCCGCGTCCCATTTTAGATGACTGACGGAAAAGTAAACACCAAATATGAGCATGTGGGGATGGTTTATTTCTTTTTACATTGACTAGAAGGCAGTGTTGAAAGGGAGACACTGCTGTCATTTCACAATGTAGGAAATTTAGAAAAGGTGTTAGAGCTGTTTTAAATAATTTCTTTTTTTGGATTGTGCCATTCATGAGGGTATGTAGTCTTTCCTTTATAGCAGGAATTTGTTTAAAGTATATCTGAGATCTCTTGGTGACAAATAAACAATGTGTTCAAAAGAAAGCCCTGTAATTTTTTCATTAGATGATTCATGCTTAAAAATGTCAAATGATCAGAAATGAAAGACCCAATGATTGGGTCATATGAAACATATGGTTCTGGGAGTTATTTTGCATGCCAGCTCTAAATATGGAATCTTAGTCCTTTCTTTTGTCCTTGTAAAGACAGCAGAGTCTTTTGTGCTTAGTTCTTTCCTTTTTGCAGTTTAAACTCAATGCCCCCCACATGTCCTTTACCTATGAGGCAGCACAGAATAGTGGTTGGATGTAAAGACTAGGGGTGAGTTTGCCTGGCTTCAAATTCTGACTCTAGTGCTTATTCATTGAGTGATGTTGAGAAACCTACTAAGCCTTTCTGTGCCTTCATTTCCTAGTTTGTAAAATCAAGATTATGAGTATACTTCCCGTGAAAGAGAAGAAATAGTACATTAATGTCCTTAGAAGAGTTCCTGGCACATAATAGGCATAATCAATGTTAGCCTTTACTGTTTACCTTGAGTGGACTTCCTTGCTTGATTGACTATTTCCCCAGAAGAGAGATTATGACAACTTCAGTGTAAATTGCTATTTAGAATATCATTTGGGAATGGTTCAGACTTAAAATGGCTTAAATATTATAAAATCAGACCCATGTTTATGAAAACTGAGTATGTGATATTTTGGTCATGGGTTATATTTCTACATATTAGAAACCATGTTCCATCACAATAATTTCCCCATATGTTGACAACAGAAAATTCTTTTAGGCTGGTAGGGTTTAGATTCTTTTGCTTAATGAGAAAGGATCTGTGATTTTTATTTTTGTTCTCTTTTCTCTGATGAATGAAAAGTTTGTATGAAAAAGGGTAATTTTTAAATTATATTGAAACTGTTAAGAATGGCTCAAGTTAAATATAGCTTCACATAAAGGAATTTTTCTGAACTGTATATTTGGACTTGAGATGCACATGGAAGATATTTTGGAGAGACTAAAATAGTGGGTCTAGATTACTTATAAACCCAAGTTTCTACTTGTTCCTTGGGTCTTCCAACTTATTAAATCAATAATATCCATTACTTTTGGGGAAGGAATGACCCAGCTGAGAACAATACAGTCATCATTCGGCTTTGAACTTTCAAATAGAATTGGTCACATCCATAGCAAGATGATAGTCTTGAAGTAAGCACCTTTTGCTTGCAAAAGCCATTCTTTTTTGAGAAAGAAAAAAAAAAACAGATGTGTGTTATGATTTTCTTATAAATCAGAATTTGGAGTGGGGATCATGAAGCAGAACAGATCAGAGCAGAGAACAGGTCAGAACATATGGGAAGTTCCCATAACACGGGAAGGACAAAACCTCCCAGGACTGGAGAGAATCAGTGCAAGAGAAGAAGGTCAAGAGAGCTGACAGAATACCTTCAGCTCTGTATCCTACCACCTTAAGGTGGCATCTTGAATCTGGGAGGGGAGAAGTAAAATATTTATAGATGTGTCTGAGTTCAAGAACATTGAAAGTCGGGACTCCCATTTACTTGGGAAAAGCCTGGGAGGTTGCAGAACGTTTGTCATGGCAAAATGTCCAGCATGACACTGGAATGGTAGAGGACCAATGACTGATGGGAGAGGCTGAGGGTACATGGGTGGAGTCCTGCATCCTGCACAGTGCAGCAGAGAGATCAGCTGAAGGCTTCTTCTTCCCCATTCCCTCTCCACTATCCCTATCCTGGGAGGATGCAGAACGTGGAGACCTCACCACCAAGGCACAGTGGCAAGCTCCATGGTCAACAACAGTTGGTGTCAACCTAACACCATAAAAATCCAAGCCAGGGAAATCAGTGTCACTAGCAGAGGATTCCCAGTAGACTGGGCAAATTACAGGACATCTCAGCAGAAGCCAGAGAGAACCCAGAGGATAAAGGAACCAGTTGCTCCTCTTCACACAGACAACACCGTCTTGGGAAGAAGGAAGAGGAAAAAGAATGATTTCCTTTTAACTGTCAAGTTAAAAAATTTTTGTTTTGCCATCAGTAAGAATGAGGCTTATAAAGAAAATATAATCAGGGATAGAAAGTAAAGTGAGTTGTAGAATATAAATTTCATCCCCACTACAGAAAGTATTAGTTAAGATAATCATTCTGTGTTCAAAAGTACATAAAAGGTTGTGTTTTCCAAGGTCTGGAAATGGGGCAGTTTATAAACACAGTTCATTCAGCCCAGTGTGGACCACACGCCCCCAGAATCCTAGTGTCTGGAGATTTTTAACCTAATTGTTCACCTGACTCCAATTTCTCTCCTTTAAATCCTATCCTGCATATTTCTGCCCACATAATCATCTGCCTGCAGTCTGCCTCTTTTGTCAACTAGTTCCCTAATTCAAGAAGCTCAATGATGCATTTGTTTATACCTAGAAGGACTGTGATTCACTCTTAAGGTTTATTTGTTTCTTGCTTTCTTGCTAATTTTTGTTCCTTTTGAACAGTTCTAATTATAACATAGCAAGTTGGGAGTAGTTTGTTCTGTAATTTTTAGCCACAGAAGATGACTATTTGGAATCAGTTTTCTTCCTATGCCTTTACTGTTATTCAAAACATAGTATGTATTTTTTGACATGAAGATATAATTGTTTTAATAAAGAATCAAGCTGACCAAAGCAGGAAGTGTATATAACCCTTCAGCTACTACTGCTAAGCAGTCGAATTCAGTGACCATACTGAAACTTGAGAAAAGCATGCTTACAATTTAGCTTTGTGGTATATTGAAGTCTTGTGTGTCAGTTTGCCTGTTTCATGGGATTTGTATGCTGAAAGTTCTTGATGCTAACAATACAAACAAGAAAAAATATTCTTCACAGAGTGTGCTGACCATATGTGGTATTCATTTGATGATGCTTTTCATTTTCTTTATAAAACCTATCTCAGGACCACGGGTGGTTATTTTTCATTAGTTTAAGTCACGAAAGTGAAGTTACATCATGGTGATCCATAGGACCCATCATCTCTGAGGGCTTACATTTCAGACTCAGCTAACCTACACTGAATTCCTACTCTATCGCAAATAACTAAGCTCAATTCTGCTGTGTTATGTTATGCATTCATTTAATCATAATCCAGTTTTTTTTCCACTATGGGTTACATGTGCTAGGTACATGTTGAGATGGAAGGCGTAATTTAGGAATTCAAGCAGTGTAGAGAGTAGTCAGGGAGTTGGACCAATAAACAGGTAAATATTAGGATAAAGATTTGTACAGGTTGATCTTGGGGCCTAGAGGATGAGCTCATTCAACTTGGAGGTGGTCAGGGAAGGGTTCCTTGAGTGTTAATGAATGAATCCATATTATCTAAGTAAACGGAGGAAGAAGACATTCAAAACAAAGGGGAAGAATGAAGGTGACACCTTTAGAGAATCTCAAAGACTTTGAAGTGACCAGAACATAAGATGCATGTTGAGGAAGTGGCTAGATATGAGAGTTGAAAAGTAGGGTGGAAGCCAGATCATAAACTATCTCGAGATTAACCTCCCAAGAACTCTGTCAGGTAGGTGGTGTCATGCCTGTTTTATAGATGAGGAAACAGACTTGGAAAGCTTAAGCATCCTGCCTATGGCCACACAGTAAGCAGCAGAGTTGGATCTTCTGACCACAGATCCAGTGCTTTTCTCACTACCACAGCAAAGGAGTTATTGGACTTCTCAATGGCCACTTTTGTTTTTAACAGTATTATCTGTCATAAAATATGATCAGTCATAAAATGTGAGCGAGTACTGAATTAGAATTGCATTGTGGTTGTGAACAATGCTATTTAGATAAACTACTCAAAAGCTGGGGTGAAGTGAGAGTAGCATCGACCTATATACACTACCAAATGTAAAGTAGATAGCTAGTGGGAAGCAGCTGCATAGCACAGGGAGATCAGCTCGGTGCTTTGCGAAGACCTAGAGGGGTGGGATAGGGAGGGTGGGAGGGAGACACAAGAGGGAGGAGATATGGGGATATATGTATGCATATGGCTGATTCACTTTGTTATACAGCAGAAGCTAACACAGCATTGTGAAGCAGTTATACTCCAATAAAGATGTATAAAAATGTATTAATAATAGTAATAGTTGTTGCTCTTATTGTAACAGGCAAGAAGTTCCTATCTACCTCCATAGACATATGCTTATAGTTTGTATTGAGCATGAGATATTTTAAAACTGTTTCTACCACATGTATGGAACAGTACTTAGTTTAGTCTTTCTGAATGCCCACTTGTCCAGAAGCCTCGGAGGTGAGATCAGATAGCTGAGGGAACAGGCCTAAAGGATAGGGCAGATTGGAAGGCTGACCTCATTTGGATTTTTATTATATGAGGTTGGTCAAAATCATTGCTTAATTTCTTCAGGAATAAGGATCCAATACTACTGAATGGTTTAATGTCTTACAGTGACTTTACAACAGCAGAAACATTAAAAGAATTTATTTTAGAACTCAAGACAAAACAAGACAAAACAAAATTCACCCATGTCTTATGCTTCTTTGGGGACCACACATATGAAATAATCTTTTTTAAGGGCACATTGATTAACCTAGGGCCCATTCTCCCTAGGAGAGGTCCATGTTAGGCTTTAGCCAGGTGTATGTATGTATGTAATTTATCTGAAATGGAGGGAGGGAACCTATAGGATTCCTTATATATATATATATTTTTAATATGTAACAAGATTATTTAAAGGGACCCAATAAAGCATGAAAAATTAACAAACATTTCCAATGTGGCACCACAAACTGAGTGTGTGTGTGTGTATATGTGTGTGTATATTTATGTGTTTTTGTGGGTGGCCTCAGATTACTTTTCATCTGTAGTGTTGAATTCTCCAAAGTTGATCCTAAGTAAGCATGCAAGAGGTTTTAGAAGACATTTCATGTTAACATTTGACAACTTTTTTTTTTAATATTAAGGGAGGATTTTCATAAAGTAACATACTGATTCCATCATGTCATCCAAATGGTAGTATCAGCATTTTGTTCCAGAACAATAAAGCTTTCAGACCTATAATGTTTAACATGTGAATTTTAAACACAATATTTTAATTATGATGAAATTAAATCAGTACCACATCATTAGTCTCTCTGCTTGTGCAGATGAATAGAACTGTGGTATTTTAGTTCAGTTTAGTTGGTTAAGGTTAACAGTTCCTGCTTTTTAAAATTTGTGAGGGTTACTAAATCTCTTGATAAACCCTTCCTTCCACTCCAAAAATGTTTTTGGGTAATTGAGAATAGAACATGAGTTACTAAATAACACTAGAAGCTAAAGTAATATACCACGTAATAGCCATGAAATGCAAGGAGCAGTGTTATAAAGTTTGTATTAAATAAAGAGCCAGAGTATAGAAAGATGATTCAACCATAAAAAAAATTAATTAATTTTATGTTGAACAATAAAATTAAAATCTGGGAATCATGTTTGCATCATCTATAAAATTTTTGCACATCCTCAATTGTTTAAGTGTTTATTTCTTTTAAAGAGTAGCTCTGGGGAATTCCCTTGTGGTCCAGTGGTTAGGACGCCGCACTTTCATGGCCAGGGCTGGGTTTGATCCCTGGTGGGGGAAGAAAGATCCCCGCAAGCCATGTGGCGTGGCAAAAAAAAATAACAAACAAAACAAACAAAAAAGTATCTCTGATGTTCCTTTTATTTTGCTCAAATTATTGACCTCAAAATGTAAATTTCAATTTAATAATATTGAATCTAATCTAAGCAATACAGTTTTAGAATAGTAATTAAATATCAGTATTTATCTTTCTATGAAACATATGGAGAAAGGTATAAGTAAAAAATTTATAATCTTATCCTCTCTTAGCTGAAGGTTTTTATGCATTTGGAGAATATTTTTTGATATATTTTCCACCCTTTGGCAAATCTATTTTGAAACCACTTCTACTTTTAAGAGTAAAGAAAATTCTGTAATTCTATGTTTAATCTCTTTAGAAAGAATTCTTGTAACTTAGCATATGATAAAAAATTTTTAAACCAAATGTAAATTCAGATTTACAAAACAGTATCATCAAATCCTGTGATTTACCAGCCACCTATTTATTTGATTGAAAAATCATTTTCTACAAATCCAGTTTCGATAACCTTTGGAAACATTTCAGTCACACCCAGTAATGCACCGTAGTGCAAGTCTAACATGTTTTTAAAAATTACGTAGCTTCGGGCTTCCCTGGTGGCGCAGTGGTTGAGAGTCTGCCTGCCGATGCAGGGGACACGGGTTCGTGCCCCGGTCAGGGAAGATCCCACATGCCGCGGAGCGGCTGGGCCCGTGAGCCATGGCCGCTGAGCCTGCGCGTCCGGAGCCTGTGCTCCGCAACGGGAGAGGCCACAACAGTGAGAGGCCCGCGTACCACAAAAAAAAAAAAAAAAAAAAAAAAAAAATTACGTAGCTTCTTGCATGTTATTTATTTATTTATTTATTTTAAAATCATCTTTATTGGAGTATAATTGCTTTACAATGGTATGTTAGTTTCTGCTTTATAACAAAGTGAATCAGCTATATGTATACATACATCAGAATATCTCCTCCCTCTTGCATCTCCTTCCCACCCTCCCTATCCCACCCCTCTAGGTGGTCATAAAGCACCAAGCTGATCTCCCTGTGCTAGGCGGCTGCTTCCTACTAGCTATCTATTTTACATTTGGTATTATATATTAGTCCATGCCACTCTCTCACTTCGTCCCAGCTTAACCTTCCCCCTCCCCGTGTCCTCAAGTCTGTTCTCTACATCTGCGTCTTTATTCCTGTCCTGCACCTAGGTTCTTCAGAACCATTTTTTTTCTTTTTTTTTTTTAGATTCCATATATATGTTAGCATACGGTATTTGTTTTTCTTGTTCTGACTTACTTCAGTCTGTATGACAGGCTCTAGGTCCATCCACCTCAATATAAATAACTCAGTTTCATTTCTTTTTATGGCTGAATAATATTCCATTGTAGATATGTGCCACATCTTCTTTATCGATTCATCAGTCGATGGACACTTAGGTTGCTTCCATGCCCTGGCTATTGTAAATAGAGCTGCAATGAACATTGTGGTACATGACTCCTTTTGAATTATGGTTTCTCAGGGTATATGTCCAGTAGTGGGATTCCTGGGTCGTATGGTAGTTCTATTTTTAGTTTTTTAAGGAACCTCCATACTGTTCTCCATAGTGGCTGTATTAATTTACATTCCCACCAAGAGTGCAAAAGGGTTCCCTTTTCTCCACACCCTCTCCAGCATTTATTGTTTGTAGACATTTTGATGATGGCCATTCTGACTGGTGTGAGGTGATACCTCATTGTAGTTTTGATTTGTATTTCTCTAATGATTAGTGATGTTGAGCATCCTTTCATGTGTTTGTTGGCAATCTGTATATCTTTGGAGAAATGTCTGTTTAGCTATTCTGCCCATTTTTGGATTGGGTTGTTTGTTTTTCTGATATTGAGCTGCATGAGCTGCTTGTAAATTTTGGAGATTAATCCTTTGTCGTTTGCTTCATTTGCAAATGTTTTCTCCCATTCTGAGGGTTATCTTTTTTGTCTTGTTTATGGTTTCCTTTGCTGTGCAAAAGCTTTTAAGTTTCATTAGGTCCCATTTGTTTATTTTTGTTTTTATTTCACTTTCTCTAGGAGGTGGATCAGAAAGGATCTTGCTGTGTTTTATGTCATAGAGTGTTCTGCCTATGTTTTCCTCTAAGAGTTTTATAGTGTCTGGCCATACATTTAGGTCTTTAATCCATTTAGAGTTTATTTTTGTGCATGGTGATAGGGAGTGTTCTAATTTCATTGTTTTACATGTAGCTGTCCAGTGTTCCCAGCACCACTTACTGAAGAGGCTGTCTTTTCTCCATTGTGTATTCTTGCCTCCTTTATCAAAAATAAGGTGACCATATGTGCATGGGTTTATCTCTGGGCTTTCTATCCTGTTCCATTGATCTATATTTCTGTTTTTGTGCCAGTACCATACTTCCTTGATTACTGTAGCTTTGTAGTATAGTCTGAAGTTAGGGAGCCTGATTCCTCCAGCTCCATTTTTCTTTCTCAGCCAAAGATTGCTTTGGCTATTCAGGGTCTTTTGTGTTTCCATACAAATGGTGAAATTTTTTGTTCTAGTTCTGTGAAAAATGCCACTGGTAGTTTGATAGAGATTGTGTTGAATCTGTAGATTGCTTTGGGTAGTATTGTCATTTTCACAATATTGATTCTTCCAGTCCAAGAACATGGTATATCTCTCCATCTGTTTGTATCATCTTTAATTTCTTTCATCCATGTCTTATAGCTTTCTGCATACAGGTCTTGTGTCTCCTTAGGTAGGTTTATTCCTAGGTATTTTATTCTTTTTGTTGCAGTGGTAAATGGGACTGTTTTCTTTATTTCACGTTCAGATTTTTCAGCATTAGTGTATAGTAATGCCAGAGATTTCTATGCATTAATTTTGTATCCTGCTACTTTACCAAATTCATTGATTAGCTCTAGTAGTTTTCTGGTAGCATCTTTAGGACTCTCTATGTATAGTATCAAACAGTGACAGTTTTACTTCTTCTTTTCCGATTTGGATTCCTTTTGTTTCTTTTTCTTCTCTGATTGCTGCGGCTACAACTTCCAAAACTATGTTGAATAATAGTGGTGAGAGTGGGCAGCCTTGTCTTGTTCCTGATCTTAGTGGAAATGGTTTCAGTTTTTCACCATTGAGAACAATGTTGGCTGTGGGTTTGTCATATATGGCCTTTATTATGTTGAGGAAAGTTCCCTCTATGTTTGCTTCTGGAGGGTTTTTATCATAAAGAGGTGTTGAATTTTGTCGTAAGCGTTTTCTGCATCTATTGAGATGATCATATGGGTTTTCTCCTTCAATTTGATAATATGGTGTATCACGTCGATTGATTTGCGTATATTGAAGAATCCTTGCATTCCAGGGATAAACTCCACTTTATCATGGTGTATGATCCCTTTAATGTTCTGTTGGATTCTGTTTGCTAGTATTTTGTTGAGGATTTTTGCATCTGTGTTTCTTGCACATTATTGATCTCTATTTTTCGATATTTTGAAAATGGCTAATCATTTTGCAGATGCATGTAAAGAATTGATAGTAGTGGGGACAGTTTGCAGTTCTTTAATTACCATCTCCTCTGAAAAGTTTATCACTTCTAAATCCAAAGGATATGTATAACCGAATACATACACTTAAATTTGCAGCAAAATGTCTACATGTGTTAATTGTATGATGTTAGGCCTGATTTAAATTTTTAGAAAAGTAACTTTGAATTGGTGCAATTAGAAAAAAGAAAAAACCTATGTAAGACAATTTCACTGTTCTCACAATTTCTGTTTAAGATGGCTGCTGATGCCGACTGAATGTATCTTACACAACTAGATTCTGTTTTTGTGGTGGACTACCTATTGTCATATCTGATACTGAATAAACTGAAGGACATTAATCTCATTAACAGTATTCAATAAGAATTTGTTATACCAATGATTTCATATTGAATTTGGACATATTTGTAAGAATCCAATCACTAAGTCTTAAGTTAAAATGATTTTCTTTATCTTTCATTCCAATAATTTCCAAAAGCTTTTAGTCAAGAGTTGAAAAATTATTTATGCCATGTTAATGGTAAACATGTTTTCAAGAAATAAGATGTTTGCAAACCATGAGTTTCACCTACTCTCTGTTTTTCTTAACATATTTTTATAATTTATTGGTGACAGTTGATCACAAAGGAATTCACTCCAAAACTGCAGTTATTTTTAATATACTTATTTGTGTACTTAATGAATATTTTCAATGATTTGTGAGTGCTGCTCCTCTGTAGATTAAACTTTTGATGGCAGGACACATTTGTATTGATTTAAGTGTAGTATCCCAATTATCATTTATCTATTTAAATAGTAAAATGCTTTAAAATATATTTTGTGTTTAAATTTTTATTATTTGAGATAAATTCTTACATATAGTATCACTTAATTTTTTGAATTTCACACTGTATGCAGAATCCAGGCTTAAAACAGCAGTGTTCTCTATGAATACCTTGATGCCAGATCTCTATGAACAAAACATGCAGTTGTTTCACCCAATTGCCATTAGCACTATGGCTTGACTTACCCATTTCTGTGAAACATTATAACTCAGACTTTTATTTTAACATTATTGCCAAGTAACTAAAGTTAATAAGAACCCCAAATCATTGACTAAAGATCGAATTCTTGGAGGAGATAAATTTGCAGAATTGTTCCAGTGCCAGCAAATGTTGTTTGTGTGGGTGTCCGTGGAATGGGAGAGGCAGAACCCTAGTGGAATGGGTCTAAGTGTTCATAGGAGTGAGGAAACCAGTTGCATTGATCTTTCCAGAAGCTTGGCTGTAAATGGAAGGTCATAGGGATAATTAAAGGAGGATGTTGGACCAAAGATAGGGAGACTTGCACATTTCAGAGAAGGCATTAACAGTGAGGAGGAAGAGGTTGCATATTCTAAAGAAAGAAAGAGTATAAGAAATTGAGTAAGATCTTGAACATGAAGGAAATGGGAAGAGCTATATTCTGAACCAAGGAGAAGGGGTATCTTATACTCTGAGACTGCCAGGAAGAAGAGAGGGGGGTGGATTAAAGGTGAAGGGACAGGAAGCAGAGGGAATTCCTGCTTTGTTCATTTTCTCAATTAAGTAGGAGGAAAAATTATTTGTGACTGGTCAGAGGAGAAGCAAGGCAATCATGAGGGATGTGAGGATGGGAAGTTTTGGAGTGGCTGTTCTCAGAATTGGAGGTGAGCTAGCCAACTAGGGCCAGGGAGGTAGTTAGCTGGGTGATACTGAGACCCATTAATTTAACTAGCATTTCCTGAAGGCATGCTACCTGTTAAGTATCTGGTTGGGCTCTGGGGATACAGAGATGAAAGACCTGGTCCTGGTCCCCAAGGAATTTACAGATATGAAAGTCACTAGTTTCCATGTGGTGCTGCTATGGGAGCTGTGAGGAGGGATGTCTTTCTCAGCCTGGGGAGAAGAGAGAAGCTGATACATTTCTCTTAAAGGAGACTTTCTTAGACCCTTTTATGTGCCTGGTTAGCTTTACTTTATGCATTTGAGACAAGATTATCTAGTTTTCCAGCAAATTAACATCAGAAGATTCTAAAGGTCTAAGTTATGCACTAGATGACATCTGACAGAACAATAGGACATAAACCACAAAATCTAAAAAAAACAAAAAAAACCCCAAAAAACCCCCACTGACATCTTAGACTCTTTCAGTTGTTAGTGACCAAAATCCAATTCAAAATAGATTAAAGACCAAAAAAAAAAAATGAAGCTATAGATTCACACCATTGCTAATGTCTGGGAGTCACTCTGGTTTCAGGAATGGTTGCATTTAGGGGTTCAAGTAATGTCACCAGGGTCCTTGTCTTTCTACATTTTTGAGAAAATAGCCTCTTTCTCCTGCAGTTCCATACCATCCTACCTATAAGCCTGTGTCCCTTTGGGAATAGTACTTTTCTTTTGCCAAAGCAGTGTGGCAGACTATGGAGCCCCAGGTGCAGGAAAGCTACATTTCCTATCAAATCTGGCCACTGAATCTGATGGGAAATATTTGCCTTACCATTACAAAACAAAACCCAAAACTGGTATTCTTCATATTTTTGTTAAAATTTGGAATAAAACTATAAAGTTTACAATTAAAGCTTATCAGGAGTTTTTCTTGTGAATTAGTTGAGTACTTTTAAGGCTTTTTTCATTAATTCTGAAAGCTTCACTCTTATTAACCAAGTAGTCACTAACTAGTTCAATATAATTCTAAATACACACCATGTGCCACTCTGGTGTTTAGAGTGAGTAATTTATAAACAGTAGAAAACAAATATGCATTAGAATGTTAGATGTGGATGGAGACTAAATCATATGTGCTTGTTTGAGAAATAATTTTTGTGGTTATACAGCTCTGAATAGATAAAGCATTATAAATTCTTCATTGTGAGGTCCCTTTAACATTCACATGTACTGGCGTCTTAACAGATCTTGAAGATTTTGAATTTCGTATAATCCAAATGACTATTAAACACTTTTTCTAATAATGTTTAATATAAATGGGAAACTACCAGATAGTGAAAATTTAATATTCTTAAAGAGATTTTTAAAAAGTCAAAACATAGTAGCATAAGCCTAACTTCAGACTGTGTTATGAACAAGAGAATTTCTATTTGGGGAAGTTTGGAAAATAATATATATGTCTTATATGATTAATCATCATGAGTCATTTAATGTGCCCCATTGCATATATTTGAATTTCTTTTCTTCCTGTTGTTAGACTAATGGCCAAGGATACCTACAAAATATATCGTTTCCTTTACCAGAATTACTTTAATCCCTTTACAGCCTCAACAGCATTCATCTGTAGGTGATCAATTTAATTGTATTATTGATGTTGCTCTTATAATAAGTCAAGTAAGAAAATACATCTATGGCAAAGCACACCATGCTGTGTTTTGGTAGTTCAAATTTATTACTATGATTAATGACAATGGTAACTATTATTTTTGCATCATTTAGCATTGACATTTTTGACATAAGAAACCATCACCACAATCAAGGTAATGAACATATTTATCCATTTAATATTAATTTTTAATACTTGGATTTTGAAACTATGAGAACAGTTTGAAGGATGAAACCGTTAGGATTATTACTGATTACCAAATAAATATCCTGGTATGGAAGATATAAAACAATATAAAAAGTTTAAAATTTGTGTACAGCCTACAGTAGAAAATGAAGGCTTATGACTTGATCTTCACAGTCAAAATATTCTCTCCCCTCCTTCCTAAAATATACTTAACTAGATAAGGTTACAGGTCCGGTCACCAAAGTTGTTTTTGGTTTTGGTTTTTTAATTAGAGCAGGGCATTTTGCCCTCTAAGTTCCTAGTTAGAGGTGGAAGCTCTGTAAAACAAAGTAAGAACCACTGTTATATAAGCACTGCATGTAGGCAAGGTAGGTTTAGTTTTAAAGGTAGTTCAGAATATTAAAGATTAGAATATGAAAGCTAATAGTCTGGGTAATGTTTTCAAGAAACACTTCTCCACAAAAACCAAAGCAAAGATTAAGGCTAGGTGCCGAAGACACAAAGGAATGGTAAGCAGTAAGCGTTAAAATTTCACCAGAGACATTTTCTTGAGCGAAGACTGAATATATAAGACCCCCGTCTCTGTAAAGTGGGTGTGCAAATGAAGAAGGATTGAGTGAGATGCTTTGGTTCTGCCCAGGGGTAGGAGCAAGACACACAGATAAAGGATGGCTCTCCTTTAAAAAGCTCTAAAGTGAAGCCCCAAACTCACTTCTCCCTAGTCATTGAGATTGTTCTGTTTATTTATTTTTAATTTCCTTGCTCAAGAAGATGAAAGAGCAAGTAGGAAAATCTGGGCAAAGAAGAATATGTGTAGGCAAACTACAGTACGTCTACAAAGAGGTGGGAACACAAAATATAAAATGCTGTGTAGCCTGACACATTCAGACGTGATCTCAAATTTCATTCTGAGATTTCTAGCAGCCAGCAAAAAGAAGGAAACCAGATCACTTACAAGCATCAGGATTTTCATAAGATTAAAGTAAACAATTGTTCTAGAGAAGCAAAATTCTTCACTGGCGCTAAAGAGACGCATTTCTCTTGTTAGTCCTTATAGAGTTAGGGAAATGGTGGTTTCTTTCCTTTTGTCTCAAATGTTATGTAGAATCTTCTGATTTCCAGAGTTCTAAATGAAAGTTCTCAATGATAAGGTGAAAGATAAAAAATTTTACCAACATTATTTAATCCCTAGAAAAATGCTTCTGACATTTTGAATCATGGAATAGATTATTGTTTTGAGCACCAGCTAAGTGCCAATAATAACCAAGGTGCTGTCAGACCTTGGAAACAAATGATATTGAACATGTTTTATGGATGCTGTTTTGCAGTTTGCAAAGTACTTTCCCATTTATTATCACATCAAATTTTTACAGTGTGTCTGCAGAGTAGATAGTATTTTCCCTATTGAGAGCAGTCTGCATACTGGTTTGAGGTCAAGGGACTTACTTGCTTAATCTCACACAGCATGGAAGTGGTATAGCTGGGACTCAAACTAGAATCAAATCTTTCTTAAGATAGTGTATTTTCCCCACTGCAGCAAATACAATTCAATTTTGCAAGGAAAACCTCTCACTTAATCATTTATCACACGCATAGACCTTTCTTTCCAAGACTTATTTCATATGTTAGTAGCATACTTTCATCTATTGCTTTCATCCTGATAGTGTAGAATAAGTTGGGGGAATGATAAGCATAATAAAATCGCTTCCATTTATCAAGTACTATACCATTGTTTCATTTGGTTATTACAATAGACCTATAAAGCCAGTCTCATTGTTCACATTTTGCAAATGAAGAAACTGACGGCAGAAGAAATAAAAAAGTAACATAGCTGGCATGTGACAGAGTCATAATTCTAACCAGGTCAGTCCGACTCCAAAGACCTTGTTCTTGATCATCATGCTGTGTGGCTTGTCAGCTTTCATGATGTTAATCAAGCAAGTGTGCATGATGGTAGAGTTAATTAAGTGTGAGACCATTGTTGCTCTACCCTTATCAGGAAAGTTATAGAAAGCATAGTTATCTGCATGGGCTACTAGGTAAATACCTACCTACTCTCTAGGGCAAATTAATGTTGGCAAACAGGAGAATCTTCTTAACCAGATTTTGTATCTTGTATTTAAGAGCAGGGCTTTGGGGGTTCCTAAGATGAAGCTGCCAGTGTAATTTCCATTAGGTCCTTAAAGTGAGTAATGAAGGGAATGCACTTGCACATCTGATCGTGGGGGACTGATTGTAGATGTCACAGTAGAATCTCCACTTGAGAATCAGCATATTAGCAGCTTCTTCCTACCCTTCACTATGGTGTTTGAGGTAGTAAATGGGTGCTGTCATTTTCAGTTCAGCTGACCAAAGGAAATCACAGTTTTAGCAAGAAAAGGATGAACCATATCCCTCTTATTTTAGATTTCAAAGCACTCATTTTCTCTGTAACTGTTCCTATCCACACATACTCCCATGCTCTCAGTTTATTGTTGTGTACATGTTTTATGTCTTTCTTCAGGTGCTATGGTAGGCTCTCTATTGTGTGCAAAAATTAGAAAAATAATTATGCTCCTACCTTAAAGGAATTTATGATCCTGCAGAGAGCGAGGAGGAAAGACAAGAGTTTCAGATGAAAAATCTTCAGGCTATGTAAGCCAAATGCCCAAGAAAAATAGAACCATGAAGAGTAAATGCATTAGTAAGCAGAGACATGCAAGGGAAAACAATGATGTCAGTTTACACTGAATAAAGTAGCAAGACTTAGAAGGCTGGATAGAGCCACATGTTGGCAGAGATGTGGGTATGTAGAGGCCAGTGTGCACCTCTGTTGAGAGTGCATATTAGTGCAGACATTCTGGAGACTGGTTTGACGGTACTTGGTCAATAAGGCTTACCTATTACGTAAGTCCCCTACATATGAACCTTCAATCTGCAAACTTTCGAAGATGCGAACATGCGTTCCATCAACGTCAGGCATGAGTGAAATTGCAGCTTGCCCTCCGTCCCCTATTGCTGACGATCCTGCAGCTCTACCATCTCCCATCTCCTCTCCCCACTCCAGTCAGTAACTCTTCTTTCCTGTTCACTTGGTGCCAGCCCCTGTAGCCAGCTTTGTACTGCACTGCTGTACTTTTCAAGGTACTGTACTGTAAGATTAAAAATGTTTTATTTTTTGTGTTTGTTTTTTTACATATTATTTGTGTGAAAAGTATTATAAACCTATTACAGTACAGTACTATATAGCCGATTGTGTTAGTTGGGTACCTAGGCTAACTTAACTGGACTTAGGAGCAAATTGGACTTATGAACATGGTCTCAGAACAGAACTCGTTCGTATGTAGGGGACTTACTCTGTGACCCTGCAATTCTACTGTTTGGTTATATCCCAATAACAATTCCCAAACAAGTCCATGAGGGGTCATGTATGAAGATATTCTTTTCTGGTGGCCAGGAGTTCATTGTCAAGAGTGTGGGTAACATGTAGGCAATGCACATCATGGAGTATTATGCAGCAGTTAGAAATACCCATAGCAACACAGAAGGATCACAAAAGAGCACGGAGAAGTAGAAGAACCAGAATGAAATCGATCACAGTATTCATTTAAATAAGTTTGTGTGTGCATAAAAACAATACATCTTTTCCAAGAATAACTATTAGTAAAAACTTACAAACTTAGTATATTAGAATGTCTTCCTATGGGAAGAGGAGACTAGGAATGGGGATTGGGAATAAAAGGGAAAATAAATATAATTCAGGGACTATCCATGAAGCAATGATTATAATTTGTGATAGTAAATGAGTATTATGTTCAATTCAACCCTCTACAGCAGAAATAAAAAAAATCATGGGGATTCAAAGCAGTAAAAGGTCAGAACTTGAAGAGTTCAGGAAATATTTCATGAGGAAGTGGCATTTGATCTGTGTCTTGAAGGATGGGTAAATTTGGACAGAGATTGGAAAAGATGGGATGCTGGTACAGGTAGTACATATTGGGACGTATGATGAGAGCCTTCCAGGGAAAAGGATCAAGACCAGCAAATGATTAGCAATACAGTGGCGGGGGCCAAGGGTTCAGTGAGGAGAGAGGGGGGTCACTTTGGTTGGAACAAAGGGTACAGGTGCGGCAATGCAATAATAGCTAACGTGTAGGACTAAGTTTGAGGCTGTTTGCTGAGTCCTTTATGCATCTTTCCTAATTAATCCTCACAATGGCCATATCACATCTATAATCTACTCATCACTGCCACCACCACTATCATCATCACCATCTTTACAGATGGGGAAACCATGTCTTAAAGAGGTAAGTAACCTTCCAGCCACACATCCTATAAGTGCTGGTCATGACGAAAAGCCAGTTATATTTGACCCCAGAGCCTGTGCTCTTAACCCGTATGCTAGACTTCCTTTCACGGCCATGCTCTCTATTTCTCTGTCAGGGTAGATGCAGAGGGGCCTGGGTAGTGAAGTGGTTAAAGTAGTCCAAACTCAGCCCTATGCTATGCATGGCTTTAATTATCCCTTACTGCTGATTAATTTGATAGCAAAAGGATGTTCGAGAAGGAAGCTGCCCGTATTTTTTATAAAGGCCTTTCTGCTCATGTGTCTCTCATTGAAACGATGGCGGGGCCAGTGCCAACATCCAGCTATGTCAGGAGAGAACATTTAGAAGCGCCCTGCTAACCCTGTTAGAGCCATGCCTTCTGAAACCCCTCCAAGTAACAAATGGATTAGAACAGAAGGGGCAAAACGGCCTTTCAACTACAAAGGCAGAGGGTTAGGCTACAGAGAACCCTATTTATCATGCTGCCTTGATACTGTTAAACTCCAGACTTCAATGCAGTTAAAGATGGGAGAAATGGCCACATCAATAAGACAGGGTTCCTTGCCTTAGCTTACTGAACTGGAATATAGGACATCTCATTCTGGTCGATATAGGGATATATTTGGTTTGTTGGGAATGAATAGCCAGGCCAATGGCTATGACTGTTCCCACATTTTGGAAAGTGACATTTGCAGCATGAGAAACTGTTATGTATAGAAGTCCACCCATGGAAAACAAAAGCCAAAATGTTTAGAAGGGGCTTTTAGTGATAGCCTATGAGACCTGAAGTTTCAAAAGGTCTGTTTTTCATTTATGCCTTCCTCTTTCTTGCATCTCTACCCATTTCTCAAATTCTTCCTTTGCTATTTACACATCGCAACATCTGGGGTTGGGCTTCCAGCACCTGCTATAGGAAGCAGAATTTTCCTGCTAAAACATGCTCTTAAATGGCAAAATTTAAATTAATATTTCTTATTTAGTTCAAAAAGAGTATGTTTTAAAATCTGGTTCTAAACAAACATGCAGCTTAAGAAACAATAACAAGATAATTAGAAGAGATACCCAAACCTGAAGATCTTTATATAAGAATAAAACAAATGGAGGACTCCACACACAGACTGAAAACAGACTCTTCATAGTTTAGACCTGGAAGACTCTGCAGTACATCTGTTTAACATCTTGCAGTTTGAAGAACTCTGCCTTGAAAAACCTTCTGTACCAATGACACACAGAATAAAAGGTTATGTTATGACTTTCAGATGGAAACCTGCAAAAGTTTATCTGCTGGACTGAACCATTAACCCTTACTATTTCTGATTCCAACTGTTACAAAGATTTCTCATGTGTGAATTATAATTAACGTTTTAAGTTTACATCCGAAACAACAGAAAGAATTTTTAGTTGGAGAGAGAGAACGTGCTGTGGAATGAATTGAATGTTTGAGTTGTGATGTCCAAATGGAACTAAAATCTCCCACAATCGGGATTTTATAGAGTGCATTGGAATAATAAGCATATATGCTTATATATTGGATTGGGAACAAAAGCACCCTATTTGAAATAGGAACATGTTACAAAACCTCCATCCGTGGCAACATTCATTGAAAGTTTTGTTGAAAGAATAGGATTCTGTTTTCTTCCAAGTTTGGGTGCCGAAAAATGCCCTTGCATTGATGTGGCAAAAATCATCCTGGGTAAGGAGGTACTGTCATTTGGAATAAAGTAGTAGAAAAATTGGAAATCCCTTTTGTGATCACTTTGCTACCAGAACTGTATTGTCTTTGCTTACAATTTACTTGGCTCTTGGGGGTAAAAATAAAAAAGAGCAGTTTGTTCACATACCGGCTTCTCCAGTATTTAGCTGTCATGTGGATGTGCATTTCCTTGATCTGCAGGAAGGAGGTATTTGCTGCTTCTCCTACCACACAGGAGGCTCACTGCCAGCCTCTTGCCTCTGTGCCCCCAGCATCCAGCAGACACATCTCTGAAATGCTATTTGAAGTTCACTGTGCAGCAAGTGTGTGTGTGTGAGCAAAGGAGAGATATCATTTCCTTCAGAGACATACACTCACCCTCGAAAACAGACGAAGCAAGAATCTGCTATGCAAGGGGCTTGCTGCAAGCGATTTTTCCATGTGCATTTTATTATGCTGAAGCTGACCGTGGTGACAGGTTACACATTAAATAACTATCTGTCTTTTCTGAAATTTCACATTCTCTTCTCTTTGTAGCGAAAGTGATGTAATACTCTATGGCTTGTATAAACGATATTATTTAATTAGTGGGTGTCGTTTTCCCTTGCATACCATGAAAGCTGCATTCTCCTCGCTTGGATGCACCATGGACTTGGTCGCCTTGTGATTACCTGTGCTCCAGGGGACAGTGAGGTGCATATACTGACACCGTTGGTAGCCAAAAGTTTTCACTGGGGAAATAACTTTAGTATACTGTTATTAATTTGGTTTAGAAAATAGCTACAGAGTGCTCAGACGAATAAGATGTAGCAGAACACATGGTCTTCGTTATTCAATAACTATCCCTCTGCAAAGGAAACATGGTCTATTTCCCATTTGAGAAGGAGCTTACAACAAACTAGTAAATATGGGAAAAGGGCTACACATGTACTATAATTTTATTGAATTGTTCTCCTCAGGCGCTTATAGAGCCCTGCCCCACTCCACACACTCACACAGCAGGTCCACATAGATGTATTCCCAGCTGGTATTAGCATAATCATTACCACATTATAAACAAGCTGGTGGAAAAATAGCCTGAGAGATTTAGATGGCTTGTTTTATAAATGAAGGCAGGTGGGGATGGAGAACCAGAGAGTTTTGGAAGAAATTCTCCTTTTTCTCCCTCTTTAGAAGTAATAGGTTAGAGCACATAAACCTCAATTAATAGCATGGAATGAGGAGGTAGAGTTGAAAGGAGTCATGACATATTCAGTATTCATGGATAAAAGTCAGGGAAAGGTTCACCATGGAGCCCCTCCCCTGGAAGGAGTCCTCATTTGATGATGGAAATGTTGAGCCTCTCTTTTTTCTTTTCTATTGGATCACAACTAGAATACTTTTCTTCTGGTTTAATATAGTTCCTGTTGGTCAGGGTCTCTGGCTCTTTCTTCCTTTCTCTATTGTACTTTTTCCTGGAGTTGACTAGATGAGAAATCCGGACTTAATAGCTAATTCCAAGTTTACTGCCAAGACCAGAAATAAAATATGATGTAAAATATGGCCTTACCTGAAAGCTTCAGGACATTAAATACTGTTAGATCCAGGTTTAGTTGTAAAAAAAAGAAAAAGCACCCAAGACAAAGGAAGGAAAAGGACTTTATGAAAGGAAGGACTGGTCCATTTGTCCACGTTCTAAGAGATCAGGCAACAGGCTGAAAAGAGATTTAGTGTGCCGTCCCTTTTTCCATCTTTCTTTTTTTCTGTTGATTTTTCCAGGCATACGGAGAATAACTAAGTAGTATGCTAGCCACAGAAGAATCATGGGTGTGTTCTTTCAAACTTCTGACTCAGGAAATACCCAGAAAACTACGATTTGGATGAAGGTGGTATTGGTGAATGTGGGTGAGGCAGTACACTCTCTGTGGGTTTATTACTTCTTCTGTGGCCTAGTGATTTGTTTGTAAGATTGTCCTAATTTGATCAGATGGGCTTAACCATGAGTATCTATAAAATTCATAGATAGAATTTTATATATAAGATTTTATATAATCTTATTTTATATATAAGATTCATATATAATATGGATCACATGAATTTCAACATCCGAGGAAGTTAATCTTCAGATACAGTACTCAAGCGCTTCTCAACTTTGACATGAGATTTCTATTTGGAATAAAGTTAAGGCTTTTTCCTCCTAAGCTAGCTTAGGCTCAGATATAGGAGGCCATTAAGCAGAGCAGACCTATGGGAAGGGAATGCACACATATCAAACTGGCATGACTGTGTGGTCTACTGGAACCTCACCTAATGCTTGTGCAATAACTTCAAATTGCATCAAGTCCTAAAGTGACTTAATGTTTCATTATAAATAAATTATCTGATATGAAATGTGTTATTCCTCTAAATTGGCTTTTTCCATGATTAAGAAAGAGGATTGGATTAAAAGAGGCCTGTTTCAAAGTAATGTGCCCATTTTTCCATTATATGTTTGCAAAGTTAATAAAGTAATCGATATTGCAAAGAGTTTGCCAAAAGGCAGGGCATTTCCAGGCCTTACAATTAAACCGTGATGTCCAAAAGAGCTTGCTTAATGTATTATTTATTGAGCACTGATAGAATATTCAGTATAATATAAGAACAAAGTTAAGCCAGTGTATTCACAGTTTGAATAAAAGCATCTAAATATTGTTTCCTATCATAATAGAATCTTAGATTTATAGAACAGAAAAGGACCCTGGAGGATTTCTGGTGTAAACAAATCACTTTTATAGATGGCGAGAATCAGAATCTTAGAGAGGGGAAGTGACTTACTTACTCCAGGGCATAATAGCCCAGCTAGAATTAGAACTCAGTCCTATTGATTCTCTGAGCACCAAAAGCTTCCCTTTCTCACTGGCTTCATCCCTGGCCGTCTTCCATCCTCTCATCATTTTTACCCACTTTCTGCAGCCATCTTTCCAGCTGGATTCTTAGCCTCTGGCCTTCCCCAACTCTAGTCCATTCTGCACACAACTGTAAGATTAACCTTCTTTAAGCATATTTAAAAATTAAATATCCCTTATCTGCATTATTCAGGGTTCTCCAGAGAAACAGAACCAGTAGGAGATAGACAGATGGATATAAATAAATAAATAAACACATAAATAAAATAAGCAATTGACTCACATAATTATGGAGGCTGAGAAGTCCCAAGGGTTGCAGTTGGCAAGCTGGAGACCCAAGAAGTCCAGTCATGTAGTTCCAGCCTGAGTCTGAAGGCCTGAGAATCAGGAGAGACAATAGTGTAAGTTCTAGTATGAGGGCAAGAGAAGACCAAGGTCTCAGCTCAAACTACCAGGCAGGCGAAGTTCCCACCCGCTTAGCCTTTTTGTTTTATTCAGGTCTCGATTGGATGAGGGCCACCCACATTAGGGAGAGCAATCTGCTTTATTCAGTCTGTGGATTCAAATGTTAACATCATCCAAAAACTTCCTCACAGACATGCTCCGATTAATGTTTGAATAAATATTTGGGCACCTCGTGGTCCAGTCAAGTTGACACATAAAGTTAACTATCGTACCTTCCTTAAGAAATTAAAATGGCTGTCTTCTTTTTTTCTTTTTAGTAGAGCATTTTATTCATTTTAAAACTTTCTCATGGACTTTAATCTTTTTAGATCTTCTCTTGGACACAGAAAGAGGAGGGAATGCTGACTTTGAGTGCCAGATTGCTCTGAGGTACTCAGAAACCCTTTTGGTGTTTATTTTTCTTATTATAAAAGAAATACATGTTTACCATAAAAATGCAGATAATAGAGATCAACAAAAGAAGGAAATAAATATTTTCCTTAATTCAAGGATCAGAGGTAACCTCTTTTATAGCTTTTTAGGCTTTCATGTGTGTAATTAGCTTTATAAAATGTTATATATAATGCTTATTCTGATACATTATTATTTTCCATTCACATACACATATACCTATGAAAGGGTTATTTTAAATTATTTCATAGTACAGTTGACCCTTGACAAACACCAGTTTGAACTGCACGAGTCCACTTACATGTAAATTTTTTTCAATAAATATGTACTACAGTACTAAACAAACCGTGGTTAGTTGAATCCGTGGATGTGGAATCTCAGGCATGGAGGGCCAACTGTAATGTTATATGTGGATTTTACATTGTGGGTGGGCTGGTGCCCCTAACCCTCGAGTTGTTGAAGGGTCAACTCTATTTGTTTTATGGATGTCCAATAATTTGTTAAGTAATTCAGCCCCTGGATACCAAGATTATTTCCATTTTATGCTGAGATACAACTTTGCACATGCAGCTTTGTGCACATGTATAATTATTCTTTTAGAAAAAAACTCTTACAGGTGAATTTTTTAACATCATTATTGGAGGATAATTGCTTTACAATGGTGTGTTAGTTTCTGCTTTATAACATAGTGAATCAGTTATACATATACGTAAATCCCCATATCTCTTCCTTCTTGTGTCTCCCACCCTCCCTATCCCACCCCTCTAAGTGGTCACAAAGCACCGAGCTGATCTCCCTGTGCTATGTGGCTGCTTCCCACTAGCTATCGATTTTACATTTGGTAGTGTATATATGTCCATGCCACTCTCTCACTTTGTCCAAGCTTACCCTTCCCCCTCCCCATATCCTCAAGTCTGTTCTCTAGTAGGTCTGTGTCTTTATTCCCATCTTACCCCTAGGTTCTTGGTGACCTTTTTTTTTTAGATTCCATATATATATGTTACCATATGGTATTTGTTTTTCTCTTTCTGACTTACTTCACTCTGTATGACAGACTCTAGGTCCATCCACCTCACTACAAATAACTCAATTTCGTTTCTTTTTATGGCTGAGTAATGTTCCATTGTATATATGTGCCACATCTTCTTTATCCATTCATCTGTTGATGTACACTTAGGTTGCTTCCATGTCCTGGCTACTGTAAATAGAGCTGCAAGGAACATTGTGGTACATGACTCTTTTTGAATTATGGTTTTCTCAGGGTATATGCCCAGTAGTGGGATTGCTGGGTCATATGGTAGTTCTATTTGTAGTTTTTTAAGGAACCTCCATACTGTTCTCCATAGTGGCTGTATTAATCTACATTCCCACCAAGAGTGCAAGAGGGTTCCCTTTTCTCCACACCCTCTCCAGCATTTATTGTTTGTAGACTTTTTGATGATGGCCATTCTGACTGGTGTGAGATGATATCTCATTGTAGTTTTGATTTGCATTTCTCTAATGATTAATGATGTTGAGCATTCTTTCATGTGTTTGTTGGCAATCTGTATATCTTCTGTGGAGAAATGTCTATTTAGGTCTTCTGCCCAGTTTTGGATTGGGTTGTTTTTTTTTTTTTTGGATATTGAGCTGCATGAGCTGCTTGTAAATCTAGGAGATTAATCCTTTGTCAGTTGCTTCATTTGCAAATATTGTCTCCCATTCTGAGGATTGTCTTTTCGTCTTGTTTATGGTTTCCTTTGCTGTGCAAAAGCTTTTAAGATTCATTAGGTCCCATTTGTTTATTTTTGTTTTTATTTCCATTTCTCTAGGAGGTGGGTCAAAAAGGATCTTGCTGTGATTTATGTTGTAGAGTGTTCTGCCTATGTTTTCCTCTAAGAGTTTGACAGTGTCTGGCCTTACATTTAGGTCTTTAATCCATTTAGAGTTTATTTTTGTGTATGGTGTTATGGAGTGTTCTAATTTCATTGTTTTACATGTAGCTGTCCAGTGTTCCCAGCACCACTTATTGAAGAGGCTGTCTTTTCTCCATCGTGTATTTTTGCCTCCTTTATCAAAGATAAGGTGACCATATGTGTGTGGGTTTATCTCTGGGCTTTCTATCCTGTTCCATTGATCTATATTTCTGTTTTTGTGCCAGTACCATACTGTCTTGATTACTGTAGTTTTGTAGTATAGTCTGAAGTCAGGGAGCCTGATGCCTCCAGCTCTGTTTTTCTTTCTCAGGATTGCTTTGGCTATTTGGGGTCTTTTGTGTTTCCAGACAAATTGTGAAATGTTTTGTTGTAGATCTGTGAAAAATGCCAGTGGTAGTTTGATAGGGATTGCATTGAATCTGTAGATTGCTTTGGATAGTAGAGTCATTTTCACAATGTTGATTCTTCCAATCCAAGAACATGGTATATCTCTCCATCTATTTGTATCATCTTTAATTTCTTTCATCAGTGTCTTATAATTTTCTGCAGAGAGTTCTTTTGTCTCCTTAGGTAGGTTTATTCCTAGATATTTTATTCTTTTTGTTGCAGTGGTAAATGGAACTGTTTTCTTAATTTCACTTTCAGATTTTTCATCATTAGTGTATAGGGTTGCAAGAGATTTCTGTGCATTAATTTTGTATACTTACAGGTGAATTTTAATTTACTTTATCCTACTAACTGTGAACTCTTTTGCCTCATTTTCACCTTCTAATTCTAACTATGATTTCTACATGTTTCTAAAACAAATCTAATTCAGGGACCTCAGTTTTATATTGCCTTGTATTCTTTTCTTTTTTCACGTGTGAATTTTAGTCCTCCAAATTAGCTATCAGCTGCTTAAAGGGAAGAATTGTATTTTATATTTTTGTGTATGCATAAGCAAATATATAGTAATTGATTTGAGTTGTTAGTAAATTTATTGTGGATTGTTAGACTATTTTCAGTTTCATAGTCTAAAACCTAAAGAAATTATCTTGTATAGTTTTTATCAGCTTTGAAAATTTGATAGCCCACAAGACAATTTAAATGTAAATAGTAAGGTTCTCAATCTTTCTGTCAACTGACACATGTTATTGAGCAGTTTGTGTAGATTATTGCAATGGTTATGTTTGAAAGTGCAATGAAACCCAAGAGACACTATTTCCACATGTAAACATACAGCTAACAATCCAGGTCATATACAATAGATACAAAATTATTTGGGACACTCTTGTGCTTGCCCTGGTATGATGTTCTGTGAGAAAATTGTTCCATTTAATTAATGACATGGATGTGGCCCTTTGTAAATAAGACATTCACTGTCATTTTATTGTTTGGGCTTTTACTCGATATTTGGTCTGATCTAGACTTTCTATAGACTTGATCAATGAATTATGGATAGAAAATATTGTGTTCTAAAAATAGAGCACTTTTTATAATAACTAAGGATATACCCTAATAAGCCTTGGAATGATCTCTAAATTTAAATTGAGTATGCAAGTAGAGCAAGCATTAAAGAAATGCAAGCACCTGGCTGAAATTTTGTTTAGTAGAAAAATGTAAAGATCATCATTAGTGTACTTCTGCCTAAGGAGTTTATGATCCAGCTGGAAGTTTGGACACACACAACTCTCTAGTATGTCAATTTCCTGTGGTGATGTAATTAGCCATTAATGTCATGTTATTCAAAGATATAGGCAAGAACAATTATTGTGACTAAGAGGACTGAGGAAAGATTAATTGAGGAAAAGACATTTAAGCAGGACCTTGAACGGTAGGATCTTGGTGTGTGAGTTGTAGGAAGTGAATTATAAATGTGAAGATGGGATGAAGGGGAAGTATGAACATCTGAAAATACATATTTGTTCCTGCAACGTTGAAGAGTCTAGTTTAGCATTAAAAAAAAGGGATGATGGAGGAGGAAAGTGTTAGAAGACAAAACTGGAAAAGTAGATTGCAGTCGATTCTGAGGAATGTTCAGCGCCACCCTCAGTAGCTCAGAATTCATTCTATAGGTATTGCAGGCAATGAGGAGAGGATTTTAAGCAGGGGATGGCATCATTGGGTTTCTCTTAGGATAACTACTCTGATTTTGTCACAGAAGATAGACTGCAAGGACTAGACACTTGAGGTGAGAGAACAGTTGAGAGTCTTTACAAACAATAGTTTAGGATGACTACCCACAGTCATAAATTGAAAAGACAACCTACAGAATGGGAAAAAAAATTTTCCAAACCATATATTTGATAAGGGGTTAATTTCCAAAATAAATAAAGAGCTCCTACAACTCAATAGCAAAAACCCCCAAATAATCCAATTAAAAATGCTCACAGGACCTGAATAGACATTTTTTCCAAAGAATATATACAAATGGCCAGAAGGTACATGAAAAGATGCTCAACATCACTACTCATGAGGGAAATGCAGCTTAAAACCACAATGAGATAATATCCCTTCACACCTGTTAGAATGGCCATCAACAAAAAGACAAGAGATAGCAAATGCTCGTATGAATATGGATAAAAGGGAACCCTTGTGCACTGCAGGTGAGACCGTAAATTGGTGCAGCGACTGTGAAAAACAGTATGGAGGATTCTCAGAAAATTAAAAATAGAACTACCATACTATCCAGTGGTTCCACTTATGGGAATATATCCAAAGGAACCGAAAATACTAACTTGAAAAGATATGTGCACCCCCATGTTCATAGCAGCGTTATTTACAATAGCTAAGACATGGAAACAACCTAAGTGTCCATTAATGGATAAATGGATAAAGAAGTTCTGAGATGTATATATAATATATATACGATTGAATATTATTCAGTCATAAAAAATAAGGAGCTCCTACCGTTTGTGACAACATGGATGGACCTTGAAGGCATTATGCTAAGTGAAATGTCAGACAGAGATAGACAAGTACTATATGATCTCACTTATATGTGGAACCTAGGAAACAAAAACAATGCCACCAAACTCATAGAAAAGAGATCAGATTTGTGTTTACCAGAGGCAGGGCACGGAGGGGGGCGCACTGAAGGAAGGTGGTTAAAGGCACAAACTTCTAGTTATAAGATACATAAGTACTAGGGATGTAATGTACAGTTTGATGACTGTAGTTTAACATTGCTTAATGATGTATAAGAAAGTTGCCAAGAGAGTAGATCCTAAGAGTTCTCATCACAAGGAAAAAATTTTCTTTTTACTGTATCTATATGAGATGATGGATGTTTACCAAACCTATTTTGGTAATCATTTCACAATATATGTAAGTCAAACCTTCGTGCCGTACACTTTAAACTGTACAGTGATGTATGTCAATTATTTCTCAATAAAATATGGTTATTTGGAAAAAATGGTTATCTATAATAGTGGCTCTATTGCCTGATGAAGGGACACTTTAATTGAGTTTAAACTGTCCTGGATTTCCTCTGTGACTTTGGGTCTTCCAGTAGTTTTATGGGATATCAATGTCTTACATCTTCTCCTTTGCTATTGGTTGCATCTCTTTTTATAAGAAGGGAGTATTTGTATGGTAGGTGTGGCTAGTGGTACTAAGTATTCCCGATATCTGACAGTCTGGATTTCATCTTCTCTTAATACTTATCTTTTATGAGGTTGCGTTTGCTTTGGGGGACAAATTCTGCTCCATTCCACCTCTTCTACTCTTGGACAGGAAGGCAGGAGCAGAGGCAGATCCAGGCAAGAACTGTTTATTCCTGCTTGGAGAGAGGATGGCTATTGTGGCCCTCACACTGAGGCATTTGTTATAATAACAATATCCTAACAGCGGTCTTACCCTGAGACTTGTAACCAATAAAGATTCAGTTGAGAACCATGTAATCTTATGCTATGGAGAAAACATTAAATTTACTGAGTGATTATTTGAGCATTCCAGACGAATACACACATACTAACATACTTCCCTTTGGCCCCCAACTGTAGCCAGAACAGTCGTTGTTCCTTTCCCGTTCCCTGTTACCCTCATGCTCTCTCTTGCTGTCCTGCAAGGTGCTCTAGATGTTTTGCAAGGTTGCCATACATTTCACCTTCTTTTTCTCAGGACCTATTTACTGTGTTACTAGGGCTCTCCTGATCTGGCTTGAAAGTCTCCCTGGAGCGTTTCCCTTCCTCTTGCTTTCTCTTTTACTCATTTGGCCTCTTTCCTTTTCTTGCCTCCTCTGTGCTTTTTTTCCTCCCGTGGCAGCCTGCTCCATTTCATCAGGCTGCAGTGTCCTGTGTCTCTGCAGTGGCTTGCTGCCTGGAGGCCCTCGCTCCGCTGTCTCAGGCCCTCTGCCTTCAAGCGGGCATGCTCTTTGGCTAATAGGCACTCCTAGGACCCCCTCCTGATGGTTCGCTTGGGCCACTTTTGTTTTTATGGATTACAACTTTCTTGCCCTCCTATTCCCCACAGCTTCTGCTGAATTTGAAGTCCTTTTTATTTTCCCTCCAAATATTCCATCTCTTTGGAGGGAAAGAATTGACTTCTGGGCTGAATGCTACCAGGAATACTATCACCTGTATAAACATATTCAACCTATACTCACATATAATGTTAAAACATATTTAAGTTTTCTCTCACAAGGTTTGTAAACAGAAAAATGGTTTCATTAAATCACAAGGAAGCATACAATCTAAAATAGAAAGAGAAACAAATGTATATTTTGCTAGGTCATAATAAATATTGACAATTCAGACTGAAGTATATTCATTCATTCACTGAACATACATGAATGGGATACTGTATGTGCTAGGTTCTGTGGATTCGAGGCAGTAGAAGACATACTTTCTGTCCACAAGAAGTAACAGTCTAGTTTGAGTCACAAACATAAATATGGGTGATTACAGTGGGACAGCATGAGTGCCATAATATAGGCACATACAAATAATCTTGAGAACACAGATAAGAGAGTGAATACTTATGACCCAGCCCAGGAAGCTAATGCACTGCAGTGGTGCTCAGTTAGCCAGCCTGAGAATGACAGAAAGACTGTTATTTCACAGGTCAGCGTCACCCCTGGTTTGCCAGCTTTTAGGGGCCACTTTAGCTCACATACACACTTTATCAGAGTCATTAAACTTGAGCTACAGGATCTTGGAGAGCTTTATCAAACATTCAGGATGCAGATTGTCTAGAGGCCAAAAGCATCTTTGAGGTGCTTGAGAATTGTTCTGGAGAGGTCATAGGTCACCGTTTCCCATGTCACAGGGACAGTTTCCCTTCACAGCCTGATAGCAAAGCCAGAACATCTGTTTCTATGTGACTATCCTGTGAGTACATTGAAGGGGACAGGCAGTGGTTTAGTGCAGCATGTGACTTGTAAGGAATTTCATATGGAGAGAATTCTACTCTGTGGTTCTGAAACTAGGGAAAAGAGGAAGTTACTTTTATTACTGTGGCATAAGAGGCCCCTTTGCCCAGGATTCCTCTTTCTTTTTCTAATTTGTAGCCATTTCCTGACTGACGTTCATGTTGCATGCTTTCTCATAAGTTCCCCAACGCTCACATCGGTTAACGGCCAGGCCTGCACGTGGCGAGCCTGGAGCCTGGTCCCTACACCTGGGCTCACGCTGCGAATAGATCACACGGGGCCTGGTGCTGGCCTGCCAGGGCAGATGGAACTGTTCAACCCTGTGTTCATCCGTCACGATTACCAGGCGCTGGGGGTTTGCCCGGCTTGCTCCACTCATTTTCTTTGTCAGATCAAAGTCCAAGAAGGATACATAAATGATAACCTAGAACTTTGCCCGGACACAGAGGCTGCTATCTGGGTAACGTCTTCCATCACACTTTCCCCGAAGGCACGGAAGGAAAAGGGCAAATTATGTTTAAGTCCGACCTCTGTTGCACAGCCTCATCCAACCACCCCCCTTGCTTTGTTTCCTGAAGCCATCATAGTCGTATTAATCAATTGGTTCAGGGATTTGAGATTTCCTGACCTAATCACAGGACTTGGGAAATACTGATTTCTGTTTATATGAAGCTGTGGCTGTGATTGCAGACTTTGTACCCGCCTGCGCTCACATCTGTCATTCTGTGTTCAGGGTTTGAGATGGTTCTGGCTTTTCTCCTGAAGAGTGGGGATGAAGTATCTCTGTTTGTGTTGGGAGCAGAGATAATTTACTTTCGAATGCATTTTGTTTAAAACAATATTGACAAACAGTGTTCATAATGGCAACAACAGTTTATGGAAGTAATTGGATGGGAAATACCTTTGGGCTTGTATTCCAGATTTTAAAGAATACCTTGCAGTGTTTATTGTCATGTTATACTTCTCTTCAAAATGAATATTGGTGCCTTAAAGAAAGGGAGAGATGGATTGGGGGAATGGCCTCAAGTTAGGGAATAAGTAGGAATTAACTATGAGGAATGATTCTTTTAGAAAAATTACATGCAGATAACACAAAAGGCCTTTATTTAGTTAGCAAAATCTATATGATTGTTCTCTAGATTGATGTTGTCTCTGAGATGTTGCATCATGTAGAATAAGACCAGGAAAGCTGAGGCTGAGTGATGCAGTGCTTGTTTAAAGCCATTGTAAATGCTTAATGCTTTCTTTATCAAGATGATTATGTTTTATAATAACAGATAATAATTCCTCCATGGATTTTTAGAAATCACAGCTAGTCCATGTGATTACTCAGTTCTTTCTGAAAACAGTATCTATATATTTACCTATATCTATATACATATATAGCTGTATATATTTATACAAATACATATTTACATTAATCATGGTAGAAAGCTAAGTGTAGAATCTTCCCACACCACTATTACCTTTACTAAGCTGCCACATTATGTGTGTGTGTGTGTGTGTGTGTGTGTGTATGTGTCTGCACGTCCATCTTCAGTGCTCTCATCTATGCTGTATTTCAAATGTTCTACTTCTTTCTCAGAAAATATTGGTATGTTTTAGGAATACTGAGGACGCCCCCAATCAGAGTAACTCCTGTCGCAGGCAGTAGAGCAGAATGCCCTGGGAATAGATAACTCTGGTTAGATCGTCCTGGTGGACTCTTGTTGAACTTGACACTTAACTTCTTTGGGTCTCATCTTCCTCACCTGTAGAATGGTGATAATGACTACCATAAAGCATTTTTAGGAAGATTAAATGAAAAGAGATCACGTGTAAAGAGACATTGCTTAGTACTTTGAACTCTGGCTCTGGAGTCAGCAGATGTGGATTTGAATTCTGACTCTCCTGTGTAAAAGCTGTGTAACCTTGGGCATTTCAATTAATTCTCTGTGCCTCAGCAATAAATGATGTAAAGCATGTAAAGAGCATATGGCCTGGCACATAGTAAGCACTCAATAAATATTTGCTATTATTGTTAAATTATAAACACTATGCAGTTGTTAACTTTTTTATGATGAGCCAACAATAAGACCATGTCTAACTCCGAGGGGGAATGGTTTCTCTAAACCTATCCTAACAACAGATCTGGAGAGTTTAGTGGCACGTTGTGAGGGAATGAGTGTATTTGTAGGTTTAAGCTAAAAGTGTGATTGCATGTATTTGTCTTAAAGACACTGGGAATCATTTAGCTTGTCCATGTTTTAGAACTCTTCTATGATAAATATGAAAGTTAATCAGCATATGTATGGCTACAGCTTCTCTGTACTGTGTTTTGCTGGGTGGATGATTTTAATGACCATTGTTTTGAGGGTAAGGATAGATTTTCTGTTTCAGCCAAAAAAAAAAAAAAATCAGATTTCAGTAGAAGAGGTTTATCATATTTATTGATAACTGCAGAAAACTGTCCCCTATCTTTCTTTAGCCAAATATTTGTCAATTTTTCGTATATTTTTCTACCTTTCCATAGTTCTGCTTCTGAGCCTCCTAAGAGATTTCTCTTCTTCCAGGACACTTACCTAAAGCTCAGTCTCTGTTCGTTTCACTCCCAGGACCAATGGTTCCTCACTCTGACCTAGGATGCCTGTCCTCCCAAATCATATTTCCATGACTCCTTTCTGTATGTCCTGTCCCACTAGACTATGCTATTCTTTCATAAAGTATACTTTTACATATTACATATTCATGGTCTCTTCGAATGAATCACTTCCTCATGTCTGTAGGAATGACCTGGTCTCCTAAATGGTGTTTGATACGTGATTTCAAACTTTGGTGGTGCTGCCTGTCCTCATCCCCCGTTGGCATAAACCATTAGCCTATCATCTTCTGGAGTAAGGTGGGTATTTGTGAGCCCCTGGAGCTGGCCCAGTCCTCAAGGAAGGAGGAAGAGCAAGAACTTCTAGAACTTCCAGGAGATGGATGGGGAAGATGGCTCTCGTGGTGGTCCACACTCTCCCCTCTGATCAATGAAAGTGTTCCTCTCTGTAATGTGTTTTCTCACTGAATGGAACTCTGAGTCATCTGGGCCTTAAGCCTGTTGATCACAAGAGGCTGCTCTTCGGCATGGCTGTCCCTTCATCGAGTCCACTTTCATGCCTTGCTGTTACTCACTCCAGAGAGGGAGTGGGAGGGTATGGTTTGGGCAGGCAGCAGGGCCACAGGTGGCCTGGTGCACATGCAGCTCAGTTGCGCTTTCCCCCGGCTGTAGTCCAGGGGGTGGGACAACAGTGTCTCTCCAGTGGGAGCGTGCGTCAGAGTCGCCTGCTGGTCTTGTTAAAACAGACCGCTGGACCCCATCCCTGAACGTCTGACAAAGTAGGTCTCGGTGGGGCCTGAGATTTCGCATTTCTAACCCTTTTTTTGGGAATGCATTACGTTTGGAAGTACAGTGTTGCTGAGCACTGTCTGTCTCTTCCTACCTCTGTGTGGCTGCACATGTAGTGTGACTGATCTTGAAGGCTTTCCCCAGGTCTTGCCATTTGTAACACACAGGTCAAAGGCTACCTCTTCAATGATCTTTTACGATTCCCTCAGCCAGGGCATAAAACAGTTGTTGTATGGTCTCTTCTCTCCAGTTTCTTAGCAGTGTGTTTGCCCTCTTATAGTATTTACTGCCGTCAATTCTGTATAAAGGGTACATGTCTTGGCTTTGCTACCAACATATAAACTTTTTGAAGGCAAACGTATTAGTCTCATTTATCTTGCTTCTTTACATGCTCAGTACAGTACAGTGCCTTACACACAGGAGGTTCCGTTGGTTCTCTACCCAGATTCCTTTGGATCCACTTGACCACTTCTGTGTATCCATCCTCCAGCTTCTGCACACTTTGTCCCTACCAACTCGAACTGTACCTTTCTTCAGAGGACTGAACTTGAACTACTAGAGCCGCTTCACTCAGACGTGTGGAGAGCTGGAATTGTCTGGGAGTTTACATCCCTAGCAGAGTGACCTCTAGCTCAGTGACTGATGCAGCAGTATGCAAGCTCAGCTACCTTGCCTTGGAAGCTCCACAGCACTCACAGGGTCAGGCTGAGGCAGGGGCCTCACCTGAAATCAAACCCTTGTTTGGCTTCTTCCCTTTCTGTATCCCGCTTTTCTTATTCCCTTAAAGGGTTTCTCCTGGGAGCACTTCCTTAATAAATCGCTTGGAAGGTGTTGTGTAAGTGCTTGTTGAATGAACGAGTGCTTGAAAAGATGTACAGCGTCGTAGTTAGGAGCATGGACCCTGGAGCCAGACTGTCTGAGTGTAAGTCCCAGTTCTACCAGTCACTGGCTGTGAGACCTTGGGCTTTAACCTTTTTGTGCTTCAGTTTCTTTATCCATAAAACGGAGTTAAAATGGTAATTCACTGGGTTGTTATGAGGATTCAATATATCAATATTTGTAAAGCACTTAAAATGTTTCCTGGCACAGAGTAAATGCTGATTTGAAAATCATATATTTGATAAGGATTAACACCCAGAATATGTAAAGAACACGTACAACTCAACAACAAAGAAACAACCCAATTCAAAAAAGGACTTGAATAGACATTTCTCTGAAGAAGATATACAAATGGTCTATAAACAGATGAAAACATGCTCAACATTGTTAGTCATTAGAGAAATGTAAATCAGAACCACAATGAGATACCACTTCACACCCATTAGGATGACTATTGTAAACAAACAAAATAGAAAGTAACAAATGTTGGTGAACATGTGGAGAAATTGGGACCCTCATGCTAAGTGGGAATGTAAAATGGTGCAGCTGCTGTGGAAACAGTATAGCAGTTTTTTCAAAAAACCAAACAAAGAATTATCATATGATCCAGTAATTCCACTCCTAGTTATATATCCCAAAGACTTGAAAGCAAACACTCAAATATTTGCACACCAATGGGCACAGCAGCATTATTCACGATAGCCAAAAGGTGGAAACAACCCGTGTCCATCAACAGGTGAACGTATGAACAGAATGTTGTATATGATAGAATATTATTCAGCCATAAAAAGGAATGAGATTCTGAAACATGCTACAATGTGAATGAACTTCGAAAACATTATGCTAAGTGAAATGTCAGACACCAAAGTATAAATATTGTGTGATTCCATTTATGAGGTACCTAGAATAGGCAAATTCATAGAGACAGAAAGTAGAGTAGAGGTTAGGAGGGGAAGGAGTGGGGAGTTATTATTTCATGGTCAAAGAGTTATTGTGTAATGGGTACAGAGTTTCTATTTAGAATGATTGAAAGAGTTTTGGAAATAAATAGTGGTGATGTTTGTACAACATGGCGAATGCACTTAATGCAGTTGTATACTTAAAAATGGTTAAAATAGTAAATTTTATGTTATATATATTATACCAGAGTAAAAAAGAATGCATTAATTCTAGTCTTTCATTTTGTTATTGCTGTTCTGCCTCTGGGACTTTGATATCTGTCTCAGTAATATTTCTTTTCTCTCGCACAAAAGAAGTACATGTAAATTGTCTGTGAGAATTTAAACAAAGTTTCTGAAGAGCTGTAAAGTTTTAAACATCCAATTAAAAGCAGAGAAACAAAAGAACACTGTGGATAAACATGAATAAATAAAGGAATAGTTAGATTATTTGAAAATTCTTTAGGTTTAGTCAGAATTTGCAGTAACCCCACGAGTGCAGTGAGTCTGGTTTAATTACTGATGCCATAAAGCAGTCCCAGCCTAGAGTTTTCTTCAGCTTTACCGTTTATGATTTTATAAAAGCTATCCATGTGAGTCCACTTGGTTTGGGCTCATAGGCAAATTGGTCTCCAGCCAGATACTCCATCTTCTTATGTATCACACCTCTCCATAGAGCTGAAATGTTCCCCTGAAGAGTAACTTTTAAAAACCCCACAAACTCTAATTCAGATTTGGCAGTCACTGTACTATGGTATTTGAGTGTTTTAGACTTAGCAATAAATAGTGTTTTAAAACTTCCAATGTCTGTGTCTTAGTTGCTGTGCTCTGTATCTATAGGCAGAAGCCCTAGTGTAAGAATAAATTCAATCACACAAGAATAAATTCAATCACTCATTGGTTAAGATGGTCCTTCCCAGCCCATAGCCTCAGATTCTCCTCATTTTATCATAAATAGTGAAGTGAAATGAAAGAAGGAAGAAAAAGAGAAGGTGCATTTGTTTGTGAGGTGCTGTTCCTCAAGGAAATCAGATGACATTTGACAAATCTCCATAACATTTACTCTGACATATTTTTGCCTTTGCCTCTCATACTTTTTACATCTTTATCTTAAGACTTTTTGATCTTCACTTGTGCAGTGCTGGGAGTCTGTGGGACAGAGGGCTGACTCATTCAAATATACGTTATTTTACATCAAATTTCATCAAAAGGAATATAATGGGAACAAAAGGCCAAAGTCCATTTAACAACTTTCCAAACTTCAGCCAGTCTCACATTTATTTCACACAAAACTACTTTAAATCTTTTCTGAAACGAGACAAGGTATAAAAGAGATGGAACGATAATATGTCAAACTAATACAAAAAGTTTTGGCCTTTGGATATGTCATATTATATTTGCTACTTGGATTCACATCAGCTTTTCTTCTGTTGTTGGTCTAGGGTTCTTAGGTGAAAGGGTGGTGTGTTATAAATTATACTGTTTAAAACAGGTTGATGTTACTGGTGGATCTGTTCTCGAAGAGTGTAAATATAATACATCTGTCCATCCCTTGTGTGTGGAGTTAAGTCTGACAAGAGATGAGTGGTACATATACCTAGGTTGACCATGTGAATGCTTAGTCAGTACCCACTGGTTAAAATCTGAGCATTTGGAAAGCGACACACACACACACACACACACACGATACATGCATGCATACATATGTGTATACTTATATATACATTCCTCCCACTTTTTGGGTGGAGAACCTTACAAACAATGACATGGTCAATGGACAGGGAGACAGAAAAAGGAATGGCCACAGGGCAAAAGGCAGCATTGAAGTGTAACTTGTACAAGTGGCTTCTTAGCATTCCTTGCTCTTTTCACACAAGGCAGAGAATCATTCTCATACACAGAGTTAACAGTATCAGAGCATACTCCCCTATGGCAGGCACAGAACTCGTGGAAAGTCTCTTAGGACTGATGTATCTTAAGTTAAGTGGAAATCCTATACCCCAAGGATCTTAGATTCCTGATTAGAGATTATACTGATAGAGGCAAATTGGTTATTTCCACCCAACCCTCCAAACCTCACTGGTTGGCTTTGTATTGACAGTTGAAAGTAAACCTTTATTTATTTACCTTCCTTGAAAAACTTGCACAGTGGAAGTTTGTTGATGTGCAGTGAATCCCTAGTGGGAAATTACTAGAACTAACAAGACAAGTAATATTTGTTTTCAAATGGATTTTTAAATTGACCTTGATAGTTTTCAATGTTTCTTAATTAGTGTTTGCAAATCTGCTGATTTTATGAAAAATCTGTTTCTTACTGTATTAGAGTATAGCATCACAACAAAATTAGTATTCCATATGTTGTTTGTTAAACATACTTGGTGACTTTCTTTAAAATCGCTTGGGAAATGTTTTGAAATTTGTTGAAACAAATATGCAACACTTGAAATTAAATGGTGATTATCACCACACTGTCCTTTCTTTAAAGCATTGCCAGTATTTAGACTCAGGAATGCTGTCACTGAACATGTATCCTGCAGAAATTACTCACAAATGGGTAAGACCTAGATACAAGCCTTTTTGCCCAAGTAAGTAAAAGCAGCTTGCTACAGAACTCTAGCAATGCCATGCCACCATGATGAAGCACATCTATTTTACCAAAGGCTGGAGTGTCAAAAAACATGTATAAAAGCCTTTATTGGTGTTTTCTCTTCTCTAAATGGAATGAGAAAGTTCAGCTCCCTTTTCCTTAAATCTCCTTCAGAAGGTCTAAGTAGAAACAGAAGAATATATTTCATTTGATATGGAGAACTGAGTTCCCTCTCATTGGTAGTACTAATCATTATCAGTCAATCATTTATTGAAAGTGAGGGACTTCCTGGTGGCACAGTGGTTAAGGATCCTCCTGCCAATGCAGAGGACACGGGTTCGAGCCCTGGTCCGGGAAGATCCCACATGCCGCGGAGCAACTAAGCCCGTGCGCCACAACTACTGAGCCTGCACTCTAGAGCCCGTGAGCCACAACTGCTTAGCCCGTGTGCCACAATACTGAAGCCCGCGGGCCTAGAGCCCGTGCTCCACAGCAAGAGAAGCCACCGCAATGAGAAGCCCGCACACCGCAACGAAGAGTAGCCCCGCTCGCCGCAACAAGAGAAAGCCCGTGTGCAGCAACAAAGACCCAACGCAGCCAAAAATCAATCAATCAATCTAATCCTTTAAAAAAAAAAAGAAGAAAGTAAGACGTGGAAAGAGTTGTCCTGTCTGTGTCTTCACTTTTGGCTTAAGATTTAGTCAGCCCACATACTGAACATCTACTGTGTGCCAGGAATTGTGCAAGGAGCTGAAGTTACTGACAGGAATAAGACACAGTGGCATCAACCGTTCTGCTCTGAGAGCGTCATAACTTAGCCGAGGAGGTAACAGGTAGCACATCAGGGCTGGGGGAGGTGTGCTCAGCCACAGGGAAGCACAGGGAAGGTTGCACAGAGGAGTAGACGCTTCAACTTAAAAGGTGAATGCAAGGTTACCAGGTAGGAAAGGCAGGAAAGAACATTCTAGGATGAGCAAGTGACCCATATAAAGCACTGAGGTGTAAAGGGTGCAGGATGTTGGTGTGATGGTAATTCATTCAGTGTGGCTGGACAGGGCGTTCAGGATGGGCCCTGTGTTTCCTGCCGTGCTGAGGAGTTTGGACTTCATCTTGTAGGATATGGAGAAACTAAAACATTTCAAGAAGGGGCAGAAATTGATCAATGTTGTATGAGCAGAAGCTGAGGAAACTGAAGATACCAATATTGGATAAGAAGCTATTTTAACAGGCTTGGAGAGGACTGTGAGAGTTGGAACTAAATCCTAACAGTGGGAATTAAAAGGCTGTCCTTTTTAGGTCTGAGAGATGTTTAGGAAGAAGAACCAATTTCACTGTGAGGAATGAAGGCCACAGAGGAGTCCTGATGAATTCCACGGTTTGTGGTGTGCTAGCTGGGTGGGTGGCAGCGCTGTTTGTTGTTAGGGAATATAGTAGAGGTTTGAGAGAAGGAAAATGAGTTCTGGTTTGGGCATGTTGAATTTGAGGTTAGAGTGGAATATATTGGAAGTATGCATATTGGCCTTTGCTCTGGTAGCCCAAGCATTTCCTGCCCTTCTCTTGGGAGCTTAAGGCTTTTTTACCTCTTATGAGAGAAGGGTCCAGGGAAGTGAGCGGGGTTTAATGCTCGCCCCCTACTGGCAGCTGATACCAATTGCATGCACGTGCCACTGGAAGGGCTCTCTCCAGCCTCTGGTCCTTATCTGTGTGTGGCTTCCATCCTGTCCTTGGACTTGAACGATTTGTTAAAATTTTAGCTGTTTTCTTCCTAGCTGCTTTTATGGCCGTCACCCCTTCCTCCTATGCTCTGCCAAAGGAGAAATAGTTTCTATGACCCATTTCTCCTTGGAAGGGCTTGTCAGTTCTTTGGAAATTGGTTCATCTGGTTGCCTTGCTAGTTCAGCTCTAAGATGTGCTCAAGAAAAATCATTGTAAATTTTTTGGGTTTTCTCATTATGAGGGTAAGGACTTCTTGTGGCTTTCTACATTCCAAGTGGAAGCATGGAATCAATTTCGATAATTAAAGAACTGACAGTTACTTTAGAACATGATCCAAGAAGCAGGGTTGTGGACAGCTGCTGGCAGGTGTTTAGAGCAAATTAGAAAGTGCTCTCTCCAGGATGCTGAAGAGATAAGCTTGGTGGTATCCATCCTCAGAAATTCATAGTAGGAATCTGGGTACACTGGATAGACTTTTCTAGATTATTCCTCAAATCAGAACTATTTCCACTAGGCTGCAGTTACCTACTGTCTCTTGTGTCTGTCAGCACCTTGAAGATACCACCTTACAACTGAGGCTAAATAAGCAAATTGTAAAACAAAACAAAACTGTGGTGTATTCCTAAACCTTTAATAATTTAATATGGACTCATTGGTTTGGAAACTCATACCATGACAATTAAAAACCTAACCAAGCCAAGATAAAGGTGGAAGAAGAGATAGTTGGACAGATACATAGTACTTTTCTTCTGCAAATTAGATTGGAGGGAGGGAGTGGTCAGCAAACTTCTTCTGTAAAGGCTCAGCCGGATTGTAAATATTTTAGGCTTTGCAGGCCGTACAGTCTTTGTTTCAGTTATTCTGTTGCAACTTAACTCTGTTGTAGTAGAACAAAAGCATCTATAGACAATACAAAACAAATGGGTGTGGCTGGGTTCCAATAAAACTTTATTTATTTATTTATTTATTTATTTTTTTGCGGTACACGGGGCCTCTCACTGTTGTGGCCTCTCCCGTTGCAGAGCGCAGGCTCAGCGGCCATGGCTCACGGGCCCAGCTGCTCCGCGGCATGTGGGATCTTCCTGGACCAGGGCACGAACCCATGTCCCCTGCACCGGCAGGCAGACTCTCAACCACTGCTCCGCCAGGGAAGCCCAATAAAACTTTATTTACAAAAACAGGCAGCAGCTGGATTTGATGTCAGGACTGCAGTTTGCTAGCCCTGAGTTAGAGAATTGATACAGATAATAGGGTTACCACATTTTTTAAAGTTTTTATTTTATTTTATTTTTTGGCCGCATTGGCTCTTTGTTGCTGCGTGCGGGCTTTCTCTAGTTGCGGCGAGCGGGAGCTACTCTTCGTTGCGGTGCATGGGCTTCTCACTGCAGTGGCTTCTCTTGTTGTGGAGCATGGGCTCTAGGCACACGGGCTCAGTAGTTGTGGCTCGTGGGCTCTGGAGTGCAGGCTTGGGAACATGATTTTGATTAAAGGAATAAAGGTCAAATGGTGAATAAGTTTTTATTGGGGCATAGGCTGTCACCACCATATCCTATATTGGTTCATTTTTTTCTTTCATTCAACACATGTTTATTGATCATCTGTTATATGCTAGGCACTGTTTTATGTATTGTGCTGAGGATTTCATAGTTCTGCTTTAGGTAGAAGCTGATGTGGCCTGTGCTAGTCTTTGCATACCACGATCCTCACACCCCTTCTCTGCTCAGATCCTCCGATGGCTTTCCATCACAATCAGCAGGGTTTCCAAGGTTGAACACCATCTCGCCCAGGTTACTTCTCTCACCTTATTTCCTACCTCTGTCCAGCTTTGTCACTCTGCTCTAGCGCCACTGACCTGCTTGATGTTCCTCAAGCAAACTAAGCAAGCTCATGTTTAGGAATCCTGTATTTGCTGTTCTGTCTGTATGGAATACTTGTTTCTACAGACATCCGTGGGGCTTATTCCCTCATTTTATTTGGGGCTCTGCTCAAACGTCACCTCAACAGAAAGGCTTTACCTGACATGGTACTAGTCCTCCTTTATTCTCTGTTCCCTTTTCTTCATCTTTTTTCATAGCATTCATCATCACCTGCTATTATATGTATACTGAGTGTGGCCTTTCTCTCCACTAGAATATAAATATAAACTCCATAAAGTCAGGTATTTTATTTTGTTCATTATATTATTAGCACCTAAAACAGAGCCTGGGCATAATATATATTTAATCAATATTTGTAGATTGTCGAATGACTCTGCTTCTTAATCTTGGGTTCATGTCTTTTGTCCAACTAAACAAAGACGGAATAGCATTACTATACCAAAAATACTCATTAAGGGAATTTAATCATAAGAAGTCTTAGTTACCTACCGAAGATACAACTAATATTAGATCTGCAAGTTCCTGTCCTAGAGCCCCGTTTTTGGGATATTTGGCCATTGTGACTTTGGTTTGGCTCTGCTGTTATTTTTACATGTTGCTAATATGTTCCTGACATATTTCAGAGACCAGGCTTGACATTAACCTTGAGGGGCCCCATGCATATCTCTCTTACACTTTTGAAATGAAATTTCAGAATAGAATCAAATTTATTGTTTCAGTCAAAATGGATTTGATTTACAGATGTCTGATCCCTTAAAAACAGATCTAAGAAAAGAAAGCTTCCATCAACTTCAGTTCTTGTTTTCTTGTCTCCTCCAAACAAGAACTAAGGACTTTAGTATAAGACATTGTCCATAGACTTTATTGTGTTGAAAACATTGGTGCATGTTAAACTAAGTACATTCTATTTGCCTATGTTTCAAGGTTTGTTTCATCGGGGAAGTAGTACAATCCACTAGCAAGTTGTGTATGCCTTTTCAGAATGTGATTATTGCTCATAAAAGTGGTTTTAATTGAAAATTTTATGTCATGGATAGCCTATAGCAATCTTAGATGCACATACCTATATTTATATGTCTATAATTTATTTCTTAAGATTCCCTATACAACACTATTTTGAAATTACTAAAGGGGTTTTCTTTCTTTTTTTGTTATTCATCTGGGTAACTTAAAAAAGTATTGCTGTTATGTTCAACTGTTGGCACTGTTGCAGGCAACTAAAAGCTTAAGAAAATTATTCCCCATCTGTACCCCCCAAAAGCCACATCTAAAAAGGTCACAAAAGGAAACACACAATTCAAATAATCTCCATGCTGTATCTGAGATTAACTTGGACACAGATGTTTTAACTTACAGTTTGATCTGGCATAATATATACATTTAACAAAATCCTGTTTTGTATTGCTTCTATAAACACTGAAGTCTGATAAAAGTGTATTGATTTTTCTGCTATTTAAGAGCTTTTGAACCAGTACTTAAAGCCGGTTGTCTCCAAGGCCTAAATTAACTCTTTCAGCTTTTGACGATGGTTTCCGTGTAGGGGTATGTGTGTGTACATGCAAGTATGTGTTTGTTTATGCCTGAAATGGATTAGAATGGCAAACTATTTTGTGGTCTGCAATATTTTACTTGCTAGGGATAATCATTAGACTTTGTTCTTGATGTTTTTCTTAGAAGATGAAATGATTCAACACTGTTCATTACTGTTCATTTCCTAACCACACTGTAATCATTATAGGCCTAGATATTATCTGAAAAGTTACTGAAAATATTAATGCAACATGAATAGAGTTTTCCTCCTGCACTCTGGGCATTTAAATATGGACATCATACTTCCTCCTCCTGGTCAGTAGGCCTTTTGTCCAACTGATGTTAACGTGAGAGCCTTGAAGGAAGTGACTCAGGGAACATCAATCCAGTTTAAGTCTGTCTTGCTTTCAAAGTCATTCTCACCCTCTCTTCTTCCTTTGGCCAACATTCTAATACACTGTAAGGTAGCTTCTCACCCTTGTGCAGGAGCATAGAAGCCACCACACCTGCAAGTAGGCTTCTCCAAATTATTTGTGTCTTCAGATCAGAATCATGGTAACTCCTGGGGAAAAAAGATATTCCCAAATGTAAAATATCAAAAGCAATGTCAAATTCAGCAAGACCACAACCTTTTGAAGGTACAGAGACTTTTGCTGAGAGGAATCTCTTATGATAGTATAAAAAGGTGGGTTTTGAGTTAGATAAGACACTGGCTAATATGAGGGCTTATTGGACTTTGTCATTTACAAGAGGTCTTCACACTAATGATTTCATTTGAGCCTCGATGTAACTTTCTGAAGTTGGGGTTTTAGAGATTTCCGCATTGCAAATGATGACACAGCCTCTGAGAGAGGCTACGTGGTGAGGCAAGACCCTAAAATCTGTATTTCTTTTATTTCGCCAGGGAGAAAGATCACATCTCTCTGGGTATAATGGACAAACTAGCATTTTAACTCAGTGGAAAGTTAGTCAAATGGCTGTTTTGTGATGTTGGACCACATTTCTTCATTTTTAAATTAATCAATTGGGTACACAATAAGTATATGTGTAAGACTATTTATCTATCAGTAAATATATTTATTTATCTTATCAGTCTTACACACACACACACACACACACACCCACACACACACACCCACACACCCCTCCAGGCCAGGGACAAAAGCAAATGCAAAACCCAAAACTAGAAATCTGTAACTTTTTTTGTAAAGGAGTCTCTTCTTATCTTAAAGGTCTTTCTTGAACAAAACTTAAAGAAAATAAAAATCTGTTCTAGCAGTTGCCTTAAAAACCCTTTTAAAGAGAATTTGCTTCTCAGCTCCCAGAGGTTGGCTGCTTCAATGCCGCCATTGCCAGCAATATCACCTTTGCAGGCCAGCAATGTTGCCTTTGCAGGGCATCAGCATGAGACATGACATTTTCAGACATGGGCTGGGCAATGGCATTGTAGACATGATAAGGCTCTTGGGAAACCCAGGACATTTTCTCAAGTAAAGTTATTATTTATGGATGTCAAGCTTACAGAGTGTTTTACATACTTATGTGGAGATTTTCTTTAATTGACATTTTATAAAAGGAATATATCTTCCTTTAGCAGAAAACACTTAAATTTCTCAGTGAGGGAATTCTATCAGCAACAGTAGAAGGCAAGAGAGTAGTGTAGTTCTGAAGAATGTGGGTTTAAATCCTGACTCTCCTGCTTACTAGCTGTGTGATCTTGGGTAAGTTAACTTTTTTCTTTGATTCTCAGTTTTTCTCATCTGCAAAACATAAATAATAGCATCTACCTTGAAGGTTGTTTAAGAGATTGCAGGGAATATATGTATTGGCCCAAGATGACTTTTAAAAAATCAGATATTTAATTTATGGGAGTAATGGGACTTTGGATCATGAAAAGCCTCATCGTAGGACATTTATACTACCAGGGACATGTAACTCCATTACCTGACATACCAAATAAGGGAGATGAGATTTAGGGGGCAGGAAGTTTAGCAGCAGAACCCTAAGCAGACACCTACCCCTTCCTTTGCTTCCAGGGGCTGCAGAACCTTTGGCAAAGTCACCGTTCACCCAATCGGTAAGATGTGAAAAATCACCCTTTTGTTCAATATCTCTTCCCATGTGTCTTTGACTTGTATCTGCTCATTTTACCCACCAAACTTGCTTTTATCATCTTCAGGTCCTTAGAGCCAGCACATCTCTGCAGGAATGAGCTGGATCTGATTCTGATTCTCACATCCCTGACAGAACTGTCAGCTTCATTTCCATCACAAAATCTTGGTAGCTCTTAAGGGTGTCAGAACTCAATGTTTCCCATTCTGGGTTGAATTGGCACAGCTAGGGCAGAGAGGAATCTTCCTTAGACTTGTGAACTGAGCAACTTGGACTGACAAATCATTGAGAGGATACAAATATGGGTTTGAATTTCTTCTGTAAGATCTCAATTATCTGAATGTGGAAAGATCATAAAAAAATGAACTTTGGATTAATTCACTGATAGTTGAGAGTTACGTTATAAAAAACAATCAAACCATCTGATCCCTTTGACCTGTGGTCTATTTGGAACAGAAAATGGCATCAGAAAGCTTTTAATCTTATTAAACCTTTGATCCCTAAATCATAAAGTTAATATTGTTTTTCATTTAATTATTTGGAAAAATTAATAGGCAGACATTTATGCAGTTATTTTCCCCCCAATATATGAAGTATGGTGTCCAGAGTTAATGATGTGTAGCTTGCTTCCATAAAAATGAAGGCTGCATCACTACACTCTCATCAAACCTTGCTTGCATAGTAAGGAAAGTGCAGGTTTCAAGAGAAATGACTGCATTGGAATAGTGGCTCAGTGGCGATTATATTAGGTTTCAGAAAATAGAACTTTTCTAGTTACCTGGAGTTGCTACTGCTTTTATTCTTGAGAGGGATTCATTGTAAACATTTTTGGTGGACATACTGTATATATTTCACTCTTTGCTTTTTAGCTAGACTATACTAAAGATAGCTTTTTCTGAAAGACACAGGGTTAACATAATTGATATTTATTCTTTCATTAATTTATTCAACACATATTTGCTAAGTGCCCATCCAGTGACAGTTATTGTATAAACTGAGTCTTCAAGAAAGAGGATGTGAATGATGGGGAGAAAAGAGTTACAAGCAGAGAGAACAGCGTGAGCAAAGCCCTCAGGTGGGAAAGACCTTGGCAAGTTTGCAGAACTGAGGAAGAGGGTGGTTAGACCTAGGTGAGGGATGAGGAGAATGGAACGAGAGAGCGCAAGTGATAGACTGAAATGCAGGTTAAACTTGAGGGGTTCTTAATGTGCATAGGGCTGTTGTCCTTAATTTAATGTCACCAGGCTGCTGTACATTTTGTGATGTGTGTGATGTCTTTATTTTGTGATGTTCTGACGTCATCTCCTCTTACTTCTTCCTTCACTGTTGTTCATTCTTTGACTTTGCAGCAATTATTGCATCTGATTCTGGTGACTTGATCTTCTTTTCTTTCTAATTTGCTTTCTGTTGGGTTGAAGAATCACATAACTGGACTAATTAGAATTGTGTCTAAAAGTGAAAGTAAAAAAGCCATGAATTTGGAGCATAAACAGTCTCCTCTGGGCAAAATCTATATGCTTTTATAAATGGACCGCTTTCCTTCTAGACCACAGTGTCCTGTATAAAAGCTGGTTAATGACCAAAACACCACGTCAGTGCCCTTTCAGTTGGTAATTCAGTCTATAATGGTTTTATAAAAGATCTTTAAAAATTAATTGCATTTGTTGTTTTCTGTAGCTAAGCTTACCACATTTTAATTATCTGGAAGTGTTAACTACTTCTTTAAATAATAGCACCCCCAATGCATTAATATTAACTAAGAGAAACTAAACAGTTAAAGTGTTGAGGATCACTATCTAAATGAGTATCAATATTTAACTATAAATCATCTATTCTATTACATTTTTCTTCATCTGACTACAAAATACATTGTGAGAAAATGGGAGCTCAAGTGAAAATTGGAGTTTTGCATTCCATGTCTAATGATTTCTGCAGTTTGGAAATGCATGTAATTATTTTCCTCTCCCAAAATTCTAGACTAAACTTCCTGCACACAGGAGTGCACAGTTGTACATGGACACACAACTATTAACACTTTGAGGGGAGAAGCTGTTTCTTCTATTTTCACATCAACTTCAGCATTTGCCACAGTATTTTGAGCAAATTAGATGATCAAGAAGATGCTCATTGAGTGAATGCATAAATGAATAAAATCCATTGGCTTGAATCTGGACTTGAGCCTTTTCTAAACACATCAGGATTCATCATCTAGATGCTTTTTGGTCTTCAGAAAAGCTTTTGTCAGGCACCAGTTTCTTAAAAATAAGGCGTGAATTTGTGGTATTCTAGAATTCTCTGGGATTATGTAGGAATGTGTAAGATGATCTTCAGCTGTCTCAGGAGAAATGGGTTAGTAAGCAGCACTTACATAGAAATGAAATAGTTTCAGCCAGTGGTCAACCTCAGCAAAGTATTTGCAAAACAGCAATCCAGTGACTTTCTCCCTTGTTTTGGGGATCAGAAGCTGTCTGCTTACCTCCAAACCTCACTTCTGGCTAATTGCAGGGGAGGAATGTGTGGAAGGCCGGGTGCTGCGCAAGTGCTGACAGCTGTCCTGAATGTGGCATCTTATTTCCTGCAGGCCCAGGTCTGCTTAGCATTACACAGTACTTAAGCTTTGGTCGGGATGTGGTCAGTGTTTGTTGGAAGGTGTATGAGAAATCGGCTTTCCAGGAGGAAAGCCCAAAAGTTTACACTGTGCATGCAAATTTTCATGTAGAAAATTGCCTCTAAAAATTCAGGGTGTGTGTGTGTGGGGGGGGGCTATAGAACATTTATTGGTTGGGCAGCAGTGAAAATATTTCTTTTGTCTCCCCAACGAAAAATCCATCAGGTTTGTAGTCTATATTTGAAAAGTAAATTTATTTCTAGAAATATTGGGGGATGACTGGCTCTCAAATGGCTTGGGGTTCATTCATCAGTGGTCAGACGATTCTGGAGAGCTTCATGGGGATCAAGGAAGAAAAGATGAGGAGCTGGAGTAGAAGGCCTTGTAAGGATCGCAGGTACACTTGTGTAACAACAATCCCTGAAGATCATGAAGAAGTAGCGGCATTATTTACTGAATTAATCTGTGCCCAGACTTAATGGGGATTATCTTTAGTTTAAAGAGCAGCAGGGGAAAAAGGCATCTGGGAAAAATGCTTAACACTTCTGGAAGAAATGTATGATTTTAATCTCATCATATTACTGTGGTGTTTAAATTATTAACTCTTCCTTAAGAATAAGTGGCTGGGGAGCCGGAGGAAGATGGCGGAAGAGTAAGACGCGGAGATCACCTTCCGCCCCACAGATACATCAGAAATTCATCTACACGTGGAACAACTCCAACAGAACACCTACTGAACGCTGACAGAAGACCTCAGACCCCCCAAAAGGCAAGAAACTCCCCACATACCTGGGTAGGTCAAAAGAAAAAAAGAATAAACAGAGACAATAGGATATGGACGGGACCTGCACCAGTGGGAGGGAGCCGTGAAGGAGGGAAGGTTTCTACACACTACAAGCCCCTTCGAGGGCGGACACTGCAGGTGGCGGAGGGGGAAAGCTTCGGAGTAGCGGAGGAGAGCACAGCAACAGGGGTGTGGAGGGCAAAGCAGAGAGATTTTGGCACAGAGGATCGGTGCCCTCAGGCACACACCAGCCCGAGAGACTTGTCTGCTCGGCCGCCAGGGCGGGCGGGGCTGGGAGCTGAGGCTCGGGTATCGGCTTTCAGTCGGAGCGCAGGGAGAGGTCTGGGGCTGGCGGCAGGAAGAGAGCCTGAAGGGGTTAGTGCTAGCCCGGAGGGAGTCCGGGGAAAGGGTCTGGAGCTACCGGAGAGGCAAGAGACTTTTTTCCCTTTTGTTGCCTGGTGCGCGAGGAGAGGGCATTCCCCTCCCTCCCCTCTGCCTGAGTGAGCCAGAGCCCCCGAATCAGCGGCTCCTTTAAACCCGTCCTGTCTGAGCGAAGAACGGACGCCCTCCGGCGACCTACGCGCAGAGGCGGGGCCAGGTCCAAGGCTGAGACCCGGGAGCTGTGAGAGCAGAGACGGAAATCTCTCTGTGCAGCCTCCGAGGCAGCGGATTAAAGCTCCACGGTCCATTTGATGTGCCCTGCGTCTGTGGAGTGCATGAATGGACAGCGAATCATCCCAAATTGAGGAAGTGGACCTTGAGGACAAGATTTAAGACTTTCCCCCCTTTTTTTTCCCTCTTTTTACAACGAATTATATCAAATTAAGGAGGTGGACTTAGCAAGATTTCAGACTTTTCGCCCTTTTCCTCTTTTTACAACGAATTATCCCAAATCGAGGAGGTGGACTTGGAGAGCAAGATTTTTGATTTTTCCCCCTGCTCTCTTTTTGTGAATGTGTATGTGTAATCTTCTGTGTAAGATTCTCTCTGTATAGCTTTGCTTCCACCATATGTCCCAGGGTTCTTTCGGTCCGTGTTTTTTTTCAATAATTACTTTTTAATTTTAATAACGCTACTATATTTCATACTTTATTCTATTTTACTTTACCTGCTCTTTCTTTTTTTCCTCCCTTCCCTTCCTCCCTCCGCTCCTCCTTTCCTTCTTTCTTTTTCTTTCCTCCATCCCTCCCTCCCTCCCACCCTTCTTCTTTCCACTTTCTTTTTCTTTCCTTCCTCCCTCCCTCCCTCCCTCCTGTCTTTCTTTCTTTCTTTCCTTCCTCCCTCCCTCCCTCCCTCTCTTCTTCCATTCACTCTTCCTTTTGCTTTCATTCCTCCCTCCCTCCCTCCTTTCTTTCCTTTCTTTCCATCCTTCCTCCCTCCCTCCTTTCTTTCTTTCTTCCTTCCTTCCTTCCTTACTTCCCTTCTTCCTTTCTTTCAATCTCTCTTTCTTTCTTCTACTAATTATTTCTTTCTACTTTTTCTCACTGTTATTCTGAGCCGGGTGGATGAAAGGCTCTTGGTGCTGCAGCCAGGAGTTAGTGCTGTGCCTCTGAAGTGGGAGAGCCAACTTCAGGACACGGGTCCACAAGAGACCTCCCAGCTCCACATAATATCAAGCAGCGAAAATCTCCCAGGGATCTCCATCTCAACACCAGCACCCAGCTTCAGTCGACGACCAGCAAGCTACAGTGCTGGTCACCCTATGCCAAGCAACTAGCAAGGCAGGAACACAACCCCACCCATTAGCAGAGAGGATACCTAAAAACATAATAAGGCCACAGGCACCCCAAAACACACCACCAGACGTGGACCTGTCCACCAGAAAGACAAGATCGAGCTTCAACCACCAGAACACAGGCATTAGTCCCCCCCACCAGGAAGCCTACACAACCTACTGAAACAACCTTAGCCACAGGGGACAGACACCAAAAACAACGGGAACTACGAATCTGCAGCCTGCAAAAAGGAGACCCCAAACACAGTAACATAAGCAAAATGAGAAAGCAGAAAAACACACAGCAGGTGAAGGAGCAAGATAAAAACGTACCAGACCTAACAAATGAAGAGGTAATAGGCAGTCTACCTGAAAAAGAATTCAGAATAATGATAGTAAAGCTGATCCAAGATTCTATTTCCCAGATCCAAAATCTTGGAAATAGAATAGACAATATGCAAGAAACAGTTAACAAGGACCTAGAAGAACTAAAGATGAATCAAGCATCGATTAAAAACACAATAAATGAAATGAAAAATACTCTAGATGGGATCAATAGCAGAATAACTGAGGCAGAAGAACGGATAAGTGAGGTGGAAGATAAAATAGTGGAAATAACTGATGCAGAGAAAAATAAAGAAAAAAGAATGAAAAGAACAGAGGACAGTCTCAGAGACCTCTGGGACAACATTAAACGCACCAACATTCGAATTATAGGGGTTCCAGAAGAAGAAGAGAAAAAGAAAGGGACTGAGAAAATATTTGAAGAGATTATAGTTGAAAACTTCCCTAATATGGGAAAGGAAATAGTTAATCAAGTCCAGGAGGCACAGAGAGTCCCATACAGAATAAATCCAAGAAGAAATACGCCAAGACACATATTAATCAAACTGTCAAAAATTAAACACAAAGAAATCATATTAAAAGCAGCAAGGGAAAAACAACAAATAACACACAAGGGAATCCCCATCAGGTTAACAGCTGATCTCTCAGCAGAAACTCTACAAGCCAGAAGGGAGTGGCAGGACATAATTAAAGTGATGAAGGAGAGAAACCTGCAACCAAGATTACTCTACCCAGCAAGGATCTCATTCAGATTTGATGGAGAAATTAAAACCTTTACAGACAAGCAAAAGCTGAGAGAGTTCAGCACCACCAAACCAGCTTTACAACAAATGCTAAAGGAACTTCTCTAGGCAAGAAACACAACAGAAGGACTATACCTACAATAACGAACCCAAAGCCATTAAAGAAATGGGAATAGGAACATACATATCAATAATTACCTTAAATGTAAATGGACTAAATGCTCCCACCAAAAGACACAGAGTGGCTGAATGGATACAAAAACAAGACCCATATATATGCTGTTTACAAGAGACCCACTTCAGACCTAGAGACACATACAGATTGAAAGTAAGGGGATGGAAAAAGATATTCCATGCAAATGGAAATCAAAAGAAAGCTGGAGTAGCAATTCTTATATCAGACAAAATAGACTTTAAAATAAAGACTATTAGAAGAGACAAAGAAGGACACTACATAACGATAAAGGGATCGATCCAAGAAGAAGATATAACAATTGTAAATATTTATGCACCCAACATAGGAGCACCTCAATACATAAGGCAAATACTAACAGCCATAAAAGGGGAAATCGACAGTAACACAATCATAGTAGGGGACTTTAACACCCCACTTTCACCAATGGACAGATCATCCAAAATGAAAATAAATAAGGAAACACAAGCTTTAAATGATACATTAAACAAGATGGACTTAATTGATATTTATAGGACATTCCACCCAAAAACAACAGAATACACATTTTTCTCAAGTGCTCATGGAACATTCTCCAGGATAGATCATATCTTGGGTCACAAATCAAGCCTTGGTAAATTTAAGAAAATTGAAATTGTATCAAGTATCTTTTCCGACCACAATGCTATGAGACTAGACATCAATTACAGGAAAAGATCTGTAAAAAATACAAACACATGGAGGCTAAACAATACACTACTCAATAACGAAGTGATCACTGAAGAAATCAAAGAGGAAATTAAGAAATACTTAGAAACAAATGACAATGGAGACACGACGACCCAAAACCTATGGGACGCAGCAAAAGCAGTTCTAAGGGGGAAGTTTATAGCAATACAATCCCACCTTAAGAAACAGGAAACATTTCGAGTAAACAACCTGACCCTGCACCTAAAGCAATTAGAGAAAGAAGAACAAAAAACCCCCAAAGTTAGCAGAAGGAAAGAAATCATAAAGATCAGATCAGAAATAAATGAAAAAGAAATGAAGGAAACGATAGCAAAGATCAACCAAACTAAAAGCTGGTTCTTTGAGAAGATAAACAAAATTGACAAACCATTAGCCAGACTCATCAAGAAAAGAAGGGAGAAGACTCAAATCAGCAGAATTAGAAATGAAAAAGGAGAAGTAACAACTGACACTGCAGAAATACAAAAGATCATGAGAGATTACTATAAGCAACTCTATTCCAATAAAATGGACAACCTGGAAGAAATGGACAAATTCTTAGAAATGCACAACCTACCAAGACTGACTCAGGAAGAAATAGAAAATATGAATAGACCAATCACAAGCACTGAAATTGAAACTGTGATTAAAAATCTTCCATCAAACAAAAGCCCAGGACCAGATGGCTTCACAGGCGAATTCTATCAAACATTTAGAGAAGAGCTAACACCCATCCTTCTCAAACTCTTCCAAACAATTTCAGAGGAAGGAACACTCCCAAACTCATTCTACGAGGCCACCATCACCTTGATACCAAAACCAGGCAAGGATGGCACAAAGAAAGAAAACTACAGGCCAATATCACTGATGAACATAGATGCAAAAATCCTCAACAAAATACTAGCAAACAGAATCCAACAGCACATTAAAAGGATCATACACCATGATCAAGTGGGGTTTATTCCAGGAATGCAAGGATTCTTCAATATACGCAAATCAATCAATGTGATACACCATATTAACAAGTTGAAGGAGAAAAACCATATGATCATCTCAATAGATGCAGAGAAAGCTTTTGACAAAATTCAACACCCATTTATGATAAAAACCCTGCAGAAAGTAGGCATAGAGGGAACTTTCCTCAACATAATAAAGGCCATATATGACAAACCCACAGCCAACATTGTCCTCAATGGTGAAAAACTGAAACCATTTCCACTAAGATCAGGAACAAGACAAGGCTGCCCACTCTCACCACTCTTATTCAACATAGTTTTGGAAGTTTTAGCCACAGCAATCAGAGAAGAAAAGGAAATAAAAGGAATCCAAATTGGAAAAGAAGAAGTAAAGCTGTCACTGTTTGCAGATGACATGATACTATACATAGAGAATCCTAAAGATGCTACCAAAAAACTACTAGAGCTAATCAATGAATTTGGTAAAGTAGCAGGATACAAAATTAATGCACAGAAATCTCTGGCATTCCTGTACACTAATGATGAAAAATCTGAAAATGAAATCAAGAAAACACTCCCATTTACCATTGCAACAAAAAGAATAAAATATCTAGGCATAAACCTACCTAAGGAGACAAAAGACCTGTATGCAGAAAATTATAAGACACTGATGAAAGAAATTAAAGATGATATAAATAGATGGAGAGATATACCATGCTCCTGGATTGGAAGAATCAATATTGTGAAAATGACTCTACTACCCAAAGCAATCTACAGATTCAATGCAATCCCTATCAAACTACCACTGGCATTTTTCACAGAAGTAGAACAAAAAATTTCAAAATTTGTTTGGAAAAACAAAAGACCCCGAATAGCCAAAGCAATCTTGAGAACGAAAAACGGAGCTGGAGGAATCAGGCTGCCTGACTTCAGACTATACTACAAAGCTACAGTAATTAAGACAGTGTGGTACTGGCATAAAAACAGAAAGATAGATCAGTGGATCAGGATAGAAAGCCCAGAGATAAACCCACGCACATATGGCCAACTTATCTTTGATAAAGGAGGCAGGAATGTACAGTGGAGAAAGGACAGCCTCTTCAATAAGTGGTGCTGGGAAAACTGGACAGGGACATGTAAAAGTATGAGATTAGATCATTCCCTAACACCATACACAAAAATAAGCTCAAAATGGATTAAAGACCTAAATGTAAGGCCAGAAACTATCAAACTCTTAGAGGAAAACATAGGTAGAACACTCTATGACATAAATCACAGCAAGATCCTTTTGGACCCACCTCCTAGAGAAATGGAAATAAAAACAAAGATAAACAAATGGGACCTAATGAAACTTAAAAGCTTTTGCACAGCAAAGGAAACCATAAACAAGACCAAAAGACAACCCTCAGAATGGGAGAAAATATTTGCAAATGAAGCAACTGACAAAGGATTAATCTCCAAAATTTATAAACAGCTCATGCAGCTCAATAGCAAAAAAACAAACAACCCAATCCAAAAATGGGCAGAAGACTTAAATAGGCATTTCTGCAAAGAAGATATACAGACTGCCAACAAACACATGAAAGAATGCTCAACATCATTAATCATTAGAGAAATGCAAATCAAAACTACAATGAGATATCATCTCACACCAGTCAGAATGGCCATCATCAAGAAATCTAGAAACAATAAATGCTGGAGAGGGTGTGGAGAAAAGGGAACACTCTTGCACTGCTGGTGGGAATGTGAATTGGTACAGCCACTATGGAGAACAGTATGGAGGTTCCTTAAAAAACTAAAAATAGAACTACCATATGACCCAGCAATCCCACTACTAGGCATATACCCTGAGAAAACCATAATTCAAAAAGAGACATGTACCAAAATGTTCATTGCAGCTCTATTCACAATAGCCCGGAGCTGGAAACAACCTAAGTGTCCATCATCGGATGAATGGATAAAGAAGATGTGGCACATATATACAATGGAATATTACTCAGCCATAAAAAGAAACGAAACTGAGCTATTTGTAATGAGGTGGATAGACCTAGAGTCTGTCATACAGAGTGAAGTAAGTCAGAAAGAGAAAGACAAATACCGTATGCTAACACATATATATGGAATTTAAAAAAAAAAAATGTCATGAAGAACCTAGGGGTAAAACGGGAATAAAGACACAGACCTACTTGAGAATGGACTTGAGGATATGGGGAAGGGGAAGGGTAAGCTGTGACAAAGGGAAAGAGAGGCATGGACATATATACACTACCAAACGTAAGGTAGATAGATAGTGGGAAGCAGCCGCAGAGCACAGGGAGATCAGCTCGGTGCTTTGTGACCGCCTGGAGGGGTGGGATGGGGAGGGTGGGAGGGAGGGAGATGCATGAGGGAGGGGATGTGGGAATAGATGTATATGTATGACTGATTCACTTTGTTATAAAGCAGAAACTAATAAAAAAAAAAAAATTCAAAAAAAAAAAAAAAAAAAAAAAAAAAAAAAGAATAAGTGGCTGAATTGATGATGCGTGAGGTCCCCACTGGCTTTAGATTTCAGTGATGCTGTGATTAATGAAGAATAAAGGTTGTGTCTGAGAAAGATCTGGTATGTCCCCTGATTTCGAAATCAAGTGGTGTCATTGGTAGCATCCACTGTGGCATCAAACTTCTGTGAAACAAGAGGAGACAGGATATAAGTAAGCCATGTGGGTAAGTGATTCATCTTGATGAAGAGATCTGTCCTCTGTGTTGTTTGGAGAGTGGTCTGAGAAACCCCGAGACTGAGGAAGATTAGAGTAACAAAAATGCGCCCCATCACAATGTGTGAGCACAAATGTTCACTTTTTGTTTTAACTTGAGCTGTGACCTCTCCAAACTGCTTGCTCAGCCTTTCTTAATACCAGAGCAACTTAAAAACAAATCACATCAAAATTGTGTAAAGCAGGTCCTCTGAGCCCTGGGTTTTGACAGGATTCTTTCTGAAATGGTCTTGTGTCCTACAACCTGTACAGCAAATTTGTTACTTTTATTACAGAAAAAATGAGACAAGATTTTCCAGAGTCCAGCTGTGGATCTTTAGATTGTCGTCATGTTATTCGGAACAGAATAACTGTTTGAATCAAAGCCAAAGATGTCCTTGAATCATTTGGTATCAGGGCACTAATGAGGTCTGCAGACATTTCAAATTCCTTTTCCTTCCCTTCTCTCCCACCCCTTCCACCTTAACCAGGTGTGACTTAATCCAGTCTATTTTGCCCTTAAGTAGTAAGCCATGACATACACATACACACATAAACTTTATGTGTATGTAATTTTTTTTGTACTGTGAAGTGAGTTTTCAAAACAGCAGTTTTTTTAAAATAAGAGCTAAATGCTTTACTGATCTGTTTTTATTAATAGGTATGTAAAAATGGGGCTTCAATTTTCATTGTGTCCTAGGGTTTATAGAGATGACAGATACTTTAATGACCTGCTAAGCCAACTCTCAGTTTTCAGAGATGAGAACACTGAGGTTCAGCCTTTGAAGAGATTTACCCCAGATCACGCAGGTGGTGGCTGGTAGGGCTCGACTTGAACCAGACCATTGAACTCCTGGTGCTCTTTGCCCTGGACCACGTGATCTGAGAGCTTTATTCCTATGTCGTACTCCACCTGTTTTCTTCCACTTAAAATTATACGTAATAAATGGGCTTGTCTTATCCACCTATGATGTTTCCTTCTTCTTGTTTGTCATGGTGAATTTATGGAATTATATAATTCTGAAATCATATGTTATATGAACACACGATTTCTGTGTGGTATGCTCACTGCTCTCCCCCCAGCCCCCTCCTCTCACCACATCTGTCTCATGAACTCACTTATAACCAAGGCTCAAGTCCTCTGCATGTCTCTGTGCCAAGTACAGCCTTCTCCGGACAGCCACCTCCCCTCACCCCCGGCAGCTCGTCCTTTCTGTGTACCCTAGCAACTGTTCGTGTGTGTGTGGCTATGAGCACTGTTTACATTGTGTTATATCTGTTTATTTATTCATTCATTCATTTATATCTCTTTATCCCCATTTCCATAATATAGAAAAATGGAATTCTTTATAGGACAAACTTGTAAATAACTTTAATCCCCTTTAACTTTTATTCCTAATTACGTTTCTGAACATGTATGTCATCTTGAAGGAGGTCCTATTAGTTCACTTTCCCCACAGATTATGGGTGAATCGGTTTTTACTTTCAATTAACTGACATTGATTGAGCACCTAGTATTACAAATAACCGTAGGAGTTGCTCCTATAGACATCATCCCATTAAATCCTCACAGCAGTCCTGGGAAGTTAAGTTGTCCTACTCTATGTATAGATATAGAAACTGAAATGCAATGAGTGCACATCTTGAGTTTACTGAGTGGTTGAATCTGAAATTCAAACCCAGTCATTGGAATTAATGTTCAAGATTTTTTTCTCCCCTCATTACATCCCTCCTTATCTCATTAAGCACTTTTTTTTCAGTATGTCTGATACTTCAACAAGGTAGAAGAGTGGTCGGTAGCTGAGGGGGAGTTGGGAGAAAGTTTGGAAGCTTGCGGGTAATTCTTTGGATTGTCTGCCTCACATACATTTGTTCAAAAATCACCGCCATCCATATGAAAAATGTCTAAACTATTATACTTTTGAAAGAAGGGGACTAAGTCTCCCTCAGTCTTCTTTGTTATTGCTGCCTTTATTTTCATGTACAACTTGTCTGAGTTAACTTCTTACCATCGGTATTTTTTTTTAATAGGAATGAGTTCAGTATCCTAACCCCTGGAAGATAGCTCTTAATTATCTAAGGATCACAGAGAAGAGGAGATGACATTTGAGTTGATAGTTGGTCCAAAACATAGAAGTTGTCCTGTTGCTTCTTCCCACTAAATTCTTTGTCAGAACTTCTAATCAGTATCAAACATAAATGTCAACTCGTTTTCTTTCCTTCTTTTAATCTCAGAAGTCCTATCGGTTCTTTAAGTGGCCATATATAGAATAGTAAAGAGGAAGAAAAGTTAAAAATTTCTTAGGTTTCCTCAAGTTGAATCACCTGTACCCGAATAGTTATGTCATGTGTAATGCTTGTCCTGGGTTGTGAAAACTAGACAATATTGCTGAACACTCAGTCTTTTATAATTCAGTGTTTGCTCGTGTTGAGCATTTGTCAATTAGTACTGAACAGTAAAAGATGGGCCCTTTTATTTACATAAAAATAAAAAATAAGGATCATAAATTTCATTTAGCTTTTTGAGCAACTCAGCTCTAGTGGCAGAGCAGGAATGTGTTTAAAAAGATTAAAACTAATGAAAAGTGTTGATCTTTGGTAGAGCAGCAGCTTGAAGGTTGAATGTTAGCAGCTTTGCAGCTCTTGGTTATTAACTTTATTTTGTCTTCTGCCTTGCAGCTGTCAAATGAGAGTGGCAGGTTTTGAAAAGGCAAGGGAGAAAGAAGATAAAGAGGTCTGTCCTCACCAGAGGAAAATGCTTCTCAGATAGAGTTTAAAAGCTTCTAAGAAAGCTACTTCCAGTCTATTGAGAGCAGAGAACATGTGAATCAGGAAAACCAGAAGGCTCTTGGAGACCTGAGTGTTATTGCGGACCTAGAATGTGAAAGTTAGAATGAGGTCATAGGGGAAGGCTGTTCAGAATAGCTGCTGGGCAGTGTAGTACAGGTAGTGAGCCAGACCAGAAGGAAGGAGTTGTCAGTATTGTCCTCATTTTAAAGGCAAAGGCTTGGCTGAGTTTTGTTAGAGCCATTGTTTTCAAATATATTTCTCATCATTTGAACTCTTTTATCAAATGAAGGATCAATATATAAAACAGGTTTTAAGAGTTGTTTTGGTTGAGGTAGGGGAGAGGGGTGGACACCGGCCTCCTAAGCGTCACCTTTCCTCCTATAGCAGATCCCCAAGCATCAGATTTCTTCAGGACATGGTTTGGAAACCATACAGTCACATTTGGAAATATCATTGGTGAGCTCCCTGATCATCCTGTTGCCCTGGGGCCAAGGGGAGTGAAACGTAGTCTAGTGGTTCTCAAAGTGTGGCCCCAGTGACATCAGGATCACCTGGAAAGTTATTAGACATGCAAATTCAGTGTCAAAATGTCTCAGGTAGGGCCTAGCAATCTGTGTTCTCATAAGACCTGCAAGTGTCAAGAGCACCAAAGTCTAAGAATCATCACCAGGGCATCAGTTCAGAGGTTTAGATTTCTCAGATCAGTTGTGTAACTGGGTCCTCAGAGAAGCAGACACCAAGGTGAGACTGAATTTACAAGGCTTCTAGCAGAGAAAGCACCTGTGAGAGAGGATAGAGCAGGAGCTGGGCAAGGCTGGGAGAGCTGTTCAGACTCGTGCACGTCTACCCTGAGCAAAGGAGAGAGGAAGGAAGATCGAGCAGGAACCCCTCAGAATGTTAGTTCTAATATCTGAGTCATTTCCATTGTTCGTTTCTTTCTCTTAAAAATGTTGTATTTTCCTTAAAAAATCTTTTTTTGGGGTGGGAGAAGGTGTATATTGAGTAAATTTGGATTGTTTTCTGGTCATTGTGAATGATCTGTAGTAGAGACTCTATTTTGGTATACTCCCCTGAAGAGTGCTGATTTTTTTTTTTTTTTAAGAGTGCTGATTTTTAAAAACAGGTGCTGAATTTTGCTAGATTCAAACCGCAAACCCTGTCTCCTTTGCATCTCAAATCTTGGTTCAGTTCTTAGCCTCAACTGTCAGTGCTATATGCATAGTTCGGGGTCGTCACTCATGAGGTCAGGTTTATGGACTCCCGCTTTCTGGCTCTCTCCTTTCTCGGATCTCCGTTCACTTTCCAGTAGCTGTAGTTTCCCTGTGTTCTGTCCTCTGGTTCTCCAGGCCAGTAAGACTGAGACTGTAAGTTTTCTATGAGAGTTTTATCCTCCTCTCATGGATCTGACCATTTTTTATTTGTTTATTTGTTTCTGTTCTTTTGCTTTAAATATTTAGTTATGTTGTGATTTCATATATCCAGATTCATGATTGGTATATATATATATATATATATATATATATATATATGTATATAATTTTTTTTTTTTGTGGTACGGGGGCCTCTCACTGTTGTGGCCTCTCCCGTTGCGGAGCACAGGCTCCGGACGCACAGGTTCAGCGGCCATGGCTCACGGGCCTAGCCGCTCCGCGGCATGTGGGATCTTCCCGGACCGGGGCACGAACCCGCGTCCCCTGCATCGGCAGGCGGACTCTCAACCACTGTGCCACCAGGGAAGCCCGTTATTCATATATTTTTTAAAACTAAATTTTCCTGTCATTATGTTCACCATATTTTTATATTAATATTGATACTTCTTCCTTCTTTTTATTTGCATTTGCCTATCTTTTTGTTCATTTACTTATATTAAATCTTTATTGCTTTGTTTTAATTTTAAAAAATCGAACTCAGCCATAAACAGAAACAAAATTGAGTTATTTGTAGTGAGGTGGATGGACCTAGAGTCTGTTATACAGAGTGAAGTAAGTCAGAAAGAGAAAAACAAATACCATATGCTAACACATATATATGGAATCTAAAAAAATAAAAATGGTTATGAAGAACCTAGGGGCAGGATGGGAATAAAGACGCAGACCTACTAGAGAATGGACTTGAGGACATGGGGAGGGGGAAGGGTAAGCTGGGACAAAGTGAGAGAGAGTGGCATGGACATATATACACTACCAAATGTAAAATCGATAGCTAGTGGGAAGCAGCCGCATAGCACAGGGAGATCAGCTAGGTGCTTTGTGACCACCTAGTGGGGTGGGATAGGGAGGGTGGCAGGGAGGGAGATTCAAGAGGTAAGAGATATGGGGATATATGTATATGTACAGCTGATTCACTTTGTTATAAAGCAGAAACTAACACACCATTGTAAAGCAATCATACTCCAATAAAGATGTTAAAAATTTTTTTTAATAAAATAAAAAATCAAATCTGTCAGTCTCTTTTTAATTGGGAGAATCATGGCCATTCATATTTATTTTACCACTGATATATTTAGTAGGTTTTCCCCTATTTTACTTTACATTTAATATTTATTTCCTTTTCCCATTTTGAAAAATTTATGCTAATTTTCTGTCATAATTTATTTACTTTATTCCCTTTTCTTAGTTTCCTATTCCACTAATGGTTGTCTTCACTTTCCAGTACTCCTAATCTTATATGTATTCCTCGATTACCACATGAAATCAAGATACCAAAGTTTCTTTTACCAATATACTCTATTCTTCTAGGTAGATGAATAAAGCCTATAGAAAACCTTTACTATCTATTCCTCTTTTCCATATATCCTTATCCTGAACTCTAGGTTGTACTGAGCTAACGTAATATTTTAAGTTCTGGAATTTATTAAAATTTCTCTCATGGTAGATCTCTTATCTCAGGAGTATTTATTTATTTACTTATTTTTTTTTTGTTTATTATTTTTTCCCTTCCAGTTTTATTGAGACATAATTGACATACAGCACTAAGTTTAAGGTGTACAACATAATGATTTAACTTACGTACACCATGAAATGATCATCACAGTTAGTTTAGTGAACATCCATCATCTCAAATAGATACAAAATAAAAGAAAAAGAGCATTTTTTTCCCTTGTGATGAGAATTCTTAGGATTTACTCTTTTAACAGCTTTCATGTATGACATACAGCAGTGCTCATTATGTTTATCATACTGTACATTACATTCCTAGTCAGTAGTCCTTATTTAGCATGTGTTTTATACATTTTTAGACAGTCTGTCAATGTGTCATTATCCACAGATTTAATTATATGTGTATAACATATGTGTATAAATATATATATTTGTTTGTGTGTATTTATTTCTCATTAATGTTTCCTCCTTTCTTAATCTTCTCTTGAGGCTTCTGTTCATATTTATTGTTTCAGTGGATTTTTTTCGAGTATTTTCTTTAGTTGGATGTATAGCTCATTTGTTATCTGAATATTTACATATCTAAAGATATGAATTTATTTCCAGCCTAATAATAAGTGGAGGTTCTTTGGCTTGCAGTTTGTTACTTTAGGTAATCTATAGATATTATTTTATTGTCTTCCAACTTCCAACTTTAAGAAGTCTGATACATGTCTGATCTTTTTTTTTTTTTTTTTTAAAGAAACTGTTGTTTCAGTCTGGAAGAATATAAAATTTTGTTTTTAAGTCTTGGATTTAAAGAATTTTTAGTAGTATATGTCTAAATGTATTTTATCATCAATTTTATTTAAAACTCGGTGTACTCTTTCAAGGCTTTCTTCCTCTTGGAGGATTTTTTTGTTGTTGTTTAGTAACTATTTTTCCTCTATTAGTTCCTGCTCCTTAGTGTCCCTCCCCTGACCCCCAATCCCATTATTCAGATGTTAAGCGTCCCTGGATTTGTCTTTAGTTGACTTATCCTTCTCTCATAATTTCTGTCTCTTCATGTGTTTTCTCTTTGATTTTCTAGGCTACTAATTTGACTGTCAACAGAGACCAACCTCTCCTTCAATTTACATCACAAATTTTTAAATTTAGAGATTATGGTGCTTTTTGGTTTTGTTTTTTAAATCCTCTGGTTAGGGTAACACAAGTAGTTGTGGGTGTAGGAATGGTAGAGGGCAGGTTGCCTCTGATCTCAGTGCAGCACCAAGCAGATGGTGAGTTTCATGTCCAGACACCAGAAAGCCTCTCTGTTTCCTGGTTTCCACACTGTCTGTCAGCCTCAGTGGGAGACCACTTCCACCTACCTGTTCAGTACTCCTCAGTGTCTTGGGCTCCAAGGATCCCAGTAGGCCCAGCTTTTCAGAATCAAGTCCAGAGACTCTCCTTGTTTGATCGCCAGAGAAGCAAGAGGGTCCAAAGAGGAGCAATCCCTTTTACGTATCTATAGTATGACATCCCCGAGGTCCTGCTTGACTCCTGCTGGCCTCACCACCTGCTTGGCAGAAGTCAAACGCTTGAGTTGGGAGTGGAGAGCGATGGATTAAGCCACCGCATTTCTGGTACTAAGGCAGCCTTGATGGCAAGACAGAGTGCTTCTCATTTCTGATTTCTTTCAGGAGATTGTAACAAGTACACATTTTCGGACTATGAGTAGTTTTCTTTCGGCATTCTATTAACAAGGTACTCTATTCTTAGGAGTTTCACAGCAGTTTGAGCCTTATGCTGATTTTTTTTTTCTTTTTGCTTCTGATTGTTTAAAAACTATGAACATTTGTTTTATTGCTTGAGCACAATATGCCTTTCAACTGGCTTACATGTTCATAAAATCCAAAGAGACTTTAATATTCACCCCATAGTAGGGGCATTATTAGAAGATATCCTGGTGAGTTCATTCATTCATTCATCTCTCCCTTCCTTCATTCACTCTTCTTACCAGTGTGTGCTTCTTTAACTGTATCTGTATTGTAGACACAGAGTTTTCTTTTGCCCTAATGTAGTGGTTCTTAAACTTTAGCTTCCATGATGTGGAAGGTCTCTTAAAACACAGATTGTTGCCTGCACATCCTCACCCCCAGTGTTTCTGACTCACTAGGACCATTCTTTGAGAACCACTTGTCTAACTAGAGTGATCAACCATTCTGGTTTACCAGGGACAGCGCCATTTTAATCACTAAAAGTCTCACATCCCTGGAAATCCCTCTGTCCTGGGCAAACCAGCATGACTGGTCACCCTAAGTCAGACACAAGACACACTTAGTTGTACATTGGAATCTCCTGAGAAATTTTCCAAGACACTGATGCTTGGCCCTCCCAGCCCTAGAGTCTTTATTTAATGGGTTTAGGGTGTGGTAACAGCATCTGGATGTTTAAAAGCTCTCTAGGTGATACTCATCAGAGGTTTATTAATCATCGCTGAGTCCCGTGGGAAGGCTTTTGTATTAGTTCTTTCTTTGCCTGGAAGGCACTTCCTCTTCAGTGGCTCTCATTCCTGACTGACCATTCAGAGTTGGCTTGGGGACATTTAAACAATACCGATGCCCAGGCCCACCACCTAAGCCCAGTGGAATCAGAGTCTCTGATTCCTTAACTCCCCAAGTCATTCCCATGGGCAGACAAATTGAGAAGTATTGTGATCTTCTCCTGGCTGTCATTCAGGGAAAAGGACCCATCCTACCCACTCCATCTAAATTCGTTCCTCAGCCCCTCTGTCTAACAACTTCTAATAGCACATACTACTTTTTGATATTTTCTTCTTTATTGAATTCTCTATTTGTTTATTTTCTATTTCCTACCCCCAAATAGAATATAAGCTTCATGACAGCAAGAGCTCTGTCTTGTTTTTCACTATATCCTCAGATCTCAGAATGGATCCTAGAACATGTAAGCACTTGATAAATATCAATTTAGGCCTGCGACATACCAAGCACTGTGTTAGGGCCCAGGGATCATACAATAATGAACCACAAATACAGTAACAACGACGACCCCTGCCCCCAAAATGCGGTGCTCTCTGCCCTCATAGAGCTCACAACCTAGTGGACTACATTTTTTGGTAAACATTTTGTATTATTCTGTTAGAACCTCAGAGAAGTAAATGGTTAAACAAATAAAGGGGAAACATTTCACCCTATAAAGACTGCCACTAGCATCTCTTCTTTTCATTGTAGTATCAGCAACACATTCACACGGTTTAAGAGACTCCGTGATTTGTAGAAACTGAAATGACATTGTAACCCTGCCTCATAACAATCTGAGCTGTGGTTTCAGGGCTCTGCAATTCCTTTAGCCTTCCCTTGCTGCAGAGCACTACCAAGGAGCCGTGAGACAGTGCAGCTTCCTCCCCCGCACAGCAGGGCCTCGGTGGCCTCCTCCTGGAGGTCCAAGAAGGGAGCCGAGCTTTCCTGCTGTGGTTGGGCTGCAGGAAGTACTCTGCAGTCCCTCAGTTCAGCCAGACAGACACATGATGAAAGGGCCCAAGAACACACACAGAGAAAACACATAAACAAGTGTACACTCATCCATTTTTATGGAAACAGACATAAATGGTGTGGGGATGCCTTAGCACATGGAGTGTCTAGATTCTAGAGGGTTTAGTCAGAAGCCAGTGACTAAATCTCGACAGCAGAAATTGCAGTGAAGGGGGAGCTCAGTTTGGAGATCAGGACTAGAGCGTTGCAGGCCAAATGATGATCCGTGTGCAAAGTGTAATGGACTTCAGCTAACACAAGGCCGAAGCAAGTAGTCGCTTTTTGCTGATCTGGAGCAGAGTGGCTTAGGGGTTAGGTGGAGTTAGCATTTCTTCATGCTCTCTTTCCTTCTGAGAGAATTCACCTCTCTGGGTCAAGACAAAAGGGATACTTTTATACATAACTTATACGTGGTAACTTATTCAGCCATTTGAAGCAAACTTATAGTCATTGTCGACACCATAAGGGAACCAACCTCAGCTTTGACTAGCTTATCTAGATTTATTACATCTTTAATTATTAAGCCATTAGAAAAGCTTAGTCTAGAGCTTTGTTTCTGTAATACAAACTTACAAAGAGAGGGCTTCCCTGGTGGCGCGGTGGTTGAGCGTCCGCCTGCCGATGCAGGGGACACGGGTTCGTGCCCCAGTCCGGGAGGATCCCGCATGCTGCGGAGCGGCTGGGCCCGTGAGCCATGGCTGCTGAGCCTGCGCGTCCAGAGCCTGTGCTCCGCGGTGGGAGAGGCCACGACAGTGAGAGGCCTGCGTACCAAAAAAAAAAAACAAACAAACAAAAACAAACAAACAAAAAACTTACAAAGAGAAATCCATTAGTAAATTGAAACCTGAGTGCGAACAAGACATAGTTTTCCATGCATGGTGTATATCGTATATCTGTCTGTTGGTTTTCTGTCTAAATGAGATGACAGACTCTTGGTTTGCCAAAAGGTAGTGACTATTCTACTTGAAAAGATGCCCTATAAGCATTTAAAATATTTATGTTTTAGTGAAAAAAGTTCAGTGAAATGCTAGAAGACTTGTTTGTCCAGGTATGACATCTACCTCATTACACTGTCTTTTAAATTGCTGTGTAGGCCGGATACCCAAGCCACTCTGCTAAAGGCCCAACCAGAATCCCAAAACATCCTAGGAGGTGTATCTAGTCCTGCCCTGCACTTTGTTTAGAGCTGAAGTAAGAAATCAGCCCACTGTGACTCCACAAAGCAAAGGCATTCAAATGTGATGGGTCAGGAGGGAGGCACATGATATTTCTTGATGAATTTGTAATTGTGGATTTGTATGAAATCGTACTTGCACTAGCAAAGTATAATGCAATTAAGACTATTTCTTTAAACAGCCTCGTTAAAAAAAAACCTGTTGTTTATTTTCCTGTTTATTTAAGCATTAATGTAATCCATATTTATTATGTGCCAGGGACCGTGATGGGCACTGGGTATATAATGGTTACACTTTCTTTTTAAGTTTACAATTAAGTAGAGGAGGCAGGGCAGTTTACACTTTATAATTACAGGAATGCTCTTACTTGATTGAAAAGGGTGCAAGGAGAGACGGATGTGGGGATATAATTTAAATGGGGGATGGGGCAGGGCAGCTAAAGGACATTTAAGCCTAGAGGGAGTCAGCCAGCCAAAGAGAACTTTACATTCCAGAGTTTCCAGAAAATCTGTAAATCTCTCATACTTTATGTTTTACTCTCAAAACTAAAGGAAGAAGATGGACAGTAACTTGTTTTAGTTTTATTGTATTCTTGGAGAAAGATATAGAAATTAATTTTTCTCCTAAAATATGGTAATTGTGGAGGAAGCCTAAAAGGGGACTACTTTATTTTTGTTTCAAAATTGTGATTTTATCCCACACATTTAATACCCTGCCTCCCAAATGATGTGTGTGTATAATCTGTTTCCTGATGCATATCGAGTAAAATACTGTATGTGCACAGGAAATCAGAAATAGGAAAACCCACAGGCTAGAATATTTGAATAATTTCTGCAAGATGTAGTACAAATAGGACCTAATTTAGGGAGGTTCTGCTCAGCCTGCCATTTACAGTAGGGGAAGGAGAAGTCCACCTGGAAAGTAAGCGGAGAGAATCTTGAAGCTTCCCAAATCATCTCCATGTTTGTAAAGACTAGTCCATGAAACTAAAGACAAGAAACCGTCGGGCACAGAAGTGAATGTTCCTCCTCTTGCATGTCTAATCTAGGGTAACAAAACTTCAGGAAACATAACCTTTCTTCTTTACACTTTGGTACTGAAAGTACTGAACAGGGACGCACACGCAATCTCTCACAGAACCTATTGTAAATTCCAGTCCTAAACAAACATACACCATTCTTTATAAGCATAAAGAGGGAAAGTCACTAGAAGAGATTCCTTCCGGAAACAATAAGCAAACATAAAAACATGCTTATTTTCCTTACATGGAAGATAGATCATCACAGGCTATAAACCTACACCTACAGTCTGGTCTGAAAATGGAGTCATTCATCCCCTTCAAAATGGCCACACTGGCAGGATTGTGAAGTGTACACTTCACTGATAGAATCTAAATGTCACTTCCTAATTGAGGACATATTAACAAATTGTGTAATGGTTTAAGTGTCTCTCAACAATGATGTATTTGAATGCCATTATTAGAGTTCACAACCAGAACCAAAGTTTAGTCACTATTTGCCACTAAACAGTATAGTCAAGCCACAGGGTCTTAAGAGTGTTTTTCATTAATAAAAGTGCTGCAAACATAATTCATAATTTGAATACTTGGTAGTCCTCTTTTTGTGGATACTAGTTTTTCATCTGTCCTGAAGATCCACTGTGGCCCAAATGTTGAGATAGAATCTGTTTATACTGCTACAGCAAAGGACTTTTATTGAAGGCCCGTTCCTCTCTGCCAGTTATTGCTGCAAAGACAAAATTAGGTTGCTGGGTAAGAGCAAGTGTCTGGAGTCAGGTGTCTCCAGCTTTCTCTAAACCCTTTGCCTCAGTTCCTTCATCTCTACATTGGGGAGACTGATGGTAGCTCTTGCGTTGGGCACATGTCTCAGTTCCATGCCTGTCACAGAGCACATGCTTAGTATATATTAGCTCTCTATCCAAAAAGGTTAGGAGAACAGTGATTTAATGATGTCAGTATATGGCATTTTCTATAATAATTCTGATATTATTAATCTTTCCTAGATATTGTCATTTTTTTCCCTCAAAAAACCTTAGGTTAGCTCTATTTAATTTAATTTATTTTTTTATTGAAGTATAGTTGATTTATAATGTGTTAATTTCTGCTGTACAGCAGAGTGACTCAGTTATACACATACATACATTCTTTTTTATATTCTTTTCCATTATGGTTTATCCCAGGATACTGAATCTAGTTCCCTGTGCTATACAGTAGGATGACCTTGTTTATCCATTCTATATGTAATCGTCTGCAGCTACTAGCCCCAAGCTCCCAGTTCATCCCTCCCCCACCCCCTGTCCCTCTTGGCAACCACAAGTCTGTTCTCTATGTCTGTGAGTCTGTTTCTGTTACGTAGATAGGTTCATTTGTGCCATATTTTAGATTCCACATATAAGTGATATCATATGATATTCATCTTTCTCTTTCTGACTTATCTCACTTAGTATGATAATCTCTAGTTGCATCCATGTTGCTGCAAATGGCATTAATGTCATTCTTTTACGGCTGAGTAGTATTCCATTGTGTGTGTGTGTGTGTGTGTGTGTGTGTGTGTATGTATATATACACACCACATCTTCTTTATCCATTCATCTGTCAGTGGACATTTAGGTTGTTTCCAAGACTTGTCTATTGTGAATAGTGCCACTATGAACATAGGGGTGCATATATCTTTTTGAATTATGGTTTTGTCCGGATATATGCCCAGGAGTAGGATTGCTGGATCATATAGTAATTCTATTTTTAGTTTTCTGAGGAACCCCCATACTGTTTTCCATAGAGCCTGCATCAACTTACAGCTCTATTTTATAGATAGATATAACTTACTAGAAAACTAAACCAACACAAAAACAAAAAACTTACTCACTAGGAAAATACAATTTATTGAACACAAAAATTGGCAGCTCTATAACTTACTTTACAACGTTATTACTCTTAAATAACAGTTAACTGGTTATCTGAAACTTTCGAAAACAGGTTCATTAAATGAAGAAGTATACCAGTAAAGAAAGATATATTTTGAAAAACTCAAAACCAAGTAAAGAGAAAGATGAAAAAAATAGCCTGGAAATTCCTGTCTTAATATAAAAACCTGAACTTTCATGGTTAACTTAAAGTGAAATAATTTTTTTTCTTGACTTTAGAAGATGGATTTTTCTTGTGCTCTGAAACAGTTCTACATGGATAAATCTTTCCTTGATTCTTCTAATAAACACATTTTAGCATTATATATTTATCTTAAAGTGATCATTTAAAAATCAAACATCCTTGCCATTGATAATTCAAAATATACCTTCCCTAGAATTGTCTGATGACCTTTAGTGACACTGAGTCAATGATTTTTCCTAAACATCCAGACAATTAAGCTTAAAATCAATTCTTAAACATACAAAATCAAAAAGAATGTTTCCAAATTAAACCAATGGCTCTTTTTGTATCTGCAGCATGCTTTAATTTCTACCCCATATGTGTAAATTGGCAAAGTACCTTAAAGGCTATAATAATCCTGATGGCTTGGAACCAATGTTTTCACCATCATTGAACAAGTCGTGAGCCCAGCTACCCTGAATCTTTGGATAAAGACAAAACTCCATCCTGCCATGCACCTGGTCAGTTGTGCAATGCTGACCAATGAACAGCTGCTAACAATAAGGGTATTGTGCTTATGTAACACAGTTCAGGACCTGATGGTTAGTCTCTTGATAAATGGTGAAACACTAGGGAATATTCTCTTGCCAGGATGCCTGCTTCATGGAAAATACTGTGTCTATGTTGAACTGTACCCTGATATCTTCTGTCTGTATGCTTTGGTGGACTTGGGTTCTAGAAGATCACGTTATCCTTCCCAGTTGGTTTTGAGGGAGTTAAGGATCTCTCAGCCAAGGAATGGCCATACAGTGTTGCAGCAAATGTAATTTTAGGAACTGTTTTCTGTAGACTTGTTTTACCGTGTTAACAAAAATCTGTATTATGTTTCTTCCCCTCGATGTGGGTGTGTCCTTGTGTGTGTATTCAAGAGAGGCTTCCGTTTGTTGAATGATCTTCATGCAAACATCTTGGAGTGCTTTACAAAAGAATTTAAAAAATTAAACCAAACAGGATATGAAACTGTGATGCCAAACAAGTAAGTCTTTAGGCATGATTTAAATTTAGTTAATGACATAAAGAGCTAAATCTGTGAAAGGAAGCAAGTTCCTTGGATCAGAGAAAAAGAAGCAGAAAACAGATACTCATATTTTGTGTAAGTCTTCATTTGAGTAGCTCCAAAAATGCTCTTTTAGAAGTGCAGTTGGAAAACCCCAGGCTAAGTGAGTTCCAAGGAACAGCATTTTAGGGAGAAAGACCAGATAATGGCTCCCGTGTGCGTAGTGATCTGCAGATTACAAAGCGTTTTCCCAGCCATTACCTCATTTGATTGTAACAAAACCCCACCAAAGTCGTTAAGGGATGTGTTATCCCATTTTACAGATGAATAAGCCGATGACAGGAGAAATTAAGGGATTATACTAAGCTAGGATTCGAATATGGATCTTGATCTAAATCTGGTGTTCTATTTACAGTACCATGCGTCTGTGGCAGAATCTTTATGCTGGTTGCTTTTCTCCTACCATTATAGATCTGTCTCTGGTGTAACAGCAGTGACTCTGGCTTCCCAGGATAACATGGCATTCTGCTCCCTCTCGGGAGGGACTGCTGACGTCCTTGTCTAACTGGGAAATTCAAAAACCAGGGTCTTCTAATGCAAGTACATTGCAGATGATATCACGGCTTAATCCTTTCATAATATTTAAACTGATTTTGATTGTTTGTCTTTCAAGTCACCCGCCAGCAGTTCCCAGAATCCTCCCTGAGTAGATGTGATTGGAATGATCCAGGCACCAGTTGCCAGTGGCGTAGGTAGCTTCTCCTGGTTGTAGACTGTAGTGGGGAAAATGGGGAATTCTTAATGGGCTTGCTGTCCTTTGCTGACTTGGACCAAGTGTGGTTATTCTGGAAGCTCTGAAGATTCTATGAGCATTGTGGTTTCAGACAGTGAGTCATGGCCTTGTGCCTGAGGGGTAAATGATATAGTATGTGGATTGATTCTTGAAACATGTAGTGTTCAGATCATTCAGAATTGACTGTGCTACAGCTGCTGAGTTTTGTTGTTGTTGTTTTATTGCCTTTTCCTCTAAAAACACATTTGATTTCTCATCAAAGTTTCAGTCTTTAAAAAGTTCATACTTTCTTTGATATTCCTTTAACTTTAGACAAAGCCAGGAAGAACACTGTTCTGTGACTCTTTCAATCTTTTGGCAAAACACGTGTGGTGGAATCCAACAACGAGCAATTGAAACCATGTCTCTGTAACCAGCTTCTTGAGCAGATCGCTCGAGCCAAATATAAGCCCAACTAAGGCAATGGAAGATGGAGGGACACCATTAGGGCAGTTAGGGCCTTGCAGAAAGCCAGTAAACCTAAGCGTGTTACTTTTTGCCTCACATTTCAGTATACTTTTTTGCAGATTTTTACCTTTGTGCTTAATTTAAAAATATTCATATGAAGACTTCAGCTATCTTGCCTTTAGCCGATAAACACAGCCTATCCAAAAGATTTATATGACTTCCATATGTCATTTGAGCATTTGAGACAGGAAGATAAACCATCCCACGTGGAGCCATCAGGAATAAAAGATAGCTGGAACAGTGTTTCCAAACCGGCTGCATTCCCCAGTCTGGCCTCCTGTATGGGCACTCGTTCTCTCATCCTTCAATCTCTCTGGTGATGAGTTATTTCTGGCTGCATTGTGCTAACCTTTGGACACTGCCTTCCTTCTTGAGCCTGTGTTTATCTCAGTATCACTTTGATTGCCTATTCTCTATTCATCTATTCATTTCTTTCAACCTGACTTGACTTTGCTTCTTAGCCCCTGCCTCTGGATTTGCTCTATACCTACCTTTGCCAATCTGCCCTTAGTTTGATCTGCTTTGAGTATCTGTTTTTTGGATCCTCATCACATGACTGTCTGTCATGTGCCACCCTCTGTAACTTGACTACCTGTATTTATTCCTGTTCCTTATCATTTGGTTCCTCCACTCTCAATGTGTTAGTTATGTCCCTCTGTGTCTAGCACTGTACCTGATGCTCTGGAAAGCATCTAAAGCAGCATACTAAAAGTATCAGATAGGGTTCTGCCCACTCTTCCACCTACCTGGAATATTCCTTCTCATATATGTCCTAAACTTGCAATGATCCACTTCTCTACCTGCCAGACCTTGGTAATCATTTCTTCTTTTAAATTCCTTCAGCATTTGTTGTCCAGGTGGCTAAAGATCACCTGAAAGATGATGCATCATTGCTTAATGTTCATATGATGATAAGCTCTTAGAAGGCCGGTCTAAACATCCTCAGTTCTTGGCAGAGTGTCTGGCACAGAAGATCTGCTCCATGTCTGCTAATTAGCTTTGGATGGAATATAAGACTGTGTGCACAGAAAAACTAAGACTATGACTATATAACATAACCTGTTTTGTTTTGTTTACATCTTTATTGGATGCTTTACAATGGTGTGTTAGTTTCTGCTTTATAGCAGAGTGAATCAGCTATACGTATACATATATCCCCATATCTCCTCCTTCTTGTGTCTCCCTCCCATCCTCCCTATGCCACCCCTCTAGGTGGTCAAAAAGCATCGAGCTAATCTCCCTGTGCTATGCGGCTGCTTCCCACTAGCTATCTGTTTTACATTTGGTATTATATATTAGTCCATGCCACTCTCTCACTTCGTCCTAGCTTACCCATACCCCTCCCCATGTCCTCAAGTCCATTTTCTACATCTGTGTCTTTATTCCTGTCCTGCTCCTAGGTTCTTCAGAACCATTTTTTGTTTTTTTTTTCCTTGGATTCCATATATGTGTATTAGCATATGGTATTTGTTTTTCTCTTCCTGACTTACTTCACTCTGTATGACAGACTCTAGGTCCATCCACCTCACTACAAATAACTCAATTTCATTTCTTTTTATGATTGACTAATATTCCATTGTATATATGTGCCACATCTTCTTTATCCATTCATTGGTCGATGGACATCTAAGTTGCTTCCATGTCCTGGCTATTGTAAATAGAGCTGCAATGAACATTTGGTACATGACTCTTTTTGAATTATGGTTTTCTCAGGGTATATGCCCAGTAGTGGGATTGCTGGGTCATATGGTAGTTCTATTTTTAGTTTTTTAAGGAACCTCCATACTATTCTCCATAGTGGCTGTATCCATTTACATTCCAACCAACAGTGCAAGAGGGTTCCCTTTTCTCCACACCCTCTCCAGCATTTATTGTTTGTAGACATTTTGATGATGGCCATTCTGACCGGTGTGAGGTGATACCTCATTGTAGTTTTGATTTGCATTTCTCTAATGATTAGTGATGTTGAGCATTCTTTCATGTGTTTGTTGGCTATCTGTATATCTTCTTTGGCGAAATGTCTGTTTAGGTCTTCTGCCCATTTTTGGATTGGGTTGTCTGTTTTTTTGATATTGAGCTGCATGAGCTGCTTGTATATTTTGGAGATTAATAATCCTTTGTCAGTTGCTCCATTTGCAAATATTTTCTCCCATTCTGAAGGTTGTCTTTTCAACTTGTTTATAGTTCCTTTGCTGTGCAAAAGCTTTTATGTTTCATTAGGTCCCATTTGTTTATTTTTGTTTTTATTTCCATTTCTCTAGGAGGTGGGTCAAAAAGGATCTTGCTGTGATTTATGTCATAGAGTGTTCTGCCTATGTTTTCCTCTATGAGTTTTATAGTGTTCAATCTTACATTTAGGTCTTTAATCCATTTTGAGTTTATTTTTGTGTGTGGTGTTACGGAGTGTTCTAATTTCATTCTTTTACATGTAGCTGTCCAGTTTTCCCAGCACCACTTGCTGAACAGGCTGTCTTTTCTCCATTTTATATTCTTGCCTCCTTTATCAAAAATAAGGTGACCATATGTGCATGGGTTTATCTCTGGGCTTTCTATCCTGTTCCATTGATCTATATTTCTGTTTCTGTGCCAGTACCATACTGTCTTGATTACTGTAGCTTTGTAGTATAGTCTGAAGTCAGGGAGCCTGATTCCTCCAGCTCTGTTTTTCTTTCTCAGGATTGCTTTGGCTATTTGGGGTCTTTTGTGTTTCCATACAAATTGTGAGATTTTTTGTTCTAGTTCTGTGAAAAATGCCATTGGTAGTTTGATAAGGATTGCATTGAATCTGTAGATTGCTTTGGGCAGTATAGTCATTTTCACAATGTTGATTCTTCCAATCCAAGAACATTATATATCTCTCCATCTATTTGTATCATCTTTAATTTCTTTCATCAGTGTCTTATAGTTTTTTGTATACAGGTTTTCTGTCTCCTTAGATAGGTTTATTCCTAGATACTTTATTCTTTTTGTTGTAATGGTAAATGGGAGTGTTTCCTTAATTTTTCTTTCAGATTTTTCATCATTAGTGTACAGGAATGCAAGAGATTTCTGTGCATTTATTTTGTATCCTGCTACTTTACCAAATTCATGGATTAGCTCTAGCAGTTTTCTGGTAGCGTCTTTAGGATTTTCTATGTATAGTATCATGTCATCTGCAAACAGTGACAGCTTTACTTCTTCTTTTCCAATTTGGATTCCCTTTATTTGTTTTCTTCTCTGATTGCTGTGGCTAAAACTTCCAAAACTATGTTGAATAATAGTGGTGAGAGTGGGCAACCTTGTCTTGTTCCTGATCTTAGTGGAAATGGTTTCAGTTTTTCATCATTGAGAAAGATCTTGGCTGTGGGTTTGTCATATATGGCCTTTATTATATTGAGGTAAGTTCCCTCTATGTCTACTTTCTGGAGGGTTTATCATAAATGGGTGTTGAATTTGGCAAAAGATTTTTCTGCATCTGTTGAGATGATCATATGGTTTTTATCATTCAATTTGTTAATATGCTGTATCACCTTGATTGATTTGCATATGTTGAGAAATCCTTCCATTCCTGGGATAAACCACACTTAATCCTTTTAATGTGCTGTTGGATTCTGTTTGCTAGTGGTTTGTTGAGGATTTTTGCATCTATGTTCATCAGTGATACTGGCCTGTAGTTTTCTTTCTTTGTGACATCTTTGTCTGGTTTTGGTATCAGGGTGATGGTGGCCTCATAGAATGAGTTTGGTAGTGTTCCTCCCTCTGCTATATTTTGGAAGAGTTTGAAAAGGATAGGTGTTAGCTCTTCTCTAAAGGTTTGATAGAATTCGCCTGTGAAGCCCTCTGATCCTGGGCTTTTGTTTTTTGGAAGATTTTTAATCACAGTCTCAATTTCAGGGTTTATGATTGGTCTTTTTATATTTCTTCCTGGTTCAGTCTCAGAAGGTTGTGCTTTTCTAAGAATTTGTCCATTTCTTCCAGGTTGTCCATTTTATTGGCATATAGTTGCTTGTAGTAATCTCTCATGATCCTTTGTATTTCTGCAGTGTCAGTTGTTATTTCTCCTTTTTCATTTCTCATTCTATTGATTTGAGTCGTCTCCCTTTTTTTCTTGATGAGTCTGGCTAATGGTTTATTAATTTTGATTATCTTCTCAAAGAACCAGCTTTTAGTGTTATTGATCTTTGCTATTGTTTCTTCCATTTCTTCTTCATTTATTTCTGACCTGATCTTTATGATTTCTTTCTTCCTGCTAACTTTGAGGGTTTTTTGTTTGTCTTTCTCTAATTGCTTTAGGTGTAAGGTTAGGTTGTTTATTTGAGATTTTACTTATTTCTTGAGGTAGGATTGTATTGCTATAAACTTCCCTCTTAGAACTGCTTTTTCTGCATCCCATTGGTTTTGGGTCGTAGTGTTTTCATTGTCATTTGTTTCTAGGCATTATTTGATTTCCTCTTTGATTTCTTCAGTGATCTCTTGGTTCTTTAGTAGTCTATTGTTTAGCCTCCATGTGTTTGTATCTTTTACAGATTTTTTCCTGTAATTGATATCTAGTCTCATAGCATTGTGGTTGGAAAAGATACTTGGTACGATATCAGTTTTTAAAAATTTACCAAGGCTTGATTTGTGACCCAAGATATGATCCGTCCTGGAGAATGTTCCATGAGCACTTGAGAAGAAAGTTTATTCTGTTGTTTTTGGATGGAATGTCCTATAAATATCAATTAAGTCCATCTTGTTTAATGTATCATTTAAAGTTTGTGTTTCCGTATTTATTTTCATTTTGGATGATCTGTCCATTGGTGAAAGTGGGGTGTTAAAAGTTCCCTACTATGATTGTGTTACTGTCGATTTCCCCTTTTATGGCTGTTAGCATTTGTCTTATGTATTGAGGTGCTCCTATGTTGGGTGCATAAATATTTACAATTGTTATATCTTCTTCTGGATTGATGCCTTGATCATTATGTAGTGTCCTTCTTTGCCTCTTGTAATTGTCTTTCTTTTAAAGTCAATTTTATCTGAAATGTGTATTGCTACTGTAGCTTTCTTTTGATTTCCATTTGCATGGGATATCTTTTTCCTTCCCTTTACTTTGAGTCTGTATGTGTCCCTAGGTCTGAAGTGGGTCCCTTGTAGATAGCATATATAGTGTCTTGTTTTTGTATCCATTCAGCCAGTCTGTGTCTTTTGCTTGGAACATTTAATCCATTTACATTTAAGGTAATTATCAACATGTATGTTCCTATTACCATTTTCTTAATTCTTTTGGGTTTGTTATTGTAGGCCTTTTCTTTCTCTTGTGTTTCCTGCCTAGAGAAGTTCCTTTAGCATTTGTTGTAAAGCTCCTTTGGTGGTGTTGAAGTCTCTTAACTTTTGCTTGTCTGTACAGGTTTTAATTTCTTCATCGAATCTGAATGAGATCCTTGCTGGATAGAGTAATCTTGGTTGTAGGTTTTTCCCTTTCATCACTTTAAATATGTCCTTCAAATCCCTTCTGGCTTGCAGAGTTTCTGCTGAAAGATAAGCTGTTAACCTTATGGGGATTCCCTTGTATGTTATTTGTTGTTTTTCCCATGCTGCTTTTAATATTTTTTCTTTGTATTTAATTTTTGATAGTTTGATTTATATGTGTCTTGGCGTGTTTCTCCTTGGGTTTATCCTGTATGGGACTCTCTGTGCTTCCTGGCCTTGATTAACTATTTCCTTTACCATATTAAGGAATTTTTCAACTATAATCTTTTCAAATATGTTCTCAGTCCCTTTCTTTTTCTCTTCTTGTTCTGGGACCCCTATAATACGATTGTTGGTGTGTTTAATGTTTTCCCAGAGGTCACTGAGGCTGTCCTCAATTCTTTTCATTCTCTTTTCTTTATTCTGCTCTGCAGTAGTTATTTCCACTCTTTTATTTATTTATTTATTTATTTATTTATTTATTATTTATTTATTTTTTATTTTTTTGCGGTACGCGGGCCTCTCACTGTTGTGGCCTCTCCCGTTGCAGAGCACAGGCTCTGGATGCGCAGGCTCAGCGGCCATGGCCCACGGGCCCAGCCGCTCCGTGGCATGTGGGAACTTCCCGGACCGGGGCACGAACCCGTGTCCCCTGCATCGTCAGGCGGACTCTCAACCACTGTGCCACCAGGGAAGCCCCTCCACTCTTTTATATTCAGGTCACTTATCCGTTCTTCTGCTTCAGTTATTCTGCTATTGATTCCTTCTAGAGAATTTTTAATTTCATTTATTGTGTTGTTCATCATTGTTTGCTGTTTAGGTCTTCTCAGTCCTTGTTAAACATTTCTTGTATTTTCTCCACTCTATTTCCAAGATTTTGGATCATCTTTACTATCATTACTCTGAATTCTTTTTCAGGTGGGCTGCCTATTTCCTCTTCATTTGTTTGGTCTGGTGGGTTTTTACCTTGCTCCTTCATCTGCTGTGTGTTTGTCTTCTCATTTTGCTTAACTCATTGTGTTTGGGGTCTTCTTTTCGCAGGCTGCACGTTCGTAGTTCCCATTGTTTTTGGTGTCTGCCACCAGTGGCTAAGGTCAGTTCAGTGGGTTTTGTAGGCTTCCTGCTGGAGGGGACTAGTGCTTGTGTTCTGGTGGATGAAGCCAGATCTTGTCTTTCTGATGGGCAGGACCGCTGGGGTGTCTGTGACCTTATTATGATTTTAGGCAGCCTCTCTTTTAATGGATGGGGTTGTGTTCCTATCTTGCTAGTTGTTTGGCATAAGGTGTCCAGCACTGGAGCTTGCTGGTTGTTGAGTGGAGCTGGGTCTTAGCGTTGAGATGGAGATCTCTGGGAGAGCTTTTGCTGTTTGATATAATGTGGAGCTGGGAGGTCTCAGGTGGACCAATGTCCTGAACTCAGCTACCCCACCTCAGAGGCACAGGCCTGACACCCGGCCAGAGCACCAAGGCAGTGTCAGCCACACAGCCCAGAAGAAAAGAGAAAAAAAGGAAGAAAGAAAGAAAAAAATAAAATAAGTTACTAAATAAAAAGTAAGTATTTAAAATTTAAAAATTTTAAAAGTTATTAGAAAAAAGAAAGAAAGAAAGAAAGAAGATAGCAACCATACCAAAAAACAAATCCACCAATGATAACAAGTGCTAAAGACTATACTTAAAAAAAACAAACAAACAAAATACGGACAGACAGAACCCTAGGACAAATGGTAAAAGCAAAGCTGTACAGAGAAAATCACACAAAGAAGCATACACATACATACTCACAAAAAGAGAAAAAGAAAAAAATATATATATATCATTTCTCCCAAAGTCTACCGCCTCAATTTTGGGATGATTCATTGTCTATTCTGGTATTCCACAGAGGCAGGGTACATCAAGATGATCGTGGATATATCATCTGCTGCTCCTGAGGCTGCTGGGAGAGATTTCCCTTCTTCTTCTTTGTTTGCACAGGTCCTGGGCTTCAGCTTTGGATTTGGACCCGTCTCTGCATGTAGGTCGCCTGAGGACGTCTGTTCCCTGCCTGGACAGGATGGGGTTAAAGGAGCAGCTGATTCAGGGGCTCTGGCTCACTCAGGCCGGGGGGAAGGAGGGGTATGGATGCAGGGCACGCCTGCAGCTGCAGAGGCCGGCATGACATTGCAACAGCCTGAGGTTTGCCATGCGTTCTCCCGGGGAAGTTGTCCCTGGGTCATGGGACCCTGGCAGTGGCAGGCTGCACAGGCTCTGGGAGGGGAGGTGTGAATAGTGACCTGTGCTTGCACACAGGCTTCTTGGTGGTGGCAGCCTTAGCATCCCATGCCCATCTCTGGGGTCCGCGTTTATAGCCGTAGCTCGTGCCCGTCTCTGGAGCTCGTTTAGCAGTGCTCTGAATCCCCTCTCCTCGCGCACCCCAAAACAATGGTCTGTTGCCTCTTCGCCAGCTCCAGACTTTCTCCAGGACTCCCTCCCAGCTAGCCATGGCACACTAGCCCCCTTCAGGTTGTGTTCATGCTGCCAACCCCAGTCCTCTCCCTGGGATCTGACCTCCGAAGCCCGAGCCTCAGCTCCCAGCCCCCCACCCCCCCGCCCTGGCAGGTGAGCCGACAAGCCTCTCGGGCTGGTGAGTGCCGGCCCCGATCCTCTGTGCGGGAATCTCTCTGCTTTGCCCTCTGCACCCCTGTTGCTGCGCTCTCCTCTGCGGCTCTGAAGCTTCCACCCTCTGCCACCCACAGTCTCTGCCCACGAAGGGGCTTCCTAGTGTGTGGAAACCTTTCCTCCTTCACAGCTCCCTCCCACTGGTGCAGGTCCCATCCCTATTCTTTTGTCTCTGTTTTTTCTTTTGCCCTACCCAGGTACGTGGGGAGTTTCTTGCCTTTTGGGAGGTCTGAGGTCTTCTGCCAGTGTTCAGTAGGTGTTCTGTAGGAGTTGTTCCACATTTAGATGTATTTCTGATGTATTTGTGGGAAGGAAGGCAATCTCCACGTCTCACTCCTCCACCATCTTCCATTTCCTATAGCCTAGTTCTAAATGGAACTATACAGTTTTGAATGTTGAGTAGTGCTGTCCAATAGAACTTTCTGTGATGATTGAAATACTCTTTATCTTCACTGTGCAGTATGGTAGCCATTAGCCACATTTTCCTGCTGAGCACTTGAAATGTGGCTACCGTGACTGAAGAGTTGGATTAAATTTATTTAACTAATTAATTTAAAATTTAAAATGCCATGTATGGGTAGTGGCTACCAGATGGAATAGTGCATGCTACAGGAATGTGGAGAATGGAAAGGTAAATGTGGACTATTAGTTGGAAAAGTTCTCATGGAGGAAGATGCACTTGGGTCTTGAAGATGGAAAGCAGAAGGAAGGGGAGATATATTTTAAGTGAAAGGATAGAGCAGAAGCTCTGAGGTAATTAAAGATGTTATGTTTAGGATCAATTTGAAGACCTGAAGTAAAGCAGAGTTTGAGAACTAGAGATCATAGTAATAATAATAGCAGCTACTTATTGATACTACAAGTCACATGCTAATTTAATCTTCACAATATTATGACTCAGAAAATAAAAGAATTTGCCCAAGGGTGTAATTTAACATATGGCTGACCTGGGATTTGAACTAAAGTCTGTCTAGCTTAAAAACCTAAGCTCTTATACCGACATACTGTATTGTTTCATGCTCTGACATGTTAAGAAAGACTTAAAAGTGGAAAAGAGCCCAAATGTCCTTTGTCTGGTAAATGGGTAAACAACAGAATACATCCAATCAATGGAATACTGCTAAGTAATATAAAAAGTAATAGAACTAGAAATAAATGTAACAGCATGGATGAATCTCAAATGCATAATGCTAGGTGAAAGAAGCCAGATGTGAAAGGCTACGTACTGTATAATTCCATTTATATGACATTCCAGGAAAGGTAAAATTATACGGACAGAAGACAGATCAGTGGCTGCCGTGAGCTGGTGGTAAAGGGGGGATTGACTACAGTGAAATGAGAATTTGGGCGGGGGTGATGAGAACATTCTATATTTTGATTGTAGTGGTGGTTACATGATTATGCATTTGTCAAAACTCATAGAATTGTGACCTATAAAGGGTGAATTTTACTATATGTAAATTACACTTCAGTAAACTTGACTGAAAAGGAAAGAAAGGCTTACAAGTAGATCCAAGTTTATTTTCACAAAGGCAGGTGGGAATATGGTTGGTTATTCTGACTCAGGCTATTTTGAAAAATAAATAATTCTAAATTTTTTTGTGTCTAAACATATCTTCATATTTATGATATGTATATACACACATAACAGAAAAACGATGTAGGAATTGAAGACTCAAAAGAAACGTGTGTGTGTGTGTGTGTGTTTGTCTAAAGCAGTTAAATTTGTATTTAACATGAATTGACACAGTAAATGTTTATTCAACTTGGTGTTTATTTGCCATCGGCATGGGAAAGAGGGTGGAGGTGAAAGAGGAAGAGATATTTTAATTAGACCTGAATGGTAGGATGTTATATGCTTTATCCCATTTTCCTTTTATTTAAGTGAAAAATAACTACCATATGAAGTCATCAGCCCTTTTGAAAGCTTACTTTAAAATTTCCCTATGCATAATGTAATTCTTGTTTTTACAATAAAACCACTGTATGAGACAATAGTACAATGGATATCTTTTTGCATATACTTATTTCCTCCTGTAATATTTCCAAGAAAACTGTCATGCAGAATTAATCATCTAAAAGACTTATGTGACTCTGTCTTCACTCATTTTGTTGTGTGTTCATAAAACCATAGATATGTGTAATTTTCAGGCAGAGGGGATGTCAAAATATTTTACAGCCCACTCCATTGTCTATGAGCAGGTTAGGGGTTATCTCTGTTTTATAACTGAAGAGGTGATATACATAGTAGTTAAGTAACTTTCCCATAGTCACATATCTAATGCTTGGGGTTTCATGCTCAAAGAGTGATTAATCTTAATAAAGAACTATAAACAAGATTAATTAACAATTACGATTTAAGCATTTTTCTTGGTTTTCTGCCGTTAGCATTTCTCCAGGTTCAAGCTTTATTAGCATCATATATAATAATAGTTAAATAATCCTGATTAATCTTAAAATATTCTTATTAGGGAAAGCGTAAATTATAGGATGTATTATTCTTTGAACAGACTGCATTTACTTTTTTTGGTAAACACCTTATTATTTTATTTTATTAACATATGATAGATAATTTAAACAAAATTTATTTTATATTGGAGTATAGCTGATTAACAATGTTGCATTAGTTTCAGGTGTACAGCAAAGTGATTCAATTATACATATACATGTATCTATTCTTTTTCAAATTCTTTTCCCATTTAGGTTATCTCAGAATACTGAGCGGAGTTCCCTGTGCTATACAGTAGGTCCTTGTTGGTTATCTACTTTACATATAGTAGTGTGTGTGTATGTTAATCCCAAACTCCCAATTCATCCCCCCTCCCATCTTTCCCCTTTGGTAATCATATGTTTGTTTTCTAAGAATAGACTGCATTACTAATGTGGAATCTGAAATAATGAATATGAAGATGCTTTGCTGGCCTTAAAGCACTGAACAAATGGTATTATTTTTTACCTTGATTTTATCTTTCAGTCATTTGTCTGCCATTTTTTCCTAGAATCCTGAGTAGTACAATGCATACATTTGCAGAGAAAACTGAAGTCTGATGTTTTTGCTAGCTAGGAAATAATTCTGTTGCACTACAAATAAATATATAATTAAATTTCTACATCTACATATAACAAAGTTTCATAGTGATCTAATTAAAATAATATAAATAAAATTGCTTTTGAACTGATACAAACCAGTAATCGGTGTCATTGTGACTTGTCACTCTGTTCAGTAATCTCAGAATTATTTAAGTGTGTGTGTGTGTGTGTGTGTGTGTGTGTGTGTGTGTCTGTGTATCCTCAAGACTGTGATTTTAGGCAACATTTTTTATTCACCCCCTTTAGTTTTCTGTTTATCTAGTTCAGACTCTTCAAATCACCAAATGGTTGCCTTGGGAGAGTGTGCAAGGCTAGGTGTCTTTTCCCAGTGACAATGACTACCACTCCACACTTTAGTTTCCAAAGAAAGACATTGTATTGCTTTTCTCACATGTGGACACAGGTCCTTAGCTAAATCACCCCAGTCCATCAGAGCCTACCCTATCACTTTGTATGAGACATATAAAAGATTTGGGGATAACAGAGGGAGAATACAACACAGGAAAATAACTCTCAATAGCAGCACAAATCCAGATCCAGCCCAGACTCTTTCCAGGCCAGCTGCTGACCTCTCTCAGCCTCCCCGACAAGGCAGGTGTAGCTAATCCTCCACTGCCAAAACCACTCAGGCCTCCAGGCTGGGAATCTGGGTCAAACATTGACCTCAGGTTTACCTGCCCTACTATGAAACTTTCCCAGGGTTATTCATAGTGAGAACAGCTGTACCCTTCTGGGAAACCCCTTCTCTGTTCACAGGATTACAGTCAGGACCTGTGTGGCACCAACAAGAAAATCATAAGTAGGCCATCACTGGTGCATTTCTTTTCTTTTTTTTTTTTAATTTTATTTATTTTTTGGCCACATTGGGTCTTCATTGCTGCACGCAGGCTTTCTCTAGTTGCAGCGAGCAGGGACTACTCTTCGTTGTGGCATGCAGGCTTCTCATTGCGGTGGCTTCTCTTGTTGCGTAGCATGGGCTCTAGGCACACGGGCTTTGGTAGTTGCAGCACGCAGGCTCAGTAGTTGCAGCACGCAGGCCATAGAGTGTGCAGGCTACAGTAGTTGTGGTGCGCAGACTCTAGAGCGCAGGCTCAGTAGTTGTGGCACACAGGCTTAGTTGCTCCGTGGCATGTGGGATCTTCCCAGTCCAGGTATCAAACCTGTGTCCTCTGCATTGGAAGGCAGATTCTTAACCACCACGCCACCAGGGAATTACCTGGTGCATTTCTTAAATCCAATGTTTATATGTGGTCAATATAAAATAGAACAAAGTACAGCTGTGTTGGTTTAAGTCGGGTCAGCAACCCAAAGTCTCGTTGGCTTGGGCTTCCCCAAGTCCACCTCAACAACTCCTCAGGCCACTCTGCTAGGTTTAGAAAGAAGATCACATCTTTAAAGCATCTTTTCTCCTAGGAGTAATTTATCAACAGTTTCCTTTTTCTGTCTCATCGTTGAATCATTTTTGCTTTAGAGCAGCCATTGGCATTGATAATGAAAAAAAGAAGGAATTTTTATCAGATATTAGGGAAAAAAAACCCTATTCTCCATGTACTTAATATTCTAAGGAAGAGACCAAAAATTTTATAGCTTACAGTGAGCTAGGCAGGTGCCTTTAAATATATATTATCTGCCTCAACTCTCTGATGAAACTGTTATCCTGCATATTATAGTTGATGAAAATGAGTGCCTAAAAAAGGTGAAGTTATTTGGCCTACGTCATAATGCTACAAAGTGATGGATCTGGATGACACTATAGGCTGCATTCTTTCCATTCCACCTTTCCATCTGTGGAGGCTTCAGGAAATGTATTGTGCTTCTTTAATTTCTGCTATCATATATTATTATGATCCATTAATGCCTTGAGCAGAGAAGTGAGTGGAGCAGAACCTGTGGAGAAAAGCACTCTGTAGAAAGTGGGGAGTTGTTAACTGGCACGTTGAGCTTGATCAGACTGACAACATTTAAGAAGCAGAGGACATCTACACACTGCTACCTATAAAACAGATCACTAGTAAGAACCTACTATATAGTACAGGGAGCTCTACTCAATACTCTGTAATGGCCTCTATGGGAAAAAACCCAAAAAAGAGTGGATATATGTATATGCATAACTGATTCACTTTGCTGTACAGCAGAAACGAACACAACATCGTAAATCAACTCTACTTCAAGAAAAATTAATTTAAAAGAAGAGTCAGAGGACAAGTCCTCACAGTACTTCTTGGACAGGGGCCTGGAAAAAGAGAAACTTTGGGAACTTTCAGCAACTCCCTTCATGCTCTGTATCTCAATGGGCTACTAGATACCCCCTCTACTTTTTCTTTTTTTTCACTTTTTTCCTTTTTCTTTTTTTGCCGTAAAAAGAAGAATACAATACATTTTCAACATAATGTTAGGAACCAGCTACAGCTATATCACCCACCACTCTCTTCTTCCAAATCACTCAGCGGCCACAACTCATTAAACGTGAAATGTGGAAACCAGAATATAGAGATGGCCTTTGCCAACAAATGTTAAAACATTTTTATATTTATACCTATTTATACCTGTGACTATTTATACTTGTGAGCTGGGTAGGATTTAGAATTTGTACCAATGGTTGATAACCTATGATCTTAAGCTTAGTAGCTTAAACTATTTATATTCATCAAAAGCAGTTACTGGTACCTTTCCCCTGCCTAAAGTTGATGGGAAAATGTCCTAAATAGGACAAATAATTGGAAGGAAAAGCAGCTTAAAATAACACTAGATCCTGGACACATTTAAGGGCAAATGGTCACATTCCCACATAGTGTGAAATCTTCATTTTATTCAGAACATGGCTGACATGTTTATAAGCTAAGCTTATTTTTCAGACCAGAGAATCCCACAGATGTCTCATCTGGGAGGACTTATGAACTGTGTGAGTTACTTTCTTGTTATTGTTAATAAAACCAACTGTTCAATTTAGAAATCATCTCTTATTCTTTTCATGGCTTTTTGCACATTTCCTTTGTGGCTTTAAAAGGATCCTTTGTATTTTAATAGTTTACTCACTCTTTCCAGTAAAAATAGCTAAAAAATAAGACCACAGTAGGCATTGTGAGTACACCACGTCCTTGGAAGCCACGTTGGTATACTACCGAGAGTCAAAGGACCACAGAGGCACAGACACAATTCTCCAACGGCTTTTGTCAGCGTATCAAGAGCATTTTGGTAATGTCGCATGTTGTGGCTGCCAGTGTTAAGTTTTCCTAGTTTGTTTAGGAAATTGAATTCTTTAAATATGCACAAATTATTCTAAGTCAAATACCTAGGAGGTCAAAGGAGAACTCTTTAAGGCCCTATGGGCTAGCCAAGGAAACATAAGGCTTCACCTCCATGCAGGGGCCCCCCACTGACAGCTTCAACTTTACCTATTTTTTAATACTTGGACATATGTTTCATTGCCTGCTTGAGGTCCAGTAGTCAGGGATGGTTGAGATCTTCTCTCAGCTATTCTATTTAGCTATTAAAGTATTCATTTACCTATCTTTTACGTTTCCCATTACCTCCCCATGGGGGCTCATGTACCAGTGCATTGAACAGATTAGTGAAAGTCTTAGTAATTTTCCTGTTATGTTTATCCACACCTGTATTACCACATTCCATTATTTAGAACCAAGTTTGATCACTAGTGGTAAACAGATTATAAAATTCATGAGGTCAAGGATCATGCAGTTTTGCCTCCTAATCGCTGTATTAACAATGCAGCCAAGTGCCTGTATCCAGTGGATGTTAAATGAATATTTGTTACTTGGATGAATTAATGCTATCCATTTCTGGTTAGAAAAACTGAAGCATAGGAGCTTATGAGACTCTTTTAAGTTAAACAGCAGGTAGGTAGAAGGTGAGGAATTAGATCTTATATCTTTTTGTTATTCTAATCAACCTTTATTTTTCATCAGGCTGCCTCCTTTGAAAAAAAATTATTAACTTATGAATATATGATTGTTAAGAGTTGAATTAATTTTTCCCAACATATTTATCAAACAAGGAACTGGTCTGTCCTGGCTTCCTTAGCAAAAGCTCTTAGAGGTGTAATTGTGCAGTGTGTCCCTTCAGGTTCAAATAGGTTTTTCTAGAATCTTTCAGACTGGATACAGAGACTCCTATGACATCGATAAACAACGTGCATTTTATTAATTCAAACTAAATCAATAGGAAAACCTGTTTCAGTAAAATCTAATTCAATTTATTGTAACAACTATTAACTACTTTACAAGCTTGGGGTGCAAATAAGGTCATGTGGTAATCATCGGTGCTGTTCACCAAATATTCCCAGCTTTCTGCCTCCTGGTGACATTGGTGGAATTGTACTTCCTGGCTTTCTTATAGTGGGATGGGACCGTGTGACTAGATCTGACCAAAGTGTGAACAGAGGCTGTCATTTTCAGGCCAAAGCATTTAATACCTGGTCTGAGACCCTACAGAGTTCTCATTCTCTTTGGCACAGTGGACTGTTAAATGCTGGAGATGCTGCTTCTCCATCAACCTGGATCCCTGAGTGATTAAGTGGAGGAGAGTCCACTCCTGACCCAAAGTTGTCCTTTAGCCTGGGAAAGAAAGGAATCTTTGTTGTTGTAAGCCACTGAGGTTTGGGGTTGTTGTTACTGTAGCATAATCTAACCTATCCTGACTGATATAGGAAATACTTTTCTTATTTTTCCACTTCATAGAAGTGATCATTGATTTGAGCCTCAACGTATGTGATTTCTTTTTTCTAGTAGGAAACTGGAGAAAGGCATTACAGGAAGAGGGACTTTTTTTTTTTTAATATTGATAATATATTTTATTTAATCTAATATGAGCAAAATATTATCACTTCAACATGTAATCAGTATAAACTGTATTAATGAGGTGTTTTATATTCTTTTGTTTGTACTAAGTTTTCAAAACTCAGTGTGTAGTTTAAACTTAAGACACATCTCAGTTTGGACTATCTGTATTTCAGGTACGCTACAGCTGGTAATATCATATTGCACAGTGCAGCTTTAGGCTTTTGGTTCTTTACTTACTGAATGATATGATTTGTAAAGGGTATTTTAGCACTCAGTTTTAAAAATTCTAATTCTGGTTAAAACTCACCAGTGGTGATATGCAACGTTCTTCCTCATCTCATAAATGTGCAAAACCAAAATAAATCGTTATTAAATATCACGAAACAAATAAAATGGCGAATTAACTAAAGGAAAATTTTACTTACATTCATGAAATTGTATCATAATTATGGCTATATTAGTATAAAGCTATTCAAAAATTTTGAAAAGTTAGAAACAAAATGCTCAATAGAATTGTCATATACAGGAAGAATGATAAATCTCACTAGGAAGTCTCTGATCGGTGTTTTGGGACTGTTCTTGTAGACATGAAAGTGTTAGGGAAATAGTGAACCCAGAGCGGCTGGGCAGGTGGGGCTCTGATGAGACATCCATTTGGAAAGGAGCTTATTGGGATACGCAGGGAGTAAGAAATAACGGTAGGATATTATTTGGAAAACAAGATGGTAAAGAAGGTGATGTAAGATGGTAACTTCGACCAGTAAATGACAGCCGTCATCCCAAACCCAGCATTGTTGTGTATAGGGTACCAATTTTCAAACCTCTCACATGTGATACATGACTTCTAGAACTGAGAGTATTCTCTTTAAACTGAGTTGGAGGGAGGAAGCATGTTGGACTTTCCAAATACTCATAAAGGAATAGTGATTTCTAAAGAGAATCATCTCCATCTCCCGGACTGTATCCTTTTCCACCCACAATTCTAAAGATGATGGTGGCTGTCGAGATGGGATCGTAAGAGAAACCCAAGTGGCTCAGCTTCCTCCTCACTCCCTTCTGAACAAAATGCTGTCTCTGGTTCCTGCTGCCCACTTCAGTTGCCACAGGAAGCAGCCCTGCTTTGCAGTCAGACGGAAGAAAGGGAGGTTTGAAACCAGCACTTTAAGGGAAGCCTCAGAGGCTGGTGCTTGAGATTTGCTTGCCACCAGTTGTTCTCCTCACCACAGCATACCACGGGGTCGGGGAAATGTTCTGAGAAGTTTGTGGGTAGCTTGTGCATTCTCATTAATTAGGAAATTAGATTGTTGACTATAAATTGGAGAGGTAGGAATGTCTTTATTTAATGTTGAGGAAATGAAGCGTGGGAGGTTAGTTGATAGCTATGCTGTTTACACCAAATTGCAGCGGTTTACTTGCTTTTGCTTTGGGGGTCATATTAACTTCAGCACCAAAGCCAGTCCCTCAGAAGGAGGCTCAGTCCCCGCCGGAAGGGTTTGTTTTACAAGATTTCCTGTATGAGCATGATTCTGAGTAATACAAGTAATCTTATTGATTGCAAGTCTTCTTTCTCTTCCCCCAAAGTGCCCATCTGATTTTCTTCTTCAAGACTCTCTTGTTCCTTCTAGAAACAAACTTAAAGTCCAATTGTTTTTGATTTCTGAACCGTTTCCCTAGGCTTACGAGCTTGTGGATGAAACTAATAAATTGTAGTATCATCGCTGCTCACTAGTATAACTCCAGGTTTCTTAAGAGGCCCACCCTTAAGCAGTCCTTTCTTTTTTTTTTCTTCTTTTTTTTTTTTAAATTGAAGTATAGTTGATTTACAATGTTGTGTTAGTTTCTGGTGTACAGCAAAGTAATTCAATTATATATAGATATAGATATAGGTATATGTTCTTTTTCATATTCTTTTCCATTATGGTTTATTACAGGATATTGAATCTAGTTCCCCGTGCTATACAGTAGGACCTTGTTGTTTATTTATTTTATATATAGTAGTTTGTATCTGCTAATCCCAGACTCCTAATTTATCCCTCCCCACACCTTCCCCTTTGGTTAAGCATAAGTTTGTTTTCTATGTCAGTGAGTCTGTTTCTGTTTTGCAAATAAGTTCATTTGTATCATATTTTTGATTCGACATATAATTGATATCATATATTTGTCTTTCTCTGTCTGGCTTACTTCACTTACTCTGATAATCTCTAGGTCCATCCATGTTGCTGCAGATGGCATTATGTCATTCTTTTTTATAGCTGAGTAATAGTCCACTGTGTGTGTGTGTGTGTGTGTGTGTGTGTGTGTCTGTACACCACATCATCTATCCATTCATCTCTCGATGGACATTTAAATTGCTTCCATGTCTTGGCTGTTGTAAATAGTGCTTAAACAGTCCTTTCTTATTTTTCCCACTCTAGCCCAGGCCCCCTTGTTGGGGACCAAACCCCAGGAAGTCAGTTAGAGGCAGTGCCAGGGCTGCTATAGGAATACTGGTGTCTGTATCAGAAGAGCCAGCACCATGCACTCTTCAAGCTCTTTCTTCAAGGTGACTGTGGTGTTGGGATCCCTGCATGTCCCCTTGTGGGGAAAGCTATACTGGGCTGCACACAGTGAGGAGAATGTCTCTCTTCCTCTCTGAAGTTATATTTTGTCTGTTGGGCCCTGGAGCAAATTCCTTGTGCCCATCAAGGAAAGCACCCTATGAGCTTTACCTGCAGTCCTTCTTTCTGCAGGACTGGTATTGGGAGCTGTACTTGCAAGAGACTAGAGACTGTTCTGCCTGTCACAGTCCCTTCCTGGACATGTACACAAAATCATTTTATTATTCATTTTCAGGAACCCGCCCTCCAAACAAACAAATAAAAGCAAAAAAATTCCAACAAAAGTATAAATGCCAGAGTTCTTATCCATCCATTCATCAGTTATGTGTAAACCCCAATTTAGACTCAAGCTGGATCCCTGCACCTATAAAAAAAGTTACTTCATTGCATGTCTTTTTTTAACCAAACTGAAGTGCACATGTTGAAAATGCCTCCATCAGAATCCAGTGCATCCTTGTCGCTAGATGAATGGGTTGTCAAGGCTGATGTGACCACGTCTTTGCAGAATGTCATCCAAGGTATTAATTCTGTAAATGTCAGAAGTTTTACAAGAGAACCTCTGTGCATCAGCTGAATCTCTAGGGCTTTCACATCAGTTTAGGAGATAAAGTTGTAAAAATCCCTGTTCCTTTTTCTCTGGCCAGAGACACAGGACACTAAATACTTGACTTCCTATGTGATTGGAAAAATCAAGCCTCAAACATTTTGGGAAAAAATAGAATTCATTAAAGTCAGAGTAAACCACTTTTCTTTTCTTGGTCAAGGGGACGGACGTACACATTCAGAATTTCTAAAGAATCAAGATTAGAGATGTTTTTTCCTCATAAGTCTTGTGGATTAGGTTCCATTGAATAAGCATTCATAAGATATGTCCATGGGGTGAGGATGGTGCTCAAAATCCTCTAATTAAAGACAGTTCAAAGAAATCCATTTTTACTTTGATATAGGTGGTATTTAAGTGCCTTTTTCAGTACCTATGTTAAATATTTTGTTCCAGTATTTTTTGGTTGAAACATGACATGTACCACTGTCATTCTAATATAGCGACATAAGTGGAACTCTATGAATCTGATGTCAGTTCTAGAAAGGAAGAGGAGAAAGGGGCTATGTTTTTTAGGTCACATATTTACATGAAATTCAAAACTGCTCATGGTAGTAGGGAAACAAGCACATTCAAGCCATGTGTAAGGTCCTGCACTCAGATGATACAAAAGGAAGAATGTAGCTTCCAGGGTAATAATTACACAAATCAGGAATATGTAGTGTTCGACGTCTGGAGGTACACGTTAAAAATTCCCTGTTACTCAAGTTTATCTTCTGTCTCGTTGTGCTGACTGAAGCTCCTAGCTCATCTGATCAGGAACCACAAGAGAAATCATGGACCTGCGGACACCAGGCTCCCTTGTGGACTGTAACCAGCAAGCACATATGTCTTTGCCACAAATCTGTGTGCTATTAGTGCAATGGATTTCTGAGTGACAAAATAATACTACTTAGAAGCATTTTTCTGAAGGTTTTGAGTCTGTTATGGAAATAACGATGTTAACCACACAAAACCCTGGCTTCACATTGTGGTTCATTATTACAAAATTCCATGATATCACAGTAACCTCACCCTTTTCCCTTCCAGTATTGAATGACAGCAGCCCTGTCGAAGAAAGCCCTGGCCTATAAAATATCACACAAAATAAGACCTAAACATTCAAATGGCCAAATTCAAAGTGTATTTAAAAATCCAGAATTGCCCTTTGCCTGAAAGTTTTCATTTTAAAGCACCTAGCATATCTAATTAGAAATAGTTCCTTTGGCCTTTTATAAACAAACTATTTCAATTTTGTACTGGAGCTAAAAATGTTAATTTATGTCATTATTTTGAAGTCCTCTTCCTATAACAATACTTAGGATCTTAAGCATGGTTTCGCCTTAAATAGTCTCAGCTCAACTTTGTTGAGTGAAGTAGATTTTCTCTCTCCCTCAATGTTGTCTGCTATAATACAGGATTAAATTGTAGGTCTACCCTCAAGCTATGGGTATAGACTTACTCCAGGCATGGGGAAAAATGAACAAACAAACAAACAAACCACACCCAAAGCCTGAGTCATTGAAGCAGTAGGAAGTCAGAGTGGCCTCATGAGAACCTACTTAGAACTATTTCCTTCCCTTCTGAGATATTTCATTCTTTTTGTCATGCACTTCAATTATTTCTAGGTACACTCTCACTCCCTTACAGTATTAGCAATCCCCTTCTAGACATTATTTATAGTAGTCCCAGCATCCTTCACAACAGAACAGTGGCTTTAGGATTTGCCCACTTGCTTGGTGGAAATGACAGGAGTCTCCCTAATGCTCTAGGTGGCTGCTTTTCAGACCAGCAGTAGTGATGGGATTTCAGAGTAAGTGGGCTGACATCATTTTAAGCATAAGTAGGTCCGAAAGAAAAGAACTATAGTCTGAGCTTCTTAAATTCTAGGAGAAATTTAAATTCTAGGAGAAATTAGATACATTTTTCATTTCGTTATTCTCAAACTTGGTGTAATGTGCTTTTAGAATATCCAGCCTCTATTTTTAGGAGAAATACAACCTAAGAATGTAGAAAAAATATTGATTTAAATTTGATTTTCCTAAATTCAAACTGTATGTTTATGCTTGGAGAATTGGGTGTTAGAGACTAAAAGAGCTTAGATACATATGAATATATTTTACAAATGCATAATAACAAAAAGTACTTGCATTCGTATTTTTATTTGCCCAAGATAACACATTTAAAAAAAGTGTTTTCCTTTTTACTTGATTTGAGGTAGTCTGTGAGTTTCTAGAAGAAAGAGATTGCATTTTATTAACCTCAGAGTTCCCAGCAGAGTCTTGTACGATGGTTTCAACACAGTAGCTGCTCCAAAAATATTTGTGAGAGTAAATTAAATTCCTGTATAACAAATGATACTTTTATAATTGGAAAGTAGGATTGCAAGTCAGTTCGCTTGAGATTTTATTCTGAGTTTAAGTGGGTCTAGGCCTTGTGGTCTGTATAAATGGTGGCCCTTAAGCTTGTGCAAAGCATGGGGACTTGGGTCGAGGGGTAAGGCAAGTGGACTAGAAATGGAAGAAACTCCCCACTCTTATTTGGTATGTTTTCTTCTTCAAAAACCAATCCATGATCTTGCTATGCCTTATCCTAATTAATAAGCATGACATTGGATTGAGCATTTCATATTTGATCTGTATAAGCCTGCCCCACTATCTGCTATTTCTAGAGTGATCTTCCCACCATGAAAATCTAATCATGTCACTCCCCGTTTAAAATTCTTCAATGGCTTCTTATGGCATCAAGATGTAATCACACCCCTTAGCATGATTTACAGTGAGTTACACCAGGCTTCACCCTCACCACTCCCCAGCTCCCTACTCTGTCCTCCAGGCAGCCGGAAGCACCCACAGCCTTCCAACAGTCACTTCCCATTCTGCTCCTAGACCCTTGCCCAGGAGGGGACGGAGGCTCCTCAATGCAGGGGTAAGATTCTATGAAGACGTCTCCTCTCTGCCTGAGGTGTATTTTGAAGGGATAAGACACTACTCCGTGTGCCCTTTCTTTTTATTTTATTTTATTATTTTTAACGTCTTTATTGGAGTATAATTGCTTTACAGTGGTGTGTTAGTTTCTGCTGTATAACAAAGGGAATCCGTGTGCCCTTTCTGAGTGTTAACAAGTAGCCCTTGCTCTCTGCTTCCTCTCAACGCATTTTGGGGTTAACAGAGCAGACAGACGAGCTCCCCATAAGGACTGTGATGTTGCTTTGTTCTCCTCAAATAAAGCACAGAAAGGACACTTGTGCGTTCCTTGAGAGCCACATGAATCTGGTTTATTTTGTATTTTTTAGTTTGCCTTTCGAGATCAGTGGCCCTTACTCTTAAGTTGGACACCAGAAGCATCTGTCTTTAGGATGTGAGAGGATGTAGTATTTTTTTCTCCTCTTATACTAGTTACCCCTCATAAAATGTAAATATATATTTAGGGGAAGGAGTTTACCCCCATTCAGCCTTATAATAGCCTGACAACCTTAATGTTATCCTTCTGATGCCTAAAATGTCGAACTAAATCATTAAGGGCAGAAAATCATTTTCCTTCGAGTTGTGGGGAGGGGCATTTTGAAAGCCTCCACTTCTGTGCTCCCCTATTCACTCTTAGGAGGGAGGAACCCGAATGTATGATAGAACCAGTTTGGGATGCTTTCTGTAGCTGCGATGCTCAGTAGAAGTGAGTTAAAGTTTCCTTTTCCAAGAAATTGTCACGCCCCTACGTGAACAGCCTCCCCTTTGCCCTCTCCCCATTTGCTCCAAAACTGGTGTGCCTGAGATCTGGAAGTTCACTAACACCTCATTGTGAGTGGGAAGAACAGAACAGAGTGCCAGGGAGCAGGCGAGGACAGGAGGTCACCCGGATTCCGAGGCTTTGGTTTCTTGAACTTCACCCCGGCTTCGCCGGCTTCCTTGACCCGCCTTGCTCGGTGTTGGGGGCTGCGCGCCCTCTGCTGGGCAGAGCAACACCTGCGGCCGCCGCGCAGCACCTGGCCTCATGGAGTTCAAGCTTTTGCCAACGCAGGGGCAGGTTTTCTTCTCAGGGGTGATGCTCTGCTGGTGCATCATGAAAAAAAAAAACAGGTGGTCATGAAAACAGAGACTTGAGTTGTTTAGTGTAATTTCAAGTCTAATCTGAGCAAATAAACAGACACAAACTCATTTTATGTTCTACGCCGGTCGACTCCATACGCACCCGTTTCCTTTCTGTGCCCAATGTGGCTTTAATCTTGTTCTAATGGCATTCAGTTCAACGGCGCTATTACACCAAAGTGTATGTCTTTGTGTTCAGAGTAATTGGAATCACAAGGAGAATCACCTATTAACTCACACCCTCTATTGAACAAAAGTCACGTTTTGGGGGGAGTACAAGATTTTTGACATATTTGAACACTTTTCCTTACATTTAACATAGTTCTTTTTAACCTTAATCTTCCAATTTCAGGGCTTAAAATTGTATTTGAATTTCATGTGTTTATTTATTTATTTTTGTCATTCAGCAAACATTATCTATACCAGGCACCGTGCAGGGTTGTGTAAGACACTAGGAGATGGGGGATGAAAGAGATGCCTAGAATCTCGAGAAGCTCCGTCTAGAGTGGGACTTTGAGACTCTCAACATAAAAAGACACTAATAAGAAAAGGCACCAGTTGTTGGGGACACGCAAAGGTCTGGGTCACAGCACTACAAAGGTGCAGAAGTTAAGATATACTTGGTAGGATGGGAGAGGTAAATCCTGAGAGATGTTTGTGCGTTTGCCTGTTGGACAAAGTGGGACATAGCAGACAGTAGGTGGTGGAGAAAGAATAGTACTGAGTGTGACTCAGGAAAGGCATGGGATTGACATGTATACACACTGCTATATTTAAATTAGATAACCAACAAGGACCTACTGTATAGCACAGGAAACTGCTCAGTATTGTATAACAACCTAAATGGGAAAAGAATTTGAAAAAGAATAGATACATGTATATGTATAATTGAATCACTTTGCTGTACACCTGAAACCATCACAACATTGTTAATCAAGTGTACTTCAATATAAAATCGAAAGTTAGAAAAAGGAAAAAAATTTGAATTCATTCAAAAAATAAATAAATAGTTCTAGGGGGAAATGTATAATTATAATGGCGACTAACGATAATGGGAACTGTTTTGAAATGCTACATTAAATCATAAAATAAATTTATATTTATTCAGCGATTACAATTGCAAAAAAGAAAAAAAAAAAAGAGAAAGGCAGAGTCTCTTGAGAGTCTGGAGCCCAAGAAGTGGAGAAGAGAGTGGAGCGAGGCTAGAGTGGTTGTTTAGAGCCAGCTTGTGAAGGGCCTTATCTAGCATGCTAAGCAGATTGGATTTTGTACAGCTGGAGATGGGAAGTCATGGAAGCATTGTAACCAGGAGAGTATAAGGACTGCTCTTCATTTTAGAAATATCTTGGGAAGGTAGAAGAAGGATAGTGGCTGAGGGAATGTCAAAATACCAACAAGTAGGAGGCTATTTAACAAACTATTGGAGTAGAAAAGAAAAAAGAATGAGAGTGGGGATCCAGGGAAAAGGATTAACTGGAAAACGGAGGTGGAAACTGATGAGATATGGAGGATGAGGAAGATGGAAGAAGGAAGGAAAACATGAGTAGTGGATCCGGCAGTGATACCAGGGTGAGCAGAAAATGATTCGTAGCAATTATGTGTTTCACTTTGAATTTGAGGTGACTGCATGTAAGGATACGCACTAAATATGGGTATGGGTCTTGAGCTTAAAGAGAGAAAATGGCTAATGGGGGAGATTTGGGACTCACCACGTGGAGCCCGAGGAATCAGTGAGAATGCCAAGAAGAGTCTCCGTGTGGAGAGAGGGGGACAGGCAAAATTGGAGCATCTCATGCTTCTCTTTTACTCAGTAAAGTGACAATTTCATTACCTGGTTTTTAAATGTCAGATGTTTTCAAGGATGTGGATTTGGGTAACATTTGATCTTAATGAGAAATCTATTCAGAAGTAAGCTTGTTTGTTTGTTTTTTAAGGTACTCCTACATGATTGAGTCTTCATTGTGGAGTTTGTTAGCTTTAATATCTTGGATTTAATGTCAATGTATGTTTTCAAAAAATCATATTAAATCAGAAACAACTTAAAAATAAACTCTCCATGAACTTGATCTATTCAGGTTAAAGCCAGTATTAAGTTATATATGTGATAAAGTGTCAAAGATCGTGTTCATTTAGGGTGGGCTTTGGAATGGGAAAATGGAAAAAGATCTAATTTGTTCTGATCTCAAGGGGGAATCAGCATTCATTTTTTATCTATACTCGTATGCATAACTAGTTCTGAAAAATGCCTATAATTCTAACCTCTCGACAAGGAGGGAGGAATTTAGAAATCATACTGTAAAATCTTATGTCTTCTAGATGAGGAAACTGTACAGTAAATTTAAGAAGCACTGAAGGCTGTATCTTATACCTCTTTAGAGGATTCATAAATCATATCGTCACATTAAAGGCTCTGAGAAGTTCTGCGGGAAAGAAAATACTGATTTTGTTTAACTTAGATTTCCCAGTCTTATTTGATGACCAACCCAATATTTCCCAGAGTTTGAATAATGGTGCTTTAAAGGTTTCCTTTGTAATTAAGTGGAGTAGTGTAAGATTTCAAACTCTTGGCCACAAAGCTCAGTTCAGTTTGCAAACATTATTTATTCCTTAATATTTATGGGCATTGTGTTAGGTACTAAGAACACAATGATTATTCATAAAATAATAATAATAATAATAATAATAGTAGCTAAAGCTTGAGTGCTTACTAGCTGCTAGGAAATTTGGTAAGTATTTTACATATGCCATCTCTTTTAATCCTCCCAACCCAGTGAGGGAAGTGAGTAGTATTTGAGTATTGAGTATATAAGAAATGAGGAAATTAAGGCTCAGAGAGGTGAAGTGATTTTCCGAAGGTCATGGACCTCGTGAATTACAGAACTGGGATTCAAATGTAGTTTCTGATCCCATTGTTCACATTCTTAACTATGACAGCACTGCCCTTGGAGAATTTACAGCCTAAATAATGTCCACAAACATCCCCAAGATGGGCTTCAGGTATCTTGACTTGAGAACCTCCAAACTGTGATGTTTAATGTTAACCCTTGACATTACCCTGACAAGTCTTCCATATTAGCAGCCAGGGTAACCCCTTTCTCTCCGAATCTGAAGCTCTTGCTATCAAGCAGTTCTTTGTTGGGATGTAGTACCTCGTTTCTTCCACGTTACATAATGCAACATATATGAAGTAGATCAGGATATAGCTAATTTACAACTTTCCTGTATGGTTCCTGAATGTACCTTTTTTGTTTTTTTAAGTGGGAAAGATGAGCACTATATTTTAAATTTTCTTTATACACTCTAAGCAATACTTAAATATTTAACTCTTAGCAATTTGTGTTTTTAATGGAATAGGGTTTTCCTTTTGGGTCATTTTCATAGAGTAACTTTGGTTGTCCAAACATACTCTGAAATACATCGGGGATTATGGTTTCAACACATGTAAGCCTAAGGCCAAAGTATGAATAACACATGATATTTTGTTACATTTCGTGAACAAACCACTGTTTTGTGGTATAATACAAAACACAGCTAAGTAGTTTAGATCACTATCAGGCATTACAAGGTTAGGTTTTCAATTTATGTGATTACTCAAAGCTCGTTAAAAGTATATTCTCTAGCTCTAGGGAATGTAGCCTAGAAAATTGTGGTTTCCCTTGTGAAAATGGTATATTTTTAGTTCATTTATTATGTTTTTAGTTTATCTCAATTATATCCCTTTGTACTTTTAGTACAATAGTTGAATTCACTAATAAAATAAATTTACAAAGTCTATTTACCAATGAGCCACAAAGGGTAGAAAAAAAAAAAGAAAGGAAAGAAAGAAAACACATTATTTTTATTTATTAACTTAAGCTCTGTCTTCAGAATGTTGCAGACTTTCTATCAATGAAACCACTCTTACAAATTATTCTCCTTAGATCATACCAACTGTGATGTGGTAGGAAAACTGTAACTTCTAGTTCCAGCTCCAGCGTACACTAGAAAGGCAGTTTGACTTTCTGATTTTTGGTTTCCTCACTTAGAAAATGGGCCTACTATCACGTGCCCTGCTATGTGAGAGTTCTTTTGAGAATGCTGGGAATAACATGAGCTTCACAATGACATATATATGGAGTCATTTTCTCTTGCTGGCTCTGTGATCTTGATTAAATTATTGAATCTCTGAGCATTGGTTCCTTATTTGTTAAACAATGGTAATGATAGTGTCTACACAGTAGACTCATAGGCGTAACTCCTTTCATTGCACTATGCTCTGTTGTGCCTCCAGATATTGTGTTTTTCACAGATTGAAAGTTTGCAGCAACCCTACATCGAACAAGCCTACTGGCACCATTTTTCCAACAACATACGTTCACTTAGTGTCTCTGTGTCACATTTCAGTAATTCTCACAATATTTCAAACCTTTTCATTATTATTATATTTGTTGTGGTGGTCCTTGATCAGTAATCTTTGATGTTACTGTAGTAACTGTTTCTGGATGCCAGGAACAGCGCCCGTATCTGACGGTGAACTTAACTGATAAATGTTGTGTGTGTTCTGACTGCTCCCCCAATGGGCCAAGCCCCTGTCTCTCTCCCTCTTCTCTGGCCTCCCTATTCCCCAGGACACAAAAATGTTGAAATTGGGCCAATTAATAACCCTACAGTGACCTCTAAGTCTTCAAGTGAAAGGAAGAGTCTCACGTCCCTCACTTTAAATCAACAGCTAGAAATGATAAAGCTTAGTGAGTAAGGTACATGGAAAGCTGAGATAGACTGAAAGCTAGGCTTCTTGCCCCATACAGTGAGCCAAGTTGTGAGCTCAAAGGAAAAGTTCTTGAAGGAAATTTAAAATGTCTACTCCAGGGAACACACAAATGATTAGAAAGTAAAACATCATTATTGCTGATGTGGAGAAATTTTAGTGGTTTAGGTAGCAGATCACACCAGCCACAACATTCCCTCAAGCCAAAGCCTAATCCAGGGCAAGGCCCTAACTCTCTTCAACTCTATGAAGGCTGGAAGAGGTGAGAAAACTACAGGAGAAAAGCAGCAGAGGCTGGTTCATGAGGCTTAAGGAAAGAAGCTGTCTCTGTAACGTAAAGTACAAGCAGCAAGTCCTGATGTAGAAGCTACAGCAAGTTATCCAGAAGAACTTGCTAAGATAATCAATGAAGGTGGTCACACAAAACAACAGATTTTCAGTGTAGACAAAACAGCCTTATTATTGGAAAAAGATGCCATCTAGGACTTTCATGGCTAGAGAGGAAGAGTCTGTGCCTGGCTTCAAAGCTTCAAAGGACAGGCTGACTCTTCTGTTGGGGGCTAATGCAACTTTAAGTTGAAGCCAGTGCTCATTTACCATTCCAAAAATTCTAAGGTCCTTAAGAATTGTGCTAAATCTACTCCTTGATCTATAAACGGAGCAGCAAAGCATGGATGACAGCTCATCTGCTTATGACATGCTTTACTGAATATTTTAAGCCCACTGTTGAGACCTATTGCTTGGAAAAAAAAGATTTCTTTCAAAATATTACTGCACGTTGACAGTGCATCTGGTCACCCAAGAGCTCCGATGGAGATGAACAATGAGATTAATGTTGTTTTCATGCCTGCCTTAGCACACAATAACCATTCTGCAGCCCATGGACCAAGGAGCAATTTCAACTTTCAAGTCATTATTTAAGAAGTACATTTCATAAGGCTATAGCTGCCATAGATAATGATTCCTCTGATGGATCCAGGCAAAGTCAGTTGAAAACCTGCTGGGAAGGAGTCACCATTCTAGATGCTGTTAAGAGCATTTGTGATTCATGGGAAGAGGTCAAAATATCAACATTAATAGGAATTTGGAAGAAGTTGCTTCCAACCCTCATGGATGACTTTGAGGGATTCAAGACTTAATTGCAGATGTGGTGGAAATAGCAAGAGAACTAGAACTAGAAGTGGAGCCTGGCGATGTGACTGAATTGCTGTAATCTCATGATAAAACTTCAACGGACGGGGAGTTGCTTCTTATGGATGAGCAAAGAAAGTGGTTTCTTGAGATGGAATCTATTCCTGATGAAGATGCTGTGCAGGTGGTTGAAATGACAATGAAAGATTTAGAATATTATATAAACTTAGTTGTAAAGCAGAGCCAGGGTTTGAGAGGATTGACTGCAATTTTGAAAGGAGTACTACTGTGAGTAAAATGCTGTCAAACAGTGTTGCCTGCTCCAGAGAAATCATTCGTGAAAGGAGGAGTCACTGATGCAGCAGACTTCACTGCTGTCTTATTTTAAGAAGTTGCAGGGGCTTCCCTGGTGGTGCAGTGGTTAAGAATCCTCCTGCTAATGCAGGGGACATGGGTTTGAGCCCCTGGTCCGGGAAGATCCCACATGTCGCAGAGCAACTAAGCCCATGCACCACAACTACTGAGCCTGCACTCTAGAGCCCGCGAGCCAGAGCTACTGAGACCACGTACCACAACTCCTGAGCCCATGTGCCACAACTACTGAAGCCCACATGCCTAGAGCCCGTGCTTTGCAACAAGACAAGCCACCGCAGTGAGAAGCCCGTGCAGCACAACAGAGAGTAGCCCCCGCTCGCTGCAACTAGAGAAAACCCACACGCAGCAATGAAGACCCAACACAGCCAAAAATAAATAAAATAAAAAAATAAATTAAAAAAACCCAAAGTGACCACAGCCACACCAACCTTCAGCAACCACCATTTGATCAGTCATCAACATCAAAGCAAGACCCTCCCTCCACCAGCAAAAAGATAACGACTTGCTGAAGGCTCAGATGATGGATAGCATTTTTTAGCAATAAAGTATTTTAAAATTAAGGTATGTATATTTTATTTTTTTTTACACATCTTTATTGGGGTATAATTGCTTTACAATGTTGTGTTAGTTTCTGCTGTATAACGAAGTGAATCATCTCTACATATACATATATCCCCATATCTCCTCCCTCTTGCGTCTCCCTCACACCCCTCTAGGTGGTGACAAAGCACCGACCTGATCTCCCCATGCGATGCAGCTGCTTCCCACTAGCTATCTATTTTACATTTGGTAGTGTCTATATGTCCATGCCACTCTCTCACTTCATCCCAGCTTACCCTTCCCCGTGTCCTCAAGTCCATTCTCTACATCTGCGTCTCTATTCCTGTCCTGCCCCTAGGTTCTTCAGAACCATTTTTATTTTTTTTTAGATTCCATATATGTGTGTTAGCATACGGTATTTGGTTTTCTCTTTCTGACTTACTTCACTCTGTATGACAGACTCTAGGTCCATCCGCCTCACTACAAATGACTCAATTTCATTTCTTTTTATGGCTGAGTAATATTCCGTTGTATATATGTGCCACATCTTCTTTATCTGTTTATCTATCGAAGGACACTTAAGTTCCTTCCATGTGCTGGCTATTGTAAATAATGCTGCAATGAACATTGTGGTACATGACTCTTTTTGAGTTATGGTTTTCTCAGGGTATATGCCCAGTAGTGGGATTACTGGCTCGTATGGTAGTTCTATTTTTAGTTTTTTAAGGAACCTCCATACTGTTCTCCTTAGTGGCTGTATCAATTTACGTTCCCACCAACGGTGCAAGAGGGTTCCCTTTTCTCCACACCCTCTCGAGCATTTGTTGTTTGTAGATTTTCTGATGATGGCCATTCTGACTGGTGTGAGGTGATACCGCATTGTAGTTTTGATTTGTGTTTCTCTAATGATTAGTGATGCTGGGCATCCTTTCATGTGTTTGTTGGCAATCTGTATATCTTCTTTTGGAGAAATGTCTATTTAGGTCTTCTGCACATTTTTGAATTGGGTTGTTTGTTTTTTTTGATATTGAGCTGCATGAACTGCTTGTATAGTTTGGAGATTAATCCTCTGTCCTTCATTTGCAAATATGTTCTCCCAACCTGAGGGTTGTCTTTTCATCTTGTTTATGGTTTCCTTTGCTTTGCAAAAGCTTTTAAATTTCATTAGGTCCCATTTGTTTATTTTTGTTTTTATTTCCATTTCTCTAGGAGGTGGGTCAAAAAGGATCTTGCTGTGATTTATGTCAAAGAGTGTTCTTCCTATGTTTTCCTCTAAGAGTTTTATAGTGTCTGGCCTTACATTTAGGTCTTTAATCCATTTTGAGTTTATTTTTGTGTATGATGTTAGGAACTATTCTAATTTCATTCTTTCACATGTAGCTTTCTAGTTTTCCCTGCACCACTTACTGAAGAGGCTGTCTTCTCTCCATTTTATATTCTTGCCTCCTTTATCAAAAATAAGATGACCATATGTGCATGGGTTTATCTCTGGGCTTTCTATCCTGTTCCATCGATCTATATTTCTGTTTTTGTGCCAGTACCATACTGTCTTGATTACTGTAGCTTTGTAGTATAGTCTCAAGTTAGGGAGCCTGATTCCTCCAGCTCCATTTTTCTTTCTCAGCCAAAGATTGCTTTGGCTATTCAGGGTTTTTTGTGTTTCTATACAAATGGTGAAATTTTTTGTTCTAGTTCTGTGAAAAATGCCACTGGTAGTTTGATAGGGATTGTGTTGAATCTATAGATTGCTTTGGGTAGTATAGTCATTTTCACAATGTTGATTCTTCCAATCCAAGAACATGGTATATCTCTCCATCTGTTTGTATCATCTTTAATTTCTTTCATCCTTGTCTTATAGTTTTCTGCATACAGGTCTTTTGTCTCCTTAGGTAGCTTTATTCCTAGGTATTTTACTCTTTTTGTTGTAATGGTAAATGGGAGTGTTTCCTTAATTTCTCTTTCAGATTTTTCATCATTAGTATATAAGAATGCAAGAGATTTCTGTGCATTAATTTTGTATCCTGCTACTTTACCAAATTCTTTGATTAGCTCTAGTAGTTTTCTGGTAGCGTCTTTAGGATTCTCTATGTATAGCACCATGTCATCTGCAAACAGTGACAGCTTTACTTCTTCTTTTCTGGTTTGGATTCCTTTTATCTGTTTTCTTCTCTGATTGCTGTGGCTAAAACTTCCAAAACTATGTTGAATAATAGTGGTGAGAGTGGGCATCCTTGTCTTGTTCCTGATTTCAGAGGAAATGGTTTCAGTTTTTCACCATTGAGGACGATGGTGGCTGTGGGTTTGTCATATACGGCCTTTATTATGTTGAGGTAAGTTCCCTCTATGCCTACTTTCTGGAGAGTTTTTATCATAAATGGGCATATTGTTTAGCCTCCATGTGTTACTATTTTTCAGAGTTTTTTTCCTGAAATTGACATCTAGTTTCATAGCGCTGTGGTCAGAAAAGATACTTGATATGACTTCCATTTTCTTAAATTTACCAATGCTTGATTTGTGACCCAAGATATGATCTATCCTGGAGAATGTTCCATGAGCACTTAAGAAGAAAGTGTATTCTGTTGTTTGTGGATAGAATGTCCTATAAATATCAATTAAGTCCATCTTCTGTAATGTGTCATTTAAAGCTTGTGATTCCTTATTTATTTTCATTTTGGATGATCTGTCCATTGGTGAAATTGGGGTGTTAAAGTCCCCTACTATGATTGTGTTACTGTTGATTTCCCCTTTTATGGCTGTTAGCATTTGCCTTATGTATTGATGTGCTCCTGTGTTGGGTACATAAATATTTACCATTGTTATATCTTCTTCTTAGATTGATCCCTTGATCATTATATGGTGTCCTTCTATGTCTTTTGTAATAGTCTTTCTTTTAAAGTCAATTTTGTCTGATATGAGGATTGCTATTCCTGCTTTCTTTTGGTTTCCATTTGCATGGAATATCTTTTTGCATCCCCTCACTTTCAGTCTGTATGTGTCCCTAGGTCTGAAGTGGGTCTCTTGTAGACAGCATATATATGGGTCTTGTTTTTGTATCCATTCAACCAGTCTTTTGGTGGGAGCATTTAATCCATTTACATTTAAGGTAATTATCAATATGTATGTTCCTATTACCATTTTTTAAAATTGTTTTGGATTTGTTATTGTAGGTCTTTATCTTCTCTTGTGTTTCCTGCCTAGAGAAGTTCCTTTAGCATTTGTTGTAAAGCTGGTTTGGTGGTGCTGAATTCTCTTAGCTTTTGCTTCTCTGTAAAGATTTTAATTTCTCCATCGAATCTGAATGAGATCCTTGCTGGGTAGGGTAATCTTGGTTGTAGATTTTTCCCTTTCATCACTTTAAATATGTCCTGCCACTCCCTTGTGGCTTGCAGAGTTTCTGCTGAAAGATCAGCTGTAAACCTTATGGGGATTCCCTTGTATGTTGTTTGTTGCTTCCCCCTTGCTGCTTTTAATATTTTTTCTTTGTATTTAATTTTTTAATATCTTTATTGGAGTATAATTGCTTTACAATGTTGTGTTAGTTTCTGCTGTATAACAAAGTGAATCAGCTATATGCATACGTATATCCTCCCTATTTCGTCTCCCTCCCACCCTCCTTATCCCATCCCTGTAGATAGTCACAAAGTACAAAGTTGATCTCCCTGTGCTATGCAGCTGCTTCCCACTAGCTATCTATTTTACATTTGGTAGTGTATATATGTCAGTGTTACTCTCTCACTTCATCCCAGCTCACCCTTCCCCCTCCCTGTGTCCTCAACTCCATTCTCTACATCTGTGTCTTTTTTCCTGTCCTGATAGTTTGATTAATATGTGTCTTGGTGTTTTTCTCCTTGGATTTATCCTGTATGGGACTCCCTGTGCTTCCTGGACTTGATTGACTATTTCCTTTCCCATACTATGGAAGTTTTCAACTATAATTTCTTCAAATATTTTCTCAGACCCTTTCTTTTTCTCTTCTTCTTCTGGGGCCCCTATAATTCGAATGTTGGTGCGTTTAACGTTGTCCCAGAGGTCTCTGAGACTGTCCTCAATTCTTTTCATTCTTTTTTCTTTTTTCTGCTCTGCAGTAGTTATTTCCACTATTTTTTCTTCCAGGTCACTTATCTGTTCTTCTGCCTCAGTTATTCTACTATTGCTTCCTTCTAGAGAATTTTTAATTTCATTTATTGTGTTGTTCATCATTGTTTGTTCGCTCTTTAGTTCTTCTAGGTACTTGTTAAACGTTTCTTGTATTTTCTCCATTCTATTTCCAAGATTTTGGATCATCTTTACTATCATTATTCTGAATTCTTTTTCAGGTAGACTGCCTATTTCCTCTTCATTTGTTTGGTCTGGTGGGTTTTTTTACCTTGCTCCTTCATCTGCTGTGTGTTTCTCTGTCTTCTCATTTTTCTTAACTTACTGTGTTTGGGGTCTCCTTTTCACAGGCTGCAGGTTCGTAGTTCCCGTTGTTTTTGGTGGCTGCCCCCAGTGGGTGAGGTTGGTTCAGTGGGTTGTGTAAGCTTCCTGGTGGAGGGGACTGGTGCCTGTGTTCTGGTGGGTGTGGCTGGATCTTGTCTTTCTGGTGGGCAGGGCTGCATCCATTGGTGCGTTTTGGGGTGTCTGTGAACTTATGATTTTAGGCAGCCTCTCTTCTAATGGGTGTGGTTGTGTTCCTGTCTTGCTAATTGTTTGGCGTGGGGCGTCCAGCACTGGAGCTTGCTGGTCGTTGGGTGGAGCTGGGTCTTAGCATTGAGATGGAGATCTCCGGGAGAGCTCTCGCCGATTGATATTACAGGGGGCCAGGACGTCTCTGGTGGACCAATGTCCTGAACTCCGCTCTCTTACCTCAGAGGCTCAGGCCTGATACCCAGCCGGAGCACCAGGACCCTGTCAGCCACATGGCTTATGTTTTAGTATGTGACCTAGGAAAATATGCCTTCTCTGGCTCTCGTGAGCCGTCGGTGTCCACACGGCTGAGGTGGCACTCCAGGAGGGGACCATTCGCCTCCTAAAGTCCCAGGGTATCTGTCAATGAAGGAACCAAGTGCCTAATATAAGCCACAAGATACGATCACGGGGACGACGGTCTCCTGCCAGGCCATCACCCTTCTTACCAGTCCTTTAAAGACCCGCTGCAGGTCCACGCCCATGAGCATCTTCCTGACTCTCTCATCAGCCACAAGGGCTCAAGGTATGTACATTTTAAAAGTACTAATGCTGTTGCACACTGAATAGACTACAGTATAATGTAAACATAATTTTTTGTGCATTGAGAAACCGAAAAATTTGAAACTCACTTTATTGCAGTATTCAGTTTATTGTACTGGTCTGGAATCGAACCCATAATATTTCCAAATTATGTCTGTATTGTGGGGAGTAAATTAGATAATGTATGTAAATATTAGAGACCAGAATGAGATACAGGGTAGTTTTTCACTACATGTTAAATTCTTTTCCTTCTTCCTTACAAAATATATATTACAATGATTTTATTCTTTCATACACTTTATTTTATAAATATGAACACTTCTAAAATTGCACTTAAAACCCTTAATAAATAACATGAAAAGAACAGCTGTGGCTTATAATAATATATCTGATACCTGAAGAATTGGGCTAATTTGACTCAGCACATTTACTGAACTTTTGCCATGCAAATACAGTGGACTAACTAATGAGAACTGATCTCTTTCTGAAATCTTGATAAGTCCACAGTACAAAACAGGGAGTTTTTTGTTTCATTTGTTTTGTTTTGTTTTTTTTTTAGCGAAGTAAGAGTGCAATATTGGCAATATAGTGGCCATTACTTGGTAATAATCCATGTCTTTGGTTTAAAATAAAAACATCGACCTATCTTAAGAACTGAAATATTGTCTGTGGAGACCATCCTTCTGTAGAATCTAGAGGTTTTTCTAGGGGAAAGGGCAACAGGATGTTGCTCTGAAACAATTAATGTAGCATAGGTCTGTGAGTCTTAAGTAGACACACATTCGCTGGAATAGTCTGACCTGTAATTTTGGAATAATCATTTAAATCTGGCTGTTTATCTTCAGTGCCTTTAACTTAATTCTTGGAGACCTTTTGTCCTTCTTGCATTGAACATCAGGAAGCTTAAAACTGAATCTGTCGTCCAAATTATGTTCGCCTTGTGATATTTTAGCTGGGGTCTTAGTTGTTTTGGCCCTGATTTTTAAAATGTGTTTTTTATTAGTGATCTCATAAAGTTTTTTGAGTAGGGGGGCGTATTCATCTAATAAATAAATAAACAAACAAATAAATAAATAAATAAGAAAAAAATCTAGTTCACTCCTTTGTTAGAAGAGATCTAGTTCCTAAATGAGCCAGACATTTGACTTGTAGTGGGTAAGGAAAACCTGGGTCAGTTTATACCTACCTCATCTGCTCTCTCTTGGAAAAGGCATTTGTTTTGGCACATCCCAAACTGAGTGTTTGGAAATGGGGTATTCTTAGAAGAGACCAGCAAATCCCCATGATTTCTGGGCTTCCCTTGGGATCAGAGTGCTGGTTTGAAGAATAATCCTGATTTTTAACAGCTTAGTATGTGTGCCTCCACTTTGGGTCAAGGGGATTTATTCGTGCTCCTGGCTTCAAATTCCATTGTGGGGCCTCCCTGGTGGCGCAGTGGTTGAGAGTCCGCCTGCCGATGCAGGGGATACGGGTTCGTGCCCCGGTCTGGGAGGATCCCATATACCGCGGAGCGGCTGGGCCCGTGAGCCATGGCTGCTGAGCCTGTGCATCCGGAGCCTGTGCTCCGCAACGGGAGAGGCCACAACAGTGAGAGGCCCGCGTACCACAAAAAAAAAAAAAAAAAAAAAAAAAAAAAAAAAAAAAAAAAAAAATTCCATTGTGAGCCTCAGTGTTGCCCCATGTCAGTTTAAGATTAATTATGGTAATTCTCAAAGCAACTGAGTACAGGTCAGAGTTACCGTCTGGATCAACACTCCTCCCCTGATCCAAAACTGGGAAGGCTGGGGAAGGAAGTAGATTTTAGGGAAGGCTGTGCTTTTTAGACATTACCCCTAAGCATGCTTGGTTCCCCACGAGGCCTTGATGTCCCCTTGTTAACAGTACATGTGGACACCTTTATGTATACTTGCTGTACATTCTCGTTTTCTCATACTTTCATATAATCAAGGTACACCAGATTTAGTAATTAAACTCCAGAATGACCATATGCTTTGAGGTATAATTCCTATTCCAACATTGAAAATGAAAAGGCTATTAGACTGTGAATCTGTGAACAGTTATTCCCTTGTTCAAGTAAAACAATTACCATAATTTATCAGTAAATTCAGTTTTCTTTAAAGTGTCATTTATATCCCTGTGCAATATCATGGTGGTTGGTAATGACTTATTAAGAATAACACCCTAGGAAGTTTTCCATTTTAGATCACTGATTTTGAGATGTGATTGAAAGAGAACCAAAACATACTGGATGTCATTTTGCAAAGTTCAGGAAATGGAGATATTGAATCTTCATGCAGAGTGTTGGGTTTATTTTAAATCAAATGCTATCCCTATGTCATATGTGCCCCATCGTTTCTCTTGGGGCAATAATCCTATGAGGAAAACAGTCACAAGATATACTGAGTTATGTAGTAGAACTGCACAGCAGTAGTTGTAATGATAGTAGTGATAGTACTACTACTAGCTGTTTTTTGAGTGTCTGCCAAGCTTTTTTATAAATATGCTACATATATTATCTCATTTAAACCTCATAATCTTAGGAAGCAAATATTATTATTATCTTCATTTTGCAACCCTCTAAGGGCAGGCATTTTTATTATCTCCATTTTACAGGTGAATAAACTGAGGCACAGACAGGGTAAACCACTTGCCCAAAGTCACACAGCTGTTAAGTAGCAAAGGTGATCTTCCAATCTGGGCAGCCAGTATGCAGAGCTGCTGCTTTAACCACTAGCATAGAGCTGCCTTCTTAGTCATTTTTTATTGTTATTATTTTATAAATTTATATTGAAAGCATTGCTGGAGACCTAGATTACCCCCTCCTTTTAAAAAATAATATACCACTGGTTTTGTGCAGCATCCCTCTGATGCTGTTATGATGATGATTATGATTGTAATAATATGTTATGAAGTTTCAGTGTATGTGGCGATATGTTTGATGGCTAACATTGATCGATTATGGTATGTCAGGCATCATTCAGAGTTCTTTACATGTGTTAAAACCTTTAATTCTACCATTACTGAAGTATCATTAAGGATAATAACAGTTCCTACTTCATAGAATTAAATATATTAGTATATGCAAAGTATATGAAATGCATGGCATATAGTAAGTGCTCTATAAATGCTAGTTATTATTATCCTTATGTTACAGATGAGGAGACTGAGACTTTAGTAAGGTTAACTTCTTGCTCACAGGCATATAGCTGTTGAGAGGCAGAGCAGGGCTTTGAACTGAGGCAGTCATGCTCCAGAGCACACACTCAACCACCACACAAGCAAGAAAAACCAGGACCTTTATGAATTATTCTTTCATTTTTACTTGCTCCATTTGCCAATCAGAACTGAAGCTTTTGCTTTACTTATGGGAAGCAGCATGTTATCAGGGTTTAGAGAAAACCATCTGGAGTTAGTCTGCCTAGACTGGAATATCATCTCCGCGAATCTGTAAAGAGTTATTGATAGCTGTGCAATCTTGGGAAATTTACCTGAACTCTCTGTGCTTTGGGTTTCTCATCTGTACAATGGGGATGATTATGTCTACAGGGCTGCCATGACGATTAAAGGAGAAAAACCTGTCTAAAGCTCTTTGTATAGTGCCTGGCATATGGTAGCATTCAAATAAGATTAGCTAACATTATTATGGCTATTAGAAATAAAATTACGTTTGTAATTCACAATTATACTTTGAATTTTAGAGTCACAGATTAAATCCTGGGAGCCAAATTCAACGAATACTTCTATAAGCTGTACCAGATTCCCTCTGAAAGTCTGTGTGTGTGACTGTCTTACACTGAAAGTCAGAGCGTGGGCTATTATCACAGGGCTTTAGGAAGGACACGATGAAGCTGCTTACACAGCTGGAGTTGATAGTGGGAGCACCAGATGAAAATGCCAGAATGATTGCTACATTTATTTTGGGCCCTTAGAAATTGTGTTTAGGCAGTTTATTTCCATCAGAGTTCACTTAGCCCCATCATGACTATTTTCCAGACCTGGGGTAGACTGAGAAGAGAGAGAATGACAAAGAACACACACAGTGACAAAGAGCACACCTAGAGAGTGTCATAGTGAGTGAAGTAGGTCAGACAAAGACAAATATCGTATGATATAGCTTATACGTGGAAACTAAAGTATGACACAAATGAACTTATCTACGAAACAGAAAAAGAGTCAGAGATGATGTAGAAAACATCAAACCTATAGTTACCAAGGGGGAAATGGGGGGAAACTAAATTGGGAGATTGGGGTTGACATATACACATGACTGTATATAAAATAGATAAATAATAAGAACCTACTGAATAGCACAGGGAACTCTACTCAATACTCTGTAATATGGGAAAAGAATCTTAAAAAGAGTGGATATATGTATATGTATAACTGATTCACTTTGCTGTACAGCAGAAACTAACACAACATTGTAAATCAACTATACTGAAAGAATATTAATTTTTTTTAAAAAAGCACAGATGATGACTTCTTGACACTATGCCTTTCTCGTCTTTGATTCTTTTGTTCTTGGAAGATAAGCCAAGTGGTGTAGGCTTCTTGCAACAGCTGACATGCACATTTGCTCTTCCCTCCCAGTCCCATCATGCACCCAGTATTTCTAAATAGTACAGTAGTGAATGCTATAGGTTATAGTTTTGATTTAATTAATTTTTAAGTTATTTCCATTGGATTTTGAACACCTTATCTATGCTAATTCATATGCCTAGGATTTTTACAGTCTCTCCTGTCTGAAAGCCCACAGTTTCCTTCAGGGGATATCCCTGGGAAGGAAGGAAAAAGATAAACCAAAAACCATACACAAACCCAAGGCAGTGTTTGTTTCAAAACCCATTCCGTTATCCAGTTGACTTTAAGGGACGTTGCTACATTTTTCTTGCTTTCTCTTCCTTTTGTTGAGTTCTACATTCAAGAATACAACAGGTTTCCACGCGGCTACAGCCTTCTTCCTCGGTCTGTTTTGTACAATGGCACTTAAGAGGATGTTAATAGATACTCTGCTGAAAATGTGCAATTTTTTACATTAGTTTGGGAAGCACTGGCGTATGCAACATAACCAGGTTTCTCTTCTGCTGGACTTTGTAGAGCCTTTACTAACCCAATGAACATGTCAGTCTCCAAGAGATGATCATAAGCTCTGTTTATTTGACTGGCATCTTTATTTCTTGCAACGTCTTACAGTTAATGTTTGAGGGCCATGCTTTGGGAAATGCTAGTTTATACAGTAGTCATTTTCATAGACAAAAATAAGGAAAGGTGGCCACAGCTTAATGGCAATTGTGCTGTTATTTTTAAAAGATTAAATAAATATCATACCACAGCTTATCAACAACAAGAAAATCCTAAACTCAGAACTTACTAGAGTGTTTTTCCTTTGTATCAAATTTGAGGAAATGACAAAAAAGAGAAAAAAGAAAAACAGAATAAACTTAAAAACACTCTCTAATTCTATACTGAATCCTGCATCCATCAGAAATCCAATCTACTAGTTTACATACCCTATTTACAGTCAGGTTGCCGAGGGTACTCTAAGCTCCTCAATCCTCAAAGATGTTCTTTTTCCCCCTCCCTGACCTGTTCCCCCTCCTCTTATTCTTCCTCCTCCTCTTTCTTTTTACAAATGCAAGGCAGTCCAATATAGATTAGTAAATTACTGATAATTTTTTATAATAGGGATTAAAACAAAAATATTTCTGGACATCGTTAGGTACCCAGAAAACCATTTTCCCAGAACCTCTTAATCCTAGTACTGTAGTAAACAGGATGACTTATTATGGTGGTGTTTTAATCTGCACCCTTTAATTCTTAGGTGAGAATAAATTTAATTTTTGCTCTCAGGTTATAGGTACTCTAGAAGAATAGGGGACGGGAAATCAGAAGGTCTTGGTGACCTTGTTAAGTTCAGACGTAGATGGGCTCCCTGACTGAAACAGAGCAGGTACCCAACACCTGTTTGTGGAGTGAACTTCATCTGCCTAGTCTTTGACTTCTCATCTGTTCAAAGAGCTTGGGCAGAATACATGACCTCTTAGGTTCCTTAGAGCATGGGAATGTGGGTTCTGTGGTATTCTGTAATTCTTGATTGTTTAGGGAACACGTAAAGATCATCTGGGAGCAAATACAATTTTTAGATTGCAATGTATAATAATAAGACCTAGTATAAACTTTATTTTTTATATCTTTATTGGAGTATAATTGCTTTACAATGGTGTGTTAGTTTCTGTTGTACAACAAAGTGAATCAGCTATACGTATACATATATCTGCATATCCCCTCCCTCTTGTGTCTCCCTCCCACCCTCCTTATCCCACCCCTCTAGGTGGTCACAAAGCACGGAGCTGATCTCCCTGTGCTATGCATTTTACATTTGGTAGTGTATATATGTCAGTGCTATTCTCTCACTTCATCCCAGCTTCCCCTTCCCCACCGTGTCCTCAAGTCCATTCTCTACATCTGTGTCTTTATTCCTGCCCTGCACCTAAGTTCATCAGTACTGGTTTTTTTAGATTCCATATATGTGCGTTAGCATCCAGTATTTGTTTTTCTCTTTCTGACTTACTTCACTCCGTGTGACATACTCTAGGTCCATCCACCTCATTACAAATATAAACTTTATCTTAAAAATTGAGTCTTCCTCCCCACTTCAGCTTTGTTCTATTGATTGTACATGACATGCTTTCACATTTAAAGAGTGAGGCCCTTCTCTGCACAGAAAGTAAAGCACATCATTATTGCTGGAGATATAGAAGAACTTGCTTTCTTGAAAGTCACCCATACCATTTAAAATGTTTAATATCATTAGGGCTTAATTGATGCCCTTAATTAACTCTTAGAAATGGGAGCAGTTTCTTTTCCTGCAAAGGTCTCTGTATACTTTTGATTTCAGGATCACTATCTAAAATGTCAAAAATATAAATATATGACTGCAGAATGCAGTTAATATTTATTAAATGCCTATTATATACCAGATACTGTATAATGCATTTACATATTTACATATGCTATCTTCTTTATTCTTTAAAGAAACCTAAGAATTAGGTATGATAAATTAGTTTTGAGAAAATCAAGGCTAAAGTTCAAGTGATTTGCACAAGATCCAAGAGCTAGTAAATGATGGAATAGGAATACAAAGCTAGTTACCCTCAGAGAAGAAGAAAATTATTTCAGGAATAAATAGTCCCTTTCAAACACGTTGTGGACTACGTCACTGTGCAATTAATAGGAAGAGGAAAGACCCTGAAGGTAGCAGTGGACTAAGGGCTCTTATGGTCCTTGAGCAAAAGTCTTCAGTAGAAGTGGGTGTGGCCCCCCTTTCCACCTTTCACCTTGAGGGGAGTTGAAAGCTTCAGGTGACATTCCATTCTGAATGTTGTGGGCTTGGGAGCAACACATTTTTATATGATTGGTGTTGGTTGTCATGGCAAAAATCTAGATTTTTCATTTGCATATAAATGAACCCAGATAGTAAACACTTCCACTTCAAATATGAAAAGCCTACCTTTAGCAGATTGAAGGTCAGGAATATTTATGACTTTTTTCATATCATGCTACAAAGCAAATGAATATTATGTCTTTTTTTTTTTTTAACTCAGACTTTATTTTTCAACTTCTTTTTAACTTCTTGCTTAATATTTGAAAAAAAAAAATTCCAAAGGCATTTGCGTCTACATACTTCTTACTATTTTGAAGAAGTCATTCCTAAAGCCTGGAATTCTGTCTTTAAAAGATGGACGAACACCATTTTAATGTCTAGAACACCTTTGTCATATGGGTCGTAATGAAAACCCTTAGATGATCAAGGTTAGATGAAAGCATTGAAAGGTCATCTAGTCCTGGGCTTTGAATAATATCTCTTCCAAGGATTCTCTCAAGCTTGAAGCTTTTTACTTTTGTGCTATCTGAAGTTTGCCCATGAAATGTATGCTTTTGACATATTTTTTTAAAGAAGAAGTTTTGATTCTCATGGTAAAAGAGCTCAGATGTCCAGTAAAATTCAGATATAAATTCAACTGGTTAGAGTTCTTTAAAAAAAAAATATTATTCACTGACCAGCTCTTCAAGGAAAAAAAGAAACTTGGCTACTTAAAAAATTAACTGTAGATCCTCTCTAAGGATACCATGTATCAAAATAACTGTTAGTGGTATTAAAGAGTTAAGTTTTAAAATCTTGGAAGACTTCAGTCAAAATATCTCAGAAATTTCATAACCTTTAGGTCTTTGCCTATAAATTGATTGTAAATATTGAAAATCAATAACTACATATATATTTTTTAGTGGAAAACTATGACTGTATTTTCTTCTTGATGGTTTCACTGACATCCCCTCTGTGCTGTTCAAAAAATGCCAAATAAATTATTATTTCTTACATTGTACCAATTGCTCAAAATCATGTCTTACTTCAGGTTTTTCGTATTTACTGCATTAGGTTGTCTCAGATCATATTTTTCTTCCGGTTTTTAGTTGCCTTTCTGTTACATACTTGAGAGAAAAAATATATATTTCTACTTTTTGTAACGCTGCTCCTTGATTGCACCGTGTACTTCTTGTAATCCATTACATTCTTTTTCTAGAAGGCATTGTTCTTGGAGATTGCCACTGATTTCCTATTTTAATTTTGACCAATTGTTTTCTAAGGCCTGTTGCAAAGCTAACATCTCAAGAATTATTTTCAAAGAACTCTTGAGCAGGCTTCGACATTATATACCACTAATGTCTTTCTAATAGGTCTTTTCATTCCTATTTTGTAGGAGTACTACTTGACATCTCTTTGTAGTTGTCTAATTAACATCTCAAATTTAACTGATCTTCTCACTAGACCTGCTGTGTCCACAGGCTTCCTTCCTCATTTCCTCTGTTAAATGACAACTTCATCTTTCCAGTTGCTCAGGCCAGAAGTCTTAGAACCACACTTGACTCTTTCTCTCACACTGTACATCTAATCCAACAGGAAATGCTTTATTGCCAGAATATATCAGAATCTAACCAGACCTTTACTGTAACCATGTGCATCACTGAAGTGGTAGGCATACTGCTGTCTCAGAACTGTACATGGCCAAATGACTCTGTTATCGTTAACAAACTGAAACACTTAAGAGGTGACAGCTAGGCTGGTAGCATGTTTTGATACATTCTGATTTGAACATGAAATTATCTCCCATCAGATACCCTTGGCGGCATTTGGTAGCTATTTTCAAATAATTTAGGGACTGTCAAATAAATGGAAATAGTAAGAAGTAATTGTTGGAGTTCACATTATCTGTCATTTATACGGCAACTTCCAGTTTATAAAGCACGTTTCATAACTATCTCATTTGATCTTCATAATCTTTCTAGGTAGCTATGTATGTCACTGCTTTGCCGATGAAGAAACCGAGGCTCAGCATCTAAATGATTCGGCCTATCCTTGTTAATGGCGTTGACATCAGAATTTGAGTCTGATTGTTCTGTTTCTAAATCTTATATTCTTTCCATTGCTTGTCTTCTGTCTTCTAGGAGGCATAATTAGGACCAGTATTCTGAATGTATACACATCTTGTAATTAGTGTTTAACGTCAGAATGTGTCCCAGAGATGGCAGATTTTCTATCAGGGCCAGTGTTGGGGTAGACAGGGGTCTCTTCCCACTTCCCCCAAGCCCCCTGCCCCTCTACCAACTTGCCCACCCTGGCCAGGGATCCTGTGGAGATTCCACATTGATTAGGTAAGTCTTTGGGATGCCTTCCAAATATTCTTTCAGAGAGGAAATTCTGTCATTTATAAAGGCCTGTGGGCATGTTTGCTTCTATAAGAACCCATACGTCAAAGATACTGCTGGGCCTTCTTCTTGCATTCTCATTTTAATAGAGCTACTTTTTATTAAGTTACTGAAACTACTAAATTTTTGTTAAACTATTGAAACTGCTAAATTATTAGTCATAACTCCTTCTGTCTTGTCTGTTAATTCTTTAATATTTAGTATTTGTATTATTTTCTTCCATCCTATATATTTCGCCCGGTATATTTAAAATGGAAGAACTTTCCTGACAAACGGCTGAGAAAATAAATTCTGTATTTCACATGGCCAAATGATATTCGTCTATTAATTTTTCTTGTTTTTTCTTCATTTAGAGTACTTCAACATTTTATATTAAAGTCTCAAAGCAGATCATTTCTGACAATTTTATGATTTGTTTTTTTTATTTGCCAGTCTTTATACATTAATAATAAGTGGTCTTCCCATCAGGTTTATGATTTTTTTTGAAATGTTGAACATATTTTCATGATATGGTTTATGGAATCTGTTATAGAAGGAAGATTCATTTTAGTTTTATAATCGTACATAAAGTAATTCTTGCCTTTTATCTCGTAGATTTTTTCAGCCAAGCAAAGCCTTTTAAAAATTCCTTTCCCCCAAATTCATTTGCGATGAATTTGTGAATTCACCAGGGTAATGACTGGTTTTAAAGTTGATGTTGGAGGCGTGCCTTTTCCTCTGCTCCTCTGTCTGTTTATTTGGGAAAAGTCACTTATGGATGACTTAGGCTCATCTTTCAAAAGGTAGATATGCTTTGGCTAGAACCATGGGAAAGAGGCATTCTCCTTCTGCTGGGTTGCTAGACTCGTAGTCTCTATACCTGAAGCTACTAGTAGCTATCTTTGTGACCATTTAGGAAGAGCTTGTTTGAGAACAAAGCCTGTAAAGGGAATTGGAGTGTGGATGGAGAGAGACAGAATCCTAAGGACAATCCAGAGCATCTGGGTTCAGTGATGCCTGGAGATGTACCCCTGAACTATTACTTACATGAACCATTATGTTCCAACTGTTCCACCAACACTCTCCTGCCACTCCTTCACAGTTTGCTTTTTTTTTTCTCACTTGCAACTGTAAGTTTCCTAATACTTGCTATATAGACTATATGAAACCATTTTTCTCCCTCCCTCAGCAAGACTTCTGTAATCAAAACACCAAATAAATTAACTTCTATTTAAAAAAAAAAAAAGGTAGATATGCTTTTCTCCTTTCTCTTTCATTAGTAGTCGTGAGTTAGACTGGGATTGTAGACATTGACTTGATTTATAACTTTTGCCCTAGAAGATGAATATTAGGGTATTTTGGAAAGTAACCAGTCAAAGACATTTGAATGATTTTAGCACAGTGTGGTATACAGATGAAAGAAACAAAGGAAAAAATCCCTGGGTGTTACAGCTGAGGACTGGGTAGTATGACTTCTCTTTATTGGATTATAACGTTTGGTTTTGGGAAAAAATGCAAAGAATGCTGATATTTTCCATTAGTAGACTCATCATACTTTATATGATGTTTCTTGGCTCTATTACTTCCACTTCAGTTTTCAAAGTTGTCCACAGAGTTTTCACATTTGATTCTGTCTTTATACGGTAACAACAGGGTAATTTGGTGGATTTCTTCTGTATTTTACCTTTTCAGTGAATGAAAAAATATGCCATCTTCTACAGATTGTTTGGTACCGTCAGGATAGAGACATGGCCAGTGTCCAATTTCCAAACTCATGTATGATCACAGGAATGCTGCAACGAATGAATTAGCACTTTTTGAATAAGGTTGTCCTGGATTCAAGCCATGGTGTGCTGGGGCCGATGTCATAGCTGACAAGATGGGACCATGCGCATCTTTTTCCAACTCCATGTTCAGTGACATCACCTTGGCAGTTTGAAATCCCTTGCTGGGAGTATTTACACCATGGGAAGCAGCAAATATTACAAACCAGAACTCTCCCCTGACCCCAAAGAGCTGGTTGGTAAATACAACACTAGTTCAAGCACACTGAATTCGCGTGACTTTGCTCACATATTTAATCTCTCTGGGCCTCATTTTCCACTTCTCTAAAATGTGGGAAGCTAGTACCTACTTCACAAACTTTTTGGAAAAAATTATGTGAGATAACATAGATTACAGCTTTTAACATAGCACTTAATGAATGGCTGTAATAATGATAGTGATAAAAATAATCATTTCAAACACAAATAGATTGTTTACATTAATTTACAGGACTGCTTTAGTCACTATTAGCTAAGTAAGTAGCACGAGGAACAAGGTGGCAAAATGCTGGGAGAAATGTCTATTTTTAAGTGGACACATTCATGGTAAGCTCTTTCTTGTATTAGTCTTTGAATTTTTTGGTTTAATTCAGCATCTAATTTCAGTATGTATCATACGGCAAACCACTATGGTAAGTCCAGTGAGGAGTATGTTTTGTGTTTTGCAGCCCATTTCCTTTTGCTGCTTCTGAAACAGTGAGTCAAACAGTTCTTTTTCTTTTTTTTAATATTTATTTATTTATTTGGCTGCACCTGGTCTTAGCTGTGGCATGCGGGATCTTCGTTGCTGCGTGTAAGATCTTGGCTACGGCATGAGTGCTCTTAGTTGCGGCATGCATGCAGGATCTAGTCCCCTGACTAGGGATCGAACCCAGGCCCCCTGCGTTGGGAATGTGGAGTCTTAACCACTGGACCTCCAGAGAAGTCCCAGTAAAACAGTTCTATAAGTATGCACCAACAATTTATTTTGTGTTTTTATTCATTCTATTTTCTAAGACAATTTTATTATATTTATTTATATAATATATATTTTCTATATAATTATGATTATAATATTTATTATCATAACAGGTTGAGAAATAAATGGGAAGCAAGAAATTTAAGATATATAAAGAAATCAGCAGTTATAGCCCAGTGAATACAACAGGAAGATCACTGTAAACGAGGGAACTTTTCCGTGTTTGTTATTTTCATTTTTCCTGACTTTCTCCTTGTAATGATCAGTGATAAAACTGGGCTGGTGTGAATACTCTCAGGGAGTCAGCTGGGGATGCTGAGCTGCATTTTGCTCTTTTGCTCGTTTCTTGAGAGAACAGAGTCTCAAGGGTAGAGTGGGTGGAAGTAGCTACCTAAGGAGAAGGAACTAGGTTAAATCTCTGGGGCTTATGCTTATAAAGCAAAGGAGAACAGGGGAGGCTGGTCTTGACCTGCACATCAGCCCTGAGGCTGATCAGAAGGGGCTAGAGTGTGGTTTCCTGACATATGGAGCAGTTAGAGAAATCTGGTGATAAAAGGAAGAAGGTGCCTCGATAGCTTGAGGAGAAGGTAACAGGCAAGGGAAAATCAGAGATGCGGGATGTGAAATCAAATGATGGAACTTTCCGTCTTAATGTAGACCATCTGGTCATCTTATCTTTAAAGCAGTGATTTCTCAGACATTTTCCATCTTATATCATGATGACCATATGTCCCAGATTTCCTAGGATGGGCCAGATTTCAAATATTTTTGCCATTGTTAGGCCATTAGTCCCAAATTAGGAATGGAAAATATGATCACTGTTCTTACACACCTCTCTTCCAACTTCTGTCACCTTTATCACATTCAGTTTCCAAATAGTTAATAGCATCACTAAGCAACTGTCCAAAGCAGTGGTTCTCAAGTCTGACTGTGTATCAGAATCATCTGGAATGTTTGTTAGAACACTGGTTCCTATGGCACCTGCTCCACCCCTGTAGCCACCCCCCGCCCCCAATTCAGATCCATTAGGATCTGGAAGATATTCAGATATCTGTATTTTTAACAAGTGACCTATGTGACACGAGGCAGCTGGCTCATGGACAAGTTTTTGGAAACCAGTGGACCAGTCAATGCCATTCACATCTTCCTCTGAGCATTGCAAAGCCTCTTACAACAGGACTTCTCATAAGGGGGTTCTTTGACTTAAGGAATCTTTGAACTCCTAAAATTTTAATATTAAACTTGTGAGTATGAGGCCATAAACTATTCCCTGGGAGAGGACCGTAGCTTTAATCAAGTTCTCAGTGGAGTTAATGGCCAAGAAAGGATGCAAACCCAAGGCTTTTAGGCCAAAAAATACAAGGAGATCATTCAGAAAGTGAAAGGTACTTTTTTCAATGGTCTTAGACTTCACTGCCTTCACGTTTCGTTTCGTTTCATTTCGTTTCGTTTGTTTTCATCTTCTAATTGATCAGAACTAATTATTGACCTAATAGGAGTCTTTTTTCTGGGTTTAAGGAAAACACACACACATACACACACACCAATGACTTATTCTAAAGCAATGATTCTTCTCTCAGACAAGTATTTTCAACCGGGAACGTTTAATAGAATGTGTGTGTGTGTGTGTGTGTGTGTGTGTTTGAAGGGTGATGGTTTGATGTAGGACTATCTGATCACCTCATTTAGCTTCTCTGTTTTCTCAGCCATTCCTGTCCCCCCAGCCCCTTGCCCTCCAGTTTTCCCCGTGTATCCACCAAAAGAGGTTATGGATCTGTGATGCAGTGAAATCCTGTCTGTTTTAAACTTATGGGTTAATATTCTCCAGCTGTGTTGCCTCGGCTCTAGGGAGACTTTTTCCTTGACAAGCATTTGTGGTTTAGGGAGCCAAGCAATAGATTGGAAACTTCAGGGCTAAGAGTTCTAACTCTGGGTCTGCCCTGACACAGCGTGTGACCTTGGGCAATTCATTTGATCTCCGTCCAAACTCTCTGATGCTTGATAACAGGATTTTCTAGAAATCTGCCTGCCAATAAAGACATATGGAACCACTCCTTGGTTCCACAAGGGAAGGCTACACTTCATTATCCTTCAGGCTTTTAACTCTCTTTCTCCATTTGCCCACCTCCCCATGCCAGGGACTCCAGAGTCTTACTATGGGCTGTTTTCCCAAGTCTTGGTACTACTGTCTTACTTTTCTTTCCAAAAACACATCAGCAGTGCTATTCTATTTCAGCCCTCCCCAGGATTCCAAACTTTGTCCCCAAATACATACCCCACAGAACTAAATTGCCTGGGCAGTGTGAATTGTGCAGAAGTGGACTCTGCCCTGGATTTCACATGGCTACTGTAAATAGAAGAGAGCTAAATTTCTCTCTCGTTTTTCTGCATTCTACAAAGTACCGTTTGTTTTATGAGCCTACACAAATCATTTTTATACTCCATCTACTTTTTAACATCTCCTTTTATAGAAAATGATTAATAAATTTTTTTAAAAGCAATACAATTCTGAGAAATTTTTTTTATAGGAAACATGGACTTTGGACTTTGTTAGAAGATTATTTGCTCAGATAACATGTGTCTTTTAAGTTTTGGGAACACACGCACATACGTCCCAGTGTGTGATCAAGAATTTGGTGGGGGGCTTCCCTGGTGGCGCAGTGGTTGGGAGTCCGCCTGCCGATGCAGGGCACGCGGGTTCGTGCCCCGGTCTGGGAGGATCCCACGTGCCGCGGAGCGGCTGGGCCCGTGAGCCATGGCCTCTGAGACTGCGCGTCCGGAGCCTTGCTCTGCAACGGGAGAGGCCACAGCGGTGAGAGGCCCGCGTACCGCAAACAAAAAAAAAAAAAGAATTTGGTGGGGTGGCATGAGAGAAAATTATGTTTTGTAAGGAACTTTTAGATTCCTGATAATTGCTCTTTCCACATTTTAGAATAAAGCTGGAGCAGTAGAGTTGTGAGTATTTTTTTCTCACTGATATTTTGTTCTGCCTTCTGTCTCAAGGCATCATGTCTCACTGGACATTGGGTTTTGATATTTTAGTCAGTTTATTTCTGCTAATGATAATTAAGTGTCCTTTAAAATACTAAGAAGAGTCAGCATGTGGTTCTTAGTAAGTCAATCCAGTGGACTTGAGTTGAACAATTAGTGGAGTTAACTTAGGTTGTGTGTTATAAGTCAGACGCCCTCTGGCTTGGCATGGTGTCAGTGGTTACTCTTGTGGGGTGGAGGACCTTCCTTCCCCTTGGAGATTCCCTCACTCTCCCCTCGGTTTGAGGCTGCCCCAGAGCCCCCCCACCCCTGGTGTGTCTCCCAAGTAGCTTCCTTTTCGCTGTGGACCGTCTCTCTACTGAGATCTCTTTTGGGTAATTGCCAACCTGGAAATAGTTTGATAAACCACCTGCTTATTATTCCTGTGCAAAGAAAGTGTATTACAGTAACAGTAATGGTTAAGCACTTTTTAATATACTTTATGCATAATTTTGCATTTAATCATCACACTCATCCTGTGAGGTCTTTTAAATACCCACTCTGGATGAAGAACAAAAAAGTGTCAAGGTAATTTGTCTAGACTCACACAGGGAGTAAAGGCTGTCTGATTTGAGACCTGTTTGCTTACCTCATGCGCTCCTTCTTTGAAAAATAGCCAGGTGCACCTTTATATATGGTTTTAAAACCATGATGCTTAGACCACAATCACGGGAAGAACTGCGATATGTGTGAGAGGAAAATGGAAAGTGGAGGAAACAAGTAGATACGGCTCTGCCTCTCCCCTCTTTCTTCTCTCTCTCTCTCTCACACACACACACACACACACACACATGCACACACGCATCTGCACACACACACACCAAGCTGAACAGATGATCTTTTATTTGTTTTCACACTGGACTTCCAAATAATGTTTCATATGAAGAAAAAACGTTCTCTGTAAAATACAAACAAGCCTTGAAAATTACTGCTTTCTACAATCCCACCTATCATAGTGCTTTCTTATCTCCCGCCCCGCCCACCCCCTGATCTGGAATTGCTAATGTGACTCAGATGTTAGCCGAGGTCGTCCTTGTCTCTGAGTTCGCCCTGTCCTTTGAGATTTAAATAAAATTGTCTCAATCCCCCATTTCACATCTCCTGGAAGGTTCCAGTGCCATCCTCTAGATTTCTGCACATTCTCGACCCAGTTCTCCCAATTCCTGGTGAATTCTTGACCTCCTGCATCTTATCTCCCCCAGCCACCTTGCTCCCTCCCGGTGCTCCACGCTGACCCCAAGGGGAATGCCGTCCTCTTCGCTGAACCAGCATCCCTGCTTCACCCCCAGCTCACGCCCACATGGCACTCTTCCGTAACGCAGACCTGCAGGCAACAGGAGAGGGTTTATATCCCAGCAAAACCTTTAAGCAGAGTATGAGGCATCCTTGTTCGTAAACATTCTTAAGCCACTTTGCCACCAGAAGGTTCCTATTGGCTGCATTCCTTTGCCACCCCAAGTCCAGCCCTCTCAGCTCCTCTCCCCCTCCCACTCCCTCCCCCACTCCTACCCATTCAACCCCCTCCCTTTCTTCTTGTCATCCCTCAATTCAGAATCCCTGGCTGCTCTTCAGCTAGGCTTTGTTTGCTGCCTCTTTCTTAACCATGTCTCCCAGAACCTCACCTTTTCTACCCCAAACAACTTATTAGGGTATTTTTCTAAACAAAGACAGTTTTCTCTCCAGGAGGAACCCTGGTGCCCGCTATTGAGGTGAGGTTCCCCCCAGCTACATGAACACAGTATAGCTCTATGGGAGGGATAGAACCAGGCGGAACAGCAGACCCAAACCAGAGGCTAGCTATCACCCTTGTTGGAGAAGAATCAGGGGCCTGTGTGAAGTGCAGGTAAATAATTTGTCTTTTTCTTGAACATTTACTACTAAGAATGATAAAAACAATTTATTAAGCAGGTGCTCAGCATCAGACCCTGTGCTAAGAACTTCACAATTTTAATTTAATTGAACTTATTTACAAAACAGAAAGAGTCACAGATGTAGAAAACAAACTTATACTTACCAAGCGGGGAAGGCAGGGGAAGGGTAAATTGGGAGATTGGGATTTATATATACACACGACTATATATAAAATAGAAAACTAATAAGAACCTACTGTATAGCACAGGGAACTCTGCTCACTATTCTGTAATAACCTATATAAGGAGTCTAAAAAAGAGTGGATATATGTATATGTATAAGCTGATTCACTTTGCTGTACACCTGAAACTAACACAACATTGTAAATCAACTATACCCCAATAAAAATTAAAAAAGAAAAAAATGTCCACATTCTGTGGAGTACATATTTGTATTTTCTTTTAAGTAATAAAAGAGGTTAAGCAGCTTGCCCAAAGGGCACAGAGTTAGAAAGCAGTGGGTCCTGCTTGGGCCAGGCACTGACACTTCCAAGCTCTTCTTCTTTACAGTACTGCGCTACTCAACCACCTAGTGGTCAAAAGAACACTTCTCTTCCTAAATGTTCTAGTCCACCTTCTGGCCTCCTTGCTCCCCTGGGGCAGTTCCTCAGGCTCCGTGTCATTTTTCTGGCTCCTGAGAGCCTCTCATAGAATTTGAGGGATGCAACTATTTTCAGCTCCCTTCTGGGAATATGTGTTTTTTCCAGTATCCAGCAAAGAACGGAGCTTAATCTGCAAGTCATGTTAAGTGTATATTTGGATATCTGTATTTCTAAATGAAATGTGCTTAAGTAAACATTCTTTTTTTTTTTCCTTTTCAACAATAATGAGTGAGCTCATAGGGAAAGGGCCCAGTCATGGGCCTAATCCTGGTTCGACATCTTCTTGTGTGTCCCGTGGCCATTTGCTGATCTTCCCTTAATACCTACTTCCCTACCATAGTGCTTGGCATTCAGAAAATGCTCAATAAATATCAGTTTCTTTCCCTTTATATTACTAGTTGAAATTCTCCCATCAGCCTATTTTCTTAGTATTTGTTCAAAATATCAGATAGTTTCAACATTAGAAGTGGAAGGAAGGTGATGTGATGAATATATTCTACTTTTCCAGTTCTCCTTAGCTTTTTACATACATTTTTCTTACAATAAGAGATGAAATGATCATATGGTTTTCATTCTTCAGTTTGTTAATATGGTGTATCTCACTGATTGATTTACGTACACTGAAGAATCCTTGCATCCCGGGGATAAATCCTACTTGTTCATGGTATATGATCCTTTTAATGTGTTGTTGGATTTGGCTTGCTAGTGTTTTGTTGAGGATTTTTGTATCTATGTTCATCAGTGATATTGGCCTGTGATTTCCTTTTTTTGTGATATCTGTGTCTGATTTTGGTATCAGAGTGGTAATGGCCTCATAAAATGAGCTTGGGAGTGTTCCTTCCTCTGCAATTTTTTGGAATAGTTTGTGAAGGATTAACTCTTCTCTGAATGTTTGATAGGAGTCGCCTGTGAAGCCATCTGGTCCTGAGCTTTTGTTTGTAGGAAGTTTTTAAATCATAGTTTCAATTTCAGTACTTGTGATTGATCTGTTCATATTTTCTCTTTCTTCCTGGTTCAGTCTTGGAAGGTTGTACCTTTCTAAGTTTTGTCCTTTTCTTCTAAGTTGTTCATTTTATTGGCGTATAATTGCTTGGACCTACTGTATAGCACAGGGAAGTCTACTCAATACTCTGTAATGATCTATATGGGAAAAGAATCTTAAAAAGAGTGGATATATGTATACGTATAGCTGATTCAATTTGGTGTGCAGCAGAAAGTAACACAACATTGTGAATCAACTATACTCCAATAAAATTTTTTTAAAAACCCACACACTTAGGAAGGCCTATTTTGAGCTGGAAAAAAAGTTGGGGGTACTTTAATGAAATAAAGATTTATTTACATATTAAAAAAAGAAATGAAAATAGAGCTCTTTCTAAATGCCAAGAGAAAAGGCCTGTTATCCAGCTCCTACTTTTGGTGAAGATTGAAAAACATGTAGACAAGAGATGGAGGTGGCTTCAAGCCCCATGAGAGGAAGTCCTCTGCAGGGTTGGTGGCACATCGTCTCTCTAAATGTATGAAGGAGTGAGCGTGGTTCTCACATCCCCAAAGGGAAATCATGTGCCTGTGTTCATTGGAATATAGCAGTTTACTGACTTCTAGATTTTGGATTTTTATATTATCAGCATTGACTATATTGAATGATTTTATATCCAAATATACTGTGCTTTGTTGCTTAAATGGGCTCATTCAAAGGCAAGGTGCTCACCACAGTGAGGCTGGGTGGTTAGTACCAACCCAATGATTTGGCAGATATCTTCTTTTCATTTATGTATTTATTTATTTTTAATGGAGGTATAGTTGTTTTACAGTATTGTGTTAGTTTCTACTGAACAGTGGAGTTCCCTGTGCTGTACAGCAGGTTCTCATTAGTTATCTATTTTATACATATTAGTGTATATATGTCAATCCCAATCTCCCAGTTCATCCCACCCCCCGCCTTTCCCCCTTTGGTGTCCATATGTTTGTTCTCTACATCTGTGTCTCTATTTCTGCCTTGCAAACTGGTTCATCCTTACCATTTTTCTAGATTCCACATATATGCGTTAATATATGATATTTGTTTTTCTCTTTCTGACTTACTTCACTCTGTATGACAATCTCTAGGTCCATCCACCTCTCTACGAATGACCCAATTTCATTACTTTCTATGGCTGAGTAATATTCCACTGTATATATGTGCCACATCTTCTTTATCCATTTGTCTGTTGATGGGCATTTAGGTTGCTTCCATGACCTTGCTGTTGTAAATTGTGCTTCAATGAATATTGGGGTGCATGTGTCTTTTCTCAGCCAGAAGCGCAAAACATCCCCACTGTGCTTCTCTAGAAGCACTGATCAGGCAGATAGGATTGAATCATCAGAGGATGCCGTTTAATTTCTCCTTAAGTCAGTGCTTCCCGTCAGATGAAACAATCGCAGCCTGCAGGCTCTCTGGCTTGCACAAGGGTTCCTGTCACCGTGAATGGAGAGATCTCACCTGACAGCAAATCCTGCTCCTTTTAGCATCAATAACTGCAAGCCAGAAGGGAACGTGTGTCCTAGATAAAGTGGTCTTTCTCTTTTCAGGTTCTAAATTAGCTCTGAAAGTGAATAGTTGTAAAAATGTTGACATTTACTCTCTGTTTGGTTCTCAAACCTCACTCTATGGTATTGGTTCTTAAACCTCACTCCCCAGCACAGTTGTCAGATTCCTAGGCGTTTCATGTAAGTTCATCTGACTGGTGAAAACTAAGAACTAAGTCTTGCCTGGACCCCTAATTACAAGAGTGTCTTGGATTTTTCCCCCCAAGTTTTAACTCTTCAGTCTCTTGATAACTAGAAGAGAGTTAGAATAGATCTTGGACCAATATATTCTCAGCATCCAGTAATTCCCTTGAAGCTTGAATATTTTCACTTCACTTTATTACATTTTCCTAAGTATCATTGTTTATAAAGTTAATTTGGGTCCTAGAATTCTGTGATTATTTTATTATAGTCAGTGTTTCTGTGAGGGGAAAAACATTTCTAGGATCAAAGAACATTCGTATCAATATATTTTTAGATTGAAGCTCTTTATAATGTGGAGGCTGACTTTTTGGAGAAACTATCTTGTTACACACATGTATATGCATATGTATAGGTGTTTATGTTATGTGTGTTCTATGAGTGCAAATTATCTCGAATAGTACATATGCTATAATTAGTATTGAGGTCCATAATGATCCACTGGAGGCCCAGCCAGATTCTGAGTGCCATAATAATTAGAGTAGATAACATTTATTGAGCCCTTACTTTGCACCAGGAGTCATGCTATATGTCTGTGTTCTTAAATTTAATTCTTACAATTCTATGAGTTTGATATTATTATTATCATCCCATTTCACCAAAAAGGAAACTGAAACTAAGAGAGAATAAGTAACTTGCCCAAGATCCATACCTGGTAAGTGGCACAGCCAGGACTTGAATCTAGGACTCAAATCATCTAACAAAATTAATATTAGTGTAACTTTAATGTAGGTATTTTATTTTAATCTAATACCAGATTGTGAAATTTGTTTTCTCTGTTTCTTTCTGCCTCTTTGCTGGTGTGTGTGTGTGTGTGTGTGTGTGTGTGTGTGTGTGTGTGCGCGTTTTGGACATGTTGAGTTTGATGTCCTATGGGGCCTTCTTTTATCTTCTCATCTTTGTTTAGCATGAAATTTAAGATAAAAATGTTTATTCATCTACAGCTCCAAAAGAAATACTAACCCACATTTGTCCAAATGATAAGCAGGAAAGGAGAATGTATAGGTTCACAGCTCATCAAAAACTAGAACACTCTTGTGATACTTCACCATCTGGTGGTCAGAAACTCAAATGAGCCATCTGGGCACTAACTAAGCAAAGACCATGTTATTGAGGTACCTTCTAACTTAGCTGAGAATTCTGTTATATCTTGGCCATTAGCCAGTTCTGAGGACTGCTGGTTAGCTGTCATGTAAAAGTGGAATTCTCAATTCATGCTCTAACCCATGCAGATCTTAGCATATATAAGAATTGTGTGCCTTCCTGTTTGCCACTGTCAGAGGTTCTGGTCCTATACTACTCCACTGAAAACCATTTACTCTCAGGCCACGGATGACCCTTGTAGTTGTCATATCCAGTTGCATTTTATACTCTTGACTACTTGTCCTTTCTAAATTCTACCCTCTCATGATTTCTAGAAATGTACACTCTCTTGTACTTTTCCTTCTGCCCTTTTAGTCTTCCTTCTCAGGCACCTCCTTAAAAGTTTCTCTTTGTTTTGTCAGTTCCTAAAATTTAGATATTTATCAGCATCCTTTGTTTGGTCTTTTGGGTTCAATGGGAGCTCTTGGCAAGTCTTAGTAACTTCTGACTCCTAACTTCATCCCCAAGGAAGAGGGATGATTAAGTGGGATCAAGGGCAATGACATTTATTAGAACCACGTGCAGGGGAGCCTCTCACTCTCTATCTCTTAATTATTACCCTTAGACAGTCCCTCTCTTCCTCCCATGAAACTGGGAGCAATATGGGTTTGGAGCCATTACTGCTAGGGAAATACCTTATCCTGAGAATACCTTGGTGTCTGGATTAAACAGTCTCTATTCTAGACCATGGCAAAACCCCTTGCTTTGTCCTCTTGTTTACCTCAGTTTGCCTTTCCTTTGACACAGTTTTCCTTGACACCAGAGTGGTCAGTTACAGAGGACTGAGACTTGTGTTTCAGTTTAGGGCAAATGGACTAAGCTGCCTCTCAGCTTCTTGTATGTGTTGTAGATCCTTTGCATCTGCCTCTGATTTTAGAGCATGGATGGTCCAGTCTCGCTCACCCAGAGACTTTCTACACTGGTGAAGGTATAGTGGTGGAGTGTTACAGTGGGAAAGCATACACTTTGGCCTCATCTTAGTTCTTGACCTCTAAGCTTGTATTTCCTTGAGGAACTCGTGATGGGAGTTTGAGGGTAAAGGGTAGAGCTTGGGAATTCGGTGGCAAGACAAAGTTTAGGATTCTGGCTTCTGAATATCTCTTAATAGATTTCCATCATAGTCATAACATACACGACCTACTTCTTATTCTATATATTCTTCTTTTGCTTCTAAACAGAACTCAGCAGCCACATATATGCCAGCATTTCCAGTATTCTTGTTTTCAGTCCAATTGTCTCTACTATAGGCCAGACACATGTAGTCACGTGTCATCTGGAAATTCTGCCTTGGATGCTCCACAAGACCTCAAACATGAGCCAAACTAAACTCATAATCTTTCCATCTCTCACCTCCTGAACCTGACTTTCTTTCTGTAGCTCACCAACAACAGGCATTCAGGTCAGAAACAAAGAGGTCACCCTTGACCTGGCTCTCTCTTAGCCCCCGCATTCAACCTGTCATTAAGTTATACAGAGAGAACCTTGATGGCTACACAGCTTGTGGGATCTTAGTTCCCCGACCAGGGATTGAACCCGGGGCTGTGGCAGTGAAAGCCCCGAGTCCTAATCACTGGAATGCCAGGGAATTCCCCAGAGAGAACTTTTAAACTAGCTTCCTTGAATCCACCCTCCCTTCTTTACTCTCACTGTCACTGCTTCATTTAGGCCTTCATCGCTTCTCACGTTTTATAACAACAGCATCCTAAGAGGTCTCTCCAATTACAGCCATCCCCCAACAGCTTCCAGCTATACACGGGATGGAGTTCAGTATTCCAGAACAAAACCGAAAACCCTCGTCTCGCTCTTCTGTAATCACCTCTTGTCCTCTCACTGCCCATGCTGTGTTCCTATGGATCGGCGTCTGGTCCCAGAGTGTACGCTCTCCATCCGTGGCCCAGGGATCGCCACCCCCCTGCTCCTGCTGCCCCAGGTGTCCTCACTCTGAAGATGCTGCTCCAGAGCCACTCCCTCCTCCCTTCCTGACCACTCTGCTTGGGACTTGTTCCTTCCATATCATCTCTCAGCACCCTTTGGTTTTCTCTATCATAGTACTCGCCTCATCACAGTATGATTTTCCATTTCCCCAACTGTTTAATCATTTTCTACTAAACTGTGATCTCCATAAGATCAGGAACAGAAGCCCAGCCCAACACACAGCCTGATGTTTACTGAGCATAACTTTTGTGGTTTAAATCAATGAACTATATATTTGTCCAGAAAGAAAGAACCTTGTGTGCCACCCTTCAGGACATGTGAGATCTAAATAATTCAGCCAATCATTTGAAATCAGAGAGTCCCTCATATAGAGAGTAAGTGATAAATCAAGGGCAGAGAGAAAATTCTCTGTTCCTCTCTTCCCGAGGGCCCTCAGTGTGCTCAGATGAAGACCGTTGAGGACGGCCTTGAAGGTAGACTCAATTTGTCAGGAGGTAGAGGGACTTCAAAACTCCAGCTATGAACATGATTTTGGGGACCTCCAGGAATCCTGTGTGGCGTGGAAGGAGGAGGGGGTCAATTTTGAAGGACCTTGAGAAGGTTGTCCTTGACCTTGACCTTGACCGTGTTGTCCACGGTCACATAGTCTGTAGTAACTGAGTGGAGAATCAAGTTATTTTATTTGAGATTGAGCCAGGAAAGTTATTGCTCAGAATTACTGATGAGAGTTCGACTGCCTCATCTGTCAGATTATGTATGTATCAAGAGTTATCAATCTTGAAATCTGGATTATATATTTTATCCAAATATAAAATTGACATTACATGTAAAATATGTAATGACCCTTCAAAAGATCTGTCAGTCCACAAGCAGAGCTCCATTTTGTGAACTGCAGAGTTAGAATGAGAAGCTACAGAGTTTGAGGAAAAACATCTCTAAATTTTTGAGGCCAATTTCAATGGGGGAAGTCAAACCCCAGCACTTCAGGGGAGGAAGATTTCAGGGGTAGCCTGCCTCTATTCCCCCTGACTTCCGGCTTCCTGCTTCTCTGCTTAAACCTACACTTAGGCACAGAACGGCCCTTACCTCCCCCTCAGTTGGTCAGCTCAGTCCTACACTTTGTGCTTCCCCAAATTTCCTCTACCCACTTCTTTGTGCTGTCAGGAAACCCCTGCTCTGCCAGCAACTCCCTGACTTCACCTGCTCTTCCCTTTCGCTCCTCCAGTAGCTGTTTCTCAGACCAAGCCTAGAGTCGTCTGATGCCAGCGACCTGTCAGGTCACACTGAAGAAGGAAACCCCTTGTGCTGCTCCACTCAGGAAGTGGGGGAGGAGATCTGCTTCTTCATTATCTCCTGCTTCTTCTGTTTACATGATAAACTACCTGCTCTCTGTCCACAGTTGCTCAACCCAGTATCTGAGAACCAAGATACTATTTCTTAGAAAGGAGTAACCACAAGACAAGGATAAGCAGAAACTAGAAGTAAAAGATCTCTCACTGTAACATCATTTGTGATAAAAGGATCTTGCATGTGCACAATTGTGATATTGGAACTCAGGTACTGTCTTCCTCTTGTTCTCATTTCCTTTCTTAAATGGAGGAGAGGGCTCTTGTGACATGGACACAGTGAATGTTAGAAAAACAGAGCCAAAAAGGAACTTTTTTTTTTGAGTACCTGCTCTATGCTAAGACCTTTCTGAATCCTCATGACAGAAGGATAATGAGATATATGTTCCGTCCCCAAAGAGCTCTTGGTTTAGTAGAGAAGGCAAATTTATAACAGATATGTTGAAAGTTGTGTAATAGCGTACACACAAGATTCAGAGCTAACAGAATGGGAATTAATTAACTGTTTGGGGTGTGCATGTGTGGATATGTGGATGTGTGTGTCTGAGGGAGAGAGAAAGAGAGAGAGGGAGAGAGGGGATCTCATTTGTTTCACGCGAAACTCCTCTGAGAGAGTCATTAATATCTCTCTTTTACAGATTAGAAAATTGAGGCTCAGAGTGGTTGTGTAATTTGACCCAGGTTATCTAGCAAGTGGTTACCCTGACATTCACACCCAAATCTGTCCAAAGTCCAGAGTTGTTTTATTTCACTTCACTGTCTCCTGTCTTCATAACCCCACGATCTAGGATGGTAGAAAAGAACAACGGAGTGGAACTAGGAAACAGTATTTGTTATCACGAGCGCTCTATTGTAACCTAGATGTCTTGTTCAGCTTTACTCTGGATGACTCTGGGTTTCTCTCAGCACTGTTTCTATGTAACAAGAAACCATTTAGCCTTAAACAGGCACTCCTGATTTATGTTTAATAACACTTTTTCTTCCTAACTTTGGCCGTATATGCATGTTAATGGGTCTTTTAATGTAATGTGCATCCTGGATGAGATTACCCTGGGACATTTGTTGTCCTGTCACCAGCTGTTTAGATTTAGTTTTACAGATTGAACCTTCAAGGGGTTGTTTTTACTCATCAAAGAACCAAATCAGTAGTTGGCCTACATGTTGGCAAAAGAGCCCTTTCATGATCGGAAACGCTGTGCCTGAATTTGGATCTGGGTAACTGTGGGAGGGATAAAGTGATTGGATTTTAGACTTTTTCTGTTTGTAATCAGGAAGGTAGTACCATGGATTTCTTGGATGAGATTCTTCTTGTAGATGTCCACCACTTCTGAGACCTAAGACCAGTTCTATCTCAAAATTCCAGGTAGAGTATGACAGACATAGTGAGAAGACCACTGAGTTGAGATTCCCTTGCTTGTGGACAGGGCTTTCTCTTTTCTCTAGGAAAATAGAGGTCTGCTTTATTTCTACAGGGATTTGAACTTTTTCCTTTGAGAACTTGGAGTTATCCCCCATTTGCACCCACCTTTGACTCTTAACCCAGCATGGTTGTTGAAGTTACTGGCTTCTTTCTTTAGACTCTGACCTTACCCCCTGCAAATGCCCACAGCCCAGAGCCCTTTCTAACTGTTTTACTGGAATGCTAGCTCCAAGGAAGGAGGACCTCATTCATCACAGTATCCCTGGAATGGTGCTTTTCATAAGTATGTGTGTAGTAAAGTTAGTACCACTAGTTACTCAGGACAATCCATCTGAGCCTGAGACTGATTTCCTCTTGGGATAGAAGTCCCCCTCCATTCTTGGCCATATGTCAGCATCACAGCAAAGCCTTTTTTTTTTCCTTTTCTTGAATTTTTTTCCCAGTTTGATTGAGATACATTTGATATATAACATTCTATTGGTTTAAGGTGTACAACATAATGATTTGATACACATATATATTGTGAAATGATTACCACAAGTTTAGTTAACGTCCATCACCTCGCATAATTACAAATTTTTTTTCTTTGTCATGAGAACTTTTAAGATCTAGTCTCTTAGCAACTTTCAAATATACAGCCTTATAGCTGGAAGCTTGTAACTTTTGCTGCCTTCACCCAATTTCCCCATCCAGCACCTCCCACTTCTGGCAACCACAAAATCTCTTTTTCTATGAGCTTGTGTTTTTAGATTCCACATATAAGTGAGATCACACAGTTTTTGTCTTTCTCTGTCTGACTTATTTCACTTAGCATAATGTTCTTAAGGTCAATACATATTGTTGCAGATGGCAGAACTTCTTCCTGCTTTTTATGGCTGGATTCACATTTTCTTTATCCATTTATTCACTGATGGACTCTTAGGTTGTTTCCATGTCTTGGCTATTGTAAATAATACTGCAATGAATGTGGAGGTGCAGATATCTTTGGGATAGTGATTTTGTTACCTTTGGATATATCTCCAAAGTGGAATTGCCAGATAATCTGGTAGTTCTAGTTTTAATTTTTTGAGGAAACTCCATACTGTTTTCTATAGTGGCTGCACCAATTTGCATTCCCAGCACCAGTGCACAAGGGTTCCCTTTTCTTCACATTCTCACCAGCATTTGTTATTCTCTTGTTTTGTTTTTGTTTTTTGTTTGTTTCTTTGATGATGGCCGTTCTAACAGGTGTGAGGTGATATCTCATTGTGGTTGATTTGCATTTCCCTAATAATTAGCGATGTCAAGTACCTTTTCATGTACTTGTTGGCCATTTGACTATCCTCTTTAGAAAAACGTCTATTAGTGAAGCTCTGATATACTCTTTTGCTTGCCTTTTGCTAAAAGATGAGAATTATGCCCTTTTATCTCGGGCCTGGCATAAAGCTTATGGCTAGTAAATGCCAAACTTTCTCAGCTGAAGCTTCTACCTCTGAGTCCCCTCTTAGGTGCTCTGAGATGGCCACGGGTGTTACTGTTCAAGCATTTGTCTTTCTGCAATTCACGTTTCACTTCCTAGCCATCCTCACTCAGCATGAAGAGAAACTAGGCAAACATGAAAAAGAAATGTGGAGCTTACTTCACTCTGTATGACAGTCTCTAGGTCCATCCATATCTCTACAAATGACCCAATTTCGTTCCTTTTTATGGCTGAGTAATATTCCGTTGTATATATGTACCACATCTTCTTTATCCATTCCTCTGTTGATGGACATTTAGGTTGTTTCCATGTCCTGGCTACTGTAAATAGTGTGAAGTAAGTCAGAGAAAAACAAATATCATATATTAGCACATATATGTGGAATCTGAAAAAATTGGCATATTCGATCTTATTTACAAAGCAGAAATAGAGACACAGATACCAAGGGGGAAAGGGGGAGGTGGGATGAACTGGGAGATTGGGATTGTCATATATACACTATTGATACTATGTATAAAATAGAACACTAAGGAGAACCTACTGTATAGCACAGGGAACTCTACTCAGTGCTCTGTGGTGCCCTAAATGGGAAGGAAGTCCAAAAGTGAGGGGATATACGTATATGTATAGCTGATTCACTTTGCTGTACAGCAGAAACTAACACAACATTGTAAAGCAACTACACTCCAATAAAAATTTTTTAAAAATGTAGAGCCACCCCCATCAATTCTTTTCTTCTGACTTTCTTGCCCTTCTATGCTTGAGCAAGAAGAAAAATATTAAGTTATGTAGCTGTTTCCACACAGGTTGTATAAAATCATGTTAATTTATTCAAAAAACATTTAATGAGTGTTAACTGTGTCACACAAATTTTTGAAAGTATGATTTTTTTTCTGCCTCATAAAAGAGATTTAGAATCTCTCATTTAGAAATATTAAACAACAATGACTAGTTTACGAGTTCTCTTGAAATTGAAGGACAATAGTATTTATAAATTCCACTAAAATTAGTGTTAATAACCTGCACATTTCATAAAACTGGATACAGACTGCATTGTAAAGAGCGTTTTCTTCAGCTAAGGGAACTTTTTTTTTTTTTAAGTGTATCTCTAGGAGAATATCTTCAAAAACCATGAAGGGGAGGGGAGGAGGGAGAGAGAGAGGGGGAGAATCAGAGAGAGACAGATTTATAAGGGTTTCTTCACATATTATAAAACAACTATATTGTAAATATTATAAAATCAGCTAGAGGAGGAATTGTGTCTTACACATTCTTTGTATCACCCGGTGAAGGTACTCAGTAACTTTGCCTCTGAGTTCCTATAAAGACATATTTTAATAAAATTGAAATCAAAAGTATCTGTTTTTTTCTTTCACATCTATTTAATACTTAATAGTAAGGATTAAAAGAGAATTTCTCCCTTTTAAAGAAAGTAAACTTTCTATAAATGCAACGTCCCATATGCAGAATCTGACCTTTTTGTAGAAAGACAAGCCTACCCTGAAATGGACTGACTCAGCTCAGAGTTTTTGAACGTATTAAAGTTTGCTCCCGTTGAACTGACATGTAGACAAGTGTTTATATGAAGTCTGTTGTCAGTGTATGTGTTGAATCATCTGCACCTCCAGCCAGGAAAATGATACTTGGTGCAAAATCAGACAACCAGAACTTGTCTTTGAAAACGAGAAGAGCTGAAGAGCCAGTTGTCACTTGCCTAGGAGCTTGTTTATGCTATGAATCTAAAGCAAAATTCACAAAAAGTACAACAAACTAGTGAATATGACAAAAAAAAGAAGCAGACTCACACATACAGAGAACAAACGAGTGGTTACCAGTATGGGAGGGCCCAATAAACAAGTGGGGGAGTGGGAGGTACAAACCTGTGTGTAAGATAAGCTCAAGGGTGTATTGTGCAACACGGGGAATCTAGCCAATATTGGGTAATAACTTTAAATGGAAAGTAACCTTTAAAATTTATATTAAAAAAATAGGGAATTCCCTGGCGGTCCTGTGGTTAGGACTCCGTGCTTTCACTGCTGAGGGCCCTGGTTCAATCCCTGGCTGGGGAACTAAGGTCCCACAGGCCTCATGGTGTGGCCAAAATAAATAAATAATCAATAAATAAAAAATTAAAAATTAAATTAAGTTGGGAAAAAAAAGCAAAACTCAGTAATTCAAAAGATTTAAAGGCTCCTAAACAGAGCTGTGGAGATCTGCAAAAGGTTTATTTCCCATGTGAGGATGTAACGTGTGTTACATGTCCTCTGCTTTTGCATAAATATGCACACGTATTTTGGTAGTACTAGTACTGAATCAAATATTCGTCAGATCCCTGCGTTACCTAGAACACTTGCTTCATAGTAGTATTTTCAGAGCAAATATATTATTTTATGCAGTGGTAGGCTCACTTTACCTTCTCTTCATGATAAAGATGAAATTTTTAACTATGAAAATTACAGGGATTTTCATTCAAAATTGAGGAAAAGAACAGAATTCCTTTTATCCTAATTTTTTTCTTCTGTGGTCAAGACGACAGAATGGGTGTACCTCCCCATTCATTTGGAACACAGAAAATTGAAAAAAAAAAACACTTTTTTTTTAAAGCAGAGTTTCACTAAAAGCAGAATTTAAAATAAAACTCTCTGATGAACAAAAATAGAATGCAAATCCACATGGTGAGCAGGAGCTGAAGTACCCAGGACACTGAAACTGGAAAGTGGGAGCAGGCCCAGTAGTCCAAGCCCCATGCGGTACTAAAAAATGTACCCACCATGGTGAGTCACAGGGACCCATGCCCTCCATGATGTTGGCTGAATTAGAAATGACATGCAAGGAGAGGATGCAGAGCTAGTTGCTCATTCCAGTGGATTTTCCAATAATGACTTCATTTGCTACTACGCAGACTGGGACTGTCAGCTCCCCATTGGGCAATGTCCCAAGCTTCTAGCATAAGACCTAGTTCTGAGCTGTGGACTCTCGGGTCAGGCTGAGGCAGTGGTGAAACTGCTCACTATACAAATGTGAGTTTAGGAAGGGATAAAAGCAAAGAAACATAACAAATAAAATTTCCCTGGCAAGGGCTTCCCTGGTGGCGCAGTGGTTGAGAGTCCGCCTGCCGATGCAGGGAACACGGGTTCGTGCCCCAGTCCGGGAAGATCCCGCATGCCGCGGAGCGGCTAGGCCCGTGAGCCATGGCCGCTGAGCCTGCACGTCCGGAGCCTGTACTCCGTAACGGGAGAGGCCACAGCAGTGAGAGGCCCGCATACCGAAAAAAAAAAAAAAAAAAAAATTTCCCGGGCAAGAAGAACTCACAAAGCCCAAATTTAAGACTATGTAGAAATTCAAGATTATGAAAGATAGCAAGTGTACCCAATGAGTGGGAGAAATTACACTTGAGGAATTAAAAATAATCAAGCATTTGTCAAATGATTTCAATAAAATTATTTTATATATCTTTGAAAGAATAAAAAAGGACTAGTATCCAAATTAAACAGTAATTCGAAATTGTGAATAAAAAAATCAAAAAATTTGAAACTAGTGTGGATAAATGCATCTAAGAACCCATTAGAAATCTTGAAAATGAATTTTTTGTATAGATTAAAAACTGAAAAAAAACATACTCCAATGAAGAGAATAAATAGATTGGACACAGTAGAAGCAATGGTTAATGAAATGGGAAATAGAACTGAGTAGGTTACGTAGAATATTGAGAAAGGAAGGAAGGAAGGGAAGAAAGAAAAGAAAAGAAAGAAGGAATAAATGAAAAATATGAAAGAGAAGAGTCGGGATGAATTGAGGCATTTAAATATATTTTTAATAAGAGTTCCAGAAGATAGAATGAAGAAAAGACAATATACAACAGATAACAGCTAAGAATTTTCTAGAACTGAAGACAGCCATGAGTTCATAGCTAGAAAAAGCACAGAGTGCCAATCAGGTTAAATTAACACAAAACAACAAAAGTCTACTTGTAAACACATTTTATGGAAGCTTTAAGTTGAAGTAATATTTTGAAACATTAATTTTTTTCTTTTAGCCATATTGTTGCCAGGACAGAGTTTGTTTGTATTATCTCTCTTTCTGCCACCACGATCATCTATTAACCTATTTTTTTCAACAATATTTATTAAGTTAAGGGGCATGTGATTAAAATAGCCAAAATCTGAATTTTGTTTTCTTATCAAGGAGAAATACACTTTGATTTTGCCAGTGTATTAGTTTTCTATGCACTGTTTTCTCTCATCATTGATGTTTTCCCTCATAATTATATGTATTCATCAATAATATGAATATATCTAATGCTCAGTTAAGTATTTTCTAATTTTCTCCCAAGGTTTGAATATTACTAGCTATTGTGCAGATACTCAGGTATCACTAGTTCATTCAAGACTGTTGATTCCTTCCTTCCTTAACTTTGGTCTAAGTTACTATGAACTCATTTAATTGAACATTCTGAAGCCATCTTGTCTCCAAGAGTTCCTGGAGTGAGTTTCTGATTTTTTTGCTTGATCTATTTTATGGGAGACTTAGAGGACGGATATTCAGCTGATATACACCTATGTGATGTTACTGGCCAGCACTGACCCTGATTGGTTGGTATTTCAATTATCTATTGCTGCATGACAAACTACCTCAAAATTTAGTGACATAGAACGATTAAAACATTTATCTTTCTCATGAATTTGAAATGTGGGGAGGGTTCGATGAGGCCAGCTTAGCTCTGTCTCACTTGGTGTCAGCTGGGGTGGCTCCAAAGCTGGGGGCTGGAATTATCTAAAGACTCGCTCACATGTCTGGTGGTTGATGATGGCTATTGGCTGGGACTTCAGCTGGGGCCGTGGCCAGAATACCTATCCTTGATCTTTCCATGTGGCTGCTTGGCTTCTTCGGAGGATGGCAGCTGGATTCCAAGGCCAAGAGACAGAGAGGAAGCCAGGTGGAAACTGCATGGTCTTTGTGACCTAGGCTTGAAGTCACCCAAGGCCACTTTTATTTATTTCTTTAAATTTTTATTGGAGTATGGTTGATGTACAATGCTGTGTTAGTTTCAGGTGTACAGCAAAGTTAATCAGTTATACATACACATATATCCACTCTTTTTTTTTAGTTTCTTTTCCCATATAGGCCATTACAGAGTATTCAGTAGAGTTCCCTGTGCTATACAGTAGGTTCTTATTAGTTATCTATTTTATATATTGTACTGTGTATATGTCAATCACGATCTCCCAAATTATCCCTCCCCCCCTTTATCCCCTGTTAACCATAAGTTTGTTTGCTACATCTGTGACTCTACTTATGTTTTGTAAATAAGTTCATTTGTACCCGTTTTTTTAGATTCCACATATAAGCTATATCATATGATATTGGTCTTTCTGTGTCTCACCTACTTCCCTCAGTATGACAATCTCTAGGTCCATCCATGTTGCTGCAAATGGCATTATTTTTTTCTTCTTTTATGGCTGAGTAGTATTCCATTGTATATATGTGCCACATCTTCTTTATCCATTCTTCTGTTGATGGACATTTAAGTTACTTCCATGTCCTGGCTATTGTAAATAGTGCTGCAGTGAACTTTGGGATGCACGTATCTTTTCGAATTATGGTTTCCTCAAGGCCACTTTTAACTCATTCTGTTAATTAGAAGTGAGTCACTAAGGCAGATCCATATTCAAGTTAGACTCACCTTTTGATGAGCAGGAGTATCAAAGAATGATAGACATTAAAACCCCTATAGTCCTTACATACGTACATAGAATAGGCAAGTTCGTAGAGACACAAAATAAAGTAGAGATTACCAGGGGCTGGGAGTGAGGGGAGAATGGGGAGTTTTTGTTTAAGAGCTATAGAGTTTCTTTTGGGGATGCTAAAAAAGTTCTGGAAATAATAGTAGTGATGGTTGCACAACATTGTGAATGTACTTAATGTCACTGAATTGTATACTTAAAATGGTTAAAAGGGTAAATTTTACGTTATGTATATTTTACCACCACAATAACATAGTCTGCACCCATTCTAATTAATCAGTGCCTGACTTTTGGTCTTAATGTATTTTAAATATTCCTTCTGAATACATGTATGTCCCCAAAGTATTCATGAAAGGTATGAACTCCTAACCCCTCCTTTTACTGGCAGGGATTTCACAAAGGCAAATACTACTAATGAAAGGAGTGCTGACTTTTGCTAGCACTGGGCTGTAAGATCTAGAAAAGTTTGGAATAAGCTATTTCCAATTTTATTTGGTGAGCAACCCAACAGGGGAGCTACTTATAATAGGTAAGGATGCCTGATGAAGCACATGTTTTCCATTTATGTTTGATGAGTGAAATTTTGTTTCACTACAGGGAGAACTCACTAACAGGGAAGTTATAATGGAGATTTTCAACTTTTTTTTTTTTTTTTTTTTTTGTGGTACGTGGGCCTCTCACTGTTGTGGCCTCTCCCGTTGCGGAGCACAGGCTCCGGACGCGCAGGCTCAGCGGCCATGGCTCACGGGCCCAGCCGCTCAGTGGCATGTGGGATCTTCCCAGACCGGGGCACGAACCCGTGTCCCCTGCATTAGCAGGCGGACTCCCAACCACTGTGCCACCAGGGAAGCCCGAGATTTTCAACTTTTTAAACCCAGCTTCCTTTTTCTATTCATCAAGGGCAGGAAAAGCCAAATAGGCTCAATGACTCACAGAATTGCACTGGGACTCCATGAGCACTGTGTTAAGACTGACCACCCAGTGAGCAGCAGGCCCAGAACCTTTATAGGCCTGTGACGCCTGGCACCTCCACCGAAACATTTGAATTCAGTGTCTGGTATCAAGGAGAAGCGTGGCTGCGACATAGGAAGCAGCATCTCTGAAAAGTAATAGAAAAAAGTATTTAATAGTGAATGGAGGTGGGCAGTCAGCCCTGGGATCTTTTGTATGGCTCTAGACCCTAGGCCATTCCCAGAAACAGAAATGACTTTCTGGTATATTTGTGGTTAATTGCTTAATGTCAGACCTTAGTTAGTAAGCTACCACAGCACATGGCTCACTACCCTTAGAAAAGTGGCTGTCCCCATTTCAATTCTTTATTGAAAGAATTGGGATGGTTCTTTATTAGGAATACCAGAGCTTGGTTTCTTCCTGTTTTGCTACTAACTGAGGACCCCAACAAATGTTCTAAAATGTTACTTTGTGGTTTCTTAGTTTTACAGCAGTGATAACATCCTCCTGCTAACTAATTGATTATTATGCTAACAGCATGAAATGTACTCCTTTGAGAATGCATATAGTGGTCGGAAGATTCTTTAAAAGGAAAGGTTTAGTAGATGTAAAACTGAACACAATCAGCCAATGTGGAAAGGAAAACTTCGGGCTCAGTTTCATAGTGTTCCTCCTTCTGACTGTTTTGGAGTTTTCGGAAGTATTTGATAGCATTACTGGTATTTGTGGTGATACTGCTTGAATTTCTCAGAAAATGCTACAGGGTAAATACTTGCACACATGTGTTATATTTTATCAGACCTACGTGTGCCTTCAGATCATGTGCCATAAAAAAAAAGCTGATGTGTGTCTTTATTTTGGAAGTTTACCTCTACCATATAGTAAATTTCCTTAAAAGTAAGTCGGTTGCCTTTAGAAGGCAAGGTAACTAGTCCTTGTCTTCAAACCTCTTGCAATTATTTTTGGTGACAGGTTTGTAACCACAACGCCTTAGTTGTAAGGTGTGTTGTAAGCATAGATAATTGTTACTACTAGTTAAGTGAAATTTTAGAGTGGTTTATTTAAAAAAGCAGATTCAAGGTTTTCCCTTTAATAACATTACTCACATGCATTCTGCAATGCTTTCTCAACAGAAGAGAGTAGGAGAAGCTATGACTGGATCACTCCCATGTGATTGATCATCCATCATGTGCATGTCGAAGAACTCTGGTTAGTTTGGCACTTTGTGTTAATCTTGGCACTTTGCTGGTGTCTGCTTTTGAAAAAATCTTAAGACCAAAATGACTGAGCACATGTCCCAAAGTGGTGAAAGCTGCATTAGACTGCTTCCAGAAAAGTTCTTTTCTGCTTCAAGTGAGGCAAAGACCTCATACCAGAGAATTATATGAATTTGTCCTTTCTGCCTTTGGGAGTCGTTCAATCCTAGTGTGCAGAGGTGCTCTAGAGGTCAGTAAGGGAGGAGGGGAAATGGGATGTGTATTAGGAAGAGGATGGAGCAGGGATGCCGTTCATGGGGTGTAAGAGAACCTTGGAGAAGGGTGATGGAGATAAAAGTGTCATGGTTGGGTGAAGGGAGAGGAGGTAACAGGTTGCTTTGGCGATAAAGGTAGGATGTGTGCTAGAGAGGAGGGCATTAGAAAAATTTGAAATCCAAGGCAAGAAAAGTCAGTTATTCTTTTCTTTGCATTTAAGAGCTCTTCCAGTACCTCTCACCTTACTAACATGCTGAAATCACAGTCAACCAGAGAAAACTGATTGCGTGGTATTCTCTTTAAATAGAAATGTCAAGATATAAAGGTTGAATCGAGTGAACAGTGGGCAGACTTAAAGTTCTGGGGATGAATGTGATGACTCAGCAAGTTTTCTTCTGACCCCTCTGGTGCAGTTTACAGCATTGGAACCATTTGGCCAGGTTTAGCCTGTGTTCCCCGGCATGCTTTACTCTTCCTTAATAACCCGTTTCCCTTGCTAGTACTCCTTGTATGTATGTCTTCCTGGCAAGATTGTAAACTGTGAGGGCAGGACTACATCTACTCTACTAACGACTCCATTTCCAGTACAGTGCCTGGCAAAAAGTCAGTGCTAACTAACTGTTGGCAAAAGAAGCAGCATGATACAGATGCTGTAAGAATTAAAGACAGTGTTTATAAAGGACTTCATTCCGTTTCTGGTTCTTAGTAGGTGCTGAATAAATGTTTTTATTATTTGTAATAACAGCATGAAAATCTTCTTTCTCTGGTTCTTGTTTTATTGGTTAGAAGAGACCACTGCAGTGAAAAAGCTATAATGATTCAACATCACTGTGTTTGAACAAGTATGTGAGAATGTGTAAACTCTCCTTAAGATGCTTGCTAGAAAGTCCTCATTTCAGAAGAATATAAAGCAACGTGTGCACCCTCTTTTTTTTTAATAAATTTATTTATTTTATTTATTTATTTTTGGCTGCATTGGGTCTTCGTTGCTGTGTGCCGGCTTTCTCTAGTTGTGGCGAGCGGGGGCTACTCTTCATTGCGGTGCACCGACTTCTCTTCACGGTGGCTTCTCTTGTTGCAGAGCACGGGCTCCAGGCACATGGGCTTCAGTAGTTGTGGCACACGGGCTCAGTAGTTGTGGCTTGCAGGCTCTAGAGCACAGGCTCAATAGTTGTGGCACACGGGCTTAGTTGCTCCACGGCATGTGGGATCTTCCTGGACCAGGGCTCGAACCCGTGTCCCCTGCATCGGCAGGCGGATTCTGAACCACTGTGTCACCAGGGAAGCCCTGCACCTTCTTAATGAGCCCTTCCTTCCAACTTCTGGTGGCTGTCTTTTTCCATTATACCTAGTAAGTCAGAAAATCAAACAGTGAAACCAAAAAAGCTAAAACTAACCATGGGAAGTGAAATAAATATTTACACATGACTTCCATAAGCATGATATATGTTTATACCTTTAGTATGTTTTGATTTGTGTATCCTACCACCTCAAGCTGTAAGCTTTTAGCAGCTGGGATCCTTATCCTGGACATATTTTGTATGTTCTTTATTGTATCTAATGACTATCAGAGTCCACCAATAAATACACCAGACTTAGTAAAGATGCATGCATGGCTAATTCAGCAAGCATTCTTATCTACAAATTTTGTGTTTTTGCTCAGCTGCTGTATCAGTAGACTCGAAGACTTGGCTACAGCTGTCCTGAGAGGCTATCTATAAAAATGCAGGTGTTCAGCATTAGCAAATAGTTCTTATTATATGGATTGACTTTTGGCAGTTAGTAACGATGTTTCCTGAGATTGAAAAATGATTTTCTACCTTAAACAGTGGTTTCACATTACTGGAATGCCGAATTAAAAAAAAAACAAAACCCACAAAATTCCTCTCATCAAGTAGTGCTGAGACTGTTTTTGTTAGTTGTATACATTTCATGATTTGTATATTTTATAGTAGAATGTAAGCCTTTCTTTTTAACTGTTGTGGTTAGGTTTAGGCCCTTTGCCAAATGAAGCAGACTATGAAGAATTAGGAAGGGTAATGCATCCTAGGGTTCTGTTTCCTTGGCTGGAAGCCAAGGAAAGACCTGGGGCTGGAGATGTTTTCAAGGTTTTAAAAATATTAGGGCATCTTTGTGTTTTACTGTTGTTTTGCATTATCACCTACTAGCAGATCGCCTTTCATTCCTGTTTACAAGGAGTTCAAATGCTCTTTGTGATATATCTGTTAACCCTTCCTTTACCTTAACCTGAAGGTCATGACTGGGCAGAATTTAGGACCTTGCTTAAAATGATTTATGGGAAGTTAAGACATCCTCTGTCTGTATTTCCTCTGTTTCCTATATATGTACCTATTGATTAAGCCAGAGGATGTGCTATATGGCTTGGTATCTGTTAACCTCTAGATCAAAAATACAATACTAGTAAAACACTTAAAGTACAAGGCAGAGACGTTTTCCTTTTGGAATACTGTAGAAAAAAATACAGAGTGGCAGAGGGTTAGTGAAGCTTGCATACAGAATATGAGCTCTTCACTGCTTGCTTGGAGGTTTGCTGAGGCAATACTGTAGAAACCAGTTTAGCTAAACAAATAAATGACAAGATGGTTCTATTGGGTGGGTGGCACTCAGGGACTATAATTGAATTGATCTTAAGGAAGGCTGGTTCTGTTAAATAATTTTCCTTACTTTGGCCACACATCGCTGACTTTTTGGAATCTTTGCAAGGCAGGTAAGCCTTGATATTGAGGAAAACCAAACAAACCAACATCAATTATCTGAACTAAGCTCTACATTAGCAGACTTGAGTTACGGCCCATGGCAGGAGAATTCAGAAATGTTTCATGTGTAAAGGTTTCCCCTTTATCATCTTACCTTCTCTCTCCTTCAGGTCTTTGCAGCAGAGTGCGTTTCAGGTTTTTGTTCGACATATGAAAGGCTCAGTTTCAAAGGCTTGGGTTTTCACATCCATGTCAATATCACAGATTGAAATGTGACACGCGTACCTGGCTGCATACTTTCTTTAAACCTGAGCCAGTAATACTGCAAATGTGAGGGGAGGCACTCTTTCATCTCACACTTTAAAGTGAAAGGTTTGTTGATGTAACCCAATTTCCAGTCTGCGGAGGTCACCCTGTAATGTAGCGCAATGATGATAAGCCCGTCAATTCTGTTTGATGTTCGAGGTTCCCTTCCCCTCGTTTTTACCCCCACTTTGTTTTGTAAAGTAAGTTTAGTAATAGTGATATTCTGGCTTGCTAACATGTGATGATGTGATTTCCCCTGACGCTCACAGAGTGGTTGTTAAACCGTGCATGTGCTTTGCAAGGATTATGCCCTGGATATAATTAAGAGAGGGATAATAGAAATAAGTATGTTCTTACATACTTTTGAGAATATTCTTGGGAAGGGCAAGTGATCAAATGCAGAGATTCTAACTCTGGTTCCTGGCTCTTCTGTGACCTCTAACAGTAGTGAAAGTTGCTCTGCATTGTAAGCATTCAGTAATCGGTATGAAATCAGTTGGTGGTCTCGGTGCAGTCTCTGTGCAGTCTCTGATGCAGGTGTGTGGGCATGAACTGAGGGTCAGGGGAAAGAGGGGGATGGACAGGAACCAGTGTTAGGGAGAGGAAGGGCATGAGAGGATGCCTCTGACATGCACAGTTATCCTTGGTGGAACACACGTAACCTAACATCAAAGGCCACACCATTGTTTCTGGTCCTCGTCCTAAGTTAAGAAGTAGAATTGGGGATGAACATGGACCAGAGCGTATTGCCTGGAATACTGGGAGGTCCAAGTTGGTTGGGGATCCGGCCAGTGAAATACAGGTTGAAACACATAAAAGAGCCAGTATTTAGCCATTTACAATTTATAAAATTGTATATGATTCAATGTTTTCATTTCACTTGATTTCATGATTCCACCTAATTCTGTCTTCACTAGCCAAATAGGTTTTATCCTTCTGGTTTGGAAATACCCCCTTCACCACCCCTTTCTCATGGAGGGCCAGGGTTACAGTGGGGACAGTCAGTTCTAAGCAGCAGCTGTCTATTGTGACAAACATCTGTTATCTTTGTTGACTGGTCCCTTCTGGGAAGGAGAGACAGAAAGACACATTCAAGCTATAGTGCTGGAGGTCACCCCAGAAGCTCCTTTTATCCTTTTTCCTTCAGTTGAATCAGCCTGATGATGATTATTTACCCTTTGGTAAAGATCTCTGTCAGCAGCAATGGCGGTGTTCAGTGTGAACTCTGCTAAGTATAGCCTCTGCTAAGACCAGTGGACATTCGTAGATGAGATGTATGGTAGTAGAAAGAGAAATGAGACCAGTACTAATAAAGATCGCTTCCACGTGAGTTGAAACTCTTTGTTATTTTCAAGCCCTTGTCGAGGTGCAGGATACCATGATGGATTCCAGTAGTTCCATCTTCACCATTGACTCAGCTGCACAGTTTGGGCAGTCATGTAACTTCTCTAGTTAGCATTTTCCTAGCGTAGTAAACCATTTCAGAGGTTTAGAAACTACAGCGGGAAGTCCTAGGGATCCTCTTGAGTTACCTTTGGATGGCTGCTGGGGAGGGTGAGCCATCCTCATTGGTCCAGCCTGGGTTTTCCACACCTCTTACCTTTCAGCCAGAGCAGCTCTGTCTTTTGTGTTTTATATTCGAAGAAAGAGTTCAGCAACTAAAAGAAAAAAAAAATTTGAAGACCACTGGACCAAATGATCTTTAGGCCTTCTTCTGGCTCACTGAGGAATTAGAATTTTTCCCCTAAATATCAAAATGTACAATCTGACAGTATATGCCAGTACATTGCAAGGAGAGTAATTTTCTTCCTTTTCCAGGCATCCCTACTGAGGCCCATAAAATAGAAACATCTGTCCTTCTGGAAATACTGGGAAGGGAGGAAACTTTCAGAACTTCCTTCCAGACCCTTCCCAAAGGAGAGGGGGACTTATTTGATTGCCTGACTGGGGGAGAGTCACTGACTTCATGTGGCTCAGCCCCCCCTGGGTTTTCTTGCTGTCAGCCCAGTCTGCTTACAGGCGAGGTTTGTTCTTTGCCCCTTGTGGCAACCGGATGGGGTAGGCTGTGACCCTGCATTGGGGAAAACCTGCAGTTTGGGATGGGTGTGGGGAAAACCTGCAGTTTGGGATGGGTGCCTGACTGTGACCTCAGGTACTAGCCACAGTTTCTGACGCAGCTTTACCGGTCATAAAGCTGACAGACCGATCCTGGTGTGACTCCTGTATCCATTTCTCTGAACCTGTAGGAGTGACGGGAGATGGAGGAAATTTCCTTGGAGAAACTCCAACAAACTAAGTCCTACTCCTTGGCTATTAATTCTAGATTTCCCCAGTAGAGAGCCCATCTCCCCACTGCCCCACCAATCTCTTGACCTGTAGAGCAGTGGCTTCCGTGTCTAGATTAAGAACCTGTCCTGCTATGCGCCTCTTCCCTCCTCACTTACTGCCTCTTTTGTTCTGGGCTGTGCCTACACCTGGTGCACAATAATTGCACATTGGATTAATAAGCCAATCTCATTACTGACTGCACTCTTCTGTCTTGGTGCCTTGCTTTTCTCACATTGCCTGCAGTTCAATTTAATTCACAGCCTGGTGAACTATCATAGGTGGATCTGGTCTTTACCAGAAAGCAGGGAGTTCAGTCTTGGTTGACAAGAGCAACTGGCTCAAGCACAGTGTTCTGTGCTCAGACATGCGGAACCCTTTCATCTCAGGATCCCTTTCTCTGTTCCGTCACGAGCAGATGTGCCTGCCAGTTGCAAGCTGTCAGGGAAATGTGCCTCCTGGCATGAAGTTTGCAGCTCCAGGAGGAAGCCCCTGCCGTCCGTTCCTTTGTCTCTTCACTTCCCTCTGGGGCAGACTCCGTGCAGCGCTTGCCCTCACCGCGACTTGCCCTCAGACTGGTTCGTGGTGTCCACCAGGGTCCCGTTGTGGGTCCATCTTCATCTCTGCACCTGGGTCCAGGGGGAAGGCAGATCCTACGCCTTTCCTCAGCTGCACTGCTGCTGGGCTGCTGTCTCAGCTTGTCTCCACTGCTTGTGGCACGATACATTTCAGAATGCTTCTCCTGCCCATCTCCTCTTCCCGGCTCCTTCCAGTGTTCCATTCCCACTGGCATGTGAAATTTACTCTAGCTGAGAGAGCCAGTGGACTGCAGGGCTTTTTTTTTTAAACATCTTTATTGGAGTCTAATTGCTTCACAGTGGTGTGTTAGTTTCTGCTGTATAACAAAGTGAATCAACTATACATATACATATATCCCCATTTCCCCTCCCTCTTGCGTCTCCCTCCAACCCTCCCTATCCCACCCCTCTAGGTGGTCACAAAGCACTGAGCTGATCTCCCTGTGCTATGCGGCTGCTTCCCACTAGCTATCTATTTTACACTTGGTAGTGTATATATGTCCATGCCACTCTCTCACTTCGTCCCAGCTTACCCTTCCCCCTCCCCGTGTCCTCAAGTCCATTCTCTACATCTGCATCTCTATTCCTGTCCTGCCCCTAGGTTCTTCAGAACGTTTTTTTTTTTTTTTAGATTCCATATATATGTGTTAGCATATGGTATTTGCTTTTCTCTTTCTGACTGACTTCACTCTGTATGACAGTCTCTAGGTCCATCCACCTCATTACAAATAACTCAATTTCGTTTCTTTTTATGGCTGAGTAATATTCCATCGTATATGTGTGCCACATCTTCTTTATCCATTCATTGGTCGATGGATACTTAGGTTGCTTCCATGTCCTGGCTATTGTGAACAGAGCTGCAGTGAACATTGTGGTACATGACTCCTTTTGAATTATGGTTTTCTCAGGGTATATGCCCAGTAGTGGGATTGCTGGGTCGTATGGTAGTTCTATTGTTAGTTTTTTAAGGAACCTCCATACTGTTCTCCATAGTGGCTGTGTCAATTTATATTCCCATCAACAGCGCAAGAGGGTTCCCTTTTCTCCACACCCTCTCCAGCATTTATTGTTGGTAGTTACAGTAATCCAGACAGTATGGTAGTGGCACAAAACCAGAAATATAGATCAATGGAACAGAATAGAAAGCCCAGAGATAAACCCACGCACATATGGTCACCTTATCTTTGATAAAGGAGGCAAGAATATACAATGGAGAAAAAACTCTTCAATAAGTGGTGCTGGGAAAACTGGACAGCTACATGTAAAAGAATGAAATTAGAACACTCCCTAACACCATACACAAAAATAAACTCAAAATGGATTAAAGCCCTAAATGTAAGGCCAGACACTATCAAACTCTTAGAGGAAAACATAGGCAGAATACTCTACGACATAAATCACAGCAAGATCCTTTTTGACCCACCTCCTAGAGAAATGGAAATAAAAACAAAAATAAACAAATGGGACCTAATGAAACTTAAAAGCTTTTGCACAGCGAAGGAAACCATAAACAAGACGAAAAGACAACCCTCAGAATGGGAGAAAATATTTGCAAACGGAGCAACCGACAAAGGATTAATCTCCAAAATATACAAGCAGCTCATGCAGCTCAATACCAGAAAAACAAACAACCCAATCCAAAAAGGGCAGAAGACCTAAATAGACATTTCTCCAAAGAAGATACACAGATTGCCAACAAACACATGAAAGGATGCTCAACATCAGTAATTATTAGAGAAATGCACATCAAGACTACAATGAGGTATCACCTCACACCGGTCAGAATGACACAGGGCTTTTTAATGCATTGGAACCAATGTGGGTCAACCTTGTTCTGGCCGCAGTTGCTGCCACATGCTATATGTTCTGCTCCTTTCTGTCTAAGTCACCAAGTCAGCACATACTTTAGTGCAGAGGGACACTGAGGCTCTCACACAGACTGTGTCTCAACTCTGTGCCTTCCCTCCTATGGTCTCTGCCCAAAGTGCCCTTCCCACCCTCAGGGATCTGGTCAGCAAGACGGGGAGTCATTGATCTAGAGGGCAAGGGAGAGGATGGTCCTGAAGGAACTCCAAGGCCTGGTGCTGTTGACCGTGGCTCTCTTCTCTCTCCTGGTTGCTGTGTGGTGTGGGAGGGCCAGCTGTGCACAAAGGGCCAGGGACTACGTGGGCAAGAAAGAAATACTCTCAGGGCTACGTTTCTCGTATACCCCTCCATTCACACCACATGAGCGTACATCTGTTCAGTGGAACGCAAAGGAGACCATCCATCCCAAGATTTTTCCCACCCTCACATCCCTCAAACACTGTGATTTATCTCCTGCCGAGAGGCACTGCCTTTCCACCGTCTCATTTAAACTGCAAGCCCCTGATAAAGTGCAGGCATGTGGTCCGGTCCAGGCTGGATCCAGATCAGAGGAGGCAGATCTGGGGTCTGGAATCCTGGCAGGGCGTCTCTAGGTCAGTTCAGTCAGCATGAGGGGAAACCCAGCGGGATCCAAGGGTAGGCCTCAGTGGGCTGCAGGGCCTCCACCTCGGTGAGGAGGAGTGGGTGGGAGGTCCGTCCCCCAGGCCACCAAGCTGGCGTTCAGGCCAAGGCTCTGGTCGAGGTGGGAACTGTCGCACAAGGTCTGGGCAGTTCTGGCACGGACCAGCTTTCACGTTTTCATCTTGAGCTCAGACCCTCCCATCTCAGTTCTAGATGTGTATGTCTAACTGCCTCCTTCATTTCCCTGTGGATACTAGGTTTCCAGGTATTTCAAATATCACATTTGGAAAACTCAGCTGTCATCCCTATTTTCAACTCCATCACCAGCAGCCCCCCAAGAAGATTTTCTCCAAGTCTGTCCTCCCCTCAGTCAGTGGCCCTACCATCCAGCCATTTTGCTCAAGCAAGAATCCAGCAGTGCCCATTGGTTCCTTCCTCTTCCCAATGTACAAAAGAGTGGCAAGCTCTGTCATTTTTTGCCCAGCCTGAAGCTCAAATGCATCCATTTCTTTGCCACCACACTAGTCGGAGGCTTAATTACACTTCATACGGAACTTAATCTCCTTATTGGTCCCCTCATTTCCACTCCTTTCTATTTTCTCTCTATATTCTGGAAAGTAGTCAATCTTATAAAAATATAATTTGAATAACCGTTTAACTGTTGTTCCTTTGCTTAAAACCTATCAGTGCCTTCTTCTTACAGTCAAAACAGAATCAAAATGTATTTCTAACTGTGCCCCACGAGACCAAACTCTGAGATCTGGCCTCTGTTTATCTAACCCATACCCATATCTTTCTTCCTTCCCCTGAACCGCTACGCTGGTTTCATTTCTATTATTTGAACTCATCTGTTGCTTTCCCATTCAGGACCCTGAGCCAACATTCCCTAACCTCTCCCAACCCCAACACTTTGCCTAGCTTGTTCCTCTCATCATTGAGGTTTTTATTTCATTGTCACCTCCTTCAAGAGGTCTTCCGTCTTCCCCCGTCTAGCTGGGTCACCTCTTTCTGTTTTTTTTTTCCCTTTCTTTGCACCCTGTTATTTCCTTCGAGCTGCTCATCACCATGCGTAATTCTGTATTCGTTTAGCACTTTCATTCACTCAGCTCCGGGAGGGCAGGTGCTATTTTGTTCAGTATCTCGTACAGGTCCTTGTATTCCGTGAATGTTTGTTACATGATTGAATTATTTAACCCGGTGTGGGTCAGGGTGAGGAAGGTGGTGGTGCTGACTCCGAAACTGAGCATCTCTGCCTCTGCTAGTGCAGTGAGCAAACGCCAGACTGCCTTGCTCCTGCGGAGAGTGCTCTGAGCACACCGCTCAGCAGGCCGGGCGGGGCTGAGGTCCCAGGCCTTCAGCACCTGCAGTTTGACAGGGCAAGGCAGGAACAGATAGGAACTGGTAATATCAGGGCCTTCAAGCACCTTCTGTGGCCTGTTTCACTGGGGGCTGGACAAGTAACTGAAAGTCTGTAACATTAAATCATTAGAAGATCAAGGCACTTGAAGGATATCAAATAATACTGGGAAATGTATCCGACTTAACCTGTGTGTTTGCTAGGGGAGGGGCGGAGGGACCTGTACAATCACTTTAGGACCTCTATGTCTTGTGTGTCATTAAAGTCATCATACTGCATTTTAGGGAAATACACTCAATTAGGATATACATGTGGACTATTTAGAAGATTCAGTATTACTACCACCACTTCTATTCCTACTAACACTATCAGATATACCTTATGAAACTGCTGGCCCAGTTGTAGATAGAAAGCCACTGACCTGTCATTTTTGTTGAATATATTAGGAAAAACTTTGCTAAAATAATGTTCTGATGTCCTAAATAGCGTCCTATTATATTTCCAGCTTAGAGGTTAGGACTCTGAGACGCAGAGAGGTTAGGTTATTTGCCCAAGTTCATACTGTCAGGAAGTACCATATTCTGACTGTAAACCCAGGTTATTTGCTGTGTGATCTCAACATTGCTTGTAAATTTACAACCACTCCACATCCCATCCAGTCCTGGAGGTTCATTAAATTCCTTCAAAAAACACGCAAGCATATCCACAACCATCTGAAGATGGTTATGAAAAATATACTTTACTTTTCCTGTTAAAAAGAAAAACAGATTAAGAAAGTCTAAAAAAATTATTCTAACTGTAAGAAAATACTGAAAGTATAGCAAATTATGAAGATGATAAAAAAAATTACCTCTCATCCTACCAACCTGTGTTGACCACTATTAATATTTTAGTGCATTTCCTCTAAGGTATTTTTCTATGTATATATATATATGTACATAGATGATTTGAAGTTATTATATCTCTTTACCTACTTAACTATCTATTTATATTTTAATATACTTTATATCATATCACTAACATTTTCTCACATATTAATTATTCTTCCATAATCTGATTTTTAGTAGGATTTTTTTTAACTTTTAATTTTATATTGGAGTATAGTTGATTAACAATGTTGTGTTAGTTTCAGATGTACAGCAAAGTGATTCGGTTATACATATACATGTATCTATTCTTTTTCAAATTCTTTTCCCATTTAGGTTGTTACATAATATTGAGCAGAGTTCCCTGTGCTGTACAGTAGGTCCTTGTCGGTTATCCATTTTAAATATAGCCGTGTGTACCTGTCAATCCCAGACTCCCTAACTATCCCTCCTCCCCAACCCTTACCCCCTGGTAACCATAAATTCCTTCTCTAAGTCTGTGAGTCTATTTATGTTTTGTAACTAAGACAACCCCCAGAATGGGAGAAAATATTTGCATATTTAGTAGGTTTTGAATATTTTATTATATGAATATATGCTAATTTGGCTATCTCCTTATTGTCACATATTCTAATTGTTTCTGATTACTTTTAGGTGTGCTTTTGTAAATAGCACATAGCTGCTCTGGGTTGAACTGTCCCCTAAAAGATATGTTGAATTCCTAACCCTTGGTACCTGTGAATGTGACCTCCTTTGGAAATAAGATCTTTAGACATACTAGAGTTAAGATGAAGTCATACTAGATTAGGTTGGCCCTAAATCTAATGATTAGTGTCCTTATAAGGAGAGAGAGATTTAGAAACAGAGTCACATGCACAGAGGAAAGGTGCCCACCTGGAGATGGGGGCAGGGATCAGGGAGCTGCAACTACAAGACGGGGAGGCCGAGGAGTGCAGGCAGCCACCAGAAGCTAGAGAGACGCAAGGGTGGACTCTTTCTAGACAGTGCTCACCCTGTGCTGGCCTCCAGAACTGTGACGGAATGCACTTCTGTTGTTGTAAGGCACCCAGTTTGTGGCAATTTACTTCAGCAGCCCTAGGAAATAAATACAGTAGTAATATTTTGTTTTTTGACTGAATTTGAAAAACATTTGCCTTAAAAAAGTTGGAGGGCTTAATCTAATTTTCATTTGTTACTATCATTAATATATTTAGTCTAATGTCTTTGATTTATTTGATGTTTTTATATGCTTCCTGTCCTACATTTTTTTTGGGGGGGGGGTCTTTTTATTTGCTTATATCTTCTCCAGTGTTTTGAAACATCTATATTCTATTACCTTTACAATTTTCCAAACCATTCTTGACCTACATTTTTCAAATTGTCAGAATTCAGATTGAAACAACAGTATTTGAGTTGCCTATACTTGAGATTAGGAGTTGAGCAAATTTACTTTTTCCCTTTTCCATTGTTAGCCCTTAAAATAGAGTGATAATACCTCACATTTACTGAGTAAGTAACGTGCTCTAGTGCTATACATGTAATAGCATATCTCTGCTTTACAGGTGAGGAGACTGCAGCGTTGAGAGATTATGGAATTTTCCCAAGGTTATTAGGTATCCTTCCTGGAGCCATCACTCAAACAAGTGTCTTCTACTCCTGGAGCTATGTTCTCTGCCACTGTACTATCAGGCCTTCCAAATAAATTGTGAGGTTTTAGACCTAGATTTGACCTAGATTATGATGTTCTACATTAATTATATCTTCTATTTTAAGATTTTATTGTACATTTTATTTTAGTATCAAAGATAGGTTGATTGATGTATTAATTGATGGATTAGTCTGTGTAGCCCATGGTCAGAGACTTGATGGGCTTGTATTAAGTGCTTGCTGAGATCAGAGGTGACTCCTGTCTCAAGAGCAAGACTCATTTTCTGTTACTTAAAACTAGGCCATATGGTAGAAATTTCAGAACATGAAGTGACCCAGAGACCAGTCAAAGATTTACTTTCTATCTCCTTATTCTTTACTCAGTATCAACTTGTTATATATTGGTTACCTACTGCTGCATAACAAATTACCCAACACTTTGTGGTTTAACACGTTATTGACCAGGGGACTTTTGCAGAAACTAACGCCTGTGGCCGTAATACGTCTCCGGTGAAAAACGTGTTGAAACAACACTCATTTCTTATTGCAGTTCTTGTGTCAGGAATCTGGGCATAGTTTAATTGATGCCTCTAGCTCAAGGACTTTCACAAGACTGCAGTTGACATGCTAGTCAGGGCTGCATTCTCATCTGAAGGCTACTGGGGGGCTGAGTTTTGTTGTCAGGGTTGATTTCCTCATAAATTGTTGGATTGAGGGTCTGAATTTCTCATAGGCTCTTGGATGGTGGCCTGTCTCAGTTCCTTGCCAGTGGTCTTCTCAACTGCGCAGGTTACAACATTGCAGCAGGAATCCTCAGGGAGGGAGAAAATGAGAGATCCCAAGACAGAAGCCAAGTCTTTTGTAACTTAATCTTGGAGGTATCATTCTGCTACCTCTGTCACATTTAATGCATTGGAAAGGCATAACTAAATTCAATCTATGTTCAAGGAGAGGCGATTCCACAAAAGCACATATACCAGGAGATGGGGATCATCAGAGGCCATCTTAGAGGTTTCCTACCACATCTTGGTTTTAGCTCTCTGCTCATAGATAATGTTTTAAAATTATACTTTTGAGGAAGTCTGAATCACCTGAGATCTTTTACAGGAAGCTGAGGGTTTAGACTGCTGTTGGGCATATGCTTCTGGGGGAAATGTTCTGCTTCCTCTTATAACCTGTTTCTGGCAGAAATGGTTAGCAGGGATTACATGGACATGTTTTAACCAAATATTAGCAATAAATTAGATGTTCCTCCAGTGTCATTTTGTATTTAACGTCGCAAAGGATATTGCTAAGAGTGATCAAAATTTGTTGCTTTGTATTCCTGAACTTGGAGTTTTTGTCACCTAATTTTTACTTTAAAAATGTTATCAGGATGTGCCTAGGCATGCAATTTTTCATCTGTTTTCCTGTGAACTATAAACTGTCACCCATTGCAGTCTGGTTACACAGGTCTTTCTTCATCTCAAGGAAACCTTATCTTCTTATATCTTTGATTATTGCTGCTTTTCTTTCATTTCATCCTTTTTTTCAGAAACACCTTTCAGCCTCAAGTTGGCTTTATAATTTTGATCATCTGTAGCTCTCATTTCCTTCTTTCTGCTTGGTTTTTTCCTTTGTACTAAAAAAACTTCAATGCCCACCACCACATAATTTATTTGAGTTTTTTGTGTCATTGCTTCTGCCCTACCCTCAGTGCAAATTTAAATATTATTTTAATTTTATATGTGATTTTAGTGTCCTTGCAATATTTTTTCATTTTGTTGCTACCCTTTTAATTTTGTCCTTTTATCTTTTTATTTTAGCCTGTTGTTTCCTTAAGATTATTTGTTCCTATTCATAGTTGTCTTCTTGTCTTCCATTGAGGAAATCAAACATTTTCTTGAAATTTCTTCTCAGCCTAGAAATCAATGTTATGAAGTGTTTTGTTCTTTCCTATCTCGTGGGTACTATTGTTTTCCTCCCTTTTTCTGAAAATTATTTTCTCCATATTGGTTTTCCTCTCACTTATTTTCAAACAAGTGTCATGACTCAGTATTTTTCAGTGAACAAGACAACTAGAATTTCCTTTATATACCCTGAGACCAAATTGATTTCTTAGTTGTGTACATGGAGGGCAGGTTTATGTATTTGTCTCCCATTTCATAACAGGCTTAAATTATAATGAACCTCTGTCCCATTGAAGGAACAACTGGCTTCTTCCCTGCCTTCTTTTTCTGGTTTTATGAATTGATTAAATACATGAAACACTATAACATTTGTGATCCCAGAGTTGTGTCTATACCTGTGTTCCAAAATTTACTATTCTACCTCTAGACCTTCTCCCCCTATGTTTACTACCATGGCTTTCTGGTTTTCAGTCTCTGGCTGCAGTAGAATATTGGGGAGATGTTAGGGAGATAGGCATATCTCACTCTAGCTCGACTATCTTCTAATTATTGCCCGTTTTCTTGGATTTGGACATTGTCTCTTGATACTGGTTTTAGGTGTATTTTTACTTTTGCTGTGTTTTCATGGAAATAAGTTAGGGGAATTGCACTAGTGGCTGCTACCAAACATTGTTTTGAAAGAAAAATCTGTATTGATATAATAATACTAGCCTCTTCAATGCGTTTGCTACAGTGCTGCCTAAAGCTCTTAATAAAAGGCATAGATCATGTCATCCTCTTCTTAAAGCCCCTGAATGTTCTTTCTATCCAAACTCCTTGTCATGGAATATTTGATCTTTTTCAAAATCTCATATCTGCCCGAGTCTCCAGCCTCATTCCTCACGCTGTACTCCAACCCTCTTTGCTGGTGTTTTTCCCTCTGCTTATTATGTCCTTTCATTCAAGTTTGTCTTGAAAATGCTTGTTCAAGACTCAGCTCCAGCTTCGTTTCCATGAAGAGGAGACATAGTAATTCCATCTTTGTGCATGAGTTGGTTTCGGCACCTCTATCTCCTCATTACTTTTACTTGATTATGGCTTGGCAGAGGAGGTTTCTAGTTTACCTCTGTAATCCCAGAAACTGGTATAGCACCCGGTACATATTAAATGCATTAAAAAATTGTTGCTGATTCAAAGAAATCTTGGATATGTAAATAAATTTCCTCTCACTCCCAGTAAAATAAAAAGAGAGATAAATATGGGGGCTAGTTCCTCTCTTTAGTTCTTCTTATCTCTTAAGGATTTACAATCCAATTCTTGAGGTTTTGTTGTTGTTGTTGACTAAAATTGAAACCTCTGATCCTCTTTAAAAAAGAAAAACATAAACTGCATTGTGACTTTATTGTCCATTACCTCCTCTTTCTTTTTTTTTTTTTTTATAAATTTTTATTGGAGTCTAGTTGCTTAACAATGTTGTGTTAGTTTCTACTGTACAGGAAAGTGAATCAGCTATATGTATACATATATCCCCTCTTTCTTGGATTTCCTTCCCATTTAGGTCACCACAGAGCACTGAGTAGAGTTCCCTGTGCTATACAGTAGGTTCTCATTAGTTTATCTATTTTATACATAGTATCAATAGTGTATACATGTCAATCCCAATCTCCCAATTCATCCTACCCCCCCTTCCCCCAACTTGGTGTCCATACATTTGTTCTCTACATCTCCTCTTTGTAACAGTTGGCTACATCAACCTTCCTGTTGGGCTCAGTGTCTTAAGATGGTAGCTGACTCATGAATGGACAGTCCTTGAGCCTATTTAAAAGGCTGAATTCAATCACTTCTCTCCTTTCCCCTCACCTTCAGCTCCTATTCCACTCCTTTCCAGGACTGTTTATGGTTTCAACAACCGGGATAATCTGGGAGTCGCCTGATCCGTTGCATGTATTCCTAATGTTGGCCCAGCTAGGCTGTAAATCTCAGGGGAAATGCTTTACCACTTTGGGTGTCCCACTTTTAACCTCTGAAAAACAGGTTGACCTGGTTCACTCGGTTGTTTCACGTGAAATCTGACTATTAAGTGGCAGAAAATTAGTGTTGCTTTTCCCTTCCCGAATGCTATAATTAGCTTCTGTGGAAATGATTTAGTTGTCACTACCAGTATTATGGACTCCTGTGTGACACAGTAGCAAGTACACATCAGCTGTTAAGAAACAAAGATCTTGCTTTCCTACTGGAGACATATGGTTAAAACCACCACCACCACAATTACAAAAAGTACCAAAAGGATATTTTGCACCCACAGAAAAAATTCAAGAGAATTAGTTTAAGCAGTATATCCCTGACTTTTCCTTGAAGTATCACGGTCTCTTAAACACTGAAGAACACTGATTGGATGTTTTAAAATTTGATGCTAAGATACCAGTCACTTCAGCAACACGGAGATGGATAGAGTGCATTAGGGAGTGAGAAGTAGTCTTTTGCTGTTGTCACTTATGAGAATGAAAAGTATAAGAAGAGCTCAGGCAAAGAAGAAAAAAATTCATTTCTAATTGCAGTGCAACCCACAAGCTTGCACGTCCTATAACGAGAAAGCTCCCTGTTAGCTGCCAAAATCTGCCATCCAATCTGTCTGGTAGTTGATTTCGTTATTACATTTTGATGTGCCCTTGACAAGCTTTAGCACACAAAAACTCAACACCTCCTCCGGAGCCCCTTCGGTACCAGAAAGATCAGGGAGGGATGACAAAGGCCTGGGCTTGGCTCTTTATTATTCACATAGCTGGAATGTTTATAAACAGAACAGAGTGTAAGGAGAGCAAATGCTCAACCACATCAAGCGGCTCCCTTCTCTCGCATGTCATTTAAGTCTCGACTCCATCTCGTCCCGCACTCTGTGCATCATACACACAAAGACCGAGTCTGAGTGCCTGAGAACTGTCCTTAGGGGTTTCAAAATGTGGACAAACATCTCTCTTTTCTTTTGATACTTCGGATGCACTGTTCCACCACTTTGGGTCGGTAGCATCTGGTGTTTTTGATACCATCTTGACTTGTCACCCTGATCTCCTTGGTCCCAGCAACAGCACCGGGCCACTCTCAGTCCCCGAACTCATCCTCGTTGCTCCTGCACCTGGACTCAAGTGGGGAAAATAGAAAGGATTCAAGATTACTATTAATTTCATGAAATGTATTATCAACCTCAGAAAAACTTAAGGGAAAGGCAATAAAAACGACCCATGTCACGAGGCCTTCACAAATATGGTTATATCCTTGACCTTTCTCTCTTTTCCATTCACTGGTGTTACTGTGATATACATGTTCTGGCTGAGTTTCATTTGAAAGATCGTAACCTGCTCCTCGAGAGTAAAACGTTGCTTTTCAGCATCTTTCTTAGCTACACTAAACTTCTTCACTGCAAAGCAGAATTCCGTCCTCCACGCTGGGCAAAGTATTCGTTTGCCACCTTGTCCACTGGTAACCCCGAATGTTCGAAAGAGATGGATTACAAAGGCAGTTCCAAGATGTATTGTAACCCCAGGGCCCTGAGATGGCCTTGATTTTGGTGAATCAAAAATTGTAATATGCCACTATGGACAATTTTTGGTGGGTTGGGGGTAGGCAGTGGAGAAAGCATAAAGGTACAATTTGCTAGTCATAAAAATACATGTCAGGAGATACATTCCATGAAATGCCTTTCACTACAGTGATAAACTTTTCTGAGATATCCAAAGGCAAATACTTTGAAAACTATGTGTGTGTTTTATTTCTTGTATTCTTTTGTGCTATGCTACTGAAATTTTAAGACACAGGGAACATGTAACCTCCTGTCTCATTGTATTTGCCAAAAAATGTATTGCTTTTAGAAAAATAATTTAATAAAGAATAGAGGAAAGAGAGAAAGGGAGAGTCAAGAGAGTTAACTTTTGTGGAGTACTTTTTATAGCCACGTAGTCCCATAATCATTAGGTGTTTTACATATGCTATATGATTTAATGTAATAACCAGAACAGAGATCTCTTCAAGATAGGAATTATTCCCATTTCCCAGATAAGGAAAAGATAAAGATAGATTAAGTAACATTCCCAAAGTCACACAGCTAATAAAATTAAAATCTAGGTCAGTCTGATGCCAAAACCATGCTTCTGCTCACAGCATCTTTTCATTTTTAAAAGAGACAAGATGTCTGAACACCTAGATTTGACCCTAATATACAAAAACTCCCAGACAAATTGTGCACCTCAAAGGGCCATTTGAAAATTTGCCTTTGTTGATCAACAACTGATAGAAACCTCTTATGGATAGAGTACTAATGATTCTTGTTGAAATGATAAACAAGTATTATTCACTAGCTCAGGAGACCTGTTTGCATTTGAGATAAGCTGGAATTCCTAGGTTACTCTTTCTTGTTTTAAAAATATAATTAAACCAACTGTCCTAAGAAAACTCTTCCTTCTGTTCCACGTATAACCAGTTCCAGATGTGAAACTGCTTCCCTACGATAATTGGTTAGTGTTTTACTTTGACTGGTTTGATTTTTCTTAAAACCTACTCCTCTCTCAAACTCATTTAGATGCTCGTTTCCAGCCTGAAATCAAATTTGGACCCTCAAGTGAGGAATGTCTGCAAACTGAAAATTCCAATTTAATTCACACACTGCCCTCAAAACATTAGAACGTGAAGGTAAGGAAAGTAATGATGATCTCCCAGGGACCAAAGATCCAACCCTACTCTGGTGTGTTCCTGTGGCTTAGCCACTCTTCCAGGCGAGACCCTCGACGGGGGCCTTCTTGGCTTGGAGTCATTTTGCTGCAGTTAACATTTAGTTCACACATCATTAGGCAAAGCCCCGGTTACAAAGATACACTGCTCTTGTCATTGCAGAAGTATGCTGCATGCACCTGCAGGTTGAAGTTTTTGTTGAGGGAATAGACTAAAATGAATGAAAAGATTGAAACCATTTACTTCTTTGTGACTCCACCTGCTGTGGTATATTTTTGTTGGACGGGATAACCAGAGGTGTGTTTATGGCTTTAGGGAAAGGATGCATTAGGGGTTACATGGTTTTAAGGCTATTTTTTTCTTTAAAGCTATAAATCAATTTTCCATGAAAATAGTTATATGTATATGTATAACTGTTATAGACTTGTGTGTGTGTCTGTGTGTGTGTGTTTATCATGCTTTTTCTCCCCTTTGCTGAGTCAGGAAGGGACCATTTCCATTGTTGTTGTCAGCCCAGGAATAATTTGGTCATGGTAGTACTATGTCAGTACTGTATCTGTTCTGTATTTGACATTGACAACAAGGTTAGAATAAAAACTATCCTATCATTTATATAAATGTCCAGTTATCAAATTCTGCTTTAAGTGTCTCTCAGGACTGCATATTCTATATCAAGTGTTCAATTAGGCCCTAGTACATTTTAATTAGTAATCTCATGAAGTAGATTTTCATAATCCCCATTCTCCAGAGGAAGGAACTAAGGTCAAAGAGGATAGGTGACTTGTAAAGCTCTTGTAGCTCTTAAGTGATAGAGCTGGGATGAGATCCTCGGTCTATTCACAACAAACCCAGTGACCTACTGCACAACACCACCACCACTATTCAAAACTCTAAAGCCCCAAATGGCAGTCAAACACATTGTCCCTCTATTAGTATGTATCAAGTCTTCCGTTAACCCATACACTTCTGTCTATTGACGTCTACGTATTTCTTCTATATGGTATTTCTGTATTAACCTCTGAATAGTTACAAGTCAGAATGACTATATGATGTATCACCTCTATATTGAGGAATCTCAACTCATTGAGATGGAAACAGAAAATGGTCTTGATTTTTACAAGCTGTTATGTTGGACCCCTCTCCTGCTTTCCCATCTCTTAACATCATATTGGAATGACTCCAAATATTTCCAGTTTTTTAAATATTAGTCTAACGCCATACTCAATTTAAAGGCTTGTCTTTCTCCTGTCACAGGCTAGACTTCTCCTTTAGAGTGGAAGGGTGTGATTTACCTTCTTCCCACCCTCTTCTAGACTTAGATCCTTATCTGTTGGGGTCATGCAGGAGGAATAGCAGAGGCAGATATCTTATATTTTTTTAAGCTTTATTGGGGTATAATTGACAAATAAATTTGTAATATATTTAAAGTGTACAACATGACGATTTGAGATATGTATACACACACACATTGTGCAAGGATTCCCACTGTGGAATTAATTCACACATCCATCACCTCACATATTTACTTTTTTCTCTCTTGGCTTTGGGTGTGGGGCATACCTGTCTCTCCTTCTCCCTAGATATGCTGTACTCCTCATAAAACCAGCATTCACCTCCCGCCTTTTCTTAGTTCTCTCCTTACATGAGCTAGGGAGGGGGTATGGGGTCATGGTTGGTGTGTGGTAGGGACACTGCATCCTAGTAAATTTTTGAAGAGGTCTCTGGGTCCAATTATGAGACACATGATAGATACATATTGGTCAAAGTAACAATAGCTGCTGTAGTAACTAAACCCTGAAATTTTAGGGGCTTATTCAACATAAGTTTATATTGTTCTCACATAAAGTCTCCTGATCAGAAGACTTGCTGTGTATAGTCCTTCAGGCTGAGAAAGGCTCTGCCGTATTTAATAGGAGGCCTGCAGTGTCACCATGACCTTTACATTCAGCCAGTGAACGGGATAAGACTGAAAGCACGGGAAAGAAGTATTTGTGGGTCAGGCCTGCAGTGACATGCATCACTCCTGTTCATATTGTCCAGAACTTAGCTGCACCTATTTCATGCCTCCATCTAATTTCACAGGGTTGGGGTGAGGGGAGGTATCTGGGACATGTAGTCCCAGGTTAGGAAGCTGCTTCTCATCCTACAATAAGAAAGGAGAGTATGAACCTTCGGTAGACAGCTAGTCATTGCTGTCATAGGACGGCATTCACAAATCTAACATGGCACACACATGTGAAGCAGGATACCTGTGAGCAGAGCACAGCCAGATGTTCTGGGAAAGAGCCCCCCCCCCCCGTAGGTATTGGACCACATTCCCTGGGCTGTAGTATCTGGCAGCCACAGGCCTCCTGGGCTTGCCTGTCACTGAGTGCACACACCCAAGACCGGTCCCATCAGCCCTCACGTCCTCAGTCTCCTTCAGAACTCCCCACCTTCCACCTCTGCCACTGCTCTGTGACGTCTCAGTCTCGTCCCACTTGCCACGCTTTGCTCCCTCACTCTCCTGACTTCCCCATCGTGATCTCTCATCATCAACTTCCCCACAGTCTCAGCCTTTGCTTGGAAAGTTCCCTTCCCTTTCTTGCCCTGAGTAGAACCCAACCTGGCTGTCTCCTGAGCACACTGCCTCTCTTCCAAGACCTGTCCAACGATAGCTCTGATTTCTGCCTACTCCACATACAGCCGGGCTAGAAGTCCAGGTAGGTCTCACCTTTGTCTGTCTTCTGCTTCTAAATTGTCTTTCCCTCTTCTGTCTTTGACATGCATGTCATCAGACTTTATTACTCTTAGCCCTTTCTCTTGTCATCTGTTGGCCTCCTGGCCCCTCTTACCTATTGAAGATGTCAGCATTTGGGTCATTGTCTCACTCGTGACCACTTTTCCTTTTATTTTTAGCAGTTTCCACATCCAAACAGATAATTCAAACAACACGCAGGGTTCTCTGTTCTTTGATCTCTTTGGCTTCCATGATCTCTACCATCACCTGTTGGCAGCTCACTCAGGCAGTGATATCCTAGAGGTTGTACCACTTCAGAAAACTTGATTTCATAAAAACAACCCAGAATGACCATCACCTCCTGTGTTTCTAGCTCACTCCCTCAGTTCTCCCTGAGAACTCTCCCACTAACATCTCAACTGTGTCTCTTTTCAGCTGTTCCTTATGCTCCTTGTGCCTTCACTTCTCTGCCTACTGGCGGGATTCCATTGCCCAGCAGTATGATATTTCTTGCAATATCATGTTCCTTACTTCTCTCTCCTTTCATTGTATTTGACTGGCAAAACCCCAAGTCTGGTTAAATCCAACTGTCTACTTATGTCACAACTGTATCTGTGAAGCTGAACATGGCTAGTGAGAAAACATGCAACTTCACTGACCAGACTCACTTCAAATTTATGACCAAAAATCTCACATGAGCAGTAGTCTTGGTTTCCATACATAGAAAACAGGAAAACTTTAGTACTTTAAGTGACATTAATAAAACTTCAGCATCATGTCCAAACAATGGCAAAACATTAGCATACCAGGGTCTCTCCAATACTGCAGCAAAGAATCATTGCCCTGTTTCATAAAGATACAGAACCGGTCGATGTTATTGCTTCTGTTTGTTTACTTTTTAATTAAGGATAATTCTTTTAAAAATAACATTTCTTTCCACTTATTAATATAATACATACATATTTCAAAAAATACTGAAAAATTTGTGAAAAAAGAAAGTTATGTAAAAGTATTATTTTTAAAGTCATCAAGAGAAAATTATTTCTGACCTTTTGGTACAGTGAATTTATATGTGTTTGGTTACTTAAAGGTCCTCCTCCCATCTAGCTCTCTTAGAGGAGACCCTCTGTGAGTGGGGTGGTCTCTTGTACATGTGTTCTTAAATTAATCCATACCACATCCATGACCAGTAGTCCATTTCTAGCATTCTGCCCACTAGCTGGTTATGCCTCAGGTAGATGCAAGGCCATTCATCTTGGAATACAGCAGGGCTTCAATTCCGCTCAGTCTTAAGCATACGAAACATATCAGGTAGGACCTTGCTATTCAAAGTGTGATCCATGGGCCAGCAGTATGACCATCAGTTGGAGGTTCATTAGAAATGCAAATAATCAATCCCTACCCATTTTGGATGAAAACTGTGTCTCACCAAAATTCTTATATGAAATCCTAACCCCCAGAACATCAGACTGTGACCTTATTTGGAATAGAGTCTTTACAGAGGTAATCAAGTCCAAATCAGGTAATTAAGGTAGGTCCTAATCTAATATGACTGGTATCCTAATAATAGGGGAGATTTGGACACAGAGAGACATGCATAGAGGAAAGATTCTGTCTACAAGCCAGGCAGAGAGGCCTGGAACAGATCCTTTCCTCAGAGTCCTTGGGAGGAACCAACCCTACCGACCCCTTGATTTTTGACTTCTAGATGCCAGAATTTGAATACATTTCTTTTTTAAAGCCACTCAGCTGTGGTACTTTGTTATAGTAGCCCTAGCAAACTAATACTCACTGTAGAGCCATGAATAAGAATCTGCATTTTAAGAAAATCATCAAGTGATTTTTTTATGCATGTTAAATTTTGGAAATATGGAGTTAGAATGCTTTCAAGAGCAAGTAAGGGAAAACCTAACTCAGTAGTCGTCAACAATAAAGAGGATTGATTGTAGTGGTTCTCAGCCTTGGAGGAGTGTTAGAATCATCTGGGGAGCTTTTAAAAAATATAAATGCCAGGACCTTAGCTCAGAACACTTAAACAGGATGGGTCTCAGGTATCCATAAGCGTCCCAGAGGAATCTAATGGACAGCCAGGGATGAGAACTACTGATTTATTGACTTCAGTAACTGAAAATCCTGCATAGTGTGGGCCCTGGGTGTGGTGAATCAGGGCTCGGACTTTGAGTCTCTGTTCTCCATATGTTTGTTTTGTCCTCAGAAGACTTTCTTCAAGGTCACAGAGCTGCTGCCGGCAGCAATTATGGCTGCATGTTTCCTAAGTCATCTTCAGAGGAGAAGGAGGGTGCTTTGCTTTAGTCTGACTGGGCCAATTAGGACATTTCTAATAAACTATAGCTAAGGCCTGAGAGTCACTAGGTGCTGAAAGGTTTAAGACTGGCTTATGTGCCTGTTCCCAAATCTTTAATGCTGATAAGGGCAGAGGGGCACCTGAAAATGGCTTAGGCTAAAGGAGGCTAACCTCTGAAGCTAAAGGTGGGATTATTCCCCTCCAAACGCTGGGCTTTTGCAGAGTAGGAGAGGGTTATGTGAAATGTCTTGGACTTAATAATTCAATCCATTTTAACGTTCTGTGTGCTGATAAATACATAAATACAGTAAAAAACGAAAGAAGGAAGGGAGGGAGGAGAGGAAAGGGTTTTCCTGAAAGAGAGTAAATAAAGCCAGCTAACACAGAAGGTTTAAATAAGATCCAGAATTTCATAACATAATACTCAAATTGCACAGGTTTTAATCACTCATCATACCAAGAACTAGGGATATCTCAAGGTTAATGAAAAAAGACAATCAGTAGATGCCAAAACTGAGATGACAGAGATGCTGGAGTTACCTGACAAATATTTTAAAGCAGCCATAATTAAAATGCTTGAACTAGCTATTATGAAATGCTTGAAACGAAAGAAAAAGAAAGTCTAAGCAAAGGTATGGAAAGTCTCAGCAAAGATATAGAAGCTATAAAAAAGAACCCAGTGGACATTTTGGAACTAAAAATAATAAAATATTTTTTTTAAAAAACCCTTAGTGGATGGAGTCAACAGCAGAGTGGAGGGGCCAGAGAAAAAGATGGAATGTTAGAAATCACCTCATATGAAAAACAGAGAAAATAGACTGGAAAAAAAAAAGTGAACAGAGCCTCAGGGACCTGTGGGATTTAACACTCCTGTTATTGGCATCCTGGAAGTACAGAATAAAAAAGGTGAGGCTGAAAAAGTACTGGAAGAAATAATAACTAAAAACTTCCCAAATTTGGTGAGAGACATAAATGTAGAGATTTAAGAAGTTAAGCAAATCTTGAAGAAAAAAAGCAAAGAAATCCATGCCAAACACATCATAATTCCGAAAACTAAAGACATAGAAAAAAATCTTTAAAGCAACCATAAAATAATGACACCTCAGCTATAGAGAAAAAAACAATTCAAATGTCAGAAGATTTCTCATCAGAAGTCATAGACGCCAAGAAAGAATTGGCACAATAATTTTCAAGTGCTAAAAGAAAAGAATTGTCAACCCAGAACCTCCTATAAATCCTTCAGGAATGAAGGGAAAATAGAGACATTTTTCAGCTGAAAATACCTAAGAGAAATTTGTCACTAACAGACCTACCCTAAAATAATAACTAAAGGAAACTCTCTAAATAAAAATGGAAGTTGGAGGAGGGGGGAGGAGAAATCTTGGAACATAAGGAAGGAAGAAAGAACATGGTAAGTAAAAATATGGGTAAATACACTAGATTTCTCTGGAATTTTCTGAATTATGGTTGAGTGTTAAAGCAAAAATTCAGACACTGAGCTGGTTCTAAATGTATCAATATGTAGAGGAACTAAGTTAGACCATTATAAACAAAAGAGGGTAATGAGATGTAAAGGGTAGTAAGTTTCTACATTTAAACTGGCAAAATGACAATACCTGTGGACAGTTAAAAATAGGCATGTATAATACCTAGAGCAACCACTTAAATATCTATATAAAGAGATGCAGTTCAAAAACACTATAGCTAAGCTATATAAAGAGATACAATAAAAACACCATATCTAAACCAAAATACAATTTTTAAAAATATACAAGTAACACACAGGAAGGCAGGAAAAAGAAATAGAGAAAAACAGAAAACACAAAACAAAAGGGTAGACTCAAGTCCTAAAATATAAAAAAACTACATTGTAGGTAAATGGTTGAAATACACCAATTAAAAAATAAAGATTGGGAGAGCAGATTTAAAAACATGACTATCTACAAGAAACTCACTTCAAATATAATAAAATTTGTAAGTTGAAAGTAAAAGGATTGGAAAAGGTATTTTGAAAACATTAATCGAAAGAAAGCAAGAGTGACTATATTAATATCCAAATAAAGTCAACTTAAGAGCGAAGCAAATTATCAGGGCACAGTGGGGTATTATATAATGATAAAAGGGTATATACATCAAGAAGAGATAGCAAATTTAAATGGGTAAGCAACAGGAAACAGAGTGCAAAATACGTGAGTTAAAACTGATAGAACTGAAAAGAGAAATACTCAAATTTATAATGATAGTAGGAGATTTCAACACTCCTTTCCCAGTAACCTGTAGAACAACTGGACAGAAAACCAGCAAGGAAATGGAAGAACTCAACAACACCGTCAACCAATAGTATGTAACTGACATCCAACAGTAGCAGAATACATATTTTTTTCAAGTGTCCCCAGAACGTATACCAATATAGACTATTCCCTGGACCACAAGAAAAACCTCAACAAATTTAAAAGAATTGAAATCGTAGAGTGTACTTTCTGACCACAGTGAAATTAAACTAGAAATCAATAGCAGGAAGATAATAGAAAACTCTCCAAACACTGGAAGACTAAGCAACACACTTGTAAATAAGTAAGTCATCCATGGATAAAAGAGGAAATCTCAAGAGAAGTAAAAAACAAACAAAAAACTGAACACAATGAAAATGAAAATACAGTGTACCAAAATTTGCAGGATGCAGCTAAAGCAGCACTGGGAGGGAAATTTTTAGCACTAAATGCAAACATCAGGGGGAAAAAAAAAAGTCTCACATCAATAAGCTAAGCTCCCTCCTCAAGAACCTAGGAAAAAAGCAAAATAAAACAGATGCAGAAGCAAGGAATTAATAAAGGTGAGAGCAGAAATCAATGAAATTAAAAATAGAAAAGGCAATAGAGAAAATCATTGAAACAAAGAGCTGGTTCTTTAAAAGACTAATAAAATTGATAAACCTCAACAAAACAGACAAAGATAAAAAGAAAGAAGACAGAAATGAGTAATATCAAGAATGGATATTACTGCAGACCCTCCAGACATCACCAAAAGGATAATAAAGGAATACTATGAACAACTGTATGAATATAAACTTGACAATTAGATGGAAAGGACCACTTCTTCAATAAACACAAACTATCACAACTCACCCAATAAAAATAATTAAATAATCAAATAGATAATTTGAATAGCCCTATAACAGTTAATGAAACGGAAGTCATAATTTTAAAACTCCCCCAAGGAAGTGTTTAAAAAAGAACCCTAATGTTACACAATCTCTGTCAGAAATTAAAAGAGGATAGTGTACACTGCAGTTCATTTTATGATGCTAGTTTTACTCAGCTACCAAAACCAGACAAGACAGTACAGAAAAGGAAACTACAGATCAATATTCCTCATGAATATAGAAGTAAAAAAATCTTTTAAAAATATTCATAAATGGAATTCAGCAATATGTAGAAATCCTTGGATTTTGGTATCTGTGAGGGGTCCTAAAACCAATCCCGTGCAGATACCGAGGGACGACTGTATAGGTTAAATGCAATTCCTATCAAAATCCCAGCAAGTTACAGACAAACTTCTTTTAAATTTTAAGTTTAAAGGCACAGGATATAGACTAGCTAAAACAGTTTTGAAAAAGAATAATACAGTGGGGGAAATTAATCTACTCGATTTCAAGATGTATATAGCTACAGTAATAAAGACTGTGTGGAATTGGAAGAGGGACAACATACATCAATGGAACAGAAGAAAGAACCCAGAAATAGACCCCCCTAAATATGCCAAACTAATTTTTGACAAAGATGCAAAATCAATTCATAGAAGAAAGATGACCTTTTCAACAAATGGTTCTGGATAAATTGGACATCCATAGGCAAATAAACAAATAAACAAACAAAATAAACCCGTCTACCTTATACAACAGTTTAACTCGAAATGTATCACAGGTTTAAATGTAAGACATTAATCTATAAGACTTTTAGGAAAACAGGAGACAATCTTCGGGATCTAGGACTCGGCAAAGAGTTCTTAGACTTGACATAAAAGCACAATCCATAAAGGGAGAAAATGGTAAGATGAATTTCATCAAAATTAGGAACTTTACTCTCTGAAGTACCCTGTTGAGAGGATGAAAGACAAGCTACAGAATGGGAGAAAATATTTGCAATCCACATAACTGACAAAGGACTAATACTCCTAGTAACAAGCAAACAAACAATCAAAAATTCTCTATACCTCAGTAAAAAAAAATCTGATTAGGAAATGGGCAAAAGACATGAACAGATACTTCATCTAAGATGATATACAAATGACATGGAAAAATGTTCATTTTAAGCTCCTACAACTCAACAGCAAAAACCCGAGTAACCCAATAACCAAATAATGGGCAATGGACTTGAATAGACATTTCCCCAAGAAGATATACAGATGTCAACACACATATGAAAGATGCTCAACATCAGGGAAATGCAAATCAAACCCACAGCTGGTATCACCTCACACACAGGAGGATGGCTACTATCAAAACACCAGAAAATAACCAGTTTTGGTAAGGATGTGGAGAAATTATAACCCTCATGCACCGCTGCTGGGAATGTAAAATGGTGCAGCTGTTTTGGAAAATAATATGGCAGTCCCTCAAAATATTAAAAATAGAATATGATCCAGCAATCCCACTTCTGGGTATATATTCAAAATAATTGGAAACAGTTATCTCAACGAAATATTTGCAAACACGGATTCATTGCAATATTATTAACAATAGCTGGTCTTTGAAACAAAATTACCTGTGCTTTGGAGCCAATTTTATGTTTCAGTGCCAAAAATTGTATGCATTGTGATTTTATTAATCTTATTGGAGATAAATAATTCCTCCCCCAATTTTGCACGAGTTTTTGCTACCTTAGAAGATATTACAGATATCTTTCTAGATACCTTTTCTACTCCCCAAACTGATTTCCTGCCAAAGTCACTTAAAACAACAACAGATGAACCAGTTTGCAGGGCAGAAATAGAGACACAGATGTAGAGAACAAACGTATGGACACCAAGGGGGGAAAGTGGTGGGGGAGGGGTGGTGGTGGGATGAATTGGGAGATTGGGATTGACGTGTATAAAATTGATCACTAATAAGGACCTGCTGCTGTACAAAAAAATAAATAAAATAACATTCAAAAAAATAACCCAACAAAAACAAACAACCACAATAGTAACGACAATGAAAACCAGTCACAGATTTTAAACTTCAAAAGTTCTACTGAAATTTGTTTGGAGAGGAAGAGTAGTTAAAAATTAAACTATATTATCGAGGGAAGAAATGTAAAAGGCTTAAGATGTGAGGCTGTTCTTTCTTTTTCTGAAAGAACAAGTTTGTTACTAAAGTACTGAATGCTATTTCTTCCTAGGAGGAGTGAATGTTCTATACGGAGTGACTGCATAAAATGGAGACTTTGACCACAGGAGATAGTCTGTGGAAACTTTGTTTACCTTGCCGTGCCAAGTGCCCTGTTGCCTAATTTGTCACTTCTCTTCCAAGAAATACAGCTGGTTAGTGCCACCTACGGCAGAAGGAGAGATCCTTGAAGGACAGGCAGAGCCTTTCATTTCAAAATGGCATCATATTTACATTTCGTGATATGCCCTTTCCTAACTCAAATACTCATGAAGACGTAAGAAAAGACAAACACTTACGAAAACCAAAGATAATAGTGAACCATTTGATAGCCACAGAGGATGTCCATCAAGCACAGAAGGAAAGAAGTTGGATGGAGACCCAAAATTCTGGCCTCTGTGGACATGCTTGAATTTCTAAGAAAGAATAGCTTCATCCAATGGGAAATAAAAAATTAAAATAAATCTTAAACGGGAATTTTAAAAAATGACTATCATTAAAAAATAGATAAGGGGAGATCCAGGTTAATTTTTTTTGAGGGTGTTGATATAGGGATAGTTTTCAAGAAATATTTAAGTACATAGCAGTATTAGAATCTGTATTGGTGATAGTAAGAAGTATAGAAAATTAAATTGGTGATTTATTAGACAAAGAGGAGGTGTTCTCTGACCCATGGAGTAGAAGGTGGCAGTGGGATGCTAAATATTGGGAAAGCAAGTTTTGATTGAATCTGGTCTACTCAGAGAATTTAGGAAGGTGAGAGAGGACATGAATTAGGCTAACATAACTGTAACATTGAAAGGGACTCTGTTCTGTTAGATAATTATAATTAATTACATATAGAGACTATATAATTATATATATAGAATATTCTAATGTGTAATTCCATATGTTCCATAATACATGTATAAAATGTACATTGGCTATATACACATACATTCTCTTGTGTAGAAAATTTGGTATATTTTACAAGGAGAATGACTAGTTAAATGTGCAAGTTTAGTTAGGCCAGGTGCCTGGGATCTTTGCTGTATCTGTGAAACTAGCAGAATGTTGTTTATATGTGTGGGTAGCACGCAGTGTGCCAACAAAGTTTTACTTTGATAAGATGGTGCTAGTTGTAATATAAATCAATGGATGGAGTACAGCTTCACTTTTGTTCCTTAGCAGTTGTTCACTCTTTGGAATGGGCTGTGTCTTGGTCAATTTTTATTTAAATGAGGGTACAAGCATTTTTTTTTTTTTTAAGAATGAATGACTTGAACCTATATTGAACACCGGGAGCATGGTGGTGAAAATTATTTATACATTCAAGCTAAGAGAGAGACAAGCCAGAGAGGACTGAAATTTATAGAAGCACAAGGTGCTTCAGAAGTGATGTCTAAGAGGAAAAGCCTGTGAGAGTTCAGACCAGAAGAGTCAGAGGAAGTGCTCTAGGCAGAGGCGGCATTGACTGCAAAAGTCTGGGACAGAAAAAGCTTAGGTAAGTGGGAGAAACCCAGCATGGATAGGACATCAAATGAGTATTAAGAGGAGGTATAAAGAGGTGTCAGAACAGGGAGGAATGCAGAGTAGAGGCTGGGGGGCAAGTAAAGGGGGAGTGACACAGAACTCAGAAGTGCCCTGTCAAGGAGCTTTGACTTAATTCTTTAAACGACAGTGTGTAAACATGAGCAAGTATAGACTCGAGAAAGACATCTGTGGCTGCAGTCAGATTGGAGGAGAGCCAAGGAGACCAGTGAGGAGGTTGAGGCCATCAGGGAAGGAGACAACCTTGAGAAATATTCAAGCAATAGAATTAACAGTAACAGAAACATTAGGAGGAATTAGAGCATAATGATATGAGCAGAAGTCTGGAGCCACATGATGGCTGGGCTTACTTTGTAAGCATCCTCAGTTTTCTCATTTGGCAAAAAGGACTGTTAAAACTTATAGAGTTGTTGTGAAGATTGGATAAAATAATGCATATAATGTGCTTTAAAACAGTACAGGATTGATATATGGTTACTATTACTTTTCTTTTCTTCATTGCTGTGCGCGGGCTTTCTCTAGTTGTGGCGAATGGGGGCTACTCTTTGTTGTGGTGCGCGGGCTTCTCATTGCAGTGGCTTCTCTCATTGCAGAGCACAGGCTCTAGGCATGCGGGCTTCTGTAGTTGTGGCTTGCGGGCTCTAGAGCACAGGCTCAGTAGTCGTGGCTTGCGGGCTCTAGAGCGTGGGCTCAGTAGTTGTGGCTCATGGGCTTAGTTGCTCCGCGGCATGTGGGATCTTCCCAGACCAGGGCTCAAACCCATGTCCCTGGCATTGGCAGGAGGATTCTTAACCACTGTGCCACCAGGGAAGCCCACTATTACTCTTCTAATGATTGTTATTTTATTGTAGAGCAAAAAATGAAATATGTTTCATGAGCTCTTATGCCTGCCAACTTTTATTTCCCATTCATGGGCTAAATAGGAAAAGTATAAATCAGAATTTACAAAAAGTTTACTTGACTGGTATTTATCAAAACAGAGGAATGCCAAAAGGAGAAAAATACCTCATGTTTTAAAGTCGCCTATTTAGTTTCATACAAAGACTGTATGTAAACCAAGCATACAAACGCAAAGCCATCAGAAGGACCTGACCACTCAGTGTGTGTGTGTGTGTGTGTGTGTGTGTGTAAAAGTTCTTACTATTTGACATGCCATGCTATAAAGTGCCCAGAAAAGTTACTCACCTCCCCATGTGAGTTTTCCAAACATTTTGAAATATGCAGAAATAGGGTGCTTGGAAAAATAAGCTATTACAACCAGTTTTTCTACATTTTCCCCTAATACTACATATTTTCTTCAGTAGGCATCCCAACAGGCAACAGTTAAAACAAATGCTTCATCAGTGTATAACCAAAGTAATCCTCTTTCCAAACAGGAATACTTGGAACCTCATAGCCTGTTGTCCTCTCCCTTCTCATCAGCCAATTCAGCATTTTAGGGTCTGTTATTTAAAGCACTCCCTCTTCGATTCAGAGTCTGCATCAATTAGGAATACTGTCAGCTGCAAGTAATAGAAACCCCAGCTAGTAGTGCTATAAAAATAGGGTTTATTTTAATCACCTACCAAGGTGGTAGGATGTAGCCAGCACTAGTTCACCTAGACAGCAGTGTTATCAGGAACCTAAGCTCTCTCCTGTTTGCCCCACAGTCCTTTGCTATTAGTTTTTCATTCTCATGCCTACTGCAGCCCAGCTATAAGAAAGCTGCCTGAGCTTCAAGACATTATTTTCAAAGCAGAAACATGGGGACAGGAGCTGTGTAAGTGAACTCTCTTTTTGTAATGGTTCCTTTTATAAGAAAACTACCTTAGTAAACTTCTCCTTATGTCTCATTGGTCAAAATTGGTTCCTGGGCTGCTTGTAGCTATAAGCGAGGCTAATAAGAAAATTAGCATCTTGCTTTTTAAAATCTCTACAGTATATGACAGTCAAAATAAAATAGAGTTAAAAATGCTGTTGGGTTAGCAGCTGTATTAGTCATCTATTGCTACGTAACAAATTACTCCAAAATATAGTGACTTTAAACAAAGTAAGTGGTTTCTGTAGGTCAGGAATTCAGGAGCAGCATAGATGGCTGGTTTTGTTTTTGTTTTTTTGTTTTTGCGGTGCGCGGGCCTCTCACTGTTGTGACCTCTCCCGTTGCGGAGCACAGGCTCCGGACGCGCAGGCTCAGTGGCCATGGCTCACGGGCCCAGCTGCTCCGCGGCATGTGGGATCCTCCCGGACCGGGGCACGAACCCGTGTCCCCTGCATCAGCAGGCGGACTCTCAATCACTGTGCCACCAGGGAAGCCCAGATGGCTGGTTTTGCCTTGGAGTCTCTCATGAGTTTGTGGTTACTTGTTGGCCTGGGCTCTAGTCATCTGAAAGTTTGACTGGGGTTGCATGGTCTGCTTTCAAGATAATCCAGAAACATGGCCAGCAAATTGGTGCGGGCTATTAGTGGTAGGTTTCTGTTCCTCTCCAGTAAGCCTCTCCCCAGGGCATGGCGACTGGCTTCCCAGAGAAAAAGATTCAAGAGGTCAAAGCAGAAGCTGCAGTATCTTTTATGATCTGCTCTCAGTTCACACACCATTATTTCTATAGTATTCTATTGATGATGCAGGTCAGCCCTCAAAATATGGGAGGAAACCACATAAGTGCATGAATACCAGAAGGCAAGGATCATTGGTTGCCATCTTGGAGACAGGCTGCCACAGCAGCAAAAATATAAGGTACTGTTCCTATTTTATCTCCTGCTTCACACTGTTTTATTGGCAACCATGGAGACCTTTTTTTTTTTTTTTTACCACTTTCTTTGCTCCCTATCCATGAGCAGGAATGAATGAATGTGTGATGAAGTAAACAAAAGGCTTGATCTAGAGTTACATTTAGCTGTCAAGAAAAAATTTCCATACCTCCTTACTTCACCAGGAAAATCCTTCTGAACCACCAGTCACCAAATGAAAGAAAACAATCTACAAACAGGGTATCGATGGGAAATCCTTCTTTACCTTCCTGAGTAAATTCACTGAAAAAAGCCAGACATCACTGGGGGATTTTTTAACAAAAGAATAAGAAAAATTTCCACTGCAATAACACAGAGTGAGTGGTGTGAATTATTTTTATTTTTTCCAGGAGTAATCTGCTCATATGGTATATCTATATGAGACACGGGCAGACAAATGTTTTTTCTGACATGAAGAAAATATAGGTATTTTGATCCAATTAATCCCACACTGTAACCAGTTTGGTTTGCTTGCCCCAGGTTTTTAGGAAGGTCTCTTGACCACTGTTGTTAAAGGACCTTAGCCAATTTGGTTATTCATAAATTTTAGGTGATTTCTGGTTGACCTGGCCTGTAGTTCCAGAAAGTGGTGACCAGTGCTTTTTCAAATCAGAGGCTGGACACAAGACTTCTTCAGAGAGCCAAGGCCACCATTCTAAAGAGTTTAGACAACTGAGCTTTAACCAAATTCCTAAACCTCATTTATGGGAAGGTAGAAATGCCATTACAATATTTCTATCACACACCTTGCCACTAATTTCATTGATTCAAGAATATTTCTGTTTTTTAAAAAGTATCCGTCATGCTAATGAACAAAGCCCCTGGTATTTATCAGATTTGGAGATAGCTGAGGACTCTCTTGTGATAATTGTATCTGGAGTTGTCTTTTTTTTTTTTTTTTTTTTTTGGTGGTACGCGGGCCTCTCACTGCTGTGGCCTCTCCCGTTGCGGAGCACAGGCTCCGGACGCGCAGGCTCAGCGGCCATGGCTCACGGGCCCAGCTGCTCCGCGGCATGTGGGATCTTCCCGGACCAGGGCACGAACCCGTGTCCCCTGCATCGGCAGGCGGACTCCCAACCACTGTGCCACCAGGGAAGCCCTGGAGTTGTCTTTTGATTAAGATGTTTCCCATGCTAGCTAACCACCCTGGAGTGTGTACTCCTGATTAGCACAGATGACCAGCCCAAGGGTATAGACGAAAATGAACCCACATGGATACATCACCTGTCCATGCTGTAATACTTTAAAAGAAAGTTATAATATCAGAGCAGCAACTCATTGGAAAACTGGTCAAGTCTGCATCCCATTTCACCAACTACGCTTTATTATGCCAGTCCCTTCAATGAAGTCAAGGTCCTTTTTAACAATGAGTAGTACTCCAGGCAGCTGTTTCTATTTTGCTCCTATTTTGTTGACTTAGTCCCTATTTTAGTGACTGAAGGCAGAGGACACTTTGGCGTAGACAGCGGAAGATAACCAGTTGGTAAAATAGCAAAAACATTGACAAATTTATGATAAAAAAAAAAAAGCCCAGATGTTAGGGTAGAGTCCTGAGTCCAAGGTCAAACCTTTCATGAATTAAAATTTAGTTTGTCTTTGTTAATTTTCCCCTCCTTTTTCCAAACCTCATTTGCTCTCCTGTGATTGATCCCTTCTTACTGCAGTGTTCTCCCATGTTGGGGATTTCACATCCAGTCTAGACAATGCCTTAACTTAAAGCCACTTGCCATGCCATAGCATTTCGTGCCATTATAGAAAGATATACTATTTCATTTTTAAGCCAGTATTGCTGATTTGTGTCCCTCCATCCTGAATTAAAGGGTTAGAGAAAAGAAAATGTAATGTCACATTTTGGACCCTTCAGTTTTTTAAGGAGTAAGTCCACATGAGCTCATGTCTTAATCTTCACGGAAAGTTTATTTTTACAGAGAAATGCAATCGTTTTCCTAGGACAGACTAGAGAGGAAGGATTTACTGTCAAAATAACCTAAATAAATAGAGCTAATTTTTTTTGGTTTGGTAATAGATGGATTTGGTTCTTTAAAAAATTAAAGTCAGCTGCTTAACACCTGCGAAAGATTCAGGATATATTATGCTCAATAAGTGTTAACTTTTTAAAAGGGAAAAAGATCTGCAAACAGAAAAGAAGTTCTTAGTATGGTAAATGTTAGCATCTGAGACTCTCTTTGGCTTATTCATGAGTGTTACTTAGAAGTCTGTCTGAGGCTCATTAGGCCATTTAAAATCACGGGTCTATCCATCTGTAGACCAAATGTTTAAGAGAGGATTGCACACACACACACACACAAAAAAAACGTAAAAGAAAAATAAAAGGCATAATAGTTTTGCTTTGAAAGCCCCAGGATACATCCTATTGTCAAAGGTAATTATATTCCCCACCTCCAACAAAGGATATAACTACTCCTTGTTTCATGAAGTTTTATAGGGAAAAAATTCCATATTTCACATTGGTAAACTGATCTGGAGGGCATTTTGACATTTATGATCGGGAATCACATATCTCCCATTCTGCATTTTGTATGCTCTCTTTGGTTATGGAGGCCATGGTGCCCAGATCCAAATCTGGGATGCGTGGCAGTATAGTCAAGGTCATTCTGTCTGGGGGTGACAGTCTGGTACTAAAGTAGTAGTACAGTAAATGAGGCTCTAGAGACAGTAATGACTAATGAGATGAAGAACCATGTCCAATTTATTACCATGACCCATTCAACATGAGGTAACATTCACACTTACATTAGAAAAGCCCTTGCATTTTCTTTAAACTTAAGCAAAACTTTAAGTGTGTGCACCTTTCCACTAGCAAAGGACAACTGAAGACTTCCTCTGAGACATTAACCTCAAAACATCCTGATCCCTGTCTATAGTACACCCCACGTACTGGGGACCTTGAGGGAGTTACATAGAAAACTGAGACAGGGACTAACCTGGTGGTCCAGTGGTTAAGACTCCATGCTTCCACTGCAGGGGGCACAGGTTAGATCCCTCGTCAGGGAACTAAGATCCCACATGCCATATGGAGTGGCCAAAAGATAAATAAATAAATAAAATAAAAAATAAATTCTCTTAAAAAAAAAAAAGAAAACTGAGGCGAAGGAGGAAAAAAAAAATCCCTTTACTCTCCCTGGGAGGAGGAAGGGAAGTTTTTTTGTTTTGTTTTTTGTTTGTATGTTTTTAAATCTAGCTTGAAATAGTTTTTATTCTTTGTTCATTTTGTGAATGTAGACCTCGTATTATTTCATTCTGATTTTTTGATGTCTCCAAAAGGAGAAAGAAGATCTGAAAATGAAGAGTCAATATATAGTGTGAAAATTGAAAGAATCAATTCCATTTCTGTTACCGTTATTATTTCAGCAGAGTTTAGACCTTGTAACATGTCAGGGGTGGAAATAGGAATCTTTTTATTTTGTAGTTTGTCAGTTTACTTTCCTTGCTTTATATCAATGATTTATTCTTTCAGAATTTACTGTAGATGATTTTTCTGCTTGAGAAAAAATCCTGGACTTTTTCAGTGATTGGAAATTTTAATAAAAGCAATTTCCCACTTACTCTGTGTAAATTCCAAATGGTTTTGATGTTCTAGTTAAGGAAGAGGTCATGAAAAGATGCTCAGTATTACTCATCCTCAGGGAAATGTAAATCAAAACCATGATGAAATATCACCTCACACCTGTTAGGATGGCTATCATCAAGAATATGAGAGAGAACAAGTGTTGGTGAGGATGTGGTGAAAGGGGAGCCCTTGTGCATGGTTAGCAGGAATGTAAATTGGTGCAGTGCAGCCACTATGAAAAGCAGTATGGAGAGTACTCAAAAAATTAAAAGTAGAACTACCATATGATCCAGCAATTTTACTTCTGGGTATATATCTAAAGGAAATGAAAGAAGATATTGGAAAGATATATGCATTCCCAGGTTGTTCTTTTCTAATGCTTTATTTATTTATTTATTTTAGTTGAAATATAGTTGATTTACAATACTGTATTACTTTCAGGTGTATAGCTCTGTGATTCAGTACGTTTATAGTTTATACTCCATCTAACCGTATTACAAAACCATGGCTATGTTTCCCTGTGCTATACAATGTAGCCTTGTTCCTTATCTATTTTATACATAGCACTTTGTATCTCTTCATCCCACAGCCCTATCTGCCCCCTGCACTTCCCTCTTTCACTGGTTTGTTCTCTCTCTCTCTGTAAGTCTGTTTCATTATATATATTCGTTTCATTTTTTAGATTCCACGAAAAGTGATCATACAGAGTATTTTTCCTTCTCTGACTTATTTCACTAACTTAATACTCTCTAGGTCCATCCATGTTGTTGCGAACGGCAGAATTTCATATTTTTTATGGCTGAGTAATATTCCACTGTATATATATACCACATTTTCTTCATCCATTTATCCATTGATGGACACTTAGGTTGCTTCCATGTCTTGGCTATTATAAGTGGTGCTGCAGTGATATATGCATTCCAGATTGAATGAGTTCATGAATATCCAACTAGCATAATGAATATAAAGGATGAATATATCTTTTTGAGTTAGTGTTTTTGTTTTCTTCAGATATATACTCAGAAGTGGAATTGCTAGATCATCTGGTAGTTCTATTTTTAGTTTTTTGAGGAACCTCCATACTGTTCTCCATAGTGGCTGCACCAAGTTACATTCCCAGCTACAGTGTAGGAGGGTCCTCTCTTCCCATCCTCTCCAACATTTGTTATTTGTAGACATTTTCATAATAGCCATTCTGACAGGTATGAGGTATATCTCATTGTGGTTTTGATTTGCCTTTCTCTGATGATTAGCGATGTTGAGTATCTTTCCATGTGCCTGTTGGCCATCTGTATATCTTCTTTGGAAAAATGTCTGTCCATTTCTTCTGCTCATTTTTAAATCAGGTTCTTTGTTTTTTTGATAATGAGTTGTATGAGCTGTTTATATATATTGGGTATTAACCTGTTATCACCCATGTCATTTGCCAGTATTTTTTCCCATTCAGTAGGTTGTCTTGTTAGTGATATTTCTTAATGTGAATCCTTTATCATTGATTAAGCTAGTTGGATATTCATGAACTCATTCAATCGGGAAGTTTTCTTATATATTTCTTTGATAACTATATCACCACAGTTCTTTTCTAGATAGGTTGTCTTCGTTTTCTCTCCTGTTTTCTATTGTTGTCTTTTAAGGCTACAATTCTGTTACATGTATTGAATCTTCTGCTCTCATATTCTCTTGTTCATTGACTGAGAGAACATCTTGGTTTTCTGGTTTTTGTTTTGTTTTCTTTTGTTTTTTAATGTATGCAATGAGTAAATTGAGTAAATGTGTTACAGTTGATTTACGCTTTTCTTCTGATCCCTAGTTGCTTGTTTTCATTGTTTCCCTTTTTTCTTTTTTCCTTGACTTTGTCTCTGCTTTCATTTGGGGGTAGTATGTTGTAGGGATTAGAAGCGTGGGCCCTGGATCCATACTGAAAGTTTGTGAAACTGGCCATAGAAGCTACCTTGTAGCGTAACCTTGAGCAAGTTACTTTAGTGTTTACATATCTCAGTTTCCTACTTGAAAAAATGAGGATGATAACGGTACTTACCTTATAGTTTTTATGATGATTAAATAAATTTATTTGTATATGTGCAAAACATTAAATGCGTACAGCATTAAATGAAATAATTTGTGTAAAAAATTAAAATGTGCCTGGAATGATGCTTGGTGCATAGAAAGACAGCATTTGCTATCTATTTTTTTAAAAATTTTTATTGGAGTACAGTTGATTTACAATATTGTGTTAGTTTCAGGTGTACAGCAAAGTGAATCAGTTATACATATACATATATCCCCTCTTTTTTTTTTTTTTAAAGATTCTTTTCCTATATGGGCCATTACAGAGTACTGAGCAGAGTTCCCTGTGCTCTACAGCAGGTTCTTATTAGTTATCTATTTTATATAAAGTAGTATGTATATGTCAATCCCAATCTCCCAGTTTATCACTTCTCCCCCTTATCCCCTGGTAACCATAAGTTTGAAGAATGTGACAGTAAAAAGCTGACTGGAAGCCTTGTTGACGGGTAGCTTCTTGAGTATAGGCTGATAAGAAGGCTTTTTCATTGAGGGGCTCCAAATATCAACATCTACAGATCTAGATCCTTGGTCTGTTCAGTTCTCTAGAGAGAAATCTTACAAATCTCTGCCTATGGGGTTTAAGCCTGGGTGTCTGTGTTCTATGAGCAAAGCAGGGGAAGGAGGCTAGGGAATTTCATGATGGCCGTGCACATTTTTTATTGAATTGCCTAGTTTCCTGCATGGACTATCTCTTTTGTCCTCAGCTGTGGATGGTGTCACCCTTTCCAGAAAGTACGAGGAAGGGCAGTCAAGAGTCAACCATCTACAAATGCTCTTGTTTTCAGCTTTACCCCACAGCCCCACTATTTGGAGGTTGCTGGTGCCTTGAGTTCCAGGATTTGGATGTTTTCAGCTTAACCTGGCTTGTTTCTCACTGTACCCCACCCTCTAATCCACAGTTTTAGCTTTTTCCCATCTCTAAGTTAATGACCACTCATCCACTGCATTTTCAGCTTACTCAGTGTTGCTGCCATCTCTTATTTTATGTCACTTTCTCTCCTGTTCTCTTTGTCCTTCTAAGTCTATCCTTTAAGAAATTCCTTTACGATCGTTTTTGTGGAGAATTAGAAGGGAGTAATAGTAAACATGTGTGTGTTCCACCTACCATGTCTAATTGTCCCTCTCCAGGCAAGGCCTGGCTCCACTGGTGGAGGAGGAGAGATGGGAAAGCAGAGATATGACATCAGTGGACACTTGGTGGTTGTGAGCAGGTATTCTTGTATCTGGTTCTGTCTTACTTTCACTGACGGATGGATTCTGCTGATGTAGTGGTTGTGATATCTTGTGGTGACTTTCAGCTTTACTCCAGCTCCCCCTCACAGTGGCAAATTCATTTCCCTCTAGCCGTATCAGTAGTTGATGTCACCCCAATCCTTTTTCTACCTGCATTGCCTCCTTGTTTCTCTTTTGGTGTCCTCTTGGGAGCCCCAGAGCTCTCACAGCTCCTCTAACCTCTGTGTTCCTTCTTGAGCAGCTCAGCAACAACTGAGTTCCTCTTCCACAGCTTCAGATTCCCATGGGGAACTGGAATGGGGGTGCCTACACTTTTTTCTTCCAGCCAACACCATACTACACTGCAATTGCTTCATGCTCTGTTGATATGGGCCACTGCAGACCTCCCTCCTTCAGTAATCACTAGATGAGAAGCGAGCATCAGCCTCTACTTTCAATTATTTTTACCCACACATACCTCACAAGACTTTTGTCAAGCTCTTTGGCACTCTCCCATAAGGATCCTCTGAGGGCCTTCCCAGAGGATCTTCCAGATTCTACAAGTCAACAAGTCTCAAGCAGAGGGGAGGTGGCTGTACTTGGAAGTGGAGAAGATAAATTATCCATTTCTTTTGTGTATGTTTGGAGTTACAGGCCCAGAAGTGTTTTTGTTTGTTTTGTTTTGTTTTGTTTCGTTTTTGTCCATCAACTTATTTACTGAGGAACTGATTTGGTAATATGGAGCTATTTGTCCCTCAATAAAGTTTATTAAACATCTGAGATGTTAAGACTTAACCCAGAAGGTGTCATAGAAATGCAAAAATCTTAGTAGAATTCTTAAGACTATGGTGGGTATATATTACTGCTCTGTAAGTAAAGACCTTTGGAGTTCCATGGTACAATGAATCTTGGTCCCATAGAGTGAGCCTTCTTGCTTATGTCTGTATTGCAATAGATGGCATTAGAGACCCAGTCTCCCTCTTTTACCAGAATTTCAGCTGAATCTGCAGGGTCCAAAAAGGGTCACTGTGGCCAGACATCTAAAGTGAGATGATTTAAGACCTACTAGCCATTTTGCTTCTGAGTTCCGATTTGCCCCAATAAATTAAAAAACAGGTATTGTTCCCAATCACTGGAATAGTTGCTATGGAACTTTTATTTATCTTGAAATTATGTTTGTCTCCAAGATACCATTAATAATAAAAAATTTAAAATAACTCCCAAAGCCCCAAAATAGTTGTATTAAATAATACATTATCATCAAACCATTAAAGTATATAATATTTAAAAGGAGATAGTAAGATACAAAATTTCTAGCACACTTTGACCACAATTATAGTAAAGTTAATATGCAAAATTAAAAAGTTTGGAAGGAAATATACTCAAATATTAACACTCTTTTTGTCTGGGAAAGAGATTATGAGTAGCTATTCCCTTTTTAAAAATTTTTTTATGCATTTTCCAAATCTCCTATAATGAAATTTTATTCTTCTTGAATTAAAAAATAATTTATATGTAAGTAACATATGGTATATAATATACATTATATTATCATATAAAAATTTATATGATATAAATAAATTAAAATGACATTTGTGGATGAGATTATTTAAATTCTCTATTCATATTTTAAAGAAACTTTGGGGGCATAAACATTCTGAAGTCCCACTATGGAATTTTGAAATTAAATGGATTTATTTAAAGGCTAACTTATAGGACTGCGGGGCCTGAGTATATAATTTGTCAGTGAATGAAGGAAAGGAAGAAACTTATGTAATTCCATGAAACAAAGACTCAACTTGGTGTTTCTTTGAAAACATAACTAAGATTTGCTCAGAAAGCCACAAATCAATCAATATGTATTCCAGTTTCCACTGCCCTGCATTTTTCTCTCTGTTTACTCATTTTAGGCCTATCAAGTAATTGAAAAAGAAGCTTTTGCTAGGGCAGACATCTTATTGTTCTAGAGAAGATTTAACTGTCCAATTAATGGCAAGTGATGAACCTTCAAGTTCTGGGGAAAATGAAGATAATGGGGAGGCAGTATTTTATCTTTGACATCTGAATTTTTTTAAAAAAATCATACATTTCCAAGCAAAGAGAGAGCAGCATAGTTTGTTTAGAATGTCACTCTCAAAGGACAAGGAAGATTATTATGAGTGATTTCCTAATGAGATAATTTAACAAACTTAATGGAATACCTGTCTTAGATTTCAGATGGAGCCTTTCTGCTACTGGCCTGCTGGCTTTCATAAAGACAAAATTTTCCCTTGATCCATAGCTCTTTCCTTTTCACTCTGTGAAGGGCCTCATATAGCAAAGGCAGGGATCTTTCTCAGAGACCATGGCAGAAGGCTCATTTCTTATAAATAGACCAGGTCTGTTGGTGCAACTCAAATTCTTGTAGCAAACTTCACCAGGCATTCATTTCTCATTTAATTGAGGAGTCGGGGAATCAGATGGATGGAGTGGAAGGTGAAGAAGTGGATGGGGAATTGGATGGGGGAGAATGGTACAGAATGAATGATGAGGATTAGCTGTGCATATTATTTTACTCACGGTACTCTCTTCCTTAATTCCCATGATTTACCCCTGTGGATTTTCTACATTTAAGCAATAAGTAGCCACTGTAAATTACCACTTAATAGGATCAGTTCCTCATGTCAGAAACCTCAAGTGTTCCAAAAGAAAGGGAAATTAATATTTTGCTTTTACTTTCTAAGGATTGGTGCATATGGCCACCACACTCCAAAGAGTTTCAAATTCATATTTAGATAAATGGATTTGTTCTCTTATGCATTTGAAATAGCAACAAAATATTCACATTTGTGCCCTTATTGTTGAGTCAAAAAAACGATGCTGAAAACATGTAGAGCTTGGGACTTAAGCCAACATGGTAAACATAATGGTTACAATTTGGTTGTCTGCAACTATTGCCTTACAGCTCTTTTTAAAACTTGTATTTACAGTATCATCATATATATGAACATGAACATTTTTGTGACATGAGTTGACTTCTGTTCAAAAAAGTTTAGAACAAGAAAATGTTTTAGACTTTAGACTTTCTTCCTAGTCACCCTTATATGTGCTCTATAAATCAAATATTATCTTTCTTACGTGCTGACTTCTAATGGCTGATTAGGTTATACATTAATTGTTGAAAAGCTTCATTTTCATAGGTCTTGCTGTAAGCCACATTAATGGACTAGTAAGAGAGATTGATTCATACAAACGTTTAAGCTGGAGTCTTTAGGAGGACCTAAAGATTTTGACCATAAGTCACTGACAAGGTCTGTTTCTCCTCCAGTGGCAAAGGCAAGAGTCCATAAAGACCGTATATACTTGGGTCTTTTGCATCTGGCTCTCCTTTCCTCTTGGGGGCAGAAGATGAGGACCTAGGAAAAACAGAGTTTGGGGCTCTCTTCTGTTGGAGTGCTAAGGATCTCAAAGAATACACATGGAGTCCATAGGAACAGGAGAAATAAAACAAAATTTAATGAAGTCCTAGAGTGATCTAGAGCCTCCTTGAAGATGCAAGAGATCATTTTTGTGTTTAAAGTCAATCAGTATTGTCTCATGCTGAGATGCCCTGTATATGCATCTGTGGTAGACTCCAGAAAAATGATTAATTTATGTGAAAGACTTTTTTTCTTATCTCTAGGATTGAAATAGGACCAGAGATTTTCTCCTCACAGCCAGATCATAATCAGAAGCCATGCTGCTTTCTGATTGTGAAATATCACAGCCATAGGAGTGCGGAAAGGGGCACAGTCATTAGGATCCATAATTCTCCCCAGAAGACAGGTCCAGATTTCTGGGGAGTGTGGAGTCAGCATAACCATGTTAGATGCATTACATTTTATGGAGCCAAACCAAGATCTCCTGCTATGTCTGCTCCATAGTGGTGATGATTTTGATTTTGTCCATGGGGCCAGAAATCATTAAAGTCCACTGCTTAAGAACACTACCTTCATCTTCATACTAGGGCCATCCTTGATATCAGGTTTGTGGTAGTCAAGTCAGATGGGTATCTCCCTTCTGGACTCTGTTTAGAGGGACTGTCCTATAACATGTCATTATAATTCCCCTTTATCCAGACTTTCAACAGTGGCATTCCTCTGTTCTAAGAAGAAGAAACGGGGTGGGGGCGGGGATGGGAGGAGGGTTACAAAGAGAAGATAATGTACACAAAAGCCAAGAGGGACACGAAACTTTAAGTGGGCACCATGCAGCAAAAATGTTTATATCCCTTTGTTATTTAATTCTACTGTCTTTTCACAGATGAAGAAACAGAGGTTCATAGAGGTAGGTCTTGCCATCACATAGCTAGGAGGTGGTAGAACCAGAATTTAATCCTATATCTCTCTGATATCAAAAATTATACTCTGTCTCACTATACCATCTCTGCCTCATCTATCTTAGTCACACTTTAATGGTCTTTTTCAATAAACCCTACGGAGTGTTTATTATATCTCAAGACTATACTAGGTGCTAAATAGAGAAAGGTTATGAAACAGTGTGTTAATGCTATAGGATTGTGAGCAATTGAAGAATGCAAAGAAGGTCACAGTTTTGCCTTGCAGGGGACACATGTTCACGTGGTCTAGGAAAACTGCAGTGACAGCATGGCGTTTGTCTTCCCCTTGCAGTAGGGGTAGGAGTTTGCCAAGTTAAGAAGGCAAAGAGGTGGAGGATAGGGTAGGGAAACAAAGATATTTCAGGTCTAGGAAATAAGAACAGCAAAAGCAAAAATTTGAAAGCTTGAAGGTCCTGATTTTTGGACTTCCACGGCACAGTCATGGAAAATGCCAAAGGTCTCTTTTAATGTGTACTAAGAATGGGAACCTTCACTGAGGGGAAACTGGATGAGAAAAACAGAGCTGAAAAATTTGTCGATGTTGTGATTATGCTACCACAATGGACACTTTCATTAACCCAAGAACAATCCATAGAGCTTGTATTGGGGATGGGTGTTGTGTATAGGGGATGGGTGTTGTGTATAGGGGATGGGTGTTGTGTATTGGGGATGGGTGTTGTGTATTGGGGAGGGAGGAGGTGTGGAAGGGAGAGTGATAGAGGAGAGAGGGTTCCAGAAGAAGGGCAGGTACAAATAGGGCTCAGGCACCAGCACTAACCTTCACTTAAAAATTCTGCAAGAGCCTGCTAGGCCTCTTTGCCTCCACCCAGAAGTCAGCTGAAGTTGTCTCAGTCGGCAGAATTCTACCAACAACAGACTTAATTGTGACGAGAAGTTTGTTGGGGAAGGAGAGGAGAATGGCGTTCAGATATTCATGCTTTTGCTGAGTGTTAAGAAATGACCTGGTGAAATTGAAGGAAGAAAAGTTTTGATAGGGTTCGTCTTTATAATCAAACCTTTTCACTCCTATTATAAGTGCTTTGGGGAGAGGAAAGGCATTGTAGATGCCCCTAGAGGGTTATGGAGAGCTACTTACCGAACGAAGAACATTCCTAGTCTCTGCCCTAGCAGCTCTTATTTCCTTTAGTAGGAAAGACCAACCCTTGCTCTTCACAGTTATTTTCCCAAATCTATTATAGAATGAGTGCTTGCAAGCTTGAGCTTTGAGAGAGAGATTTCAAGAACCGGCTGTACCCCTTCTGAGCTGTCTGACCTTGGGCAACTTAATGTACCTGTCACATCCTCACTTTCCTCATCTGTGAGATGAGAGTGGTGGATAGTACTTACCTCATCAAATCTGTGTGGAGATGAAATTAGATAATGAGGGCTAGAATTGATAGAACTCTTAAAACATACCAGGTCCTGCTCTTTCAAAATGCTTTACATGAATTCACTCATTTAATTTTTAAAACAATGAGCACATAAGGCAGATACCATTATCATCCCCATTTAGCCAACGAGGAAGCTGAGGGCCAGAGAGCTTAAATAAGTTTCCCAAAGTCACACAAATATCAGAGCTGGGATTTGAACACAGACCTTTGGACTTCAGTAGTCATACTCTTTGATTACCAAGGAGTGTAGAGCATTGGGCGCATTTGCTGGAAGGTATAATCATGGAATAAAGGTTAGCTAGCTAAAGAAAACCTTTTTTAAAAAAAAAAGAAATTCAAACCTGATGTTCACCGTCTTCCTCAGTATTAGAATTTTGAAACCCTCATCTTAACCTTGATGCCACTTTAACTGATATTCAGTTCTTCACAAATCCCAGTTACATGTACGCAGATAAAAGTTACCCTTTCCATCCCTTGGAAAGTTCTAAGGAGTGGTACTTCTTTCAGTTACTGTTTAAAAATGATTTTATCCCAACCTGTGGAAAATAGAAGTCAGTATATCAAGCCATCACAAAAAACATCATCCTGCTGTGTTCGCATCCTACTTTTGGAAAACATTCCCACAGCTCAAACAAATGAGAGGTGTCAGTATCCATTGTATAACCAACATGGATCTGGATATTTCTTGGGGTGCATATTTATATAAGTTCAAGTCCATTCTGGTTGTATCAGCCATTGTCCTCAAAAGGGATCTCCAGATGTTGTAAGAATTAAAATCTTGAATTTGACAAGCTGCCGCCGTTGTTTTGCGTTTTTGAAAGTTTCTGTCAGAGGCCCCAAGTGTGAATGAGGAAGATTGCCTTTCACCAACAGCCTACCAAGTTGTTTCCCTGCTGCAAAACTCTGACGTGGGGGAAGTTCCGCGAGGGTGTCAGGGCTGCCCTACATATCTGTCGTGGTTTGCAAAGCATGTGACCCGGCTCTTGGCAAAACCCTGCGGAGGAGAACGTCTCCAGCTGTGGCTGTAGCCTGCCATCCCTCTCTTGAACTTGGCACTTAATGAATCGATCTTTGGCTTGCTTGCATCTCAGAGTCAGGCTGGAATAAGCTTCACTTCTCAATATAGGGCTTTTCAGTTTTGTCTCTAGTATTTCCTTTGCAATAGAAATTTTATTAACATTCATAAATAAAGTTTTCCACATACTGTCATCTATCTCTCTTACACCTAACTTATCCCAGATTTTCTGGGAATTGTCTGAAAATGATTCACATTGTGAATGAACAATTTCCACATTGTTCTTGCTGGTCTCTCACTAGAACCTTGCCCTTGATTAAGTCAGTGAGAAAGATGTGAATTTGTCCTCTTTTGGTCTTGTTAAACAAACAAACCAAAGAAGACATAAAACAATCCTTGACCAGAATTGTTCAGTGGCCAGATCTCTCCTTTCAGAAGATATCACTGCCTAGGAAATGGTGCTGCACTTTCTAAGATAAAATTAGCACCTGGCCTCAAGAAGTAGCAGGAAGAATCTGGACCATATGCCTAGAAATATTTTGTGGGGTAGGATGGTCCAACGCTAGTGAGTCACATGGTCAGTTCTAGTGGCTTTGGCTTGAAAATCAGCACACATTTGTGCTGACCACCCCTTTGTTTTATGATCTAAGTCTTGGTTTCAGGAGAGATTAAGGTCAACATTGGCCATAAGATGAGTACTTATGAGGTATTACTGAAGGGGGTTGAAATTTCCATCTGTACTCCAATGGCCCCCGCAAAACTGCCTCCAGGTAAGAAGCGTTGCATTAAGGACATGATGAAACTAAGGCCCAGAGAGGTTGAGTGGCTTTCCAAAGGTCACCCAGCTAGTAAGTGGCAGAGGTAGGACTACAAATCTTTTCCAAGTACCAAGTATTTATCTACTACCCTATACCACTACTACTCCATCAAACCATCCTTGTTCTTCTTTTCTTTTTTCTGTCTAATATCATACGTCTAATGAACATCTGCTTAGTACACTGTGTGTGCACACCTGGATGCACCCGTGTCCAGCAAATATCTGTTAATATTTCAAAGCTCTCTTAAACGAACTCTGCATTAATCTTCACACACCATCAGACAGGAATCATAGAAACAGAAACATACACTTGTGTCCCTACAGTAGCTGTCTCTGAGCCAGTAGGTGCCTTTGAGTGGAGGTCTGAGGTCAGAGGTATGGGTCTGAGTTCAAACTAGGAGCCCCCATTGCAGGCAACCCCTCATTTCCTAGGAGGACTCTAGTTCTCACTACCCAGACTATATCTTATGTTTGGGGTAAGTAGACCATCTCAGTCTCCAAAGGATAAATTAAATAATATGAAAAGACTTCCTACCCATTTCCTATTGTGAAATAGAAATGACACCCAGAGCCATAACTAGCCAACTGTAACTTTTATTTTTCTTCCCATCCTGTAGTCATTATCAAAGCCTCCAAACTTTCGGCCTCTTGTCTGAAGCAATTGAGTCTCTAGGAAGGTGTGAGAATGCTAATCCATCTAACGTTGTGTTTCATTCGCTCCTGACTTGACATCCACTCTTCATTACTTCATAAATACATGAATATTTATTACTGTGGGGAAAACACGACTGTCCACAATGACTGCAGCTGAAAAAATGATAATAAACATGAGAGATTAACAGGGCTCTGGAGAGGAAGCAGTTCAGGGATGGTGAACCAGGATCTGTGGAATGTAAAACAACTGTCATCCGAAGAACAGCTAAAATGTTAGACATGCAAAAGGACATTGTGTTGGCAGAAAATAAACAAGGGGAGTTTTAGATTATAGCGTGTAATTAACATTTGCATAAATATTCATACCAGGGTACTTTGCGGATGGTAGTAGCAGATATCCAAAATACACGCGTGTGCACGCACACACTGACACACACACACACACAGCTAAAAGGCTCAGAAAAAGTGTATATCCCTGTACTCATCATCTAAGATCTGCCTCAGAACTCATCTCTGTAGCTAAACCATCCTTATTCCCCCTGCAAAGAACACTTGGCATTTCACTTCGACCTCTGTGACTTCTCTGTTTATGAATCCATTACACCTCTAGACCCTTGGCTTACCTGGCTGTTGCTTCCACAGTGCTTAGTGAAATACATGTATTTAGTAGATGATCAATAATTATGGTCGAATGAATAAAGAAGGCAAGGCAAGAATTATGTGGTTCAGTTTCATTTAACTAACGGCTAACCAGGCTCTGTGCTAGGCACTGAGGAACAGGAACATCTCAGACAACTTTCGGCCGTTTCTTCGCAGTGGTCCGAGGCGATAGCTGTGACTGCACCTCATTGCTGTCAATTCATTCGATTAATCAGTCAGCCAACGAGTTTTTTCCTTGGTGCTCACAACGTGCCGGCCCCTTGCAGGATCTCCGAGGACACAAGGTAGAGAAGTTAAGAGGAAGTACTAGTCAGCGTCATAAATGCTGTGCTCGGTATATGTCCAGGATTTTCAGAAAACAGAGAGGAAGGGATTCCAACTCAGCCTTGCGGCGTCAGTAGAGACTTCCAGGTGGTGTGAGCTGAGCCTTGGAGGGGGAGTGGCAGTTACTGGGGTGGGGCTTCCAGGTGAGGTGCAGCATGAGTGAGTCCTGGAGATGGAGACAGAGCTGTGAGGAGACGCCGGCCAGCACGGCACGGCTGGGGCAGGGGTGCTGGTGGCTCAGAGGCCGCTGCGATGAGAGTCGCAGGTTCTGGTGGCCTGAACCGAGGCTGCTGGAGGTGCCAGGGAGGAGGTGGCAGGGGCAAGACGGATGGCTCAGAGTGTAAGCAGAAAGGCTGAGGCTAGAGGGTGGACCTGCCTTGATCTGAGTCTTGGGAATCTTCAGGATAGTATGCAGACACCTTAGCGTGTCCATTTGTAACCGGAACACAAGCTCAGGGCTGAGAAGGAGCTCAGGGTGTTGCCTGCTTCATGACTGGGCCTGTTCACATGGTCCACGTCAAAGAGGAAGAAGCATAGGGGCTGCATCAATTTATATTCCCAGCAATAGTGCAAGAAGGTTCCCTCTTCTCCACACCCTCTCCAGCATTTATTGTTTGTAGACTTTTTGGTGATGGCCATTCTGACTGCTGTGAGGTGATACCTCATTGTAGTTTGATTTGCATTTCTCTAATGATTAGTGATGTTGAGCATCCTTTCATGTGTTTGTTGGCAATCTGTATATCTTCTTTGGAGAAATGTCTATTGTCAATGCCCAGTTTTGGATTCGGTTGTTTGTTTTGTTGATGTTGTATGGAGGTTCCTTAAAAAACTAAAAATAGAACTACCATACGACCCAGCAATCCCATTACTGGGCATATACCCTGAGAAAACCATAATTCAAAAAGAGTCATGTACCACAGTGTTCATTGCAGCTCTATTTACAATAGCCAGGACATGGAAGCAACCTAAGTGTCCATCGACAGATGAATGGATAAAGAAGATGTGGCACATATATAGAATGGAATATTACTCAGCCATAAATAGAAATGAAATTGAGTTATTTGTAGTGAGGTGGATGGACCTAGAGTCTGTCATACAGAGTGAAGTCAGTCAGAAAGAGAAAAACAAATACCGTATGCTAACACAGACATGGGGAGGGGGAAGGGTAAGCTGGGATGAAGTGAGAGAGTGGCATGGACATATACACACTACCAAATGTAAAATAGATAGCTAGTGGGAAGCAGCCGCATAGCACAGCAAGATCAGCTCGGTGCTTTGTGACCACCTAGAGGGGTGGGATAGGAAGGGTGGGAGGGAGACGCAAGAGGGAGGGGATATGGGGATATATGTGTATATGTATATGTGATTCACTTTGTTATACAGCTGAAACTAACACACCATTGTAAAGCAATTATATTCCAATAAAGATGTTTAAAAAAAAAATGAGAAGCAGTTATACCCCATGATTTGTGTGGACTGTTCACAGATGCTTTGAGTTACACATTTCAGGATATCAACATCATCTTTTTAAATAGTTTACTCTTTGTCGCTTGGACTTTTACTTTGATTTCAAAGTCAACTCTGTCTAATTGGTTGCTGAGATTGGCTCTAGCATTCAGTCAGGGTTGAAACACTACATTTTACTATCCAAATAATTGGTGAGTTAAAAATACTTCCAACAGTTTGTGACTCATACTTTTCAACTCATAGATGAAGAAAACCAAGGTGGGTGACTGTAGATGCCTGTGATTTTGGCACAGGCTGAATGAAGTGCCACTGTGTTCTCAGTGTGATTTCTGGCCTGCTGGGAAAGCCCTAACACTTCCAAGTCGTCCCTGACTTTCAGGCTATGCCTGGAATTAGTAGAGCCACATCCATTTAGATTCAAGTTCATTATCTACAGTGGTGTACATCATTTTAAGTTCTTCTCAATCACAAGGTACTTTTAATGTATTTGAAAGATCTCTGAGTAGGTTTTGATAGATAGGAGTTGAGGTTGAGAACAAGAGGTTACAGGATATGGGATGCACACAATTGACCTGTTTTGCAATTTTATGAGATTGGTTACATTTGGCTCAATTTGCCAGATATTTATGGGGCACATGCTGCATACACGATGTGGTACCACCTCCTCTGACCACCAAAGATGGGCCTCACAGGTTCCTTGTCCTCAGCGAGGTTTCCAACCTTTAGGAACACAAGATAAGTACACAAATGACTGAGTGACAGTGCCTGGTGTGGTGAGACCAGCTTCTAAGGGTGCGGAGGGTGGAGAGTGAGTAGGTATGTGTGTGCAGGTGAGAGCAGTAGTGACCTGGGGAGACAGAGAGCTCAGGCCACACAGGATGGGCACCCAGCAAGAAGGCTGTGTATGGCAACAGCTCTGCCAAGATAGAAATAGGACCTTTGGCAAGTCATGCAGACCTCAGAGGCTGCCTTGCTCATCTGTCAGTTCGGGATGCCAGAGACTTCCCTTCTCGCTCAGAGGTTTGTTATGAAGGTCACATATGTTGCTTCATGTTATCGAACTGGAAATATATAAAGCGTGCTTACATGCTCTTCATTGTTTAATTGTCAGCAGAATCAGGATTGGAACCCAGGCTCTTTGATTTAACCCCTGAACCACTAAATTCTGGGAGTGTTCCTGGAATTTTTTTTTTTTCATTTTTTGCCGGGATTTGCTTCATTGGAGAAATCTTTGTGATTGCTGTCGGCAGCTGCACGTGCCTCTCGATTCACAGAGGAAGGTAGAACATGGACGAGAAGAAGATGGTGTGGATGGACGATTCTAAAGTTTGTGAGTCAAATGCAATTCCTGGGACTCTGAAGATGATTGGAGCCTCTTGAAGGGCTTCCTTACACGCTGTGTTTTAAATTATGCAGCGTACGTGCTTTAGCTAAGTGGGCCTGCACTCACGTCCCCGGTCCCATCTTAGGACTGGAGACTCTTAAAGCATCCAGGAGAACTTAGCTTTTTCTTAACTGATGGGTTTTTCAGGCCTTACTTGAGTAGAATCTTATATTAAAGGACTTAAGTGATCTTGAAATGAGAAATGAAGCATTGAATCTATTCAGGGTATTCATTGTGGAAACCTTCCCAACAGACTAGTGCTTGAGTACGTTGGAATGCTGAAGGAAATAGGCCAATCATGCTGTCTGAGTATTTTGGACAACTTTCCAGTTGTTCTGCTTCAAATCAATTATTCGTATTTTTGTTGTGACTGAGAATTGACATATCTCAAAGGGAATGCTTCATGACTTTCCCTGGTCCTGGAAATCAAGTGAAAGAAATGTATTCATTGACTCTATTGACGGTTTTATGTCTAAGTTATAGCCTCTGTTTGAATCAGTTTCTTTCCTGATTTGAGATAGCAAGGGATACTTGCTGAACAGGCAGGACATTTTGTTAGAATCACTAGGAGGTGTGTGAGGCAAAACGAAGTCATTGATTCTTTTTTTTTTTTTAAGATTTTTTTTTAATGTGGACCGTTTTTAAAGTCTTTATTGAATTTGTTACAATACTGCTTCTGTTTTTTTGGGTTTTTTGGCCACGAGGCATGTGGGATCTTAGCTCCCCAACCAGGGATCGAACCCGCACTCCCTGCGTTGGAAGGCAAAACCTTACCTGCTGGACTGCCAGGGAAGTCCCCATTGATTCTTACTGAGCTTCTTAAATGGATCTATAGTGGGAGCATGAGAAGACCAGGGACCACTGTAATCAGTTATTGAGGAAAAGAAGCATCCCAGAAACTAAACCGAACCTCACATCTCTTCTGAGGAGATTCCTAGAGCAGACCCAGTCTGAAAATTATACGCAAAGGTTGGGGTTGAGGGGGAGCCTTCTCTTGCCCTTCTTTGGTTTGGTTGGTCGTGATCCTGCTAAAACTATGGTTCTTTTTTATCATTCTTTCCTTGATAGTTTCTTCAGGAAAGCCCAGGCCTCTGAGGCCAGCTTCCTCTTCCCTCAGAGATTTTAAATATGAGGACAGGAAGCATGTGTTTGGATTTTTCAATTTATGACACAGTTGCCTACTCCCCTACCCACGCACCCTCATTTGGTGCCTCCTGGAAAGTTCTGCCGACATTAAGCAACCACCTTTCAACGTGGCTTTGGCTGAACTTGTCCTGGGACGTGAGTGTGGCAGGGTACTGCTGTCTCAGCCACTCCAGCCACTTCTGAAAGCTGAGCTCACTCCCCTCTCACTCCAGTGTTCAGAGGTGTGGGCAGCTGTGAAGAGCACTGCGGGGCACGCTGGCTGCTCCGGAGAGTAACACTGCACTTTCCAGAGAGGTAGCTGCTACCTGCTTTTCAAAAGACAGGTATCCTGGAAAACACTGATTATATGCCGGCTGTATGCAGAGCATTTTCCAGATGATCATCTGAAAAATGCCACAGTTTATTTAGGGAAATAGAGAGATACATAGAGATTGAAGGAGCTATTCAAAGTCCTCGAGCCATTTCAGCATCAGTAGAAGGTGAATTTCCAGATCTGCATTCTACCATATTTCATCTCGTGAGCTGCGTTTAGTAGCTGTGTGTTTTCGACTCTGGAGAATCTTTAGAGCAATTCTAAAAATGTAGCATGGTCTGCCACTTCGATTCATTATATCTCCCCTGAGAAGCTCTGTGAAGTAGGTAAGTGGGAGCTTCCCTCTACCTTGCAGCAGAGGAAACTGACCTGTAGAAGAATTTATGTATGGCCTGGAGCCAAACAGTGAGTTAGTGGGAGATGTGTTCTAGAAACTCAGCCTCGGGTTCAGAGCCCCTACTGTACCTCTGGGCCACAGTTATAACCCTTAGCTGACACAGACTTGCCAAGGTGAAGCAGTCAAAATGCAGAAGAAACTCAGAGATTAGGGTGAGATCCACCTGGGCTACATCATCACAGGATGCGACTCTCTCTCTGTCATTAGCCTTTCTTTAAAACCAGCCAAGGACTAGCTTCCCCAAAAAACCCTCACCGCCACCAAAAGCCTGAGAATTCTGCAGGACGCAGGGCAATTTGAAGGCAGCTGGCTTGCCTCTGATTGCCTAGGTGGCCATAAAGAGATAATTATCAGTGACCAGATAGGTCTCTTTTGCATCTTACTACTTGGGCTGGATGGGCAGGCAGGCCGTTAGAACAAGTAAGGAGAAATTTAAAATCAAGTTTCTAACCTTTCATTCTGTTGAGATTTTTTTTTTCTAATGTGAAAGAAACTTGGCACGGTTTCAGAGGAGGGAAATAATGGAGTAGAAAACACATTTTCATGTGACTTTTTCCATAAAAACATCAAAGTCAAGACAGCCAAGTTAAATCATTATTCATTACCTCTAAGAGCTTCAAATTACCTTCTCAGCTTCTTGGCTGATGGGCGTCCATCCTCATTTTCCTCCTGTGTGATCAGCAGTGTCGAGCGCGTGGTGTTGGTACATTAGATTTATGCGTATTTTAAAGGCACTGAGTCCACCTCACTTTAACCTTCTATTTTAAGGGTCAGCCTACTGTAAAGCTGCTTTCAGTTTCATAGTAATTTATCAAATTGAGTCTGTTTCACGCTTCCGGGGTTGAGAGAACTGTGGGTAAGGTGTTCGTTCTTATTAATACTCTGCTAGCTCCAGTGTGGGATTTCCAGCTCAATAAAAGATCACTGAAATGCATTTTTCTGGGCTGCTTTCTTATCCTGCAGGGCCCTCACCTATAAACCAGAGCTAAACATGGAATTCTTTTACAGTCAAAAACCATGCTACTCTTAAATCAGCCCACATGCTGTGCAAGAAGATTTTGACTAGAGGTTGGTTCTGTTCTGTGCGCATAACAGCCATTCTAACATTCCTGCCCCCGCTTTTGTTATCCCAAGGAAAAGCATCTAAATGATATCCACATCGAGTATTGTAACAGGAGAAGTATACATTCTGTATGTGTGTGGGAGGGGAATATGTGTACGTATACCTGTGTCAGCCTGTCTCCTCTATGCGTGGTGGTTATTGCCTGGGTCCAACTGACATGGTTCTTTCAAATAGTTTTGCCCTGGAGAGCTCAGCACAGGTGAAGCTCTACACTGGTCCATAGCATTCCCTCAGAATGTGTTTTTTGAGCCCCCTTCTCCTCCCACCTTCCCCTTTCTCTCTATAGATACTCAAATTTATTTGGCAATTGGAAGGATTGGAGGTACCCTCTTATAGAGTAGATTTCCTGCAAAGGGATAGATTCCTTTTACATTGTGCAAAGAGAGATCCAGTAAAGTTTATCCACTTGCCCAAGGTCACACTAAATAGTGATTTTAGAAAAGTTTTGTTCTTGGCCCCAGAAGCTGGCAATAAAGCAAATCCTCTTCCTCTTTCTTAGTATCAGGGTACCTGACACTCAGGCTTCCATACTCATAATCCCAGGTGGTCATTCATACACACAAGAGTTTCTCAAACAGAAACATGGATCATCTTTTTAAAACACTGTTCCAGATTTGGGGGCCAACGATCTGAATTTACAGGCCATGGCACTAATTGTTTTGAGTGGGTACCAGATAATGTCAATACGTGGTCCCTGTATTCTGTGAGCCTCCAATCTATTTGGGGAGACAGAGCTCTAAAACACCATAAGAGCACGGAAAGCAATGTGTATTCCTGTATAGAGTGTGACCCAACTATAGGAGCGGCTGACTTGTCCAGATGAGACTTGTATGGTGTGTATTACTTTCTGGAACACTGACAAGAAACAGCAAGAAAAAAGTCAGGAGTCAAGAAGGTTGTCCAAAAGCCCATGCTAGAAAAAAGTGGTTTTGAGCTTAGGTGCTACTACTTGCTGGCTATGTGATCTTGGTCAAGTCAGTGACTTCTGTGAGTTACCATCTTTTCTCTAAATGGAGATAGTAGTAATATCTACCTAAGGACACTGTGAGGGTTAACAGAGCTAATGTATGGGAGTGTGCAGGTGACGACCCTGGTTATTGACACCAGGGGCCTCTTACAATTATCCTGTTACGAAATTACAGTGGACTAGAGGCACAGCACGAGAAGAGAAGTGGATGCATAACCACAGAGGTGGACACATCGAAGAGAGAAGAGATCCAGCTCACAGGTCACCACAGGGGAGAGGTCACTTAATACAGATCATCAGCTATTGGGATAAATGTCCAGGCCTGACTCAGCCTGAGGATTTCTTTATATCAGGACAGTCTGTCCAGTCTTATCCAGAATGAGTTTAGCCAGCCAGATCCTGAATAGCAGAAAGCCTGGCATCACAGAAGGATTTATCTTTTTTTTGCACTGAATTGTATTTATTATAACAGCAACAACTAATTCAGCTAATACTGCACATGTTACTATGTTCCAGATACTGTTCCGATACTGTGTTCCAGATACTATTTCACAGATGGTGAAGTTGAAGATCAGCGAGGGTAACTTACTTAAAGTCACACAGCTATCAAGTGATAAGAGTCATAATTTTAACCCTAGCGGTCTGGCTCCAGAGTCCACACTTTTAACCACTATATAAATCATATTAATACTTCTAAACCCTCATTTGTCAGCTGTGGGGAAAACATCTTAATGTTTGCCTTTCCAGTTTGTATTTTTGGACATTCAGAAATTTCCAATTTTTATGTGGTTAAATTTATCAATTAAAAAATGAATTCTTCCTTGCCTACATCAAGTTCAGCCACTCAGTTTTACCTTATTCTATTTCTTTTATGATTATGTTCAATTTTTATTTTTATTTTTGTTTTCTTTTTTGAGATAGAGCTTCACCAGAAGTTTTAAAAATAGTACAGAGGAGTCCTGTGTACCCTTCACCCAACTTCCCCCAAAGGTTACATTTTACATAATTATAGCACACTATTAACATCAGGAATTGGTACAATGTGTGTGCATAATTCTGTGCCACTTTATCACATGTGTAGATTCATGTAATGATCACTCCAATCAAGATGCAAAATTATTCCATCATCACAAAGCTTTTTATGCTTTCATTTTTATTCAAAATGTTTTGATTCATCTGGAATTTATTTTGGTGTTATTGAGAGGTAGAGAATCTATCTTCTAATTTCTAATTTTCTCAGAACCATTTATTTTATAGATCATCATTTGACACTAATTAGAAATTTCACCCTTATATTCCAGCACTGAATGATTATAAACCCCAGATCTTTCAGAGCTCAGGGCAATTGTTCTTCCAATTTACTACATTACCTCCTAAAATTTGGGTCATGGCAGAAGTGGGATTTGATTTTTATGCCATGAGAAACAACAGAGCTTACATCAGGGTCTTGGGCTACTTAACTGTGCTATTGTTGTGAAATGATTGCCTTTATTTCTTTGAATTTATCCATGAGTCTCATTGGTACAGCGGGGAGGGCTGGACCACCTGCTGCACCTACTGGTGTCTCCCATTTAGGGTAGCACATCTCAGAAACTCAGAAGGGACTGGGCATGAGTTCAGAGTCACAAAACTCAAGGTTCCATCACTTTTCTTATTTCCTTCATTTTTCTTCAGCCTCAACTTCCTCATCTGTAAAATGAGAAAACTTGTATCTGTCTCAGGGTTATAATTCTTATGAAGGTTAAAGGAGGCAATGTATTTCATTTATTTATTTATTTACATGTAATTATTTTTATTCTCTTTTTATTGAAGTATAAATGACATACAACATTGTATTAGTTTCACATGTACCCCATAATGATTCAATATCTGTACCTATTGTGAGAGGATCACCACAATACGTCCAGGTAACATCTGTCACCGTACATAGTTGCAGATTGTTTTTTCTTGTGATGAGAACTTTTAAGATCTATTCTCATAGCAGCTGTCAAATATGCAACACAGTATTGTTAACTACAGTCACCATGCTGCACATTACATCCCCATGACATTTGTTTTTTAACTGGAAGTTTGTCCTTTTGAATCCCTTTACCCATTTTTGCCCACCCCACCTCTGGCAACCACCAATCTGTTCTCTGTATCTATGAGCTTGTTTTTTGTTTGTTTGTTCATTTGTTTATCTAAGATTCCACATGTGAGATCATATGGTATTTGTCTTTCTCTGTTTGACTTATTTCATTTAGCATATGCCCTTGAAGACCATCTATGTTGTCACAAATGGCAGGATTTCCTTCTTTTTTATGACTGAATAATATTCCATTGTATATATACCACAACTTTTTTTTTAATATCTTTATTGGAGTATAAATGCTTTACAATGTTGTGTTAGTTTCTGCTTTATAACAAAGTGAATCAGCTATACATATACATATACCCCCATATCCCCTCCCTCTTGCGTCTCCCTCCCACCCTCCCTATCCCACACCTCTAGGTGGTCACAAAGCACTGAGCTGATCTCCCTGTGCTATGCAGCTGCTTCCCACTAGCTATCTATTTTACATTTGGTAGTGTATATAAGTCCATGCCACTCTCTCACTTCATCCCAGCTTACCCTTCCCCCTCCCCGTGTCCTCAAGTCCATTCTCTACATCTGTATCTTTATTCCTGTCCTGCCCCTAGGTTCTTCAGAACTTTTTTTTTTTTTTTTTAGATTCTGTATATATGAGTTAGCATATGGTATTTGTTTTTCTCTTTCTGACTGACTTCACTCTGTATGACAGACTCTAGGTCCATCCACCTCACTACAAATAACTCAATTTTGTTCCTTTTTATGGCTGAGTAATATTCCATTGTATATATGTGCCATGTCTTCTTTATCCATTCATCTGTCAATGGACACTTAGGTTGCTTCCATGTCCTGGCTATTGTAAATAGTGCTGCAGTGAACATTGTGGTACATGACTCTTTTTGATTTACGGTTTTCTCTGGGTATATGCCCAGTAGTGGGATTGCTGGGTCGTATGGTAGTTCTATTTTTAGTTTTTTAAGGAACCTCCATACTGTTCTCCATAGTGGCTGTATCAATTTACATTCCCACCAGCAATGCAAGAGGTATACCACAACTTCTTTAGCCATTTATCCATCAACACTTAACTTGTTTCCATATTTTGACTATTGTAAACAATGCTGCAATGAACGTGGAGGTGCATATATCTTTTCAATTTAGTGTTTTCATTTTCGCTGGATAAATGCCCAGAAGTGAAATTGCTGGATCATATGGTCATTCTATTTTTAATTTTTAAAGGAACTTTCATAATGTTTTCCATAGTGGCTGCACCAATTTACATTCCCCCCAACAGTGCACAAGGGTTCCCTTTTCTTCACATCCTTGCCAACACTTGTTATTTCTTATCTTTCTGATAATAGCCATTCTAACAGATGTGAAATGATATCTCATTGTGGTTTTGATTTGCATTTCCCTGGTGATTAGTAATGTTGAGCATCTTTTCACGTACCTGTTGGCCATCTGTATGTCATCTTTGGCAAAATATCTGTTCAGATCTTTTGCTCATTTTTGAATCAAATTGTTTTTTTCTTTGTTTGTTTTGCTGTTGAGTTGTATGGATTCTTTATATATTTTGGATATTAACGCCTTATCAGATATGTGATTTGCAAATATTTTCTCCCATTCCATAGGTTGCCTTTTCGTTTTGTTGATAGTTTCCTTTGCTGAAACTTTGTAGTTTGATGTAGCCCCCCCCTTGTTTATTTTTCCTTTTGTAGCCCCATTTGTTTATTTTTCCTTTTGTTGCCTTTGGATATATAGCCTAGGAATGGCTCAATGTAGTCTAATATTTTTATGATCATTATGATTTCCAACAATATAATATTTTCTTTATTTATGGCAAATATGTCTTTATTTATTTATATTGGTAAGTGCCTTCAATCTTGATGGTATTTCTTATTCCCTCTTGAAAGGTCAGCATGATAGAGTCTTAGAATTGAGGGAAAATATGGTTGTTATAAGAGTGAGGTTGAAGTTGATGATCAATGTCTTAGTCCATTTAGGCCGCTGTAACAAAAATTATATAAACTGGGTATCTTATAAATAACAGAAATTATTTCTCACAGTTCTAGAAGCTAAGAAGTCCAAGATCAAGGCACCAGCAGATTCAGTGTCTGGTGAGGGCCCACTTCTTTGTTCATAGACTGCCATGGTTTCACTGTCCTTACAGGGCAGAAGGGGAGAAGAAGCTCTTTAGGCCTCTTTTACGAGGGCACTAATCCCATTCCTGAGGGCTCCACCCTCATGACTTAATCACCTCCCAAAGGCCCCACCTCTGTATACCATCACACTGAGGATTAGGTTTTGAAATGAATTTGGTGGGGGGGACACATGCATTCAGTCTGTAGCAATCAATAATCGGAAACTTCCTCTTTCCTCCCTGGGTGGTGTTTTCATGGCAGTAGCTTCTTCTATTGGTAGTAATATCCATTCAGCAGCAGGACAGCTTGCCTTGTTCCTGAGACCACCCCCAGTGGGCAGCTGTCTCTCAGGATCTTGCTAAGGCTTAATCTAGAGGAAACCACAACACTGTCAGGGGTTTACAAGATAGCTTTGTATGATAGCTTTGTGTTCAGAAAGCTAGGCTATGTAACCCTGCTGCCCTCTCTTTTTCCTTTCGTGGATACAGCCCCAGAGACTCTCACTTAGGTCAGATGAGCAGTCCTATTCCTTCAGAGAGTTGTTACAAAGATTGTGGTCATGACACAGCTCTGACACCTAGAAAACTACTCACCCTCATTGTTCATCTTCACCTTGGAACACACCAGCACCAAGAGCAGCCCTGGGTATTCTATAATTGCCTAAGGTAGAGCTTCTTTGAACCAAACTCTAATAGTGACTCAGATTACATGAATCTGTCTTACACTATAGGAAGAATCTGCCTTTAAATGAAGGGTATAGATTTGAAATCCCAATGTAATCTGTGAAAATACTGCAATAACTCCTCTTAAAAAAAAAAGCAGTTTGGGAAAAGAAGAAAATATCTTTATTCTCTTTTTTCCTGCTTCATCCTCATTTTGTTTTGGGAGGTGTTTTGTATATGCATATATGAGTGTTTTGCTTCTAAGTTGTCACTATAAAACGCAGGATGATGCTGTGATTATCATTTCCTAAAGAGGCGCTCCTACAGGAAATTGGGCTGCAAGAAAGGAAAAGTGTGTGTTTTCCTGAAGGAAGTGCTTGTAGAAAGCTAAATCTGGGAAACAAATCATGGAGAAGGTATAAATAAACCTCTGGTGCTTTGCATTTGAATGGTGAGATAGTACCTTTGGTCCCAAGGAAAGCAATTTCTTTTTGGACACAATCCTTAAGGCATGTTAAAGATTCAGGTTTAATTTTAAAACCAGCACCTTCATTCTTCTCATTTTCCCTAAGCCACCTGAGCACAGGCACATACTCCACAACCACCAACACCAGGATGCTTACAAATGGGAAAATTGAATTCCACTTAGAAGAGAAGTATTAGAAATCTCCATGGATGTAAGCCTTAAATATTGTTTCTAAGTAAGCTCTGGTGGGTTTTTGTTCCTTTCTGAAGAATTGACTTCCTCTGTTAAAACTCTCTGGATTATAAATTGTAAATGAAATCTTTTTTCCATGCATTTAAAAACTGACAGTAAAATTTTAGCAAAGAATAGATGTTATTGGAAGCAAAAAATGAGATAGAAATTTTTAGCTTTTAGCATAGATGATATCAAATGTCTTCTTTCATGGTATTGTTTAATAATATTTATGTACTTTGAATAAAATGAGATGGAAATAAATTGTTCCTTACATTGTGGCTTTAGAGAATAGGACTTGGTCTCAGTGAAACTTCCCAGAACTTCACAGTATCCACACAACGATAGGAAGCAGGGAGCTGTTTTAGGAAATATAAGCGAGCTAATGTCATCATGGGGGACCAGGACTGAAAGGCTTCCTGGGTCATTAAAGCACAGAAAGTACTTTAATGATGTCCTGTTCCTAACTCAGTCTGGATGGCTGAGACTCAATGCCTTCGTAAATCCTTCCTTTCCATTCCAGCTTGTGGTAAAGAAGGAAGGAGATTTGCCTAGAGTGTGCACGTCTTGGAGGGCCATTCAGAGCTCTCACTGAATTAAAGAGGTAAATGATTAGGGACTTCTCTGGTGATCCAGTGGTCCAGTGGTAAAGAATCCACCTTCCAGTGCAGGGGACACGGGTTCGATCCCTGGTCAGGGAACTAAGATCCCACGTGCCGCGGGGCAACTAAGCCCACATGCCACAACTACTGAGCCTGTGCTCTAGAGCCCGCAAGCCGCAACTACTGAGCTTGTGCGCTACAACTAGAGAGAAGCCTGTGTGCCGCAACTAAGACCCGATGTAGCCAAAAATAAATAAACAAATAAATAATAAATAAATCTTTCAAAAAAGTAAATGATTAATTAGGTAAGTAAACTTGCCTGGAAGATGTTAAGTCTTCATCTCAGTCTTGTCGAGTCAACACTGCAGTGTCCTCTTACCTGTGGTCTCTGATTCTTTTGTCTGTCTTCAGCCTCTTCTCTATAAGGACAGACGTTTCAAACCGAAGTCCCATCATGCGACCACCTGCTCAGAACCTCTGAGGGCTTCCCACCACACCGTGTTTGTACTATGACCTACCAGCCCCTACATGGTCAGGGCCCTGGCTACCTCCTGAACTCACCTCCTGCCACTGTCTTCCTCACTAACTGAGCCCCCGCCAGGGTCTTTACACTTGCTGCTGCTTCTGTCTGGAACACTCCCATGACTTTCCTACTGCACTGAAGTATCTGCTCAGGTATCTCCTCCTTGGTGAGCTTCCTGCCCTCCCCCCGAGTTATCACTCTCTATCCCCTTCCCCTGCTTTGCTTTTCTTCATAATATTTCTCACTCTTTCACATTAGATTATGTGTATTCATCTGTTTATTGCTTATCTCCCTCATCATGATGGACGCTCCCTCAGGGTAGAGACTTTGCTCGTAGAGTTTACTGTGGAAGCCCCAGTGCCTGGCACATAGGGGCTCAATAAATATTTGTTGAATGAGTTGTTTTATGTCAGTGAACATGAATGCCAAGCCCTCTTAAGACTTCTTGTCCTTTCTCTTCATACAGTTGAACACAAATAAAATTGTACACTAAGTATCTCTTACTGACTACCAGGGATTGTCATGACACATACCTTTTAGGAATTGAATGGTCAGTAGAGATCATTTGGTTCATCATTCTTCAACCTTATTTACTGAGCTGAAACCGAGTATAGTTTGGTATACTTAGACTCCTATGGGTATCTCCTATTTAGGCACTCCTTTCCTCACCAAACAATAACTACTCCCACCTGTCGTGGCCCTAAGAAAAGCTTTGCAATCACTTCTAATCATTTAATAATGTCTTAGTCTGGTTCCCTAGAAGGGGAATGTGAGAAAGGGATTTGGGTGCACTGACTTAATGAGGGAGTAGTCTTTAGGCAAACCCTGTGAGAGAGTGAAGAGGGCAAGATAGGGGAGGAGAAGGATGTGGTCTTAGGTAAAGTCTAGCTTTGGCCTGAAGCACAGGACTCACAGGCATGAGCTGTCCTGCCCTTCAAAGGGTCCAGCTTCAGTTTCTTATGTCAGTTGGTCACTGGCTGCCCCAGGGGTGAGGGTGGCGGGTAGGTGGCTTCCCAGCCACCTCTCATTCTGTCAGCCACGGGTAAATCCCTGGAAAAAGTCACAGGACTAAGTGCTCAGCTTTACTACTCAAAGCAGCCAGAGGATGGGTGCACTGGCTGGTCAAGGGGGTCTGTATGGCTGGACACCAGCGTCTCCACTACACACGGGTCCTCCATAATGGCTGCTCGCTCTAGGTTATAGTAGTAGTTCTCAGACTTCAGCATGCATCTAAATCACTTGGAGGGCTACTTAACATACATATTGCTGGGCCCCATCCAAGAATTTCTGTTACATATCTGGGGTGGGGCTAAGTTCCCAGGTTTTGCTGATGCTAGTCGGGGATGGGGGAACAACTTTGAGAATGTATCACATTGAAGATTTCCTTGAAGTCATCCTCAGACAAAGAAACCCAAATCTTAACTCCAGAAGGCATTGGAAGTCACATAAATCTTTACTGACATTTTCTTGAAGAAGGGGAAGGGGTGTATGTCCACTACATCACGTTCAGCAAACTTTCTACGAAATAATTTGTAGATATTGTTCCTCTCTGCAAAGTTTTACTTCTCACTGTTAACTGCCATCTCTCCCCGAGTTCTAAAACACTCTCTGAGTGTTAGCTGTAAGGTGGGACACCTCTTTCCCATTCCAGAAAGTGTTGTCGAATGCAAGACAGAAATACATTACTACAAACATAATCTTAAATTTGCTTTTGTTTATTTATATAGAAACAAGTTATTAGTACATTTTTATTCTACAAGTCTTAGGAACAAATTACTTGTGATCCATCTCACAGTTGATGGAAAGAATAAGATACAGTGCCAGCCTCTATTTTATAGCTGATGAGTAAGGGTCACCGAAGGGGGTGAGGCTTCATGTTTTATGCTAGAGTCTTTATCTTCTACTCCATTCCTCCTCCATCCTCATTCCTCTAGATCTGGATAAAAGGAATGGTTTCAGGGATTTGTGTGTGTGTGTGTGTGAGAGAGAGAGAGAGAGAGAGAGAGATTAATAGAGATTTCTAAAATCATGCTTGAAGAAAAAAGGATAAGAAAAACTTTCTAGTCCAGGAAAAAAAAAAAGATTCTAAAATGAGATACTTTTATTTGAGTGGGGAAGCCTAGCTAATAATCATCAATTTATTGGAAATTCAGCCCTAGTCCTCATCAGAGCTTTTATTATCATTTGGTTCTCTTTTTCAGTGGGATCTTAATTTAAGAAAATTTCCAATAAGAATTTTTGTTTGCAAAGATGCCATCTAAAATAAATCCAAGCTTTGCCTATAGTTCCTCTATGTTTAGAGTGTGGCACGCAACCCTTGAGGTGTTAGAATATGAGTTCCTGCCAGTGAAATGGGGTCCAGAAAGGAAGAGGAAGTAGCTGGTGGTTGCCTGGGTAGGTTGGTGTTCAGTCAGGTGAGGATCGCTGTTCAACAAGGTCAGTGGCATTTCTGACTCAGAGAATAGCAATCCCAGGTACCTACAAGGGCCAGCCAGGGACCACTGGTAAGGGGAGGCCGAAGGGTGGGAGAAGCTCAGCTGGAGACTGCTGTGGGGAGCTAGAGGGTGGCACACCTCCTCTTCTGGGGGCAACTCAGACTCAGACTCTGTGTTTAGAAGAGAAGCTCGAAACCAGATTTTGTTGTGAAATCTTACAACTGAGCCACCAGTTTGCAAGGTCCATATTAAACATTCCCATGCCTGTTCCTCTTTGCCAATTCAACCCCCTCACCAAGCTCTGCATCCCTGTCGTTTGAAACCCGAACACTGCTCCTCATGTCCTTCACTTCCTCCTGTGGAATCCTAGCACTCACTCTTTGAGCCACTCATTGGAATTGACACTGTTTTGTGAATTCAGTTTTTATCTGGATGGTGTTTAAATGTCTCTTTGTATCCCCAACGAGATGGGAAGCTTGTGAACCCTTTGGGCACAATATCCAATCTCGTCTTTCTCACTTACCCTGAAGGGACTCAGACCTTGACGTGTGCAGGGGAGGTTCCTGGTTTACGTATAGGTAGTCCTCACCATATGGCAGGGGTCCTTACCATGGCCCTGTAAGAGAGGCCCACATCGAAGGGAGGACACAGCCTCAGCAAGCCTACCTGACCTACAAGGTGGCCCAGTCTCAAGGGGAGGAGCTGGCACTTGACATTGACTTTGACTTTGTTGCCCTCTATGTGAACGTCTTAGCTCAGGCTTCTGTAACAAAAATGCCACAGACTAGGTGGCTTAAACAACAGGCATTTATTTCTCACAGTTCTGGAGGCTGGAAGTCCAAGATCAAGGTACTGGCAGATCCTGTTTCTGGTCAGACCCACTGCCTAGTTTGCAGAGGGTCATCTTTGTACCCTCACATGGCAGAGAGAGCAGAGTAAGGAAGCTGCTCTCCTGTATCTCTTCTTTTTTATTATTATTATTTACATCTTTATTGGAGTATAATTGCTTTACAATGGTGTGTTAGTTTCTGCTTTATAACAAAGTGAATCAGTTATACATATATATATGTTCCCATATCTCTTCCCTCTTGCGTCTCCCTCCCACCCTCCCTATCCCACCCCTCTAGGTGGTCACAAAGCACCGAGCTGATCTCCCTGTGCTATGCGGCTGCTTCCCATATCTCTTCTTATAAGGACACTAATCTCCCTCGTGCGGGCTCCACTCTCATGACATAGGTATCTCCCAAAGGCCTCACCTCCTAATACCACCACATCGGAGGTTAGGATTTCAACATGGGAATCTTGGGGGGGGGGCGGGACAAACATTCCAGTCCACACCAATTTTATAGACTATAGCTACTTTGCCTAGTAAATAGGGATTTGACATGATGACTCAATGATTGAGTATTCAAATTATTTTATACTGATTGCTAGACAATCATCTTGTAACTTTTAGGATATGCTCTTTGCTAAAGGGGGGATACTAACAGAGAAGGAGGTTAGTGAGGTCTGGTGAAAAATATAACCTACCTCCTTTTAGCCACAAGTAATTTTATAAGAACAAATCAGCTATATTTTCTAGTCAAATAAAGCATATTGCTTTTCCTCAGCCAGAACTGGAAAGCAGTGTGTATCTGACATTATGTAGCCTAAATCAGTTGATTTCTCCTCCTAATTTGTGGTAGGATGTTACGTAAAAGCCCCCATAGCATAAAGCAGTGTGGAAGGAAAACTACCCATTGCCTGTGTAGAGAATAATAGAGAATTTAGGATCATATAAAACTTGGTTTGAGTATGCAACTCTTACTTGTAGAGAAATTCTGGCCATATACTAAAATGTAAGTATGTTTGTTTTTATTCTATTTATTATAACTACTAGTTATATGGTATCCTTGCAAAAAAGTACGTTGAATCGCAGTTTCAACATTGAGCCTCTGAATGTGCCTCATTCACAGGATGGAGGCTCTGACCCAGTGGAGCCCTTGGCATTTGCAGGCCTCACATCTCCCTAGAGTTAAACTTAGGAGCAGATGTCACACCTCTGTGCTTTTTAAACCCTTGGGTTTTCCTGCCATTGCCTCTTGGGAAGATCCCATCACTTTTTCAGTGATCTGCTAGTAAGAAGTCTCCCACATTGCTTGCAATCACAAGATTCATCTAAAATGTAATTCCTGTGTCAGTTACAGTGGAATATTAATATCGCTGAACTTATTTTAAAACGATAACTCTTATATCCCCCCTAGCCCTGGCCCACTTTGATTCAGAAGTCCACTGGGGCGGGGGACAGAAGAGGGACACACGGCTGGCTTCGGTTGCCTTTCCTCACCTGTCATTTATCCCCTGACCCTCATTCTTGCCAGGAGAGGGACCCAAGGAGAGAGCAGGGCAGAAAAGGCCTCACTTGACTGGTGTTGGATGATCTAGTGTAGACCTTCCGGGCCTGGAGACAGCTCAAAGCTGACCCTCTCATGATGTGCTTTCATGAATTACTCTCAGAGTCTCCCACCCAGAAAATCTGACCACGGGTCCCTTAGCTCAAACAGTGCCTTCCCTGCACCTGATCTGTTAGCGTTTCCTCAGCCACAGCCTCTGAACCCAGCAGGTATAATAAACCTTTCCTCTTTTCTTAGTTGTCTTATTTAAACCTCTCTTATTAAGCTTGAGGGAAAGAGGATTTTTACAGGGCCAGAGGGTATTATTACAATAAACACCATCACTCGCCAACATTTCATTGGTGGCTGTTAAGAGTTACGAAGCTAATTTTTGCTACCTCCTTGCAGGTCCTACAAAGGTGGTCTAGAACCACAGCAACCTGTTATTTTGTGTTCACCTTTGTTTGGTCTTAACCAGAACAGAGGTGGAAGTCATTCTATTTTAATATCCTGTGGCACATGTGGTCCTGCTCTGGACTTAGGTATCTAGCGGTGGTCAGTTGGAGTATTTTTCTGGGAAGTATCGGTTGTGTATAGAAATGTTTGAATTATTCTTTCAAACACTTATTCCTTCAAACTCCAGCTTCTCAAACCCCTACCTCTCCCCCGACCCTCATGCTTTATATTTTTCTTCATATCCTCTTTCCTCTTTCAGAAGGGGGGCACTTTGACCACATAAGGGGATGTAATTTGGCATCCACCTCCCTTTTGCCAGTAGAAAACTATCCAAAGTTATTAAACTAAGAAATATTTTAAACTTTATTTCACTTCCCGTGGTGAAACTATTTAGCTAACATTAATTATCGAAAACAAAACAAAACAAAAAAGAAATACAGCTACTCACTCTCCCCCCACTCCAAAAAGACAAAAGATTTCCTGAGGTTTGTCATATACTGCGTTCAGTGTCTCTGAAAACCGAGAGCTATGGCTCCGCTGTAGTTTCTGTTTAATCTCCCAGTGTTGCCCGAAGCCATGAAGTCAGCCTCAGAGCTGAGCCTTTCTCCAGCCCTAACTCCCCAAATGAAAACCATGTGCTTGTGTGGGTTTTCTTTGTTTTCCTTTTTAAAGTTCTTCTCCATTATTTAATGAAACCATTTAGTAATGCATAGGTCTTGAATAATAAGGTTCACATTGGCTGTTATCAATTAAGTGACATTAACACTTGTTCTCAGAAGCAAATTTAACTCTGGACCTGTTTAAAGCCAATTGTAACACCCTGGAGGAAGCGAGAAAATCTTTGAATTTTTACAAGTCAAACGGCACAGGATAATATATAAAACTAATATGTATGTGAAATACTTAATACTTGCACAGCTCCCATCCATCCTTTCCTCCTTTCGTGAAGGCAATTTATCAATCGAAACTCCCACCCTGGATAGTGTTACTTCTGACTTACTTTAACGGGAGAAAAATCGAATTCACAGAGGAGTTATATCATATTCCAGAAATCGGGTCGCAAATCACAGGTCTGTACACCTACTGAGCTGTGAAGATGCCTCCTCCTTCCACCTGCCAGGAGCTAAGATTGTCTTGAAAAAGAAGAATTACAGGGGTGTGACTTGGATTATGAAAATCACACTTTTAATACTATTGAAACAGTCTTTTAAAAAATCTCTCTTTTGTTCTTCAAACAGACTAACCTAGTACCAACAGGTCATTCTTGAGCGCTTACTCATTTCATTTGTACAGCGAAGAATGAGTAGTTTATGGACAGCACAGCAAACACGACAGGGGTGTTGATGGTTGGGGGGGATGAGATGGGGAAATTTCGCATCTGTGGCCTAATTTGCACAATTGCAAAGGACAGTTGGCTTGCTTTTGTTGCCTTCCTAAAGCCCCTTCTCCTGTTTTCTGACCTCCCCTCTCCTGCCTTTTGGGAACCCAATGTCTACTCCATCCATGGATTCTGCTTCCCACAAAACAAACAAACAAGCAAAAAAGCTCAACTCTCATTTCTCAAGGGTGCTCTCACTAGGAAAGCAAGTGAGCTAAAGTAATTTACAGTTGGATGTGACTGACTCTCTCCTGAGCCCCAGATACCCAACTGTGAGCTGAGCACAGCTACCACGATATATCTGCCTCAGCGGCTCAAACTCAACACGTCTAAAACGGAGTGTATCATTGCCCCTCCTCCTGTGTTTTCTGTCTCAGTGGATGGGTCCAAGCATGTTCTCAAGCCTACAAGCTACTAAATGGATAATCTGCCCACACTTCTCTCCGTCCCTTCCTTTCCATATGCAATCAGTTGTCAAGTCCTAATTTCACCTCTTCACAGTATCTTCTATCTGATTCTTTTTCAGTTTCCCCCGACTTAACCCTAACCCTCACTGTCATTTCAATGCCCAAGCCCACAGGTCAGCTTTCAGTTTCCTCAACCGAACAGCCTGCTGATACAGACCCCATATCTACATGTTAAGGTGTTCCCAGCTCTCATATCCCTACTCTGCATCTTCAGATTTCTCTGATTCTCTCAGATTCCTCTTCCATGTGGTTTTTCTGTTCTCCTCCCTTCCTCTTGGACCACTGTTTACTCCTTTGTTCTCCCATTGTACATTAGTAAACTAAGGACTGGATTTTATAGCACTTTACTGGCTGGTCTCTGAGAAACATTTTCAGACCTATCTGCCTGTCATTAATTCGAGGCACAGAATAGCTGCTCATCAAAGGTTAGTTGAGCACACCGCCTGGATGCAGGCATTGTAAAAGATGAACTTGTGAATGCAGCTGCTGGTCAGGGTGAAGGGTGTGTTCTGACTTTAGCATGTTGCCCTGGTGGGCTCTCAATCCATTCCTGTGGAGTTTTGTTGAGTACTGAAAGCAGAGACTTTCCAGCCCTGCACAGTAAGCCCTCCTGACTGACTCCGGTTGGCCAGAAGAATGGATGCCGACAAGGGGGAACACTAGTTTTCAGTTTGCTGGGTCCTATTATATATTATGTGAGTGAAGCAGTGATAGGTCAGGGAGTCAAAATGGCCGATTGGCTTTTGACCCCTAAAACCAGAGTCCCTTCAGAAGCCCTAAACTGTGAGTTCAAAACCTTAACCTAGAGCAACCTCTACAAATTGTTTCTACAAATTTAATTAATCAATCAATGAAAATCTATTAAATGGTTGTGTTTGAGACATTGAAATTATAGGAATTATTAATATCCATATAGAATAAGCTTGGTGATATATGCACAAAATTGATTTATTCAGTAAACATTAGGGTAATTGGCTAATTCATTTGTGAAAAAGTAATTTTCAAGTTTATTAAAGATTTAAATGCAAAATATAATAACAGGAGGAAACACAGGTGACTATTACACAAAATCAGAGAAATCATGAGCATGACAGCTAATGAAGACACTATTGGACTATATAAAAACTAAAATCTTCTGTGTATCTGTTAAACCTAGCCACACGCATGAAGGCAAATACTAAATTTTGTGACACTTAAGACATTGATAATACGATACAACATTGTAAGTATCACCAGAAAGGAAAAAAATAAAAAACAGAATTAACAAATATGATATGCCATCAATTGTAAAATGTGACTTGTTTTTAAGGATGAGAAAATGTGCCTCTTGGTATCAAGAAAGTATGATAGCAAACTAGAAAAAAACCAACATGACAGAAAAATGTCATTTACTCACCTCCAGTGTGAAGGTAACAGTACAATCTTTCTGGCTGCAATTTAGCAGTTATGTACCAAAGTTTTTAAAACATGCATCCTTTTGACCCACAGATTTTACTTCTTGGAATTTACGCTGAGGAAATAATCAAGAATGTGTAGAAAGATTAAGCTACATATTTGTTCTTTGCCATAATGTTTATAAAACCAAAACATTGGAATGATTTGTGTTCAGGAATCAGTGATTAGTTAAACAAACTATAGCATATCTACATCAGGGCACTGTTTCAGTCATTAAAAATGATGCTGTTGATGAAGATTAATTGGCATGGAAAGATCTTTGCTGGTTTGATTCCATTTCTCCAAGAAAAAAAAATATATATATATGAATACAGAGAAAAGAAACCTGAAACTAACTTTCTATGTGAGGTGGTTACTGAGGGTGGTGCCATAAGGAGAATTCTAATTTCCTCTTTTTTATATATTTTGATTTTATTTATATATTTTGATTTTATTTATATATTTTGGTTATATCCTCTTTTTTATTTATATATTTTGAAAACTATCATCTATAACTATATAATAATGAAAAGTTATTTTCTATTTAAAATGAGAGTCATGCCTTTAATAATTTAAAATTATTTGAAATTTTAAGGGGAGAATACAAATGAAAGTTATAAAACTAAAAATATAAACTATGCCCTTGATTTCGGTCATTTGTGTAAAATCATATTGCATGCAAAGTAGTGAGCCTTCTGGTATAAAAACTAGTTTCTCCCTGTTTTATTGCTACTTTGATTAATAACAAGTCAAGTTCGTATTTGTGTCTTTTGTACGTATTAAGACTCTAACCCCTGCAACCAAATCCAACAAAATCTTGTGAAAATTTTCAGAAACAATTCTTGGGAAGTAACCAGGCGCTTAAAAATTTACAAGTATTTGATGTAACCTGACTTTGTCACATTTTCACATCTGTTTTTCATGTTGTGATACTTATTTGAGATTTGGTATTATTAATAATGAAGAAAATATCTGTTACTATAGGTAACCGGGTAGTAACTTGAGGCCGATGGGTCGGCATGCTTTGTCTATATAATGTAATTCAAATAAAGTCATAACATTATGGCTATTGCCTTCATCTGTCAAGCATTTATACACTTTTTTTCCTCTGATAAATGAACTGCTAGGTTTTCTGGCTGGTTAATAATAGTACAGCTTTTGGTCTTCTATTTAAAATTGCTATCTGCAGTTTGGAGATTTAGGTATATACGTAAACTTTTTTTTTTTTTTTGAGGTACGCGGGCCTCTCACTGTTGTGGCCTCTCCCGTTGCGGAGCACAGGCTCCGGACGCGCAGGCCCAGCGGCCATGGCTCACGGGCCCAGCCGCTCCGCGACATGTGAGATCTTCCCGGACCGGGGCACGAACCTGCGTCTCCTGCATTGGCAGGCAGACTCTCAACCACTGCGCCACCAGGGAAGCCCTATGTAAACATTTTAAAGTGATCCTGCAGTGACATTTTTTTTCGGTGAAAGAACTTTGAGTATTTTAAATAACACTTATTGAAATGGATTCCACATACTTGTGTTTGAGCCACTTTCCACACTATTGCCACAAACTCTGGGAACAAATTCTTATAATATTAGAGACTACAGAAATATTCCTTCCTTCTCAAAGACTATATAATATAAAATTTTAAAGAAAAAAAAACCCATTGATATGAAAGGAGACCACTTTGAAAAGGTGATTGAATATGGTTCCTTCAGCAATTAAGGTTGATCTGGAGAATTCCTCGGCAGCATTCCTAAAATGCAAATTTCACTGAGTTACTGCATGTTTAAACTTTTTAATATCCCTTCATTGTCCTTAGGATAATGTCCAAACTCCCTAACACAGCCTACAAAGCCATACATGATCTGACACTTGTCAGCCTCCTAAGCTCGTCTTCCCCCACTGACTCCATCCCATTCTGCCTTCTACCAGGCAGGGCTTCCATTAGGGCATTGGCTGTACCCTGCTCTCTGGCATGTGGGCCTTTGCTCATGCTATTCTTTCTGAGACTGTCTGGCAATTCTTTCCCTTCCCTGTCCCCAGTACTCTGTATCCCAGTCTACTTCCCAGTCTGTTCCAGGCTCTTTGCTTCATCTGTCACTGTCATCATCATCATCATCATCATTATCATCATGAACTCTTCTGCTGCTCTAGCTGTCTGGTGTTTGCATCCAGGCGATTTCTCCATTTCTAATCTCCCTTGGGAGCTTTTGGTTCCTCTTGTTCTTCCCGCTTTGTTCCCTTTGTTAACATATCCAGCTGGAGCTAGCCCTGAAGAGCCATGTGTCAGGGGGCCTCAAGATGTATGGAACCTCTACAAGCCACTGATTCAAGAACAGCAAAGCTGAAAACTGGATCAGGCAAAGAGTTACCAAAGACCACAACAGAAAACCTGAAAGCAGAATGAGATTGAGAATTGGGTGAATACAGAGGGAGGATTGGGATAAATAAGAAAACCTGATGGGCAAGTTGAGGCAAGAGGCAATCAAGCTCCTGAAATAGGAAGGAATGGGGTTCTAGTGCAAGGACACGCAAGCTCAGATGAAATGTTCGAGGCAGCCTTTGGTTACCACACAAGGCACATGCAATGCTGGTGTGACAGTCGTAAATCTAGATTCCAGTCTCTATACTGCTATGTGTGACCTTGGGCAAGTCACTTAATCTCATGTGATTTTCGAGTCATGTGACTTGGTTAAGTCACCAACTCTTGGGGCTCGAGTATTTTCTATCAACTGAGCAACTTGGGTTAGATCTCTGTTTGTCAAAGTTTGGCACAGAAATATCCAGAGGTACAAGAGGATGTCGCAGGGGTTCACAAGGCTATAGGATAAAGATGTCACAACTGCTTGGTGCATTCATTTTATATAGTGAGGTAATGTTAAATAGTATTTTTTTAATCCATAGAAAAATGGATATGCAGTAGAGTCAAATGCAAAATTTGAATACAGTTTTAGGGTAAGGTGTGAGATTACAAAGAAATTTTATCCATGGTCAGCCCCTGTAGGATTTTCCTCAACATCTTTGAGGGGTCCCTGTTTATTCCTTTCTACCGTTTGGGGCCTTTCAGTGGACACGTGTGAGAACAGACACTATAGCATTTATTACTCAGGCTTCTTCCAGCTAAACAAGAAATGTTTTTTGGGTTTTTTTTTTAATAAAAAGATTAGGGTAATGTGTTAAGTGTAAGCTTTGTTAATAGTAGTATTCTCTTTCTTTGACACAAGTAAAACATAACCTTACTGTGACCAAATACCACTTATCTATTTTACATTTTGCTTCTTGAATGCATATATCTTATATTAAAGCTCTTCTTTTACCTGTCATCTTTGAAATAGAACAAGAAGCTACATGGTGTTTTGACAACACAAAGGAAGGTCTATCAAATGTTACATAAAAGATTTTAAAACAGACCTGTATTTTCTCTATGTCTTTCTAGGTTCTACCTGGATTTATAGCAATAGAAATTTTTTCCCTCCTGGTCTTTATGAACTTGAGCTTCCAAAAGCACAGCTAAGGTTCATTTTCCCAAATACTCCAACAATGAGTCTGGTGACAGTAATTGGGGCTTTTGATGTGCCCTCTTGAGTGACTGTTTATGCAAGAGCCCTAAATAGGCAGGTCCTGGAGCCGGTCTGCAGCAGCTTTCTTCACTCTGAGGATGTGTTGATGGGTGAAAGCAGAACCTAAACAATCACTACCTGTCAGTTGCTGTGTAAATGAGAACGCTTTGATTAAAAAAAAAAAAGCTGAGGGGTAAATCTTGGTGCTGGGAGGTAACAAACCAGATTAGCACAAAATGGTGCTTTCATTTTATCCTATACCTCGCTCAAGTGGCACTCATTCAAGCTGCATTTTTTTCTCCATCTCTTGAGAGGCATTATGGACTTTCTTCACTGAGTGTTACATGGAAGCCATTTGAATAGTTTGCTGTCTGCAACAGCAGTGGCAGATAAGGAATGCTATCAGTGCATCTCACTGTGAGACATAATGGTGAAATGCTGCAATGCAGGGAATTTATTTGGGACTACAATTTAATAAATGATGGACTATCTCTAGGTCAAATCTAGTCCAGATCAGTCACTACCATCTGTCACCAAGCTATAGCCAACTGGCAGCTGCTTGGTGGCCATTATGAAATCCATTAGTAATTTCAGTTCATTTCTTAGTTAATGGACATACTTATGCACAGAACATTCCATAACTGACCATTTTCTTCAGCGGCTTCATTCCATTCCTATAACCTGGACATTCTTTGCCTCAGAGGAGTGTCCTCTGGTTTGCAGTTGCTACAGCGGGGATCAAGTTTCTTCTATCACTGTTTAGGCATATGTGTACAATCTGTGAACGGGTGGAGGCTTTTGAAATTTTGTTCTGCATAGCTTGAGGTAGAAAATACGATTCCCAATGAGACTTCTAGAGTTGGAAGCATTTCAAGACTGCCCTTTCATGAGAGATTTTAGAACTGCATATATAATTCTGTTCCAGGATGAAAGCAGGCCTTGTAGAAGCCTATGACCAAGAAAACCTATCCACTTAAATACAAAGAAAGCTGGCCTGTGTTTGGGGTCATTTTCCCAGTCAATTTTTATTTTATATGAACAATTCCATGCACCATAAATTGACAGAGTTGAGGACTTCCTCTTTTGGGGTTGCCAACAAGCACATTTTGCTACCAGTAAATTCTCCTAAATATTAACCACAATGAATAACACCAATTGGGAAAAAAATTAAACAGAAAGAAGGCTGACAGCTGTGAAAACAATCATGCAGCTCTTCAATTTAAAGAAACCGTAGCTCACTCTTATACTATAATGTAGGAGAGTCTCTTGGCAGAATCATACTTTTGCTCTATTTTTGTATAATAAGTACACATATAATCAAGTGAAAATAGACCTTGGTGCAGGGCTCAGCCATTCCCATGCTGTGACGACAGAGCTCATTTAAATGCTCCTTGGGAATGTTGGCTCATTCAGTGAGAAAACAGTCAGTTTTAGACCAAATATAGTCAATTCCAACCAAGCAGTCAAACCAATTGCATGAAAATGAAATTCTCACTTTTCCACTGGTTGTTTTGGAGTCGCATCAACAGAGACAGAAGATGGAATGACCATTCTAAAACCACCTGTTTCTCCACTCCAGCTATAGTGGCCCTGAAGGAGCTCTGATGAATCTGCATTTTCTTAAGATGCTCATGGTCCCCTTCTGGAGGCAGGATCAGAGCAGGTCTCTCTTGGATCTGATGAGTTGTAGTATGGATGCTGTGAAGGCCCTGGGCCAGGGTGTGGCAAAGGGCCAGAGAGTGTGCTGTTCCCCACAACCCTGGGCACAGAAGTTTCACCCCTTGTACAGCTGGTGAGTCTGGAACGCAGGCTGTGTGCAACTGTCCTGCCAAGGCAAGAGTTTCTCCTTACAAGGAATTAACTTCATGAGGAAAGTAAGTCAGATTTGGGGAGGGCTCACCCTTTATTTTGTACATAAACCTTGATGATGGCTTCATTTCAGCAAGTAGCATTAGAGGAGAGACACCTGGGCTCACAATGTCACTCTTAGTGACCAACCACGTAGAGTTGCTTCTTCCTGGATTGACAGCCAATGAATGATGGGCAGGACTCAGTGATTTATTTATTGATTCCTTCATCTGATGAATGAGACAAATGAAAGTTAAGGAAAAAGTGAATCCAAGTCTTCATGTGGTTTTCAGCATACTAGAATGCACAGGCTTGGGCATGAGAACAATGCACCAGAGTACAAGTGTGAATCAAACGTGTAAGATTCCTGGCGGATGAGTGCAGACAGAGACAGCTAGTGTGTCCGTTCCTGAGGGACTTTGGTGTTAGCCTCACTTAAACCAGTGGTGATTAGGTTAGCCTTGCTCAAACCAGCAATGATTAAGTTGGCCATGCTTAAACCAGCTGTGATTAGGTTGGCCCTCACAAAGCAAAACAAAACAATCAAAAATCCTCTTAGCATTTTTAAAGCCTCCTCAAGCTGACCTAAAACAAATCGCAAATCCCTGAAAGGTACTACTTTACATCTATCACTCGGGAAACTGGTCCAAACAGACCAAACGGATAGTTTAATCCTCTTTCCTAGAAGGTCAACATTTTGAAGTTTCTTGGCTCAGAGAGGGAACTACAAAGATCATACGCATATTCATTTTAATAGCTCTGTGCACTTTATAAAAATGGTGCTCAATGATCTATCATGCCAGTGAAGACAGAGAAAACTAGGTGTTCCTAAAAGATGCTTGGCTTCTAGTTCTAAAAAGCTCACATGTGGAAGTCTACATTTATTTGACCGTGTTCCTTCAGACAAATAATAACTGATTTTCCTTTTACTGAATAACATACTATATCCCATTACTTGAGACATACATTGAGGATATTGATCCCTTAACCACTACACATTGCAATCGTCTATTTTCCCTTTGCATTTTCATGATAGGAGAGCTTCCCCTCTTCATTCCCAGTACCTATCGCTTAATAGACACTTGGCAGCTGTTGGTGAATCAACAAATGCATCAATATTTATGTATTTCCTGTCTATTTCCTTAAAGGATTCAAGGCAGTTGGTAACAAAACACATGGGCAACAAAACAAAATTAAAATAAGAAAAAGACCAGACACCATGCAAAGAAAATGAGAAGATATTTATTCCAAGGGCCAGGGCCTGGGATGAGATCCCTTGAGCGCTAGACTTAACTCTCAACTGAGGCAAAAAAATGAGCACATGATTGACTATGTTGTTCTCTTAACCTGAGAAATCAAAACATACAAGGAGGATTTGTTCACATGGGAGCACTAGCAAGTGGGAGGACATGACACAGATGGCTTTTGCCACATCTGAGCCTATTTGTGTCTATGTGGCATACTTGGTCCTTCCTCTCTCCTATTAAGAAGATCTGGGGCTGGCTGAATGCAATGGCTTGGAATCTGAGATCCAAGTACAGCAAGTGGTTTACTAATCTCTCCTCTGAAGTCAGTACAATGCAATTTAAATATGTATTGTATGTGTAATATATATGTTTATTATGCATGTGACATGTTATACAGAGTATATGTATATATATGTATATATAAAATTTATACATACAAAACATATGTATGTTTCTCTCATATGCATGAAAGCCAGACTTCTATTGGAATCAACTCGATATCCTTTATTTACAAAAAACACAAATTGGAAACAGATAAAACATTAACAAACTCATTTTATTTAAGGTTTGAGAAAACAAAAGGAAAATCCTTTTAAACATCTATTCTGCCACGATAAAAACGCCTTTGGCTGCATTTGCCAGTAGCCCATTTTTACAGCCCTGTTAAAACTCTAAAAGGACTTAGAGTGGTTGAGAGAAGTGCTTGACCAGAGCAGTGCCTTCTCGGATGGGAGCTGTTGTGGACTCCTTCCAGCTCCGGTTTCCCCTGGTCACTGCAGCCTGGCCTTGTTTCCCCTCCCAGGATGTGCACATCCAGTGGTCTTCTCGTGCAGTTATATAGAGTTTTGCTACTCAAGGTGTGTTCTGGCAGCAACAGCGTCACCTGGGAGCATGTTAGGAAGGTAGTCTCAGAAATGTAAATCTTCTAAACCAGCTCTCCAGGGGATCTTATGCATGCTAGGGTTTGAAGCACTGATCAAGAGCACACTTCAGCCTAAGTAAATGAAGGAGTGAATGAGTAAATGAATGAATGGATGATCGAAAAATGGGAGACCTTTCTTTATTCTGTTACAGCTACATATGATCTGAAATTTTCTTCTTAGAATGCTAATATCTAAATGATACAATTCATTTTCTGTCCTGGTAGAGAGGGACCAGCTTAGAAGTCTTACCCATTTTTAATCTTTTAATCTTTTTTTTTTTTTTTTTTTTTTGCGGTACGCGGGCCTCTCACTGCCGTGGCCTCCCGTTGCGGAGCACAGGCTCCGGACTCACAGGCTCAGTGGCCATGGCTCACGGGCCCAGCTGCTCCGCGGCATGTGGGATCCTCCCAGACCGGGGCACGAACCCATGTCCCCTGCATCGGCAGGCGGACTCTCAACCACTGCGCCACCAGGGAAGCCCAAATCTTTTAATCTTTTGAGTTCCTGCTTGCTCACTTTTTCCTTTTCTTTCTTTAAAAAAATCTGATCTTGTTTTATTTATTTTCATTTTTATTTGAAATATATTTGACATATAACATTTATTTAAGGTGTACTACATGTTGATTTGGTGCATTTATATATGACACTATGATTACCATTGTAGTGTTAGCTAACACGTCACATAATTATCATTTCTTTTTGTGTGTGTGGTGCAAATAATTAAGATCTAGTCTCTTTAGACTTTTCTTTGTAAAAGTATTTTCTTCTAGATTAAAATCCTACCTATTAAGTAGGTGACCAGTATGACACACTAAGAGGCGTGGAACACGAGGGCGTAGAGACGTGTCCTTTCCCACAGCCTTTCCAAACCTTTCCATTTGTTTCTTCTCTCTCTTTTAACTATTAGAATTTACCAGAACTTTCTGTCCTAGCGCTTGGCTGATATGCTCCCTCCTAGAGATAATCGCTTGAATCCTATAATTAATCGTTTATACCTACCTTACAATCCTATTTCTCCACAGACTTAATCCAGGTCTCTAGTTTCCAGAATTGCTGTGCTCTTGATGGAAGTCCCAGACTCTTTCCATGGAGAAATTGGATTTTCCTCCATTTTCTACTACCTCAAACCCTTTGACGGTGTTGATTTGTGACACTAAATGTTTTAGGCAAGGAACCCACCAGAGGGAGTAAGGAGAGTATAGAACTTCACAGAGAGAGGCAGCAAGCAACTCCTGGTGAAAAATAATAGCTAACTTTATAGTCAGGAAGGCAGTAAGTGGAAGACAGTATAGAACAGGGGTTGGCAGCTTTGGCTCTGGCACCAGGCGCTCTCAATTCATATCCCAGCTCTGCCATTTAAACTGGCTGGGTGACATTAACAAATTACATAGACTCTGTACCTCAGTTTCTTTGTCTGTAAAATGGGGCTAACAGACAGTGAAAGGAAATAATCCATGCAAAATGCGTGGCACACAGTAAGCACTTATTAAATACTGGCAATGGTTACCTAATACAGACTAATCTGCACACCCCAGTTACTAAACTCTTTTTTAGATGTCTATAAAGGTCAACATCTTATATTCCAGCATAATAGTTCATGGAGTGAGATTACCTTTAGAGCGGGGTAAAAGAGAAGCTGAGGCTCCACAACCGTGCAGTAATCTACCAGCTGAGTTGCCAGGGTTTTTTTTCTGGAGGACCTTGGTGTTAGGTTGGCTCGCCACCACCATGGTGGTACACACTATAATGAACTACACAGGTGCTGCTTGGAATAGGCATTTCCATGCGAGGAACAAGTTTGATCATCAGGGGAGGGTTTAATGCTTACAGCCAAAAGCCTGTGCACTAAGAAAACAAAGAATGATATATAAACAAGGCACAACACTTGCATGGCAGGTGAAAGATGGATGAGGTGCTTAAGCAAAGCTCTTGAGACAGAGCAGTATGTGTGATTGAAGGGCTGCACTGACTGTGTATATTGTGTTTGGAGAAACAGGTGAGGCCCCCGTGGGCTGTCAAATACTGAATAATAGATTAGTAGGATGGTATCGTGTTATTGTTAGTGACTCCTTTGCTCACTGTTAGCTAAGGCAGTAACTTTCCATACGAGGATTGCAGACCTTTGAGATTCTTTTTGCCTTTTGCAAGTATACTTTTCCATGCCATGATTTCTTTAGTAGGAAATTTATTATTGCTGTCCCCTGGAAGTTATTCTTTGGCTTATCCAAGAGATATGAATTCATTTTTGAATGCAAAATCTAGTTCCCAGAATGCAAAGTCTCAGTGGATATAAAGCTGCAACATTTTGGAAACTATTTTCCAGGCAACCTTCTTCATCTTCAGCAATAGAATCTGGCCCACTGGACTGCTCTCCTCTTTCGTAAGCACTTTTCATTTAGGTGAGTCCCAAGGGCCTTTAGAGTTCTTTTTCATCCTACACTCCTGCTTTGACAAATGCAGACCATTCCATTGAAAACATTCAGTTATGCCCTTCATATCTGATAGCTGTGCTGGGGCTCAGCAAGAAATACCATATTCTTCCACACAGGTGTGGTTTCTTCCAAATTAGTCATCCTGTTCAGGTGAGAACTGAGGTTTTCAAACTTTGATTCTTGACAGTGTCACTGTAAATTTAATATAACCTTTTTATCTAGTTCTGCATGAGTCATAAAGATGAAATATTTCATTACAATAGGCAGAGAGAGAATTTTGCATACCCTAGGAATGCTGAGGTTCTAGACATGTGTGTACAAAAGAAGTGAGGTATATTTCCTTCCATTCTTTGTTTTCCCTTAATATTTGGGACTCTCTTCATACAAATTTGTATCCTGAATTTTTAACTTTCCTGTGTCATTAAACAATTTTGTGAACATAATTTTAATAGCTGCCTACATATTTGTATTATTATTTATTATTCTGTATTTGAAGATTTAGGTTATTACCAATTTGATAATGCTACAATGGGCTGAGGTGAACATTTTTATGTGTAAGGCTTTTTTCCTTTTAAAAAACTGTTTGTTTAGAACAGAGGCACAGAATTAGGATTACTTGGTCAAATGGTATATTTTTTTAAGTTCTTCATATAGATATAGACTAAAAACTTCTCAAAAAGATATATACATTTAGATCTTTACCTTTAAGGTGAAAATTATGTGTCTCCCTTCACCCTTGAAAGGTACCTCCTTGTTTAAGAATATACATATTTACAAAGATTGCCAATAAAATATGGTATTTCATTGTTGCTTTAGGCATATAGTATCTTATTGCTTATGTTTAACTAGCATGGCTTTTCTCCTATTAAGTATATTTGTTTAGGATTAAATGGAGCTTAAAGAAAAGAGGAGTTTCCTGAAGGCCTCACCTATGGGAAAAAAGGGGGCTTTACAACTTCTTTGAATATATATATATTTTTTACCTTATGTAAGTAAAATAAGACACCTCAGAATATAGTTGTTTCACTAGAATGCTGTTCTGTACATCCAATTCATGGGTTTGTTACCCAAGGGAGATGGCTTCATTAAGAAGGCTTTACATAACAAAATAATAACAACAATAATAATAATTAACAGCTAAATGTATTTAAGGCTTACTGTGTGCCAAAAGCTGTCTAAGACTTTATAAATATCTTATACAGTCATCTCAAATCATGCCTTCATACACTGAGGAAAAACTTGAGAAAGTCAATATTTGCGAGTCATCAGAAAACAACTGCATCCTACAAATGACCCAAAATAGTGAGGGTAATAAGCATCTTCGTTTATATGGTGCACATTCCCCCACGAAGCACCAACCTGTACCTGAGGTCAGGTAATTTGCATAAACAAATCACTGAAGTGGAAGAAAGAAATATTTGAGGTGGAAATAGTATGTAGGTTTAAGTTTCTATCAGGTTATTGAAAGTGACAAAGCTAGTACCAAAAGTGTGCAAAAATAGGATTAAAAAATATTCCTTCATGAAAATAATTTCAGTCAAATACCACCTAGTTGATTGAAGCATGGCTGCATGCTGCTCAAAATATTCCTGTCTCCTTTATGTAGAAACTCTGAGTCTCATTTGGCTTTATAAATGAGATTTATAAAGATCAGGCAAAATTTTGATGTTCAGATTGGGGTGCATGAACTAAACTGAGAATTCTAGCTCCTGACGGTGTATCTGGATTAACTCAAGAGATAGGTACTGTGTATTTTAGGGCTGTTGTATCAGATTACCACAAACTGGGTGGCTTAAAGCACGATATTTATTCTTTCACAGTTCTAGGTCCAAGGTGTCTGGCACAAAGCCCAGGCCCTCTGACAATGGTAGGGGAGAATCTTCCCTGCCTCTCCCAGCTTCTGGCGGCTCCAGGTGTTCTTTGGCTTGTGGCCACTTCACTGCATTTTCAGCCTCTCTGCTCACATTGTCACCTCCTCGTAGGTGTGTTGGTGTTGTCTCCTCTTGCCTCTCTCTTACAAGGACACTTGCGATAGCATTTGGGGCCCTCCTGGATAATCCAGGGTAATCTTGCCATTTTAAAATCTTTCATTTAATCACATCTGCAAAGACTCCTTTTTTCCAAATAAGGTAACATTGACAAGTTCCAGGCATTAGGACTATATCTTTGAGTGGCTACTACATACAATATAAGGTTTGTTTCAATGACTGGGCTAAAAACAAGATGTGTATTTGACCACAGGGCTCAGCTTGAAGGAAAGTCTTCGTTGTGAGCAGAAGCAAAATGACCAAATCGGGATAGTAGTGTCAAGTGTCAATTCCAAAAGATAAAGCCAGGTTATAAATAGGAAGATGGATCACACAGCTAGGATTATAAGACAGTGTTTCCCATGATACTCAAGTTAAGCAAAGCAGAGGCAAGAACCACTTTTCTGGCTGCTCCATTGAGATGTGACAGTGCTGTGACTATCCAGGCTGAAAAATGTGCCTGTAAGGCAGGTTGATAATGTGTGATTGAAATTATGAGCCACTGGATGCAAAAAGTCAGCTGGGAAAACAAACGTGTCTGAAAGGGGCTCAGGCCTAACTCTCAAATGGGTTCATGTCTCTTCCGTTTCAGTTTCTGTGTATGACCATCCCTAGCCCTCCATCCCACGCTCCAGCTAATTCAAGCCAAAATTATATATGTGTGTGTGTGTGTGTGTGTGTGTGTGTGTGTGTGTGTGACTCAGCCCTTTCTGGATGATAAAAATCTCTTGGTGTATTCCAAGGGTCAGTTGCCCACAAAGTTATCAGTGGCCCTTCTCACACTGATCAATATCATCCCCCCACCCATAGTCATCCAGGCTCCTTCCTAAAATAGTTCTCCTAATCTCTTGCCCTAGAGCAAACGCTCATCCGCCTGCATCAAGCAAGATATTTCCCCACCAACACAAGTTCCTGTGAAAACCAAACCAAAATATAAAATGAAAACACAGAATTCAGTGAATTTTAGAACCACCACCTTAGTGGTTTGTGCTTAGAGACATGCTAATTATCATAACAGTTCTGTTGTCTTCCGAACCTGAGCTGATTTTGTGATTGATGAATCAGGTACACGGAGGATGTGGTATGCAGCATCCATGATCTTTCTGGAGCCATAGGACTGTCACTTGATTGCCTCTTGGGTGGCTGTGGTTCTCTGGAACGTCTGACATAAAGTAAACACATGATATTGCTTCCTCATGGTAGAGGACTGGATAATCACATTTATCAACTGGTGTTCTGCTTTGTGGCTGTTTAGATATCATGTGTGCCACATCATTTCCTCTGTGGTTTCCTGATGCTGAAAACCTTTCCTGGTTAAACTTATATCATACTGTGTAAAGAGTGATAACGAGTCTTAAACACATTTGGCACGCATGACTTTATTAAAGAAGAAATTGTTAAGGAAGCAGATGCTGATGCTCTGTTACACCCTGCTGTCCTTCATATTCCAGTGGACTTACTAAGGGAACACTTTACAACTCCAAATAAGGAGATGTCTTATTGTCACTAGATCCCAAGTGGAGTTTACAACACACTACCATCAAGGAGGCAGAAAGGAAGCCCCCAATAAAATATTACTTGCATCTTACTATACCCGAGCTTCTAGGTAGCACTCAAGCCAACAGAAGAAATGACAAATTGTTTAATCACTTAGAATATTTGGTGCCCCCAATGATTCCTTCCCCTTATATCTGTGTGGGACCCAGATCAGGAACACTAGAATCTTACTGTAGTGGGAAGTGGTATTGAACACTTAAGAGACAGCATAATTGATAGAAAGAGTGTAGGCTCTGCCATCAGAGAGACATGGGTGAGCCACGTTTTCCCTCTATTTGTGATCTTAATCAAGTCATTTTACCTTCCCAAGTCTGTCTCTTCATCTAAGAAATGGAGATAATAACACCTATGTCACTCGGCTTCTGTACGGATAAAATGAGACGGGGCATGCACATTGCCCCATATGAGGTAGGCAGGGCTATTTCCTCACACTCACCCCTGTCCTTTCTTTACACTCATGCCGCTTACACTGTCTAACCTTGACACGTCACTTAGAAAACACTGCCCACTCAGAGGGTCCACATAATTTTTTATGGTCGTGCTATATTTTCATCCAACTGACTTTTTCCCTTCTCACACTCTTTTGTTCTCTGAAAGAGGAGAGTGGTTGGCAGTGATTCACATTAAAGTGATGATTTCTTGATCAACTAATGGATATTAATAAGAAAAATGTTTACTTGCACGATATTGAATGAGATCAAGAACTATTTCACTAAATAAAGTAGATCAGGTTATGCATCCTGGGGTGGACACCCGAACTTTGCCTAGCATCTTTAGAGTGTCCTGGGGGCAGAGGACTAAATCCAGCAAGAAAGATGATACATTCACAGCCTCCTGACACGTTCTTAGAACTAATCAAAACTCACTTCTCCCAGGGGCAGTTGAATAATTCCTAAAAAAGAAGGAATTATTTGGTTCATGCTAAGTGAAGACAGCACACACAATCACCCTGCTGATCACCTCTTGGAATGGTTCCTTTTATAGGGCTTTGCAGGCCCCTGTGCTGGAGGGAAAAGAATACTTTCTCAACTTTCACCAAAGTTTATAGCAACTGGTTCTGGGATAATTTCATTAAACGTCCCAGTGCCAAGGAGGATGTAAGTCTGGGGACTTCCCTGGCGGTCCAGTGGTTAAGACTCCGTGCTTCCATTGCAGGGGGCATGAGTTCGATCCCTGGTCGGGGAACTAGGATCCCTGCATGCCTCGAGGTGCAGCCAAAGAATAAAAAATACATGACGTAAACCTGGACTTCTAATATCCTGACTTTAAAGTTCATAAATCACCTTTATATTTCACTGGATTCTATTATATTCTCTTTCATTTAATAGTTATTTTTCTTATTCCCCAGGCTAATTAATATTAGGAAAGTTTGGAGTAGCAAATTAAGCCTGAAAAGTGTAGCTTAGAGAAGACATGATGACAATCATAAGAACCTCTGTTTCTGTCAAAGTGGAGGCGTATGTGAGCAGAGAAAACCTGCTGGTACAGAAGTCATTAGAAGACACACATGCATGGAAGTGTACACTGACTGATACCTGTGGGCTTAGAACTTGAACTTCCCGGGTCATAAGAAATGGGGATAGGACAGAAATCCTGAATCACACACTAGGTGGGGAGTTGGATTTCGGAATAAAACTTAAAACATCCAAAAGTCAACATTCTCAGTGGGTGAACTAGGTGAAAAAAACAACAACAACAAAATAAATTTAAAACCTGTGTGGAAGACTGAAGGCGGAAACAGTAGGGATTCTGGCCTGTTTGACTTTGGCTTCTGCAGGAGAGATGGAGAGAAAAAAATCTCTCATGAGATGTCTTAGACACATACCTACCATCCTGCATATAAGGCAGGAATTAATTCCATTCAGGACCTCTAAATCTATAAGCGTGAAGTTTAATTTAATGTGGTCCCATTTTGCTGGTGCTTCACTTGGATGAAACAAATGCAAATCATCTCTGGATAAAGCATAGCTGAACAGCAGACACATTAAATGGTAGATTAGACACAGCATAAGAGAGAATTTGTGATCTGGTACATAGATATGAACAGGTTAATTAGAACACAACCCAGAGAGACAAAGAAAAGAGAGTACGTATAAGAGTGATCAAGTCTGATATCTAGCTAATATATATCTGATTGGAATTCCAGGAGAAGATAGAGAGTATATAGGTAGAGGCAATATTTGATCATAGTTGAGAATTTTCCAGAACGTTTGAAGACCTAATTCCTCAGATTCATGAAGTATTGAAGGCACAATTGATTACATAAAAATTAGATGAAATAAAAAAGCAATTGAGGCCTAGAAAGATGGTAGAAAACCAAAAACATAGAGCAGATTTTTCAATCACCCAGAGCCATGGGGGGAGGAGGATGGGGGCTGGGGAACCAGATTACAGACTTGTTCTCAACTTACTAGGGTTAGACTTAAGATTTTTCAATTTATCATGGTATGAAAGTGATAGGCATTCAATAGAAAATGTACTTTGAATTTTGACTTTTTGAACTTTTCTTGGGCCAGTGATATGCAGTAGATACTCTCTTGTGATTCAGGGCCGCGGCAGCAAACAGCTCCCAGTCAGCCACTAGATCTCGAGGGTGAACAACCAAGAGGCTTAAAACCATTCTGTACCCAGACTACCATTCTGTATTTCACTTTCAGTATTCAATAAATTACATGAAACATTCAACCCTGTATTATAAATCTGGCAATATGTTAGAAGATTTTGCCCAGCCGTAGGCTAACGTAAGCGTTCTGAGCATGTTTAAGGTAGGCGAGGCTCAGCTGTGATGCTTGGTAGGTTAGGTGTATTAAATGCATTTGTGACTTATGGTGACTTTATCAGGACATAACTGCCTTGTTAAATCGAGGTAGATCTGTACATACAAAGGAATGGCAATTAGACCAACAACCGACTTCTTTTGGTTGTTGTTGTTGTTGTTGTTGTTTTTGCGGTACGCAGGCCTCTCACTGTTGTGGCCTCTCCCATTGCGGAGCACAGGCTCCAGACGCGCAGGCCCAGCGGCCATGGCTCACGGGCCCAGCCGCTCCGCGGCATGTGGGATCATCCCGGACTGGGGCATGAACCCCTGTCCCCTGCTTCGGCAGGCGGACTCTCAACCACTGTGCCACCAGGGAAGCCCCAACAGCCAACTTCTTGAAACAATGATGAAAACCACGTGACTGTGGAATAATATCATCAAGGTGCCAAAAGAAAAGAACCATCAGCTTAGAAATGTGTAACCAGTAGAGCTATCTTTCAGAATGAGAGCAAAATAATGTAACTTCTAAGAAGATAAAAACCAAGGGAATTTACTATAAACAGATGACTATGGAAATTCTAATGACTATCCTACAGGAAGAGGGAACACAACCATGGAAGGAAGTCCTATGATTTAAAAAAAAAAATGAGCAAAAAATCTGGTAGACATGAAGTAAGTTAAAAACATTGAAAACAATATTAATTCTGTCTAATTTTTGAATTAAAAAAAGAGATAGAACGCAAATTTTGAACAATAACATATAATTGTTGTTCCCAATCTATATACTGAGGCACCTGTGGCATCCCCATAAATGCACAGGGGTACCAGAAGATGTTAACATTTTCTAAGGGACACAGCAATATCTATTGTACAGCATGGAATGCTAGCTCAAGGCAGTTTATGGTTTCAGTGTTGAATTGTACTACGTTCCTTTTGATTACATTATTTCTTTTTGAAACTGCATTTTTGGATGGATGTTTCTGTGAAAAAAAGTACCAAGATAAAATCAATATGAAACAGGAAATGAGAGTGAAAGTATTCAGTTTTATTCCAAGATCTGAGAAGTTGTGCCGTGCCTTTCCTTTCAATTTATGTCTGTTGCTTTTTTCAAATGGCTACTAAGTTATTAGGACACAAATATGTGTTAAGTTGTTTTGACACAATCACTTAATAAACAAAACAAAAGATTCTTCTTTTTTGCCTAGGAGCATTGTGAAAAAATTACTGAGACACATACCAGGAACTGCGAAAATCTGAGAACAACTGACATGTAATTTGGCATGAGGATAACTGGATTTGTGTTGGTCAAATTTCTGTTTTGTTCAGTTAAATATGCATGTTAAAATTTCTAGAGGAAAAGAATAGTGAAAGTATAGATATATATCTTCAAACTAGGAAATCTCAAACAAGGCAAAATGGGACTTTTCTTTTAATTGTGGGACACATGGAGGCACTAAGATGCTAGAAATGAATTCAAACATTTTAGTAACCTCAATTCATGTAAATGCGTGAAATCCTCCAGTTAAAAGACAAAGAAAAAATAAGATAAAGACTGTGATTTTTCTATTTTCAAGAGACACACCTAAAACTTAGAAAGGTTGACTGTATAGGCATAAAATGACATATGAAGAAAATAGAAACCAAAATTAAGCTAGTATAACTTTAAAACACTACTTATATGGAATCTAAAAAAAAATGGTACTGATGAACCTAGTGGCAGGGCAGGAATAAAGATGCAGATGTAGAGAATGGACTTGAAGACATGGCGGGAGTGAGGGGGGGAAGCTGGGGAAAGTGAGAGTAGCATCGCCATATATACACTACCCAATGTAAAGTAGATAGCTAGTGGGAAGCAGTGTATAGCACGGGGAGATCAGCTCGGTGCTTTGCGATGACCTAGAGGGGTGGGATAGGGAGGGTGGGAGGGAGGCTCAAGAGGGAGGGGATATGGGGATATATGCACACATATAGCTGATTCACTTTGTTGTACAACAGAAACTAACACAGCATTGTGAAGCAGTTATACTCCAATAAAGATGTATAAAAAATGCATTAGTCTGCAACAAGTAACTGCATAATAATACAAATTTCAATTCACCAGGAAGATATAAGAATTCAAAAATTATATGACAAGTAATAAACAATTTTAAGACAGTAAATTTGACAAGTTGGTGGAGTGGTAAATTGCTTGCAAAATATGTATTATTGAAACTTATTCAAGAAAAAATAGAACATTTGAATTGCCCTGTATGATTAAAAGAAGACATTGATAATTAAAAACATTCTCACTAATAAAACACCAGTTCCAGGTGGTTTGTAGGTAAGTTTCCACCAGGTATTGAAGGAAGGGCCAGTTAATTCCAAGCTTACATAAACACTTTCAGAAAATAGGAAAAGGAGGATTACTGTAGCTCCCTTTATGAATTAAAGTTACTCTTGATACTAAAATTAAACAAGGTCAATACAAGGAAGGAAAATTGCAGGCCAATCTCATGGCAATAGATACAAGAAAATTTTAAACAAAACCTTAGCAAACAGAACTCAAAAATTCGTTTGTTCTTGAAATGTAAGTTTGGTTCAATATTAGAAAATTAGTTAATTCCTCATGTTAACAGATTAATGGAGAAAAATTATATGATCCTCTTAATAAATGGATTAAGATAATTTTATGAAAGTCAACATCCATGATACAAGTTTTCAACAAACTAGGAATAGATTTCTTAACCTAATAAAGTGTGCCTACAATACCTTGGTGCAAACATAATGATGAAACATTAAGTGTATTTCCTTTAAAACTGGGAAAAAGATAAAAATGCTTTCTACTAAGACTCCACCAATTTACTGGAAGTCCTAGCCAGCAATATAAAAAAAACAAATAAAAGTTATAAGAATTAGAACGGAAAACCAAAACTATAATTATTCAGAGATAATATAATTAATTTTATAGAAAATCTAACAGAATCTACAAATTAATAAGAGTGTTTAGGACTTCCCTGGTGGTGCAGTGGTTAAGAATCCACCCGCCAGTGCAGGGGACATGGGTTCCATCCCTGGTCTGGGAAGATCCCACATGCCACAGAGCAACTAAGCCTGTGTGCCACAACTACTCAGCCTGTGCTCTAGAGCCCATGAGCCAAAACTACTGAAGCCCGTGCACTCTAGGGCCCACGTGCCGCAACTACTGAGCCCGTGTGCTGCAAGTACTGAAGCCTACGCACCTAGAGCCCGTGCTCCGCAACAAGAGAAGCCACCGCAATGAGAAGCCTGCACACTGCAACAAAGAGTAGCCCCTGCTCTCAGCAACTAGAGAAAGCCTGCACATAGTAATGAAGACCCAAAGCAGCCAAAGAAAAAGAAAAAAAAAAAAAAAGAGTGTTTGCCAGATATAAAATCAAAATTTTAAAGTTAATTTCATTTCTATATGCTAGCAATAAACAAAGTTTTCTATTAAAAAATGATTCATTTTACTGTATCAGCTAAAATAGATTGTTTTTGTTAGGGATAAAGCTAATGAAAAATGTGTAAATCCTTTATGGAAAAATGCTTATACTTTATAAAAATATTAAAAACGACTTAAATAAATGGAAATTATTAAAGTAAATGTTTAATGGGGAGTACAGTAACATTGTAAGGTTATTATTTCTGCCCAATGGGGTTTTCCTGGAACTTGACAGGTTGACGTTAAAATTTATAGAGAAGAGTAAAGGGCCAGGAACCCCTGAAAACAAAGGATAAGGCAGGGGTGGGGTGAGAACCTTGACAAATGAAACACTGGTACTTACGATAAATCTACAGTGATTTAGTCAGTGTGGTGTCTGCAGCAGGGCAGACAAACAGACCCTTAGGACAGGACAAAGAGCCCAACATGTGTAGAAATGATTTGCAACAGAGCTAGTATTGCCTATTCATAAGGAAAAAAGGACTGCTCAAAATTGTTCTAAGGGAAAAAACGAAATCAAATTCCTTTTCAGGTTATACACAAAATTCAATTCAGTTTTTCAAAAAACAAACTATGGAAATCCAAATTTAAAACATCTGAAAATAAAACTTTTTATTTTGAGAAAATTGTAGATTCTCATGCAGTTGTAAGAAATAATACAGAGAGATCTCATGCACCTTTTACCCTGGTTCTGGGAAGGGTAACATCTTGCAAAACTATCTTACAACATCCCAACCAGGATATTGACATTGATACAGTCAAGATACAGAACAGTTCCATCACAAGAATCCCTCCTGTTGCCTTTTTAAAGCCACACCCACCTTCCTCTCCTCCACTCCCATCTCTCCTCTAACCTTGACCACTAATCTATTCTCTATTTCTAGAATTTTATTATTTCAAGACTGCTATGTAAATGGAATTATATACTATGTAACCCTTGGGGGCTGGCCATTTTCACTCAGCATAATTCCCTCAAGATTCATACAGGTTGCTGTATGAGTCAATAGTCTGTTCCTTTTCATCGTCTGTGAGTATTTCATACTATGGATGTACCGCAGTTGGCTTAATGATTCACTGGTTGAAGGACATCTGTGTTGTTTCCGATTTTTGGCTATTACAAATAAAGCTCTATGAACATTGAAGTGCAGTTTTTTGTATGAACATAACTTTGACTTTATCAAGGAGAAATGCTCAGGAATGCAACTGCTGGGTCGTATGCAGCTGCACGTTTACTTTTTAAAAAACTGCCAAGCTGTTTTCCACAAAGGCTATCCCATTTTACATTCTCGCCAGAAATGTATGAGTGATCCAGTTTCTCTTTGCCAATATTTGCTGTCACTTTAAAAAATCGTGGCCATTCTGATAGATGTATAGTCATATCTCCTTGTGCTTTTAGTTTGCAACTCTCTAATGGTTAATGATATTGAACATCTTTTCATGTGCTTATTTACCATCAGTATAGCCTCTTGAGTGAAATGTCTGTTTATGTCTTTTGCCTGTTTTCTAATTAGATTGCTTTTTACTCTTAAGTTGTAAGAATTCTTTATATATATACCAGATATTAGTCCTTTATCAGATATATTGCTTGCAAATATTTCTCCTAGTCTTAGCTTTTTTCATCCCCTTAACATGATCTTTTGTAGAGCAATACCAAAGATTCCTTTCTAAATTTTATAGTTTTAAATTATTCAGTGAAGTCCATGATCCACTTTGAGTTAACTTTTGTATGAGTTATGAGATGAGATTTAGGTTGGGGTGTTTTTTTTGTTTTTTTTCTTCCTAATTGTTCCAATACCACTTGTTGAGGAGTCTATCCTTCTTCCTTTACACCTTTGTCAGGCATTATTTGGGCATGTTTGTGTGGATATATGTCTGACATCTATTCTGTTCCATTGATTTATGTGTTCATCCCTCTGCCAATACCATACTCTCTTAAAGTATATAGCAACTATATAGTATACCTTAATATCAGGTAGACTGATTCCCTTTCACTTTTTTTGTTTGTTTGTTTGTTTTGGTGTTTTTTTTGCGGTACGCTGGCCTCTCACTGCTGTGGCCTCTCCCGTTACGGAGCACAGGCTCCGGACACGCAGGCTCAGTGGCCATGGCTCACGGGCCCAGCTGCTCCACGGCATGTGGGATCCTCCTGGACCGGGGCACGAACCCGTGTCCCCTGCATTGGCAGGCGGACTCCCAACCACTGCGCCACGAGGGAAGCCCCCCCTTTCACTTTATTCTTGTTTAAGCTATTCTGGGTCCTGTGTCTTTCCAAATAAATTTTAGAATAAGCTTCTTTATATACACAAAAAACTTTGCTGGGATTTTGGTAAGAATTGCGTAAACCTATAGATAAATCTGAGGAGAACTGACATCTTTACTGTCTTGAGTTTTCCAGTCCAAGAACATGGTACGCTTCTCCATTTATTTAAGTCCTCTTTGATTTCTTTCATCAGCAAGTGAGTGAGAAATAAAGCCGTAATATTTTCAATTTATGTTCCAATGAGGGATTCATAACTGGAATATGTAAAGAACTCTATGAATAAATGAGAAAAAAATAATTAAGCCAATAGAAAAACATGCAAATGATTTGAACAAGTGTTTCACTGAAGAAATATAAATAGCTATTAAGCAGGGAAAATATACTCAACCTTATTGGTAATCAAGAAAATACAATCTAGGGCTTCCCTGGTGGAGCAGTGGTTGAGAGTCCGCCTGCCGATGCAGGGGGACACGGGTTCGTGCCCCAGTCCGGGAAGATCCCACATGCCGCGGAGCAGCTGGGCCCGTGAGCCATGGCCGCTGGGCCTGCCCATCCGGAGCCTGTGCTCCGCAACGGGAGAGGCCACAACAGTTAGAGGCCCACGTACCGCGAAAAAAAAAAAACAGAAAATACACTCTAAAGCCTCAATAAGATAACATTTCACAGTGATTAGACTGGCACTCTGATGATATCAAGTTTTGCTAAGGATGTAAAGCAACTGAAAATAATATTCATTGCTGGTGGGAATGGTTGGTAAACCAATTAGAAAAATAAGTTGAAATTACCTAACAAGTTGAGATGCATGTGCTCTAAGTCTTTGCCATTCTAGCTCTAGGTATATGTTGCATGAAGAGATGGGTTAATAGCAGCATTGCTTGCATGGTGAAATAACTGGAAACAGCGTAAGAGCAGAATGAATTAATACATTACGATACATTTGTATAATAGTATACTTTACATTAATGGCCATAATTGTTCCATGGCCACAAGCTTCAAAATAGATGAATCTCACTAACAATGTTAAGAGAAAAAGCAAATCAGAGAAGAATACACACTCAGGATTTCACTGATATACATGTTATAAATAGGTGGAAACAAGCACTAAATTGTTCGAGAAAATGAATATGGAGTACAAATATTTAAAAAGTAAGGAAATGATAAAAAATTTAGGAGAGTGATTATTTGGTGATAGAGGAGGGAGGGACTGGGACAAACTTGGGGCTTTAAACATTTTGGTGATGTTCTGTTTCTGAAGCTGGGTGTTGGGTGCATGGGTGTTCATTTTGTTAGCACTCCAACAATAATATATGTTATAATACCTCTTTGGATGATTAGTATTCATATTTTTAATTAGAGAAAAGAAAGAAAAGTCTGAGTCGTGTGCATTATTAGCACCAGCAAAAAGGTTACAGTAGTTGTTTCAAAAGAAATAAGAAAACCAAAAATGTCAGCATTTAAATCTGATTTCCATTATGTAAGTAAAGTTAGGAGATTACATGTCAATTCTTTAATGAATTTATATGTTATTTTTGCATTTTTTGTAGTCATAGTTTTCAGTAACAGTTGAATTAACTTTTAACTGGTTAATTGTAAGTTATGCCTTTGATTACGTAACTTTTCAAGTATTATTCCAAGGTTATTTTCTGTTGAGCTAAAGGAATGACTACATTGATAAAATATACTATACAATAAATGAGATTACTCCAGTGCTTCTTTTGCTTCCTAAGATACTATTGCTTTTTTTTTGTTTGTTTTTGTTTTTTTTTTTGTGGTACGCGGGCCTCTCACTGTTGTGGCCTCTCCCGTTGCGGAGCACAGGCTGTGGACACGCAGGCTCAGCGGCCATGGCTCACGGGCTCAGCCGCTCCATGGCATGTGGGATCCTCCAGACCACGGCACGAACCCGTGTCCCCTGCATCGGCAGGCAGACTCTCAACCACTGCGCCACCAGGGGAGCCTACTGTTGCATATTTTGAAAATGGTTTTCTGAGTTTTCCCAACGAATTAGAACGCTATGATTATTGTCTTCAGTGTGGCAGATTGACTGTACATGTATAATGTGCGTGCCCGTTGTTTCTGCTGAATTCATAGGTCACCCTTTCTGGGTTTTCTTCATGGTTAATGGCCATGATCCTTGCAGAGCTTCTTCAGCATGGCCTCTGGAATGTGCAGTATCTAGGACAGATTCAAGATCACCTGGAAAGCTTTAGGAAACTGAGGGAATTGCAGGGCAACAATGGGACTTAATAACTAAGTTCTTAAAAGTGAACATGTTTTGGAAACCCAGTAAAATAGTTCTGTGTCTAGAGAACTTTAGGTATTTATTAAAAGCTTAAAACAGAGAACTCCCTACCACTCCTCCACCCATATAATGAAGAAACCAGGAGGAGCTACTTGCTACTTAATTAAACAAACAAACAAATAAATAAATTTAATTCAATAGATCCTATAAAATACTGTTGAGCATCTACCAGTTAGTGCCAGATAATGTTCAAGGCACTGGAAATATAACAGAGAACTAAACAGATATTATGTAATAATAATAGACCAGTGTGTATCATTTAATTCAGAAGTCTCCCTTACAGGCCTATAAGCTTTTTGAGGGCAAGGACCTTGCTTGTTCTGTGACCCAGTTTTTCCTTAGCACTTAACAATGTCCAGCACATTAATATGCATTTAATACTTATTATTATTCATGACCGTGAATACATTTAACATTTGTTTGTTGCATGAGTGAATGTACCCCAAAGCCACACAGCTCATCCTTGGTGGAGCCAGAGTTTAACCTAGTCTATCAATAATGATAAACAGTTGCCATTTATCTTGAGCTTACTCTGTCCAAGGCACCATGCTCACTGCTCTACACTCCTCATCTCATTTAATCCTTACAAATGCCTGAGATACAGGTATCATTGCCCCCTTTTGACTGAGGAGGGTTCTGAGCCTCAGAGAACTTGTGTCTTGCCCAAGGTCACCCTCTAGGTCTGTCCCCTTCAACATCTGCACTAGGCTGGGACCAAAATCCTTCCTCTTTCCACAGCCTTTATTTCTGTGGGAGCCAGACTATCCTTGGCTACCTAGAAGGGAACAGTTCAGTTCATTAATTAATTGGGCTGCATGGTGCAAAGCCAGCCATTTGGCGGATTACCTTTCCCCTCCCCGCAATGAACTGACTGATTTATTTTACAGAATTGACCACATCAGCTAGTTATTTTAATGGTAAATCAAATTTTGCTCGTCTATTTTTTTCTTTTACTATGTGTCCAGCTAGCTAAGAGTTTAGGATCAGATACACCTAAATTATAATCCAAGGTCAGCCACTTATTAATTATGAAACCTTGGGCAAGTATTTACCCTCTTTAGGCTTCCATCACTTTATCAGTGGAAATGCAGGTGATAGTAATTCTACCTAGTCTAGTTAATCCTCTCACTAAGAGGTAACTTTTAGCTCCTAACACAATGCCTGACCCTTAAGGAGTTTTGTTGAGCAATAGCTGCCATTATTATACTTATCATTGTAATTGTCAACCTCATGTTTTATTTCAATATCTTCTTCTGTGACTTTTACTGACCTCCTTGACCTACAACCTCAGCTTCCTCCAAGGTAGACAGTTACTTACTTTTTGCTCATTGGATATTACTCCTTCATTATGGAACGTACACTGTTATAAAAATTGGCTCAAGGGCTTCCCTGGTGGCGCAGTGGTTGAGAGTCCGCCTGCCGATGCAGGGGACGCGGGTTCGTGCCCCGGTCTGGGAGGATCCCACATGCCGCGGAGCGGCTGGGCCCGTGAGCCGTGGCCGCTGAGCCTGTGCTCCGGAGCCTGTGCTCCGCAAGGGGAGAGGCCACAACAGTGAGAGGCCCGCCTACCGCAAAAAAAAAAAAAAAAAAAAAAAAAAAAAAAAAAAAAAAAAAATTGGCTCAAGTCTCATTGCCTACCTTCCAATTATAGGCACTTTGAATGCCAGTTCATTCATCTTTTTTAGTCTCAGCCCTTCCATATCGTCTAGTATGTAGGTGCTCTATGATGTTTGTCAAATTGAATTGATAGGTCATGTCTCTATTCATAGTGAATGGATAGATCGATTATCTTTTGTGCATCATTGTTAATGTCATTGAGGGTATTACATTGACTTTTTTTTTGGCATGTTGGGTCTTTGTTGCTGCGCGCGGGCTTTCTCTAGTTGTGGCGAGTGCGGGCTTACTCTTCATTGTGGTGCGCGGGCTTCTCACTTGTGGTGGCTTCTCTTGTTGCAGAGCATGGGCCCTAGAGCACGCGGGCTTCAGTTGTTGTAGTGTACGGGCTCAGTAGTTGTGGCGCGCAGGCTCTAGAGCGCAGGCTCAGTAGTTGTGGTGCATGGGCTTAGTTGCTCCGCGGCATGTGGGATCTCCCTGGACCAGGGATGGAACCTGTGTCCCCTGCACTGGCAGGCGGATTCCTAACCATTGCACCACCAGGGAAGCCCCCCATTGATTTTTGATAAGGTCTTCACCCATATCATTTGTGTCCATCTTTTAATGCTAGCACTCTTTTTATTTGAATATGGCTTGCTAATTCTACTCTGGACTCAGATCTCTTGCTTTCCGTAGAGATTTTCACTGCTTATATAGTTAGTATTGATTTTTGGTTTTTTCAACTTTTTTTTTTCTTGCTACTGCTGTATTACAGACTTTTTGCTGCCATTCCTGCCATAGGATTTTATAAAAAGACTTTCTCACTTCCACTTAAAATTTTATTTCCCACATTGCTTTAAGGTATACATTTTTCTCTTCCCCCCATCATTAATACATTACCATTTGACTCTGTCATTAGGCTGTCAATCTGTTAAACTCTTGAAGAAGAGAGACCTTATTTTAAATAGGCCTGATACTTTGCTAGAAAGATGGGTGAAGTGTCTACAATTCTATTCTTGTCAAGAATAGGCTTTTGAAATTTCAAGAAGAAATGAAAGTTAGAAGAGCTACCGATCCATGAAAGACCGAAGGAGGATAAAATAAGTAAGAGAAGGACAAAGTCCACATCGGAGTTCTTGGGAGGCCCCTTGCCTTATTTTAAAATAACTAATTATGAAACAAAGACTATCCTGAATGGCCAGACTGCGGTTCCAGGCATGAAATTTCCTTCAAGGAAAATGGCAGTTTGAGGTCCCTAAGCCTGAGGTCCCCATTCTGCTGTTAATGGTCAGAAAAAGAAGCACTTTACATTTGAATTTCTTGGTTAAGGTAGTAGAGAATGGGGCACTGCACCTGGATGAGAAAAGGAAAAGGAAACATTTAGTAACTATTCCCAAAGAAATGTTATACAAATGGTGACAAGTGGCAGTTCCTGCATTTCCCGTGAAGTCAGGATGCGACACAGGCCTGAAGTGCAGCGGGAGAGAGTTATGTGAAAATCCAGACAGACTGCCTGGGTTCTGAGATTCTTGAATACGTTACGAAGCAGAGCAGGACTTGCCCCACAAACAAGGCTGGAGAGTTTTCCAAGGTTCCGAGTCATCAGGCAAGGTTTCCAGGGACAGCAGTGCCACAGCCTCAGTTGTTCTGAGATAATCTGACCTGATTCATGAAGAAAGCCAATGGAATTTGATGGACCTCAGACTTCACAGAAAAAGGTGGGTGGCAACCAAGCAGGGAGATAAGTCAATTCTTTCTGAAGATGGGAGCTCAGACTAGCCCATTTGCCTCATAATTGTATAAAATACTACAGCAAATGAGAGGCTGCAGTTACCTTCCTTTCAAGCGTAAGAAGAATTTGCATTTCGGCTTAAAACTGAACAATTGTCAATGCAAAGGAATTGATCCAGTTAGATAAGAAAGTTTCATATTGGGAATATCACCTATAGACAGCAGTGAGGGTTAGGGCTGAAGGAACTGCACTCCTTAAGCTGCTTCCATGAAAAACTTCAATCAACTGCTAGCTTTTGCTTTACAAACTTTGACGTATGTCCCTTGACCTTTAACAACTACCCCTTCACGTTTGACACTTAACGTTTGCTACATGATTAAAATTCAGCGTTAATTAATTTTAACACTATCAGTTGAGTTATATTTAGCTGAGAACACTCACTTTTGTCTTTTGTGAGTAGCACTGCAGCGTTATTACAAAGAGGTAGTCAGGAGGGCAACAGAGATACGAGAAGAGAAGAATGATTCAGTGTGCAGATAATTGTTTCGAGTGAAATTTAGCGTGGTATTTTTGTTCCTGTCCTCAGTAGAACTGAGATTTAGCACCTCGCGTTGGCTTTTAGCCCTCACCCCCACGAAGGAGGAGGCTGTGCTGGGCGGGTGCTGAGAATGAGGCACACCAGAATTAAATTATAGCACAGCTCGAACGCCGGCAAGAATTTTCTCTGGCCAGCTCTTGGGTGCAAAACTGGCAATTCCAAAAGAAAGGCAAGGCATCCCTGGAAAGATCTCCTTATGGTGTGGCATCACCCATAATGGGGAGATTTGACGTGGTCGTGTAAAGAGCATTGCCCCCAAAGTGGTGACCATGCCCAAAGAAAACAGTGGAAGCCAGGATATTTAGCCATAGCAGAGTTACAGTTCTAACCTTAAAAAGTCATCCAGGAGGTTGTCGTATGGATGGCTTATTCCATAGCGTCATCAAGAAGCTCACCAGAAATGGATAAAAGCCAAGAAATCTGTCCTCTCTCCCTGAGTATTCCAAGTGAGAAAACATTTTTATTGGTTTATTTATTTCATGCTCTTTTGCTCTGTGGCAAGATTATGATAGGATAGGCATGTGCAGATCTTGCTTTTACCTGAGGCTCCAAATGCTAGAGAACCATTACTGCTGCTACTCTTTGGGGTATTAGCATGAAATTGTGGTCCACAAGTTCTCTGGGCCACTGAAATACTTCTTTGTATGGAACGGGAAGAGAGAAGCTCTGCATTTGGTAGATAGTACAGGTGAAGCACTGTTCATATGTAAGTCACCTATATGTGTCTCACTGAAGATCCAGTAATAGTAATAAAACACTGAATTTGGGGGTTCTTTGAGACAGTATACTCAGGTAGCCTCCAGTTGTTAAAAACTAAACTAACAAAAGAAGACAACTCTGTAGCATTTCCCTTTGTGTATGACAGACATTTTGCCTCCAGTAATTCATGTTTTATGTTCTAGAATCTAGTTCCATACCCTCATCTCATCCTTTACCTACAGCTGGAGGGTACTTGATCTCTGGCAGATTTTCTTTTCCTGCCCACCCCCTGGGAAAAACTACAGCCAAGGATTTATGTAGTTTAAAGGATTTAAACTCCGGTGCCAAGGATTTCAGTAGCTCTGTTTCAGTAGCCGAGCAATTCAGCATCAAGTCACATTTCTGTTGGTTGGGCTCTGCTAGAATGTCCCTGTCCTAGTAACTGCCTTGAGTCTTAACCCCGAGGTCAAGTCTACCTTGTGTTCTTGATGGGACACCAAATACCTATCTTGGTCCAATGCATGAGATTGAATCAGCTCTCTAGGATGGGGTTCCTGGCTTTTTGTTTTCTCAGTTGTCTCCATCCCCCTGACTCCAGGGTAGTGGAGTCCTAGTTATGAAAGCTAGTCTTATGAGTAAGGTCTTGTTACCACTGGGAACATCTCTGGTTTCAGTCTCCTGCTCAGGCCTCTGACCTGGTCCTACGCTGTACTCCCTGTCAGCTGTCTCTGCTCATTGCTTGTCACAGCAGCTCTGATCTGTCTACTTCCCACAGTCACTGGGCCTTCTGGATACTCTGATTCACCTTTCAAACTGGACTGACTCCCCATCCCTTCTGCTGAATAAACTCCCAGGGCTCCTCTCTTCCAGTTCCTGGTTCCTCCCATCCTGTCCTTCTGCAGTTGACCTTGGCCCAATCCTGCTATGAGGTCATGCAGGAGAAGGCTGAGCTTTAATATTCAGAGGATCAAGCATAGATGAAAGGGGGGAAATCATACCCTATATTTAGGAGCAAATAACATTTTTAAGGGTGGGAAGACTTTATAAAAGTCAAGTTTGCTAGCCCTGAGTCTTCTAATTCTTTTTGGCTTCACTGGGTTTCATATAAGATGGAAACATTTTAACCTCAAATATTTACTTTCAAAGTAACATTTCAAGTGAGAGAGTGGCATGGACATATATATTATACACTACCAAATGAAAAATAGGTAGCTAGTGGGAAGCAGCCGCATAGCACAGAGAGATCAGCTCGGTGCTTTGTGACCACCTAGAGGGGTGGGATAGGGAGGGTGGGAGGGAGACGCAAGAGGGAGGGGATATGGGGATATATGTATACATAGAGCTGATTCACTTTGTTATACAGCAGCAACTAACACACCATTGTAAAGCAATTATACTCCAATAAAGATGTTTTAAAAAATCTGTTTCACAATATCTTTCTTCAATGGATTGAACAGGTGGCTTTGCATATTCCTTGAGATTGAAGATAATTTTACTTTGTAAGTTATTTTTCTCTCTGTTTTTACATTTTAAGGTGTTGCACAATGGCCTTGTTATGGAGATGAAACATCCGACTGTGGGGAAGATATCAATCCCAGGTTTGAAAATTTTTATTTTTAGTAACTCCTTCCTTCATGAACTTGTTCCTTGTGCTGATCACTGCAAGTAGCTGATGACCCTCCAAACAACTTGTCTAGACATTATCTAAACTTTTCATTTTGGATAAAAGGGGAACCCTAGAATCATACCCACAAGCGTGTTTGCTGAGGCTGTGGACTTGTGTCTTCTCTCTGATTGTCTGGGTGACAAAAAAATGCTTGTATTACCTAACTCCATTCTGTGGAATCACGTACTCACACAAGTGCTTTATGGCCAACAGATAGATGGCGATAGATATGGAAAATGTTCTGAAATTACGCTTGGTTTGTATGAGAATGAGAAAGAAAGCCAGGCACCATAGAGGTGGTGTCCAAGCAAGGCTACTGACTGCTCAGGCCAGGGCATTTTTTTTTCTTTTTTTTTTTTTTCTGAACTGTGGTTTAAGGTATGGATCTTAGCTTTGTCGATCAAGGAACTAAATGTTTTCAGTAAACTCAGAATATATTGAATTTTTGTAACTTGACTCATATCAAACAAACTCACTGAAGACATTTTGGCCTTAAGCCAAAGTGCCAGGTTTTTCACTTCTAGGGAGAAACCTCAGGCCTGACTCTCAGAGCATCCAAATTGTAGTGAGAGCTTGTGATCGACCCATTGGCCCCAACAGACTGCACTTCTCTAGTGATCGTGACATTACCGTTCCTCAGATCTGCTGCCTCTACTCTGATCATTGCTAGAAAGACACTCCACATTCTTGTCCATTGCATCCCTATTTTCTAGGCTATACAAAAATCATACACATTTTTTTTCTCTTCTTCTGACAGAGAATAAGGAAATTAGTTAGAATATAACTTTGGTCATTGTTTTCCTGAAACTATATCCTGGTCGCCTTGCTTGAAATTTGGGTATTTCCCAAATCCCTCAGTCACGTCTGTCAAATGACAGAAGTATTTACTTCTATAGGTATCAGATCTCATTTCTTGAATAATTGCTATTGTTAAGTTGGTTGTGGGTATAACCTAATTGTAAGATTTGGGATCAGCTGGATAATAATGTCCTAGAACAGATCAGATCATGGCCACTGGCCAACAAAAAGAATGAGAGGAAGGAAGTATGATGAATAAAGCAAATTGAAGGAGAAAGTTCTGATATTCAGGAGTATAAGGAACGTTATACATGAATTAAGGGAGGTAACTAAGAGAGAGAGCAGGTATAAGCATATCAGAAACTGGGATCACATGTTAACAGGGAAATGCTATATGACATAGAAAAGTAGTGGGAAAAAAGAATGTTGATAAAAGCTAAGAAAGTCATTTATTCATTTATATTATTGAGTATGTACTATGTGCCAGGCTCTGGGTCCTGGGAATGCAAAAATAAACCAGGTAACTTGGCCCTTGGCCACATGAAGCTCATACTCAATGGAAAGTCATATAATAAAAGCAACCAACAAATGTTCCTATAACTGTAAGTCATGATAAGTGCAAAGAAGGGGTATGAACAGTGTGCATCATAGAGAGTAATGGGGACAGAGGGACCTGTGATAGTTTAGGTTGATCAGAAAAAGCCTCTCTGAGAGGATGACTTGAACACTGAGAATTGAAGGAGAGTTAGAAGTTGACACTGAAGAATAGGGGAAGAGCATTCGAGCAGAGGGACCAGCTTATGAGAAGGCTCTGAGGTGGGAAAGAGCTGGGTATGCTTTAAACGAGAACAGAAAGTTAGGAAAGATTTCTCCACAGAAGACGTACAGATGGCCAACAAACACATGAAAAGATGCTCAACATCACTAAGAGAAATGCAAAACCACAATGAGTTATCATCTCTCACTGGTCAGAATGGCCATCATCAAAAAATCTAGAAACAATAAATGCTGGAGAGGGTGAGGAGAAAAGGGACCCCTCCTACACTGTTGGTGGGAATGTAAATTAGTGCAGCCACTGTGGAGAACAGTTTGGAGGTGCCTTAAAAACCTAATAATAGAACTACCATATGACCCAGCAATCCCACTACTGGGCATATACCCTGAGAAAACCATAATTCAAAAAGAGTCATGCACCACAATGTTCATTGCGGCACTATTTACAATAGCCAGGACATGGAAGCAACCTAAATGTCCATCGACAGATGAATGGATAAAGAAGACATGGCACATATATACAATGGAATATTACTCAGCCATAAAAAAGGAATGAAATTGAGTTATTTGTAATGAGGTGGATGGGCCTAGAGTCTGTCATACAGAGTGAAGTCAGTCAGAAAGAGAAAAACAAATACCGTATGCTAACCCACATATATGGAATCTTAAGAAACGCTACTGATGAACCTAGTGGCAGGGCAGGAATAAAGATGCAGATGTAGAGAACGGGCTTGAGGACACGGGAGGGAAGGGGAAGCTGGGACAAAGTGAGAGAGTAGCGTTGACATATATACACTACCAAATGTAAAATGTAAAGTGCAACAGCAGAGCTGTTGCATAGCACAGGGAGATCAGCTCGATGCTTTGTGACGACCTTACAGGGGTGGGATAAGGAGGGTGGGAGGGAGGCTCAAGAGGGAGGGAATATGGGGATATATGTATACATATAGCTGATTCACTTTGTTTGTTGTACAGCAGAAACTAACACACCATTGTAAAGCAATTATACTCCAGTAAAGATTAAAAAATTAAAAATTAAATAATAAATAAATAAGTAGTGAGGAAAGAGGGGCAGGAATGGAGACTGAAGAGAGAAGCAGAGCCTCAAGGCCCCACTAGGTTTAGTTTTACTCTAGTTTTAAGCAGAGGAGTGAAATGACACAACTTGTAACTTAAAGCAGGGAGTCAAGTTAGGAAGTTATTACAAGACTTCAGGTGACAGTTGGCATCTGAAATTAAGGACATGGTAATAGCGAGAAAGAGAAGGGGGTAGTCAAAGCAAAAAATGTGATCCTAGTGCTTTCAGTATGAGAAGACTTTAAAAAGCATTTTGTCCAGTAGTTTTTAACTTTAATTTTTAAACAGTGGAACTGATTTCTCAAATGAAGTCTAACTATCTAAAACAGATCAAAGTCGAATTTTGCAATTGATAAGTTAGCACTCCAACTCTTTACCTTTTTTCCCCTGCTTTCATCATGCTATACTCCTCCAAACACCTCTTTGGAACCATGGGTCCCTAAAGAATAATTCAAGAAACACTGATCTAATTTAATTCCACAAGTTTACAGATGAGGTCATACCACATTGATATCCCCAACACATGAGAGAATAAGGTAAACATTTGAAAGTTAATAACAGTTATTAGCATGATAGTAAGGGAAAAAGTAAGTCAGAGGCCAACCTAGAATGAACTCATTGGATGTAACTCTCTATCAGTCAGATGTGCATTTACTGACTTTCCTTGGTAAATAAATAAACAATCAATCAAGAAGGAAATATTTTTTCAGACTCCTAAAGGAGAATGCATACCTCTTTGCTCACTTTAATGTATGTGTATCAGTTAGCTATTCTCACAATAATGCTGTGTAACAAATAACCACAAAAATCTCAGTAACATTCAAGCATAAGCATGTATTTATTCCGTGCATGTGGATTGGATGGTAGACGACTGATCTAGGCTGGACTTGCCTGGGTGGCTTTGCTTCTAGATGCAGGTCTGGCTGGACTTGGCTCCAGTGTGAGTTAGGCCCAGTTCTGCTCCATGTGCCTCTCATTTCTTCTCATGGCAATGCCAGAAGAGCAAGAAGGCAAACAGAAACCCCAATGCCACTTAAGAGCTTTTGCAGAACTAACAGACCCTTCTGCCCACAACTCATTGGCCAAAGCAAGTGTTAGGCTACATGGGGTTGGGGAAAATATATCTCTCTTTTTAAGAGAAACTGTAAAGTTACATGGTGAAGCCATGGGCAGAGGGAGGGGTAAATAACTAGGGCCCAATATTCAATTTACTACAATATAATTCTCAGGTCTACAGCAATCTCTTTTTAATCTCCTTTTGGAATTTTTATTTTTGTTTCTTTAATTTTTATAGGGCTTAGGCATCTTTTTGGTATGTCTATCTTATTGACTGACCTTATATTCTCTCTATAGAATTACCAACAAAGGAAGTCTCAGATTTGAGATGAAATGGATGTGTTTAGATTATTTTTGGAATTAGTATCTGAGTGTCTTTTGAGGGCAGCACGTCCGGACTCCCCATGAAGGGGAGAGACAATTCTGCTCATAGACATAAGATAAGAAGTTGCTATCGTATCTCCTAGTTCAGTGTATCCCAGTAAGAGACCACTCAGACAGGATGAGATATTAAATGCAAAGAGAATTCATCAGTAAATAATTTAAAATTTTCCTGTGGTTTGTCCTTTTCATTGATATTATTTACGGATGATAGTTCCGCCTTTTTTTGTAAGGAGTGACCTCATTGGGAACCTCATGAATGCTGTAGAAATAACTCAGATTCTCCCACAATGCCTCAGTGAGGCGAATCTGCCAAAACAGGAAAGGTGGGTGGAGTTAAAAGTGGTGTTTATGCTGCGCTGTTTTCTAGTTAGCCAGTGGACACACATTTTTGGATTCATTAAATGTAGTTCTGCTGATTTACATATATGTCTGCATCTTTATATTTACAGTGAAAATCATAATTAAAACTACTTATTTATATTACCTTTGTTATTCATGAATCTCTTGTGAACAGCACTGAATTTTCTACATGTTGCACTAATTTGCCTGAAGGATTTTCCATCTTAGTCATTATGAGAAATTTGTCTCTTGGAGAACAGTATTTATGGCACCTTTTTTAGAGATGTATAAATCCACAGCATTCCCTCAGATTCTCACATTAGAGTTCCTGTATAGGAGAGTGCTAATTGATTAAAACCTTAAAGGTGCTCGTCCACCAATGTTGAAGATACTTTGAACAGGAACGGGAAATTATTTACCTCTTCAAAATTTCTTTTTGCTACTTAAATAATTATTGTCAGCACTTAATACATTGTTCCAATATTTGTAACCATTACTAATATTAAAATAATAAATGAAGTAGTGTAGTCCAAACTATCTCCTTTATTAATTTATATCTATTGTAACATGCTCCCTTTTCATATCGTTTCCCACCACCTCCAATCTCTAGTAAATAGTTAAGAAATTTCATTTGTGTATATACGTGTCATAGTTAAAGCATGCAAACTAGTTAATAGTCATGAATTATCTCTAAATACGAGATGTAGTTCTGCTAATACTATCATTCTTTTTTCAAACATTGTTTATTAAACTACTCTCTCATTCGACCTTTAAATCCTATTTTATAGTTAAAGGTAGAAAGATACAAAGAAAACTAGTTATTAATTGGAGTATAAATGAGAAGATGCATCATATCTCTCTTTGCCCAGCTTAAGTAATCTGGTGTTCTATGAGTCCCTGGTGAGTGGAGTAGTCAGTCAGTAGTTTTAGCTCACCATTGGATTAGTGACAGAAGTGTCAGCACAGTGGGCACAGTCTACTAATTTGCTCATAATTAACTATGAGCAACTATGGTTGAGTGCTAAAACCTTAAACACACCCACACTCACGCACACAACTTAACTCACGAAACCTACCGTGTCCCATACGTTATATGAAGCTCTGGTGTTAGGGTTGTACCCAGGACAGGCCCAGTCACTCATGGAGCTTACAGTTTGCCAGGGAATTTTTTTGTTATTCTGAATAATAAATTCAGAGAAGTGAGATGGGCGTTTCCATGGAGAACCAGAGGCAACAGCAGGATGGCCTGAAAGCACAGATGAGGGAGACCTCACCTAGAGCATGGGATCAGGAAAGGTGTCCCTGTGAATGAAATGTAAGCAGACACGTGACCTACGACCAGTTGTCAGCTGGGCCAAACTGGTGTGGGCTGAGGGAGGGACGAGGAGGTGCTGAGCGTGGTGCTGGAGGAGCTGAGAAAGGGCAGGAATGGAGATGACCCTGGAGAGGTAGCCAGAGGCCAGGAGAATAAGACCTCAGGCAGAGCTAATGATCACATTACAAACAGATCAAAATGTAAAGGAGATCTATGCTGAGGTCTCAGGTCTCTACTATCTGGGGGTGAAGTGGGACCCAGAGGAGGAGATTGGGAGGAATCTCAAACCTGGCTCGGCAGGTGTTCTCACTGACTGCTTTTAGGTATAATTTCTAAAATGCTTCTAACTCCATTGAAAATTTTTATAAAACTTCTAATGTCCTGAATTTTAAACTGTGAAATTGATAAAATTCTCATTTGTTAATTATGGAAGTAAAGAAGGACATTGAAGGTCATACCACATTTCCTCAATAAGAGATGGGCCGTCATATAAACATCACCTTATTTGTGATTTTAGTGGGAAGATCTTACACTAGTTATCACATTCCAAAGGACTGCCACTTTCCACTGAGCCACTCACCATTTGCATCTTCTCATAATACCGCTGGCTATTGGCCTTTTAGCCAGAAAGGAACACGTTGTCCTTCCGTGTACTGTGTAGATGCCAGAACAGCCTTGGTGCTGAGTTCCAAACTTCAAAGGATGTCACTGAAATAGAGTTTGATGCATACCTCTAGTTTCTCACCATAACCTTTTACCAATACCTCCCCGTAAATGTGCATGGTGGTCATTTGATTCCAGCAGCACTTCTGGGGAGTATTTGAGTGGTGAGTGTGTCAGGGCTGTGAGAGGGAAGCCGTCTTCTATCGTGCAAAATGATTTTAAATTGAATTACCCTTGCCTGCTGGTCCCTTGATCTGTGTTTTCAGAAAGCAGCTCTAAGTTCTTTTAAATAAAACTTTTCTTAAGTTTTTCCCCACAGTATTTTAATATTCGTATTTGGAACCTGCAACAATTTTTAGCTAGTGGGCATTGGATACAGGAAGAACAGTCACCACTATGAATTAATGTAGCTCAAACCAAAGTATTCGAATATTGACATTTGGATTTTTATAGTGACTTTTTAAGAAGCTGAATGTACTTCTTTATTTGATTATCTAACATACTGTATTTCTGAATGTTTTGCAAGACTTTTTATAAGTGATGATCTAAGACACCTTTCTTTTGTAAAGCTCCTGAAGGGCAAAGATGCTGTCATTTTAACTCTAACCAGCACCCTCTGTACCAAGGAAGTACCTAACAGACGTTTTCTGGATGATGGTTAGGATAAAAAACTACTAGATGAAAAATAACTAAAATGATGATTTGTGGCAATTTAAAGCAGTATGCATTTTTTTATGAACAGATTGACTACCTGCGGAAGCTATCTGAAAGAGATCTATTTTACTTCTTTAGTTTGTTTCTAGTTTGAAGTACATATACTAAATGGAGTGACCACCTAGTCTCTTGCATGGTTACAGATCTTCCTCTTCTGTGCTATACACGCCTTCAGCTTTCCCTGTTACTTTTAGCTTTTTTCCCCCTTTACATAGAAAATTAGATGATGCTTCTGAAATCACAAATCCTCAAAGTTTAGTTAAATTTCGATAACGGATAACAGCAATGGGGAAAGCTGTCACAAATCTTACTAGGGAAAAAGACAAATTAAAGAGGCACAAAAGTTTCAGCTTATCTTCCTCCATAAAGTTTAAATATGTTGGTTCTCATAAGGAATTCTAAGTAAAACCAATCTGAGAGTGAAAGGTGAGATAAGTTATTTCTTCCAGGTAGAAAAATCTTTCAGATGACAACAGGAAGAGTGTGCAAAGTTTTCACATTGTGTATAGTGCATAATCTATGTTCTAGAAAGATCATACTCCTTCAGGGACCAGGCTAAGCTGTAAAAAAGAGGAAAGATGAAAAGAAGGGTCTATAGTCTGTCAACAGAATGAGAGAGAGTTGGCAGGGAAGTGGATTTTTGAATAGACTAGCCATGGTACTTCTCAAAGTCCTCAATTATTTTTAACTTGATTAAACCCTTAACCCACAGCAAGGCCCTGAGAGTTAAATAAATCAGCATATTCTCAGGTGATTTGACAGAGTGCCTGCAGCCTTCCCTGGAAATCCCGTTCCCATGAGGCGGGGTCATAGACATTGTTCAGTGAGAAATGAATAGCCAGAGTGACTTTCCTTCCTAGGAGAGCAGGGAGGAAACAGGAGGAGTGAATAGCATCCCCAGGAATGTCTTTCCATCAGGAACTGGAGAAGCCCTAAGAGCCAAGTTACCATCGCTGATATGACTTAGGGATCTCCATCAACGATGCTTATCTGTGCCATGAGGAAGAAATATTCCGTGAGAGCTGGACTTTCACGCTCAGGGAATTCACGTTCCTGTTACTCGGGACTGGGAAGGTGGCCAAGATCTCAGTTGTTCCTCTTCAACCATCTTCATCAACCTAGGCGCTAAGATAAGTGCATCTGTCCAAAAGGCCGGAAAGTCATGTTCCAAATCAGTCCTAAGTTATCAATGAAGTTCTGGGGTGCAGAGTTGTTTTCACTCTTAGAAATTTATATTTCTAAATATGGCTAAAGAATTTTCCTGGGTGCATACTTAATTGGACTCCTACATTGTTTGGGGTGTTTTCTCAAGTATCACTGCAGAATGACCCTTGAGGTTAGAGGTGTATTTGACATCATCTGAGTAGACCACTGAATGCCACCCCAAACTCAGAAATCAACGCAAAATAAAAACAAATAAAAAGCCACAGGAAGCACAGGAAGAGTGGAAGTCTCAACGATGGTAAAGCATTTTTTGTCATTTTCGTCTTAAAAGGTGGATCAAACATTTTCTGGGATCAATTCTTGAGTCGTTGCTGTATTCGCTGCTGCCAGCTTTCATTGGGTACCCAGAGAAGTCTTTTTCTGGATCTAATTTAAATACTGACTTTATGCTAGATTTTTAAAGAATAAATTAATTAAATGTAATTAAGCACGTAAACTGGCTGGAGAAGTAGAATCAGATACTATGTAATAGCTAAATACAAAAGGCTTGAAATTATCTTCCAGTTTGGACTTCCATGTTGTGGAATTAACTTGGATAATTAGGAAGTGACGTTAACTTTGCCTCCAAGTGGGCTTCAGCCGGGAGGAGTTGCTTGACCTCATTGCTGGGTTTATTTAGGGTTGGAGAAGGGGTCATTTTAGTCCTCTCTGAGAGAGGAATGGCTTTGCTGTCCTCCAGCATTGCCAGGTAGGGACTCTGTGGTCCATGAAGAGATGACAAGTGGGCTGAGTCCCAGGGGAAAGTTGTTTTCTTTAAGTATGGTTCCTTAAGGTGTCAAGATTTACTCCTGTTAAGAAGACTTAGCCAGAGAAAATATCAGTAGAGTTAGCTATCTTCTTATTTCAAAGGATTATAGTTTAATTTTGAAGAGGCACACACTGTACTGTAAATATTAATAAGTGTTGGTGGAGGTGAAGAAATGGTAGTAAAAGGGTTAAATAAGAACCTTCAGATATTTTAACCTAACCGAGAGGTCATGTGCAATATCCCACTTATGCCATCACCTCCAAACCTTAAGGATTTATTTGGCATTGAGCTGGGTCTTGAAATTCATTGCTTATCTCCTTTTCAGCAGGAGCGAATGCTGTCTTCTCTGTGTTAGCTGTGTACCGACTTTTTTGGGACCATATCCCCCTATAGTCATATCTTTATCTGGTATGGCATTAGCAGTCACCGTGTCCCTGGGCTCATCCTTTGCGTAAGACTACTACACTGCCTAGAGGGGGAGGGATGAGGGGCCTTGAAATGCTCCCCAACGTGTCCTTCATCAGAGCATCATGTAAGACACGGTGGCCACGTGACTCTCAGGGTGGGTGACCCGTTAGTCAAAACTACTCAGAACCCTGTGTCTGTTGAAAGTGTTCCAATGAACCCTAGACTCCAGCTTATTGCAAGAAGCCATATGCTTTTCAAGCAATTAAGAGAAAACCTAATTTTAATTAGATTAAAAATGAAAAAAAAGGTAGTAGAAGACATTTGGGGGATTTCAGAAGCGTGTATAGTGAGATAAAAGCATCAACAAGATGCTGTAGCCACAAAAAGCTAGAGAAATACTACCCCATATAGACTTAAAGAATATCCTCAACAGTTTACCTCCCATAAACTCTTCAGAAACTGCATTCTCTTGGTTGCTGGGCCTTCAAGTTGATACATGAACTTAAGTAACTGACTTTACCTTTTAGTGCCTCCTCTTGCTTTGATGAGATTGATTTTTGCATTCTTTCAGTTTAAAGGAAAAATGTAATTTACAATACTGCATATAAGGTATTTTGTGAATAGATTTTAATAGCTTCATTGCTGTGGAACATTCAAATTTGAAACAAGGGAATGTAAGTGAACATCTGTTGAGTAGTTCTCTCTCTCTCTCTCTCCCCACCCCCGAGCCCTTTATGCATACGATTTGTTTAATCTCTAGGAAGATCCAGTAAGCCGTACATTATTACGTCCATTTTACAGTTGAGAAAATTGAGACTTGCTAAGTGTTGCAGCACCAATGGGAACCCAGATCTGAGTATCTCTGAAATCTGTTGTCTTTTTCCTCTTTCCTACTGTCTCCTCAAGTTGAGCCCAAAAGGAAGGTTGAGCCAGTTATTGAGTTTTTTATCTTACAACTTTAGTCTCTAGTCTAAAGGCTGATTAACATATTTTAAATGTTTTATTTAAAGAGGAGCTTGGAAATTTATTTAAGAATGTTAAAATTCAAGAATTTAAACTTTGATTGAGCCTCCATCCTTTGGGGATTAAGTTTGGTTTTAGTCTATTATTGTGTTTCTATGAAAAAAAAAAGCCATCAGAAAATATATTGTTAGGCCATTTTGATATTCTCAAGAGCATATAAGTGTAAACGCACCAAAACTTGTGGATTACATTTCCCTCAAGTTGTGCTGTTTTCACACATTAACAGAAAAGCAGTTTGAAAGTGGGGGGGGAAGAAAAATATTTGCGGCATATATGCAGGTTTCAATCATCAAAAGACCCGTGACGTTAAGCGCCACGCTGACTTACCCAGATTTCTCATCTTTGCAGTGATCTTTTTGTGGCACTGGTATATGTGGGCAAATTTCTTCTTGCTCACTGGGGGCTGGTTTTATTTTCAAGTTAAAGCCAGTTCCCTTCAAGCAACTTTAATTAACCTGCAAACAGTGTTGTGCTGGTACAAGAACGTTACAGTGATATTTTTTCCAAGTGAGTGGTTGATACTATGGCCAGAGCAGGAATTTAAAAATTAGGGACTTCCCTGGCGGTCCAGTGGATAAGACTCAGTGCTTCTACTGCAGCGGGCACGGGTTTGGTCCCTGGCTGAGAAACTAAGATCCTGCATGCCACATGGTGCTGCCAAAAAAAATTAGTGACAAATTCTGTACAATTCCACTTATATGAGGGACCTAGAGTAGTTAAAGTCATAGAGACAGAAAGTAGAAGTGTGGTTCCGCAGGTCTGGGTGGGGGAGGAATGGAGAGTTAGGGTTTAATGGGTGAAAAGTCTCAGTTGGGGAAGATGGAAAAGTTCTGGAGATGGATGGCGGCGATGGTCTCACAACAGTGTGAATGTACTTAATGCCCCTGAATTGCGCACGTGAAAAAAGGTTGAAATGATAAATTTTGTGTTATATATATTACCACAATAAAATATATGATTACTAGAAAAAATTAGCGAACTTCTATGCTGTTTTCCCATGTGCATGGGGCGTATATGTGTGGTGTAGAGAGGAGTGCATTTAGGCTCCGTCAGGGAGACCTGAGTACAAACTCAGCTCTGCCAGAAATGATTGGCGATACTAGGCCTTCCTGACCTGTCTCAGTGACATCTGTCTTCTCTGCAATATGGAGATCAAACACTGAAGATAATTACGATAATTAAATAACAATACATGCCAAGGACCCAGCAGGTAGGAGTAAGTGGAACATGTTGTAGATAATTAATAAACTCTCAGCAGTGTCTACAGTAGCCACAACTCTTGGGGGAAAATAAAACTAGCCACATTGTTAGTTATTTTTCAAACATGGGACATTGAAATAATCATGCATATTTCTCTAAGAAATACAGTAAAATCATTCTTTCACTGAACATTTATCTAGTACCTACTCTGGGCCAAGTGCTGACTGACAAGGAGCTCGTCTAATGAGGCGTTTGACAGTGACCAATCAAATGAAGTGCAGTGGGGACCAGGGAACCCTGGACCGTCGCTGCCAGATCTGTGTGTAGGGCCAAACCAGCTTTGAAGCTCTTGGATAAATGTGTTGTACACAGCGTGTACAGTGGAGACCACAGCAGTGTGAGAGCATCCTCCAGAAACAGCACTGTGCTAGACAGATCGTGCAGGTGAAAATGATTCAGAGACTACAGATGAGAACGTAACGGCTTGTTTAGGGGGAATGAGAGCAAGACCACAAAACAGTGCTGCATTTCCAAAATACACTCTGCACACACTACAGCTTCTTGACGTCCTCATAGTTGTCTCACCAAGAAATGACTCTCTTGTCCAACACCTTTGGGAAACTGCCTTAAACAAAGGTCCATGGATTTTCTTTACCTTGGCATTTCTCAGATCCATGAATGTTCTAAGATAGCTTGGAGTCTCCAAGAGGGAGATGTCATGTTTCCTGAAGTTACTTGACAGTGGTGCCCTTTTCTTTCCAGAGCTCTTACTCAGATCCCATGGAAAAGCATTTTGTAGGTCGCTCCACTGAGCACGTGTGTCCCTTGGAGCCACATGGAACAGGTTGTAATAGTTATTCACTGGAGAAATTGGCTAGTTGACACTAACAAAAGGGTAGGGAAGCCAAAATAGAAAGCTGCCCATCTTCTGAGGATCAGAAGTTTTTCTTGTTTCTTAGTTCAAGGGACCAAGGGTCCTGAAGAATATCAGGAGGGGTTTCTTTCTCCTGTGAGGGCTGAACACCCATGAACACCGGGCAGGAGAGGGTCGGCCAGGAGCACGGCCACGGGGGTGTCTGGGTGGCTGAGTGTCTGTAGTGGGAGTGGGGCACCTTTACTTCAAGCTGGTGCAGCCTCCACCCGTGAGAGCCTTGTTCAAAGGCATTAAAAATGGAAATGGATTGAGGGCAACACCGAAGTGCAGATCAGGAACAGCTCACATGGTGATGCTCTTGCACTAGAAGCAAAAACTATCCTGGGATCTAAAGAAATCACTTAAGAAGAAAATGCTTCCTCTTCATTGAGCCTCAGGAAAGCTGCTTTAGTAGAATCCTGCACAATTGTTCGTACTCTAGCTTAGAAAATGGAGTTGATTAAGTGGAAGGAAATTTTTTAAATGTGACAAAGATGATGAGGTGATTAAGGGGTAGGGTTTAAGTAGCAAGATGTGGAGAATTTAAGATGTATGACTGAGTAGCAATGACAGTGGGGTGTATGATAGCTGCCTCTAAAGACCCAATTAATTGCCTAATGTGGCAGATGAGAAGAAATGGGCTTTAAGCACCAAAAGGGAAGCTTGAATTGAAGCCTATCAGGGAAACAGTATTTACCCGTAAGGGTGATTCGACTGCCATCACAGCGGAAGTCAGTGGAGTTATTTGGATAAAGATACAGGATGAAACTTTTCTTTCTTATATCCTGGTGTCAACATTTTTTTTCCTTTAAAAAGGATGCATATATTTCATGTTTCCTAGGGGCAGAAGTTGAAGAATAGAGCACGATATTTAATTTGCTCCAGGATGTTGTGAGATGGTAACACACTTAGGATTGCTTCAAGCCTCTACATGTGTTTTCCCTTAAGCTGAATTATAGTAATATCCTGGCTGGTAAGAATCATAGAAAATCTGTGCATTCTGTTACACTGTGTGTGGAGATATAGCTTATGATGGAAAGCGTAGTAAGGATAGTTACCATCAAGGGCACTTGATGAAACTAGCGAACTCTCTGTGACTCTGCATTTAGGTGCTTTACCTATATAGATGCTAATCTTCCTATGGACACTCTGAGAGAGACACTAGCATCCCCATTTTACAGATGAGCAAACTGAGCCTCGGAGAAATCGCATAACCTGACCGAGGTCACACGACCCCAGTAAGTGGCAGTGAGTTTGCATTCAACTCTGAGTGACTCAAACATCCATGTCCTCTTGTTGCCTTCTGAAGGCTTCTTTGGTCATCGCTTTTATAAGCTTGTGACCAGTGGCTTAGCGTGTGAGGCGCTTCGCTTGTGATTGAGAGTTGGGTGGTCGCTAGGAGCATTACCCGCACTTAACCCAGGCAGGGCCATGGCTCAGCTTCACCAAGCAGCTTGGCCAGGGCGATGCAGAGAATGCAGCAGGCAGGGCTAGACGAAAAGGCAGTTGGTCCTAGCTCCCTGCGCATTCAGAGCGGGTGTATGGAGCAGCTCTGTCAGATCTCAGAAACAGCATCCAGATTTGATTATAACTTCTCTTTGTGGTCTTTGAAGCTTTTTGTTATTCCTTCCCTTGCCTCACGGAGTTCAGATCGATTTTCACATAAACAGAAACAATTCCTCCTTTCTGAGCACTTCATTGTTGGTGGCATTGTGGAATGTCCCAGGAAGGGGGAAATGGGGCCAATTATAAAGGAGAAATTTCTCTTCGGCTTGCATGTTTATACGAAAATGCCAAAGCCACCAGCTGTCACAATAGCAGGCCTCGGGTAAGCCCTCTTTCCAACTGTCCTGCAGCACACATACAGCAGGGGGAGATAAATCCAGTAGACTCGATTAGAAGATGCAAAGTGGCATCCTGCATTCAAGAGTTTTACAGGAAATTGAGGAAATATGCACCTTGGTATCGTTTTTATTTCAGTAAGAAGTTCCCAAATGACAAGCATGGAAATGACAACTCAGATTTTAATTTAAACACCTAACCTCAGCTTACCACTGAAGAGCATTTTCCTTCAATAGAGAGAATGTAGATTGAAAAAAAATTAATTTCACATTCCTATTTATAGGACATTTGAGACAAACAGCCATCCGTGTTGCTGTTACCTCATTCGCCTTTTTTAGCCATCAGGACTGACTGCTTATGTCTTTTACATTCATGGAACGCATTTCAAACTTAAGGAATTCAGTTCCATAGCAGGACCTTAGCAGAGATGATATATATCATCTTGTTTGGCTATCTTTATAATGCTTTCTTCTTTTCTTAAAAAAAATATATAAACGGTATATTAAGACTGATGGAAAAACCAGATCTGACAGGAAGGTTAAAAAAAATAAGTTACTTAAACAATTCTTCTGGAATCATTCAAGAGAGTAGGGTGGAGTAGACTTTAAAAACAAGACAATATAATCCTGAAGATTATATTTTTAAATGTAATTTAATTGGAGCCGTTTCACTGAATTGAACCGGTAAGGCCTTTACCCTGTCAACACTTCCCGTGGAAGTAACCCCAGTCCGATTTCCTCCCTCTGTGGCCTGGAGTTGAAGGTGAGCTGTCAATTTCTTGGACATGAGCAAGATTACAGCTGGGACTCTCACCCAGCTCTTTAAAGCAGACCACGGGTTGTGGCAGCATGCTCTTCCGGAGGAGAGAACTTATTATTCCAGTTTTATTTATTTTTAAAAACTTTTATTGGAGTGTAGTTGATTTACGATGTTGTGTTAGTTTCTGCTGTACAGCAAAGCAAATCAGTCATACATATACATATATCCACTCTTTTTTAGATTCTTTTCCCATATAGGTCATTACAAAGTATTAAGTAGAGTTCCCTGTGCTACGCAGTAGGTTCTTATTAGCTATCTATTTTACATATAGTAGTGTGTAGATGTCGGTCCCAATCTCCCAATTTATCCCTTCTCCCCTTTCCTCCCTAGTAACCATAAGTTTGTTTTCTACATATATGGCTCTATTTCTGTTTTGTAGATATATTATTCTTTGTGCTTATGGTAGCTCAAGTTATACTCAGAATGGCACCAAGGTTTTCCTCAGTATCTTTTGCCTGTGTATAGCAGTAGGGTCCCTGAGTCCTCAGAAAGTGTAAGTGACAGCTTACTCCATATTTGACATTTGAGATCCATGAGTTTTAATTAATGTCCCTTCATTTGCAGTGAATTACAGACAGTTTTCTTTCTGTTCTATTTTCCTACATCTTGAATTGTGAAATTTTCCAGTAAGTCCAAAAAAAACAAAAGAGGTGTCATTTAAACACACTGGTCTTAAATCAAACCAAAGCTATAGGAACTCCAAACCAAAGGTAGCCATTCCAGTTGAAATACCAAGATGCTCTCTATGACACTGGATTCTTTTCATTAAAAAACAAAACAAGGGGCTTCCCTGGTGGCGCAGTGGTTGAGAGTCCGCCTGCCGATGCAGGGGACACGGGTTCATGCTCCGGTCCGGGAAGATCCCACATGCTGCGGAGCGGCTGGGCCCGTGAGCCATGGCCACTGAGCCTGTGCGTCCGGAGCCTGTGCTCCGCAGGGGGAGAGGCCACAACAGTGAGAGGCCCACGTAACGCAAAAAAAAAAAAAAAAAAAAAAATCTTTGGGCTTCCCTGGTGGCGCAGTGGTTGAGAGTCCGCCTGCCAATGCAGGGGACACGGGTTCGTGCCCCGGTCCGGGAGGATCCCACATGCCGCGGAGTGGCTGGGCCCGTGAGCCATGGCTGCTGAGCCTGCGCGTCCGGAGCCTGTGCTCCGCAACGGGAGAGGCCACAACAGGGAGAGGCCTAAGTACCGCAAAAAAAAAAATAATAAAAATAAAAAAAAACAAAACAAAACCGAACCCAACTTTGCTTGAAGATGATCCTTGGGCTCTTTGCATTCCGTCATCCCTCAAACCCTGTGCCTGGTATCCAGAGTTGGATACAGATGCTTTCAGGGGCAGGATGTTTTAAAAAAGAAAACAAAAACCGTGTGTCTCCCCTGAAATAGAAAATAACTTATTTTTAGGCCTTCATGTCATCTATTTGAATATTTGAGCCAAAAGAAAAATTAACTTTAGATAAAATCAGAGATTTCCAAACCAATGTAAAAAGCAACTTTGACTCCAGTTTATCATTGGTTTCCATTGTCTTTATTTAAAGGAGCACAGGAGGTAATAACAAAGAAGACTAAAGAAAGGCAAATAAAGGGGAAAAAAAAACTGGAATTCATGAGGGAAAAATAGAGTGGATACACATATTTGAACAGTTTCTGAAATGGTCTAAATCTTTCACTTCTGTCAACCAGTGCACCTTCTCTTATATGCAGGGAAATGCTCTGACAACCCAGCCTCTTCCAGTGCTTTTCCTGAATATCAAGCATCACCCTCTAAGTTTTCAGCCATGTATTTTCTTTGGACCACTCTTCTTTACCCTTATTAGATACTTCACATATATGAATGGGAATGTCAACATTTAAACTTTCATGTGAGGTGGGAAAAAGGGAGAAGTTTATCTCAGTGCTCTTCTATTTAAACACATGGAACTCTGTTATAACTTTGTATCTTTGCAGTGTAATATATGGTTGAAATCTAAAAGGCGGTTGAAACCATGACCCCCCAAAAAGTGTAGAAAAAGCAATCTGTACCATCCACAGACAAATTCTGGTGCCGATCCTGGTGTTACAACAAAATTCAGTTTTATATTTTTACATTATAGGTATTAATGCCTGTTGGGTTTTTTTCTCCCCCAAATCTACATTTCTGTGAATCCTAAGGTCAATTTACTTTTGTTTTTCTAATAAAAATGTAAATCTCAATATGTTAGTGAGAATTAAGTCTTTGAAACATATTTTCCCCCCTATAACACTCTATTAGGACTACTGATTATTTGAAAATCTGTCAGTTTTTTAAATATCTTTTTAAATTTTTTTAATTTTTAAAAATTTTATTTTATTTTGGAGTATATTTGATTTACAATGTTGTGTTAGTTTCAGGTGTACAACAAAGTGATTTAGTCATACATATATATATATCTATTCTTTTTCAGATTCTTTTCCCATATAGGTCATTAGAGGGTATTAAGTAGAGTTTCCTGTGCTATACAGTACCTCCTTGTTGATTATCTGTTTTATGTATAGTAGTGTGTGTATGTCAATCCCAACCTCCTAATTTATCCCTCCCCCCCGACCCTTTGGTAACCATAAGTTTGTTTTCTATGTCTGTGAGTCTGTTTCTGTTTTGTACATAAGTTCATTTGTATCATTTTCTTAGATTTCACATATAAGTGATATCCTGGGATATTTGTCTTTGTCTGGAAAATCTGTCCGTTTTAGACTTTAGTGGATATACATACTTTTATTGGATATACATATATACATATACATATTTTTAATAGAAGTAATCCAATCCTATACTTCTGGCTAATATACCCAATTTGAAGTGTATGTGTATTTATGTGACGTATTTGAAAGTGTTGTGTTAAATATTTTAAGTATTATACAAATGTCAGTTATTGTTGTTATTATATATACGAGGTCTACTTTGTGCCGGGGAAAATTTAGTTATGTTAGCTGGAGACAACGGACTGGGCATAGTAGTGTAGGCATGAAAACTGGAGTCTGTACTTAAGGGAGACCTTATTTTAATAATGATCATTGTATAATAGCAACATCTCTACCACTAAAGTAAGAAATGTTTGAATATGTATTGTCTGCCTTATTTACTTATTAGGTGCTTTTGAAAATGTTTCAGTGAGTTAAGACCTTTAAGTCTTTATTTTGCAAAGAGAAAAGTTCACCTAAACGATAGGGCTAAAAACAAATAGATTAGTAGAAATTAACCTATCTTTTTTGTTTTTAATAACATAGATGGTCTCTTCATAGAATTTTCTAATAAAAAGTATAATATTGATTCCTCTACTTGGAAAAAAAAAAACCCCTCCTTATATACTTCCATACACACAAGATGTGCATCTAGAATGTAAATCATATGTTTTGTTTTGTTTTTTTAACTCACAAATAACCTGTGTATGTTTATTTACTTTTTATTTTTTCTTATTAGTCATCCATTTTATACACATCAGTGTATACATGTCAATCCCAATCTCCCAATTCATCACACCACATGTTTATAAAAGAGAATTATATAATCATGTGTTATAAAAGAAAAGTGTATGGTATTCCTAAGCCTTAGCACTCCAAAAACTATCTTAATGGTGCATTTTGAAAAATGCCATTAATCCGAAGGATCGCTCATTGATCCCTGGGTCTTATATCAAACCACAGAGCAGAGTGACAGGGTTGGTCGCCCTAGCAGGATAGAGCAGCCCAATGATGTAAGAACTTGGACCTGGACACATTCACTGGTGTGGGTCAGCGGAATGGCAGGGGACAGCCTGTCCACGGGCAATGAAGAGCATGCCAACCCGTCAGGAGGGACATGATAACTGGTAAATACGGTGTCGATTTACCAAGAGATGGCAAGGGGCCCTGAGAAAACACACAAACAGAGATTGTAGGTTCAAGGAACATCACAGAACCCTAGCAAACAGTATGCAGTGGACCTCAGGTAGATCCTTCTGCTTGGCAAGGCCTCAGCCACAGGGCTGGAGCTCAGGAGCAGAACTCAAATCCTGGCATAAGAAGGAAGAAGGCAAGAGCAAGGTGGAATCATCGATTTTCCCAGATTCTGGAAGGACAAGGTGGCCAGAATGGTTTTAAGGACAGAACGAAGCTCCCGGGGAGAAGGCAGAAACTACTCTTCAGAACTTGAGCAAAAGGCAAGACTTGGGCTTCCCTGGTGGCGCAGTGGTTGAGAGTCCACCCACCGATGCAGGGGACACGGGTTCGCGCCCTGGTCCGGGAGGATCCCACATGCCACGGAGCGGCTGGGCCCGTGAGCCATGGCCACTGAGCCTGCACGTCCGGAGCCTGTGCTCCGCAGTGGGAGAGGCCACAGCAGTGAGAGGCCTGTGTACCGCCAAAAAAAAAAAAAAAAAAAAAAAGGCAAGACTTGGCTTCAGGACAAAGTTGAGCAAGTGATGGGTGCAGCACGCAGTGAGGACTGGACCAGCTCTGCATCTTCTGAGCACAGTCCCCAGAGTTTGCAGAAGTGGGGGAAGAGGATCAAGGGACAGAAAGCCAAGCAGAACATCACCCAGAACCTGCTTCCAGCTCATCCTGAGCGTTTTCCTCTCTGTTCAGTAGAGTTCAGAGGCACTGGCCTCTAGCTGCTTAACAAGCTATTTCTCAGAACTTCCTCAGCTTCAGTGGAAGAGGCAGAAACTGCTCCTGGAGGGATCGTGGCAGTCAGTGCAGGAGTTCAAGGCTGTTTCCTGCACCCTGAACCAGTCCCCAGGAGTTTCCTGGGGTCCTTAATAGCCACCTGGACAAGAGTGGCTTCTCTCTGAAGGATGTCAAGGTGAAGTTTTAGCTTTCCTAGGCCACTCTACGGGAGTCATCTTTTGACCAGAGGGCAAAGCCACCCAGAAATCTGTTCAGTTTATTTGGATAGCTAGATGCCAACAACCAATATGTTTTAAAGAACCCATACGCCACCCTATCTTTCTGTCGTCATTTCTAGGAAGTGTTCAATATGACCAAGACCGAATGGTGCTCTTTAAAAGAATATTTGCTGTGAAGACCACGCTGGATGCTTAAAAACCGAGCCCTACAGTTTATTTACTTTCAAATAATGTTGTGTTTGCCATATTACAATCCAAACACCTTCACGTTCATTATGTTTTATGCTGCTGGCGACACATTCATAATACCCCTAATCTGTTTATGACATTCCTTTTGTATGTAAACGCCTAATCATGCATCCAAACAAACATCAGCACCCTGCACTGTCAGACTACTGCACAGTGTACCTTGATGGGGGAGGCATGTGTGACAAATTGTTCTTTAAAGAGAGAGCAGCCAGCAGAGGGAGGACCTTGAACTCACGTCCTGCCCTGGGCAAGTTTATTAGACATCTCGGATACAGTGGTTAACTTAGCAAGGCATATGCCTCCGGAGGACAGAGCTGAGACTGTGAGATGTTATAGGGTAGGGAATTGGGCTCAAAATAAGGACAAACTTTTTACTTGTGGAGCCGTAAAGAAAAAGGGGGGAGGGGAGTGTAGAATTCCTGGACAGATAGTGAACATGGCAGTAAGTGTAGAGTTCAGTCAAAGCAGACAGTGGGTGGGGCCTTAGCGGGAATGTTATATTTAAGTATAGAGTAGAGAATTGACCTAAATGGCTTTTAAAGTGAGTGAATTTTCCATTTTGTAATCTGAGTTTTTTGCCTGATTCCCTGCTGTGTAGTAGGCTGAACAGTAGTCCCCAAACATGCCCATGTCCTAATTCCTGGAACGTGTGAATGTTACTTTATATGGCAAAAAGGACTTTGCAGATGTGATTCAGTTAAGGATCTTGAGTTAGGGAGATTATCCTGGAATATCCTCAGGATAGTTTTATAAGAGGGAGTCAGGAGGGATTGGAGTCAGAGGAGACGATGTGATGGTGGAAGCAGAGGTTGGAGGGATGTGCTTTGAAGATGAAGGAATGGGCCACAAGCCAAGGAATGCAGGCCGCCACTAGAAGCTGGAAAAGGCTCTGCTAGAGCCTCCAGAAAGAATGTAGCTCTGCCCACACCTTGACCTTACCCTCATGAGGCTCATTTCAGACTTCTGACCTCCAGAAATGTAAGAAAATAAATTTGGGTTGTTTTAAGCCACTCATTTTGAGATCGTTTGTTACAGTGACAACAGGAAACGAATATACCTACCTTCCTCTAGACTGCGTTTGGAATTTTATTTGAGCTCTGAACAAGCTAGCCAAGGCCAAAATACATACATCAGTGAAAGAAATATAGCCATCTCACTCTCCTCCCCCAATACCAGTTGTAGGTTCTTAGATTGAGCCTTATGTAAAGTTACTCCTTTATAATGGAATTTTTCCTTTTTAATTTACTTATGTGTTGGAATGACTTCTATGCATGTGTAATTAAATCCAAACTTCTTAGCATGATGATCAAGCCTGCTACTTGCCCAATCTGTTTCCTTCCTGAACCCCTGTCATGCTGAACTTCACAAGTTTCCTTAAAGCACCGTGCTCCTTTGCCTCTGTTATTTTGCACGTGTTGTTTCCTCTGTAGTGAATGGCTTTTATATTCTGTTTTGTCTAGATAACTTCTACTCGTCTCCATCAGGATTATGTTTAGCTATATCAGAGACCCCAGATAACAACGTTATTAAATAGAACTTTAATTCTCTCCTGTGACAATTCAGAAGACGACAGTTAGGCACTGGTATGGCATCTCAGCTCTGGGATGTCCACAGGAAATCAGGCTTCTTCCAGCTCATTGCTGTGCCTCCCCTACAGTATGTCTTAGTCTTCATAGTACAAGATAGTGTTTAGAGCTCCAGCCATCACATCTATATTCCAGGCAGAAAGATGGAGGAAAGCACAAAGAGGAAAAGGAGCACATTCCAGCTGTCTTCTGGGGGAAGGTTCCTGAAAGCTATCAAATTATACCTCTACTCACATACATTAACAAGTACTTAGTCACTTGGAAAGAGGCTGGGTAATGTAGTTTTTATCTTGGGGTGAGGGGTGGCATTGACCATACTAAAAACCAGATACTCTATTTCTGTGGAAGAAAGAAAGGGATATTAATTGACAACAAACTATTATCTGTCTCGCTATCACTTAAAACTCAGATTATGTGGTTCCTGTTCTGAGAAGATGTTCCTAACCCCAACTGTGTTAGTTGTCCCTGCTCTGTGCTCCCATACATCCTGTGAATACTTTACCTGCATCAAATGCCTTTGTTACCTTGGCTGTCTCTCACATGGGAATGTGAACGATTTGAGGCAGGAACTCTGTTTTTGTCACTGTATTGCCTAGCAAAGTAGCTATTAAAATTTATTTATATTGAGCGAATGAATAAATTAACCCCAGAGTTTTCAGATGGCAGCATCCCAGAAATTTTGAGATTTGAGGAGATACTTTAATTTAAGCTGTACTGTATTTTATGCTCTTAAAATAGTTTTGCAGCAATTCCTAGGAAATTATTTAATAGAGTGTACATCCAAACATATAGCCAATGTAGCCGTGTGTGTGTATTTTATGATTCTAAAAGTTAGAATTCTGCATATGACAAGACATACAGTAGTACCCCCTTATCTGTTTCACTTTCCACAGTTTCAGTTACCTGCAGTCAACTGAAGTCGATAAATATCAAATGAAAAATTCTAGAAATAAATAATTCATACTTATTTGGGTTGTTTTTTGTTTTTTGGCTCACCGTGCAGCATGTGGGATCTTAGTTCCCTGACCTGGGGTTGAACCCGTGCCCCCTGTAGTGGAAGCGTGGAGTCTTAACCACTGAACTGCCAGGGAGTTCCCTGCACAATTGATACGTTTTAAACTGAGTGCTAGTCTATGAGTAGAATGATGAAATCTCGTGCCATCCTGCTTCATCCTGCCCGGGATGTGACTCACCCCTTTGTCCAGCGTATCCTGCTCCGTACTTGGTAGCGTCTTGGTTATCAGATCCACTGTCCTCGTATTGTAGTGCTTTTGTTCAAGTGACCCTTAGTTTACTTAATAATGGCCCCAAAGCACAAGCGTGTGATGCTGGCAATTCGGATATGCCAAAGAGAAAGCCTAAAGTGCTTCCTTTAAGTGAAAAGTTCAAAGTTCTCGAATTAATAAGAAAAAAAAAGGTTCGTTGAGGTTGCTAAGATCTACAGTAAGAGCGAATCTTTTATTCATGAAATTGTGCAGGAAAAAGAAATTCTTGCTAGTTTTTCTGTCACACCTCAAACTGCAAAATTTATGGCCACAATTAAGGTAGAAAAGGGATTCAATTTGTACAATAAGACATTTTGAGAGAGACTACTTTCGCATAACTTTTATTACAGTATGTTGTTATAATCGTTCTATTTTATCATTATTGGTTTTTTTTAAAGTGTAAATTTTTTTAAAATTTATTTATTTAATTATCTATTTTATTTTTGGCTGTGTTGGGTCTTCAATGCCACGCACAGGCCTTTCTTTAGTTGTGGCAACCGGGGGTCTTTCACCGCGTTGGCCTCTCCTGCTGTGGAGCACAGGCTCCAGGCGTGCGGGCCTCAGCAGCCGTGGCACTCAGGTTCAGCAGTTGTGTCTCACGGGCTCCAGAGCGCAGGCTCAGCAGTTGCAACACACAAGCTCAGTTGCTCTGCGGCGCGTGGGATCCTCCCGGACCAGGGCTCGAACCCACGCGCTCCGCCTTGGCGGGTGGATTCTCAACCACTGCGCCACCAGGGAAGCCCTCTTATTATTGTTAATCTCTTATTGTGCCCAATTTATAAATTAAACTTTATCATAGGTATGTATGTATAGGGAAAAAACATAATATACATCGGGTTTGGTACTGTCTGAGGTTTGAGGCATCCATTGGAGGTCTTGGAACTTATCCCCCATGGAGAAGGGGGTGGTGATACTATACTTAGATTTCCTTTACATTCCCACTCACTTTTCCCTGTAAAGATAGTTTAGAAAAAAATGTGATCAAGGGAAGTTTATGTCAGTTTAATCCATTAAAATGCAGCAGATTGCATGTGGACCCTAATCTGTATTAATGTAACCAAATTATGTAGGTAACTGTAACACTATCCAGTTAAGAGGTAGACTGATAAATTTATTGAGTAAAAACCTGTTGAGTGATAAAAATACATAATTTTGTTTCTAGCGATCTTTCTTCTGATATCCCTCTTTTCTGAAATGTGCTTTAACAGTGTCATGAGATCATAAATACTAGAAAGGTACTATGGTCTGGAGAAATCTAGAATCCTATAGCACTCTTTCAGCTCAAACAACTAGTTTGACCCTAGTAAGATTAAGATTAGATGGGACAGTAGAAGTGTCATTATTGTCCTCAGTATATAGGTCTTCATTTTTCTTAAGGATACTCTTTTGATCATTAACAGATATTTATCATCTACTGAAGAAATAAAATACACCAGACTTGAAAGTCAATGTAATAAAAAAAAAAAGACATGATACTTGCTCTTAAAAACTTGTAATCTCGTGGGCTTCCCTGGTGGCGCAGTGGTTGAGAGTCCACCTGACGATGCAGGGGACGGGGGTTCGTGCCCCGGTCCGGGAGGATCCCACATGCTGCGGAGCGGCTGGGCCCGTGAGCCCTGGCCGCTGAGCCTGCGAGTCCGGAGCCTGTGCTCCGCAGCGGGAGAGGCCATAACAGTGAGGGGCCCGTGTACTGCAAAAAAAAAAAAAGAAAGAAAGAAAGAAACAACTTGTAATCTAGTAGGGAAGAGAGATTTTATTGAAAATGGTAATGTGTTACAGTAGCTATCAACTGAGGTTAACTGAGGGAATGACTGAATGACCATAAGAATCTGGGAGACCATTTTTTAGGGTATTCTATGGAATTCTTTTGTCAATTACCTGTTCATATGTTTCCACGATCCCCTACCTCAAGAATTGTTAGAGTACAGTTAATTAGCAGAGTATTTTTCAACTTGCTCCTTAAAATTAGGGTGACCATATGTTCTAGTTTGCCTGGGACTGTCTCAATGTACGCCTGTTGTCTCAGCATGATTATTAGTAGTGCTCATTTCACTCCCTGGAGTCGGCCGTACATAGCCTGCTTCTCCATCCTCAGCACGATGTAGGTCCCCTCACTTCTCCCTTCTTCCTCCCTTTCCACACCAAAAGCATGTAAGACTAGGGAAGAGGGCAACTTACTCTTCCTGAAAGCTCAGTTTCTGGCTGTGGTTCGGATTTTCCTGTTACCACCTGCTGAGTATTAGCCCATACTCAAGCCTTGCAGATTGTTTCAAGTTCCTGTGGTTTGTAGATAAAAGCCTTTATTCTTTGGAGGAAAACGTGCTTCTGGTTTAAAAAAAAGATTTCCATGTTTGAGTTCACAAAAAACATTTCTTTAAATTACTATTAGATCATCCAGCACTGGATAGATATGCTTTTTCCAAATTCAGTAATTCGATCTACTGTAATTAATTTAGCTTTTGGCCTTTAAAAATCTTTTTTTTTCCCCCCTGAGGGAATGAGTTATTGTACAGAGGTGAATATCCTGTATAGATTTATCAATCGATGGACGATAGATAAATCACCAGAGCTTATCCTTTTTGATAATCCTTTTGAAGTGTTTTTCTTATTCGATGAAATTTTATAAAATGACTAAATGCTTGCTTGGCTTTCTTAATTAATGTGGTTTGAATAAAATGAAAAGTTTTCTGTTTTTATAATCATTAAGAATGCTAATTATTATGTTTTAAATAAGTGATGTCTTCATAGACTTAGGAGGCATATGTGGTTGTTTGTCCTTTTGCTATAATCTTAAATTAGTGCTTTTTAAAATTAGCATATTGTTCTTACTTTAATGCTTCAAACAGTCCCTCTTTTGCCCTCATGAATTGTTTCTTCCTATCTGCTGCAGGTTCAAAAACAACTTCAGTATAGTGATCAGAACTGTAAATAAAATCCAGGTAAATGAAACTATGATGGGGAAAATCTGTGGGTTTTTATGACATCACTTTTGGCTGCACAGAGACTTTTTTCCTTGCTTTTTGTCTGTGTTCCAGGTAGTTAAGTTTGTAGAATAGTTGACCTCTAGATAAGTAAAGTGTTTTTGTAATTCCATTTGAAAATTAGTGTGGAAAATTAAGGTGTGCACCCCTATGGAGAAAGTTGAGGTCAAGTAATTCATTCCTGAAGCTGTGCGGTCATAAAGATTCACATATGGGGCTCAGAACTACTATTAACCAATCAAATTGCTCCCAGAGGGGTGCTCACTTCCTAGATCAACTCTTAAAACACTCCACATAGCCATTGTAGTCTTCCAAATACTTGGTTGGTGGATGGACAGAGAAACAGGAAATCAGAGTGAAAATGGATGCTATAAATCTGTTTTGTACAGAAATGTGTTGAACAACTTTTAGTGAGGGCAAATGTACTACATTAGATTTTAGGATTCCACAATACTGCCTAATTCATCTGGGAAACGAAATCTTTCTTTTGTTACACTTGGGTTTTTTTTTTTCCCCCTAATTTAAGACTCACCAAAATTGTGTAAAGTTTGTGATTATTTCAGAGTTTTGGAAATCAGTCTTCCTTCCGTTTTATCAAAGGTTACAAAACAATCCTTCCACAAGTCACAGGGGTGATAAGGAGTTCTATAAAGTAGATTTAAATTATCTAGTGAATGCCCAAACATTATTGTTGCCAAAAGAATGCCTTCAAAAGTAGCAGGCAAAACAAAAACTGAAAGATTTGCTCTAATTTATATAAAAGAGAGCTCAATAAGTACAATATATTACATATTATAAATATCATATTTATATATATTATAAGTATTATATGAAGTTAAGATGATTCACAAATACTATATAGATTATTTAATATATATCTGTGTGTATATATATGTGTGTGTGTGTGTGTGTGTGTGTGTGTGTGTGTTGCATCTATTTAGGAATAGATGTTAAACATTAACCCTAAAAGTTTCCCAGATGCCAGTTGTTCCAGGAAATTAATTTGGCATTTTCTCATCTCATTATAGAGATGGGGAGACAGCTGATCATGTGGATTTTTGCTACATTTTGGTTTTTTAGATGCTCACATAGAACTTGTAGGTCAAAGACACTGTCTTGCCCAAATGCAATTAAATTTCCTAACAATTATTTCTGGTGTTGATGGTATTTGAATACAGATTATAAAACCTTGAAAAGACTTCTGGGTTTTGATTTTATGTTGGTTTTTCCTACAAATTTCATACTTTCAATTACCCCAAATACTGCAATTGTGAAATATAACAACTAAGGCATTTTGGCAAAAAACACAAATTTGTCCTGATCCTCAAGATGTTAAGTATCTTGAATTTTCATGGTCATTAGTGTTCTCCTGTTAGTAACATTCAGGAAAGAAGGGAGGAAAAGTTAAATAAAATGGTTCACAGCTTTTAAATTGCAAGACAATTTGGTGCTTCAAATGGACCAAATGCTTGTTTTGGGAAAATGCGTATTTCACATATTTCACAATTTGATACTTATTTTTGGTAACAGCTTGCCATACCATGCAATTTCTTTTTTTTAAATTAATTAATTAATTAATTTTATTTTGGGCTGTGTTGGGTCTTCACTGCTGTGCACAGGCTTTCTCTAGTTGTGGTGAGCAGGGGCTACTCTTCATTGCAGTGCATGGCCTTCTCATTGTGGTGGCTTCTCTTGTTGCGGAGCACGGGCTCCAGGCACACAGGCTTTAGTAGTTGTGGCACTCGGGCTTAGTAGTTGTGGCTTGTGGGCTCTAGAGCGCAGGCTCTGTAGTTGTGGCGCACAGGCTTAGTTGCTCCGTGGCATGTGGGATCTTTCTGGACGAGGGCTCGAACCCGTGTCTCCTGCATTGGCGGGTGGATTCTTAACCACTGAGCCACCAGGGAAGTCCCATACCATGCAATTTCAACTGTGGTATTACTGGGGTTTGTTTCTGCAAGGAAGAGATAGCAAAAGCAAACAGAAAAAAAAAAAAAAAAACATTTATTTAATAGCCATAAGAGTTGCCTGAATACCTCTGAAGGTTTTGAAAATAACCTACTTTACCATCAATAACCATTAATGTAACTTGTACTAAAAGGAGGTGGTCTTAAGGGCCAGCACATTCTAATGAGCTGTGCTCATAATGAGTGGGGTGTCCTTGGTCCAATTACATACCTGACTTACAAGTAGGTGTAACCACTGACTTATACCTGAAGGCTTTGACAGGACATGGAGTCCCAGTTTCTCCTCCTGAAAAGCGAACATCCACAAGCATTCTCAGTTGACAATACTAAGAGTTATATCTCTATGCTAATAGTTACTATGCATTGAGTACTCTCTGTCAGACACTGGATCAGATGCTTAACATACACTATTTAAAAAATATTCTTTCATCTTGCAAGGTAGATACTATTTTCTTTGCTTTAGGGATTCGGAAACCAGGGTTCAGATTAAGGATATGTTTAAGGTCACACAGCTGGTGAGGTGCAGGACCAGTATTCCAACTGAAGTGAGTCTGATTCTGTAATCACTGCACTGTACCAACCTTTTGCTTTCCTTTTCCAGTGGGGAGAATCTGGTCTGATTTTAGACAGATGCACTTTATCCTTTCCGAGGGCAAGCCGAAGATATTAAACTGTCTCCGGCTTAAGTGTAAAGTAAGTGGATTATTTCTGTACTTTATCCCGTCTCATGAAAGTATAAATAAGCCAGTATAGGTGCAGTCTTCCCAGTTCCTTTAAAGAAGCAGCAACATAGAATCAAGTCATCATATAATGTCAGAGGGAGGTGCTTGATACATATTTTGAACACAGATGAGGCTTTCAGAAATGGTTCCGCTTCTGGAATTGTTACTGCACTTCTTTTCCTGGTTCTAAAGTTTCTGTTCTGAAGACTCTATTCAGTTGAGATATACTGTCCTTCAGACCAGTAATTTCCTGACCACTCACCTGAGCCCCGCCCACCATGAACCTTTGCCAGTCTCCTGCCGGGCCATATTGCAGTTTTCAAGGAGATGCCCAGCGGTTGCCTTCATCCTGTTCTGTCAAAGTCAGCCGTGGAATCCAGGTGTCTGAGAGCTAAAACAAGTCAGCTACAAATCAGGTCTTATATTCTATGCCCAGAATCTGCTACTGATTCACATCAGGGCCTTTGAATCAGTTTTTCCTTTTCACTATGCCTCAGTTTCTCAATTATCAAAATAAGGAAAAAAGAAAAAAAAAACACTTTTTTTTTCTGAAGGGAGAACTTAGCCTTGGAGTGAGAGAATTTTTGAGTTTTTTTAGGACTTAAGCCCAAGTTTATTACATCATTACTTTTTATTTTTCTCATTTTTATGGTTATTTCTCTTTAACTGGCATATGATTCTTTCAAATCATGAGAAAAATCTTCTTGGATTTGAGTTTTCAGATTCTTCTGGTAGTTTCCAGTTATTAATTGGTTACTGTTACTTTTTCAGAACTTAGAGGCAACATTTCATATCAATGTTATTTTCTGTATATTATTTTAGTTTTGAATGTCAGCACCTCTATCTGGAAGGGAAAGTCGAAGCAGAAAAGTTTTGGGCTCAGCTCGAAAATGCAGTGTGCTGAATCAAACACTTGCCGATACATTTAAGGTGTAAACTAAAGGTGATCAGTTTCTAGCACGCTGGCTCTTTTCCATCCCATGCCTGTGCCGGACATTGCTAATCGATCCTGGGTTCTTTCTTACCAAACATAGAGGCAATTTGGCTTTAAAGAACCTTTCTTTGCACAGGGCTCAAACAATCATTTGGAGTTGGCATGCAGGGTAAAATCCATTTGCCATTCGTGGAACCATGCTCTGTGTAATAAACACCCAGGTAAACAGATTTTCCTCCTCAGGGAGCACTCCGAAACCTTAATGAAAAGATACTTTGTAGTAGAGTAGAAATCCACTGAGAAGGCCCTAAAGTTCTTAAAAGTTCTTGAAGGGTGTCATGGGGAGCTCATCTGTGGAAAATACCTTGTGAAGAAATGAAGTTTTGAGTTAAAAATCTCACTAGCAGAGGCAAGGATAAGGAAGTATTTGCTTTTCCACTGTAGATGGCTTTTTGTTACACTTCATCGTCACAGGTTGCTTGGATTCACGCTCACCAAACACTCACAGATCTCATATCCTTGTGCCTGGACCCAGATATTCATCTCTAGGGATTGGTCCTACTTATTTTTTTTTTCTCCTGAGCTTGAACACAAAGGCACATATGGAGGTGTGCATCAGATGGGGCGCCGTTACCTTTTCCACGAACATCAGGAGTACTCCTTAGGAAGTGGTAAAATTAACCCCTTAACATTCTTGTTAAGTCTTAGAGTAAAAAGACATCAGATCCAAAACTAATAGCTATATCCCTATCTGTGTCTCCTTGGTGGGATTTCTTTTCGTATCCATTGGCTTTGTTTTTGTCATCTTTTAATCTAAGTATGAGTAGTATTACATTTCAGTGACAATTCTTGTTAACGAGAGGAAGAATGACCAAGTGGCTTGAAGTAGTCTAAGCAACCAGGAGCTGCACTAGGGGGCGCCCTCTTCCAGGAGTCCCGACGTTGCCCTGGGCCTGGGGAGAGCTGTGTGTGCCTGTTGCTGGATGCAAAGGTTGGACTATCCCATAAGGTCTTTAATCATTTCCTTGGGGGCCTTTGTTCTTCTCAAGGCTCTTTTGGTTACAAGAAACAGACATGCACTTAAGTTGCCTCACGGGAAGCAGGATTTATTGAAAGTTTGTGCGTGGGAGAAGCTGAATGACCAGCTTCAGCAAGGGCAGAAGCTGAGCTGTACCACCCTGGCATCTCTGTCTCTCTGAATCATCATGCCCTCACCCTCCTCTCCCTTTCCCACCTGGCTTCCTCTGTGCATCCGTAGTCACTCTCCACTCATAAATCCAGCAGATGGCCACCCCAGCTCCGCCTACCACTACCTGTTAGTTGCAAGGCTTAGCTTCCCACCTCTGATTCCACAGAGAGGACTTAGACCACTTATCATTTCCAAGCCGACCCACTGATCATAATGTCACACAGACGGAGACCCCTTAGCTCCCCTTGAGTCAGGGCTCTATTGGTTTAATCAGCTATGGCCAGAGGTTGCAGAATCAGACCATACACATCATAGCTGGCTTTGCAGCCTCTTCAGGATACCAGTGCTCCCAGCGCCCTTACAGGTATGAGGATAGAATGACCAAGGCCAGAATTAGAATCGTAAGAATCAATTGGATTTGCCTGGGGAAGAGTGTAACAGTACAGGAGCCAGCCGCTTCCAAAGCTGGCTCCAGAGGGTTGACAGTAGGTTTAAAGTTACGTTTAGAAATTTAGACCATGTGAAATTTACATCCATCTTCACTATGTTTTTCCTCTGGCTGAGATAGAATCCTTTCAGAAGCACTCATTTTTCCTGTAAGTATTGCCATTGGCTTATCTCATAATTTAATGATCTAGGAATGCCCTCTGTCACCCAAAGGTAAGGGGGGACTACAAAGAAAGGACTCAACATTCTGCTGTACACTCTGTCAAAGATCAGAAAATAATCAGTGGATCGTAGGCTTGGAGGCTGAGGAATATTAATTAATATTGTGGACCTGCTTGGTAAAAAGCTTATGCTTTTCTTACCCTGACCTTTCTAATTAATGATACATGATGTTAGTAGCAACTAGGGATCAGACCTGAGAAGTAAGTTTTCTTTTTTTGTAGGAACATGTTTCTGTGGTAGGTAAGATGAGGCTGAGAGTCTTGGTTAAGGAGGAGATTTTCCACTCCACTGTTATTTTCTGGATGGCTTTTACCAAGTACGAGTCAAGCCATGATTACAGGCCATTTATCCAGCCCCTTTGGCCTCCTTCCAGCCTCCTAAGAAATGTTAACATGGACATTGACCAATACTGCCACCCCTACCTTGAGAAGAGGAGGTAAGTAACACTGTGAGCCTGTGAGCAGCATCCTTGGAGAAACAGATCAGGCGGGATGGCTCAGGGGTCTGAGATCCTGCTGCGTCCTGCTTGTTCTGTCTCTGTTTCTGACCTTACCTTTGAAAAAGTCACCCAACCTCTTTCCAGGTCTCAGTTTCCTCATCTGCAAAATGGGAATCAGTTCCTCTCGATGACCTCTAAGGACCATTGTGAGGTTTGCAATTAATGATGCTAAGAATGCTTGGAACTTATAAATATTTCCTAAGAAGAGCTGGTATCTTTCCTCTTGCTATAAGATTGGAGGAAGTATGCAGCATCTCCTCTGTTCATCTGTAATTTAGTCAGCTTGTGTACAGACTGCATTGCATTAAACGCTGAACTCCGATCCTAGTGTTTAAACATATTAAATACAAAATATGAGTAGTATAAATTGTGTGAAACACTTTGGTCTCCTACTTGGAGGCCTAACAAGATTTTGATGCAGGGTCACCACAAACATTATACAGATGCTGCTAAGAGTAAGTGGAAGTCTTTTAGTCGGTGGCTGGAAAATAGTCTTACAGCAAAAGTACTGGAAGCCCATCACTGGGGGATTTATAAGTGGGCCAAGGAAAACTGAGGGGGACCAGTCTGCATTGCTCATGGGTGGGCAAGGCCTGGAGGTATTTGTTTATTTTATTTGCACATTAACTTTTATAATGCTATTCCTCTAAAGAGCACAAAAAAGCTTTACAGATAACAGACTCCAAACTTTAAACTCCTCATCCCCCAACAGCTTTGTAGGGGTTTGCTGCCATAATTAATCAAAAAGAACATCCACCTATTTCTCCCTTTAGAAAAATAAAACTTTAAGACAAGGGAGTTTTCCATTAGTGTTTAGGGATAGAGGATACCACTGCATGTCTCTTATTTCTGATCTCTCGGTTCAGGGTTTTCATTAATAAAAATACAATGGGTTTCACACTCTGGTTGAGTAAAGAGGAGCAGAGAGCCATGGGGGGGCTGCGGAGACGCCATGAAGATGATTCTCGACCCCCATTGTTGACTGGTAACCATCGTGGTTTTCGTTATCCACAGATTCTTTAACTGATGCATTTTTCTTTCTTTCTTTTTCCAAAAGAAGTGGTCCTTTGTTGCCCTCCTTTGCTCTTACGTTTGAGTAGTGACTTGTGGTCTCTACATCACTACCCTTGTATTTCTCTGAAGTCACATCAGGTATGAACTGGGCACCGAGTGAATGTTTATGGCCTAAAAGAAATATGAAGCTCTTTGCCCCTTTCCTTTTTACATCATGCTGTTTTCTGTTTCATCCTGGCCTGTATTTTTCATTTTACTATAAAAACCTAAGGTCTTTAATATTTTCCTCTGGGGCAAAGCCCAAGAAGAAAAGGAACACTGAAGAGTGGTAGAAACTGTTGACGGGGAAAGTTTGAAAATGACCGTGTTTCGTTGCAGTTTTCAGAAACCGTAAGCTGACACAGAGAAACCTCGGTAGTTACACATATCAGCCCACTCCTCTATCCTCTGAGGAGAAGGGAAAGATTTATGGAGTCCACAGGGGCTGGGGCCACATAACCCAGTTTGAGCTTAGAAGGCTCTAGCTCCTTAATGCCAAGGAAAATTTTGGAAATGATTCTCCTTTGCTGACAGTACCCTCATTACTGATTGTGTAGAGTAATTTATCAGGCATTTCTTAAAATAAACCCTTCATTTATACTAATAGGACTTGGCAGGAAGGAAAAATTGGCAGGACTTGGAGTTCCTAGTGTGGGTTTTTTCTTTTCTTTTCTATTTTTTTTAAATTTTCTTGTCTTTAAAAAATTTAAAAACACCAACGTAGAAAAGTTTTAAACATTTTGGGGAAACAGTTTGAAGTTCATTAAAGCATAACGGATTACATTATAAATCTTCGAAATGGAAGAAGGGAAATATTTCCGAGGATGAAGTTCACCACAAGAAAAAATAAAGTGCAACATCACTGATTTTATCTTGCTGCATTCTTTGGGCGTTGGGTTCCTCATGTTAAAGACTTTGCTACTTATTTTTGGTGCCACATGGGCTTTTGAAGAGAGCTCATCTCAGTTTTTCTTCTCCATGTACAGTTATAGTCTCCTTCTCCTTGAAGTGGTATCAGCTAGCTGTTTCTCTTTAGTTATGCACATAATGTAGCAGTGTTGTTTATATATACCCAAGATAGTTATTCTCAAGGCTTTCTGACTGCATATTTTTAGCCTTGGGCTTCTGACAATACATTTCATCTTACACTCCCTTGGAATTAAAAGGACATCATCAGAATTGATAACCTTTACTCCTTTAATACAATGATAGCCATGTTATCATAATAAAACTTACATAACAATCGAATCTTCAGGCTCAGGAAAAATGCTTCAGTTGTCCACCAGCACTAGGGATGAGCCAGGACTAAGAAACAAACTCTAATAAAATGTTCTGGTTTCTGGTACAGGGTATATATATATATATATATATATATACATACACACATATACATATACCTATGCACATATGTGTAGTACATGTACATAGACATATTACATAACATATATACTTATACACACATATATTTGTGTGTATATATATACACATATATGTATTATAGTGGAGTGTTGAGTTACAGCATGGGTTGAGGCTTTGGCATACCAGTAGTTGTGTGAGTTCAGACCGAAACAGAAAGAATAAATGTTTTCTGAGAATGAATGGAATTCTTTAAAATTTCAGGGCTAATGTGGCCCAAGTGGAACGTATAGTAATGAGGAACGTACAGTAACGAGTTAGCAATTGTTTCCCTACCACTGAATTAGCAAGTCTACCAGCTTCGCAGGCAAGACTACTTCCTTAGCTTCCTTAGCTGACTTTTTAACATCAAGTGGTAGTTATGTCTCTTTTATTTTAATCTTCTTTCCTATCAAGGTGTTAGAGCTTGTTATTTGTCTAAAACTCAATTTTTAGATTGTATGTAATATTCAAGCTTTTGTATAATTGGTATAATGTTTATGCCTTCCCCAAAAAAGTCTAGAAGAAGGAAATACATCAAAATATCAATAATAATGTTATGATGTTAAAGATAACAACTCTTTCTGGGTGGCAAGATTATGGGTAATTTTTAACTTTTTTATTTTATTCAGTATTTTTTCTAAATATTTACAATATTACTTTCACATTTAGAAAAAAAATATTTCCAGAAAAACAAGAGAAAAAGGTATATACCGTATTTTTTAGAAGTACAGTATAAATAAATAGAACATTGTTTTTCCTAGAAAGTTTAAAGTATTATTTTTTCTCAATACACATTTATCAGAGTTTTACATAGTGCTACTGTATCCTTTATATCCTTATTTTTATTTTTTTATATCCATACTTTTTAAGTGTGCTTCACCAATTCATCAATAACTTCTAATTCTTTAGTTTTCTCATACTTTTATTGCCAGTATAAATATTTTTGCTTTGTTTCCTTTCTTTTCACTTTCAGACAGTCTAGTAAGATAAACCTATGCAAAAATTTTCAGGTATCATCACCAGTTTATTTTGGTTATTGTCTGTGGTGTATGACATAAAGAAGCTAAACAGTAAATACATGAGATTTGTAAGCTTCCTTCCTTTCCTAACCAAAGGATTCAAACAAAATCTTTAGCAGAAGTGCCCCTGCAGCCACCAAATTTTGATCATTGCTTTTAATTTCACACTAAAGCACTAGAAAAAGTCTAGAAAAAAGAATTTGAGGGCTGCATGTGTTTGGATTGGCACACAGGTTCATTGAGTCTGAACATAATAAGGAGAATCCAGAAAAAAATTCATTGTTGTCAAGGTTAAAAGTAGTGCCATGGGCCTCATTCTTTGCCCCTTTCCAGACTAAATCCATCTCATGACATTGCCACATTCTCGTTTAGCAAGAGCAACAGGAAGCTGGAAGAACAGTTAATTCATGATGAAGATTCTTTTTACCCCAGTACCTTGGGATGTCCAGCAAACTCAAGCACTTTCGTTCTCCTCCTTTATTTAGTCTTTCTAACAACCAGTTGCCTTTTCCTTCCCTACCATGCCTTTGTGGAAAAGGGAAACGGTCAACAGGAATGAGTGAGGGGATAAGTTCCCATGTGTAGCTCTTCCCACACCAGGGCTGTGTGGTTCCAGTGCTGTTGTAAGATACGGGTTTTGGTTGCTTCTGCCCTGAGGAAAGTTCATCTTGATCAGGGATTTCTTCCTGGTATCAATGATTAGTCAGACCTCCAGCTAGAAATTGGAATGGAAATTGTGTCTTTTGTTAAAAACTCTGGGTGGGGACAACATTCTGAAGCTTACGTGTGGAGGCCAGCTGGTGTTAGGAAGGGGACGTTGGGCTTCCTTGGTGGTGGAGTTACTTTAGTTCTTGGGGTCTAAGTAGTCACCCCTTTTTCAGGGAATCCCATATAGAAGGGGATAGGATTTTCAAACCCCACAGGCCAACTGGCTCTGACACAGTCAGAAAGCTTTTCCTAATCAGCTTGTCTGTGTGTATCAACTATAATTCAATAAAAAAAACAGAGAGAAGAAAAGCTGAAAATAACAAAATGACAACAAAAATGAAAAATAAAATATTCTCCAAGGAAAATGGTAAGAATAAAAAACTTTGACTGTTTAATATTCTTATTTCTCCTTTGTTCTTCTGTAATATTGAGGAAGGAAACTTCAGACAGTTTCAGCCAGTGTTAGCTGAAACTAATGAACAAAACTAATTGGTTCATGTCTATTTTAGGGCACTAAAGAGAGAGTCAGTAAGGCGTGCCCAGGACGAGTAGTAAGATGCCCCTTCCTTGTGGTAGACTCTCTGTTCGGTGCTAACTTCTGAAGGCCCCTGACTATGTCCTACTAAAGGAAATGGCCCTTGGTGAATTATTGAGAAGACATACCAGTGTTGATGTGGATATGACTCAATGTCAGTATATTTAGGGTGGGATGCTAGATTTGCTCTCGCCTCTGAACTTCTCAGAGCTTTCCTCAGTTATTCGACCTGGATCGCTATGATTTACTCACACAGGAGGTTTTAGGGCCTGAGAAAAATTGATTCATACCTTTTAAAATCACATAAAAGTAATTTGCACCAAAAAGCCAGTTAGAGTCTAAGCTTGTAAAGGGCAATGGTATCTTTATTTTATTTTATTTTGATGCCTCAGCGCTGAGCATGGGTGTGTGATTCAATCAGTGCTTGTTGAATGAACATGTATTAAATTGTTGAGCAGGAAAAGCCTTTTACAATGCTTGGATATTTCTATCCATGCCTTTAGCACCTTCTTCCTAGTCTAAAAACCTAGTATGGCAAGTTGGTATTAGCAAAATGGTTTGAGCCTGGTTTCAGAGCAAATAGAAGCAGATAGTTTAGAGCAGTTGTTGGGGGAGAGTGATCTCAGAACCTTGTGAAAGATTATTTCTGCTCCACTCATCGGTGTGTCTTTGTAGTTATCTGAGACTTAAGCTCCTCTGATGATGTCTCCCTTGGACAGGGCTAACAGCATTCTTGTCATTCTCATTTTCAGTGTTTCAAGTGGACCATTCAGCACTGCTTAGGTCATTCTCTTCTCACAGCTATTTCTAACACTTTTATATCATTAAAATCCTACATTACTAAAGATTAAATTTGGAGGACTAGATTCACTTGCTTTGGGGAGGAATTCTCATAGACTAATCCCTTATTAATACCCTGGGAATTCCTGATCGCTTAGACCAGAGGGTGCCCCTTCTTTGACCTCTGTCTAGTTCATCTTTTCTGTAAAAAGGACTGAGGAAAAAAAATAAGTTTAAAACAATTATGAATGTAATACTGAAATGACTTAGAAATTCCTTGTTAATTATTGGAACAGCATTATTAGACGTGATTAGAGTATATGCAGGTATTACTCAGACTGTGGTCAAATGGAAAGGACATTGAACTAAGAGTTAGAACCTGGCTTTTCTACTTACGTGTTTTGTTACCTTGAGCAAGTCACCAATTAGGCTGAGCTTCCATTTCCTCACTCTAAAATAAATAAAGCTTTACTTACTGTCAGAAATCAATAATATTAACATACATCTATCTATAGGATCCCATAAAGACAAGGTAATATTGCATATTACATCTTGATAGCAAAATATGTTTGTAGAGACCAATTAGAAGGGAACATTCACATTTCTAATCATGGCCAACAGCTAGGTGGTTTTAGCCTGTCAATTCCTGCCATTGCCATTCTCCCCAGGCCCCCTGATACTGATAAATTTTGCATTTTCTGTGTACATTTTATCAGCTGAAAACTGCCTCTCAAAGTGAACCAGAATGTGTACAAAATTGATATGAACTGTTTCGTCTATAAGGAAGCATAAACTGCTTTATTGTCCATGGACAAGAGGGCTGTTCTCAGGTTCACTTGGTCTGACTACCTGTTTTTCACTAATTCTTTAGGGGTAGGAAGCATGACTAAATTAGCTCAATGAAATGAATTCCGACCAGCTGGCAGTCTTCCTGTATCTAGTAACCCAATCATTACAGTAGTTTCAGATATGTCAGTCACAAAGAAGTTTAGTCCTAGTTAGACAGGATAAATTTGATATTGAGATTTCTTTGCACCCAATTAGTAACCAGGAACTTGAGGTAGGTCCAAGAAAAGCCTCCAAGGCTTTTTTTCACAATAGTGAAAAAAAGTGGGCACTAGTAATACGTATATATAAGCACTTTGCCCTTTTACTTGCAGTGCATGGCACCATTTCCAAAGTTGCATATGAAGAAAAAAATTTAAAAAATTAAGGCATTAAAATATTGCATGCAATATCCTCTAAATGGGTCAGTTTCAGAGTGAAAAAATATGAGGGAGCAGAGATTTTGCCACTGCATTACAATTTAGCAAAATCATTACTTAGGCTTCTGCTTGTATTTTAGTTCAAAGCAAAATAATTTAGCTTAATGAATGCCTTGAATCTCCCTATAGAAAGTTAATAAGCGAAATATTGATTAAGGCTGGTAGGAAACATAACACAAAATTCTCATATGTTCTTGTGAAACTTGAGCATGTTATCACAGAAGCATAATGGCACTAACACACTGAGACCACAGTTTGAGAAGTAATTACTGTGAATAATAGAAAAATAAAGATGGCCACTATTAATGAATTTGCAACGATTATTTTCTGTAAGATGTGTTATAGAGTGTTTTTATTTTCATGTGTTCAGCATAGCATTTTTGATTAACAAGAAAAAATTATCTCAGCTGTGAGGCTGGCCTTATCAGGAGTTATTTGGCTTAACCTGGCAATTAGGTTTGATTTTAATTATGTTAATGAAAGGTAAAGATATTCATAGACTAGAAATTAAAATAGAGTTCACTAGCAGAAACAATTCTGAATATTTTTGCTAATTATATTGTTGCATATCATTCAAATAAATGAAAAAGCCATGCCAAACAATTCTCTATGGAAATAACCAAGAGGAAAATAGAATTAATCCCTACAACAAAAGAAAAAACAAACATGGCTCATGCGTACGTAGGAGTGGTATTCAAAATACTTAACAACAGCTAAGCCTGGACCCTCATCAAAAATGGTAGGATGCTAGCCTTGATATCAGAGCAGTACTGTTGAAGGTGCATCCTGATCAGCTGTTAGACCTTTATATTTTGGATCATTAGAAAGTTCAGTGGGATCCCAAGGAGGTATAGAAGGCAGCAATTATTGAGTAATTAACATATTGATATTTTAGTAACCAGTATGGATGTACCAGTGCACACAAGCTGAATATCAGCCACAGGAAATACCTACTAACCCATTAGTAAACATCTTATTCATTTCCCAGTAAACTTTACAAATGGAATCTGTCTAACTGTGGCCTTCACCATCAGTATTAATTTATTAGCCCAGGGCAGGTGCAAAGAAAGAAAATACCAGGTACAATGCTATATAAACACCCTTTGGACATATCTGAGAGTTCCATTTCTGGTAATGGGAAAAATAGCTTGTAGTTTACCAACCCTCAATTGAATAATAAAAATAATAAAGTTTGGTAAATTTAAAAAATCTGTTTGAAAAGCACTGAGGAACTACCAAGAAAGCTAGGACTTCAAGGGTCAACATCTCAAAAGGAAGGGAAATGTACTAAAGTGACACCTATACACTGGTTCATTTTGCCCGCCCAAGAAAGTACCATTTTTGATGCACAGCATAGAAGCCCACCAGAAAGTGGTTACTTAGAGCTTTCACCAGTTTTACTGGGTTTGAGTTTAGGGATTCTTAAGGCAGTCTGGATTAAGGGGCCAAAATCTCAGAGAAAAGTGAATATTAGAGATAAACATAAGAAGACTAAAAGGTGGCAAAAAGAAGGCAAACCAGCTAGGGATCTAGGGACCCAAGGATCGACATGGCAGTGAGTTCCCTGGGATTTCTTTTTGCCTCATGTATCCCCAATGGGGTGTTGAAGAAGCTGGCAACCAAATAATTCTAAGACAAAAAATCCCACAAAAAAACGAAAAAAACAAGCCCCAAGAAATGCCTGTTCTCTCTTGCCAAAGGACTAGAAAAGGTGCAGATCAGAATGACAGAAGACTTTTCGGGCTTTTCGACAATAACCTCCCTACTTCACTCAACTACACACACATACACACACACACACACAATCCCACTCCCACCTCTGTCAGGGAAGACAAAGTAGGAGGCCTAGAGTTCTGCCTTACCCAGCTGAAATGAGAGCCTTTCCACAGCACACACCCATAATAGGTTGGTGTCAGAGAAGGCCAGGAAGGGTGCCTGGACCTTCATTCCTGCCTGGCTGTAATGAAGACAGCCCCCATGGTGAAAGTGGAGACCCATGAGGAACATGGACCTCCATTCCCACCCAGTGGTAACAAGGCATTCTTCCCCATCCATGCTGGAGTGGTGTCAGAGGAGGCCAGGTAGAAAGCCTGAACTTTAATTATCTTCCAGTAATGGTAAGCCACCCCTTCCACCTGCCATGTCACTGGAAGCTACATGGATAGGAGTAACCAGGCACTCTTTTTTCTATGCCAGAGTGGTATCTGCAGAGGCCTAGTGGGAACTTGAACTTCCACCCCTGCTTAGCAGTACTGAGGAGCTTTCTCCCATCTCTTTTGCCGCCATCACCACAAGGTGTCAATGGAGACCAAGAGGGGAATATGGGCTTCCACCACCACCTTGAAGTAATGAGGCAGTACCTCCTTTCCCCTGCCATAACAGATTTAAATAACATCTAGAGTCTCGTAATACCCGTGATGGTCTAGGATACAATAAAAAATTACTCTGCATCCCAAGAATGAGGAAAATCTCAGCTTGAATAAGACAGTCAACAGACGCCAGCACTGAAGAGGCACAGATGTTGGAATTATCTGACATAGGTTTTAAAGCAGCCATCATAAAAATGCCTCAACAAGCAATTGCAAAACACTTGAAACCAAGGAAAAAGTAGAAAGTCTTAGCAATGACATAGAACATCTATGCAATGACATAGAACATCTATGCAAAGAAACAGAACATATAAAGAAGGACCAAATCGAAATGATAAAACATATTGAGCCTATAAAGTTTCCATTCTCTTCAGATGAATCTCTGTGTGGGATGGGGTGTATATTCAAATTCAGGCATTTCTCACATTTGTGTCAGCTTTTACTTCCCAGTTGTCCCTCTCATGTTTCTTCCTTCTCATCATGGTTCAGGTAGGGCTGCTACCTTCTCCCTTGGTCAATGAGGAATCATGAGTCTATTGAAGTCTCCTGGCCAAAGAATTTAGTTCAGGGTTAGACACATAACCAGATAAGATAATCAGAGAAAATTCTGGAATTCTTGCTGGAACCATTGGCAAAGATACCTCTTTTTCATCTGGAAGTCTGTACCTCCTAATCTTCTTCACTTATTTTGCTTGTCTCCCAAAACAAAACAGAAACAGACTCATAGAAACAGAGAACAAACTGGTGGTTGCCAGAGGAGAGGGGCATGAGTTACGTTTTGAGTTAGGTCACTTGCTTCTTAAAAAGCCCCCCAAAATAGAGAATTCTAAAGAGAAAATGTCTATTTTATATTATAATTCTATTGATTAAAATATAGAAAGAAATGGAATTTTTTTTGATGTGGACCATTTTTTAAAGTCTTTATTGAATGTGTTACAATATTGCTTCTGTTTTATGTTTTGGTTTTCTGGCCATGAGGGATGTGGGATCTTAGCTCCCCAACCAGGGATTGAACCTGCACCCACTGCATTGGAACGCCAAGTCTTAACTACTGGACCTCCAGGGAAGTCCCAGAAAGAAACTGATTTTTATCCTGTACCCTTTGTTTCAAAGCACTGCACTAGGTATTATACTGATCAACTTACCTAATCCCCATAAAACTCAATGTGTGGTGAGTGTGATTTCCACATTGAACAAATGAGTAAAGAACAATGCTCAGAAAGGTTAGGAAAGTGTTCAAGTTCCCTTGATTAGTAAATGCCGGAGGTAAAGTTCAAGGTCAGAAATGGCTGATCCCAAAGACTGCCTTCAAAATAAGATTTATCTGTATATATATATATATGAGGAAGATAAAATGTACTGCAAGTAATTTCTCCATCATTGAATTTGCACTGCTTGTTGCACAACTTTTAGATATATACTAATATGAAAAACCAAATACTTAGTAAAAAGCCAACATATAAAGAGAAGGATTTTATTAAAAATCTTTGCTCTGAAGTTCTAATTCAGATTTAAAGAACAATTCCAATGGATAATAGAATAACAGGATGGGCAGTAGAAATTATTTTCAGACAAATAAAATTAATTTCAATGCAATAGTGAAATAATTCAAGAATATTATGTCACTACATCTTATGTGCACAACTCTGATCACTTTACCTTGGAAAAATATAAATTTGAGATATCATCGGTGATTTTTTCAGGAGGACTCCAACTTATAGGGTGATGAAAAAATATATGAGTGTGATCTGTTTTAGATAGAGTATTGTATTCTGTCCTCAGACAATGACTGATGGTCATTACTTCCACCTATAAGCAATGAACTAAATTGCTCTTTTGATGCCATCCTTTTATTTGCTAGTCAAAGAATATTACGAATGATTGAAAGGATTTATAAAATGAGGTGCCTGAGATTTGTTCTTATTTGTTTCCAGCTGAAAACATAATACACTTAATGCTTCCAGGATATGGAGATGCTAACAGATGTCAAAAGAGCAGAGAAAGCTATTTTGCAAAGATCATTCAAAAGCCAAACAAAAATCTTTTCTCTTACAAAATTCATAAACTTTATTTATAAGACATTACTTATATTTGACAGAAAATGCATTTGCTGTTTACATAAAATATATCTTTTCAATTGAGAAAATAAAAGTTGTTATGATAAAGGTAAGACCACTGGATTAAAATTAGGGTAACATAAGTTTGTCTTCATCAAATAACCGTTACTGTAAACTATTTGTGTAACTCTTTACTGTCTATACAACATAGATGAGTAATTTTGCTTAAAGATGGAAACAAAATTATTAAAAATCAACGAATGTTTTTACTGGCTAGTTTGCTTAACCATCGTTCTAACTGATCTGTTTCCAGGAACTACCATTTCATGCTGGATATTTTATTCCATAAATGCAGAGACTGTGGATTTACTTTAGTGATCAGAGGTCTGTAAGGCTTGCTAACTAGATCAAGTTGGTATGCTTGAAAGAGTAACCATAATGTTGCACATTAGAATTGTTTCAGAGCAAGATGGTAGTTTGAAGGAATAAATTTCTTAATACTGTTTCCATAGGTCCCATGTAAACAAACAGTAGAATGTTGGCAAGTTTTTGCAATCAAGGCCAATGTTTAATAAAGGCAGGAAGGAATAAAAAATGGAAATATTATTCCTGGATTTACATTTTGTCTTACCTCAGTTCAAATTTCCACTGTTAAAACAATCTAAAAATATATTTAAGATCTCACCTGGGCTGCCACCCTGCTCTTATAAACATGTTACTTTAATGAATTGGTTTGTTTCTGACAGATGCTGCCTTTGGAATTAAGAATACTGTGAACACAGCACCTATTTGGCCTTACAGACTTCTACCTTACTTCTCTGTCTTGTTGGTCTAGTCTCTCATTTTTCTGGGGAAATTCCTCCCACACACATGGAGATTGTGAGCAACCAGTTTGATCCTGCCCCCCTGGCCACACTTGACTGGTTAAGGGTTGACCCGAGATGGGTAAATAGAAGGCATTACAGGAAATTTTTCAATTACAATGGAAGAAAGAGTTCCTATCTGGTGGCCAGAGCTGCACTGATGTGATTTTTTTTAAGTCACATTAAATCTATACATCTATCTTTAGACACATCATGACTTTAGAAATATGAACATGTGCTCCTGTCTTAGAATAGATAAGAGCAATGTATATTAAAAAAATTTTCATCTGAAACAGGGCTAGAGTGGTGAGCTAGGGAGTTTTACAGAGGCCATGTCACCTGTGCCCATCACAATCCCGTCCAAGTACCATCAGCCCAATTGTCAGGAGGCTCCTGAAGCCATTGACCTTGTCCACAACACTGGTCATTGTCAACAGACTTGAATATTCTGAGCTTGTATTGAAAACCATCCCTTTGGTGAGAGAAATATTTCAAGGGATCTTCAATTGACCTAACTCCCCTTGTCCAGATTCTGCATTCACGAGCAACCTATCAATTCCCCAAAAGAAAATATGCTGATGGAATATATGGACTTAAGGTAGCTATCTGGTCCGTGTGACCATGGTTGCTGTTGCAGATTGATAGAGCCTCTTCTTCTAATTTTGTTTCCATGTAGTTGACTATAGATGGAGAATGGGCCAATCATGAAAACATGAATATGTGTGCTCCATGTGACAGCTGTATACATTAAGGAGTGGCAGTCTGGTGTCTATTTCAGCCTTAAAGCCAGTTTGATTTTGAGTGTATCTGCTTTCTTGGGACAGAGAGCTGATAAGAACCAGGTTCTGGGTCTTTGAAGCACAAGGCTGGACCTGGCTGGAATTCACTTAGACCAACAATGTTCAAATCTGTCAGTGTATAAAGATCACCTGGAGAGCTTTTTAAAAGTATGATTCCTGTGCTTGGGATTCGGATTCAGTAGAGTAGGTATGGTACAGCTATTCACATTTTTAAAAACACTCCCTGGATGGTTCTGCTGTATAGATGTGTTTGGGAACCACCAGCTTAAACTCTGTCTCTATGTGATATTTCAGATGTGCTTCTTTATACTGATTTTTTAAAAAGCCATAATTAGATTTAGTGAATTACTAGATGTGCCTGTGTTATACTCATATATATGGCCCTAGACGGAATTTCTAATTGAATAACAATAATATTTCTGACTTTGTAGTAGAGGTGAAGGGGGCAATGGCAGCAAAAGTAGGAAGTGGCAGTGGCAACTTCGATGTGGTAAATAGTGCATTGCTCCCTTCCCTAGAGACTTCCATTCAGAAATGATGAGTGATGGCCCTACCCTTAACATTAATGATATCCTCTCTCTAGTTAGTCACTTAACTGATCAGCTTCTTGTTTGCTTCACTTTGTTTTCATGATTGCAGAATATTTTATGTGGTCATTTGCACCGACTAGTAGCATACCCTTAGCTTCACTTTTTAAAAAAATTTTATTGGGGTATAGTTGATTTACAGTGTTGTGTTAGTTTCAGGCGTACAGCAAAGTGAGTCAGCTATACACATAAGTATATTAAAAAAGGGTATAAATGAACTTATTTACAAGACAGAAGTAGAGTCATAGATGTAGAAAACTTATGGTTACCGGGAGTCAGTGGTGGGGAGGGATAAATTGGGAGATTGGGATTGGCATATACACACTACTATATATAAAATAGATAACTAATAAGGACCTACTGTATAGCACAGGGAACTCTGCTCAATACTCTGTAATTGCCTACATGGGAAAAGAAACTAAAAAAGACTGGCTTCATTTTTTGCTCTTGAGAAGTCAGCTATCTGTGTTCCTTTGCAGGAATTTTTCTCTTTCTCTATTGCTCAATTTAAACTTTTTTCTTGGCCTTTTTTTTCTTTCAGTTTTACTGAGCTGTGTCTGAATATGGATTTATTGATTTTTTTAATTATTATCTTGGAATTTGTTAGGCTTCCTGAATCTGAGAAGTCATGTCTTTCACCAATTCTGGAAAATTCTTCCAATGTTGACTCTATATTCTCTCCTTCTAGAGCTCCAATTAGATGTGTGTTAACCCTTAACACTTTATCTTTCATGTCTTTTAACTTCTCTTTCATATTTTTAAATTCTTTGTTCCTTCCATTGTATGCTGAGTAGTATCATCAGTTCTGTTTTGCAATTGACTAAATGCCTCTTCAGCTGTGTCTAATGATGTTTAATTTTTCCACTGAGTTTTTAATTTAATGATTTTATTTTTCACTTTTAGGAGGTATGTTTTCAAATACTTCTGATCATTCTTATAGACTTTTGCTTTTTTCTGATAACTTTGATTCTCCCTTTTATTCCTTTAAACATATTTATATACTGCACCTGATAATCTAATATCTGAAATAACTGAATATCTCTTGTTTGCTTGTTTTGCTCTCTTATTTTCAGGTATGTTTTGTGTGTTATGTTCATTGGGACTTTGTTGGAATTCTTTGAGGCCTAGACTGAGAGCACTTTCCTTTGTATTGGATTCTGGTAGACATATGGCACTTCAAACCTAATGACTCTTTAAACTACATTTCACCTTATAGTTTTTGTGACTGTCAAAATGGTATGAATTCAAGCTTCAAACCTGTATGAGGACTGACTTGTGGTTATACATTCTCAAGGAAATTATTTTATTAATATTCATCAGAATGAGACATAGAATCTTGCTTGCCATTGTGCCATGTGAGGTGGAATTTTATTGCTAATTAACCATTTTATTGAGCTTATAACAGTTTGGGTGGATCTCAGCTTTATGGAATATGGGGCCCAAATATGACTTCTCACCTTGTACAACCCTTAGGCTATGTCTTCTATTATTTAGTGGTCATTTATACCACAACTGTAGGACAGTAAGCAATGGTAAATGTTCTTGGGGCAGCTGCTGGCTTCAGAATTCACTGAATTAACTTTTTATGATTTTCTCTGTTTATTGGGTCCTCCCTACCCCCCACCAAAGGATTTCTTGTCCTTTCTTGTTAACTCAGCCATACAGGTAAACTATTTAAAAAATATATCCTAACATTTAAAAATATCTTTTATCAAGAGGTTTTTCATGATAGTTAATCCACCTTATTTCCATAACCAGAAGTTCCATGTCCTTTTTAAAATTTAATTAAAAGTTTTTTTTCATTCTCCAATTCTCATTTCATGCCACAGACATTTTGAGCAATCAGGCAATGCAAAAGTTTACAGAAATCTTAATATATGGACATACATTGGAGGTTCAATTCCAGACCACTGCAGCAAAGCAAATATCACAATAAAGTGAAGCACACGGGGTTTTTTTGGTTTCCCAGTGCATGTCAAAATTATGTTTACACTATACAGTAGTCTATTAAATATGAAATAGCATTATGTCTAAAAAAAACAATAAAAATACCTTAATTAAAAAATACATTATTACTAAAAATTGCTAACCATCATCTGACAATGCAGGGATGCCACAGACTTCAATTTGTAAAAAACACATTATCTTCAAAGTGCAATAAGGCAGAGAGCAATAAAACAAGGTGTGCCTGTACATCTTTTCTAATACCCTTATTTTTTTTTTCTATCGAGTAAATATATACCTAAAATAATACTTTCCAAAGTGAGTTCTATGGAACACTAATCTGTAATTACATGGTCAAATAAGCTTGGGAAACATTGAGTTAAACAAAGTTACAGATTTCCTTAGTGAGGAAATTGTGTGTAATATGCATGTGCATCTTTGAGAGTAGGGTAACTCATAGGATGGGTGTACTTCCGGAGCCACTTGAGGAAAGCTGGCAGGACCTCCCTAAGACCAAAGAAGTAGTTGATAGCAGAATCAAGACTAGAACCCAGTTCTTCTAACTTTCCCTTCCTCTTTATTATGACAAGGGAACATTCTGTAAGTAGCTACTATTTCCAATAGTACCCCATCCTCAAATTGAGATGCTTTTAGAGCCTGTCTTCTTTCACTAAGTGACAGGAACATTGGCATCATTCCCAAAAACAGCTAAATAAGAATGCTCCAGAAGTTCTTAAGGAAAATAAAATCTGAAGTAGAAAAGCAGGGGCTCCAGGTCTTGACCTGCAGTAGAAAATTGATATTTTAATAGGGTTCCCATTCAAATCAATGCAGAGATATTGTCATCTTGTCTGATTTTTAAGAGGGTTTGTGCTCTCCTGAAAATCATAGTTTTTAGTTGGCAGGGAGCAAACTCCCAAGAATAAGTTGTGACAGAAAACTTTTTTAAAAACTACTTTTGGATTCCAACCAACAGAATGTGCACAGTTTCTGACTGTTAGTGTATTCTTCCCTCTATTACCCAGAAAATGGACTGTGGGAACTTGGGAAGGTGAAGTGCAATGTTATTTACATTTTTGTGCCAAAACATTATGAAGCGAAATAGTCAAGCACTCTGAGTGAGTGCAGTGTATGAAAATTAATAGGAACATTTTGAATATGTGATCTTTTACTTGAAGCAATATAAATGAAAAGGGTCCTGTCGAGGTAATTTTTCGACTTCTTTTAAATGTTTCTTTTGTTGTTGTTGTTAAACACTCTTAGTTGTTTATAATAACCCCTTTGGATCCTAGACCTCAAAATTCTTTCCTTTCAGAATTTCCCTTTCTCTGTTTGTCTGTGTACCAAAAATACTTTTCAGGGAAAAAAAAAAAGATGGTGCCTTGAGTCCACTAAATAGTAAACGATGTCTAATAGCATTGAAATAGGACAATGAGGGTGAGTATTGGGTTTGGAATCCAATTGGTTGGTGTCCCATTTAGCCATAAACCCATGTAAACAAGTGGATATATACAAAGAGATTCCAGGGGGATGAAAACATTATAGATGTTTTAAGGAGAGAACTTCTAATTGAAAGGTAGGGAGTGACCTCAGCATTTCTGAGAAGGTGTTTTGTACAATGGCAAGTTGGTAGATTTTTGCATTAATAGGAAGCATATTCTGCAGAATTCATAATAATGAGAAAACAGAAGAGGAAGTGAAGAAGAGATATTGAACTTTTACTCTCTGCTAGGTACCAGGTTAGGCAGTGGTCATATATCATCGTATTATTGTATTTGTACATCAAAGGTAGGAGGCTGCTTCTATCATCATTATCCCTATTTTATAAATGAGGCTTAGAGAACTACCAAGCTAAAGTAACATGTTCAAAATCTTACACCATAAATGGCAGATCAGGGATTTGAACCCAACTTTTTATTTCTGACACCATAGCCCCGGTCTTCATCACAAAGCTGTATTGCCTTCTACAGCAGGTGTGGCTACAGTTCATATCTTTTTTTATATCTTTGCCATTTTGGAGAAAGTTTGACTTTATGCAGTGACTCAAAATCAGTGAACCAGTGAAAGCCTGGTGCCAACTGGTAACCCCAGCGGTTTGGGCGCGAGGCAAGTGCTGAAAAGAGAGGATGGTGGTGAGTGGAGAGCAGCAATGGATGAGCCCCTGGCTGGTCCCTGGGGATGAGCCATGGGCAGCCTGGAAGCTGAACGTCCGAAGAGCAAGGCACGGTAGAGCCAGGGTTGGCTGGGGTATGAGCAAAGTCGTAAGTGGATCAGGACATTTCTGCAAAAGCATTTTCTACTGGTCATGACTAAGTTTCCTCAATCTGTAGCCGACAGGGCAAACTGAGGGGTCTCATTTAAGTCCTGTGATAACTTTTCCTATGTCTGATAGGATAGAGAGCAGAGTAGGTGAGGCACAGTTTAATCCTATGCATTTTAGGTTAGTGTTTATGAAGTAGCACAACATGAACTGATTTTTTAAACTATGAAACTAACCTTTGATATCAGTATTTAATTTAAAGTACACAGCAGTGGGCTCTCGTAATAGCCCAAGTTGAAATATATACCTCCCTATTTTCTCACAAAAAAACCTGCATCCTAGGCAGGTCCTTATAAACCAGTTTTTCATTTGGAAAATATAACCACTCTCTTCATAATATACAACTCAGTTATTTCGGTTTCCTAACTCAAGATCTCTCAGATTACATGGGTCATCTGTCCTCTGAAATCCCTTCCTCTTCCTGTGTGTCGTCTCTGAATTATGGGTCCTATCAGTCACTGTCACTAGAAACTTTGCAGCCATCCTAAACTGCTTCTTTCCCCTCAATCCCCACATCCATCCAGTCAACAGAATCCTCAGTTCCAAGTCCTATACACCTCTCAAATCGATCCCTTCCTCTCCATCCCTAAATTTCCCATCCTATCTACCTGGTAGGCGAATGGACTTTCTCGTGTCCACTGGTTTGAGTCAGGCACTGATTCCCAACCCAGTCTATTGTTTTCAAGCTCCCAGGATCACACGATAAAAAACATGGATCCCGGAAGGAATGGCCAGTGGTTGCTTTGCTTAGAAGAAGTGATGCAAATAAGTGGTAGGTACTTTTAAGATTCTGGGCCTCTCAATATTAGATTGGCCCCCTGTATACCCTTGACCTACAGGTCAGAATTCAAATGCCGTAGCCTAGAGTACAAAGACTTCATAAGCAGGACCCTGTCCACCTTCCTTGCCTGTCTTGCCCCACTCCCAAACTCTTGCTGCATGCATTAGCCACTCAGACATATTTGCAGCATTGTGCAGATGCATGGCTTCATGTTATTTCCTCTGCTTGGAGTGCACACCAGGAAAGCTGTAATCCCTCCTTCAAAATTCAAGCATCAGCAACTTTGACGGAATCCCCAGCCACACACAGATTCGCCAAGCTGCCTTACACTCCTTACACTTCCTAGCAGTTATCAAACTGTGTTATAATAATAACTTGCTATTATGTCTTCCTCTCTAGCCAGTGACTTTCTTGAGTGTAAACCCGTATTCTATTTATCTTTTATCCCGAGCTCCTTGCATAAAGCTTGGATCAATTAAAGCATATGTCGAATGAATGAGTGTGCTAAGATTAATTAATTATGACAAATGACTCTGGCACCTTTGATACAAATTCTGTTGTTTTATGTGGTGCACTCCTTTTTGTGAGTTACTTTGAGATCTGTACAAATGAATAAACATAAATAAAAGAAAACTATGTGTTTAGGATTGCTGAGGCAGAACATTAAGATAGTGAGAAGATATAGGAAAAAATTTTAAGTTAACTGTAGTAAAAGGTAAAGTCAGCATTCATCACTTGCTAACATAGCTTTAATCAAAATAAGAAGTGAATTTTAATCCGTTTTAGCAAACAATACCTCCTAGTGCTAGTGGGTAGGATTCCAAAGTGTTTGGGTATCTTGGATTTTAAATAAACATACATTGTTTTCTCTAATGCTATAGGGTTCAAATACCACCATTTATTTTCTCTTTATCCTACATGCCTTGTGAACGCTACTTAATCTCTCTGAGCATCATAATCCTTACCTTAAAGTGAGGGAAATGAACTTATCTCACAGAATTATCATAATTATCATGTGGATCAAAGGAGCTAAAATATCTAAGTTCCTCAAACACTGGCTGACATAGCACTTAGTAATAAATGTTGCTTTCTCTTTTGTTTAAAAAAATATTTTTGTTAAATGGACTCTACCCCCAAAACGTTAGGTTCACAAATAAGTAATAACTTGTCATTCCTTATTACATGCTACCCTAGCACCATTGTAAATCTCTGCAGATCTTTGCTATAGGAAGATGGCTGTTGACTACGTGGATGAATAGCTTTGCTCTACTAGAGGATGCCCACAGCCATCTTGGACAAAGGGACTCCTACAAGGCAGAGTAGATCCTGGGCCCAAATCCATCTCCAGCCACATCTCCAAAGTCCCGAAATATTGCCAGAACTGCTTCTCCCAAGCAGGGAGTCTGGAGCCACCCGCCCCCTTCCCTTTGTGCACCATAAAGCCCTTTGGATCTCCTGGAATTGGCCCTCTGACTCATCCACACACTTAAACCAACACGTTTTCATTTTAACCGACATCAAGGTTATTGCAACATTTTGATAGATGTGCTTAGGAATAGCGTGCTACTTTTGAAAACTTCTAAAGAAAGAGTATGAAAAATATCCTGTGTGTTTTGTTTGAAATATTGACAGAAGTATGTTTTTTTAAAGGAAATTATCAAAACAACCAGAAGCAGAGACAGAGGCAAGGGATAGACCAGGGTGGGTTGGTTGATAGTTGACACGTGAAACCCTTTACCATTAATAAAATATTTAGATTATTTGAGCTAAGGAGGAAATTGCTAAGGATTAGGTTTATAGCACTTGACCACGTCTCAGAAGTGCTACTCTGTAAAACTTGTCAAAAACAGAAAAAAAAACAAAATAGGGGAAAGCAATCCCATTAGGAAACCTGGGTTTTGTATCCTGTCGTTTATTACATTTGTCAGTTGAGGCAGTAAGGATTATGGCCGTAGATTTATTAATTTTTCAGAAAACCTGGCATGGAGAAGCCTTACCCTTGGCAGTAGCTTGCGAAACACAGTGAAGGAAGTTTGTGAAACAAGCAGAATACTGAATACCTGCCGCGAAAAAGTCATTACCATCGCAAACCTGTCACAGACAAAGCCAGGTAACAAATTTAGGAAGGACTCTCTTCCGGGAAATCAGCAAGATTTTCTTCAGAATCTTTTTGTCCAAAGGAACATTCTTTCTTAGCACAAGTGCGAGGGTGGCTTTAGTCACTGTGGGCCTCGAAAATGACACTGTGCTCCAGGCAGACATTGGTTTTCATTTCTGACATTCAGGAGTCTTTGTCATGAGTGTCCAAAGATTCATTCTTGCCTACCCAGCCAGAAAGCAGGACATACTCCTCTCCTTTACATGGTGGTGGGGTCTGAGCTGTCTGGCAGCCTCTTGCTAATGTTCTCTGCCCTGAACGGTAGGGGTGGCCTTGTCTGAGGGTGTCTGTGGTCTGGGGCGTTGCACTCATGTTCTTGTAAGGTCTTTTGCTGTTCCTGCTAGATTCCACAGAGACCAACGTTTCTTTCTTTTTTTTTTTTCTGCCACTGCTCACCATAGATTCAAATTTCTCTATTTCTTTATTTTCTACCCAAGAAGGTATACAGGGTTTACAGATGGTTCTATACTGTGTACAGAAGTTGAAACCACAGAGTCCTAAATTTACCGTGTCTGCAATTATAGAGAGTGGTTTACTGTATCTCAGGCTTTATTTTAAGCCCTTTACAAATATTAATTAAGTGAATCATATAGTCCTTAAACTAGCCCATGAGGTAGGTGCTATTATTACTACTATCCGAGAGGTGAGGAAGCCAAGACAGAGGCAGTTAGACGGCATGGCTAAGGTCACACAGCCAGTAAGTGGCAGCTGGATTCAAGTTCAGTGAGTGGCAGCTGGCTTCATGTTCCCAACTCCCTTGCTAGGCTGACCTAGAGCAGTCCCACAGTTCTGGTTGTCTGCATTTCTGTGAACCAGATCAGCTGTCCGCATGGAGGATGGTTCCATTGTGAGTATACATAGAGGAAAGGGGAAAGACAACACATGTAAGGAAGTGCATAAATATCAAAAGTTTCTAAACACTCTCCTGGATGGAGTCAAAAAGGTTGACTCCATCAAGGTCCTCGTGCTTGAGCGTGCATACACATCCCCCAGGGCATTTATTAGCTTTGTCCCCATTTGCAGGAGTTTCTGATCTAGCATGTCTTGGAGCCTGGGGTCTACATTCATGTAATCACTCCCATCAATTCAGAGCATCTTGAGGGCGCCTGAGATATATTTCATTAGAGACCTGTGCCTTGTACTCACAGGCTTGGTTTATTTCAGAGAGGATGGAAAGAAACTAAAATTGTATCCTAAACCTCTCCCCTGTCTTCCGGAGGTGTCCTAGATAAGAAACTTTGTAGAACTCAAGTTCATCTTCCTGGGCAGGTTTCACTTGGGCAGTGAGGGAAGGGGTTTGAAGAAGCTGGCAATAGTCTAAGATCTTAACCAGGAAAATGAAGACTTGATTTTTTTTCAAGAGAGGATGGCACAGCAGATGTCAGTGTGCTCCTCTGAGGAAGTAAGTTTAGAAATGAAAGCTTGTGGACATTTCAAATTGGGCTGAACTTTAAACTCTTATTTATGTATCTTGGGCATAGGAATGGGGAAAAAACAACCCTAAAGATGTTATGTAATGTATGGTTTATCAGATGTTCTTCAGGCCCCTGTGAGCCAGGGTAGATGCAACTAAAAATGCCCTCACAATTGAGCTCGATGAGGATTTGACCTCACACGTGAGCCAATACAGCTCTTTTGAACCAGAAAAGAACTGGCTTATAGTCTTGTATCCCTTCTAGCAAACGTTAGGCATAGCCTCAGAGAAACCCAATCATTAAAACGAAAAGAAAACAGAAACTGTTTCCTATGACATGAATTTAAAGAACAGGCTTCCTTTTTTTTTTCCCCTTGAATAGAAACAGTGAATTGAAGTGGAGTAAAATTAAGCTAAATAAGAGGAAACAGGGCCTCCCTGGTGGCGCAGTGGTTGAGAGTCCGCCTGCCGATGCAGGGGATACGGGTTCGTGCCCCGGTCTGGGAGGATCCCATATGCCGCGGAGCGGCTGGGCCCGTGAGCCATGGCTGCTGAGCCTGCGCATCCGGAGCCTGTGCTCCGCAACGGGAGAGGCCACAACAGTGAGAGGCCCGCATACCACAAAAAAAAAAAAAAAAAAAAAAAAAAAAAAAAAAAAAAAAGAGGAAACAGTGAAATTTTGTAGACTGTGGAATAGTCTCTCTGGGAACATTTTGGAAACCCCATCACTTAGTCATTTCAAACTAGACCAGACAAATGACTTGAAGATATGCTGTGAGAGGCAGGGTTGTAGAGAATGGGTGAATGAATTTTTTCTCTATCCCCTATGGAAATTTCCTCAGTGGTGTCAGCACTCACACACACACACACACACACACACACACACACACACACACGGTCACGCACTTTCAGATTGTCTCCTTTCTGACTTCTCAATTTGATCATCACCAAAATAGCATTTTAAAACTTCAAAAGCCTCTTTCTACTGATGGGTCTACATTTACTGTCTATTCTGATCCCCCTTTTCCTTCATTATGGATTAGGTTTTCTGTTCAGGCTATAAAATCCTTCTGAGTTCCCCTTTGTCATTTTTAAAGCCATGTAAACACCTTCCCCCAATGTGTCCTAGTGATTCCAAGTAGTAAGCAGAAGAGCTTCCTCTCTGAGACCCACTGGGGAACCAAGAGGATAACCCAACTCCCATCAAGTGGGGATATACAGAAGGTGTACATTTCATCAGGCTCATTAAAAATACCCACCATAAAACCACTGAGCATCCTTTGCATCACTAGGGTAGCACATTCTTTCACGGCTAGCTGGTAGAAAGCACAATATTGAAGAGCCAACTTCTTGTGAATTTGAAGCTCAAAGTGGGGACGTTCAGTGTAACCATTTGCCCTATTTCCTATTCAGAGTTCAGCCCACTTTGCACCAGAAGATCTATAAATGACTGGATTTCATTTATTGTTTTGTTCTATTTCGTGTTGGCTACAATAAGAAATACGAATGAAATTAAAAGATTACTTATGGTTTTCCATTTAAACATGTTAACTTTCACTCCCTGATTATGGGAAGTTAGAAATTGGTTCATGTTTCTTTTAAAAAGATATTTAGTCCAGGTTGTTGATCACAGCGAGATATAATAAAAATATCAATTTTTATTTTCAATTGTAATTTTGTTTTGGAAGACAAAACTTTTCTATTATACTTCATTCTTTTTCTTCTTCTCCTTGCTGCATGTGGTCAAGATCAAGCAAGATTCTCTACTTGATCATGTAATAGTAAAATAAAATAACAATATTTCTGATTATAATAATAATAACAAGCAGCTACCATGTATAGAGTACTTACAGACATGCCAGACCTTGCTCTAAGTCCTCCATTTGATATTGTTCCATTTTACCCTCACAACTGCTATCTCTATAAGAAAAATGTTCTCATTTTACTGATGGGAAGATTGATCTTAGAGAGGTTCAACTATGCCTAAAATTATACAACTGGTGTAGCAGGAGTCAAGCCAATTTTTTCTGACTCCAAAGCCTGTGTCGTTAACTACCTGCCATATGCCTCAGAAAGACACATTTTCATTTAAATCTTAATGAAATCACATTTCCTGTGGTCCTTCCTTCCCTCACGTCGTGTCTTCTTATTCCATCCTCAAGAAGGAAACAAGAGTATCTTCCAAAATAAGATTTTTGAACTATTAAAAATAGTAGACACTATTATCATTAATTTTTTTTCCAGCTATTTAAAATAGTCACATACACAATATAATCATGCACCTAGGGAGAGATTTGTTTTAGGTGAACTGAAAGAAATCAAGCAGTAGTTCTAAAGAAAATCGTATAGTAAATTGAAAACCATTTTTGGCACATTCATGCTATCGCATTTGGTATTTTTTAAATGCTAGTTTTATTTGAGAGTATAAAGCATATTATGACAATCCATAGTGGGCAGAGTAGTGCATTGATTACATTTGCTTTCAGAAGAGGAAGAAAAGAGTGATTTCTATGACTTTTTCTATCTAGTCATTTAAAAAGATCCACTTCACTGCACGGAATTTAATCCATATAGTAGAGTGACTAAATGGAACATGGGATTTTGAGACAATAGTATTTTATTCATTGTTTCAAAGATGCTGATCATAATCATTTAGGAATTGATGATTGCCTGGAAAAGAAAGGCACCTGGACCTCATCCTGCGTTCCAAAACCTTACACATTTTGGCAGCATTATACACCTAGTGCAGAAATCTAACATTGGACTTAAAACTAGAGAAGAGATGCTGAGCAAAAATTTAAGCAAATGCTGAATTGAACAATGAAGTATTGATATATTTGTTTATTTTCTCCACACCAAATAAAATGTAGGCTCCATGAGAGAGGACACTTGGTAATTTTTTAATTAATTGCTATCTCTCTAGCATCTAGAAAAGTACCTGGCGCGTAAAAGATGCTTAATAAGTATTTCTTAGATAATGTGAACTTTAAGAGGAGGAATCCAAGGGATACTGCACCTCGCCCTGCATCTATTTCTATATTTAGGGGGGGCAAGAGTGGGATTGTCCTCCTTCTTCTTCTTAAGAACATGACTGTCCGGGCAGTTGCCCTTCTCAGACAAACACACACATTCTTTCAGTGTAATCAGCATTGTGGGGATTCAAGGAGTGAATATCTTAAGTGAAAGCATCTGTTAGAAAACATGATAAGGTATTCACAAACAAAGTCCTTGTCATTTATGTGTTCCGAAGGATGCCCACCTTCCCATGGGTAAACACCGAGTCCTAAATTGCCGTAATAAAAGATCAGGGCCACTGTCATGGAAGTGCCGTGTTTCTCCCAGCTGGAGTGCAGAAAACAAATGTTGGCACCATGGGACTGATTCTGCACCCATGTGGAATAATTTAATTCCATTAATAATGCTAGAAATGCTAAGAAAACAGTTTTAGGGGAAAAAAGGCAAAATATGGGGGCATACAAAACCAGTCTCGTCATCTGAACTCCAGAATCCATTTGTTTTCCATTGTTTACTGTACTTACTCTGGATCTGTTTTCACTTTTATTTGTGGTCAGCTTAGATATGTCTACACGAAAGCACACATCAGAAGTAAAATGACTCTGTCTTGTTATAGTATGACTTCAGACAGTTGGACAGTTTTAGGGTTCACTGGCTCCTGGATCAGTTTTCCCATGCCTGCATGAAGCATGCTAGTTAATAGACTGCAAAGAAAAAAGGCATTGTCTTTAAAGGCCCATGCATCCAACCCATTGAGCTAAGTTCTGGGCTCAAACCCTGTTCTTGGATCCTCGTGCATAGCTCCCTAGCTGAACTCTGCCCCCCAGAAATTCTCACATAATTTTCATTGGCTACAGTGGGACTCACCCTGGTATGTCCACGGGTAGAATCTGGCTGGCTGCATGTAACATACTGTTTGGGTTGAGGCACAAAGCTAGAAAGGCATTGTTTACTATTTTTGTGGGCCTTCACGAATTTCTGGACGCCAAAACAGATGAACTCACTGCTTCTGAATAACTCATTCATCAAAACAGACACGAACATTCTTCTTACTTGGGTTTAGTTAGGAAAAAAACCCATTTGCTGGTTTCCTGTCTGGAAGCCAAAATATGTTTGGGGTTCTCCACTTCAACTCAAGCTGACCCCCAACCTGACCACACCTTAAAAGCAACGAGACTTGCTTTTATGCAGAGAGGGGTATATGCAAGCTCTTGTGCCCATGAGGGTACGACAAAGACACTGAGACTGGTTTGAACCTTCTCGAAGCTTTTCTTATAAAGTTCAAGTTCTTGGAAACCATTTGGGGTGCAATCACTTTGGTATCATCCAAACGTGAATCCAGCCTAGGAAACTGTTAATGCCTCCACTGTCAGGAATCAATAGTTCTTCTGTGCAGTTGACTTAATGGCAGCTGTCATTTGTTTCATGTCCTTGTGAAAAGAGCACATATTCCTTTGGATTTGTTTTTAATATAAAAATGCTAGTGCTTTGCTTTTGAACATAGTAAATGGTTCCATGTGTATTATCAAGCTATTGCAGTAACATAAAATAGGGTGTTGCTCTGACTTGGTCTCAAGTCATTGTGTGTGTGTGTGTGTGTGTGTGTGTGTGTGTGTAATGTTATCTAAGGAGCCTCAGAGACAAACACCAAAAGTGTAGAGCAGTGAGAAGAAAAGGCTCCTTGAGACAGCACATGCATCGTGGAAAGCACTTGGGGAACCTCCTGAGAAGCAACGAATAGATATACTTCCAAACCCTCAAAAATATCAAGCATCCAAGTGAAAACCATTAAGTTTAATGAGATCTTTTGTCTATAGAATAAAACTAAAAGCTTAAAGAAATTTCAAGTTTATAAGTACCTAGGGCTAGAGATTTTGGACTAAATTCCAGCTTTTAAGAAGGAGGGTGTCTAAACCCTGCAGTATTGACAGGGTTTTGTTCTCAAAGGATTCCAGGTGGTCCTGAAGAGTCAGTTTCAGGGTTTCATCAGACTCGTGGTCAAGACTTAACAGATGTTCACCACAAAGTCCACCCTGTTTTAAATCTGTTTTATCCTGTCCATGCTTCTATGAACGTTGAGTGTAATTTATTCCTGAGGAACTCTTTGAGTACCGAGATTCTATTCAAGACAGGTTTAGCCTTCTCCTCTCGACCACCATCACTGTAACCTCTCTCCTTAACCTGATTTCCCTCTCTTTTCTGGACTTTGTCACTCTTTTCTCTCAATTTTATAAAATTACTGAAACTATGGTGATTCTGATTAATCCTGCTCTCTTATACTCATCCTTGGAGAATTATATCTTGGTTTTATTACTCCCTCCCCTTTTATTTGTTTCACTAGGAAAAAAATCATTATGAATGTTTGTCTTGAGCTCAGGTTCTGATTTCCACAGATTCAAATTCAGAGTGGCTCTACCACTTAACCAAGTTGCTTAAGCTAAGGCTTCGCAATGTTTTTAATGTCATGGAATACGTTTAAAAATGATCATATTTGTACAGATGCTGGGGTAAGAACCCTGGAGTAAACAATTGGGGCTGCTTGAGGTAGAGGCCAGAGAGTCTGGCCCAGCTGCCTTAAGGGATGAGATGATGAATATCTCAGAAGACTCCTAACCTATACTCCATGTAGAACCACTTCAACATTTATATATCAGTTTCCTGATCTACCAAATGGAAATAAGATGGATATCCACTACCTACCTCTTAAAGTTGTAAAGATTAAATGAGTTCATGCATGTAAAGCACTTAGCACAATGCCCATCATCCAAAGGATGGTAATTAGTAATGGTAGTAGTAGAAGTCATGGGAGCTTAGCAGCGGGTGCAGTAACTGTTTCTTTATAATCTCACAAATTGGAGAGAATCATTTACAACCCACAGGCCAGTTCTATTAGCATTTTCAAAAAACAGATATTATTTGAAGCCTAATGCTATAGAATGGTAAATCTTGATATGAGGCCTCACCTGATAGATTTTCAATAAACCAGGGCCACTGAGGAGGAAGAATCTGTGGAGAGCACAATGCCAAGGCAGGTAGAGTCTGGAGGAAATTACTCAGTTTCTCAGCAGAAGTAAGCAGACTGCCCAAGGACCAGGTCATATAACTAAAACTTAGTCAATGAGCTGAGATTTAAGAAAGGATAGTAGCCCTTGAGGAAGGGTCTATGGGAGGGAGCTGGACAGCCAGACAGAAGCTCAATACCATGAAGAGGCTAACTTGGGGGCAACTTGAGTTTTGATGAAAGGGTGGAAGGGCCATATAGCTATACTGGACACGTCCCTAGGCTACCCTGTCCTTACCCTGTCTGCCAGCAAGGGAAAGCACTGGAGTAGGCTTAGCAGTGGATTCCAGATCCCAGAGAGCTGCTTAATTCCTGGGAGCATTGGAAGGACTCCTTTCTTGAAGACTGGCTCCCAGCCTCACCTGTAAGTGGAGGATATCAGATAGCTTGCAGCAGAAGCCTGGGGTCTCGGACAAGTGGGAAGGCTATCTAGAAAACTAGGAAGCCTTAGATTTGAGAGGACTGTGTTCAGCCAGGTCTGAATACAGAGGCATCCATGTGCTTGGGCACCGTCTCCACCCTCATGGCCCAAACGGTCTACGTCCAGCCATGCTCCCAGGGGACATTGCCTCCCTTCCCCAAACCTTACTCTTCTGAGCTTCACAAGGCCTAGTTGGTTTAAATTCTTTGCCCTTCCATTGTCCAAGCCTAATAAGGAAGTCAGTCAGCTGTGGGTTGGGATAAGGAGCTGGTGGTGAGGAAGAACATTCTTCCAAGGGCCTTTTGATCTTTAAGAGGCTGTAAGTGGCCCAATTCCCTGCTTTTATGCAAAAATATCTCTTGTATGTGTCATTCAAACAGACTGTTTTTCCTTCCCATGAGTGTAATTGTTGTCTCTTGGCAATTTTATAGGAAACAGAATGCAGGCCATCCCAAAGTCAGGCAGAAGCGGAAAGCATCTGACTTTATTTTGCTCACTTCCCAGACTTTTCTTTCTTATTCATTGTTATCTGTCTTCAGGAATCACATATTTCCATGGCAAGGCAAGCTACCCGTAGGTAGTTCATGCCTAGTCCTGACTCTGTCCCTAACCAACTGTGTGACCTTGGACAAGCTGCTTCACACCTTTGGGCCTCAGTTTTGTTATCTGGAAACTTAGCAAGTTGGACTTGATAAGGTAAATTTGATCAGCAGCATGTTATAGCTGTTGAAACATGATTTGAAGATGAATCCACCTAATTTTAAATCCTGGTTCTGTTACTTTGCCAAGTGACTCAACTACATCAAAGGCTCAGTTTTCTTATCTATAAACAAGGTTGTTATAAGAATTTTTAAAGATAATGCTTGTAAAGTTCTTACTAGTGTCTGAATATTATAAGTGTTAAATAAATTTTAGCTCATATTATTTTTCCCATCTATAATTTTTCATGTAAAATTTTATATAAATCTATTTTTCTCCACCATATATGCTAATACCTTTTTCCGTTAGTGTGGGCAGATCAAAATGGACAATGGTGACTCTATATTTTATTCTACACATACAAGTGCATTTGTGTGTGTACATGTATTCTCTCTCCCTCCCTCCCTCCCCCTTCCTTCTTTCCTTCCTTCCTTCCTTCCTTCCTTTCTCTCTTTCTTTCCTTCTCTCTCTCTCTCTCTCTCTCACACACACACACACACACACAGAAAAAGGTAACTGGATTTCCTACCATCAACAGAGTCTAGGATTAACTTACGTAAAGAGGCATCATACTAGTATTTGGTTCCTCAAGCTCTTTCACAAATCCTTCCTTTTGAACCAATGGCCCATGAAGACAAACAGGTCAAGTGTTAAGACTAAGGAGGTTGTTAAGGCCATTCTTCAGCAACCCCACTGTGTGCAAAAGTAAAGGTCCTCCCTACATATGGAATGAACAGAACCTTGACGAGTGAGGTCATCACAGCTCTACGGTATTAGCCGTGGCCATTAACTTAAGAGCCACGCCCTGTTTGGTAGGAGTCCCCACATAAGTCAAATAAGAGCTGCATGAAGGTCTTGTAAGGAGAAACTCTGAGAAGGGGAGGGATGGGAGTCAGGAGGACGTGTTTGTCTTCTAGTGTCTTTTGAGAAGAGAGGCCCTTTTGAGGGGAGAGGTTTGGAGATTATGAACTACAGAGGAAATATGTCTGCCGCACAAGCCCTCAGCCACTGCAGCCACCTGCAGCAGTGGCCCTGAGGGGACTCAGGATGGGAAGGAACATGATACCGGCCCTAGATACCTAAGCTGCACACCAAAGGAATGATTTCAATGAACCCAGACTCTTGCATCTTTCCATACATAGAAAAGCGCTAAATTCCTTAACTTGCGATGTCTGATTTTCTTTAATTAACAGTAATCTTTTGATGTTCCCACTGCCTGGTCTTTGATGCAGAACCCCGTGTATATCCTGGCTCCTCCGTTACCCCTTTGGAGCAATCCCTCAGAGCTATCTGAGAGGCTGCTTCCCGGGCTTGAAGTCCTCAGAAAGACCACCAAATAAAACATAATTCTCAACTTTTAGGTTATGCATTTTTTTCAGTCGACAGAACTAACCCCTCTGTTGTTGAATATTACATTTCCCAGTTTTAGTTGAATGGGTTTTGTTGCAGTTAGGAGGCTGGAACAGTGCAGGCAAGTCTGACTTTTTATTTGTTTAGTCATTTATTTATTATCTACTCAACATTAATATGTACCTGTAGTGTGCCATCATTGTGCTCCGTGGTAGAAGTACAAATGTGACTAAACCTGGATCTTTACCCACGAGGAACTTGCAGTCTTAACAGAGGCAGATGGGGAAGCCAACAGCTGTCAGTATAGCAGGTTGATGCTGTGGAAGGTATACAGAAGGCACAGTGGGAGTACCCAGTCAGAGCAATGATCAAGGGGGGCTCAGGGGAGAAGAACCAGAGCGAGGCAGCAGTGGAGGAGGGCCAGGGTAAAGATCTATTGGAAAGTAATTAAAGCATGGAGTGGACTTCCTGGTGGTCCAGTGGTTAGAACTCCACGCTTCCACTGTAGGGGGCATGGGTTCCATCCCTGGTTGGGGAACTAAGATCCCGCATGCCACGTGGCATGGCCAACAAGTCAATAAATAAATAAAGAGCCTGTGTTGTATTTAGAATTGTGTTACTGGCTGGGGCTCTTAGGATAACAAGGGTATCATCTGTTAATGGAAGGAATTCAAGACAAAGAGGTATTTTGTGCAAAATCGTGGTGACCTTGGTTCTCACCATGTGGAACTGGAGGATCTTGTGTGACGTGCCATGAAGATAAGTTGTCCAGCAAGCAGCTGTCATTAGGATTTAAATGGAGGTTGGAGCCATGACTATGTATGTATGTACTCTTTTTTTTTTTACTTTTACTTAATTATTTTTTAATTAAACTGTAGTTAATTTACAATGTTGTGTTAGTTTTAAGTGTATAACAGAATGATTCAGTTATACGTACACACACACATATATTCTTTTTCAGATTCTTTTGCATTATAGGTTATTACAAGATATTAAATATGGTTGCCTGTGCTATACAGTAGGTCCTTGTTGTTTATCTATTTTGTATATAGTAGTGTGTATATGTTAATCCCAAACTCCTAATTTATCTCCCCTCCTTCCAGTAACCCCTTTGGTAATCATAAGTTTGTGAGTCTGTTTCTGTTTTGTAAATAAGTTCATTTGTGTCGTATTTTATTTTTTTAAATAAATTTATTTATTTTTGGCTGTGTTGGGTCCTTGCTGCTGCACGCAGGCTTTCTCTAGTTGCGGCAAGCAGGGGCCACTCCTTGCCGAGGTGCATGCGCTTCTCATTGTGGTGGCCTCTCCCACTGCACAGCACAGGCTCTAGGCATGCGGGTTTCGGCAGTTGTAGCACGTGGGCTCAGTAGTTGTGGCTCGGGGGCTCTAGAGCGCTGGCTCAGTAGTTGTGGCACACCGGCCCAGGTGCTGTGTGGCATGTGTGATCCTCCTGGACCAGGGCTCAAACCCGTGTCCCCTGCCCTGGCAGGCAGACTCCCAATCACTGCCCCACCAGGGAAGTCCCTGTGTCATATTTTAGATTCCACATATAAGTGGTGTCATATGGTATTTGTCTTTCTCTGTGTGACTTACTTCACTTAGTATGATAATCTCTAGGTCCATCCATGTTGCTAAAAATGGCATTATTTCATTCTTTTTTTTATGACTGAATAACGTATGTACTTCTTAAGAGAGATAGTATATATTGATAGATTTAAGAAAAGTGGATCATGGGCTTCCCTGGTGGTGCAGTGGTTGAGAGTCCGCCTGCCGATGCAGGGGACACGGGTTCATGCCCCGGTCTGGGAAGATCCCACATGCCACGGAGCGGCTGGGCCCATGAGCCATGGCCGCTGAGCCTGCACGTCTGGAGCCTGTGCTCCGCAATGGGAGAGGCCACAGCAGTGCGAGGCCCGCGTACCGCAAAAAAAAAAAAAAAAAAAAAGTGGATCATTGTATGCCTGAGGAATAACCATTTTTAAGGGTTGAAATGAGGAAATAGAGATAGTGAAGAAAGAAAAGACAGAGCCATAGAATTCGAATACCAAGAAGAATTGTACATAAGCCAAGGGAAAAAGAACTTCTAGAAGGAGGTAGTGATCAGCAGAGTCAAATATCACAGACATAAGATAATGTCTGCTGGGTGTTTCTATTACTTATGTGGGCTTTTTGCTACCAAAGACTATGTTCCTTCAAATTTTATGAAGCAATAGTGGCTTTATTGTAAGTACACACTCAGGAAAATGAAGTAGACAGGAACCCTAGTTATGCAACCAGGTTTAGGGAGAATAGGAACTCCAGTAAAGTCAGGCCTCGTAGAACATGGAAGACAGTCCAGAAACTAGACGTCCATTCAAGATACAAATAAACTCTTGCACTCAGGATATCTTGTTGCCTCCTGAAAAAAAACTATGGGAACATAGAGGAGGTTCCACAATCCCTTTGTGTAGGAGATGCTTCATGATCTCTCTTTTAGGCTGCCTGCCATCAACCTAACTCTTTGGCTGTCTGTGGAGGTCTGCATGCTTTGGCTGCACTGCCATTTTCCATCTCTAGACCAGGCTTTCAAGGACAGATTCTAGTTGGACTAAGTCATCCCCATGTTTCTAATTAGACAGGGACCTCTTAGTCTATAGATTGGTAGTCTTTGGGTCACTGGTATACACCCACCCCCTGGGGTCAGCTGTAGCCAGGAGGCAAGGTAATGTGGTACCCACAATATGAACTACCTCTTCATAAAGAACCACAAAGAACTGCTTTCTTCAGCAAGCGGCAGTGGATCTGGAAGATGCTTCCTGTTTTAAAGCCTCTTCTTTAGTACCGTGGACATTGGTAATGTGGAAGTATTGGTCTACCAAGGGGAGTAGCTTCAATGGAATGGTGGAGACGGAAGCCGGGTTTTGGATTTTAGTAGGTTGAGGAGTTAATGGGAAGTGAGCTAGTAGGGACAGGGAATATAGACCAGTCTTTGTGGGAAGGAAGGTAGGAAGATACAGTACCAGAGCTAATAGGATATATGCTTCCAAGACAAGATTGTCTTTTAAGATAGAAGATACTTGTAATAAGAAGAAATGAGTAGAGAGAAACAAAGGGTGCATATACAGGGGAGAAGATGATTAATAGACCAGGGTCCCTAAGGAGCTGGAAGGGAGCCTGGCAGAGCACCGTCGTTCACTTGATCCATATTTACACTCCCCAGTGGACTCACCTATCTGAGGCAGCCAGATATTACTGGGTGTGGAGAAATTCTGAGAGCAAAATAAAGAAGGGCTAAAATGTAAAAGTGAGTGTGTTAAAGACATGGAGAAATACCATGGCAGTGGGCAGCTAGGAGGACTAAAGGGAATAGGAAAAGAGGAAGACTGGGAAGCTGAAGAATCTGTAGGCAGGAGTGTGACCAAATATTCCCAAGGGACAAGTCATGAGTCCCCTTGGATGTTCTGATGACTCTCAGGGTTGCGTTTATTTCTCTGGCTGCAAGAAGAAAAACAAAAGCAGGCCTTGGTTGTGATGTCTCTCATAACTCACAACAATAGCAGGCAAATCCCCAGATATTCCAGAGCTTCTTATTTTGCATCAATAAATATTTACTGCTGTTGTATCACCTTAGTGATGATTTTTACCATACATCCTGTCTGAATTTCTTGGAACGATCTCTTTTTGAAAATTTTAATACCAGAAATAATCCCTGTGGATAAGCCAATTAGGTCTTAAAAATAGAACCTTTGTTAAAAAGCCATTAGAATTTCTCTTCTGGTGTTGGGCTCTGTCATTGATAAATTGCCCCCAGGCTTCTCTCTTAATGTCTTAGGTTAAGACTGTCTCTAGTACATACATATACCAGAAGCACTAAGATTTTTTCATTTAAAAATAGATCCAAAGGCAAACATATTTCAAGTGGATTTCCTACTATGGGGATTTCAAAAACTAACACCAGAGAATGAAGGTGGAAACTGGAGTTTTACATTTGTACTCGGCAAACGCAATTTCCACTCCTGTAGTTTTTCATTTCCTCCACCTATCTCTACTTCACTGCTGACTGTAAATGTGAGATGGAAGCGGCAGATTTTGTAAGCATTTGAGACCTCCACTTTCTGCTTGGAGAAGAAAATGAGCCTCTTAGAAGTCTCCTTTCCTTTTCTTTCTTTTCCTTCTTCTTCTCCTCTTTGTCTTTCTGCTTGTCTTCCTCCTCCTTCTTCTCTTTCTTTTGAGAGAAGAGAAAAAGAAAGAGAAGTTATTTGAAGGTGAATTAAAAAGTGGTATTTATATTTAAAATTTCATTTCCTTTCAGTTTCAGATCTGCGATTCAAATAACCATGAGAAGGGCCAGACAGCTGTCCTAGTCCCATGAAATTGTCTTAATTCCTCTTGATAGAGTTAAAGCTGATTTGTTTCCTGATTTATAATGTTATCATTAAAGAATAGCCAACATTTATTGAGCACCTAGTAGGTGCCAAATACTGAGGATAAAAGGGGAGTAAGCATTGGTCCTTTTCCTAAAAGAACTCAATGTTAAAGTGGGGATCACTGGGTGATTGCTAGATTAATCAATAATTCAGGGGAAGTAGAAGTTAGAAAGAGAAAATGACAGTGAGTGGTGAGTAGAAAAGTTCTCCCTCTTATTCAGGCTTATGACAAGTAGCTAGCTACATCCTTAACTTCACTCTGACTGGAGAAAGCAAAATATATCCCTTGCTTTATAAAAAAGTGTTCCCTAAGGAAAGAACTTTGCCTATAGCTATGAAGCTGATTGATGTTCTGAAAGCCCAAGAAATCTTTGCTGACAAGCCTGCATACCAATTCAAAACTGAAAAGGGGTGTGTAAAGGTAAAGATGTGTGTGTGTGTGTGTGTGTGTGTGTGTGTGTTGGGGAGCCAAGGACAAAGGAAAGAAAAAGAGGAAAAACATCAGGTAGGGAGAAGCACTTGTGTGGATGAAGTAGTTTTCCTATTTTTTTTTATCATAAAATGATGACTATGGGTGAGGCAGGAAATAAACAACACAGAGAACATATGTGGTAGAATATGGTGTGCATTATTGGGGCAATAGTGCTAGCTGCTATAATAAACAACCCCTAATCTCAAATAATTATTTCTTGTTTGCCCCTGTTATAGTCCAGTGTGGTGATGGGGAAAATGACATCATCTCATGCAGTCTTTCAGGCATCGAGGCTCTTCTTATCCACCTTCAATATGTGGTCCCCTGGTTACTATTAAAGGGGCAGAGAGGAGAGAGGCTGGTAGCCAGCTCTGGAAGTGGCATACAAAACCCTCACTTGTTTTGTATGGAATTGGATAGAATTCAGACTCATGGCCCAAAGCTAAATGCCAAAAAAAACTGGGAAATGTAGCTTCCTGTATGCCCAGGAGGAAACTAAATTGTTTTTGGTGAACATATGGCATTGTCTTTGACATGTGGTCATGCTTTTGTCAAGCTAAAATGAACAGTGATAAGACTCATGAGACGGGTGAGGTCTTGCCCTTGTTGGAGCATTGGCTGCCTCGTTTTTAGCATTACATAGAAGAGTTTGAATCTATATACTTATTATTTGTATCTCTCTGTGACTTGAGTGAAAAAGATTTTTAAAGTTTCAGATTTTCTGAGGAAACCTAATTTGAAATGAGTAACGTAAGCTGAAGATTCCTTCTTCTTTCCCTCTTTCTTCCCTCCCTCCCTCTTTCCCTTTCTTTCTTTTTTTAAAAAATTATTTATTTTATTTTTGGCTGTGTTGGGTCTTCGTTGCTGCATGCAGGCTTCCTCTAGTTGAGGTGAGAGGGGGCTACTCTTCATTGTAGTTCGTGAGCTTCTCACTGTGGTGGCTTCTCTTGTTGCGGAGCAGGGCTCTAGGCACGCAAGCTCAGTAGTTGTGGCTTGAAGGCTAGGCTCTAGAGCACAGGCTCAGTAGGTGTGGCGCATGGGCCCAGTTGCTCCGCGGCATGTGGGATCCTCCCGGACCAGGGGTAGAACCCGTGTCCCCTGCATTGGCAGGCAGATTCTTTTTTTTTTTTTTTTTTTTTTTTTAATTACTTTCTGCTTTATAACAAAGTGAATCAGTCATACATATACATCTGTTCCCACATCCCCTCCCTCATGCATCTCCCTCCCTCCCACCCTCCCCATCTCACCCCTCCAGGCGGTCACAAAGCACCGAGCTGATCTCCCTGTGCTCTGCGGCTGCTTCCCACTATCTATCTACCTTACGTTTGGTAGTGTATATATGTCCATGCCTCTCTTTCCCTTTGTCACAGCTTACCCTTCCCCTTCCCCATATCCTCAAGTCCATTCTCAAGTAGGTCTGGCAGGCAGATTCTTAACCACTGCGCCACCAGGGAAGCCCCTTTCTTTCTTTCTTTCTTTCTTTCTTTCTTTCTTTCTCTTTCTTTCTTTCTTCCTTCCTTTCTTTCCTTCTTTCTTCTTTCTTTCCTTCATTTCTTCCTTCCTTTCTTTCTTTCTTATCTTTCATATTACATATATTCATTGTGTCAATTACATTCAAAAAGGAAAAAAGAAAAACCTGACTTTTCAAAAGTACTACCACTCCCCATGAATAAGGGAAAATGGTGGGTGGAATTCAATGTGTGTTCACTTTGAAGGAGATACTTCCTCCCAGCTCTGACTGTCAGAGTTGACTCGGCTCATTGAGTAAGTTAGGGAAGGTACCCCATCCTGCCCAGATCTCTGATGGTCAAAACAGAGAACCTTCCAGTTAGAGGAGCTGTCTCCTTGGATTAAGATGGCATAGGTACTTGCATTGCCAGTTAGAACTACCAACAAACCCCCGTGGAATAGGAACCAGCCTTTCAATTGTAGCATTGCTGTAGAGATAATTAAATGAGTGTGGTAGAAAAAATAAGGAAAAATAAATCACTCCGAAGTTCCAACATTATGTATATGTATTTCCTTCTTTTCCATAAAAGTTCATTTTATTAAGTGCTGCAGACAATATAATTAAGAAGGAAACTTACACTCAAAATGTAAAACCATAATAAGCAATCCAGAGGCTGTGTATTTTTAAATCCTCAGATTGCTCAGCTAGTTGTCTCTAAGTTTTAAATGGTAGTTGCTAAAGCATACCATCAGAGATTACTTTTAGCAACAATAACAGCTGGCTTTGAAATTAATTTTAAAATGAATATAATTTATAACAGGTACATGTACACGGGGTGAAGTCATTCCTGGCATCCTTCAACTGATACACTATCTTAAAGTTTAGGGCAAAGCACTTAGTATTCAGGAAAATTACACATAAGATTGTATTTTATGATTTTTTTTCCCTGAGAGTGTATGAACAAGCATTACAAACATGCTCTACACCTGTAAGACCTAGTATTATGGTAGGTAACTAGGGAATATCCACTACACTGGGAAGAAATCTGCACAATGAATCAGGCAGAGAACAGCTGGCGGAGAAATCAGTCAGAGAATCAGAGTAATCTATGGAAGGTATTTGAATTTGCTATAAATATTTTGCAAGCGTTGGGTGAAGAAGCTAGACCTCTGGGCCTCACAACCAAAGCCCGGGCCTGCTGCGGGCCAGAGAAATGGTTTTCAGAAAGTACACAGCTCAAGAGAAAGAATTATTCTTTGAACAGTATGTGGGGAATGCAGTTCATTCGGACTTGGGTTGTTTTTGAATCACCCACAAGGCGTCCATCTTCAGAGGAATTGGCCCCGGGTTTCCAGAGAGTTTGCCTCTTGGGTGCCCTGACTTTCCACTGCTGGCAACAGGTACCTCACCAGACAAAGAAAGGGTATTTCTTTTAAGTATTAAGTACGTGCTGAGCAGGAAGGCATCTTTGCCTATCCCTTAAGGCACAAATAAGTGGACTTTGGTGAGTAACTGAGAATGTGGCCAAGAAAAGAAATATGGTCGAGGTTTGGGAAAATGGGATGCAAGTTTGCTTTTCTTCACCTCTCCCCTGCCAAATCCACTAGATTCTCCTGTCTTATTTTTCTTTTGGACGCATCTTTGTGTCATACATAATTAAAAAACAAAACAGGGGACTTAGAAGGAGCTCCCCCTTCATACAGACAAAGGAAGAAGCTCCAGAGCTTGGGCCACAGTAAACAGGGGAGAAAGAAAAACATAGGAAAGAAAAACACAAAGACACAGATTCTGGAGCGAAGTCAGGGTGCAAGGTCAGATGAAACCCACAAGTGCGTGTGGCAAAGGACCAGAGGTGATAGGGTGGATGGGAGGCAGGTGCTGCTTGGCTCGGAGACATTCCTTGGTGGGAAGATCCCACTGGAATCAGGCACCTGCTGCTTTAAGATTGGAGCCTCAGGAAAGGGGCGAGAAGCCTTAAGTGGCTTGGCAGGAGGGAGGGAGCAAAGAGGCGGGTACAGTCTGGGCTAGTACAGGCTAGGGGCCCATGGAGCTGCTCACATTTAGGGGCCAAAGTGCTGATTCTCTGCTCACCAGCTTCAAGCTGATTCTGATTTGGGGCATCCGGGGCTTTTCTCTAGTCAATTAACATGTTAAAAGCTCTCATGCCCAGCCTGCCCTCAGGGGAGACTTTACCATCCAACTCTCCTTGGGGCCCAAGCAAGGCTGGCAAAAGGGAAAAAGCCACAAGAACTTGAACTTCACAAGAGCAAGAGCAACAAAACTCCGCCACACCATGTATACCATCCCGCCACAGAGGGGCTCGCTTGTCTCTCGGCGCTGCTTTGATACCCCCAGCGCAGAGGTTGCCGTTCGTTCCAATGCACGTTGGCAGCAGGGGCTTGGAAACTAGTCCTGTCCTCCAGCTTAAGCTCCACGACGACAAGGGTCAAACTGCCACTTGGAAGTTCATGCCTGGATCCTTATGTGGAATGTGCCCTCTGTCTCCCCACGTCTCTTTGGAACTGAAATCCAAACATTGCCTGTTCTATGAAGACTCTGAAATAAAAATACAACAGATAATTGGAATATGAGAGAGCAGAAAAATAACAGTAACCAGCAAGTATCGCTTCTATGTTCAGTTTTACTTTGCTGGCAGAAGTGAGTGTGTTTGTGAATTCATGGGTAATATGAAGCTGCTCTAGCGCAAGAAACTCCTTGGAGTGAGGACTGGGTCACCCACTGTATGGCTGTTTATCATGAGACAGGCTGGGATCTGGGACCCTTTGCTGCAAATACTTGCACCTGGACACACCTCTTCTGGAGAAGAAAATACAAAGAAACTGTATGGGACTAAAAATAACTGCATGCATGCCCAGCTGGGGCAAATTCTGGACCCCAAAGATACAAAGACACCAAAAAACCCAACTGCCACTTTTGAAGAGCATGGAACAAAAAATGGTGTGGGGAAAAAAGCAGGGGCACCTCTCCTGGAGCAACAAAATACAAAGAAACTATATGGGACTAAAAATAACTGCGTGTGTGCCAGCTGGGGCAAATTCTGGACCCAAAAGATACAAAGACACCAAAAAACCCAACTGCCACTTTTGAAGGGCATGGAGCAAAAAACGGTGTCGGGAGCAAAAGCAGGGCACTGCGTGTGCCCCCTGCACGCACCACCACCTAAGGGGTGGGCAAAACACCCAAGCCACCCCTCTGGACAGACCCCTGGACACACCCCTACCCTCACCCCATATAAGAAACAAGCTTGCACCCCCTTCAGTGAGCGAGCAAGCAGGGGAACCTGTGGTTTGTTCTCGCTCCCCGCTGCTGCAGTAGGGATCCCAGTAAAGCCTTGCCTGAATGTCTTGTCTGGCCTCTAGTCAATTTCTGTTGATTGGGGAAGGCCAAGTAACAGCTGGGGCTCGGGCAGTGGAGCGAGTTGGGGGCTGTGGGACCACGTAGTCTTCAGGGTTCCTTCCTGGCTTGAGTGCTTGTGAAGCTAGCATTTAATATGGCTTCAACATTGAGTGAGACCCCCTTCCCCTGAAATAGCTACACAATTAAGGAGGGAGGAAAAGAATGAAGGGATGGACAAGGTGCTGGGGAGCCGGTGTGTCTGTTGGGATTTCCAAAGCTTCCTCACGTTACTCCCTTTGCAGAGTTTGTTTCCTCCTCCTCTTCCTCTTGTTTCCTAAACTGTGTCTGACTTATTAGATTAAGAAATGACATCTCAGGCCTTCCCTGGCGGTCCAGTGGTTAAGACTCCATGCTTCCACTGCAGGGGCACGGGTTCAATCCCTGGTTGGGAGACTAGGATCCTACATGCTGCGCAGCACGGCCAAAAAAAAAAAAAAAAAGACAGCTCAAGAACACAGTATTGAGTTTTAAAAAGCCAGTTACAAAACAATATAGTCCAAAACTCAACCATTTATGTTAATTTCAAAAACCACACCAAACTGTACTATACATTGTCATGAAGATATATTTATGTAATAAAAGGTAGAAATTGCGTGAGAAGGATCCACACCAGTGTCATCATAACGGTAACAACCATGTCACTCCTCACCAGCATCACTGTACCTGACCTTTACTGAGAACTTTCCACGTGCCAGGCTCATTGGCTCACTGAAGCCTCTGGAAAGGAAAGGGGGCGGGGGTGGGACTGGAAGGGCGTGACTTCTGCTGCATTTGAGATGAATATAGCAAAGTGTTCACAAATTACAAATTGGGGTAGAGTGTCAGTCATTTTATTTTTGGTCTTCAGTATGTTTGCAATGCTTCATTTTTTTTTTTTTTTAGTTAAAAGAAAACAAAAGCAATAACCAAAAGAAACATGCAGACCTTTAGTTAGAAAGGGTCCCTTCTGCTAATTTCCACTGATGGAGTGTGTCCCCTCCAACTACAGACCTTTAATGCTGCCCCAGCGTGGCTCAGTCCTCTTCCCTTTTCTCTATTTCCACTCCTCAGACAACCGGGTCTGGTCCCTGCCTTTCAGACCATTACCCTGCTGAGGCTTCCGCAGCGTCTGTTCAGACCTGCGCCCTTCCCCTCGCTCCAGGGTCTGCCTTACCTCTCTACACAGCCCGCCAGAGGGTACATCAAATGCAACCTGCTCAAAATAGAACACTCATCCCCCCAAGCTATTCCCCATCACAGTAAACAGCATCACCTTTAGAGTGAAAACAGTTCAATTCTGTCTTTAGCACCCTTCTTTCTGTCCCTGTCCAAACCAACCCATTGGCAAATCTTACTGGCTCTAAATCCACACTCGACCAGAACACAACTGGGCCTCCTGCCGCTGCCCCCCTGGTCCAGCACCACCACCTCTGACCTTCACCACTGACGGCCGTCACCTCCCAGTGCTTGGGCCACTCCGTCTCTTTTCTAGATGGCTTCTTCGAAAGCTTCCCAGGGCCTCCCTGTACTCAGAACTAAGTAGAGAGTCCTTTCTGTGTCTGCAGAGTGCACAGTCTCTGGGCCACCGGGGCCTCCAATGCCCATCGTTTCCCTGCTCCCTGCCCCCCATCACTATGACCTTCTGAGACCTTCTCGCTGATTCTCAATCAGGCCCACACAAGCCCCAGGGGCCTGGCCTGTAGCTTTGGTCTTCCTTCTGCCTGGACGCCTCTTTACCTAGATTTTTTTTTTAATTTTATTTATGTTTTATTTACTTTTTTCTTTCTTGGCCACGCTGCACCATGGGATCAAACCTGCGCTCCCTGCATTGGAAGCACGGAGTCTTAACTACTGGACTGCCAGGGAAATCCTGTTACCTAGATATTTTCATGGCTCTCTTTCTCTTTACCTCTCTCTCTCTCTTTCTCCCTCTTTCCATTTCAGGTCTCTGCTCAAATCTCATCTATTCAGAGAAACTTCCCTGCCACCCATCTAACATAACAGGCTGTGGCTTTCTTTCCCCACACTCCAGAATCATTTTTCTAGATCATAGTTGGGCAGTCAACACACAGTTGTTGAAATGTTGAACTCATAATCCTTCTCAAGCACCAGCTGGTGGCAGGCATCCACACACATATTAATTCATTTACTAGCCACCAAAGCCCTCTGAGGAAGTCCTGTTGGAGCAGCACAGGTGACTGACACTCAGAGGATGTCCACAGGCTCTCACTGGTCCCCATTCCAGAGTGGAATTCCTTTTTACTCTAATCTTCCCCTGCATCACACTGCATCTCTCAAGAAAAGCTAGAAAAAGTAACATCCCTGCTATCTGCTGCCAGGGCTTGTGCTGGTCACATTTACAAAATTATTATGATCTTCACGAATACTCTGAGAAGTAAACATTATCTCCATTTTAGAGATGAGAAAATTGAATCTTCTGAGAGGTTAAATATTTAGCTTAAAATGACCATTCTCCCTCAGTGACAGAATGGACCCCGGCCTGCCTCATCCACAGCCTGTGCTTTCTTAATGACATGCATCCTGCTTGCCTAAAAGTTCCATTTTAATTCCCGTAAAAGGCCGTCTCCGTAGCCTGTCTACATCACAGGCTTACTGATCCCTCGTTGCTGTCCCGTGAATAAGTCCAACTCTGTCTTCTCCCCTCTCCTCACTCCCTCCCTCTACTGCGGAGACCTTTCCCCAGAACTTTCACCTTCTACTCATTGCTTACACCTGCTGCAGTCTCAGAGGAGCAGTAGTTTTCATGGGCCACCCAGAAGTTGGACGTGAGAACACAGGTTATGTCAAGGGGAACAAGTGGGAGAACAGCCAGTACTGGAAGACATACGGTGCCCGACTTGCAAATGGGTTTGTTTGCTCGAACTTCTTTGGAAGGGTTGTCATGTGAAACTCGAAACACATTTCCCCTTAGAAACAATATTATCAATGATGGATGGGGTCTTGGGGTCATCCATGAAACCCTGTGTAATGTCCAACCAAGATACTACTAGATCCTCCAGAATTATTGAAGTTCGCTAGCCAGTCAGCATCCATCACATCGATTCTGTGGGAAAATAGGCTTTTGAGTTCCAAATGGGGACACCAAGGACACTTCTCTTCACATTATTCAGCTCGTGCTCCTATCTCTGGGCAAGATGCTCCTTGCCACCGCCCCCAGCCCAGCTGGATTCAACAGGGCTGCTTGTCTGTCAGCCTTGGGTGGTGGAGGATACTGGACATTTGAAGGATGGGGGAGTAAAGGGCTCCAAGAGCCAAAGAGGGTTCCCAAAGTAGGGTCCTCTGGCAGGGCAGTAGGCTGCGCTTAGAACCCATGTGTAGTAGTGGCTCCAGTTTCAGGGCCCAGAATGTGTTGGAGGGTCTTCTGTCATGTGGTACAGTGACCTGAGCAGGCTGAGTCATGACAGAACGTGAACAGTAAGTAGGGAGCATGGCCGATGTGGGACTGTTCCCTGTGTATGTCCTGACATCTCTGGAAAGCTCTGATGATGTGGGTGGCAGTGCAGAGTCCCGAAAAGGACCCCGAACAGGTATCCATCCTAAGGCCCTAGTCCTGGCTCTGCTTCCTTAACTGGGGACTCTAGGCAACACATAGCCTCTCAGAGCCTTATTTTCCTTTAACGTTAAGTGGGAAGAATACTAATCACCCTTAACTCCACAGGGTCACTCTGAGCATCTGTTGTTATGATATGCGTGTGAAAACACTTTCTATCCCGTTCAATGCTATGTTAGTATTATATCTAGTATTACACAGTAGAACACACAATAGAACACACGGTCTCCAAAACTCCAGTATTCTTTGTTCTGACACAAAACAAAGAAGGGAGGGACATGCACAAACTTCCATCCATCCACTGTGGTTTTTTTCAAGCACTCCTAGCAACAGAGAATTATCTGAAGAGGAAGATTTTGGCCTAGACACCCCATTTGTTCCAGACCATCTCCATTTCCGGCCACTCTACCTCCGGTCCTCCACGTCTACTTGCCGTGGTTGCCTCAGAACACACAACGTTGTGCTCTGTTGGCTGCATGTTCTCCCTTTACAGAATCTCCCTTTCCAACAGCCTATTTTTTCTTTGTTGTCCTGCTAGAGGAGACTCTAATACATAGTCCTTTTTGTTTTTAATCCTCCAAATAATAATCAAACAGATCACATTTTAGTTGCAGATTCTTGGAGGAAAAACAAATCTTTATCCAAACTCCAAATGTAGGAATGTTGAACTGAGATAGTTTGTATTCCAAGACCCTGGACAGAGCAAGAAACATTAAGAACTCAAGAAGCTTTCCTATTTGGAAAGCATTTTTTTCCTACCTGCAGAATTATTTCTCTCCAGTTTGTGACGCAAAATTCTATGTGGAAAGTAAACATCGACTTGATTGACTCCTTTTAAATGACTATTTTCTGTAGGAGAATGCAACCTAGTTAGTGCTTGGCCACTTCAGCATGTGTTCATAAACTTATTAGTTAATTAGCCACATTCTCTTAAAGTCCCAGACTGCATTGTGTCTTTTGAAAACTGAAGTCATGGACACAAACCATTTTCAAGCTGGAGAAATGTTAAAAATAATGGTGTCCTGCAATGTCTACAACCATGCCTTTCAGGATGGTGGCACATGCTACATCATTACTGTACAGCTGCCTGCTTTGAGATCAGCTGCTCTATTTGTCTCTAGACTGAATGAGTCAATAAGAGATTTGGTTCTAAAACATCCCAGCTGGACAGTGGTGGAGGCAGTGCATACTCTCCTACCGCCAGTTCAGATAGTTTTGTACAAGAGGGTTAGCAGGACCTCACCTTTATTAATGTTTGAAAATCAGTAGGATCGTTAGAAATTGTTCTCAGAATTGTTTTAACATAAAATGTGACAGTTGCCCGCTCTGGGGTGCCAAGACTCTTAAGTGCATCCTCTGTTCTCCAGGGTTGATGAGTTGTCTTTGGGGCTGTAAAAGCCTCTTACTTTTCTTAAACTAAAAAAAAAAAAATTTCAGTGTCTGTTTTTAGATTTCTGGAAAAGGTAACATGTGTTGTAGGAAATTCAGTAAAAAATCTCGATTACCAGGAAAGTCTTTGTGAATAAAACAGAGAAGAATGGATTGGATACTATTAGAGTCCAACTGAGTTGAGGATGGTTGGATCCAAACTGTGATGATTTGGGGGCTAAGGGTGGGTGATGGTGAGAGTTTTCCAAGGATATATCCTCGGTTCCTGTTGTCAACATTTTTATCAGTTACATCAGGAAAGATGTAGGAGGCCATAAATTTGCATCTGTTACAAAACCAATGACCTTAATTGAATTTGGCACCTGAAGTATTCACAAGTATGCAGGTGGCCCACTTCATGGGGACATTATTAGAATTAGGATACCAAAAAATTTCAATTAGCTAGAGCAATGTCCACATTAACCCTATTGCAGGGTTTTATTTGACTGAAAACTCAGTGCAAATAAACTGATTGGCGGGGTTACTAAAAGATACCATTTGATTTTAGTCTGTAAACATAGAGGTATAATATCTAGAATAAGGGAAAAGATAAATCTTTCATATTCTGAGCACCTGAAACATGCATTTAGTTTTGATACAGGATATTTGATTAGAGATGTAGAGAAATTGGAATTCAGATGGGAATCCAGCAGTGAAGAGCCAAGGTGATGAAAGACTTAAAGCCCTAGAATAGTTTTAAAGAACAGAAAAGTTTCTTTTAACTTGAAAAAGAATGAAGAAAATAACAATTATTTGCTATAGAAAAAGATATTGGAACATAAACTGAACAACCAGAAAGATTCAAGCGTATGACAGATGTCTTGACATGATGTTATTAGGGTCCTTTCCAATGCTGCTCTTCTAGGCCATGGGTGTGCTTCTAGGGAGGTGCCATTTTGTAAAATGGTGTCCTTTTAAAAAGTTTTGGAGCTTTGTAGTATTTTAAAAAATTATCTAGATTGGGGTTGCTCAATACTTTATTGAGATGATGAAAATGTTTTCTGCACTGTCCAATATGGTAGCCACTAGCTACATGTGACTCCTGAGCACTGGAAATTTGCTAGTCCAATAGAGGCACTGGATTTTAATTTTATTTAGTTTTAAATTTAAGTCCCCACATGGAGCTGGTTGTTATGATACTGGGCAGTATAGGTCCAAATATTGTCTTTTTCTCCCATTTCTCCTGCTAACAGCTTTGGAATTTGGTCCTTTGTCTCGTCCAGATTCACTGAAAAATTTAAAAGCAAATGTATAACAGAATTAATGTCTAATTTTCAGATTACTAAATGTGGACTATTATTTTTATATTGCTTCTGAATATTTCCTAAGTTCTTCAAATTTTTTTATCATCTGCTTCAAAACACCTTCCCTCGTTTCTTGCATGTTGAAATATTGATTGCAGAAGTTCTGCAATCCATATTAAGTTAACTGAATGTTAAGTTCTGTTAGTACCTTCCTTCTGACAGCACCCACATTTTGCTGCCAGATCTTCAGAAAGAGTGTTTCCAAGAAAGGACCTGCATTAACTGCCCCCAACCCAGTATGACCAGATTTGTATGACATGGTAGGCATCCCCCAAGGCTTCCCAACAATTCAGCAGGAGAACATATTTGATGGTTGTATTGTATATTCTCATATGGTTTCAAGTTTTTTTAAAAAATAAACATCTTTTTGGATTCAAAAAGCAAAGTTTATTCTTGGTTTGATGTACATCTTCATTGACCTATTATTAAGCCCTCTGGTCCAGACAAATTACTTCTCCATGCCCCAATTTCAGGATCCACCCAGTTAGGTTAGAGAAATATCCAGTATCTTCTATTGGGAAGAAATCATTAGTATCTTCCATTTTCTTGAGATGTGGAGTTATATAGGAAATAATTTGTAGTAAAAAAAAAATGAAAATCACTAATCAAATGTAAGTTATTGCTTTTGTTTGTTTTCATTGTCTTTTTACGGCTTTAAAAATGTTTTATTTTAAGATAATTGTAGATTTATATGCAATTGTAAGAAATAATTCCTTCATCCAGTTTCCCCCAGTGATAACACCTAACATAACTATGAGGCGAAATTATAGACAGGAAACTAACACTAATACAATTCACTGATCATATTCAGATTTCACCAGTTTACATGACTCGTTAGTATGTGTGTGTGTTTAATTCTGTGCAGTTTTATCACACATGTAGATTCATGTGACCACCACAATGGCCAAAACAAGAGCTCCATCACAAGGATCCCTCATGCTATTCTTTATAGGTACTGCCATTTCCCACCCTTCACGCTTCTATACAGTTTTGTCATTTCAAGAATTTTGTCCCGCTCCATCTATATAGTTTTGTCATTTCAAGAATGTTCTATAAATGGAGGCATACAGTATGTAACTTTTTGATTTTGCCTTTTTTTACTCAGCATAAATTCCTTGAGATCCATCCAAGCTGTTGCTTGTATCAGTACTTCATTCATTTTATTGCTGAATGATAGTCCATGGAATGGATGTAACACTGTTTAACTCTTCACCTGTTGAAGGACATTTGGGTTATTTTCAGCTTTTGCTATTACAAATAAAGCTGTTTTGAACATTTGCAAACAGATTTCTGGATGAACACCAATTGTAATTTTTCTGGGATAAATGTCCAGGAGTACAATAGTACAGTAGCTGGATCATATGGTAAATGTATGTATACTTTTGAAAGAAACCTGTCATACTTCTTTCCAGAGTGAGTGTTAACAGTTCACATTTCGGCCAGCAGTGTATGAGCGATTCAATTTTTCTGCATCATCACCAGGATTTGGTGCTATCACTATTCTTTATTTTGGTCATTCTGATGCAGTTTTCATTTACATCTCCATGATAACTGATTATATTGAACATCTTTGCATGTGCTTATTAGCCACCTATATATTTTCTTCCGTGAAATGTCTTTTGCTCATTTTCTAATTGAATTGTTTGATATTTCCTGTTTTTCAGTTTGTCAGTGTTTGGTTTGCAACTATTTTTTCCAAGTCTGTAATTTGTCTTTTCATCCTCTTAACATGGTCCTTCAAGGAAAAAAAAATTAATTTTGATGCAGTCCAATTTATCAGTTTTTCCTTTTGTGAATTTTACTTTTGGTGTCAAGACCTATTCACCCAGTTCTAGGTCCCAAAGATTTTTTTAAAGTGTTTATTCTGAGTTTTATAGTTTCACATTTTACATTTATTTCTGTGACTTACGTTAAGTTAATTTTTATAGAGTGTTGAGGTTAGGTTGAGGTTGAGGTTAGGCTGCCTATAATAGCCAGTTGCTCCAGCACCATTTGTTGAAAAGGCCATCTTTCTCCTATTTAATTGATTTTGCAGCTTTTTCAAACATCAATTGGTCATGTTTGTATGGGTCTATTTCTGGATTCTCTATTTCCAATGACTTTTGTTTCTATCTCTCCACTAATACCACACTGTCTTTATTATAGCTATATATAATACTTAAGAGTGGGGAGAGTGATTCCTTTCACTTCACTCTTTCAAAATTGTTTTAGCTATTCTAGATATTTTACTTTTCCACATAAAATTTAGAGTATGCTTGCCTGTGTTTACAAAACAAAACAAAACAAAACAAAACTTTCTTGGATTTCGATAGGGATTGCATGGAACACATATATCAATTTAAGGAGAATTGACACCTTTACCGTATTGGCTTCCAATTCACGAACACAGTATATCTCTCCATTTACTTAGTTCTTCTGTGATTTTTTCATCAGCATTTTGTAATTTTCAGCATACTTATTCTGTACAAGTTGAGTTTACTTGTTAAGTTTATTTTCTTTGGAGTGATTGGAAACATTATTGTGTTTTAGTTTCCACATTTTCCTTGTTAATACATAGAAATGTGATTACTTTTGTGTATTTATGTTGTATCCTGCAACATTGCTGAACTCATTTATTAGTTCTGAAAGGTTTTTGTTTGGTTTGTTTGTAGATTACTTGGGATTTTTTACATAGACAACCATGTCATCTGCAAAGAGGGACAGTTTTATTTCTTTCTTTCTAACTCACATGCTTTTTACTTCTTTTTCTTGCCTTATTATGATGGTTAGAACTTAGAGTACTTTGTCAAATAAGGTGGTAAGAGGAGACATCTTTCCTTGTTCCTAAACTTGGAAGAAAGTATTCAGTCTTTTACCATAAATATGATGTTAGCTGTTGGGTTTTGCAAATGCTCTTTATCAGGTTGAGGATGTATACTGTATTTCTATTTTGCTAGGAATTTTTTTCACAAATAGGTGTTGGATTTTGTCTAATGCTTTTCTCTATGTGAATTGATGTTATTGTAACATTTTTCTTCTTTAACCCATTGGTATGGTGGATTGAACCTATTAATTTTCAAATGTATATTCTGCTCCTATTGGGTGGAATGTTCTATATATGTTAATATAGGTACATTGGTTGATTGAGTTATTCAATTCTATATCCTTGCTGATCTTCTGTTTAGTTCTATCAATTTATGAGAGTGGGATGTTGAAGTCTTCAACTGTAATTGTGTATTTGTTCATTTCTCTTTTTAGTAGCATCAGTTTTTGCTTTGTGTAATTGCTGCTCTATTGTTTGGTGTATACACATTTAGGATTCTTATGTATTTCTGTTGAAATGATTCTTTCATCTTTACTCTAATTTCCTTTTTTGTATCTAGTAATTTTCTCTGCTCTAAAGTCTGCCTTGTCTGATATTACTATAGTCAACTGCTTTTGTTTAAAGGAGTATTTTCATGATATATATCCAACCTTTTACTTTCAACTTACCTCTGTTATTAAATCTGAAATGAGTTTCTAATAGTCAGCATTTTTTTAATCCTTTTTGCCAATCTCTGTCTTTTAATTGGTGAGTTGAGACCATTTACATTTATGTAATTAGGAATATGTTACAGCTTAAGAATTTTTTTCTCTGTTTTTGCTGTTTCTCTTCTCTTGCCTTTCTGTGAGTTATTTGAACATCTTCAGAATTCCACTTTCATTTACTTAGAGTATATCTTTGTATAGAATATTTAAACTGGTTGCTTTAGGTATTATGTAATACATACATAACTTATCACAGCCTACTGGTGTTGACATTTTACAAGTTCTTCACTCCATTTAAGTCCTTTAATTTTGTATGGGTACAGAATGGTTGTTAATGTCTTGATTGTTCACCCTCATGATTGTGTGGCTGACTGGGGGCTGTGACTTGCTGCCACTGCCCAGCATCACAAAAGACTATTGTATCATGTATCGCTAGCCAGGAAAAAGATCAAAATTCAAAACTCAAAGTGCAGTTTGTACTGAATATGTATCACTTTCACACCATTGTAAAGTTGAAAAATTGTAAGTAAGTCAAACCACAGTAAATTGGGGACTATCTGTATATTTACCCCTATTTTTACCCATTCGGATATTCTTTCCTTTCTGAAGCTCAAAGTCTCCTTTTGTTATTATTTCCTTTCTGTTAAAAGAATTTCCTGTAGCTATTTTTTAAGGGTAGGTTTGTTACTAACAAACTCTTTTAGTTTTCCTTCATCTGAGAATGTCTTGACTTCCTCTTCATTTCTTAAGGATATTTTTTTGCCAGATATAGAATTTACAGTAGACAGTTCTTTTCTTTCAGTAATTTTTAAAAGTGCCACTTTCTCCTGTCCTCCGCGGTTTCTGATGATAAATCCCGTCATTTGAATTGTTTTTTCCTTATAGGTAATGTGCTTTTTTTTTTTTCTGATTGCTTTCAAGGTTTTTTTTTTTTTTTTTGTCTTTTGTTTTCAGAAGTTTAATTATGATGTGTCTTGGCATGAGTTTCTATGGGTTTGTCCTATTGGAAGTTTGTTCAAATTCTTATAGCTATGAACTTGTGTTTTTCACCAAATTTGGAAAGTTTTGTCCATTATTTGTTTGAATACTTTTTCAAAGCATCCCACTCTTTCCCTCTCTTCTTCTGAGACTCCAATGATAGAAATGTTAACTCTTTTGTTATTGTCCTGATTCTCTCTTCATTTTTTTCAAATACATTTTCTCTCTGTTGTTAGATTGATAAATTCTATTGATTTGGTTTCAAGTTCACTGACTCTGTCCTCTGTCATCTCCACTCTGCTGTTGAGCACATCAGTAAGTTTTTTCATTTTGATTATTGTGTCTTTTAATTCTACAATTTCCTTTTGGTTCTTTTCCATGATTTCTATTTTTGCTGAGTTTTATATTTTTTCATTTGTTTCAAGAGAACCCATGATTATTTATGAAGCATTTTTATGATGTCTGCTTTATGATCCTTGTCAAATAATTCCAACATCTGGTTTATCTTGGCATCAGCACCTGGTGATTGCCTTCTCTCATTCAAGTTATGATTTTGCTGGTTGTGGTTATAATGAGCTATTTTCAGTTGTATCTGGGACATTTTGGACATTGTATTCTGAGATTTTGTATCCTAGTCAATATCCCCTTTTTTAAGCAGGCTATCCCCCTGTTGAGGTATAGCGTGAAGGCCAAGTTGGTGTGTATGGTCAGCTTCCCACTGGGTTTCCCAACCCCACTCAGCTCACTTCCAGATTTCCATGACACTATCCTGGCAGAGTAAGTAGATTACCATCTGCCCTATTGGATGGGAAATAAGAGATTTGCTCACCCTTGGTCTTGGTGACATTACAGAGCTGGGAAATCAGAGAGCCACTGGCTGCTTCTGTGGGATTAGGATGAGGCTGGTAAGATAGAAGATCAGCTCTCCGCTTGGCTCCACTGGAACCATGAAGCTAGAGGGGTCTCCCTCACTGGTGTTTGGCCAGAGTACAGCAGATACTGACAAAAAATGTTTAGGGTTCATTAGGCCACCCTTTTCCTAGTCTTTTGGCTAGGAGGAATAGGCTTTTGTTGGCATTTATTTAGTCTATGTCTGTTGGTGGTTTTGGGCTGGTGGATTCTGTAGTGTCCCGTCCAGGATGTATGGGAGGCCACAAAGAAACCCAGAAAAATCTCCTCAATGTTGTTCCTCAAGTCTCAAGATCTCTTGGCAGTCATATTCTTGTTTCCTATACTTTTTGTTGCCTTATGTCCAGAGTTTTTTAGTTGCAAGAGGAAGGACTTGGGAGGAAAGAGGTCAGAAATGAAAATCTAAGGTATTTCTTTTATGTAATACATTTTTAAGATTTCACTGTCCATTTCCTAATGGTGAAATAAACAGCCTCCCTTTAGAAAGAGTCTCTTTGTACTAAAATTCAGACTAGACCCCAAGCATAAGTTTGAATCACTGCTAGCCATCATGAAGCAGAAACTCAATTCTCATTGCCCCTGCCCCTCAGACCCTGTGATGTTAATTACAACAGGACGAATTAGAAGAATTAACAGTTTGCAAGGGCTTAATAGGTGCTTGGGTTAAGTGCTTGGCAGGCATTTTCTCATTAATTCTCCAAACTAGCCTATGAACTAGATATGGTTATGACCCGCATGTTATAGATGAGGACACTGATGCTGAAAGAGGTTAAGTAATTTGCCCAAATCCACAAAGCTAGGAAGTAGCAAGGCTTTCCACTTTCGTGATTCAAGTTCAATGCTTATTCCATTTCAGATAACAAGCCTTACTCCCAAAGATTCTGATGTACTAGGTATAAGGCCAGGCCCATCAATATGCACTTGTGACTTGTCAAGCTGGAAAATTGAGGTAGGAAGCCCTTTTTTCACACTTTGACAAACCCCAAGGCACTGAGGCATCTGTCTTGTCTCTGGCAGAATGGCTTTGACCAACAAAGGGTGGAGTAAACAAGCACACCTCTTCTTTCTAAAGAAAACAGGAATTTGGAGATGCTCCCCTCTTATGGATTTTGCCCAAGAAGGTGCTCAGGACTTTCTCAGACATGTTTTGTGTGGTTTACTACACATTCGCCATCATACCACTGGGCTGGGCAATTGGACTCACTTTAGAGTGGCCACTAAAAGGTTTTTTGAATGTTCTGTTTCATAGGAAACAAAATTGTGGTTCTCCTTAAAATATATATCATGTATTTGGATGTTTTCAAGTCCATAATATTCTTTATACAGAGTTTCACCTCCAAATCCTTTTCTAGTGAACAAAAATAGTCTCTTTCCTCACATAAACTGTTTTATACCCCTTCATGTCATTTTAAGGTACAAAAACTTTCAGAGAAAGTTTAATCCAGGGAGGACTCTTAAACTTAGTATTGTTTAGACTTTTTCTCCGGGATTCAGAATGTCATGTAGAAACCTTTTCACTGGAGTATTTCTGATTTATTTTTTTAAGGATACAGATGATAAATTATTCCTATATCACTGCTCATCAAGGACCTTCTTATTCATGATAATCTACAAATCATTATCTGGGACCAGGTCTGGTTTTATGGACCTTGTGAACTTAGAGACCTAAGAACAGTAACATTTTGAATTTGGTTCTCATTAATTTGGAATATATGACCATTTAGATATTTAGATGATAATTTTGAGGTTTATCTTTGTGCTATCTTGTTTTTTTAAAAAAAGTTCCTGAACGAATTATTGACTTAATTATGATTACACAGGAAACGTTTCAACTGCTCCTAAAAATAAGCATGCTGAAACAAAGAAGTACCTTTTGTGGGCAAAGAATTGATTTATTCATTACAATCCACTTGTGTATATTATTAAGGAAGTTTTACTATGGATTTACAAGACATCTCTGGCCTAGTTTCATTTATTTGTAAGAAATGATAGGTTTCATATTTTTCATTTACTTAAGCTGGATTGTTACTCAGGCAAAATTAATGAAGTTCCAATGTGGTAAGAATGTCTGCTCACCCAGCATGTACTGAGGATATCCTAACATATTTCATAGACAATAGCCAGCCCTACCCTTAGCGGAAGAAGAGAACCAAGTTTGTGTTCTTGGAAACTGTGCAAAGAGCTCCATGAGGGGAAAGAATATTACTCATGCATTTAATTAATATATAAAAAGTCAATGACTCTCTTCAAATTTACAGTGCAACTGTAAAAAACGAAAACAACATTTCAGATATTCAATAGTTATTAGCCCTTTTTACTGTTGTTAAATGCTTTTAAATAATTTGAAAGATACCAGGAAAGAGTAACCACAGAATTTATGTGCAAGAGAGTCAGCAGGGCATTTTGTAAGTAAGACTCTAAATAGCTAATGAGGAGCATGTGGGAAAGGAAAGAAACAATAAATAGGAAAGTGTTTGTACGCCACAACAGACATGTATTATTATTATTATGTGAAATTCACAACACCCACTGACAAAGAGGAACATGGGAAACAAAATTAAATTAACGTGCAATTGTAAAAATTATAGTCTCATATAAATAAAAACCAAGACTTACGTTTTCGAAACAGAAAAGCAGTCATTAAAAATCCAAAAGAACTTCTGTCTTTCCAAGAAGGAATAATAAACAATTTTTTAAGTCTGACAATGTTTTCTGAGCTATTTTACACTGTTCATAGGGTCCCCATATTATTGTCATAATAAAAAATTAACTTCTAAACAAATTAAATTGAGGTAAAATTTGGTATCATTGTACCAACATCCAGGTGGTAAAACCTTCCTTTGTGTGAATAGCAAAATTACTTTTTACTGCCTTGTTTATTTCTGAAAATAATAGGGATCCTTTCTCTTTATTCCTACACTCACACGAAAAATATGTATTGAGCATCCCAAGTTACTGGCTTCTAGACAGTGCAAACAAGACAGATATGATTCCTGCCCTCATGGAGCTTAATAATTCTCCTGAACACCTGTTTTCATCCAATCTGTGATATGAATCTCTGTACTCAAAAATGCCACACAGCTGCTGGAATGTTCCATCTTTAGGATGTTGCAGGTGTCTGTCCTCATGGGTAACATACATGCAACTTGCACCATTGCATAGACCAGATGCAGTGAGAACAGACACATTGCATTGAACACTTTTCTGCTTACATGTGACTATTTTGGTTCATAGTCAGTAACACTGCTTCACCTTACTTTGGGGTCTATTTGACAAGATTTCTTTTTCTAGAATCTTGCGGTCTGAGGGTATGACCTCATTGTTTAAGAAACCTGAGAACTGAATTTAGGACTAAAGCACTCACTTATTCCTTCATACATTTGCATTCAGCAAATATATTGTTGAGGAAAACAGTCGTAGCTCCCTGACATTGTAAAGCTTACATTCTAGCAGAGGGAGACCAAGAATGGCAGACAGATTTGAAAAGTACTACGGAAGAAAGAGGAAATAGAGCAGAGTGAGGATGATTGGAAGTGACAGGGTCAGAAGGGCAGGTAGACATGTTAAAGGTGGTCGTTAGTTAGGGTAGACCTCACTGCGTGAAGGCTTGGTGGATTTGAGGAAGCAATCTATGTAGATATCAGAAAGAAGAATGTTCCAAGCAGAAAGAAGAGCTGGGCAGAGTCCCTTAAGGATGAGCGTGCCTGGTTAAGAAAACCAGCACAGTGGAGAAGAGTAAGTAAGGGCAGGCATGCAGGAGGGGAGGTCACAGGGATACCTGCTTAGTGGGGAGGTTAGAAGGTTATTTGGAATCTCAGAGCCCACTGTCAAGAGTCAAACAGGGAAAGCTTTGCAGAATTTTTTTTTTTGATGTTTGCGCACCAAAATTCACTTGATATGGTACATAAGTGGACAAATCCTGAAGTCTGGTGTGTATATAAAAGTGCTTACAAGGAAACAGATGATACAGAAATGAAAAAAGTTAATTGGATCCATCATTCTGTTTGGGGTTTATAAACCAAATATGAACATGTTTTTTACAGTTATGGAGGAGAGATGGCTATCCTTCAACAAAATTCTGAGCCATCAAAAATTACAAAGGTATAACTTTGCAGAATTTTGAGCAGAGGAGAGGCTTGATCTGAATTATGTTTTTAAAGGGTGACTGCAGCTGCCTTGTTGAGAATACACTGCAGGGAAGCATGCAGGCAGGGAGACCTGGTAGGAGGTTCTCACAGAAATCCAAGCAAGATGTGATGGTGGCCAGGAATAGGCTGGTTGTAAAAAGTGGTTGGATTCTGTATATGTTTTGAAGGTAGAACCGGAAGGATCTGCCGATGGGTTGGTAATGGGATGTGAGAGGAAGAAAAGAGTCAAGATGACTCCATTTAGATGCCTAGGGCAAAATATATTAATTGGCAAGTCTTAATGTCTCTTTCCTTCTGTATTTCACGTATTTCTAGTAGTCTCATTTCCTAATATAGGAATATGTTAGGGTTTTTTGGTCTAATCCTTCCACTAATTATTTACTGAACATTCACCGTGTGGTAGGTGCAGTGGGGGATGGAAGATGAGCAAAACATTGATTATGGTCTCAAAAAAGATCACAGGAGGCAATACTATTAGAGGTGGAGATACACCGTAAAGGAGAAGCAGATCAGATGTTACAGGGAGTCAGAGAAGAGAGCTGTTCCTTTGCACTGTGAAAAAAAGGAAAGGCTCAGCATCAAGTTAGCCTGAACGGAACTTTCAGAATAATTGGGCTTGAGGATCGCCAACCTGAGATGCCTTCTAGGTGGGCACAGGGACCCGCATGGCATCCAGTCCAAGGCGGAATGAGGGCAGGTTGCCTGGAGGGAACAGCTGGGGAAAAAGATTAGACAAGTGGTCCTCCTATTTCAGAGTGCTTTGGGCCAAGGAGGTGGCAGAAAAGATCAGAAGTGTGGGGATGTGTGAGAGACATTTCAGAGACAGGACCACTGGCGTAACAGGGTCTCAAAGGGAAGACTGAGGATTAGGATGCTGTTATTGAGAGGCTGGTGATGCCAAAATGGAAATAGGGGCATAGAGGGAAAGGACCTTCTCCTAAAGCCTTTCCATCTGAACTGCAGAGACAAAGTGAAAGAGAAAAACTAAGATCAATTCCTGTGACAAATAATGAGCACCCCCATTTTCCCAGCAGCAGATTTGAGGACCTAATTTTCTTGATCCACTATTTGCCTGGGCTGTGATTGTGATTTGTGTGATCTAAGAAACTCCTGGAAAAGAAAAAAATATGGTAGATATAAGACTTATTCCTTTAAGATAAAAGGCTAAGAAGCACAGGCAATTTTTATTAAATTAAAAAAGACCTTCCAAGATTTACAGAAGAACTTTTCAAAGCTCATTTGAGGTAGGAGCCACAAATAACTACCTGCTCCAGCTCTGTTCAGTTCCTCCTCTCAAAATTGAACCGAAATGCAATCTGGCTTCTCTGCCTGGAAACTTCTTCCGGTATTTTCCTTAATGGAGCACAGAGGCAGAGGGGGTGAGGAGAAGGTCACTACTTTGAAGGTCTATGAAGCTTAAAACGTTCTGGCTACAGACTTCAGCTGAACCAATTTTGTTTTCCATGGTGAAGTCGAACCAAACAAAATCTTGGGAATGTGCCCAAAGAGCTTGTATTGAATATTAGAATTTTAGAAAAAGCAAAAGAAGCTGGAGGATTGATTATTTTGTCAAAGAGCGCATTGTCAGCAAGGTGTTTCTTCACCCTTCCTAGCGTTTTCAGAAGTGTTGAAAATAATTAGAAGCAAACACAAATGTTGGAAAGAAGCATTCAGGGGGTAGTTTCTTCCAGCCCGACATTTTTCAGAGACCTCAGCTGAAAGTTGGGGGAGCACACTTTGAGGGGAGATGGCCTGTTCACTAATGAATATAAATAGCATTTCCTTATGGGCCGTATATTTTTTCCAGCAGGAAATGGATAATCTACTATGACATTTCAGTGGGTTGGAACAAGATAGATAAATCAAATGCAAGTTACCCTGTTTCTTTATCAAATGAAAGATAAATGCCTTAATGGATTAGCAATCATGAAATATATAAGTATTTATAATACAGTACTGCTTTATAACACCATCTGCCAAAGAATGGTATTTATTCAGCCACTGATATGCGAACAGATTTTCTTCCACATTATGCAGAGAGGAAATATATCCTAGTGTTAACGAGCATGCACTTTGTATTTAGCCAGCCTCAATTCTAACAAAATTCTTTAGTTGACTGACTGTGTTGTTTTGATAACGTTACTTAACCCCACTTTCCTTTGTTGATAAAACGATATAATAATCGTCCTACTTTTAAAAGTCATTTAGTCTATCAAACAAGATAATATATGAAAAGCATTCCACCAAATGCCTAACACATGTAAGTACTCAATAAATAATAGCTGTTCTCATCATTCCACTGGTCACAATTGACTCCACACAAAATGAGAGTTTCAAAGTATTTGGAACATCTGAACTGAATGCTTTTCAAAGAAGTGCTGAGGGACTAGATGAATGAGTCTCTCATCTGGTTCAGGCAAATCGGTCTCTGTTTTAAAATTGAGGCATAGAATCAGTCTCCATAAGCTAGGTCATGCTGTAGTAACAGTTCCTGAATAACATTGGCTTAAAACAACACAAGTAGATTCCTTGCTCACATCCCATGTTCATCAGGGTTTGCAAGGTGGAGTTGTTATACCAGAGAGACCTGGAAGGGCTTACCTCAGCATTGAGTGTTCTGGCCTGGAGGTGGGGCATACACCTACCTCCCATTCACAGTTTGTTGGCCAATCCCATGGCCTCACACAAAGGGATCAGGACATGTCACACTATCGTGGCCCTGGAAGGTGGAAACTGGACATCTGATGAACACTGATGACTACCACAGGACCATAGACATAGTTGAAAATACACTCTTACCTCATAGGTAGTGGGGCTTGAGGCATCTTTATTGAGCTCCAAAATAATGAATTAAAGTCTGTTACAGCAGTAGTGATATATGGTGCTTCTGAACCCTGGGCAAGACTGGGTGACTCGTCCGAGTTGGTGGTACACACCACATGTTGCCTCGAGTTTCTGGGATGCCGGACCATATAAGCAGTGCCATCGATTGAGTCCTTCTGTTCAAGATGTCCAAAGCCATTTTTATTCTCTATGGCCTTTTTTCACTCTTCCATGCTAGTTGAAATGGCTTTATCTGTTTTTATCTCACATCTAATGGGTTTAATGTGTTCTAACTGTATGGCTCCATTTGGCGCCCTGGATGCTATGGCTGAGAGGCACCATATAAAAAATATTGTTATTGTTATGATGATGAGTTCAAGCAGTGGAGGGGAAATTGTGAAATAACTTGGTACTGGAGCTATCATTATTTTCAGTGAAATGAAGTTTGGCTTCTTATTACACTAGTAAGCCTTGAAGATTAAATGGTATCTATAGTACGTATCTTAGCAATAGGCCAAAGAAGTCAAAATAAAAACTTTCGATATAGCATTTCATATATTATGAAACAGATGTTTGCTTTTAAGTATTCTTAATTTTTTTAAAAAGTTGACATCCATATCAGACATTAAAAAAACCAACAAATGAAAAGACCCGCACACTTAGTTTTAATTGTATTCATTCTCTCTTCCATTATGATTGGACTGGCCAGCTTTGTTAATTAATTTAACCCTTAGTGCTGATCCTTTGCCAGTTTGCTGTGAGGTTGAGCCATAAGTTGTTTCATCACTTTAGAAATGCATCATGAAGACGGAAGGTGCATGGAGTTCTGGAAAAAAGGACGGTTGAGGTCCCTTCCCTCATGATGATGTGATATTATGTTCCCATTACTTGAATATTCATTATGGTTTCCCACATGTTTTTGGCTACCTCTGTTTCCTGAAACTGTTTACATTATTAAGTTGGTCTGGATTATAGAAACGTAGCTCAAACTCTGTGTATAGTTAGAGTAGCTTGGGATGTTTGCATATATGGGGTAGATTCCCTTTTCAGCCTAAGAGAATCGTGGAAGGTTTCTAAGAGGAGATGAGACAGAATAGTCAGGGTCTTGTTACCGAAGGGCCTCAAACCACAGATGGAAAACACGACACAGGGCTAGTCTGAGGAATTTTCTGGCACACCAGGAACTGGGCCCTCGCTGTGTCTTGAACCAGATAACTTTCCACAGAGAACACAGTGAAGGCTTCATTCCTTTTGGGGTGGGTAGAGAGGAACGCTTTGGAGAGCATTGCCTGACTCAGAAACATGAGAAATCAGAACGTATCGATGCTGCTGTGTTTCCAGGACCTCCTACAGCAAAATAGGCGGAGTATGACAAATTAATGTGAAAAGATGAAGTAGTAATGAGTACCTATTGCATAAGAAATCTGGTAGAACTGTGATCTAGAAATACAGAGGGAATAGACTGTCAGAAGACAAAATCTGAAGCTGGCATGTTCTACTCCTTGGCATGTTCTACTCCAAGACCCCGAGTTTATTTTCCAGCTTAGATAATTCTCTCTTCTTTTGCTTTTTCCTTTTTTACTGGGAAGCAGCGTGGCCCATTGGCAAAGATTCGGGATTTGGAGCAAAACTCTCTGGCTTGGAATCCTGGCTCAGCTCCTTTTAGCTCTGCGACCCTTTTAGCTCTGTGACTTCCCTGCTGTGTTGCTCAGTTTTCCCAATTTTACAAATGGGGATCATAGTAGTACCTTCTGGGCTGAATGAATCAAATGTGCAAAGCACATATAATAGTGTTTGGCACAGAGTAGGTGTTCGTTAAGTAAGTAAAATAAGTCCCATGTTTCCAAAGTTCCTTTTAACATAACTAGTTAAAATTCAAGAGAGTATAAAATTAATTTCTGGTGTATGTTATGATGCTGTTGGAGTTAGTAAATATGTACTTATCAGATGATCAGGTAATCATTCAACCTTCCTTAGCCTCCCTTTTGTTATCTGTAGGAAGAGGAAAACATACCTATCTCAAGGGGTTGAAGTGAGGAATACATGAAATAAACATTTGAAAAGTGCTTCTTATGTCTGACGTGCTTAAGAAAAGTTTCCTTCCTTATAGCACAGGGCACTCTGCTCAATATTCTATAATAACCTAAATGGGAAAAGAATTTGAAAAAGAATAGATACATGTATATGTATAACTGAATCACTTTGCTGTATACCTGAAACTAACATGACATTGTTAATCAACTATACTCCAATATAAAATAAAACTTTTTTTAAAATTAGTATTTGAAGACAAAAAAAGCTGCCCTTAACTAAAATGAATGAATAGAATTGATTTTTTTTTTAAAAAAGGGTTCCTTCCTCCCTTTTCCATTTCCTTTAAATAATCTTATCCTTGACTGTTAAAGATTTTTAAAAGTTAAGGCTTTTATCCCTAACTTGCTGTCATGAATCTGAAACGCAGCTCACGTGTCCATGTTCTGGGAAGTAGAAGCCTGAAATTAACAGGTGACCAAGGCTCTACTTAAGGAATCTAGGTTGCTAAGGTCAGCACTGCAGCAAAGAAGGAAAGGTAACAACAGCAGCTAGCATGTATTGAGTGCTTGTTGTGTGCTTGGTTCTGTTCTAAGAAGTTCTAAAAATCCTCACAACTTTATATGGAAGGGACCATTTTCATCCCCATTGTACAGAGAAAGATGCTGAGGCACAGGTGATTAAGTAAATTACCCAAGGAGATACACTCAATACATGGCAGAGCCAGGATGTGAATCTAGACCCTCTGGCTCCCCAAACCCACGCTCTTAACCCTCTTGCCATGTCACTTCTCGAAAACAATGGCTATGAAATCAGCAGATCTATATGTGTGTCTGCTGTGTGCTGTGTGCCCTTGTACATGTTTCATAACCTCTCTGAGCTGCATGTTCCTCTTCTGTGATATAGGAATAAAAGGCACTGATAAATGCAAAAACTCTCTGAGGTTATTGTGGGGATCAAATTAGATTAGCAAATACAAAACTCTTCGCCCCAGGCCTGGTATACAGTAAGGGCTCACTAAGTAGTAGTTGCCAATGTCATCATGTATGACTAGAGACTGGGGCAGGTTCCTCCTCGTCTACCTTTGCATTTTGTCAGCCTCCAGCTCTTGACCTATGGGTTCCTGGAGGTTTATTAGTTCAGCCTCCCAAGAACGGGCATACGCAGAAGTTGAGGTCAAAGGCATTGTCACTTTCCTAGAATCTGACACACTGTTCCTGAGGGACCAAGGGCAGTTCACACACACTCCTCATGGAGAAGTGGGTCTAACCCACAAGCTGTGCCACTCAAGCCCCTTCCTGGTGAGGGCTTTGCCCACCAATCCTTAGACTAGGTAGACTCCTCACGAGGACAGCACTTGGGGTTCCAGCTTTGGTACCAGCTGATGTGCTGGAGATTGCTGTGGTGTGCATTTCTTTTCAGCATTTTTTGGTTTGATTGCCTTTATTAATGCAGATGAAAAACATCCACACCTTTGGTAATCCCTAAGTATCTATGACTCAGTCTCAGAGAACTCTGCGTTTCTTTCTCTGCCTCTTTCTGTGAGCACAGAGTCCACAGTTCTTTCACAAGTAAAACTGCCCTAATTTCTACCCCTCAAGTCAGTGGAGATGTGTCTGTTCAAGGCCAAGAATTCCTCTTTGCAAGAAATGCATTTATCTCCGAACTTATGAGCTATACAGATTAATTTTTCATTCATTTAATTTGCTTCCTGGGGACACAAACCATTTTGATGCAATAGATCTTGATATAGAACTTAGATAATAGAGGAGAGGCTGCCTAAATAATGAATTTAAAACCTCAGCATCAGAGATGTTGGAATAAATACAATTGCCTTGGAAATATACCGCTTTGGAATGAAGACATTTAAATGGTAAATGACCTCCAAATTTACATATCCTGGCCCAAACTCTTCCCTGAATTCCAGACTTGCATAGCTAAAGGCTTCTCTCCTCAGATATCTCATTGGCAAGTCAAACAGCATCTTCAAAAAGAATGTGACTTCTGCTTCCACCCAGGCTTGTCTGTGAATCCATTCAGCCTTCTGCACCTGGTAAATGGCCTCACCAGTTACTCAACTCAGAAAGGGGAGTTCTCCTTTGATCCTTCTCCCTCCCTCCTCAACTACCTTGGGTGGGCCTTTTACTTCATCAGCAAGCCCTCTCATTCTATCACCGAATAGCTCTCAAATGCATCCACTTTTCTTAAATTCTGTAAGCACCATCCTAGTCTAGGCCACCATCATCTCCTCCTCTGATCTCCCCAGAACAGCCTCCAAGCTCATTTGATCGCATTCTCTGCCCAGCAACGGGATTATTTAAGTCTTGTCACTGCTCTGCTTAAAGCCCCAGCTGCTTCCCAGTGAACTCAGAATAGGATCCAAGTTTACTACCATAGCCTATAAATCCCTGTGCCTCTCCCTCCAACGTCATCTAGAAACTACCAAATGATGTTTGAGCCACGCTGGAACTTTTTTCAGTGCCTTGAACATCAAGCCTGTTCACACAAGTTAGCCTAGGTACCCAACTAACACAGTCAGCTCTGTAGTACTGTAATAGGTTTATAATCCTTTTCACACAAATAACACATAAAAAACAAACACAAAAATAAACATTTTTAATCTGACAGTACAGTACCTTGAAAAGTACAGTAGTCCAGTACAACAGCTGGCATCCAGGGGCACGTTGGCATCTTTGAAAGTTCACAAATTGAAGGTTCGGATGTAGGGGACTTACCGTAGTCCTTTACTACTCTGTGACCCCTCTCCACCATGCCTGCAATATTCTCCTCTTTTCAGCTAGGTTTCTACTCATTTAGTAATTTCTATCAAATTAAAACTATTTATTTGTTTGCCTATTTGTCTGTCTTCCAAATCAGAATGTAAATTCCATGAAAGAAGGGTCTAGATACATTTTGTTTGCTAACGTATATCTAGATTATATAGCTCAGATCTTGACACAGGGATACTCACAAATTATATGTAGAATAAATTAGTGGATAAATGAATTAATAAAATAATATAAATAGTATTTATTCAAATGTCTTTAATTGTTAGCAATAATTAGTTCAACACATTTGTATTGAATGACAGAGCATGGACCGTGGAGTCTGACGTATAGGACATTTTGTCCTGGTTCTATCTCTTACTTAGCTGGGTAACCTTAGACAAACTAACCCTTTAAAGGATCTCAATTTCTTGATCTGTAAAATGCGAGTTATAATGCTCTCTATTTTATAAGTTGAAAAGTCCAGTGAGATAATGCAAATAAAAAGCAGAGTCCACAGTCATCACAAGCGTTCAAGAGAAGATGCTTGCTGTTATCTTCATTAGAAGGACCACAAAAGGCATTGAGGGCCAATTAGCAAATACAGTTGGCATTTTCCTGCCTGCATAGGGCATACAGCAACTAATAGACAATCTAATGCACTATGCTTTGTGCCATTATAGAGGATACACAGATAATAAGTGCTTCTTGAATGTTCTTGGCATCAAAGTCAAATGGATTTTCTTTACTTATATTCCATCAATTACTTAAAATCTTGCCACATTGTAATTTGCTTCATATTTGAATATGAGTTTCTTAGGCAAATTTTGTTTTTTTCTAGAGTTCCTAGTTCTTATATTTTTTCTTGTGTATGTAGCTTTATCTCGTTATTTTACTTTTTCCAACCTCTCAGTCATACTGATTATATAGTTAAGGCTCTTTTGCCTCCTTAGTCTCCCCATTTTGAAGATCTCTGTCCTTCTCCATCTCTACCTTGTCCAAGCTGTCGTTCTGGGACCTTCCTTCCCTACACTTCTTGGTTGGTCCTCAATGCGTACCAAAATTTTCCTCTTATTTCATTTACTCCAGTATTTTACTGGAGTCAACTTCAAGAAACATACTTAGTAAGTTTAATCTTTGAGAGTTTGAAAATACCTTCATATCTGATTAATCATTTGACTGGATGTACAATTCTAGGTTTAACGTCATTTCAGTTTAGAAATTTGAAAGCAAGCTTCACTTCTAGTTTCTAGTAGAAACCAGTGAGACTGGTCTATATTGAGGCGTTTAATCCTTCTGCTTTCAGCCCTACTTCTAGTCTAAGATCTGTCTCTCTCTTAACCATTGATTTTAAGAAAAGAGGCTCAGGAATTCCCCAGTGGTCCAGTGGTTAGGACTTGGCGATTTCACTGCCAAGGGTGTGGGTGCGATCCCTGGTCAGGGAGCTAGGATTCCGCAAACCATGCACAGAGTGGCCAAAAATATAAAAAAAATAAATTAATTAAATTAAATTTTTAAAAAAGAGGCTCTTGAGGAGGTGAAATAGAACAACTGGCATCGACTTCCTCTCAGTGTCCTTGTAGAATAGTCTGTGCTTCAGCTTTCTCTACCTCTTTTCCCCATCAACATGATTCCATCCATGTCATTCTTAAATTTGTTGGAATATCCCATTCACTAGTGATGCTCTCTCCCATCCTTTTCCGTCATATGAAGTTTTATGTTGGTTTGTTTAACTCGTGTACTTTTATTTCAGTGGTTTATCAGGAGAGAGTGAAGGCAGTTATGGCTGTTCACAGCCCCAGAATACACAACTTGAAATTATAGTACAGTTTGCCATCATTTAGATGTACTGTAATTTATTGAACCAGTGCCAACGTTTTGGACATATTTTCCTAATTGTTTTTCAGTATTACAACTATTTGACCTCTTTATCTGGAAGGAAGCGGTTAGAGATAGGCCTTTGAGGACAGTACATGAGGGAATGATTGCTAAACACCTACTCTTAACAAGGTAACCTTTGGAAGCTAAGAAAAGATGGAAAAGTTTTCTTTCTTTTTTTTTTAAGTTCAGAACGCCCCACAAAGAACCTTCACAGGCTGTGTGTTAGAAAGCCTTGTGGGAAGGAGAGAGGTATTAAGAGTATTAAGGAGATTTAGAAAGTTGTTTATTTAGATCCTTGCCAATAAAATTTGTCGATATTCCTGATTACATCCATAGAAAAAAATTTTTTAAGCAGGATTTCTCCATCTAAGTGTGTGAACACTTTTAAAACTCTTGATGTTGAGTTGACAAATTTCCCTCCAGAAGGATTGCACCCATTTGCATTCCTACCGATCACAGACCTCTTTTTTTTTATTTATTGTTTTTGGCTGCGTTGGGTCTTCGTTGCTGCTCGCGGGCTTTCTCTAGTTGCGGCGAGCGGGGGCTACTCTTCGTTGCGGTGCGCGGGCTTCTCATTGCGGTGGCTTCTCGTTGCGGAGCGTGGGCTCTAGGCACACAGGCTTCAGTAGTTGTGGCACACAGGCTTCAGTAGTTGTGGCGCATGGGCTTAGTTGGTCCACGGCATATGGGACCTTCCCAGAGCAGGGCTCGAACCCAGGTCCCCTGCATGGGCAGGCGGACTCCCAACCACTGCACCACCAGGGAAGTCCCAATCACGGACGTCTTAAACACACACTAAGATGACATCCACAAGATGATTTGCTAGCTTTATAAACAAAATTGGGGCTCAGTATCTTCATACACATTTCTTTGATTATTACTGATGTTATTACCCATACTGTATTACCCAACTGCTCAAACCAATCCTCCATAGGTACTGCCAACCTCAGTTTAGAAATCGATAGACTGAGACTCAGTGGCTTTTAAGAATTCTCAAGATCACACAGCTTTCGAGTGTTTGAAAGCATATGCGGGTGTAGATATTGCTTTGCCAAAAAGTAATTTAAGAACCATGTGACTTATCCGCTCATCTTCTTTTTTAAACAGAAAATCAGATCATGTTTTCTGGACCTTAGATGTAAATAATTATGTCAAACATGTTCTACTTCTTGAAACAAATAGTTGAAGAACCCTTCATGCAAAGCCTAGACTGGGAGGGACATCCCAGGTCCATAGGATTATTGCACAGGGTTACAAGGACGGGATTCAATCAATGGACCCATGAGAGCTTAGCTTTCTCTGGGATCTAGATATCGCCTTCCTTGTCTCACGGTGCACGCCTATGTATATTTGTAAGGGACTGTAAATTTCTGTTTCTTATGAACCACGTGGCAAAATGGTCCTCCACAGTACCTCCTCACTCTGCACCATCCCCAGGTTCACTTTCCAAAGTTTCAGTTACTTGTTGTCAACCGTGGTCCAAAACTATTAAACAGAAAATTCTAGAAAAAAATCATTCATAAATTTTAAATTGTGTGCCATTCTGAGGAGAGTGATGAACTCTCCTGCCATCCCCCTCTGTCCCTTGGATCATCCCTCTGTCCAGCGTATCCACCTGTTAGTCACTTAGTAGCCATCTAGGTTATCAGATTGACTGTCAGTGGCAGCCCATGTGTTCAGGTGACCCTTATTTTACTGAATAATGTTCCCAAAGCACAAGAGTAGTGATGCTGGCAATTCGGATATGCCAAAGGGAAGCTGTAAAGAGCTTCTTTTAAGTGAAAAGGTGAAAGTTCTCAACTTAATAAGGAAAGAAAAATAAACTGTAAGCTGAGGTCGCTGAGCTCTACAGTAAGAGCGAATCTTCTATCTGTGAGATTGTGAAGAAGGAAAAAGAAATTTGTGCTCGTTTTGCCGTCACACCTCAAACTGCAAGAGTTAAGGCCACAGTATGTCATAGGTGCTTAGTTAAGATGGAAAAAGCATTACATATGTACAGTAAGATATTTTGAGAGCCCACTTTTACATAACTTTTATTATAGTATATTGTTATCATTGTTCTATGTTATCAGTAGTTATAGTTGTTCATCACTTACTGTGCCTCATTTATATATTAAACTTTATCATAAGTATGTATGGATAAGAAAAAAGAGTATACATAGGCTTTGACATTATCTGTGGTTTTAGGCATCCACATGGGGTCTTGGAAACTATCCCCTACAGATAAGGGAGCACTGCTGTATTTAAGAAACGTATAGGAAATTACAATGTGAAAACTGCCAGTACAGTACAGATACCAATACCATACTCTGATATTAAATTACATGGACAAACCGCAGCTTCAGAATCTTTCTAAAATCAATCATATGCAAAATACCTGGTTTCTGAAGGGGCATATGAAAAAGGATATACAATTTCATAAACTGCAATATGGCTTACTTAGTAACTTATATTTATTTAAAGAAGCCTAGGCTTTCCAAATATATAGTATCTTCCAGGTGTCTTTATCCTAGCAAGTCTAAAAATTACCAAGTAATACCATTCCACTAACCTAAATTCTCGAAGATTTTTTTGTGCAAAGTGTTAAATGCCCTTCATCCCAAACTTGGTAGCACAGTGTTCGGTGTGGATCTGGAAACTCCCAAGGAAGGAGGGTGCATAGTGAGGGTGACACAAGTTGAACTGCCCTTTCCTATGGCTGGACCTGAAGAATTCCCTTATACATCATCCCTGCAGGGAGGTTAAAAGTCCAAGTTCTCGGGCTTCCCTGGTGGCGCAGTGGTTGAGAGTCCGCCTGCTGATGCAGGGGACATGGGTTCGTTCCCCAGTCCGGGAAGATCCCACATGCCGCGGAGCGGCTGGGCCCGTGAGCCATGGCCGCTGAGCCTGCGCGTCCGGAGCCTGTGCTCCACAACGGGAGAGGCCACAACAGTGAGAGGCCCGCGTACCGCAAAAAAAAAAAAAAAAAAAAAAAAAGTCCGAGTTATCAGTACCAATACCACAGTACTCCAGTGTGGATGAATCTCAAAAACATTATGCTAAGTGGAGGACAACAGACACTTAAGGGCCACATATTGTATGATTTCATTGATATGGAATATCCAGAATAGAGAAATCCCTAGAGACAGAAAGAAGGTTAGTGGTTGCCAGGGGTGTGAGGGGAGGGGAGAATTGAGAGAAACTGCTTAAGGGATGAGGGTTTTACTGAGAGTGCAACTGAAGGTGGGGTCTGGCTGCTTGCCAATCAAGAGGCAAGGTTGGCAGAAAGGAAAGTTTGCCTTATTTTGGTTGCCGGCGACTGGGGGCCGTGCAGGAGAGGGCGGATGCCTGTCCAAAGGCCGACTCCACCCCTCACAATCAGGGGGCAAGAGCTTTTATAGGTTGAAGGAAGGGGCTACGTGCAGAAACAGCACAGCCAGCTCCGACAGTCATCTTGAAATCGGTCATCGCTGGTCTGACCAGCGTCATCCTGGTTGTTTTAAGTACAGTTAATCTTCAGTTCCAGGGTCGGTTTGTTCCCATTTCCTTGAGGCCAGTTCTTGGAATTGCGGCAGCTAATGTCACGGCTATAGTCTGGCCATCACGTAGTTAACTTCTTCCACCTGATGGGGTTTCAGTGTCTATAAGACAGCTCACAGGATAGGGCTCAGAATATTATCTATAGCCCTTGAGAAGGAACGAAAGGTCCTTAACTACGCTTAATGACTAAACTATTATTATTTAGTCTTGTTGTACGGTTTTCCTTTGTTTCTGCATTTTCTCATTTCTCTGATTAAACTTATTCTTTGGTTAAAGTTTTTCCACAGACAAAAGGCAGGCGGAGGACATGGGGGGCAGGGACCACAGGTAGGGTCCTGCTCCATTTCAGGAGCAATGGAAATATTTTGGAACTAGATAGAGGTGGTAGTCACACAGCATTGCAGATGTGTTAAATGCCACTGAATAGTTCACTTGAAAATGGTGACTTTTATGTTATGTGAATTTCACCTCAACCCATTCTTTTTTTAACAAAACTCCAAGTTCCTAAACCCAACAGACCTGGACTTGGAAACTGACAGCTTCCTAGCTGTATGATGTTGGGCAAGTTATTCTCATTTTCTAACCTGGATCCTAACTTTAACACTTTTACCTTAAACCTCCGTCAACATCCATACAGGATTGCCGTGAGGATTATAGGAGATCATGTATGTAAAACCTTTGGCACAGTGACTGGCACATCCTAGATTCTTAGGAAATGGTAGCTACCACTGCTAATACTCCTGGCGGCGGCAGCAATAGCAGTAAATGGTAGCTGTGTTTCAACCCAGATTCCTGAATAGTCAAGTGACTATTTTCCAGTTGATCGTCTTGCTTCAGGTCATCCAGTTAGGAAAAAACCACATACATAACTTCGACTTCAGCCTTGTATTCGCTCAGCAGAGTCCTTCTCTTGAAAGACAAGTTTTAGATGAAAACCATGGTTAATGTCAAAATGGAACACATCCCTAAAACACCAAATTATCAGCTTTCCCGGCAGCATAGGGGACACTGCTTCCCAATGTGTGCTCCTTTCCTGAAAAGGGACCAACCCGTGAAAACACAGTCATACGCTGGAGCATTTGAAAGGAAGTGTGAGAAGGGGGAAAAAAAGGAATTTCCCTGAGCTTCAGAGAAGGAAAACTGTGGAATCAGTTGGAAGTTGCCGTTTATCTGGAGTGGGTGGTATGGGTGACAGAAAGGGGCGGCTTGATGGTTTCAGGAGGTCTGTGTCCTCTCTCTCCATCAGCAATGGCTTCCTCAACATGACCTTTTCTGAATGGAATTCTCCGAAGACCCGGGAGCACATTTGCTGCTTTACTGACTGACATTCTGTTACCCACATGTGCTTTGGTTTTATTTGTTCTTCCTATGAGCTCCCCAAATCGAGAGGAGGCTGGAAGAATTTTTATGAGATAGAAATGTACTGTTTTGTAGTCTCCTTGTGACTCCCTAATTTGTTTTCCCGAAGCCTAATCAAGTGAGATGTAAAGGACAGCCAACATAAATACCAGTTATTGAATGAGGCAACAAAAGTAAAATCTGTTGAAACAGCATGTTCCCCAGCTTGTCCATGGAAGAGTGAGAAGCAAGATGAGGCTGCTAAGGTTATGGAAAGTACATGGTCTTCAATGTGAGACAGCTCAGGTGGACATGGATTTGCTTCCTGGTGCTATTAATTATTAGCCATGTGACCTTGAGCAAAAACCTTATTAGCTTTGGGGACTTTAGTGTCGTTATGTGAAGATTGGGGATGATAAAATGCATTCCCAACAGGTGTTGAAAGCATTTCTTGAGTTACCCTGTTTGCAGTGGCTCAGTGCTCAGCAAAGAGCTGACAATAAACATCCTTTTCCCCTTGCACTGAAAAGCATCAAGGGAGGTGATGGGGCAGCTTTTGTCATCATAGTGGCCGGCAGGTTTTGTGCATTGTTGTGGGTTAGGGGATGCTTACTTCGTGCTTTCTGTCCATTATCTCATTTAAATCCTTACATCAAGTCTATGTGGTAAACTTTATCATACCCAGTTTAGTTGCAGAACACGAGGCTCAGAGACGTTAAGTAATTAGTCCGAGATGGTGCTGCTCAAAAGTAGAAGAGCTGATATCCAAACGGAAGTCTCTCTGACAATGAAGCTTGTACCCATAACCTCTTCTACCACCTAAAGTCTTCACCCAGGGTCTGGCTGAGGTGTAGTTCATCTGTGGTCTGTTGAACTGAATCTTGGAACCCTACAGTAGATGCTGAGTAGTAAACCTTTGTGTTACCTTCATCTGGGGTCAGATTTCCAGCTTCAGAGAGACACTGTGTACCCCTGGCCACTGTTCTCTGGGACCCAGAAAGTCAACTCAGTTGAGTGGCCTACCCCTGTGAGTCTTTGTGACATGCCAGGCGCACCCATGTGGCCCCCTGCATGGTGGTGAGCAGGTCAGATGACCACTGCACAGTTGGATAAAGCTAAGTCAAGAAAAGCCATGTGTGCAAATGCAGTTCTTTCCAAAATGATGGTCCATCTGCAAGGTTGTAACTGGCAGTGATATTCCTGGCATTCATCGCAAACACCCCAGGCTGCTTGGGTAATGAATTTCTGAGGGTTAGTCATTAACAGGTTTCCTGCTTTCCTCCCCCTTTGACAGGCCCAGCTGTGAGATACAGTGAGTTAAAGATGTCAGAGGCCAGCCCGCCCCCCCTGCTTGGGCAGCACACGACGCACATCCTGAAGGAGGTCCTCAGATACGATGACAGGGCCATCACAGAGCTGCTCAGCGCTGGAGTGGTGACCCAACATGAGGTTGAGTGACAAAGGAAATATGCTTTTTTGCAAAACCACAGTTTGAATGCATTTTGCTAGCAAAGGCAAAATAGCCTTTCTGGACCCTTCTCCCCAATTCTGGTGCCTGCCACTGAAAAGTTAGAGGAATTCCAGATTTCCTGCCTGGCGTCTCCAGAATGGCTCTGGTATCAATGAATCTAGTGCTTTCTGAACGTACCCCACCTTTGATTCCTTACTATTTCCCCCCAGATAATAGATTAATTGTGGATTTGTGGGATTTTTTTTTTGGGGGGTGAAGATTTTTTTTTTTCTGGAAAAATACATTCCTCATTCTAATTACGTTAATAGCCTAAACGTTTGCCCCTCCAGCCCACGCAGGTCTGAAAAAGAGCAGATCTCTTGACGTTCTTTACTTGCACATAAAGTCCTCATTTAAACCTTTGTTAGGAAGTCAAAGCAATAAGCAGAATGACAGTCTCGGTGATTGATTTTAAACAGAATAACTTAATTTTGAGCTCATGAACCCTTTGTTAATCTGTAATTTAAACCATGGAATTTGTTAATGTCCATTATAAAACTGAGCTCCGTTCTCCCCCATGGGGGTAAATAATGGCTTTATGTTGTATTTCTTTGATTATTTCATGAGACATGGCAGAAAATCAGTCTCCACCAATGAATTTTGGGATGTAGGGGGTGAAGAGTGGTTCCTTACTTCGTACCTTATTTTGAGCCAAGTACAAATGCAACAGATTTTTAAATGAATGTCAGATGACTATCTCGGTATTAAATAACGTCTAAATAATGATAAATTGGAGAATGAAAGGAAAATATTTCTTTGTGATCTGAGTATCCACTGTAGAAGAACATACCATGCCTTAATATTAAGTATTTGCATTTAAGTATTTGTCAGTGAATTCGAAATATAGAAACATCTTCTGTCCAGAAGGTGGTAACTGATTTGCCTATATGTTCCAGGATGAATTGTCACTCAGACTGCCAATCACCCAAGCCCAGGTACAGACCAAGGAATCAGATGACCCCATGATCAGTATCCTCATATGAACACAATTCACGCTGTTAGGCACATATATCTTAAAGCCATGTCATTACATGCCAAGTGGTCACTGAAAGTTAAATTACAGATGTTCGTTTTTCAAACTGTGATTTAGAGCTAGTTTTCTTATGGGGTTCTTTTTTATTGGAAGGATTCAAGCCATTTATGCATGCTGTAAGCCCCAATATGTTTGTAGAATCAAGGACTCCAAATAAATAGGAAGTTGGTCTTCTCATGAGGCCTCCTAGGACCTTTTAGAAGAATGCCTACTAATTCTTGAAACACTTATTGTCCTCTCTGCTTTCCTCTTTGTGGACAACTTATTCTGAAGAACTCCTGCTGTTATCCCACTAGTTAGAATTTCATCATGCAAGGGTAATTTGATACCTTCTTCAGTACTTTTCCCCCAGTGGCTAATTTGTGGATATATATTTGGAGACATTCACTTCAGGCCAGACATCTAAATGAAATTCTTCCATGTATATACAATTAGTAATGAAAATGGTAAAAGGCTGGATGACAGAGAATTGGCAAAACACATACCTTGAAAGACGTTTCTCCACCATTTCTCCTAGTGATCCAAGTAGATGTCTTGAAATGCAAATTACTTGGTTACTGAACAATAACCCTTAAATATCCGGGTCGTCATATGTAGCAGGATGTTGATCATTCATTGAGGGTCACAAAATGCCTCTAAAACCTTGAAATCAATCACGGTTGATTGATTGTGCAGTCTTGGTCCACAGCAGAGTTGCCGTTGGAGACCGTCTCCAGTTTAATCATATATGTAGCTGTCCAGATTTCCACCTACACACCTCAGAACGATCCAGGAGAACTTTGAACCTGTTCATTACCCAACAGATAGCACTTACCCAACTGATTTAGTGAGAGAAGTAATTTAGAATATATTTCAAGTTCAGATAGATAATTAGTCCTGCAAGAAACACTGCTTGCTAAAATTTCTAGCAACATGTCCCAGATCAAGTTACATGTATAAACAATGTGCTGTTTTAATTATCAGGACCTATTATCTTATGCATTTCCAAAGCCAAACATACTATTAAGATACCATATGCTCGGGCTTCCCTGGTGGCGCAGTGGTTGAGAGTCCGCCTGCCAATGCAGGGGACACGGGTTCGTGCCCTGATCTGGGAAGATCCCACGTGCTGCGGAGCAGCTGGGCCCATGAGCCATGGCCCCTGAGCCTGCACGTCCGGAGCCTGTGCTCCGCAACGGGAGAGGCCACAACAGTGAGAGGCCCGCATACCACACACACACACAAAAAAGATACCATATTCTCCAATTCACTTTGTGTCAAGGCCTACCTTCTGGCAGATTTGTGTCTGAGGTTGGCCTAGAAAGTTCTTTGAAACTTCGCGGGTTAATCATTATGTGTGTCCACGAGCAACTGGTCTCCTTCCCTTGATTTTTTTCTTAAACTTTCTGCTGCCATGATTTTCTGGTTAATCAAGCATGATATTTTCCATCTTGCATTCTGATATGCTGAATGTTTCCCCAGAAGAAGAGAAATGAACATTGACCAGTTTTGTGTGACTCCCCCGGGTTACTTGGTGTTCTTTCGTGTTCAGTCCATCTACTAGGAGTTAGAAGCCCAATCATGATTTTTAAAAAAAAACAGAAAAACAAAGGAGGTCTCACATAGGTTATTTCATACTAGCTCATTAGACTATTAGACTATGTGGGGTTAACCTCTTAGATAACCCCACAGTGGGGGGCTTTTGCATAAGACTTTAAGACCCCTGCTTTCAGCCTTTTGCACAGAAATTCACACCTGCTTGTATCTCACCTGAATTTGATAGCTCACCACTGACTCTTTGGTCCCATGACGTTGGCATGTGGTCTGCTTTTATGGATGTGAGTCTTGCTTGTCACTGTCCCATGTGGCTCAATGCTGCCTTTATCCACAGGACCCGTTCTCCAGATCCTGGGCCAGCAGGTGCTGAGAAAGAACGTTAGGTTCAGATCATCTGCCTCTGCTCTGACAGCTCATGTGGCAAAGGAGACGAGAGGGAAAGAAAGGCACAGTCCTCACCCTCCATTCCCTGGCCCTGGGCTATTCATTTTCAAACTCATCCCCCAAGATTAATAGATTCTTCTTGCATTTGCTTCTGTTCATGGGGGAATATCCGCTATACTGAGTCCTTAAATTTATGAGATTCTTCAGACACGAGATGCCTGCAGAAAATGGTTGTTCACCTTGATTGTAGTATCAATGCCACTTAGGAGGCCAGAATGTCAAGCTCACTTCTTTTCCCTCTCTATTTTGTGGTACAATCATTATTTGATAAGGAGCATGAAAAGGTTCTGGAAAAAAGGTACATAATTCCATTTCAAACAGCTGTTGGGAAAATAAAAAACACATCACAGGGGAAATGTAGAACTTTTCTCAGACATCAGGATAAAATTGTGTCACTTCTTACAATCCTAGTAGAGAAATACCAGGGTTCAGTGTTTTATAAATTCCTACTCTCATATGATGCTTAAATGGTTTCTCTGTGTAGACATACCAGGCTATCTTCTGGGCACAAATGGACCTGAACTTTTAAACTAGGCTGGCTCTATGCAGGACAGGTTTATGTGGTGAGATTCATGGAGTATAAGCACCTCCAACAGACACGTTTCCCCCAAAGCCGATTCAAAACCGTGTCTTTTAGTATCACTGTAGGAAGTTAACGTATTATTGACAAATGAATGCAAATACTTTGAAACCATATATTTTTTCTACACACTAGGGGGAGAGAATGTGAGTTTTAAAGGGAGGAGAGTTGGAATAAGTGAATTTGATGAGGAGGAAGGGAGGAGAGAGCACGCCCAGGTCAGGCAGACCCAAGGGTGTGTTGGCCCTGGGGACCCTGGGGAGCCCATCCCAGTGTGAACCCAGCCTGACCTGATGTGTGAATGCCAAGAGGGGAGGACGGGCACTGGGAGAAACTCAAATGCTACCCAGGAAACGGAACTCACCCACCTCAGATTTTTTTTTCTGGAGAAATAGTTCTTTTTTCCCATTCTTTAAGATCTTAACATTAAAGGGACTACCCAGCCTCCTGACCCTTTGCAACATTTTAAAAAAATTTTATTTTATATTGGAGCATAGCTGATTAACCGTGTTGTGTTAGTTTCAGGTGTACAGCCAAGTGATTCAGTTATACATATATCCATTCTTTTTCAGATTCTTTTCTCATATAGGTTATCACAGAATGTTGAGTAGAGTTCCCTGTGCTGTACAGTAGGTCCCTGTTGGTTGTCTGTTTTATATAGAGCAGTGTGTATATGTCAATCCCAATCTATCCCCCCCCACACACACCCTTCCCTCCTGGCCTCCTGGTAACCATAAGTTCATTCTTTAAGTCTGTGAGTCTGTTTCTGTTTTGTAAATAAGGTCATTTGTATCTTTTTTTTTTTAATAAGAGGCGCACCAAAGAGGCCTATGTCCTAATTCCCAGAACCTGTGGATAGTGTCACCTTCCATGGCAAGAGGGAATTAAGGTTGCTAATCAGCGGACCTTAAAATAAGGAGATTATCCTGGATTTTCCTGGTGGGCCTGATACAATCACAGGGGCCTTTAAGTGTGGAAGAGTCAGTGTCAGAGTGACATGATGGGAGAAGGACTTTTCCGATTGTTATGGGATTTGAAAATGGAAATGAATGAAGGAACGTAGGCATCTTCTAGAAGATGAAAAATGCAAAAAAAGAAAGGATTCTCCCTTAGAACCTCTAGAAGGAAAGCAGTCCTGCTTGATTTTAGTCCAGTGAGACCTATTTTGGACTCATTTTGGACTTCTGATCTCCAGAACTGTAAGATAATAAATTTGTGCTGTTTTAAGGCACGGCGTTTGTGATATTTTGTTACAGCACCAATAGGAAACTAATATGGAGGCTGCTCTTCCTTGGTTTGAAAGTCTAAAATGACAGGAGAATCACTGCCATGCAGAGTGACTAATTGACACCTCCCTGTAAGTCCATTTTTTTCTACTTTCTCTTTTTTTATTTCCACTTCCTTTTTGACTTTTCACTTTTTACCCATCCTTCCTCTATAGTAATGTTTTCTTTCTCCCTCTCCTTTATCTTCCTCTCCCTCCTCCTCCGCTTCTTTCTCTCTTTTTTTCTTTTTGTCCACGTTACATAAGCATGGACACCAAAAGCCACCACTGACCTCGAGAAAAATAGGACTTGCTCAGTGATCTGGAAGATAACTAGTGGTAATTCTGACCATGACTTCAGCTCCACAAGCGATTTTGGCTTAATCCATGGGCGGGGTGAGCCCTGAATAACTGGCTGCCTCTCCTTCTCCCTCAAAACTCAGGGAACGAAGTGAAGTAGTGTTCCAGATGTCACCCCAGTCTGGGGCAGAGCCCTCGGGCTTGCTACCTGTCACATGCCCCCAGTGCTAAGAAAAACATAGATAAATAAAATGTAATACAGAGCAGAGACTAGACTCTGTGACAGCCTGGGTCTTGCTGTTGTGACTGAGTTTTCGTCAGAGAAAGGGGAAGGAGGGCATGAAGGTTCATGGTTCTGCTCCAGCACTCAGCCTTGGCCTTTGTTTCTGGCTTTTTCTTTTCTTTTGTTTTTTTGGCCTTGCCACATGTGGGATCTTAGTTCCCCAACCAGGGATTGAACCTGTGCCCCCTACAGTGGAAATGCATGGAGTCTTAACCACTGGACCACCAGGGAAGTCCCTTTGTTTCTTGCTTTTTCTTGGAGAAGGCAGCTACTCGGCCTTCAAGGGGGATTAGTAGTTTGCCCCTAATCACTGCTGTCAAACGGCCTCCAGAAAGGCGGTACCTTCTCCACCTTGGTTTTGCCATCTGTGAAATAGGGAGCCTGGGTCCTCACAGTTCCCTTTGCTTTATTCTTTCAACAGAATGAAAAACACTCAGATGCACCCCTCCTTTCTCCCCCCACCCCTTTCTTTTTATTTGCAAATGAACCACATGACAGTCTGTTCAACTCATATTGGTTTCTTTGGCTCTTGACCACAGAGATTGGAGGAGCAAAGCTTTCTTGCTACTCGTCTGCAGAATGAGCACAACTTGCTCTCACTCAGAACTTGTGCACAAATGCTGCCCATGAAGCAAGACATAGATAGCTTCAGAACTCACAACTGTAGAGGAAAGATATTAATGTAAAACGGCCACAGGAAAATATCTTTCTGTCCGCCCCTTTACCTCTTTCTGAACCTAGAGAAAAATTCGGATTGCCGTAGCATCTCTTGGTATGGGACATGGCAACATGTGTGACACACATTCACCCCAGTAGACTTGGATTTATGTTTATAGGTTTTACAAAGGACTTCCTGGCTGTTCTTGATCAAAGGTTTGAAATATACTACTAATGGACATTATTGTGTTCTTTCTTCTCAGAGGGTCAAGAAAATTGTAGCGTCTATTTTGGGGGGACTGCTAAAGATTCACTATTTGGGGGGTAGAAAATGAACTATATTTCCAGGATTGTCATTATAGATAGCCAAACGCTTGCAATGGCATTGACACAGATGAGGGGGCAGAACAGAAATGCAGTGACCCACAGGTCACCTCTGGAAACAGTGCCCAGTGACCCAGGACCCTGAACCTTCTCAGCTTGATTTGCTGAGCTGTGCAAATGGGAAAGTGTTCCATTCTTAAAAAATATGACAGAGTTGGAAATATCCAGTCACTAGGGTTTCCATCTCTGGGCCCCTGTTTCCCATCGTCTGCATCCCAAACATTTGTCTGGTTCTCCAAATTTACTTTCTGGGAAAACCTAAGTGAAAGGATGCGGGCCCAGCACGCGAGCAGAGGTGGTGCTCAGGCCTCGCTAAGTGACTCAGTTAGCTGAAGTCACCGACAAAACCCTGCATAGATGACAGTGATCAAAACTCATCAGTTTGTGCAGGTACACTCATACGACCCAGGTGACGTGGTGAAATGAGTAGCTTGGTGGGCCTCTGTGTGGGTACATTTCTGGGGGAAGGTTTTTTAACTTGGGAGAATGAACAGTCAGAGCTAGAATAGGCCCAGCTGGGGGAGGAAGAGGATTCTGCTGGTAGAGTTAGTACCTTTCATTTCCTGTGCAAAGTTGAAGTAGACTTACTCTGCATCCACGTCAAATAAGAGCTCTTATTATATTCTGTGTTTTCCTCTCTCTCTCTCTCTTAGGATACATGATAGATGTAGTTCAGCAATGCTGGAAGATCTGCTTATGGGTTCTGTGACTGGGGTTAAATTTGATGCTTAATAATAATAAATAATAATAATGACACCAACAACAGTATCTGTTAAGGTCTTATATGTAAAGCAGTATCCTAATAGATTTATGTGTACTAATGCACTTATTCAATGTGCCTGGGAAGCCCTGAAGGCTACTGCCTGAAGATGGAGGTCGGGGCTTCCCTGATGGTCCAGTGGTTAAGACTCCACGCTTCCACTGCAGGGGGCACGGGTTCGATCCCTGGTCGGGGAACTAAGATCCCACATGCTGCATGGCATGGCCACGAAAAAAGAAGAAAAAGATGGAGGTCATCATGTTAAAGTGGACACACTCACAGGTCTTCTTCTCCATCACCTTCCATGTGACTAAGTGGTACCCTGCCGTCATTACCACGGACACTACCCTCACATTGTGTCCCTAAAGCTCATGCACCCCAGGACTCCGGGTTCTTCGAAGGGGTAAAGGGCAAGACATATCAGGAGCAGAAAGACCCTAATCCATTCATTTCAACCTTTGCAAATGCTCTAGAAATAACAGGGTTCCCAAAAGGATCAGCTTAACTCAAACATTGTCAGCAAAACCCTCAGGAAGGTCTCCTCAGGCTGCCGTCTCGGGGAGATATCACAGTTTTTCAACGGTTAAACATCCTAAGAACATATACGTCTACCAAAGAGGACCTGAAAATGTTCCCCCCACTCCAGAAGATTTTTCTGTGTATGAATTTACAGAGATAGCCTGCCATTTGTGAATCTTTTTAAAGGTTCAGTGGAGCCATAAGGTTGCTGAAGAAGTAGGTCAAAAGCAGCTCTCCCAAAGGCCGTTGCTGGGAAAAATGATAGAGCCTAGAACACTTGGACTTAACCACGTAGGGGGCACCATTTAGTGCCCTAGAGAACAACCAGCACACTGCTGAAATCTAGACCTGGAGAGAGAGAGAGACATCAGTGTAAACAAAGGATAGCTTATTAGAGGTACTGAACGTCAGGAAACGAGTGACACCCATTTCCAATGAAATTTCAGATTCTCCTTGGACAGATGAAAGAAGTACGACAGATATCTAGGATGATATATATGACTCCAGCTTGAATTACAATTTTTATTAGTAGGAAAACACTCATTTGTGTAAACATCTACTCTAGAAGCAAATTCAGTGAAAAATGTAATTCCCCCCAAATGAAAGATACAGCAGTGAACCATACAGATAACTTCTCTCGACTTGTTTGGAGCAATTTCAAAGCGTTGGAGTGGAGGGGAGAGGGGAGTACCTCTTGGTGTTTGTCTTAACCCATGAACGAAGCGTTTTCTGATCTCCACAATTGGAAGTGACTTCTGCATCTTGTTTGCCATCTCAGGCCTCTGTATGTATCTGACCATAACAGTTATCACACACGGAGTTATAATTACTAGTCACCAATTGCTCTTTCCTATTAACTGTAATATTGTGGGCATCTTAGTCACCACTGCATCTCCAGTGATGACCATGATGCTTACTCTATAGGAGACACACAGTAAATATCTGTCCACTAGACATTCTCTCACTCACCAGATTACATGTTCTATGAGAGAAGAACTGGTTATGTTCATTCTTTTTTTAACTCATAGTGCCTGTAATAAACACTTTTCAAAGATGGTCACCATCAATTCCTCCTTCCCGATAGGCACATGCCTCTCTTCCTATCAAAAGATACACTTTATTTTCCTTCCCCTGGAACCTGGGCTGGTCTGGTGACTTGCTTTTTTTTTTTTTTATTTGAACTTTTTATTTAAAATAATTGTATATTTACAAAAACTATTAAAATAATACTTAGAATTCCCATATACCGCTCACCTAGTTTCTACTAATATTAACATTTTATGTAACCAATGTACAAAATTAGCTAAGCCAGCAAATTAACGTTGATACAATACTATTAATTAATGTACAAACATTATGCAAAGTTTACCAGTTGTCTCACTTTGGGAGGCAGAATTCTATAGTCCCCAAGATTCCCAGCCCCTGAGGTACACATACTTTCTCCTAGTTATTCAGTCAAACACTAATCTAAGTACTGCTGTGGAAGGATTTTGCAGCTATAATTAAGGTCCACAATCAGTTGACCATAAGGTAGGTAGATTGTCTGGGTGGGTCTGACCTAATCACATGAGTCCTTTAAGTCTGGGTCTAGAAGTCAAAGATATTAGGCCAGAGATTTTTAAGCACAAAGGGGGTTTGATATGAGAGAACTTTTCAAAAGTGACTCATTTTGACCAACAGAATGGGGTAGACGTGATACAGTGCCAATTCTAGGCTGAGCCTTGAAGAGGTTTAGCATCATCCTCTTTTGCTCTTGGAAATCGACCACCATGAAAGGCCTCTGACCACTATCCTTTGAGGAATCCCGTGATACCCATGCCCACTCTCTTCAGAGAGCAGCCACTTGGAGGAGCCCAAAGACACCAGATATGTGAGTGAATCTCTCCCAGACTTCCAGCCCACCTCTGCAATCACATGAATACAACTGAGTAATCGACAGCAACCACTGCCCCGTGGAGCAGAAGAATGGCCCGGCTGAGCCTTACCCACATTTCTGACCCACATAAACTAAGGTGGTTTTATTCCACTGTTGTGACGTGGTTTGTTATAAGCAAAGTTCTAACTCAGAGAAGGATCTCAATATTAAATGTTGTTTGATAAAGAGATTTTTTTTTTTTTAGCATCACAATCTTTTTATTATGATTTCCACTGTGCCCAGCCTCTGGGAACATCAGCTCCTTCTGGAGTGAAAGCTGAGCCATGGGGAGGAGCATGCAGCTATAGTGATGGGAAGACAGGGCTTGAGGATGTTCCCCTCAGCTTACTGTCAAGTTACCATCCACAGAACAGCACATAGGAAGGGCATGAGGGACCAGAGGCCATTGGATCCTCCATTATTACTTGAGTGCTTTCAGAGTCCTTCTCACGAGTCTGTGTTTGGCCAGGAGACAGATCAGAGACCATCTCTTATAGGAGGCTAAGCTTGATGCCCTTTATTTTACCATGGATCTGGAAAGGCCTTGCTACTTATACCTTGATGTTCTTACAGCACCATGATTAATTGAAATAATGAATAATAAGTGCTATGGTTTTTAAATTATTTTTTCCTATTGAAAGAGGGCAACCAAAAACCTGCTTTGGTTGGAAATTCTTCTAAAATGAATTGACCCACTATTGTCCTGTAAGGAACGGAATGTGTTCCTTTAGATGATGTGGTGCCCCAGGTCATTGTTCTGACCAGATGCACATTCCTTCCCATCCTCAGGTGAAACTGAGGATACTTATGATCAGAAATTGTCATGTTCTCAATCTGGGAAGAGCTTAAACTCCAGAAAGATTTAAGTTACTGAGGGGTTTCCACAGTAGGCAGCCTCTAAGCTGGCACCCCAGTGAGCCTCACCCCTGCTTCACACTTTTGCGCTGTTCTTTCCCATGTTGTACCAAGGGTGGTCTGTGGACACAACAGCATAGAGCAGAGGGGATGGTGCGTCACTTCCCAGATGAGGGTAGAAAAAACTAAAGCATCTTTTCTGCCTCTCTCTGTCTCTGTCTCTCTCTGTCGCTCACTTTGGGGGAAAGCCAGTTGCCATGGAGTGCGGCATCCCTATGTAGAGTCCCACATAACAAAGAACTAAAGCTTCTGTCCAACAACCAATGAGGAAGTGAATCCAAGAACCACACGAGTGAGTTTGGAAGCAGATCCTCCGGCCTTAGTACAGCCTGACAATGACTGCAACCCTAGCCAACAATTGACATCTCAGAACCGTGCAGCTTACCCAGATTCCCAGCCCTCAGAAACTGTGTGAAATAATACATATTTGTTGTTTCAGCTTTATTTTTAATAGGTTAGGTTAGCTTTCATTTGGGGCAATTTGTGATACAGCGATAGATCACAAATACAGTTCCCCATTAGATTATGGCAAAAAGTCATTTTTTAATATGTGACTTTCAATTTTGACCTTTCGACGTGATGATTTTCATCAGTTATCTCCACTGTTAAGTGTGATACACCTGTATAGCCCTGTGAGGAGGCATTATGAAGAAAAAGGGACTGAGTTGCCTGCTGTGCGTTGGCCTCTTTGTGGGAGTCCAGGGTGGAAATGATAGCAGTGATGTCAGAGTTGGCGGGTGGGAGCCTTTGGAACACAAATACTGACAAGAAACTTCTGAAAGGACCCCTCAGAGTCACCTCCGCATACATGGTGTGTTCTAGACCCTCTGGTTCTCAAGAAGGATGGGATCAGCTTTTCCACCATGGGACATTTAACAAGGTCTGGAGACATTTTTGGTTCTCATAAGGGGGGCAGCACAAGGATAGTGCGCTCCTGGTGAGGGAGTGAGCAGAGGCTAGGGATGGTGATAAACACAAGCAATGCACAGCCCCCAACAGAGAATTGTTCACCTGAAATACTAATAGTAACGCTGTTGCGAAACACTGTTCTGAAGGAAGCTGATGCTTGAGAGAAGAGCAGGTGTCTGACTCATCAGCCCTTTGTCCTTTTTTTTCTTTTACATTATGTAAGTTTAAGAGAGGAGGGAATTGGGCTCACTGAGCTATAATATGATCTCCAGATAAAGCCTACATGTGTTTTCTTTCTTTCTTTTTTTTTTTTTTTTTGATGGAAATGTGAAATTCTTGTTTTGACTTCTTGCAGTAAGTGTGCTTCTATAGTAGAGGGAGCAAGACATTCTCGTTAACGGAGGGAACACAGGTGTTCTTCACAATGGCAGTTGCATTAAGGACACAGGTCAAATTGTAGGAGAAAAGTATTAGTCCATAATAGAATACAGAGAACTGTAAGATGCTCAGGTGAGAGTGGCCAGGCCGTGTTCCCCTCCGGGGCCGTAGGTGACTCTACAGAGTAAGGGGCTTTGATGAGTTGATCTCTGAGATCCTTCTGAGATTTCAAGTTCTTGCATTCCGTGGTTCTTTCATTTAGGGTCATACTGTGGATGAACGGAGAATGCCATACATATAGACAAAACTGATGGACAGGTTTGAATAATACTGTTTAAAGAAGAAAGACACTTTAAATGAGGAATTAAGAGGACCCCTTTCGGGTGTCTGGTGATCCAGAACTGTAGAGTAGTAGAAAGTTTGCAAAGTTAACAAATAAGTAGGATATAATCCACACATTCCTCGGCACATCTTCCTCTCTTTGCTGTATGGACCCAGTAGACAGCTACTCTAGGAAGAATCGAGGTGAGATTGAGGTTGAAATGTTCTGCATGGGAAAGATCTCAGGTCAGACCTAGTGGACTGGATCTCAGTCTCAGCCTCAGTGGAACCCAGCTGACCCCTTGAGCAGCACATGCCCCGTGATATCCCCTGACACCCCTGAAAACCTAGATAGCAATGTCACAGGGTCTTTGCTACAAGGTGGAGTTTTCGAGGGGGACCCAAGGGCATGAAAAGCAGAATAAGTATGTGTGCAAAACAGTAATCAGCGTTTGCACTTCTGCCCAATTGTTCTGACAAGGTTAAAATGAGCAGCAAACAACTCAGGAACGAGTTTCCCATTGGAAAAAGTTACGTCACCCGAGGAAATAATATTTCAAAGAATTAAATAAAGCAGCACATTTAAAGGTCATAAGATAGAATGTAAACCTCGATGATGACTTTTTCTTGGCCCTCATTGTCAACTCTATGGCCCTAAGCAAGTTACACCTAGAAGATATGCAAAGGGAAGGGCCTGTGGACCCCAGACTTCCGTACCCATCTGTTGATTTTACTCAACTATCAGAGCACGGTCAGGCTCTCAGATCCACCCGTTCCTTCCCACGGCCACCACCTCCATTTTAACCCACACCCTTCTTGCTTGCCCTTCTGCCATTCCTGTCCTTTCTTCCAAACGCAGTTTGCAAAGTCACCTGCCTAGTAAGGCTTTTTAAAATTCATTCTAGTCCATTCTGATTGTAACTGATTACCTGGCTCCATAGTCAGTGCCTGACTTTATGTTGCCATCGACAACACTGTTGAAGATCTTGTGTTTGTTAAGCTTTGGGCAGATAGGATTGGGCAAGGCACTAAACATCCAGGACCTGGAAACCCAGGTGGGAAGGCAAGACCCTTATATAAGATTGATGCAGAATGACTCACAGTGCTACCTAAGAAATGCCAGTGCTATTGGAGTTCAGAGGAGGGAATGATCTCTGTAATCCAGTGTGTTTAGGAAAGTAATGAGGTAGGAAACAGATTTTCCTCTTTAAAGAAAGAAGAATGAGACTTAAATAAGTAAAGGCAGGAAGAGTATTATATGCACAGGTGAGCAAGCCTTGGAGGCAGGGCAGCCACGACATATTTGGAAATAGAGATCTTGAGTAAATGAATTTAGTGAAAGAGGGCTGCTCTATTGGCAATAGACTGGAAGACTGGAGAGGAGCAGATATTAGAGGGCAGCTGGAGGACTGGAGAGCCAGGAGGGTAATTTTTTGGTGGGCGCTGGGATGCCACGTAGTTGTTCCAACAAGGAAGTGACTTGCCCACCGCTGTACTTTGGGAAGATGGCCCTGTGGATGTGATAGAGCACACGGATTATAAAAGGACTGGTTCCAGAGAGACTGACTGCCATGATCTGACTGTGAGTCAGTAAGGGCCTGGACCAGAGGTCGTCGTCTTATATGTTGCTTTATACATAGTGTTCCATACATCTATGTCGTATCAGCTTAATCAGATTATGAATTCCTTGTAAACCAGAAATACATTTCCCTAGTTTTATAGCATGTCCCTTCTTGTCGATCCAGTGCTCAGAATTAATTATCTGTTGGTGAGTAAATATTATTATTATTACTCAATACATTTTTATCAGACTTAGCTGCTCCTCATAGGTTGTAAACACACAGCATCGGGATGGGCAATCACGTAAGTATTTGTGATTTCCAATATATTCTCTATGTAATATATTCTCTAGGGCCAAGGGTACAGAGCCAATTAGATCAGATCAATCATATTCGAGCTGTGAATCCGGAGGGTTTGTTGGAAGATAGAGCCTTGAGAAACCACTGCCACACTTTCAGAGTTCTAGAAACTTACCACCTCATCAGGCTTCAGGATTCATCCTTCTCTGGAAGAAGATGTATTTATATAAAGTCAAGGTTGTGATTACAGTTAGCGCATGGGAGACATTGACGCAAAGTCTGAAAAACTCTGAGGCCATCTGTCTGCCTGCTCCATGGAAAGTACCAGTCCCTAGTACAGATTGAGGCCGAGCCCATATGCCAATCTGCACAACAGCGCTGCAGTTAATTATGGGATTCTCCCTGGTTAGTTTAGTCATGGCCAGTTAAAATGGCTCTAGCAATTTCCCTGGACCCTGAATTCTAGGTTGCCTTGTTCTACTATTTAACACTGGACTCTCCATGTGCTTTCTTTTCTGAGATAGATTGGACATTTCTTAAGGACAGAGTTTGTGTCTTGCACTTCTTTTGGATTCTGCTAAGCACCTGGCACAAAATAGGAAGCTGAGTTAGTGCTCAGTGAATATTGTTGAACTGGTCTGCTGAGAAAGCTCACACTCTCAGAAATATGGGAGACCAACTATTCTGTCAAACTCATTCTTCAGTGGTGAAGATGCACTCCTGGTTTTAGTCTGAAACTCTTGAAGAGGTAGTCCTGTGTGTTCTAAAGGTTAAAAAGTGGCAGAGAAAGAATGCAAGTAGACACGCCCAGCTGTTCAGTTCTACCCTTGGCATTGATGATGCCATATCTTGCACCCTTGGCCAATTCCTGTAACTGATTGTTTTACCTTCCCCTCCCTGGCATAGGTGGCGTCTCAGAATCTTTCTTAAGCATCACTTTAGACCACTACTAGAAATAAACCTGAAGTGACACACACACACACACAAATTCATTTTCTATTTCAAGACCTTTGAAGCAATAGCCAGTTGCATCTTTGGAAAAACTGTCTGTAAAACCGTAGGGGCAACATAACATGGACAATAATGCTAATAAGAGGCAACCTTTACAGGTATTTAAATGATCTTTCCCTACATCCTTTCCTTCTCCAAAGATGACTTTATTCTGGTCATGGTGATCCTGTTCTACTTCCACTGATTATTTTAGGATGGGCTTGTGATCCAATTCTAGCCAATGGGATGAGAGAATTCTACTGGAAGCTTCTGCAAGGTTTACCTTGCCCTTTTTTTATTGAATATGAATAAGAAATAATGTAGTCCTACTTGCCATAGGAAGCCAAAATGTGACCAGGAGAGGAAGCAGCTTTGGGATGAACCAATGCCAAGAATAGCATACGGCAGAGGGAAAGAACCTAGGTTTTTGACAATCCATCAAGTTGTCAATCATTTTGTGCTGGAAGCCTGCTCTTCTGGATTCCAGCCTGTATGAAACACACATTTAGTTATTGTTTTAGCCAGTTTGAGTTACTATTTCCGTTGTTTGCAGCCACAATACCTCTGGGCAGGGGAATATTTTAACTTATGAAGATTATCTCAATTAATCCTCATAGTAACTGTTCAAGGTTGATACGACCTTCATCCACATTTCTCAGGGGAGGAAACTGAGAATTAGATTGCTGAAGCAAATTTCCAAAAGTCATGGAGCACTTATGCATTGGAGCTGTCATTTGTACTCAGGAACCCCACTCTCTTAAACATTATGCTAGAGTCAAGCTGTCTGTCAATTTATTCCACAGGAAAAAAACAAGAAAAATGTACAGGCTGGGCATGTTTGAATTTCTAGGAAGTCTTTTTTAACACATTAAAGGGAAGGGGATTATGTGTCTGTACCAAGCTGAAGACATAACTAAGCGCCCGATGCCACCTGTGACTTAGAAGTCTACATACAGAAAGTGTTTTATTTGGCTTCTTTCCTCCTAGCAGGCTGGAGCTCTATTTGAGAAGGAAAGAAAGCTTCACCACCGTAAATCAGACATTCCTCTGCGAACTCCATATAGGTTGTCTCAGGCCCGTGGAAGGTGGACTTCGTTTGCTGGGATAGTAAAGCCCTTTGGGTTGGGTTAGTGAATCATTGCGCGGAATGAATTTGTGAGTGTGCGTCCCTCCCAGGGCTGCCACTCTTGACAAATGCTGCTCAGCACCAGGGTCCCCACTGTGAACAGACACTGTCTGTGCTGCTTCTGGAGGGGCCTGTGTTTCCTGGAGCCATTGCGGGGGAGCCATTCCAGGATTCCACGTTGTCAGCCTTCTAACTTCCCCTGGGTCAGCCATTCCTTTTTTGACAGTACCCTCCCCCAGAATTCATAAAAAACATTCTCTTCTTCAATATATACAGGGATTCCCACCCCCTTTTTAAATTAGAGCCTGGATGAAGTTCAAAAACGTTTAAAGTTGAGGGCTACTTGTGATTTCTTTTTTAAGGGATAACTTCCTTTTGTGTATTGATCATTTTAACCAGCTTGAAGCCTCCTTTGGCTAAAGGATGGTCTCAGTTGAACAAAGTTTCTCTTGAGTTACGGCTTGTCTTCAAAACTTGAAATGATCTTCAGATAAAATGTAATAAACAATTTAGCAAGAGCTTCTAGAAAATATCTTCCGTGTCGTATCCACGTGTGTGTCTGGGTCTGTGTGTGTTGACTGGAAATCACATGCGATTTCAAGGTTCATCACTGGATGTTTTGTCCCCAGACATTACCAAGTGGGTTCAAACACTTTGATAAGCATTTTTAGGCAAAGCCTGTGTGAAAGTAATTTTGACATGTTTTGTGGATTTTCAGTAATGTACGGCAGGCATGAATGTGTACTCCGTGAGTCAGGGGGTGGTGGCGGAGGGTGTGAGTAGAGTTTTTCTCAATATGTAACTTTTTTCATTTTACAAAAATTTCAAACATAACTCTCCTCCAAAAACGGCCAACTTTCAAAACTAAGATCACAGAAATTTCTCTAGGGAATTGACTTCAGTGTGAGAGAATTTTAGATTTTTTTTTTTTGGAACCTTAACCTTTCTATACCAAGTGCTCACCATTAATATAGAGGCTAGACTTTGAGATTTTCGGATCTAGAAAGAAAAGCCTGGCTGAGTTATTAGATACTCGAGGATTTACTTCTTATGATACTGACTCTTGTTTGGCTTAACATTTCTACAATATGCTCATCACGTTAAATTGTTTCTGCACATGAGTGTGCCATATATTCTGAAAATGCATGGTGACACACCAGACATGATGAAAACACCAAATATCTAAACAAAGCTCTGGTGTCCATTGTTCTCACAGATAAATGGCTATTCCACCCTCCTCTTATTCGCTTAGTTTTATCCCTCTTCTGTGTGTCCCAGTACTTCCTTCACCTTCCCAGTGATGGAGAGTATCCTATTTCTCTTTCTTTTCTGGTAGGGCCTACATTATCTTCTTTTATCTTTTCTTATCTGAGGGTTAAAGTTGCATTTTCATTTCTAACAGTACTTGCTTTGTCTCTGACTTTTCCTTTTTCATTGAAACCTATTCTTGTTTTCTGGATGCCATCTTGTTTCAAATCTCTGAAGACTGTTCATCAAAAGTTTTTCCTTTTTTAGAAACAAATTGTCCTCTGTTTCCAAATTATTTCTGTTTTCTCTTGCGTCATTTTGCCTCCGTGTTTATCTCTGTCATGCTGCACATTCTCCCCAGTTGGACAGTGAGATCCTTAGTAGTCTGCTCATATTTATGAATGAAGCAGTGGTGACCTGGTTGGTCTTCCTCTGGGCAGGGATGACTGTCTAACTGTTAGGCTCTACTTTAGGGTGAATATGTGGCGAGCTGACCATGACCTGAAAATGCCAGATTTTGGAGTGCTTTGCTCTTGGGCATCAGTGCCTACATTAGCAGGTTTTGTTTTGGTTTGGAAGCCTGTTTTTCACCTGGAAGACAAACACTTTATTGGGCATTATTCATTCTGTTTGTAGGTGTGTGGGTGGGTGGATGTTATAAACTATTGCTTTTGTAGACTCTCTCACACCCATTGTTGTCACACCTTTTTTTTTTTAAGTCACACTCATTTTAAGGATACTGTTCCCTGTCAACCCCCAACACACACACACACACACACACACACACACACACACACATGAATGATGCTTTCTCAACTTTACTTTCTAAATAACCACTCTTCCAAACACTACATTGTCCAGAAATTTTGGAATTCTTTGTCTACAGGAGACTCCCATCATGTCTTGTCTGCCATTGTTTGTTAATGCCCTTTAACTTATTTGATATGATCTAAAACTTATTTGTAAGGAATATTTTAAAATATACATAAAATTAGAGATAATGGTATAACTAACCTCTATGTGCTCATTATCCAGCTTCAACAATTATCAGTATTTTGTGAACATTTTATCTATTCCCTTACTATTGTTTCTTGGAATATTCGAAAGAAAACCCAGACACCATACCATTTGACCCATAAATACCCCAGTATACATCTCTACCTGAGAAATACATGCATATATGAGCATTCTCGCACCTAAAAATATTAACAATAACTCCTTAATACTACATAGTACACAAACATTATCCAAAGTGCTTCAGTTATCCCCAGATAATTTTATAGATTGAGTTATTTTAATTGAGGTCCAATCATGGTCCACAACATGTCTTCAATGACTATATTTATTAAGTTTCTTTTATTCTGTAACAGTTCCTCTTTGTGTGTGTGAGTGTGTGTGTGTGTGTGTGTGGTATTAAATTTATCAGCTTCACATGGTAACAAATAACCCCCAAATCTCAATGTCTACAACAAAAAAAGGTTACAGGTTTTTCTTTCTGGCTCACACTGTACATTGTATTCAGAGTTTTGACAGTGACTCAGCCTCTCTCCATGGGTCTTCTTATTCTGGGACCCAGGCTGTTTGTGTAAGGATGTTCTTGTGGCAGAAGTGAAAGGGCAACATAGCTGATCATGCAGTGATGGGCAAAGCTTTGACTAGACATGACATAGTCTCTTTTCCTCATTTGCCATTGGCCAAGGCAAGTCATGAGGTCCTGTCAAGATTGATGGGGCAGGAAGGTATACAGTTCCACCAGGAGAGTGGCCAGCCGAAAGGCAGTAGCCGTGAATGTATGATCCTCTGACAAATGTATAATCCTTCCTCTTACAGGAAGGGGGAATGAACATTTGGGAAATAATAAAGTCCACTGCACATGCCTTTGATCAAGTAGAGAAACTAAGCCAGACTGTCCTACAGTCTGAATTTAGCTGATTGCTTCCTCATGGTATTGCTTGATTTATTTTTTATGTCCTGGAAACTGATATTTAGGATTAATTAGATTAGGGTTCAATATTTTTTAGGCAAGAGTACTTCATAGATACTTTTCATACGTACTTCCTGTCACGCCACCTTCTGAAGTCACAATATAGTTGATTAACCCACTTTTTCTAAGGCTAAATTTGACCCCTGGGCTCAGCTGAATTAATCCTTCCATTGAAAAGTTCCCCATCAACCTCCCATCTTAGGTTTTTAGCATCTATTTATGATTATTGCCTAGATCCATTGTTTCATTGGTGACTGTAAAATGATGATTTTTCCCTAATTAAATCCATCTTTATTTATTAGATAGGAATAATAAAAAGTTATGATCAAACTGCCATATTGAATTATAGCTACTGTATTTATTTTATATTTTTAGGTGTAAGAAAAATTTCATTTGAAAAAATTTTACTAAAAACAGTTTAGAAATCATTGAGCCAGAGGATCTCTTGGGTACCTTCCAGCGCTAACGGTTTATGATTCTGTGACCTGTGCCGAACCAGTGTTTCATGACAGGACAAAGAAGTCCAGCTGATAGAGGTTCTGTTGTGATGGCACAAAGGTAGCCAGTTAGATTCTTCCTCTGTTCTGGAGGAGACTGGATTATGATGAAGCCATGGACGGTCCCCCTGGCCATGAACCTCTTGTTGACCCAAGGGAGAATGACCTTCAAGCCTTCAGTTCTTAGAAGCCATGTAGAATGATTTTTATGCCAAGTTGTACAAGTATGTAAGATATAAAACTGGGATTGAAAAGCATAATGAACATAACCTCTACCCTTTTCTTCCTCCCATCGTCCACTATGGGACCTTTAGTTTCCTCTAAAGTACCCTGAAACTATTCCCATGTTTTATGGGATAACATGCTCTCCCATGTTCTCAGAAACATGGAGGTATCCGTCATTCACTCATGACCCGTCACCCAAAGCCTTGGCTGCTTTGAAACCATCACCTGCCACTCCTGAAGAACACAGCTCTGCTATATTCTCTGAACTCCCTGATGTGCTGCCCTGATCTCCTTCTAAGTAGGAAGAATTCCTTTCCTCCATACTTATGTTCCATTTTATTACACAAATAGAAAAGCTACTCTGTTGGGCACTCAGTGATTTTCAGGGATTTGAGGGAAACAGCCCTCTCCAGTTGCACCCACTGCTTCCTCTCTTGTGACTCAGGCACCTGTTTATGGGGTTTAGGAGACTGGATCCTCTGAATGACAGTCGACTTTATTGCCTATCAAATGCTCCTTCTCTTGCTTTAGCTTGGACCTGCTGGAGGCCCCGTGTCCCGATATGAAAGAGGATATTGTCAGGCCCTTTCTTAACACGAGAGTTGCAATGACTCTAGTCATGCCAAGTAAAGCAGCGGGCTGGGAGATAACCTCGGATGTCTTTTCCAGACATTCTTTTCCATGTGGAAGTTGACACTGGCTTCTCCCAAATAGGGTGGTCCTGGAGAGAGTCAAGATGGAACCTTGTTGTTAAAAGGATTGTGTTTATTCTGAGGTCCTCACCCCCACTTTAAGGAAAGTCGACTGCAGAAAGAGCAGGAGGAAAAACTGAGTTGGGAAGCCTTGGGAAGTGGCATAATCTAAGGCAACATTAAGGGCTAATGTAGTAAAAAGGTAGATGCAAAACCAGCAGAGAAAGAGAGTCACTTGGTTTGCTAAGTAAACCAACACTGGTTCTAATTATTGTCTAAATCCCTGAGAAAGGTTCCTTTTCTCACACCTTTGCTTGCTTCCAAGTTTCCTTTTAGACAAGGTCTCGGAAGCTCTGAAACGTCCTTGTAGAGATGAAAGCAACTGGCTAGACCTGCCACCAACAGGAAGTTCTCCTGTTACCCTCCAGGCATCAGGGGATGATCCATCAGGCTGAAACTGGGGCCGGGGGGTGGGGGGGAAATTCATTAATTTATGAAGATTATGAAATATCAAACACTAAGCTTTAAGTTCTTGAAGTCTGGCCAGTAGAAACAATTTTACATAAAGTTCTATTTACTCCTAGTCCGAAGTAGGCAAAATGACCCAGTTGTTCTGCGGAGCATAATCAACTGATGGGATTTCTTTATGGTCAGGTTATAAATGGACCATCCTAGCCGTGTTCGCCATTTCCTCCAGTGAAAACTGATCCTCTTTCCCCCTATGGAAGGCAATACCCAATGATCACTGTAGCATTTATATTATTTGTAGCACACGTCAAGGGTGTGTGTGTGTGTGTCTGAGTGAGCTCTCAAGATCCCCAGTGTCATAAACAGAAGGCGAACGTAGACGTGCTCACTATCAGAACAAACAATAAGGCACTTAGAGGGTTAGTCACACCAAGGGCATGTAAAATCTGCTTCCCACTGAATTCGGGTTAAAGTTGACTTAAAAATAATAAAGATGCTACAGGGGAACATTGGCCTTTTTGAAGTCGTATCCATTTTGTTGCATAAACGGAACAATAAAGTCGCCGATTTCTTGTTGCCGATTTCTTGGTCTAATTTTAAAGAGGAGAAAAAGGAGTGATCAGAATTGGTGTTTTAGCAGGTAAAACCAGTTTCATCTTATTTCATTTATTCTAGAACCACTCATTTGTCCTTGGCTATTTCTTAGAAAGATTCCCTATGGTTTGGGGCCTCAAAAAATTGGACCCGTATCTCCCTGGCCCTTTTCCACCCTCCTAGATTATATGGATCGTTTGGTTTGCTCCTTCTCAGCAGAGCTTTTTTTTTACTACCTAGCCCTTAGCTCAGACAACAGAGTGCCCAGTGAGAATTATCATCACAATTCGCTCTCTGAGTCTCCTCCTCGTGGCTCAGCTGTCTTGCCTCACCGAAAGCAAGAGGTTACACCACGGCAATCAGAACTTGGCGTCCCCAACTTGAGTTTGTGTGGTCAGTTCACTAGGCCTCTCCATGCTGGCTTGTTAAGAGCACAGGCTTGTTAATTAGGTATCCATCCAGCTCATGAGATGCAAGAGGTGAAGACCTTTCCCATGTGTATTTGGAATCAAAGCAGCATGCCTCTGGTGGTTTGGGACCTTGGCCCTGGTCACTCAGCTGCTATTTATTCCTTAACTCCATGTGTGACTTGAGGACCTTAAGGATGTGGGATCAGCAATTCCACTGAGAGTTTCTTTGATCCAGAGGTAACATTACATGGAAGTTAATCGCATAGACCCTGGAGTCCAACTGCCTTAAGATCGCATCTTTGTTCTGACATAGATTCTGTGTGACCTTAGAAACGTGTCTGAACCTCTCTGTGTCAGCTTTACCTATAACTCTAAGGCAGTTGATGTAGTTCTTCCTCAGCCCGGAAAGGACAGAAAAACCTTGTCTGCTTACCCCAGGGAGGGTCCCGCTGACCTGGCACCCGACTGCGGAAGCAAGACACACAACCACAGACATGGTCTCCAGTTCGTTCAGTTTCCAGGAGCTTCAATAGCAGAAAAGTTCTGTGTTCCAGAGAGAGGCATACTATGATTATGACTCTTAAAATCAGACTGGGCTTTCCTTTCACATCCTCTCTCTTGTAACCCTAGTGAAAAAAAAAATCTGACTGTCAAGGAATCCCTACCCTAGGCAAGTTTTATGTTTGGCTTTCCTGACATTTGGTTCTTTAACTGGGATCAGACTCATTCCAAGATGTTTATGCCTGATAAGCCCACTGGAAAATTTTCCAAGGCAGCAACAGGAGCTGCTACCTGGCCGATCCTCTCTTTCATTGCTGGCATAGGCAGAGAAAAGACTCAGGAACCTTCCACAGACTCTTTATCTCCCTGGAAGGGTCTGTGTCAACATTAACTCTTTGCAGTTCATGATTGAAAATGAAATTCTAGGCTTCCTGACTTGTCTGTTTTTCCCTCGCCTGTCACCTTCCAGTGAGGGAACAAATGCTTTGGGATTCCTGGAGAGATGGGCCTTCCCTCGGACTGTGCAGCCCCAGCTCAGCGGACAGCTGAGGCTGGCAGGTGCCCGTCAGCTTGGTTCACTCCTCAACTTTTAAGATTTAGCTCGTGCTTCCTGCTATGCTAGATGGTGGGGAGCTTTTGTGAAAGGAATTATTCTTTCCTGAAATCTTCCAACAGAGGTCACAGCGACCTGCTGAGGATGCAAGAATGGCCGCGGCCATTTAGACCAGTAGAAACATGGTGAGCACCTTTTGCTTGGTAGAAATGGGCAAGGGAGAGATGGCCCCAAGGGACAGGAAGACAACTGGTCATTCTAAAGGGTGGCATGGAGTCACCGAACATGTGAGTGAGTAGCAGGAGAACCGTGACTGGGAACGGGAGAGGCCTGGAGTAGGACTGGCCTTTGCTTTATGGTTGTTTGCTGGTTCCTCTGTACCTTGCTTTTCTGCCCTGAAGGAAATCTTCCATCTGGTACAGCTGTTGAGAGCACAGCCCTGGTGTTAGACACACCTGGGTGAGAATCCCAGCTCTGCACTTGCATGATATAGACCATGGTCAGGTTGCCTGAATTCTCTAGACCTTGGTTTCCTCATTATTAAAGATACATTAAATGAAAAGTAAACACAAAGCACCTTGAATGGTACCTGCCAAATAATTCAGTGGCACTGAAGGGTAGCCGGTGGTAGTGATGGTAGTGGAGGGGGTGTGGAGCAGTGAAGACGGTGTTCAGGTGGTGGTGATGGTCACAGCATCGGAGGAAGAAGAGACAATCATATCAGTAAGCTCTAGACTTTTCACCACCTGATTCAGTGGTCCTTCAAGGGTGCCATAGCAGAGGTACTGGCTTGGAGAAGAACCAGAGCTTGTTGGCCTCACCCCTCTACTGCCTTCTCCGAAGTACACTTGTCCACCACTTCTGCCTGCTTTTCATGCAACCAGACCTACAAATGGAAAAAAATAAGACGGGTCAATATTCCCAACACCTGCCTCACCTGAGCTCCTCAGAGACCTGGCAGTGAAGATTTCCTAAGAGCCCTGGCTAGACCCTGGCCTTTGAGTCTTCCTCTCTGGGGACCCCCGTTCCCCTTCCTGGATCCCCAGCCAGACAGACCAGGTGGTTTTCCATGGCATCAGACTGAGGTCAGACTCAACCTCAGTCCTGCAAGGGAAAGGTACCATTTCCTTTCTTCAGTCCTCTGGAGACAACCTTCCTCCTGTGATGATTGGCCTTCTCCCAGTGTGAGTCATCAGCCTGGAGCCCGGCCTGGTGCTGACCCCTGACGTCTTCCTGAGACAGGGTGAGACCTGCTGGGAGGGAAGGCAATCATTATATCATTTTGAGGCCATGTAAACACTTCCCTTCTCTAATGAATGGGCTCCAAAGGGCAGGATGACTTGTCTTGGTGTGGCCTGCCTCAGCCAAGGGTGTGGATGAGAATTTAAACTAACGTTGGCGTTGGGAACATTTAGATATCAATTTCCCGACTTTTTCTCATTACAACAAAATGCTGTTGTGGAAGGACCTTCGCCTCTTTTTTTTTTTTTTTTTTTTTTTGCGGTACGCGGGCCTCTCACTGTTGCGGCCTCTCCTGTTGCGGAGCACAGGCTCCGGACGCGCAGGCTCAGTGGCCATGGCTCACGGGCCCAGCCACTCCGCGGCATGTGGGATCCTCCCGGACCAGGGCACGAACCTGTGTCCCCTGCATCAGCAGGCGGACTCTCAACCACTGCGCCACCAGGGAAGCCCCCACCTTTTTTTTTTCCCCCTTTTAAAAGACTTTACAGAAGCACAATAAGAAACCAGCCTATTAACAGTGCACTGTCCAAAAAGTGTCAGTGTATCATATGGCGTGGAGGCCTAGGATATGTGAAGATGAGTCTCAAGGGACGTGGGAGAGAAAGCCATGCTTGTAAATGAGGCAAAATAATGCAACAGCTAAGACAGTGCATGATAGAGTCATGCAGAGGTGGGTTCGGATTGTCACCTCGAGGTGGGAAAGAGGACCAGGGGAGACTGGGCATAGCTAGTGGTGGGGAGAGTGGCTTGGGATGAAGTTGAAGAGCAAAGCAAAGGCTGGATGCTATAGAGCATCCCAAGTCCTGGAGAGTAATGTGAACTGAATTCTATGTATAATGAGGAAGTTATCGGAGGGGGGACTGAAGTGGCTGAGTGACATGATCTGACTTTTGAGAAAGAAAGACCACACTTGTTTGGAAGATGGGCTGAGTGGTAGCAGGACCAGAACCTGGAAATCAGCTGAGAAGCTACTGCGTTGCTCGGAATAAGAGGTGATGATCATCTAGATTGCTGAGAGGGTAGCGGCGGGGGTCATGTGGACAAGTCTAGATTCAAATTTATTTTAGGTCTAGGACCACAGAGTTCAATAATGGATTAGAAGAGTAGTGAAGACAGAGAGGGTGGAATCGAGACAATCTGTTAAGTTTCTAGATGCAGCCATCAGGCCGTGAGTGTGATTATTGACTGAAATGGAATATATGCCTTGAGGATCTGCTTTGGCAGGAGAATACTGAGTTCTGTTTTTGAGACATTTCAATGGTGTCTCAAGGAGGCATTTGTTTATCCAGGACCTTTTGGCGTCTCAGGAGCGGTGTGGGCTGAAGACACAAAAGTGGGAGGGCTGAGCTTCCCAGGGGAGAGGGAAGGGATAGAGCTCTGGGGCTCACTCCCAGTACCTCCGAAATTTCATGTTTGGGAGGAGGAGGCAAAGGACACAGAAAAGAAGCGTTCAGAGAGTTTGGATGAAAAGCAAGGGGGTGTGGCACCCGGAAGTGGGAGGGGCCAGTGCCTTCCCACGTGGCCGGCCTCTCGCAGGACCAGGTGCCCTAAGTGCTCACTGGGAAGGCATGGATCTAAGTGTTTGGAGCTAAGCATCTTATTTGATCCCGGAAGTGGCAGAGCTGGGGTTGAAATGGGGGCTTCCTTGCTCTTAAATCCATGTCTCTTGGCCTACAGCAGCCCTCCTCTCCTCCTCTGCCCACAGTGTGGACTGAGAGGCTCTGGGAAGATACAGAAATGGCTCTCCATGCAGTTCGAACCACAGAGTAGAGAGACACCCAACGTGAGGGTGGCAGCAGTGTTTTCAGACGATCCAGATAAGCTTGATTTGCATAGGACGCAACGATGAATGACATTCTCAGCCTTGTGCTTTAAAGCAGGGACATAGGTTTCTTGAAAACCCTGTCACAGAATATTGAAGGCCAGGTGCCCTTTAGGGATGGCAGCTGGGAATATCTCAGCGGGGACCTGATGGATGGATGGATGGATGGGTAGATGGGGTGACCTGTGTATTCCCGAACCTCAGAGGGAAGAACGTACAGCCCAGATGGGCCTGCTCACTGCCTCTGCTGGAGTTGGGGCAGCCCAGGAGGGGCGAGGTGCCCGGAGGAAGCCTGAGCAGAGCCCTGTGACCCAGCCTGCACGTACTGAACGCATCCAGCTGGGGCAGGGCGGCAGCCACTTCTGCTCCCGGACCCTGAGCCCTGGCTGCGGCCCTCCTCCCCAGGCTGTCAGAGTGAGTGAGGCTGAGACAAAGAGCCTGTGGCCTGATGCCCCATGATTGTTTCATTTGACTGATTTTATTCTGGCACAAAGAAAATGCAGGGAAGGACATGCAGTCGCGCTAGAGCTTGACTGTGACACTCTGACGGAGGGAGCTGGGAGATCCCGGCATTAAGCCGCGACCTGAGGCAGGTCCACAGGCCGCGTTGGCAGCGCGGAGCCCAGTGGGCAGGGATGCGGGCCCTACCTGACCTATAGGTGGGTTGACCGGCCACCGTGGCCCCGGGGGGGGACATCTGGAAAGCAGGGGCCATCGATCTGTGGCTTCTGGCTGCGCTAGGTGGTCTGGAAGCCCACGGCCTGCAGGGCTCCCTGGGAGCACAGCTAGTTTCAGACTTGAGGGCTGTGTGCTCTGTGGGGCCGGCCTTCCTGAGAGGAGTGGGCTGGGAAACAGGGCCCTGGGATGCTCATACCTTGTCTCTGAGCACCGCAATCCTGACACGAGGGCCTCCTGCGCTGTCTGACCACGAGCCCTCACTGTCTTCAGAAGCAGAAACAGAGCGATGGCCAGGCCTCACACCCCACTCCTCACACTTCCTGGGGGCCTGGGAGGGGACTCCTGGCCTCACAGACTCAGATCCCTTGCTGTGGAATCCCACGTGTACACGTAGTACATCTCACCATCACCAACATCTCCTCCAGCCAACGAATCAGTGAGCGGACCTCCTTTGACTCTGCTATTGCCTGCTGGACACAGTCCTGTTTCACGGGGCCTTTTCCCAGCAAAACTTCAGGAAGGATCTCTCCCCTCGCTCTTACTTCCCATTCATTCCTGGGCCCAAGCGCCTCCCTTCTGAAATCGCCAGTGGGCAGAGGTGGGAAGGAAGCGGGGCTGTGAAGCCTCTTCCCCACGCTTCCCTCCCCTTGGTGCACAGGCCTGGGGTCCTGAAGAGGCCACCCCTCCCCCATCCCCCTCTATCACTTTGGTCCACACAGCAACTTGGAGGGGGGCTGTCTTGAAAAAGTGGAAATTGCTTCCAACGCTCCCATAGTTTCCTTTCACAGTCGGACAAAATCCTAACCGTCTGCCCTGGCTCTGACCCCGCGCACCTCCCTGGCCTCGTCTCCTGTTTCTGGGCCCCCAGAATGCTGCCTCCCCAGGTCCTGGCCTAGCTGCTCACCTGTCAGGTCTCTGCTCACAGGTTATCTGCCCAAAGGGTCCTAGTCTCACACCCTATACGAAATGGCCCCTCTCTTCTCCCCTACCTTGCTTTCTGTGAAACACCTGCCGGCCATATGATGTGTGTGGTCGTGTCTCTGCCCCTGTTCTCCTGTGGAAGGCAAGCTCCATGCGGGCGGGCATCTTTCCATTTCTCATTCAGCATGGACAGCATGCCAGGCACATAACAGTTGCTCAATAAATACGTATCAATCACTGGGTCAGTAAAGGGTCCGTGAGGTTGCCATACTGGGGGATGAGGGGGAGGCGGGGGGGCAGCTGGAGAGGCGAGCAAGGCTCAGAGTGTGCAGGCCCCTGGGTCTGTGTGAATGTGATGGGTCTTGACCTTCTAGGAGGTGGCTGAGCCGCAGAGGGGCTTCACCCGGTTTGGGGACGGGATCTAAGTTGTGTTGTAGAATGATCACTCCAGTGTCTGGGGAGAGTGGGTTGTATCTCCTAGAAGCAGCGAGCCCATGGGGGACCGTGGCAGCAGGTCACCAAGAGCCTTCAGTGAGGGACAAGGCCTGGAGGATTTCAAGGGCGGGAAGCAGAGAAGGGGATGCAGTAGGGGGTGCGGAGGGCCAGAGAGCAAACTTGGTGATGCCTCAGGGGGCCCTGAGATGGTTCATTTCTTAGGAGAGGAGAATTCCCATAGATAAGGGACAAACCTTGTAGGTAAATGAAGAAGACTTTCTGAGAACAAAATTAGAACTTCCATAACGGGTCAGATCAAAGTGGAGTGGCTCTCACTGGGGGCCGGGGAAGGGGTCCAGAGCCAGGCCTGCCCCCCTCCACAAGGTCCCCCCCACTGCTCCTCCCCAGCTGTGGCCTCCCAGCCACTCTGACAGCACCCCAGGCTCTGAGGGGCAGGGTGGGAGAGCTGGACAGTGTGTAGCTCCGCCCTTCTCTCTGCAGACAGACTGGCACCCCTGGCCCCCTCCCAGCCTGATGGGCAGGACAGAAGTGATCTGTGAGGCCCTCCCTACCCATCCTAGCCCTCCGTCCGCCTCCAAGCCCCCCTTGGCACCCCGGCTGCTATAAATACACCGTGTGAAGGTAATGACGTGATGGAACAGAAGTGGCTCCAAAGCCTGCTGGCTCCGGGCTATTGTGTCAGCAGCGAACCTCAGAGAAGCACATAAAAAGACCAGCGACTCAGGGCGTGACTAAACGCACTGGCCGAAAAGGAGAGAAAGAATGAAGGCGAAAATACAACCACAAACAAAACTCATAAGACTACATTGTGGGCGTTCCCGAGAGAATGAAAAGGCTCCCAAAAGGTAACCCCAGTCCTTTGAGCACACAATACGGTTTTTATAAACTTCCAAGACTCCCTGCTACTTTTTTTTTTCACATTTCACCCCCATAATACACTTTTTTCTTAAGGAAATTAAACACAAAATACCTACTGTACGTTTAATTTAAAGAGGGAAAAAAAACAAACCAGAAACCCTCTCCATGTTGAAATGTCATTAAAAAGGGTGACGCAGAGTGGCGAGGCCAGGAAATTGAGTCTTTAACCTGGTACCTCCCTCCCCGAGCCCGGCTGTGCGCCCTGTTACATATCACTCTGCTCCAAAGCAGAAACTAAGCCTGATTCAGAAGACAAAGGGCAGCCTAGTCAAGGAGGAGCTTCCACATCAGCTGCCCCCCAGGGCTGGGGATCACAGCAGCACGGGGACCACAGCCTCTGTCATTGTGGAGCTGCCGCCCTGCGTCCACCAGGAGGAGAGAGCCCTCACGGGACAGGCTGTGCTTTCTAGCTCTGCCAAGTTGGCTTGTGCTTCTCCTTAAATCCTCTCCCCATCTCTGCTCGTCTCAAATCTTGCTGTCCTGCAAGGTCCACGGCAAGCACCATGGTGTCTGTGAAGCCATCTTCAAGCCCCCAGCTTTTTCTTCCTCCGGCCCCTCTCTGCCCCCATGCAAACCTGTAGTTCAGATTTTGAATCCGGAGTTCACGGCCATGTTCCACCATGTTGGACGGATTACTAAACCTTGTCTGTAAGGTGAACTAGTTGGGTGGATTAAGTGAGATGGTGCCCATGAAACACTTAGCCTGGGGTGTAGCCAGTGCAATCTGCCAGAGTTCCTTCCTCACCTCCGGCATCCTGTCAGCCACCGGGAGGACCAAAATGCACACAGTTGTCAGGGCCCCGGACTTCACGAGCTCACAGCTTCTTGGGGAAGCTCATCGCTTATTTGCACTTCTTTCTTGGCATTGGTCACCTCTGTTTCTTTTTTTTTTTTTTTTTTTTTTTTTTTTTTTTTTTTTTTTGTGGTACGCGGGCCTCTCACTGTTGTGGCCTCTCCCGTTGCGGAGCACAGGCTCCGGACGCGCAGGTTCAGCAGCCATGGCTCACGGGCCCAGCTGCTCCGCGGCATATGGGATCCTCCCAGACCGGGGCACGAACCCGTATCCCCTGCATCGGCAGGCGGACTCTCAACCACTGCGCCACCAGGGAGGCCCCACCTCTGTTTCTTATACTGGCATTGTATCTCCTCTCTCCTCCCAAGAGGGTTGGTTTTATCGCTCCCATTTTGCAGGTGAGAAAACCAAGGCCCCTGAGAGGTTAAGTAGCTTGTCAAGGTCCCTGCAGTGAGGAAAAGCTGTGGCTGGGGTCACCCCACGTCCATCCGTCACCAAAGCCTCAGCCTCTACTGCCCACTCTCGCCTCTCAGCGATTTGCAGATAGAGAAGTTTGGATCCTACAGACATCAGGTGTTGCAGGGCTATTGAGTGTGCATTTGGTTAGCATCCTATTTGAAATGAGAGTGAATAATGCTCATTTGAGTTTTCATCTTTCCTGCGTTTCTGTAGTGTGTTTTCACGGTAAAGGAGAGATTTTGGTTTTCATGAAGAAACTGTTAAGTTTTTCTCCACGTCCAGCCTTATGTGTGCCCTGCTGGAGGTTAATGTGGACAGTTGTCTTGTTCATCTTACAACCGTGAAGAGGAAGTGACGGATCCAAGCTCATACCGGGCAATGGCAGTGGAGTTGGTTAGAGCACCCACCTCCTGCCCAGCTCTGAGGGCATCAGGCTTGGGGGTGGAGGTGTCATCTTCCCAGGAGGACAGGACTTTCCTTCCAAGCTACTCTTTATTCTTAACCCGTTTTGCTGGGAAAACCCGGCTTAGAATCAGACGGATGACTTCTTAACCCTACAGACTCCTGAACCCAGCATGGGCCTTCTGCATCAGGCCCTGAGGGGAGCTGGGAATTCCCATACTTAACTAGTCCCCTGGTGGCCCAGGACCCTGGAAAGAACAGTGCTTTCTCTGGGGGAAAGTGGCCTTTGTGAAGCAGGCTGCCCAGACTCGTGCTGATGTCTCACTCACCACCACCTTCTTCAAAGATACTCACTTAGTCCTCAAAAACTATTACTTAAACCATGATCGTGGGCCCAGTAGATGTGAAAGAAAACTAGTTTTTGATGCTGTTGATCTCCAGAGGTCATTCTACAGATCTGGCTGGCTAAAACAATAGAGCTTGTTTGGTTACCAAAGGAATATTCCTGGCCCAGGCCTGGGCTGGGTCGGTGCCAAGGGACCCTGAGAAAAATGCAGAAGAAATACGAGGGCCCTCGTCCACGGAGAGCATGGGGTCCTCTCAGGAAACCACCTGTGTGCATGAAACCATGGGGAGCAGAGAAGCTTGCTTCCAAGAGAGCTGAAGGAACTCAGGACAGAGTGCGAACCGCAGGGCAGGGGTGGGGGCCTTCGCCAGAAAAATGGCACCTTATCGATTTTTCATTTAGGAGGTGATTGGTCTGTACATTATTTTTCCTCAAAGGATTTTAGGTGGTTTTCAAAAGCACATGCAATTTAACATGATAAACGAGGGCAAATATACATATAATAATAAGTCCAGAGATTATTTATATTTGGCCCATTGGGCATAAAGAAATAAATACATTTGGAAGGATGTGTGTGTGTGTGTGTGTGTGTTTTAGGGGTGGGATGGGGGAGGGTGTCCCGACTCTGACCTTGCTGTTTCAGGTGTTTCATCTTGTGATTCATATTCTATTTGGCTTTGGGAAGCTTGAAGTCCATTACAGAGTAGATATTCCGAATGACTTCCAGCTCTGACATGAATTGTAAGCAGAGCTTGGTTACAAAGAATTGGGATAGTCACCCAGAGACTTCAGTGACCAATGGCTGGGGAGGTCACTAGTGAGAAATGGATAGTAGCTGTGGTGCACAGGCTTAGTTGCTCCGTGGCATGTGGGATCTTCCCGGACCAGGGCTCGAACCCGTGTCCCCTGCATTGGCAGGCGGATTCTTAACCACTGCGCCACCAGGGAAGTCCCAAGGCAGCCGTTTTCTTTAGTCAAACTCTCCTCCTCTGAAGGGCTGTGCAGCTGTATCTGGGGTGAGAAGTAAATCTATATGGGCCTCAGCCAGAACGAGTGTCACCTGAGGGACAGCTCCCAGTGCAGGGGACCCCACGTCCACACTGTCCCCTGGGTAGAGACTCACAGAAAGTGAGGGAGAGAGAGAGTTGAGAAGAGGAGAAAAGAGCTCCGGGGAAGGAAGAGAGCGGTGGTCTTGGTGAGATTGTAGCTCTGTTCAGACTCTGGTCTGTTAAGACTGAGATTCATTATGAGAACTTCCTTGGACACCGAGCCTGCACGGCAGACACAGGCCCCCTGGTACCAGGTCACTTCCGGTCCTGAAGTCACTTCTGACACAATTTGCATTTTGGTTATATCCCCCCCACCTCAGAAAAAATAGAAATAACCTTCTTTCTTGGCTAAACCTTCCTCTGGCAATCCCTGGAGAAAGGAGAAGCTTTCTTTCGTCACACAAAAGGTGAAGGATGGCATCTAGACTCCCAATCAGAACAGTTTTTAGCATGAAATGGCCTCCATCTCTAGCCTTCATTTCCAAATATTGCTCCACATCCTTTTGTCAAAAAGAAAGATCAGTGTTCAAAGGACTTGAGGGTCTTGAAGGGAGCCTCTGTCCCCCCAATAAGGCTGATCGTGTTGACCCATTTTGCCAATGACCATGAACTCATTAGCGCTTGGTATAGGTGGGCATTGAAGATCACGGGAAAGGTGAACCTCTCTAAGGGCAGTCCCGTGTGGCTGTCACCCACTCTTCGCCCAGCTTCCAGCGGACGTACCATGCTTCATGGCCAGCCAACCATTCACAGCCTCTCCGACGGTGCTCACACCAGCAATCATTATGACTTTATTATAGCTCCTTTCAGCAAGTCGTGAATTTTTACAGCCAAATTACAAGTCTATTTACAGTTAAGTGGCAGCAAGTACTTTTAAAGCGAGTACTGTAGATGTTTTTTTACGACTGAGTTTGCACCATCAGAAACACAAAGTATATAGGCAGAACCCAGAACGCCAGTCAGACTGTTTAGGGTTCAACTAAATAGGGTAAAGAAAGGGGCTTTGTGTTTGCCTGATGGAAGCAGGTCCCCATCAGGCCGAGGCTTAGATTCCATTGCCAAACCATGAGGTCTTTGTATATGTACCAAGGATGGGTTGATCCTATAGTTTAAAGGACATAATTTACTTGGTTAACTGTACTAAAATTAAGATAATTACACTGCAGTTAAAAACATTCTTTGCTATTGTACGATTCCACTTCTATAGGGTATATAGAATAGTCAAATTCATAGAGACAGAAAGTAGGATGGTGGTTGCCAGGGGCTGTGGGAGAGGGAGGAATGGGGAGGTATTGTTTAAGGGGTACAGCGTTTCAGTCTGGAAAGATAAAATAAATTCTGGAGATGGATGGTGGTGATGGTTGCCCGACAGTGTGAATGCCCCTTAACTTAAAAATGAGCAATTTCATGTTAATATATATTACCACAATACATTTTTTTAATTTGGAATACTATTGTCTTCAGGTACAGGATAGAGATTTTGGATTGGAGAAAAAACAATATATATAGTAACCCCTTTCTTATTTTTAGCTTCATATTCCAGTCTTTGATAACACTGATATCCAGGGTTAGTATAAGACAATTAAAACATTTTAGGTTTATCATTTCAGCCAGGTTTGCCTGAGTAACAGTGGAAGATGGCATTTTTATTTATTTTTATTTTATTTTTCAATCCTCAGTAATGCTTATTATTAAACATAAATAATAATAACCATAACTAAACTTGAACTTCGTTTTAAAATGTATAATTAAACAAATGTAATTAAAGTAGAATAAAGCAATGTTAAATGATCTGTAGATAGAGATAATTGTTTAATATAAAATGGAATAAAAGTAGAATTATTGAGTTTAAACATTTATGATTTTATGTAACAGATATATCTTTTTCAGTGGGCCTATTCCAGAAAGCAAAGGCAAAACCAAAATTATACATATTTAGAAGTACTAAACATTTTAACTATGAACATAAACAATTTTCTATGCTGTATTCCAGAACCAGATAAATGCTCAGATATTTCATCTTAGAAGTTGGGCCAGATATTTAGTAAGTTTCAGTCTAAGTTTGCTCACCTGAAAGCAAAAATGAGACTTTACATTTTTTAAAGGGGTCCTTTCTGCCCATGAATTGCTATCAATGAACAGCTATAAAATTTCAAAATAAAATAAATAATAAAAATTCCTACCATGTGCTGAAAATAAAGCTCAGAGTAACAGAAAGGAATAAAAAGGGTAGAGAGAAGTTTTAGATCTGTGTGAGTTAACTTTATTTATTTTTATTTTTTTGATGTTTTCCAGCTTTATTAAGATATAATGGAATTTTACTCCAATTTTAAAAAATATAATGGACATAGAACGTTCTGTAAGTTTAAGGTGTACAACGTGCTGATTTGCTGCACATATAGATTATGAAATGGTTACCAAATTAAGTTTAGTTAACACATCCATAAGCCCATGTAATTACACTTTTCTGTGTGTGGTGAGAACATTTCAGATCTACGCTTTCAGCAACTTCCAAGTATATAATACAATATCGTTCACTATAGTCACCATGCTGAATATTAGATCTCCAGAATCTACTCATCTTATAACTGGAACTTTTCATCCTTTGACCAACCTCTCCTCCTCTCCCCCATGCCCCAACCCCTGGCAATCACCATTCTACTCATTTTCTATGAGTTTTTTTTTTTAAAGATTCCACATAGAAGTGAGACCGTTCAGTATTTGTTTTTCTCTGTCTGACTTATTTCACTGAGGATAATGCCCTCCAAGTCCTAGATGACAGTATTTTTTTTGTGGATAAATAATGTCATCACTTTCAACTTCAATCTCTGTAAAATGGTAAATTCGTGGAGTTAGAAGTTCAGTTATAAAGAAACTTCTAATAGGAATACAATTGTTAAATATTTTCTTTGTTGGAAGTAAGGATCTATTCATCAGGAGAAACATTTGTCCTAAGTATGAGTGTGTGCGTGTGTGTGTGTGTGTGTGTGTGTGTGTGAGAGAGAGAGAGACTTGTGAGAGTGGGGACTTGGCTTTCTGGTGTGTGATCAGGAGCTTTCCTGGCTTCTGCACTCTTTCCTGAGCACACTGAAGATTAGATGCTTTCTCAGCTCAGAAATGCAATCTCTGCACCCTGACCTAGCCTACCTACTAGCATGTTCTGTGTCGCACTCCCAGACAGAAATCGATGTCACTGAGACAAAGTTCTATAGCAGGTGGTGCTTAATCTAGCTTTTACCTCCCTGGGCTTGGAATTTCTCATTCTAATCATTAGAGCCCATGAAGAACAGGTGTAATAATACGAGTGTAATACAGCCACCGAGTATTAAGTTATCATTCCATGTCAGGTGTATGACTGTAAAGCTGTGCCTAAATGTAGTTGTCATGTAGCCCTTATTATTTTTATGCAAGTTGCCTCATCTAATGCTCACAAAAACCCTATGAAATTGGCGTTATTACTCTTCCCATTTCACAGCTGAAAAAACTGAAACTGAGATTCAGTACATTATATTGCCAATGTCACATGGCTAGTAGGTCACAGAAAGAGCTCGAATCCAGATTTGTTTAACATCACAGCCCATTCAGTTAACCACGATGTTATTTCTGGATGGGATCTTTGACTCGGGATTGTGTCAAGATGAGAAGGGTATGTGGACGATGCTTGAGACACACTGCATTTTACAACTATAATCTGAGATAAAAGTCTGGCATCCTCACCACAACTGAAAGAGTAAAGCAAGAAAACCTTGTTAATTAATTTATCTTATGAGGGAGAGTCAATTCTTACTTTTAATTCTTAACTTTAATAAATAGAAGTCTAGTTTCATTATTTTATATTTTCAAAATGTTCAAAAGTAACTATTTTTTTGTAAGATATGTATATAACTCAGTAAGAAAAAGACTCACACTCAACCTCAGTCTAAGAGAAAAATGGGAAAGGCATCATCAGGAAACTCATTTTAAAAATATGGACCAAAAAATTGGTTAAGCAAATGTTGGAAGATCCCTCTAATTAAATATCAAGTGGCTGTTAAAACCCAGTGGACTGTTTGTAGCTGTAGAAACCACAATGAATTATTAAAGAAGGAAGAATTTACAACGTAATAGGGATTGTATTGAGTTGTTCACTTTTTAATGCCCTTTTCTGTATATATGTTTTATTTACATTTTTAAAAAGTACTCTGGATAGTATGGTTCCAGTTTTGGAGAATATACACCGGTCTGTCTTATGCAGAAAAAAATCTTTGGAACGGAATACCCTAAAATCCCACAAAACTATGTCTGGGTGGTCACTTATTCTTTTTTCTTTATTATGTGTTTTTTCTAAAATGAACATATACTGCAAGCATAGTAATAACATTTTTATTAAGTCAAAGAGAGTGGAGACCCGATCATTTGTTGTGGCAGAAATACGGCCCCAGCCTTTTCCAAAATCAACAGTTCCTCCTCGGGTCACCTGGACCAGGGCTCTGCCCAGGGCAGGCTGAGGTCTGGAAAGCCATAGATCACTTGGGAGCAAAGCTGCTGGACACTGGGTTTGCTTTCCGAGTGTGACTTGGACAAACGGGATGTCGCTCCACCTGCTTCTTTGACTTACTACCCTACAGGGCAGCTGCATGTCACCCTGGGTTCACTCAACTCCTGGTCTCGGGCCGTGGGCCAGTGCGCACTTGCTGAGTGTTGCTTTATTTTATGACAGTCAGAGCCGGTCACTAGATGCAATGAAACATGAAGACGGCAGAGGTGTGAGCTGCTGACCTCACCGCAACATCCCAGAAAGGAGAGGGAGGGAGGGAAATTTATGCTGAAACATCCTAATTCTCCTGCACTCGTGGTTGCCTTTGCTTGGCTTTTCTTTCTGTATAACTTCATCTGGAATTCTGTTTTCTCCTTATTACCTGCTTCCAGATATTTCATGAGAGATTTTGACGAGACCACTTGTCTGGTTATTCTGGCACCTTCCAAGGTGATGAGGTAGTTTGGACTCATCGAGTGCCTTTATCAGGGACGCTTCCAGAAGAGGCAATTCATCCTTTCAGTTTCCTTGTTGGAAGCTCATGACAAGAAGAGAAGCATCCAGAGTTGGAAAATTTCGATCTAATCCAGCTGCTCTTGTACTAACCTGGATGTCCAGTGTTTTGGTTTTTGTTGGTTGTTGTTGAGGATTTTTGTGTGTGTTCAACATGGAACGTGCTCTTCCATGGCCTATAAAGGGCCCATTGAATAGATGAAGCCTCTGAGACAGGAAGCAATCATAGGCTTAACCAGAAATATATCTTAAACTGTAGACAGAAAATTAAGACCAAGGATGATGGATGTTAGGTCAAAATATGAGAAAAATGGCAAAATGCCCAGGCTGAGAAGATGAACTTTTAATGGAGGGTAGCAAGAATTATAAACTTAGGTTGCTATTTGCTATCTGCAGAAAAGAGTTAACTTATCACGTGTTGGGTTTAAGAGACATTGAGATGCCTGCCTATAGATGCCTATAAAAATGTGGACCATTTTATAATGAGATATAAACTTGACAGTTGATTCATGTTTTTAAAGTGTGGTTGGAATGCAAACTGAGAGGCGACATAAGGGCATTTAGAAGGGATAGGAAGTAAGAATAACTATCTGTGTGCCGAATGTTGGCCAAGAATTTTAGTGCGCTGACGGATGCAGTTCTTTTGGTGAACTTGACAGTTCTAACCAGCCTTTGCTGTATCGCCTTCCAGTTTGCTCATCTGCCCTTCCAGCTATGGATCAGCAGTTCATTATTTATGGTGATCCATGTTTCCCTTCTTATTCTTTACCCCTCTGTGTCCAGTACCCAGTATAGCCGATGGCACATGGTAGATCCCAAATACATTCAATATTTTAGCATTTATTTAATGATTGACTTTTACACATAGAAACTATGGTAGGCCCTGAACAAAGTCAAAATGCCTTTACAGAGAAACTTGTGGGGTTTTGTTTATTAGTTTTTGGTTGTTTTCTTGTGACAGAGACCATGCTGACACTGGATTGTGATTTAGGGAAAGAAGGAAGGCATTCTGTTAATAGGTGTTAAAAATAAGCCTGGACTTTATTAATATATATCATCGTGTCCCCCTCCCCATTCCAGCCCCTTCCCTGTGAGATGGCTAGCAGGCATAATTTTCCAGTTTTTCCTGTACACTTCCCTCAAAGTAGCCAGGGTGACTCTTTTGCCAGGATATTGCTTATGGCTGGGGAAAACCCAGAAGACCAAAGAGGATAAACAACAAAGCAAAACAACGCAAAACAAACCAACAACCTGCCAAAAACTTGAAGTCCTAGGTTCTTTAGATGTTGTGATTGCTCTTTTGAAAATAATCTTCTAAATGTTGAGTACCATTAAAAGTCAATGACAGGGCTTCCCTGGTGGCGCAGTGGTTGAGAGTCTGCCTGCCGATGCAGGGGACACGGGTTCATGCCCCGGTCCGGGAAGATCCCACATGCTGCGGAGCGGCGGGGCCCATGAGCCATGGTCGCCGAGCCTGCGCGTCCGAAGCCTGTGCTCCGCAACGGGAGAGGCCACAGCGGTGAGAGGCCCGCGTACCGCAAAAAAAAAAAAAAAAGTCAATGACATTATTTAAAAATCTTCGATTTGTGAACTGCTACAAGAACCATTGTATAGTGATTGTCAATAACAGTCCTTTAATTACTACTAACACAATAAGTTAAATATGATATGCCATTAATGGCAGTAATTAGTAAACAATAACTGTTAGCTGAACCTGTGCCTATTGATTTTCTGAAAGACAGTAAAGGAAAGGGAAGCAAGTTCACCAAAATCGAGCAAACTTTGGTCCTAACACCATCCACTTCCTTTTTTCCCCCTTCTTCCTTTCTTTCTTACTCTTTCATCGTCTTCCCATCCATTTATTCCTTTTCTTAACAAATATTCGTTAAACCACCTTAACATGCCAGACACTGGGCTAAGATCACTGTGATGAACAAAATAATCCAGTTTCCTGCTTTCTTTGCACGTTAACTGTGATAGGGCTACTGATGAGTGACACTTCCTGCTGAGCAATAAGATAGATGGTCAAGAATTATCCAAGTGGGCTTCCCTGGTGGCACAGTGGTTGAGAGTCCGCCTGCCGATGCAAGGGACGCGGGTTCGTGCCCCGGTCCGGGAAGATCCCACATGCCGCGGGGCGGCTGGGCCCGTGAGCCATGGCCGCTGAGCCTGCGTGTCCGGAGCCTGTGCTCCGCAACGGGAGAGGCCACAACAGTGAGAGGCCCGTGTACCACAAAAAAAAAAAAAAAAAAAGAATTATCCAAGTAAGCTGACTGGCTGAATCCACCTTTCTTCTACAATACGAACCTTTGTGTAAAGCAGGGTCTTTCAACTTTGGCAACACTGACATTTAGAGCCAGACAAGTCCTTGTTATAGGGGACTGCCCTGTGCGTGGTCGGTTATTTGTCAGCATCCCTGGCCTCTACCAACTAGATGCCAGTAGAACCAACCAGTTTTGACAGCCAAAAATGTCTCCAGACGTACTCAATATCAAGAAAATTCATGTTAATTAAGAACCGCTGGTGTGAAGGAACCATCAAAAGGAGTTTTCTTGGTGTTGTTTCTCACATTCCAATGTTTAGAGATGGACACTAAAGGAATTATGGAGGAGGGAGGGTGTGTGTATGTGTGCGCACACGTGCTCACACATGTCCCACGAGCCAGCTAATTATATATGGAGGTAGATGGGCATATCAATAATTAAAATTTAAGATCTGTTGGTATTTTGTCCTAAGCAGTCCTCCCCAAGGTCTTGCATTTCAAGAAACAATATTGACTTTTATTTGACATATTTACAGCAGCAGAATTTACTGAGGAATAAAGAATGCATTGGTTAAACTTACTGTGAGAAATTGCTTTTCTTTCCTTGAGGACCCAGGCCGTACACATTATCCTATGAAGGTCTTAATTCAGTGTTTACAATAGCTATCTTTCTATTAGTTTCAGATTGGCCATATTTATGGTACATTAGGCCTGTATTTTATGTTATTTGTAAATCCCTGCCCATTTTATGGGCCTGGGATCATAATTTTACTCATTCAAATGATTCTGGAGGTTTCTGGTAACTGTATCTTGCTCGTATGACATATTGTTGGTTATATCTATGATTTATTTGCTTCTGAGTCCTTGGTCAGGAACACAACTTCCAATTATCCAACTAATTATAACATTGTTCCATGGGAAAACTTCAGCAGCTGAAACTGTTGACTAGCTAAAATCAAAAGGAGCAGCTTAATATCAGATAAACTAAAATGAAAATTTTCAGTTGACAATCTCCAACTTTCATGAGGCAAGAACGAAGTAGCCCCATCTATCATGAATTGATATGGTGCAATTTCCCATGCTGGATGGGGCCACACTTGCTTTTATGGTCAAGATGGCCAATTGGTAAGAATTGTTCTGAAAAATTTCCAAATTGAAAATAATTGCTCTGTTACTACATGATACAGTAACCTGGATTCTGAAAGACTACACTCAGGCCATTAAGCATATTTTCCAAAAAAGGTGACTTCACCATATTCCAATGCGGACTTTTGTTTTCACAACAGAATGCTCCATTGCTTTCAGTTAACTTGTACTCTATCAATATTAAATGATGCTTTTTAAACACTTGATGCCCTGGTCTGGAAGCACACCCCTGATCTGCTCCAGCCCTGCCAACCCTATTGTTCTTCTGAGTTGCTGGGCTGCAAGATACTACCTTTCAAGGACGCAACACCGAGGGTGGGGCTGAGGAAATGAAGAAACTCTCTCATCGACCACAAGGCCACATGCACATTGATTTTATAACACATCCTGGTCCAGCAATGTTAGAGTGGAAAAGAATGTACACTTTAGAACTAAGACCATCACACCATCCCCAAATCTCAACTAACTTGCCCCAAGTAAATATACAATCTGAATAAGAACAGTGTCCTTGCTCTGTAAAGGCAACTTCAAGATAAGTTCCTTTGTCCCATATTCCTAACAGATTTCTTCTTTTAGAAAGAAATTCAGGTACATCTACTGCGAGAATGTCTGAATGGGCTATTGCCAAAATAATTCTGCGTGATTCTTTCAAGGCTCGGCGGCTGATAACACCAGCCTTTGCCCTCCTGCTCACAGTCCTGCAGGCTGACCGCCGCTGATCTAAAACGGGCTCCTCTGGCACTGTGAGTTGGATTCAGGTCCTCTGTACCTGTGTTTATTCTGGAATCCAGGCTGCAAGGGCCTCTCTATCTGCAGCAGGCTCTTTTCATGGAAGATTCCCAAAGCAGAAGAGCCAAACCAAAATGCACAAACTCGTTGAAGACCTGTCCACCGACATTCCATTAGCAACAGGAAAACATAGGGCCAAGCTAAGCACCAGTGGGGCAGGAAAATAAACTTCACCCACACGGGAAAGGGAAAGAAAGAAATATTTGCTGAACAAAATAATTAAATAATAATAATAATTCAAACTATCACAGAAAGTCGTTTGAAAAAGAGACTGAAAGAACTGTTAGAGTTTTTTTTTTTTTCTGGTTATTATTTTTTAGCTCATTCTTGAGTTAACCCAGGCAACACTGCTATTTCCACATATCCAGTTTTCATCCAGGGGTTCTCCCCTCCCGCCCCTTCAGTTCTGAGTGTCTGGGGAGGGTTCTACCCTCATCCCAAGAGTGGGAGTCCAGCACGTGACCCAGAGAGCACATTGCTTTCCCTTTGTCACAGTGACTGGTGTGTCTTAGGACAGGTTGCTAAAGCTGGGACAAGGACTCACTTTTTTTAAGTCATATGCAAAGCCATACTTTCTTCTGGACTCTCAAGTTTTGTGAGTCGATTAATGTGTTTACTTGTTATACTTTATATTTAGGAACTTAAGCACAGATACTATCTTGACTGACACAGAAACCAGGAGTGAGGCATAGTAAGTAACAGACCTAAAATATGAAAATGCCGAGCTGAGTCAACAGTGTAAAGCACTGAGAACTTATTCACGTCAGGGAATGGGCGAACCAAGTTATTCAGTAGGGGAGCCGTCTCTTAAACTGCTGCATCTTGGACCTCAGACCAGATGCCTACAGATGCTTCACTGGGGAGTTGGTAGGAGAAATTCAGGATATTAGAACATGTGAACCACTTTTAGTGGCCTTTTAAAAAATACAAATAAAGATCCCACCAGAATTTTTAAAAAAATATGTTGAAGCTGGTGCATCTGAAATCAAAAATGAAGGAAAGGGCAATTTTGCTGAAAGATGACCTTCTGCATGAAAGCTGTAGAATAAGAAAGTTGGGATTGACATGTACACACTGCTATATTTAAAGTAGATAACCAACAAGGAACTACTGTATAGCCCAGGGAACTCTGCTCAATATTCTGTAGTAACCTAAATGGGAAAAGAACTTTAAAAAAAAATAGAGGGACTTCCCTGGTGGCGCAGTGGTTGGGAATCTGCTTACCAATACAGGGGAAACGGGTTTGAGCCCTGGTCCAGGAAGATCCGACATGCCGCAGAGCAACTAAGCCCGTGCGCCACAACTACTGAGCCTGTGCTCTAGAGCCCAAGAGCCACAACCACTGAGCCCACATGCCACAACTACTGAAGCCCACGCCCCTAGAGCCCATGCTCTGCAACAAGAGAAGCCACTGCAATGAGAAGCCCACGCACAGCAACGAAGACCCAACACAGCCAAAACTAACTAACTAACTAAATAATAATAATTTAAAAAAAGATAGATACACGTATATGTATAACTGAATCACTTTGCCGTACACCTGAAACTAACAACATTATTAATCAACTATACTCCAATATAAAATAAACAAAAAAAGAAAGTTGAGAATTGGATACTCTGGATCTTTGTGGGGTTAGTAAAGTTTACTCTCTACCCTGATCAAAAGTTAGTGCAAAGCAAGTCAGAAAGGTAGGAACCATATCAGAAATTATTATTAGAATATGAGGCAAACCTGTTTTCATATCACTGCCAAGCTCTTCCTGTTGTATGTTTCCTACATGACAAAGAGGATGATGATCCACGCTGATAAGGCATGTGTGGTTGCTGCCTGAGTGCCAGAGGAGTCTTCTTACCTCAACAATTGTTTCAAATTGTTCTGGGGCAGCACAAAGATGAAGGTTACTAAAGGAAGGACTTCAGGGCTGGAAAGAGCACCTATTCTATTCCTGAGAAACAGAAGTTCTCCAGTGGGTTTCCAATTTAAAGGACCATGACCCAACAAGATCTCTGACTTTGGATACTAGCCTATGCAGTTCTATTTGGAACTGGGTAAAACCTGAAACATTTCTAAAGGAGGAACCAGAACCATTGTTTATGAATGTTTAGTTTCTAAGAAAGCCCTCAGATCTGAGAAATAGCAACAAAAAAGTGGGCTTATATGGGGGCATTTTCATCAATGCCATCGCAAGATATGGCCACAGAGGACAATAGATCAGGAAGGTTCTATCAAAGGGCACAGAGGTTGGCCACTAAGGCAAAGGACTGGAGCCACCCTCAGAGAGAAGAACAGGGATGGCTAGACCAGCTGAGCAAGTACTCATTCCCACTGCTGGGACAGGAAGTCCTTTCTCTTCCTGTCCAGCTGAGTATTCATTCATTCATTCATTCATTCAACAGACACTAGTTACCTACTATGTCCCAACGTTATAGAATGACATGAGTAAATAAAACAGAAGTTTATATGTGCAATGAAGCAATGACTACTAATGTTTCCCACCCACTCTGGCTTTCTGTTCTTTCTCCAGTATTGTATTGCGTGTGTTGGGTCCCTGGCTGTGAGGACTGCACATCACCCAGTAACCCAAACCTGAAGTGGGGTTCAGGCCTTCAAATGAGACTCTAATTTCTTTTTCTGGGGACTGAGTATGTTAATGTAGACATTAAAGAAAGAAAAAAATGTGTATATATACACATAGTAGTACTAAGATTGTGTATGAATGTTGGACAGCTAAGAAGTGTATCATAGTAGAGGGTTGTTGTTTGTTTATTACCTGTTTCTGCTTTTTTCAGGAACAGACCTAATATTTTGTTTGGGGCCCACTCCTTCCTCTCTCTCAGTCCACACAGTCTGGGCATGGATCCATTTACAGCCCTAGGAATGGAGGCCTAATCCAATCACTGTGTTGCATTCTGGTCACAGTGGTTGATTTAGGGATGGATATGACCAGAACAAATCCAATTAAAGTAAATCCCAGGGCTCTGAGAAGGCTAGGGAAGACCCTTATGAGTTACCACTGGATTCGAACCTAAGATTATGCAGCCCCATGAGCTTCTGACATCTTGTGACAATGAGAGAAGAGTCCTTTTGAGAATAGAGCCAAGCAGATAAAGAGAAATAAACCGAATCTTGCTAACATCATGTGAGTCATGGCACGCTCTCAAAACCAAAGCTACGTCCAGCCTGGAATGGTTCTGTTATTGAACCAGTGGGCTGTCATTTTTATTGCATGCCACCATTTGGTGTCTGTATATATGTGTCAGCAAAGATGAGACATGCTACTGGTACTTTTTGAGTGTGATACAGTATAGGTTTTTAACATTTATTATTCATTTGTTTCGTTGTATACACAGATAATATACTTTTAAAATATCCATATATGAAGCTATTGACAAAACCCTAAGGAGTCTGGAATAGTTGTAGGGTGTAAGACACATATTTGACCATCACTAAGAATGAAAAAGGCACAAGCTATTGGTTCAAGTACAGAAGGAGTCAGAAAAGACAGTAGAAATTCAGAGACTGAATTTGTCAAGTACTGAGAATAGCCTGGAAATACCCGACACAACAATAAGCAAAGCAGTTACTCAAACAGTTATTCAAAGGCTTCATTGAGGAACATCAAGAGCTTCTCCATCATACAATTTCCGTTTCTCTTCCTCTGAGTTGAGAAGCATTAGCCCCACATAGGGACAACTTCAGACAAAAATGCATGGCTATCAAATATCTGGTAAACTTTCTTTATATCTTTGACATCTAATCACTATTAAACGGCCTTCCAGTGTTCTCTATAATTTCTTTTAATGACCAGTCTCCCCTGAAAGGAAGGAGGAGATCTTGGTTTTATTACCCATTTCGTACCTACTACTTCTATCTTCCATTAGTTAGGGGAGGTAGGCTGCTTTGGCAAAGATATTCCAAATATAGAGACTCAACGAACAGAAAGTTTGTTTTTCTCTAAAGTTCAAGGTGAGAGTTCAAGGTCAGTGGGATCCAAGCAGGCACCCAGATTTCTTTCATCTTGTGACTACACTGTTCCTTAGGGTCTTGTCATCTTCTGCATGGTAGAGTCTGAGGTCTAGCCATGCCCAGGCTCTACCTGCAGTGGGGACAGGAGAAGCCTGTCCACATCCTGGAAGGTCTACGTGCAGGAGTGTCAGGCTCTTTCCATTGGAGAGAACCTAGTCAGTTGGTCATTGCCAGGGGAAGTGGGAAGTGTTGACTAGACATGAGCCTAGAGAGAAGAGAATGAAATTGGATGGAAAATAATAGTCTCCACCACATAACCCCACCCTCCTGAAATCTTTAGTAAGAAGGGGATAGGGAGGGTGGGAGGGAGGGAGACGCAAGAGGGAAGGGATGTGGGAACAGATGTATATGTATGACTGATTCACTTTGTTATAAAGCAGAAACTAATAATAAAAAAAAAGAAAAAAAAGGGGAATAATATAGAAACTCTATTAGTTTATTTTAGCATCAAGGCTATGCTTACCAGAAGAGACCCAAATTAGCATGAGAATGATTTACTTGTATGAGGGACACTTCCCTCTGACAGACCTTGCAACTGTTCTCCAGGGTGAAATGCACAGCATCCCCTGAATGAGACCAGAATCCTGGAAGGAGAAGGTTGGAATAAAAGGATGGGGCAAGAATGGAGAGGAGAGGGAATGTACCCCTTGCTGCCCACCTTGCCTTCAAAACTGTATACACCTGAAATTTCATTCTTACTGGTTCATTCCTTGGCATTAAAATACTCAACCAGCCATAGTCCCTTAGAGTCTAAATTTCACAAGGAGGGGTAATGCTTTTAATCTCTTATACTATTGTTTGGTGCAAATCTTTTTTTTTCTTTGCATTGTCAGAAAGATCAGATGCCTGGGGGCGGGGTTCTGAATAGATGAAAAAGTCCCCCCCAAATTGGCGATGGGACAAAAGTGACCCTAAACACTCTGATTTAATTCAGAGGAATGGAAAGCGTTGGGCCTCACTGTTGAGGTTTTCCAGAGTTTTTCCTTTCCCCTCTCCTCATTCCTGAGTGAGTCATTGAATCGCATGCCCTCATCCCCCTCTTAGGTGCAGATGACTCACACATTTATTTCTGTCACTATGACCTCTCTTCAAGCCCCACACTCCTATGCCCCGTGCCTACCAGCCATCCACCGGGAAGTCCCCTGGGAACTCCCAACACAAGCTGCCTGATGTTCTCATTTCCTTCAAAGTCAGTTTCCATCTCCCTTCTCTATGCTATTGCTGGGGGCCATCATCCATCTAGTCACTCACCCGGGAGTTACTTTTGCATCCTCCATCGCCTCGATTTTCCATGTAATCACTCAAAAAGTCCTATTAATTTTACCTCATAAATAACCCCATCCCTAGGGGTTCTTAAGTCACTTTTTATTACCTCTTAGCCACAAATATTGTAATAACTGATTGACAGTTCTCGTCCCAGCGTTCTCGACCACCAGCCATCCCCCCAGATTCATTTTCCAGATTCCTGCTAGAAGGATCCATCTGACCATCTCACTTCCTCATGCAAAACCTCTCAGTGACTCCCTGTTACCTCACTTACAAAGCCCTGCCCGCCCCAGAATGCATTCAGCTCTCCACAGTCCGGCCTCCCCTGATTCTCTGAATTCATCTTCTGCAGGTCCTGGTCCTCTCTTCCCCCATGGCTTTTCTTACAATGTCCCCTACTTGTCCTGTACAACTCAGCCTAGGGGCACCTTCTCTGGTGCTTGACTTTTGTCCTCGACTACCTTCCCCCACCTCCTCTTCTGGGTTAAAGGTCCTTCCATGGGACCTCACAGTGTCCTAGGCATTCTAGAATTCAGCCACTTATGACCTGGCATTGAAATGATGTATGGGTCCAGCTCACCTGCTAGATGGTTGTTTTTTTTCAGGGGAAGGAACCATGTCTTGGTCACTCTTGATTCCTAAGTGTACAGCTCTGGCACATCCCCTGCTGTGACAAAGACTTCTTTCTTTGGTGTGGCCGCATCTGTGGGGAAAGTATGCCACGTGCAGGACAAACAGCGACTGTGAATGAGATTGACAAGAAGGTCACGAGAAGCCGGAGAAAGTTCAACATTGGTTGCCACCTGCCTTCAACCTGCTGATATTGCCAAAAGGAAAGGGCTGAAGGAGAGGATGGAACTTTTCCTCCCGGAGTGGCTGGAACGATGCACCCTCATGCAGCCTATCTGACAGCGACTTCCTGTCTGCAGGGGATTTTGTCAGATCCTCGGGCATGAACTGGGCTTCACTTTTGCTGCTGTCGTTGTTGGGCAGGTGAGATGGTTTTGCTTCTTCTCCCTCGTCCACTATTCTTGCCCTGTCTCTGCAAGAAAATCATCAGCCCCAGTTGCTAAACTGGCAGATCTTCTGTTTCCTCTCAGGGATGTCCCAGAATCCTTAGATGGAAGAGAAAGGATGGCAGCTTTTCAGATGTTATTAGAGAGAGAAAGAGAAAGTGTGAGAAGATGTGGCCAAGAGGTAAATGAAAAATCAGCAGCTTTAAGATTGAAATACTTAATAGCTTTGTTTTCTGAAAGTCTTGGAAAGAAATTTAGAACAGAAAAGTCAAACATGTTCATTCGGTTGGTAATTGAATTGCAGTCCTGTTTCTCTGATGAGCACTCCTGCTCCAAGCCCCTCTGAAGAAGGAACCAGGCCGGAAGTGGACAGCTTGGTGTGGACCTCAGGGTCACTGTTCCTGGTTGGGGACCTCAGGGGCAGCCTCTGTGCATGCATCTCCCACCAAAGGTCTGGCAATATTGGCACTTCCAATGCCAGCGCTCTAGAGATATGGGTGGAAATGCACTAACATAAACCGAAAACATGAATGCCTGCAAGACTCGCTTTAGTAGGTGCTAGCAAGGTGGAATTGTTATTTTTGTTTATTTTCTCCCAAGAGGAGTTGTTACAAAGAATGGTGGGTACATTTGCACATGGAAAGCAGATCCCTCCTAAGAGCCAGGAGGCACGGGTCCTTGAACACTGTGTTTTTAAAGTTCAAAGTTGTTGGCACCTGTCTGAGTTAAAAAGGTCCTGGGGAAGAGGAATTACAAGGCCTCTGGAATAGAATCTCCATGGCGCTAGAGAGAGGCTGGGCTCGGTGCCCCTTCTCCTGAGCCGACGTCCACATGAATAGTGGTTCTGAGGTGTCACGGGACTCTGACCCGCCCCTAGGGGAAGGAAGGTTCCTGGCCTAGGGAGAGGAGGCAGCATCCTGGAGGCCGGTTTAGTGTGGGCAGGAATGCTTTCACCTCGAAGAACTGCCACTGTAGCCAGGTGAGGAGACTAGACTTTCTCCAGGGGCAAAGAAGGACCCAGTCAGGGCCCAAGAGCAGGAGCAAATGCCTCCGCTTTCCCCAGCCAGCATCTGCTGCAGAGGCCTTTGTTTCCAGAAGCTTCCAGGAGTTGTGGTGGTTGTACCCTCCTGACTCGCAGGGGCCCCAGCTGGAAAGGGAGACGTGTGTGTGTGTGTGTGTGTGTGTGTGTTTATGATTATCAGATGAAGGAAGGTTTTAGACTGGAAAAAAGAGCAACTTCACAATAGGCCCCAGACATTTATTAAAATCTGATATTACCGTCTTTTCCACTCCAACCTGGAGAAGTGATCAATATTAATATAAACCACACTAGAGTCAGTTAATTTGCAAATTCAAAGGAGACTCGAGGTGTTCCAGTATTAGCTCAGATATGATAAAAAGAAGAAAAGCTTGCTATCACCTGAATTGTTTCCTCTTGGTTAGGCACATCTGTGAGGGGAGACCCTTGATTTTTATGCCAGGGTTTAGAGGAGTGTAGGGCTCTTTGATGAATAAGGTTAACTTTTCTCTGAATTGGACTATACGTCTCCCAAGGCTTAGGGCTTAGTGAAATGATTGCCACGTACCCCAGAGTCTCTGTGGAATTGACCAGCGGTAAAGATGTCATCCACCTGACCCCCTGGTGGAAGAAGCACCAGCACCCCAGCCCAGGTATCAGGAAACTCTTCAGCCCTTTTTGAAGACCTGGGCGCTTCAGAAGGAAACGCCCTCCTTCTCTATCAGGTGGCTCTTGGAGCCCGCCTTCGAGTTCACACCTTGGTGGTCAGGTACTGACTCCTGGGGAAGAGTTCTTAGTCTTCACTCAGGAGCTGGAGACAACAGCCTCGGGCAAAACTGAAATCACACGCCTGCTTGTAAAGAAGCAAAGAACTCTGGCTTTCCTCACTGTCTCCAAGTCCACCATGACTGCCTCTTCCCTGGAAAGAACCCGCCGGTATGTTTCGTCTCATCCCCAAATGAGCAGGATTCAAGGAGGAGCTTAGTGAGCTCGGAGTTGATCAATAGAAAGGTGCCCTTGCACCTTGCCCCAAGTTGGAGTTAGCAACTTGCTGATAACAATGAGTAGCATTTACCTTGCAGCAAAATGAACATGTAGCTGCCCTTATAGACCTCTACTTCCCCTGTGTGTCCCATTGCTATTTACTGCTTTTTGCCTGCTTTACACAGGCATGGGCAACATGAAGTAATTACCAGTGGGAGATCTGCTTCCTGAGCTGTCATGGAAGTCCCAGCCCTTGGCTACTGATAGACCCGGAGCAGGCACTCTGGTACAAGGTCATTTCATACGTGATCTCGGAAAGGTCAGAAAGTGAGCCAGGGTGGGAGGTAGACAGCATGGCAGGTACACTCAAGATTCAGTTGGAGCCTCTATATAAGGAGTTTAAGAAAACTCCTTAGCCTGAGGGTGTGTAGAAAGAAAAGAAAGAGATAAGTAATGTTTCCTTCAGGATGTGTACCCTGTGGGGTCTCCATCTGGGAACTCAGAACCCCTGGTCCCCTGCCTGGATTTTTTATTTTATTTTATTTTTTTAAACTTTTTATTTTATATTGGAGTATAGTTGGTTAACAATGTTGTATTAGTTTCAGGTGTATGGCAAATTGACTCAGTTATACATGTATCTATTAAAAACATGAGAGTTGCTTAGCAAAAAGTGACTGCCAGAAGCCATCAGAGAATTGCGTGCTTTGTATGTTGAAGATAATCCATGCAAGAGATATTTGGTCTGGAAAATGCTCTGAAGAATCAGAAAATCAAGGTCATTAAGCAGTTTTGACTCAAATTCTAAGTCAAAGTGACTTTAGTTTGCTCATTGGTGATAATGAACCACATTTTTGCATCATTCATTCATTCATTCATCCACAACACATATACATATAAAGAACTTAGCCAGAGACTTACCATCAATAAATGATGGTAAAAGAAGCATGTGCTTTTACTTTAATCCAAAGAGGAAGAAAATACTTGTTATAATTTCTAGCTTCAGAAAAAAACCAAAGGCTCTTCAATCTGCCCTTTTCCTAGACACGAGCGTTGACTGGTCAAGGTTCTTCTTTGGGACCATAAATGTCTTCTGTAAATCTGCAGTTTTCTCTAGTCCAACACTGTTGCCTGCATCCTTAAAATAATCTGGCATTTGGTATTGCTATCCCATTTTGAGTTATGTTCTCTGCTTAAGTGAATCCTGGTCTCTCTTCTAATCTTCACTCAGTCAAGTCACTCTTGAGGCTGTGGACCCTGATCTCCCTGAACTGTGAATGGAGGCTTTTCCCTGTTGGTGATAAACTTCCTCACTTGGCCTTCAGCCAAGTTTAAACCCTTCAGGAATATCCCCCTGGACTGGATGGGAGGATTAGCCCATCAGCCATCAGCCCAGGTCCAAGGACCTCAGCTCTCTGCTTCACCTCGGTGCCCATTACAGGGCACATTTAGTAGGGAAGACCACCTCTGGGGCTCGAATACACAGCCTTGCATAAAACTCAGTCTACGTGCCCAAGAAATGCATAGTCTCTCTAGGTGATGTGAACAGAGGAAGGAAACATGGAGAGTGCCTGTTGCTTATTAATTCTGTGCCATCAATACTTTGGTAAAGTCAAGGTGAACCTTCTGCACTCACAGTTTCTAAGATGCTATCATGGTGTTATATGCGCACTTATTTTTACTGCTATATAATATTCTGTCGTAACATCATAATTTATTTATCCATTCTCCAGTCATGTGGACAGTATGCTGCTATGAATAGTCCTTGTGGACCACGTGTAAGTTTCTCTAAGTTTAGTGTTTATGCCCAGAAATCTTTGTGGTCTCTGTTTCAAGGAGGAAGAGAACTGTAGCAGACCACAGCTTGCCAAGCTTAATTGGTGATGTCTCTGGGTTATGAGTGAGCTTATGATTCCAAGACTTTCCCTTGGAATCATTTTATTTTTGCTTAAGTGCATCCTGACTCTTTTATTAAAGTTTTTTTTTCTTTTTTAACTTTCACACTGAGAATGGTTTTTCATCTTACGGGATGAACCCACCTGGTATTCCCCCATGTAAAGCCTGGTTTCTGCATGACTCCTGCAATTTGGATTGCTTCAGGGAAAGGAATGAGCCTTGTTTGACTTACCCTTTAATACACTTAATAGATGCAATCACAATGCATTCATTTCCCTCAGTTATCCGCATCTATATTATCTTCCCAGAGACAACCATTGTGACAAACCACAGCATGCTTTCAACTTTCCTGCGATATTAGCACCATTTATTCCAAGTGTTACCATTCTCTTTACTGCAAAGCCTTTCAGATAGAACTCAACAAACGCACTCATGAGCAAGAATAGCTCTTTGGGGTTTGTGCTTTGTGTGAGACTGGCAGACCTCCAGTTCAGAGTGGAGCGGACGGAGTAGCTGCACCAGAAACCAAGATAATGAAACTAGATGGCTTCTTATTGCCTCCAAAATGGCCTCTTCACAGTGCAACTTTGGTGTTTTCCGTGAAGCACAGAATTCAGGGAGCCTAATACTCAAGCCTAACAAAATGAACATTGGATGAATTATCATTTAAAAATTTCCACTCCATTGCTCATTCTTCTAATTAAGAACTAACAGTAGCTAGTTAATGCTGAGTAAATACTATCTAATACAGTTTGACTCTTTCTAAACAGGACCATGCTGTTACTCAATATTTCAATAATAATAATGGGAATCATGAGGCTTATACTTCTTAGCTTATAATGGAAAACAGAAAGAGCTCTTGAGAATTGAGTAACATTGTCTTTTTCTTAGACTCTTTGTTTGGTGTTACTCAGCCAAACATCCACAGAATTCCTCTTTATGGGCTCTTTATAGATAGTGGATCAGGTGATTTCCTGAAATTGCTGATAGAAACCAGAAGAATGTGAAAGAGCAAAAATGAAAAGTGGGGATAAAGGCAATCAGAAATTTTCTAGATTCAAATAGTTTGTTTTGCATTACGGACTAAATGTTTGTGTCCATCCAAAATTCATGTGTTGTAGGCTTAGCCCCCAATGCGATAACATTTAGAGATGGGACCTTTGAGAAGTGATAAGAGTTAGATGAGGTGATAAGTGATAAGATCTCATGAGGGTGAGATGCTCACGATGAGATTGATGTCCTTATAAGAAGAGACATGAGAGATCTTGCTGGTTTTCTCTGCCCTGTGAGGACACAGTGAGAAGGCAACCATTTACAAGTCAAGAAGAGAGCTCTCACCAGGAGCTGAATTGACTGGCACCTTGATCTTACACTTCCCAGCCTCTAGAACTGTTAGGCTATTTCTTCTTGATTCAATTTTGATAGTTTGTATCTTTCTAGGAATTTGCTTATTTCATCTAAGTTATATAAAATGTTGTCATACAGTCGTTTATAGTGCTCCCTTAAAATCCTTTTTTCTTTCTCTAAGATCAGTAGTAATGCCCCCTCCTTCACTCCTGATTTTAGTAATTGGAGTTTTCTCTTTTATTATTGGCCTGTCTAGCTAAAAGTTTATCATACTTGTTGATCTTTTCAAAAAACCAACTTTTAGCTTTGTTGGTTTTTCTATTATTCTTCTATTTTCCATTTCATTTATTTAGGTTCTATTATTTAATATTTTCCTCCTCCTTCTTGCTTTGATTTAGTTTGCTCCTTTCAATCCTTTTTTTTATTTTTTATTTTTGGCCATGCCCTGTGGCATTCAGGATCTTAGTTCCCCAACCAGCAATCAAACCCGTGCCCCCTGCCATGGCAGCGCAGAGTCTTAACCACTGGACCGCCAGGGAAGCCCCACTGATAGTTTCTTAAGATAGAAAGTTAGGTTATTGATTTGAGATTTTCTCCTTTTTAAATATGTATGTTTAGAACTATACATTTTCTTCTACATACTGTTTTAGCTGCATCTCATATATTTTGAAATGTATTTTTGTTTTCACTCATCTCAAAATATTTTCTAATTTCCCCTGTGATTTCTTCTTTGCCCCGTTGATTGTTTAAGAGGGTGTTGTTTTATTTTCACATATTTTTTAATTTTTCAAATTTCTTTGTTATTGATTCCTACTTTATTTCATTCTATGGAATGTTATATTTTATATGATTTCAATCCTTTTAAATTTTTTGTGACTCCTTTTATAGCCTAACATGATGTATCCTGCAGAATTTTCTGGGTTTTTTTGCATTCTCTCTTTTTTTTTTAAACATCTTTATTAGAGTATAATTGCTTTATAATGGTGTGTCAGTTTCTGCTTTATAACAAAGTGAATCAGTTATACATATACATATGTCCCCATATCTCTTCCCTCTTGCATCTCTCTCCCTTCCACCCTCCCTATCCCACCCCTCTAGGTGGTCACAAAGCACCGAGCTGATCTCTCTGTGCTATGCGGCTGCTTCCCACTAGCTATGTATTTTACGTTTGGTAGTGTATTTATGTCCATGCCACTCTCTCACTTTGTCACAGCTTACCCTTCCCCCTCCCCATATCCTCAAGTCCATTCTCTAGTAGGTCTACATCTTTATTCCCGTCTTGCCCCTAGGTTCTTCTGACTGTTTTCTTTTTTTAGATTCCATACATATGTGTCAGCATATGGTATTTGTTTTTCTCTTTCTGACTTATTTCACTCTGTATGACAGTCTCTAGGTCCATCCATCTCAGTACAAATAACTCAGTTTTGTTCCTTTTTATGGCTGAGTAATATTCCATTGTATATATGTGCCATATTTTCTTTATCCATTCACCTGCTGATGGACACTTAGGTTGCTTCCATGTCCTGGCTATTGTAAATAGAGCTGCAGTGAACATTGTGGTACATGACTCTTTTTGAATTATGGTTTTCTCAGGGTATATGCCCAGTAGTGGGATTGCTGGGTCATGTGGTAGTTCTATTTTTAGTTTTTTAAGGAACCTCCATACTGTTCTCCATAGTGGCTGTACCAATTTACATTCCCACCAACAGTGCAAGAGGGTTCCCTTTTCTCCACACCCTCTCCAGCATTTATTGTTTCTAGATTTTTTGATGATGGCCATTCTGACCAGTGTGAGATGATATCTCATTGTAGTTTTGATTTGCATTTCTCTAATGATTAATGATGTTGAGCATTCTTTCATGTGTTTGTTGGCAATCTGTATATCTTCTTTAGAGAAATGTCTATTTAGGTCTTCTGCCCATTTTTGGATTGGGTTGTTTGTTTATTTTATATTGAGCTGCATGAGCTGCTTGTAAATTTTGGAGATTAATCCTTTGTCAGTTGCTTCATTTGCAAATATTTTCTCCCATTCTGAGGGTTGTCTTTTCGACTTGTTTATGGTTTCCTTTGCTGTGCAAAAGGTTTTAAGTTTCATTAGGTCCCATTTGTTTATTTTTGTTTTTATTTCCATTTCTCTAGGAGGTGGTTTGCTTGCTGTGTTTTATGTCATAGAGTGTTCTGCCTATGTTTTCCTCTAAGAGTTTGATGGTGTCTGGCCTTATATTTAGGTCTTTAATCCATTTTGAGTTTATTTTTGTGTGTGGTGTTATGGAGTGTTCTAATTTCATTCTTTTACATGTAGCTGTCCAGTGTTCCCAGCACCACTTATTGAAGAGGCTGTCTTTTCTCCACTGTATATTCTTGCCTCCTTTATCAAAGATAAGGTAACCACATGTGAATGGGTTTATCTCTGGGCTTTCTATCCTGTTCCATTGATCTATATTTCTGTTTTTGTGCCAGTACCATACTGTCTTGATTACTGTAGTTTTGTAGTATAGTCTGAAGTCAGGGAGCCTGATTCCCTCAGCTCCATTTTTCTTTCTCAAGATTGCTTTGGCTATTCGGGGTCTTTTGTGTTTCCATACAAATTGTGAAATTTTTTGTTCTAGTTCTGTGATAAATGCCAGTGGTAGTTTGATAGGGATTGCATTGAATCTGTAGATTGCTTTGGGTAGTAGAGTCATTTTCACAATGTTGATTCTTCCAATCCAAGAACATGGTATATCTCTCCGTCTATTTGTATCATCTTTAATTTCTTACATCAGTGTCTTATAATTTTCTGCATACAGGTCTTTTGTCTCCTTATGTAGGTTTATTCCTAGATATTTTATTCTTTTTGTTGCAGTGGTAAATGGGAGTGTTTTCTCAATTTCACTTTCAGATTTTTCAGCATTAGTGTATAGGAATGCAAGAGATTTCTGTGCATTAATTTTTGTATCCTACTTTACCAAATTCATTGATTAGCTCTAGTAGTTTTCTGGTAGCATCTTTAGGATTCTCTATGTATAGTATCATGTCATCTGCAAACAGTGACAGCTTTACTTCTTCTTTTCCAATTTGGATTCCTTTTATTTCTTTTTCTTCTCTGATTGCTGTAGCTAAAACTTCCAAAACTATGTTGAATAATAGTGGTGAGAGTGGGCAACCTTGTCTTGTTCCTGATCTTAGTGGAAATGGTTTCAGTTTTTCACCATTGAGGACAATGTTGACTCTGGGTTTGTCATATATGGCCTTTATTATGTTGAGGAAAGTTCCCTCCATGCCTACTTTCTGGAGGGTTTTTATCATAAATGAGTGTTGAATTTTGTCGAAAGCTTTTTCTCCATCTATTGAGATGATCATATGGTTTTTCTCCTTCAGTTTGTTAATATGGTGTATCACGTTGGTTGATTTGTGTATATTGAAGAATCCTTGCATTCCTGGGATAAACCCCACTTGATCATAGTGTATGATCCTTTTAATGTGTTGTTGGATTCTGTTTGCTAGTATTTTGTTGAGGATTTTTGCATCTATATTCATCAGTGATATTGGCCTGTTATTTTCTTTCTTTGTGACATCTTTGTCTGGTTTTGGTATCAGGGTGATGGTGGCCTCATAGAATGAGTTTGGGATTGTTCCTCCCTCTGCTATATTTTGGAAGAGTTTGAGAAGGATAGGTGTTAGCTATTCTCTAAATGTTTGATAGAATTCGCCTGTGAAGCCGCCTGTCTGGTCCTGGGCTTTTGTTTTTTGGAAGATTTTTAATCACAGTTTCAATTTCAGTGCTTATGATTGGTCTGTTCATATTTTCTATTTCTTCCTGGTTCAGTCTCAGAAGTTGGTGCATTTCTAAGAATTTTTCCATTTCTTGCAGGTTGTCCATTTTATTGGCATATAGTTGCTTGTAGTAATCTCTCATGATCCTTTGTATTTCTGCAGTGTCAGTTGTTACTTCTCCTTTTTCATTTCTAATTCTATTGATTTGAGTCTTCTCCCTTTTTTTTCTTGATAAGTCTGGCTAATGAGAATAATATGTGTTCTGCTGTTGCTGGGTGACGTCTATAGTTGTCTGTTAGATCTAGTCAGTTTACAGTGTTATTGAAATCTTCTATATTCTCATTATTCTTCTTTGTAGTTGTTGTAACCATTATTGAAAGTGTTGTATCAAAGTCTCCAACCATTATTGATGAATTGTATGTTCTTCCCTTTAGCTATGTCAGTTTTTGTTTTATGTATTCTAGGGCTCTGATTGTATGTGCATGTGTTTATAATTGTTATATCTCTTCTTGCTTCTGTAGAGCATCAAGTTCATTCGTAGTTTCTTGGTAGAATAAAGAATAACAGCAGGAATGTCTGAGCTTTTATCCTAACCAGTATGCAGCAAGACAGCCTCTTCTTTAGCCAGTGAAGCCTCCATTGCCATTTTGAAGACCGCAAAAAAGTGGCTAATCCTTTCTCATTCTGTGTTTGGCAAAGTACAGACATACCCTTAGGCTAGTTTGCTTCTACAAAGCAACCCCATGGAGTCTTGGAGGTCCTCCTGTACTGTGATATTGCACAAGTCTGAATGTGAAACAGAAAATAGTGTTTATAGTTTATCTACTTGTTATAGTCATGTCATTCCTTCTACACATGAAATTACCAACACGGCTATAATTTTTAAAAGAATTGCCACCCGTGATTGTGTTCCAAGGTAGTTGCAAGATAGATCACTAACGCAACATTTAATGGATAACTTCCTCCATCATTCTATTATTCATGTCACTCACACTGGAATATGACCCACAAACAGATTTAGTGTCAAATCTGGCAGTACCTCTACTCCCCCAGAAACCTTTGATGTTCCATTGCTCAACAGCCAGTGATAACCATTAGATTCTGAGCCCTTCGTGTGGTGGGGAAAAACAACTACCCACAAAAGGGCATAGCACCTCATCTGCACTCCCCACTTCAAAGGTTGTTCCTCATAGTGGTCTTGGCTATTTCTTTGGGAGCTGAGACTTGAGATGTATAGATTTTGTGTTCATGTCAGTCTTTTGTTCCCATCTAAATTTATTCTTGCAGCCACCATTGTACATAATGACATCAGTATTTGCAAGGAGGGTCCCACTAGTGCCATCAGAAGGATACTCCATTTTGCTTCCAGGCCCAGACAATACTGTTTGAAACCCGAGAAAGTCTTGCACAATACACAAGCTTTCCAGATACTGTAATACTTTCAAGTGCCCCATGAATCTAAAAGACGTTGGAAATTCAGAGGACTGATCTTTAGAGGCACTAAAAATACTTATTTTAAAGAGAAACATTACAAATGTATGGTACATCCACTTGGAGAAGTTTGGAGTGTCTCTTTCCATTTGTTCTTCTTCCAATCTTTCCAATGCCTCTACATATTTTCTCTTTTTGTATTTTATTTTAATTTTTTTGGCCATGCCATGTGGCATGTAGGATCTCTCTTAGTTCCCTGACCAGGGGTGGAACCCATGCCCCCTGCAGTGGAAGCACAGAGTCCTAACCACTGGACCACCAGGGAATTCTTTTCTCTTTTTCTAAATGAAATTTTCAGTATTATATTTTATTATGTATATACTACCATACTAGCACACTGCTTCTCCTCCAGAACTTTAATGCATCAGTTCGCACACATATATATGTGTTTCAGTGAGTGTTCAGCAGCAGTCACACACATATCAATGGTGATATGACATGTGAGCTGGCACATCTGAAAAGTATTAACTTACCCTAAGGATTTTTGAAGGTGAATGTTTATTCTTGGAAGATTTGGATGCTCTCTTAGAAGGGAAAGATACTATGTACACACAGATGATATTAGGAAATGCCGCTATCCGGGTTTACTGTAAATGGATGAATTCTCCCCACGTCCCCCGTATCAGGTCACTTTCAATTACATAGTGAAAAAGTATTTAGAAATAGTTGCAAAACCTTGAATGGTGGAAGTTCCCTGGTGGCCTAGTAGTTAGGATTCCAGGCTTTCACTGCCGTGGCCTGTTTTCAATCCCTGGGGTGAACTGAGATCCCACAAGCCAGGAAGCGAGGCCAAAAAAAAAAAAAATCTTGAATGGCTTCAAACTGAAATAGTTTACCAAGTCCAAGTTAACTCTTTTTCAAAGGCTGAACTTCTTGTCTACATACTGGTGCTCTCCAAGTGAAGACTCTGAAGGCAGATGGGTTCATACACAACACCCCTCCCTGCCCTCCAAAGAAGATGAAGAAGTGTGACCAAGAGGTCCCTCACTGAGGACTCCATGGTGCCTCCAGGACCTTGTCATCTGTCTCTTGCTTTTCTCCTTTGTTATCAGTCATTCCACTCCCTGGCCTTGGCTTCTGCTAGGATGGCCTTCTTCTCCCACCTTTTATTGCTGAAGAGACAGGGGAGGACTCAGAAGACTCCAGCTCTTCTATACTTGCTTCAAATACAATAGAACCTAAGATAGAACCGAGCTGGGTGCTTGCCGTCCTCTTTCCTCAAGTGGCCAGTTGGTGTCTCCAGATCTTTCAAGTTGAGTGACACCCAGTTCAATAGACTCCTCCCCAAGAATTCCCAGCCCCTACCATGTGGATTCCTTCAAAGACATACACACACACACACACACACACACACACACACACACACACATACAGATACACAAAGACACACAACTATAACAACAATAACAACAACAACAACACTCAAGAAAATAGTGAGTTTTGCTTGGGTGGCAGCACACTTGCATGACTGCTGAGGAGTTCTAAGTTGAAAAGTCCACCATCAATGTAATGAAAATAGCATGCTTTTCAATGGGAAATAGGTGGGTGACTTGGCCCTTCCTGGGCAGATCACACAATAGCTCCAGGTTGACTTTCGATAAGGAACATGGCAGAGTTCAATGTTCTTGTTAGATAGAAATGTCACAGATCAGCTCCTGGAAACTTTTCTACCCTAATCGGCCTCAGCCTGTTTATTTTCAAATCTACATGTCGCCCTTTTAGGCAGGTTTCCAGGAGGATCATCTGGAGATGAGTGTATTTCCAGCTTCCTCCCCTTCTAATAATGGCCAAGAAGAAACTGACCAAACCAAAGGGATTGTACTTTAAGCATCTATGGCACCTTTGCTGGAAATTTCCACAAGTTCTTTATTCTAAGTTATACGATTTCAAATTGTACCCAGTTCTTAATTATTTGAATTATTCCCACACGTACGTATTACACTTGTTTCATTTTCAAGTATTTCAGTTTGTGTACCCAGAAGTGAGAGATGTTTTTAGCAGATATAAATATAGTGTTGGCTGGCCAAGTGCAGGCTGTCACCAAGGTCCTCTGCCCACTGAGCAAGACTGTGCCACCTCCCAAATCAGCTTCCTAATGAGACAGAGATGTTCTTCATTGATTTTTACTTTTTCCAAAGCAACTAATGCATGGTTTACTTCAATATTAGGCTCCAATTAGATAGCTTTTTGACATCAATTTTTTTCCTCCACTTTTAAGAATGTGTCTCCGGAATTGTCCCTGGAAGCCTGAACAGTAGGATACGCTTTCATGCCTTACCTGGAGCCAATTTGTAGGGGAAAATATTTGTGTGTTGTTCTCCTTAAGGAGAGCTGTGTTGAATTAAATGGAACACTCCTTTCCAAATGCTTTTGCATACAAAATTTAATAATGTTAAATGGCACTCTATGGGATAAATATGGGGAAATATTACTTGCATATATCAATAGTCTAGTACAGCTCATTCTGGTTATATGCAATCCTTAGTGTGTGTCCGTTCTCTTCATTCTTTCTGGCAGGGCATGTGCATCTAGATGATCTAGAAGCCATTCCAAAGCATCAGGATAGAAGTTAAAAATAAGTGAAGACAAACCCAGCAACGTTTTATGCTGTTCAGTATTTTGATCCTTTGAAGAGATGTCAAATGCAAGTTTAGATCACATTTACATAAAGCTGATCTATCCTGCTTCGGACCAGGAGAGATTTCCTGGACTTGTCCAGAGCAACTATTTTTCCTTCACCTTGAAGCAATGTCTCTCAGCCCACTAAATGACAAATCAAACAAGTGGTTTTAGGAATTCTCAGAAAGGTTTTCATATTCTATATAGTATTTCTTGTCGTCATGAAGATATTGAAATGTCTTACTAACTTCCCTGTTCATTTCCTATCAGCAAACCATCCATAGATTGAAAAAGATTTGTCTCACTATGTCTGAATAAACATGGGTCTTGCTTATCTAGTTCTTGGTTGGGAAGGTCTTTTGGGGTGCAGAAATCCCCATTTAGGTCAAAAGGACAGTATATGAAGGGAAACAGATGGGAACTTACTAAAATTTAAACTTGATTTTAAACACTGTATTACATCCTAAAAGCAGAAGTATATCCGATCTTTGTGGGGACGTCAGTGTTGGCTGTGCTGACCAGTGAGAGGGTAGGTTCTGAGACCCAGATTCTGGGGAGGGGTTGAGGAAAGCTCAGCCTAGGAAAGTGCCTCAAATGTCATAGGCACTTGGCCCCCTCTGGTTGGGACCCAGTCACCCTGCATGACAAAGCTCACTTTGTAAAACATCATCAGTGGTGTGCAGCACTGGGTGAGGATGCTTCGTCCCCTAGAGCTGTTCCAGTTTCAGTCTCTGCAGCTCCACAGGGATGATCCCCACTGCACAGGCCCCAAGAATATGCTCTTCCTTGTTTGCAGAAGGTGCATACTCAATCCTTTATATGCTGGAAATAACTCCCTATGAGAAGTTGTGTCTGTATTTACCCCTAGGGCCTAACTCCAGTGGGGTGGGGCAGCCATGGATGAGTGGAACAGCTGCCGGAGAGCCAGATGTGGTTGGTGGTAAGAGTCCCGAATGTGGTTGGTTGAGTTTCTCTGGTCTAGACCATGGATCTGCTTTCAACTATCTCATCACATTGCTGGCCTTCCACGCCCGCACTGGAAAGGCAATAGTAAACCGCCTGTGATCTAGTCTCAGCAAGAGTGTCTAAAGGTTAAGCACTCCATTAGTGCCTTCACTCAAGCTGGTGGACAGAAAGCTTCACACTTGGGTTTAAAAATTGCCTAAATTAGGTTGTGTTTTAATGCTGTACCCTCGATTTTTAAGGGGGACTCTCTGTGGCATCCTTGCCTGTAGAACTCATCTCTCAGTGTCCCCCAGATGAGACCCCACCAGCATGAGTTCCTTGTGAAATTAATACAAGAAAAATACATTTGCTTCCCTGAGGAACTAGTACATTTCTTCTTATCTAATAATAAGACCGTATCTCCCTTTCTTTGCTTTGGCTGCCCGGGGACTTCAAGCCAAAGTTTTATGTGTGTGGCTATATGAGCCCATGTTGCCATTGTATTTTCATTCTTTTATCATTGTTCCTTCTTTTCTTTCTCTTTTTCCTTTCTTCATGAATTTATTTATTTTAGTCTTACCCTCATCAATTACTCTGAGAAAAGAGGCAGAGATACATTACTATTGTTAAAAAGTAGAACAATGTTTGGTCATTTTCAAAGTAAAGATTGTTTCACCTCAACATAATTATTGGCCAATTTCTAATGACAACACTATGAATCATATTAATTGAGCTGCATATGGTGTTTCTTTTAAAGTATTATATATCTACATTAAAACACAGTAGATGGGCTTCCCTGGTGGCGCAGTGGTTGAGAGTCCACTTGCCAATGCAGGGGACACGGGTTCGTGCCCCAGTCTGGGAAGATAGCACATGCTGCGGAGCAGCTGGGCCCATGAGCCATGGCTGCTGAGCCTGTGCATCCGGAGCCTGTGCTCCGCAACAGGAGAGGCCACAACAGTGAGAGGCCTGCGTACCAAAAAAGAAAACAAACAAAAAACCCCACAGTAGATAAAATAAAAAAACACTTTTGTGTTTTGGTAAATTTAAGTTTCAGGAATTTGTCAATTCTACTTCTGAAAGACATATTACACCCTTTTGAAAGGACTGATATAGAATCAGATAATCTATGCAGCTACTATCAGAGATTGAATCCTTCATTTTAAAATAAAGAATAAAAAATGAAAAAGAAAAGTTATTTATATTAGCTCAACATCACTAATTTGCAGATACTATGAAAAAAACAGTGTCTGAAAATCAAAAAAATTATAAGAATTTAGTCACAGTAATGGCCTAGTTTCAAATGTCACAGAACAGAGTTTTCCCCCTATTGTCACTCCCCTTTTTCTTTTCTTTCCTTTTTTCTCTTCGCTCCTTCTTTCCTTTCCTTTCCTTTCTTTTCCTTTCATTTCCTTTCCTTTCCCTTTTCCTTTTCCTTTCCTTTTCCAACACTCTCTTACTCAGAAACTTTTCTTTCTTTTTTGTCAGAGAATAGAGAATAGAGATGTATTTGCAGAGAACATCAAGGTCATGCAATAAGAAGTGGGTAGTATTGGGCTTCCCTGGTGGCACAGTGGTTGAGAGTCCGCCTTCCGATGCAGGGGACACGGGTTCGTGCCCCGGTCCGGGAAGATCCCACATGCCGCGGAGCGGCTGGGCCCGTGAGCCATGGCCGCTGAGCCTGCGTGTCCAGAGCCTGTGCTCCGCAACGGGAGAGGCCACAACGGTGAGAGGCCCGCGTACCGCAAAAAAAAAAAAAAAAAGTGGGGTAGTATTAACAAGACAAAGGTTTATCATATGCGTTTTAATTTTGAAGAACCTAAAAGACGAAGAGGACCCTGAATTTTTGATGGAGACTTTACAGGTGGAAATTAAATTGGACAACTACTTGGGAGGCAGGGTTCTGGGAAGAAGGAAGCAGAGTACAAAGACTCTGAAGAGAGAACAGGAGAGAAAGGACTCACAAGGAGGATTCCACATCAATGGAAACATTGAAGACAAACTAATAAACAAGCAACATGGCTTTGCATCATCCTCTGGGCATCCATTAGTGATCCTATGACAGGAATATTTTCTTACTGGTAATGGATAGTCCTCTTTCACCCCTTCAGAAGTTAAGGACTTTATAAAGGAGTGATCAAAAGTTTAACTTAACCATAGAGCAATATGACTGCTCTATGTTGGAAAGAGATTCATGGTTTGGCTGAAAAAGTTTCTGAAGGAACAAATGGAGAGAAAACATATGAAACTGTCCTAGAAGCTGTTTCAACCAGACCAGAGATGTTTCACTTAGCTCCTTATCTGTTATCTAGAAAAATGAACTTGTGGATCCATCAGATCTGGTAGTACCTCCCTTCTGCCATCTTTTGGAAAGTTTGGTGCTTAGCATCCCATGACCCTGGACGTGACCGAGCATATCCTTCTCCAAGCTCAATATCCGTGGAGCACAACTTAGGAGTTACTCAGACAAGCTACATGTTGCCCAAGTGGGGTGAAAATGGACATGCCCTGGGCAATCTCTCCTGTTACTGTTGAGTCCTGTGCTCTCCCTCCTGTAGTTGCTGCTTCTGCACGGGTCAGAGCTCAGTCTCACTGGCAGGGAAAAGGTGCCGCCAGGCCCCCCAGAGCTGGGAATGTTATCCTTGTCACAGATGGAAAAGAGCAAGTTGAGATTGGATCACAAAGTGTTATTGTAAGTCACTAAGTTCATGTGTAAGTCATGAGAGAAGCGCAGAATCTCCATTGAATGACGATGACAAGCAAGAACCCCTCAGCACGGAGCGCGTCTCATAGGAAACTGATAACCAGATCCGCTCCCACCCAAGCAATTAAAATAAAATAGCCTCCTCCCCATTTCCCGATCTCATACATCCCCACCCTCAATCAAAATGAAGTCGACGATATACTTGTATAAATTCTGGCTATGCAGCTTTGAAGAACTTTTCCCAAATGATGGGAATTTCTGGAAATAAAATACAGTGATTTCTCATCTAGAAATACATTAAATAACCACAAAAAGACACTCCCCCACTTTTTCTTCCCTAGTATAGAGCCTACGACTTAAATCAAATGAAGAAAAAATGGATACAATGTTTATTTCTAATCTGTGGAGTGTGATTTTAATAATTTCAATAGATTTCTCTATAACCCACCCATTTTTTTTCCCTCTTTCATTAAGGAAATTTCCAAGTGAAACACATGCTATTCTATGAACAATGGACCTGATAAGGGTTGGAACAAATTCCTCTTTCTGTCCCTATCTCTGAGTCTTATTTACCTACTTTTGTGAAACTAGAATGAACGACATAGGGTAAGATAATCTAAATATCTCTGACCTGTTTATGAAATAAACCCTTGTGCAAAAAATCATTTACAACACTCACAGACTAGGTCACAAACTGAACCATCCTCTTCATGTGCCCGTAACTCTGGATCAAAGAATGGCACTGAGTTTGCCATGTCAGCTGTGACAAGTGCTTCAAGGTCAGTCTCCTCCTGTTGTCATGTCTGAGCTCAGACCGCAGTAGCACTGTTAGTCACCATCAGTGAAATATGCTACTTCTGTATATGTGGTTCGGAGGGTGCTTCTCGCTCTGGGTAGCTGAGGAACTGATGCAGTGTGGAGTTTCCAACCTTGATGAGACCACCTCAGAGGTGAGGGGCAGCTCCTGAGGCCAAAAGAGACTTCAGATAACCAAACAAAGTCCTCCAGGGCTTGTGGGAAAAGAAGTCAGGCTGATGATAAGACGAAAGGCTGTGCTCGCTAAAGGTACAGTGAGAATTCAGGACTCAATGTTTAGTAAACCAAGATGGAGGAATCCAAAGCAGGGTGAGCAAAAGCGTTTTCGGAAGCAAAACCTCAAGTAGCAAGAAGGCTGCTGCTGCTCCATCTTCAAGGGCTGGCTGCCATAGACCCGCCGCAGGTCGTGGGAAGACTCCTACTTTAAGTGCTGCCAATATGGAGGCCTAAGGGAGTTTAAAGCTCACCTCGTGAGCCTCTCTGGTGGCCTGCTTGTAGCCCTGTGGGTCCTTGGCCACCCCCAGAGACCCAGTCCCTTCCAGCAGCCCCTCTGTTATGCCTTCCTTCCAGCTCCTGCTCTAACCAGCTGAGAGGCCAGCTCAGGGCAACATGGGCGTCAGGATGGCTTCTCCTGCTCCTGACTTAAGAGGGAGCTCTGTAAACGCCACTGGCTGTTGCAGAGCCTTTCTCAGCAAAAATCCTCGTGCTAGAAATTGCTTTTCAAGGCCTATCACAGGATCTGTCTTGATGTTTTAAAACCTTTTAGGAAGCACTGTTATATGATGCTGTGCTTCAGATAAAGGGTCATCCTGAAGAAGTATAGTTCAAACTTACATTTGGTCCGTGTTTTGTCCCAAATGATACGTTTTCAATGGAATCTAGAAACCTGTCCAGTTTCAGGCTCACATCCTATTGGATCACTCATTCTGTCTGAAGTCTTTTGCTTGTTCTATTTCCCACACCTGCTTTGATCTGCCCGGGTTGCCATTTGTTTCTGTCTTTGAATGTTTTCATTAATAATAAATTATTGAAAAGGCTTAAAGCATCTTAGTATGCTTAGTTCCTAAGATAATCTCATGACGCATAGTATGCCATTACAGGGTCAGTTTTTCCCCATGGCTTTTGTCCCAGGGATGTGGACTTTGCCAAGGTGTTCGTTCTCCCTCTAATGGCAGCAGAGGGGGCCACCCTGTGTCAGACAGAAACAAATATTTCCAGAGCAACATTCTTTGCAGGTAGGAATCACCTGTTTTATTCCTTTCCGGGCAGCAAAACATTGATGGCAGCACAGTGGGTCCATCAGGTGGGGTCCTCAACTTAGAACTTTTCAGAATTAAGATTTGATAGTATGAGTGAACTCGGGCTCTGAAGTTTTCACTGTTTTCGTTTATGTATAAATAGTCTTTTTGTGCCCAGAGTAGACTAGATGTGGATGATAGAAATATAAATAAGATGTGGTCTCTGCCCTCAGAGAGCTCACAAGCCAATAAGAGAGAAAGATAGGACACAGGATAGTAAGTTTGGGGTTTTTCTTTTTTTTTTTTTGACTGCGTTGGGTCTTCATTGCTGTGCGTGGGCTTTCTTTAGTTGCAGTGAGCGGGGGCTACTCTTCATTGCGGTTGCGCGGGCTTCTCATTGTGGTGGCTTCTCTTGTTGCGGAGCACGGGCTGTAGAGCGCAGGCTCAGTAGTTGTGGCGCACGCGCTTCATTGCTCCGCGGCATGTGGGATCTTCCCGGACCAGGGCTCGAACCCGTGTCCTCTGCATTGGCAGGCAGATTCTTAACCACTGCGCCACCAGGGAAACCCCTGGTAAGTGTTTTGATGAATTTGCATAGGATCTCGTTGGGACTCCAAGGAGAAGGGACTTCAACTTGGGGCGGTAGTTCTGACACACTTCCCCGGAGGAGTTGAATCTTGAAATAAGCGTTTGCCTAACAGGGTCAGGGTGGGGCATTCCATAAAGAAGGGGCAAGGAATCAAAAGGAATGAATCTGGGGGGCCGAGCAAGGGGGCAACATCAAAGAAACTCGGTGAGGCCGGCAGGAGCAGATGACGGGGACTTTTTGTCAGTAGTTGGGAGGCCCTGAAGTATTTGAAGCAAAAGAAGGACATGCACTGAACTGTACAGTTATATATGGTTAAAATGGTATGTTTTATATTATGTGACTTTTAACCACAATAAAAAAAATTTTTTTAAGTGACATGCTCTGATTTATGGGCTTTTTTTTTTTTTAAGAAAAATTAATGTGGCAGCAGAGTTATAGATGGGCTAGGGAGATGTGGAATGGAGACAGAGACCAGTTCAAAGATGATTGTAATCTCCAGGAAGATGCTGGGGAGGATCTAGATCGGGCCAGAGCTGGAAGGGAGGCATCTAAGAGATTTTAAAAGGATCCACGTAGCCATGAGTCAGCAAGATTGAGGGCCGACTCAGACTTGGTGGATGAATTATGGTATAATTCGTAGTGGTAGCAGATCGTCTTTTTTAATTTCAGCTTTACTGAGGGATAATTGACGTATAAAATTATAAGATATTTAAAGTGTACGTTGTGGAGATTCGGTACACATATACATTAGGCAAGCGCTTCCCCCATCTAGGTAATGAACACACCCATCACCTCACATATTTATCTTTTTTTGCGTGTGAGAACATGATACAGTGCTTTCAACCATAGTCACCATGTTTTACGTTAGATCCTCAGACCTTATTCATCTTGTAGCTGAAAGTTTGTGCACTCGTACCAACCTCTCCCTATTTCCTGCCAACTCCCAGCTCCTGCAACTACTTTTCTACTCTCTGTTTCTGTGAGTTTTTTGTTTTTTTGTTTTTGTTTTTTTTTTTAGAATCCACATATAGGTGATGCAATGCAGAATTTGATTTTCTCTGTCTGGATTATTTCACTTAGCACAATGCCTCAAGTGTTTTTTTTTCACTCAAAAATAAATTGTTATATTATTTCCATGTCAATCAATATGCAACTTGAAGTCATTTTAAATGCCTGCATCATACTTTGGGTACATATGTACCATAATTAACCTCATCAGTTTTTCCTTGGAGCCATTTAGTTTCATTGCTTTTTACTAAACAAGACTGTCTTAAGTGTCAAGTTTGGAATTTGATTTTACCCTACTTACCAGCTCAGAAGTAAGCTTGTTCCTGTCTTGTGGATGCTGGCAGATGACACAAGACTCCTGGATCAGAGACGAGGGACTTTATTTCCTACAGCACAACAGACAGCAGGAGTATCAGCCTGGCATTGGTTCCATTGGTTCCATTGGCCCCCAAACCCCACAGCAGTGATTTCATGGACCCAGATGGATGCTGTGCTTGCGGTGGGTTGGCATTACAGCTGAGGAATATCGAGCTTAGGGAATCTACTTCTGCTGGGTAAGCAGTAAGCAAGCCCGCTCTTTGCCCCTGGAGGAGACGTTACCTCATCCTTCGAGGTCACTTGTTTTAAGCGCAAGTCTGAGAAATGGCCTGGGTAAAGAGTGGTAAGGATTTTGCATTCTTGGCATACCCAGCAAGGTGTGCAGGAGCACGAGAGAACGGTGAAGGACTGTCTCTGAACAATAAGCATCCTTTCCTATACATTTAAAAATATCTTTAGGGGCTTCCCTGGTGGTGCAGTGGTTGAGAGTCCGCCTGCCGATGCAGGGGACACGGGTTCGTGCCCCGGTCCAGGAAGATCCCACATGCTGCAGAGCGGCTGGGCCCGTGAGCCATGGCCGCTGAGCCTGCATGTCCAAAGCCTGTGCTCCGCAATGGGAGAGGCCCGCGTACCACAAAAAAAAAAAAAAAAAAAAATCTTTAGGAGGGAATTCCCTGGCAGTCCAGTGGTTAGGACTTGGCACTTTCACTGCCGAGGGCCCGGGTTCAATTCCTGGTCAGGGAATTAAGATCCCCGCAAGCTGCTCAGCACGACCCAAAAAAAAAAAAAAAAAAAAAAAGGACGGAAAAATATCTTTAGGGTAAATACAGAGGAATGAAATCACTCAACCAAAGAGTTTGCACTGCTGTAGAAATTCTGTACTTGTTACCAGATGACCTTCTAGAAACTTCCTCCTGCAGGTTTGCTTTCTCAGTTGTGTTCTGTGAAATGACTGTTGCGTTTCCCATGTTGGCCCAGGAATGACTTCCTCTCATCTGAGCGCTCAGGCCCATGTTGGTGTTCTCCGCTTTTCCAGGGATATGTCTCGTATTAACAGGGGAGATATTTTAGCAGAGCCGTTTCCTGATTGGTGTCAAGCTGAAAATAGATTGCTTGCCCCAGGTTGGTGGGAACAGAAATGCTAAGATAAGCAACAGCATCTCCTCCCTGCACCCTACCCTGCCTGTAGCAGGTCAAGTCTCTTCCTATTCAGGAGGCCCAGGGCTCTGTTTTCTCATTTGATCTAACACTGCAGACAGGTGGTATGTTGTATCTGTGCGCTTGTAGGTGAATTTTAATGACATTTCAAGGCATCCTGAAAAACAAAATAATTCTTTGGATTGCTTTTGTCAAATAATAAAAATATTTGACATAAATCTCATTGGGAACAGATGTGGAAATATGCAATTCTTACTCTTTTACTATCCTTCCCTGGGGGCTCTTGGTCTATGCCAATCTGAATTTTATTGCTGAAAGTGCTCTCTCTTTTCTAGGTGTGTTGTCTTTAATATATAGGAAAACTTCGGGAGAGGACCCTAGAGCAGTAGCTAACACTGCTAAAATCAAGACTGAACCATCAGAGAGTTACATCAGGACGGAAGGTTTGTCCTTGGATCAAAGCCTCCCCTGGGCAAGGACCCTGGTACAGGCGTCCTGGTAGTGGCTGCAGTGGTCTGGGCCATATGGGAAACTCTGTTGTTATCACAGACTCTTCCCATGACTTTGGTGTATTCACTTCTTTTTGGTTTCCTCTTCTGTCAAACGAGCATGCGAATCTCTGACCCTGACCTCAATTAGAGAACCACCTTAGAAGCCCTGGCTTTTATTTATGTGTGTGAGACTCAAGTGTAGATCCTCAGGCACATTTTGTATTCTACGGGGTGCCCCTCTCCTTAATCCACCCCCTACACCCAGCCCCTCGGCCAGCAGTGACTCTCCATGGTTTGCCATGCGTGCCCTGGCCCATCAGGACACATCATTTGAAATACCTGTTGGCCATATGTGGTATCTCCTTAATGTGGATAAGCCTGATGCTCCGCAGGGAAGAGACTCTGAGGACTGTGCCCTCCAGGTGGTTTATTTGTGTCCGCCCACCAGGGAAGCACATCCTTTCCTACTGAAATGTTTGAAGGAAAAGTCCATTGTACCTAAAGAGCCACGTTTGAAGAAAATTGGCCCCAACTTTCTTCCTGATCTTGCGGTAATGTCCATAAAGAATGTTCTCCAGGCAGGAAGAATCAGTCATTGTTATGGACTGAATGTTTCTGTCCCCCCGCCCCTAATACTCATACATTAGAGCCCTAACTCCCCATGTGACTGTATTTGGAGATAGAGCCTGAGAGGAAGTGAAAAAGGTTAAATGAGGTCATGGGGTAGGGCCCTAATCCGACAAGGTTGGTGCCTTTATAAGAAGAAGGAGAGATACCAGTGCTTTCTCTCTCCACCATGTAAGACCACAGCAAAAAGGCATCTGTCTGCAAATCAGAAAGAGAGTTCTCACCAGAACTTTAACCTGCCGGACCTTGATCTGGGACTTCTGATGTTCAGAACTGTGAGAAAAGACGTTTCTGTTGTTGAAGCCACACACGCTGTGGTATTTTGTTATGGCAGCTGGAGCAGCCCTGGCAAAGTCATGTAAACACTCCAGAAACAGCCACCATGACTGGGCAGGAGGGAATCCTTCCAAGATTGGCATTTCACCCTGACTGGTCTCAAACCAATCCTCTCAAATCTTTTCTTGGGAAAGCACAAAAGCTAGGTGAGCCAAAAAAAAAAAAAAAAAAAAAGGTGATGATGCAGGCTCAAAGTTTTTGTTCTTAGCCATGCTGAGCTATTTTTTTCATTTTTCTATGAAACATATGCAGATCCCAACTACCCAGATGCTCATCAGACTTTTTAGGAAGTAATTGCTGGATCATCTACCTTCAGATCTAGATGTTAAAGTTTTCTGAAAGGGGATAAACCATATTTACCGTGAATCCGTGAACCTGGCATTACTATTTGTGGTCAATAAACGTTAGTTGCAAGATGAATAAATCCATGAATGAATGAATGAATGGGCAGTAAATGGAATGTAAACTGACTACAGTGTCTGGTCAGTTTTCCAGATCATTCCACATTTCTTCTATATTCGCAATAACCTTTTTTACCCAAGGTTTTTTATACATTTCTTTTCAAATAGCCTAAAGAAGCCTGACCAGGATACCTTCATCGAGTTCCAATCTGTAAAGGAATGAAAATGTAGAAGCAGTCATCTCAGGGACCATCCTTCTTAGATACACAATGTGTTCCACTGGATCTCTACATATGGATGGCTTCCTTGGTCCCCATGTCACAGTTGAGATATTCAGATCATTTAAGTCAGTTTGCTATGTTTAAAAGGGATTGCAAGGTTCTGTTAGTTCTAAGCTCAAGAAGCTGCTTCTTCTTTTTGTAGATCTCAGAATATCCAACTCACAAGGTAGTAAACTAATAGTTGTATTTCCCTTTCTATATATGTTATAAGTCTACGGTAGGCTTTCCAGGGCTGATATCCTGATTCAGTGATCTTTCAGCTGTGCAGCTTTTTAAAAAAACTGTTTTCCAGATGGTTTCTGCCCCTCTAGGCATAACATCTGCTTCCCAGTCAGCCAGAAATGGGAAGGGCACATCTTTGCCTTTTTATTTTGGATCCCATAATCCAGCCCAGGGAGTAGTGCCTACATCTGCTTGGCCAGAACTCCACAGTATAGCTCCCCTTAGATGCAAGAACAAGACATATGCAAGGAAGGACTTGGTTGAGAATGTGTGTTGACTGAACCAACCTCCACTGTCTTCCACACAATCTCCAGGAAGAAGAGGAAGCTTTTGGGGAACCCCAAACGAGGCTTGGAGACAGGGAGATAAGAGTGGCTTCTGAGATTCAGCAATAAGAGATTATGGGCATTCCCTTCTCAGCCTTAAATAAGTTCCATGGAAGCCCAAGTCTGTGTCACCTTGTTCCAACCTAAATAGCCAACCCAGGATGAGGTGTCCCTCCCAATGTGAACTAATCATGATTAGGGGGCCTGCTAGCTGAGGGTCAGAGTTGGATGGTTCATTCGTAGGGGCAGGGGGTCACTTGATGAATTGATGGCTATTCTCAGAGAAGGAGGGTCATTTTGAATCAGGGAGCCAGCCAGGGGGTCCACCTAACCTTGAGGGGGGAATGGGAATGGCAAGCAGCTTCTTCCAAGATTGCTTCCTGAGGCTACTGATTGCCCTCAGTATCCTCCTGAGGTGGTTTTAGGGACCTTGAAGAACAGAGTTCTGGTCTTAGCACCCAAAAACAAGCTCGCATCCCAGCTCTGGCCAATGACTTTGGGCAGCTCATTCCTTAGACCTCCATTATCTCCTGCGTGAAGTAAGACTAGAAATACCCATGGATAGAAATGGAATAAGCACACTCTGACAGGCCTAAAGCTTTGTGGACAGAGAAGGTGTCATTATGATATCCAGAGCAGTGCCGAGTTGTGACTACCTTTGCCAGCCATTGATATGTTTCATGTCACTGAATGTGATCTCACGAGAACATAGGCCATTAATATTTACAAAAAGAATCTTCTTTCCCACAACCCGTCTTCGGTTTTTCCAGGCTCTGTCACTTCTCACCAGCCATGTCCTCTTTCAGGAGTGGATGGGGAGAAATACATTTGTGTCTAGAGCATGCGTCTGCTGGAACCAAGAGCTGTGTATCATCATTTGTAGTGTACATGAGTAGAGAAGGCAAAACCTGATCGTCCCCTGCTCATTGGAGCTCACACAGAACCCAAAGGGTTAAAGCAACTTTCCAAGGAGCTGCACACAAAAGTCTCTAACAGGCTGTCCGGTGAGATAGTCACTTGACCACGCTACATTCAATGAGGTCATGGTCCCACATGCATCCTCTTCTCCTTGGGAGAAGGTGCATAAAATATAAATAAATGATCAGGTTACAGAATGAACTCTGAATGACCAATTTTGGCTCAAGTCAAGGCCTTCTCCTGCCTCACAGTTCCCCCACGATAAATCTTTCAGCAGCAGGTTGATCCTTTTCAGAAACAGACTGTCTAGCAATGTTTCCACCTCCTGCCCCCATCAGGATGGAGTGAGTACGAGGCGGAGGCCTGGACGCACAGACAACCCACCGCAGACTCATGCCTGGAACAGCTTTCCTCTTTCAAGGGCCGACTGGTCGATACTCTGGCTGCTGCTGGGAGGGAGAGAAAAGGGAACAGGTTGCAATGTCGCTAATAACAGCAAACGCAATAGACCATCTGCAGGAGGGAGCTGCTGATCTGTCTCCCAGAGAACGAAGCTACAAGGTTGAAGGGACCGGACCGAGCACTACTACTAGAAAGAATGGCAACGTCCTTGCACATGTTTCCATCCTCTTAGTTTTCCCTTGGGGTAGATTATTTAAAGTCTGTCATGAGTCTTTGCAAATTCATAACTTGCATGTGCTCATTTTCCCTGGGTCCATCTGTGCCCATGGGAAAAGGAATATAAAGTAAAGGAAGGAGGGATGCTTTGGTGACAAGATGCTTAGGGTTGATGGGGGAGGGGGGAGGAGGACCCAAACTTATGAAGCTGCTACTCTGACCAGAAATGGAAACCACCCCTTCCAATCAGCATGTTGTTTTTGATAAAGAAATAAGACAAGGTTACTCTCCTTTGTCTTGTTTCTCTGGTTCCCTTGGTGTTTGCTTTTCTCTCCAAATTATGTAGGGCCAGAGTGCATTAAAGCAACCAGTGAACTCCTACTCAGTGCCACCAACTCCTGCCTCTGTGGGAAGTTTTAATGTTGGATCTGGCTGCTGTCCTGTGCTCTAAAGGCTAACTCTGCAGCCTGATGGGCTGGCCACTTGACCCTTAAACCTCAGCCATCCTGAGACTCAAGTTCTTTCTGCTCCCACCTGGCTTGCTGGTCTGCACTCCCCTGGGTTATTGACAGGGTCCTGGATGGTCCTACTGTGTCTTTGTGTGGATTACCAAAGGCTCCCAGCTCTTGGCAGACTGACTAGAAAGCATCCCTTTTCAGACTGAGGCAGCTGAGCCAGGGCACACGGCTGGCACGTGGCATGCAGGCCGGTCCTCAGCCCCCAGGTGCACCCCTGCACTGCACGTGGATGCACACTGTGGCCCTGATTGGCGGCAACACCTTTCTCTTTGCCCTCCAGCCCAAGCGTCACTGAGAGGTCGGCCAGGGGGCAAGTCAGGCAGTGCTCACTCTCCAGGCTCCTTTGACTCCTGTCAGGGGTCACAGGAGGGGACTGCCATATCCTGGCACGAACAGGGATAGCTCAGCTCTTGTCACAGAGATTTTCATCTCATTCATTCACTCAATAAATACTCAATGAACATCTTCCAAGATGTTCATCACACCACGCTATAACCATGCACCAACTCTTTACCAAGATGCAAATCTGGCCCCCAAATACCTGTGAACCTGATATATTGTACTTGTTAATCTAAAGACCAGGAATGCTGTTGCAAAATGCTTTACCTTTATACCTAACTGTATATTTGTGTTTTCTCCAAGTGCTCCCTACTTAGGAGACCACAGGAGGTCAGTGCACAGTGGTCTGATGCGTTGCTTGGAGTATGCGTCATCCATGGGACCTCCTGGATTCACGGCAGCTATGCGGTCCCCTTGGGGGCCAGGCTGCCTCTGGTGAAACTTCATTTCAGCACAGGTGTTGGTGACATGGTCGTGTCCTGTAGTGAGAGATTCAGTTGCCCCTTCCCTTGGTGGCCTGTCTACACAGCTTCTTGAAGGGAAAGGTGGGGGAGTTTCTGTCCCACCACTGAGCTACAGAAGGAAGACTAAATCCTAGCACCTGGAACCTTCAATCAATTCACACTTTTCTCTATCCCTTGGTATAAAGGAAATGTTGGAGACTGAAACATACTCTAAGAAAAGATAAGGCTTGCTTCCTAGATATCTTTTGGCAAAAAGGGTTATTGAAAGTCTAGTGTTGTTGGTCGAGGGAAAAGTCCTCAAATCAGACTTCTGGGTTCAAATCCCAACTCAACCATTTCCTAGGTATGTGTCTTAGTCTGCTTGAGCTGCCATATGAAAATACCATAGACTGGATGGCAATTTATGGTAAACAACAGAAATTTATTTCTCACAGTTCTGAGATGGAGATGGACAGGTTCTGGTGAAGTTCTTCTTCCTGGCTTGTAGATGGCTGTTTTCTCATTGTCTCCTCACATGGAAGAGAGAGAGAGACAGAGAGAGAGAGGGAGAGAGGGAGAGAACTAGTGTTCTGGTGTCTCTTCTTACCAGGGCACTAATCCCACCATAAGGGCCTCATCCTCATGATCTCATGTAACCCTAACTACCTCCCAAAGGCCCTATCTCCACATACCATCACATTGGGTGTTAGGGCTTTAACACATGAATTTCAGGGGGACGTAAACATTCCGTCTGTAATATTCTGCCCCAGCTCCTCAAAATCACAACCTTTTCACATGCAAAATACATTCTTTCCACCCCAATAACCCCCAAAGTCTTACCTCCTTCCAGCATCCACTCTAAAGTCTAATGCCCAAAGTCTCACCTAAATGTCACCTAAACCAGATACAGGTGAGACTTCAGGCACAATTCATCTGGAGGCAAAATTCTTCTCCAGGGACTTCCCTGGCGGTCCAGTGGTTAAGATTCTGCACTTCCAATGCAGGGGGCGCAGGTTCCATCCCTGGTCAAGGAGTGAACTAAGATCCCACATGCCGTGCAGTGAGGCCAAAAAAAAAAAAAGAAAAGAAACAATTCTTTTCCAGTGTGAATCTGTGAAACCAGACAAGTTACGTGCATCCACAATACATCGGTGGGACAGGAAGAAGATAGACATTCCCATTTCAAAAGGGAGAAATTAGAAGGAAGAAATGGCTGACAGGTCCCAAACAGGTTCAAAACCTAGCAAGGCAAATTCATTAGCTCTTAAAGCTCGAGAATCATCCTCTTTGGTTTGATGCTTCACTCCAGCCCACGGGAGAGGCAGCGTCGCCTCCAGGGATCAGTGGGGTAAGCCCACCCACGTGGCAATCTGTGAGGGTGCAGCTGGGTGGCAATCCTGATCTTTGAAACTGACATAAAGGCGGCCTTGCCCCCCCGACCCCAGGACAATATGAACCTGACATTGTACCTATTGAAACTAAGAAAACTTTCCGGGCTTATCTGCGATTGGAGCAAGTAATGCTACCTGCACTAGAAGCACTTCTGAACTGGTTAAAAATACACATCCGAGGCCCCCCACAAAAAGTACTATAGCAGCCCCTATTGGGCAAGAGGCCCAGGAATCTGCATTTTTAACTCAGATCATTCCGATGTACCCTAGATGCTGAGAACCACCGCCACCAGGGAACTCAGCACAGGATACTGAGTCATTATTTCCCTCCCTATGTTTTATTAAATTTATTTGTATGTGCTTTAATGTTATTGCCCCATGTGAGTTTCCGTTAGCATTTTATCCCTCTTGTGTTCCCTAGTTGTATATCTTTTTCCTTCAGGGTGGGGTTCAGGACAGTTTTCTGCTTTGGTTGATGCTTGTGGTCCAAGACTTCCTCCCCGCCAAGCTTGTTTACTGCTACCAACCACATCATCCCCTTGCTACCCTCAACCATAACAGACAGTCCTGCCCACTCCCTCCTGATTTATCCTGTATTGTGTTACCTTCTCACCGCCCCCCCCTTGGTGATTTAAGGAGCTGTTTTTATTGTTTCTAGCGCCAACACATCTGTCATATATTTCCCTCCAACTTAAAAACATTGGAGAATCACTGGTTACTTAGCGCAAAGTGATGTCTGCTCTAGATGACCATTTCTTTTGTAACTGGCTCTCACTCAGTGAGACTGGATATTTTGGGCTTCTCCTTTCCCACTCCCACTGCCATTTCGATCAGACCCTTGAACTCAGAGAATACAAAGATGCTCTCAGCCTAGGTTTGTATATATAATGACTTCATTTTGTGACTCAAAGTAAACTTTGTGGTTCATTCACAGTTTCTCATTTTTTTAAATTAATTTTTATTGGAGTGTAGGTGACTTACAATGTTGTGTTAGTTTCTGCTGTACACCAAAGTGAACCAGTTATACATATACCTGTACATATATCCACTCTTTTTTAGATTCTTTTCCCATATAGGTCATTACAGAATATTGAGCAGAGTTCCCTGTGCTATATTGTAGGTCCTTATTAGTTATCTATTTTTTATATAGTAGAGTGTATATGTCAATCCTAATCTCCCAATTTCTCATTTTTGTAGACTACTCTTCCTCCATGAACACAGAAAATCAAGCCGTGGTTATAACTGAGGAAATGATATAGTGCAAAGTATGTTAACAGCAGGCGGTAAATAGATTGGTAAGGATCGGTCTGCCTCTATCGGAATTGTATCGATGGTGAGAGTCTTACTAGTCAGAAATAGAAATAAAGTTGATTTAACCTAAACAAATGAGGAATTTGCTGGAGGAGATCAGAGAGCTCCTGGAAATGTCAGACTCAGAGCATAGCTAGGAACCAAAGGGGTCCGGATAGCCAGTCCTCATACAGGATGCGGTCAGGGCAGGAGACTGGTGAGGGTGCTGGGCGGTGCCCCTGCGGCTGATCACTTCCAGATTCATAGCCCCAGGCAGAGGTTCTGATTGGTTGAGTTCTACCATGTGTCCGCTGCCCCCTCTCCTCTCCCCGCCACACACAGGGACCCTCCTGTAGAACCTCCATAGTGGAAGGTGAGCCTTCCTCTTCTCCCCCATGGTTCCTTCAAAATACTAAGAAGATTTGGATGTTGTGTAGCTTTATGGCAGAAGTCCACCCCAGGTATGATTCATATTCCCCTGTCTCCACTGCAGTAATCTGTCAGTTATTGAGGACATCTGTTTTTTTCAGGCACTGGGCTAGATGCTCCATGTGTAGAATCTCTAGTCATTACCACAACCCTGTGAAGTAAATAGCAGGATGTACTTTTTACAGTTGAAGACACTGAGGCTTGAAGAGGTTAAGTAACTTGCCTATGGCCGGACAGGTGGTAAGAGATGAACCCAGGATGATCTGACCCCAGAACTTGTGGCCTGTCCACTCCGTCAAATTGCCACCTCTATGTATTATTTTCACCTAATTTTTTTCTCCATATCCCAAGTAGTTTATGCAGATAGAACTTGTTTCTAAAGTATTATGTCCACATCTGAATAATAAAGGGTATTGACAAATTTATCTCTAAGGTTTTCATCTGTGTCATCCTGTGTTTCTGTAGCTATATTCTGATGGTTGTTACCGTTTTAAAATGGCATTGAGTGTATAACTGCAGAGAAGACTTGGATGATGTTGGTGGCACCCTTATCAATGTCAAGTGTGACACCATTTCTCTGGCCTTATGCAGCCTTCCCCATAAGATCGTACCTCACCTCCCAAATCAGGTCCCTGAAATCTGTTTGGAAATTAACCACAGGCCTGAATCCCTGTGGAAGTGGCTGCTGAACATACAGTACCTGTTGTCTGGTTGGTGACATGCTAATCACCCTTTCTTCTTCTAAATGAATACTTCTCAGCAGAGACTCAAAGGAACTTTTTCAAAGAAGACAGTGTATGTGTTCACGCCACTTTAATGTGGACAAAGTTGGGAGGTGGGCATCATTCAAGTAATCACCCCTGATGCTCTCTCGGGCACACATGGTTTTAACTAGAAACTAAAGCTCCCTGGACACTTTTCAGAACCATGTCTCTGGCTTTGGTCTGGAACTCCTGTCTGGAACAGCAACTAGTATCAGGGCATTAAAAGGCATATGCTCTGGGTGTGTTTCTTCCTCATGAGAGGCGGTTTGTGATTCATTCATTTAATTGTGCTGTAACTGGACATTTATGGAGGACCTGCTTGGGGCCAGCAATTGTGTCAGTGTTGAGCTTTTACTTACAAAAAAGACAAAATCCTGAGCAGGGGGTGTAGAGGTGTGGCTGGGGGAAAGTAGACATTAAAACATAATGAAAATGCAGGGTGATGGAAATATGTTATGAACGCCTGAAGAATGTATTAGAGGAGCACAGAGAAGGGAATGACTAGATGTTTGGGGGTAAAGGTGAAAAAAAAATCATAGAAGTTGCATTTGAGTGGAGTGGTAATGAGAATTTAACCGGAACTTTAAGTGGGAGTTTATTTGTAGGCTGAAGGGCAAAAGTTTGCAAGTTTTAGGACATACAGAGTTCAGGATGACTGTGAATTACATAGGAAGGGAGTAATAACAGAGTGAAAGGAGAATTTTAAAAGGAGCTAAAAGAGGCAATGATATGAATAGTCATATTCATATATGTCCTGCAAGGGGCTTGGATTATGTTAATGGTGAACCACTGAAGGTTTTCACCTGGAGAGGGACGTGATCAGATTGTATTTTAGAAAGACCACTCTGTTGACAGAATAATGAATTAGAGCAAGAAGGGGACAGGAGACTTTACAGACAGCCAGATTACAGGTACAATTTTACCATTTTGGAAAGAATTTATGGAGGAATGAGAAGACACCGTTTTTCACAGTCTCCTTAAAAATATGAAGGCCATAAGGATCTGATAGGAAAATGTGTAGTATTTTCATTAGGAAATAATTGCGGTGCTTATTTTCTTTTACTGGCCTGAAATCTTAAAAAAAAAAAAAAAAGAAAGAAAAAGGACAGTAAGCCAGTACAGTATATCTTGACTTTTTAGAACATAAATTTTATATAGCATGAGCCAAATTTTGTTCTCTAACCCATAAAATGATTAAGAACAAAATCCTCGGTTATGGATAATTAATAAGTTATTAAAGAATACTAATTCTTAACAGAAAGCTTTTACACCGGTTGTCCACCCCCTGGAAGTACTTATTTCCCATTCAACGCTATATTTAAGGACCACTTTCAAACATCTATCATGTATCATTGAAGTAGATTGGAAGATGTGAGTGTGGACTGCATTAAGACATGTCAAAATGAATAAGTGTTTTAGTAAGCTGTTCTATTTCTAATACAAGCCAGTGAAAGAAAAAAAAAAACAATGAGCCAGTCTCCAGTGTTAAGATGGGAAAATATGAAAACCAACCCAGCTTACTCCACTCATCACCATGGTTTCATCATCTATTACACAGTAAAACAAACATAGCCACTGACTATAACCCTTAATGAGCATATGTGACTCTGATAATATTTATCGGGTTTATTTGTTTGAGGCCAACTGAAATGAAAAGAAAACAGTGCAGCGTTGGGTCATTAGTCTCTTCTGACGTGTGCTGTAATTCTAAGGAAAACATTAGTAGCCTATTTTTAGCCAGTACCTTCATCCACTGAAGCGATAATGGCCCAAGGAATAATCCCTGGGATGGAAAACAGAAATTCCCAGAATTAAATGTTCTTGCTCATGTGTTCTATGGTCACAGGAACTCTATCAGCACCATCATTTCTCATCAACATCGAGAAATGTTTTACATCAGGCCATTACGCAATCCTCCCCAACTAGGCTGCCATTCCTCTTCATCTCTCCTAAGTCAGCATCCTCCCAGCCAAAAGAAATGAAAAATATCACCTCCTCCAGGAAGCCTCTCTTTCCCTGGTAAGCTTTATCACATGCACTTGACATTATTTTCACTTCCATAATCTGTTTATTCTGTGTTCTTTCCCATACTCAAAAACGTTAGTTAAAAAACTCATACAGAAATGATAGGAGTGAGACATTGTTCTAGACACCACAGGGCTGGTGGATGTGGAAGGTGGCAGATAGATGAAAAAAGGTACTTCCCTGCAGGGGTACAAACCCAGCAGGAGGGACAAGGTAGATGAATAGGATCTAAACTTGGTCTTCAGTCTTGTTTCAGCTCAGCATCTGAGCAGAAGGCAGCCCTGCCACCAAGCCCGAGGACCCACTGGTTGACAAAGTGTGTACGGACCTGACGTGCTGGCCACAGCCTAGGCTGGAGGGGTGGAAGGAGAGGAGGTCTGGGGAGGCGTTTGAAAACTCTCAGGAGGAATTGGTGATTCAAACCAGGGCCTTTGGAATAAATAAAACAGACAGGAGTTAAAACATGGGACCTTCTCTCTGTGTGATTTTGATGAGTTACATAATCATTTTGAAGCATATATGATGTTATCACTAAGTGAGATACTGTGAAAAGACTTATTATATTATTCCAGGTTATAAGTTCTCAATACAGGGCATTTATTGTTCTTGTCACTATGATTTTATGCTTCTCAGAGGGTGTGTCCCCCCCATTCTTTCCCCCAGTGAGGAATCATTTTATTAAACTGTGAAATGTCTCCCAAGAAAAGCACAGTATATGTGGAGAATTCAGAAGAAAAGGAATCCCATGATTTTGGAGCAGGGGGTCAGAGAAGTCTTCGTGGAAGAGATGCCACTACACCTGGTTTGTAAGGGTCAGGTATGAGTCGAGGAAGCAGTGATCAGGAGACAGACCGTCCAACCATGAGCCCAGTGATAAATGGAGAACATTTCCATGCTTCCTTCTTGGGGCTCCAACGAGAATTACAGGCATTTGCTGGATATTCCCACTGGAAATGGTAAGCTTCTTAGAGCAGGCACCATAATTCTACATTTTATTTATTATCCCCTCAGAGGAGCCAATAGAAAGAAAATAAATACTTTTGTTGATGTTCTGTGGCCTATGTGGAGGCCATTCTTATAACTGAGAGGTTAATTGAAACACTTTGAAACCTCTCTCTCTCTCTCCCTCTCAAGAACAGAAAAGGAAGCTTGGAGAAAGCTGGGGTGGATCCAGGGAGTAGGATGCCACCCTCTTGTTCTAGATGGTTTAACTTGTGTGAGCGCCATCTCTACTCCCTAAAGAGCTGGGTATGTGTAATAGAATCATGGTGTTTTGGGTTTATTCATTTTTTTGTCATTCATTGGTAAATTCTTTTATTTTCTTTGTAAAATTTCCAGCATGTTTTCAGCTATGCAAAGAGGCAACTATGAACAGTTGTTTAGTTTGAACATGAGCACAAGTGTTCAAGTCTAAGAGCACCGTGGACATGGTAGGTGGGGATGAGGCCTTATGGAAGGGCAGATCCCAGGGAAAGGAAGGCAGACTTAATTGCCTCATCACCCCTCCCCCATGTAGAAGATTCTCCTTCTAGGGCTAACAGGTTCTGGGCTTCATTTTTCTAAAAGAAGATGTGCTTTCCTTGAAGGCATCTTTTGTAGAAGGGACTAAGCTACTGAGAAAATAACATCCCAAAGCGATGTTTCAACAAAACTGATTTTATTTGTACCCTTTTTTAAGATTCCACGTATAAGCGATATCATATGCTATTTGTCTTTCTCTGTCTGACTTACTTCAGTCAGTATGATAATCTCTAGGTCCATCCATGTTGCTGCAAATGGCATTATTCCATTCTTTTTTATGGCTGAGTAATATTCCATTGTGTATATGTATGACATCTTTATCCATTCCTCTGTTGATGGACATTTAGGTTGCTTCCATGTCCTGGCTATTGTAAATAATGCTGCAATGAATATTGGGGTGCATGTATCTTTTTGAAATATGGTTTTCTCCCAGTATATGCCCCAAAACAAATAGAGTTACAGATATAGAAAACAAACTATGGTTACCAGGGGTAAGAGCAGGTGAGGGATAAATTGGGAGATTGGGATTGACATATACACACTACTATATATAAAATGGATAACTAATAAGAACCTATTGTATAGCACAGGGAACTCTACTCAGTACTCTGTAATGGCCTACATGGGGAAAAAATCTTTAAAAGAGTGGAAATATGTACAGGTATATGTATAACTGGTTCAGTTTGCTGTACAGCAGAAACTAGCACAACATTGTAAATCAATTACACTCCAATAAATTTTTTTAAAAGGCAAAAAAAAGTAAAATACCAAAAAAAAACCCAAAACTAATTTTATACAATACTGTAGAACTGGATGGGTCCTAAAATGTGGATACTGATGTTGAGGATAATAATGATGCTAAAGAAAGAAAGTTTGTGTTTAAAAATATGTTTGTTATAGAGAAAAAAAGTAAAAGATTGAGATAAGCATCAGGAATAAAATAAAAATCTCCCATAAGCCTATTATTCTTAGCATTCTTTTATATATCCTGTTTTATAGATAGATAATTAAAGAAACAGAAGAATGCTGAAAATCCTGTTTTTACGACTTGATTTTTTTTTCCAGTTAATATACGACCTTGTCCATAAAAATATTTTTAGCACAGTTTTAATTTTTGTAGAGGTTTTTTGGTTTCCTCCTCAGCATATATCCTCATTTCACCTTTTGTATCCTTATTGATTTGGGGTCGGGGGTGAGGGTGAGAGGGGACTTATTTCCTCTTGTTGAGCTGTGAGATGGGGTGGAAAGACCCCACCTGCAGTCCTAGGACTGTGCCCTAAGTGGTTTATATCTGTCAGTGCTTCCACCTTCAGCCCCGTGATCAGTATAATAATGGGAACGAAACAATCTGGGCCAGTGAGTGATAACGGACCCCAGGACAAGTGGATATCACAAGGGCCTTTCTTTCTTTGGATGGTGTTTGAAGTGGTGAACTTTGAAGTTCCCTCAGCCATGTTGTGACCACGGAGGGGGAGCTCTGGCCTGATGGAGGAAAGCTTCCTCCTGTGGGCCGATGGGATGGGTGCTGGGCGGTGCCCCTGCGGCCAATCACTTCCAGATTCAGAGCCCCAGGCAGAGGTTTTGATTGGTTGAGTTATACCACGTGTCCACTGCCCCCTCTCCTTCCCCCCCCACACACAGGGACCCTCCCGTAGAACCTCCATAGTGGAAGGTGAGCCTTCCTCTTCTCCCCCATGGTTCCTTCAAAATACTAAGAAGATTTGGATGTTGTGTAGCTTTATGGCAAAAGTCCACCCCAGGTATGATTCACATTCCCCTATCTCCGCTGCAATAATCTGTCAGTTATTGAGGACATTGTTTTTTTCAGGCACTGGGCTAGATGCTCCATGTGTAGAATTTCTAGTCATTACCACAACCCTGTGAAGTAGATAGTTTTACAGTTGAAGAAACTGCTTTTCCCTTGTTCTGAAAAGGCTTCCCTGGAAAGAGTGGGCCAGAGAGGCCTTGTATGGAAGAGTTCTGGTCATTGAGGGAAGAGATCTGGCTCTGCTGTGAACCAGACAAAGGCACAGTCACGCCTACTGGCAGTTTAACCCTAGTGAAGTGTTCTCTGTCTATAAAGAGGGGAAAGAAAACATCTGCAAGTTGCAAGAATTCCAGAAGTATATTCCAGAGCTAAAGTGTCATGAGTTAGACGGACAGACACCAAGATAACAGAGGAGTGAGGGGAGAGAGAGAAAGTGAGGGAGACAGAGGGGACAGGATGAGGAGTCAAGGCTGGGGGATCTTGTTAAAATGCAGGTTCCAATTCCAGAGGCTGCAGAAGAAGCCTGAGTTTCTGCATTTCTAGTCCCCACCTCCTGGTGATGCTGATGGGCTGGTTTGTGGAGCACTTGTGTAGTCAGGTTCTGGGTCACGAGTGAAGCTGGACCTCATCGCCCTTATTTTCACTCCCTAGAAGCCCTCCCGGCCACCCACGACATGGCACTCCTGGATGTGTTCAGTATTCTGTGTGCTATGTTTGCTCACTGCGTAGAGGACAAAGCTTAATCATGGCAGGTGAAGGGGATGCCCCATCGCCTCTGCTTATCCTGTGTAGCTTAACTGGAAACTCCTTCGCCAGTGGAGCTCCTGAGTCAGAAAGCATTGGTGGAATCGTGGCCAAGCCCTGGGTGGAGGGTTTCTGGGGAGGAGAGGTGGGAAACGAGAGGCTCTCGGTGTCACCAGTTCTCACCACTGTTGGATGTTCACATCTCACTGCACAGGAAACAGCTTCATCTGCAGTTTCCTTCATGAGTACAGGGAGATCAAATCACTCCCTGGGTAGAAGGTAGGTAAGAAGGTGACTTGTTTCCCACTGGCAAGAATTTTCACCTGTGGCCAAGATCCAATCCCAGGGTTCCATACATTTAAGATGCAGTTGAAGAGCAACAGATTCAGAGTCGAAAGAACTAGGTGTCACTCAGGGCTCCCAAGTGACCTTCTCATGTCCTTGGACTAGCAACCCAGCTTCCCTGAGACCAGAGTTTTCATCTGTAAAACAGAGATTTTCAAATAGCACAAGCTTTCTAACAACCCTACTGTGAAGAACAAGTGAGAAAATAGGAGAGAACTTTGACAAACAAATAAAACATTATACAATTATAAAGGATTATTGAGACAAGGGTTCTAAAGCAGCTTAGCTACCCAATTGCCTGACTATAGAATTATGTCCTAGACTCTAAAATCTAATTAGGTGGGACCTAAATATACCCGAGGAAGGGGCAAAGCAGAGAGAAAGGTGTGTACACTGCTCAGGAAATCTGTCGTGTACCATCCTTTTTCACATGGTGTGGTCACTCCTGCCCCCAAGGTTGGGACGCTAATCAGGACAGGGACAGCCAAGGCCAGACTCCAAATTGTGTGCAGGGTGCATTTAGCTTAAAGGTAAAGCCATCTACCCACTTTAACAAGGCACATTCAAGTAAGAGGATGGAGTCCAGTTTCTTCCATATCATTGATACTAAAAATGAAAATACCCCCCCACACACACCCAATCCAATGTAAGGAGGGAGAAGAACAAAGAAAGTATTCACGGCCCACTTCTCCCAAAGAGTTACACCCACTCTGGAAGCCTGCCAGCTTCCTACCATTATTCTTTTCCAGCTCCTTGACCTGAATTAACAAACCCCATGGCCTTATTTTGAAGAGATTGGTGCACAAGCTCTGGATAGGTTTCTTGACATTTTTGGAAGAAGCAGGGAATAGCTCAGAAACTATGTAGCATACAGAGCAGGAGATCTGGGACGTGGCCAGAGGAGAGCACAGAAGGTAGGCACTGGTTGTAAATTCTCCCTGTGTTTCAGTCCACCCGGTCCCACAATCAAAAGATGTCCCCTATGAAACTGAGGATACTGAACATGAAGGGTACACCAGCTCAGCTCCAAGTCTAGGAAAAGAAATGCTGAGGAAGTCAAAGAATCAGCTCTGTTTGCCCAAAGAATGACTCTTCCCTTTAGCCATTGGAATCAGCTGAAATGTTATCTTCTAGGAGTCCCTTTCTTCAACACCATTAAACAAATTAACACCCACCCCTAGACATGTACACACATGGCCTCCCCCCGTACCTCTTCCTCTATCTCAGCAATTGGCATCCTATGTTTTGTTTTGTTTCTGTTTTCTCTCTTCCATCACTATAATGCAAGTTCCATGAATGTCTGATTTCTTTGTTTATTATTATATCCCCACCACTTCTTTGTTTATTATTATATCCCCACCACCTAGCATGACCTGAAAATAATAGGTGCCCAGTAAATATCTCTGAATGAATGATACCCCGGTATCAATGTCCACGAACATTGCCCTCACCTTACTGTTTTAGATTATTGTGCTTTTTTCTCACTCTTCTTACCTCCTTCAATATTTTCCTTAGCCTATTCTACCATCATCATCATCATCATCATCATCACCATCATCATCATCATCACTACTATAACCATCACATAAAATGGTTTGCATTTCTATTTGTGGAGAATTTGAAGAGCATGGCTGTCCATGGCAAGAGCCTCCTGGCAATTCTTCATCAAGAACAAGAGAGACCAATAATTGCACTTCAATTAAACATTTCCCAACCTCCTTCAGGCAGGTTGCTTCCTTTGTGAAACCCACTTCTCAGGGTATGTTTCTCTCCAGGGCATTTACGAAAAGTGACTAGCTTAGTTAGATAAAAGGAAAGTCATAAAATCACTTTCCTGGTGATGTCATAAATCAAAGGCAAACGGTATGCCGATCTTCTAACTCCCTGAATTGCATAGTGATTTCTAAGTGGCAAGAAACACATTTCTCTAGTGTGAGCAACTGTGTCACAGGCAGGAAAATATCTTTGGAAAATGTCTGACATATAGTAAACACTCCACATTTTTGGAATGAATGTGTGGATGAAATCCCCCTGCATGCTTCCTTTCTCCCTCCTATCTTGGTGGCTTGAATATGGGGATTTGTGGTAGAGTTAACTACATGTCCATACTTTTTTTTCTCCAAAGCCCAGCTGTCCCAGTGTAGCCTCTGTCTTCCTGTACATAAAACATTCCCTGTGCATCTGGAGACTCAAAGAAAGGACCCCGCCAGTCTGCACATGAAATTTGCAGCACTCTGCTTCTGCACCTGTGGGCTTTGTGATCTGGAATATATTTGTGTTTCCCGCTCACACTTGGAGCAGTGAGATTTGACCTTTAGAAAGCAGTGGTTGAAAAAAAAAAAGAAAGAAAGAAAGCAGTGGTTGAGAGCCTGTTCTTAGCTCTTTTAAAATTATGTACACATTGCAAGAGCCGGACACCTCTGCCTACTGAAAGCTGAAGGAATGTGCCTTGAAGCCAAGTCTAGACAGAATTCCAAGGCAGGGGAGTCAGTGGGACAGGGAAATCACCACAGGGTCCATGCCAACTTTCTGTCCTGCAACTTTACCATTTTTGTGTTACTGGATTTGAGCCAATATGGGAGGCCTTTGGTGCCAAGAATGACCATAACAAGTAGGCTGGAGTTTCCACTGGAGGTTAATTTAAATGTTCCACCTTCCTTCAGCTCCTCGTCTAGAGTGCATTTCATTTCCCAAGGCAACCCCAAGATTTTCCAGGGCTCTGGTTTGCTGAGGGAAGGAGAAAGGGGAGGCTAAGCCACACTCCATCATTTCTTAGTTTATAGCCACATGTAATCAATCATCAGACCGATGGGGATTTACAAAAACAATTGAATTAGGAAAATACTAATTCCAACTGTCAATGCGATGAGTAAAGTACAGAATCAAAGTGAAGGACACAGGCACCTAGCTTTCCACCTCACTCTCTGCAGACGCCCCATCCAGCTTAACCACTCAAGGCTGTACCATCCTGAGCCACACAGCTGGTGCCCCATTAAAAGCTGGCACCCCAACCCTCATGTGGTTCATAGCCTTTATCTTAGACTGCCCATCTCCACCCATTTCAAAATCCATGTCCTGAGAGCAACATTCTCCCAGTGCCTGACTTTTTTTATTTAGAGTCTACTCTCTCCCACTCAAGCCACACATCCAATCAGTCCTGAAGTTCTGATGACTTGACTGACTGCTCATTCACACCAACCTTCACCACAATGGCACTGGTCCAGTCCTGGTCCCACCATCTCTCACCTGGCCCTTTCTTTGTCCACTTCCTGGGCATCTCTAACTTGCTTCACTGACATTCACTTCTCAAGGATTACGTAAGGTTGTATGTTCTAGAAGTTCTACTCACATGCATCACTTGAGACCAGATATCCTTTCTCACTCTGCTCATAACTTCCCATGTAATTTTGAAATTATTTGATGATATCTCCTCCTTAAACTCTCAGCTCCTAGACAGTAGGATTGTACCTACAATGCCTGGCCCAATATCTGGAACACAGTAGGTCCTCAAGAAATCTTTGTTGGACAGAAATGATTATCTTCACTCTCCCCCTAAACCAGTATTCTTGGCGTTGATCCCTTGACTTGCTTTATTCCCTGCCTTGACAATGGTGCAGACTGCCCTTCCGGTGATGCTGCCCTTGGTATCTTGATGAATGACCACTTCAATCCTGACTCCTAGGGGACCTCTCAGTTGTCCTGGGATCCAGCCCTGGGCTCTCAGTAGCCCTTCTGCAGTTCTAGACACTTTTTCAATGAGGATCTAATTCCCAAGTGACTTTGAAACTAGGATTAGTGAGTTGAGTAGATAATCACTTTAAATTAAAAAGTCATCCCAGAATAAAGACAGAGAAACGTAGGGTTACATGGAAGAGGTCACAGCTGTACAGCACCCCATTGATACAAAGGGCTGGGATGTTAGTAGTCCTAGTACTCAGTTGGTATGAAATCAGTGCTTTTTGTTTGTTTGTTTTTTCTCTCCCTGTGCCATACAGTAGGTCCTTATTAGTTATCTATTTTACATACAGTAGTGTATACGTGTCAATCCCAATCTCCCAATTTACCACCCACCCCCTTCCCTCTTGGTAACCACAAGTTTGTTTTCCACATCTGTGACTCTGTTTCTGTTTTGGGGCATATATCTGGAGAAAACCATAATTTAAAAAATGTTCTTTGTAGCACTATTTACAGTAGCCAGAACATGGAAGCAGCCTAAACATCCATTGACAGATGAATGGATAAAGAAGATTTGGTGTATATATACAATGGAATATTACTCAGCAATAAAAAAATAGCAAAATAGTGCTATTTGCAGCAACACGGACAGGCCTAGAGATTGTCATACTGAGTGAAATAAGTCAGATGGAGAAAGACAAGTATCATGTGATATCGCTTATGTGTGGAATCTAAAAAAATGGTACAAATGAACTTATTTACAAAACAGAAATCAGTGTTTTTTCTGAATTCTGGCTGCATATCAGCATAGCCTAGGGAGCTTTTAGAGAAGTTGATGCCCAGGTACAATCCCAAAGACTCTGATTTAATCAGTCTGGGTAGAGCCTGAGGGTTGGGATCTTCTAGAAAGCCCCCTGGTTTTTTGAGCATCGACGATTGAGATGGGATGGTCTACAAAGAGCTTCTTCCCATCAGGTTCTCCAGCCAGAGCAAGTCTGGTTCACTGTGGACTTCACAAAAGCTCAGGTGATCTCTCTTTAGCACAGCTTCAAATGATACTTCAGCTTGAAATTTCACTGAGAGGAATTCATTGAAAAGAAAAGAAAAAGACTACAAAAGGATCACATTTACGTTTTTTGTAACAGTTAATTTAATCACTGATGGGCACTGGCACACGTAAATATAAACCCAATGTGAATATGACACGTTACGGGCATACCTCCAGAGAATGCGGGGTGACAGGCACTGCTGTGCTGTGACCTGCTGAAGTGACACATGTTTAACTTGACCTCATATTTGGGGAAAACTTGGAGATTGGTCTTCATTAAGGTAGGTTGGAGGACATCTTCTAGGGTGAGGGAGCTCCTTGAAAGACACAAGACACTCCCAGATTGCTCACAGCTCACCCTTCCTTCCTTCCTTCTTTCTTTCTTCCTTTCTTCTTTCTCTCTTTCTTTCTTTCTTTTCTTTCTGTTTTCCTGAAACAAGATGAACACCACTGAGGACATTATAAGTATGTCAACACTGGACACTATAGCTTAAGCTTAAAAACAGTTTTTTGGTTGTTGCTTTTCAGCTATTTCATGCCTGCTACATTGCAGTTACAAGTTCAAAAATCTGTGTTTACATTCCTTTCGGTCCTGGAAGAACATCCACCTTGAGAAGGAGGTAGCCTAGCAAAGGTTAAGCGAAGGTGTTTGATACTCACTTCATGTTCACCTAGGAGACAGTAGATTACATGACTTAGTGATTGCAAAGCAATTAGAATAGTGTCTTGCGTCCAGTGAGCTTTAGGTAAGTGTCTGTTAAACAAAAATGAAACAAATGTAGCGGAAAGCCGCTATTTTTGCTTCTCTGTGTCCATTTGGGTTTCATTTGGCCTTCCCCAATCAGTGAAATTCAAGTGGGACCAGAAATCCTGAAGCCCCTTCCCCAATTTTTTCTGCAGAGAGCAAGGCTTCCAGGAACAGGACTATACTGTGACCTTCATGGGGGCCTTTCCAGCATATTTGCCTTCAGGGACCCCTTCCTCCACAAAAAATAGTAAAAATTATACTTTATGACTGCTTTAGTATAAAGATGAATATAATACAAGTTGTATTCAGTATTATATATTCATTATTATTATATTATGTTTTCCTTCTGATTAAAAAGAACGTAGAACATTTTTGAGGCCTCCTAAAAGTATCGTGGGCCCTCGGCAACATGCCTCTTGTGCCCTAGTCTCATACTAAAGGCCTTTATTTGCCGGTTCTTTTCCTCTCCAGGACAAGATGGGAGGGTTTTGTTTTGTTTTGTTTTTGAGGTTTGGGAGAAGGCAGATTTCATAGAGAAATTATAAGTCAAATTCAAAGCAATTCAACAAGTTCTTATTAAGTTTGAGTGCCTGTGTACATTTTCATCACATTCACACACACACACACACACACACACACACACACATGCATGTACACAATCTGGTTGATAGGTCCATAATTTACCCACATCCCAAACGTTTTCCTATGAAGAGCCAGACATTCAGAGTAATTCTAGTCCCAGGCTATATAATTATAGTCCTTCAACTGTAAGCAACTAAGACTCTGGCTAACTTAGGTTAAGAAAGGAATTTGTTGGAAAGTTACTGGAGAACTCTCAGAATTAAGGAGAAGCCTCATGTCATTTTTCTTAAAGATACTCTGTTGTGTTTTGAAAGCCAGAGTGAGAAATGTGGGCTAAGTTACAATGTGAAAGGAAGCCATCGGATAGATTTAAAGGAGAGAAGTGATGGAAGTGATCCGATTTATATTTTCAGATAATGTCTGTAGCTGCTGCGTGGCTAGTAGATTGTAAATGTGTGGGATGAGATCAGGCTAAGTTAGGAGACACACTTTGGCTGCCATGTAAGGAATGATTGGGTTTTGCTAGTGGGAAATGTCCATGTAGAGATCCATGGGCAGAAGCAGAACATGTTTTTAAGGCTGAGAAAGGAAAAGAAGCATCCAAGTCTCCTCCTAGAGGTTCCCAGGCTTTTGACATGACAAACTGTTCAACAGTCATGCTGCTTACTGACAAAAAAGACCAAAAATCAAACGATTTAAAAAAAAAAAACTGGACAAGGACCATGTTTGAAGATGGTATCAAAATTATTGTTGTGGCAGTTTGAGGTCCCAGTATATTTCCAATGGAAATGACAAGTCAGGAGGAGGTATCTGAATCTGGAGTTTCAAGGAAAGGCAGGACTGGGGAGATCTTGTTTCAACTTTTATGAAAGTGATATTTAAGGCGATGAATCTGGATGAATTTCCCAAGTTAAAGATACAGATAGAGATAGAAGAGGGCTAGGATGGAGCCCTCAGGTGAGCCCATCCACACGTGAAGGTTACTCTGAGAAGGTGGGTGAGTGGGGAGTGAAAGCAGGAGAGCGAGCTTGGTGTCCCAGCAACTCAGGGAAGATGCATTAAACTCTGCTGAGAGGTAAAGCCAGGAGAGAGAGGCCGCCACTGGATTTGGTGGCATAGAGGTCATGGGTGACCTTGACCAAGGCAGACTGATGGGTTTGGTGGAAATAGAGGTCTTATTAGAATGAATTGTTTTTTATCCTTGTTGTATCTAGGACAACAGGGAGCAGAAAATGGGAGTTAACTGGAGGGGGTTTAGCCTTGAGGCAGGATTATTTTAAGGTTGCATGTTTGTATGCTGATGGCAGTGATCCAGGAGAAAGGGAAATTGTGATGATTTAGCAGACACAAGAGCCAAGTCTTTGAAAAGACTAGAGGACATGAAATCCAGGTGTGTGTGACTGGAGCCCTTACCATTTGATGGGAATGGGAACTTCATCCCTTATCAGAGACAGAGGGCGGAGAACAGGTAGGTCAGCAGATATGGCTGGGGATAAATGAAAAAGCTCTTAGCTAATTGTTTTCTCAATAATGAGGCCAGTTCATCAGCTGAGTGTGGAAGTGGTCATGATGTACATGATATGAGGATAGAGGGGTGGGAAATAGTTGTTCGGGGGAATTTAAAAGTGAACATGGAAAGCAAATCCATGTAGGATGGTCTAGCACTGTGGAGTGTCCATTTGAGATTTATGGACATGAAGTGTATGAGACCAGTCATTATAGTGGGGTTTTTGTCCAGCAATGTTTAGTTGCACTGAGGCAGTAGCTGTGGCTGCTATTATTAAAAATAGTACTAGCTGGTATATATTGAATGCTTACTATGTGTCAGACACTTTTTAAAACACTTTACAAGGGCTTACTTTATGAGATATGTACTATTACAATATCGCTGTTACTATAGGTACAGAGAAGTTAAGTAATTTGTTCAAGGTCACACAGCAAGTAGGGACTGGAGCCCATTACAGATCCAAGCAATTAGACTCAAAAGACCACATAAGTCACACCTCATAATATCATTATTAGGAAAAACAAGGCAATGTTATGTAAAGCACCTAGCACAGTCCTCTGCCCATAGGAAATTTTAGGTAATATGAACAGCCGCGTCTCAGGAATAATATCATCTACTCCATAGAATTTTTGTAAAGTTTTTAAAAAGCTGAAATACGTGAATTGGGAGCCTGGTACCTGGAACGTATAAAGGCTGGTGCACATCCGCTCTGTCCCCCACCACTAACCCAGGTGATAATGTGATCTCTAAATCCTTAGTCATTTAACTGCTGAGACTGTGTTGCCATGTGAGGCCACTAGGTGGCGCCACCAAAGAACAAGACTGTGTCATTTACTTTCAGATCCTTAACTCAAGATATAGGTGGGCCAGTGGAAGTTAGACCTTGACAAGCAAAAGAAGAGTTGTCATAAATAAATAAATAGGTGGCTAGAGAGAGGGATAGAGTTGCATTTCAACCATGTACTGGGGCAAGCAAATAAAACAAAGAGTATGTGTATCCACAGAGACTGTTATGGGATAGGCAGGCAACAAGGACCAGTGCAAGTTTCTTGGGCTTGCAAGCTACATCATGAGACAGAAACCTTGCCTACTCTGTCAAAGCCAAGCTATACTGCAAAACCGATAGATCCGTGGGTCAGACAACATTTCAAACGGTGGCTCGGACACATATGTATTTCCTTTGCGTACCGCCAGCACAGGTAACTGACACACAGAGCTGTAACTCAGGAAGGGCTGTGCTCCTGCTATTTCTCTAGCTGCCACCTCCACCCAAGGTCAACACATGAAAATACCTAGTGTTCCAAGGAACGCTGCCTCATCAGGACTCCATTCCGGGCATCCCCCTGTGTGCAGCACCTACATTCCAGGCGTTGTTCTCTGAATGGCGACAGTGAGCCGCAGAAACAGCCCTGCATACTTTTCCTCTTTATTTCTCTCTAAGCAGTGATGTAATGAGATTGAAATCTCTGCCTGTTCACTGTATCATCACCAATAGCTCAATGACTCTATGGTATTCTGGAAAAGGCATAGATACAATTAAAATATAAGTAAAACAAACAGGTAACCACCCCCACCCCCCGCCCTGCCACATTATCATGGCCTGGGGGTATATTTTCCAAGTTCACCCTCCCCCCATCCCTGGCCATCCCCATGCCTTTCTACTGTTTCCTGGATCACCCCACTAGGGCCATATGTATCCGTTGAAGCCAGTGCAACTGAGCTCCCCAAACACAGATTCCCATGAAAACCGAACAAAAGAGGAGGGAGAGGGAGAGCATGTTAAATGTCTCATTAGGCCTTCTGTCTGATTCTCATTAGACTCGCTGACTGCTTCTCATTAGGCCCATTGCCTCAACTTCTTTCAGGCCCTGAATATGTAGGCCAGTGCTTATTGTCATGGCTGGTCGAGAAGATCCATTTCATTTATTCATAAATTGAATGTGGCCTCTGAAAAGTCCCAGGCAATTTCTTTTGGGCAAATTTAAGACAGCCTTACTGTTGTTAGTTGCTATTTTTTTGAGCAATCCAAAGCAGGGGAGGCAGAAGAAATAATTTAAAAGACCCAGCACGAAAACTTCTAACCCTGCTGCCGAACTGGGGCACGGGGAGGTAATTGTTGCAGCCAAGAGGCCGGCCTGATGTGCAGACATCAGTCACGGGTGACATCGTGGGCAGAGTCACAAATACCACTGGGTTCAGAAAGTAACCGTTGCGGATATAACCAGAGGCCCAGCGGGCAGGGTACGGAAGAGGAGAGCTGTCAGGGCCCATCAGTGAGCTACAAGTTCTGTCTTCTCTGCCCTCTGGGAACGTTTGTCCAGTGTGTTGGATTAAGAGGCAGATAATAACACAGAAAAGTCACCATGCAGTTGAATATTCTACAAGTTACGTGTGTAGTGCTTTGCCCTTGTGAAAAGAAATCACCTGTATCTCAGTGTTCCTCTGAATATAAAACAAGTGCCTGATCCCTTCCACTGGGAAGAAAATTCTCAAGATACGGCAGGTCGGGAATGGAATTTACGGATGACATGATGTGGGTGACCTCGGTGGACGCAGCCCTGATGGTCATGTAAAATACGTATCTCCAGTGGGAGAAACAGGTATTGATGAGCATTTGCTCCAAAAGTGGTAAACAAATGCCTACTTTCTCTATTCTCTCTTTGCTCTTGTTTTCTGTCTTGATGTTTGGATTTCTCATTCAGCGAACACCATGTGGTCCCAAGATGGTTTTGAGAGTCATCTGGTGCCTCAAGTCAGAGAAGTGATACTCCCAAGGAATTACTTTTTTTAAAAAAAATTTATTGGAGTATAGTTGATTTATAATGTTGTGTTAGTTTCAGGTGTACAGCAAAGTGAATCAGTTATACACATATCCTCTCTTTTTTTTAGATTCTTTCCCCATATTGGTAATTAAAGAGTATTGAGCAGAGTTCCCTGTGCTATACAGTAGATCCTAATTAGTTATCTATTTTATATCTAGTAGTGTGTATATGTCAATCCCAATCTCCCAGTTTATCCCTCCCCTCCTTACCCCCTGCTAACCATAAGTTTGTTTTCTACATCTGTGACTCTATTTCTGTTGTGTAGATAAGTTCATCTGTACCCTTATTTTAGCCAAGGAATTATTTTTTTTCCCCCTAGACAGTCAAGTTCAAAGGAAAATCAAATGCTTCCCCCTCAACTGAAATCAAGTACTTCCCCCTCAAGTACTGAATGTACTTGATCTGGGGAATGTATGATCTGGGTTTGTTAGAGGCCTTTAGAGGAAAGTCAGACTGCCCAAGAGAGACATTTGTGAAATTACTTGTCACCCTAAGATTGGACACCTTCTCCCTTCCCCGTGCCCCGATGCAGAGGGCAGAGAATAGGTGCCTCCGTATGAAACCTATTCCTGCTCAGGAAGTGAGGCGGGTATTCCCTAATGAGGGAGGAGGGGGATGAGTCAGAGAAGAGGCAGCGGGTGTGGTTCCTTCCAGACATGCTCCAGCTGCTGCATAAGCCGGAAAGACATGGTCACTTCTCCTTTGTGGGTTTTGCCTGAATTTGCAGTGTCCCATTTTTGAGATAAAACTGGAATCCTGTTTATATCCTGTGCTATACGAAGAATTTCTGTCTCGGGACATGGCCATATCAATGAAGTTGCATAGTTTTAAGGTTAGTTGTTGCCGTTGTATCAGGGTATGTGGTCAGTCGTAGAAGGACCTACATCGAGTTTAAAGAATAGAACTTTCTGGTATGAAAGGGCATGGTCATGCCAAAGATGCTTCTTTGAAAGTTTTTCTTTCCTTTTTTTTTTTCCTCCACCTTCAACATTGACTTCTAACTAAGCGAGTTTCAGCAGCCTTGGTGAGCTGCCTTCATCCTGCTGTAAGCGCTCTCACTTTGGAGGACTCGACCTCTGAGCATTTCAGGAAATCTGTATCCCAGACTGTGCTCATTCACAAACCTTCACCAACAAAAACTGTTTTTCTCCCAGTTGGCTCATGGAGTTCACTGTTTCATGAAGCCCTTCTAAGATGGCAGGTCTCTGAAAGAGAGATTCTTATTGGTACCTGTGGGCCATGATTTTGGGGATGACATAAAAATTTTGGCTCCAAAGCTCTTTAGCAAAAGCCCAGTTCAGAGACAGGCTAGGACAATGGGCTGAAAATGATCTTGGCCTTTCAAGTGCTTTATCCTGTCCAAAGTTCCAGTGTGAGAACCTGATCTCCCAGAAAGTATTTCTTTTATTTGCCAACCACAGAGAATCACTGACAAAACTAATTAAAGAATTTGAACCTCATTCTGTCTTTTGTTAGCTGACCCTCAACCAGGGGCTGGACTTGAAACAAAGACGGTCTGAGCCAACAAGATATAGAATGTGAGGCTCTCAACCAGGGTAAAGAGGGCTGCGTGCGCTCATTTGCTTAGAAAGAGCTACTTGAGCACAAAATACCTGGCCTTTTTTTTTTCCCCGTTTTTACAATGGAAAACGCGTTGGGTTGCCATCAGAAATAATGAAGTTTGAAGTTCCTGAAAGTTATTCATTTATTGGACTCGACTTTCCACCCTTTTCTTGAATTCCAGGAGCCAGGTCAAGGCAATGAGCTCTCATGGAAAATTAAGCAGTTTTGCAAAGGTGCTTAAAGAAATATGCTTGTTTCAGGTTTCAGACTCTCAAGGGGATGATGGTCGTTGACTCCAGGTTTAAGACAACGATAAAGACTTCCAGATAGGAATGGACTTAGGTAGAACCTGACCAGTCTACCTGAAAAGCCTCCTGCCCCAAAATACCTGGTCTTATCCTGGATATTCACCCTTCTTGCTTTTTTTTTTTTCCCCCTACATTTTAAGATTGCACAGTTTGGCAGTCATAGTAATGATCACATGGAATGGCACTTATTGACTGAATATCTTGGCTGATTCAAGAATGACTATTCTAAGATGGTGGAATGATTTCTGAAAGTTACATCGTCATCCACTGAAGTGAAGGGATCCATTATAACATGCATCTTCATTAGTTTGTTAGCTGACATAAATTCAAAGAAGAGGGGCCTCAGGGAGGCTCCTGGAAAAAAATATTATTTTATTGATCTGGAAAAATATTAGAATTAGAGATTCATAATTTATTTTTAAAATTAAAGAATAGAAACACAAATACAATTTCATTTTCAAACATATGTTTTTTCCTTTTTAACTTTGGTAACAATAAAACAAAGATTTTCGCACAGAATCATCAGATAAAAATAAAGGGTGGGTCTCGTGTCTCAAGTTGTCCACTAACCCGACTTACTGTTAACCTACCGATCAGTCTGCATAGTCTGGTTTGATCAGTGGAGATTGCCCTCATTGAAAAGACTTTTCTAAAAGCACTTTACATCAAGTCAAGGCCTCCTTAATCCAGAATAAAGCTAAGTATATACAAGAGTGACTAAATATAAACAAAAGGTCAACTCAAGCATGAGCTCAGAATGGGGCCTCACGTACTTCTCTCTGAGTCTGGCTGGAGCATCATTTCTGCTGTGTGCATGCCTTAGGATATCACCCAGGGAACCGGATGCAGTGCTGTGGCTTGTCTTCTAATCCCCTCACTCTGGAGCCCTAGCCTTCAATGCCAGATAGATTCTCTTGCAAATGACCAAATACTTGACTTTGAACTTTTTTTTTTTTGGTACGCGGGCCTCTCACTGCTGTGGCCTCTCCCGTTGCGGAGCACAGGCTCCAGACGCGCAGGCTCAGCGGCCATGGCTCACGGGCCCAGCCGCTCCGCAGCACGTGGGATCTTCCCGGACCGGGGCACGAACCCGTGTCCCCTGTATCAGCAGTCAGACTCTCAACCACTGCGCCACCAGGGAAGCCCTTGACTTTGAACTTTTAAGGAAAGATTTAATATGGGGTGATCAATGAGTGAAAGTGCATTATGCAATCCCAGAAGTACGCAAAAAGTCAGGCAAAGAAAAGGGAAATAAACATTCTTGGACGATTTGACCATGAGAGCATGAAAATTGCTTTCAATAAAGCCTTCTGTGACAATGGGGTCTTGAAGGAGTTGCAGCTGAGATCCAAAGAAAAATGCAATAGCCGTGTGTATTTTTTGTTTAAATCTCTGTGTTCAATTGTGCTATGTAGAAGCCACTATTTTCTTCTCCCTTAACAAAATCTTGGGTGTATTCCATAACTTCCTGGTCACATTTGGTAATTAAAACTTAGTGTGGCTTAATTTAAACCCTTAATTGCATATCCAATTTACAGCTAGAGCTGCGACTCTGACTGTTTAGAAAGAGGATGGGGGGCAAGATCTGGCTCTGGATCAATGCTGTCCTCTTCTTCCTCTAGACCTAGATACTTGGAAGCAGGGCTAGGGCACTCAAGAATCCTTCCTTACATGTCCACTCACTCTTGGGAGAGAGGTACCTCTGGACATTGTTCTGATTCTTCCTGGTCCCATCTACTACTAGTGGTTTCCCCACAGGTGGAGTATGTGGCTTTTTAAGCTTCCCCCCCACCCTCCCCAATTCAGCCATGTCTGCCATTAGCCCTCCATCCCAGGTCTTGACTTGGTGACTATTGAAGGAATCCCAGGGCTCCTGCACCCAGCACCTCCACTACTATCTGGGCTCCCTCAGGTGGAGCCAATGAAAGGCAGGGGTCCTCTTTCACATCATCCAAGAATGGAAGAAAACTAGGTGGGCTGGGGATCATCCTGCCCTTCCCAGGTATTTCCACCACAGTTCCTCCAAGTTCTGATACTCAAGCCTTCAGAAATTTCTAGGCTGAAAGAAGGTCAGGGACTTCCCTGGCGGTCCAGTGGTTAGGACTTCACCTTCCAATGTTGTGGGGCGTTGCTGGTTGAATCCCTGGTCAGGGAGCTGGGATCCCACATGGCTGGCAGCCAAGAAGCCAAAACATAAAGCAGAAACAATATTGTAACAAATTCAATAAACACTTTAAAAAAAATGGTCCACATCAAAAAAATCTTTAAAAATATTTTAAAAAGAGGGTCACAGATTGCATATTCCTACATGCTTTGCCACCCCTCAGGGCTACACATCAAGCTCCCCCAAGAGCTCTAGCAGCCACTCTTCAATGGAAACATCCTAAGGGAAGGTCTGACATCTTTGGAGGTTCAGAAGGCCTCCAATTAAAGAATGAAATGTCAATTTCCCTTTATTGCAAGTACCCCAGTCATTATAAATGACTCTTCTGGAGCCCCCCCTCACTTTGTTTCAGAAGTGGAAACATACTCTTCCCAGCCCCTTGGTTAGGGCAAGAACAGACTGGTACCAGTGCACTGTAATTCCCACATTGCCCTTACTAAGCCATCTTCTCTAGACTGGGGAGGGCCTGGTAGGATGGTGCTTGATGGCAGTGGGACCATCCTACTGCCTCTCAGACACCCTAAAGTGTAGTTTCTGGTCCTAATGCGTGATGGTTTCTTTATGGGCCTTGTTAGAATATGAAGCTTCCTCTGATTCCAATGGTATTAAATATCTTGTTATACTAGCAAAATTGGACATGACTTAAAAGTGACTTGTCTCGGGGGGGAAATGTGGTTCCAAAAAATGCAAGTACTATGGTAAGTGACGGGCAATTGAATGAAAGATTACATTTCACACACCCTGTTTAAACCAATTTTTTTTTTATATTTGGGGCTCAAAGAATAAGCTTTTTCTTCACGAAAATTAGAGAAAGGAGACTGAATTGAGCTCACCTTCCCAAATCGCAGACATAGAGCCACAGGACAGATAAAGGTAAAGTCATGAGCATATGTTGTATCACATGCCCCCTGAATTCAGCTTCTAACTTACAGCTTAAAGATCTTTGGGTCACCCAGGCATCCACCTTTCCTTCCATCCTTACACCCATCCATTCATCCATCTCCGTGTCCTGATTGTTATCAATTAAATTGCTATAACACAGTGTTTAGTTATGTGGTCCAAAGGTCAATTGCACTAGAATCATCTGGAGTATTAACAAGTACCCCAGATAAATCTGATTAAAGTTTGGAAAACTAATGAGAAATTAAAGTTTGTGAAACTCTGGGCTACACTGAAAACGACAGCATGGCCCTGTCTCGCCAGTGAAATCAGTGGTCAGTCTCCTCAGTGACATTTTCCCAGGCATGAATGGCCTCGTGAAGAACCTTCCCCTGAGACCTGGTCCAACATGTTTTATTCACATGCAAACTGGAATGTGCACATCTACATAAAGTGAGTCTACAAGTGTTTGCTCAGTATGTGAAAGGTTTTTGTAAAGTGCATTCAGAGAGTTCAGCAAAAGTAAACTGACTTACTAACCCTAACCCAGCCCCATAGACTTATACCACCCAATAGCAAGTACTCTTCACCACCTGAAATTATTGTTTATTTATTTGTTTTTGGCTCATTCTCCACCTTTGGAAATCTGAATGTAAACTCTTCGATATTAAGAACGTTGCCTGGGGCTTCCCTGGTGGCGCAGTGGTTGAGAGTCTGACTGCCGATGCAGGGGACACAGGTTCATGCCCCAGTCTGGGAAGATCCCACATGCCGCGGAGCGGCAGGGCCCGTGACCCATGGCTGCTGAGCCTGCGCGTCCGGAGCCTGTGCTCCGCAACGGGAGAGGCCACGACAGTGAGAGGCCCGCATACTGCAAAAAACAAACAAAAAGAAAAAAAAAAAAAGAACGTTGCCTGCTTGTTCACTGTGACCCCAGCACCTGGATTAGTACCCAGCACATAAGAAGCATGAAGTTAGCGTCTGTTAAGAACTCAGTGAGCCACATAAATATATACGAGTAGAACACAAATTCTGCCAAAATAATCAGAAGGCACTGAAATGGACTAGGGATCACAGAAGGTTGAAGAGTGGTCGGGGTTGATTTTGGAAATATTCCTAGAGGCATCAATCTTGAGCTGAGATCTGAAAACCCTTCTGAAAGGTGTAGAGAATGGAGAGTAGAAACTTGCTCCACCTCTGTAGACTAATTCAGGCAGAGGCCTTGAGGCAGAAATTGAGAAATGGGTTTTGAAAAATCAGAAGCCCAGCTTTGCTGGAGCAGAGAGACCCTGGAGAGAAGGAACACATGAGATGGGGCACCGAGGTGGAGCAAGTGGAGGCAAGTTGGAATCAAGGGTCAGAAGTTTCTATTTGGTCCAGATGGTAACACGAAGCCACTGAAGGGCCATGTTTACACATTTTCAAACTCCAATTAAGATACCACATGTTTTTATGGTCTAATCCCCCATTTTGGACCCATTAAATAAATTAGTTGAAAGAGAAAAACAAAGGGAAAAATAAAATAATGTGTCATTCAATAGCATTAGGAAAGCATGGGATAAATGTGTGAAGTTGGACTGTTTGACCTGGAACCAAATTAATCCAAATGTGGTCTTGATGGCCGAGTCTCCAGCTGAACAAAGGCCTGCGCCAATGTTTGAAAATATGAACGGCTAAGAAGGATAAAAAAAAAAAAAAAAGGATGGTGGTTTGGGTGAGGAAAATAGGCACCTCTCGCCCTTTGAATGGTTTAGACATCCGCCTAATGAGGGTGGAAGGCTAGGCCACCTGATTTTGCATGCTCGATTCCAAGCTCTAGAGTCTAACGCTTCTGTAAGAACACTGCTTGAGACACAGGAGGAAGCAGCTGTTTGAGTGGAATTCCCTCTGGAGAGGAAGGAAAGCCAGCCATCCAGATGGGATCAGACAAAGAGAGGATGGGAGAGAAAGCAGCACTAGACAGAGAGCAAGACCAGGACTGTGGCACCTACTGCCTTTCCTTTCCTCAGCCTTCGCCACAAATTAGAACCTCTAGAAAATGGTGTGTAGTGGCCCAACAAGAGTGGGAAGGCAGAGAAAAATGCTGTTTTCTTGAGACAGTCACCGTCCTCATCCTCCTGTGCTAGGACGATTTCACTGTTTAGAACCCCGTGACTCAAAGTGTGGTTCCCCAACAGGGGCATCCATAACCCCCAGGGGCTTCTGAGAAATACAGCGACTTTGACCTCACCCTAGACTTACTAAGGAAGACTCTGCACTTTCACAATCTTTCCCAAATGATTCATAAGCACGTTAAAGTTTGAGAAGCGCTGTGTCAGAAGATTTGGAGCAAAGTAGATAAGATCAAATCAGAGGTGAGAAAATTAGAGGTGAGAGCATGACTGTAATCCCCTGGGACAGGAAGCAGCGCAAGTAGTCCCACCCCCCTGCCAATGGAACTTGGACAGTTTACAAGAATTGCTGCAGACCCACCCACTGCTATCCAACCATGGGGACTCAGACTCACAGATGTACACTTGTGCACACAAGTAGAAGTCCCTGGGAATGCATCGGTGGGAGAATTTCTGCTGTGTCCAACCTCAGATCAGCTTGTTTGTCTGCTTTACAATATGACTTCGGAGCTACTGTCTTTTCCCTGAATGACACCCAGTTCCTTTCATCAATTATGTTTTATGTTCTTTCCCTGTTTTACTTCATACTCCACTCTTGAATCTTTCTTGAGTGCAGCCCCAGGTCAACCAATAACTGGCAAAGCCAAATCAAGAACAGTTAGAACCGCAGTTCTTTGCCATTCAGCTGGAAAAATAATGATTCCCCAGCTTCTCAAGTGTGGAAATTTCTCAGAACCAGCCTCTTTCCAGGGCCTAGGGACCCTCCCGCGCTAGTTCAATGAGCTTTCCATCACTCGTAAGTATTTTCTTATACTCCTCAGGAGGGTCCAGACTTGATTAGCTCACCCTCCACTGCCTCTTCCCATCACCTCGAAAGCTCCTTATTGCCTTTCTGTGTAGTTTTTCAGTCTCTGTCAAGGGCAGGACACTAGCCTGACTTAGGGCAAAGGTTCACGTCTGACGAATCTGGGTTCAACCTGGCTCCAGGTGTCTGTGGCCCTGGTCAAGTTCCTCAGTCTTTAGGAGCTGCAGATTCTTTACCTGTAGAATGGGAATAATAATACCAGCTGCACAGAAATGTGTCATTATCAAAGAGGCAATGTTACCTAAAGTTGTCAGCATGGCACCTGCCCATGGCAAGTGCTCAATAAATGATAAGTGACAGCTAGTTGGGGCCTTTGATGGTAAATTAGATAATCTTGACTTATAAGAAGCATTAGTCTATCCAAATGCCTCATTTATACTGTGGTTACTTCACTTCTCTCTGGACAGGGCTACCCTAAGATTCATGTAGGTTTTAGGTGAGAAGATTGTCCATTCAATTACACTACTCTTAAATCCAGAGAAACTGAAAGAAAAATCCAGTAAAAGAATGTGAAGTCAGGAAATGTATCAGGAAATGTATCATGATGAAGCTGTGGGTGTACTTTTTGACTCTCAGGATCTACGATGAAAATTCTCAATAAAAGGCAAAAGAGCTCGACCTTGTTTAAGTATTTCCACATTCAGAACTCTTGTAAATATCTGTATAAGCGGATTACACGGCTGTCAGCACACTAAGGCCATCTGCAAGCCACCATTGATAATCCAAGTAAAGAATGTCTGATAAAATCTTATACTGTGATTTTGTTTTTTTAACTAAAAAGTCACTTCTGTGATTGCAGAAAGTTTTGTCCCATGCAATCGACTGTGCTGTTTCATAACAATGATAAACACAAATGGCATTTCACTACAAACTGTGGAAATACTACATGATTTCTGCTCCTTTGGCTGACCAGTCATTTATCAGAGGTCATTTACATAGGGCTGGATGGCTTGGTAAACTAATCACTCACCTCCTTCATGTGGTACTGCGTTCTTCTTAGTACATCATGTGAAATTAGTTTAATGATTCCAGTTCCTTCTCCTGGGAGCCACAGCCCAGATCATAGACAAACCAAAAACAATTTGGCTGAGCCCACCAGCCTGAGTCCACATCAGGGGACAAGAGTGTCTTTTCTTTTTTTTTTTTAAGTGTACATTAAAAAATATTTATTTATGTATTTGGCTGTGTCACGTCATTGTCACGGAGCACGGGCTCTCCAGTTGTGGCGCGCCAGCCTTAGAGTGCATGTGCTTAGTTGCCCCATGGCATGCAGGATCTTAGCTGTCTGACCAGGGATCCAACCTGTGTTCCCTGCATTGGAAGGTGGATTCTTAACCACTGGACCACCAGGGAAGTCCCGACAGTAGTGTCTTGATGTTGGATTCATGGACAGATAGTGAGTCAGTTCTGACTTCTGAGAAGGAAGCTTTGGCTGAGGACAGAGATAAAAATACAGTAATAGAAAAAAAAAAGTGATGTCTGTGTGCATGTGTGCATAGGTATACATATGCATATATTTTTGTTTTTTAGAGCTTTGCAACGGGTTTTCATTTTTGCTTTATATCTATTACAGTGTCTGAAACCTAAAGAAATACATTTTCTCTTCAAATTTGGATGTGTGTGTAAATATCATTTGTCTGGACTCAGCACACTCAATGCCATGGTTTCTTGGTCTCTATCTGCTCTGAAATCATCAAGCTTTGTCTGTTCATGTGTGTAAACGTGTGTGTGCATGTGCATGTGCGTGTGTGTTTGTGGCTGTAGTTATGAGCTAATGGAGGAAGGCAAATATTCTGACAGAATTTCAAGGGGCTACCTAATAAAATTTTGATCATGACATAGGTTATTTGCTTTGAAAAAAAAGAGAAACATCTCTTTAGATTTTTTTTCCCACTGGTTTGTTTATCCTCCTAATCTCTCACAACAACATTTCTGGTCTCACACGCTCTTCCAAAACTTTGCAACGCTTCAACAAAAGGTGAGGTCTAAATCCCCTGTCTTTGAAAGTGTGCCTTTTTGTAACTACCCCAATGAATAAAACATCATGGATGTGAGGCTACATGACTTCTGAGGCTGCACCATTAAGAGCTTACAGCTTCTCTCTCTCTCTCTCTCTCTCTCTCTCTCTCTCTTTCAGCCTCTCTCCCACATGTCTTGGGAACCCTGAGCTGATATGTAAGGAGTACACCCTCCCTGAAATAGGGAACCCTCCTACACTGTGGGTGGGAATGTAAATTGCAGCCGATATGGAGAACAGTATGGAGGCTCCTCAAAAAACTAAAAATAGAGTTACCAGATGACTCAGCAATGCCACTCCTGGGCATATACCCAGAGAAAACCATAATTCAAAAAGAGACATGCACCCCAATGTTCATTGCAGCACTATTTACAATAGTCAGGTCATGGAAGCAGCCTAAGTGTCCACCAACAGAGGAATGGGTAAAGAAGATGTGGTACATACATACAATGGAGTACTACTTAGCCATAAAGAGGAATGAAATAGTGCCATTCGCAGAGACGTGGACAGACCTACAGACTGTCATACAGAGTGAAGTAAGTCAGAAAGAGAAAAGCAAATACCGCATAATATCACTTATATGTGGAATCTAGAAAAGTGATACAGATGAACTTATTTGCAAAGCAGAGGTAGAGACACAGATGTAGAGAACAAACTTATGGATACCAAGGGGGAAGGGGGTGGGTTGGATTGGGAGATGGGGATTGACCTATATTACACACACTACTCTGTATCAAAGAGATAACTAATGAGACCCTACTGTATAGCACAGGGAACTCTACTCAATGCTCTGTGGTGACCTAAATGGGAAGCAAATCCAAGAAAGAGGGGATATGTGTATATGCATAGCTGATTCACTTTGCTGTACAGCAGAAACTAACACAACGTTGTAAAGCAACTGTACTCCAATAAAAATTAAAAAAAAAAAAAAAGAAGTACACCCTCCCTGAAGCTGCTGTGCTGGAGGCAACCTGAGGAGAGACCACACTGCAGAGGGAGCCGTGCCCGTGAAGCGCAGGGGCCCAGCTCCCAGCTCTCTGACTTTTCTCAGCTGAGGCAGTAAACTTCCAGAGGGCCGAGGGAGCTTTCAGAGGACCCCGCGCCCCACCTTCACGCTGCCCTCACCCGTGTCAGGTGCAGCCAGCCTCCCAGCAGAGAGGGACTCATCCAGATGGGCGGAGATCAACTGTCCCCACCAAATCCTGTCCCATTCGCAGATTTATGAGCAAAATAAATGTGGTTAAGTTACTCCATTTGGGGGTGGTTTCTTACACAACAACGGATAACTGGAGCACACACCATGTGAAATTAGCTTGATGATTTTTTTTTCCCTTTGGGGATTTTTTTAAATTGGGGGAACCGTCATCTAATTCCAAGACAAACCAAAACGTTTGACTGAATCCACCAACCTGGGTTCACACGGGAGGGCAGTTGTGACTTGATACTGATTTGGCGAAAGTCAGCGGCTTCTGAGAAGGAGCCTTTGCCTAGAGAAGCAGATAATAATATATATATTTTTAATGTGTGTGTAACAACATCGTACCCATGCCAGTTTCCTGGTTTTAATACTGAACTGTGGTTACATAAAACAAAAACATTGGGGCAAACTGGATGAAGGGTACACGGGATCTCTCTGTGAAGTTTTGCAACTGCATGTGAATCTAATTGTTTCCAAAAAAATTATAAGTGGCTGTATATGAGTATGTGTGTGTGTGTGTGTGTGTGTGTGTGTGTTGGGGTGGACGATGTGGTGAATGGATTGACTTGAAATGGCCAATATTCTGGTGGAACGTCCGGTGACTCTTTAATAAAAGTTTGATCATTACATATATTAGCTACTGTTTAAAAAAGAAACATCAGATATTTTTATTAATTAAGTCACGGCCGCCCCATCAGTCTCACATCAGATTTAAGAAGTGAGAAGGGGCATTTTACTTGCACCTCAATTTGCACCACTTTCATACTGGAAAACCATGATAAGTATTGATAAGACGGATCTGAAAACTGTAAAAGAATCCCAGCCTCTCCTGGTGGGTTCCAGTTTCTTCCAGGCTACTGAGAGGACTTGGGGATGTGCTTGCCAGGCTGGAGGTGATAATCCCTGAAGGGAAAAGCTACCAAACTTGACATTAATCCCAGGAATCAGTTTGAACCGATGACTAAAGAGATGTTTTTTTAAACAAGGGAAAATGAAACTAGGGAGAGTTGCACGGCCACACAGGATCCCTAAGAAAACTTTTGCTCAGCTTTCTGAATTCCCTTTCCGTTTTTATCATTAGATTTCTTTTACTGGTAGGTGGAGGAAGATGGCAGACATAATACCTTAGGGATCTGACACAGCATTCACAGCACCCAGAGAAGCAGGTTGGAGAAACTGGGAATGACCAAATGAAAATGTAGAGCATAGATTAGCCCACGTATGGCATATGCTGGAAATCTATTCATTTCCCATAACATAGCTGAGAATTGTGGGGTTCTTTAACTAAAAAAAATTTTTTTTAAATTTTTGGCTGTGCCACGCAGCTTGCAGGATCTTAGTTCCCCAACCAGGGATCAGAACCGGGCCCCCAGCAGTGGAAGCGCGGAGTCCTAACAACTGGACTGCCAGGGAATTCCCAGAATTGTGAATTTCTTTTTTTTAACAAAAAGACAAGTATTATTGCAAGCAGAACTTTTTAATTAAAGGAGAGATACAATTACAGGCAGGAGATATTGACGTGGATCCTTAACACTGAGAAGACTTTTTCTCCCCAGCAGTCTGGTGGTCATTGAAGGAGTCAGGAGTGAAAAGACGGACAATGAATTAGAGCTGGAACTCAAATAAGAGCCTCTTGTCTCAGAAAGAAGACTGATTAATTGATAGTGGCGTGAATGGAGGCTTTTTGCTTTGCATGGTTTGATGGCGTGTGCACGCTTGTGTGTGTGTGAGTGTGTGTGTACACATGCTGATTTTAAGCGATTGATGCAGCAAAATAAATTAGTGTAGATGATTACTGAGAACGGTTGTGATCAGAGATTTTCAAACTTGGCTGATCATTACCTCCTGTAGTGTTTTTACAGTGTAGATTCCCAGGACCTGCTCCAGACCTTGTGAGTCAGAACCTTTGAAAGTAGAGCCCTAAATTCTAGATTTTTAAGTGCTCCCCAGATGATTCTTAGTAGCGCTCAGGTTTGGAGAACTAGGTAGGGATGAATGGATGTTTCAGTTTCCCATCCTTCAAGTGACACTGGCATCAGGCCATTTCTATTCAACTGTGCTGAGGTAACAGGACTGTCCATGGGCCATTCCTGGTGGAGCCTTTCAGACAATGAACTCCCAGAGACAATGGCAGACCCAGTGTGAACTCTCTGCTGTGTGGGAAACACATTCAGAGTGACTTTATTTCTAGATTTGTCTATTTTAACCCAGGAATCCATTTACACATACCTCCCCAAATCTCTTTCCTGCTTCCTCCCTTGAAGGCCAACAGTTCACCACACAAAACGTCCCCAGGCTGTGTGTGGCAGTAGGAGTGTGGCTGCCAGGAAGCAAGCCCTCAGGGCAGAGACCCCTTCTCAGCCCGGTGTCTGCATTCAGTTAGGACGGTTTCCAAGATCTGGTGTTTCAGGGAGTCCTCCAGACCGGAAGGACTTGTTGTTAAAGGGAATGGGTACTCATAAGACTGGTTCTTTTTTTTTTTTTTTTTTTTTTTGCGGTACGCGGGCCTCTCACCATTGTGGCCTCTCCCGTTGCGGAGCACAGGCTCTGGACGCGCAGGCTCAGTGGCCATGGCTCACGGGCCCAGCCGCTCCGCGGCATGTGGGATCTTCCCGGACCGGGGCACGAACCCGTATCCCCTGCATCGGCAGGCGGACTCTCAACCACTGCGCCACCAGGGAAGCCCAAGACTGGTTCTTTATGAAAACACCCTGACTGGCCAGATGGACAAAGGAGAAGGGGTTTTACTCAAAAATGAATTCTTCTCAATCTTGTGACCAGCATAGAGCTTCACCCTGATCATCTCTATATGATTCAGGGAGGGTTAGCTTCTGTTTCTTACAGTCCCCAAACCTCAGTGGTTTAACGAAGGTTAACTTCTTATTCCCAGCCCAGTGTACTGCAAGCCACTTAGGGCTGTGCTCCATGGGGTCATTCAGGGACCCAGGATCCTTCATTTGCACTGTTCTGCCATTTCCCAGGGTCTCAGAGTCCTCCACTGAAGTCTTTGCATTAAACCAGCAGGTGAGGAATGAGGAAATAATATGGAAAATCCATGGGACGCTTTTTGTGGTTAAAGCTTGGGGATTCTGTTAGCTAGAGCCCAGGTTCATGACCTCACTTAGCAAAGGAGGCTAACAAATGTAGGCTAGCTATGTGCTTAGGTAAAAATAGAAACAGGTTTTGGTGAACACATAGTCTTTGCCACCATCTCTTTGGCAGCCTTAAAAATATGATGTGATGAGAATGAATTGATCTGTGAGGTTTTCCTCCCCCAAACCCATAACCCCCGACTAATCCTGAGAAAAACATCACACAAATCCCAATTGATGGATATTCTACAGAATGCCTACGTAGGACTCCTCAAAGCTGTCAAAGTCATCAAAAACAAGGAAAGTCTGAGGAACTGTCACAGCCAAGAAAAGCCCAAAGGGATATGACAGGTAAATGTAATGTGGTGTCCTGGGTGGGATCCTGGAAAAGGACTTTACATAGAAACTAAGGGAATTTGAATACAGTGTGGACTCTAGTTAATAACAAGGTATCAGTATTTGTTCACTAATTGTGACAAGTACATCGTACGAGTGTAAGATGCTAATAATAGTGGAATCTGGGTCTGGGACACATGGGGACTCTCTGTACCACCTTCATAACTTTTCTATAAATCTAAAACTGTTTAAAAAATTTTTTAAGTTTGTTTAAAATTTTTAAAAGTGAGTGCCAGGAAACCCTACAACAGCTGTTTTCCTGCCATAGCCATGAAAAACCACTTTGTCTACTGAGAAATTATTACTCTGGTCTTCCCCTTACAGTCATTTATTTTACTTACACCTGTTCCCTCTACCTTTCCTCATCTCAGAGTGATCATGTCTCAAGAACAATTCTTGTATTACCTTTTTAATACCATGCTTCCTGTTCCTCTAAGAACATGGACCAAAACAATAAATAATGCAAAAATTAAAAGCTCTTATACTTCTGTGCTAAAACACACAAACATATCCTTAGACACACATGCATACGCATACACATGCACAGGAGTCAGGAAACCTCTCCCCTGGTTTTCACTGGGATCACTACTTTTAGATTTTCATATCACAAACTCTATTATTAACAACAGTAATTTACACAGAAACTTATTTTCATCATATTTTGCCCCTTTTCCACGTCATCTCAAAATGTTCTGTACAGAATCTGTCAAATATATTTGAAAATTTCGCCAAATGGTAATAGAGTAGAACTTCAAATGAATATTAATCCAGAAAGATTTCCCATTAAAAAAAAAAGATTTCCTATTTAAAACTCCCCAGAATAGTTTGGGTAATATAGTATTTCATACCACAGTTTCGGAGATCTATATGTGGAAGAGTCTGAGAACTCCCACAGTAAATCAATTTTTCTCATTTGGTTTAACCCAACATCACCCAAACTGCTTTGACCTGGAAATTTGTTTTGTTTTCATTTTTCTTTTTCCCTTTCTTGTCTATTATGCATTAACTTCTTGTGGAACTAGTGATTCTTCAACGGCATTTAGATAAAGTTACACTCAAAAAATGGTAAGTTAAATAATTTTGGGTTTTTTTCACATATTCATAGAGAAGAGAAAAGAAGAAAGAACCTATCTTTTTCCAGTCTTATTTTCAAAAATTAGACACTCATCTTGAAATTAGAAAAAAACAGTTTGGGTTATTTTTCCTATGTGTGTTTGGGTAAGTTATCCTATCTGAGCCTTGGTTTACACATTTTATAAAAATAGACTAATAATAATACCTATTTGAGGAGCTTGTTGAGTGGATTAAATTAAAAACAGCCTGTATAGTTATCCCTCTTCCTGGCTGGTGGAGACCAGTGCAAAACGTCTGGGTGACCTGGCAGCTTAGTATTGACTGAATAGGCTAAACCTGATGATTTTCGTTAAATCAAGAACACCAATCTCAGATAAGAAGCAAGAAGATTGGTGCCTGGTGGTCAACAAGCGAGGACCCAGGAGGGAAAGCAAGTCAGGAAGTGGGGTAGAGAGGTGGGTGCAGAGAGAGATTTATGACCGCCCACCCACAGGCCTTAACACCTGTCCTCAGAGCTGACATTCATCCACCACGTACTCTGTGCTAAGCACCGTGGTAAGCGCTTTCCTGCAATAGCTGATCTAATGTTCATAGTAACCTGTTAGACTGGCCCCCTGATGATCCCCATTTCACAAATGAGTGTGGTTAAGAAACGTGTTCTTTAATGTGAACTGGTGCAGCCACTATGGAGAAGAGTGTGGAGGTTCCTTAGAAAACTGAAAATAGAGCTTCCATGCGATCCAGCAATCCCACTCCTGGGCACATAGCCAGAGAAAACCATAAATCGAAGGGATGCATGCACCCCAATGTTCATTGCAGCACTATTTACAATGGCCAGGTCATGGGCAACTTAGGGGTCCCTCGACAGAGGAATGGACCGAGAGGATGTGGTACATATGTGTGGTGGAATATGACTCAGCCATAAAGGGCAACGATATAGTGCCTTTTGCAGCAACATGGATGGACCTGGAGATTGTCATACCGAGTGAAGTCAGTCGGGCAGAGAAGGACAAATATCATATGATACTGCTTATATGTGGAATCTAAAAACATGGTTCAAACAAACTTATTTACAAAACAGAAATAGAGTCACATATATAGAAAACAATCTGTGGTTATCAGGGGGAAAAGGGGGAGGGATAAATTGGGAGATTGGGATTGACATATACACACGACTGTATATAGAGTAGATAACTAACAAGGACCTACTATATAGCACAGGGAACTCAACTCAATACTCTGTAATGACCTATATGGGAAAAGAATCTAAAAAGAGTGGATATATGTATATGTATAACTGATTCACTTTGCTGTACAGCAGAAACACAACATTGTAAGTTAACTATACTCTAATAAAAATTTAAAATGAAAAAAAAGAAAGAAATGTGTTCTTGGTCATTAAGTGGCAAGACCACGATTCAGATTCAAGCAGTCGGACTCCAGAGCCCAACCTTGTACCACTGTATTATCTGGGTGTCACTTCGGTCAACCCACTTTATTTTATTAGACTGAACCAGTGACAGCTCTCTACTGCTCTCCTCCCACCCTCCTTGTCCTTTTCTCTCCATCTGTTAGGATTCCCTAGTAAAGGAAAGTCTACTCACCTAAACCAAGGCCCTTTTCCAGGAGGAGCCAGGGCACTGGCATGTCCCCTCCTAAGCCTATATTTCTGATCGAGGTGGAGAGTAAGACCTTTCCATACACAAGGCAAGATGTACCTCATCTCTCCAAGTGTGGTTACCTGGGGACCACTCTTGTTTACAAGCAGCGCTAGCTTTGCAAACAATTCTGCCCATTGGCACCTACAGCCTCGGCTACCAGCTGCCATGACCTTTGGAAGACCTGCCCCCGAAGCAGCCACCCTCCCCCTCTATACCCCTTAGGAAACAGTAGACACGTGGAGGGAGGTTCTGTGAAAATCAGAGAGCCATCGCCAGGTTGGAACCCGAGGACCAGCCCCACCACTATGCCCGGCTTTCTTCTTAGGGGACAGAATGTCCCCACCTTCCCAACACCCACCAAGATGTATCTTGGGAAAGGTTATAGTTGGCTATCCAAAGGCCCTGTAAGAGAACATTTTCCTTACTGAAGTCACTACAGTTTGATGTTTGTTCCTTAGCTTTCTTGGCTCTTCAGGGAAATACATTTTTGAAAATTACTATTTGTCTTTATTTTTATTGTTTGGTAAGTGCCTTCAGGATGGATGCATGTTACCTAATCTCAGAGACTGATGCATATATAAAACAAAATAGAAATATACTGTTTTACATTTGAATGTGTAATGGCCAACAGGTCATTACATCTAGAATGGACTTGCCAAGGTAGAGCCCATGGATTCCTGTCTCCCTGACTCACCTGGTTCTGATTCATATTTTTTCTTTTATTTTTCCTTTAAACTCAACTTTGCTTTTTTTCTAATTACAAAAATATGGTAGAAGAATCTAAGAAACATATATTAGTGGAAAAAAATGAAGAAGAAAGTAATGATCTTTTATAATCCCACCATTCTGCCATAACCACAGTTAACATCTTCCAGACATTTTAATATGTACACTTGTATGCACAAGCCAGATGTCAACTGGGTCTCTCTGCTCCTTATTATCTAGATAAGATGCCTTGGTCCTTCATTTCATTGCTTTCCTCGGGATTTTGGCAACTTCCCAGGGTCTCACATTCTAATGATCACCTGTGACTCTAACTTCCTGCTTCTTCTCAATTCCATTCTCCACTCTTCAGCTTACAGCTGTTCCTTTATTTTGCTTTGGCCACAGACCCAAATGTGGAAATAAGGGTCTTTCCTTGATCGGTGAGTAACAACAAATCATCCAAACAAGGATTTTTTTGATGCGTAGCCGACTTCAAGTTCAGGGTGTGAAGGCCATTACACTTGAATATTGGACATCCTTTTCCTTAGGGATCATTGGTCTTTAAGCCACGTTACTCAGCCACGCACTTTCTCCCCTCTTCCCAATCTGTTTTTGCTTTCCCCCTCTCACAAACAGAAATCATATTCTTCACTTTTTTTTTTCCTCTAACAAAAGAGTTCAGTTGACTAAAGACCTTTCCCACAAACTTAACTTCAGGAATTCCCTTTCTATACACAAAGTCTCCCCCAAAGCTTCGACACTCACATTATCAAAGGGGCTGGAGTGATTGGATAAGGGCCATTCACATCCCCAGATGTGGCATGAAGTTTCCACTGAGATACAGATATGCAACGCATGGCAAAGACAAGGGAGTGAAAATAAGACATTCCACATGGTGGGGATTTCAAAGGGGATGTTAAAAAATGAGTTTCATAGTTCTTAGGCCCCTTCCTCACATCAAGTATATAAAGAGACAAGCATGGAGATCGAGAAAGGTTTTAGAAAGACTTCAATGAATAGAGCAGTTAGGAAGCTATAAGGATCCGCATCCCAATATGGGGACTGGGATGCTTTCCATTCCACATCAAGTTCTTGATTAAAAGAGAAAAGCTTCAAGGACCACTCAGAATTGATTTGATATGTGTTCTCCTCTGTGGGGGAGATACACTAGGCTGATGTCTGACTTTTGCTTGGAAAACTTAAAAGCGGAGCTGGGCTAGATGCACTTGGCTGAGCCTACCTGCCCTCAGAGAAAAGGAAGGTGGATGTTTCTTATGGACCAGAGGTGGCCTCATAGTCAGGGAGAGCTGGTCAGACCATCTTTAATGCAGCCCAAGAGGAGTTCCTGGGGGCCTTGGGACTTTATTAAGTCTCTGTCTAGTGGGCTGCTGTGAAAAGAGTGGCCAAGTGGTAAGAACATGTGAGAGCATCAAGAGAAATGCAATTAAGCGAGTCCAGTGGTGGGTCTCAGGAAAGGCCAGCAAAGGGCCAACCAGAGAAAGAGAGCTTCGACCTCCAAATGGGCTCCAGGAGAAGGGCTCCTCTCATTACAGAACCAGTCAGAAGCTCTTCTGTTCCCTCCTCCTGCCACCCCCTGACCAAAACCCTGAACAGGTCAGGAAAATGGGGGAAAGTGAGGAAACAGAGTGGAGAAGGAGTAAGAACCACCAGCCCTTCCAGACGTTTTGCCTGCAGAGGGTCCGAGTTAGACAGATAAGTTTTATATTAAAACCAGGTGCTAAAAAAAAAAAACAACCAGGTGCTAAGATTTGAGAATTACTTGCTAAGAATGGTTAAAACAAAACAAAACAAAACATGGGGCTCCCGGGCTTCCCTGGTGGCGCAGTGGTTGAGAGTCCGCCGGCTGATGCAGGGGACGCAGGTTTGTGCCCTGGTCCGGGAAGATCCCACGTGCTGCGGAGCATCTGGGCCTGTGAGCCATGGCCGCTGAGCCTGCGCGTCTGGGGCCTGTGCTCCGCCATGGGAGAGACCACAACAGTGAGAGGCCCGCATACCGCAAAAACAAAACAAAACAAAACAAAAACAAAAACCATGGGGCTCCCTAAGTTTCCATCTGGAGAATTCTCCCTACCTAATAAAGTCGGAAGAAGCTGTGGAAGACAAAAATAAAGATGCTAACTGAAGAATTTCCCTGGGTTGCATGCACTATATTGTAACATGATTTTGAAATTATTAACAATTACAAATAATTGTGAGCAAGTATTAACAATTCTTTAACCAACATCATTGACCTTTGGTTATTTTTTATTTTTCTCTATAAACAACACTGATGTGATTACTTTGTATATCTTTAAGGATCTCTTTAGCACAACTTGCCAGGTTACTGGATCGAGGTTAAGATTCATGATGAAAACTTTAGCAACAAATTGCCAAATCACAACAATTTACAGGTCATCCATGCATGCACTTGTCATAGATACATTGGAACCTTCAAGTTCTGCCATCTTAAAGCGACTTTGCTCTCCTGACCCTGATCCCTTGTGGGTTGATTTACAATGTGACTCTCAAAGGACTAAATTGTCACCCAGTTTTTGAGCTGGTCTTCCCTTCATTCTTGTTCCTATACTTATGAATGCATTTCAGAGATCCAACCTGTTCATATATTAGCAGCTGCCTTAACGCTGTTTTTGTAGTTTTCAGGATTATAAGAGAGAACTGAAAATGCACCATTATTTGTATATTTGGATAGATCCCCTACACTTGGGGTGGGAAAACAAATTCTGCAGATCAAATTTTCCAACCTCATGTTTTCCTTCTGAGAAAGATGTGACTGCTTCTCTTGACCTCACAACCTCAGCTAAAGCTGTAATTAGGGTTGATTCAGTAAATATAGTTTCTGGCTGAGGGGGTGTTATTGGTAATGGTTCTTGTCTTGAATGGTGCAAGGAATAGAACTGCTATGGGTTTTCTGGGGGCTTTGGCTATAGGAAAACAAACACATCTTTTAACAATCTTAAGGAATATTTCAAAACAGGATTTCAATGAGCAGTAATCTCCTCTGTCTATATTTGGCTGTGAAGTACCTTCCCATGAAATATAATTCCTAGCTGGCTGTCACTTGTCATTCTCCCTGTGTTCAATATTCACCAACATAAGAGTCCTATTTTGCCAACTCCCAGCACTTAATTTTCATTCTCATTCGTTTTACCATTTCTCTTAGAGTGAAAAATAACACTCAATTGTCAAGGGGATTGAATGGATTGTAAATAACAAATGTTATCTTACTCCCTGGAACTTATCTCAGGTTATGTTATGGATTTACCAGGTCCCACAAAATATCAAATATATGAGTCTTAAAGGGGAAAAGTCTCCATACTAGTATAGGAAAAAATGCCTAAATTCCAGAAGGGTGAATGAACAGATGGATACTTTGGGGACATGTGTGTGTGTCATTTTTGTTTTACATTTCTTTGGCTGTGCAAGAGAACGCATTTTCTACAAAGTATGGTAGCTGAAGTGAAGGATAATATTAAACTAAACCTGGAAACAAGAAATGAGAAGTAAATAGTTTAGCAAAAGTGTGGTTCCATATGTTAATTTTGAAAAGTTTCATTATCGAAACACAGGTTTAAAACAACGTGGCCATGGACTAAGACACAAAAGGTAAAAGTGACTGATGCAATGGAGAACACTTTTCTTACCTGGAGGTGTAGATGTCATTCTGACACACTCACATATGTATTTCCAGGTTTTCTTCATTATGAAAATTCAATGTTTTAATAAGCTTCTATAAAAGTAATTATAGGTTGGCGATTCTTTTCCCTGAGCAGTGATTTCTCACACAGAAAATAGAGCACCGAGTGGTTCTAGCAACATGGAGCACTGAACTATTGCACCTTTCGCCACAACATAAGAATTCTGGATAAGTTATAACAACACAGCAGTTTCTAAAACATATCAAGGGGAACAAATAAATATTAAAATGAATCTCTAGTTGCCAGAAATGAAAAGAGAACTCCCGGCCAGCACAGACCTAACGTAGAGGCAGCCTGATGTGGCAGTGGGGTAATTAGATTTAGAAAGGTGTCCTACCATTCATGGGCGGAAATACTGGTGCTCACACCTTGACAGGAAACGTGGACTTTGGCCCCATGAGGCATGGTGCTTGAATTGAGACTGGCATTGAACCCTAGAAGGTTACTCGCTCTGTGAAAGACCTTCACAGAAAAACCACCAGGACCAACCTGGCATGCTGCACCAAGCTTGCTCTGCCCAGGGCTCAGGGAAGAACAGAAGAAGAAAGAAATGTGTCCAGCCTGCCACATGCACAGTGACAATCAAATTAACACTTGTAGCTAGTGCAGAATCTCAACTCAGAAATTAACGTGAAAGCTGCTCTTGCCCAGGTGGAATGTTTGGGTATCTTGAAAACACAAAACCATTAAGGACTCAGGGCTAAAGCGACTTACAGAGAAAAAAGAGATGCTTTCTATTCTTCCCTCTCAGATAGGTTTTTAAAACTGTGCTGTTGTTATAGTTTATCCAAAATTTTTGTTTGTTTGTAGTTGAAGGTGGGTCTGCAATAGTTTGGGTCTACATGTTGCTAGAATCAGACAATGAGTTACTTTCTATGTAAGAAATCACCATTCAGGAGAAAACATGCCAATCTGAAAAATGTCAAGATATACTTGGAAGGAAAACATTGCGCATAATACAAATAATTACTCACCACAGGAAAGTCAACAGGGACAGTCAAAAGAGGATGAATGCCTCCCCTCCCTCCAAGAGCCAGAAGAAATAGAGCAATCTGAAAGAAACCAGAAAACAAGATTATCTAAAATTATTAGATATTTTATTTAAAAGAAATAGAAAATATGATGAAAGACATGATGTCGTGTAAAAGAACAATCTAATTAAACAAAAGAACTAATTGAGCTTCTTCCTACAAAGAGAAAAAATACAATAAAAAAAATTCAAAGGATAGACTAAAGACCACGTTAAATATAGTAGAAAGAGAATCAACAAACAAAAATATAAAATCTGGGAAATTACTTGTAATACAGCATCTGGAAATACCTGAAAGGTAAAAGGGAAGTTAAGCAATAAGCAGGATAGATTTAGGCAGTCTAAAATATGTCAAATTAAAATTTCAGAATGGAGGACTTCCCTGGTAGTCCAGTGGTTAAGACTCTGTGCTTCTAATGCAGGGGTTGTGGGTCTGATCCCACAGTTGGGGCACTAAGATCCCACATGCCGTGCAACATGGCCAAAAATAAAAAATAAAATAAAATACTAGAATGTAGAAATTTTTTTAACAAATAAAAATAAAATTTCAGAAAGAAAAAATAGAATGAAGAGAGGCAACATTCAAAAGGATGGCAAAGGATTTCCCAGAATTTGTGAAACACATCAATTCTCAGATGTAGGAGTCCCAGTGAATCCTAAGCAGGATAGATTAAAACAAAATCCTCACTTAGACACATTGTAGTGGAGCTATGGAACAGCAAAGACAAGGAGAAGGTCTTAAGAATAGCTAGAAAATAAAAAAGATATTTTAAATAAAAGAATGATAATTAGACTGATGAACTTCTTATCACCAAAAATAAAGATCTGAAGACCATGGGATAATATCTTCAAAGTGCTAAATAACCTTATGTTGCAAACAACTGTCAGTGTAGGATTCTACAAGTAGCTAAAGTTCTATTCAAGAAAAAAGGCAAAATAAAGACATTTCCTGACAAACAATGAGCAGAACTTATTTCTTTAAAGATGTTTGATGAGATAACTACCTACGATTGTGATCAAATTAGAAGAAAATTAACCCTGGAATGAGGAGTAGGATGAAAAAAAGCAGTGGTGAGCAAAGGCTTGTTAAAATGGGAGGAAAGGCTAAAGAGTACTGACTGTTAAAAATATTTTTAAAAACAATTTTGAGAGAGCCTTAAAAGCAAGGTGGAACTAATATGCTAGAAAATAACACCATAGAGGATGGGGGATACTCCATATAACTATTGTATTTTGAGTTCCTTGTAATGTTTGGGACAAAAGTAAAAATATTAATTTGCTGCATTAAATATACTTATTAAAAATTTAAGATAAACTTATAAACATAGAAATAGAATATGTATTTTTTTAACCCCAATAGATGAGAGGAAAGGAAAAGTACAAGAAAAAGTAAAGGCAAGGGGGCTTCCCTGGTGGCGCAGTGGTTGAGAGTCTGCCTGCCGATGCAGGGGACACGGGTTTGTGCCCTGGTCCGGGAGGATCCCACATGCCACGGAGCGGCTGGGCCCGTGAGCCATGGCCGCTGAGCCTGCGCGTCTGGAGCCTGTGCTCCGCAATGGGAGAGGCCACAACAGTCAGAGGCCCGCGTACCGCAAAAAAAAAAAAAAAAAAGAGGACAACAGAATTACAAGGAGAGATGGACAAAGCCACAATAATATGTCGATTATTGCAATCTTATTTCTCTTTGCCAGGCACAGGTGGATGGCTGTCTATTTCACCTGCAACTGAGCAATGGCATGTAAAGAGCAATCCCTACCAGGGCTTCTGGGAAAGGATAGTTTTTTCTTAATAAAAATCAAGGGATGCCTTTTGAGCCTCCACCCCTTGTCCTGTCTTTGAATGGGACTTCATGAGAAAGTGAAGGTTGGAAGTAGCACTAGCCATTTTCCTTCAGACTTATTATTATATGGCATTTTATAAAACCCCATTTCTTATGCCAGTATTAGTGCAGCCCAAAACATCCTAACAATACAAAGATGAACTTGCCTTATTTGGTATCAGTAATCATGATCAAGTTATGACAATTAAAACAGCAGGGTAGGGCTTCCCTGGTGGCGCAGTGGTTGAGAGTCCGCCTGCCGATGCAGGGGACGCGGGTTCGTGCCCCAGTCCCGGAAGATCCCACATGTTGCGTGGAACGGCTGGGCCCGTGAGCCATGGCCGCTGAGCCTGCGCGTCCGGAGCCTGTGCTCCACAACGGGAGAGGCCACAGCAGTGAGAAGCCCGCGTACCGCAAAAAAAAAAAAAAAACAACAGCAGGGTATTAGTGAAGAAACAGACAAGTTGATCAAGGAAAGGCAACATACACATACGTGAAATTGACATATGACAGAAATGGCATTACAAGTAAGTGGAGACAGAATGTGCTATTAAACAGATAATCCTGAGAAAACTCCATTTGGAAAAAAAATGTTAGAAATACTAACTCAGAAATATTACATCCTACCTAATAGAAATATTACCTATTTCTGTAATACAGAAAATTACATTCCAGGAGGATTAAAGACATAAATATGGAGAGCAAACTTTGAAATGTTTCAAAGACTATATTGGAGAGATGCTAAATTTTCTCTTATGTGTATTTTACCACAATTAAAAAAAAATACATGCTTATGGACAAAGACTTAATAATCCATATAAAATTATGAAGTTAAGTTTAAACGAAAGAACACATTGGAGAATATCTTTATACACATGAATTAGAGAAGAATTCCCTAAACAAGACACATAAATCACAAATGGTAAAAACAAAGAATGATACATTTAGTGACATTCAAATTAAAATCCTCTGTATAACACAAGGCAATCCAAAGTGAAAAAGCAAACCACAGACCACGAATAGATATTTGCTACTCTTACAACCAACAAAGAATCCATATTCAGAATATAAAGAACTCCTTCACAGTAGTAAAAGAGAGAAAACAATCCACTTTTTAAAAAAGTGACAAAGGATATAAATAAGTGTTTAGCAGAAGAGAAAACCCTAGTGACCAATAAATATATGGAAATACATATCAATCCCATCAGTGACAGGGAAATGGAGATTCAGTCAGCAATGAAGTGTCTCTTCACACCCACTGGCTGGACAAAAAAATAGTGTCTCATCATAACAAGTGTGGGCGAGGATGTGAGGTTTGGGAATTCTCAGATCTGACGTGGGGAGTAAATGGGAACAGCCCCTGGTGGATATCACCAAGCTGCTCCCAACTTGCAGATGTTCAGACTCTACCACTAGATACAGATCCTTGAGAAATGTACCTGCTCGCACGAGACCCAAATAGCAGGACCCTCACTGCACATTGTTCAAAACAACAAAAAATCAGAAGGAAACAGAAAGACTCATACATGAGGCATCAATAAATTATCCTTCATATATATAGGGGCTTACTAAACAGCAGTTAAAATGAATACTCCTTGACCTACTGTATCAACATAGATCTATTCTACGTTGAGGGAATAACAAAACAACTTGCAAATATATGATTTTGGTAAATTAAACAGAAAAAGAAAATAATACTATACATCTCCTTAAGTGTCAAAACATAAAACCTTTGATGGGAAAGTTATAAAAACTTCAAGACTGGTTAATTCTGGGTAAAAGAGAAAGGGGTATATGGAACATTTCAAATATATCTGTAAGATTTCCTTCTTAAAACAAAGATATGGATCTGAAAGAAATAGGTCAGATGCCAGCATTTATTCAATCTAAGGTTAAATATACTTGGAGGTCTGTATATTCTATTTGAAATGTAATTCTTTTGCAAGTTTAAGAGAATCAACGCATAAAAATTTTAAAATGAAACATTAATAACAAATTATAAAATAAACAAAAAGTTAAATATACAACGAGTTATAAAAAAAGGTGAAAACATTTAATACTATGGTTGTAAGAAAGACATGCATTCTGTTTTAGAATGGAAGGACGAGAAAGGAAGAGGTATTAGGTCTCTACCCTGAGTCTACCTATGTGCCCGCAGCTTTTGGAAAAGTTCCTTGCCAGGTTATCAAAGACTCAGGTGCAGTTGAGCTCAGGCTCTCTGAACAGGTTTGCATTGGTAAGTCTGGAAGCAGGTGGTAGCGGTGGAGGGGTGGACCCCAAGAAAGGCAGCAGAGGATGGGGCCCTTGAGTGCTGACCCCTCAGCAGGCCAGGCCACCTCCTACAACATCCAGGCTGGGCCTTCATCTGGGTTTAAAGGTCTCAAGAAGCGAGCAAGCTCTAGTCTCTGTGCGCTGCTGTTGTCAACTTGGCCTGACATACCCGTGTGGCCAGGGCTGGCTTTCTGGGCCCCCTGACCTGCATGGTCACACTCTGTACCGCACTGAGAAGGGCCCTGTGCTTGGTTTCATGCTCCGCTGTTTCTGTCTTAACAAAGGCCCCTGCATTTTCATTTTGCACTGGGCCCTTCGTATCACGTAGCCGAGGCTGCTCGTGGCACCAACCGAGTGGTGACGGCCTGTGTCTAAAGGCCTTCGTTCCTCTCCTGGTCACCACTGCTACTGACACTCACATGGCATCTCCCGTTTACATTACTTGCCAGGTCTCTGCAGGTATCTGCACTGGCTGCCTCTATTTTACAGCTTTGATCTTTCAGTTCCATCTCTGTAGCACTAAAGAGGGTTTGGAGAAAAGCTGCCCTTTAGCCACGGAGCTCTGGGAAACTTTGGTGTCTGGGGCAAAAGACCGCATTCAGTTTGATTTTGACATGCTAATTCTGTCTATCTTCAGTGAAACTCACGACAAGAACTTAAAGTAAAAGTCGAAGAAGAAATACAGTTATGGTATTTCAGAAGTGATTATTTGGGGTGTATTTAGGTAAACACGATCTGATTGTATGTACACAGCATTAACACACACACCTAGGCGGAAAGTCTTGTACAGTCCGTATCCATGTCAAAGGCACCTTCCTAATGCTGGCTTTCATAGATACTGAGTATCTGATTCTTAGGTTTTATACTTGAAAAGTGTTTTTTTTTTTTAAGATCAATATTATTTCCAGAACCCAGCAGAGGTTCACTTTTGGAAGCTGAAGGAATTCTGGAAAAAGAAGTTCAGGCCTTCCACCTAGGGCCTTAAAGGGCTGGTCCTCTAAAAATCTCCAGGCTTCATCCTTTGCCACGGCCTTCTGTAGACTTCTCAGGGAATTTTAAGGCAAGAATCCCAGGGAAAGGAGGAAAGGATGGCTCTGGGTGCCATGAGTGGAGGGACCAGTTCTAGAAGGAAGACCTCTCCCAGGGCAGGGCTGAAGATGGGCACAGGGCTTTGGTGCTCCTGGTCTTGGTGGCTCTGTCGTGCTCGTGAGCAGAAAAATGCTAATCCTGCCTTGTGGCTGCCTAGGTTTGAAGCTTGTATTATATTGGGGGAAGGGGGAGTTCCCCTTTGCAGACTCATTCATTCCTCTGTATACATAGCATTCTGTGGTATAAGAAGCATGCCTGGAATGGAGGGGACAAATATACAGGAAATTTGTCCGTGTGTTTTGCACACACTGTGCTCTGTGGTCATGAGGGAATCGGGGACATTCAGGGCAATGGCAACGTCACCCTTGACATGCTGCAGGGCTCCTGGGGAATATAACGCAGCTGTCTCCCGTGGAGCCGTCTCTAACTCCCACTGGGAAAACATTAGAAGAAAATAGACATAACAGGGACGTATTTGATTTTTTTAATGTCACCTAAAGACCACAGAGAGTCTGTGATATGAAAGACTGACATTCCTCCTTGGTCTGCTTATGTTGAGTAGATACACGTTATCACACGTGGGACTCAAGCATCTGGAACATGTATATGTATCACTGAATCACGTTGCTGTACACCTGAAACTAACATGACATTGTGAATCAACTGTACTCCAATAGAAAATAGAAAGTTTAAAAAAAGGCAGATTGAAAAAAAAAAAAAAGTCTGGAACAGCGTAGTCATCTCAGTGCTGCTATGCCTTCTACCCTTTGCAAGGCAGTTCACCTCTCCAAGTCTCACTTTCCACATCTGTGGAAACGGGGGTGATACTGGGATTTTCATCATAAGGCTTCGGGGATGAGATGAGATCCTGCATGAAAAACGCTTAGCTCTGAATCCGGCACTCGGGAAGCCTTTGGTGGATGATTAGGGCACAGGCTGCCAGGCAGTCAGGCAGGGGCCTCGCATGTCTGGACCCTTTCTCCTACCCCTAAATTCAGTGTGGAGGGTACCTATGTTACAGCAGTAGACCTAGAAGCCAAGAGAAAGGAGATAAGCTTTCGTTCTTCTGAGGCTGAGAGCCTAGATACGTGGGGAAAACTAGCATGGAACAGAGGAAGCGGAGGAGGTCTAAGAAAGGCCTCAGAAAAAGAAAAGCATTAGGATTTCCTGTTTCTGTTGAACGTTAAATAATCCCTGAGAGGACTAAACTCATCACGGGCCATCCTGGGTTACTAATGCGGAAATCAGTATGTCTAATCCACTCAGCTCTCCAGCTCTGGAGACAGGCACCCACAGTGTGCTCTGGCTGGGTGCCTTAGACCTGCCCCTTCACCTGTGTGAGCCGAGGTCTCCTCACCTATAGCATCAGGTTATCACTGGTGCCTCCCCTGTGGGCTTATTGAAGTGTTGAAGGTTCAGTCCTCGGTAGTGGTAGCCTGTATTCTTCTTAGCATGTCCCCAGAGAAGATCTATGCTCAGAGGACACAGCAGCACCACAGTCACATTTTCGGCATGTCTCTCAGACAATGGATCACAGGGTTAGCGTTTCTGACTGTTTGCAGCCCATTTCTGTCAGCCTTTCCTCTTGCCCTCCTCCCCTGGGGTCCCCAGGGATGTGGGAGCCCCCATGAAGACTCCTCAGCCAGCCAGCCAGCCTCCATGCCGTGGGATGACCTGAAAACCCAGTCATCTGAAGACTCTGACGTGAGCATGAGTCACCTCACTCAAAATGTTACACTTATGAGGACAGTGCTATTTGTTTGCACAGACAATGGGGTCATGTCTCCTTGAAAATTCCTAGTCATATGCTAGAACACCCCCAAGTCAGAGGGGAGAGCTTACCTCCAGATTCTGCAGGGGACTTATCGACCCTCCTGAGTAAGCAGTGTTAGGCTGCGACTGAGTGAATGGATGTCCATGAAACTGTCCCTTAGCTTGTGAAGCCCCCGCCTCTGCCAGGTCCACCACCAGCATCTGAAGCTCCTGTGTCTTCCTTCTAGGAAAAACTCATACCAGAGACTTTTTTTGAATAGACTTTATTTTTCAGAGAAGTTTTAGGTTTTCAGAAAAATTGCACCAAAAGTACACAGACTTCCTGTGTACTCTCTCCCCAATCCCAGTTTCTCCGGTTACTGACATGTGGGACATTTATGATAATTGATGAACCAATGTTGACACATTGTTATTAACTGAAGTCCAAAGAAGACATTAGGGTCCACCCTCGTGTTGGGCATTCTCTGGGTCTTGACAAATGTCTGCTGTCACGTATCCATCATTACAGTATCGTACAGAATGGTTTCACTGCTCTAAAAATCCCCTGTGTTCCACCTCTGCATCGCTCCCCCCAACTCCTGGCAACCACTGATCTTTTTCCTGTCGCTATAGTTTTGCCTTTTGCAGAATGTCATATAGTTAGACTCATATAGATTGTACCCTTTTTGCACTGGCTTCTTTCACTTAGTAATAGGCATTTAAGGTTCTTCCATGTCTTTGCATGACTTGATGACTCATTTCCTTTTATTTCTGAATAACACTCCACTGCACGGTTGGACCACAGTTGAGCCATCCACCTATTAAAGGATATCTCAGTCACTACCAATTTCTGGCAATTATGAATAAAGCTGCTATAGACACTCATGCACAGGCTTTTGTGTGAACATAAGTTTTGTGAAGACTGTTTTATACTATTAGGATCTTCAGGTTGATTTGAGGTCTTCTGCCCTACTTGGTTTTCTTAGAGAGTACACAAATTGGGTTTTCATTTTAAAGCCTTTCTCATTGGAGGGGGTGGATGATGTGGGCGACGTGGGCCTTCATCCTTTAGGATTTCATTTAACCTCTCTGAACTTCGGATCGCTCATCTGCTGGACGAGTGCAAACATAAAGGCTGGGGTGTGTGTGTGAAGGTGGTGGTTACAAAGGACGAAGCAGCCAATAAATACCTGCTTTATTTCCTGGCACGCTTTACTCTCTCCTCCCATCTCTCCCTTCATTTTTTTTCCTGCTGAGAAATTCAGAAAAGTAGGTTTCCAGATGCTGTTCTGTTTGTCTCTTCATTCAGTATCTAAGGATTTTCAATACCACCCCGATTTCCATCCTAGGTCAATCACATAGAAGAAGTTCTGAACGTATGCTGACATTTCTGTTTGGGCTCTGCACTTATGATCAGAAGAGAAACTGGGTTAATTCCAAGGTGAGTCTTATTGGCCGGAAGTAGCTAGTTGCCTACCGAGTTGTGGGAGGGGCTTGGGAGGGGCTGGTGAGGGCAAGGGAAGGAGGTAGTCGGGGAGCGCTGTAGTGCTGGCTCGCAGGGGAGGATTCTTAACACGACAGTAGGTTCTAGGCCAACAGTTTATGCTAAGTCTCGATGGCTCAGTGACGTGGCTTTAGATGTCACAGGCCAGAGAGCACACTGGCAGTGTGATCTGGTCTCTCCGATTCATAAATTTTAGAAGCTGAGTCTACACGGTACCTACCATAAAAGACTGAAAAATAAAATCATCTGTTCTCCACCCAGTTATTTCACCAAATAAGATGGAAACCATTTAGAATGGTGTTATCGGAACTGACTGATTAAAGGCAGTGAAAACAGTCCTTCCCGGACAGGCTACCAGAATTGAGAGAGATTGCAGTGTGACCTTCTGCAGCCATCTGTGACTTCTGCTTCAAGCCTTTCATCGGATGCGCATGCTGCCCCAACAAGGTCACCGTGACCTGACCCTTGCCTACCTCTCGCCTGACTGCCTGCCCTTGCATTGCAGGCAATATTTCAGACATTCTGAACTTCAAAACGTTCCAGAAGACCAGCATTCGTCCCCTACATCCTTTAGAAGAGGCTGGCCATTCCGCCTAGAAAAATCCACCCTCTCATCTCCATTACCCTCTTTACTACCCTCTGAGCAGCTCCCTCACCCGTCGTGGGTTGAATGTCCCACCATATTGTGTGTCCCCACTGCATCATTTACTTCCCTTGTCATGGCTCTGCTCTCTCTGTGTGGTACCCACCTGTCCTTGTGTCTCCCTCCCTCTGCTGCAATGCAAGCTGCATGACAGCAGAAGACAGCTTCACCCCATCGTGCCCACTGGGTGAGGCCTTAAGCCTGACACCAGGTAGGGTCTCAACCAAAGAACAAATTGAATGAACCTAAAATTAGGCTCAAGAAGCTTGAGGCACATGTTAAAAGCTGGGGGATTATGTAAAGAGGGAAGGAGCTTAGTATTCCTGTTATTCAGGTCATAGCTGTGAGGACAAGCAAATACACATCAGAGAAGAGTCATCTTCCCCAGATAAACTGTGTCTCTAGGCGTGGGGCACACACTGCTTACCTCCTCAGTATCCAGGTGTCTTTTCTTCCTTACTAAAGCATCCCAATGTTATTCAAGGAGACAATGTTCCAGATTTTTAAAAGAAGAGCTGCCTTTATCACATTCCCTTGCAACTGAGGTGGCTATTGCAGGCAGTTCTCACCAGTGAGGAGCAGATTTCTGGGGATTCAGGGGAAGTTGGGTTTTCCTGAGAGAAGTGGCACCTTTCCTCCTTGTGCTTTCCCTTTGCCTCTTTTGGTCTGGAATACAGAGGGAAGGTGAGGATACAACCGCCGTAAGGACGAGGCTGCATTCTAAGGAAGGCAGGTCGGAAAGACAGAAGGAGCCTTGGATTTTAAAAATGTGGCAGCCCCTACCTGCAGCTGTATCATCGAATGAGGAAAAGAAACTGGTTAAGCCACAGCAGACTGATTTGTGTTCCATGAAGAACCCAGTTTCTAAATGACACAGGGCTGTATCTCCAGGCTCCTGAAGTGAGTGTATTTGAATGGGGGAGGGGAGTGGCCTAATGTACATGGGGCAAAGGAAATGAGCAGGGCCCCAACGTCTAGTCATTCAATACTCAAGGCCCACTTAATCCCACCACGGTGGGGGCATCCTACTAATACATGTTCAGAAGTTGCAGGAAATCAGATCAACAAGTACAGACCTTTCCCCCCTCATCCCTCCTGTCGCATCTCCCTTTGCCAGCATTCCTTTCCCTCTTTCACTCTTACCGTACCAGCTCCCTCTTTTGGCCTTTGGGCGATGAGGTACGGCCACTTGAACTTCTCCAGTTGGCCTTTTGTGGAGAACTGGATGTGAGAAGCTCACATACACAGCAGGAACTCTATCATCCACACATGTACGTACGTCTCCCAGCTGAGACCAACTCTTAGAGCATTCCTTGTCCTGGAAGTGCCAAGTCTGTATGATTTACAAACTTCTCGTATAGCCCCGGGAGGCCAAATGCTGTATCTTAGCGGTTTTTTCACGTGTGTGTGTGTGTGTGTTTGTGTGTGTACGCAGAGGAATAACCTGGGAAACAATTACAATGCTTATTTCGATTTCCCACTCCTGGAAATTGTGATTCATGAGTGGAGCCCAGGATTTAAACTGTTGACACGCACCACGTGTTTCAGCTGCAGGCGGTCCCGGGATCAGACTTCAGGGACCTCTGACCCACGGTGGGCCTGTGATGACTCTGTGTGAATAAGCTGGTCCCCGCCTGAGAGCAAGGTTTGAGGAACGGGAAACTGAAATCGAGCCAGGGCGGGGGGCACGGCTGGGGGTTGCGAATAAGGAATGTGGGAAAAGAAAATGGGCAGTGTGGGGGGGATGAGAATACTAAAATGAAAGGATGAAACTGTCAGAAGACAAAGTGTCCATCCCCGCAGAGGTCTGGACCTGTCAATCCTGTCCTTGTACCTTCCAGGGTCAGGATGTTAGTACCGAATTGTCTGCTTAGCTTAAGGGCTGCAAACTTATCATCATAGGTGTTAAACCAACAGAACACAAGAGGCAGAAGCCATTTAAGGATACTATTCATTTTGCTTAAAGCATTTAAATTAGGCAATATCGACAGGGTCCAGCTTCTCACTCAGCATCAAATCATGTGCATTCAGGAGACTGAGTGTGTAAGTGTATGCAAGGGACAGGGGGCGTGGCATGTCTTGATTCGTGTCATATTTGTGCAGTCGACAGAATTCTTATTTTAGAGAAAGATGAGACAGACTTGGAACAGTTCATTACCTCTGGGCCACGGGCTCTTTTTTCTTGGGTCAAACCAGCAAGAGTTTTAAGCCGAGTGTGAGCTTTGAGAAAACATGGTGCACAGTGGGGTGCTTGGAGCCAGGACCACAACCCGGGCTGGAGCTGGAGGGGCCAAGAGCGCTCAGAGCCCCACCGAAGCCGAGCTAATGAGGATTAATTGGGCCTTCCTGGGCATCAAGCGGAGGGTAATTGGGTCCCTGGACGAGCTGAGCTTTTTGTTGACTCACCATTTAACAGGAGCTCTTGGCTCCCGCGTTGGGAGCTCAAGCGGTGCCACATTTGAAGCAGCAGCAGACACATTCTTCTGCGTTTCCCTCAATCCTTCTTTGCTGCTTTTCTTTCTTCCTTCTTCCTTCCGTCGGGCCCTTCTCTGGCCTTTTGGGGGAGGCAGAGTGGCCGGCTAGTGGACTTGTTCGGCCAGCGGAAGACAAGCATTACTTGCTGTCTGGCCCTCTCTCTGTGGATGCTGGGAGGCATCACTTAATGGGGCCCCGGCCACAGCAATGGAGCTAAGAGACTGAAGAGGCTCTCCTCCTGGTTGGTGGCTGCAGTTTCCCTCTCCCCCGCTCTCAGCTCGGCTTGCCAAGCCCCTACCTCCCTGCTCGTGCCTGGGGGCAGTGGCCCTGCTTGTGCACCTCGGTGGCTTCCTTTTTTTCTTTTGCCACGAGCTGCCTGCTGGGCTAACTCAGTCTTTCCCTTCAGCCAGTAGAGGGCTGAAGTCCCCACCTACACAGGCTGAGGCTGATGTTGCATTTTTTTTTAAATTGGGGTATAGTTGCTTTACAATGTTGTGTTAGTTCCTGCTGTACAGCGAAGTGAATCAGCTACACGTATACATATCTCCCCTCCCTCTTGCACCTCCCTCCTCCCCCATCCCATCCATCTAAGTCACCACAGAGCACCGAGCTGGGAGCCCTGCACTATACAGCAGTTTTGCCTGGACCTCTTAAGGCTGCCGTTTTCCTGTTGCTGAGATGACAAAGTTTCTGAAATGATACCTCTGGCTATTGAGTGCAACCAGGTGGCCTCCTGGGATCCAAATAAGAGGAAGAGCAGGTGGATTCAGCTTTGCTCTTTCAGGCTTTAGCACGACCATTCATATTGCATTCCGCCTACTCCTACAGCAGGGTACCCCGACCTCTCATCCAGGAACCACTGCCCCCCTCCCTTCTTCTTTTTTTTTTTTTTTAAAGATTTTTGTGTGTGTGTGTGGACCATTTTTAAAGTCTTTATTGAATTTCTTGCAATATTGCTTGTTTTATGTTTTGGTTTTTTGATCGCAAGTCATGTGGGATTTTAGCTCCCCGACCAGGGATCGAACTCACACCCCCTGCATTGATTGGAAGGCAAAGTCTTAACCACTGGACCTCCAGGGAAGTCCCCCACTACTTTCTTAAATAACATGCAAAATACCACACGTGAGGGTGTGTGCTAGTACCCACAGGGTTACATCGTTTCCATTATACTCTCCAAGTGCTGTGTGAGCCCCCAAAGTTTAAGACCCCCCCAATCTGGACTCTCATCTCTATGCTCTCAAAGAGGATTCATACTTTATTAGGCACACGACAGGTGATTTGTAAGATATACCAATGGATATTTTTTTACTTTAACATCTTACAAAAGAATAAATAACCACGGATCAAAACAGCAATTTTGTGGATTTTTTAAATTTGAAGCTAGGTTATTTTTAAAGAGGTGGCATAGATAAATATAGCCCTCAGATACTTATGCAGGTGCATGCTGGTATATCAAAAAATCAGGAAGAGGGCAGCTTCTTGATGCTTGAGAACTCACCCTAGCCCACTTGGGCTTTTTGTGGCTCCACATGCTACGCTGTTCCTGGCCCGGAGCCTCCTCTCACAGGACTGCCCCTGCCTGCCCCGCTCCCGGTCCCAGCCCCAAGGGGAGTCCACACAACACCGACTCACCACTGACACTCAGATCCGGCCACTTCCTCTCTGAATCTTTTCTGACCTTCAGGAAAGGCCACCTTTTGCCCTCGGTGCCCCTGGGTGCAAACGTCTTCCCGCACGCTGCCTACCATAGAGAAGTGGACATCTTTGTGGTACATGTTTGCTCTGAGGCTGAAAGCTCCTCCAGGGAGGAATCAGGTCTCCTTCACACGGGGATCTTTGCTGACGTGCCTGATGTCAGGCTCATTATAGATGCTCAAAGAAATACATGTCTGTGGAATGAATGAACGAATGAATGAATGAGTGCATGGGTGAACAAGTGATGGATGAACAGCTCATGTCCACCTCATCAGGAGGGTAATCACATTAAAGCCCCTTTCTAGAAAGGTTTGGTAACTATCAAACCTTTTGTGACAATTTACGTCAGCAATCTCTCTACATCAGGAAAAAGGTAATATTTAAGAGCGTGCTGTTATGAGACAGACAGACCTGGGTTCTAAATCTGGTTCTGACAAACCAGTTTGATGATCTGAGGCAGGTTTCTTAACAAAACCTCAGTTTCCTTATTTGTAAACTGGAGGTAACATCCGCAACAATTCATACTGGGAAAATTTAAATAGCCCATATATATAAAGCTATTAACACAGTCCTGGGCACATAGAATGTGTCTGAAAAAATTATCTACTTAAATTGTTTTTCTTAGCATGCACATTCCTGTCTTCATCCACGGAGGATACTGGGTATAATGTAAAATGTGCTTCATTCCTTGGTGTTTCTGGCGAGAGCATCCCATATCGATTGGCACAGAAAGTCACTTCTCTGTCTCTGCTGGCATTTCACTGTCTCCCCCATGGCTATCAGGACACCAGATGTTATTCTTTCTCGATCTCACCTGCCTCTGACAGCCTCCCACTGCACTTCTTCATTCCTGTAAGTCCCATCTTCCTCAGTAGCTCCATGCCTCGCTGGCCCTATAAGACTGGTCATTCTCTGGGACTTCCTTGGGAGTCCAGTGGTTAAGACTCCGCCCTGACAATGCAGGCAGTGCGGGTTCCATCCCTGGTCGGGGAACTGAGATCCCACATGCCGCGTGGTGCTGCCATACACACACACATAAAGGTAAAGATTCCTCGTTCTCATCACAGGCTCCCGCCACCAGCTTCGCAGCAGGCAGGGCTGTTCCCTGAGTACCTTTCACACTTGCTTGCATCACCTCTTATCTCTCCAAGGCTGACTTCTACGCCTTTCCCTTTGGGGTTCTGTTCCTTCTCAAACCTTCGGCCTCTACGTTATCCCAGAACCTTTTCTTCTTCACGGACAGCCTGCCTTCTGCATGCCAACTTTCTTAAAATTCCTCCACCTTGAAGGAGACCCACAAATGGAGCAGAACCAGTTTTGCTCTCTTGTCCCACTTTCCTCCTTGCCAGGTCCTCCCCTGTCTTCTTTCCTCGGTACTCTACTGAAAGTCCTGCTACGAAAGTCCCCAATAACCTTCCAAGTGCCAAATCGAATGGCTGCTGTCATCCTGTGTAAGCTCTTGGCAGCATTTATGGCATTTGCTGGCCCTGTTCATTCCTGAAGACTCTCCTCTGTCTTGGTTTCCATGGCTTTGCCTCTCTTTTTACTGCTTCAGCCGCTCCCCTATTTTCTCTGTCCGTCTTCGGGCTCTTCCTGTTGCCCTGGGGTTCTAACTACAAATGCTTTTCTCACCACATGCTGGCCTGGGACAATCTCACTCACTCTCACACATGCCCCAGCTGTCACCAACCTGCCCATGCTCCTGAATCTCGCCCCCAACTCTCTTCCAATCCCAGTCCTTATTTCTAGCTAATCTATTCCTACGTGTACCTCGACCTTGATGTATTCAGAGCAGAATTCATTCCTTTCACGTCTGACCAAAGCCTGTTGGCCTCCATCTAGATCTAACTCCCAGACTGTGACTTAGACGCCTGTGCAAACCGTGGTTTACGGTTTTGTAACCCTGGACACGTAACCGTCCCTCGTTGCCTCGGTTTCCTCACTCATAACACGGAAAGACTAATTCTGTAAGGCCGGAAACCCACCTGGTGTGTGTGGATGAACAAATATAAAGTACGTCAAATTGGAGGCACAAAGGAAGCCCTTTCACTTGGGAATGACTTCTTCCCCTTGCCAGCCAAGGGCATCCATCTTCATCCTTTTACTCCAGTCTGTCCTGACTCCCTGAAGCAGACTCATTTTTCCCCACAGAGACACCCCTTTCCTTGAAGCATGGATTCCTTACCTCCACAGATCTCCCTTTGCAGGCTGCCTTCCCCTCTACATCGTGAGCTCCTGAATTCACACTGAATCTCTGAATTTTCACATCAGGCCTTCAACAAACCAGACACACTTAGACATTCGACAAACATTGGGTGAATTGCATTGGGTAGAACGCAGCTTTTTAAAAATGACAAAATAGGGGAACGGGAGGTGGTGAGATGAATTGGGAGATTGGGATTGACATATATACACTATTGATACTATGTAGAAAATAGATAAGTAATGAGAACCGACTGTATAGCACAGGGAACTCTACTCAGTGCTCTGTGGTGACCTAAATGGGAAGGAAATCCAAAAAAGAGGGGATATATGTATACATATAGCAGATTCCCTTTGCTGCACAGTAGAAACTAACACAACATTGTAAAGCAACTAGACTCCAATAAAAATTAATTAAAAAGTGAGAAAACACACATTTTCAATAAGATTCTAGAAAGAAGACAATACACTCCATGTCCTTAGATCTTTTTTTTTGCTTCGAAGTGCTGAATTCCAAAAAATTGAGTTTGCTGACAGGGGAACAGTGCAAATTTCTTAACCAACCTGGGAAAGTTCACTAATCAAGAGGGCTATTTCAACTGCAATCCCAGGAAGATTTCTGGAGTTGGCTTCGGTGTTCTTGGCAAATCTCTAGGCGGGCCCTCCCATCCAATGCGGAATTGGTGGAAATGGCTTTGTTATCCGTTCACTGCCGTGTGTGCGCTTTTTTTTTTTTTTTTGGAAAGATAGGTTGGAGGCTCCCTCCAACTTTTCTTGAGAAAAGCTGAAAAGATGGAAACTTCTTAAGTAATTGATTTAGCTTCCCTGAAGCTCCTGGTTCTTGGCAGGTCAGATATTGGAAACTGCAATAAGATTCCTTTTTCTGTTGTGTTTTCAACATTTGGTTCTTAATCCATATAAAAGTGCAGTTGCTATGAAGGAATGTTGTCGGGTCACTCAGAACACAGGAAAGGGAAAGAATTATCTTATAATCCATACACACCCTGCAAGGGAGGCGAACGGTTCTTCTTATCCTTGTATTTTTCTTCCCAAGAAATCCTGAACTGGGGGGTGAGAGGGAAGGGTTGGGAGAAGACCTTGAGGATTATACAGCCCAGGTCACCTGGATGCCAGCCCGTTGCTGGGACAGGAGGAAAGGGAGGTGGAGGTGAGGGAAGGATAAAGGAAAAGCAGCACCCAGAAGGCATCGGGGGAAGTCTCCAGGAGTCCCTGTTCCCTCCCTTCTTCCCTTTCTGTGGGTCCTGGATGAGAGCAAATGGTTGCTGCAGGGCTGTTTGGGGGTGTTGAGGGACTCCTGGAGACTTCCCCCTGATGCCTTCTGGGTGTTGCTTTTCCCATATTCTTCCCTCACCTCCACCATGCTGCAGACAGTAAACTGAGGCCCTGAGAAGTTAACCCTCAAAAATGGCACCTTGGCCAAAAGCCCAGGTGAGGCTTCTTGTCTCTGACCCCTCAGGGTATGCCCCTCACACCTATTCGTACGTGGGACACGAATGACACTGCTCTGAATAGACCAAGCAGGCATATTTTACTCAGTAGTTGTGGACTCACCCCTTCTGTGATCAACAAGGGTTTCAGAAAGAAGAGGGAGAGAAGTCGCCTCTCTCAACAGTGGCAGAGACCTGTGCAGCATGCCTGTGCTTTAATCAACCCAGACTGAACTCCCCCAAAGCTGGGTCTATCCACAGAAGGAGAACAGGTTAATCAAAGGAGGCGAGATCTCCGCCGCTCAGACCCGACCTCATAGTTTCCATAAAAGAGAGCATATGGGCCTCCTCTCTCTTCTCTTCAGTTTCATCATCAGCAAACTGAAGATGGTAGCATTTACCGTGCAGTGCACTTATCAGAATTAAACGACACAGTACACAGGACCCGTGTGAGGTACAGCAGGGAAATACAAATGGCTCTTTAAAGCATAATTATTAAGTTCTTTTAAATATGTTTTATTATTTTACTTTACCGCTATCATTTTGCTCATTTCTTTCTTGGCAACTCTTTCTCTACAAGAGACCCCTGTTCTTTTCTTTTTAACTTTCTATTTTATATTGGGGTACAGCCCATTAACAATGTGGTGACAGTTTCAGGTGCACAGCAAAGTGCCCCAGCCAAGCATATGCATGTGTCCATTCTCCCCCAGACTCCCCTCGCATCCAGGCTGCCACATACGTTGAGCAGAGTCAGAGAGCCCTGTTCTAATTCAAAGTCCCCCATGCCTCTCTGGCTTATCCAAGTGAAGGCATCCCGAGGCCACCTGTCAATCAAGTGTTTGCCATTGACAGCCAATCTTTAGCATCCCCTGGGTGAGCGACACCCGGGGAGCAGGTGTTTGTGAGACCAGGCTCAAGGCAGGAAAAAGGGAGAGTCATGTGTGTATGTGTGTGTGTGTGTGTGTGCATGTGCACACGTGTCTAACGTTTGTTAAGGGTTGAGGTGGGGGGAGGAGAGGGTTTATTTAGAAGCCAAGGGTATCTTGGAAGGAGAGACCACAGTGATGATGAACAGGGAATACTTGGGAAGGAGAGAGCTTCCGGGGGTGGGAGAGTTATGGAGCAGAGTGATGCTCCACCGTTTGCCTCAGGCTACCTTAGGAAGCCTGCTGGTGCATTAGGACCATACTTAGGGTTAGCACTGGGACCCTGGGACATCTCTGTAACCACCACCTGGGTTTGTTTTTATTCCCATCACTGCTGTTCTTGTCTTTTTGCTCATGTTTCCTCAGCTCTGGCATTACCGCTGGTCTCCAGGCTCCCATGGACTCTCTTCCACCACTCTCTTCCAATGCGCTAACAGTATTGTCTTTTCTCATATTTCTTCGATTGTATTTTTTTTAAGGAAGCAGAAAAGGTTTCCACCTCCACTCCACATATCCAGCCACAGTGCCTTGGACTGAAACAGGTATTTCCTACGGAAATTGGTGTTTTTGTTCTGTCAGGCTTTAACCCTCTGCCTCTAAACTGAAAACTGGAGAGGGAACTCCATTTTTTTTTGAACTGCCCCAACCCTCTATGGAGCTTCCACAAATCTCCTTCTGTTTACTACTGATCTCCTCTGCCCTGCTGCTCTTGGACTCCCAATTTTGAGGCTGGGAATATAGTACAACTTCCATCCAGAGCAGCTCAACTAACAAGAAACTCAGCCAGGACCCTGAGTAGCCAGGAGAGTAGGGATAAGACAGGGGACAAGGCAGGGCTAATTCTAAAGTCAGTTGACCTAACTTATGAAGGAGGGGACATTTTCAAATTCTTATAAAACGTGATCCTCTCAAACTGAAAGATGGTTCTGACATCTATACTCATTGATCCTAAGCAAGCAAAATAGTTTGTATGTTTAAGAACTCCATTCCCTTTCTGGATTTTTAATAATAAACAGTCATTATTATCTCTTCAAAACAGGTCTTTTGATAGACAAAGCAACCTTCACCAAGAACAAAATTGGAGGTCTCACACTTCTTGACTTTCAAAACTCATTACAAAGTTACAGTGATCAAAATAGTGTGGTACTGGAACAAAGACAGACGTATAGACCAATGGAATAGAAGAGGGACGCCAGAAAAAAACCTTTGCATATATGGTCAAATAATTTTCTATAAGGATGCTAAGACCATCCAGTAGGGAGAGGACAATGCTGGGAAAACTGGATAGGCACATGAAAAAGAATGGAGTTGGACCCTTACTTTACACATATACAAAAAGTAACTGAAAATGGACCAAAGGCCTAAACATAAGACCTAAAGCTATAAAACTCTTAGAGGAGACATGGGGAAAATATTTACGACATTGGATTTGACAATGATTTCTTGGATTCGACGATGATTTCTTGGATTCGACATCAAAAGCACAATAATAAAAGAAAAAATAAACTGGACTATATTCAAATTTAAAACTTCAGTGTATCAAAGGATACAACCAACAGAGTGAAAAACAGCCTATGGAATGAGAGAAAATATTTGCAAATAGTATATCTGATAAGGGTTTGATATCCAGAATATATAAACAATTTCTAAAATGAAACAACAACAAATAAAACACATAACCTGATTTAAAAATAGGCAACAAATTTTAATAGACATTACTCCAAAGAAGATATACAACAGTCATATGAAAAGATGCTTAGCATCACTAATTATTAAGGAAATGCAAATCAAAACCACAAGATAACACCTCACACCCATTAGAAAATAACAAGCATAGGCAAAGACATGGACAAATTGGAACCTTTGTGCACTGTTGGTGAGAATGTGAAATGGTGCAGCCTCTATGAAAAACAGTACTGCAGTTCCTCAAAAAATTAAAAATAGAATCATCGAATGATCCAGAAATTCCACTTCTGGATATATATCCAGAAAAAAATTAGAGCAGGGTCTGGAAGAGCTATTTTCACACAGATGTTTACAGAAGCATTATTCATGATAGCCAAAAGAAAGAAGCAATCCGAGTGTCCATTCATAGATGAATGGATAAACAAAATGTGATATGTACATATAATAGAATAGTATTCAGCCTTAAGAAAGAAGGAAATCCTGACACATGCTACAACGTGGATGAAATCTGCAGACATTATGTGCAGTGAAATAAGCCCATCACAAAAAGATAATTATTTTAAGATTTCACTTATATGAAGTCCCTAGAGTAGTCAAAATCCTAGAGACAAAGAGTAGAATGGTGGTTGCCAGGGGATGCAGGGAGAGAGAATGGGGAGTTGTTGTTTAGTGGGTAGAACATTTCAGTTTTGCAAGATTAAAAAGTTCTGGAGATTGATTGCCCAACAATACACTTAACACTACTGAACACTTAAACACAGCAGAGATGGTAAATTTTATACTATGTGTATTTTAACATAATTAAAAAAAAAAAAACAACCGAAAACACAGGTCTTTTGTTGAAAGCAATGGCTGGATGCTGTTCTGCCTCAAGCAGGTCCAGGATTGAATCTTATCACATCACTAATGTTCAGTAGGTGGCTTGACCTTGGTTAAGCCTATGCTTCATCTGGTAATGTAGGACATTCCTTACAGGGTTGGAGTGAGGATTAAATAAGATATCACTATGTGTAAGGTACTTAGCACAAAGTCTAGTACGTCGAAGGTGCTCAATAAATGTTTGTTCCTTTACTTAATATTCATGAACACACGCCATTGAGGGCCAACTGGAAATGAGGTCTATGTGGAAGGTCTCATGCCAGGAAGGAGTGTACCTTGTGGACCATCCCTGGCGATTGCTGTACTTGAGAGAGAGGCCAGTGATGTTTCGAAGCTGTGTATCTTGTGCTTCCATGGGGCTCTCCTAACTGAATTGGCTCCTGACCTGTGCTCAGAAGAAGGCAGACGCTCTCCCACACAGATGTGCTTATTTTCCCCTGGAGATGATGGCTGGCGGGGGAGGGGGGAAGGAGATTATTTACACGTATGGTCAACATACTGCCATTTCTTTCCATAGCTGGTATTTCCTAGTTTTACTCAGAAGTTCTCACTATGCTGTGGCTTTTGCTGGAATAGTGGTGGTTTCCCAGAAAAAAAGTCTCAGCTTCTTTCCTAAACCTCCGCTCGGCAATCGCAGGATCCTTGAGTGACAGACTGGGGTTAGGGTTTTCTGTTCTTAAACCTTAATATTTAGACCTTCAAGAGGAAGCATCAAATTTTGAGGAATGTATTTGACCTACCACCAGTGGCAACTTGTCCATGCTGGGTTGGATGTCACGATAACTGATGCTTTGTCTATTGCAAAAGGGTCAGTCAAAGCTGTTCTGGAGTGCCCAGGGCAGTACTCTCCTAGGTGAGGAGGGGAGGGGGAGGGAGAAAGAAGAACAGATGAAAGAGGGACTCTTGAATTCTGCGGTATTCATGGGCCAGGTGAAGGCAGTGATCTTTTTGCTACGTAGGAATATTGACTACATTTTATTAGCCAAGAAATTCTCAGACTTCCAGTCATCTCACCTAGAGGAGAGGTACGATTTCAAAAGCATTATCAATCCTTCCTTCCTCCAAGCCCTTTTCCACTTCATGACCGAAAGCTCCTGAAATGAGTTCTACCCTTGGACTTTCCTCATTTATATTAAGTAATAGGTAGTAAATTAATGGCTTGTCTGAATCTTTTCCCTGGATGAGTTTATCAACCCCTTCTCTCTGAGTCTACAGTTGCAGAAGGAAGTAAAGGCTCAGAGTGGGTGTGTCAAGTGACACAGCACAGAAAGGCAGTGTGGCCCAGTGTAGGTATCCCCACGGAGCAGTCCTTGGACCAGCAGCATCGCCCAAGGATGCTAACGTCCTGGCCTTCTCCAGACCTACAGAAGCAGAAACTCCTGGGGGGGCAGAGGGGGCAGCAATCTGTTTTAAGAAGCCTCCAGGTGATCCTGATGCAACGGTGAAGTTAGAAACACTCCTTTACTGTCCACAATCCACAACTCCTGTGCTCCAAGTACAGACTGGGCTCCCGGCTTTGTCCTAGACTCATATATTTTATCTACTATTTACAGCAGTCCTTTGAGGTTGGGAAATCTGGTTGTATACCCGTCCTGTCCAGGGATGGAAGGACAGCCCTGTGCTGAGCCAGTGGTTCAGACTTTTCTCCCAGGACCAAATAGATATGATGAAGGATCTCTTATCGGCCGTGACTGTCATAACCTCTGTTTCCTAAAAATGTCACTTATTTTCTTTAAGGCCATAAAGTATGAAAATATGAGCATACTGTCTGCCTGACCCTTGTACTGACTGACACCACATGTGATTAAGAGGTGATTTACTTAATTAATGCCCAGGACGCACTTAGCATAGTGCATATTCTGGACACATTATACTCTTCCCTGTAATCCCCCCCATGCCTCAAATTTTTATCCTTAGACTTCTTTTTCAGGCTACTTTTTCCTCCCTAAAAGGTCATTTCTCTAACAATTCCTTCCACCCGGCAAACCCATCAGCGATGGGGACTGTGTCTTCAGGTCCGTGCCCTGGGTCTCACTGTTTCCAGCAGATCCTGCACTTAACGTGTTTTCCAATGAATGGGTAGATTGTTGGAGAGACAAGTGAGTAAAGAAATCTAAGTTTTGGCCAATGAAGGATGGTGTATCCTGATTATACAGTTCCAACTTAATCTATCAGTTTGCTTGGAAACAATAGAGCTGAAGTATTGTGAGTTGGGGAAAATGTGTGATTCGCATTTGCTATCGATGTACTAAATCTACCTTATTTCAACAATAAACATTCTAAGGGTTATCAGGGAAGTGAGTGGGTGGGAAAGCTGTTTCTGTTCACTCTTCGTACAATCCAAGAATGGCAGGGTGTAGACACATGCCATTAGGGCAGGGCCTTCCTCTGCGAAGCGGGGGGCACGGGTGCTGTTAGAGGCAGGACTTGATTTCAAGTAGCAGCTGAACCTCGGGGACGGCCCCTGGCTCTCTGCGCCAGGAGAGAGTCTCAGGAATTACAGACAGCAATGGGCTCGGAGAGTGAGTCATTTCCTCCTTCTGGCTCTCTGTGGGGTTGGCCTGCGAGACTGATTCGGAATGGATTTGGAGTGACCCCTGATGTATTCTTACCCGCCACAAAGTAGCCTTAACAAATATCTCTGTGTCTAACCGGATGTGAGTTAAACTAAGAAATGACTCTGTGCTCGCCAGTAATGTAGGTCATCGAGCCAAGGGGCGGGGGCACAGTGGGTGAGGGTGTGTGTGTTGTCTCACCAGAAGTGCCTCTTGGGGAGGGGAGGAATGTCCGGGGGGCACACCCTCAGAAGAGGGGCAAGCTTAGCCCTTGGCCAGAGTTTCTTAGAACAGCTACTGAGGCTGTGTCACTTCGACTCCTGCACTAGTGGGACCCATGGGAAATGTGGAATCTCGTGGGACAGCGGGACACACAGGTGCACGCACACAGGCTCGCACGCACGGACACCCCAGGGTGGGTGTGTTTTGTAAAGGGATGCCTTCTCTGTCAGCACCTGACAAGTGCTGAACCTGAAGACTAGCAGGGTCAGAAGGGCTGAAGGTGTGCGGAGGGGTGGATGGAAAGCACCTGCCCCAACACATTTCCTTGGTGACAACAGGTCTTGGTGACAATGCACAGGCTTCCTAATCGGCTGAGCGTATCTGTGGGATAGCCATTGAGGGCCCACTGGGGAGAAAAAGCCAGAGGGAGAGAAGGAGCCAGCTCCAGTTTGCTAAAAGAGAGATTAAATTTCAGCCCCTGGAGGAAATCAAAAAGTGGAAACGAAAACCGAGTAACACTAAACGCCAGGTTGATTTTTCACGCATATTTTGTTTTTTTAAATGCGTCCCTGTCTTTTGACCACTCATGAATGACAGACATTGTGTTTCGACCGCACCCAGCCACCAGGATGCTACCAGACACGGTGGGCATCTCCCTGACCTTTCTTTCTGAACAGAGTGGTGACGGGAGAGGGAAGCCTGACCCTCCACCTTCTGTCTGATCCAGCACAGATGCGTTTTCTCATCCCTGAGAACCAGACGAGTTTCCTGAGCCCTGGGTTGATATTCTGTACCATCTTTGGTGCAGCTGTAATTTTTAACAGGGGCAGCTGACTTGAATCTCTCAAATCCTTACTCCAGACCCCTCGAACTCCTGAGACTGGTGTGCATGCGTGTGTGTGTGTGTGTTTTAAGGGGTTTTCAGCTGTGCTTCTGAGAACGTGGCTCCAAAAACAGTTTAAAAAAAAAACAGAAAAGAAAAAGAGGAGAGGGTGTTAGTGACACATCTCCCCTGAGTCCAACCACAAATTATTTCTGTAGCTTTAACACTTACAACAGCAAAAATAATATTATGCTATGCTCACCTACATATGTCTTTGAATTCCTCTTTCCTTTTCTGGGGTCGAATGATGGATACCATACCCCTCTTTCTGCTTTGAACCATGGAAGAATTAACCCAGAATTAAAAGTATAAGATGCTTGCAGAGCTGGGGATGGTGGAGGGGGGTGAGGTCTGGAAATCAATTGCAACTAGTCTCAGAATTGCACATCCAACTTTGAATTTTTTTTCTCAAGACTTATATTTGGGGATTGGAAGGGAGCTGTTTTATGAATGGATATAGGCCTGACCCATGAAACGCGTGGGATCTGTCTGAGGGCCTCGTCTGGGTCAGCTGTGACATCTGGCCCTTATGAATCTGGCATACTGTGATTCACAGATACGCAAATAGTAATCCCTGATAGCGGCCACTTGTGATGCCGACAAACAATGTCAAAGGCCAGGGAACTGCAGTGGCCGCCTTGGCTGAGCTGCTCGGACCATTGCGGCCCCTGCTGCTGTCAGGGAGAGTCACCAGGCTCCAGGGCTTGTGTCCCACTAGGACCCCAGGCAGCCAGCCCCGAGCCATTGGCTGGACAGTTTACAGCCTGGCTGACTCCGAACTTACCCTGCAGGAGAGCCAGGTTGGGGGCATGTGACTCTGATGGCAGATGGTCTGGATTTGAACCTGGCTCAGCCACACCTCCGCTGAGAATGTAATAAGTTATTTAACTTCTCTGAGTCTCAGTTTCTCCATCTGTTTACAAAAATATATCAAAAGGTAAAACTTCAAGTAATTAAAGGAGCTAACATCGACTGAAACTTCCTTTGGGCCAGGTGCTGTTCTAAGCATGATACAGAAATTATTTCAGTTACATTTTAAAAAATATGTGGTGTGTACATTTGCCAATGAGGAAACTAAGCCACAGCCATACCAGCAGTGTTGGAGCTAGGATTCTCTGTTCTTTTTCTGAGAGTCTAGAGCCGTGATCCTTCACCAGGGGTAACTTTGCTCCCCAGGGGACATTTGACAATGTCTAGAGACATTTTTGGCTGTGACGACTGGGACAGGGGAGGGATATTACTGGTATTTACAGGGTTGAGTAAGGGACGTTGCTTAACATCCTACAATGTACAGGACAGTCCCCACAACCAGGAATTACTCAGTTCCAAATGTCAACAGTGCTGAGGTTGAGAAACCCCACCCCAGAGCCTGTCCTCTTAGCCACCACTAAGAGACATCTACACTAGATGTTGTCTCTCACTAGATAACATCTACAGGAGGAGTTTGGGAGGATGAAATGGGATGATGCATATAAAGCACTAAACACAATGGCGGGCACATAGTAAATGTTCGATAAATCAAGCTGCCATTGTTGTTGCTGCAGCCACTACTAAGTTTTGTGTCCCCAGCCTGTTGGCTCTGTTATCAGCAATGTCTCCAAGGCTACCTGGACCATCATTTCCCTTTACCAGAAGGGCCTGTGAGTTATAGTAAGAAAAGACAGATTTCCTTTTCTTTCCTAGGGCTTGCTGATGTTGGTGTCTTCCCACCAAAGGCCTTCTGTGCTCGGATATCCACGGGGACATATGTCTGGGTTCACCAGGGACCTGCAGCTTGGGAGTTCTGTTGGAGGGTGGCTCTCACCTATACTTCTTGTGAAGATCACCGGGGACACCTGGACTTGGTCCTCTCCAGTGATGGGGAGGGAGCAGTTTCATCCAAGAATGGGTGACGCCAGTTGTCTGAGGGTTAAGAAACTGGTGTAAATGAAAAAAGTTTCACAAATTAAGACTCGTAAATGAAGGACACATGTCTTCCTGTTATGTGTCTCACCCCTGCTCAATCCTACAACATCTCTGAAATTCTCTTTTCCCCTGGAAGTGGAGTGGGTCAGGAGAGAGTAAATAAAAAACTCAAAGGATCAGCAAACACCGTACAATAAAAGATAATTTGAGGGGAATAATGATTTGAATTTCCTCTTCTTTGCACCTCCTTTCAGTCAGGAGAGCAATTCCGAGCCCCAAGTGAACATTTGTCTCTGCTGAGAGCTGCCCGAGAACCTGTGGCTCAAGTGTGCATTGTGCCGTCGGCGGCCGGCAGCGAGGCCAGCTGACACCCAGCCCCAGGCTCCACAGGGCTCCTCCCTCGGCCACCCCACGGGTCAGAAATGGGGAGCTGTACACCGAGAAGCTTAGAGCACTAGGTAATAACCACAACTCCGCACCTACAGTGCCTCTAGAGACTGTCTGCCATGTGCTTGGCACTCTTCCAGCCACATAACATGTATTAACTAATTTAACCTTCATAATAACCAGATGAGAGGTTCTATTTTTAGCTCCATTTTAGATCCGGGGAAACCAGGGCACAGAGAGGCTAGGCAATTTGCCCGCAGCACAAAGATAGGAGGTGGCAGAGCTAGAAAGTCAGCCCAGGCAGTGCCAGAGGCCACATTCTCCACCACTGGGATGAGCTGCTTCTACCTAGAAGGGGTCAGAGGTCATCTAGCAAAGGTGGGCAAAGGTCCCAAAGCTCAACAGATCAAGAAGGTCAAGAGACAAAACTAGTAACTGAAACACACACTTAAGTCACCTGTATTTTTATGAGTTTTTTTATAGTTCCTATGAGGGGCAGAAATTGGTGAGTGGGTACCTCTAGCCATGGGTGAAGGAGACTTACACAAGTGTGGTTTCAGATGGGAGGAGAACCAACCAGCAGCTGTCATCCTGACTGGGGTATGGGGAGGGAGTCTGGGGTTACAGAGAAGGTCTGAAGTGTTGATCTATAGCTGTGGACTACATCTCACCCTAGCCAGGTATTCAGAAATGCACACCTTCCACGAACCACCCGACACATTTTCTAAGTCCCTGCTGTGCACCCAGGGAACCAGCCAGCACACATGGGTATATCAACACACGGGCATCACAACTGCTACAGGAAGTAGTGACCACATACTCTCTGAAAATAAAGCTCAGCCTGTTCAGAGAGATGTTTTTAAATACAGAGTTGCTCTATAATTCTGTCGTATGTTAGAACTGCTTAATCTACATTTTAAAGGATCCAAGGATTTGTAGAGACTGAGTTTGGTAGAGAAACTGAGTTGAATCGATATCCCTGCAAAATCTCTTGCACACAAGTGAGGCTCTGGAGTTGTAGCCATCTCTGAATATCACTTCTCATGTCTCGTAACTGTAAATAAAAGATTCCTGACCATTCGATTACATCTTCTGTCACCTGAAAATGCTGGTATTAGTCATCTATCAACCTGCTATCCAACAGCCAGGAAAGGGGGGAAGAGAGAGCTTTGTAAATGCATTGATGTTCCTAGGATCATCAATGAGTATTGATCTTTAAAATTCTTACCTTTCTACATTGAAAAGAATCTGAGTCTTTTCACGTTCTTGGGGCACACATATCTGGCCGTGTACGTGTGTCTTCAACAGAGACAGGTTTAGGATGAAACCAGAGACTAGAATGATGCTCTGTACTCAGTGCGTTTCCTGGGCATTCACATGGATTTGCCTTTACACGGCCTCCCAAGCTTTTCTAATCCCTTTTGTAACTAAAGGCCATGCAGTTTCAGAACAAACGCCAAGATTACTGTGATGATCTGTGTGGCTACAGTCACGACCACTTGCCTAACAGCCTTCTACCAACTCCCAAACTCTCCTCTGCTGTCTTCTTTCTCAACATGTCACAGCAGCTGCCTGGGGAGAACCACTGTTTTGCCAGATCTAGTGGATGTGTCCCAATCCCTGTCTACAGGATACCCACGCTTCTCAACATAGCTGTCCACTCACCCTTCCTTAATTCTTGCTCTGTTGTTGACTTACATGATTTTACTCACCTCTCCGATGGGTCATTCTTCTGCTTTCCAGCAGGGATTTCTCCTTTCAGCTTCAGACTCCTCGACATATATGAGGGCTGGCTGTATATATATACTTGGAATTCCCGTGGTAATCTCCAATGTAATTTGTCCCACACTTAATTCATTCTGTTTCCACCCCTGTTCCAGTCCATGAGTTCTGTATCTCCATGAACATCAATGCCATCTTCCTAACAATCTGGTCAGATAAAAGGGAGTGAACGGAGACTCAAAACTTTGCTTATCCCCCGCCAATCCATGGAACGACCAAGTCCTACAAATTTACCTTTGAATATATCTTGACTCCATTCCCTTCCCACAATCATTTTCTTGTTTAGGTCATTGTCATTTCACTCTTGCACAACTGCAACAGTGCCCTTTGCTACTCTTCTTGCGTCCAGCATTTACCCCTTTGAAATCATCTTCACCATGGTCAGTTACATCTCGGCTACATGTGGTCTTGAGGTCAAAGGCCCTTTCATTCTAGATTCCAAAAAATGTTGTTATTGTTTAAAGTAAAGCATGATCACAGCAATAGACTGGTATTGGCATAACAAACAGACACATAGATCAATGGAACAGAACAGAGAGCCCAGAAACCCATGAATATATGGTCAATTAATTTACAACAAAGGAGCCAAGTATATAATGGGGAAAAGACATTCTTTTCAATAAATGGCGTTAGGGAAACTGAACAGTCACATGCAAAAGACTGAAACTGGATCACTATCTTACACCATATACAAAAATTAACTCAAAATGTGTGAAAGACTTGAATGTAAGATTTGAAACCATAGAACTTCTAGAAGAAAACAGGCAGTATGGTCTTGGCAATGATTTTTTTTTTTAATGTGACACCAAAAGTGAAAGCAATAAAAGCAAAAATAAATAAGTGGGACTACATCATACTAAAAAGCTTCTGCACAACAAAGGAAACCATCAACAAAATGAAAATGCAACTTACTGAGTGGGAGAAAAAATTTTCAAATCATTTATGTTAAGGCGCTAATATCCAAAATATATAAATAACTCATACAACTCAGTAGCAAAAAGAAGAAAAAAATCCAATTAAAAAAGACAGAAGATTGGAATAGACATTTTTCAGAAAAAGACATACAGGTGGCCAACAGGTACATGAAAATATGCTCAACATTGTCAGTTACCTGGAATGCAAATTAAAACCACAATGAGATATTACCTTATACTGGTTAGAATGACTATTATCAAAAAGACAAGAATTAACAAATGTCGGTTAGGATGTGGAGGAAAGGAAGCTGTTATGCACTGTTGGTGGGAATGTAAAACAGTACAGTCGCTGTCAAAAACAGTATTGAGATTCCTCAAAAAATTGAAAATAGATCTACCATAGGACCTAACAATTTCACTTTTGGGTATTTATCAGAAAAAAAAAGAAAACACTAACTTGAAAAGATAAAATACACCCCTGTGTTTATTGCAGCATTATTTACAATAGCCAAGATATAGAAACAACCTAAGTATCCATTGACAAATGAATGGATAAAGAAAATGTGTGTGTGTGTGTGTGTGTGTGTATATATACACACACACACAGTAGAATATTATTCAGCCATAAAAAGGAGTGAAATCTTGCCATTTGTGACAATGTGGATGGACCTTGAGCCCATTATGCTAAGTGAAGTAAGTCAGACAGAGAAAGACAAATACCGTGTGCTCTTTGCTATGTCTGGAATCTTAAAACAAACAAACAAACAAACACACAAAAGCCAAGCTCACAGGTACGGAGAACAGATAGGTGGTTGCCAGAGGTGGGGGGCAGGGTCAGAGAAATAGGTGAAGGGGGTATTAAAAAAAAGACAATCTATGTCATTCATTTGGTTAACTGCAAAGTACCATTTCAAGGAAAGTGCTGCTCAGCATTTCCTAGCTAAAAAAAATATTTTTTAAAATTAAAAATTAAGTAAAGCATGGTTACAACATAGAATCTGAGGTTGTTACTTTGGATATCCGTGCATCTTTGTGTGTGTGTGAGTGCACACATATACACATAGATGCACGTATTCCCCACCTTCCCCAACTACACAAGAGTTAAAGTGTCAGTTTGCAAGTTTCTAGAAGCATTTGGTGGTCTTTTTTTCTTTTTTGGAGGGGGTACTCTACGGTAGAAATTGAGAAAATCAGACAGGCAGTTACATGGAAATTAAATTAAAGTTAAATTACATTAAATTAAAATGTAAGCTCCTTTAAGACAGCTGTTCATGATCCCTTGTTATGCCTCAGAACACTTAGCAAAGTACCTTGTTTAATGTGATTGGGTTCAGACCCAGGAAAGAGGGAACTTGCATTAATCAAAAGCAGATGAGGGCGGTTGAACCTCTACAGGTTAAAATATGCCAGTCGTCAAGGAGAAAATGGAGTGGATTTCAGAAGCAAAATATTTGTGTGTGATGAGTTGAAGTATGGGGAGTTTTGATTTTTTTGATTTTTTTTTTTGTTTGAATGGAAAGAAAGAAGCCCAAAGGAGCCAAGAAGACGCTAATGGATGAAATGCTTTGCACATATGGGATGGAAAATTGTGCTCGATTAAGTCAAAAAGCAGCTTCTGAAGAATGTATTATGGCTGCGGCTTCACAGGTGCCTGACCCGCCGGCCCTGCTACATCACTGCTCCATGTGTGTGACCCTGGTCCTCCACTCCAACTGCCATGCAGGAAGATCATATTCAGGGAGGCAGAAGCTTCTAGAACTGCTTGGAACCACTGCTGGGGCCAAAGAAGATCCCCTCCTTCTCACCCTTTTATCCACACACAGGAGCATTAAAGAACTAAACAGTTCTCATCTCAACTTCCTCCCAGCCTCACTCTTTTGGCTCATCCTCCTCTGAAGAGCAGCTGTTTTTCAGCTGATGTTTAAGCTCACATACTCTGAGTTCAATTACCCGATTTCTTTACAAAGGAACGTGCTCCTTTTCTCTGGTTTGTTTTAATTTCTCCTAAATATCGTTCCTACAGGGGTACCTCACTTTACACGTTTTTAATCCTCCTCAGGAACATATGGTTTATGCACTGCAGTATAAATCCAATATTTGCAAATTGAATCAGGGTTGAAATTCACCAAGAAAGGATACCATTTAAACAGACCATGTGGGGAATCCTTTTCAAATTTTTTTTTTACTTTTTTTTTCTTTTCTTTCTTTCTTTGTGGTTTCTTTTCCCCCTGAAGCAAAGAATCCTTTGATAATGCAAATGTTGATTCTCTTCACTCTTTTTCCAGAAAACTACACTCCTTTTTTTTTTTTTTACAAGATTAGCAGCTTTTGATTGATGTGCATTGGGATTTCTCAAAATGGGACACCCATGTTCACAGGCAAGCAGCAACTCTTAGGCCTGGGGCTAGCTTCATGTGTCTCTTCTTCTTCCCATCTTGTTCTTTTTTTTTTTTTTTGCAGTACGCAGGCCTCTCACTGTTGTGGCCTCTCCCGTTGCGGAGCACAGGCTCCGGACGCGCAGGCTTAGCGGCCATGGCTCACGGGCCCAGCCGCTCCGCGGCATGTGGGACCTTCCTGGACTGGGGCACGAACCCGTGTCCCCTGCATCGGCAGGCGGACTCCCAACCACTGCGCCACCAGGGAAGCCCCTTCCCATCTTGTTCTTAACTTTTTAAAAAGTGGTGACTGGGTAGGAATGTAATATTTAATAAATATATTTGAGAAAAGAATGTATATATATGTATAACTGAATGTCTTTACACAACATTAATCACATTAACACAACATTGTGGATCAACTCTACTTCAATTAAAAAGAGAAATTTGAATTCATAGATCCAAAGGAATGCCATCCCCTACAAGTCATCATGTTGAGACAACCTAAAACGTTCTGGCAGGGTACTTTGGGAGTTGTTTCTAGTTCTAGTTTAGAAACGATGCTAAAAGGACAGGCTACCAAGCCTATAGTCCCAGCACGCCAGTTCCAGGGACAGGTAGGGTCCTGCTGTGTCCTCGGGCCTGGTCATCAGAAAGCTGATCTTCAATGACAGGACCAATGACACCTTCCCTCACACCAGTCCCCTTGTCTCTGCCTTTCCTCTACTTTAGAAGTATCAGCAGCTAAACTTAAATATCAGTAGTACCTATTAGACGCCAGGCACCATTCTCACCAATTTACACAATTTCATGTGCACAGTAAGTCGATGCAGAAGGTGCCTGGTCAGCATATCCATTTTGCACAAAGGGAAGCTCAGGCACAGAGGGGTACAGGCCACGCAGCGGCGGAACTGGAACTGCAGGCTTCTCCGGCACACAGCATGGCCTGGGGTGAGAAGGCACCCTGTCCGTGAGCCGTGTCAGTTTGTCAGCATCCTGTCACAACGATCACAGCTTACGTTTACTTTGCACTTAGCAGATGTGAGGCTTTGCTGCCTTATTTTATTCAATCCTTACAATACTACTTACAACCCTTGCAGTTATCATCATGTACATGCGAGGAAGCCAGGTACGGCACGTAACCCGCTCAAGGTCACAGAGCTGTCTTGTTGAGAGGGAAGGTGTTCTACCCACAGATGTTCCCCACTGTGGTGCGTACGGCTACGCTGAACAGAAAGAAAGAGTCGAGTCACCATTAACGAGATTCCAGAGCAGTGGGATGGGTGAGAGGATGGGGTTAGAAGCCCACGACACTTTTTCAGGCAAATTCGACTCTTCTTATTGCACCCACCTCCTCCCCTCACACACACATACACATGCATGTGCACCCATGCACACCTGTGTTCTGGCACACACACATACACACGTGCACATATACCAGAAGAAGCTGCTTCGTGAAATAAGACTGTCCGTTATAAAATGCAGGACTCTTACAGCAAGCTAAAATAAGCTGAGCAAACTTCCACGCCTAAGAAGAGTCTGTTAGGATTCCCTCCCTTCGCGAGGCAGTGCTTGGCTGGCTCCGTTGGGAGGGGGGTGGAATCTCAGGCCTCACACCTGCCGCTGGGGGCAGAAGCGGCTTGTTCAAGTACAGCTGCAGGGAAGGCCCTGCCCCCTGCCTTTGAGCACCTCAGGAATCCCCCACAGTGACCAAGAACGCCTCGTCAGCCCCCAGGGGAGTCCCACTGCTACTCACATCGTCCTCCTGTGTCCTCTAAGCCAGCAGGGGGGTCTCCCTCCTCCCACGTGCCAGGACCTTGAGCCTCACAGTCTGCTTCCGTTTGAACTTCTCGCTCACCCCCTCGGCCCTCTGGTCACTGCCCTGTCCACTTGTCTGCGCTCTGCTGCCCTGGGTCAGACCCCGCCTTGACTTACCTGGCAGGAGTCTCCCTGTGCTTTTGCCATTTTAGTCTTCCGAACTGCCTGCTCCTACAGTTTTTCAAAATATGAACTTATTTAGGTTATTTTCTTAGAAACTTACCAAGGCTTCCCATTCCTTATAAGAACACTTCCCAATTCCTCGGTTTATCACTCGGGGTCTTTTCTAATCTATTCCAAACTTAAATCCCCTGCTCACCCTAGCTCACTTTCCTGCCTCCATGCACCCAACTCTCTCTTGTCCCCTGGGTGACTTAATTAATTTCGAACATACTGAGAACTTTTATTCCTTCATCACTATGTCCATGTGTTTTCTGCGGCCTCCAGTTTCTCTTCTCCTCTTTTTTCTTTTTTTTTTTTTTTTTTGCGGTACGCGGGCCTCTCACTGTGGTGGCCTCTCCCGTTGCGGTGCACAGGCTCCGGACGCGCAGGCTCAGTGACCATGGCTCACGGGCCCAGCCGCTCCGCGGCATGTGGGATCTTCCTGGACCGGGGCACAAACCCGTGTCCCCTGCATTGCCAGGCGGACTCTCAACCACTGCGCCACCAGGGAAGCCCTCTCTCCTTCTCTTGAGTTCATTTGTCTGAGGCATGGCTTACACACGCGTCTTCTCTGGGGCCTTCCTGGTACCTGCACCCAGACACCATCACACGAAATCCCTTTCAGATATGAGAAGCAGCACAACAGCAACATGTATACGTCACTGAGTGTGGCCAGGGCCTGTTCTAAACACTGCATGCCTATCAACTCCTTTAATCCTCTCAACGATGCTATCCTCATCTTATAAATGAGGAAACTGAGGCACCAGCAGGTCATGGACCTCGAGGTCACACATGGACAGCAGCAAAGCCAAGAACTGAAGCCAGGCAGACCAATTCTGATTCCACCTCTTTTGTAAAGTGCTTACCCCTGGGACTTCCCTGGTGGTCCAATGTTTAAGACTCCGTACTTCCCCTGCAGGGGGCACGGTTTTGATCTCCCGTCAGGGAAATAAGATCCCACATGCCGTATGGCCTAAAAAAAAATAAATAAAGTTCTTGCCCCAGTATCAGGCAGTATGAAGTCTGAGGAGGGCAGGAAACGGTCCACATTAAATTTTGTATCTCGGAGCTCCGCATACGAGGTGCTTGGGTGCCTGCCTATGACCGAGGGAGGATGTGCTGATGCTTAATACAAATTTAGGAAATAATGAAGAAAGCTTTCTTGATGAGTCAGATCATTCCAGTTCCTGCTGCCTCGGGATGGCAGTGAAAAACCAGAGAGGGAAACATGTTCTTGATGATAGCTTTTGTCTGACATTTACTTTAAACCAAAGAATGCTGATGGAAGAAATTATGACTCTTGGAATCTCTATCAAAACAGATCTAAGAGTCATCCCGAGCAACATGGGGTATCTTTAAGCCTCATTCCTTAACTTCAACGTAGACTTCACTCTCAAAGCCCTGCACGATCCAAGCGACTCATCAATTTTCCCTGCATGCACCACGTTCACCTGGGCATTTCCAGGTGGCCAGGGTCACGGCAGAAGCTCCGAGGTTCACCTGGGCCTTCCTGGGAGGTGATAGCCTGCGCTACGCTGCGTAGGTGTGCTCTGTGTGGGGCTGAAGTGACGGTGGGCCCCAAGGGGAATTCATCAGTCTTCATTTCACTGCATAGAGATAATCAAGCCAGAATATTAATATTGTGGTAATTGCTTCCCCCCTTCATGTTTACAGAGAGAGAGAAACAGCTGGGGCGGTTGACATCTGAAACAGGAGCGGCTGATCGTTACTTGCGCAGCAGATGGGCTTGGGTTATGAATAAGCAGCAAATGTGAAAAAGAGATTCACAGGGTTGAGCCAGGCTCGCTTCGTGCAAAACCAGTTAACCCTTGCTGCTTGCCACCGTACCAAGGTTTGGGTCACCGGGCTGCTGCTTCTCATGGTCAGAGATCTGATAGCACCGGGTGTGACAAGCCCTGGAGCAAAACTGTGCTGGGGAGAGTGCACGAGAAGAGCCAATGTGTGTTTGAGGAGTGAGTTCAAGACAAACACAGACCCTACCATGCATGGCTGGAAAGGAAGTCGGAAGCCTGTATTCAAGCTCCTGGCAGGTGCGTAAATCCACACCTCCCAGGTGGGGCAGCCTCGTGAAGAACAGGGAGTTCGTCAGATGGGGATCCTGGACATTACGTGATTTGAGGGATGTCAGAACGTTCCCGTTTTCCACCAATACGTCCCCGGCTAACTTCTCATTTATGCCTGCAATTTTATATTTGGGAAAGTATTCCTTCACCTTATATAACCAAATGAAGCTCATTAAAATGCAATGTCCTTGAGAGGGGTGACATGTTGAAACTTATCAGCATTGAATGTTAGCATATGTAGATTAATTTCTCAGATCCTTTTCAAACTTCACGTTCCCAGCGCTCAGAGAGCAGCTCTCTCCAGAGCTGGGCAAATGATGGAGAAGACATTAAATTATGGAGGGACTTTGAGCACTGTGAATGCCTCGAGCATCTGTTTTTTTCCAGGTCTGCCACTTACTGGCCCTGTGCTCTTGGGCCAAGTCGTGACCCTGGGACATGTAACCTTCAGGATCTTCACTTGGAAAAAGAGTAATAACAGGTGCTATGAGTAGGTCATAGGAGGTTGTGCAGATCAAACAGGGTAGAGATTGTGAAAGTACCTTGAAAACTGTGAAGTAATATACAAGTATAAGGTAGCAAATTTGTGGTGATGATGGTTGGAGTGGTGGCGTAGGCAGCAGTAGTCCTTATAATGGGAGGTGTGTATGGAACATTTCAATAACTACGTATAATATTTGGGGATGGGGGGTGGTGGTAGAAGAGCTTGGACCTCTTTAAAGCTCAAATAACTAACACCTTCACTAAAGGAGGTATAAAGTGGCTCAACAGAAACAATTCCCGAGTTACAGTTATTGAGGGGATTCCTGCCAGCATTACACAAAAAAGGGCATCAAGTTCGTATTTCTGTTTAATATCAGGGATGCTCTGACCTAACCCAAGGGGCAGAATTTAACTCCTTCCATGGCCACCAATGGCAGAGAATACAAAGCAGGAAACTCAGGGCTAATTTGGAACCACACAGAAAGAGGAAGAGCTGGAGGGAAAATGGAGAGAATGCCAACCCCTAGGGCCCCAAGCAGAGTAGATTGTCAATATTTCCAGATGGGATTGGCAGGAAGAAAAAGTATTAGCCATTCCTGATGAAGACTGTCCTGAAAGTTAACTTGGAGCAACTTCGTCAGCAGGAATTATGAGGAAAAGCCCTGACACAATAAAACGGATCTTGATTAAAGATCTACTTGTTAAGAAGAGCACCGCATAGGTGGAGGAAAATCAGCAGAGCTTGAGAGCAGATCATCCCCAACAGCTCCTAAGTGAAGAAAAACTGCAAATTTATACTAGAGCCACTTTTACCACTTTTTCTTTTTTTCTTTGAGGTATGCGGGCCTCTCACTGCTGTGGCCTCTCCCGCTGCGGAGCACAGGCTCCGGATGCGCAGGCTCAGCGGCCATGGCTCACGGGCCCAGCCGCTCTGCGGCATGTGGGATCTTCCCAGACCAGGACACGAACCCACGTCCCCTGCATCGGCAGGTGGACTCTCAACCACTGTGCCACCAGGGAAGCCCTAGAGCCACTTTAAAAAAATCATTGAATGATTTATAGTATATATTAATTGCATTGACTACTATATTAAAATATAATTCAACAGATCTCTTCCTTTATTGCCATAAGACCTCAAGTTAAGGAACACTTGCAGGTATTTTTACAGGCAAACACATGGCCTGGTGGGTTGGCATGGCGATTATAGTCAAGACGTCAATGTCTAGAGTGCACAATTGCAGGCCAGCAGCTCATATAATGGAATATGATTTCAACTGGGCTGGCAAGTCGGTTTGCTCCATAAGACACAGGATTACAACACGAGTTCTCTGCCAATTCCAGCTCTAAAGCTCTCACCATTTTTAGCCCCAAGCCTTCACTTTATGGCACTTTCCTTATAACTTCACTCACGCTGGCTCCCCACCTGGCATGATGTATATATGACCTCTTGGGTCTCTTCACTGCTCTAAGAGTGACAGTAATTGCTCTTGGGTTGGGCTTTATTTTGGATCTCTTTCTAAACTCCTGAGTGAATGAAATCTCAGAACTGCCTGCTGATTCCTACACAGCACAAAGCTGAAGTTCTTACCCCTTAGTTCATTTTTCTTTCTTTCCCTACTCCTTTTCTTTGGACTTTTTCTTGTCCTTTTCCTTATCATAGCACATGTTTTAGTGGCTCCTCTTACCCCTGCCGGTTTAGGGCCCCAGCCTTTCCCAAAAGGCCCCACAATCAAGTCTTAGAGTCATTGTAGGGTTTCCATATGTTCTCATAGGCCATTCTCTTCAGGCTTCAACCGCCCAGTATCCTAGCCATCTCCTGCTTTGGCTCGTCCAGTGTCACCTCTTTCACTCCCTCGGATCCCTCCTACGGGCCACATTCACTATGAGGCACTGACATCCTTGGGGTGCTGAAGCTTAGCTCTGTGGTAAATTCCCCATATGCCAAAGCTGCCAAGGGTCCCTCCCAGGAATTAGGAAAACGCTCCTCATTTTACTTTCATGTGACCATGAGAGGAGACCCAAAGCCAAACTTTTGGTGCCTCAAATTATTTAGAGTATTTAGCAAACAACCACCCTTTCCCACACCACCACCACCTCAACACTGCCTCTGCAGGGCAAAATATGATACCGACTGCTTGCCACACTTATGGCCCCCATCCAAGGCCATGAGCCATGGCAATCCCTCATGCACAAATGAAGCATACCATGTGGTCCCACTAGCTGGTCTCACTTGTGGGCCAGGGATGGGCATCGGGGCCAAAGGCAGCCATCTAGATAGAGGTCAGCCAACTGGCAGACGAGGGAGAAGCTCTGGTCAACAGGACACTCTATACTAGATGGTGACTAACGAGATCATTCCTTGGGGAGTTTGAACCCAAGCTACATAGTAACTTGATGACTTGACTGCAGAGATGGGGAGACAACACAGCACCCTGATGGCAGAGCCCTGGAGTAGAGAAAATCACAGGTAGCCAGGTCTGTGCTTTGTCCTATATGGCATTTCAAACCCTGGTAAAGAATGGTCCCTTCCCACGTCTTCTTTATCCATTCATCTGTTGATAGGCAAATATACAGTGGAATATTACTCAGCCATGCAAAAGAATGGAAAAATACTATTTGCAGCAACATGGATGGACCTAGAGATTATCATACTAAGTGAAGTAAGTCAGAAAGGGAAAGACAAATATCATATGATATCACTTATATGTGGAATCTAAAAAATGATACAAATGAACTTATTTACAAAACAGAAGCAGACTCAGCGACTTCTAAAACAAACTTACAGTTACCAAAGGGGAAAGATGGGGGGAAGGGATAAATTAGGGGTTTTGGATTCACAGATACACACTACTATATTTAAAATAGATAACCAACAAGGACCTACTGTATAGCCCAGGGAACTCTACTCAATACGCTGTAAAAACCTATACAGGAAAAGAATTTGAAAATGAATAGGTATCTGTATATGTATGACTGACACACTTTGCTGTACACCTGAAACTAACACAACATTGTAAATCAACTATACTTCAGTATAAAAAAATATAAAAAATTAAAAAAAAAAAAAAAACCCAAAACAGTCCCTTCCTTTCTCATCCTTATAAGAAGTAGCTCCCAACTAGAGGGACTGGACTACATCTGCTCTCACCTGAAAGGTTCAAAAGACTGCCTCTTGTTCCATTATCAAGGGAGGAGAGTCAGTGTCCCCTTCTCCACCCTCCTGCTTGAGTGACATAGGATCTATGTGTCCTCAACTGGGCTGCTTCTGGAAAAGAGAACTCCTTGCTTCCTTCCTTCCTTTGACGCCAGAAATTAGAGCTCACAGAGGAAAATGAGAGCCTCAGACGCACCTAACGCAAAGCCAGTCCTAGCCAGGGTGCTGTCCCTACCCTCTCTGTGTGGGCAAACTCCCCACCAAAGCCAGGGAACCAGGAACTTTGGGTTTAAGTAACGACAGCAGAATTGGGCCCAAGCTGAGTCAGCCGCAGCCCTTGGCATGTCCCCCAATGAAAGGAACAGCAGGTGGAGGGTTACTTAAGATAGGAACTTTTTAAACAGTCTCCTGTAGGGGATGCTTTGTGCCAGCCAAAGTGCCTCCTTTCCCTTGCCCCGCCTCAACCCAACAAATGACAAAGTACAGGCTGTTGCCTCCAGGTGAGTTCTGGGGAAACAAGGAAAGCAAACAAATACTCAGTGTGGTTGATGGGTTCCCAGGCTCCATTTCAAAGGCAGTCCCTTATGGCTTTGTTTGTTCCTGTTTTTCCCAGCATAGGTGTTTGATATCACACAGAACTATTCTGAGGTTTCCAAGGAGAGTATTTAGTTTACAGTGAGTAGCCAAGAGTATCTGAGTTTGAAAAAGGGAATAAGTTACCTATCCACCGGGTATATTTAAAAGCCCCCAACTGTGCTGGTATCAAGGTGCTGATGGGACATGAGAAAGTTCAAAAAGCACCTACTGCAATGGCCATTTCCTGGACAACTTAGCAGCAGTGGACCTTGGCTAAAGGGCAGCCTCTTCTCTGGGAAGTCACTCCTCTTGCCCAGCCTCCAGCGTGGCAGGAGAAGGTCAGCCCATGAGGTGATCGTCTATGCCGGTAAATCTGGAAAAGTTCAACAAATTTTAGAGAAAACAGAAAGTGAGATTACTATAATACTGGGACTTGCCGATGTGTGGCACTCTTAACACTCTTCCCCACTTTGTCTCTGACCCAGATGTGATGAAGGTGTCAGGGGACCTTTTATTTTGCTTCCTTAACTCTAGCTTAGGCAGGGACCAAGATGTGCAAGCGTCCGGTTTTATGAAGGAAATAAGAAAATGTCTTCAACCATGAGGAAGAACCTACAAACATCCCTAGGGTTTGCTATGGGTCACGGAGGGACAGAGATGAAAGGGGTGGAGCCCCCGAGAGGGGGTGCATGCAGAGGGGGCTACACCCCTGTGCCCTGTGCTGCAAAGTGTGGCCTGGAGCAGCCATGGGAGATAAAGGGCAAGGTCTTCAGCTCCCTCCCAATGTCCCTCCCCAGTGGTGGGCTACATCCTCACCATTTCCTCTTGTCCAGAGACTAGCACCACTCGCCCCAGTAAGCCTGCTCTCAGAAACTGTCCTCAGGAAGGTAGGAACCATAGACAGGGTATACTATGTCTTTTGCCCACCCCATGTGTATTTGCATTTTAACAGAGGAAGTGGTTTTAGTCTCTAACTTATTGAAAACAGTGCTTCAGTTGGAGGTCTTAAAAAGGGACTTGGGGCTTCCCTGGTGGCGCAGTGGTTGAGAGTCCGCCTGCCGATGCAGGGGACGTGGGTTCGTGCCCCGGTCCAGGAGGATCCCACATGCCGTGGAGCGGCTGGGCCCGTGAGCCATGGTTGCTGAGCCTGCGCATCCAGAGCTTGTGCTCCGCAACGGGAGAGGCCACAATAGTGAGAGGCCCGCGTACCGAAAATAAATAAATAAAATAAAAAGGGACTTGTAGGAAAGTAAACACACCATGGGCAATGGCACCTGCCTAAAGATTACGTTAATACTGGTACTTGTTCCTGGAATATAAGGTAGCATTGTTAGCAAAAACTTTCTTTAAAAATCGAATCACTTAGAAAACAAAGTTCTTCCCTCTGTCCATCAGAGCCGCCCAGTCCAAAGCCCAGCCCCAGGCCACATGCAGGAAAGGGCCCAAGGCAGTATGCCTGCACGCTTGGGTAGGTAGTTTGCTAGCAGTTAATACAGCACATTCTCAACTTCAGATTATTCTAAACTTTAGGCCATTATGAAGCAAGACCAACAATGGCAACCAGGGTGTGAATTGTCTTCACGTACACTGGCCTTGTGTTTGAGTGACAGACAATACCTGCGCAACAAGCGTGGGAATTCCTTACCTACTACTGCTATCAGTAAATGATTCACAAGGCTTACAAAAGAATGCATTTCTAACCATGGGGCCAACCGTCAGAGCCACTTGGACAGATGCCTCTGCCCTGAGCGTGTCCAGGTCATGTTCTTCTGAAATGAAGCACAGCCTGGGCAGAAGAAGATCTGGGACATGGGCCCAGCCACAGAGCTGGCACCATGCTGCTCTATGTCTCTGACCTGCCGTGTGGCGCTGCTATCGGCCAGGGATGCCAGTGAGAGTCAGCAGAGCTGGAGTCCACAGTGCTTGCTGTGACCAGGCACTCTTTTAGACGTTGATAGTGTCACATAATTCCCATTTTACAGATGATGAAACTGAGGCTTAGACAGGTTAAAGCATTTGTTTAGCTAATACACCTACAGATTAACTGAATGAATGAATACCCAATAGGATACCACATATTATGAGAGAGTTAAACACTTAAGACACTTAATTTCAAAGTTTAAATCTTTACTCTTTTATGCCATAGATGCTGTCTAAGCACAGTTATCAGGAGACCTCTGGAAGAAGAGTGATTCCTTCCCTCCCTCCTTTATAGTTAAGGTGACAGAAATAATCCACATAAAAATTCATGTGCAACTGACCTTGGTGATCCTATCTCAAATGATGTCTCTGAAAAAGACATTTTTAATTTGAGGTTAACTTTAAATAAAATATATAAAAGTACGACTATCTGTATGTTTAATAAATCCAATTTATGAAAAGTAAAAATGCATGCCATAGAAAATTCACACATTTATGTATAATCAATGTATAATTTGATTAAGGAAATAAAAAATCCTGACACTTTTAGGTTGTTATATTAATAGGAGACAATCTAAAATGACTAACTACAGTTTTGCCTTTTATATTCCTTCCTGACCTTCCTTTAATAAAAAAAACTAAAATATTTTTTAGTTTAGTTATAATTAACATACAATATTACATTGATTTCGGGTGTACAGAATAGGGATTCAGTATTTCTGTACATTATGAAATGATCACTGCAATAAAAACAGTTACTATCTGTCACCATACAAAGTTGTATCAACTACATTCCCTATGAGCACAGTACATTCCTGTGACTTATTTCTTTTGTAGCTGGGAGTTTGTACCTCTTAGTTCTCTTCACCTATATTGTCCATCTCCCTACCACCCCTCCCCCTCTGGCAACCACCAGTTTGTTCTCTATCTAGGTGTCTGTTTCTGTTTTGTCTGTTCGTTTGCACAGTGAAGAAAACCAGCAGCAAAATGAAAAGGTAACCTACTGAATAGAAGATATTTGCAAATCACATATCTGATAAGTGGTTGATATCCAAAATATATAAAGAATTCATACAACTCAATTGCAAATAAACCCCCCTAAAAACCCAATTAAAAAATGGGCAGAGCAGGGCTTCCCTGGTGGCGCAGTGGTTGAGAATACGCCTGCCAATGCAGGGGACATGGGTTCCTGCCCTGGTCCGTGAAGATCCCACGTGCTGCGGAGTAGCTGGGCCCGTGAGCCATGGCCACTGAGCCTGCACGTCCGGAGCCTGTGCTCCGCAACGGGAGAGACCACAGCAGTGAGAGGCCCGCGTACTGAAAAAAAAAAAATGGGCAGAGGAAATGAATAGTATTTTTTTTCAAAGAAGACATACAAATGGCCAACAGGTACGTGAAAAGGTGCGCAGCATCACCAATCATCAGGGAAACGCAAATCAGAGCCACAGCGAGATATCACCTCACACCTGATGGATGGATATCATCAAAAAGACAGGAGAGGGCTTCCCTGGTGGTGCAGTGGTTGAGAGTCCGCCTGGCGATGCAGGGGACACGGGTTCGTGCCCCGGTCTGGGAAGATCCCACATGCCGCGGAGAGGCTGGGCCCGTGAGCCATGGTCGCTGGGCCTGCGCGTCTGGAGCCTGTGCTCCGCGATGGGAGAGGCCACAGCAGTGAGAGGCCCGCGTACCACAAAATAAATAAATAAATAAATAAATAAATGAAAAGACAGGAGAGAACAAGCGTGGGTGAGGATATGGAGCAAAGAGAACCCTGTGCTCTTTTGGTGGGAATGTAAATTGGTGCAGCCACTAGGGAAAACAGTAGGGAAGTTCCTCAAAAAATTAAAAATAGAACTACCATATAGTCCAGCAATCTCACTTCTGAGTATATACCCAAAGGAAGTGAAAACAGGATATTGAAGAGATATCTGCACCCACATGTTCATTGCAGTATTATTCACAATAGAAAGCAACCTAGTGAATGGATAAAGAAGTGTGTGTGTATACGTAAAATGGAATATTATTCAGCCATGAGAAAGAAGGAAATCCTGTCATTTGCAATATGGATAGAACTGGAGGGCATTGTGCTGAGTGAAATAAGCCAGACAGAGAAAGACAAATGCTGCACACTACCACTTATATGTGAATTCTAAAAACAAAGACAAAAAGCGTCAAACTTAGAAATAGAGAGTAGAAAAGTAGTTGCTAGGGGTGGGAGGTGGTGGAAATAAGGAGAGGTTGGTAAAAGGGTAAAAACTTTCAGCTATAAAATGAATGAAGTCAGAGGATCAAGTGTTGGTGAAGATATAGAGAAAAGGAAAGCCTCATGTACTGTTGGTAGGAGTGTAAATTGGTGCAGCCACTATGGAAAACAGAATGGAGATTCTTCAAAAAATTAAAAGTAGAACTACCATAAGATACAGCAATTCCACTCCTGGGTTTTTATCCAAAGAAAACAAAAACACTAATTAGAAAAGAAATATGCACCCCTATGTTCACTGCAGCATTATTTTCAATAGGCAAGATATGAAAAAAACCAAGTGCCCATCAACAGATGAATGGATAAAGAAGACGTGGTATATATATACAATGGAATATTACTCAGCCATAAAGAAGAATGAAATAATGCCATTTGCAGCAACATGGATGGACCTCAAGGGCATTATGCTAAGTAAATAAGACAGAGAAAAGCAAATACCATATGATTTCACTTATATGTAGAATCTGAAAAAACTTTCATAGTAATGAAAATAACCTATAATTATATCACCTACATTTAATAAATAATATTCTTTATAATGTTACAAATTATATAACTTTCAAAAATTGTTAGAAAATATATTTGTGATTTTTAAAAAATTGAAATGGATGTATTAAAATTTATTTATTCAGTTGGGTCCATTTTTGTTGTTTTACGTAAAGCCACCCTGAACTATCTTGTTCTTACTGGTGTGTTTAGACCTCTGATTGTATCCGCAGGATGCATCCTACAGCAGAATCACGGGGTCAAAAAGTCTGAACTCTTTAAGGTTCTTGATACTCATGACCTAATTGCTTTCCAGGAAGGTTTAAACAGTTTTCTTTCCCTTTAGCAGATTGCAGGAGTTCCTGTTTCCTGTATTGATCATTTAGAATTTATCTCTTGCCCTGAGAATGATCATCTCATCTCCTTTAGTTAGGATTCTGTTAGTAAATACATATTTTCTTTATTGAATTGGAAAAAAAAGTTTATATATGAAGAATATTAAGCTTCAGATATTTGTTGTAATTCTTTTCTCCAGTTTGATGTTTATCTATGTCTTCCTAGGATGTGTTGTATATAGCCCAGGTAACTTACTAATCATTTCCTGTGCAATATCTTCCTGTACATTCTTGTCTTTCCTATTTTTCTATTTCTTTTAATTTTAGAAAGTTTGTACTTATTGCAAGTTCAGCTAAATATTAAATATTTAATAAATAAAAGTTAACTTCATTTCCTGCCAAATCATCAATTTCATAAACCAAATTTATTGAACAATCCCATTGATTCATTTTACAGTCAATTTTTATACCGTAATATACCATTTGTATTGTTGTTGTACTAAAATATATTTTAATATCTTTTAGAGTAAGTCTTAGCGGTTCTCATCTGCTTTTTTTCCCCATGAACTTTAAAACCATTTGGTAAAGTTCCAAGAAAAAAGAAGAAAAATAATCATTTCAGGAATTTGTGCAAATATCAAATCTATAAATTGTTGTTCTATCTATCTACCTCGTTTTGTGGCTAATTTTAATTAGAACGCCTTTACTGTTTCATCACTAAGTATGATGTTTAAAATAGATGTTCCTGATTATGATAAGGAAGTAGCCATCCATTTCTCCTTAAGTCTTCTGTTTAAAAAAAATCACATATGGTGTTGGAGTCTGTCCAATGCATTTTCAGCATCTATTGAGACGATCATATGGTTTTCTCATTACTCTCCTATATGGACCCTCACTCTAGTTAAATTAATCTGCTTGCTCATTTTTTAATTTTATGCTTTTGTACTAGTCCCCCCAGCTCTTTTTTTTTTAACTTGATGCTGTTCTGTATTAGGATGTCTAGGTGCATGTGATGGAAAACCAGACTGCACCCAGCTGAAACAGAAAAAGAACTATTTCTGATTGCTTACCTGGAAAGTCCAGGAACAGAGTTGATTCAGGAACCCAAAGGATGTCAGGAGGATTCAGTTTTACCTTGCCTAGTTCCTGAAACTTCAGACTTTCAGCCTCACAGGTACAAGTCCAAGGGGAACAGAGCTTTTCTTTACCAACAGCTGACACAGTCTTAAGCAATTCTCTCTTTGATCCCAAATCATTCACATGCTCCAGCCTTTACCAATCACTGTTGCCCAGCAGCATTAACTGACTGAGGCTGGGGTACTTGTCTACACCGAGACGGAGTGAGGTGGGCTGAGAATGGGGGAGAGTTTCCACAGGGAAAATAAAGGTGCTATTACCAAAAGAGCAAGGATGGAGTCCAGATGGACATACACATCAAGTGTCTGCTTTAATAGCTTGAAACCTCCCAGGACTGAAGACCTGAAATAATTGGTTTTCTTCTGACCAAGAAGGGTGTTGTTTCTCCACGCTCCACAACCCACTGGGCTTTTACCTCCTTTCAGTGTGATGGCGACTCTGCACCAGTCACACTATAAAACTGAGGGTCCTAGAACTCCACAGCTCAGTCTGCTTTTAGCCTGAGTTGCTTCTCTGGCTCAGGGCTCACTTGGCATTCCTCTTAGAAATTGTCCGCTTTTTAAAAAAATTTTTTTAATTTAATTTTATTTACTTTTTTTATACAGCAGGTTCTTATTAGTCATCCATTTTATACCTATTAGTGTATATATGTCAAGTCCAGTGATGAATTGGGATATTGTCTGCTTTGAGGAGAACCTCGGAGAACTGTGGCTCAACATAGGGCTGTGGGCTGCGGCGTGGTCTAACCAGCTTCCCGACTCGGTGCTGGGTCTCCTGCAGGACAAGGATTCAATTGCTGATCCCAATACAAGCACAAGGGGCATAAAATCAAAGTTGCACGGGTTCCCAGGTTTTCTAAAATCTTTCCCATCGTGATTCTTGATTGATGGTGCTATTTCCTTGTTGAGCTAGTAGGTTGCAGCTCCCCCGTTTTCTCCTAAGAGCTCCCCAGACCTTATTCCTTCTGGCACTACTTCTCCACCCCCAGCATTCTCCACAAAGGCCCCTCTTCTCTGGTAATCCTCGAAAAGAAACTAGAACCGACACTAAATGTAGTCCCTCCCAGTTTAGAATGGCACTTGGCCTTAACAGGAGCCTCTCTCCAGGGAAATCTACCTCAGTTGAGGGGAGACATCCCACCTCATTCATAATATATTTGGGGCATTTCTGAGTATTAAAAAGGGAAACCCACACAAGGTTGAATGGAAACCACTTCTAATCGCCTTTAACACGTGAAAAATTCAATTAGAGGGAAATACCTTGGATCTCCCTACCTCACAGATGGGTTGTAAAAATTAGAAAATTAAATTTTAGAAGCTGAAACTGCCCTTTGAAAGACGTAGGAGTGTGATTGCCAACCGTGATGACACCAACACACTGTGAAGGGTTTACTGGTGACATGGCGATGTGCAGATGGCTGCTTTGTGTGGCTTAGGGTAGGGCTGAGCTGAGCTGCTCAGAAGCAGTTTAATGCCTGGAGGCTGTGGGTGGAGAAGGAGGTAGGTAGGGCTGGTGAAGTAACCCGGGTAAGTTGGACAAGGTTCTGAGCGGGGTTTGGCTGTGCAGGCTAAGACTGCCTCAGTCCGCTGCTAAGTACAATTCCTTCCTTGTGAATCTGTTTGTCTTGCATTGGAACCAGGAAAGGGATTTGGTGGCTCTCACCAGCTAGGAAACCAGTCAACATTCTTTACTTACTTGGTTTCTCTTCTCCCTTTCATCTTTTGTCTCTGCTTTCCTTTACTTGAAAGCTTGTTATACCTCAGCAAATCACCACACCCACCAGGAAGGATTTAGGGTTGTAGGCAAAGCACCGTTTCCGTGTTGGCCCTTCGAAGATTCACTACCAGGGTTTCTGACTGTAAAAGTGCACAGGGGAGGAAAATGAGCATCATCTGATACACGCTCTGACTGAGGAAAAGAACAATGTGAGTTGATTCTGTGTTGTTTTGAACCTGTTTTCTTGCTCCAGCTTGAAAATAAAAGATGCATAGTCCTGGGACTTCCCCGGCGGTTCAGTGGTTAAGACTTTGCCTTCCAATGCAGTGGGTGCAGGTTCGATCCCTGGTCGGGGAGCTAAGATCCCACATGCCTCACAGCTAAAAAACCAAAACATAAAACAGAAGCAATATTGTAACAGATTCAAATATATGTGGTACATATATACAATGGAATATTACTCAGCCATAAAAAGGAATGAAATTAGGTCATTTGTAGAGATGTGGATGGACCTAGAGATTGTCATACAGAGTGAAGTAAGTCAGAAAGAGAAAAACAAATATCATATATTAACACATATACGTGGAACCTAGAAAAATGGTACAGATGAACCGGTCTGCAGGGCAGAAATAGGGACACAGATGTAGAGAACAAGTATATGGACACCAAGCAGGGGGGAAGTGGTGGTGGTGTGATGAATTGGGAGACTGGGATTGACATATATACACTAATATGTATAAAATGAATAACTAATAAGAACGTGCTGTATAAAAAAGAAATAAAATAAAATTCAAAAATGAAGAACAAACAAAAAAGCACAAATTCAATAAAGACTTTAAAAATGGTTCACATAAAAAAAATCTTAAAAAAAAAAAAAGATGTATCGTCCTTTCTTGTGAAAGGGGAAATTTGCAGTGTTGTTCTTTTGTACAAGGCAAAAATCTTTGGACATTTAGCGTAAGATGCTATGCATTTTAAAAGATAGTTATATAATATTTTACATTAATGTCTAGTTGTCCAATCTGATTATTATTCATCTATGTCATCAGACTTTCTAACCAACAGACATCATAATTGTTGTTGCACTGTCTTAGGTAAGAAATGTTCAGGGAATGTGGCCTATGAGAACATTAACCCAGGCTAACTTAACTCTGCACTGCTGGGCTTTGTCCATCATGGCACGACTGTCCATCCTCACTGAAAAGTGAGAATTCAGCGTGCGTGAATCTGGGAATCCCATCTGACATATCACCCTGCACTATTCTCTCCCCTTTCACTTTCTATAATATGAGAATGTGAAGATAACAACCCTGCCAAAGGCTTCTCTACTACCTGAAGTGTATTTGGTTATTAGATGCCCTCAGATCCTTTGAGGTATTAGGTGCCATTGGCACAAGAAATTTGAACTGATTTGGAAATGGGCCATGAATTCTCTTTCTTTATTTTTGAAAACTCTGAACACAGACGTTATAGCACAGAGAATATTAAAATCACATATTGCTCCGAAATACAGTTTTTGTTTAAAAGTACATAGAAGCTGGTCATCTTGAATCTATAGCATTTTAATATTTAGGGGAAAATAACGAATGGGGAGGGACTGTGATACACTTCTCACTGAGCCACTCTCCTTTGCATTCTTCTGAGCAGTGACCACACAGGGATTCTTAGCCTGCAGGGCACAGCCCCCTAGGAAGCTGTAAAATCATCTCAGAGCAAGGGAGATTTAGTTTGGAAGAAAGCATATTCAATGATATAATATGATTTTATATTGGGGAAAGTAAAGTTGGTCAAGATTATCTGACCCAATAGAAATACACAGAAGGTAAAAGGGGTCTCAGCCTGTGGCCTGGCAGAGCCCCAGTCTTATGTAATGACAGAGACAGAGACAGAAAGCAAGAGACATAAAGTGAGATACACTGAGAAAAGAGTCTGCGAGGACTTTAAAAGCTGCTAAAATAGGTAGATCCCTCTATTTCCTTCTTGGAGTCGTTAACTTTTCTGGAACTGATGATGAGAAAGACCACGTGTTGTGATATTTCTCTGGGAAAGGGCATATATGTATTGTATGTGTACTTGTATGTGCCCCATGCAGTCATAAGTGGTTTATTTTACCATGACAGTGTTGGAGGGTAAATTACTGCTCTAAGATTATTTATAGATAGTGGTTTGAACCAGAGGGTTTCTTTTCCTTGTTTGGGTGATGGACCCTTGTATATCAAGTTTCCTCCTTCTGCACTATTGTCCCATGAAACTACTTGATTCTGGTGAACACAGAGCTTGGCAGTACTTGATGAAGCATATTTATGAGTTAAGTCCAAATGAATCCAAAACATATGGATTAAATTTCCCTTGAAATATCTAAATTAAAGGTGGAAAGCACTTCGAAGAAGGCACCAGGGATCTGCTGTTCCTCAGGCCAATTGGATCTGCTGTTCCAATAGCCAAGTTTGAGCTATTTTTTCCCAATCAAGAGAGTTGCAAGTTTGCCCATGTGGCTCAGTACTTGAAGGTCTCCATCTTGGCTCTCCTATGGCTCCTGCTATCCCAGGACAGACAGACCTTGATATTCCAACAGTGACCCCACCAAGATCCAGAAGGCCATGCATCAGGCTGAACAGAGAATGCTTTATTGAGTGATACAACTTAATGTCCCTTCTGGGTTCCTGCTTCATCCAAAACCTTAAGCACAATTAATGCCAAATGTATAGGAGTAAAGGAGGAGTTAGGAAGTCATCCAAAAAGCATTTTGAGGCAGAACAAGGGTCACATTGGCGTTCCCTCCCACAAGCCAAAGCTATACTGCATGTAGCTCAGTAATGTTTTAAAAGAAAAACAAAACAAAACAAAACAAGAAAAGCTATACAGTCCTCACGGTTTCTTCATTTACAGATAAGCCAATCTCTCTTAACATTTGGGACAACTACATGATAGCTGAACTTTATGCTGAATTTATGTCTTTTGGCATTTGACATCTTGAATTGTAATAGTAATAACTTCAAATAAAGGTGCTTCAAATAGCTCCTAAAGTTGTATTTCCTCCCTGTTTATTTATTTATTTTTGTACCTACTAAGGGTCATCCAAGGATCTCAAACCATCATGAATCTGAATAAGGTTACTTCTAAAATCACCATACCTCTTCTATATATCTGTTTGCCTAGGCTTGAAAAAAAAAATGCTTCTTGTATATTTTCTTATCATTACAAGGACTGTATTTGTTTGTTGTTTGTTTTCAGGAGATTTCCCCCTGGTCTTTGGCCTCAACAGAATATTCCAATGAAGTTCAGGCCTGTCTACAAATAAGTTGAAATTTGGAAATCAACATCTGGTTATTAGCTCTATCAGTGACCGAAGAGATTGATTATGTTTTCACTGGAAAGAGTCTGATTTTCCTCAGGCTAATGCCCACTTCATTGAGGCTAGTGAATTGTCAGAATTCAATATTCTTAAAACCTGACCATGTGCACATTTTTTCAGAATCTTAGGTTGTAATAGTGTCTTTGGAATCAATCAGAATCAGGCATTGTGGGCACCAAAAATGCTCTTTCTGATCAGCAGTTGGTCCATGAGATTGCAACTGGATCAAGGCAAGTGGCTATAATTTTAACATACCTAAAGGAAAATAGTTTTCTCCCTCTCACCAGAAGGAAATGAGAGAAAATGCCTGCACTTAATGACATTTTTAAACCCATTACAAATGAGATTGAATTTTATTCTTTTATAATTAGCACTCATCACAAGTAAATATCCTCATCAAAATAAACCTGTGCTGGGCTTCCCTGGTGGCGCAGTGGTTGGGAGTCCGCCTGCCAATGCAGGGGACACGGGTTCATGCCCTGGTCCGGGAAGATCCCACATGCCGCGGAGCGGCTGGTCCCGTGAGCCATGGCTGCTGAGCCTGCGCATCTGGAGCCTGTGCTCCGCAAGGGGAGAGAGGCCACAACAGTGAGAGGCCCGCCTACAACAACAAAATAAATAAATAAAAAAAAATAAAAATAAACCTGTGCTGAATAAGTTCCAGTTGTCAGGAACTAGAAAGTTGTCATCGTTTTAATGTTTTTCAAAATTTTACATCAATCTTAACACTCAAAGTCCTTGTAAATCTACATAGACGAACTTGGAGGTGAATTTTTCATAAACTGACATTTTAGGGAAAGCAAATTTAGAAAATTTAGATCAGAAGGCATGTTTTATGGCCAGAAATCACTGATACTGTTGTTTTTATCCAACAAATGAGCAAGGTAATAGCTAACTTGTTCCCTTCTCTATATGGTCATTACCTTTATGTCTAGATTTTATCCCAGTCAACCTTGCATAGGGGGAAAATTATGAAAACATTGGAACAGATGACACCCTTGTAATGTATTCTCAATGACCCTCAAGTAACAGTTCAGACTTCGGTCTAGAACAAAGCAATACCTCTCCTGAGTTTATGAGCTTCCCTGGAGAGCCTGAATGTTTTAATAAGAGGTCATCCTAAATAGAGATGCTAAATGTATGATGACTGTTTTAGGGTGTATCTGTTCTGTGCAGATATTTCCTCCATCCTGTCGTCATCCTCCGGGCTCTTTGGGCCAGACCTCCCTGTGCCTTGACCCCCTGGCTCTCTCCCTCAGGCTTTAAATCTGGCTCAGTCTTGCTCTCTGACTGGAGGGAGCAGTGGGATTCCCCATTAAGTATTCAAGACTCCACATCTGGTTTTTCCTCCATGTTTCTCTAATCAAGTTATTGGAAGCCAACTTTTCATGGCAACCCACTCTCAGAGTACTGATATTTCTCTGTTTCTCCTTGTCACACACTGAGCATTATTATCCTTTTAGAGAGAGGAGGCAAGATAAAAATCAATTCTCTTCAAACAACAGAAGGACAATTTTCCTGTAATTTTACATGTAGAGGTGATCCTGAAGAACAGTGAAATATTCATTTCATAGTTTCATAGTCATTTTCATAGTCATTTTCACCTCGTGTCCTTTGTTCCAAGTACATGGTAGGTGCACATGTTTGTTATGGACACAACTTTCTTTTTTGCACCAATAGACCAAAATTAACTTAATTTCACTAACATTTGAATAATTCATTTATTTAAAGCAGTAAATTTTATGAACAAAATCAGCTATATCGAATGGAGAGTAGTATAGAGGTAAAATAATACAATGAAGGGTTTGTTTTATTTTGTTTCTTTCCTTTTTACACCCACTTCTTAAGTCTGGCACTTGACCTAAATAGTCGTATATGATTCTTGTGTGAACTTTCATGACATTACCTGCATGGCGGAGAAGTATGCATGCTTCAGACATTGACAAAAGGTACAAAGTTTCTGTTTTCGTTAGTTTGGCTGCCTTTGTAAAGATTCAGTGAGTCTATGGAAACAAGGTTATAAGGTCAATTGTCCTTGTCCCTTGTCACTGACATTAACTCTTGCTGACTACTTTTTATCTCCCTCATAGCCTCCAGATAGCATCTAAAGAACAAGTCCTACCAACTACAGTGGCCGTAGGTCTGACTCTCTGTGGCCACAGACACAAGAACTAAGTAGTTCATTCTTGAGAGTAATTGCAGTTTCCAAGGATGGAGTGTTCTTGACTGCTTGGGGAAGCATTATAGAACAACCAAAAGGGTTCAGACTTAAACCAAAAGTCTGCCAACACCCGTTATTAGCCCTGTGATCTACAGTAAGTTCCACCACTTCTCTGGGCCTCCATTTCCATACTTGTCAAATGGGGATCCTGACACCTGCACCTCAGAGTTGTCATGATAATTAAATGATACAAGATATGTAGAGCTTGATCGAAAGTAGGTCCCAGCACATGTTGATCAAACTTCTCAGTGTTGGTGGACTAATTTCAAATCGCTCTGCTTATCATTTTATTCTCTTCCAGTATAAGACAGAGAATTCAGTACAAAATTTCTGTTGTTGTAGAATTTGTTTTGATCTGCCCAATTTTACTAGGGACCAAAGATTATTTAGGGCAATGCTTACAGGTCTTGCCTGCCTTGATAGCAATGGAAACTAGCATCTTTAGGTTTTCTGATCCTTACAAAATTTGCAAACTTGGTCAAGGGAAATGGAATGAGCAGAACTGTCGCAAGTGTTTACCTATATCTTGTAAATACATAATTGTATTTTTGACATAAAAATCACCTGATCTAAATATGTGCATTTCAAGGTAGGTTTAGTAGATACTAGATTGGTCGCTTTTCATGTTGTCTAAAATAACTAAATGTAATTCCTAATATCTTATCACACACAGTTAATGAACTATTGTTTTCCCCACAGAACAATTCCAATCCAATCTGAATTTCATAGTCACTTGAAAGGCTTTTGTGAATTAAAACCAGTCAATATGCATGTAACCGGAAGCCACAGTTTTTCTTGAACTTGAATCAGCCCTATTTGAGTAAATGGAGAATGGTAAGAAAAATGCTCATCCATTTCTATATTACACACTCAATAATATTATTAATATCATATCTTATTTTTCTTTGACAAGTATAATCAAAAAATGGGGCCAAAAGGAGGAGATTTCAGGCAGGAAATATGGTAAAGAGAAAAAAGATCATATAATATCTATTTACTAAAATGTAACAAAATGAACTCAGAGCGAGTATACAGCATCAAACATACACAAAACCTTACAGAAAAAAAAAAAAGGCACAACTTTAGATCATAATCTTTGCAAAGTTATGAATGAGGAAAGAGAAAAACAGATAAGCAGTTTTGAAAATTGATGTGCCTCTTAGTCATGACCCTCAGAGTTAGTCTTGGGAAAAGATTTGAAAAAACCCAGAATAAAACTTCATGAATATCGCCCAACCAAGAGAGACTTAGACAAGAGGGATTGTGTAGGTATTTAGGCAGGAGGTGGGGAGAAAGAAGAAAGCTCTGAAAAATTAGAAGACCCTCTTTAACACTCCAAAATCTCACCTGAGGTCAAAAAGCAAAAAGCTGGGCAAGACTCCTCAATTTGCTGGGAGGGGGAGGGGAAAGCTGCTTGAGATCTGTGGGTAAAGCAGAGGAGGGGAACATTGAGAGCAGATTACATACCTTTCTAAGGATCCACCTTGAAGGGGTGTGGAAGAAGGGACTTCTGTACTGGGAGGTAACTCACACAGGATGAGGAGAGGCCCCAGGCCAGGGGAAGTGAACCCTATCGCACACCCCTTAACCAAGCTGGTGGAGGCGTAGCAAAGATCAGGCTTCCAGGCACAGTGGCTTATTGAGGGAGAAAAGCGCCGCCTTCTCTTACTCCCTCCAAACTCTTGGGGAAGAGAAGTAAAGTTCAAGAAAACACACGCTATCCTGACTCCAAAGTGAAGCTCTAAGGACAAAGTCAAGAAAAGGTGACAGAATGTCCAGGAGAATTCATCTGCATGTTATCAGAACAAAGATCTAATAGACGTTAGACCTTGCTCATAATAAATGAGGTGAAAAGAAATATTATGGTAACTGGTTATATGGTATTAATGTCTATATTATGTTAACTAGGATCATGCTGGTAAATGTTTTAACAATAGGCTTTCTGGGGGGAAAAAAAGCAATATGTAACCTTTGCCAATTGCCATGGGGTAAATACTCCCACCATAGCCAATTCAACCTGCCAAGGTGACATCACTGAATGTGAAGTTGGGAAGAGATGTGAAGGTTTGACACTTATGAATCAGCTTCACACACCACTGATGGTAACTACGCAAAAATTCTGCTGCGCTAAGTATGGAGGAAAGGAAAAGTAGGCCTAAGACAGATAATGCTTGCATTCTGTAAGATGATACCAGCCAGGAACTGACTGGAAATTCCCTGAAATGAGTGTTTTTCTTTCTGGAACTTAAACAGAACAAAAAGTTTTAAAAATGAAAGACATCAAGAACAAAACATTAAAGCAACAGAATACAATTTCAAAGCTAAGGAAACAAATACAGGATCAAAAAAAAAACAATTACAAAATCACTAAATAAATCAGAAAGATCAAGAACCAAATGGACACCATTGAAAATTAGTAAGCAAGGATCAATGAAAGAATGCAGAAAAAAATGGGATTAAAACAATTTTAGAAAGCAGTAACTAATATAAAGATAAGTGATATATTTGAAATCGAAAACCCAATAAATGGTAGAGAAAATATACTCTAGGGATCAATTTCATTTATAAATATGAATTCAAGGATCTTAAAACATTAGCAAATAAAATTCAACACCACCTTGAAAGAAAAATACAGCATAATCGAATAGCTTTTCCTCAAGAATGAATCATATAATTCATCATATAAATAGATTAAAAGGTAAAAACATAATTATTTCAAATATATCAAAATATAATTTAATAAAATTCAACTTTACATGCTAATTTAAAAAAAGAAGCACTGACAGAACTCAATGGATACTCCTGTGACATTCTCTGTTTGTACATGTATGTGGGTATTTGTATATGTATATGTATAAATACCTGCAACAAAAAGCCACCACCATGTTAAAGATGAAATACTTAGAAGCATTCTTACTAAGAATCAAGACAGGGATGCCCTCTATAACTACTATATTTAACATTTTCTGTAAATAGTAGCTAAGGTAATTAAGGAACACATATAAATCAGGTATAATAATTGGAGTACAGATGCAAAAATTATCATTATTTGCATAACATACTACTGATACTTAGAAAACTCAAGAGAATGAATTGAAAAATGATTAGAATGATATCATTTAATAAGGAGCTATTTACAAAATTAAAACTCAAAAAAATCAATAGCCTTTCTAGGTGCAAATGATACCCACTTAAAAATAGATTGGAAAAAATGTTTCCTGTACAATAGAAAAATAGGAATTATATATTTTTATGTAAGTACAGGACTTGAAAGAAAACTCAAGTGTTAAACCATATCATGTCTTGAATAGGGACACTGAATTTTGAAAAGATTCATTCATTTATTCATTCACTCACTCAAAAAGTACTTACTGAGGATCTGGTATACATCAAGCACTGTTCTAGGCCTAGGAGAGACAGCAGTGAACAAAATAGACAAAAGTCCCTGACCTCATGGAGGGGGATCTAGTGAGCGGAGACAGACAGTATACCATAAGTGATGCGGATGAGTGCTGTGAAGAGGTGTAAAGCAGCGGATGGAGATAGAGTGCTGAAGATTTGCCTAAAAGTGTGTTCTTTCAAACAGCATGGCCGGATGGTCAGGGAAGGCCTCACTGACCGGTGGCATCTAAAGTTGTGACCAAAGGAAGCAAGGATGCAAGTCATGTGCAAAGTCCTTGAAGTGAGAGAGGATTCAGGTGTTTAAATACAGCAAGCAGGCCCAAATGGTTGGTGTGGAGTAAGAGAGAAAGTTACCAGAGATGGGTTGAGAGAGACAGCCAGGAGTGAACCACATCAGGTCCCTTGGCCAAGTACAACTCTGGCTTGCAGCCTGAATGAGACGGGGGCCCTAGAAGGGTTGTGAGCAGAGAAGAGACATGCTCAGACTGTATTTTATAGGGATCACACACTTTAATAATCTTAATACCCAACCTATACAATTTGATTTGTTTAAACGACTCACAGTTTGATACCTGTTTTTTTTTTTTCTGCTAGGGAAATTAAGAAAATGATACTAAACTGCATCTGGAAAAATCCAATGTGCAAGAATAGTTACCAAAATTATGCAGAAAAACAGAAAGAAGGTAATATCCATCAAACCAGATATTAATCATATTGTGAAGCTCTCATAATGAATTCATTTTGATACTGGAGATCATGTAAACATGTGGATTTCAGTATTTGATAATTCTGGAATTCCAAATCAGTATTAAAAAGACAAAATAGTCAATAAACAATGTTAAGAACAGGCTGCACATTTCAAACACAAACAAAATGCTTGTGAAGAAGACCTGTGAGGTCTTATACCAAAAGAAATTTCAGTTCCTTAAAAATTGGTACACACAAAAATAAATTCACAAAAGATCTAGAAGACAATTTGTGGGAGATATATACATCTATAATGTGTGTGTGTATAGGAGTGCAAACAATCTTTATAAACAGAAATCCCAATCATGACCCTATCAAGGAAAATACTAAACATTATATAAAATACTAGTGTATAATAAAAATATAAAAATTGAAATTGAAAGATAAATTTTAAAAACAATACTAAAACACATTGTTGACTAAAGGCATTGGCATAACTTATAATCTTTTTAAATGTATTTACCATCTGATGAAAATGGTGTATAAGAATAACAATATAGATCATTAAAATAGAATAAAGATTAAAAACAGACCCAGATATTCAACATCACTAATTATTAGGGAAATGCGAATCAGAACCACAGTGAGATATCATCTCACACCTGTTAGAATGGCTATTATTGAAAAGACAAGAAATAAAAGCATGTGGGACTTCCCTGGTGGCGCAGTGGTTGAGAGTCCGCCTGCCGATGCAGGGGACACGGGTTCGTGCCCCAGTCTGGGAGGATCCCACATGCCGCGGAGTGGCTGGGCCTGTGAGCCATGGCCGCTGAGCCTGCACATCCGGAGCCTGTGCTCCGCAACGGGAGAGGCCACAACAGTGAGAGGCCCGCGTACCGCAAAAAAAAAAAAAAGAAAAAGAAAAAGAAAAGCATGTGGATAAAAGGGAACACTCATACCCTGTTGGTGGGATTGGAAATTGTAAATTGGTGAACCCACTATGGAAAACAGTATGGAGAGTCCTCAAAAAATTAAGAATAAAACTACCATATGACCCAGCTATTTCACTTCTTCATATTTATCTGAAGAACACAACAACACTGATTCAAAAAGATACGCGCACCCCCATGTTCATTGCAGCATTACTTACAATAGCTCAGATATGGAAACAACCTAAGTGTCCACTGACGGATGAATGGATAAAGGAGATGTGGTATATATACAATAATGGAATACAGCTCAGCCATATAAAAGAACGAAATCATGCCTTTTGCAACAACATGGATGGACCTTGAAGGTATCATGTTAAGTGAAGTCAGAAGGGAAAAAACAAATACTATATGATTTCACTCTTATGTGGAATCTAAAAAACAAAACAAACAAACAAAATAAAACAAAAACAAACTCATAGATACAGAAATCATATTAGTGAGGAGAAGGGGATGGGGTGTGGGTGAAATGGGTAAAGGAGGTGAACTGTGTGGTGACGAATGGTAACTAGGTTTGTGACGATGATACAGTCATCGTCATATAGTATGTAGTGTATACAGTATATACACTACAGTGTATATACTGTAGTGTATATACTGTATATACACTGTAGTGTATACAGTAGGGTATACAGATGTCAAATTATAACACTATACACCTGAAACATATAATTTTCAAAAAATATCCAGAATTTAATATATAACAAATAAGCTTTCAATTCAGTGAGGAAAGGATGTTTTATTTAATAAAATTTGCATAACTGGTCATCAATCTGGAAGAAAACAAGACTGAATCCCTACCTCACAGCTTACCAAAAATAAATTCCAAATAGATTAAAATTTCAAATGCTAAAAATGAAAAAGTAATTTAAAAAATACATTTATTCTTTGACCATATCATCCCACTGCTAGAAATTTACCACTGAGATAACGTTAAAAATTTTCCAAACATTGTCTATAATAGAAAAAAACTGGAAACACCCAAATGCCAGTCAATAGAAGTCTAATTAAATTTTTGAAATGTATATGCATACAATAAAAGGCCATGTAGCTATTTCAAGAGGATAAAGCAGATCTGTGCTTACATGGAAATATCTTGTAGCTATTTCATTTTGATGAAAAAATAAAACAAAGTTAAAAGTATCATGTTTATGTGTAAATTTTTTAAAAGGAGTTATATGTAAATAATAATTATATTAATTGTATTAATAATAATAAGTAATAATGCCCAGCACTTATTTAATTATGACTATGTGCCAGGTACTATTTTAAGCCCTTTACATGCTTAAATAACTCTAAAAGGTAGGCCATCTGTGAGTCAGAATGCCAAAGTAAATTACCCAGGGTCTTAGCAAATGATGGAGCCAGTATTCAAAACAAGGCAGTGCAAGTCTAAATCCTGCACTGTGGACTATTAATCATTGTGCTGTGGGGAGACACACACACACACACACACACACACACACACACACACACACACTGTTGTTTCCTAGATACAAAAAATTATTAGTTGTAGCCACCAGGGGTAGAAAAATAAAAGTTGGGACTGGAATATGGGATACTTACAATCATTTTATAACTTTCTGTACTTGTTTGATTTTCTAAAAACCATATGCAGATTTTTAATTTTTCTTGATGAAACAAATAAGAAAATTTAAAAGAAAGAAGAAAAAAAAGAAGGAAGGGATCCCAAGCGTCCTCAGGAACTCCAGGGAAAAACGACCCAGGCTGGCATAAATCTCTCACTATGGCACGGAGTGATGAAACTTGAAGTCACTTAACCCCTGAGAGCAGCAGGCCCTTTGCTTTGCGCCTCCTTTCCTGAGCTCGCCTATGGGACTGACTTGCTGGAGCAGAACGTGGGCGCCACTGTGTTGCTTCTCCTATCGGCAGAGAGATCAGAGAAGGATGCTGCCCTCTCTATCATGTCTATCCTATCAATCGATCGAATTCTCTCCTTTTCTGTGTGCCTGACATGGTGATACCCGGGGGCCCAGAGAGGGCTGCTGGACTCCGAACAAACAACAATGCCGGGGGGTGCTCACTTATCGTCCCCTGGGAAGGAAGGCCTGAGAGTCAGCACTGGTTGGCTAAGTCCCTGGCACAGGGGCTTGGTTTCTTTGGCAGGGAAGAAGTCACCATATGTCTCCAGGCACCAGTGAGTTGGCCACCTCCAAAGGAGGAGTTACTGTATCCATCACTAGAGGACTCAGGTGTCAAGCATGTTGGCAAGCTCTAGCTGCTACCTGACACCTCCAGAATGCTGCATTGTTCTCTCCCAGGTTCTGAGAGAGAGGGTAAGGGAGGCGAGCAGGCCATTATTGCTGGGTCACAGAGAAAGAAAATCAGCCCTTCTGCAAGTCCACAGTTGGTGTGAACTGATAGAGTGTCTGGTGCAAATGGCAAAAATAAAAGGACTTTGTGGTGTTCCAAATCCCTTCCTCTATGCACTGTTCAATCGTTTTTTTCCCCCTGAATCTTGCCTTATTTTCTCCAGTGGTATAAGGAATGGGTGCAAGTCAAGTCCTAACAGTGAACCCTTGACCTACAAAGCTGAGTGCTGAGAAAAGTTACAAGAGGAAAGTAGAGAATTATGTTTATAAGGGTGTGTGTGTGTGTAAAAAGAAATTACTTTCTTCCAACAGTGAGGCATCAGAGGGAATGTATATATTTACAAGGATGGGGTTTAGGAAAGAGTGTGCAAAAACAGTTTGCTTAGACTCAGGAGGAAGTATTTGGAAGCTGGCAGTGGAGACAGGAGTAGTTTTTCCAGATATCATTGTTCTGGCTTCTTCATCAATAAAATTTCTAAAAAACAGTTAATCAGACTCATATCAAGTTTTTGACTCCTTCCTTGACAAGAAATTATTTACCTTGGTCTAAGATCAGTGGTTCTCAAACTCTCTGGTCTCAGGACCACTTTGCACTCTTAAAAAGAGCTTTTGTTTATATGAATTATATAGTTACCATATTAGAAATTAAAGCTGAAGAAATTCTAAAATGTTTAATAATTTATTAAAATAACAATAATAAACCTATCCCATGTTAACATAAATAACATATTTTTAAGAAACTATATGTTCGAAAACAAAAATAGATTTTACATTTTTCAAAATCTCTTCAATGTCTTCCTTAATAGAAGACGACTAGGTTCTTATATCTGCTTCTGTATTCAATCTGTTTTGCTATTGGTGTTCTAGCAGTCTCTAGAAAACTCCACTGTACACTCTTCAGAAAATGAGAATTTAAAAAGACAAATAATGCCTTATTATTATTAAGCAAAAGTTTTGACTGCAAGGATCTTCTATAGAATTTCAGGGACCCACAGCTACCCCCAGGCCACACTTGGAGAGAAGCTAGTCTGATTAACAAGCAGACAATTGAGTAATTGAGATGATGTATGGAAAAATCACTGGGATTATTGGAGTGAATAAAGTATTCCTAGCACTATTATTTCCCCTGCTAAAAAGCTACGCATTGGAGGATGAGTGCTCTGGGTTTGAGGAAGGCCAATGATGATTTTGAAAATCAAGCCATGTCAGGTTGTGATTTGAGAAAAGCATGTGGAAAAAACACACGTCCAGTTACCAACAACCCAGCTTCCCTCACGCCCAAGGCCATGGTTTCAGGGCTGGGCAGTTTGGGGCTTCTAATGAATTCAGTAATTGAGAGTTTGGGAACGTTCAGAAATTAGAAATCAGTGGCTTTTTTTCCCCCTTAAAATGTATTGTATTTGGAACTCTGTACCAAGTTCATTTTGCATAAGTGGCACCCTAATTATACTTCAGCCGCAGGTGAAAATGGACAGGGCAGGTCTTTGTCTTTTGGTTGGAAGCTCATATTTATCTCTCAAGAATTTGTGGAGAGCTGATGAGAAAATAGGTGGGAAATCCCGCTGAGAAGTTAGTGCAGTAAAATGTAAGATTTATTTGTTTGTTTCTATGTTTGTTTGATTTTTGGAAGGGTCTGTGAGGGATAGCTGCCATATGAAAGTCCAAAATCTGACCATCAGGGAAAATATGGACCACACAGAAATCTGACCTTCAGGGAATATATGCACCACACAGATAGTTAAAAATGGGAATACACAATAAGAATTTTAACACATTCAAATTCAATAATAATTACTCACAAGGTCAGGAAGCCTGAAAAACACAAATTGGCTTATGGCAAATAGACCCAAATAAGCTTTCTGAAATATTGGATTACTTGATAAAGAAATTTCTTCCCCCAGTAACTAAAGAGACTTGTATATATTAAGAAAACTTGTGGGTTTGCAGCACAAGAATCCCAAAGAACAAGAACACACACACACACACACACACACACACAAGAAGGTATCCTGGGTTTGGGTGTCCCTGTTTTGTGGGGTTGTTCAACTCTAGCCTTGCTTCTAGATTCAGAATCCTGAGATAACATCATAAAGATTTCTGATCTTTACTGATGAGCATATTCTTTCTAGCTGTAAAATCTTTGGCAAGTTAATCAACCTATAAAGGATCCATTTTATCATAAAATAAGTATAATGATATATTCTTTGCAGAGTTGTGAGGATTCAATGAGATAAAATATGTACTGAGCCTAGTTCATTGCCTGGTACTTAGAAAACACTCAGAAAATTCTCTCTAGCCCCACTCACTCCCTCCTAGTTCAAAAAGACAGGGCAATCCACAGTCTTAAGGCCCTCGGAACTTTGTATTTTGTTCTGCTAGAGAAATAACTTATCAGGAGAAGTGTGAACCTGTCCTGTAGTTTAGGGATGGGCAGAATGCTGCAATTGTGAGCAACCATTTGTAATTGGTGTGAAATGTGATAAGATTAACTCTGTGAAAGCAAACTAGACTAGAGTTATTATTCAGTGTAATCTGTTAAGCAAAAGTCTGCTTTTCTGAGTCTCAATAACCTGCAAAGAGAAGTAAGTTTGGAAAACACAGCACAGAAATGAATCAGGTGAATTGAATCTTGGGATTACACAAGTTCACAGATAAGAGCCCCATCTCCAGTTGCACCAACTACAGGGGGATGACATTACTGGGTCTAGCGGACCCTACACTGCCCAGACTGCAGACTATGCAGTCTGGAGTTGGTCAGAACACAGTGCTTCCCATGGTCCAGCACAGTGTATGGGAATAACAACAACAACAAAAAGGGATGTGGCAACTTTAACTTGAGGTCCAGAGATGGAGACTCTACTGGTGACAAGACAAGAATATCCATGTGTAATCTGCTGGTGAATCTTCTCTTTGTGTGCCATAGAGTAAAGTGCAGGCAATAGTTATTATCCTTGACTAGCCAGGGTACACATACTGCAAAAGGAATTTTCTTTTCATCTTTTGGAGGTTGAGATTTCTTTCCTACAGGGAAGGACAGACTGTCTGTCATTTGGGTAAAACTGCTAACTTTTTTTTTTTTTGTGTGGTATGCGGGCCTCTCACTGCTGTGGCCTCTCCCGTTGCGGAGCACAGGCTCTGGACGCGCAGGCTCAGCGGCCATGGTTCATGGGCCCAGCCGCTCCGCGGCATGTGGGATCTTCCCGAAACGGGGCACGAACCCGTGTCCCCTGCATCGGCAGGCGGACTCTCAACCACTGCGCCACCAGGGAAGCCCCAAAACTGCTAACTTTTGAGTCTGTTTAGTATTTGATGAGGAACCTGTGGATGAGGAGCCAGACTTGACCTTCAGACTTGTTTTTCCTGCCGTGATCACCTCTGCTTCAGTGCAGACACATATATATGGAATTAAAAAAAAAAAAAATGTCATGAAGAACCTAGGGGTAAAACGGGAATAAAGACACAGACCTACTTGAGAATGGACTTGAGGATATGGGGAGGGGGAAGGGTAAGCTGTGACAAAGCGAAAGAGAGGCATGGACACATATACACTACCAAACGTAAGGAAGATAGCGAGTGGGAAGCAGCCGCAGAGCACAGGGAGATCAGCTCGGTGCTTTGTGACCGCCTGGAGGGGTGGGATGGGGAGGGTGGGAGGGAGGGAAATGCATGAGGGAAGGGATGTGGGAACAGATGTATATGTATGACTGATTCACTTTGTTATAAAGCAGAAACTAATAAAAAAAATAAAATAAAATAAAAATAAAAAAAAGAATGACTCTCCTAGAGGCTGTGGTGTTTACACGGTTATATCAGGCAGAGGAGAGACTCGAGTTAAGGAGGAGAGCCGTCCGACAGCCATGCCTAACCAGTCATTAATAGATGCTTTACATGGCCAAGGACCTCACATCCAGCACAGCACCAGGGCGGGGCCTCGAATGCTAATCTTAAATTCCCAGAGGCTCTCCTTTATCTCAGCCTGTCTGTCTCATTGTTTAGTTTTCTCTGTTCCTCTAGAGTCTTTCTCTCCCTTCTATTATCCAGTTCTTATTTCATATATTATCTTTTTCTGTATTTCCTCTGTTCTCCTCTCTTCCCCTTATATCTCTATTTTTTATATTAACTGGTCATAGCATGAACAAATCTTTAAAATAGCTCTACCTTAATAGGACAAGTATGGCATTTTCCCTCAACCTAACTTTACACCAGTATGTTTGAATACAGCCTCTGTACAGCCTGTGTACTTTCCAAATTGCAGTTTTCTCTTCCTTGAATGTTGAGTACATATTCCTACATTTGAATATTTTGCCAGAAATTTCCTTTCTGACCTCTCTGCCTACTGATATATTATCAGTATTTCATGTCTAAATTCAGATGTCACTTCCTACATGAAGCCTTTTGCAATCCTCATAGGTACTCTTCCTTTTTTTTTGGTACTCTTTTTAGATGGTCTCCATATTTTCTCATTTGGTGATCTAATCCAGTCCTATAACTTTATCTACTATCTACTATTACTAACTTTATCTACTACAATACTAGATCTAACTTTGATTCTGATATGTCTATCAACTATTCATTGAATATCTCCTTATGAGTGACCAGTTTAGCCTGGAGGACAATACATTTCCAATAATATATTAATAACACCTAAATTCATATACATCCACGCATGTGCACGCACCTGCACATGCACGCATGCACACACACACACACACACACACCCTGCAGGATGTTAATGAACACATTTTCCCATTCAATCCTCAAAAGCAGTTTGGGTAATCTATTTTAAAAATCTCCATGTTATTCGTGCAAATTGTTGTTTTCTGAGCTTTTCCTCATTCACTGCTTTGTGTGATGTAATTACCCTCTGACTAAGGCATACTTGATCCATGGTGCCATTGTCTGACCAATCCCTGAGGCCCCTGTCCTCCTCAGGCTCTGAGGAACCTCTTTTGGACATTCACGAGAGCCCTGTGCCATACCTCTTTTGAAGAACCTGGCCCTTGGTGAGGGACTGTGAAGTGTGGGATGCTCTGGGATTCTTCTAATGCTCTAAAAGTCTGTCTGGAGGGAAGCCTGCAGCCCACTTTAAAAATGTACCTCATGAGCCAAACTATTAGAAGTACTACAGCCATAACACAGCTGGGGATTTGTTCCAAGCCCAACTATGTAGGAGACTAGAGAAAGAGGTCAGACTGACACGTATTGCTAGTACCTTCCAGATACAACAGAGCAAATGTGTCTCTGTTTGCTAGAAATTGCCATGGTAGTTTCCACAAAGAGGGTTTGTGCATTCCTATGTTGTCTGTCTGTCAGTAAGGCTGCTTATGGTTTAAGAGGAGGATTCACAAGCCAGAAGGAACTCTATTATGTAATTTTCCTTTGTCAATTAGACTAGAGTGAACTATAAATGGATGACTTATTGATCATTTAACAAAGGCGTTCAATTATGTAATTAAACTTGAAGCCCTAGTAGAAGATTTAAATTTTCTATATTGTGTCCATGCCCTGTCAATTTAAAGCTACCTAGGAGTGGATTATTTTCTTCAATTATATTAAAAATCAAACAAATACATCCTGAGTGCACAGATAACCAAAAATAAATAAAAGCAATTATTTGCAGATTTATTAATTGGACCAGTGGGTATCAAACTTGTAATGCAACAACTTTTTCAGAAGGAAGAAAAATTTTAAGAACTAGCCCTCGATGGATTTGCATTATTAAAGTATGTTGGGGAAGCAGCATCAGGGAAGCTCAGGATGAGAAGTTTGTTTCATCAGTTCTTGTCAAAGGTCCTCACTACTACCTTCAACCTACTTTCTGGATTTCTGAAAGATTCATCTCTTTCTTTCACTAACTCCCTATATAAACTGAACCCTGACTGAGACCCACTAGATACAATTTATTCTTCTAAATGAAAATTTTAAAGCCACCAGTATGTAAAAAATTATAGCTACATAATAAAATAAAGGTTGTATTCTCAGTTTCCTTTCCTTTACAGAGTAGAGAAGCCAGCTTTATGAGTAACTCTTAGCAATGCCCAAGTTAAAATCTTCTGGTGTGTTGGAAGCTAAAACCACTGATGAATCATCTTATTGATGAATGGCCACACAAATTCAGACCACACAAGACTTCAAACAGGGCCTAAAGTAACTGAATTGTCAAGCATTTCAATTTCCTTGTGAAAAAAATTGATTGTTGAATTAATATTTTAAACCTACAATCTGGAAGAATTGACCTGACATAAATGTCTCTTCACGGTCCTTTTCCTCTCTTTGATTCAATTAATAGTTTCAGTTAAATGACTGGTATTAGTTACTACAGAGTTGCTTTAAAAGTAAATTGCTATATAAATTAATTCAACTTTTTTTCTTTCCTCAAAGAACGTTTGTTTTAAAATGTTGTTTGACTTTTGTATTTGTTATGTTTCATGTTTTTCATTAAATGGTTTACAGACTTTGAAAATCCCAAAATAAATTGTACGTTAAAAGTACACATAATGTTGCAACATATAAGAAGGATTTTAAAAATTAATGACCAAGCTATTGAGACTCAAACAGTCATTTCTTAGAGACATGTTAGGGCCATTATTATTACTACTTTTGTCAACTACAGTTTGGATCATACTACTTCCAAACTGGAAAACACTATTTCTAAATTGTATTCTAACATGTTCAAATATAACTTTTATTTTTATTTTATTTATTTATTTGCGTTACACGGGCCTCTCACCACTGCGGCCTCTCCCGTTGCAGAGCACAGGCTCCGGACACGCAGGCTCAGTGGCCATGGCTCACGGGCCTAGCTGCTCCGCGGCATGTGGGATCTTCCCGGACCGGGGCACGAACCCGTGTCCCCTGCATCGGCAGGCGGACTCTCAACCACTGCGCCACCAGGGAAGCCCTATCTTTTATTTTTCACGGGTTTGTGAGTCAGATTATTGAATCCAATAAATCATACAACTTGACTTCTATTGTCATTTATAATTGTACATGGTTCAATCACAGCTTAACTGTTGTTGATTATTGTTTTCTCTATGGCATCTTTTTCCTATAAGTTGGATTCCAAACTTGACAGTTGAGCAAGTGGACACTTCCCAGACTTCAGGGTGGGGGTGGGGGGATGGGTCCCATTTCTCCTGACAATGTAAATCACATATAACTTTCCTTAAATAGACTTTATTATTTAGACCAGTTTTAGGTTCACGGCAAAATTGAACATAAGATACAAATTTCCCATATACTTCCCACTTCCACATTTGCACAGCTTTCCCCACTAACAACATCCCAAACCAGAATGGTACATTTGTACGATCAATGAATATTGCTACATCATCATCATCCAAAGTACATAGTTCACATTAGGATTCACTCTCGGTGGCCTACATTCTATGGATTTCAACAAATATATAATGACATGTACACACCATGGAATGTCCTACGGAATAGTTTCACTGCACTAAATGTCCTCTATCTATGCCTGTTCATTCCTTCCTCCTCCCTAACTCCTGGAAACCACTGATTCTTTTACTGTCCGTATAGTTTTGCCTTTTACAGAATATCATATAGTTGGAATTGTACAATATGCAGACTTTTCAGACTGGCTTCTTTCACTTAGCAATACACATTTAAGGTTCCTCCATGTCTTCTCATGGCTTGATAGCTCATTTCCTTGCAGCGCTGAAGAATATTCCATTATCTGGATGTACTACGCTTTATTTACCCATTCACCTGCTGAAGGACATCTTGGTTGCTTCCAAGTTTTGGCAATTAAGAATAAAGCTGCTATAAATATTCACGTGCAGGATTTTGTGTGGATATAACATTTCAAATCATTTGTATAAATACCAAGGAACATGGTTGGTAAATCATATGGTAAGAGTATGTTTAGTTTTTTTTTTTTTTTTTTTTTTTTTTTTTTGCGGTTAGGCGGGCCTCTCACTGTTGTGGCCTCTCCCCTTGCGGAGCACAGGCTCCGGAGCACAGGCTCAGTGGCCATGGCTCACGGGCCCAGCCGCTCCGCGGCATGTGGGATCTTCCCAGACCGGGGCACGAACCCGTGTCCCCTGCATCGGCAGGCGGACTCTCAACCACTGCGCCACCAGGGAAGCCCCAAGTATGTTTAGTTTTGCAATAAACTGCCAAAATGTCCTCAAAAGTGGCAGTGCATTTTTTTTTTTTTTTTTTGTGGTACGCGGGCCTCTCACTGTTGCAGCCTCTCCCGTTGCAGAGCACAGGCTCCGGATGCGCAGGCTCAGCGGCCATGGCTCACGGGCCCAGCTGCTCCGCGGCATGTGGGATCCTCCCAGACCGGGGCACGAACCTGTGTCCCCTGCATCGGCAGGCGGACTCTCAACCAATGCGCCACCAGGGAAGCCCTGGCAGTGCATTTTGAATTCCCACTAGCAATGAATGAGAGTTCTTGTTGCTCCACATCCTTGACCGCATTTGGCATTTTCAGTGTTTTGGATTTTGGCCATTCTAATAGGTGTATAGCAAGATCTTATTTTACTTTGAAATTCCCTGAGATATGATGTTGAGAATCTTACCATATGCTTATTTTCCATCTGTAGATATTCTATGATGAGGTGTCTGTTCAGATATTTTGCCCATTTTAATTGGGTTGTTCATGTTCTTATTGTTGAGTTATAAGAGTATTTTTGTGTATTTTGGATAAAGTCCAATGTATCTCTTGCAAATATTTTCTCTGAGTCTGTGGCTTATCTTCACATTCTCTTCACTATGTATTTCACAGAGCAAATTTTTAATTTTAATAAAGTCCAGCTTATCAATTATTTCTTTTATGGATTGTGCCTTTGGGTGTTGTATCTAAAAAGTCATCACCATAATCATTGTCATCTAGATTTTCTCCTATGTTATCTTCTAGGATTTTTATAGTTTTTGCATTTTACATTTAGGTCTATGATCCATTTTGGGTAAATTTTTGTGAGGGCTGTAATGTTTGTGTCTAGATACTTTTTCTTTTTTTTTTTGCTTGTGGTTGTTCAGTCATTTCAGCACAGTTTTCTGAAAAGACTATCTGTTTTTCAACTGTATTGCCTTTGTTCCTTTGTCAAAGTTCAGTTGACTACATAGTAAGTCTTAAAGTCAGGTACTGCCAGTTCTCCAATTTTGTTCTTCTCCTTCTATATTATGTTGGCTATTCTGGGTCTTTTACTTCTCCATACAAATGTTAAACTGTTTGTCTATGTCTACAAAATAACTTTCTGGGATTTTGGGATGGCAGTGAATCTATAGATTAAGCTGGGAAGATCTGATACTTTGAAAATGTTAAGTATTCCTACTCATGAACATGGAATATCTCTCCATTTATTTAGTTCTTTCTCAATTTCTTTCATCAGAGTTTTGTAGTTTTCCTCATATAGATCTTTTACATATTTTGTTAGATTTATACATAAGTATTTCACCTTGTGGGTGCTAATGTAAATGACACTGTGTTTTAATTCCAAATTCCACTTTTTCATTAGTGATATAAATATTAGAAAGCAATTGACTTTTATTTTTTATATATTAACCTTGTATCCTACAACCTTGCTACAATGTCTTAACTAATTTCAGGAGGTTTTTTTTCTTTTTTTTAAAATTTTTTCAGATTTTCTACATAGATGATCATGTCATCTGTGAAGAAAGTTTTTTTTTCCTTCCCAATCTGTATAACTTTTATTTCCTTTTCTTGTCTTGTTACATTAGCTAGGACTTCAATTACAACGTTGAAAGAGTAGAAAGAGGGGAAATCCTTGCTTAGTTCCTGACCTTAATGGGAAGGTTTCTAGTTTCTCACCATTAAGTATGGTGTTAGCTGTAAGTTTTTTGTAGATATTCTTTATCAAGCTGAGGAAATTCCCTTCAATTCCTAGTTTGTTGAAGTTTTTATTATGAATGGATGTTGTATTTTGCCAAATTCTATTTCTGTATCTATTGACATTATCATGTGGTTTTTCTTCTTGTACAAGATAGTGATAAGTGCTAGTAAGAAGAATAGGATAATCACTGAACATTCTCTGAGGAAGTAATAACTGAGTTAAGACCTGAAATATGAAAATAACCCATTCATAAGAAGAACTATGGGAAGAGTTTTCTAGGAAGAGGGAATTAAAGGGGAAAGGGATTAAGAGGTACAAACTACTAGGTATAAAATAAATAAGATACAAGTATGTAATGTACAGAACTGGGAATATAGCCAATATTTTATACTAACTTTAAATGGACTATAATTTGTAAAAATATTGAATCACTATGTTGTACAACTGAAACTAATATAGTATTATAAATTAACTATACTTCAATTTAAAAAAGCTCAGAGGAGAGATTCAGACATTACTTTGATAGATATAGTCATATGGATGGTATCTAAAGCTATGAGATAAGATGAAAACATCAAGGGGGAAAATGCGGATAGAAAATAGGTCCAGACCTAAACCCCAAGGACTTCATCATTCAAGTTAGATAGAGAAGAAGGAACCAGCAAGAGATTAAGAAAGAGTGGTTGGGAGGTATGAGGACTAATAGATGTGTGTGGTGTTAAAGAAGCCAAGGCCAGTGCTCAACAGTGTCAAATGCTGGTAAGGGGTTAGAGACAGTATCAGAGCTTTAATGAATCAAGAAAGGAGTTAATACTTTGATGCAAATTAGGGGCACCCATGAATGAATAAATTACTGAAAAGTGGTTATAATAAAGTATTCAAGGGAAGGAGACATACAGTTTTTGATGACCCTTTAAAAAATGGTATCCCCAAAGACACTCCTTTGAATTTTGTTCTCTGGGAGAATGATGCCTAAGGATAGCATGTACATTTAAGGAGTAATCTTTGCATTTGCACATAAATATATAGAACATGCTATTGCCTTTGGAGGAGGTTAATTTTTTGTTGACTTTTCTAAATATAGAAAGAAAGATGGAAAGTGATTGCTAGGAGGAATAAGGGCACGTTTAAATGTGTTCTTACTGAATAACTTTGCCCAACGAAAGTTATTTGTAATAAGGTGATGAAAGTAAAGAATTAGATCCCTACAGAGGAGACCAGTGGTAAAATTCAGGACGATGTGAAAAGACAAATGGAAACATATTCTGATAACTGGCTGATGAAATTCCATGTGAAGAAATGTCAAATAATGAAGACAGGGTCAAAGTTCTAGAGAAAGGAACTATATAAAGCTTAGCGGCATTAGGACAGAAAGAGTTCTGAGGAACTGGAAAAATAAATTCCCAAGTCTCCAGCACAGATTGAGAATAAACAGTATAAAGAGAAGACTGGGAACCAGAAAGAGAGAGTCTGAATGAGTGTAAATGGAAGGTACTGCAGCCCCCTATAAGGGATTGATGGGGCTACATATGAATTATGGTTAGTGAGTCTTGTCATACTATGATTAAAAGTGTGTGGAGATGGCCAGGGATGAAAAAGGGGCCTGAGGACCGTGAAGTATTCAGTCAGGTCAGAGAAAGTACAGCATCCTCCTGACAGGGCTAGATCACATTCCTTGTCCCAGCTAGCTTGCAAGTGTAGTGAGCAATGCCAAACGATGACGTCATCCACAGTGGAGCATTTCTACCGTCTTTTGGAAACTGCTAGCTGGGGAGGGGTCAGAGGACCATATAATTATAAAGCATGAGGTGGAGACCAGAGATGGTTAGTTTGGATGATAATTGTCTGACTCTTTTAGAACTTTTGTCGTACTTTCTTACCTGCCTCCCTGTCACCTCACCCCACCCTGGAATTTGGCATAAAATGTCTTTCTTTGTAACTGTGTTCATCAGGGCTGTGTTTACCCAACTCTGTTGTTAAGTTCCTTGAGGACCAGGGAGTCTGTATTAGTCATCTTAATGTTCACACAGTTATAGCTCAGGATCTTAAATGTAGAAGAAAATAAGCAGAATTTGTAGGCTCATCCTTCACCAAAATATGAGTGGTTTTTCACTGACGGGGGTTTCAACAGACTGGAATAAGTCATTTGAGGTTTTGGATGTGCTGAATCTACGTTTTTTAGACACTAAAAAAGTACACGGTCAGTCTATTTTAGGCACTACTCAAGATGTAGTCATTATTATGAGACATGTGTTTAAAAAGATATTTTCTAACATTTCTTTTTGAATAACCATTTCAGAGGTGTGTGTCATTGTGGCTAACCAGTATTAATACGACTGACGATTACTGTTATTCTGTGTATATCTGTCCTTATATGACTGTGGAGAGGAGTCTGCAGACTGCTTAATTAATGCGTTTGAAAAGTAATTCCTCCAAAGACAAGAAAGAACTTGTTCAAAATTACAAAGAAATGATCTCTTGATACAAATACCAGTATTCTTTCTTTGAGCTCACTTAAAGAGTACATACCTAGGACTATGTGTTATAGAGTGACCATTTAATGCACTTTCCAAAATACCAAGAAGTTGTTGGTCTTTCCACTATCCCACTCAATCCTCAAAATAATCTCAATTTATTTTCCTGTCAACAGACAAGGAAACTGAGGCTCTGAGAAGTCAAGTTCCTTGGGACAATACTGTGAGTTAGGTGAAAGTCTGGCATTCAAAGGCATGTTTTCTGACCCCAAAGAACATCCTTTTTTTTTTTTTTTTTTTTTTTTTGCTGTACGTGGGCCTCTCACTGCTGTGGCCTCTCCCGTTGCGGAGCACAGGCTCCGGATGCGCAGGCTCAGTGGCCATGGCTCACGGGCCCAGCCGCTCCGCGGCATGTGGGATCTTCCCGGACCGGGGCACGAACTCGTGTCCCCTGCATCGCAGGCGGACTCTCAACCACTGCGCCACCAGGGAAGCCCCCTTTTTTTTTTTTTAACTAAACAATATTAATTTTCCTTGTAGTAAGGACTTAATAAATATTCATTGAATTGAGTTCAACAATCCAAATATAAATTAATATGTGAAAAGTCATGACCAAAATGCAACCAAAATGTAATCAAATGCAACTTTACTTTGTCTCCCTTTGCTCTTTTAAAGTTTATTGGGGGTAAGGGGTTGTTTCTTCTACTACCAAGACTTTTCCAGTCAATCCTGGGTCACAGGCAGACCTAAAATCACTTTAAATTGCAAACCAGCCAATTGAGAAATTAGAATGTCCAGGTTAAGATAACAATTATAATTTCAGTTTTCATTCTAAGATTAGACGCCTGCATCCCGTCCTCCTGTTAAGGCCTATATTGGACAACCACCTACCATCTGGGAAGGAGGGTGGTTAGCCTTTTCTCTCCTTTCCCCCCAAATTTTATTCAGCTGGTGACTGGTAAGCAGGCCCCTTCCCACTCAGATGATGGTTCTCAGGGGGTCCTTTCCATGCATTCTCTTCTGATGAATCTCCTTCCTTCCAAGCATCCTCTCAAGTAGGACTTAGATAGCTCTAGGCCTTCTCTTTTCTGTGTGGTACTTGAGAAAACCTCTCACACCATTTGCCCTGGAATGAATGAGAGTCCTTCCCACATGCAGTCTTCTATTCTCTCTCTTTCCTGCCATAAACCATTTTAAACTGCTTCCTTCATACAGCCTTCTCAGGCATGAATAAAGGCTGCAATCCAAGAGGAACCTATATTCCAAGAACATGCTTCAAGCTCTTCATATGGCTCTAGAAGTGAGGCCGAGTAAGCAGCAACATCCCACTCCCAGACCCCCACCTCCCCAACAAATCCCCTTAAGGTTGGAAGTGGCTCATCCACATAACAATTCTCTTGAAAGACAAGGCCTCAAAACTCCTTTACTTACTCTGATTCCCCCTTTCTGGCCTTAGTTTGATGAAGGTATTGTGGGATTGGTTCTCCATAAGTTCCTTTATGAGTTCTGCATTTTGGTGTGGTCCTTCATTTTGAGATTCAAGACTCAATCTTGTCACTTAAGCAGAAATTTTAGTTTTAACATCCTGTTCTGCAAAGGATATTTATATTTTATTCCAGAATGAACTACATTAATAAGAAAGGGCTGCTGACTTGTTGACATTAAAGCAGAATTTAAATGAAAAGAAGTTACTAATTATGTTTATGGGGTCATCAGCTCTAAGAATTGAGGAAGAAATCGGTGGGCAATTGAATTAAAAGGGGCTTTCAATTCACATTTTATTTGGTCAGTTATCCAAGTCTACACAATAACTTGTTGACTCACGTCCAGAATTTACAGATACAAACAGGGGTGATTTGGCCGACTTGATAAATGATATCACTGAACTTTTATAAATTGTAGGCATCACTGAACTTTTATAAGTTGTAGGCAATCTCTCAAGAGAAGACTCCTATGTTTTCCTATTTTCTAAAGATATGCCATTTGTTGGTATGGCAAGGAAGAACTGAAGGAAAGAAAGAAATTCAATTTCCAGAACAAGGCACAAAATTTTCTTCCTTACTTAAAAAGCAAAGTGCAAGGGCATTTCTAAGAGTCTAAAACTGAGCAACAAGTACACTCTACTCTTGTTACCTGACATCAATTCTACAGAAATTGAAAGTTTGGATATTTCTTTGGTGAAAAGTATTCTGTGGTAAAACAAGGTGTTTTCTTTTTTTTTTACATCTTTATTGGAGTATAATTGCTTTACAATGGTGTGTTAGTTTCTGCTTTATAACAAAGTGAATCAGTTATACATATACATATGTTCCCATATCTCTTCCCTCTTGCATCTCCCTCCCTCCCAATCCTCAGTTTCTGCAAATAATAAGCCAGTCTATTGTTATGGAAAAAAATGTTTGATTGTTGTATGCACATGGGGATAATCTGAAAGCACTAGGACTGAGGTTTTCTTACTCCTCACACAGACTCTGAGGTTGTGCATCTATGTCTATGCCATTGTATAGGTCAATGAAGACCCATCAACTTAGATTTGGGGGGTTTGAATAGTGCCTTAGGCCACCAACCCAATCAGCTTAAGCACATTAAATCCAAGTCATCATGAACTCATCATTAAGATATTTGGAGAAAGGGGGCAGAGTTAATTTTGGGTACAGTTGCATATGTAATTTTTCCTCTATGGAAATGTGGACAAAGATTATCTTTATTATGATTTATTTCAAATTATAATTTCCTAGAACACTAGAGTTCTCCAAAGGCTATAATGGAATCTACCAAGAGATGCCTAACCAGCGTTAAGCACATAATTCCAATTTTGCTTTACATTTCGATGTCAAATAAAATTGTTAAAGAAAGAGTTCCACTACTTTTTAAAAAATGTCCTGTCGAAAACCACTTCTGTATTTGCCATGCATGCAAGATTTTTCTGTATGTACCCTTGGGAATCAGACTCATAGCTTGATCCTGACATCTCAATACAAGTGTTACATGTTTTCTCTATGTGAGGCGACCAAATGGGCTAATCATGGGTACCAGGTTCACAGGTAAGAGACTTTATGAAGTGCTGTGACTCCCTTCCAACATGATATGCTTCAGAGTTTCATAGACCAAGTTATTTCATTGGAGGTAGTGATTCACCTAACTCTGCTGGTCTGACTTCTGCTTTAGGTGCTATAAATCTAAAAAAAAAAAAAAAAAAAAAGGTGATGAGGAACCTAGGGGCAGGACAGGAATAAAGACAGAGACGTAGAGAATGAACTTGAGGACATGGGGAGGGGGAAGGGTAATCTGGGACGAAGTGAAAGAGCGGCATGGACATATATACACTACCAAATGTAAAATAGATAGCTAGCGGAAGCAGCTGCATAACACAGGGAGATCAGCCCGGTGCCTTGTGTCCACCTAGAGGGGTGGGATAGGGAGGGTGGGAGATGCAAGAAGGAGGAGATAAGGAGATGTATGTATATGTATAGCTGATTCACTTTGTTATAAAGCAGAAACTAACACACCATTGTAAAGCAATTATACTCCAATAAAGATGTTAAAAAAAAAAGAGGCAAAAAATAGTAGTATCCTTTTGGCTTGAGATTTACCTTTGATGGAGCTTAGTTGAAAATTTGCCACTTAGAAGGACCTCCAACTACCTCTGGATCTCTTTCAAGAAGGGACTTTACTGCTCTGTCAGGAGCCTCTTTGTATCCTTAATATTCCTCCTGCTCTAGGATCCAATGGAAAGAGGATGAGAATGTATCTTCCTGACTTTCATATATGGGTAAAGTACATGGGAAATCCTGAAAGTCTCCTGGTGTCCTTTGCACGTTTCTGATATACTCAGGCAAGCAAGGTCTGGCATGCATCCAGGTGGCAAGTAGAGGCATAGATTGTGTCCACAGAACTACATTTTGTTTGTCTAAAGTATAGTACAGGAAACATTGGCAAAGTAGAAGGGCAAAGCAAAGGTCAGAGATACGCCCAGCACTGATTGGTGTGGATATAAAAATTAGAATGGAGTATAGAAGTCAAGTTCAGAAACACAAGAGGTCAGGGATGCAGGAAGACTTTGCTGAACCTGGAGAGACAGTAATGTACGGGCATCTGACTATTTAAAAGAACAAAACGCTTGCCTTCCTAGTAGTGCTAGAGGCTATATGAAAAGTACCACTCAGTGGCCAAAAAAGTCTGGAATTATCAAAATAGACACAGAAGAAAGATATTATGAAGTTAAAATCGGCAAGACTTAGCAATAGATTGCTTTGGGAATGGTGAGAGGACAGAATGAATGAAAATGGATGGTAACCTGAATGTTGGTAGAGTGATTAATTTGCATGGAGAATTGCAGGGTCTTGGTGACTCGGGGAGGGAAAAGTAGTTTGGGATATGATAAATGACAGGAAATATAGAGATGAAAATTAAATACTGGAAATCAGAAGAAAGGATAAATTTGAGAGACTCTGTGTAAAGGTGAGACCTGAAGCTATAGCTTTGGGTCACTGATAGAGTATAGATGAAGAGACCGTAGGAACGGACTTTGGAATTGGGTGGATGGAGCAAAGAAGGAGAAGGAAATGGAGAAGAAGTCAAGAGGGAGGCAAGCTCCCAACTTTTTCTAGCATTACACAATACAACATAGTCCCTCTCTGTCACGTTAACTATAAAATACAACCAAATATAAAAGAAAGTAAAACATAAAATACAATTAAACTTTCACAAATCCAAACATTTGATGCTATAATTTTTAGGCAATCTTGAATGTGTTTGTAAGTATAATTCAATGAAACTTGATTTCTGTGCAGAGTTAACAGATTTTTATTGTTTTTGCATATTTAGAAGAATATAATCCAGTTTTCAAGACAAGTTTACATGTTGCCATATATTTCTGCCATTAAGGGTTTTGGTTATACGGTGACCAGCAATCAGTGTGCCCAGAGCTGTCCCAGTTTTAGCAATGAAGTACCCACATCCTGAGAAATCTCTTAGTTCCAAGCAAACCAAGCTGGTTGCTAACCCTAGTTCTGGTTACTAATATGTCCTATAGAAAACTGGGAGTAAAGGAAAGCAGACTACTATTAGCAGTTAGTTCTTAGATATAAACTTTTCTTCTTTTTAAAGCATGCTTATGGTAGGAAACTTGCTAATAAATGATGAAACACACAGAAAAGCATAAAAGTCACTCATAATCCTACTATTTAGACATAACTCCATCTATACATGTATTCTGGCATTGTTTAGATCCCACCATATTTTACATTGTTCTCTTTGTTTTTATTATAAGATAAGCATTTGTTTCAATGTTAACATTTCTTTGTAAATATAATAGTTGATGACTGAGTAACATTCCACTGGAAATTTTTTGTATGTTCTTCTTATTTAATTGATCATTGAGAATATAGGCTGTTGACAGTTTCTCAAAATGACTATACTGCAAAGAACCTATTCATTGTTTAAATTTATTTATTTATTTTTTTGTGGTACGCGGGCCTCTCACTGTTGTGGCCTCTCCCGTTGTGGAGCACAGGCTCCAGATGCGCAGGCTCAGCGGCCACGGCTCACGGCCTCAGCCGCTCCGCGGCATGTGGGATCTTCCCGTACCGGGGCACGAACCCGTGTCCCCTGCGTCGGCAGGCGGACTCTCAACCACTGCGCCACCAGGGAAGCACCATTGTTTAAATTTTTATCTGTCCTTTTTATTTTTTCTAAGGGTTTATTTTGAAAAGGGAAATTGAGGTGAAATTTTTACGATTTTGCATAAAACTGAAAGAGTATGCTCTTTGAAAGAAGTAATCTCTAGATAATCTGACCAACCAAAAATAACTGTAAGGATATTGACATACTTGGGTTTTTCAAAAAAAGTGAAGCTCAAAGTCAACATGATTCCACACACACTCTGAGAATGTAATCGTCTTATTAGTTTTTCACTTTTATCATGATCAAGAAACTAAATACTATCAAATAACCAAGGAGGCACTTAACATTGAAGAATAAAAGCAACTTGGAAGAAACAGAGACTATGCAGGGAGAAGAAAACTATATTAATACACATACACACACAGACATACATTATATTATGTATACAGTTTATTCTCATTATTAGTGGTGGCTATATTCTGTAATGTCACTACAACTTTGAAGTAGAGAATACTGAATCATTGTTCCCTAGGGGAAAATACAGGTTTAGACTCCTTTGAGCCTCTGACAACATTTTCATAAACTGATCAGTACATAAGCAACAAAAAGCACAAAAATGTGGAATATGAGGCACTAGTTATACCATGAAAAGGACACTTGTTTATGGTATGAGAGCTGAAAAAAGAAGGCAAATTATCACCTTTTTTGACCTCAGCTGGGAATGTGTGCATCACTTACTCAAATTTTCTTGAAGTTCTACACATCTATGAATGGTCACAGAAGTGCCACTACAAATTCTGTGAATAAGGAGGATCAACTCTGTGTGTGTGTGTGTGTGTGTGTGTATTCATAGAACAAAAAATATCTCTTGGAAATTAAAAACATTATAGATAGCAGAAATGGAAAAACTCAATAGTGGGTTAGAAAATTAAGTTAAGGAACTCTTCTAGGAAAAAGAACAAAACCAGCAGTTTTAGAAGCCTCCAGAGAGAAAAAATGAAATACACATAAAGGATCAATAATCAAAATGGAATCTGACTTTTCTAGATCAGATTGAAAGCAAGAAAGTGATAGAGTAATTTCTTTAAACTTTTGAAGCAAAAGAAATTCCCTGTTAGGATTCTATACCTAGCCAAACTATCAATCAATTGTATGGGTAAAAATAAAGTCATTTTCAAACATTCAAGGTCTCAAATATTTTGCCTCCCTTGTACCTTTTTTTCAGGAAGCTAATGGAAGAAGTTCTCCACCAGAGGAGGTAGTAATCTATAAATAGGTAGAAAAAGGATTCAGACAACAGACAAGTCAACACAGAAGAGAAGCAAGGAAATATTCATAATGATGAAGAAGGGAAATTCCAGGATGACAAAAGGGTCCCCAGAACTGAAGAAATCAGTCTAAATTAGAACGCTGTGACTCAAAAGGCAGGCGTGTCGAGGGCATGTTATCATCATGATACCTGCTCTAAGACTATATTTGTAATCTGACAGAATGGCTAAAGGAATTGCTCCTTCAAAACAAAGGAGCATGTCATTACAGATGGCATCATGAGACACAGGGAACAGGAAGCCCAAATAAGGAGAAAGGGAATTCTAAGGATGATGGACAAAGGGAAGTACCAGGGTGACACTTATGAAACAGACCTAGAGATGTCTCAAAACAAAACGAAACAGAACAAGGCATTGAAAGATAACTGATGTGATCTACCTTGTGAAAAATTAGTCTTCACAGACAAGTTTTTGGAAGATGTTTAAACAATTAACAATACATACAAAGAAAATTAACAAAAATAAGGCCTGTATTAAGGAAAAACAAAAGGAAGGAAGGAAATGGAATCACAGTACACCCTATTTTCTGGGGCATAATAATGTTAACACTGAATATTGATTCAATCTCAAAATATGGTACTAAGTTATGAGTGTGGGAGAGTGGACCCAGAAGGAATGTTGGTGTTAGAGAGTTAAAGCCTGATCTATCACCACAGGAAGTCAACAGATAATGTTTACAATTGATGAATCAAAAGAGAGTACTATAACATTATTTAATAAATATGAAAATGTGTAAATACCAGAAGTAATAGATGAAACAGTCAAAAGTGGGTGCTTTGGGGCAGGAGGACTAGAGCAAGGGAAAAGGAGTAAGACAAAGAACCTCTATGTTTTTCAATAAGCCTCTTCATATGATTTAACTTTAAAACTTGTACATTTATTTTTAGATCAATTAATAATTCAGTTGAAAATGTTGTACAGAATTCATACTTCTTCTGGCGGATAAATCAGTTAAAATTGACTACTGATAACAGTAATCTGGATTGGTAGGATCATCTGGTCCAGCAATTTTGACCAAATTGATTGCTTACCTCCAGGTACTGCAGTTGTGCTTGTACCAAGGGTATAACAAAGGAAACTCTCTGGAGCTGGTTTCCAGCTACCCAGACCTCCCAGTATTTTGGCTAAGAATGCCTTTCACTTCACAAAGAATTATGACCAGAATTGGATTGCAATAAGTTAACCTTTCATTTAATTTAGTTCCTAATGTTAGATTGGTACTAAAATCTATTTATGGGCTTTTTCCTTTTCTAGTTTCTTCCAGGAACATTATCTGGCATTCTAAACTTGGGGAAAGTCTGTTTAAGCAACCTCTAAATCTTGGCAGAAAATAAAGTTGTTAGAGGTCTCATGAGTAAGACCAAGCTGTGGGATGTTTCAGAACTGACCTTCAAGATCATCTTTTCCAACCTCCCCATTTTACATGTTACAAGAAACTACAGCCAAAAAGGGCTAAGTGATTTATCCAAGGGCCATACAGCTACTAATGGCACAGAAAAGATGAGAACTTAAGTTTCCTGACTTCTAGCTCAGTGGTTCTTTCACTGCATGACATTACAGTCTACTACAACAAACTACGCTACAGCACATGATACAGCAGAACGCTGCTCTGTACTACACTGCGCTACTCTACACTACAATACACTACACTACCGTGTTACACCTTATGCTGTACTATATGATCCTGCAACAAACTATACCACACAGCACAACACTACATCACACCACACACTACTGTACTACTCTGTTATCACCATTTTGCACTATAATATACTACACTACAGCACACTACACTAAATCACACATGATAATATTAAAGAAAGAACCTGAATAAATTTTAATGTTCTACCATCTAGATTTAATCCACAGGAGTCTGCTGATATCCCAAACGTGCAAGCTCAGTCCAGCTCCAGCTCTTGAAATGATACTGACCCTATCCTGTCCCACTTTTCCCATGCCTCCTGACCTGGGTGTTAGGATTCAACTACCTTCCATGTAGCAGTCTATGCTACTCTTTCCTAATTTCCTTGATTGTGTTGGATGATAATCCAGGGCCACTGCCCCAGGGCTGATCCCTGAGCTCCTCCTTTGCTACCTGCCCACACACATGGCACCCCATTTTGAAGACTGATTTCTATTGATGGCCCCTAGTGCTCAAGTCCTTTCTATGTGCTACAGTTTATAAGGTGAACTTTGTTTTTGGTGCCCTTTCCAACAAACTGAGCAGGACCCCAGCTCTCTCTCTCTGGACTCAGAAGAAGACCAGAGCCTTGCTATGATCTTGCTCTCTCTCTCACCCCAAGCACTGGAGTTGTACACTAGGAACTTGGGCCAGGAACATCATCCCCAACCCCTACAGCCGTGGTAGGGGAGTTAGATTTTTCAGAGGGGATATGCATTTGGCTAAACTCTTGGTCCTTGAAGCCAGATCTGGATTAATCCCTTATCAGCTGATGACCTGAGTATTAGTTTCCTCACATATGAAATGGAGATAATCGTGACATTTATCCCATAGGTTGGCCATGGGGATTAAATATGATTATACATAGCAGGCTCTTTGCACAGTACCTAACATATAGTTAGTGCTGAATAAATGTTAGATATTTTTATTATTTCATTTCACCCTTAAATAGTAAAAGCCTTAGTAACATTATTTGAAACGGAGGTTCAGAAAGGTTAAGTAATTTGCCTAATCCCATAGTTAGAAGGGAGGCAAATGAGACCAGAGGTCCACGTTCTCCCTCCTTCCATATCCTGTCTCTTTAATAATCAAGCCCCTGGCCAGTCTGAATTTCTGAGCCGTGCTCTGCCCACCTGTTGGGTGGCTCCAGCTTGGAACCCCCTGGTGCCAGGCGTCTGTCTGAATCGTGACGGGAACACGTTGATCCCTGTTGGGCCTGTGCCTAGCCCACCCAGCAGTAACTTCCCTGCCAGCCTCTGCAGCAAGGACAGCTCTCTCAGCTCCTGTTCCAACCTACAGAGCAGGGCTGGTGCCAACTCTGCTCTCTGCCCCAGGCCTGTCTGGCTGCAGGTAGGCTGCTCTGACTCACCAGAGAATCCTGAGTTCTGACTAATCCTTTGTCTAATGTCTTTTTCAGGGTCAACGTGATAGCCACAAATGGAAGGGGAGCAGGGAAGAAAGGAAAGAGGGAAAGGAAGAAAGCTTGTGTTCCCTATGGGCTCCATGAAGTCAACAGAAAATGGCTCAGGGTAGATCAACCACCTTGCTGCCCTGAGTAAAAGGCAAGAATGATCTCTTCCTGAGGGACTGAAGAGTTAATCACGACCCAGGCAAGAGTTGATCACCCAGAGTTCCATGTTTGAATTTTGGAGAATTCCCTTTGTTTCATCTCAGCACATTCATTTCAGTGTCTGTGTCTATTTTAATAGCCTGGAATGCAATTCCCTTTGCCCATTATTCTCATGCACTATGGGTTTCTCTGACCCTCAGGGTAGATTTATGCTTCTAGCTGAATGATTACTCAGTGAATCTTCGCCAAGGGATGTTCCATTCCAAGAATGACACATCTCTCTGGGGATGACTCCCTACCTAACAGGGGTGGGTGGGAGGTCAGGGGAAGCCCCTACCCAGAAGAAAATAGTGTCTTTGTGTGCTTGAAGAAAAACACTCAGATGATGAACAGCCTGATTTGGGGGCTGTGAGTGGGTGAACCACTTCACTGGAGTCCTCAATGCTCCCTCATAAGGAGAGATGATGAATTTAATGAGCAGAAGAATTCTGACAAGCCTTAAAGCCAAGGCAATTAGCAAAGGCTGAATTACTTGAATTCCTTGCAGTTATGAAATGATTCCATCCTAATGAAATTATATGTCCATATATCTTTATATTTTATCTATATTCCATATCACACACGAGACTATATTGCATTCTTTTATTTGCATATACGAGCCTTTCTTACTATGTTCAGTGGCCCCCTGGTCCCAGGATATGCTACATGGAACAAAAGTGTTGTGGTCCAATATGATTGGAAATGCTGCAGGCTAGAGCCCCCTCACTGCTAGGAGGTGGTTCAGTTTTTAGAAACTGCCTTCACTCAACCCTGTGTCTGTTGAGTGAGGTGACTGATTACGCTGGGCTGTTATAAGTCAACAGCAAAGTATCTATGTATGACTGAAAAGAAAAATTAGCTATTGAGGTCTTTGTCACTTCATAACTAGATTATTACACTAACTTCTGGCCTGGATGCCCAACTCTGCCCTTTCCCTGCTTTATTCCACATCACCATCAGACCAACCTTTCTAAGTCCAACAGTAAGTGGTCACTTTTCTTGATCAAAGCATGGGGTGGTCCCCAAGGCAAATCTTTCCTGCATTACTTCATTTTAAAGATCTTCCAGAATTCCCGTCCATCCAACCTTATTTTCCTCCACTCCCTAATCCCTGACTTTGCCAACTACTGTTCTTACCATCTCACAGTTTCCTAGGTCCTCCTTGTTCTGTTCTGACTGCCTGAAATATTCAGCTTTTCCCCTTGAACCAATCAGTAATTCTTTAAGTTCCAACTTATTTCTTATCTTTCTTGAAGCATTTACTAAACATGCACATATTCATTAATGTAATTGTTCTCTAGATGCCTTTAAGGTTTCCAAGCTATATTAACGGTGATTATATTTTCTAATCCAAAAAAAATGTTCATCTGATGAAAAGGCACCTATGAAAGAATGAAATAAAATATTAGAAATCGTTATAATTCTGGAATATATGAGATATCCTGGAATACCTGAGATAGTCTCAAATATATGTGACATGTTCTCATGTGACACTATTTATCAAATAATTATTTACCCCCATAATAAGTTCAAATTGCTGACTCTCAACAGCATTTTAGGTCATTAGATGCCCAAGAGTCATATTTTTTAGTCCTCCTGACTTCCTCTTGCATATAGTACATGTATAAGCTTCCCAAAGCTTTTCTAGTATAAAAAAGAAAACAGGGCTTCCCTGGTGGTGCAGTGGTTGAGAGTCCGCCTGCCAATGCAGGGGACATGGGTTCGTGCCCCGGTCTGGGGGGATCCCACATGCCATGGAGGGGCTGGGCCCGTGAGCCATGGCCACTGGGCCTGCGCGTCCAGAGCCTGTGCTCCGCAACGGGAGAGGCCACAACAGTGAGAGGCCCGCGTACCGCAAAAAACAAAAAACAAAAAGAAAAGAAAACAAAATAAATGAAATGTAAATACTTCCTAGAAATGTATTGATCATTTTACATTGCAGAGCTTCAGTAGGAACAATAGAGTTAGGTAGTTTCTGCTTAGATTAATGTTTTGACGATTTCTCCATTTCCATATTCTATCTTATGATCAACCCTTTCCTCATTTATAAATACCATCCATTAGGGAGAGACATAGGGTTTCTTGTGCTATTCAAGAATCCACTTAAATAGAACTCTCCCCAAAATGATAAATCAGGATGATGTAAAGAAATATGAATGCATAGCCCCCATCCCTGTCTGGCTCCACACCTGGCTATATCCCTTCTATACATTCACAATATTGCCCTGAGGGTGTGAGCCATGACTCCTCTCTGGAAAATACGTTATTATGTAATGTGTGATTGAGTCCCTGACAAATACTCTAGACACAGGGTTAGACGAATACTTTATGTAAGGAAGATGAAGTATCGGTGGTTTGTCACTAACTGCAACACTGTGGATCATGAAATGCACCCACATTCTGTCCATATTTCCATTGAAACCTTGTTAGTAAATTAACTCTTAATAATTATTACAAGATTCCAGTGGACTGGCATAGCATAATGGTAGATCCTAGATTTTGCCTCACACATTTAGAAACATATAAAAATTAGGACAGAATTGTCTGATTGTGTCTCTCCATGAATCCCACATTTCCCATCAAAGACCAGAAGATACAGAATTTGAGTAACTCCATGAGGACAAAACAGACAAACAAAAATCCCACAAAAACAAAACCAACCAACAAACAAAAAACTCTAGAGCTCATAGCAGGCCAAAACCTACCTGTGTGCTAAGATGAGAAATGAGCAAAATATTTATTAATAAATAGAAGGAGGTCTTTAGTCCTACTGCACACAGCCTGCTACTGAAGAATACTTATTATTACGGTCATCATGGTTGGGATATCCATATGATCCTAACATGCTACAGTGACCTATAAAACCTTTACTTGGAAAACGTTTTCTTCCACGATTCCTCGGGTTTCAGAGGCATGCATGTGGAGCTGGAAGTGAGAGAAGAAGAGGAAAGCCACTGTGCCAGTCACAGGAGTCAACTATAATATGACAATCAGCAGAATATTAGAGGGCAAAGCCCTATTGATCTCTTACCCTGGTGAAAAGTAAAAGATCACATAGCCGGTCTTCCAAACTTGTAGAAATGTGGAGAAGCCTGATTTAACGTGTCATCTATTTTTATCCATCCATCACTAAATCCACTAACATAAAAAATGTAACAAGAAAAATAATGTACCGTGTATTATTTTTCCTGGACAGAGACTCTTTGTACTTTGGGTCACGACATAATTTATCTTCCAAATCAGGCCAATTTTAAAAGGGGAAACAACCATTGTTAATACTTTGCTGGCAAAGCACATATAAATTGGGATATTATGCTAAATTGAGATTCAGAATATATCCTGAAAAGTTAAAATTCAGATGGTACTTAAAAGGATGCATGGAATATAATAAGAGATGCAAAATTAAATTACAAACAGATCCCCCCAAAATGCATATCAGTCTTAGATATTTTAAAAATGCCCCCTCTTCTTTGAATCTCAAGATAGTCAAATTTTCACAAACACTTCTTGCTGGGAAGAAAGCATGAGAAGGGCGGCCCTCGGACATGTGCCAGGTGCACACAGACCAGAGCTACAGTGTTTCTCACAAATGGGGTACAGGAGGACCCCAGCTTTGACTCCTCTAGGACCTTCCTTTCCTCCTCACTGGCGATTAGTCATGCCGTGGTGTTTAAAACTGAAACATTCATTTTAAATACTACAAAAATGTGGCACAGAGCGCAGGCACGGCATCTGTTCCAGCAAAATGTTATGTTTTGATCATTTTCAAAAATGATTTTTCTGTTTTTAAAGAAAGTGTGTGGACATGGAGATGAGTCAGTCAATCTGAGGGGTACTGTATGCTGGGTTATTTTGAAAGCTGTAAAACTTAAAAATACATGGAAAGAAAATAATTTTCCTTAAATATTATTTCAATTTTATTCTTTGACTTAGTATTTTTTTCTTTTTTAATCTTTCCATAGCATCATATTCCTTGCCAGAAGGAAAAAAAATGTCATCTTGAAGGCAGCTATAGAATCATCATCATATGGAAACCTAGATGCCGGCCTACAAAAATGGTTATACTCGTATTTGTAGATCTAGGTGATCTTTACTGGAAAAGAATGGCATATATAATGCAAAGGTGATTTACTTAGGTATATAAATTATATTTCTTTTTGAAACATTTCCTGATTATGTAAATGTTACCAAAAACAATCTATTCCCTGACTAGGGCTCTTACCACTTTAATATTAGACCTAGCATTATTCAAGTGAAATTGTACATAAAGTGTATCATAACCTCAATAATTTCTATCCTCATCTACATACCCCTTAATTTCCTAAATGAAATGCATTTAGTATATTAACATTGATAGCCTGAAAAAATGTAGGCTAGTCTCCAGAATTAGAATATTCGCAAACTCCAACATAGTACACTCTGTAAAACAGAATTTCAATACAATTTCTCTTACTTTTCTGTCTTTTCTTTTTTTAGCCTTGCAGTAATTCTATTCCTCAGAGCCTCAGAAGTAAACTGTAGTGTGCTGTCTGTGAATACTCATGTGTAGTTTGGTCTCATTTGGACAGTTTGAGGCCCCACTGAGAGAGGAACACACAAGTTCTAACAGAGAATGAACACACCGACTCGTGTTTTTCCCAAAGAAAATCATGTTACTCCTGGTTCCATTTCTTTTTCTGGAGAACTGGAGAGAAATGACAATTATCTACATCCTGATAGATTACTGAATTCTGAGATGTCAGAAATTATTTTGCATTTGTAAAGCACTTAGCTAGAGTTCACAATACCAGTATATCAATTGAAATAAATCGGAACAGCTACCTAACCAACTATTTTTATCTTGATCTGTTCAGTTTGGCCATGTAAAGCAGAACAATCAATTGGTCCAACCATTCTGAGATACAAATTGGCTGTTAAGAAAGCCAAAACACCAGATTGGCTGCTTTTTTTAATTGGTGTTTTTCACGATATGAAAATATTGGGTGAAAATGGAAAAACTGAGTCAAAGATCCAGATGTTTGATCCTTCCGTTGCCAAATAGCCACACATTTTGTAGCATTCAGATTTGCAACTGAATTTCTCAGCTTTCACCAGAAAGCCTGTCATCATATAGATATAGCCTTCTAAGGAGCTATAAACATGAAACTGATATGGTCCCAAGAAAAGCATCTCTTTTACCCAAGATAACAGTTGCTTGTGCATCTGCTGTTTTCTCCTCACTAGGCAGCTTCCTGGACAGGAAGGGCACAGGATCCATTGTTCAAAATCCTATAGTGTTCTTTTCTTTATTTAGACCTAAGTCTGCTTAGAAAGGAGAATACCTGTGTAAGCCAGATAACGGCTATGACAAGAAGAGCTTCTTTCCTAAATGGGTCCATTTAGTCATTCAGATATAGATGCAAGAGCTGTCATTGCAACATCAAGAGGGGCGTGAACTGGATGCATGTTTTCTGGATTGGTTTGTCTTATTATGTCCGGACTACGGCTTCTATTAGACAGCAAAATGGTGTGCATCAAGCAATTCTACCTGTCCTAAATCCAGTCTGCTAACAACATTTATATAGTTCAAAGGAGCTTGGCAAAAGTAAATAATACTAGCTTTAAGGGTGTATGTTGAGGAAGGTGGGGTGGAAAAGGTTACTAGTTAAATGTATTGTTATTTTGCCTTTTTTTTTTTTTTTTTTGCGGTACGCCGGCCTCTCACTGTTGTGGCCTCTCCCATTGTGGAGCACAGGCTCCGGACATGCAGGCTCAGCGGCCATGGCTCACTGGCCCAGCCACTCCACGGCATGTGGGATCTTCCCGGACTGGGGCACGAACCTGTGTCGCCTGCATTGGCAGGTGGACTCTCAACCACTGCGCCACCAGGGAAGCCCTATTTTGCCTATTTTTAATGGCTGACATTTGTTTGCATTACTTCTTCTGCACCCAGGCACATATTAATTCAAAGCCACAACCACAGTATGTATTATCTGAAATTTTTCTTTTTTTCCTCCTTGGATTCACTCCTCTTGAAATATCACATTTTAATTATGTGCATAGCAATGACTTCATTGCTTCTTAACTCAGCAGCAGCCAACTCATTTTCCCCTGATGGTATGATGACCTGTCCTTGTGGGAGAAACCCATCTGTTTATATTCTTTAAGCTGTATCTACACAAGGAACAGGTTTTGTATGTTTTGAAACCATCTTTCCTCATTTCACTACTCACTGCTTGCCTAGAAAGGAGAAACCAAGGAAAGAAGAGGGAATCACTGCATTCAATAAATATTTCGAGCAAAACCAATGAACTGTGAACACACCTGACATAAAGTACATGGCCTGAAAATTATCAAAGGTCATGGATTTCAACCCATTTAAGTATTTGATCTTAGTGTCAAATACAAGCATAAACCATTTAGCACAGACTTTGGTACACGGCATAATAAATAGTAGTTATATTTTTCACTGGGTATTATATATGGAGGGAATAGGAGATAAAATATTTGTCTCTTGGTAATGTGCAAATGCTAATGAAAACTCTTTTAGCAGCCTGCTTGTCTATCTGATGCTAATAATAGGTTTATAAAGGAAAATGATTCTACCTGTCTGGCATAAATTCCTGGCTTGACAGTAAACATTGGTTGAGATATACTTAATAGAGTATCTTCAAAAGAAATTTTGTACTGTCAACTTACTTTTACAAGTAATTGGGGAAGACTGTTATCACCTGTCACAAGAAATCTTTCCATGGGAAGGATTTATTCCAGGAAGAATGCAGTGTTTATGTGTAGAACTTTTTGCCCCTCTATATAGTTTCTAGATTCTACCATGAGTAGAATGTCTTTGGTAATTATGGTCTGGTTCATAGTCAACTGTGGGGATTCCATATAAATAAGATAATATCTCAGATTTTATCCAGATCTAATTTAGTTTCAGTCCTGGAACAGAACTGGTAAAAGATTAGAAGTCTCTTTCTCAATCCATAGGGGAGGCAGATCTTCATAGGAAAGATTGGATATAATTCCTTTACACATAGTAGCTTATTAAAGAACTAGGTAAAGACCTATGAGGATACAAAACATTGTCTAATCTAAGCAATGTCAAATTTAGCCAAACTCCAGAAGCCCATAATGATATCAAGCACAGCCTTAAACATGCCCAGTCCTGGAATTAAAGCAAACTTGGATCAGCAGGTTAGCCTTACATTCTTCCTCAAGAACAGTTAGGAACTGGAGATTGTTTATTAGTGTCCCATGCCTAAGGTACAAGAGCTTGGAGGTGAACAGGGCACTTGGTACCAGTGAGAGCGGATTGCTTCAGCTTCACTTCCTAGTCCTACCACGGGATGCAGACTGCCTGGTGAGCCTTTCTGCCCAGGCCACAAGTTTTCCCCACCAATTCCTTCACATTTCCTTCCAGTTCCTTCCAATTTTTTCTCTAGGTCAGAGAGATCTGAGCCTGGCTATGGACCCCAGCCACATTACCAAGCATATCACCATTATTTGTAAAAAAAAAAAAAAAAAAAAGAAGGAAAAACATAGAAAACGTACTAGGAACTAAGAAGGCAGAAAAATCACTTTAGTTTGGAAAATGCTCCCAAAGGGAAAAGAATATGTGTTGGGTTTTAAAGGTAGACAACAGCTGAAAAAGACATTCTGTGAAGGCAAAGGATGAAAGAGAAAGGTGAATCTGAATTGCAGGGAACAGACTGGAAGTGAATAATTACAGCTAGAACTTGGGAAGGTGATCTGATGGCATCACACGGACCCTAATGGAGACAAATGACTAGTGTTTCCCCGGGGAGGGGCAAGACCTTGGCACCTCTAACAGTGGCCTCATGAGATTGAGTTTTCACTGCAAGAAGAGACACAATTTTTAATAAACAACTACTCCTTTTCAGGGAATGTTCTTCTCAGACTAGTGTCAATAATATGCCCCAAATTCTGCTGACATACATTTCATCATCCTCATAGACGGCCAATTATTAAGCTCTTGTTCCCCAGCTCCAAACCCATCTTCTGTGATCAGCTTTGTGTTCAGGGCCTGGGACTCTGAAAGTGCATTTCTGCCTGTCAGTGGGCTCCATATTAGGCTCTGTTGATAGAGAAAGCTAGAAGGGGACGGCAAGGCTGCAGGGCTTGTTTTCCCTGTCAGTGAGTGTCACCGGAGCAATGCTTCTTCACCCCAGCAGTGACAGTGGACTGGAGCAGGAGCTGAATCTAGCTGGCAGTGTTTCCTACACTGAAAGAGTATGTCTCACGAAGCCCCCTCAGAGGCACCAGCACTAGCTGAGGGACACCTTCTCAAAGGCCTGGCTTCTGGCCCCAGCAGGCTGCTCCTCTACGCTTGGAAGTGTTAATAATTCCCACCTTCCCTTGGTTCCCCCAGCCCTGTGGGCAGTGGCTATTTCCTGCAGTAGCCATCTCATGATACCTTAGAATTCTCCTTTCACTCTTTTAGTTCTTTCACACATAACTAACAACCTTTTACACTGGATTCTCTCTGTTAAAATAACTGGGGTTGGGCTTCCCTCTTGGCGCAGTGGTTGAGAGTTCGCCTTCCGATGCAAGGGACACGGGTTCGTGCCCCGGTCCGGGAAGATCCCATGTGCCACGGAGCGGCTGGGCCCATGAGCCATGGCCGCTGAGCCTGCGCATCTGGAGCCTGTGCTCTGCAACGGGAGAGGCCACAACAGTGAGAGGCCCATGTACCACAAAAAAAACAAAAACAAAAACAAACTGGGGTAGTTTCTGTCTCCTGACTGAACTTAAAACTTACATAGATTAACTAATCTATTTAACTTTTTAAAGTTTCCACAACTAACTTGTAACTTATAAACTGTAGTTTATCTGAAGAAATCTTTTACTCTTTCAGCCTTCACTATAATAACCTCCAGTTAGATACTTGCAGAGAGAGAGTATTTTTTTATTTTTTGGCTAAGCATAACTCACTTGAATTAGTAAAGACTTTTATGGTTTTAGGTGACAGAAATCCAAATAGGACGAGATTAGGCCAAGGGGAGAACTCCTTGACCCACACCCACACGTGGGGAAAGGCAGGGCGTTCGGCTGGGTGCATAGCCAGGCCTCAGATGTACGCCTGGAATGAAGAAGTCTTTCACTGTCCCTACCACCCAGCACAGTATACACACATGCCCACAACTCTGCTTCCTATTTCATTTTCTCAGATTGAAGGAAATCCACCTGCTGATTTATATGTTCCAATTTCACCACCAGAGAGAGTTAAGACTTGCTTTTTCTCTCTCTGATCTCAAGCTCAAAAATCCCAGGAAAGGGCTTTATCCATACATGTACAGAAAAGCTGGAGGGTGACAAGAATATCATTCCAGCTTGGATTATATGTTTTCCCCTGGAACAATAAACAGTGTGTGAGGGGGAAGGATTTATAAACCAAGAGAAGCTCCTGTTTACACCCCAGAGTTAAAGTGGAAGAAAGATTTCCCAGCAGAAAGGTGTACGCTAGTCTAGGAAAGCGAAACAATAGATGTCTACTGCCCCACTCTTACAATAACATCTACATTCATACTTTGTGTGTCTACAGTACATATTTTTAATAGCTCACACGCCTCTGCTTTGTAGAAGTATGCAATCAATCATTATTTATAAAATTTGTCGATTGTTTTGGTAAATGGGCAGTCCTATAAATTGTAGATTTTGAAATGTCTTCCTTTTAAAAATAATACTGCTATAAAGTCTTTCTTAATAGTTTAAATGGTAAAAGTGAAACTTATAATCATAAACTTCAAACTTTAACGAGCTTTCAGTCAGTATTTCTGGGGCTAACTGCGGCATTCTTTAGTATGGAAAGAATTTATTTTAAAACAAATTTTAAAATATTAAGCACCATTTCCTAGGCAATGGCTTAGTTTTACAAACATTCTATTTAACCTCCACAATGACCTCGTGAAGTGATCATGGTCATTCTTCTTTTTCAGAGGAGAAAACGAAGACCTGGTAAGATTAAAGAGCTTAGCCAAATTTATGAAATTACTAAGTGGTGGATTCAGGATTATAACACAGATCTAAATGAATTAAACCCCCATCTTCTTTTCACCACGTTAGTGGTTTCCCAGCTGAGCTCTGTGGAGTGCTGTGTTTGGCAGTGTCCACTTGGGGCGACCTCCTGCCCCAGTCAGCGGCTCTCATGCATCTGACTCCACTTTGCTCCCTCCTCTGCGTCAGGCAGAAGCTGTCTCTATACTGTGCTCATTCCAGGCTTCTCAAACCTCTCTTTAAGATAAATTACTCCATAACAACTTAATATTGGCAGCATCTTTAGACTGTATGCACGAGATGCCAGTAGCATTCCCTTCCCCAGTTGCAACAGTCAAAAATCTCTCCAGACATTGTCAAATGTCCCCTGCATAACAAAAATCACCCCCAGTTGAGAACTATTGTTTTAAACATACCCGTCCCTCACCTAATACAAAGGCCAGGGATGCTGTGAATGAGTTCTAAAGATGTCTTTTTAAAAAATGAGTTTAAAAATATGGGACCATGGTCTCATAACATGCTGTGTCGCATAAACACCTGAGTACAAGATGATGCTAAACGCTAGTGTTTTTATTGCAACTTTTATCTGGGTCATTTCATTTTCATAGCTTTAAAAGGTTATTTAAAAAAACACTGAGCAATTATTTCAAGTGTTAAGACACGTGCTTGTAGTCTATGGCACTTGATGTAGTCCTTCATTAGTAACATGAATATATATGGTTGGGGAAGAAACATGGTAAACTGGACTTTGACGCATGAATAGGAGTCTGTCTGGTAGAGAATGGAAAGGAGAAGCCTTGCAACAGTGGGAACGGCAGTAGCAAAGGCATTAGATGAGCTTAATGAGGTAAAGAGTGGCCCTTTCTGCATGATTAGGAAATGAGGGCAGGGAGGGCATGAAGGTTTGAAAGCTAAGTTAGACTCAGGCTGTGAAATGGAAAATGATTAAGGGACTGATGTCACAAAAGTGGTGTGATCAGAATGTGCCTGAGGAAGGGAACTCTAGCGTCCCCGAAGAGGGCGGAATGGAACTAAAGGAGAGCATGAAGGGTGTGAAGACATGTGTCAGCCCCAGCCTGCTGCAGCCCAAGCTCAGCATCCATGATTAGGTTTTCCACCAGGTCAGAGCCTGGTTCAATGAAAACTAGACCAGGAGATACACTGAGAGTCTCCTTGCCTCAGAAAACAGGGTCTGAAAATATCCTGCTGCCCTGTTCCTGGAGTCCTGTGCCGGCGAGAGCCAGGATTTACAGTCTCCCCATCTACCTTCATCCCACAGGACCCATCTGTGCCTGAAATCTCTGTTCAAGCCCTAGGTGTCCATTCACTCTTTTCTTTCTATTCTCTGGTACCCATTTCATCATTCCATGTCATCAGCTCTCCACGTACTCCTGTCAGTTTCTTTTTATCTAGGGATATACCATGCAACCAGTATTCTCACTTCTTTACTTGAATGCCCTACCGTGGCTTGCAGAATCACCACATACAGAGAAGAGCTGCCACCTGGAACTCTGGATACCACACCCCATTTTCCCTGCGCTCATTATCCACTGATTATTGATCTAGGTAAGGGTTGGACCTAAATTTGATGCACCTCTTTGTACGTGGTTTTGGACTGTTGGGTTGATGGAGTTAGAGCTCGAAGATTAGCCCTGCTATTCTGGTCCATTTTCTTCAGTTCTTACTTCTGTTAATCTTGTGATCATAGCCTATTTAATTCCCCTGAGGGGAACTCCAAACATGTGATGAGCCTGAGGCTAGCTCATTTACTGACGGTAAGGAATCTATTGAAATACTGTTAAAATAAGAGCTGGAACTATGACAGCAGAAAGAAAGAGTAGGATTGAGAGGTCTTTCTAACAATTGAAATGGAAGTGAATTGAATTGAGATTCAGTTGTTAGGACTTTATGATTGGATAGATCAAGCATCAGAGAAAGTTCTTTGTTTTGGAACTTGGCGAATTGGGTTCTGATGATGGCATTGGTTTGTCTCATCTTCATCCCCCTCCCCTGCTCTGTCACTGCCAGGCTTCTTGGCTGTGTGCGCTGAAGTATATCCCCTTTATCATCTCCCACTCAATCTGCACGACTCCAGTCTGTATCAACCTCCAGTCTGTATCTCCCACCAGCTTGTATTCTTCCTCCACCTTTTCACTGAAACTTTTCTTGCCGATACATTGATAATTGGGGAACTACATGATGTCAAATCTCATGTCAGGAGATGTCTCAACAGCACTAGATGCCATTGATCACTCTGTTCTCTGTGAAACACTCCCTTCTCTTGGCTTTTGTAACACAATCCCCTCCTGGTTTTCTTTTTTTCTATGACCCGCTCTTCTTACTCATCGTTATTTAACAAATATTTAGCGAGTTTATACTCTACATTATATTCCAAGAGCTAGGATGTAGCAGTAAACAACACTGATAAAAACTCCAACCTCATAGAGCTTGTATTCCAGTGTGGGGAGACAAATGATAAAATAGATACAAAAATGTACAGTATATTAGATAATGATAAGGGTAAAAGAGAAAAAAACTAGGAAGAGGCATGAAGGCGTTCAATTTCGAGAGGGGAGATTAGGGAAGACCTCACTGAAGTGATATTTGAGCAAAAAAGTTGCAGGAGGGGCCCCGTGAGTAAATGGTGGGAGACCTGTTCAGGCCGAGGGAATAGCCAGAGCAGATGCCCAGTGTCAGAAGCACTCCCGGCTTGTCGAGGACCAGCAAGGAGAAGAAGGCAATGTCAGGGATGAGGACAAGGTGGTGAGAAGAAAGGTTATTTGGGGGCTTGGTAGGCTTTTTGTTAGGAATTTGGCTTTGTAGGCTTTGTATTCTAAGTGACATAGAAATCTGGATTATTTTGAGCCTATAAGGCACACGATTCAACTTGTTTCGCAGAATCACTCTGGCAAAAGCCAGCTGAGAAGAGTACTTGGGGACAGGGACAGGAGCGAGGAGGTGGATACTGTTGTTCAGTCATTGGACCAGGGTGGTTATGGTAGATGTGGTAAAAAGCATCTGGATTCTGAAAATACCTGGAGGTACAGATGCTGGAATTTCTTGATGGGTTAGATGTGGCTGTGAAAAAGGGAGAGAAAGAAGTTAAGGATGACTCCAAGCTTTTTGACCTGTACAAAAACAGCACAGATTTGCATTAGCTGAAACGGGAAGGATCACAAAACAAGTTTGGGGAGGACGTTCAGAGTTTTTGGTTGTAGAGATGGTATACCAGTGTAATTGAATATTTGTGTTTGGAGAGATTTTCGAACTAGAGAGATACATCTGAGAGACACTAGCACACGGGTAGATCTGAAAGCAAGGCTATTGGATGAGATCACCAAGAAAATGGGTTTTGATAGAGAAGAAAAGAAGTCTGGGGCCACTTTGGAGTGCCCTCCAAAGTGGTTTGGTGGATGAGAGAAACATCACAGGAGACTGAGAACAACTGACAGTGGGGCAGGAAGAAAACTAGATGTGGCGCATTGAAAGCCAAGTAAGACACATACATCAGGCAGGGAGTGAAAACCTGTGTTTACTGCTACTGATAGACAGGAAGACTACAGGTCATGGTTTGCCCAGCACAGTCTTCTCTCATGCCTGTTGTCTTCGCATAGTTATTAAGAGTACCACCTTTCATCCTTATAAGTGAAGTGGTCAGCCAAATGGTAGGTCAAGTAAGATCAACTGAGAATTGATGCATACTTAGAAATGTGAACGTTGTTAATGACTTCGACATAATCAGTTGCGGTGGAGGCCATGGGGGTAAGAACCTGGGCAGAGAGAGCTCAGGATAGAACGTGAGTAGAAGGATTGGAGTTAGTGAGTAAAGACAACTGAATCAAGAAGTTCTGCTTAAAAAGGGAGCAGAAAAGTAGCTTGTAGCCAGAAGGCATTTTGCTGTCAAGGGTGGTAGGGGTTGATTTCATATAGTACAATTTCACCTGCTTTGAAGGTTGATTCCGTTGATTGACTAAATGAAAATACCTACCTTCTCATTTAATGTGCCTCAGCTCTATTTTACCTTACACTGAATGTTCTCAATATTATTTGCTATCTGAAATAATGGAAAAAATGCAGCTTACTTTTATCTTTGATTATAAGCTAAATTATCTTGCATACATGGAAAAACTGCTATTTAGAACAGTTCCCATAAATAGAGATTAAAAACTGAATTAGCTCATTAAGGTTCTTTATAATTCTGTCATTCTCCCAAGGAATACTACCTATGCAACCTTTATTCTTTACTGCTTATCAGAGTGAATGGATATTTATCTGTTTATAAGACTGCAACATAATATTAAAATGCAAATAAATAAAATATTCTGATCAATTAAAACGGAAAAGTGTAGTAAATTATGGTGATTCTCCACATATTATCACTCTTGAACTTTATCATCTATAAAATGAGAGGTAAAAATATCTCACTGGACTGTTGTTTACATCAATTAAAAAAATTTTAAGTGCCTTGAAAATAGTAATGTACTAAATACATGTATGCTATTCTCAGTATTTCCTTCTACAAACTATTCTTTGGAAAGATGAAGCTATACATGAAATTTTAGTATCACACTCTTTACAGAAGACTTCATGATGAAAGGTTTATGGTAATTCTCAGAATTATTTCATATTAAGAATTTCATTCAACTTAAGTTCTAGTTTATTGTTCTTATTATAAAATATAACTGTAAAGTGACCTGTCTTACATTCTTATGTTATCATAAAATAAATATACTTGCTCTTGGGAAAAAAAAAAGAGTGGTAGGGTTTTTTGGTTTGTTTTGGTAACATGGGCTTCCCCATCTCCTTTTCTATTCCTCCTCCTGTGTCTGCTGTCTAAATGGTGGGCTTCATGGAGGTAAGTCCTAGCCATCTTTTTATTTTAAATTCTCTTCCTTGGTGACCTCATTGATTTTCATGGCCGTAAATACAACCTAAGTGTTGACGACTTTGAAACCAAAAGCTCTGACTTCTCTTTTGAGCTCAAGATCTATAAATTCAACTTCCTGATTTAAATGGCTTCTTGAATATACATCTAATGGGCATCTTACACTTGACCCCTCCCAAACTGAAATTTTTTTATACTCTTCCTCACCAAATCTACTTCTCTCCCACTTCTTCCTCGTTCTGCATATGGTACCAGTTGCTCAAGCCAAAAACCTAGCGACCATTCTTGACATTTCTTCCCTGCTCATCTCCCTACTCCTTACTCATCACCAAGTCATGTCAATTCTACCTTAAAATACAAGTATCATATTATACCAGTCCTGGGTCTATATGCACTCAGAGTCACTCTTTATCTTTTATCTTCTCTGTTCTCTACTATAGGGGATTGAGCCCTGAAAATTATGTTTCCAGGCTCCCATGCCAGATGGCTTCTGGTTGTGTTGCATAAATGGAGGGCATTGATAGGATAATGGAGAACAGGAAGAAGGGAGAGAAAAGGGTATTTCTTCCTCCACCCCATGATAGGTGGCATCTTTGCAATGGCTCCAACTTTCAAGCAGGTGATTCTAGCCCAGGAGCTCCAGTGGTGCCACCTTCTCTCCTGGTCCCTCTCGCTAAGAAGGATGAAAGTGTCTTGTTTAAGCTCAAGGTTGTCTCACTCTCCCCTATAGGCTTAGCTCTTCCATTGCCTGACAAGCAACTCCACAGATTACATTTCCTCTACTTTAGAGTGCTTTCTAGTTGCTTTTTCTAATTGGATCCTCAGAAATACTCATACTCATCTGCTTTTCTGATGTTTGTGAGCAACTCTTTTCTAAGCGATTGTTTTCTCTTCCCTAGACCACTGCCCTCTAGCTGGTGTTCTCCACCTCTAACCTTTCCTTCCTCTGATCCATTTACACCACTGCCAGAGTGATCTTTAAAAAACTTAAAGCATCCCATTTAATGGTTTTCAATTCCATGGAGAATAATAGACTATCCCCTTAAGCTGCCTACAAGTCCATGCCTACTTTGGTTCTCACTATTTCTCCAACGTCATCTCACTCATTCTATCACACACCCTTCTCCTTCCACCTCCTACAACCTTACCCTTTTCATGAAACTCCTACTCACATATCATGTAAAATTGTTCCTCTCCCTCTACCCTGTTATTTTCTCTTTTGGTTTTCTGGTCTTTTCCTTCATTTGATGTATCATGATTTATAATTATATATTTACTTACATGTTTATTGTTTTTCCCTTTTCAACAAAAGCTTCAAGACGTCACAGAACACAATTGCAATGTTCTTCATCATTTAACCGGTGCCAGGCACAGTGCTTGGCCTGTAGAATGTGTTCCTAGCAATAGTGTTTGAATAAATAAATAGTAATTATTCACACTAGCATTGTCTTCACTCTTTGGTTACAGTGGTCCTTCTCAGAAGCATAACTAATAATGAAATCAGCTGTGAGTTATATTTGGAGTCAGTAAATTGATCAGGCTGCACTCTACTAGGTATTTATTGGCTTTAAGCTTGGAGGGGAACTAAGGAAGCTCTGGTTTGGGGAACCAGAATTTAAACACTCATTAATCCTTTCCCTTCCTACCTTCTCTTACCCTCTACTAAGTAAACTTATCACTTTATCTTTCCAACTCTTCCAAATGTGCTATACTATCAAAGGAAAATCCAAAGTTCCTAGCATGACATGTAAGGCTGGTACTAGCCTGCTTCCATATTCTTGGATGACCACTTCCTGTCTCCACAGCCTGTTCTCAGGCAGTATCACTGTCTCAGAAGTATCACTGTCTCACCCTCGAGTGGGGTCTTCCACCCATATATCCATGCCATTGCCTTGCCGCTCCCTTTGCTGAGAACGCCCTCTCCCCCTTGTCATCTGGGAAACCCTGATCAACTTCATGATCCAACTCAAGTAACTCCTCTTCTGTTGCGTTTCCTGTAACCTTCACCCGTTGAGTCACTCTTCCCTCTGTGTCCCTCTATCACCTGATGTTTCTCTTTAGGCAGTTTATCACATCATATTTTAATTCTACTTTAAAGGTCTTACCTAGGTACCAAGACTATGAGCAGGGACCGTATCTTGTTCCTATTTGCGTTCCAACACACAGTGCAGGGTCTGAAAGGTGCCTAACAAGCTTTGAATGGATGACTGGGTGGATTGTAATTTGGCTTTTATACACTTTCATCATCTCAAAATTTTTTTTTTCCATGGAATCTTCTATTTGTTTCCTCTTTCATTTTAGTTCCCAAGTTGCTCTTAGTGGGTTGTTCCTCTTTCCCGAAACTCTTCACTTTGTAGTTTGAGCTCAGCCACCACCTACCCATCTGCTCCCCCTGCCACCTGGTCTGTTGACTCTCCCTCCTGTTCTCACTCTGCCGTCCTCCCTGCTCAGTGGCAAATCTGGTCCCAGTGCCTCTACTCTCCAGTGCAGGGACAGGAAGAAGCTGTGTTAGGGCTGCGATTCTGCTTCTGGGGGTGGGACGGCACAGAGTGGCCTCTCCCCACCTCGTCTTCCTCAGCACTCAGAGCAGTCCCAGGGCTTGAGGCGCTAATCCATTTTGCCTCAATCAGGAGGGTACGGTGGAAGGAGACATTCTCCGAATGAAAGAAATCATCAGAGGCTCATTTGCATGCACTCTTGATTTTGGTTCCAGGACATGTTAATAACAGCAGAGAGTGAGACCCTCATACCTCTTTATGTTGACAAGCAACCCTTCTTCGTTTTCAATTCCAGCAATATTACTGGAGAACGATTCTGGCATTTAATTAGTGAGAATTTGCAAGGCCAAATTCCTCTTTGTGGAGTAATCATGATGAACTCTAACCTTGCCTAATGAGACAGCCTCTTAGCTTCTTCAAAATCATTTCTTTTATGAAGGCGGACATAAAGCAATGGTGCTTATGTATGTTTATTGCTCTATTTCTATGACTGGTGCCAGAAATTGTCTGGCTTTCTTTCCCCAGTGTTCTTCCTCAGATGAAAGGACTAGGAGAAAGCCCTGCAACCCCACAAGTCCGCCCGTTTGTTGAAATCAGTTCAAGATCATCCAGGTCTGCAAAACTCGGCTGAAGCAGCTTGTTGCATAATTTACCAGAGAAAAGAGGGCCATCTGGAGAGCCAATCTGGAGAACTAAGCAAAGGCAGAATCTTTTTTTTTTTTCCCTCTTAAGTTCTCCTGATTGACTCCCTGCCTATATTAGGCCTCAGCAATCCTTGGCCTGCAGCCTGAAAGATGGTGGTCCAGGTCAAAAGTCTTGGCCTTCTGGCTTTGAACCCTGGCAAAATATTACCTGGCCCAGAACTACTAGTAGCCTCCACCCGTCATCGGTGTTCAAAGTTCTCAGTCAACTCCCACCAGTCTTAACCCATGACACTGTGAGGGCCTGTGTCATAACAAAGGACAGCTGTTTTACCCATATGCAGAGGAGGCAGCTACCCACGAGGGATGTGGGAATGCTCCACCAAATTTAAAAAAATAATAATAAAAAATAGAAGGAAAGAAAGAAAGCTGCCTTAACCTCTAGTCAAGGAGTAAGTCATTTCTTCCACAGAGATTAAATCCTTTGTGTTAAAGCAATCTATTTCCTTTGAATGTAGAGCCTGTAAATGATTCAGTGGAACAGCTAACACAATAAACTATTATCAGAGGATAATATCTTCTCAGTTACTTAGGTGATCTTTTAAGGAGTGTACAGAGTTGCTATGGAATTGCCCCTCCGTGGAGCCTGGGGAAGAGGCTAGAAATCGGGGCTCCATCAACCAGCCCCTGACTACCTTCTCTAGGGTCTCACCCTTCCTACCGCTCTTGGCTGCCCTGGCGGTAGGTGTTACCCATGTGCTAACTCTAGTTGATCTGTAGTGATTTCCTTGAATGTTTCATTGGGCACATTTCTGGGCCAGAAAGGAAAAAAAACGCGGTGATCGATTTACAAGATCTGCCTCAGGTATGAGTTGAGAGGATGTGCCAGGAATTTTCCAATGCTGTTCTCATCACTTTTCTCAGTCTGCATGTTCTAATCTGATCATATACAGATGTAGTCAATGTCCATCCTATAATTCAGCCAGTAAAAAATAAAATATATTTGATTCTGACATTGGACAAGTTATGCAACTAGGCTTAATTTCCCATCTATATGATAGAAATAATAATATTTATTCCATTAGAGCTTTGAAAACCTACTATATGCATAAGTCCTGCCACATAACTCTATGTTCAATTAAAAATGTTTGTTTTCCTTTCCTTTCTTAGGTGGTTCAAAATGTATGGATTTAAACAAGCCAATTTTGTAGGTCCAGCAGTGTAGAATTTCTTCCATGTGTCCCTCAAGGGTACTAAAGTTCAGGCTCCAGGACTCTGTTTCTTGAATGGCAGTGCACCTTCGGCTTCCTTTCCTGCCAAAACCTTGAACTCGTCCGTGTGGGGCAGGGGAGGATTTGTGCAGTCTTGCATGAACCTCTACCATGCCTCCTCTGAACAATGTTTTAATTATGGCCTTTCAGTTTCAACTGCACCTGCCCATTTCACTATCAGAGAGAAAAATCTCTCTTTTCTTCCTCGCTTCACTGTTATACTTTAGAACCATGATTGTTTTGCTGTAATAGATATTGACTAGAGAAGAACAAACCTCAAAGGGTTTGGATTAAGTTCTCTTTCTGATAAACATGATGGAGTTTAAATGCTCCAGGGAATCCTATTCAAACTATGTTAACTTTTGGAGCCCATGAAAACTAGAAGAAAAATTTCTTTCTCATCACTTTCTTTGGTTTGCTACCATCAGAGGAGACCAAACTGCAAGCATGTGTGTCACTCCAAGGCTTTTTAGCTGCAATTGTTTGATAACATATTTTGAGATCCTAGAAAGACAATGTTTGTGTACATGCGAAATATGAATAACAAACTGGTCTTTGGTGTATCGGGGTCCTTAACATTTTTTTTTAAGTTGGACTATCTAAGTGACAGTCTGGTGAGGTCTATAATCCCCTTTTCTAAGCAATATTTTTAAATGCATAAGTCAAAACACATAGGATTTAAAAGACACCAACAGTACTAAAATATAGTTTTCTCTGTGAACAAATTAGCTTCTGTTGGGATGCAGACAGATCTTTAAAAATAACATTTGTTGAGCTTTTATTATTAAAAAAATACATGTTCATTTTTCAGTAAAGTTATAAAATTTAGACATTATAATAAGAGTATTAAAAAATTAAAAATCACCTACAGCTTCATTTAAAAATAATTTTTGAACATTGATTTATATCTGATAGGTGGTCACATTACAGAAGAGAATTGTTTTGCTCGTTTTAAACACCAAAACATAGTAAAGGTGCAGACGAATGGTGAGCACAATCTTTGAGAATCTTTCAATCAACACCTAGTCCTGGAGTTTTCCAGGGAGATGGGATACAGGAGCTCATCTAATCCCAGACTATCGATCCCGGCATGAGTATCAGATTCACCTGGGAAGATTTTTTTAAAAAGTTACATTCTCAGACTCTATCCTAGACCTCCCGGCAGAGACTCTCCAGAGACAGGGCCAAGGAATCTGTACTTTTAAAGGCTGCTTAGAGATGCCTGATTATCAGCAAGTCTTGGGAACCACTGATAATACAAGCCCCGAAACCCATCCAGTGCAGAATGCTCTCTGACAAGGTCTCTAAATGCTTCTTCTAAAGCATTTTTGGTTTGGAGATTCAGCTCGCATGCCCCAACACAGACTGTCCTAAACTGGTAGCATCATGGCCTGTGACAGCAACAGAAAAACAGGTTAACACTTGAGGTTCTAAAATCGTGCTTTCTGCTGAGTTGTGTCCTTCTACTCCCCGTGCCCAAGTGCGCAGGGGAGGGGCGGGCTTGCCGGCCCTGGCACAGCACGTGCCGGGCAGGGAGAGAGCGACAGCTGACGGGGGACCGGCGTGGGGGACTGATACTTGGAGTGACTCTCTGGATCTGGATCGTAGGCTTTTTCATCCTCGTGAAGTCTACGTGCTGCGTTTTATTCATTAGCACCTACGAGGGACTAATTGCCATCAGGCATGTAGGTGGAATTCCTGGCAGGGAGCAAGAAATGGAATAGGTTTGATGACAACCAATGATCTGCCAAAGCCCTGTCAGAAGGAGAACAGAGTCTTGCTGTCACTCATCCACCCCTTTAAATTCAAATGAAGATGCTTCTGGGTGGGGAGGGGGAGGGGGTTGGCACCTGTCCAACTTTGCATTGAAGATACTGTACATTTTTACTGTATATGCGAAAGTCCCTGCTCCTGGTGGTGCTGTTTCTAAAATCAGAGAAAGAAAGAAAAAAAGAAAGAGAGAAAGAGAAAGAAAATGTGAGGTCTTCAGTCTGGCCAGTTGCACTTGCTACTTTCTGTAACGTCAGTGGCCCGAGGTGACTCAGATATTGACCAACGGGCTGATACCAAGGGGTCTGCACACCTCCTGGAACTGTCTGCATAGTTTTCCGTGTATCCTGTACATATATATATATATATATATATACAGTGTTCCTCATCTTCACGAGGAGGCTCTCCTCCAAAAAGGACGAAGGAGCCTTGTTGTACAGTATCGAGGCCGTCGTGGGACACTCGGAGGTCACGGTCACACAAACTGAACCAAGATCCCCTTGCAGGAAGAATTTCAAGCTGCCGGTAAAGACCCAGTGATCCAAATCGCAATTTTCAGTAATTTCACGAAATTATAAACAACAGGCATGAGCTGCCGGGGTGTGGAACCACATCCCCCAATGACAGTGGGTAGTAGTAATGGTGGGTGGCAGTGCTCATATATTTAAAGCAGATCAAGCAATCCCTGATAAATGCCAAGCATGCTCCTAACACTCCCAAGTAATAAACTTCAGCAACTCAAGTCAAACTCAGCCTTTTCCACAGGGTTAGCCCCACCTGGCCTTCTCCTGTTTTGCAGCTCATTCTCCTTCCTGCTATTTTCTGTGGCTGGGAGGGAGCAGACCGCTTCCAACCTCTGTGGCGCAGATCCACTGCTATTCAGTAAAGTCAAGGGATGACTCAGCCACCTCACACTGTTTTACAGAAGCAAAACTGCAAAATCTCTGGTCTCAAATATGCTTAGCAGAATGCTAGAAAACAAGCTATCTTGGGTACGTCTGTGGCTGAAGAGAAGGAGTTCAAGTAGATGACCCCGTAAACGTCTTTTGAAGCTAATAAGTCAGTGATTGTTTAGAATCGTGCCGAGTTATGACTAAATTCTATGTAACATTATGGAATTTTTCAGCAAATGTGTTTTCAAGAATCGTATCTTATTAAATTACTTTGCTATTTAATTCACAAGTACTCTATTTTGCTTTTCCATGCTTGGAATGACTACATTTTCTTAAGATGACCGCACATGTTATGCCAGTGACATTTGTAGGTGGAATCAAATCAGCATTAATTAGTTTTATTGAATTGTTCCCTGACTTTAGCCTGGGTGTCAATGACAAAGACACCGTATATTCCCCTTAGTTCTTCTGGGTAACTGATCCTTCATGGCTCAACATGATACCTTAAAGCATCTCTGCCTCAAACCGAAAGAACCACACCAGTTACAGAGATCCCATGCGGGAACATGTTCCTAAGAGAACTGGTGGTTAACAAGCAAGTTTATCCTTATTCTGTTGGATAAGAATATTTTTATCCAGTTCCAAAGTGGTGCCCATGAGCTTTACTTTAATTACATTAATCAGTTGACGTTTACATATTTTCAAGAAGGAACATTTAAATATCAGATGTCAGTGAACCTTCTATTAAAACCACGGGATTAGTGTAAATGGGTAAAGGATAAAGAGGAACTCAGGGTGTGAAGTTAGGGCAAGGGAAAGTCTGAAAAGAGAACTGCTGCTCTACATACCATTTCGTGCCCTGGTGTCTGGAAAACACAGCCTCATCTTGTGGTGCTGTCTGTGTGGCACTGTTGTAAAGCAGGAGGGAGATGGAGGGAAAAGAGGATGTGAATGAAAGAGCAGAGAGAGGAGAAGGGCAGACACAGGATTACACCCAACTGGCTACAGCGCGGCTTTATCTGACAGACAGTAGGGAGAAAGGACAGTAATGTGTGGGAATGATCCTTCAGAAACCCACTATGAACTCTTTTAATCCACTCCCACTGAGTGGATAAACGAGTCCTCTTATTTTCAACAAGATGAATGATGGATTGCGGTCCAAGCAGAGGCTCCCAGCCTCACAAGGGCTTGCAGGAAGTGAGAGGGCTCTGACGAGGCCCTCTGATGTGACGTGATGCGATGTTCCCAGCACCTGTCTGCAGTTGCCCAATCCTACAGCCCTCTCCTTTCAGCTCCTCTGGGTAGTCACTGTGTATCTCATAGCTGGATAATATCCCAACGGAATCTAGACAATGTTTCATTTTTAATTATTCCCCAACTTCCTTTTCTCTCAAAACTTACCCATTCTCTTTCTTATCCCATCAAGCTTCTGCTTTCTGCTTGACTGACAGCAGGCATTGTTGTCATGTCTTTAAATCTGATACAACAATCTCTGATCAAATGCCAAGTTGCTATTCCACCAGATTTGACTAATTCGGGTTAAAAAATGGCCGTTTCCACAAATCACCCAAGGAGGAAATACGATGGGTGGAGATTCAAAGCTTTGGGGATGTATTTTGGGTAAGTCTTTAAATATCTCAAAATCTTTAACAGACCCTCTCTCTTCTTGTGGGGTCAGTGAAAGCTGCTCCAAGCAAAGTTGACCGCCTACCCCTACTGATGCTTCACAGGGCACCTGCAGACCTGCTCCTCCATTCAATGCATTCCGTCTTATTTAGGATCTATAGTCAGTCAGTATGCTCACTCGTAGATCTTCAGCTTTGGATTTGTTCCTACGTTTTACCTTCCACTGTAGACATGATATTTCATTTACTTCATCCCTTTGTCCCAATTGCCCAGTCTTCGACTCAGCCAGCCCACTCCCTCTCCTGACTGTGGTTTCTGAGACTCCGACTCATTGGGATTGGGTGATTATAGAGCTAGGAGTTTATTCATCACTCTTCAAATTATATCATGTAGGCAGGGATTGATAGGTCTGGAGGAGGAAACAATATTTAGCACCTTCTAGGTGCCAGACATTTTGCATGGATCATTTCAGAATCCATACAACCACACCACGAGGGAGTTATTATCATCCCCATTTTGAACATGAAGAAACTGAGGTTTAGATAAATTAAATGATTTCCCAAATTCACACAAATAAGAACTAGCAGAGCTGGGATTCAAACCCAGGTCTGATTTCAAAATATTTGCTATCTTTAAATACATTAACTAAAGTCTCACAGGAGCCACCATGTGTGAGAACCAATATATATGCCACTGTTATTAGATTAAGCAAATTCATTACTCATTCAAGAAACACCTGATATATGCTTGACACAGATACTATAAAAGATCTAAGGAACCAGAAAGTCATGGTCCTTTCTCTTAAAATTCTCTCAAGTCTAAGGAAAGAAATTTAAATAAGTATGTAACTATAATACAGTATAATATATATATAATAATAGTTGTCCATTAAAATGCTAAGGGGCTAGAAAGGTTTATTTTGTAAATTAGGATGGGATGTATTCAAGGAACGTTAAAAAAAAAAAAGAAAACTTTTTTGATCCAGACCCAATGCTTTAGTAAGGATTCTCAAGAGAAATGAGATGGGGCAAGGGTTCTAAATAGAAGGAACTTATGAGCAAAGGTACAGAGGCAAGCAAGCGTCTGGAATGTTCTGGAAGCTGTGAATAATCCGGTGGAGCTAATGAAGTACTTCTCAGATATCTGTTCCTAAATACCCCTAAAGAATAGAGTGAAAGTTTTTATGCAAGATTAGGGTCAGGATAGAAATAATCTTACCAAAGTAGAATGTCTTTGACGTTTTTTGCTTTATTTTAAAAATTAGTAAAGATTAGTATCTGGAATTCTAGTCCAAACTTCACCTGTATTTGTTTATAGATAATGTTTTAAAATTGCTTGCCACGTGAATCAATGTTTTCTTGAGGAATATTTGAAGCTCTGGGAAGATGTATCAAGTGCGTCCCTTGGGTTTTGTGTGTGTTCTGGTTACTTCATAAATTTTGTGTTGTCCTGGCTACCTCATAAACTACTACCTCAGAGTTTATGCCATTCCACCTCATTTGAGAAGCATGGACTCAAATAAATAAGTATGACTAAATTGTGTCCAGAGGTGAGGCTGAAAATGGAAGCTGGGCTTAGTTTACGAATAATTCAGATCAGTGAGGTAAAAGGATCAGATCCAGACTTTTATAAATTTATCAAAATAATCTTTTCCTGTAACATGTATTTTAAGATACTACCTAATTATGCAAAGCAGCTGGTTATGTAAAGACAAAATAGGTTATTTGACCAACATTTTCCTAATGATGACGATGTCATATTCTCCTCCAGCCATTAATTTTTTCCTCACTGATCTCTACTGCACACATGTAGCCACACCTGACTCGGGGATTTGTAAAAGCACTCCTTGACCAGTGTCCTTAGCACAGTGATAGCTTAAGGATGGGCACGTGGAAAGGATGATTAATTTCACTTTGAAAACATAGAAATGCTGGGTGGTTTGCAAAATAGTTTGCCTGAATCAAATTAACATCTGTAACAGGAAAGAAATAAATCAGAAACTGACTTTCAGCCTGCCAACGTTAGTGCAATAAATTCTATGAAAAAATGTAGTTCTACCACACTCATTAATATTTGATAAGTTTGGTTCAGATTTCCTTCTTTTTAATTTTTCCCCCTTGGACTACCTGAGCTCATGACATCAAGGCTGACCTTACCCCTAGGTCACTGGGAAGGCCCTCTGCCTCCCTCCCACCTTCAGTGATGCCTGAAATACTTTAAGTAGGAGACCAATCAATCAATTTTGCCTCCACAATGTGAGGAACACCTAGACCTAAATTCATACAAAGAGATGAAAACTGAAATCAGACGTTTCCTAAGGCAACAAGTATGGGTCGATAGAAAGAAGGAGATCACACAGGGGTGCTCGAGGCCAGAAGGAATACCAGCTGTACCAAGTTTCAGAGAAAGCAAAAAAAAAAAAAAAAAAGATGAGATTATGAATAGCAAAGCCAAATGTCACCTATTCCAGTTTTACCCAAGGCTTGTATTAATGAAACTCTACAATCTACTCAATGACCCCATGATGTAAAACATTCTTCTTAGGCTGGCAGCTTGTGCTGTTAAAGGTTAAAGACATTAAAATTTTAATCAAATATAAACTTCATACAAATTCTAAGGAGAAATTTTCATGTGGACTCCCTGCAGTCAAATTTAAACCATCTCCCACAAATCAGTTGTAAATGCCTAAAAAACATCCTTAAGTTTAATCCCAAACAATGAAAATCCCATAAATGGAAACATTAACAAAGTAATAAAAACTAAAATCAAAATCATCTTTCAGAATGCAAGTGGTATGCTAAGACTATGTACCACTGGTCTCACGTTCAAATCACCTTTTGTGTTCTCTTCAAGTACACTCAAAATGTCAATAGAGAAAGGACGTGTGATTATCACGCTTGTACGAGTGTCAAGGGTTAATTTGATGAGTCTCAAGTACTTTGTATAGGATAATTTCATATCCTGAGGGAGGAACAATTTTAAATTTTACAAAACAAGTTTACTGTCTACTGATGTTCATTTGTGTTCTAAAGGCCATAACTGACTCTAGGAAAGAAATACTACCTAGATGTAATAAGGATACTTGTGAGACGTTAGAGCAATGATAAGGCCAATGGCATATCTGAATGCATCACCAGTTTGCATTGTCTTGCCCTTGAACTTTTTGGAGTGCTGTTTGCAAATGTACACTGGTGGAGGACATATATATTATTTGTACTAGTTTGTGATAGGTTGGCAACTGAATTTGTGAAGTTTTCCTCAGCCATACAAAAATTGGGCATGCCAGTACTAATTTATATTATTGAGGCATAATCTTTGAAATATGGTTTCAGTTGATAAATGTCCCCCATTGTCATCACTTCATTCACATCATTCTTTCTGGTATGTTCTAGGAATTGGTTTCCTTTTTAGCTCCCATGCTTCTAGCCGTCTCTGCACTTAAGGTGCACCTTTTCAAGTTTTTCTGTTCTATCAAGCAAGGGTAAATTTAGAGGAAGAATAAAGCACTACACAGAGCCTCTCTGTGTGCACAGGTTCTGCATCCTCAAATTCAACTGACCAAGGATAGAAAATGTTCAGAAAAAAAAAATTCCAGAGAGTTCCAAAAAGGAAAACTTGAATTCGCTGCACACCAGCAATTATTTACATAACATTTACATTGTATTTACAACTATTTACATAGCATTTATATTGTATTAGGTATTATAAGTAATCTAGAGATGATTTAAAGTATATGGGAGAATATGCGTAGGTTATATGCAAATGCTATGCCATTTTTATATAAGGGACTTGAGCATACACGGATTTTGGTATCCGCAGAGGCCCTGGAACCAGTTCCCCAAGATACTGAGTGATGACTGTATGAATTAGTTGCAAAATGAATAAGGTGGTAGAGGAAGGAAAAATCACCTTTCATCTTCTTGCTCTTTTTTTTTTTTTTTTGTGGTACGCAGGCCTTTCACTGTTGCAGCCTCTCCTGTTGCGGAGCACAGGCTCTGGACACGCAGGCTCAACGGCCATGGCTCACGGGCCCAGCCGCTCCGCGGCATGTGGGATCTTCCCGGACCGGGGCATGAACCCGTGTCCTCTGCATCGGCAGGCGGGCTCTCAACCACTGCACCACCAGGGAAGCCCTTCTTGCTCTCTTTTGTGACACTGAAAATAGTTGAAATTCTAGATAAACAGAGTCTTTCTAAAATAATTTCATGAACTCTTAGATTTGAATTCAGCTTATTCTATATGATATAGATCTTATTCCTATATTTTCTGACTTAAAAATGGGGATAAAATATTAGGAAAAATTAGATGAGTATGTTTTATGGTGTTTCTAAGTTAGAACCACAGATACGAAAGAGCCACAGAGAATGAGCTGCTGGACATAAGTGGATTTTTCAGTTATATGAGTTTACCACTGTAAGCACCCTCACATAAATATTTAATTTATTCCATTAAATATTTTTAAATGGAAACTTCCTAAAATGTGTTAAAAATAACCTATTTTTAATGACTCAAAAATATCTGTTCAGTAGAATATTCTTTAGTATTATTGAAGTATAAATAGCTACTTACCCTTGAACTGAATGACTTCATGTTTTTCGTGAGATGCTGTATGTTTTTTATGGTTTTCCGGCATCGTCAAAGCCAAGCAGGTGATGACCTGACTACACTTATGTCTTCTGGCCTTACCCTCCTAAAACACACAAATTCTAATCTGCATGGGTTGAGAAGTCAGTCTCTCAAACTTGTTGGAATTAGATTTAAAGTAGGACTCGATGGGAACCTGAAAAAAAAAGATTATGAACTTTGTGGTTGTTATTGGCCACCTTTTTGTTTAATTTCATATCTGTGGTCATATTCCAAAGATCTAAACTGTTTAATGACCCGTGGATAAGTGAGTTAATAAAAGATGTGTTAGCTATAATTTAGATAAAGCACTCATATTTTGCAAAAATAACATGTCATTTCATTTACGTTTCAGGTGTAAAAGATATCCTGCTTGATTTTATAACAATGATCTGCTGAGAAGGAGTACCAAGGGCAGAAATCTCATTATTTAAGTCCCTGGCTTTTTCTTAAAGAGGCCAACCTTGTCTAGGGATACAATAGTTCTTTTAGTCTTTCAGATCCCTGAAGCAATTAAAGGAAACCCTGTGTTTGAATTTGCTAATGCTGCTTTATTTCCTTGGTGTTGCCATTTCATCATGGTTACTGGGAGAGGCCAACAATGCATTTTTAAAAAATGAAACGTAGTTTTTAGTTTTAGTGAAAGGGGATGACCAAATGTCTGACAGAATCTATTGAGATTAACGAAATGGGACGATGTCCAGTTTCAGGCCACAAAACGAGAGAAGAATTAATGTGATATGCCATTTCTAATAGGGTAGGACTCTGCAACAGTCTACCTTTTTATTCTGGTGTTATTCTGGTGTTGATTATAAACAGGGATTGCAACTTGCCAGACTTACATACATGTGACTACTTGTACACACAAAGACTACAGCCTTGTGTAACACTATCAAAACATTTGCATTTTATTTACATCTGTATAATTGGTTTAAAAACCATTACTGGGAAAAATTGTTTGAATTGTCAGAGGATACTCAGTTATGGATTTTTAAATAAAACAACAGAGCTATTTTGTATTCTAATTTTAAAAATATCCAGGTATATACAAGGAAACAAACTTAAAATGAAACTGTATTTTAGGAGAACAATGTCTTATATATTAGGTAACTGAAGTGTTAGATATTTTCATCTCCATGAAACAAATCTAGTTTCTAGAGAGAGGACAGTTCGACCACTGACATACTTGATCAAGGTTGATATGCCACTGTCTTCCTGAGATTTCATTTTATTTAACAAGCACCTATATGGCACTTACTATGAACAAGATACTATTCTAAGCATTTTATAAGTAATAAGTCACTTAATCCTCTTCACAATCTTAGGAAATATGTAATATTAATATTCTCATATTACTGGTGAGTCAACTGAGGTATGGACAAGTAGCTTGCCCCAAATGGATTTTGAGGTCAGCAATCGGCTACACACTCCATGTGCTTGATCATCACTGTATGTTACCTCATTAATTTACATTCCATGGTACCTGGGGCTCTGCCACTGTTGCCAAACAAACCACTATATCAGCATAGCTGGGTCACAAGAGGAGTTAGGACTCAGTCATATGTCACATGCAGACCAACCTCCTCACTCAACAGACAAGGTAGCCTCTGGCTTTGAGGCCCATCTTCAGTCCACACTCCTTTCCTTCCATCATAAGACCCCACCATCTCCTTTTGTCATCCTTTTAGGTTGGAGAGGGGTGAGGCACATGGGAAGGTACTCATTTCCTGGCAAGGAATTTCATTTGCATGTATTGAAATCATTCAGAAAATATCTAATAATATAGAAACTCAAAATAGAAGGAGTTGCGGTCTCCATCCATGTGTTCCTGGGAGGTTCCTTGGTTCCTATGCAAATTCACACCCAGCAACGAGCTCTGCATAAAAGGAGTATTGAGAAGGATACCATTTGTCAAGCTATAACACCCGTGTATTAAAGCAATGCAAAACAACTTGCCTGTCGCTCGCTTACTTTAGAAAGGCCACTCAAGTGATGCTTCCGGACCTAGCATTAAGTGGCAAATTACATAATTTCAGTTTCAATCAATCAATGATAAAAATTTTAGATCTGCTTAACCAGATAACTCTTCCCACCCCAAAATATGCAAGATCCAACAAGAAATATTCTAGTTAATCATATCAGAATACCTTCAATTCCCATAGCTATTCATTCCGGGGCCATTAGGAAGCAAACTCTGTTTATGTGCTCACCGTCACGTTATACTTATCTCTATTTATAACGTGTCTATCATTTACCAATCCTTAGAGGATTGTTTTAGGAGGATAAAATAACAAAAATGATTAATATGATTTGGGCCATTTTGATCTTGAAGTGTTTGTAAGAGACATTCATGAGGAATAGCTCTAAGGCATTTGGAAATGTTGGTCTTGAACTCACAAAATGAAGTAGCTTAGGGACATACTTTAAGAGTTTTGAACTATTTTCACATATTTAAGTTAAAAGTTCATTGGAAAAAGTTAATCTGTGGCCAGATGTGAAGGATTTTAGATTTTAATAGCAAGAAACTTGTAATTATTTTATAAGCAAGGGACATGAGGCATCCCCTCTGCCCCCAAGGAGTCTGTGACTATACTTTAGAAAGACACCTGGTCATATTAAAAGGATGTAAATAAGGGGCTATAGGAAAGTCTTAAAAGAAATGATGAAGTCTAGAACCAGAATCACGGAAATGGAAATTGCTGTACAAGAGAGGTAAGAACAAAGAGAAAAGATAATCTTTATAAGAAAATGGAAACATTTTGGTTTTCATAAGAGAAAGTTTTGCTGTTTTATTTAGTTTAGATAGATAGGCAGAAGAAAGAAATCTGGGCAGAAAACCAGGATGCTGGACTGAATTTGAAGAAACAGGAATTTTTATGAGCATGGGGATGTCTACTACCTGCTTTTATGTGGTTGGTTTTGTTGTTTGACAAAGGAAGAGCATACATGGTATAGCAATGATAATTCATAAATCAAAATGAATCAGCAAAATCCAAGCTCCCTCTGCTTATAGATTAGGGTTTGAGTCAGTTTCATCCTTTATCTCAAAGGGCAGGTTTCCCTGGAATACCTGGGCTACTTGAGTTTAGGGGCAGCAGAACTACATGTGCTCTTGGCTTGAGCAAGGACAAATATACACTCTCCCACAGCCTCGTGGAGCTCTGCAGCTAAGTTTGCCAAACTGAGTACATAAACAACAGCTAGAGAGAACGTAAACCTGACATGAAACATTAATCCTCTGATAAAACATAAGTTTAAATGTCCAAACACTGGCTGTTGTCAGTCCCGTGACAAACTATGGTTTCCTTCTACCAACCTTCAGGCTGTAGGTACAACACTGCCAAGGTACCAGGCAGTGGTACTGACCTCGAGCCAGATGGCGTTCAACAAGAGGGATATAGGGGTGAATAACATGTGGTCCCTGTCCCTGTGACACAGCTCAGAATTCAAACCCTTATCTGCCCAATTCCAAAGTCCTCACTTTTCCCACTGTGTCAAACTCAATCCCCCAAGGTGGGATTATGAAACATGTCCTCATTGTGTAAAACAGTATGTGCATTGTAACACTTGTCCTAAATAAATATATGCATGCATATATATCATCGTTATACATAGACACACTTAGACACATGTAAAGCATCATTAGTCATTAGGCAAATTTAACTGAAACCGTAAAGAAATATAACTACACACATTGTACGGCAAATTAAACACCCCCCCCCCCACACACACACTTCCCAAACATGACAATATCGAGCCCTGGTGAAGATCTGGAGCAACTGGTATGCTCATACCTTGCTGGGTGGAATACAATCACCAGCAAGGTTCAGCCATGGTGGAAAAGTCTGGCAGCCTATTATAATGTGAAATATACAATTACACAATCTACCAATCCCACTTCTATAGGTATTTTATATAAGGTAAATGAAAACATTTGTCCACACAAAAACCTGTATGTGAATGTTTATAGTCTTTTTCTTCATAATAACCAAAAACTAGTAATAACTGAAAAGTCCATCTATTAGTAAGGAAATAAACAAATTGTGGTACATCCACACAAAAGTGTATTGTGTAAATATATACCCATAAAATGGAATGATACTCAAAAGAAATAAGGAACTAGTGACACATGTAAAAACATGGAGGAATTTCAAAAACTTCATGCTTACTGAAAGAAGCCAGACACAAAAGGCTACATACATGTTTAATTCATTGATAGGACTTTCTGGAAGAAGCAAAACTATAGGGGCAAAAATGTTGTTACCGTGTAGGGTAAGAGAAGGGAATTGACTACAGAGAGGAACAAGAAAACTTTTTTGGATCAATAGAAATATTCTATAGCTTGATTTCAGGAGTGCTACATGACTGTTCATGTTTGTAAAAACTTGTGCTTGCAACTAGTCACTAAAAAGGACAGATTTTGCCTTATGTAATATATGCCTTATAAAATGCATAGAACTATAAACCCATAAAAGGTGAAGTTCTCTATATCTAAGTTGACCTCAGTAATCCTTATGTTAACACCTTACCCTGACACACGCACAAAGATCTTTCTACAAAAAGGTATTTTAATACAAAATCTCTTTAAGCCATTCCTATTTTGTCTTTTTTACAAATCCCACCCACAAGATGCCATCTTTTATGGAAGAGTTTGTAATGAGCAAGGCTATCAGGAAACAATAAGAGTAATTTGTTCCATCCACCGTCACCCTGCTGCAGATGCAGACAAAGCATGAATGTAAAAGGATTTGAGCCTGTTACTAAGATTAACGGAAACCCATATGCGGGACTCCTGAGGAACTACCAGCTTCATCTGAAATCCAGTGGAAAACAATTGTCTTAGAGTCATGTTAAATGCTATAAAAGTTAAAACTTATAACTAAGTCCTACTGCCCTCTGGCACCACTTGACAGCCTTGTGGGGTCTGAGACCAGAGGCCTGAGAACAGAGATTTATGCCACAAATTAAGCTCTTAAAACCCCAGTGGAATATTTTGTTAGCCCCTTGGCCATAACTAACTGCACTGCTAACTGTCACTGCAAGAGAACATTCTGAAAATGAGGTGGAGTGGGGTGCAGGACAGGGAGTATTTAATTGAAAAAAAAAACCAGCTTTGTAAAAATAAAAATAAAAACTTAAGAGCTTATTTTGCAATTCCTTTAAACTTGCCTCATGCTCCAATGTCTAAACATGCTTGCGGCCATCATTTAAATTATTTTCCTCAACCAGTGGGGTGTACTTTTTAAATTACTGAAGATGTCCAAAGATAGTTGTGTTTTTCATCTATGAAAAATACAGGTCTTTTTCTGAGAAGTTCTACTTACCCTACCTATTACTCATTTTCTAAGTCAGCTAAGACCTTTGAGGGTAAGGGGTGTAACCGACATAAATAATGACACATTGTTAAGGAAATTAACAATGGAAACAGGACAGAACCAGAAATTTTGTCCCAAATGTGTCTTAACAGAACCACATATGGTATTAAATATTATTGAACAGCTCATGCGTTTTCAATTCACTGTAATGTTTTCCTCTGTGCTCACAAGTTGTTCAAACAAGGCTACGTCAGCCAGCAAGAGGAAACACTTATTTAGAGCCCATGTGAAAAGCCAGAATCATGAACAGTGAATAAAAAGGTGGAGGCAGGTACATTACCAACCTCTATGCATTTTGCAAGTTTGTATCCTCTCTCTCTAATCCCAGGGGCAGGATTTCAAAATATAGGCTTTACTGGAAGATTTATCTCATTTCTCATCACCTGACTAAAGCCAAATGCTAACCACAATAAATAACTGTTTCATTAAAAATATTAGTTGTAGCAGCTCCAGCAGATGAATCATTCAGCTATATGCACACACATGTGTGCCGCTTCTGGCTACCCATATGCAAAACAAACAAACAAACAAACAAAAGCTAAACAAAACACAGAGAAAGCAGAATGAGTCTGACAGGAAATTCCCACTATAATTGGTCCCTAACTCTTCATCCTTTGTAGATGCTATAGGCTAAATTCATACAGATTGTTGTGCAAATGCCCCGGTGAATGCATACTACAGAAAGCCTAGTATTTCCTTTGGGGTGTAAGTGAAGCGTTGCAGAGGAGACTAGGAGAGGTACTTTTCTTCGTGCAGTTTGTTTCTTGGACTCCTCATACTGCTTACTTCTGCGTATCTGCTTCCTTAAACTTTAAGTGTACTCTTTTCTTTCCAATCGTTTTCATTTCTTCTCCAACTTTTTATATCCACATCTCCTTACGTAGATTGGTGGGTTATGACCGAGAAGTACCAAGTGCTTTTCAAGATACATCACTAGTACTTTCTAGAAGGGCTTTTGAATACAGAGGCGGTGCAGCCAGGGCCTAGGTAACCCCATAGTCGGGATGGTCCTTTTGTCACTGCTGCTCAGCTGGCAATATCCTACGACTGCTGATTATTTCTGTCCCAAGATATGTGAATCTGGTGTCATGCAAGAGCTTCCAGAAGAGACCGTAAATACAGAAAATGTTTCCTCCCCAGGCCCATGGACCAGAGCAGGATGTGGAGCAGCACCTGTTACGGGGCTCCGAGCAGTTTGCTTTCGGCCTGCTTGATGACAGCTTCGAGACCCGCGCAGTCAGGGATGCGCGCAGGAGACTAAGGCCACCAAGTCCCCGTGCTTCGAGGCTTCATCCAGCAGCGGTCAACCACGGGTGCCGCTGCTGTCACGGTTCCCACCCGGGGGAAGCCTGCTCGCAAGGCCAACGAACTCAGAGCTGCAGTCTGCTTGCCAGGCTTGCGCTCACAGCCCAGCTCCCCAGGCAGCTTCAGCCGACCTGGAACAAACCACGCACTCCCTGGCACCAAGTCAACAAAAAAGCCTACCAGGTGCAGCGCCTCCCGGCAAGCCCGGTGCCCGCCCACCTCCGTCCCGGCAGGCCTTGCGCTTCCGCCCAGCCTCTCCCGCGGGGGCTGCTGGGTAGGGCTTTTGTTTCCCGTTGGCTCTGGCGCTTCCCTGGGGCTTCACCAAGCGTTGTCAGGTGACCTGCGGACGGGCCCTTAACTCTTGCAAACCAAGTCCGGGGGACCCCACTGGCGCCTTGGAAGCTGCAAGGTAAAGGTTAGTGTCTCTGCCTTTCCACCTGCCCTGCTTGGCTTGCTTGGCCTCCTCCCACGGTTTCTTCTTGTCTTTTTTTTTTTTTTTTAATTGAAGTATAGGGCTTCCCTGGTTGCGCAGTGGTTGAGAGTCCGCCTGTTGATGCAGGGGACGCGGGTTCGTGCCCCGGGCCGGGAAGATCCCACATGCCGCGGAGCGGCTCAGCCCGTGAGCCATGGCCGCTGAGCGTGCGCGTCCGGAGCCTGTGCTCCGCAGCGGGAGAGGCCGCAACAGTGAGAGGCCTGCGTACCGCCAAAAAAAAAAAAAAAAAAAAATTGAAGTATAGTTGATTTACAATGTGTTAATTTCTGGTGTACAGCAAAGTGATTCAGTTATACATATACATACATTCTTTTTCATATTCTTTTCTGTTATGGTTTATCATAGGATATTGAATATAGTTCCCTGTGCTATAAGGTAGGACCTTGTTGTTCATCTGTTCCGTATATAATATTTTGCATCTGCTGATCCCAAACTCCCAGTCCGTCCTTCCTCCCATAGTTTCTGTAGCTTTTTGGGGACCCTAGATTACCTTGATTTAAACAGATCCCTTATTTAAACGGTGTCAGTGAGTATAATGGGTTGTTTTAAGGTGACACAGATAGTTGGTGATCTGAGCTAAAGCAAGGATAATACCTTCATTTTTTCCCCACTACCACACACGACAGAAACAAGCTCCCTTGTCCAGGATTGAATGCAGTGCCATTATATTCATTCGAATCCCACCCCATTACCCGAACACAAGAAAGCAGACCAGACTGCAAGTGAGCAAGGGCTCAGTAGTGTATTTTATTCACAATCTTTGCTTTAAATATTATTTATAAAGTGCATGTGCTTTACTTGTGAAAATGAATGCCAAAGAAGGCCGAAAATCCCTGCTCAGCAGTGTTCAGCCTCTGTGGAATCACCATGCCATCAATAAAAAATCCTAATATATTTTCATCTGTTGCCTCAATAATTGTTAATCCTCAATCCACAAAGTAAAATATAATTTTACTTTGGTTGAAACAACTAAAAATTTAAAGATTTTCTCTTCAAGTATCCTCCCAGAAGAAAGAAATGTGTTTTTCTAGAGATGGCAATAATTTAAATGTATTTTATAAGACAGTGTGTCCTACCTTTGAAAGGGATTATAAATCCTAGGTGTTAAATTTCTTGTTAAGTGCGAGCTCTTTTTATATAATTTCTGATATGTAGTTTCCTTTTTTCTGCTTGAATGCCAAATGCGGATTGGAGGGGAGTGGTGACAGGGTTGATGGGTCAAACTTGGAGGAGTCTGAGGGAAGAATAATCATTTTTGTCAAGAAGAGAAAAATTGTAGCTGGGAAGAAAAAAAAATACCCAAAACTGTATGAAGAGTAAGGCAAGAGCTGAAATGATAGTTGAGAGTAAAGATAATAAGGGTTAGTTACTAGAAATCAGAATGTCTATTTTTAGTGCAGCACCTGGCCTCTTTGAAGGCATGTATAAGAACTTTAAGGAGAGATGCTGAGCTGAAGACTAAATTGAGAATGCACACTTTCTCAAGGCATCAGGCTTTGTTGGAAAGATTTGATATCTGTATTGCTGATGTATAAATCTCTAATCTCCTTCCTTATAATGTTCATTCTTTTTTCCCCTAGTCCTGCCTTCTGACATACCACAGAATAAATCTGTTCTATTAACAGGTGAATATTCCAAATATCAAGATCAGCTAGCCTGTCTCCTTTCAGTATCTTCAATAAAAACCAGGTCCATCAGACATTTCAATTATAAAATAATGTGCAGGGCTTTCACCATTCTGGTGGTCTTTTTTCAGTTTCTCAAAGATTCCTTAAAGGCACAGCCCAAAAATTCACAAAGAACTCTAAGTAAGATTTGAAAACCATAAGTTCCAGGAGTTCTATTATCTGGTTTGTAAATTTATATTAATATTAGAAGTAGCTGTGATTATGTTCACTTCTTAACAACTCTGCTGTGTTATTAGCTGAGGTCCACTTGATGTGAGATCCACTTGATCCCAAACTCATCAAGCAGGTCTTGAAAATGTGTGAAGGCAGGTGAATTACAACCAAAGATGTAGAATGGGACATTACAGTGCACTTCTCAGAAGTGCTGTAGATAGTTCGTGGGTGGTATGCATACCTAAGGCTGAGCTCGTCGGGACTCATACAAGTCCTCAGTGAGTCTGGATAGTACCCCTTAAAAACTGGGTGGAATGGGGGACTAGTAAAGAGGCTACCTCAGAAAGTATCTGATTTGTCTCAAAATCTTGATCTCTTTAATTCCTCTGACCAGTTCTCACTCCTGTGTGCCTGATTTCCTTCTGACTTCATAGTTCCCCTGAGCCCTCAACTTGTGATGACAGTGTTTTTCCTGGTTCATCTCTTTAGCCTGGTGACTTGGTTATTTGCTCTCCTATTCAGCTTTAACACTGTACCCTTTATTCTTCTATCTCCCCCTCCTCACTCATTGTGGTCTCTTGCCCCATGTCACTGATTTCATCTTCTCTTAGATATATTTCTGCCTCCTTCATCACTTTATGACATTTGCCTCCTTTTGTCACTTTATGACATTCACCTTCGGCACCTGTGTAACCCCATTGAGGCTAAATTGTCACTTTGGGTTTTGATATGAACCACTCGGCATCTGGCGTTGGATTAATATAGTCAGTTTCACATAAGTAAAATCCCTATCATGGCTATCACCGAGGTTTGGTGGTCTGAGTCTTAGGGGTATTTGATGGCAGTGGAAAAGGAGGTGAAATCCGTCTTAAGAAAAGAGATCTAATGTACAAAGTGCATTGGCGTTAAAAGTACCTTGATATGTTAAACAGTGTTCTAAATGGATATGGACAAATGAGAGGAGAGATAAAAATGAATGATGTTGCGACAGAATGCTGAGAGAGAGAGAGAGAGAGGAGATACAGCTGATGCTTTCCTCATGTAGATTATAACTCAAGGTTTCAGGCTGTTAGTGTCAGAAACCTTATCTCTTTCATCTTTGAGTCCCCCTTAGATTACAGCAAAATGCTTTTGGAATTGAATTTAGTCTTCTGTTGGCAATGTCATTCTTCTAAATACTGAGCAGTTGATATATTCTTGAGTACCCAGAAGAATTTTTTATGACTGAAGAACCAGAAGGATCCACAGATGAATGGTTACTCTGGCCTTGAGTCTAGTCAACAGAATGGGATGGAAGAGCTCACATTCATCAGACTCTTCCAAGTTTTCTATAGCCATCATCTCACCACGGCTTCGTGTTTTTTTTTTTTTTAATTTTTGAATTTTATATTGGAGTATAGCTGATTAACAATGTTGTGATAGCTTCAGGTGCACAGCAAAGCGACTCAGCCATTCATCACCAAGTCTTCTTAGAATCCAACTGAAGAAACACTTATTAGCCCTATTTTTCTGATGAGGAAGTAAAGACTCAGATTTATAACTGTGTGATAGGCAGTAATTATTAATGCAGGGAGTTAGAATGGAAACTCTGGCTTCAGAGTCCATACTGTGGGATCCACTGTGGTGTCCTTCAGTGGCTGGTGATTAGAAAATGAGGAGGACCTTGGGAAATAGATGATCATGTCATTCCAGTTCTCACTAGAAAGCTGAAAGATCATTTAGAGCACATGGCTTCTGGGAAGAAGATTTTCTATGAACTCAGATTTCAAAAGAAAATGTGTATTTAACCACCAAAGAAGGCCAGAAAGTGCTCTGTGGCCCTAAGGATGGTACCAGGAAAAGCTCAGAATAAACTCATACAAATGTTAATTAAGCACAACCAAATAAATAAATAGATAGATAAGATTTTTACACATATGATTGGTATAAGAAAGTGGGCAAAGTATGGATAGCCCTGTTGTTCAGAGGTTGTATAACACCACACAATTTAAAGAAAAGATAATGATTTAACTCCTACTTGTTTTTATCTTTTTGATTGAGGGTAACGGCCTTTATGTAGCAAGGGTTACTGTTGCAAATTACATAGCAAGTGTTATTAGGAGGCTATTGCTATTCATGGTAAGAAAAAATAGAATCAAACAGCATTAAGAAAAGTCTTGATAAGTTTTGCCATCAGGTGTGAACAAAACTTGTATATGTGATTATGAAATCATTCTCACTATGAGATAACATGGAGAAAGGAGAGTGGTGCCCTAAGACCAGGTAGAGAAAAGTGTTGTACTTAAAGACTGGAACCCCAGTTGTACTTAAGAGAGGGAGGAACTGTGTCTTTCATTTTTTCATAATTCCCAAACACTGGGCACACTGCCTATCACCTAGTGTCATTTAATAAATGTCTTTTTTTTGTCCTAAATGGGAATAATTTCCCAGTTCAAAACCATGTGAAACAAGTATTATATACTATAGTTGGCAAGGTTTATAGAATGCTTCCAGTTTATCAGAGAGATGGTATTATCAAGGTAAACCCCAAGTGTTACTGTTCTTATCACAATAATATATTTTCAATCCAGCATTTCCCATGGTTAGCATTTTCCAGATGCTGTGTGGGGCACTGAGATGTTGAAGTAAATGAAGCACTTCCTCTCAAGTTTCTCACTCTCTTGAACTAATAAGAACCAGACTGTGACTTAACAGAGGTCTTCATCTTTAGGAAACTATGCTCACAAAGAAGCAGGACAGGTGTCCTAGGCAATAGCTGTCCTAGTCACTGATGAATGTGTGGATTATTATATATAAAGAGAGAAGCAAGTGAGATTTCAACTGTGAGTCCATTAAACATCAGGACCCTGGTTCTGAGAGCTGCGCTTTTTGAATGAGACGAGGTAGAGAAAAGCAAAGGAAGGTAATGTTGAGTGTTGATTCTGTGCCCTGCAGTGTCCTAAGAGTTTATATGCACTGCATCATGTAATGCTCACAGCAACTCTGTGAGATAGGTACATTGTTTTCATTCTACAAATGAGGAAACCGTGGGATAGAAAAATGAAGTACTTTTCCCAAAGTCACAAATACAGGAAGTAGTAGAGCCTGAATTTGAACCTAGGCAGTTTAACAAGAGACCCCGCAATCTTACTTTTCACACTAAACCAAGATATAGTTATGTGCAAAATTAGGAAGGCCAAAGGAAAGAAAATGGTGAGCTGATCTCATTCTAGACGTTGTCTCCCTTTTCTTTGACCATCCATTCTCTTCTCTTTGCACCTAGAACTCTGATGAGACCGCTGGGCCAAAGGGACATAGTCCAATCTTATCCATACTAAAGTATTAAGGGTCTCGTGTTTGACCTTCTCCAGATACTTGTATTTTCAAAAGAGGATTTCAAGGAGAGGGCGATGTCTAATGCACAAAAGGGTCTCTAGTCATGAAAAGTTAAGAAGTGAGAGAGAATTTTGTGGACTATAAAGGGCATGGCTCACTCTCCTAGGAATTATAATCAACTTTCTTACCTGAGAGTTGTCAATAGGGTAGGAAATATTTTTTTTTGGTGGGGGGGATATTTAGGAGATCCTTCTTTAAAACATGAGCTTTGAAACAGGTCATGAAAGAAGCAATAGATGTGGATTCTCAGAACAGGAGGGCTGGGAGCCATCATAACCACAGGGAGAGCAAGAACAAAGTTCACAGAGAGGAGGGTTTCTCAAACACAGACTTAGCTCTAATGAGCCTGAACCATCCTGGAATCAGTGAGTACATTCTGAAATGTATTTTCTGATGGTACGATGGGTGAATACTTAGTTCTCTCCACTATCTTACCTTTTAAAATTGTCCTCTATACACAGAGCAAATTGAGGTTAACACAGGGGTCACACACAGTTTTTCGATACTTTGCTCTGGAAACTTAACTGTTCTATCTTTCACTTTTGAAACATGTTTTATGTAGAAGGCCTATACTGGACTCTATCCAAGGGTACTTCATCATTAAAATCCCCAAATTTCTATCATGCAGTTTAATTTATGATAAATATATTATTTTACTTTAACACAACCTGTGGCATTTTAATGTTATTTATTTCTAGAGTTTCATAGCCTCACAAAATAATTATAGTACATGCTTCATTTGAGAAATAGAATAGTCCATGATAACCGCACACATATATGTAAGTTGCAGTGATTTTCCAAATCTTTTATCCAATCTCCCTCTTAGTAAAAGGTAAGACCCTCTTGTGACTCATTCTTTCTCCCTATTTTTCAATTCTCTAACTTCCTGGAAGCTCCTCTGTTCTGGTGCTCGGGTAGAGAAACACTCATCCAGAAAATGAACTCAAAAGACTCTCCCATGAATTCTTGGTTCACTGTTTTATTTTGTTTTTCCCATGTACTTTGCCTTGAAAGAAAGACCGGAATAAACAAAACAAACAATATTTAGATGAAACTTAATTTTTCTGTGTTGTTTGTCTAGAACATCATAGGCCAGAAGATTAGTAAGTAAAAGGATAGGTTTTTCTAATTTTTCTAGAACTGTTCTTAAAGTATACATCTGTATATCATTCCAAATATGTGTGGTAGGTTTGGGAATGAAATTAAGAATGTTTTTCCATTTAATCAAAATGATATAGCGGTATATCAGTGTTTATTCCCAGTGAAGTAAAAACTTGATGAGAACTATAGGGAGTGTTCCCTCTAATATTCATGTGGATAAAAACATATGAAATGTCTGATTTCCTGGTCAAAACTAGTTGGATATTGGAAATCTCATGTAGTCCAATCCACAGATGGATTAACTGGTTAATTCCTTCAACATTTGAGGGAAAGTTATAGGTGGTCATCTCTTTTATTCCTGGGTGAAAATGTGACAATTTATTAAATAATAATATTCCATAAAAATAATTTGAGAAAATAGAGATAAATTTCACTTACAAAAGTAGATAAGAAAGCCTTAAATGAAACATGCAAAAGTAAATAATACACAGTAAAAGAATGATCCACCATAATCAAATAAAATATATCCAGTAATATTGATGTTTAGATATGAGACCCTGTCAATATAATGCAATCTGCATAAAGTTCCTATAGATGCCTTGAAAAAATACATATACATTCCTTAAAAAAACATTGATTTCAGGTAATTACAAAAGCACATTGATACATATTTTAATAAAAGAAACACCATCTATTGTAAACTAATAGCCAAAATTGTTTGTAGTGGACAAAGATTAGATTAATGATTTTCAACATGGAGGGAAATACACCTATCAGAAATACCTGGGAATAGATTTTAGTCTCTGGCAAGATAGTGAACAAATATAGCCCTCTGATTCCCTTCTTGTAGATGCTGCAAATAATATCGATGCCATAAAACCAAGAGCCATATTGCTACATCCTGAGAGACCCCTAGGAAAGAGAAGATGGGATTGGGCAAAGGGTGATGCAGCAACCCAGGAGGAAGAAAGTCTAGGAGCCCAAGGGGTTAGACCTTTTCATTGCATTTATGTGTGTGTGTTTGTTTACAAACCGCCTTTCCACACACATCACAGGGCAAACGTCCTTTCCTGTGCTACTGTGAGATAGAACACAGGCCACACTTCCCAAGGGCGGTCCAGGGATTGTTCCCTGCACTGTTGTGGATTACAACAAGTAGCCCAGTCAACTCATGAGTATTCCTTCCTTTATTCCTCCCCATCCACCCCAAAGTCTAAGTGATTAGAAGCGAGGGGTGTAGCTTTGGGGAGGAAGCAGTTTCCATATGGGGATATAGGAATTTTCTGTGCGGCAGGGCCATCGGCTGGGGATCTGTTCGATAAAGAACAATGAACCCAGACTTTCATGACGGGCTTTTTTCAATGAGCCCTGATACACACACCCCTAAACTTATTGGAAGGGGCAATAAGTTCAGTTCTGGACTTCAGTCCCTCCCTACGGGTGTATACTGCCAGGTAAGGAAATATGAGATCCTAGGGAATAATAACAAAACCCCTGAGTAATACAACTCCTTTGAGAGGCAAAAAAAACTAAACAACCTATCCCCATGAAGAATCGTCTAGAGGGAATAACTTTTTAAAGTCAGAAAGTTTCTTAAAGAGGTAAGAAAGGATATTGATAAAAAGAAACACGTGAATAGTTATCAAGAGCCAATTGGAAAAATTAAGTATGAAATGGCATAGTAGATTAGAAACAATAAAAAGTCATTGAATAGTAGAATGGATACAGCCACCGAACAAATAAGTTTCTGTAAAATCAGATGAATAAACTATTATAGGAGCCAACAAGAAAGGAGAAAGAGATGGAAATTTTTAAATAAAATTTAAGAGATAGGAAGGATAAAGGCAGAGTTGTCAGCATTCATATAATAGAAGTCTTAAAATGAGATTAAAATAAGTAGAAGAAAGGAATTAATTGTCAAACTAATCATAGAGATTTTACCATAATTTAGGAAAAATGAAATGCCCTCAGGTCAAAATGACTTAGAGAGTGAAAGAGTATTGCTAAAGGGGGCAGGGGGAATCTATTAAAATGAAATTTAGGAACATCAAACACAAAGATCAAAAATACAAAAAAGTACTCAAGGTTATCAAATAGAACAAGGTAATAGATTTTAACTGATAAATATATAGGGAAATTTATATTCAACAGAGGTTTCATATTATTTTTGAGCACTCATGTAACCCCTCCCCCTGCATACATAAACTGTGTTGTATGCTATCAACATCATACAGACTATTTTCTAAACTTAAGGCAATAAAATTAGATATCAGTAATGAAATAATGGCTTAAAAACTAAAAATTATACTATTTAATAACATTTTTGTGAAAGAAACCATTAAAAATGACAAAATTATTTTTATGAATGAAAATCTATCAAAATTTCCTAGATACAGTTAAAGAAGCACATAGGGAAAAACTGAAAGTATTAAATATACTTATCCAAAAGGAAGAAATATGGAAAGTAAATGAGCAAAGCGTTCAACTCAGTGGGAGAAAGTGTTTCACCATAAATCCAAAGATATCAAAAACAATATTAAATATAATAGCAGAAATTAATGACATAGAGAATAAAAACAATAGGGAAGATTAACTAAAGAAAAATCTGGAGTTTTTTTAAGATAAATAAGATGGAAAAATCTGGCATTGAGGAAAAAAGATAGAAGGTAAAAATATAAAAACAATTAAAAAGAAAATAACTATATGTATAATAGTTTTAAAGTAAAAATTCTGTGAACAGTTATATGAAAATATATTTTAAAATCTTGTTAAAATATGTATCTTTATCATAATATTGCCAACGTGGCACAAAAAAAAAGAGAAAAGCCATTAAATAAATGGAAGTACTGTTCAACCTCCTTTGTTGCTAATGCAGAAGCTCAGGTGTTAATTTTATATATGTTCTTTCAAATTTCCAAGGATCAGATAATGTTTATTTTATACAAGTTGTTTTTAAAAAATACATAGATAGGGAGAATTTCTCAACTTATTTTACGTGACTTGTATTACTTTGATACCAACAGAAGATAAGTTAATATAGGGAAACAAAATGTAGAGTCCATTTCATTTATTAAAATACCGGCAAAATACTACATAAATGTTAGCTTATTTAATCTGTATTGTAGTCTATATCTTCTGTATAATACATATCACATATGTTTTACACATACGTTTATAATATATTATTCTAAGTATATATATTTATGATTATATATAATATTGCAATATATCACCTTCAGGTTTATCCCAAGAAGGCAAGTATGTTTGGTCATCAAAAAGCAATCAACATGATTTCCCACACTAATGGTCCATGAAAGAACACATGATTATCTTAAAAATTGAGAAAAAAACACATTTAATAAAATTTGATTAAATAACATTTATAATAAAAAATCAGAGACAAAAGAAAATCATCCTTTATGTTAATAAAGCCTTGTATCAGAAACTTGGGTCAAACATTTAACTCAAGAAAGTATGAAAGAACTTACTTTATAATGTGAGACCAGATGAAGATGCCCATTATGATCACTTTCATTCAAGATGTTTTCAAAAGTCCTGGACAAGACAATAAGATGAGAAAAAGGAATAGGATGTAAATATCTGAAGGGATGATGCAGACTCTACTTATGAATAGACTATATGATCATTTACCAAAGAAAATCCCTCAAACGCATCAGACAACCTTTAGAAATAACAGGTCAGCAAAATAACCATATACACAAGATTAACTGAGAAATATTAACTGTTCGGCTATTCCAGCAGTAGTATCATAATAAATAGAATAGAAAATATATCATAACTCATGTGTAAAGCAAGTAAGAAATAAACTTTAAAATACATTGAACAACAGAATGAATAAATGGAAAGGAATAGCATGTTCAAGGGTGGAATGAATTAATACTGATGCATCTGTAAATTCATGTCAGTTCTAATAAAAACTATGATAGGATGTTTTTAAGAACTCTACATACTCACTGTAAAATTCATATACATGACACAGAATCACAAATAACTAGATCCGTTTTTAAAAGGTAGGACAGAGAAAGATGACGTGCACCACAAGGATTTAAGACAAGCTGTAAAGTCTTATTGATAAAATGTTGGCACAGGAACACACAACTCATGGTGAAATAGATCTGTGTACGTGTGGAAACTTAGTATATGAAGTAGATAGCACAAAACTCAAGGGAGAAAGTGTGGCTTACTTAGGAGTGTTGAAACTGCCTCACTTTATAAAGAAACATAAGTTTAGACTATTCCATTAAGTGAGAGAAGAAGCACAGGAGAATTAAATATTTAAAGATGATGGCTAAAAATATAAGTCTAAAAAAATTTATAAGCTAATGGTTTTGTATCTTGGTGTGGAGAAGGACTCTTTAAACATCTTAACGAACCCAAATGCACAAACACTAAGGGGAGAAAAGGATGTATTTGTCATAATACTCAGAATTTCTGTTTAATCACGTCATTGTAGGCAAAGCAAACAGACATGGCACATTGCAGTGGTATTTGCAACATACAAAACTAACAAATTCACACGTGCAAAGAAATTTATTCTTTAAAATGTAATGTATACATATAGTAGAATATTATTCAGCCTTAAAAAAGGAAATCCTGCCATTTCCAACCCCATGGATGAACCTGGAGGTCAGTACACTAAGTGAAATAAGCCAGATACAGAAGGAAAAATACTGCATTATACCACTTACCTAAGGCATCTAAAATAGTCAAACTCATAGAAGCAGAGAATAGAATGGTGGTTGCCAGGGGCTGGGGGAGGGGGAAACGGGGAGGTATTAATGAAAGGGTACAAAGTTTCAGTTGCGCAAGATGAATAAGTCCTGGAGATCTCCTGTACAGCGTAGAGCCTACAGTTAATAATACTACTGTATTGTACACTTAAATTTTTGCCAAGAAGGTAGATCTTATGTTAAGTGTTTTTGTCACAAAAAAATGGTAATAAATAGGGCAGAGAAAACTTTTGGAGGTGATGAATATGTTTATGGCATAGATTGTAGTGTGGTTTTATGATATATATTTATCTCCAAACACATCAAGCTATACACATTAAATATGTACAGCTTTTTTTTTTTTTTTGCGGTAGGTACGTGGGCCTCTCACTGTTGTGGCCTCTCCCGTTGCGGAGCACAGGCTCCGGACGTGCAGGCCCAGCGGCCATGGCTCATGGGCCCAGCCACTCTGCGGCATGTGGGATCCTCCCAGACCTGGGCACGAACCCATGTCCCCTGCATCGGCAGGTGGACTGTCAACCACAGCGCCACCAGGGAAGCCCCTATGTACAGCTTTTTTGTATGTCAATCATAGCCTCAATAAAACGGTTTAAAGAAAAAAAGAAAATGAAAAAGAGAAAAATACATGATCAAATAGAATAGTGGTCCATATATATGGATAGGTGATTCCTAAGAGGGAGTCTTGAGTAACTAACAGGTACATGAAGTGCTCAGCCTTACTTGCTAGTAGGTATGTAAACACATGAAGCCAGTCTGGGGGGCAATCCGGCAGTTCTCGGTTAAACTAAGCATGAAAAATTTTCATAACGCAGCATGTTGTCCAGTGAAATGCTTATTTCTCTTCGTTTATGGTGGTGGGTCACTGGAGGCGACCTAGATGTCGCTCCTCAGGGACGTGGATACATGGATAAATGAAATGTCTTTGATGCGAATGCATGCTGTGTAATCCCTCAGGACAGTGAGAAACTGATTAGCAAATGAATTACTCTGAACATGCAACAACATGTGTAACTGTTAAAAACATTATTGAATGAAAACAGTAGGAAAAAATCTATCATGTGTTATATTTATGAAAATTAAAAGTTCATAGGCTGCAAAACAACCCTATATATTTTACAATAACCATACATATCAAAGGACATGAAATGGGAGAAGGGCTAGTGGTTTGAAGGGGGAAAAAGTAAATCAAACCAAACAAAAGGGGGCCTTGCACAGGTCAATAGTGATAATGTGCCACAAACTGAAAGTTTTACTAACTCAATCTTCGGCCTGAATTTCATACTTTAAAAAAAAAAAAAGTCATCTGAAGAGCTTCTTCCAACAGCATCTTCTTTTTCTCTCCATCCCATGAGATTTTGATTTTTAAGTCCAGGGATGAGCTTGAATAGGTTATAAAAGTTCTGCAGGTGATTCTGATTAGCAGTAAGAGGCTGGCGCTGGCACAGGGAGCTTTGTGTGGGTATTGGAGCCACCAGAGAGTATGTACTAAAGTGCAGATTTCCAGATTTCCAGAGAGTATTTTAAGACCATTTAATGGGACCCAGGAATCTGATTATTTAACAAGAACCCCATGATGTTTTGATACAAGTGTTATCAAAGTAGTGCTTTGTGCACTACAAGTAAGCTCTTTTTAAGGAAGAATAATGTCAGTAAGAAAAGAGGTAGTTCATCATTGCCATTATTTTAAATATTATTTTGAATGTTCTAATAAATGCAATAATATTTGAACTGTGAATAGAATCATAAACATCAGAAAGAAGCACATAATATATCACTATATCACTGTGACATACAGAGGAAATTTTACGGTGAGCTCAGTCTCAACCTCTATTCGTGCTGTTTGTGCCATAGAAAGCAGAGGAAGGGGAGCTTGGTAGGGACATGGTTGGGGTCAGCCATGCGTTTATAGAGTTGGCTAGTCTGATGTTAGTAGAGTTGCTTCGTCTACTGCAACATTCAAAGGAATGTAAGGAAGTTGGTCTTCTAGAAGGCCTTCCTATCATAAATCTGGTGGGTGGTTGGCATATGGCACAAATGTCCCAAAGAGCAGACCCATGGTATTATGGTTCCTATTGGTTGATGTCTCATTCAAGCTAGTCCTCAAGCAACAACAGCTGGGGTGTGGTAAGCAGTATTCTAAAAAGCGTGAATCAGAAGCAGGTCGGGTGCTTATGAAAATGCAGAGTCAAGTCCCCACTCCAGACCTACTAAGTCAGAATTGCTATGATTGGGAACCACGAATCTGTTTTGACTCATGGAATTTTTATACCCTTATGATGGATTAACTAATGCTAGGGAAAGCAATTAGTTTGTACTCAGTGGCTGGCATTTAGTATAATAGGAAGGCCAAATAGATATTTTAAAAATCTATTTGGGGACATAGTATTTTTTTCCGTGTCTCTGTGTGTGTGTGTGTGTGTGTGTGTGTGTGTGTGTGTAGGGGGGCAGTGGTTCTCCAGAAAAACAGAAATGCAATGTCAGTATGAACGGAGCAAACGAAAGCTTCTTGGGGAGTTGTGGCAGGGAGGCTATTTTTTAGTATTTTTTTTTTAATTTTTTTGCGGTACGCGGGCCTCTCACTGTTGTGGCCTCTCCCGTTGCGGAGCACAGGCTCCGGACGCGCAAGCTCAGCGGCCATGGCCCACGGGCCCAGCTGCTCTGCAGCATGTGGGATCTTCCCGGACTGGGGCACGAACCTGTGTCCCCTGCATTGGCAGGCGGACTCTCAACCACTGCACCACCAGGGAAGCCCCAGGGAGGCTATTTTGTGGAGAGTTTATGGGATGGAAGACTGTTGCTTATGTTGTTGTTGTTGATAATAAGGGATTGTTAGCTTAGTGTGTATAAGTGTATGTAGTTTGTGTGTATGTGGTGGGAGGTGTCTCCTGGAGAAGTGTCTTAGCAAATGAGTTTGTTCATGGGAGGGAAAAAAGTGGAACTTTGAGCCTAAAATCCTGTCACTCTGAGTACTAAGTGACAAAGGGGGTATTCAGAACAGTGAGTAGAAGGGCATCTTCCTTCCCACTCTCCCATCAAGCTGAGCTCCATGGCGATGGCGCACTTTGGGAAGACCAGGACAGAACCCCCTAGACACTCATCCTTTGGGAACATAAGCAATAAAACATTGAGAAAAGCAATGTGTGTGTGAGTGGAGGCCTAGAAATCTGGTGCCTCATTTGTCAGGGAGGGCAGTATTGAAGTGACTGACCAGAGAGCCCCAACTGGCAAGAGGCATCACTGGTGGGGATCATTAGAAATTGAGTAATTAGAGAGCTCAGCAAAAGCAAAAGTGTCTCAAGAAATGGAGATAAAGGGTTGTGTGATCTATAATCAGCTCACGCCCAGAGAAGATAAGAATGTTTGGGTTCTTGGAGGCGTTGCGTCAGGATCCACAGGCTATGACTGGACTCACTAAAGGCTGAGGTTGCCGGAATGGAAGGTCAAAAAAGTGGAGGAAGGTACACAGCAGTGAGTCAGAATATCCACTGTAATGTTTAAGTCACTAGTGATGACAAAAGGAAAGGAGCAGAAGGTAATGAATCAGGCAAAGAGATGGTTGAGGAAGGTGATGGTGAGTGGTGAAGGATGATAAACGCTGGTGAAGAGGCTGACAAAAATAAATCCTGTGGACTTCCAGTGTAGAAAAGTGAAACGATGAGAACCGATCAGTAATCAGAAAGCTGCACCGGGGAGCAAGGCCCAGACTTCTAGTGCATTAAGCAGAGCAGGGGAATAAGAGTATCCATAAGAGAACTGATGGGGTAACTAGGTCGTCAGGGGAAAGGCCAGGCTTCACAATGCAGATGTTGGTTTGAAGGGAGACAGTGAAAAAACATTTACAGATAAAAATAAACTTGCTCCTAAATGAATAAAACTTCTAAGAAACTTTAAAAAAAAAGTAATAGAAGTTGGGTCAAAGTTGGTTTTATTTTTATTTTTATTTTTATTGTGTTGTGTTGTGTTGCTCCCCCTACACTTTAAAGCATAGAGTTCTAAGTGACTTACTATCTCTAATAAAAACTTGTGTAGGCTGGGGGATATAATGCTGTTCCGGTTAGATTTTCTGTGGTTTAACACAGATGGGAAAAGTATTTTAAGAAGCTTAGCTATTTTGTTAAATGTTTATGACTTGTAAATTCCCAGCCTTTTAGGATTATCCAAATGTGTTGACACTGATGGTAAATTTGAAGGGATATTAGCCAATTATGTTTGTCTAATTAACCAGTGGGGTCTAATAATAGCTGTCAGGGTTGGTGTGTAAGTCAGGGCTACTTATTTATTGCATGGAGGTATGTTCATATTATTTCCCTTTCAAGTTAGATTTTCAAATTCTTTACCCACCGCTTTCTAGAGAGTCACTGAAGGAGCTGTTAGAGCACAAATCCCCAACCTCTTCTTTCTGCAAAGACAAAAAAAGAAAAGTAGCCTACTAGTTTCATTTCACCAGAAGTCTGAAGTCTGACTCTTCCAAACTTCTATTTCTGTGCTTCTCATAAGATACAGAAGGGAAATCACCCACTCTGCTTCAGCTCTGTGGTCTTGAGAGATGAGAAGTTTGAGTTTCGTGTGATGGTTTTTAATCTCTTGGGCTAATGGTTTTATAATTCAGCAATTATATATCATCCCTGTTTCAGTAACTGTAGCAGTTAAGCATGTAAAGTTGTAATAATTCTGTCAGACCAAAATGGTAATATTTAGCAAATTACTACAGGACCTCCTATAGGGAGTAACAGACCGGAGAAAGAATACTGTCGTTAAGTGAATATTACTTCAGGTACTCTACCAGGTATTTTATCTTGTATCATTCATCTTCACAAATAGTACTATATTATCTGTTATTATAAATTTGTTTGACATGTAGGAAAAGAGATTCATGAGCCCATAGGCTGTACTGGGAACCATTTGCTTTGGACCTGGATATTTCAGACTCCGAAGTCTGTTCCTTTTCCCCAGTTAATAAGTGTTGACTTAACCATACCTGTTACCTAAGTGAAAATACTCTCGTAGTCTTTGTCATCCGTGTCAGGCACACTGGTTTGTAGCAATGTGTATTTTCTGTTGTAAGAACAAAATTGAAATAGATGATGATGAATGGTTGTCATTTGTTCATAGTTCTCTACCCACTGATGGCTAAAATAGTAAAATAATTCTGTATGAGTGTTGCTACTTATATATTGGGCCTTAGGGTGAAATACTAATATACCGGTGATCTCAGCCTACAAGTAATATATACAGCAGATGTACTATAAATGTGAGCTATTTTTTATATCAAACTTATAAGCGACCCCAGAGAAGCCACTTGAAATCAAATCATTTTAATGGAACTCACCACCACAGGCAGGTTAAAAAACTACCTTGTAAGTGTTCCTGTACTGATCCTACTGCTAATGAACACATCGTTTTCTAGACTTGGCTTCTTAGCTATAAAATAAAGGGATTTTTAAAGTCTCTTTTAGCTATAAAGTTCTTATATTTCCCCTTTAAATATCATCTTGTAGATTAAACAGGATAGGGCAAAACATTAAGCATTTTATTTAAAATATATTGCCATTTCTTCCTCTTATTTTTATATAATGCTTACGTATTTTTTGTTTGAAATTCATGGAGAGAAGTGTTGCTTCTGTATTTTTCTTCTAATGAAGTTTTTTTTTCATTTTTAGTCTTTTAGCAAATTTTACTGAAGAAAGATGCTGACTCACAAGTATAATGAAATGTTTTCTTTATTTAACTTTAGTATATTTATTTTAAGATCTGTAGGTCAGTTTGTGTGTGTGTGTGTGTGTTTGGTTTTGTATTTTAGTATTGTTGACAATGCTACATCACCTTGGCCCCAGGATAGTAATTAACAACCCAGTCAGAGGTTGCTAGTAATTTCCCATTTATTTGGGAAGAAGATTTTATTAAATAAGTTGGAATCAAGAGTATTAGGTAGGGAAGACTTTTGAAACTGCATTCAACATAGTAGTATATATATAAAAAAGAAACAAGCAAAATAAAATTAAAATTCAAGTCTAGAAGTTAAGAAAATAGAAGTTTTCAAAAGAAGGCAATCTTTATTAAAAAAATTATTATTGACCTCCCAATATGTGTGAGAATGTGTTTCAAGTCTTTATTAGAAAAACAATCAAAACAAAATTTAAAAATCTGCAATACTAGTTGAAAAAGAGTAGAGTGTCCTTATTTTTAAAATTTGAATGCTTTAGAATCCTATATTGATGTTTAACTGTCTTCTCTTATCTTGACTGTGTAATAAATGAAATATGAAAAGTATAAAATATATGGGCAGCAATAACAGTAATGGTAAACAAATAACCAAAGCGTAACGTGTAGGTGTTTGGGAAATGTGAAGTGTATGTTGTTCGCGAACTCAGAGCCCTGCTGAGATTGATGTTCAATCACAATAACACTTTCTGACCTAGAAACATGAGTCACATAGGTTGGGGGTAGGATGGTGAATGGGGGTCATTGGGTGATAGCAGCTGATGTTTGGGGAACACTCCTCACAGTGATCTCCTAGCGGGTCCCTAAGAAGCTTTTGCTTTTGTTACTTATTCATCCACTTTAAATGCATAGAAAGAAGTTAAATGTTAACTAAAATTAGTAGTAGATTTGTAGAAATAAATATTGTTCTAACTTAGAACATAACTGCAATTTAGATGTAAATAGAATGTTGGTTCTTTAAAAAAAATAGCGTGACTAGAGTATTTTCAAATTAAAAGTTTTGTTGGAATAAAATTCAGTAGACATTTACTTGAAAATGTTTAAATTTTTAAAGCAAGTTGAAGGGCAAAAAGCTAAGACATCGCTATATTTGCCTTCATACGTATATTCACATTAATCACTCATGTTGTAGAGATTTTCCCATAGGAAGTTATCACTATTATGTCTGTGTTTTGTATACTGAATTGTGCAGATCCTGATATTATAAGAAGACGTAAAGAGCCACCAAGTATTATACTAATGTCCTACTCTAGGAAATATTTAGCAAAAAGGCTTTGACTCATAAAATATTAGAAATGGAAGAGACCTTAGCTGCCATTTAGATGAGAGTTGGCAAACTCCCACCAGGGACCAAATCCAGCCCAATGCTTGTTTATTTATGCCTAAGAGCTAAGAATAGTTTTTATATTTTTAAATGGTTGAAAAAGTAAAAAAGAATACTTCATTATATGGGAAAATTATATACAACTTGAACTTCACTATGCATAAAGTTTTATTAGAACACAGTCACGCATTTTTATGTATTGTCTATGACAGCTTTCATGCTCCATTGAAAAAATGAGTTGTGACAAAGAGCATATGGACCACAGCACCTAAAACATTTACTATCTGGCCTTTTACAGAAAAGATTTGTAGACCCCTGATCTAGATAGCAAACATGATTCTCCTCTGGGACTGATCCTCAGGGGTTGCAAGATCCTGTTTGAGAAGGATTCTGTTTGTGGGTTGCATAGAAAAGTCCACAGTGATTGACAGGCAACGTCTGTCTCAGATAAGGTAGGGGGACAGTGGTAAAGGTTTAGTATTTTCTAGTCAAGCTTCTAATGTGCACAACTCATTGTTACTTAGTTTGTATTAAAGCTCCGTAGAACACAAGGTCATTACCCTTCCAAGTCTCATTTCCATTATTCCTCGTATCAAACCTACCACCTAAGACTATCTTAGTGCACATTAAGAATCATGGAGAGAACTTTTAAAAAATGTACCCGCCCCATGCCAACACACCCAAGATTATGATTTTATAAGTTTAGTGTGAGGCCTAGGACTTCCAGTTTCAGATGTTGAAACTTAAATGATGTTTACCTAGGACTGAGCTAACTAATACACTAACTGCTTGATGCATGTGGCTATTTAAATTCAAATTAAATAAAATTTAAAATTCAGTCTCTCAGTTGCATGAGCCACATTGCAAGTGCTCAATAACTATATGAGCCTAGTGGTGGCTTCTGAATTGAACAGATCAGAAGAACATTTCCTTCATTGCAGAAAGTTCTGTTGGACAGAGCTGATTTCAGGATCCCAGTTTAATCTCAGAAGTTCACTGATCAGCTTTAAAAATAAAATAGCATTAGTTTGTTTTCATACTGTCAGAAATGTGAAAAAAAAAGTGAGAAGCAAGAAACTCAGGATAAAGATGGAAATCTTGGGCTTCCCTGGTGGCGCAGTGATTGAGAGCCCACCTGCCGATGCAGGGGACACGGGTTCGTGCCCCGGTCTGGGAAGATGCCACGGAGTGGTTGGGCCCGTGAGCCATGGCCACTGAGCCTACGTGTCTGGAGCCTGTGCTCTGCAACGGGAGAGGCCACAACAGTGAGAGGCCCGCATACCACAAAAAAAAAAAAAAAAAGATGGAAATCTTCATCTACTGTCTAACTCATCCACTTAGAATTAAGATGACTAAAAAGATATACAAATTGAATAAAACCCATAAAGTACTAAAAGTGAGGGGAAGATAACATTTTCACGTCAGATACTTAGGAGAATTTTCATAAAACACAGTGAGGAGAGACAGGATTGAGATAGGACTGATCAATCTATGAGTCAACAGATGCAATAGAGAATTCTGCCTGAGGAACAAGAATCTGAGATGATGGGAAAACCCCACAGGCTTCAGGAAGTTTGCAACAGCTACCTGAGCAAAGGTGAGCCGCTGCGAAGTGAGTGGGCAGTACTGATATCCCTGAGAAAGTGCAGTGATACTAGCTCCCTGACGCACACGTGCAGTGTTCTCTCTCACAAGTCTGTGCCATTGACATCATGCTTTGTAACATGTGCTGCTTCATCCAGTGCCTAATGGACGTAGTCATGCAACTTAGAGAAAGGGTCTCCAGCAAGAGTCACAGTGAATACATCCTCTGAAATAGAGATGACTGGCATGGTTGACCTTGAACTGTCCTTTATCCCACAGTCAAGAGAAAGTCTGAAGTGACAAAATAAATCTACTGCAAACCTATACTTCTATTTTCCCACTGATTTGGTGTATGAGAGTAGCACAGTGTATTTTACAGTTACCACCTTACTCTCTTAGTACTGCAAAATAAAACAAAATAGAAAAATATAAACAAACTGTAAAGATGAACAAAGAGAAAGGTGACCAGATATCTAATATATAGCCAGTAATCCAAGAGCAGAAAACCTGTGGAAGAATAAATGCTTCTCCAAATCTATGGAACAGATTTACTGCAAGAAATGAATGAAAATATTAAAATTTTTTTTTGTGATTTCAGGGAGCTATTGTGTCTCCAAACAAGGCACCTATCAGAAAAGATAGCTTTCAGATGAAAATGATGATTAACAAGGGCTGGTTATGGCATGAAAACAAAAAATATATGTTGAATATTCCAGGAAACTGCATCAGTGACTTACTACACCAGATTGAGAAAATGTCCCAGAATTTAGAGTAAAAGAATTAGGGAGATAAATGTACTAATCAGAAATATAAAGGGCATCCCTAAGAAGTCAAAGATACATACAGGAGAAAACAGTGCAGTTACGGGAAAAGCAATTCCCAAAGAAATAATGGTAGAATGTTTTCTTGGTGGTGGGGACTTAAAACTCAGGGAAAACCATTTATCTAAAACTATGATGAAGAAAATCCTGAATTAAAGAAAAATTAAAGCATCAAGATGACAGGGGAGGAAGTTTGTTTATAAAAGGAAAAAATTCAAGTTGACATCAGACTCTCCACAATTTGAAAAATACGGAAGAGAAACGAACACAAGACTCTTGAGAAATATATTGAAACCCAAGAATGTTATAGCCAGACAGGCTATCATTCATATTTGAAAGCAATAGAGTCATAATAATAGACATAAAAGGACTCCAAATGTTTTTACCCACATTCCTTTTCTGAAAAAAAAAAAAAACTTGAAAAAGTATTCCAGCTGACTGAGGAATGAATCAAACTAAAAAAGTAAATAATGAGGATTATGTGTTATAAAAGAAAATATGGTGAATAATTAAAACCAATGGGGATTAGACTGTGTTGTAAAAAGAAGGGTAGTGAGTAATTGAAACCAATCAAAGAATCAATATTTAAATCTCTGTTGTTAATGTGGTGAGAAGTTAAAAACAATAGAAAAACATTTAAGTAATTCTTCCAAAAGAAACTAAAAATGTTTAAAAAAATGATAATATTCTGGGTATGAAATTCCAAATAACACCAACAAAATCTTAGAGTAGGAGTGTGAATAATTGCTTGCAAAATGTTTCATTTTATGTGTGTGGGTGGGGGATTCTCAAATCCATGTATTTTATTTTTGAAGTGGTAAAGATATAGAATTAAATAAATACCTATAGAGGTATTCTACATGTAAATTAACCATTAGTTGGGAAAAATTATTTCCAAACTATAAACAGTAAAAGAAACAAAGAAAACTTGGGTACCTAAGAAACAAATCTGAAAACATACAAATAACAAGGAAACAAAAAATTTTTAATGAAATCATTAAAATAAAAATGAAAATCATAAGTAAATAAACATGACTAAAATTTGATGAATTTTTACTTCTGGCCCAAGCTCACTCCCCTTTCCGAAAACTAAACACAGTGATCTTGTCCCTTTAATTCCTTAGCAACCATTTGTCTTTATTTCAAATTTGATAGTTTTCTATTTCCTTTCATTTGGAAAGCTTCTTAAAGGAAGCAGAAATACATTCCCGTTCCACAGTTCTCCATAATTTTACCAGCAGTAGTCAAAAAGTCATAGAAATTTTAGGAAGGATTTTTCTAACTTCATTTCTTTTTACTTTTGAAGTTCATGGTGATATTGTAGTCAGTGTCCTAATCTCACCTTGTGAACTTCTACTTATTATCCTGCATGTTTATAAATGGCACCAGATAAGAAATACTGAATATATGTTTGTTTGGATGTGTATCTATCAGTCATTCATTTGGCAAATATTAAAGACTTACCTTTTGCAAAGGTTTGTGGGTAAAATCCAGCCCTCATGGAGTTTAGAGACTATCCAAAGTGTTGTGCCCCTGAAATCCCTGTAGCAGCTGGGCTAGCCTGTCCAACCCAAATGTGAGCCTCATTCCTGTGTACTTACCAATATGAAACCCTTCTTCCAATCATCTTAAGCTCTTCTGCTCTCTCACTTTTTTATATTCTATTTGTTCCACTTGTTACATTTGTTTACTTTCATCATGTTGGTCACTCTGTTTTTCTTACAATCATTTCCCATGATTAACCACCATTAACCACCATTCTTGAACTTTTGCTTCCAGTGTCACCACCATGAATGATAAATAGCTGTTTCTGAATTTTAGCTTCATTCCATCTAGGTCTGAAGTCCCTGGAATGAGCTTTTGTGATTGGCTGAATCTCGGTCACTTGCTCTCAGCTTACCTGCCAAGGGATAGAGAGAGACACTGTCAGCTTTAAATCTTCTGGTTTGCTTCCTCCAAATAGAGTTTGGATGCTGAAAAGCAGCAACCGTTCTCTGGAGTGCCTGTACACATGCCTTCGTGTGAATGTTTTGTGTATGTCTATTGGATATATACGTATGGATAGAGAGAATCTTACGATTTCATTTATTGGTATTTAAACTCTCCTGAGACACTTTTCTTATGATTAAACAAATTTTTTAGATTAGCCTGTGAGTTTCATATCATGTTCCACAGATTTTAAGATCTTCCATGAAAGTGCTTAGAAAATGACTCAAAAGCCCCTGGGGACTGTGGGAGGACAGCCAGGTCTCTGGGCCTCCTACCGTTGCTTTAGTGTGCACAGGTGTGATTTTAGTTGTTTTATCAGATTTTATTAAAAGAAAGTGTTCTGCAACTCAAAATCTTTGATTACCACTGTAATAGATTCTTGCCTCTCAAAGACCTACAGTATCAGCACACCTGGGTATTTGTTAAAACTGCAGTCTTGCCCCACCCTGGGCTTTCCAAATCAGAATCTGATTTTACCAAGATCATTAGATGACCCATCTCAAATTAAAGTTGAAGGAGCATTGTCCTAGTTGTTCCCCAAAGTCACTCTCAGCTCTGGCACTGTGCTCTAATATACATTTAAACAATATATATTTTATCTTTCCTTATTTTGCTTTCCTTTGTTCTGGGCAGTTTGGTCAGAGAAAAAGGAATCCATCAAAGATACATAGCATCAAGAAATTTTGATTGAATATAGATAGGGATGTTTGAATTGAATTAGGTTACAACTTTATATCATTTCTACTGATAGTAACTAGAGCAGATGAAAGTTATCTGGCCTTATGGGATTATAAATCTCAGTTCCTCCTGTGAGAAAAATATGAGTCCAAATATCCTATGATTAATGAAAGAAAAGAATCTTCCAAAAGTGGTTCAAATGAGATTGGAAGAGTGAAAGAGAAGCCCATTAAATATTGTTAATGATAAAATCAAGCGGTGATGAGCCATTACATCAAGCAGCAGAATGTTTTAGAGTTTACCAAGTATCTGAATATTTAACAACTCATTGAAATCATTAACAATTCAGGGAAGAAGGCAAATTAGGTATTTTCAGCCACGGTTTACGAATTTAAATAAGGCCTGAACCAGTAGTCTGTCATAACCAAGACTGGTACATATTTCCCTCCTGGAGCTGGTCTCTCCCTTTACCTCTAATTTCATGTTAAAACAATGTTAGTGTAAGCATAAATGGGCCACGGAGAAGAATGCTTTTACTATATTTACAATATCTGAGGTTGACATTTCTTCAGTTGCAGAAATGTCTCTTTTTCTGGTTTCCATTTTTCTTATGCTTCCCTGTGATAGTTTTTGACCTTTTTATTTTCTCCTTCCACTTTTCCCCACCAGCTTCTTCCTCTCTCTCTCACTTCAGCAGCATCTGAGGCCAGACCCTGCTAATTTGCAATAACAGGTTCTGTCTCTTCCTTGCCACCCCTGCCCGTGCAGAGGCTTCCTCCTTTCCTGTGGCCACCTGCCTCCTGATCATCCTTGCTGGGACTCTGGTGTGGCTCAGCTCTGTTCTACCTCCTGCTCTCCACCTGGCCCAATCGCTGAGCCAGAACTGGCAGGAAGAGTCACTGAGCAGCATCCGTGGGGGCTGATAAGGCCAAAGTGTTGGGTTGGCACCCGCCCCCACCATGAGGAAAGAGAGAGGGAAGTGTCAAAAGCACATCAGCAGTGATAGATCTACCGGGAAAGATTCCTGACCTGATAGAATGGCTGGAAGACTGTGCATACAGGCCCTGGTTGGGTTACATGTGTAACTGCTTGGTATGCCCCAATCCAGACTTTTGAACCACCATCTTTCATCTCCAGTGCTAATCCCACAACGATTAGAGAGAGAGAGAAATGAAAATGATTCTAGGCTGTGGGTGTAAAAGTGCGGAAGAAACATTGTTTGCTCTGTTTAGTACAACGTATTACTATTATCCCAGCTTTATCTATATTATTAGCTCTGATTATCGTGGAAAGGGTAAATGATAATTTTACATTTTAAAGTGCACACACTAGGATTTAATAGGAGTGTTCTTCTCTGCAGCAAAACAGACAAACAGACCAAAAAACCCAATGAGGCCATTAAAGGGGATGGCCTCATATTTTCAGAATATCTCCAAGGACTAAAATGATGGAGGCATTAAGGAGAACATGTCTTTGGCAATCACTTAAGGTCACTTAGAAAAGTGGAATTAAGTTCTGCTGTTAGAACTCTGCTTTTAGGGCTACAGTGTCATTGTACCTGCAACACATTTCTAGGTGATATTCAATAATTCAGAATATTAAAATGCTGAAGCCAGCAGAGGCAGACTAGTTTCTCTCTCAGTCTATAAATGAGACCAAGGCCCAGAAAACAGAAGGGCTTACCCGTGGGTCACACAGCTTCTGAGCTTTGTCATCTTTGTCATCTTACCATTAAACCTGAATTCAGCCCAGAGAGCTAAAACAAACTTAGAGAAGAGCCGTTTGGACCTTAACGTTTGGAAAAATTGTGTGCATGCACCAAGGACCGAGTTCTCTTCTCATGGGCCCATCACACCGTATGGCTCTGCAGCAAATAAGCCACACTCGGTCAAAGTACCACAGATGCTGTCTCACTGCCTTTGGATCTTAGACTCACTTTAAACACTGGCAGGGAAGACTTCACTGTGTTTATCAAAACAATATAAAAGTTACAAAGTTTAACAATATAAAAATAATAAAATGAACACAAAGGGGAAGGGGAAGCAAAGCAAGGGGTAGTTGTAAGTGTGCTAAATTATTCACTTTAATTAAATAAAATTAACACTGTGTCAAGTAACACATAAAGTAACACATGTAAATTTATTGTTTAAAAGTTATAATGTTAACCATCAAAAGTCTAAAAAAAAACCAAAAACTGTTTAAAATTGATGATCTTTTGGAGGAGAAGGAGGGCTTAATTTTTTTTTTTTAGACTATTTCATGTGGTGTGACTTATAGATATGCACGTGTACTTGTTTAAGAGTAAAACTGACTTGCTCATCAATAAGGGTTTGGTTAAATAAATCCTGGTACAGTCCTAAAATGGAATACATGACCTCTATTGAGAAGAATAGGGTTGCTCTATTTATTCTGTTACAGAAGAATGTCCATGATGAAAGGATAAAAGAAGAAGAAATTAAGTTACAGGTCACATGTAAAGCACTGTCTATAAAGATCCATACCCCATCTCTGTGTGTGTGTGTGTGTGTGTGTGTTTCTGTATGTTTCTATATTATAAAAGGAGATGTGACAAGACACACACCCAACTCATAGATTTGAGGGGAGAAGAAATGAGGGATAGGAACTTTTAAAAAAAACTTCTATATCATTTAAATGTTTAAATAATAATATATTAATTTTTAATTCAGCATTTTATTTTAAAATATTAAAACAAAAATTATAGAACTAAAAGGGAGTCATGAAAATGTGTAACTTCTCTAGATGAAATGTTTCACAAATATTATTATGTTTATCTAAATTTAACACAAACTCTTAAGAGAGATTAAAAAGCTTCTTAAATTATTTATTTGAGTATATTTCTGACATTTTTGGGGTGGGGTATAAAATAGAAAAGTGTATTAAGGAAAAATGTAGAGCAGTTGGATTCAATTTGAAAATGAACAGTATAATGAAGATTCTTCTTTGGAAACTAATGGATTTTGAAATATAATAATTTAAAGTTTTTGCTTTCAAATAGGTATAATTTCTCTAACCTAAACACTAAATAGGATAATTGTGAGATTTTCTTTTTTCCCTTTCCCCATAAATTCATTTTACTATCTTGAAAAGTTTAGTGAATGAATATAAAGTCATAATGAAAGCCGTTAAGATGACTGTTATCTTCCATATTTATTGGTAGTTGGGCCAAATCCCAACTGGCTGTGCCCTCTCTTTCTTTTCCCAAACCAGCTTTGAATGTCAAGCTCTTTGTTTAATTAGCGCAGTGGGAGCACAAAGAAAAATAAACAGTGGGTTGAAATTTGAGCTTGAAAGTATTGAAGGTTTCATGGTTTTGTTTTGGGGTTTTTTTCTGACTTTTGTTAAAAGTATAACAGAAAAAGCCACCTTGAGCTCCCTTAAGATCTTTAGCTGAAAATTGGCAATTTTGAAGCAAGTGAACAGATTATTCTGGCAATAAAAATCAAACACTCTGTTGTACACTTAATGTTTCATAATATTCCCTCCATAAAGTTCTCCAATTTGAAAAAAAGTTAAGGCATACTAAGTTTTCTAATTTATAATAATATACAAGATAAATGACAATACACTTCAAGGGGTGGGGAACTTTAAGTGTGTAGGATGTGCACATTAATTAATGTTTGCATTGTTAGTTTCATTATTTGGGTCTATATGTGTTTAAATATTTATATGTTTTGATGGTGAATTGTCCTTGAAATTGAAAAAAATAACGTGCTGTGTATGAATGCAGAGAATAGTAAAATGTGATTTGTTGTATTTTCCTATGTCTAAATGTATTAATTCCTTTTTTAAAAAGAACACACAAAAATAAAAGAACAATTTAGAGTCACATGGTTCAAAATGAATCATGAAACAAATTCTCATTGGAGATGAAAAAGAAGTTTTAGCTTTACTGCCAGTATTTTCTTAAAGCATCTCTTTTCCAAAAGAAATTACTGAGAGTGGAATAAAGATTTTAATTTCTTTACATGGAGGGTTGAGGGTATGACAAGATACAGAAGTAGATTCAATATTTATTTTCTCCTTTCCTGCTTTGCATAGACATAGTGAAGTTATGGTCCAAGCCTGGTGTCCTCTCGTATAGGTATTTGTTTGAATTTTATCTTCATCCTCTGAATATCATGTCTTATTCTTCCTGAATGGATAAATCAGCTGTTCCTTTTGTTTTAGATAGAGGCTGTGTATAGTTCCACACGAACCATCAAGTCAACACAGATTTTTGCAAATGTCTGGATTAAAGTCTAATTTGGATGGCTTGATGACTCTACTGGAAGATAGTCACACTTCTCCTTTTCGTAATAGCAACAAAATTTCCTAATTCAGGTCATTCACCCACCAAGAAACATACCACCATACCTCTCCAGGTGATACCGTACATACACAGTTCCTTAACAATGAATTCCCTGGACTGAGAAAGCAGCGAGCATACCCATCTCCACTGCAGAAAGAATTAGAAGATCCAATTCTTCACTTGCCTCTGTGGATCAAAATGTCTTCCCAAAGGCTGTAAACAAACAAACAAACAAAAAACAGTGGAAGAAGAAGGCAGTGGGGGCCCTGGACTTTAGGTGTATATTCATGAAGCTTCTCATTCCATTTCAGAGTCCTGCCAGAATCCTTGTTTTATGATGAACCTTTGGCTAGACCTTTTCTATTTTTATTTGTTTTTAATTTTCTCACAGGATTTCCCCTCATTTCAGTTGACTTCACTTTGAGGTAAAAATATTTTTGAGAAACTATTTGCTACTTGTGAACTGGGGAATGTGAAATATGTTATCTTGAAATATGTGAAGCTAATATCTTTAATTTCTGAAAACAACTCTTAACTTTTATCCAAAGTATTTGTAGCACACTGGTTTACTAGGAGTATTAGGAACATAGCAGTTTTCTTGTTTCTCCTTTGCCTTAGGCATTATTTTCTAATATAAAAATTAATATACCACCAGTGTGCCCAGTCTGAAAATATAGGTGAACTTTGAAATGAAATAGCAATCACTCATTATCTCACCTAGAGAAGAGATTGCCTATTAACATTTTACCATATTTTCATCAAGTCATCTATACATTATTTTTAGTTGAAATCATACTATGTAGACAATTTTATAAAGTGCTGTGATCCACTTGACATTTCAAGTTATTAAAAACTGAAGTGATTAAATCATTAAAAAATACAAATTGTCCAAGAAGATGCATTTTATAGAAATATGGAGATATTTATAAAGGAATAAAACCATCATGCATAATGCTACCATACTGAGGCAACAACTATTAGCATTTTAGTATACTCTCTTTCGTTCTTTTTTGAATACATTTTCCTTTTCCACAGTTGATATTATATACTTCCCCGTAAACCTTTTATTTTTGCTTTATGTTGCAGAATTTCCCCATATCATTATAATTGTACATTAAAAATCCCTTCATTAGCATTTTTGATATCTGCATCATAGTATACTGTAGTAAACTATTTGGAACTTAACTTTTTAGGGGTGTTGTTTGTTTGCAAGTAAACTTTGAGAGGATTTATTTCATTTGACTCTTTAATACGGGAATTCTTTAAACGGCAAGCGAATGAAGGGTATACCAGGTAACTGGGAATGCAGGAAGAGCTCCGGGGGCAGGGCCAGGTAGCCATGTGTGAAGGGAGGACAGCTGGAGAGAATGCCGGGGAGGGATTGAGTCCATCCAGCACAGTGAACTGCTGCAGGACACCAATCTGTCTTCCAAGAGTTCTCATGCCAACAGGCCACGAGAGCTGGTAAGAGTGCCCAGAATTGCTCCAGCCATTTTCAAGGGCAGTTTTACAATCTAAAAGATGGTACTGTAAAGCTGGAGGGGTTGACTTGGTCTGCAGCACCTTAACAAGTTGTCGTGCTGTGGCCAGAGAAACTTTTAAATTAAAGCTACTCCAGTGTTTTCCACAAAGACCAAAGGCATCGACATGAGGTTTCTCAAAGGTCAGTGTTGACTTTGGTCTGCTGTAAACCCAGAGGATGAATCTGGTGGATTGCAGGGTTTATCTTGGATAGTGAAATTAGACATACATTAGTACATTTCTTTTTACTGTTACTTTTCCTTCAAAATGTTTTAATATTACCAGGTGTCCTCCACTGCTTTAATAGGCTGTCTAACTATTGTCAGTTAGAAAAAGTTAGTCCTTGTAAATTCACCGGTCAGTGTGGTGTTTCGATAGCTTTGCTGTCTGGGTCCTTCCTTCCTTCCTTTCCTTCCTCCCTCCCTCCCTCCCTCCCGTCTCTCTTTTTCCTTCTTTTCTTCAGATTCATGGTATAAAATTCTTCCTCTATTTAAAGCTAATGGGACTAGAATATGAAAACTAATACAGAAATGTAGACTTCTGGTTCAACATAATAATTTGATGACACATATTTAGCACCTTCTTCTCTGATCCCTCCATTAGAAAAAACAGAGAAATGTCAGATTGGGCACTCAAAAGAAGAAGAGAAAAGAAAGAAAGAAAACAAAGAAAAGAAGAAAAGAAAGGATACCCACTATTCACAAAAGAGAAAGTTGGAGGGAATTCAGGAATATAGAATCCAGGTGAGCCCTAACCTAGGTGAAAATCAACCAGCCTGACTTCTATCTCATGCAAAGGAAGAACCTATGTGGGACTTAAAAGGACAGAAATCCACAGGTACCCTTAAGAGTAAGAGAGAAGGGAGATGGAGATGACAGTAAGCCAGGGAAGGCCAGAAGGGAACTTGAGGCTTTACAGTTACCATCCTCAGAACTGCAGGCCCTGGCCCTCAGCCTGCCTACACTTTGCCTGGATGGTGCCCTAACTAAAATGTAACATTGAGACAGTGAGCTCCATTTAAGAGCAGTTGTCTACAATTAGAGAAAGGGAGAAATGTCCCAGCTATCTTTGGGCTACTGAAAAAAATATGATTATAAAACAAGATTAGTGTAACCTTCCTTTAGCCAGAACTTTAGGAAGTGGCAGCTCTGACTTAATTTGGTGAGGAACGCCTGTTGAGTGAAGTGGGAGCTTGTACACGTCACTAAGGCAGTCACACCAGTTAGAGAAGTGGGTGGTACCCAGCTAACTCCGGGTTCCCACCATATATAAGTCACAGCGTGGATCTTCTGGTTATGGTTCCCTCTCTACTAATGACAGATAGAAAATGGACTTTGAATACAATTAAGCTTTAAAGGTAAAGCCCCTCTGCTTTTGTTTGGGACTGTAAGTTGTGTCCTGGGACAATTTCTGGTTCAACTCACGTTAAGTAACAGAACTAAACAAGCAGGGATTACCATTTAAAGGATGAGTAAACTGCAAGGAAAAAAAAAATCATTCTCCCCTGTCCCCAGCTTTTTTGAGGTATAATAGACAAATGAATTTGTAAGATATTTAAAGTGTGCAACATAACAATTTGATACATTATTCATTGTGAAAGGATTCCCCCCACTGAGTTAATGCCTCCATCACCTCAGATTTTTTTTTTTTTTTTTGGTGAGAACATTTAAATTTTAATCTTAGCACATTTCAATTATGCAATACAGTGTTATCAACTATAGTTATCATGTTATATATTAGATCCTCAGAGGAAGACAGATACCTCATGGTACTACTTAAATGTAGAACCTAAAAAAAAAAAAATGTTGAACTTTGCCAGGGGCTGGGGGTGGGGAAGATAGAGAGATGTTGGTAAAAGGGAACAAACTTTAAGTTATAAAAATAACATTTATGGAAACATTTATTAGTTCCAAACACAGGCACTAGTATAAGGAATTTAGAGGAAATATTCCATCACCACTCCCACCCCAGGAAATAAACTTTCTAGAAGATTAATAGTAAAATATTTTTTAAAATATACTGAATTATTTTCTTAACTGATGCTAAACTACATCAATTACATAAGGTAAAGCTTGACTTCAGATTTTTTTAAATTCCCCAAGTTAAAATACAATAGAGGCAGTGAAGCATAGATTCACTACTTCAACAAAATAGTGAAATAATAGTCAAATACTGAAAATTTTCCTGTAGCTTAGAGGAAAAGTATGAGATAATTATTATGGAGAAAATATAGAGACAAGGAGGAAATGCCTAGGAGATCAACATATTTATAATAGAAATTCATATTATTCACAAGGCACGTGAAAAAGGAGCAAAAATTATTAAATCATTGAAAAAAATTCCCTGAGTTAAAAATTTGATTTTTAGGTTATGACAGAGGAAAAAAATTAATGAAGGAATTGGACATAAACATATTTTAATTTCTGATAATGTAAAAATTCTATAAGCATCCAACAGGGAAAGAAAAATAAGTTGCTAAACAAAATGAGAGAAAAATCCAGTTGACCTCAGACATCTCAGTAACAAATATTATTAGATAGTATGAGTCATGTCTGTAGTTTTCAGTGAAAAGAAAATATTCTCGACCTAGAATTCTATATCCATTGAAACTATCATTCATTTATGAAAGCAACAGAAACACGTTCTCAGTCATGAAAGTTTTACAACATAATACATTTCTTCTAAGTGATTAGCTTTCTCATATACTAGCAATAACCAGTTTAAATCTATAATAGAAAAAGATATTTTTATTAAGCAACGAAAGTATAATATAAAATACCTAGGAATAATCTAATGAGAGGTGTGCACCGTATGGTAATATGATCCATTCAGCAAGTATTTATTTAATATTTACCAGGTTTATAATGTTGAAAGCATAATGAGGGACACATAAGAAAACTTGAATATCAACATCAAGCTCCTAAATGAGAAAAATCAACATTGAAAATATATCAGTTATCCTCCAAATGTGTCTATGATCTGTTTATCTGTCATGTATGTATGTATATATGTATGTATGTATCTATTTATCTACTCATTAAACGCTTCTGTGATTATTTTAGGATTGAGGGAGAGATTTGGAGAGGTACTTATGTTGATGTATAAATGAGCATATGATGGGAAAGGTTTTTTTTTTGAAAGAATAAGACTAATTTTGGAGGAAGAGGCACAGAGAATTTTTTTTTAATTACAGAACTTTTATAATTAAAATATTCAAGGGCTGGTATGAGCCCAAGACAAAAGTGAAATAGAACACAGTCAAGTTCATAAAGGGTGCCAAGTGTGTGTGTTAGAATTCTTCTATTTTATTTATTTTTCAGTATTTAAAACTTATTTATTCATTTATATATTTTTTTTGGCTGCGTTGGCTCTTCGTTGCTGCGGGCGGGCTTTCTCTAGTTGCGGCGAGCGGGGGCTAGTCTTCGTTGCGGTGTGCGGGCTTCTCACTGCAGTGGCCTCTTGTTGCGGAGCACGGGCTCTAGGCACGCAGGATTCAGTAGTTGTGGCTCACGGACTCTAGAGCTCAGGCTCAGTAGTTGCGGTCCACGAGCTTAGTTGCTGCGTGGCATGTGTGATCTTCCTGGACCAGGGTTTGAACCCGTGTGCCCTGCGTTGGCAGGGTTAAGTGGATTCTTAACCACTGGGCCACCTGGGAAGCCCTAGAATTATTTTAGTATTTGATTAAAGTGCGCTTTCATATTAATGGGGAGATTGGATGGTGTTAAGGTTAGGCTACCTGGTTTAAAAAGATGTAAATGTTAGAAGAATATTGGCAAATGTTTCTCTAATTCCTGAGTGAAGAACTATTTTTTAAACATGACTCCAAAGTTAAAAACTTTAAAGGAAAAGATTGATGGGTTAAACATCCATAACAGTGACATAAAACTGTCCACCAATCTCAACCTCCTCTTTACATAGTATAGAGTATGGTGGGAAGCAGCTGTCCAATCAGCTACATTTTCCAACACACTTGCATTGAGGAGAGGGCACATGATTATTTCTCACCAGTGGAGTATGTGTGTGAGAAGGGGTTATTTCTGGGCCGAGGTGACTATAGACCTCTACATTCTCTACATCTGTTTGCCAACTCAATGCCTAGGCATCAAACCTATTTATTTTGTGACACCACAGAATGAAAAGACCTGGGCCTAAAATCACTGCATGCAAGAAAGCTGCCCATTGACCAGGAAATTGTGGAATATTCATACAGTGGAATACAATTCAGCAATAAAATGGAATGAATATTTAACAACATATGGATATTTAATATGTTGTTAAATATTATGATAAAAATCAATATCATGTTAAAATATGTTAAATATCAATGGATCATTCCAAATGTCCATCAACAGGTGAAAAAAAAATAAATTGTGGTCTATTCATAGCTAAACAATCATGAACCTTTTATGTCAAAACTCCTAGGCTTGAGGGAAAGATTAAGACAGAGCCAAAAGCACTGCCCACATCTGTTTACTTCAAATAGTTTATTTCCAAAATATGCTCTTACTATCTTATAGGTATAGGTAATTGGTTAGACCATAGAAAGGAGACCAAATTGAAGGTCTGCACTCCCTTTGTGGTCCACTTAGCGTTGCTCTCAATTGCTCATCTGGCAAATGGAGATAATAAACATGTAGGGTTTATATGAATATAGAAATAATGTTCAAGAAGCAACTAGCACATAGTAGACAATAAATAAAGGCAGATAAAATTATTATCATTATTAGTGATGTTGTTATGACAGTACTTTCTTGCCATTTGATCCAAAAGATGCTTTTTAATATTAAGGGTATATGCATGAATCTTCCCTTCTCAGGACATTAGGCCTAAGTTTTGGTATTAAAAAAAAGGAATATTAATAAAATGAGTAACAAAGGCTTTGGTTGAGTCTTAATCTTTCGCTTAGATCTGTTTGAACTTTGTTGTCCTTGGAGGTCCATTATGCTTTACATTGGAGAAAGAAGTAGCCAGCTGGCTCCTTTCAAAAGTGCTGCCATGTTTCATAGTAGTTAGATTCATACCTAGAGCTCCAAAAGGAAGGACAAGATTTAGGTGGGTGGGATTGGGAATGGATGTTGACGTGGGAAGGGTTGAAGTCAAGGTCGGAGTGACTTTCAGCAACAAATATCTAAGTGCATTCTCCCTTACAGATGTTTTTATTTTCCAAAACACTCCCCTCAAATGGCTATGGTCATTATTCTGGCAACACTCAGTTCCATTTCTCATACAAGGAGACATGTAAGATGTAGTAATAACCTCTGGAATAACCCTATACACATTAACTTCTCTTTCTATATTCCTTTTTTTTTTCGGTGATTGCACCAGCCATTCACCCAGTTCTCATAACAGTAAGCATGGGAGTCAACTTTACCTCTCTCTTTTTTTACTACACACACACACACACACACATACACACACACACACACACACCCAGAGACACACATCTGGTAAATCACCAAGGTGCATCAGTCCAAGATCTCCACTGCCACTCCCAACTCTGGGCCACTCGCATCTCCTTGATAAATTACTTTTCTTCCTTCCATCTTGCCTTCACTTAAATCTAGCCTCCACTTTGCAGCCAGAGTATTCTTCTGAAAAGGCAAATCTGATGGTATCATTTCATTACTTAGAGTATTAAATGGCTTTCCATTTCCAGCATTCTAACATCTCAACACATTTGAAATCGTGCTGGTTACTCTGTGACTCACCCTTCACCATTTGCTGCCTTATACTTGGCTCACCCTTATTTAAGTACTTCGTGTCACCTGGAGATGGTGGTGCCTCTTAGCCTCTGGGTCTTTTAATATGTTATTCCCTCTGCCTGGAATACAGTACCTGATGGCCAATGGTTGGCAGTTGGATCATTGTGCTGATTAATTTTATGTCATCTTGATTGGTCTCAGGGATGCCCAGATAACTGGTAAAACATTTCTGGGTGTATCTGTGAGGATGTTTCTGAAAGAGATTAGCGTCAAATAGGTAGACTGAGTAAAGAAAACCACCTTCCCCAGTGCGGTGGGCATCAGTCAGTCAGTTGAAGGCCTGAATAGAGCAAAAGGCTGAGGAAGGGTGAAGTTGCTCTTTGTGCTTGGACAGCCATCTTCTCCTTCCTTCAGACATAAGCACTCCTGGTTCTCAGGCCTTCAGTCTCAGACTGAATTATACCCCCAGTTTTCCTGGTTCTCCATCTTGCAGGTCTTCTCAGTCTCCATAATTGTGTGAGCCATTAGCTATAATAAATCTCCTCATGTACACCCTATTGGTTCTATTTCTCCAGTGAGCCCTGACTAATACAGTCACACACCTCAATACAGGTGTGTCTTAGATTCCTTTAGATGTATCTAACATCAAGAAAAAACCCCTCCCATACACACATCCAGGTCCAACTCATCACCTACTTTTATTGCCAGCTCCCTCACCCAGAAAGGATGGCATTCCCTAGTGCCCAAAAGCATGGCCCAAAGAAGAGACACCACACTTCCTTTTTGTGCAGCTCTTTGGGTGTGGCTGTGGTTCTTACTGGTCCCCACTAAAGGTGCCCAGCTGGTTTACCTCTCTGATTCAACCTCATCAATTATTTATACACATTCAAAATTCAAACTGACGCAAGAACAATCATAACAGGCACTTAGTTTTTTCAGTCCTAGAAATTTCTTCAAATCATCTAAAAGGAGCCTCAGCTCATGATTAATAAAAATTGGGGAAACCAGGTCCTGAAAGAATTTCTCAGGATTTCTGCTGATTCAGCATTCTCCACTCCCCCATTGCAGACCTGGTCACGTCTCACTTATCCCAGGGCCCTTAATTTTGATGTTTCTTCCTCCTGGAAGACTTCTCTGACCCCACCCCCACCTTGGTCTTGCTAGGGTCCCCCACCAAGTGTTCCTAAATACCTTTTACTTCCCTGTGATGTTCTCTGTGCTAGACTATTTCTGGCCTGTGCTCTGAGCTTCCTGAAGGCTGAGTGTGTATTTGTCAAGGTCCTCACTGTATCCACAGGACCTGGCATATGACGGCTACACAATAAATAGAGCTGAACAAATAAATACAACAAATTGTGGCAAGAATAGAGATTGCATTAAAAGTTTATCTCCACTTTTCCCCTTTATCCCCAGGAGACCCCATCCTCCAGAATTTAAAGAAGAAAGTTGAACCCTTCTCACATTAAGCCTATCTTAAAAGCTGCTTTTAGAAACTCCAGTGCACACTCACACACCATTATATGTTATTTCAGGCTGGTGTAATAATAAAACTGTCAATCCTATGAATAAGAACTGTTTCTTTACTTGGATTCTTGCTCATGTTCGTGTATATTTATGTATTACTAGAAAAGCAGCATTCTTAAGATTTCTTAGATTGTTTTGATAAGATGTGACTCTATTTTTCCCAGCCTTTCTTATTATAAGAATCTTTAACAAGCACTTTAAACAGTTTGCACATGCTACCTTACATTTTCATGTGATATAAAGTATAGTGGAATCCTTTATTTTGAAAGGATTTTCTTAATAATATTTAAATAATGAAACTATTTCTGCTTGTGTAACGCTCTTTGTGCAAATAGAGTAGTTGTCAGTGTTTATACATGGGAAACATACCAATTCTTTAGTTTCTGGTGAGGGATAATTATCAATGATAATTATTTATAGGCAAAATTTTTAAACCATATATGTTTAATTTAAAGTACTTCTTTATTTAGGGGTGTTAGTTACAAGAGCCTTTGTTGTTGTTAGGAAAAAATGGTTTTGATGTTGGCTAATCTGGCAATTTGTTTAATGCCTAAATTCACGTGACCTTTAAAAAAAAAGAAACAGTTTAAGCCATTAAGTGAAGATGAGTGGCTCCACAAAGGGCAAAAGTCTTGTGTATAAGACCTTGGGGAGCAGCCAGCTCCTGGGTGCCCTGTCCCTGTGACCGCCACTGCCTTATTGATCTTAGCTAGAAAAGTGGGCCAAAGGTAGCGGCTTCTTCTGGCCATTGCAGGCTGCCTTTGAACAGTGTGATTCAGGGAGGAAGTATCTCCACTGAAAAATGAAAAATGATCGGGAAAAAAACGGAGACACAGAAGGAAGAATACATGGGATTTCAGACAATAGGTTTAGTCTTGGTCCTCCCTTCCCCACCCACCTCCCTCCACCATCTTCTCATGTTCTTCCCTTCCTGTCACTGTTGACTGTGAACTTCTGTTTTGTTAAGTCAGTCCAGGGGGACAATGGAGCATGATGGTGAGTTCCTTACCACCTCATTCACCTATAGCATTTGGATGCCTCATGAGCACAGAATCCCAATGTGTAGGGGTTTGGTGAGACTCATTGTGTGGACAAGGTGAGTATGTTATGTTTACAACTAAGGGGAGACACTGACATCCCCGAGAGCCCATGTTTTCTGTTCAAACCAGAAAGAAGGCAATTGCGTTCTAAGGCACAGCCAACCAAGGAATCCTAGCATATCCTTTCTTAGCCCTGGTACTTCCCTGTAGTAGCCAACCACATACACTGAAAGTGATGACATTGAAGGAGAGGGGAAAATAGGGCAACCTTCTGATCTCTTTCCTTTCTGTCCTTCCGTACTCATCCGTAAGCCAGAGGTGGAGAGTGCTGGTCAAGTGTGCACTTATCACAAAATAAAATAAAAATAGTTGAGCTGGTTTTGTGCAGTGTTTCTGCAGTGCTGGTAAGAATGAAATACATATGCACATACAAGGTACAGAATATGAATTGTCTAATTTTGGTGATTTCAAGTAGGAGTTAAATGCTCTGATATTTACATCTAAAACTCTGCACAGTGGTAAAATTCATGCTAATAATTAAAATGTTTAATTTTTTTTTACCTTAAAACAACATTAAGGGACTTTCCTGGTGGTCCAGTGGTTAAGAATCCACGCTTCCACTGCAGTAGACATGGGTTTGATCCCTGGTTGGGGAGCTAGGATCGCGCATGCCTCACAGTGCAGCCAAAAAAAAAAACCCAAACAAACAAACAAAAATTAAATAGCAAATGAAAATAAAACAAGTTGAGAGAGACCATGGACAAAAGGAAAGGGCTTTATATTTTAGTACTTTTAATGGCACTTTCCCCTGTTTTTTGAACAAGGAGTCCTGCATTCTTATTTTGCTTTGAGCCCCACAAATCACGTAGCTAGCCCTGCTTGAGAGAGAAGATAAAGAAAAAGTCAGATCTTCACCGTGGTAGCCCCAGTGGTGGGCTGTAACCCACTGTTACACTGGTGTTCACTTCAGAGTTCTCTAAGCATTGCTGTCCTAGCTCTTTCACTTGTCGCCTTGGTTTCTCAGCAGCTCCTGAACTTACCTCTTGGCTTAAAGACTTACTTACTTTGTTGCTGGAGCACTCCCCCTGTTCTGGATTCCAGTTGTACTTTAGCAACTTTCAAAGGGACATAGAGATCTCTGGACATTTTTAATTAATTCATTCATTTATTCATTAAGTAGATATTGAGAACCTGTGTTATGGTAATAAACACTGTCCTGTGTGAACTGCTATGGACTGAGGTATGCCTTCTCAAGTTCCTATGCTGCAACCCTAATCCCCTACATGATGATATTTGGAGGTGAGGCCTTTGGGAGGTAATTAGGTTTGGATGAGACCATGAGGGTGGGATCCTTGTGATAGGATTAGTGCCCTTATAAGAAGAGATCAAAGAGCTTTCTCTCTCTCTCTCTCTCTTCATCATGTGAGGACACAGCAAGAGGGCTCTCACCAGAACCCAACCATGCTAATACCCTGATCTCAGATTTTCCAGCCTCCAGAGCTGTGAAAAGTAAATGCCTCTTGTTTAAACCACCCCATCTATGATATTTTGTTATAACAGCTGACTAAGACATGAACAAATGTGGTTCCTACCTTTGTGGGAGAAATGAGCATGAACGAAATAAACACAAAATTAAATACCAACTAAAACTGTAGAAAGTGCTCTAAAGAAAAATTACAGGATACTGAGGAAAAATGAATGGGTGACCTGATTTAGATTGGGGTGTCATAGGAGGATGGTGATTATTTAGGGAACAGCGCTCCAGCCAGAAGGAACAACACGTGTGAAAGTGAAAAGCGTTTCGTGTGGAGAAAACTGACAGAAGGTCTCTGTGCCTGTAAGTGTAAACACCAGGGTAGGACTGTGGTGGGCTCCTATTGTGCTTTTTTTCCCTTAATTTCTGTTTTATTTTTTACCTTTTATACTGCTGTAACTATGTGTGATAAAGTAAGTCTTAGTAAATGAAATACAGAGTAACCATACTTTCTGGACTTGAAACCAAAGACAAAATCAATAAAATGCACATATGCCCAAGGACTTTGACCCTTTGTACGTGATTTGGGGCAAGGCACTTTTCTCTTTGTACATCAGCTCTTTCATCTTAACCTGTATATAGCAAGAGCCACCTTTAACATGAGAGACAATGCAAATGAAGCCCCTGACATGGGCCTCACGAAGAATAGTGCTCAGCCAATGACAATTAATGTTAATATTGTGAGGAGGCCAGGACAGAATGTTTGGGATCTAAACTGTCTCCTGACAGGCTGGGATCCACAGCTATGTGCTTTGTAGCTATAACATATAGCGTGGTCAATATCATATATCTCTTACTGTTACTGACTACCGGGTACTACCTGTTAGTATTGTGATAAGCCAAATATTCTCTTCAACAAGGAAATTCAGAAAGCATAGACCTAGTCAATGCAATTTCAAACACAAAGTAACTGAATTAGCCCTGCCACTCTAAAACTCCGATGCACACTGTGCTTAAAATGGCCATTCTGGGATGCACTGAAGAATCTAATGCCAGTCAGTGAGTTTTATTTCATAAGATGAAACACTTAAGTTATCCAAAGGAGAAGAATGAACCCCGTAAACTCATGTTTGTCACTGACCATCTGCCTATAATTGGAGTCAGGTGATTGCAGAGATCTCTCTTCACACATGGAAACAGCCTGGTGAGCTCAGTGATATATATCAGACCCTGTGAGTACTGCCCACATATTCCTCAGGGGCTTCATGTGTCAAAAGCAAGAGAAAGCTCTCCAGTCCTCTTAACTGAACCTTGAATGATCCGTTCACCTAGTTATTCAACAAATACTGATTATCTGTAATCAGTGTGCTAGGTACTGTTCTAGGTACTGGGGTAGAATATCTCATGATCTTTCCAAAGCAGTGCCTAACCTCTGAAACTATCCTATGCACTCAGTCTTGGAAACCACAACACCAATTTCCATTACAAACAAGGGTTATGCATGAAGACCAAGAGTTGAACCAAATTTTTTATGCTAAGATGTTGCTTTACAGAATTTTCTGTAGAATGGGCAATTTTTCTCCCACTTGCCAGGCTGGCAAACTGGCAAAAAAAATACCTCTTATTTAATCATATCAAATTATCCAGTCCTCCTTTATAGAACTTACCACATTGTGTTTCTTACCACATTGTATATTCATTGTAGAATAAAAGTCACCTGAAAACTATGTACCTCACATAGAAGATATTCTTTAAGTGTTTGGTGAATTAAGAGTTAACAGAAAAGTAACAGTTTAATGAATGAATTTGCTCTGTGTTGAGATGTGTGTACCTTATGCTATCAAGTAAATTTCATATACTGGAATATATATAATCAAGCAAGATGTCTCTGAGCCTACTGCACTTCTGCTCAACCGGCTATACCACACATTTCAGTCTGAAAAAGTAAAGTCAGTGGAAACAAAGGAGGTCATATAGAGATTTGCAAAAATAGTTCTAAATTTATGAAAGTTAAGTTGGATCTACTGAAATAAGAGAATTTTGAAAAGGAACCAACATGTGTTTTATAAACAAAGCTTCAAAATGCCTAGCAATAAAAATTTAGATTGTAAGCAATATATTGAATCATTTAAGCAAGGTTTGCAAGTGAAAGCCTTTGATCAAATGTAGCCTGCAGAAGAGTTTTATTTTTCACATTAAAAAAAAAAAGTTGCATTTGAATCTCCTTAGGTGGGGCCTGCATTCCTTTGTTTCAGCCACCACCTCTACTATTGCCTATTGCCCTTAAACTCTGCCGTTTATATTGGTGTCTGGTCCCTAAAAGCATTTGCGTTTGGGTCTGGTTCCTCTTAGCCTTAGGACAAAAAGCCATCCCATTTCACAGAGAATTCATCGTTAACCTAAAACTGTTAAGATAAAGCTATAGCTAATTAGCGTGAGGAAGGTTCTCTTGTTTGGTTTAGATCAGGATTTGAAAGAGAGGACATATACCCAAATCCCTTCCCTAAACTGAAACATAAAAAAGAAAAAAATCTGGATGTTAAAAGCTATAATTCTTTGAACTCTTAAAATGTTAATAAAACCATAAGGCTTTTAAATATCTTATCTACAGCACTCACTATTGCTAAAATGAAGTCATCTCTTAAATCAGAACCTTATGATAGGGTGCTGCTTTGCTCGTTAAAGAGATGGTGCAAACCAGGGGGAGGGAGAGGCCACCTTCACCAGCAGTGGATGGTGGGGCTTGTTCTGGATTGGACGCCCCCTGTGCGTAGCACCTAATGAAGACCAGCAGTGGCACATCTGCCAGGTCAGTGGACAGATGTTCAAAAAGGAGTCTGGCAGCAGCCCACTGTCCAAACCATGCAGAGCTGACGTGCCACCTGTGTTGCACGCTCCCCTCCCCTTGCTGTCTCACCTGCCCAGGGAGCATCCCTGCTGCCAGTTTGCCTTCTTGTGGGATGACGACACTATAGAACCAGCAGGCACTGAGCCACTCATGGTCAAACAGCCTTGAACCCTAGGCCCTCTCCCTCTCCCACTGCCGCTCCTTGTGGTTCAGGCGTTTACCCAGCTGACTCCTGACCTTGACCTGTGCTCCATTTTCAGCCTAGTTCTTGCCAGATGGGCACCCAGCTAACTGTCACATGTTATCACTTTTTCTTTCCTTTTCGACTTCTGGTTTACTTTATAATTTCATTTTTAAGCTTTGGAAAATAGGGTATAGCTAAGTTATTCTGTTCCTAGCTGTACTAAAGCTCCACGATGGAAGAGCTCCTTCTCTAGAAACTGATACTAGACTGTTTCGGAAATGATGCCAGTACTTCACAGACATCACAGGGTACCACGGGGATTATAAAACATCCAAGGACAGAATAGAAACAGAACTATTTATCCAAGAGAGAATCTTGTTTTTTTCTCAAGAGAGGATCATTTTATACATTTATTCAGGTGTAGCTATTTCACAGATAACACCTGAAAGGCAGGGGCCATGACATATGCCCAGCTCACTGCCTCTGTAGCATTCAGTTTTTACACATGTAGACATTCATAGAAATGAACCTAATTGTTTTGAATTGAATATATAGAACTTAAGTCACTCGTTGGGATCAACTAGTTGGTCTTCTCCTCCATGAGGCAGTACAAAGGGCAATGCTTTTGCACAGGGGCAGGAGAGATTCGGATGGGACAGTGAGTAGACATAATGAAGTGGTCATGAGTACCATATAATTGTATTTCCTTGGGCATGACCCTTATGCTGAAGGCCTAAAATAAATTGAGAAGAGCAGCTTAGGAGAGCCTAACTTCAACATCATGTAAGAAAAGTTGGGCATAGTAATAATAGCAGCCACTGTTTTGTTTGTTTTTTGTTTTGTTTTTGTTTTTTTTTTATGGAACACCCACTAAGGGTTAGGAACTATACTTGATATTGTTTTCATATATGGCATTTTTCAAACTTCACGAAAGTGCTATCATTATGTTCTAGAAAAGGAAACTTCCACTAAATGAGCGGAGATTCACACCCAGGTCTCTCTGGCATCAGAGTCCATATGACTTCAGCTTCACCAGGCTGCCCCAATTATGCTCGTGATTTAAAACCTATGGCCCTGGGAGTCAGGAAAGGAAACCGTCCATCTGATTGTGATCCAAACACCAGAAAGGCAGGAAAGATAAAAATAAAGAAGGAAGGTAGCATAGAGGGTAAGGAAGGCATCTGGGAACAGCTTTCACAAAAATAGAAGAGCAATTAAATTGATGTCTTCCAAAATGGTCTGGACTCACACACCTACAGCCCTGGCTGCTCTGTTTTATCTCATTAAATGCCTGGTTATGGATGGACAGGTTTGCCATCTGTTTAAAGAACAGTTTTCTGTTCTCCATGAACTGAGCTGCAGTGTTGAGGACAATTAAAGCGTCATTTCCACCGCCATCTCTCTCGGCGGGAACTCTGATATTGCTGGATCGTCGTGCCACTGCCGCACTGGCATCCGCTCCCAGCTACAATTTCACTGCTTTCCCACCTAACCTTCCCAGCAGAGGTAAGCCTTCCTGGCCAAGACGCAGTCTGTACAAGCATGAATGCCCACTCAGAAAAGAACAGAAGACAGATTAGGAATAGTTCCAGCACCCTCCTTCTTGGCAATCCCAGAGTGACGGATGCGACTTCCTGTGAAATCTAACGATAAGCTATTTTCAAAAATTCAGTTTAAAACTAGTGGGCAATGATGGGGTTTAATTTGAAAGTGACATGCTTAGAACTAGATCTGGAAGAGAAGCCAAGTGGCTTCACTTCTGACAAAGGAAAGAGATCCAGGTTGTAAATCCTTTGGGGACACACTAAAAGAGAGACCCAGAATGGTGGCTGTACTTGGAGGGTAGAGGTACAGCTCCAAGATGTGGCTTTGGAATGGGAGATGGGCTCCTGTGCTCCCTGTTTTAAATCAGGACAGCATCGTGCAGTGATGATAAAGATAACAGCTAGTATTTATTGGGCAGTAACTGTGAACTACGCACAGTGCCAGGCACTTATTAATCAATGCATGTAATCCTTATAACAACACTAGGAAGTAAAGATTGTTGGTTTAGAGTTTAATTGACCTATTTGATGTGTGGATGAGGTGGAATTTTAGACAGATCTGTTAGATAAATCTAACAGTTTGTCTTCAGATTCTGTGTCTATTGGGTAACCAATAATTTATTGTTCAGACTGGGACACTTTTAGAAGTAAAACAGGGTGCTACTGACAATTATGCCAGGGTAACAAGCATAAACCAGGACTGCCCCAAGCAAACTTCCCTGGAAAGCCTAGTTACCCTATTCACACTGCTTCCCCAATAAGCTGAATCAGAGGGTAAGGATATGTATATGACAGTATATCAGAACAGTTCATATTTACTGTTTCTGGGTGCATTGCAGTGATCTCAATTATTCTTTAGTGAATAATTCTTCTAAAGGGGATCTGGACACCTAACACTGCTTGCTTGAGCCCAGGAATTTTCTGAAAAAAAAAAAATAGATCAAGCTCTATTCAACTCTAGAGCAAGAAAACAATTTTTGACAACACTGGGAAAGAAAAGAATAGGCCATGACCTTATTTGCATGTTTTCTGAGAATTGGCCCCTTACAACCCCATAGATGTGTGTGTGTGTGTGTGTGTGTGTATAATGTGCATATGTACATAATATGTGTATATATTTATTATAAATATATATACATAAATTCATACATATACATATTTTCGAAGTATCCTCTTTACAGTTTATCATGTTGTTATTTCTAAGTTCCACTGCATTTCAGACTGGTTTGGGTCATTCAGAAATCTTTCAGCAAGTTGTCAAATGGTGATTCCTGTCACTTCTTTAGTGTTAAAGTTGAGTTTGGATTTAGTGCATATTTCTTTCTCTCTGTTATGACTGCGTATCTAATACATTCTACTAAAGACCTCTGTGATCTCAGTAACAAATCCCATTGTCTCCAAGTGAGTATTCACTACTATTTATACCATAAGGAACTCATTGTGAATGAGATCCAGTGGAAAAAAAGAAATTGAAGTGACAGTATCATAAATACAAACATTATGACAGTTTGTATCAACAAGATGCTTTAAGTTTGTTTTTCACTGAAATTCATCTTTAAAAATCTGAATTCACATACATTCTGGTAACTCTGTGTTTGTCCATGGGTACTAATGTCCAGCCAGTCTACCTTGAAACTCTGCTGTCTTGATGCAGCGTTAAAAGGAGCAAGATAATTAATAGGCACAAAGCTCCATTTGGGTAAGAATCATAAATCTTGTTCTCTGTTGCATCCCCAGCCCCCAGCATAGTATCTGGAAAAATGATCAGTAAGTCTCTGAATATAATGGGCACTCAATACATATTTGTAAATACTTACATATATTTATTCAATCATAAAACAAATTTACTGAAATTTTTCTTCCTCTTCAGAATGCCATCACATTATTCGTGATTTCTGTTTATCATTAGATCCACTGGCAGTAAAGTGTAGCTGATGCAAAAGCCACACAAAAGACAAGAAATGAGGAATTAGAAGTGAACTTGTAGTAATATTTGTTCTCTCGTAAGAAAATACAAGTTATTGTATCAATAGAATGGTCTCTGTTACATTGGGTAGAGCTGCCAGGTAGCACATGAGCTCAAGAGCAAGGGCAGTCCTAGTACCTACTTCCTGGCATTCCCATGGCCCTTCAGTATGTCCTCACGGAGAGCCTCTCACATGAACAATGGAGTCCTCCCAAGTTGAGAGCAGTTCACTGTGAGAATTTGAAACTGCAGGATTTTTTCTAAGATGCTTGCAAAGATTACACCTGTTATGGGTTGAACTGTGTCCCCCCCAAAAGCTATGCTGAAATCCTAACCCTCAGTACCTCTAAATGTGACCTTTTTTAGAAACAGGGTCATTGCAGATGTAATTAGTTAAGATGAGGTCATTAGGGTGGGTGCTCATCCAATATGACTGGTGTTCTTAAAAGAAGGGGAAATTTGGACACAGACATGCACCGAGGGAAGGTGATGCAGAGACATGAAGAGAGAAGACAGCTAAGTGATGACGGAGGCAGAGATTGGAGTGATGCTATCACAGCCAAGGAATGCCTGGGGCCACCAGAAACTGGAGGAGGCAAGGAGGTATCCTCCCCTAGAAGCATCAGAGAGCCTGGCCCTGCTGACACCTTGATTTTGGACTTCTGGACCCCAGAACTGTGAGAGAACAAATTTCTGTTGTTTTAAGCCACTCGATTTGTTACGGTAGCCCTAGGAAAGTAATAAAATAGCTGACTAATTTTTCATTTCATAAATTTTGATTGTAATATATGCTTTCTTATAGTGGACAAGTTCAATTTCATGGGTAATTCCCCTACCTGATCTCTACTGAATCGTTAGTTACCATCCTGTCTCAAGTAACCTTACCTCAAGTAACCTAGGTACAAATAACTGCCCATTGATTCTATTATATGATGCCACTGTGACCCACATCAGCACCTCCAAGACATTCTAGGAGGTGGCATAATGTGACCGGCATGACAGTTCTGGATGGAGAGGGAAGCTTTTAAGAAAAATATCTGTTTTGCTTGTCTGATGAGTTATGGTCAGAAAGTAGGTTCTAAGAAGGCAAAATCTGAGAAGAAAAATATTTTTTTTTCTAGTTTTTAGCAACACTTAGGAGAAAATTTTCAAGAAACAAAATGTGGGCCTTCATGAGCTATCTCATTATGCTATTAAAAGCACAAGTTTATGCTGAGCCCTGAATGCAATACTAATAAAAAGAAAAAAAATTTGCTCTAGCATTTTTTGCTTCTTTCCCGTTTCAGCACACCTGTTCTTATCTACCATATTTTGTTGCACTGAAAAAATTTTAAATAATCTTGTGCAGGGCAGAATATTTAAGAAAAGCTATTTCTTTCTCTGTTATTGTCTTGCACAGTGATTTCAAGCTCACCTATGAAATTATGTGATCCTCAGCCAGCAGATTCCAAGCCATGCCAGTTTGAGTCAGCAGACCCTAGTTGTCTATTTTACAGAGGGGAGTGAGGGCTGATCTATAGCAGATGAAAGGCAGCCTCAGACACCTGACTATCTGAGACCCATGATTCAGTGATCCAAAGGATAAGGCTCCACCTGTGATCCACAGGAACTTCTTTAACCTTTGGTTCTTGCACCCATAAAAACCCATCTAAAAAAATTCCCATTTACAGTTTAAAATGAAAAAGATGCAAAGATACCTTAAGAGTTTGATTTAAGGACAGTGTGTGTGGTTGGGTGCCCCCTATCAGGAAAATTGAATTTGGCATAAACATATTGCTATTACTTCTGGGTTGGTATCACTTAACACAGGACATAACGCAATATATTAAGTGGTGTCTTAACCTGGGTCCCCCTTGGCTGAGAGTAGACAGAGGTTTGCATGAAGGTAGTTGGTTCTGGGGGAGGTGATCCCAGGGATCAGGAGTGAGGCACAGGGAAGAATAAAATAAGGAAGAAAGTAAAACCAACAAGGGTCTGTTCTTGGATTGGTTACCACGGAGGTCAACAAGGGTTGACCTGGCAGGGCCAGGACTTTCTGAGGTGGCTGCTGAACTATGGCTCAGACCTGAGCCATTGTTCAAGGGGAGGGAAGGTGGAGCATTTATCCACAGCTTGCCCTTTCCCCACTTATTAAGTGTTGCCCCGCATGACATTAACTCTCTCACAATTCTGGGCTGGGTGTGGGTGAATTCCAAAGAGCTCCCCAGGAAGTCCCATCTCACAGCATCAGAGTAGCTCCAGGCAGAAAACCAGAGCTAAGAGGTGCATCTGAGGTGGGCTGAAGTCAGGTCGTGTCTGTGCAAAGTTAGTGCAATTGTGATGGTGATGGTGAGAGATGGGCCTTGAAGACAGGAGGCCCTGGCACACAAGAGAGGCCAGTACTGGCCATACTTTGCACCGCCCAAAGCCGCCTGTGCCCTCCATGAAGTGCAAACCATTATCAAGTGTTCCAGGAGGCAGCCAGCAACTTTCCGTGGAAAGCCTTGTCACAGGAAGGTCGATGCAGCAAAAGCTCCATCTCATCGCTCCCCCCAGCCCCGAAAGTGCTCATCGCTCTCTCCCGACAGCACTGCTTATTCTAGGTTTGCCTCCTTCTTGCCCAGCAATTCAGCTGATCTGTACTGCTTCCCAGGTAGAGAGACATAGACCTTCATCCCTATATGTTGAATCTCTTGCCAGGCACGTGTCTGACCGAGGTTGCTACAATTGGCCGTTTACAGTTGTTGTTAGGCCTGGAAGCAGCTAGAGGCTTCGTGCCTTCACTGTGTCATAGCAACTCTTGCTCTTTGTGGTAATAGGAGTCAGTTACCCGCTCCAGTATGGCAACTCCTTTCTTGGTTTGCTGCTCTGTTGGCACGTTGGGCCACAAATGACCAGGCAGCAGTCACAGCCTTAGGTGAGTATCCCCAGGTGGAAGTATTTCTCCCTGACCCCAGAGACCCTAAAGTAGGAGATGGGAGTGTACATTCCACAGGTGGGACACAGGTAGAGAGGTCACAGGAGTCATGGTGAGAGGGACCAATCCTACTCCTACCCTTTGAGTCCCAAATTATTTATTCTAGGGACACATGGCCTTTGGGAAGGATTGGGGCTATATTTATTGTACATACTTTTGATGTCATGGCAGGTCCTTTCTCAAGGGGACTAACTCTCCCTTAAGCCAAGGGGTTTGTGTCTGTGAACTGCCTTAGGTCTGGAAACTGGGCAGGAGATTATACATTGTAATTGTAGTGGATGACATATGCCCTGTGCCCTTGAGCTCCCAGAGGATACAGGGGAATCTGGAAGTTCAGTTTGTTCAGGCTCATCCACCCAATTTTCCCCATCCTAGATCTTAGGATTCTACTCTTTTCCTCCTCGGGCTGATTTTGCCTATGTGGCCTATTGAGGAGGTATATTCAATCTCTTTTATTGTTTGACTACCATTATAATTAAATCATCAGTCTGCCTTGTAGCTACAAAAATGAAGATCTCTTAAAATGCTACCATGGAGACCTTCTGATTTGACAGCATGTTTGGAGTTGATTGTTGGCTATCTTGAGTCATTTTATTTATATTGTTTAAGGTTTTAAAAGCAACTGATGGAGGCCAGCCAACTCCACAGTCCTTTGATGATCTCTGCTACAGTACTATTCAAGCGCCGTAGGCTATGGCTTCACCTATTAACTGTACCTTCTTCCCTTTGGTCACCCTGAGAGTCTTAGGAATTGTGCGGCTACTGCAGGCCCAGAGTATTCCCAGGAGGCTGTATCAGCAATGCAGCTCTTAACCACCATCTGATCAGGAAGAGATCCTAATCCAAACCTCATCCTGAGGGTCTGTTTTCTAGGGCCACTTGCAAAACTGACTGTCTTAGTCTGGGGTCCCCCAGAAAGCAGAGCTGGAGCCAAGGATTGTGTACAGGTAGTTTATTTTAGGAAGTGATTCCAAGGAACAGGAGTGGAGGCTGGGGAGAGTGAACCATGGAAAGGGTTCAAGCCAGTGCAAAGAAAAATAAGTGCTCTCCTGTTGGTCACCCTGAGGGCAACTGGGACTCCCTTCCATCAGGACCCTCAGAGAAGCCTTGCAGAATTTGCTTCAGAATTGCCCACCTGCACAATAGAAGACAGCACTTACCCACACCTGCTACCCATTGGTCAAGAGTGCTGACTCCTTTGCATAACCAGGTTGCTGCCAGGCAGATGCCAGGCAGGTTTCCACAACATCTGTGCTGTGATCAAAAAGTGAGAGATTTGTGGTGCTGTCGGACCAGGTACACCTGTTAGCAGCTGGTTTCCATAGCAAGGTTTGGAGAAAAGGTGGGCTGAATGGATGTGAAACTGGACACAACAGGTGTCTCATACAGATGGTAAACCCACTTATAAAAGCTCTGTAAGAATTCTCTGGGCCGGGAACAAAAGAAGGAAAAAAAATTGAAGAAATTTCAACAGATATTTTACAGAGTAGTTTTGGTTTTATGTATACATCTATTACCCATGACTAAAACTAAATTTTGCTGTTTTTGCTAAAATAAAACTCACATATTATTCCTCAATAAATGCTTTGCATAGAAACAACTGAACAAGAATTTCAAAGTAATGAAATATCACTAATCCTCTGCAAACTGACTTTATCTATAATCAAATTTAAAGACAACTGTACTCTCCGATAGCTCCAAGTTAGAGAAAGATGATAAAAATGCTAGGTTTACTTTGTTTGGAATGTGAGTCAGCCTTTTCATTGTATGAAATAATACTGATTTCCCTCCCTAGTCAGGGTCCATTTTCTCCTTTCTAGGCCTGAGGGTGGCCATCTGCTTCTTCCATGCTTCTGTCTAGCATTTCACACAATCTAGCATAAATTCTCTGGATTCCAGAACCGTGAAGGTGATAACTTTGCACAATGCCAAGGGGAATTACATATTTGTAAACGCAGAAAGAATTTTGTACTGTGAACTTTGGGGGGATTATTCCATCATGTTATTGAATGAATTAATGCATGTAAAGCATTTAGAACAGTGCCAAGCACATAATAAGAGCTCAAGAAATGTTGGCTTTATCACAACTGTGATTATCATCATCATCATTCTATAGACGCAGCCAAATCTAACAGAACAATCACTAGTCTAAGGGTCAGAAGACCTAGTTTGTATTCCTGATTTGATCATTTATCAGTCTGTGGCTTTGGTAAAGCCATTTAACCTCTCTGAGACTCAGTGTTCTTATCTCTAAAAGGATAATAAATTCTATTTCATGGCATTGTTAGAGGATGAAATAATGTCAGTTATTTGTGATTTGTGGATTTCAAATTGCTATACCAGGATATAGGTATTTCCAACCCACTGTTGGTTTTGACCAACTCTCTCATTGCTGGTGATGCTGGTGGCCAAGATCAGGGCCTGGATTCTGCAAAGCCCCAAATAACTCTATTGTATATAATGACGTTTATTCCGCTCACCCTTCTGACTCTTGATTCCATGTGAAATAAATACTTCTTTGAGTTCCACTTACTCATTTGGTTCCTCTACCTCAGACAAAAAAAAAAAATCTATGTCTTTACTTCTAGAATTCCTCTTTTCCCACTGAAGCAATCTGAGATTTAATTTTAAATAGTCCAACAAATTGAAATAATTATAACTTGTTTCTTTTCCTACTTTATTCTTTTTTGCACTTCCCATATTTTCCAGAATGAGAATATAATTGTTTATAATCAGAAAAAATATTTAATGAAAAGCCAAAGGCCAACATGCATTTCACTCACATATATGAATTTCTAACCAGAAATTTAAAGATTAATCTATAAATCTCTGCAGGTGAGACAAACTGAGTATTGTTTTTGAATGACACAAGACGACAGAGTGCCCAGCAGGAATATATTATAGGCAAATTTTTATTTCTGTAAAGGAAAGAAACGACTTTTAGAGGGAAATTACAAAGTATATTTGGTTTATTTTTTCCTATGCTGTGTGTAACTAAATCAGGCAGCTTACCACCCCAGTAGTAGTCTTTTCTCCCAAGTTTAGCTCAGGTTTTTACCTTGAATTATTCAGGAATAACCGTTTTTATAAACTGCTGAGATGAATGAACAGGAAATATAAGTTTGTAAAGGCTGACCCTTTAGGGTTTCAACTGTCAACACAGGAAATATAACAAATGGCTAATATAGCAGATGAGAAGGCAGCAGTAGGCTCCACTCTGTGAAATACTGTACTTGTTATTGCCTTTCGTATGATCTTCCTAAAAGACAACAAAGTACCGCCTAATCAACTGAAATCATATTAAGCAGAAATCCAGGCTCAAAATGAGAGCCAGCGAAGACAAGATGAGATCCGGGAAAATCTGACAAAGGCCAGTGATTCAACTGAGCCTACAGCAGTTATTAATAAAATATTCAGTACAATGGGGGGAAGGACTGTTTTAATTCAAATCCTATGGAATGAGCATTGAGACAAAACATAAAATGATGTTCTTTTCCATCTAATTTTTGCTGGGTGTATATGGAATTTATTTAGTTACTCTTTTGCCTCTTTTACAAGCCTTTAAAATGAGAATAGCAGAAGCCTTCAATTTCCAATGACTATAAGAAAATCTTTTGGAAAATGTAGTTTTCATGGAAGCACCTTGGAAAAAGGTAGTCTTAGTGATTTAAGTGATCATGGTCTCTGGTGGGGACAGACCTCAGACAAGTAAACTATTATTTTAAATCTCAGTTTCCTTCTCTATAAAATAAGGGTACTAAAAATATATACCTTTTAGCATTTTATTAGTATTATATTAAATAAAATAAAGGCGAGTGATTAAAATGCTTAGTTATTGTTATTAATCTTTACTTAGTCAGTGACATGTATTTTGACCACCATTTACAGAAACCATGATAGAGAATGGGGATAGAAAGTCAAATAAGACAAAAGTCTTTAAAATGCTTGCTTCCTAATGCATCAAAAGTAGAATTATTCTGTGGACATATTTGCTGTAGTTCTGAGTTACTGCCCTCTGTGCCCATGTGTATGTATTCACACATTTATTTGGGCATTTTTGTGATTATGTTGAAGCAGAGGGACTGGACCCACCCTAGAAAAAATAATTCCTTCCAAATCTCTTTTGTCATCCACTAATGGAGAATTAGGCTTTTCCAGTGGAGAAGCACTTCCACATTTCAGAACTTCTTTGCTGCTGGGTCAGAGATCATCCCAGTCTCCCAGTCTTTTTCTTTTTTTTTTCACCAACTCACCTTGTACCCTTTAAACAAGGATCCCTTCTATGTGGTCCTTCCACATAGAATGCAATTTGAGGAATTAAACCTCGACAAAGCAAAGAATTATTTGTTTCTAAGGATAAGGTGTTTATTAAATACCTCCTCCTGCATTGAAATGGGCTTGACCTTAAGCAACCTGAAAATTTGCTGGAAGAAAATAAGTACATTCTACTAAGGATCTGTGGAATAGCAATTACTGTGAATACTAATCAAGGTGCTACTATACTGATTCTAGTAGATTGTGTCAAATAACTAAGATCATATGCAAGGGTGTAGGTGGGTGGAGGGCGGGTGCGAAGAATTAATTGGGAAGTTAGCAAGTGGCAGTTACAGCAGGAGAAAGATACTATGCTTGAGTTAATTCGCAACCTTCAGGTTTCTTTGGTATTTTTCTCCTGAGGATAATTTTAAGGAAGAACCAAATCAAGAACCTCTATAAAGGATCAACCACAGCAAGTTAATGCCTGTAAGAAGAACCGCTAAGGTGTAGATGAGGTGCAAGTAGAAAGAAATATACCTGTATCTATTTTTAGGGACTCTGTGATTTCACTTAATTCAGTAACCATTGTTCACGTATAATCTTGCAGGGAAAAAACATGGCCTCTCAGTAGGAAGCAGAGCTCAGTTGGAATGGTGTCCCTTGTGACTGTAATTAAAGAATCAGATACACACTTGTCTCATCATTGAATAAAATGGATGAATTATTGCCTTGAAATTAAAGGGCTAAATATCTAGCCACACAAGGCAAATAAAGCCACTATAAGAATTTTTCCATGTAAATGCAGAAGTATACAGCTCATTTCAATGCCGTGTTCTATTCTTAGAGTTAAAGCTGTTACAGAGTTGGAAATTAAGGGAAGGAGGGAAGAGGTGCTCAGAAAAAGTTTCAAGTATCTCTTTAAAGAATGTCAATCAACTTAACAGATATATGATTAAATTGTAATGTGGGATTTATAAGGGTCAAATCCCAGAAAGGAAGGTTTCTTAGTGATTTCTTCGAATATCTCCCTCCTTTTACAGAAAAGAAGATTTTGAAGTAGAAAGATCAAATGACTTGTTAAAAGTCACACAGCTAGAGAAGCGATTCCTGAGCCCTCTGGCTCGTTTACACAGCATTAAATGTCAGGTACCCACATCAGATTCTGCCTAGTATGATGCTTGCTGACTGATTCCTAAAATTGAGTAGGTGTCACTCCCAGGCTCTTGGGATTTGTGGCCCCAAAACTACACAGAGTATTCAATATGAAATATGTCATGGTCATCAATCATGTCATTTATTTATTTATTTTAAAGAATTTCCAAGGTAAACTTTTATTTTATTTATTTATTTTTTTAACATCTTTATTGGAGTATAATTGCTTTACAATGGTGTGTTAGCTTCTGCTTTATAACAAAGTGAATCAGTTATACGTATACATAGGTTCCCATATCTCTTCCCTCTTGCGTCTCCCTCCCTCCCACCCTCCCTATCAATCATGTTATCTTTACTAGTGAACTTCAATCTCTCTATTCCATGACTCCCTTTTTCAAAGGCAAAATAATTATATGTATGCTCATTTTGGGGAAATGTGCTAGTTTCCAGAACTTTATTAGTAATAATTAATCAGAGTCCATAAATCCTCTATGGAAAGAAGCAGGGTGTAAATATTAATTGTATCTGCGGAGCTCCTTCCAGTGATGCTTGCATTTCGACCCCACTCCAGCCAGACTCTGCTTTAAGTCAAATGTGCAGAGAGAATCATGAGCTCCCTCTCCGAAGTGTTTAATAAGGTTAAAACCATAAGGGAGGCCAGAGGAGGAGTAGGCTTCCTGGGATTGGTAGTGCCTTGACCAAGATGGAAAGGTGGCGATGGTGTCTTTGCTCTATGTCACAGGCCAGCTCTGATGGGTGATGACTGCCTAGTGCTTGCTGGAGAATGATCCTGAGACTGGGACAGAATTCTTGGTCAGTTAGAGATGGAGGAGTGACTAGATACACATCAAGTGTGGCCTCTGAGGAAAGGCAAAAGCAGGGCGCTGTGGCCAGAGATAGAAGAGATGTCCCAGGAGGCAGGGTCCTATGTTTCAAGGGATCACACTCCCTTCTTTCCAGGAGACCAGAGGGTTTAGATAAGAAAGTTAGGGAGTGGAGGACCTTAAATAAACTGTAAGTGAAAGTTCTGCCCTGAATAATTCCATACACAATCCTCCCCTTTTCTTCTCCCCTCTCTCTCTTCCTCTCTTCCCCTCTCTCTCCTTCCCCCTTCCTTCCTTCTCTTTATTGTAAGAATGTATTTGTAAAACCATCTTGCTCTCGAGGGTATGAGGCCACTTACAAAGATCACATAAAAAATTAAGTCACTGAGAAAATCAGGTGACAGGGACAGGCAGGAGGAGGAGAAGAGGGTAGAGGTGAAGAAGCAATTAAAGTGTAATAGAAATAAAGATAATGATATGACTGTGTCTTCTGCTAAATGTTCACCATGTTGCTGACATGAAGTAATTTGCATGTATCAACTTATTCAATCCTCACAACCACCCTGTGAGGGAGGTGCTATTATTACTCCATTTTAGAGATGGAAAAACCGAGGCGCAAGGGAATCTCATAGTTAATAAACGTCAAAACCGAGATTCAAGCCAACCACAACCCTGAAGCTCTTTCCTACTAGCCTTTGCTGTTTCTTTTAAAATAGGGGTGATTTGTAGCCATAATACATGATCTAAAGTTCCATACTCTGTTGTACAGAATTTTACTTTCATCGATCAGGGCGAAAAGAGCCAGAGCCTTGAAGGATTAGCCAGTAGGCTTCCATTGCTCTGTTTACACAAGAGGTGAGGCGGCCTGGACATCGGGCTGGATGCAGAAGACTAAGCAGGCACATAGGTGCTCCTCCTGCTGGGTGGCCAAGGCCTTCCATTTCCACCCTGCTGGCTTATGCCAGCCTGCTGCTCGGAGCAGCATGTGAGTCAGCACCTCTCAGGTGCCTTTTCCTCCATCCCACTGAAGGATCTGCATGGATCAATGCCAAGTGTAGGCTGTTTGAAAAAGTTATGGATGATTCAAGTGGATGACAAAGAATGTAAATGACATAATCTGTCCTTTCATCTTTGGGTTGACTTTATGACAAAATTCAAGCTATATGTTAACATCATTTATTTCTTATTATCTTAAAAATTATAAGGAGTAGTCAGACAAGAACATTTATAAACTATTTGGCTCCATGTGAATTTAGAATGCTGTGGGATTTTTTTTTTTTAAGGCACATTTGAATGCTAAGTAGGTTATGGTCTAAAAGAGAAAGAAGGGAAAACCACATGTTATAAAATAAAATACTAAGAAACAGAGATCTTGGACATAGGTAGATACTGCAAATTTGAACACCTTTGTTCTAAGAGGGCCAGTAAGGCCCTCTTAAAATGGGCCAGTAAGGTGGCAGGGGCCACACAGATGTGTAGCTTGAATTTGGAGTTTAAAGGACAATGGTGTGTTGAGAGCTCAGAATAACCATCCTTTCTGGCCCCCATCAGACCTAAAACCCTAGAGCTTCCTCCCAAGTTCTCTGGGGTGTTTTGTGAACCTGTTCAACACTTCTAAGGAGTCCACAAGTGTTTCTGTGGGAGCAGTGGATCTCACAGACACAATCCACCATAACTCCTTCTAGACTGGGTAGAATGGGAGAAAATATTGCAGCAAGGGAAGAGCCAGCCTGTTGGGCTCTCTGGGACAGACTGCCCAGCTTGGCAAGAGCCCAAAGTATATAGCTAATGGTGGGTCTGGAGAGGCCGCCAGACAGTCTTTGACTTCCACATCAGCCACTTACTGGAAGGGTGACTGCAGACAGTTTACTTAAGCCCCATGAACCCTCATCTGTTCAGAAGAACCTACTCAAAGGACTTCTCTAAGGATTAAATGAGCTGATTTATGCAAATGCTTTGCACAGACCCTGACAATTAATGGGAGCTATTGCAATTTTTATTTCTCATTTACTTGGATTTCTTGAATAGATAGTTTTACTCTTCACATTGGTGCTTTAAGTATTTGCATGGATATTAGTAACTACTAATTGTATTACAATGGGTCATATGCCTTACAAATTAGTAGAGAATTAAGAAAATCAAAGAACATGCATTGCAGATGGTTAAAGTTAGAAAGTAAATTTAAAAACAAGAGTGTGAGATACTGAGATGACTGAAGAAAGAGCAAATATTACTTGTACAACAAATATGAATGAACCAGATGAACCCACTTAAAGTCAGATACTCTCAGATTATATTAAAATATACAATCCAACAACATATTTTACAAGAGACACATTAAAAAAATGGAGGAATATTAAAAACTTAAGTGACAATATTAAAATGGGAACAAATAAAATTCAAGGATAGAAGTGGAAAAAACTCTACTTGTCAAAACATACAAAACTTAAAACTTTTTAGATGCCATAAAACTCATATTCATACTGGGAGACTTTTAACAAACTGATATTTTTTAAAATTTTGCCAAGCAGAAGAAAAAATATATATGCTTATATCTGATCTGAGTAATACAATTGGTAGTTTATTTAGGGGTCTGCAGACTTTCTGTAAAGAGTCAGATAGCAAATATTTCAGGCTTTGCAGGCCATGTATGGTCTCTGCTACATATGCGTCTGTGTGTGTGTGTGTGTGTGTGTGTGTGTTAACAATCCTTTAAAAAATGTAAAGCCATAATCAGCTCAAAGGCCATACAAAAACAGGTCATAGTTTGCAGACCTTTGATTTATAAATCAAAGGTCAGCAAACTTATTTCAGATTATATTTAAATAATTGATATTACATTTATATTAATTACATTACAGGTGTAATTTCCTACAATACCTTTTTTTTTTCAACACCACATGGAACATTTATAAAAATTGATGAAATACGGTAGTCAAAAAAGAAATATGACAAATTTTCTAGATCAAGTCCTAGTGTCTGAGGATCCCTGGGGGTCCTGAAGACCTTTTCCGGGTATCCTCGAGGCCAAACCTATTTTCATTACAATATATGATGTTATTTGCCTTTTTCACTCTCAATCACTCATGTGGATACAGTGAAGTTTTCTAAAAACTTCATGATATGTTACATCTCAACAGATTGAATGCAGAAGCAGACATGAGAATCCAGCTGTCTTCTACTGAGCCAGACATTAAAGAGATTTGTGAAAATGTAAAACAATGTTAACTTTTTTCACTTTTGTTTTGAAAAACAATCATTTTCCATCAACATGTGTTGCATATGTTGAGATGTAATGAGTATATTATTGCTATTTTTAAAATAATTTATATGTATATATTTAAAACTTCTCAGTTTCTAACATGGTAAATATTGATAGATATAAACCACATAAACCAAAGCTTCCTAGGGGTCCTTTATAATTTTTAAGAGTGTGAAGAGGTTCTGAGACCAAAAAGTTTGAGAATTTCAGTTCTAGAGAATAATTGTACAGGACATATTCTTTTACTACTATGCAGTGCATTATAGACATTAATTAGGAATATTTAGTCTTTGGTGGTGGACTAGTCTAGATCTGAAACTTCTTAAAAAATCAACCAACCTTCTCGCCACCAGACTGTCTGCCATGCACCTAAGAAAGAAATACAGATAAACCCAGAGCAAAAGTCATCACCTTCCAGCATCCTTTTTCAAGGATTTCAGACAAATTCTAAAGGGTTTGGATGGGGCAGGGTCTAAACTTCAACTGAAGAAAGAAAAAAAGTCTAACTGGGCTGCAGAAACAGAATAGGGAGAATAGTGAATAGCTAACAAGGAATAAACCATGACAGTTGTATTAATGCAAGATGGGAAAGTGAAACCAAATGAGAAGTTTTCATTTCATTTTTAATTGGATTAATTGGATTCCTCAAGAACTGTGCAGATGATGTTAACTTTTTTGTTTTCCATTTTAAATACCTTTTATTCTGTAATGTGACAAAACATAGAAAATAACAACATCAATGAGAAAAAAATCCACGACAAAATATTACTTAGAAATATTTGAGATCCATATATAAGCAACTAGTAGTGGAATTCATTCTATACTAAGAATTTAGTTAGTTCTTTTTTTTGAATTTTATTTTATTTTATATAGCACATTCTTATTAGTTATCTATTTTATACATATTAGTGTATATACGTCAATCCCAATCTCCCAATTCATACCACCACCACCACCACCATCCCCACTTTCCCCCCTTGGTGTCCATACGTTTGTTCTCTACATCTGTGTCTCTGTTTCTGCCTTGCATACCAGTTTGTCTGTACCATTTTCCTAGATTCCACATATATACGTTAATATACGATATTTGTTTTTCTCTTTCTGACTTACTTCACTCTATGACTGTCTCTAGGTCCATCTGTGTCTCTACAAATGACCCAACTTCATTCCTTTCTATGGCTGAGTAATATTCCATTGTATATATGTACCACATCTTCTTTACCTGATCATCTGTCGGTGGGCATTTAGGTTGCTTCCGTGTCCTGGCTATTGTAAATAGTGCTTCGATGAACATTGGGGTGCATGTGTCCTTTTGAATTATGGTTTTCTTTGGGTATATGCCCAGGAGTGGGATTGCTGGGTCATATGGTAATTCTATTTTTAGTTTTTTAAGGAACCTCTGTACTGTTCTCCATAGTGGCTGTATCAATTTACAACTTTCATTTTCAAATTTCAGGGAATATATTTGCTTTAAGTCTGAAGGTAATTTTAAAATAAATAAAAGAAAAAAAAAAGAAACAAGTCTACTTATATCCAAGCAGTTTAAAGACTTGGGAAAGTGACAGAAAAGTATTTTGAAAATGCATTATTTATGGATTTAATTTTTATTTTTTAAGTAAACTTCTTATTGAACTACGAAATAGATTCAGAAATATATACAACTCATCTGTGTGCAGCTTGAGTTGTGTGCAAGTCATTTGTGTGCAGCTTGTGTATTTTCACAGTGATCATAGCTGAGTAAGTACCACCCAGAGCAAAAACTAGAACATCATCATCCTTAAAAACCCCTTCAGTCACTGTAACCTCGTCTCTCTCAAATAACCATTATCTTTACTTCTAACACCATAGATTAGTGCTTCCTCTTTTAGACATTTATATAAATGGAATCATTCATCATGTAGCCTTTTGTATCTGACATTTCTGTTCAACATTATGTTTGGGAAATTCATGCATGTTAGGTGTAGTGGTAAGTTATTGGTTTTCATTATTATCAAGTATTTGATTATATAATCCCACAATTTATTTACCCATTCTATTTTTTTCATGGACAGTACATTTTTTTTCTAGCTTTTAGCTGTTATGAATAGTTCTGTCAAGAACATTCTTCTTTATGATTTTTTGGTGCATTTTTAAGGCATTTCTGTTGGGTACATATCTATAGATGGAATTGCTGTGTCATGTACATATTTAACATTAGTAGGTACTTTCAATTTTCCAGGTGGTTGCAACAGTTTATACTCCACATAACAGTTTATGGGAATTCTAGGTGCTTCATCCTCCTCAACATTTTGGATTGTTAAGTTTTTTAACTTTAGTCATTCTGATGGGGACATACTAGCATCTTACCATGGTTTTGTTTTCATTTCCCTTATGTTTGAGGTTGAACACTTTTTCCTATGTTTATTGGCAAACTAGATATCCTTTTCTGTGAAGAGACTATTCCGATTCCTCCTTAGTGCTTTAAAAAAAATAAATCAGTGTTGGTCATTACTCAATGCAGTTGTAAAATTGAGTTATCCATACATTCTTATTGATTTATAGTTCTTCAGTATATACTAGATATGTCTGTTATTTTATATACACATTACAGGTATTCTCTAGCCATTTGCCTCTTCATTCTAAGTGTATTTTGATAAATAGTATAGTAGTTCTTATTAATAGTAGTTTTTACAGTCCAACTTATTAATCTTTTCTTTTATGTACTGCATTTTACGTTCTATCTTAAAAATCTTTGCTTTCCTGAGATTGTAAAATAATCTGTTATTTTCTAGAAGGTGCATTGTTTCACCTTTCACATTTGGATGAGCAATCTAATTGTAATTGATTTCTTTGTTTATGGTACGAGGTAGTGATCAAGAATCATTTGTTTTTCTATTTGGAAATCCAATTGACCAAGTATCATTTATTGAAAAGACTGTTCTTTCACTCTGAAATTCCATCTTTACCATAAATCAGGTATCCACATATGGGTGGGTGTCCTAGATTCTCTATTCTGTTCCATCGGTCTATTTGTCTAATTTTGCACCAGTACCACACTTTTAATTATTATTCCTTTATGTTAATTTTGAATATGTGTTAGTGTAAATCCTTTGACTTTATTCTTCTTCTAGAATATCTGGTCTAATCTTGGTCCACTTTACCACATTTCCACATAAATATTATAATTAATTTATCAATTTTCATTGAAAGAAAAGTCTTCTGAGATTTTGATTAGGATTGCATTGAATCTATAGATTTATTTGGGAGCAGTCTGCATCTGTGAAATAATAGCTCTTCTGATTCATGCAGAGTACATTTATTCCACTTATTTAGATATTATTTTTCTATCTCTCAATAATGTTTTACACTTTACTATATGGAGGGTCTTCATATCTTTTGTTAAATTTATTCCTAATATTTGATGTGTAGAGGTGCCAGGTGAGTGTTAATTTTGTCTTCAAATTGCATTTGCTAATTGTTTATTTAGGAATGGTTTATTTTAAAATATTATTAATTTTTGAATCTTGTGTCCAGCAAGGTTGTAGTATTCGCTTACTAAATAAAATAGTTTATTTAGATTTTCTATATTCAAGTTGTCTACAAATAATAGTTTTATTTATTTCTTTCCAATTTTTATACCTTTTATTTCTTTGTCTTTCTTTCTTGCATTAACTAGGATATTTAGAAAAATGTTGAACAGAAGAGATGGGACTATCCTTGTTCCACTCTTGATCTCTGGGATGGAGGGGGGGCGGGGATTTGAATAGTTTACCATTAAATTTAATATTTGCTGTAGGTTTTTTTTTTTTTCGGTACGCAGGCCTCTCACTGTCGTGGCCTCTCCCGTTGTGGAGCACAGGCTCTGTACGCACAGGCTCAGCAGCCATGGCTCAATGGGCCCAGCCGCTCCGCAGCATGTGGCATCCTCCTGGACTGGGGCACGAACCCGTGTCCCCTGCATTGGCAGGCGGACTCTCAACTACTGTGCCACCAGGGAAGCCCTTTTGTAGATTTTTAAAAAATCAATTACAGAAGTTCTCTTCTGTTTCTAGTTTGCTAAGAAATTTTTTTCAACGAAATCATGAATTGTTATTAAATCTGATCCGCTTACTGAGATGATATGATTTTTTTTCTTTATATTCTGAATGTGATAAGTACATCAATTGACTATGTGTTCAATGAACATCATATTGCTGGAATAAAACTTCTGAGTCATGATCTAGTTCCCTTTTTATGTATAGCAAGCTTCACTTTACTAATATTTTCAGTGAGATTTTGCAACTATATTCCTGATAGACATTGGCCTGCAATTTCCTCTCTCATAAATATCCTTTCAGGTTTTTGTATCAAGGTTATGCTGGCCTTATAAATGAATTGGAAGTGTTCTCTCTTTTTCTATTTCCTGTTTTTGTAAAATTTGGATAAATTCACTTGTGATGCCATCTGGACCTTCAGTTTCTTTGTAGGAAAGTTTTAAATTACAGATTCAATTTCTTTAATAGATATAGAATTATACAGATTTTCTATTTCTTTTTGTGACAGTTTCACAGTTGTGTTTTTCTAGGAATTTGTCCATTTTTTTAACTTTTCAAATTTATTGGCAAAAAAGTAATATCCTCTTTTTATTTTTGTAATGTCAGTAGGATCTAGTAATGTTTCTCTTTATATTATCTCTGACATGGGTAATTTGTATTTTCTCTTTTATTCTCGATCTTGCCGAAGCTTTATAAATGTTATTAATTTACTAGCCTTTTGCTACTCTTCTCTACTGAATGTTTGTTTTCTAGTTTATTACTTTCTGCTTCTTTCTTCTGTATTTTCTTCCTCTCTTTCTTCTTACTTCTTTATTGATTTCAGTTTTTCTAAATGACTAATACATGCCAATAAATAAAGGTTACATTTCCTTCTAAGGAAACATTTCTTGAGGTAGGACTGTATTCTGTATTCTAAGGAAACATTTCCTTCACTTTACCTGTATTCCACAAATTTTATGTCATGGCTGCATTATCATTCACTTCATTTTGAAATATTACTTAGCTTCTACTTAGATTGCCTTTTTGAGTCACAAATTATTTATAATTCTGTTCAATTTCTAAATATTAGAGATTTTCTAGTTATCATTTTATATTGGCTTCTCATTTAATTTCACTGTATTCAGAGTACATTTCATAGATGAGTTCAGTACTTTGAAATCTTTTGATTACTGCTATGACCCTGCAATTTTGGTGAATGTTCCAAGTGGTCTTGAAAAGAATAAGTATACTGCAACCATTGGTTGCATTGTTCTATAAGTGTCAATTTGTTCAAGTTAGTTAATTGTGTTCTTTAAATCTTCTATATCTTTACTGATTTTTTTGTCTTTTTTTTATCAGTTACTGAGATGTATAGATCATTAATTTCTGTATAAGTCCTAAAAGTTCTTTAAATTTTACTTTACATGTTTGAGGTTATATTATTATATGCCTGTACATTTAGAATGTTTTTTATCCTCTTGGTGACTTGATCCTTTCATTATTATGAAATATATCTCTATCTCTAATAATGCTTCTTGTCTTAAAGGCTACTTTGTCTGATATTAGTGTAGCAATATTAGCTTTCTTCTGATTAGTGTTTACATCATATTTTGTTTATCCTTTTACTCTCAAACAGTCTGTATTCTTTTTTTAATTTAAAAAATTTTTATTTATTTATTTATTTATTTATTTTACATTCTGTATTCTTATATTTCATGTAACTCCACTGACAACAGTTCTGCCCTTAATGCAGTTGTTTCAGATAATTTAACTCTACATGTAATTGAGATTTTCCCCTAGTCTGAAAATCTTTGTTTCAAATGGGAATGTCTAGTCAATTTCCATTTGATATAATTACTGATATTTGACATTTAAATCCCCTATCTTCCTATCTCCTATTTATCCATTTGCTAATAGTTCTTTTAATCTCTTCTCTTTACTTCTTTTGGGTTAACAAGTATTTTATATTTTACATTTCCCTCTTTATTAGCTCGTTACATATTTTCCTTTTCGTTTAGTGCTTGGAGTGGGTTGGTAAGTGTTTCCCCAAAATTCACATCCATGCAGAACCTCAGAATTTGGCCTTATTTGAAAATAGTGTCTTTGCAGACGTAATTAGTTAACATGAGGTCATACTGGATCATGGTGGGCCCTAAATCCAATGGTTGCTGTCCTTATAAGAAGAGAAGACACACAAAGAGACACAAGGGAAGAACTCCATGTGACAATGCAGGCAGAGATTGGAGTAATGCCACCACAAGCTGAGAGATGTCAAGGATTGTCAGGAGCCACCAGAAGCTGGAAGAGATGGGGAAGGATTCTTCCCTGGAGATTTCAGAGGGAACATGGCTCAGCCAGTACCTTATTTTGGTCTCCTAACTTCCAGAATCATGAGAGAATAAATTTCTGCTGCTTTAAGACACCCAGTTTGTGGTAATTTGTTATGGCAGTCCTAGGAAACTAATACAGTGTTTACCCTAGATGTTATGAAATGTAACTTTGACTTAGTCCAATATAAATTGGTGCTGTTACCAAATATATGAAAGAATCTTAGAACATTTTAAATCCACTTACTCCAGTTCTGCCTTGAACACTGTTGTTTCATGTAGTCATTTCACGTATATCGTTTTCTCAGTCAGTGATAGTTTAGGTTTATCCAAATAGTGACCTGTTCTGTTGCACTCTTTCCTTCCTGAATTTCCATGCTTCCAACCTGGATCATTTTCTTTCTGTCTCAGAATTTCCCCTACTAATTTATTTAGTGAAGTCTATTGGTGGTAAATTGTGTTGTGTATGTGTGTGTGTGTGTGTGTGTGTGAAAATGACTTTATTTTGCCTTCATTTTTTCCAACATTTTGTTATATTTTTTCACATATCCAGCAAAGCTGAAAGAATTTTGTAGTGCAAACTTTATACATACCATGTAGATTCTAATATGAGTATTTTACTACACTTGCTTTATTAATATCACATATCCATTGATCTGCATCCTCATCATTTCACTAATCCATGGGATTTCTTTGGTGCGTTTAAAAGTAAATTACACACATTAATATACTTTTCTCTAAATATTTAGATTTTTTTATTAAATAAAGTTCTTTGTTTTTTATTTATTTTTTCTTTTGATATAATATTTATACAATAAAATGCTAAATATTAAGTGTAAATTCACTGAGTTTTGACAAATACATACACCTGTGTTTTCCAAAGAATGTTCCCTCATGCTTCTCAGTCAACCCCCGTCCCTACCCTCTCAGAGTCAACCACTGTTTTGATTTTTCCACCATAGATTTGTTTTGTCTGTTCTAGAGTTTTATACCTTTTCGTCTAAGGCTCCTTTCACTCAGCATACTGTTTTTGAGACTCATCCATGTTTTTTGTGTACTTTTTTCTTTTTCATTTCTCAGTAACATTTCATTGTATGACTATATCACAGTCTGTTTATCCATTCTCCTATCGATGGACACCTGAGTTGTTTCTAGTTTTTGGTTATGATAAATATAGCTGCTGTGAAAATTCTCATACGAGTCTTTTTTATAAACATATTTTCATTGTTCTTGAGCAAAATACCTAGGAGTGGAATTACGATGTTTACTTTAATAAAAATATGTCACTGTTTTTCAAAAATTGTTGCCCATTGTACATCCCCACCAACGTCTGAGAGTTCCAGCCACTCTACAGACTCACCAGTGTTTAGTGTTGTCATCATTTTTTATTATTACTTTTTTTTTAGCCATTCTTGTGGATATGTTGTAGTATCTCATTGTTTTAATTTGCTTTTCCTTGATGACAAATATTGTTGAACACTTTTGCTTATTGGCTATTTATGTTCTTTTGTTAAATGTATGTTTAAATCATTGCCCGTATTTTTTTTTTTTTTTTTGCGTTACACGGGCCTCTCACTGTTGTGGCCTCTCCCGTTGCGGAGCACAGGCTCCGGACGCGCAGGCTCAGCGGCCATGGCTCATGGGCCCAGCCACTCCGCGGCATGTGGGATCCTCCCAGACCGGGGCACGAACCCGCGTCCCCTGCATCGGCAGGCGGACTCTCAACCACTGCGCCACCAGGGAGGCCCCATTGCCCATATTTTTGATAATGGTATTTGTCTTTTTATTATTGGATTATCAGAATTCTTTTTTTTTTTTTTTTTTGTGGTACACGGGCCTCTCACTGTTGTGGCCTCTCCCGTTGCGGAGCACAGGCTTCGGACACGCAGGCTCAGCGACCATGGCTCACGGGCCCAGCCGCTCCGGGGCATGTGGAATCTTCCCGGACTGGGGCATGAACCTGTGTCCCCTGCATCGGCAGGTGGACTCTCAACCACTGCGCCACCAGGGAAGCCCCGTCACTAGATTTTTGACAATGACAGCAAGGCAATTTGATGGGGGAAAGGAAAGTCTTTTCAACAAATGGTGTGAGAATAAGTGGATATGCATTCCTACCTCATATCACACACATAAATAATTTAAGATGGATCAGAGACCTAAACACAAAATCTAAAACCATATGCTTTTTAAGGGAAAATATAAGCAAATATTTGGTCACTTAGAGATAGGCAGATATTTTCTTTCTTTTTTATTGAGGTATAGTTGATTTACAATGTTGTGTTGGTTTCAGGTGTACAGCACAGTGATTCAGTTATATATATATATATGTATATATATGTATGTATGTATATATACAATATATATATACATGTACAATATATAATTGTAAAGCAATTAAAAGCAATAAAGATGCAAATGTTGATATGCTATATTTTCATTATCCTTCAGTTCAAACTATTTTATAATTTATCATATTATTTTTCTCATGGATTATTTAGAGTTGTTTAATTTCCAATACTTGAGTTTTCTTTAGTTATTTTATTGTTATTGATTTCTAATTGTGGACAAAGAACACACTCCATATGATATCGATTCTTTGAAATTCATTGAGCCTTGTTTTATGGTCCAGCATGTGGTCTATTTTGGTGAATTTACCATGTGCCCTTTTCTTTAAGTTACTCCTTACTACTATTGTGTGTGAAACAAAAGCCTGGGAAAATCACCAGAATGCCTACTCTTTGTTAGGCCCTGAACTCCAATTCTGACTTCCCATACTAATGGGGCTCTGAATGCTCCCACTGTACTTTTCTATCTCTTAGCCTGTCACTGGAGAATCAGCAAATGCCTCCAGGGGAAAGCAAACTTGACTATTGGGCTCACCTCCCCATGTGTCCCTTGCTCCCTCAAGTTGTCTTGCCCTGAAAGCTCTATGATGTTTCATATATTTTTAAATATTTTATCCAGTTATTCTAGTTGTCCTCAGCAGGAGGACTGGTGTCTGATGCAAACTACTCTGCCATAGACAGGAATGGAATAGTGAACTCTTCATTTAAAAAAAATATCAGACTCCAGATGTTTAATTCTTGAGCTTTAAGTTGTAAAGCTTTTGAATAAAGTTAGGCAAGAAAAAATCTTGCTTATTCATTCACATTTTGGGGGTTACTGTTAATAATTTGTGGTGAAACATTTCATCATTTTAAACAAATTGTTATAAAGTATTAGACTGTAGCACCACATAACAAATAATTATATTTTAATTTTTCCTTAAAAAACAGAGAAGTATTAAGGATTCTTTGAATGACATATAAGAATGTGCAAAGAAAATGTTTACATTATTATTATATATGTACATTTTGTCTGTTAATATACCCACAATCTGGACTCCATCATCAAAATTGCTAATTTTTAGAAATAATTTTTTGAACATTCCCCATTGTTTCTGTTACAATTTCAGGCTTCCAGCCTTATTCTGGGTTCTCCCAATGAAAAGGAAATCAAAATCATCAGTTCTTGGTTGTACCCATTTGATCAATCTCAAGATTCTTAGTAAATTGAAGGTTAAAGAACAAATGTCTGTCTTCTGTTGGGCACAATTAACCTATTTTTGAATAACTTGGTTTTTGCAGTGATGGATAAGGAAATCTATAAATTAACACTTTGCACAGATAATTTTCATAAATTGAGCACGTGTGCTACCTAAAATATTAATCCCTTCAAAGTGGCCTTTGTGAGAAAAGAAATCATAAGAGATAAATTTAGTTATTTCATAATCTTCAAAGTCCCTTTCAGCTCTGTGCCTCTAATTCTAAAACTGTTTCTGATATAAATCCACTTTAATTAAAGCTGGAGTATGAATGTACATGATAAACTGTAGAAAGTAGAGTCATCCTCTTTATTTTTATTTTTTCAAGCAATATTTTCTTATTTATTCATTTATTTTAAAATGAGATATAGTTGATTTACAATATTAGTTTCAGGTGTATAACGTTCAATATTTTTATCAGTTATACTCCATTTAAAGTTATCAAAGATAGTGGGAATCCTTCTCTTGTTTCTGATTTTAGAGGAAGAGCTTTCAGCTTTTCACCACTGATGATGTTAGCTGTGTATTTGTCATAAATGACCTTTATTATGTTAAGTCCCCTCTATACCAACTTTGATGAGAGTTTCAGTACACCTGAAACTAACATAATGTTGTATGTGACTTATGCCTGAATAAAAAAAAATTAATTCATTAATTTAAAAAATGAAATAGTGCCACAGAAGACCCCAATAAGAAGCCAGTTAAAATATAACCCCAGGAGAAAATTAAGCATTAAGAACTATAAATTATGCATTGTATGTAATGAATTAACTTTTCTCTGAAGATGAAGAACAATATTAGTATGTACCATCCTTGACAGAATCGAGGAAATTGTCACTACATTCAGTTTCTGTATTCTGTGATTCAGAAGAGGAACCCTCATTGAGAAAAGATGATGTAAGCTATTAAGCATTTTTCAAGCTTTTCAAAATTCAAAACGTATTAACAGGAAATTGAAAAGTTCAAGATGATCGCTTTGTTTCATTAAATACTAAATAGCAAGTTCTCTATTAACTGTTATTTCATGCCTCTAAAGAAATTAAAATCAATTAAAGACATTAGATTTTCATAGACTTCTTAATTTTTATTCCATTATAATTCATTATATTGGTGCCTAAATGTTTTAAATTATTTTGAAAGAAATGGTTATTGTGTTTCAGAAAAGTCTGCACCAGTGTATTCTCAAAGAACTGTTCTTTTGGAGCTGATGAAAAGTGGATTCCTAAGAATTCTGGAAAAAGTTAAAAGAGTCTTAGATCTGATTTTAAGTCCCTCTTTTGGAAAGATGAGTTATTTTATATTTAGTAATTTTTTTTTCAGTCGAAGCCTAGCCATTTTCCCCAGAAAGTAAAATGCAATCTTTATTTATTTATTTGAAGGCTCTTTCATTTTACCAGAACGTTAACATATCTGGTAAAATTCAGTCATCTTGGATTGAGAAACCCGAGCTTACATTTCTCTCTTTAGTGAGCACTACAAGCCTGGTGATGATGGTTCTTTAGAAAAATGCTGACCCCTTCTTTATTCAACCACCAGTCTCCCCTGTTTCACTCAGAAAGGATGTCCAGGAGCATCCTTCAGAAGCACTTGCTACTGCTATGGCTCACCTTCACATGTGTTCATACACTTTAATTTGCTTGGAAAGGTTAAAATGAATATGAAATATGAAAAAGATACTTAATCCTCTTAATGGTTCTAGTAATGTCTTATAAATGCTCTGAAAATAATGGAACCTCAAATTTATTTCTTTTGGATCCCAAGCCAAATTGTGAAACACTTGTATTGGTGACACATAATCTCCCATTAGCTACCTTCAATAGGCTGTTGCTAAAATGTAGGAAACTTAGCACAAACCACGGAAGACCACTTGGGTGGTCTTCCATTGCACTGGTGAGTGGACAATTCTAATTCGGATTAGTGACCCCTCATAAACCCACAGAAAGTGACTCTAATGTTAATTATAACACCCCTCCCCCACAAAGAAACTGCATTCAATTTATGAAGTAGTCCCACAAACACAGACATGTATACAAAACTTGGAATTCTTAGGAAAATAATCAACCCAATTTCACTTAGTTGGACAGTCAGCAAGTTAGTGATTTTGTGGTTTGACCCTCATATGGTACATCAATCATGGCAAGTTTCTTTCTCTCTCCATTCCAAGTAAAACCACCACTTCCCACGTACCATGTCATTACCATCACAATAGGATCTTCGAAGTAATACAGTTTGGATTGGATCCTTAACTTTAAAGCCCTATTTGAAATTGCAGCTTCCTTCCTGTTGCAACTTAGCTTTAAAACAGACTTCTAGTGATCTTGGAAAATCACTCTCTTTTCCCTTCAGTTTTTGGTTCTGTTACCTTGCAAGCCAGTTTGGATTTTCTGTTTTCCTACAAGAGACCAGGTTTTCCTAAGTATAGCATCATTTTTCTATTTCTTTCTTTCTTAAGATGAGGAAAGAAGCACAGGAAGAATGGAAATGAAGTGCCCGTGGTTCTGTGGGACAGGAATTTAAGTGCTGTACTTAGCAGAAGCATAATTCTTACTTACCCAGCTTGATGACAACCCTATCCCCTGGTTAAAGTACTAAATCATACAAGTAAGCGATAAACCATCAGAAACACTTTGCAATGATGCTTACTATCACCTTGAAAATATAAATTTTAATATTACAGAGTAGTAAAATATTTTGTATCTAATCTGAGTTTTTCAGACATCTGATTTTAAATTTGATGGTAAGTGAACTTGAATAGTAACAATAACATAGCTCAGTTACTATTAAGGGTGCCAAGTATTTTCACACACACGTACAAACTTTGCCTCAAAATGTTGGCAGGTAGGCAAGAAGCAGGTACAGTCAGTCCAATTTTATGCAGAGGGAAATTTAGTAACCACAGTGGTATACTTCCTGGCAGGATCTCAGTAGCTAAAAATACCTTCTCCTCTAACTTCTTTTTTCACTTCAGTTAATTTCAGTCCTAGAATTTCATTAACTAGATATTTATTCTGGTTAAAAATTTTTTTTGACAAATCAAACAGATCCATACCTTGTAGCCTTTAGAGTCGGCTCTTTAGAAATTCACACATTTAGATAATTTAGTTCAATCAACTTTTTTCTTAATATAAAATTTGATAACAACACTAACAATTTTTGCACCCTACAGTTTCCACCTTGCAATTCACTTTTACATTGTTTTTTTTTTCAGTAAGTTCTCACCCTAATCTGTGATGTTAAAATTAGTCACAACTTTGTTTTTAATGTGTAAACAAACAGAAGCAGAGCGTTTGAGATGGCACCCAAATTCTAAATTTCATATGACTTATAGCCAATAGCTAAACCCAGATTTTCTCATTTCAAATCCCATGTGCTCTCAGCTGTCATGATGCCTGGATGGGCCTCAGCTCTGTCTCTTGGGAGAAGGGGACTCGACAGGCACAGAGAGAGGAGATACCTAAACCCATTGGAACAGGTGAGAAAAGCAGACTTGAGTGGGAGCCACACAGTCTTGCGGATGTTTGAGCTATTAGTATGGGCTATAGAGAGTGGCCCTGGAGAGAGATGTTTCTCAGTTTTTCCATTAAAAAAAAAATGCACTTGGAAAAGCAAAAGGACTTCCCTGTTTTCTCTTTTTCTTCCTCTTCTTCATCTTCTCCAGGATCTCTTGCTTCCAGGAACCTAACTTCAGACTCACAGTAAAATAGATCAGCAGTTATTAAAGGAGCTTTTTGTTGACTAGCCTGAAAATCTAACCACCATTACAACTTAAAAAAATTTCTTTCCCTTGGGAAGGTGAGTCTTAAGTTTTAAATAATTGACTTACATTAGAATTTTTTTTTCCAGCATAGAATGAAATTTCCTATATACTGGTTACTTCCACTTTTTTTACTTCTAAATATCTCAGCAAGGATTAAGAAAACCCAAAATTTCAGAGTAACTTGTCACTAAAATATTTGCTCTTTTCCCTTTCTTTTCTGCTTGCTGGCTGACCTACACTGTTTCCATGGCACCTGCTCCCATCTGCTCCATGCTGAACTCTCAAATGCAGGTATAAATTACGTTTTCAACACATTTCTGCTACTCATTCTATTAAGTGCCCCAACCAAATATAAGTTTCTGTTGGCCTAAAAATAGATCTCCTGCCATCTGGAGTCCCAAGTTTCTGCATTTCTCTTTCACCTCGGAGCAACTCCAGCAGTCATGAAAGAACTTCACCTGATGTAATTGTATCTGCTTCCAACTGCTCCTAACGCATTCTGGAGCTTTCGTTCTGAGTGAATAATTCTCCTGTGTTATCATCAGGCTTCCTGAAGGGATCAGATGCTCATTCATTTGGACATTTTCAAATCATCAAGAAAAACTTAACAAATCCCGGAGTTTGATTTTAGCTTTAGTCTTAGCATTTTTAAAAGTTTCTTATACTGTACATATGTAGACTAGGCCTAAAAGTTCTCAAATTAATCAAAATTCCCATGTTCCCCACAATTCTTGAAAAGTGAAATAGGTAAAAGAGGTCAAGTAAATTTTTAAAGTTTTATTTTCCATTGAAATATTTAAAGTCAAAATATATACTTAAGTTCATACCTGAATTTGCCTGTTTTTTTTTTCATGTTATTTTATAACAGTTCATGGATAATCTTGTAATGTTGAAATAGTTCTTTCAATTGAGATTCAGAAAAGAGATTGAACATTTTACATTAATCCTCAGTTCTGTCTCTATACTCACCTCAATCAACTAGACCTTTTTTTTTTATTTTTTTTTATTTTTTGCGGTACGTGGGCCTCTCACTGTTGTGGCCTCTCCCGTTGCGGAGCACAGGCTCCAGACGCGCAGGCTCAGCAGCCACGGCTCACAGGCCCAGCCGCTCCGCAGCACGTGGGATCCTCCCGGACCGGGGCACGAACCCGTGTCCCCTGCATCGGCAGGCGGACTCCCAACCACTGCGCCACCAGGGAAGCCCAACTAGACCTTTTTCTTCCCTACATTTCACTCAGTGGTGGTACTCTCCATCTGATTCCTCAAATAAGAAACTAAGAAGCTATTCTTTTTTTAACAATCTTTTTTTAAAAACATCTTTATTGGAGTATAATTGCCTTATAATGGTGTGTTAGTTTCTGCTTTATAACAAAGTGAATCAGCTATACATATATCCCCATATCTCCTCCCTCTTGCGTCTCCCTCCCACCCTCCCTATCCCACCCCTCTAGGTGGTTCACAAAGCACAGAGGTGATCTCCCTGTGCTATGTGGCTGCTTCCCACTAGCTATCTGTTTTACATTTGGTGAAACTAAGAAGCTATTCTTAACGTCTCACTTTCTCCACATCTCAAGTGCATCCAAATGCGAGGTGGTCAATTATACATCTCTAGTACCCCTTCATTTCATTCACCACTTCTCTACTTCCACCAATGTATTCTAAGCCAGATGTCTCCCTGTATCCAATCCACATTCCAAGATCCATTCTCCTCTCCAAGGGCCAAAAAGACCTTGTTAAACAAATATTTCAAGATGTCATCCTCTGTTTAAAAACTTTTAGGGCTTTATATCTTGGCATAGCTTAACAAGCCTCCTAATCTCTCTAACCTCAATTAAAAATTCTTCTGTGTTTTTGAACAGAATGCATTATAGCAAGTCCACAAACACTCAGAAAAGCATGCTTACATTCAACAGGGTAATGGGAAGAAAGTATACTGATACCAGATTTCAGGAAAACTCCCCAAATTTTACAGATAGCCAGCACAAAAAAAAATTTCTTTCGTTTCAAAATATTAAGTTCATATTTTATCAACATTTGGAAAGTTCCAGGCTCTGCAGCCCACATTGGCTTCTTCCCTGTGCTTTTTGGGTAGTCCTTGGATTTATTTTTTTAATCCTCCCCTCTTCCTGATCACAATATTTCCCTGGGAAATCTCACCCACTCTCCTGACTTTCCTTATTTCTGACATGCATATCCATCAAACCTCCTTCCAACTCTTCTGAATTCGAGACACAAATTTCCAAGTAATTCTTTGGCCCCTGTCCTTGGGTGTGCTTTAGCACCTTAAAATCAGTCCTATCACATTCTCAGTCCCCTCCCCTTGCCCTGCACCCACCCCTAGTCCGGAGGTTGTGCCTGCTCCTGGGGCTCCTAGCTTGGTGAATGGCCAAATCCCCAGGTACCCAATGCTAAGACCCACAAAAATGCTAAGACTCTTCCTCCCATTTTTCCAAAGTCAAGAAATTACAAGGCCCTGTCAGCCATGTATCCTTGATGGCTTTCCCATCTAATCCCCTATTAACAACTAGGCCATTTATTTCAATGGCCTACGGGCTTTCCCAACTCCAGTCTATTGTAAAATACAGTTTCAATCCTGCGTTTCCAATTAGCTAAAACAAATGCCTGAGCTCGTATATCGAGTATCTTTATAATTTGGCTACAACCGTTTTCTTTCTTTTTTAACCTGGTCTTCTAAAATTCTTGGACAGTATCAACTTTTATCAAGTATAGTCGCTGTCCTACCAAAACAGCCACATCTGTATCACCTGGGAATTTGTTAGAAATGCAAATTCTCAAGCCCTACCCCACAGCTACTGAATCAGCTGTCTGGGGTTCAACAAGCCTGTGTGCTGAAGTTTGAAAACTACTGCTCTAAGTATAGCAGTTTGTCATTTTTACAAACATACCACATCCTTTTATACCCTCATACTTCAGTTCTAGAAATTTCTTATATCTTGAAAGCTCCTCTTCTGGTTCCAAAATGCCTATGCTGCCTTCAGAAATCATTTTAAAAGTAATCACTGCCTGAGACTTTTCAGTTTCTCTAGGCAGAACTATTACTTTTTCTTCCATCCAAAGAACTTTATTTGTTATACCTTTTCCATAGTACATTTGACTTATAGTTAGTTAAAAATAGATTTGTTTCTCTTGATATATTATGAACTCCATGAAAGCTCCAAAGTTAATTTTCCTTAGTAAATGCTAGCAGGGAAGGAGCTGTATCTTACTCAATAATTATAAGTGCTCAATAAAAAGAATCAAACTGAAAAGGATTACTGATACATTTACATTTTATTATTCTTAAAATAAGGAATAAGGCACTTAATCAATTTCTTTTATACATAATTTTAGTTTTAAAAATTCTCCTTTTCTTAGGTTATTTTAGTGAAAAAATTGAAAGCCTCACAAGCAAAGATTGTAACAATATATATAAGCAACTGATTCATAGAAAGGTCAAAAGAATAAGCTGTAAAATTTCTGAAGTAAGATCCATGGCCCATTAAATTTAAACTGCAAAGAATTATAAAAGTATCTCAATGACTCTCAAGATAATCATGTCATAAAATAGTTATGATTTGCTAAACATAAAATGTATTCTTTCCAGAGTTTTAATTCTAATAGATTTAGATTTTGTTAAACTTGAAGAAAATTGATCTTTTCCTAACAAAACCTAAAATCTCTTTTATAATCCTTTATTAAAAACAGTAAACATTAATGATTCACATGTGGGGTTATTTCTGCTATGATTTGTAGGGCTCAGCTTTCCAGGTTAATGCTCAGTTAATACCCTACAAAAACATAAGTTGGCAAGTTCATTATTGAATAATTCTGTGATCTAATTTTGCAACTCCTTGGCTACATGGCCTCAAAATTGAGACACTTGAAAATGATGTCATCATTACAAACCATGATGATGTGAAAAAAAATCTCCTATGAAGGTAAACATAGCAATGCCATATTTTGCTCCACATCTGTGAAGCAACTGTGCTACTCACAAAGTACTTTCACATGGTTTCCCCCATTTAATGACATGATAATCTTTTTACTAAGTATCAGAAAGTACTATTTTTTCTGTTTTACACTTAAGTGAACACTGGTCTGAGTTCAAAGGCCTGGGCGAAAGGCTCATGGTTAGTAAGCTCCCTTGTTCATTAATTTATTAATTCACTTCAAAATGTATATGGGATGTCTAGTAGGAATGAGACCTTCTTCTAGGTACTGAACATATGCCTGTCCTCAACAAGCTTAACTCCTGGTGGGGAATCAGCTCATGAACACACAGTGATGGGTGCTCTCACAGGGCGATGCACAGTTTCCAAGAACAGCCATAGAAGAGGCAGGTGATCCAGAGGTGTGCCGTTGAATAAAGTGTCTTAGAAACAGGAGTTATGTAGATAAAGGGAGTGTAGTAAGAAGAGGAGATTCTAGGGGGAGGAAGCAGCACGTGCAGACCTTAGGCGGCCTGTTACTGTAAGTTAGTACCGATGGAGCACGTTGCGGCCCAGGAACGTGAAATCGAGAGATTTAGGACAGCAATATACATTTGGAAACCATCGGCGTGAAAATGGTGTTTGGAATTATAGGCAGTTAAATTACCTTTTGCCGAAGCGTGTTGAGTGGGAAAAGACACTGTCAGTCATGGAATCCAGGAAAGCTCTGCCACTGGAGTTGCTGGGAAAGGACAGCTAAATGGCGGGGTGCACAGGGAACATCACGAGTGGCAGCAAGCGCACTTGGAGAACCAAGTGCTGTGTACCTGTCACTGTGACACAAGGAAGAATGTCTGTCCTCCCACAGGGGTGCACAGATGGAAAGGGGGAAGGAAGCTGATGGAATTCCCAACTGCAGGCTTCTACTTTTCGGCCAAGTAGAAAGCAAGACCATCCCAGGGTGGGGTGAGCGGGCTGAGGGAAGGGGGAGCTGGGACATAGCCACTGTGGGGAATGGCCGCGTGAACTCACACCCATCCTCAGAAGTGTGACAACACTGAGGACTCAGTTCAGGTTGGAAATGTTGAATTTTTAGTGAATTCAATATGTGCAGTTGAGTAGTTTATCTCCAGCAGGAGATGAAGAAGCAGAGAAGGCAGGCCGCTGGGTTGATTTTGAGTGAGAGTTTTGCCTAGAAGTGAAACAGAAGGAAAGTAGCCTGACAATCCGGGTGAAATAGGATCGTAGCTGGGACTAGGATGAGGTAAGTGAGGTGCCTACGGCACAAAACGTGAGGTAGTGCTTACACTTGGGGTCGCCCGAGTGACTTGGTTAGATGTAGTGAAAATAAAGGAGGAGGATACCTGTAAAAACGGATGATCATAGTCAGAGAAAGGGGTTTTGTGTGAGGACGGGAGCTCTAGTCCTGCCAAAGATGAAAGGAGAAAATGTTCGAAGTTAAGGATATGAAGGAACTGTGTGTGTTGGTCTTGTAGACCTTCCTTGAGTGACGGTGGGAATGGGCAGGAGGGAGGCCGTGAACCTCCAAGTCTTCAGTAGATGAGCACAAGCTCTAGGAAGTGTGTCCATGGAAGGGTGAGAGAGGCTTCTACTGGAAAACAGGATCTCAAGAGAACAGGGACTGAGCACGATGCGGGGTGATGGGGTACAGCATCAAAGGGGAAGAGGGAGCTGGTCAATCTCATCCCTTAATTGAGAGATATGTGGTTGTGGGAGATTAAGCTGCTTTGAGGGACATGATGTCACCAAGGGAGAGTCACCTCACTTAAATCTGGGAAGTAGATGGAACAGAGTTAGTAAAGGTTAAAGAGAACCCTCTACAAGGAAACTGTGGTTTTGAAAACAGTGGGAAAGGATAGGGAGCAATAAGAGGATGGATTAGGGAAGATGCAGGGCAAAGTGGTGCCGGTGAGATTATAGAAGAGGATTCATGACCAAACCCATGATATTTTAGTGACTAAAGTTAACAAGTGGATAATTCAAGGTGGAAATAATACGCTACAGTGGTGTGTGCATTTGTTTTTCCAAGGTTCCGATGAAGCCAGAAAAGGCACAGTAATTGCTTCAAAATGATACAACAAGGGCCATGCTAGTAGGAGACACTGTATCTATTTAGGATGTCCTATGTTGAAGAAAATTTCACACTTGTTTGAAAAAATACCAACTTCAGTGGTTACCTAGTCAAGAATCTAGAACCCACGGATCTCACTGAACGGAGGCTGAACTAGGACTAGAGAATCAGCACTTCCCTGTACTTTGGCCATTAGACCCCCTCCCCTCCTGAGACATGGACACTGAGCAGGGAGACAGTAGTCAACAGCCATGTGACAGAAGGCTCTCAGGACTGTGACCCACAGAGAGGGACCTGCTTTCCCTGTGTCACGTCTAAGTTAGTTAGAATGCTAATCTCTGCTCCTCTCATGTTGACTGTCTTGCTGAGCTGGCCCAGCCTTTAGGAAAGGACTTTTCAGGTGAAATGGAGACACACATTTTCTCTCACTTTACTCAGGTATGCAAAGAAAATGGGTCTCTTTTTTCAGTCTTTAACTCTTGTATCTCTCTTAGGTGCCTTCCCCTCCCCTGCCCCAGTCATCAGTTAAGAAAAAAAAAGCAAAAAACATCTAGATTTCAGCCCAAAGCCATCCAAAGCAATAAAATTAATCCATTGCAATCCCTTAAACATAGATAAATGCACAGCTCTTTAGGTAAAATGCACAGTCTTTCAGATTTCCTCTCCTTACACCTGGGCTTATATCTAGCATCTGGGCTCACAGTGTGGCTTTCAGTGACCCATAATGATAGGAATAAAAGAATCTTCAGACCTACATTGGATGCCCATGGGGTCCTCTGGGTATTTGCACATTCCTGCTCTCAAAGGGAATTGTTTGATTAATAATCAGGTTAGTGACCTCTTAGGAAGAACCGATGGCCCCTGACTTTGAGCAAAAATATCCTGGCATACACTGTTAGGGCCCTGGTCCTGGCCATTTGCCTCTACTCTGGAGGACCATACCCATGGCTTCATCTTCACCGAGATTCCAGTCTCTGTATACCCACTGGCACTTCCAGCAACAGAAATGTCCTCTCAACCAAACACACAAAACCGCTGAATTCTTTGCAACCTTTCCACGCCTTGAAAGCGTAGAGAACTGCTTTAGCTCACCTATCCACCCACTCCTTACAGATGGAGAGTGCTGAATGGCTGCATTCAGGAGTTCAGAGTTAACACTGGCTAAGCCTTGGAAACTATGCCAGAAGTTCTTATACTCTCCCAAGGCTAAATTACTTCAAATAGCCAAGACTAGTTTTGCCTGTTTTTGTACTTCATATAAATGAAATCATACATGTATGTGCATGTATGTTAGAATGCAGAAACAACAAGCTTGCATGCTTATTTTTATATCCAGAATCATGGTTTACATGCAAAAGGAAAAGAAGACAGCGAACACTGGGAACCAGCATAGATTCCCAAAGCACACCTTGGTAATTCTGAGACCCCTCCTCTCAAAATATCCCGCATAAATTACTGCATATAGTAGTATTTTATTTTACTCAACATTATTTGTGAGATTTCTCTACCTTGCTCTATGTAATTGTAGATAGTTAATTTTCATTGCTGTAAGTATTCAATTGTGTGGAATTTAGTCTTGAATCTGAGATTCAGGCACTGATCAATAAATTTGAAAGAACACAAAAATCACCCAGGACCTAGTTTTTCCTACTCCAGACTAGATGAAAATTATTTTGGTCAAAGAGTTGGGAGTAGATCAAAAAAGAGTTTGATTCTAACTTGGGTTCCTGAGAAGGGGCCTGAGTCCCAAGGCACGGTTTTGGAGGAGTGGATGGAAATGTTAGAACTACAGGTAGATTTGGTAACAAATAGACCGGTGGCCTCTTTCCTTGGCATGACACCAATCTCCACCACCTAGGGGTTCCACAGTAATTTGAGTTACAGTCCCTCATAATGTGGAATATCTAACTGCAGAACTTTTATTTCCATTCTGTATTCCTGTCTTTCACTGTAGCTCAATTATCTGTGCCTCTTTTTAGTCATTTGAAAATACTGGTTGTGAACCATTTTTATCCAGCTGCTTTATGATAATTCTTTCATTAAAATCTTCCAACCATCTTCTGTGTCAACCCCAAACCTAATTTCTAAGTTTAATAATATCCCTATGCTCATCCCTTCCTATATAAATCATCAACTTCTCTTCTTCTCTCCTGTTTCTTCCCTAAGTCACTGAAGCTTCTTACAGCCACCTTCCTCTTCTGGGTGGGACCCCATGGCTCTAGGCAGCCCTGCCCCACCAACTTCGGGTGGAGGACTTCTGGCCTGTTGAAAGAGAGAGCATGGGCCCCCTTTTTGAAGCTGTTCTGCTCCCTGGGCTTATACACGCTGAGCCTGTGATGGAAATGGCAGCACCTCAGATCGCTGAACTATCTTCCCAGGTCATTCTTCTATCATCTTGGAGAATAACTCCTGGCGTCTGTGGACATGGCTGATCCGTACTCATCACCTTATGAAATAGTCATTGGCCGCACCTTTAGTGTTCTCATTCAGCTACAGTTTTGCATTTTTTACAGTATGGTTAGGCTGATAATTTTTCAAATCTTTAAGCTTTGCTTCTTTTTATTCTGAACAATTTCGTCTGTAAATCATTTCTCCCTTCTCTCATTTTATTATAAGCATCAGGAGGAACCAGGCCACTATTTCAATACTTTGCTTAGACTTCATCATTCTGTCTCTAATGCCTGTTAATATCCTTCATGTAATTCATCTCCTTACCTGTTTTTGCTGTATTCTGGATGATCTATTAAAATTGATCTTACAGTTCTCTAATTCTCTTTTCAGCTATGTCTAATTTGCTGTATAATTCACCAGTTGACTTTTTAATTCAATTTATGTTTCAGATATAACACTTCTTTATGGTTCTTTTTCCAAACCTATTTGGACTTTTTTTTTTTAAATAGTTATTTGCTCCTTGTCCATTCATTAAATTCAAATCATCATTAATCATTTTTTCAGAATAATTTTATAAAATTTTATTTTATAATTTTAGCAATTATCATAATCTCATATTTTGCTTTAGAAAATTTTTGGAGATCTAGATCCATTGTGATTTCTCCTGACCCCAGTCACAGTGTCTTTTTCATTGTGTGCACTGAATATAATTTAATCTCTGGGACTCTTGAGGCCTAATTATAGATATGATTTGTATTTGCTTCTGCCAGAAAGCAGACAATGCTATCATCCTGGAACAATCTGAATCCTAATCCTGGACCTTCTAAAAGGTCTCTGCCTAATAGGAAATGTTCAAAGGTAGCTTTTCCATCTTGAGGCCAGCAGAAGGTTTAATCTTGGAATCATAGCTCTGACAAAGGAATGTGCCTTCAGAACAATCTTCCCCTTCCTTGTTTGCATATTACTGACCATTCCATTTGTGGTTTTGGCTATAGGAGATTGACTTTATTTTCCAGGGAACACAGAAATACATTCAGAATTCTTTGTGCAGTAATTTATGCAGAATATTTTGAGGGGAGGGGTCTCAGAATTACCAAGGTGTGCTTTGGGAATCTGTGCTGATTCCCAGTGTTCACTGTCTTCTTTTCCTTTTGCATGTAAACCATGATTCTGGATATAAAAATAAGCATGCAAGCTTGTTGTTTCTGCATTCTAACATCATTTTCTTTTTTCACATGGAGGACCCTAAGAAAAGACTGTATTTTATGCACTGGAAAATGACATAATTTCCATGGAAGCAGTATACCACACACCAATTACTTTACTATTACAAATTTGGTTCATTCTCATAGTTCTTTTATTCAGTAACCAAACATTATTGGATTCCACTTAAGTAATAGGCAATGTGAAATATCTTTTGGCCTCAGACTGTGATAACTGAATTAATTTTTAAGTATGCAACCAAAATCTAAATAAGTAAGCAAAATACTGTGTCAGAACATCTTTAAATTAGGCAACGGTTGAAAAATGTCTTCCCATCCACTCTCTAAACTTAAGCTTAAAAGATGGTATAATTCTATTTGAAGAACCAGAAATCTTCTGGATTGTTGGATGAATAAAGAGGAAAGGAAATATCCAGAAATTTGAGCTAGTTAAAAAAAAATCCTATTTCCTGCTTTGTGAATTAATGAATAAATATAAATTAAATTTAGTGATTATGAAAGATGAAGACCACCACTCATGCCACAGCCCATGTCCCCCCCAAAATTATTCCAGATTTAATGTAATGAAAAGCAATAAAAATATTTTCCAATGCAATCCTTGCTGAAGTACATAAGTCCTCGCCTAGTTCTCTTGCAGCCTGGAGAGTTATGTACCTATTAATTGGCCTCAGTAGATCCAGTTATTGTTGCAACCAGAGTTGTTTAAGCAGCATGGGCAAAGAAAGTGTCTAAATATCTGAGGGGAGTATAATCAAATGCTGGATTACTTCTGGAGGGCACCAAGGTGCTGATACACTTGATATGTGAGCAGAAATTCTAAAATTCTGCTTCTGTTCTCAGAACTATAGACCAATATTTTGAAAACAATGAGATCTAGTGCTCCAGGTAGACAGTGGAACCAGAGTATGATTAATTAAAGAGTTGTAATTCTTTCTTAAGCACACCCTCTCATTTGTAGTACAGAAGGCTCCAGTCTCACTTTATAATGCTCTGTAACAAGGGGTTACAGACATCAAGATAGGAGATATGCAGCTGTTATTTTTATTGAGGATGTATTACCACATGACATCTGAGCAGGACTGAATGGGCTTCACTGTAGCCAACTAAAATAAGATGATCTACACTTGGTTGTCATCCTATTGTGTATGAAGTTTATATTGTGTCAGGCTTGGGGGGCCCCAGAAAGCGCAGGCTGCAGTTCTCTTCTTCTACCCACAAGGGTATCTCTGTATCATTTAAATAACCACTAATTTTTTCATACCTCAGTTTTCCTACCTGGTTTTGGAGATAACAAGGGCATGCATAACCTTATACAAAAATACAAGGCTAAGGAATTCCTTACCCTGTTTTCTCACTAAACTTTATAGCAGAGCTGTTAAAGCTATTTAATCAAAGTTCTCCGGTATGTTTTTTCCAAGCACTGTCCTGGGAGCACCTGGATCAGAGTCCATCTGGGGTGTTTATTTAAACTACAGAATCCTTACCCTTTTACCAGGACCACAGTGTCAGGTCTCTACAGGTATTGGGGACTGGGAAGGAAGCAGAAAATGGGTGACTATGCATTAATGAAAAGATCTTAGGTGACTTTTAGAGAACTGCAATTCAAGAACCATTGTTCTGTGGTCTCTACATTTTATTGCTCATCTTTTGATCAACTCGTAAGTAATGAGTATGTAATAAGGAAGAGAACGAATGAGCTATCCACAAAATGAATAATTAGCTATATAAATTTTTACAGAAAGTCCTTTAAAAGTTAATGGTTCAGTTCACTATAAATGAGTAAAAATCATAGGATACGACTCCTGGGAAAATTCTAGCATACTATGAGAGCATGTAATATGCGAGACAGATTTGTAATAATTAGGGCCGTTTGATAAATAATCTCAGTGTCCTAATAATGCAGTGAAACTTTCAAATACCTTCAGCAAATCCAGGCTCGTACTTTTTGTTTCCCCATCACATAGTCTAAAATGCTTAACTCCACTGACATCACCACATTTCCGTTTATTTAGACTTCTGGTGAGTTTATCTTTCTAGGTTCCCAGGAATCTTGCGACACAATGAGATGAGCTTACAGTGCACAGCATCAGTGTTTATTTGCTGCCTGTTAGCGGGGTTACCTCGTGTTACGCTGTGGGGTGCAAAATAGGGCCTCCCTGTAGTGACCCATGTAAACATCAGTGAGCTCCCATGGACCAGCTCGGCGGCAATTCAAGCTCATTTGGACTCATCCTCTCTTCTTCTTTCCTTTCCACACCAATTTTTAGGAAATAAAGCCCTTAATGTTTCAGAATACCAAGAAACTAGTCAGCTTCTTGCCACTCAGCTGAATCTGGGAGTCATTCACCCTTGCTTCCATGTGAAGCAGAACTGCTCAGTCCTTATTTGTTACAGCCATTGTCAGTGGTCATCTCTGAGCCCGCATGTTTGGAGCTGAGATCTTGGTGCCTGGTGCTGCCGCAGTCAGAGTTGCTCCCCGTCAAGGCCACAGTGGTTCTTGTGGGTATGAGGGTGGAGGAGCGCCCCTCCTTGGTGCTCCACAGCAAGTTGGCCTGGGTCCCCTCGTGGCAGCCCTCCAGGTTCTCTCCCGCGGCCCCTGCCTCGGGGCCAAGCCAGCCCCCAGGAGCACAGCGTCACGATCAGTTTCCAAATCCACTCTCTGAAAACTTGGAATTACTCTGCCTCTTGGCCACAAGACTAAGGCAGAGGCCAAGTTGCATCCAAGACCTCCATCCCTTTTGCGATTTCACTGTAGGATCTTTATGTTTTCTTCCTGACAGTTTCCAATTGCACGCATCCCCGGCTTTATGCCACTTCACTTTTACGAAGGACCTACATTATTACGTGTTTCACGAATAGAAATCCAAAGAGACTTTTCACTTTTACCAAAAAAAAGGTGAAAATTGAAAATAGCGTCGGCATCTGTTTTGCAGCAAGCATTAACAGAGGCAGCACACGCCCTGAGCAGCGAGAGTGGCACCACCAAGCTCCTTCTTCAGGAAGTACACTCAGCATCAAGCCGCCATAGCTTTGAACTGTGCCTGTGAGAGCATCTGTGCTTTGTCTCGGTTTACTCTATGCATCTGTTAGCAAGATGTGTCCTAAGGTAACTGCTTCTTTGCTTTCTGCCACTTCGGCTTACGAAAGGTTTTATAAGAACACCCTGCTTGCAGATCTCGGGGGAAACCTGTACTTAGAATCAGCAGGGCAGGGTTAGGAATCATGTTCTTTCTCAAACCAGAAAGTCCAGGGGTTTCTCTGACCCCCAATTCCCAGCAGCCTTTATATCCTTCATATCAATAATAAATACTTCATACTGCTCCCTCCCTCACCAAGAAAAAATTAAAATACCATCCAACCTAATACAGTACCTTCCAGCATACATAGAATATACCATATAAGCAAAACTATAACAGTAAAATATTTGTAGCAACACCAAACAAATAACACAATTATTAAGTATTCCTGCAATTTATATACTCTATCAGGACAAGAAAATAAATGCATTAAGGGAATTCTCTGCACGTCTCTAAGACCTCAAAAGTAAGAAAGAGTCAACTTGCCTAAGAACTGTTCAGTTACCTTTACAGTGTGTTGTACCCCACCTGGCACAGTCACTTACGCATTACAGAATTTTATGGGGGAAGCTATGTGCAATTTTTTAAGAGGCTCACCAGTGTGAAGTTTCAATTTTAATTATTTTATGCATTAAAATATGCAAGAGATGTTTTGCTAATTGGTGTGTGTGTGTTTAGCTATAGAATTTTCTTGTAGACAGAGACTTTATAAACAATATTTTTCTTACATAATAGAAGTAGCAAATCAGATTTTTCTCTCTAAGAAATGATGAAATAAATCACTGAACTGGTAGCAAAAGGAGAAGCAAATAAACACAGGGTTAAGGAAATACAAAGGGGAATTTCAGGGTAGTTCATAGTAGAGTGCTAGAGTGCTGGTCCTCAAGTCATCTGGCCCAGGTCCCTTGCAAATTTTTTTTTTTTCATAAATCCTAGATGCTTGGCTTTCCCAACCCTGGGTTCCACATGAGATTGAGATTGAGGAATGAGATTCCTGATAGCCTAGCATAACTATACGAGAAAACCCTCTTTCTGGGGCAACTTTACTGAGTCTCTTTCTTGTAATCAAAAATCTCAAAACAGGAGTCATTTCTGTGATCATCTCTTTTAGAAGATGACTTTAGGACAATGATAAACATTTCTCTATTAAATTTATTTTGAAATAGTCAATAACCCACAGGTTGAGATGTTTGTAATTAGCCTTCGAAAAGCATGTCTGTGCTTAAAGAAATTTACAAGAAGACATTTTCCTGTTACTGTGTCACTTCCTCTTTGACTCAGAGGAATTTGGTGGAGGACAGCCGGCCCCTAAATTGGCTGATAACCCAACAATTACAATGAGTCCTTCCCACCAGCCTAACAGAGGAACCCACTGAATATTACAGGGTCCACTTCAATAGGAAGAACACCTTAAGTATTTGGGGATGAGACCCTTTGATTCCTTACGACATCTGTGGGTTTCATGTAAACCTTGGGGTCTGGGAGGAACTGCTGAACTCCATATTTTGTGGGGACTATAGAATATGTTCAAACGTTATGTTCATTACCGAAAACACTGCTCGAATTTTAAGTGCCAACCTCACCAAGACTTAATACATACAGATCTACCTTTCCTTCCTTCCTTCTTTCCTTTTTCCCTTCCTTCCTCTTTCCCTTCCTTCCTCTTTCTCTTTCTTTTCTTTCTTTGTCTCTTTCTTTCCTCCCTTTTAACTTTTATATTTTCTTTCCCTCTTCCTCTTTCAAAAAGTACATACTGAAAACATGTGCAGTTTTGACTTCCTGCTGAAAGATAATTCCCTGAGATGAATTATTGGTATATTTTACAGTGAGATCACCGCTCACAAGCCATAGGATTAATATGCGTTGATTGGCCAGATTTGAGCTGGCTTTTATCTCTGGCATTTCCTCATTTCAGGGAAAGGGTTTTGAAGCTGTCTACCAAAGCAACCCAGAGCTTTCTTGCTTTCTTTCTCAAGATACCAATGAAAATGTTTTTTTTTAATGGCACTAGGTTGGTGTTCAAGTTCACCTCTGGCTCTAGCTACAGTTAAATCCTTCTGGCTTATTCCTCAGGACACATTAATAGGTTATTTTAGAACTTCAGAATGACTAATGGAGTGTCAAAAACTAAACCACTGTACTAGTCAAAAAACTTGTACTCTACAATAATGCACCAAGGCTGCTGCCACCGTCCTTTCAGCAGAAATAATTAGACATGATCCATGATCCTTGTGTTCAGGCCCAGCCCATCCGCTTTGTCCACAGGAGCCTTTATGAGCTGTTCCCCTACACTTGTGATCAAGTCTTACCTTTCACCATTCTTGCGCCTCCCGTGCTAGTTTCCAGCCATAATAATGACTTGCATTTCATTCCTAATTCCTCCAGTGGCCTTGATCACTCCTGCATCCAAGCCTTTGAACACGATTGCTCCACTGCCTGGAATGCCATGCCTGGCCGCTTACTCCTGGTTTCCACTGTTCTTCCTTGAGACTCAGCCTCTGATACCTTGTCTGACTCTTCAATGCTGGGTGAATGCCCTCTGTATGAGTCCCCTTCCATCCCTGACTGCACATATCATACAAGTTTTTGCACTGTATCTAATTGCCTAGTTATTTTCTCATTCTTTCCCACTAGGTTGTCCTATAGTCAGGGTCTCCTGTGACTTTTACATCAGCTTATCACCTCCTTTTCACACTCTCTAATGAACATTTGCTGAATGAAGGTGTGAAGCATGAATGGATGTGTAGAGGTGCGTCTCGTGCTTTTCTGCCTCCCTCCCCACTGCTTCCCAGACTCCAGATCAGCTTCCTAAGGACAGACAGTGGTGATTTCAAATCCCGGAAGAGAAGGGACTGGGTCTTTTTGGAGGTAGTCAAAACTTTTCCTCTTTTGTTAGACATCGGGCTTAGGAAAATTTGGAGAGAGAGGACTTCTAGCTTCAGGCGGCCCATTCCTTCTGCTTTCTCTCCTGGTCTCTCTTCCTGAGCCCTACACGCATAATTTATACCTGTTTTTTAAGATCTTACAACTCCACATTGTTCTTACGCTGCCAGACTCCTTTGACGCTTGTCTCTAATGCCTTTATCTATCCAGCGCCCCATTCTTTCATAGCTTTGTTCTCATTTTTCATGGGAACAATACATAATAATAATGGTGGTAACAGTAATTAATGTGAATTGAACCCTTTACTAGTGAGACATGCTCCAAGGACTTTATTTCATGATTTCTCTTATCCTCACAAGGTAGGAACTATTACTCTTATTCTTACTTTACAGGTAAAAAACTTGAGGCTCAGTGATATTAAAAAAAAAAAAAAAAAAAACACTACCCAAAGCCACATAGCTAAGGCTAGGGTTTCCCTCCAGCCCCACCTTGTCATCAAGTAAAACAGAGACAGAGCCTAAACATAAAAGAAATGTTTCAGGAGACAGGAGACAGAGCCTAAACGTAAAAGTCTGGGTATAGTGGTAGGAAGTTTCTAAGACTATGGCAAATTAAAAGGAAAACATTTGTTTCCTTTTCACTATTCTGGTGTTGCCTTTTTCTTGTTACATAGATGTAATGATAAACTAATTTGCTCTATCATGCAGACCTGTTTTAGGATATAGCAAAAATTTTAAGTGCATACAGTGTTGTAAATAAAATACACACTAATCTAGTTACTATACAATAGTTATTTTGATTTGAATCTGGGAAAATATGTTAATAAAAATATATGCATTTATCAGTTTAAAAAAAGGAAAACATATTTGGGAAGGGGACAGGGCATGGGGGGAGGGGCTGCTGGAAATGAACTCTAATTTTTTTTTTTTTTTTTTTTTTTTTTGCGGTACGTGGGCCTCTCACTGTTGTGGCCTCTCCCGTTGTGGAGCACAGGCTCCAGACGCGCAGGTTCAGCGGCCATGGCTCACAGGCCCAGCCGCTTCACGGCATGTGGGATCTTCCCGGACCGGGGCACGAACCCGTGTCCCCTGCATCGGCAGGCGGACTCTCAACTACTGCGCCACCAGGGAAGCCCTGAACTCTAATTTTACCATGTGGGTACAACACCCTGTCTTTGTGTAATACAGTGGCAAGACGCTGGCACAGCAAGGGCAAATGGCATCTGGAAACAGTGTCATGGCTCTGAGCCCTCTCCCCGCAATGGCACTAGAGCTGGCAGTGACTCTATCCTCACACATGGACCAGCATCCAGGGACACCGGCCCCCTTCTCCCACTCTTTTCGCTAGGTCTCTGTAGGGTTGCATGAAAGTTGAAATCAGATAGATTTTAGTTTGAATCCTAATTCTTCCACTTATTCATTGTGTGATCTTGGGTAAATTAACCTCTCTAAAGGGCAATTTCCTAATTGGCAAAATAGGGAGGAGGATATTGTTACTGTTATCAAGATTAAAAAGATTTATTAGGGGCTTCCCTGGTGGCACAGTGGTTGAGAGTCCGCCTGCCGATGCAGGGGACACGGGTTCGTGCCCCGGTCTGGGAAGATCCCACATGCCGCGGAGCGGCTGGGCCCCGTGAGCCATGGCCGCTGAGCCTGCGTGTCCGGAGCCTGTGCTCCGCAACGGGAGAGGCCACAACAGTGAGAGGCCCGTGTACCGCAAAAGGAAAAAAAAAAGATTTATTATATGCAGCATTGTGCAAAGCATGAAGTAAATAGTCAAAAAATGTTAATTCCTTTCCTTTTCTTCTCACACTTTCCCCCATCTCTTCCCTCCCTGAACAAGTCAGGAAGCATTGCATGATCCATTCTTCAGATTAGAAGGCAGAAAAAGGTGGCAGATAAGGGAGTCAGTTTGAAAGACCCATTTCTAGCACACTATTTATCCAAGCGGAAAGCAGACTAAACCAAGAGCAGACCAAGGTGTGGTTCTGGCTTCAGAGTAGACAAGTCTGTAAGGCAGCATGGAAAATCCAGCCAGGCCTGAGTACATATGCTCGCTTAAAATATCATGGTGGGAGGGCCTCACAGCAGCAGGGAAAAATTTTCACAGTAAATGATGCTAGAACTATTGGCTAGCTATTTGCAAAATAGTAAAATTAGAGCAGTACAATCAAAATGAATTAAAGAGTTAAATATAAAAAAATAGAACCATAAAAATGACTAGATATAAATCTAAGTATGTTATTCTGGGAGCAATAAGGGCTTATCTCAGCAAAAAATGAAATTAGGAGACTATAATGAAAAAAGATAGCCACATAAATAATGTTTATGCAAAACAAAAAAACCTCATAAAAATTAGAAGGAAAATAATATATTTGCAACATAATAACAGAGCTCTTCTAATCAGTAAGAAAAGACCAACATAATAGAAAAACGTGCATAATAGAAAAATATATATATTTCAATATATATACTGAAATGACCTCACTAATGACCTCATTAGTGATCAACTAAATGTAAATTAAAACACTAAGTGAAGATTTTTAAATGGATAGTGAAGTTTGGGCAGAAATGTGAGGAAATGAGCATCTCTGTACACCTCTGGTGTAAATCTATGTTGGTATAATGGACCTGGAGGTCTGTTGGGCAGTATTACCTTTTCTCTTGCCTTTGGACAGCTGTAGCCATCTGATTTTATCTTGTCGTTGGTGGGTGTCTTTCTGGTTATCTCTGAGGAGCCCCACTGGAACAGGACCTGGGCTATTTTCTTATTTCTCACCTGCTCTTTCAATACTGCTTTTCTGAGTTTATCTGTTTGTTCTACAGCCTGAAACATTATTGGTGTAATCAGTTGAGATTTACTGAACAGTCTGTACCTAGGAAGAAAACTCTCGCAGTGGATCTCTACTGAATCTTGACCAGAAATTCAACACCTGAAAGTTGGTTTCAAGGAAATGATCAAAACACGTGCCAAGATTCTTAACACAGTGTAATGTGTAACTGGAAAACTTGAAAAAAAATCTAAATATTCAGCCATAAGGAATTGGTTAAATAAATGTCAACAAGCAGAATTTCATAAAATCATTAAAATAATATAGATAAATATTGAATTATATGGGGGAAATGCTCATATTAAATCCTTAAGTGATAAAGTAGTTACTACAGAGTTTTGTGTATAGTGTGATTCCAGTTCTGTAGAATAACAACAATAAAAAACTATATTCTATAATGCATGCTTGTGTATTAGCTATGTTATAAGGAAAATAACACATATTGTTTAAAAAGAGATAACTCTCATGAGAGCCTCCTCCACTCTCGTTTTGTTTTTTGTTTGTTTGGTTGGTTTTTTTTACACGTACTTCACATACCTGTAATGCTGACTGCCATGGTCTGATTGTTGGAAAAAGTCTGACCATTTTACCTTCCCATTTTCCACTCCTGACCTGTACACCACCTTCCTGACTTTTCCAAATGGCTGTTGTGCACCCTGCCCTCTTTATTTCTGATGACTGTCCCAGCCAGGCTTCCAAATGGGGTCCATGTGATGAGCAGGTAACAGCCACCAAAAGAGAGATTCTCCTGGAGAAAGCAGCTTAAAGGAGCCAGGCTGAGCAGGCAGTAGCTAAAAGCATTCCTGCATCGTTTGCTGTCTCGAGAGTTTTCCACCAGATACTTAAAATGGACGCTTCGAAATGTATTGTATCAAATCAAGTTTATCCTGAAAATATGTCATTCTCTTCGCAGTTTCTCTAAGTGGTTCTATTGCTGTTGAAGGTTATTATTTCCAGCAACCCATAGAAAAAAATTTCTCCAAATAAATTGGAGTGTCTCAACTTACATGCGTAACTTTTTCCTATTGCTAATATGGAAGCTAGGTACTTGCCTGAAAGTAATTTCCATTATCCCTCTCATGCATCTAATATTTATGTATTTCAACAAAGATTACTGTGAAACACGATCTAGGGAAGTGTGCGGCTGCATATTAATTTATCCTATAGGAGCAGCTCCAGACATGTTAAATTGCTTAGTGATTGGGTAGCATTTGAAGATGGAATAGCCCAGTTGGGAGAGTGGGGAATAACACTTTGTCTGGTGTGTCTGAAAGAATATGTAAAATAGATAACTAATAAGGACCTATTGTATAGCACAGGGAACTCAACTCAATACTCTGTAATGGCCTACATGGGAAAAGAATCTAAAAAAGAGTGGATATATGTATACATACAACTGATTCACTTTGCTGTACACCTGAAACTAACACAACATTGTAAATCAACTGTACTTCAATAAAAATTGAAAAAAAGAAAGAATGCCAACAGAAGGACTGTTCCTGAGATGCCCCCAAGACTAGAGAGAGGAACGGAAACTTGGGAATGGTATAAGCCATGGGTGTGGAAGATCAGGTGGATAATAATTAAACAATGAAGAATATCAACATGAATATGAATCTCTACACTTCTCACCATGGGCTCCGTGGCTTTCTAGGATCTGACCCTGTCTCCTAGAACACTTCCCCTTCACCCATGTTGCTTCACATGCTCTTGCCCTATTTCAGATCCTGCATCTCTGCCCCTCAGAGCCTTTACTTTTTGCCCAGGAAGCTCTCCCCGCAGATAGCACCCTGGTTGCCTGTTCTCTGCCTCTGAATTTGTGCTCAGAAGACACTACTTCCTGAGGTCTACCTAGTTACCTTATCTGAAGTAGCTCGTGCCCCTTGATCTCTCAACAAGCCACCACCACCAACACCCACCCTTCATCCTATTACCATTTGTATTGCCTTTGGGACACTTATCACCATGTTTGTTTGTATATTTCCTTATTGATTATTCATGTCATTTCACTGAATTGTCTCATTCGGAGCAGGGACCTGGAATGTTTTGCTTACCACCCTATCTCCACTGCCTGCAACAGTGCCTGGAACATTGTAGACACTTAAATAAATCAGTAAACTACCTCGGACCCAGTACTGCTTCTGCATGAAAGGGCGATGAATTAAGTATACCAACAATTAATTATATCAACAAGTAGCTTTTGAAACTCCTATATTATCATCTTAGAACAGTTCGTTGCTATAGACTTTGTCACCTTCTGTCATTAATGTGTATTTCCTAACAATTTCTCTTTTTTACCTTCTTCCTAGCTCCCTCTTTTCCCTCCAACAAATATTTGTGGAATGCTGGTATCCCGTTAGGCCTGAAGATGCAGACATAAACATGAAATAATTCCCACTTTCTGGTGTTAATAGTTAAGTGACGGACTGATTTAAAAAGTAAGTAGATACTATTTTTTCTTTTTAGTAAAATAAAAGCATAGTGAATGGAACATGGGAGCTTAGATTGCCCTGAAAAACACACACACACACACACACACACACACACACACACCACCACCACCACCACCACCACCACCACCCCCAGTAGCTCCATACAGGAACTTTCACTCTAGGCAGGTCAACGTGGAGTAAAGTTAGCAATCTGGCGGGCAGTGGAATTCAAGCCATTATCTTTCCCTTGTTCTTTACTAAATGAAGGGCTTCCTACAGATACGAAGACAGCTTCATGCCAGCTGAGTCACATAACCTCTGCTCTAGTTGCATTTTCTAAAGTGATGTCCAGAGAGTGGATGAGAAAGGCTGCTGAGGCTGGTGGGACCTTAAGAGTAGATGTGCTCTAGTAAGAGTCGGTGGAAGTCAGATTAGTGATGCTTCTACCATTTGGGTCATTATATAGAATTAAGAGATTAGCTTGGCCAGCTCTGCCCTTTTGTCATCTTTCAGTCATTGCTATTTATCTGAAATTCTCTTTGGAAGTAGTGAAAGAGGAGAGCAAAATTGAGTCACTATACACCCTGAATCCTACGTTTCTACAATAATCCCCCACTCTGCTGAAGAGCTGCTTCCAGAAAGCACTGAAGAGGTAAAAAAGGAAATATTTTACATGGATTCCTTCCTTAAAATGTTCAATTATCTTCCTCAACTCCTTTGTGGAATAAAATAGAGTACAAAAATATAAAAGTGCATGACAAGTCATCTCAGCAGGTAATCTTGGCAGAATATAAGTAAAGACACACATTATGTAACTGCAAAGCCACAGGGATTTTACCAAAGTCTGCCATTTGCCCAAGATCACATTTTCTAAAACATACTCCTAGACAATGAAAACTTTGTATACATCCCAACACACACACACACACACACACACACACACACATCCCTAATATCTATGCATCTCCATTACTTTATCCTTGTAAATATGACTCACATTAGCCTGCTGAAGCACAGAAGATAAGGATAAAGCAGGTAAATCCTGGTAATCCCAGAACAATGATGGGAAGGGAAATTGTTTGCTCAAGAAACTGTTAAACCCTTTGCTTTCAAATGTGCATGCGGTGGAGACTGTAAGCTTCCTGAACTTTTTCCTGCTGTACCTTTCACTCCATTTCTATCCCTGCTAGCCAGGAAGAAAAACCCTAAAGGTGATATCCTATGCCTAGGTGGGTTTTTGAGGTCACAGGCAATTGTCGGGAGGGAGGATTGGTGAATCTTAGAGGGAATGCTAGAATAATTTTTTTAAAAATCTTGTATTCTGATGGAAAGAGTTGGTGACTTGCTTTCTGGAGAAGTCAAGGGTACTGGAAAGAATCTAAAAAAGAATGGATAGATGTGTATGTATAACTGATTCACTGCTCTAAGCAGAAACTGATACAACATTGTAAATCAACTATACTCCAATAAAAATTAATTTTAAAAAATCTTGTATTCTGATGGAAGAAGTTGGTGACTTGCTTTCTAGAAAAGTCAAGGGTACTAGAAAGGATTACACCTATGTGAGAAGATAAGACAGGTGTTTTGGGAAGGACAGATGCCGAGGAATAAGGTCAGCGTGGCCCATGGACAGTTCTTTGAATCCGAACCGGCGTTTGGTCTTTTCCATTTACAGAGTCCAGGAACGGACTTGAACCAGCCACCTGGAGTACTGCAGATAAACTATACTTAATTTCTGTGTTTACCATTTGTGTTAAGGGTTTACCATTTGTGTTAAGGGTTTTAAGTACTAAAGCACGTCTCCACATGCCAACATTAACATTAATGTACAATGTTTAGAGCAGAGAAAAGCAATGGTGGAGAACAAACCTATTCACCACTATGATGATTCCTAAGCAAACTGAGTGTTGAAGTGGCACCTTTCCTCTTTGTCTCCATGAGTGCTCTGGTCTGAATGTTTGCGTCCCCCCCAAATTCAAATGTTGAATCCTGATGCCCATTGTAATGGTATTTGGAGATGAGGCTCTGGAGAGGTGCTTAGGTCTTGAGAGTGAGGCCCTCATGAATGGGATTAGTGTTCTTATAAAAGAGACCCCACAGACCCCCCTTGCGCATTCCACCAGGTGAGGACAAGGGGAGAGGTGCCTGCTAACAAGGAAAAGGGGGACCCTCACCAAAACACAGCCACGTTGGCACCTTGATCTTGGACTTTGCAGCCCCTAGAGCTGTGAGAAATACATTTCTGCTGTCTATAAATAAGCTACCTAGTCTGTGGCATTTTGTTGTAGCAGTCCAAATGGACTAAGACAGTGAGGGACAATTATCTTGCAGAAACTGCATTTCTGGATCTGGCATCTTCTGAGAATTCTGAGTTGCTTCCCATGCATTGTGAGCAATTTTCATTGGGTTCGGGGTGTGTGTGTGGAGAAATAGTGAGAAAAAACATTTTCTTAAGATCAAAGGTGAAGATAATTAGGACTATTTCCTATGGATGATTGTTGACAGTAATATATGTTGTGAAATCTCTTTGGGACCATTTCCAAAAACCTATTACTATACTTTTTAGGGGAAGATACCATTTTTCCCCTATTTAGCTTTACTTCCTTCTTGAAATCATGTCATTTATAAATGATTGGGAATGTAGCTAATTTAAAACAAGTTTGAGGAGAAACTTGTATATTTCTTGTATATTTCATATTTAAATATAAAACGTGTATATTTATATATAAACTTGTATATAATTATATATAATTATAATATTATAATTAGCTCTGGTAGAGATAAAGTATTGGAGAGAGAGGAAAATGAGAAAAGATCAATTAATGTTTCTTCAGGCATATAACTGAAGAGTTGTGACCTTGTAGAAAATGGATGTATCTATGAATTATCCCTCAGATGGTCAGAGATTAAGATATAGAACGTGTCCGGAAATTCCCTGGCGGTCCAGTGGGTAGGACTCCGAGGTTTCACTGCTGAGGGCACGGGTTTAATCACTGGTCAGGGAACTAAGATCCCACAAGCCGCAGCTCGGCCAAAAAAAAAAAGAAAAGGAAAAGATATAGAATGTATTGTATTTCAGGTAGAGATACTGCCTCTCATCTTACCCTTCCAATAAAGTCGAATGCATAGTCTGATAATGATGTAATATCATATAGTAACCATTGTAATCTATTGTCTTACCTTGATTGTTATTTTTAATAATATTTTGGATTCTTTACATTTTACAAAGCATTGTTAATGCCTGTATTTCATGCCCCTAAAGTATATGTGTTTTTCCCCCCACGTTTTTACTTTTCTAAAATTGAGGAGTACCATACAAAGACTGTCAAAAGAAGCTGCCTGGCCCCCAGGGAGAGGAAGTGGTTGGCATTGCCAGATCATGTTCATATTTGTCTGGGTAGAGACGAGCTCCAATTGTAACCTTGGTGGGGTTAATTGCACTATGAGAGCAACATGTTAGATTCTACTTCATAGTTTTGTTACTCATTGTCATTTAAAATATTTTCTAAGAGATTGCGTCGTGGTAAGAGGCAGTGTAACATACAAGTTATCACCCTGGTTCTGCAGCTAGATTTCCTGAGTCAGAGCCCAGGCCCACCCCTCACTGGCCCTGTGACATGGGCTGTCTGCTTACACTCTCTAAAATGGGGAAGTGGGACACCTACCTCACTGGGTCGCTGTGAAGGTGACAGTGAGTTAATCTCCCTGGCATTTTTCACAGTGCCTGCCATGTACTCCTTTATTCAGCAAATATATGTGGAGTCCCTACTATGCTGCAGGGATTGCTCTGCCTGCCAGAGAGATGGAGATGGATTAGGTAACTAAGATATGTTTGGAGCTCACTTTTAGTGTCTCCAAAGAAACAAATCATGTTGGATGATGATAATTGCCATGAAGACAAACAGGGGAGGGGGAGTGATTGGAAGGAAGCTGCTCTCATGAGAGTGGTCAGAGAAGACTCCTTGGAGGAGGTGACATTGAGCTGAGACTTCAGTTGTGAGATGGAGACAACCATGAACAGATGTGAGGGAGGAGGGCTTTCCAGGCACAGACCTTGCAGAACACCAAGGATCGCAGTAGAAAGTGAGGTCAGAGTCTTGAGCAGAGCCCAAGCATTTGACCAGGTGACGGGGTTGAGATTTTATTCTGAGGACAGGGTCAAGTCAACCAGAGGGATCTAAGCAGGAGAGTTTTTTATGGTTAAATTACCATTTTGAACGACAGTGTGGGCAGTTGGAAAAGCACATGGAGGCAGGTCTTTGACGGTAGTGGGGTAACCCAAAGAGAACTGATGGTGGCTTGGGCCAGAGCAATAGTGATGGGGATGGAGAGAAGCAGATGACACAACCCCTTTGTGTGTTTGAGAAACCAAAACAGTTCAGCGTGGCTGGGCCCGCGGGAGGGGTGACTGGTAGTTGGCAATAACCACCGTTGGAATTCCACAGACTTTCCCTGATTTACATCTAGGTCCTTTATGGATGAAAATTTGCTACGCTGGTCAAAGAACCAAATTACATCATTGGGCAGTTGCTCAAAGCCAATAAGGAACATAAGAAACGTTTGTTTATGTACATCTGTCAGCAGAGGGACTTTAACGTGGGGAATTAGTTCTCTAAGAGGTGGGAGAGGCTCAGAAGCCACCCCATGGAGGGTGCTATATCCCAGAGGCTAGCAGCAGTAGGGAGCCACAATCCCGTTTCAAAGGGAAGAACCAGTGTTGCTGGAGCCCAAGGGCCCGGATCACTGGGAGGAGCCTGGAATCACCCAGGCCTGTGCTAGCGAAGCTTAAGCTAAGAAAGAGAGGCATCTTCCGCCAGACTTGCCCTCCCCCGCAGAGACAGAGGGGGGATATTTCCTAGCCTTTCTGTCGCCCAGCACTGATCCCAAAGGCTGAACCGAGCGGGAAACCCCCCAGAACCACAGCCTGTGAAGGACCAAGGGATGGGGGAATCTACTGCACTACAGAGCAGAGCAGGGGAAGGGCAAGAGATGCATCTGAGGGCAAACAGCATGGGTGGGTGGATCGGGGGATTGGGGTCGTTTGGGAGCTGGGGCGCTATGGCAGTGTGGACAGAGGCCCAGAAAAGGGACGTGGTTGGAGGTGAGCTTGGAAAGATAAATAGGGGCTAAATCATTCAGGGCCTTATATGCATTTGTGCAGTTTGGAATTTATCCTCAGATCATTCAGCAGTCACTGAAGACAGATCAGATATGTGATTTAGAAAAACATTCTCCAGCTACAATGTGAATGACTTAAAGAGGTACAATCCTGGAAGTAAGGATCTCAGAACATTTCTGCAGTGACCTAGATGATTATATTGCCTGTAATTTATCTGGAAATACTTCAGCGCTCACCTTGCCCATGAGCCAAAAGTATCTGTTAACCTCTGAGTGTGGTTAACTGACCACTGAACCCCTTTAACAAGGAATGAACACTCTTGGAGGGGCAGTAGTTAGCATATGAAAGACACCAGCCACTACAGATTCCATTTACAACTATTTGACCTGCCCTGGAGGATTGGATAATTAGTATAGGGAACAATAGAAATAATTTTCATCCTTGAAATGAGCAGTGTTCAAATAGACGGATTGGCCTTCTTGAAGGATGCAGGAACCCCGTGAACCCAGCCTTGAAACCCTTCAGAGGGGCCCCGGTCTGATGAACCCGTGTTCCCATGATTCCCTGAGGATTTTCTTACCTTACCAGGCTAGATCCTGACACTACAGTACTGTCATATGTGTCTCTGGAGAGCCTTTCATCAGGGCAAATTTAGGGGGCCTTGGGGGCAGAGACTGGAGCTCCACCAACCCCACAGGCAGGTGGAATGGCAGTTTCTATCCCTGTGTGCTGATAAATGCTTGTGTGTGGGGCAGTGTCCAAGATGAGACTAACTTTCATGGTTACATTTCTGTCCATGAGTGTATGCTCTCCCCTACTTCTCTTGCAGGAAGGGGAACCCCTTCCAGGGCCTGAGAGTGGGCTCTTGTCTACCACTCAGCAATGAATTGTCTGAGGAGACACACGGGCTGACAAAGCAAGAGACTTGACCGGGACGGGGTGCCCAGGAGGAGAGCAGCAGCGTAAGGGAACCCAGGAGGACCGCTCTGCCACGTGGCTCGCGGTCTCAGGTTTTGTGGTGATGGGGTTAGTTTCCGGGTTGTCTCTGGCCAGTCATCTTGCTTGGCCCATATTTGGTCTGACTCAGGGTCCTTCCTGATGGTTCATGCATCTCTCAGCCAAGATGGATTCCAGCGAGAAGGATTCTGGGAGGTTGGCAGGACATATTATGGGCTGGCGTCTCCTCCCTCCTTTGGGCCCCTCCCGAATTCTCCTGGTTAGTTTTCGGCGGCAGCAGCACTGTGTTCCTTATCGGGACCTCTTGTTGCAAGACAATTCATGCAAGTGGTTAGTGTCTTGCCTGGCCAATGCGGGCAGTTTCGGTCAATGGTTCCCTAACACTTCTAACCACTGTGAAAGAAAAAAAATGCACTGGACAGTTGGGGAGATGATTTTATTTGGGCTATTGCAATAGGGAGAACTTTCATTCATGAGGAAATTTTCAAAGAAAAGGAAGAAAGCCTGGGGTTTTATAAAGGCAAGTGAACAGGGAATCATCTACTTTGGGATTCTTGAGGAAGGATGGAGACCAGACTTATCTTGGGCTATGCAGGGCAGGGGGTGGTCCTGTGAAGTTTTGTGGAAGATGAAAGGGTGGGCAAGTTTTCAAAAATAAAAGTGAGGTGCTTTCTTAACCATTCCCGTTTTCCAGGAGCACAGCCTTTCAGTGTCACAACTGAAGGCTAAACATGACATTGGCTTTGGTCATTTTTCAACACAAGGAAGAAATGGTCTTGGCCCATAGGGAGGATGAGGCAGCGGAGGAGAGGAGTGGATGGAATTGAAGGATATTTAGGTGATGGAACCGAGGGGACTTGATCATTGATGAGTTGAATAAGAGTCAAAGGTCACGTGGAAGTTTCTGGCTTAGGAAATGGGTAACTGGCAATGCCATTTCTTAAAACACCAAACATGGACATGGAACAGATTTGGGAGGAAATGTTGAGTTCAATTTGAGTCTTTATTGAGGTCTAGAATGTTCGCCTACCATGTGGTGTCTGACACACAGATGCCTCCTAAGCATTTGCAAAGGAATCATAACACCGAAGCTGAGCGTGGAAGTTAGTAACAGACCAAGGACCACTGACCTTTCCCAGTTTATAACTTGAGCTGCTCACTACAAAATACATAGCTTAGAATACATCTTTCCTGCCAAAACATGTCAACAACACTGAAGGTGTCAATTAAGAGCTGTATGAAGTTAATAGGTGATTTCCAAAAAGAAAAAGTCAACCCAGAACATTTGCACAATTGGAAGTCATACAAAAATGTAAAACGTAGACTTCCCCCTTAGAGTAAATGGAATCTCTCAATGTCCTTCAGTTTTGCCTCCTGCGGCCCAGCTCCTCCAGCAATCTCTATCCTTTGCACTCTCTCTGCTCCAGCTGGCAACATGCATCCATTCCTGGGATGCTGAGAGAGAAAATCAGCCTACTTTCCCTACATGAAAACAAAAACTCATTTCTCCCATGAAACATGCAATTCCTGTAGAACCAGCTGTATGACAAAACTTGAAAACACAAGCGATTCAGCCTGAGGGTCTGACAGAGGAATGATAGGCTCAGACTCATTAGCTAATTACAATAAGTCACATCAGCTTTTACTTAAAAAAAAATGTATTGCCTGTTGAATAAGATCCTTGAGAACATCAGCATCTAATTTTCTGAATGATAATACAATGTGCTGGTGTTTTCAGTTGTGTCCGTAGGCAGTGTGTGGTGAGGAGTTAAAGCAATTTTTGGTGCAGGAAAAAGGCATCTGGACTGAGGGTCAGGAACTCTGCATTTAGTCCCAACTGTAACTAGCCAGCTTCATGGCCTTGTGCATGAAACGTAACCTTGGGGATTTAGTTTCCTTGTCTCCAAAAGATAGACTTTCCATTTCATAGTCCTAAGAAATCAGATTATTCTAGTCCAGTCTTCACACATTAAAAAGGGGGAAGCTGAATAATTTCACATTTATGTGAATTTATGTTTGATAGTTGTACAGAATTAAGGAGATCTGTTGGTGATGGCTATATTAATGTAAGCACACATGTCCATATATATTTTAGCAAAAGTTAATTATGGAAAATATATGAGTGTTTGAGGGTGACGGTGGACAGGAGAGACTGGGTATCACTCATCAATCTTCATGTTCTGAGTTGTATGCTTTTACCATCTGTCATGACCCTTTCCATCAATGGGAGAACCCCCCAAGCCTCCTTCCTCTTGACTTCCTGGAGCTTCATCCCACACCTCCAGGTGGAAGATTCCAAACTTGGAATCCCTAGACCCTTCCTCACTCTGTAGTTACTTAGCTACATCTGGGCTGGAAAATGGAAACACAAAGAGAAAAAAGAATTTAAAAAGGCAATGGAACAGGATATCCAAGAACTGTGGGACAACTACAGAAGGTGTAACATATGTGTAATGTAAGCACAAGTGGGAGAAAAAAGAGAAAGTTGCAGAAGAAATATTTAAAGCAATAATGACTGATAATTAATGTCAGACACCAAACCACAGTTCCAGGAAGCTCAGAGGACGCACAAAAAACCAAAACCTAAGCATATCATATTCAAACCTCAGAAAATCAAATATAAAGAAAAAAATCTTGAAAGAAGCCAGAGAAGAAAATGCCTTACCTATAGAGGAGCAATGATAAGAATTACATCTGACTTTTCCTTGAAAATCATGCAGGCAAGAACAGACTGGAGTGAAATTAATTAAGTGTTGAGAGAAAAACAAAAACAAAAGCAAAAAACAACCAACTAGGTTTCTGTACCCTGAGAAATTATCATTCAAAAGGGAAGGACAAATAAAGACTTTCTCAGACAAACAAAAATTGAAGGGATTTGTTGTCAGTAGACCTGGGTTGCAAGAAATGTTAAAAGGAGTTCTTCAGAGGGAAGGAAAATGACATCAGAAACTGGGATCTGCATGAAGAAAGGAAAAGCATCGGAGAAGGTATAGGTGAAGGTAAAATACAAACTTTAACTTTGTTATTGTAAGAAGTTGAGTTGAAGAGTTCTTTATGTATTTTGGATAACTGTCCTTTTCCAGATATGTGTTTTGCAAATATTTTCTCCCAGTCTGTAGCTTGTCTTCTCAGTCCCATCACAGTGTGTTTAGCAGTGCAGTTTTCATGTTATGTCATCTAGCTCACAGATTATTTCTCTCATGGGTGGTGCCTTTGGTGTTGTATTGAAAAGTCATCACCATACCCTAAGTCATCTAAGTTTCCTCCTGTTATCTTCTAGGGGTTTTACAGTCACGCATTTCACATGAACTCCCACTAGAGTTCACAACTCTCATGAATGTCCAGCCTGAGCCTCTAGCAATTCCTCAGTCACAGCCCAGGCTCTCCTCCTCCAGGACTGGTTCCCGCGGCTGCCCCCGCTCATGGGTTTCTGCTCTGATTAGTTGTGATTCTGTCTGTCCTCCTCTCTGTCTCTAATTGGGGGGACAGTGGTTTGCCCTGTGACTTGATTTGTTTGATGGACCTAAAAGGAGTTTTTGATCTATCATTTCGTTCAGTTTTTTTTTTTTACCTGTAGTTAGGATGGAGTGATGACTTCCTAGCTCCTTACATGCCAGACCAGAGACTGAAAGAGTCCACACGATTATTTTTAAGCTGCAGTCTTTAACATTCATTTTATTTAAAGATATGTAAATTCATCTGACATAATGATGACCAGTGAGAAGAACACCTAGGTTATGATCCAAAGAGCTGAGCTTCTCCGCCATACTCCGTCTGAATCAGGACTGACCACCTCGCTGTTCAGGTCTGCTAACAAGACATGGAGCAGATCGAGTTCCTTCACTTTTTTAGATTTAAGGCATTTTGAACATTTGGTTCAGACTCTGGATAGAGACCCTCTCCAGCTAAAGATGCCCATCTGTCGTGGACCTGCTGGACCTGGGAATGGGTGCACACATCATCTAGAAGATCTGTAATTCCATCTCTAAGTCTTTATGACTAATTCCAATTTTCTAGCTATGTGTGAACTCCATACAGTTACTTCAGGATAAGTAAAATACCACAAAATGAGTACTAACAAAAATATTTATTGAGCACTTATAGTATGCCATAGTCTTTTGTATGGAGTATCATTTTGGTCCTCACCATAGATTTAGGAGGGAGGCAAGCACGATGGTCCCTATTTCACAGGATATGTTCAGTACTGGTTATGTGCCAGGACTCGTGCTGAGCGGATCCTCCTAACAACCCCACCAGGGTTTGCATTAGAGTTAGCTACTAATTTATCATGCCGATCAGGACACTTTTCAGAGTTGAAAGAACTTACTACTAATAATTACACCTGACAACAAGCATAAATAGGTATTCTCAATGGCAAACTGGGACATATGGCTCCTTTAGTTATCATCCTTCTTTTATAGAGGAGAAAACTGAGACAAGAGAAGCAAAGTAGCTTTCCAGTGGCTATATTCTAGTATGCGGGTTAGATTTGATTCCAGGAATATTGAACTCTAGAGCCAACATTTAATCACAGCATGCTGGGATAGACCTGTGAATGGCATCTGTGGTGAATTTCCCAAGTGTCTATCCTCAAATATCCTTCTAGTTTGTGTCATCACTCTGCCCTTTAAAGGTGAATTCCCCTGTATTTGACCATGTACTAGCATCAGTGCCTTTAGAGATAAGCTAATGCAAGCTTCAGGATCTATGAAAACGAGGATTATGCTTCACTGGAAATGCTCACAATAGCAGATTTTTTTTTTTTTTTTTAAGAAGGAGAGCCTAATTACCTTTCGAAATTCCAAAAATGTCAAATTGATTACGGTGTATGCTTTTTTTATAACATCACATGCACCGGAGTTATTTTGGGATAATGAGCAATTTTAATCTTGCTTAATAAAAGCTATTCACAGGGCACTTTAGGAGGAGCCCTGCATATAAGTAGTTTTACTAAACCACTTTCCCCCTTCACTGGCATTTATTCAAGAGTATGCAAATTCTTCTAAACCCGGCAGCTAAATTTAGAAATCAGAAGGGCAGAGCTCTGGACTTCAGTAAATTTTCTGTTTTTTAAGAATGTAGCTGATAAAAAGAAAGTAAAACAGAATTTTGAATCTCACAGATCATCTCTGTGTTAATAAAAAGCAGAGATGTGCTGAGTTTTAAATTTGAATTCAGGCTTACAAGTTAAATTAAATTTTAAGAAGATTTATTTAAATTCTTTCAGTCAATATGATGAAATAATTATTGAAAGATACTTTCAGAGAAGAAATGCTTAAGGAACCTTTTTTTTTAAGGAACATTTTATTTAACTTTCCAAGCAAAAAGGAATAGGACATTTTTATGGCAGTACTCTAGTCATGAAAGCCAGTTGAAAATACGCATCTTATATAAGGAGATTCCTCTTGCTGGCCAACTAGTAAGAACGTATAGAATGATACAGGCAAGAGCATTCAAGAGACTGGGGCATTCATGGACTTGGTCTTTGAGATGAAGAAAAGCGGGCTCAGTCCAAAGTTTCCATGGCTTAAACAAATCTTCAAGAAGTATTCTCTACCCACTTTCTGCTCTAGCCTTTCACTTTGAAATCCTGCCACTATCCGTGTTCAGACTCTTACCAATAGAAATAGGTTTATGAAATGAGATCAGTGGAGGTTCGGACGCATCGAGTTTGATGGAGGCCTCGTGGAACATAATTTTCTCTTGGGACTTTAATTATCCTCCGCTCTGCCAAAGGTTTCTGCCTCTTCCAAACAGTAAAGAGATAAATGTCCAGTCAATCAATATAGGAGAATAAGGGGATTTATCTGTGACTTCCTGTTCTGTAGTCTGTCTGCTTTTAGGGGAGTTATCTTGGTTACCTTGTCTGATCATTTAAGATGTTAGGATTTTCCTCCTTACTACCAATTTTTTTTTTTCCTGTTTATCTATCTATCTGGATTGCAAGAGACAATTTTATAGTTTTTTAAGGAGTCCTGCTTACATTCAATGCCCTCTTGACCATCTTCATTCACTAAACAAGTACTTAGGTATGTCTGCTGTGGTGCAGGCTCTCTGACCCTGGTGAACAAAAAGCATCCCTGCTGTCAGGAAGCTCAGTCTTCCACCTCCTTCCTTTCTGAAAGCACTTCCCTTGCTTCCTCCTTTCCTATATGCACAGGCTATTCCACTGTATAAAAATCCTTCTTTGATTTTGACCCTTTCCTCTGGTCGAAGTAAAACCTTTCTCCTTTCATTTTTCCTTAAGAGCTGCCTCTATTTAAGGACCTGGAACACCTGTCCCCCCTGTTGTACTGCATCCCTTCCTTCTATGACCAATGGCTTCCTTCCTTGCCAAAGGGCACAGATTAACTTAGTTTGGAGTTAGTGGATCCGCTGATCCCTCAAGATCATTGGATCCTCCAAATGTTCTACCTGGGGAAAGTGAGTTTATAACTTTCCCCATATAACTAATTACGATAGAAACATCACTGGTGTTCAGAGGCTCTCACAACTGGCACATGAGCTCTCCCAACTATGCCCCAGATATTTTGTATTGATCCTCTTATAACACTATTGGACAACAAGTTCCAGAAATGCAAGCATGACAAAACCATGAAGCTAACGGTGAATTTATAGATGCCTTAGTCTCCTCTGCAGACGAAGAAGCTGGGGCCTGGATCAGCAGAGTGACTAACTCAGAGTCCCCCAGTGTTATAGTGTGCAGACTTAACTGATCTCCAGGTCTCCTGATTCTAGGGCTTTCTCCCTCTTTTACTTGCATTCAGTCCTCTGTCTTCGTTTTTCCTCGGGGTGGTTTCCTGAAAGCCACTGAAAATATGATACATTTCTTCTCAGTTCGTAGTTTCTCCATCAAGGCCCCTAACAGGGAGAGTGCTCCCCAAGGACCACACTGTTCTTGGTCTCAGCCCTCCTGCTGACCCTCCTTCCCTCAGAGAACTCACACACTCCCTGTTTTCACTGTTTATACCCCCTCATCTAGACCTCTCATAACCACTGAATGCTAAGTTTTAGACTGTTGGTCAGGTAAGATACTTGCTGCATATCCACAATGTATAGGGGAGGGTGTGGATCACAGTGACCTCGGAGAGATACTTCTGTCCTGTCGCCTCCTCTGAGCTTCCAAGAAACCTTCTAAAGGCACTAAGCTTCAGAAAGTTTAGGGACTTGTCTATGATCTCATAGCTAGTAAGAAGCAAGCTGAGATTTGAACACTTGTCTTCTGTCTTCAAGTCCAGCTCTCTCAACAATATCAATATCAGGCTGTGATATTGTTCAAAAGCAGTTCAAACAAACTCCTTTTGAACAATTCCTTTACTCTCCGTGATCCTCTCTGGCTAGAAACAACTTCTTTTGTCCTTGTAGAGTGACTCTTAATTTCTTTTTCCTTTTTTTTTTTTTTTTTTGGTTTTTAAAAAATTGTATTTATTTATTTTTAATTAATTAATTTTTTTCTGGCCACGCCGCAAAGCTTGTGGGATCTTAGTTCCCCGACCAGGGATCAAACCTGTGTCCCCAGCAGAGAAAGCGCTGAGTCCTAACACTGGACTGCCAGGGAATTCCGTGTCTTAATTTCTTAAAACACGTGAGATTCCTCAGCAACATTTTCCCCCAGACTCACCCTTTTAATGTGACCTCCCACCCACCATTATCCAGAGGGAAATAAAATGAAAAAGTCAGGAGAGAATGGTCAAACCAGTGAGTATATATATATTTTTTCCTTCCTGGTCTAGAAACTGGTGATGATAGTATTACCTACAATACAAAACTGAGATTACATGAGATCAGCCTTGGAAACACTCTTCTGTGTGCTTGTCACATAGCTAGTACTCAATCAAGATGTTTCACCATGATCCAGAGAAAAAAAATCCAGTCTTACGCCGTGTGTCTTTAGGGATAAAAGAAAAATAAAGGGGAAAAACCCCCTCCAATTTATTTAAATGAACATCAACAATCATTACCATATAAGATCTGTAGAATGAATTTTGATGTTCTTTGAGAGAGAAATCCAGCAAAGAAAAGATGGGAGAACAAACTGTCAGATCTGTCTATTTCTTTAATTTTCAATATCATTGTTGTTATTTTCACTTATGAAAGGAAGCAGGCTCTTTATAGAAAAATACGGAAAATCAAGGAAAAAAAATAGACCGTCATATAATCTTCCAAAGACAAAAGACTGCTGATGTCTGGTGTGCTCATTTCAGACTCTTTCCCTCTATAGGTTCTAAACAGGGTCACTACCTCAGTTGCCACCCCAGGAAGCACCATCCACATAAACTGCTGCTCCTTCGACACTCTTGGGGATTGTGCAATTAAGCTGCGCCACATATCACAGAGAACGTATATCTGTATACATGGGCATTTTTTCTTTTCTCATAACTGTGAAAACTGCCTATATGATACTACATTTTTCTTATTGTGATATTGTATTTTACAAGTTGTAAGAACTGCTTCAAAAACATTTTTCAGAAACCAAATAATATTCCTTTAAGTGGTTGTGTGAAATCACATTTCACCATTACATAATTTTTTGAACTTTGGCATGTTTCCAAATTTCTGCTATGAGTGATAATACCATTGCAGTGAACATTTTTTGTGTAGAAAGCTTTCCTCTATATTTTGGGATGTCTTTAGCACAAAAGGTAAAAAAAATTGTGTGGCTTATATTACCAGATTGCTCTTCAAAAGCATTGTGTCTGTTTATATATCTCCTTCCAAAGGGGTATGGAGGCTTCGTATCAGTAAATCCCAATGTTTTCTTAAAGTCAGCACTTACTTTAGCTTTTACCTAATATTTTAAAGCAAATCTGGCTTGTCATCCCAGCACAAACAAGGAAATCTGCGGAGAAAAATAGTGCTGGGCATAGTACATGTGGCTTGAAGTGAAAACCCAAAGGAGTAAAAAACCCTGGTAAAAAGAATGTAGTTCACTTGGCCAACTTGCCTCCTGTATTTGAAGGTCACACATTTGTAGATACAAAGAGAAAAATAAATGCATAGCATTTTTTCCCATTGTTAATATTACTAAGACTTATTTACTAACACAAGCCTGCCTGTATTTGACAAATTTTTCTATGCGATTTTAGAACATTGGGGACAAATTCTAGGAGAGGCTATAACGGCAGGCATAAGTCAGCAGTGCAGTTTACACCCCTGCTACTCCAAGTGTGGTCAGGAAAGCAGAAGCATCAGCATCATCTGGGAGCTGATAAGAAATGGATAAATTGGGAGTTTGGGATTGACATGTACACACTACTATATTTAAAATAGATATCCAACAAGGACCTACTGTATAGCACAGGGAACTCTGCTCAATGTTCTGTAATAACCTAAATGGGAAAAGAACTTGAAAAAGAATAGATACATGTATATATACAACGGAATCACTTTGCTGTACACCTGAAACTGACACAACATTGTTAACCAACTATACTCTAATATAAAATATAAATAAAAGAAATGCAAAATTCTCAGGTCCCATGCAGACATACAGAATCAGAATCTGCATATTAACAAGATCCCCAGGTGATTCATATGCCTGTTGAAGCTTGAGAAACGCTGGTTGTATGTCCTAGGGGAATGAAGCCTCAGTTCAGGAGTACCAAAAATGTGTTTGGAAATGACCTGAAATATTCAAGTTCTCACTGTGCCCTGGGTCAGGTGTCCTCAGAGCTAATCCCACAGGATCACAGATAAAATTGTAGAAGCCCGTATCACATTGTGTTGGGATTGTTTTCTTGTTTGTATTTTTACTTGTTTTTACTTGTACTCAGTAACTTTTGAAGGGTGTTGCTAAATGAGAGTACTGTAAACTAAGTACTCTTTTTGCAGGGAAATGAGCTACATTTTTTCTTTACTTCCAAAGGCTACTTGGAGAAAAAGTACAGTGAAAATTCCATTGGTAAATCTCTTTTTAAGAGGGATATATATTTCTCCAACTAAAACAGATCTGCCTTCAGACTCCGCTTCCTTTCGGTTACAACACAGTTAAATCTTATGCTAAATCACTAGCGAAACTGACTTTTTGTTAATATTCTATTTCATACTTTAACGTCTTATTTGACAGGTGTGGTTGAGTTACTGGCAAGCATCTAATTTATGTCAAATCTAATATTATTTTCCTAGAGTGGAAGTTCTGCTTGTCTTGTCTCAGTCCTAAGGTAATTTTTTTCCTTCTCTTTTTCAGAAGAAGATGAATTATGAAAGCAAAGTTGAATAACATATGTTAAAAGTTGTGAGAAGTAAAACGTATCACACTTATTTTAAAATGCTTGAAAATATATATACATATATTTATCCCAGAGATGACTTAAACATGGCTGAATGTTAACTAAACATTAAATGTTAAAAATTCCAAGTGTTATACTCTAACCAAAAGCAACTTTTCTGAGTAATTTGAGATGGGAGGAAAATGGAACAGAAGCTTTTGCAGGAGAATATCTTTGCTCAGACCCGGTTCAAATTTGTCACCTCATTTAATTCTGTTACTATTTCCATAGGCCTGAAACCTCAGGAGCACACGCGGTTCTTTTTTTCTGGAGCCCTCAGATGTGGTATCTAGCAGGGGTGGCAGGCAGCAGTGTTGGTAAAATGGAAGAGGAAGCAGCTCAGGAAACTACAGAAGGCAACTGATGTTTATTGAGCATCTACTAATTGCCAGCAATGTATAGCCACATCACAGGCGTTGGTGTATCAGAACCCTAAATAACTCTGTATTATTGTCTCTTTTCACAGATCAGATGATTAACTGTTAGAGAAGTAAATAACCATAAATGTACACATTTGAAGGGGTAAAATCTAGAATTAAAAAAAAAAAACAACAGATGCGTCTGCTTGATTCCAAAGCTCATGTTTCTCGACCACAATGCTGCAAAAATGATACCACCTTTAACATCAAATGTCTCTGGCATCTCTGTTAGCAACTTGGGAATGAAAAAAGGTGTATTTATTGTATTTTTAAATACAGTAAATAGGAATAAATACCATGGCAGGGGACTCATCCTTGGGCTTATCTCTTGAAAAATCCTCAGGCTCCCTGGTGTCAGTCAACATTTCCAGACTTCTAGACTGCAGAAAACTTTCTGCTCTACCTTAGCTTAACCAAATTAGTATTATTTATGATTTTATTTTTTTTACTGGACTAGTTTTACCTTTCCAAAGGATTTGTCTATCCCAAGGAAGCTTCCAGTAAATTTTAGCTTCTATCTGCTCTCTGAAGTGGGCTATTACAAGTATTCACTGACTTTGTTCCAGTTGCCAAAACCCTACCTTGGAGGATGGCGTTCTTAGCCAACGTAACTTAGGATCTGATGGATTAGAGGCCACTGGAATTCCTAAGGAGATGCCACAGAATGTGGAGGGGCCGCTGTTTTATTTGTCATTGCTTGGAAATTTGTCCTCTAGTAAATAGCACCTATTTAGCCCTTTTTCAAGCAAAGTGCTGGTGGTATTAAGGCATGATCTATTTATAGCTTTACAGATTTGGGGTTACATTAGGAAATCTTCTCATTGCCAAGACAACCCTCCCTAAGCACCATTCTCAGCTAGGAAATACTTGATTTCAAGCCTTTAGAACCCACTTAAATCTAACGGGATAAACATGTACTTGGTCAACTAGGGATCGGTTCTGCTACCTTTTTTAAAGTCATCAAAACAAGATTTCCAAAGTGTGATTATCTAACCAGTCCTCCAAACAAGGTCAATGTTTTGCTTCTTTTGCTTTAGTTTAAACCGGGGTTGTTCTCAGATGAAATTTACTTTACTTCAGACCAGGCTTTTGCATAAATGCCTTTCAAACACCATAAAGTGTACCCTCTACACTTCTGAACCATCTCAAGAAGGCAAGCTTATTGCAGAGAATGAGGTCAGTCTGCACCCACTTTACAAATGGAGAAATCCAACCTTTGGTTAGATTCAATAACTGGAGTTCAAGAATGTGCCTCAAAAACTCAGATTAGGGGCTTCCCTGGTGGCGCAGTGGTTGAGAGTCCGCCTGCCGATGCAGGGGACACGGGTTCGTGCCCCGGTCCAGGAAGATCCCACATGCCGCGGAGCGGCTAGGCCCGTGAGCCATGGCCGCTGAGCCTGTGCATCCGGAGCCTGTGCTCCACAACGGGAGAGGCCACAACAGTGAGAGGCCCATGTACCGCAAAAAAAAAAAAACAAACTCAGATTAATGGAAGAGTCGGTCTCAATTTCACAGATGCTTTACTAGTCCCTTTCAGGTTTTATTTCTATTCCCTTGAATATTTTGAATGTAATTAATGGTTAACCTTGGCCAAATGACTGAACTTCTTTAAGCTCTGGTTGCGTCATTGGTAAAAGAGGGATAATAATTGTAGTACCTCATAAATTTATCATCACAGTTAAATGAGGGAATCTATATAAAGTGCTTACCTCAGTGCCTTGAACAAACTCAGCAGCTGAGACATGTCAGCTCTTACCTTCCCCTTTGATACTGCGGGTCATGCTCAGTTGAGAAAAACACAGTTTTTGTTGTTTAATTTCACTGAAGTTAACGTTGTTCTCAGCTTGTCCCCGGGACTGCGGTTTTGTTCACAAACGTGACTCGGTGTCAGAATCACCCCTTCGCTCTTCAGAATACACATTCCTTGCCTTCGCCTTCCTGACTTGATGCCTCTGAGCTTCTGCACGAGGGCCTGAGAATCGGGGGTTTTTACGTTCCTCGGGGATTCTGATGATTGCCAGGGTGGAGAACTACTTTCCTACAAGGTAGGAGGTGCTTACTCATCCTTGTTCTCTCAGTGCCGCCAGAAATTCAGGTAGGAACAGGGCAAGGGGAGTTTAGGCATCACCTTTCCCTCTCTCTACTTAAAGCTGGTGATATTTCACCTGAAAGTACTCAAGTGTGTGTGCATAACCTCTCCCTGCCTTGGAGCAGCCAGGCTGGACGTGACCTGTAAGAGGCAATGCCCCAGATGCACAGATTCTGAAGGTAGACTGGGTCTGGTCACACTGATTTCTGGGGCTTTGAATGAATGTCCAGTTACCTGCAAATGCCAGAGAGGGACATTTTAGGAATTCTCTCCTCATAATTCTTATTTTATTTATTTATATTTTTGGGATACGTGGGCCTCTCACTGTTGTGGCCTCTCCCGTTGCGGAGCACAGGCTCCGGACGTGCAGGCTCAGCGGCCATGGCTCACGGGCCCAGCCGCTCCACGGCATGTGGGATCTTCCCGGACTGGGGCACGAACCCGTGTCCCCTGCATCGGCAGACGGACTCTCAACCACTGCGCCACCAGGGAGGCCCATCTCCTCATAATTCTTGATAGCTTTCTCTTACTTTGCATTTGGAAAATGGGGGTAAACAAGACTCCCTGCTCACGGAGCTAGGTTGAAGCTTGGAGGGTCATGCACTCTGTGCTCAGGCCCTGGGACCTCCCAGGCAGCTGTAGGTACTTTTAAGATGACAAACATCCCCTAAAATGGTGGTGGCATACATTTCGGGTAGATGATAGACATGTTACGTATTGTTTTTTTTGGTTGTTGTTTGTTTGTTTTGTGGTACGCGGGCCTCTCACTGCTGTGGCCTCTCCCGTTGCGGAGCACAGGCTCCGGACGCGCAGGCTCAGCGGCCATGGCTCAGGGGCCCAGCCACTCCATGGCATGTGGGATCTTCCTGGACCGGGGCACGAACCCGTGTCCCCTGCATCGGCAGGCGGACTCTCAACCACTGCGCCACCAGGGAAGCCTACGTATTGTTTTTAATATAAATACTTCTCTTTATTTCATGCTCTGCATCCCCAGGAAGCCCCATAGTGAAGCATTGCACTTTCCCAGTCAATCCCATTCTTTCCAAAGGCTCTCTCTTCCGCTTTCGGCATCCCCTTCTCTCTCGTTTGTCTTTTCAATCTTCCTTAAACCCTGGGACACTCTCCCCCTGCCACGCCCCCACCCCAGCCCTCCCTTGTTCCCTCTCACTATGGTCAAATGACAATTTGGCTGGTCTTCAAGTCCTGTAAGAGTTGGCCCTGGTCTCCTGACTAGAGAAATAGGGGAAGGGGTACGAGACTCCGCACCCCAAAGGGGCTTTTTCTACAAAGTCAGCTGGGCCTTCAGGGTTAAAGGAATGATGTTTTTTCCAGGTGTTAAACTTTGACTTTTTCTCGTAAGGTTGATAGTCTTTTGTCTTTTGCCATTGCCTTCAAAATGCTGCGAACGTTTTCTCTCTGGCCTTGGAGTTGTCTTGGTTATTAATTCAAAAAATTATAAATTTCTTGATCACCTGTTGTATCAAAAGCATGACTTATAGTGCATCTGTCTCCTCTCCTCCTTGGGGACACCATATGTCCATTTCTGGCTTCTACCCTCTTTTCTAAACACAAAAGTGGAAAGGTTGGGCTTTATTCAGTGAGTATCTTTTATGTCAGTAAATTATATCTGTCCCTCTGTCACAATCTCACTTGTCTCTCCTTCACTCGTTTATCTTCCTTACTTGAAATGTCTCATTTATTCTAACCGTTTATGCAATAGTGCTTTTAATTAACACCTTGCACTCTTTTTTTTTTTTTTCCTGCGGTACGTGGGCCTCTCACTGCCGTGGCCTCTCCCACTGTGGAGCACAGGCTCCGGACACACAGGCTCAGCGGCCATGGCTCAAGGGCCCAGCTGCTCCGTGGCACGTGGGATCTTCCCGGACTGGGGCACGAACCCGTGTCCCCTGCATCGGCAGGCGGACTCCCAACCACTGCGCCACCAGGGAAGCCCCAACACCTTGCACTCTTAAAAAAGTACACGTATAGTTTATAATCTATCTTGGCCTCTTTAGAGTTGAACCTACAAACAGGAAACATCCTTTCTCTTTCGCCTGCTATCAATAGGTTATTTGTACGTCGTTGTAGAAAAGTTTACTGCATCACATTTTCTCTATCCTAATAAAGCCATCATGACATTGCATATGTTTAAATTATATATGTTGCCAGACTGAGAAAAATGAATACTGCATGGTATCGCTTATATGTGGAATCTAGAAAAGAAAAAGTCAAATTCATAGAAACAGGGATTAAAAAGTGGAGGCCAGGTGCTGGGGCTGGGGGAAGTAGGGAGAGATTGGTAAAAGGATATAAACTTTCAATTGTACCATGAATAATTCTGAGGATCTAACGTATAACATGGTGACTGTAGTTGATAACACGTTATGTAATTGAAATTTGCTAAGACAGTAACTTAAATGTTCTTACCAAAAAAAAAAAAAAAAAAAGATAAATATGTGAGGTGATGGATGTAACTAGTTACTGAACTAGTGGGAATCCTTCCACAATGTATACATATATCAAATCACCGTCATGTGCACTTTAAATGTCTTAAAATTTTATTTGTCAATTATAGCACAATAAAGCTGAAAAAAGTACTTATATGTTTCTTATTTTTGACCCTCATTGTATTTCTCATGATCTGCAGGCCTGGAGGTGGACCGCAGGAGCAGTGTGCAGTGTGGAGGGAAGCAAGGAGAAGGTGTCACAGGAACCAAGGTGAGTGCTGGTCCCTTCTCCAAGCACTCACCTACACCAGCCAGAGCCTACCTGTCATCACTGGCTATCACCAGTGATACCCCGTAGGGTGCTCCTGGTTTGAACGGGAGAGCATTTACTTCTGAAGAGGGTGAGCACAAAGGCCTGTGACAGAAGGAAACTTCTGAGGTAGGCCTTGAGGATTACCCAGGATTTTGCCGGGTAAGGCCGGGTGGGAGGAGGACTTGATCAGAACTTGTTTTCTGATGGGAGTGACCTTTGGGGATTGCCCCTGTATGGGAGGATCATTTCTGCCTTTGGTGTATGGGCTATGGCTATAATTTCATAGATTAGGATTTCCTTTGGAAATTCCCTGCCTTTAGGGAACCATGGATGGGTAGCATCATCTATGGCACAGAGGGAAAAAAAAATCACTGCAATCAATGCAGCAGTTGGATTTCTTTTTGGTATTTCTAGTATTAATTAAAATAGATAAAATCAATTATCGGTGAAAATAGAAGGGTGTTAAAATTTGAAAAGCCACCATCTTACAGAAAACTGAGTTCCAGAAATGGAAAAAGTGGGGGAAACTAACATCCGTGTGCCAAGTCCCATGCAAGGGGTTTCACGTTAAGTTAATTTACTCCTTCCCTGTGGTGTATTTGCAGCATCATCTCCTAGGTGAGAAAACTGGGGCCCAGGGAAGCATAATGACGTCACCTACACAAACACCTGGGTAGCTGGCAAAGCCAGGGCCAGAACAGATGTGTCTTGTTTTGTTTCTATTTCCAGTGATCTTCTGACCACACCATACAGGGATAGGTCAGCTTTGTGCTAAGTTGGTCACAAGTTGGTGTTTTCAGATTCACAACTAATGCATTAGTTGGTTAGTTCTAAATATAGATGGGTATTGCCTTAATTTTGAATACAATGAAAAATGTCTAATTTATTTTGGGGGGAGTGGGAAGGAGGAATTACCAGGATCTCTCAGGGTTCAAGAGAGACATCAGTAACTTCCACTCTTTTGACCCTCCGGGTATATTAAAAGAGGAAGATATACCAACAGAGTGTTGTACAAACTGTGGGCCATTTTCCATGCTTACATTTAGCAAATTAGTAATTTCAAAAAACAAAATGAAGTATATTATGCTATTTATAAGTTAGCCCAAGACTTATGAAAATATTGACTTTGCATGCACTGGAGGAGATATATATACATGTGTGTGTGTGTGTGTACAGAGAGAGAGAGAGAATCTGTTAATGGGATGAGTTTTAAAGAACATCTTCTTTCAGCTTGGTCACTGTATCAGTGACTAGATAAACAGGTTCATTTGGAGATAAAATCACATATCTAAATGTGAGACCCAGACTAAATGACCCTCCCTGCCGCTCAGTGATAGGCCCCTTATCAGCATTCTTTCAAGGTCCTGCCCTGTTTAGGAAACCCCCAAATCCTCACTGGCCGCTCTGCATGAGAGTGGGTGTCTGCTGGGACCACGTGGCTTGACGTTGGCGGGAGCTGCTGGCATCTACTGAGTTTGCTCTGACTGTTATCTGTTCTGCTTTCAGCCTCCTTCCAGGTCATGCTATCACACCTCTGCCGTGGTGACCCTAATGTCCTTGCTTTGCTATCAGCGTCTTGATTGCCCTCTCTCCACTATCTCTGACAGCACAGCAGTGCTGATAGGAAAGGGAGAGAGAGCTTAGCAGATCTGGGGGATGCGCCCCAGCCCGCAGCGGGCCAGGCAGCTGGGCAGCCTCTGGCACACAGACTCCCCCAACCCCGACTTCCCCCAGCCCAGGTCCGGCTCCGGCCCGCCGCAGCCCTCACCTCCCGCCCCACGGCTGTGGACAGGCTCCACGGCAGGCAGTAGATCTGGAATATCATTCCTTCCAGGGAGAGCCTGTGTGGATCAAGCCCCCGCCCCTTAGCAGGTTGCTATGTAGGGATTCCAAAACTGCCTCTCTGCAGCCCCGGGGACTGCTGTAAAAGCACAGCAGACTCCTCTCCAGATCCCAGAGCTCAGTGGATAAAGCTGAGCGAGGTGAAGCCTGGAGTCCCTTGGGGAGTGGCATGCCATCTGCCCTCTATTTGGGACCAGAGAGGCGCACGCAAGTGGACTACAGGGTGCTAACGGTGTGTTAATGAACAGTCGTGGAAGATGAAAGCCTTCCACTCTGCCTCTAATAACTCCCAGCCCCGGGCTGCATGGGCATAAGCTTCCTGGGAAGGCCACCCTCCCGGGCCAGCAGCAAGTCAGCCGTACTGAGAGTCAGTAGGGAATTTCAAATGGACAAACATAAAGTTGCTTTGAATATCCCTCTTTTTCATGGCAACCTGATGTGCTCAGTATCTGTGTTTAAACACTTGCAGACTTAGATGGACTTGCCTCTTCCGGGCTCCTATGAATAACCTCCGTCACTCTGCTTGCCCCTTCCCCGGGGTATACTTGTTTGCAGAGCCTCTGTGTCTAAGGTCAAGTGCCTGATCTTCCTTACGCTGTCCTCCAATAGAAGCAGGCCAGCTGCAGGGCCCCTGCCATTGGCCTCACTCGGTGCAGGGGGCCAGGAGGGTATGAGGCCAGACTGGACCAGACTAGACTGCCCAGCCCAGCCCACCCTGCAGTGAGCACAGCCATGCACCAGCCTGCGGGCGGGCCTCCAGCTGCCTTTGTTTTCAGCGTGATTCTTGCACGCTCATCCCTACATGATGCACTGATGGGGTTGGAATGGGCGTTTGGCAGAAAGCAGTGGCATCTGTCAGCTCTGTTTCACCAAGACTCCAGCTCAGAACCAGGCCCCTGGTCATGCGTTTCCTCCCATTGGCCGTCCAGGTTATTGATGGCTCTGTTCTGCAGAATTGGGGGGTGGTGAAGCTTGGTAGCTCCCCAGGCTCTTTTTTTGAGTCGATCTCTACAAGCCAAACTAAGTTCCTAGTAGTACAGAACAGATTTGAACATTCGCAGGAGAAAAAGAAAAACCACACTAACAGATACACCGCCCCCCAGACCACACAATGCAAAGGGCAGAGGGAGATAGATGCTATAGCAGCGTGTCATTGAGGCTTCACGGGGGTTACAGACTCCCCTCCCCACACTGTCCATGGACCAGTAAGACCCCAGGAGAAGGACCATGGGTCTAGAGGAAACTTCACCTGTGTTGGTGTTGGACCCTGATCTGCACAAGTAGGCACAATTTGCTTGCTCTGAAGCATTCTACATCACAATCCTATGTCAGCCCACCTCTCTACCGCCATCACCCTAGGGCTGGTCTCCTGAATTCCAATCCATTTACTAAAATAGAGTTCTAATCCTGTCAAGCAAATCTGACACTCTCACCTCCCTGCCTGGTCCCCACCCCCTGCCACACACACACACACACACACACACACACACACACACACACGCACGCAGACAGGGCGCTTAATTTCCCACCATCCACAGGATGTGTTTCAAATACTTTAATTTAACAAAGTTATCCTGACCTGGCCATAGCCAACTTTGCCTGTCTCAGCTTTGCTCACTTTCTCTCTCAGTTGGGCCCAGATGTTTTTAGTTTTGGGGTTTTTTTTTTTTTTCCCCCCTTAGATGTAGTGAAGTCTTTCTCTTGTTCACACTTCTGGGCTTCTATTTGCTCTTCTGTATTTCTGGAATGCTTCCTCTTTCTCTTCATCTAATTAACTACTGTTTATCCTCTGGATTCTAAATGCCACATCCTATTTGAATCCCTCTCTTCTATGCTTTCATAATGCCCAGGCATCCTTATCACAACATCTCACTGTGTTGTGACTGCTTATTTTACAGCAGTCTTGCCTGCGCTGAGAGCTGTGAGCCGGGGTCAGCATTCACCTTGTTGCCACTATCTCCCCAGTGCCTGGTATTATGCTTGCAAACCCTGGGTACACAGTGAATATTGGTTGCATGGATGGTGGGCTGAATGAGAGAATGAAGAACTGGCGGGTCTTTGTTTCTCAGCTGGACAGGAAGCCACTCGGCAGAAAGTGTGGTCCCACAGACTCCTCTATATGCTTTTACTTTCCTTCCTTTCTTTCTGCTTAAAGTTCCCGCTGTTCATGACATCGTAAACAGCTGCTCAGATGTTCTCCCATCCGTGTAGCAGAGTTATGCTCGCACTTGCTCTTGCTGATGGACTGGTTATCTGCCAACCTCATCACTGAAGAAAGATGAGGATTGGGGCAGATGGCACTGTCCATTCAGATGTGACCAACTGTAGAGGTATGAAATAACTTTGGGGTAATTGTGGGAATTGAGGCCATGAAATTTTTTTTTATAATCTCATCCCTCAAAAGTGATGGCAATGGAGGTAACCTTTTTTTTATTGAAGTATAGTTGATTTACAATGTTGTGTTACTTTCAGGCATACAGCAAAGTGATTCAGCTATACATATATATATAATATATATATTATACAAGATATTGTGTATATATATAGATATTCTTTTTCAGATTCTTTTCCATTATAGGTTATTATAAGATGCTGAGTATATTTCCCTGTGCTATACAGTAGGTCCTTGTTGTTTATCTGTTTTAAATATAGTAATGTGGGTCTGTTAATACCAAAGTCCTAATTTATCCCTCCCCTGCCCTTTCCCCTGTGGTAACCATAAGTTTGTTTTCTATGTCTGTGAGTCTGTTTCTGTTTTGTAAATAAGTTCATTTGTATCATTTTTTTTAGATTCCACATATAAGTGATACGTGATTTTTGTCTTTTTCTGTCTGACTTCACTTAGTATGATAAGCTCTAGGTCCATTCATGTTGCTGCAAATGGTGTTATTTCATTCTCTTTTATGGCTGAGTAATATTCCATTGTATATACATACCACATCTTCTTTATCCATTCATTTGTCGGTGAACATTTAGGTTGTTTCCATGTCTTGGTCATTGTAAATAGTGCTGCTATGAACATTGGGGTGGTGTATCTTTTCAAGTTAGAGTTTTCATCTTTTCCAGATATATGCGCAGGAGTGAGATTGCTGGATCATATGGCAACTCTAGTTTCAGCTTTTTTAAGGAACCTCCGTCCTGTTCCCCATAGTGACTGCACCAATTTACATTTCCACCAACTGTGTAGGAGGGTTGCCTTTTCACCACACCCTCTCCAGCATTTGTTATTTGTAGATTTTTTGATGATGGCCATTCTGACCCGTGTGAGGTGATGATGGAGGTAACTTTTTAATCTTGCATCATTCTGTATCTGTTTGTTAGGCTTGTGAGAAGTCTGTTTAAATGTTTAAGTGATATATATCATCTGTGGATGCATAGGCCAGTTGAACTGCCACCACATACTGGAGACATGGGCTCTTCATTTTTGGAAATAGTGGCAGCCACTTCACAACGTGGAAGGAAAACATAATTGCCATCTGTTGACTTGTTCAATACAGGTCCAGTACGACCTCAATTTCAAGGAAACTGATGCTGTTGAAGACAAAGGTACTCAGCTGCTGCCCACTTCACTTCTAGACTAAAGAGAAGAGACACACACTGACCCCCTCCCTCCCTCTCTCACCTCTCCTCCTTCCCAAGGCCAATCCTTCCACTCACCTTGTCGCCTCTGTGGGGTTTGTCAGCCTCTCCCTTTCCATTCTCTCCTTTCCTCAGCCTACAAGAATGATAAAGTTTCCATTGTCTTAAAAGATAATTTTTAAATATTCACACTAGGTAACATCTCTTTTTCTCATCTTTATTAGCATAGTCAGGATCTCTTCCTCACTCCTTGCTATGGACTGAATTGTGTCCTCCCACCACCCTCCCCCGTGCCCCAAATTTTATATAATGAGGCCACAACCCCCATTGTGACTGTAAATGGAGATAGGGCTTTTAGGAGGTAATTAAGTTTAAATGGGGTCATAAGGGTTGGGCCCAAATCCTATAGGATTGGTGTTATAAGAAAGAGGAAGAGGGCTTCCCAGGTGGCGCAGTGGTTGAGAGTCCGCCTGCCGATGCAGGGGACACGGGTTCGTGCCCCGGTCCGGGAAGATCCCACATGCCGCGGAGCGGCTGGGCCCGTGAGCCATGGCTGCTGAGCCTGCGCGTCCGGAGGCTGTGCTCCGCAACGGGAGAGGCCACAACAGTGAGAGGCCCACATACCGCAAAAAAAAAAAAAAAAAAAGAAAGAGGAAGAAAGAAAGCAGTCTCCATCCTCTCCCTCCCTCCCCCTCCCCCCCCACCCCGCCGCCCCGTGAGAGACACAGTGAGAAGACAGCTGTCTGCAGGTCAGGAAAGGGGGCTCCCACCAGCAGAAGCCTGCTGGACCTCAATCTTGGACTTTCCAGCCTCCAGAACCGTGAGAAAATAAATTTCTAGTGTTTGAGCCCCTCCCCCCCCAGTCTGTGGCATTTGTTGTGGCAGCTTGGGCTGACTAACACACTGCTCAACCCACTTGGATCTAGTTTTTGTGTCGGCCACACCACAGTGGCAGCTCCCCATAATTGTTCGAGGCCAGGACCTGGTTTCAAGCCTCTTCCTCCTTGACCTACTCCGTGAGGAATGCCCTTGACCAACCCTTGGAATGCTCTTCTTCTGCTTCTCCTAGCTCCACTCTGGGCTCTCCTCTTGCTCCTTAAGTAACTCATCCTTCTGTTCCTCCCCTCTTGTCAATACTGACATTTTACCAGGATTCTAATCTTGGTCTCATTACTCTGCATGTTCCCTGGAGGTGACGATCTAGACTCCTTTACTCTCTCATCCCAGTTTTTGATGGGTCCCAGCTCTGTATCTCCAAATCAAATATTTCTCTGAGAAGCACAGCCTAATTCCCTTTAGCCTAGTGGGTACCTATGCTTCAGCACCTATACTTTACCAGACACCTGGAGCTTTATCCTTCAGGAGTCATCTCTCATTGTACACTGATGGATTCTCTCATGGTCCTTAGCCTAACTGATAAGGTTGCCAGTCACCCATTCTCTCAATTTAGAAAACCTAGAACTGCACTTACCTCTTCCTTCTCTTTCCTTTCTACATCTTGTCAAATCCCAAGGGCTCTCAATTCAACCTTGAATTCGTCCCCACATTTGTATCTGTCCACTTTAATATATGCCATTTGGAATGAAGAGTTCAGGCTTATATCATTTCTTGCTTTCCTGCGGCAGAAGTCTGCTAACGTGTAGCATACATCAGTTTGTTGTCCTCACTGAAGACAGACTTGCTGTCCTGGAAAATAATGGAATTGTTTCCCCTTTGCTCACAGACTTTAGCTGAATACCAAATAGTATTTTCCAAAATGCCCTCCTTGGAATATTAATTATAATTTTTCTTCGGGTTGTTAGTAGATGTTTTGTAAGCAGAAGGGGGCAGGGGTTAAGTGTTGAAAAGTCAAATCTATGTGGGAAGTGCTAGATGAAAGAAATACAATTTCTTAGCTGAAGAACTTCTTAGAAACTGGTAATGTTCATGTGACTCTCTAAAAGGAAATTATACAGGTCCACAGTCTCTGATTCAGAGATCCTTGGGGCTGGATGTATTTGGAATCCAGAATCTGTCACATGTTTATACAGCAAATATTATATAACACCTCCCAGCACTCATATTGCTGTTTCTATATCAAAATATATAGATATCACATTTAATGAGATAAATCAAGACTATAAATAGCCTCACATCAGCTCAGGTGAGGTTTTGCAGCTTGATGAATTACAAAACATGTTTGGATTTTGCAATTGTGTGTAAAGAGATTGTGAACAGTAATATTCTGAACTTCCCAAACACATTTGTCTGCGGAAGATTTCCTCTCAAGAGCCTCTCTCTCAGGCGTTCTGTACCATTGTATGCATTTAAAAAATGCGGACATATAGGCAATTTCTGCCCCACCCCACTGAAATGTTATTCTTCTCCAAAGGGCTTTAATGTTTACCACTTGGTGTCTCTTGCTATTCCACTTCCATCCTCCTTCTCCACCTGGAAAATGTCTTTGTCTTTTGACCCATTAAATTCAAGTTTAAATGTCAGTTCACACTCTTGTTACGGCCATCATCACATTGCATGTTAATTATCTCTTTACTTCTGTGTCAACTATTTGTCAAGAGGCTATTTCTTTTTTCATTACTGAATCCTTACCGCTGAAAATAACATCTGGTCATCAGTGGATATTCAAGAAATACTGAATGAATAAATGAAAATTAATTCAGTGCACTGAAGACACTGAAAAATCACCAGAGTGAAAACTAAGAGTGGCCAATAATTTAATGCCAGAATCTGGCACACTTCTCCATCAATAAGGTCAAAGGAATTGGGTTGAAAAAAAACTCTCCTGGAATACAAAAATTTTGCATGTGCTGCCCTTTGATTTAGCAATCCCATTTTGAGAACTCTTTCCACAGGAGATACTCAGACAAGTATGTAATATGTACCTATAAGGAGATGTCATCACATCATTATAATAATGAAAGGTGGACAAAATCTAGTTGCTTATCAATAGGAAACTGGTTGAATATACCATGAAAAAAATCTCACACAAAGATTACTACATGGCTCTTAAACAAGATTGCGTGTGTGTGTGTGTGTGTGTGTATATCTGTCTGTACCCTATCTTAAAAAAATCTCTTTGACATATTGTTGGAAAAAAACAGCTTGTAAAACAGCATGTATATGTTGATCCCATTTATGTGCAAATTATATACATATATGGTCATACATATATATCCATATATTATAGAGCAAGCCTTGGAAGGGTGTCCATCAAATCTTTGACAGTAGCCGACTCTTAGTGGTTTGAGTCTTGGGACTGTGTTTTTTTTTTCTTTCCTGTATTTTTAAATGTTCTAAAAACTGCCATATTTTATCTTGTAAGCAGTAAAACAGTGAAAAAATTGCTTTAAAGTCAACATACAGTTATTTATGATTCTGAGTTTGAGAACTTGGAAGCAAACGATTACTTATAGTAATATGTCTACATTACTATTAAGAGAGGATTTTTGGAAGTTTCTTAATGAATTTCACAAAAATTCCTATGAGGCCATTCTTCTTATCTCCAGAGAGAACACTGGTTGTGATTTTGGTCTGGAGGACCCCAAAGTTTGTCTTTTTCACATTCTGCATGTGGAGAAGTTGTGCCCTAGGAAAGCTTCTCCCAGGACTATGGATGATGGATGACCAGCCCACATTTTGACCAGTCGTTTCCAACTGGTATCATTTCTTCCAGATTCTAGCTCGAGGCCCCTTCCTAGTGATGCTCTTGGAAATGTCATTCCTTGTTTTGAATTGGGATTGGCCACCTATGGATCAAACTGGCCATTTCACTACTTCTGGGTTTGGCCTATTGACTGCTCTCGATATTCTGGAGTGGGCGAACCTTCCACACAGACCGTATAACTTGTCTGTTCAACAGTACGCCCCTGACACTGGAGCACACCTGCCCATGTATCACCTGCCTATGCTTCACCCAATTTCACCAGCCCCCCGACTTCCTGCCCCTGGCTTCTCTCTACCACTCTTCGTTCTGACTCTTCCTCTCTCCTTGTGACCACCACATGGCAGGAAGAGGAAGAGGCTTAGTCTCTGTACACACCTCCTGCCCACCTGCCACACATATACATACCAAAAGCCCAGCCAAGACTTTACTGGTTTGTGATTTTGCTGACATACAATACACCAAATTTCTGAACTAATTCAAGCCTCCTGAAGAATAGAGAGACCTAAACAATTCTGCACGAGCGCACGGGGGATCTGACCATGCTCCTTGTCTAGGTTATTAATCTATAGCGTTCAGAAAGTCCCCTGTAACTATTTGGGGAAAGCAGAGCTCATGTTCCTTATAGCTCCTAAGGGCCACTCTAACATTTCTAAAAGTCCTTCTAAAGAATTAAAGAATCCACTTAGGACTATTTAAAGCATAGGTGAAAAATCATTGCAAGGTATTAAAATGTATTGTACATTCCCTTTTACCTGTTTTAGGATCAGAGTCTGGCTTATTTTACTACAAGTAGCAGTTAGCCCTCAGTGTCACTCTGAGCAGTGTGTCAGACTTCTGGTTCCATTGGACAGGATATAAGCTGTTATTCTTGAAATCTCTTCCTACTTACCTTCTATAAATTTAAACTTTTGAAGTGATGTACTAATTATTCCTCCTAGGAACATGTGAAAACCCTTATGTTCATTGTTTTTAATAAGTTGCCTAGAATTGAAAAGAACATACTGTAGAGGGATTTCGCAGGTAACACTGCCTAATGACTTCATCACCCTTTAAATTGCAACTCAGATTGTTCCAAGATTTTGAGAAATAACATTATCAAAATATAACCAGATGATGTTACATTTGTTTTGCATAGCACTTATGCAATTTTCATGTCAGGACCTGAGCCTAATCCTAACTGAGCTTTAAAATAGCATCTGATTAGCAGTCTCTGATACAGCTCCTGCTGATAGCATCGAAGATACTGAAATATCACCAGCCTGAAAACTAAGAGTGGCCAACAATTTAATGCCAGAATCTGGGCATACTTCCCCATCAATAAGGTCAAATGAATTGGCCTGAGAAAAAAAATGAGTGGATTGCCTATGTTTTGTGTAATGAAACAGAACAGTGCTACCTTCCAGAATGATGTGAGCAGAAAGTTTTATCCATTACCCACTAACTTAGAGACCCAGGCTCATTAAGAGCCAGAAATGAGGACAACCCCGTGGAGCCCCTTACAGAGGTGGCGTTCTGTGTCTGTCTCTAAAGGTCTCATTTATCTACTATTATTTATTCACATGTGAAAAATAACCTGATGGTCATGGACTTTTTAGAAAATAGAAACAAAAAATATGTGACAATATTAATTTTAGGAAGAATTGTTTTAGCCAAAAAAAATATGGAATAAAGACTGTTGTTCTATATTGCTGAGTGTAGTTTAGAATTACAATGTAATGGTCATGAAAATGTGTGCATTAAAATGTAGCAACAAATATTTAAAAGAACACATTGGTTAGATTCATAATTATGTTCTAACACAGATTTCTCAGCCTTTGAAAAATCAGTTAAGACAGTCTGACCATTATAACTAATAAATTTGAATGAACATTGTAGAAAAGTTTTCCTCTCTTTGGTCACCTGTGAAATATTTATAAAAGTTCATCATATATTTAGCCACAAAGGAAAAACTGAGAAAGTTTCCAACACTAGAATATTTGTAGATTCCTCTGAGTATAATGTAATATGACCAACATCTATGAGCACAAGTTTAAACAAAACCAACACAACTCTAACCACTTTAAGAGGAGGGAAATTTTCTTAAAATCCATTGTTCTATGAAAAAATTAAAATGATAATATTAGTTTATTTCTGAAAGAAGACAATGCTTGGCACATGGTAGGTGCTAAGTGAACAATCATTCAGTGAATGAATGATGACTATTTAGAAGCATAATGAAAATAAAAAAACTCTGGCTGGTAGCACAGTGGGCTCAAATTTATGGCCTTAATTATGCTTACTTAAGCATGACAGAATGAAAATAAAAGAACTAAGCAGTCAATGCCAGAAGTTGGAGAAATGACAAAAAATTAAACATATCAGGAGGAAAATAATAATAAAAGCAAAAAATCAATACATCTGTGGGATAAAGGGAAGAAAAAAAGGACAAGCATTTAGTAACTTTAATTTTTACAAAATAGAAATAAAATATGATGGAAAAAACTGTAACTGATATAGGTCCTATAAGCAAATGACAGATAATACTTTTAAAAATACAGAGACTAATATGTTATTATCTAAGTGTGCTTACAAATATGAGAATTTTAGTACAAAGTATGATTTATTTTTAAAAAAGACGTAAGTGGGGTAAACTGACTCATAATTATAATTTAAAAACCAGAATATATGGAATACCTAGAGAAAAACTGAAGAAAAAAAAAAAAACTTACCAAAGAATTATTTCCACAAAAGACTCCAGGACTTGTTGATCAAATTTTCAAAGAACAGACTTAATAAATTGTTCCAGAACATGGAAAGAGTTTGAAAAGCTATACAGATCATTTTATAAACTATAATAAAACCCTGACAGAAATTGCAGAAATTTACAGACAATCAAATATTAGCAAATGAATGAAACTATATCTAGCAAAAGAGAAAATCGGCCTCCTCCAAGAGTGTTAATGCAGGAATGGATGGAAGCTAAATATTAGGACATTTCTTCATATCATACGGCACAGCCAAGGTCCAACTAGAAAAGCCACATATATAATCTCAGAAGATACTTGAATGGTATTTCATAAAATTAAATACCCATCACAACTCGGAAAAAAAAATAACTTTAACAACTAGGATTAGAAAGATACTTACCTAATGTGATGGAGAACATCTATATTAAACAGCTTATTTTTAGTAAGATACTGAAAACACTCCTTTTAAAATAAAGAGGGATGGGTTAAGGATGTCTACTATCCCCATTGATATTTAACACTGTTCTGAATTCTTGCCATTGCGGCATATAACAAAATAGAAAAGGAAAAGACAACATTTAAAATAATATGCCTAAAATTTCAATATTTTACCATAAAATTCTTAACATAATTTTTATAAGAAATGTGAAGTACCTAGATACACCAAGTTGTAAAATCTTTCTGAGAGAGATACACAGTGTCCATTGATAAAAATATAAATATTCTGAAAATATTGTTTCAAAATTATTTTATGGGTTTAACTCAAACCCAATCACAGTTCCACTATTTTTACTTGATTACTAAACAAAATAGTCCAAATGTCTTTTCCTAGACTGATACTTTCTGTGCTCACGATTAATACCTAGGAAGGCTCACATTTGCAGAAATACAAGCATAGAGCAATCTGGTGCTCCACTCTGCTGGGTAAATTAACTTTGAAAGAACCGGGAGGGAATAACATTTTCATGTTTTGCCCACAAAACCCTAAAGCTCATTCAGTTACCTGTTTTCACAGGAACCTGGGACTAAATTGAGGGGAAATGGAGAAATGAAGGCAGAAGATAAAGATTGCTATTTCCTTATTCAACTACCTTATTCCTAATAACTCTCAAAAGACATTTTCAATTAAGCCCTATATATATATATATATATATATATATAATGTAATAAATATGTATATATGTAATATATATTTCAGAAAGGCAGAGATGTTTTTCATAAGGGTATGATTTCATGAAGACAGACATATATAGATAAATAGATATATCTGTCTTTATGAAATTGAGTATATATGTGTTTTTGTGTTCTTGTATACAAATACAAATCTGCACCACCATACCTTGCCTTTCTTGGCCATACAAGGTATGTCTGTGTATCGCTTAAGAAAATCTGTCCTCAGCCTGTGTTAATTCAGTTCACATACAGCACCTGGCCAGTTGTCAATGTCAGTAGTTATACATCATGAACAAAAACATTCCATATTGAGTCACGTGCATTAAAAAACACTAGATCTCTGCCACAGTGTTGTGCCACTTGTAATTATAAAGTGCCAACTGTACTTGGTTTCTGTGCATGGCCACGGCTGGGCTCCATGTAATGCCATGCTGCACATTCTATGTTTTGTGTTCCAAATTCCTCGTTCTGATTTGGAGTTCCAAGTCATGAATCCTGGATGTGCTGCAAGCACAATAAATGTTGTACATCTTATTATCTTGTTTTTTTTTTTTTTTTAAGGGAGCCTCAGCTAAAAGAGCAGCTAATTTATAGGAAAACCGATTACTTAGCACAGTAAAATTAACCAAAACTATTACATCAGAAGAGAAGGGTTTTTTTATCCCCGCTTTCTCTTGTTTTTGTCCATGGTCCCTGGGGTAAATTTTTTTGGGGGGCTCAACTAAATTTCTTCTTTTATTTCCCTCCCCACTTTGTAATTCTAAACTAGGGTCAACGTTTGAAACTGACTTTGTCTATTTCTTCTCAGTTGATGAGTCTGGCTTCAGCACAAAGAATAGGCTCTAATGTTCACTTTGTGCCATAACCAGATTATACCTCACTTATTAATGTCACCTGCTGCACAGAATTTAAATAATGGTTCTACTGGGGCTCACCCGTCACTCACTCTTATATCCCCTCAACAATTCAGTGATTCTTATAAGTAAAAGTTACTTGCTGGTGATGCCAAAATTGGCCCTACAAGTACAGTTAAGGTTAAGGTACCCATGCTGGGTCTTACAAGGAAAACCCCTCATTTGAGCTGAATCCTCTCTTGTTAGAGTAGGATTTTTTTTATGAAAAAGCATAATATAACTTCTCTCTTTCCCTTATCCCTTCCTCTCCCACCCCCTTTTCCATCTCCCTCACTACTTTCTCCTTTATCCCTTTCTCCTTGGGGTTCCTGATGATCCAAATTGCAACCTACTCATAGAATGAAGGAATTTTAGAGATGAAAACATCAAAATCCTTGACTCTTACCTCTCATGCAGTCACCACCAAGATGTAGTCATCTAAACCACTGCTACTCAAAACTAGCTTCAATTCCATCTCACCTGGGAGGCTTATAAAAACCTCCCTTGGCCCGTCTTACAAGGCTTGAGGCTGTTTCTAACCCTCTACATGGCAGAATAGCTCCTAGGCTTAGGCTCATTTGCCTGATGCAGGTTTTATGGTTTAAAGTGTGGCATTCTAGAATGGGGACCATGCTCACAGGTGACATGAGTCCTCTAGAGGTCACATCCATGGGCAAGAAAGAGGTGAGGGTGACACAGTGAGAGAAAGACTGCTTCATTTGAGGCCCTGAGAGAGCATTCACTGAGACCTGCATATGTATCACCCATTTCCTTTTTGTATCGAATCAGCTTATCTTCAGAGACATAATTGATGAGTCCCATCTCATAACCTCTTTCAGAGCAAATTAGGCCTTGTCATAATGGCATAATCCTTGGATACATGCTTAAAAAAGAAATCCTCTATATTCCAACTTCTGTGTAAAATATAGTGAGCTTTGCAGCCAGGCCAGGCAATGTTGTTTTCTTTAGCACCCACTAAGTTAAAGTAAAAATGTAATTATTGTGACTTCCAGATCTTTCCATTCCTACTGCAATCTGCTTTTCTTACTGGCTTCCTATCTTTTTTTTTTTTTTTTTGGTACTGCTGGTGTTTTTGTTGACTCTCCTTGGCTACATAAAGTCTTTGTAGAAGAAAGAGACATGGTCAATTAAAGACTGAATGATGGAGGATCTGAGGAATAAATAACCTGAATTTACTAGTTCCTCATTATTCTATTACGAAGCCATGTGGCATTTGTGATAAATACTTTGAAAAATCATATTTATTCCATAGCTTTTACAATAAAACAAACAAAAGTAAAATGCCTAAAAGTATTTGAGAAACATTGGTTTAGAGTAAATTGACATTAATATTTTAAATACAATGATCTCCTTACAAGGATAAGTGAATAAAATTATAGTTACTCAGTATCCAAGCATGATATGCTTATCTATTTACCTGGCTGGAATATTTGGTAATCAACTCCAGGTTCCACATGTGTTAAGGTTCATTATACTATGTGGGCCAACCAAAGATTTTAAGTTATAGTTACCCAAGGTATTTGATTTTTATGAAATGACTGAAGTCTAAACGTTTTATTCCCTCCTCCCATAGGCTGTCTTCACATCATTAGCAGAACAATGTTAACACTAAATTTCTGTAAAGGGTTAGGGATGTGCCTTGAAGTATCTGCTTGTGCATTTGTGGGCTCCTGTAAATGCACCCATGAGAGAGGGTCAGAAGGGTAGAAGCATTACCAGGACAAGATTTGGCCAGTTGATGCTCTTGGGTCAACAGGATGGAACCCGTCTGCACAGCTTGTGTTCTGCTTAATGATATGGTGGTAAAATGTTTAATACCTCCTCTCAAGGTGAGGGGAATCCCTGATTTGTAGAGTTCATTTGCCTGTTTCCATGTGTAAATACTCCCATGGTGGCCAGTCTCAAGCCACCAATGTCACATGGCTGAATGCGGAGTTGGGAAGAGGTGCACACAATAGATTCCCAGGAGCTTCTTCTGGGAAACCACTTACTAGATAACCTCACCTCTTATTAGTTAGCGGAGAAATCTTGAGTAAGTCATACTCTCTTTGAGGTTTGGGTTTCACACCTCTAAAATAAAGTTAACCATATATGTGACCATTTTTATGAGGGCAAGATGAAGGAATCGATATAAATTATTTATAGGTTCTCAGGGAAGGGTTGTAATACTAATTGTGCCACCTAATTGTAAACGTCTTCTCTGATTAATGATGGGGATTAAGTCCCAAAAGTTAGTATATATTTGTCCACCTATTTACCAATCTAGCCCAACTCTATGACCCTCCTCGCCTCATGAAAGGATGCATATTTGAAAACAATAGTTCTAAGAAATGTTTTGTGAGTGTCTACCTCTCATTAACCACATTATATACCCTTAGAACACCCACAGTGTTTCTCCCTAGAATATTTACTTGTGTTCTTATCTATGCTCTGAAAAGTTTTAGGTATATTATATACATTCCATTGATCGTATAGCTTTTACATTTCACTACCAATTCCTACCTGATTTTCTGTCTTTCCATAGACACTTCCCACCATGTCCAAGGATTCCTTTGCCATTAAATATGTGTGAAGAAACCAGTTCTATGTTCACACTTTTCTCCATTATCTTGTCGTTGTGTTTTTAACCCACCTGCCAGGTGAGACTTCCCACTTCCTGTGAAATGGCCTTCCCTGATTCCTCAGGTCATCATAATCCTCCACTTTCTAAATTTGTTTGGCCTTTATTAACTATACAACTTATTTTGTAATAATTATATTAAAGAATCATAAAATCTCAAAATTAGAATAAAGTTAAATGAACATTTCTTCTTGCTAGCTGTAACAGTTTCAGGGCCATAGGGCTTATTAACTTTTAACTATAGAAACCAAATGCTTTTTCTAATTATAAACATCGTATCATTGTTCCATCCATTTTGAATTATACAGAGCAATTGTTCTCCGCTCTACTGTCTGCAGACAACTTTGGTCTTGCAAAATATCGTGTGGATCACCTACTCTGTCTGCTTCCATTCAACATGGCAAGAAAAATCCAACCAGAATTAATGGGCAACCAGGCCCCATTCTCACTGGGAACATCTGCTTCTTATTAAATATCATAAGTAATTTATTAATTCTTGCCAGAAACAAAAGTAAAGACATTGTCATACTAAAAGCATTACCAGCACAAAAGACCAGCCAGCCGGCACAGCACCTGGAGGACTCTCACAGACACCCTCTGGGGTGTCATTAATCTGGGGACACGAGATGTCAGGTTTCTTCTGTTTTCTTACCAAGGAAGACAAAGCTGGAGTGTGTCTGAGCTTCAGTGCCCACTCCTTTGAGTCGATGTGTGTGGTTGGGCTATAAAAATGAAGGATGTGTTAGTAGGTGGTGGAATGACCACACAAAGCCCATGGCACGTCACAGCAGAATTAATAAAATGTGAGTGCTGGAGAGGAGGAGAGAGAGGATCAGGGCCAACTTGACCATTTACAAGTCATGGAATGAGGTCCAGAAAGGGGAGGTGACTACTTCAAAGTCGCCCAGCCAACTGGTGACAAAGCCATGCCAAGTATCCAGAACCCCTGACATCTGGGCCGAGTTCCGTGCACAGTGTCGCTGAAAAGTGGACCCTTCCCAAGGGGACTGAACAATCAATGATTTGTATATGCTCTTTTAGAGGACCGAGGTTCTGCAAACTGTGTACCCTTCCTGATGCTTGGATTTTGGAAGGCTATCAACATGTTTCTTCTATGATGATGATAAAATAACAATGGCGAATATGTTTTCAGTCCTTGCTATGTGCCAGGAGCTATTTTAGGTTGTGTTTCTCATGCTTTCTCTGATTTAACCCAAATGACCAAATGAAATAGGTACTTTTACTTATTTATTTATGTCTGTGTTGGGTCTTCGTTTCTGTGCAAGGGCTTTCTCTAGTTGCAGCAAGTGGGGGCCACTCTTCATCACGGTGTGTGGGCCTCTCACTATCGCGGCCTCTCTTGTTGTGGAGCACAGGCTCCAGACGCGCAGGCTCAGTAATTGTGGCTCACGGGCCTAGTTGCTCCGCGGCATGTGGGATCTTCCCAGACCAGGACTCGAACCCGTGTCCCCTGCACTGGCAGGCAGATTCTCAACCACTGCGCCACCAGGGAAGCCCGAAATAGGTACTTTTAAAATGCTACTTTATAGATGATGGAACCGATCCTCAAGAGCGCTTAAGTAATTTTCCCAGGTTGTACGGCAAGTAAGCGTTGGAGCCAGGATATAGATCAGTTGCAGTGGACTCCCCTGTCTGTTATTTGTTCTCTAGAGTCTATTGTCTTTAGCCACAGTCCACTTTGGATGTTTGTGTTTTTTATGTCCGCTAATTTGTTAGTTTCTGCCCCACATTTTGCCTTTTTTGGTGTAGATGAAATATTTTCGTGTAAATCAATTTTTATGTATTGATTTGTTTCCTAAGTCATACTCTAAGCTATTGTATTGTTTTTTTTGTGTTTAACATTTATCTTCAGATTTGGGTATGATTAAAATCTAGGAGGGCCTGTATATAGTTCTTCTTTATGGATGGATGCCTTGACAATGATCCCTGGGACAGTTCTCTCAATGGCCTGCCTTTCTCTACTGTCCTTCCCCAAATACATTGCTTTGAAACTAGACCATCATTTTCAACTACGAAAACAGTTTAAACACATTGGTCTTATTTATGAAGATGACAGATACAATCTAGTTATAATGCACCAGGCTGAATTCAGGTACCCATGCTTTGACTAAAATATGGAATGTGGTAAACCTATGCTTTAAGTATTTGGGTGGATTACTTTTTTTATGATTAGCTCCTAAATTCCTACTCACCTTCAATAAGCATCAATACTGCATTCAGCTGGGTCTAAAGGAGGGAAGACTAAATGACTCATATTTTTTTTTCCCTGCTGAGTATCCACTGAGATCAATCAAAGTAAAATTCCATTTTCTTTAGGGCACTTAGGCTGTCAGATGCCTCCACTTTCCTTCAGTCCAACTCCTGGTTTTTAAAACTGTCTACCTTCTAATAGATGTTAGTGGTACCCCATCACAGTTTTAATTTGAATTCTCCTAATCGCCAATGATGCTGAACATTTTTTCATGTGCTTATTTGCTGCCACCCTTGGTGAAATGTCTGTACCACTTTTTAACTGGATGTTTGTTTTCTTACTATTAAGTTTTGAGGTTTTATAAAAATTGTACTAGAAAACGTCCTTTGCCAAATATTTGCTTTGCAGATGTTTTCTCCCAGTTTATAACTTGTTTTTCCTTTCAGAGAGCGAAAGTATCTAATTTTTATAAAGTTCAGTTTGTCTTTTCTTTTCTTTTATGGAACATGCTCTTGGTGTAATGTGTAACAACTCCTTGCCTAACTCCAGATCTCAAATATTTTGCCCCTTGTTTTCTTCTAAAAGTGTTATAACTTTATGTTTTACATTTAGATCTATAATCTGTTTTGAGTTATACATACACCTTACACCTTATATAAAAACAAAATTCATTATATGCATATGGATATAAGAATATAGAGTTATAGGCCTATGTATGTTATCTCTTTTATCTTGGGCTAGTTTTGGTAGTATCTGTTTTTCAAAGAATTGATCCATTTGGTCTAAAATTGAATTTGTGTGCATAGGGGTGCTCAGAGTATCCCTTTATTACCCTTTTAATGTCTGTAGGGTCAGTAATTATATCTTCTCTTTCATTCTTGATATCGGTAATTTGTTTCTTCTCACTTTTTCCCTTTGTTGTTCTTGCTGGTGGTTTGTCAATTCTTTTAATCTTTTTAAAGAACCAGCTTTTGATTTTCCTAATTTTTCTCTTTTTTACTCCTACTTTCTATTTTATTGATCTCTGTTCTTACCTTTACTATGTTCTTCATTCTGCTTTCTTTACATATGTTTTGCTGTTCTTTTTCTACTTTCTTAATGTATAAGATTAGATAACTGGTTTGAGACTTTTCTAGAAATATATAAACACTTACTGCTATAAAAATTTTCTTTACACATTGTTTTAACTACACCCCAAAATATTTCCCTTGAGATTTCTATCTATTACTGAGAGAAGAGGGGTAAAGTGTCTAGCAGTAACTGAATTTGTCTATTTCTTTTCAATTTTGTCAGTTTTTGCTTCATTTTTTCAAGCTCTGTTGTTAAGTGCATAAAGATTTATGATTGTTATTTTTACTTGGTGAATTTAACTTTTTTATCATTATGTTACATTCTTCTTTTTGCTTGGCAATTTTCTTTTCTCTGAAGTCTACTCTCTCTGATATAATATAGCCACTCCAATTTTATTTAACTGGTGGTTGGTATAGTGCATGTTATATATTTTTTTTCATCCTTTTACTTTTAACTTACCTATATCACCATGTTTGAAATTAGTTTCTTGTAGATAGCGGGTTTTTTTAATCCATTCTGTCAATCTCTGTCTTTTAATTGATACATTTAGGCCATTTGCTTTCAATGTAATTATTGATATATTTGGATTTAATTCTATCGTTGTATTTGTTTTCTGTTTATTCTGTTTTATCCCTATTTCCTTCCCCTTTCTAGAATTTATGTCTTTGCCAAATTTGGAGAGTTTTCAGCCATTATTCCTTCAATTTTTTTTTGGTCACTGCATTCTTTCTCCTTCCCTTCTGGATGACACAAATGTTCAATCTTTAGTTATTGACCCACAGACTCTTAAGGCTCTGTACATTTTTATTTCAATGTTTTCCTCTCTGTTGTTCAGACTGGATAATGTCTATTCACCTAACTTCAAGTTTAGCAGTTTTTTTCCTCTTATATGGCCTCTCTGGTTGAACCCACCAAATAAGTTTCAGTTATTTTGTTTCCCAGTTCTAATTTGTTGTCATTTTGCTCTTTATATCTTCTTTCATTTGCTGAGATTTTAATTTTTCCATTCATTTTAAGAGAGTTTGCAATTGCTTTCTGGACCATTTGTATAATAGCTTCTCTAAAGGCTTCAATAAATAATTCCAGTATTTTTGCCATTGTGACATTAGCATCTGTTGATTGTCTTTTTCCATGTAAGTTGAGATTTTCCTGGTTCTTTGTATGCTGAGAAATTTTGTATTATGCCCTAACCATTTTGAATATTTTGAAACTCTGAGACTTGTTCATATCCTATGAAAAGTGTTGTAGGGTCAGGCTGCAAGTTCCAATATACGTGCTGTTGGCTGTGTATCCAATGTTAGTTCAGTTGTCAGAGCCTTTGCAGTATCAGATCTGTCTCATGTTTGTGCCCCCCAGCAGACAGTTTGCTCTGTTGCCTGTGGTTTTATCTGTTAGTTCAGTTCTCAAAATCTTTGCTGAATCAGATCAGATTCATATATGTATGGCTCAGATGGTAAGCCCTGGAGTTCATAAACACCTTTATCATGTTGATTTCTCTGGTTTTCCTCTCTCTGCAAAATCCCCACTACTTTTGGCTCCCTGGAGCTCCTCTTTTTGGCTCTCTAACCAGAAAGGTGAGGCATTAGTTACCTTGTTCTACTGTGCACTTCTCCAGTGTGCTCATCTCTAGGGCCAAGTGGCAGGAAGACAGAGAATAAAAGCAATGGGGGTTGGCTCCATACTCTTGGAACCACAGCTCCACTGAATGGAGAGGAAGGTGCCCTTCCCTCAGAGTTTTGGATCCTACAGACTCACATTGCTGCAGGCTGCTACTGCCAACCCAGCATCGCTTGGTGTCTGGGGCATGGAAAAACAGATAAAAGAGAGAGAGAGAATAAAAGCATAGATTTCTACATGTTCGAGTATTAGAATTTCCCTTGCCCTCTCCTTGAGCAAGATCTAGAGGCTTTCTCCTGGAGTTCTCTCTGCACCCTGTATCTCTGTGTACCTTCTGGTACATTGAGTTTAAGCCAAGGGATACTGGGGGAACTATAAATTGTAGCTTCAACTCAATATTGGTTTGATGGTATTTTGAACTCTGGTCTTCTTCTCAATCTGCCTAGTGCTATTTACTTTTGAGAGTCCTCAACTAGCTGCTTTATGCCTTCTGTCCAGGTAGTGGGCAGAGTGAAGTATGTTTACCTCATTTTACTGGATCAGAAATCCCTCAATTCTATTTGAATGCATTTGTCAGTCAGTCATGCAAATGTATTAAACCACTCTATCATTGTCTGCTTTTAAAAGAATGGTTCCTTAATGATTAATTTGGACTTTAAAATACGGACCATATACCACGCCCTCTCCTGGACTCTAGGGATGTAAAGATGAAAAGCAACCTCTGTCCTGAAGATGCTCACAGCACCTAGTTCCCCTTCCCTAATTCCTCCTGAGGAACCACCCTCTCCCACCACAAGCATTCTGTCTGAGATAGAAAATTAGATTCTCTGCCCCTCCTCTACTAAAGGAGAATGCACACGAAGCAGATTGAAACTATTGCACTCCCCTTTCTCTGAATCTTGAGGCTAGTGATACAAGAATGGAACATAGTCACTCATTTTCCCTTGGAAGTGCCTGGATGCCTAGGATTGTCCAGGTCCTAGTCCTAGTTTTCTATGCTTGCATCTGTTCTGGTGCTACCTAATATACCCTCAATGAATTCCCTATTTCATTTTACTTTGTAAGAGTTGGCTTCTGTTGTTTGCCACCAAAACTCCTAACAAATACCCAGTCCAAAAAAAAAAAAAAAAAAAAAGACACATTCATACACAAATCTCTGCAATTGAGTGTCAGATCCGTGCAACAACAGAGGCTGATACCAAAAGTTCTAAAAATACAGAGGTCATACTGATTTACTGGAAGAAACTTGTGAAAGACCTTGCAGAAAAGATGTCCTTTAATTGAAAGCAACATCACTGTTTCAAGGAAGGCTGGCTAATTTCTTGTGTGTTTCTTGAGTGGCTGGTTATAGTCCTCTTTGACAAGTCATGCACTCTCATGTAGAGAAAATGTTTGGGAAAATTAAAAGACACTTGAATTTAGTGGGTTGTTAGTTGAAAATTGAGATTAAGTCTCCAGTGGTTGAAGTTCTGCTGACTGCTGGTAAAAAGCAACTTCATGGTTTGAAAAAACAGGAAGACTTACACAAAATGCTCATACAGCATCTTAGTCATCAAATAACTCTTAAAAAACAGCATTTTGATGAGTTAAGTGTAAATGAATCAGAAACATACAGATTAAATTTCCCTTGAAATACACAGGGGCTTAAAAATTAAGGGAAAAAAGTGCCTGGCAAAACATGTTTTGAATTTTGCCAAGTCCTAAAGGTTTAAGAAGCAATTCAAGATGTTTCACCAGGCCACTCAAAAAACATCTCTGGGTTTTCCCATCCCTTCAAGAGCAGATCTAGATATTTTATTCCTTCTGGCCCTCTGTCTGCCAGTCCTTGGTGGGTGGAGCAAGGGTAGAGAGTTGTAGCACATGCTCACTGCAGGCTGCCTTTGTTTTCTACTGCTTGTATCTTTGCATGGGCCCAGATATGTGTCCCTTTCACATCCTCACTATTCTCTTCTCCATACCATCTCTTCTGAAATCAGGGATAATCATTTGGTCCGTAAAGGTATTTTAGCACAGCTCCATGGAAGGGTATCCTTTCCATATTCATTAACATTGTTAGTCTATCAAAAACTTCCATGAAAAAATGAGTGAAGCCTGCTGATGCTAAATAAGTAATTTGAGTTATATTTCATCCAGAAATTTAATAATGAGATCTGGGGGGAAATTAGAAATATTCAGCATAAACTGGATATTTAAAAAATTAAAACAAATTACAATGCACTCAAAGGTATACTTTTCTATTGTAGTCTTCTAATTTGTTCACCTTTGTATTATACAAATTTTCACATATACACAAAAATTGACAGAATGCTATAATGAGTCCCTTGTGTCCATCACAGCTTCAACAACTGTCACCATTCTACCATAAAGAAAGATTTTTAAATCTTGAAATTTGCAGTATGATTTTTAAAATTGAGTCAGTGAACAATACACAAGTAAGGCTGGCGTCCCTTGTGTACAGGGAATGAATCAGTCACCGGGACTTACATAAATATAAGATAATGCCCGTACCTTCAATACTTATATTCTAGGTAAGGAGGATACAGAAAAGATAAGTTTTAGGAAAGGAAGGAGTCTCTTAAGTGTGTGGCACAGATCATAGATGTAAAAAACAACACGAAAGAGGGCTTCTCTGGTGGCGCAGTGGTTGAGAGTCCGCCTGCCAATGCAAGGGACACGAGTTCGTGCCCCGGTCCGGGAAGATCCCACGTGCCGCGGAGCGGCTGGGCCCGTGAGCCGTGGCCGCTGAGCCTGCGCGTCCGGAGCCTGTGCTCCGCAACGGGAGAGGCCACAACAGTGAGAGGCCCGCGTACCGCAAAAAGGAAAAAAAAAAAACCCAAAAACAACACGAAAGAGAGTGAATTTAATTATTGAACCCACATTTACTGAACCCAGGCACTGAGTTGACAACAGAAGAAAAATAAAGGACAAAAATTCCTACTCTTCAGAAAATATGTAATAGGGAAGACAGAGAGGTAACTTGTTTTGTTAGTATTAGTGCTTGAACAGAGGCATTCTGACAAAGACGTTTCAAAGACTGATTTAGAGTTACCTCACACTCCTCCTACTGGGACTGTGTGCACTTTGGTTAACCATTTCCACTCTTGCACAGAATTTAGCTCCTATCTCACCACCATGACATGTTCCCAAAGGGCCTGAGAGAGTTATTGGGAGCACTTAGATTTGGTGAGAGAGGGTCATCTTTAAGATTTCATTTCCAGCATGGGAGCAGGTAGCCAGGTGGCCACCCTTGAAAGAAGAAGGGCCAGGTTCACCTTGACTATCTCAAGAGCTTGTCTCTCTTTGCTGAAGGCACAGGTTAAGTGAGCCTAAAGTGCCTTCTGGGAGAGAATGCTTTGGGAAGTGGTGGGGTTGAGAGCTCAAGTCCTCACAATTTGGTCTGTATGACACCAAATAGCCAGTGTGACTACTAGATTTTTACCTCCTACTTAATTGGGGTCCGTGGGCCAAAGTAACTAGTAATCTGGATATTTGGAGAATATGCAGACACTTTGATTAAAAGCCATTCTCGGTGCAAAGGGACACCTGAACTGTATCATTAATGGCTGAATTGTGCCTCCCTTAAAAGTCATATGTCAGAGTCCTAACCCCTGGTACCTCAGATCCAGAGCATGACTGTATTTGGAGATAGGATCTTTAAAGGTAATTAAGTTAAAATGAGGTCATTAAGGTAGGCCCTAATCCACTAAGACTATCCTTATAAGAAGAGGAAATTTGGATACATACAGGTACAGAGGGAAGACTGTGTGAAGAAATAAGAAACCAACCCTGTCAACACCTTGATCTTGGACTTCTAGGATCTAGAACTGTGAGGAAATAAACGTCTGTTGTTTAAACCACCCATGCTGTGGTAGTTTGTTATGGAAGCCCTAGCAAACTAATACATACAAGATTTTTCATATTTCTATTGAAAATGTGAGGATAACATATGAATAAGGGTATTGAGGAAATGTGTGACTTACCCGAATGAGGAATGTCTGTGAGTTCCAGCTTATTATATACAGACTAAAAGGAGTGATCAGAGATGACAGGTTGTGGTCCTAGATTAACAGTTTTATCTGGTTTCATCTACTCTGATAACATTCTGGCCAAATAAACAGATACAGTCAAATCCAATTAAGTATATTCAATATTTGGATTTGAATATTTGGATTAAAAAAATTAATGTATAAAAAACCTATCAGCCTATGAAGCACTGTTGACATAAAAAATACCTTTTTGACAAACATGGCTGGCCTGCCAAAGCACTGTAGTATATTTTATTTTATTTTATTTTTTTTTTTTGCATTACGTGGGCTTCTCACTGCTGTGGCCTCTCCCGTTGCGGAGCACAGGCTCTGGACGCGCAGGCCCAGTAGCCATGGCTCACGGGCCTAGCCGCTCCGCGGCATGTGGGATCCTCCCAGACCGGGACACGAACCCGCGTCCCCTGCATCGGCAGGCGGACTCTCAACCACTGCGCCACCAGGGAAGCCCTGTAGTATATTTTAAAACATGAGCCTAAAGCTGTCTTATATACAGTGAATTAGTCCTGAGAAAGTTTTCATTACAATCCTTTGCTGGAAAACAAAATTTTATTTTAACTTATCTAATGTGTGTGTGTGTGTGTATTCACTCCAACTCCTTTGTCAAAAGGATAGGAAAATTTTGTCCTTAGAAAAGTAATGACAAGAAGCATACAATTGCAGTGTGTGTGTGATGGGGGGCAGGGTGGTGTACGTAGCTACCATGTATGAAAACATTACAAATTTGTTTACTGTAGGTTAAAAATAAAACGTCATTTGGATAATTTCAGCCTTAGAGTGGAATATGCGGATGGCAAAAATCACTTGAGATGAAGTTGCAAGGTCTTAAAAAATGTTTACTTACATTTCCAAAAACTACTCGTTCTGTGATTACCCAGCTCATATGATGGTCTCTGACTTTATGTCTATGAAAATGTATAAAGATATTTCAAAGGAAACATAATATACAGCTTCATCGTATGTTGTAACCCTAGCTCTGAGTCAATGCAGAGCTTTCTCAATTGCACAAAAGAAATATTAAATGAAAACGTGCTTTGTAAATTGTTAAGTGCAGTATAAATATTTAATTATTGGTATTTTGAATATTTTAAATAATGCTGTGCTTTGGGTATCCTAGAGGCTATTCCAAGGCTCTGGGTCCCTGAATGGAGGAGGGAGTTGCAAGTTCCCATTAGTAGTTTAACAAGAGAACAATTGGAGTGCTTCCCTGAGCCCTCAGAATTGAGATTTGCTTTGGTGTCCTTCTACTGCTCCTCCAAATCAAGAAACCACCCCCTCTAAAAAAGATCCAGAACCTTGGAGAAAAAAAGAAGCAGGCTCACCGATCTAGAGAACAGACTCGTGGTTACCAGTGGAGAGAGGGAAGGGGGGAGGGGAATAAGAGGTACAAATTCTTAGGTATAAAATAAGCTACAAGGATATAGTGTACAACACAGGGAATGTAGCCAATATTTTATAATAACTATAAATGGAGTATAACCTTTAAAAATTGTGAATCACTATATTGTACACCTGTAACATATAATATTGTACATGAACCACACTTCAATTAAAGAAAAACATCCAAGTTCAGGGAAAGCGGCATCTTCTGCTTCCCACTGTCAATTTTGTGTTAGTAGAAGTGGCTCTTGAAATTCAAATCAGGACTCATCTCAGAGCTGTCTAGTCTAGTCCTGCCCCAGCTGCAGGAAGAGTTGCAGGTCGCCCCCAGCCGGGGGTGAGCAGCCAACCTCCGGGAATAGGATTCGGTGGGGTTCTTGTGATGATTCTGTGAGCCTCAAATTTTGTTCCACGCCTATTTCTGGGTGGCTCTGTGGATAGAAGGTGGCACCTAGAATGAAGAGAGTCTGCCAGCCCCATTAAATCTATTGCATGAATAAAGGTATTTGTCTTCACTCTCCACTCTCTAGAGATCAACAGGTATAAATTTGCTGATTTCTCTGCGATCCCGGGGATATCCTTTTCCCTTCCCTGAGAAAGAAGCTAAGACCAAAGAAGCCTAGACTGTCATATGAAGACCCTTCCTGAAGAGATCAGCCTCCTCTTGTCTTTCCAGCTCTCTGTTCGGTGTGAGCCGGAGGGAGGAGAGAAGTAAGCCCAGAAGTAGAGCCAGTAGCAAAATCTTCAGGCTGAATAGAATCATAGGAAAATGAAGCTATTCTCCATTATATAGCTCTAGTACTGTAAATCGGCTAAAATTAGAAAAGCAAGATTATTGATCCATGGGTGAAGATTTTGAATTGAACTTTGGAGATGGATTTAAAAATTTAAAAAAAAAAGAAGTGGAATAGAGCCAAGAATAATTTGACAGCTTTAACCCTGCTGGTAATCAACCCCCTAGAGTCATTAAGAAAGACAGGAGTGGGAGGTAAAACATCTGGAGAAATGTGAGCAGATAACGAATTGGGTGGGTTTTATAAAAGCTAAATGCTATCTGTAGGAAGTGAAGTTATAAAAAATTTTGAGGCAATAACCCTGAGGTCATACAAGGGTGAAGAGGGAAACCTGATTCCTGGGCAGTTCTTCCAGGGAGGTTGGCTAGTGGAGAGGCACTAATTCTCACCAGCATATCTGTGCAGTGGCCAAATGTGGGCCGCCCAAAGCGGAAGACTCCATATAGCCAGAAAGAGGCTTGTTACATGCTGGGTCACCCTGCACCCCGGCCCCTCCTGTCCAGCCAGGACACTCCCAGCCTGGGCCCTTCAGATCTCGGCTGTCAGGGAGAGGGTGATGCTGTCGTGAAGAGAGCACAGATGTTCCAGCCTCGGGGGCTTTGATTCTGAAGATGCTGCTCTTACTTACTAATTATGGGACCTAAAGAAAGGTATTTGTGCTCTACGAGCTTCACTTTCCTCATTTGATGAGATTGAATAATTATGCCCACTTTGCATATTTTGGTGAAGATTAAATACACATCTCACACAGTATCTTGCATGCAGCAGATGAGGACTCCCGTGTTGGTTCTCAAATCCCCTGTTCACTCTTCTCTCCGTAATCACTGATCCAACACTACGTACCCTGTGCAAGGCACTGGGGTACAAAGATGAAAAAGATACAATGCCTGTCCTAAATGAGGTCCTAATTTTGGGCAAGATAGACATAAACTGGTAACTGTAATGTAATATGGTAAATAGAAGTGATAGAAATTGGCACAGGGTACTCAGGGGCAGAGATGAGGAGTATGTAACTCAGCTGTGGGTGGGGGAAATCCGGAAGCCTTCCTGGAAGAGGTGGAAACTGTGGCTGGTTCTGTGGAATTAGTAGGAGTTAAAGAGGAGACAGGCTGAGTGTCTCAGGCGGACAGCATGAGCAAGGGTCAGGGGTCAAGGAGAAGATGGCTCACGTGGGGACCTCCCACATCGTGATGTGCGATCTAGAAGGTAAAGCAGAGAGGGGTGAAAGGAAGGGGTGTGAGGGCAGGCAGAGCCAGATCAGAGAGTACTTGGCATTGCATGAAGCATGGGTGTCACCCCTACCCTGGGTGCCCTGGTCCCTGCTCTTTGCATTGACCTTGCGGGTGCATTCTGATTTAGATAAATCAACTGCCATGGATTATAGTATATGAGAGAATCAAAAGGTCAAAGAGAGTGGCTAGGCAAAAAAACCTGGATTGTATATGCTGGGGTGACCTCGAATGACTTCTGCGGTTAATCCCCAGCATGTCTTTCTAGCTTGTGATGATGTGCAACTAGGTGAACTTGCAAATAATTTTTCATGAAAAAAGTCCAGGATGCAGGACAGCACAAGCCCAGGCAGTCAGACCTTAGGTATAGGCAGTATTTTGATGCAGAGCCTATAACGGGCTTGGTGAGGTCAACGTGTCATGATGACATGATGCCCTGTTGCCAGATCAAACAACGCTCTCCCGCTCGGAGGATCAGCATCGCTCCTCAGCCTCCACCACACCTCCTCCAGGGAAAGAACGCTTTCAAACAGCCTCTGATCACTTCTCTGTGGGACGAACCAGATCACTGAAGCCATTTCATAAGCTCTCAACCTCCAGGCCCATAGAACCACTGAGCCACACAGTTCAACCTTGTTCTTTGTGGTGTTTCCAGAGTGTTCTATGGATTCTGGGCCATAGTCTTGAGGGACGGCCCTGTAAGTCCTGCCACAGTTCATGAGGCAAGTTCTTCACTGAGCCATTTCTCTTGCTTTTCATCTGATAAATATTCCATGGTTGAAAATAAGAGAATATGTGGAATCGTTTTGTAAGGACATTTTCTTATCTAATTTCAGGAATCAGTCAAAGTCAAAGGATCTTCTCACTCAGATCCTCATGGGGCCAGGCAGGAAATTTAAATGCATGTATTAGGCAGATAGATGATAAGGAATAGTGGGACATTCGGTTGATGAGAGAATATATGCTCCACCAAAAACATTCGCCTTTTTAACAAAAGCATCCAAATTTGATCCAAAATAATACTATGCTGTCCCTCATTTGTTGCCGTATGGATTTGCTCCCAGCTTCGCCCGGTGTGCGAGCACATGAATTGTATCACCTTGATCAGTCTTCTCCATGTATTTCCTGCACCTCATTTTTGAACACCGTCTGTGTTTAGTGACCTCTTGATGACAAGCTCTATCCATCACCTTAGTCTGTGTTTTCTATAATGGTCTTTTTAAATAAATGATACTGATGCCCAAGGATTCCTCCACTATACTTCTCCCTTCCCATTCTAGAAATATTTTCCTCTAGGAAGACCCACAAGTTTTCAGGGATTCATTATGGAGCTCTGACTCTCCCTAAAAATAATTGTAAAAAGGACTACAAGGCAAGACTAAATTGGAAATTTAAAAGAAACCATTTTAAATGGGAGATGATGATCTGTTAGAAAGGCCTTTCTCGAGGCACCAACATGACACGCTGGGGCTTGAGGAGGAGCCTCGGGAAGGGTGTATCTTCACAAGGAGATAGAGCCACAGTTTTTGCAGATACGATTTATCACAAAGTGATAACCGTCATCAGTCTGTTAACACTTATTGGGCAAAATACTGAACACTGTCCTACGGGTACTTTATAGCAAAGAAAGAGGATGAGTCCCTCTCCCCACAAATGAGGACTCACAGCTTAAATTCATAAGATAGCAGTTCTGAGTGAAAGGATGGTGTAAAGTCCACAGGGACAGAAATGGGGACAGAAATCAACAAATGCCTTTCATATCTGCTTGTAGGTTATAATTAGAGCCAAGGCATTCTGAGAAACCACACATACAATGTGGAGAATCAATTTAGACTCTGAAAGTTGACACCAGGGGTCCTCTTGGGTAAGTACCCACTCTCGGCTCCCTGAGGTTGGAGACATGAAGTGACCTGTCCGGGGCCACATAATGAATTCACAGCGCTTGCACCTGGCTCTCCCCAGTCCTACAAGAGGCCTCTCTTGGACCAGTTTCCAAACAGACCTTGAGTCATGACTGAAACCATTAGTTTCATCCAGATTACCTCTAATATTTGTGTTTATCAGCATACACTAAAATGCTTTGGTTGTTAATCAATGATTTCCCACCTGTAGTCCTTGTTGTCCAAAATAGTTACATGGCTTCTGAAAGCTGTCATCTTCATTTATGCATTAAAAATAATGGAGTTTAGATAACTAATAAGGACCTACTGTATAGCACAGGGAACTCAAAACTCAGTACTCTGTAATGACCTACGTGGGAAAAGAATCTAAAAAAGAGTGGATATATGTATATGTACAACTGATTCATTTTGCTGTACACCTGAAACTAGCACAACATTGTAAATCAACTATACTCCAATAAATTTTTTTAATGACACTTGTTTAAAAGGCAGAAAAAAACGAAGTTTGATGGTAATTAAAAATTCTTATTATTTCTGTTATTATTTTAGAAAATTATATTTTAATTAAACAAGATAGAAAATGGTACATAAACCTTAAAATCCCAACTCTTTACATCAGTTTAAATCACATCCTGATCCTACAAGGCGTTATTCACACCTATTTTGTTATAACGGCAAAATACATATTACCTTGCATTTTTACTTAATGCAAAGTAAGTGAAATAATGTTTTGAGAGTTTTTCTAGAACTCTCCAAAAAGAGTCCCTATAATATTGTGCTTTAAAAAAAAAAACCCAGTAAAATCCAATACAGAGCTTAAAACAGACAAGAAAGCGCTGCATGTCAGAAGCCGTAGTGCAGACCTCAACCCACCAGCAAACCATGTGACACGTGGTGCTGGGGCCACACGAGGCGGGCCACATCCCGAATGTTCACCCAGGCTTCTGGTCCTCATCACTGCATGGTGCCCAGTGTGTAAGATGAAGCAGGTTCAGAAAAGGCCGCCTTCAGCAGGAAAAAGCAACATGATCAGCCCTCACGTTGGGACATTTTATCCTGTGCGTGGTTTGTCCCATGATCATGACGTACATATTCATAACAAAACTAATAGTAACAGCATGCCTAATTTCTTGTCCCAAGGGTTTCCCTAATAATATTCTCTAAATAATATTCAAAAGAAATAACAGTCTGGTTCAGGTCTGGAATCATAAACCTTGATACTTCAAAGATGTTAACAGGCTAAAAATCACAAAGGACCCCTGCATTTTGAAACGGACTTACTGGCTGAACATTTTGTATGTTCCAGTATTAGAACAGCAATAATAATAATAAACAAACTCCCCCACCCTTAGCTAATGAGACTTTTTACCTCCTTCCTTCTATTCTTACGTCTTTGTGCCGGGAGACTTCCAATCCCACTTGAGAAGCACAGAGGGCAGAGAGGTTCTGCTGCCCCCCACCCGGGCCCCCTCCCCCGCCACGGGGCTGTGGGGAATGCGCCTGCGGGCGGAGCTCCTCGGCAGGGCTGCTTGGAAGGTGCCACAAGGGGCAGGGGAAGGGTGGTATGGCCCTTCTAAGCCCAGCCTGTGCAAGCTGCTTGTCTCACAGGATGGGCACGCCTGTGATGTGTGAGGTCCAGCCACCTCTGATGCATTGTCCTGCACCTACAGGGTGCAGCTCTGGAGCTGACTCCTGAGTCCAAATCCTGCTTCTGACTAGCTTGACCGAGTTATTTAACCTCTCTGGGCCCCCCTCTCTTCACCTGTAACACAGAACTAATAATAACAACAACAGCAATAACAAAAATACCTTTTTTGCAAAGGACTGTTATGAGGTTTAAATACACTATTGCATATAGAACTCTTACAGCATAGCCTGACATACAGCGTGCCTTCAATAAACATTGGCTATTTTTATAAATATTCAAAGGCAACTTTAAAAAAGCATTTAGCAGAGCTCCTGGCTCTTAGTAAGCTTGTGTTAAGAGTTCGTTTGGTTTCTCTGCTTGGTGTTGGTCGTCTCTCTGCCCTCACTGTCTCCTTCTTAGGTAGCGTGAGAGAGGGTGGAGCAGTGTAAATGCTGTGGTCTTTGAAGTCAGACCAACCTGAGTTCAAATTCCAGCTCAGCCACTTACTATGTGTGTGAACTGGTGATGTTATATAACACTCAGAGCTTCACGTTTCTCAGCGGCGCAATGCAGAGATTACCTCCTACTTCAGACCATTAAAGGAGAGAAAACCACACAGCCTGGCACCTCCACGGTACTCAGGAAACGTTAGTCCCACTCAGCACCTGCATCTTCATCCTTGCCTCCTCTGCTTCCCCCACTAGGACACTCTGTCTGGGTCAGCAGCCACCAGGCATGGAGAATACATGGACGTCTTCTCTTCCCCCTACGCTTGCGTTCCTCAGTGCGTCCTCCCAATCCCTGTGTGATGCAGTTACGGGGGTCCTCATTTTATACCTTTGGAATCTGAGGCTCAAACATGCTTTGCCGCAGAGCTGGATTCCAGTTCAGTTGTGTTTGATCCCCAAACCATTGGCTTCTCACAACCTCACACTGCCTTCTTGAGATGAGAACTTCTCCTTTTTTTCAATACCAGTTGTAACTCTGCATCCTGCCCCAGGTCAGCCCCGCCAAAGCAGGAGGAGAGTGAAGAGCTCGTTCTGGGAGTGTGCACATCCATTCATCCTGCAGTGCAAGAGAATGAAGGGCCGCCTTCAGAGCTTGTCACCGAAGGGAAACTGTCCAAATCCTCTTCAGTTACATAGAATCCTACAGATATTCCTTTTGCTTGAAAGAGCAATGGGTCTCCTGAAAAAAAAATAATCCTTTTGCTCTGGTTTATTTGTGAAGACTCTTTGGGGTGTGAATAACAAAAAATCCAACTGAATCCAATTCCCAGCTTAAGGAAAAATAATAAAATCCCATGGCTCACACAACAGGGGTAGGGTTGACTTCAGACACAGCTTGATAAAGGTCCTCTTGTCAGTGACGAGCCCCAAGATTTCTCTTTCCATCTCTTGCTGCTTCCTCTGGGTTGGCTGCATCCTTGGAACATACTTCTTTCATGGTGGCTGTAGTGGGTTGAATGGTAGCACCCAAAGAGATATGTCATCTACAAATTCCTGGAACCTGTGAATGGCACCTTATTTGGAAAAGGGTTCTTTGTAGATGTAGTGAAGGATCTTGAGATAAAATCATCCTGGATCACCCAGGTGGGCCCTACATCCGATGACAAGTTTTCTTAAAAGAGACAGAAGAGAAGACCTTGTGAAGATGGAGGAGGAGGTTGGAGTGATACAGTCACAAACAAAGAAGAAGTTGGAAGAGGCAAGGAAAGCTTCTCCCTTAAAGCCTCAGAGGGAGCGTGGCCCTACTGACACCTCGATTTCAGATTTCTGGTCTCCAGAACTGTGAGAGAAGAGATTTCTGTTGTTTTAAGCCATGAAATTTGTGGTCATTTATTACAGAAGCCACAGAAAAATAACATAGTAACATAGGGCTGTAGCAACTCCAATCTCACATTCTCACAACTCTGAGCTAAGGAAAACAGTGCTCTGGTGTTTCCACAAAAGTTCAGACACTGACTCTGAAGGGTCATACCAGTCCTGTGCCCACCCTAACGGACCATGTGGCCAGGGTAATCCCAGTTAAGAGTTCTATCTTTTGACCCAGACTAAATAAAGTCTTTCCCAGGTAACATCAACAGAGTAAAAAAGGAGGAATGCCCAAACCAAGACCAAAGCTGTTGTCTGCTCCAGGACTGATACTGGGAAGAAAACAACAAATATTCACCACACTACTGAAACATCCACCCAGGTGGAAGTCAGTTGTTCTGTTTTACTTTCTGCAAGGTCACTATTACTGTAAATATGCTATAAATACACTACTGGCACTTTGTTGACTATTTGTCCTTTCCCAAAGTTAGATTTTTGACATCCTTTTTGAAATTCAGAAATATTCTCCTCTCTCAACCTCTATATTGCTTTGTAACTTCGTATGGGTTTCCTCCGCAGTTGAATTGAAAGCCGCTTGGGTCCATGCTGGGCCTCCTCTTAGCTCCATTGAATTGCTTTCCTCTTTCATCCATAGAGCTTCCTTGGTGACTCGAAGTTCAGTTGTGCTCACATTGGGCATGATGGTCAAACAGCTCTTCCAAGTACAAAAGAGGGTCTCGAGTGACTGCTCTTGGTAAGCCCGGTGGGGATGGGTTAATGATTTGGTGAATGTTTCCTGGAATTTGCAGAGATCCCACATTATAACTGGAGCCCGACAAGATTAAGGTAGAATTAGAAATCCTGAATGTGAATCATTTTCTGAGTATTAACCTCCCCAGCAGCCCCTTCTTCCACAAAACCCTGGGAAATGACATTTAATATTTATATGTTTTCCTCTATCACATTTCCCCAGCACAAATGGGATAGTGTGTGTGTGTGTGTGTGTGTGTGCACGCGCGCACGTGTGTGTGTGTGCATGTGTGTGACAGAAAGGAAATATCAGGGAATCTTTTAATATGCCACCCTCTATGCTGAGGATTTGGCAGTGGATTTGACAGAGTATGCACTTTGGATGCTATTAATGTTAACATTAATTATTATTAGTAGCTAAATTAAGAGCCACAGAAACCTTATAAGATAGATATAGTTTGGTCCCATTTACACATAAGAAAACTGAGGCTCAGAGGGGTTAAGCAATGTGTTCAGTGATACCTGGCTAATTAGAGGCAGACTAGCTGGAATTGGAACCCAGGTCTGTTTGACTGTTGTGCTCCTAGCCCTTTCCTCTTCTCTGGCTCTCTGCATTCTACCTTCTGTAATTGCACTGTCAATTACTTAAGACAGTTGTTTGGAATACCAGAAAAAAATTTAAATCTATAAATATACTACTAAAACTAATAAGACTTCAGTGAGCTTTGGGGGTATAATATTAATATACAAAAATCAATAGCTTTTGGGCTTCCCTGGTGGCGCAGTGGTTGAGAGTCCGCCTGCCGATGCAGGGGACACGGGTTTGTGTCCCAGTCCGGGAAGATCCCACATGCCGCGGAGCGGCTAGGCCTGTGAGCCATGGCCGCTGAGCCTGCGCATCCGGAGCCTGTGCTCCACAACGGGAGAGGCCACAACAGTGAGAGGCCCGTGTACTGCAACAAAAAAAAAAAAAAAGAAAAAGAAAGAAAAAAAAATCAATAGCTTTCAAAGATACCAGTAACAACCAATTAGAAATAGTAATTTACAAATGTTGCAATTTGTAAACAGTCACAAAATATATAAGGTCTGCAGGAATATGTAAATATTAACAATACTAACTAAAGAATACTAACAAAAGATGTGCAAGATCATAGGGAAAATATGTATACATATGTAAAACTTTGCTAGAATCTACAGAAGAACTTTAATTGAGTAACATGCCATGTTAATGGATAGGAAGACTCAATATCATAAATTTGTCTCTAGTAGATAATACTCAATTTTAATCAAAATTCTGATAAGAGTTTAGAATAGATTTGACTAGCTCAATCTCAAATTTATGTTGAAGTGTAGCCAAGAATAGCCAAGGTAATTTTAAAAACAATAATAATAATTAATATAATAATAAATATAGAGAACTCACCATGCAGAAATCAAGGTTTTTAGAAAGCTAATAATGTAGGCATAGATAAACAGACCAATAGAAAGAATAGAAAGCCAGGAAATAAATCTCCTTATACACAGAAATTTGTTTTTTGACAGCAGCACCATTACAAATCACTGTGGGAACAATAAAAGATTCTGCAAATGATACTGGGAAAATGAGCAGTCCATATGGAAAAAAGTAAATTAGATCCCTACCTCAGATCATATACAAGAATGAATTCCAATGGTTGATAGACTCAATTAAGAATGGCAATACTTTAAATTTTTAGGGAAAACAATGCAGAATAATTTATTATTTCTGGTTGGTAAATATTTCTTACACAAGAAACAAAACACAAACGCTAGCAGAAATATTGATAAATTTAACTAAAAATTTAGAAAACAACTATATTAGAAAAGACACCATGAACAAAGCTAAAATACATGACACAAACAGAAGAAGTAATTTATGGTTGTCGACCAGATTATTTAAAGAAAAAGAAAACTGACAAAAGAGATGAGCAAGCATTTTCTAGAAGAGGAAATCCAAATGTCTCCAAATACATGAAATGATACTTAACATTACTAATACCAGATACCTGCGATGTTAAACAGTAGTGATATATCAATTTTCACCCATCTGATTGGCAAACATCTAAAAGTCTGGTGTCACCAAGTGTGGATAAAGGCAAAGAAACTCACAGACGTTGCTAGTGGAAGTCTGAGTTGCTTTCACCTCTTCAGATGGCCACTTGGCATTATCTGGTAAAGTTACAGATGAGTAAATCATACCATTCAGCAATTCCCCTCCCGGAATTCTGGCACACACGCAAAAAGGGCACATCCAAGGACAATCTTACACAACATATATAACAGAAAAAATCAAAACTAATAAATATTCACCCATGGAGGCATGAGAAAAATAAATCATGTATTTAAAAAGCTGATCTATAACATTTAAAATGAAAAACTAAATCTACATGTATCAACTTGAATCAATCTTGAAAATAGATTACATGAACAAAAAGTTGTGATAGGTGACTCACAGTATACCGTTTGTATAAAGTTTTTTTAAAAAATCACAGTGTTATATATTATGCATATATTATGATTGTGGAATAAAATTGTAAGACCATAAAAAAGATGGGTGCAGACCAATTTCAGGATGGTAGCTTTTTCTGAGGTGGGAAGGAAAATGGGTTGGGTGGGGATGGAAGTATTTCAAAGGATTTTATTAGTTTTTAATAAAAATTTTAAAGCAAAAGGAAAGAAAATACATTTGGGGTAGTGGCCAGAGAGTACATCTTAGAACATATTCATAAGAAAAGAAAGTCATATCTAGCAGATTTTCCAGCTTAAATGTGCCTTAGGGTAAAGTCAAGGTCTAACCATCTCAGCCTTTAGTGTGCAAGTATAAAAATCATGATCTTTATATCAATTTCTTATTTATTTCCCCCATTCTTTCTACTGTATCTTTGACTTTTTTGTCCCCAAATTTCACTCTTAAAAGTTCTTGCAGAGTAATTTTGTCATCTAGCCTTTCAGGAGAGAAACCTTTTGCCCTGAAATGTAAGTTTTAGGGCCACCTTCAGTTCACCAGCCTCTATGCCAAGTACCTAGAAGAGAACTAGTTAATTTGAGATTCACAGTAACACCATTAGACAGATATTTTTAAACTCCATTTTACACACAAGAAAACTTAAGCTCAAAGAGGTTAAACAACATATTCAAAGTTCAATGGCTCATCAGAGTCAGGAACAGCCAGGATTTGAACCCAGGTCTGTCTCTTCCTTGCATTCTGTAATCTTGCCTGGCAGCTGTGTCTTACCAATGGATTTATAAACTATGCTGTAGACTAGCTGGGGGTTGGGGGCAGGTACTTACTTACTACTTAAAGTATTTGCATGGCAGTTCATGTTTGCAGTGTGTTTTACAGTTGTTTTTATTATTCTTATTTTATAACTGGTCTCAGTTACAGCATGCTTTTTGCAATAAACAGTTGTAAAGAAAAACAAACCAGCATGAAAACGATTTCTGCCTTGCTGGATAGAGGCACTGGGATAATCACGTGTCAGCCATACTTGAAGACAGTTGTCAGGCATAGTTCTATTCTTTGCAAACCCACTGATGGCTGGCACAGTGCTAGTCCCAGTTGATAGGTCCTTAACACCCTTTTGAAATGGAGAGAGAAACCACAATACCATCTTCAGTGTCAGCAAACTTGTTCACTTTTTTACCAAGTGTTAGGGCAGATGAAATGACAGATGACTTTTAGTCCTTTTAACAAGGGACTTGTTTTCATTATAAAATGTTTTAACAATGACTCTGGTCTTGCCTAGCATGATGGGGTGCCGAGGAGGGGGCCCATATAGTATCATTACTCAAAAGCCTGAGGTTCTCTTTTTTCCTTTCTTTCTTTAAGAGCATTCCAGATCTAGGTCTTTCTTCACAGAAGTAAAGATGAAGAAAGACCTGGCATCACCTTGAATATATCATCTTTAAGGGTGAGCCAAGGAAAAACACTAGAACACAGCCTTGTCCTTCTCTGTCCTTCTCCAAATTGTCAAGCCTTGGCGGATGCCAGTGCCTTGCCCGCAGTCACACTTGGATTCTCTTTGGGAGAAGGTTCTTGCTTTTTCCTCAGGGTAGAAAGATGAGAGTGGAGAGTGAGGGGTTGCTCAGTTTCCTGCAATTTTGTGACCAATTTCCTCACTGCCTACATCATCATCTTCACCCACATCCTTATCATTTCTCACCATGTCTATAGTTTGAGCCATTAATTTGCCGTTTCCTGAGCTAAACCTGAAGTAGTATCCTCATTTTACAGGTAAAACTGATGTCCCAAGTTTATCATCACACACACACCACACGCACAGATGCATATGTACACACACACAAGACTTTGGGTAGTGCACCTTAAGGATATTTTCCTCCCGAGGATGCTGATTTTATCAAAAAGTATTAACAAAAGATTTTAAATATCAAACTAAGAAAACAGGGGCTTCCCTGGTGGCGCAGTGGTTGGGAGTCCGCCTGCCGATGCAGGGGATGCGGGTTCGTGCCCCGGTCCGGGAAGATCCCACATGCCGCGGAGCAGCTGGGCCCGTGAGCCATGGCCGTTGAGCCTGCGCGTCCAGAGCCTGTGCTCCGCAACGGGAGAAGCCACAACGGCGCGAAGCCCACATACCGCAAACAAAACAAAACAAAACAAAACAAAAACATATAGAAAAATATGTAAGTGAACTCCCTGGTTTTCCAGCTTCTAGAAGCTGCTGCATACCTTGGCTTATGGCCCTCAGCCAGCAACCACATCACTGACCTCTGCTTCTGTCATCACATTTCCTTCTGTGAAAGACTCTCCTGCCTCCCTCTTTCCCTTACAAGAACCCCTGTGACTACGTTGGGCCCACCTGGGTAATCCAGGAAAATCTCATCGAAGAGCCTTAACTTAATCACAGCTGCAAAATCTCTTTTGCCAGATAAGGTAACATATTCACAGTTTTCAGGGATTAAGATGTGAGCATCTTGGGGAAGGGGGGTAGCAGTGTTCTGCCTACCACACCTGGTTTTCACATATCAAGAAAACTCTCTGGAGACAACTCAGTGGAACTTAGAAAGAGAGAGAGAGAGGTGATACCTTAATTATTAGAGCATCATCTAATAAATCAGAGTATTTTAGTGTTGGGAGAAACTTTGCAGTCCACCCCTGCTTGTAGAGATGAGGAGCTGGATCCAGAAGAGGAACCGCACTGGGTGTCATGTCGTGGGAGCATGGCACCAGGACCCCAAACTTCCAGCTTTTGTCCAGCTCTCTGTCCAGCCCACCAGGAAGATTTACATGGGTTCTTAGAGTTCAATGAGACACTGCTTCTCTGTATCAAGGAAACAGCCAAGAGATCTGTTAAGAAATCTTTGCAGAGAACTCCAGCTCTTCAATTTATTGTCCTGAGATGGAAAAACTATCCATAAAGTCTCTGCCAGGAAATCAATTAATCACTTTTCTTATCAGAAAAGTTATCAAAGCACTCAGATTATCATCATACATTGCAGTTTTAAGTTTGATGGAAAGTAATTAACAGATATCTCTGTTTAGAGCTCCCTCCTTCCCCTGGAATTTATTTACACCCCTGATGTTTGAAGATGCAGCCAGGTCTGTCCTGCTGGGAGAAGGAATACAGGTCCTGTTGGCCCACACTTAGTGAAGTTACTATAAGCTCATGACCACTGTGCGTGTCACTGGCTTATGGTGTTTCTTTCCTTAGCATTTTCTTATATTTTCCCTGACATAAATGTAATCTTAGAGGCCACTTCTTGTTATGCATTTTCATGGTCAAATTTATTGGTCATAATAGCAATCTTATTATGTAATCTTATAACGTGACTTGCGCTGGAACATTTCTCAATGTCCCATTACCTGAAAAAAAATTTAGGACCTGAAAAAGGGACATAATAGTCAATGCTATGCAGGTTTCCTTGAAGAGTAAATTCAAGGCCAACAGGAATTGAGGGAGACACTTAGACCACATGTAAGTGTACATCAGTACATATGGTTTTCTATGCTAATAGGGAAGAGCCCTGGGGTCATTGACAAAATGCTGAGGGCTTTATACTCTATGCTTTTCTTTCCTTACCCTAAAGTGGACACTTTCATGGCACTGGGGAGCAGTCATTATAAATAATCTGGGGACCAAGATGGTACCTTGAAAGATGTTTCTGTCTCCCTCCCAGTCAACCCCATGAGAAAAGCCCACTTCTTCAATAGGAATGAGTGTGTCCTCTCCTACTTCCCCTTTGCCCTCTGTGCCTTTGTGAGAGCAGTTCTCCTGCTGTCTGACGTGTATTCATGCTACCTGGACAGGAGATTCCTGGGGGCAGGGACTTTGCTTCTCCACTTTTTGGGGGCCAACGATGGATTCATTGGGATTGATTACAGATATATCAGTATGGGATGTTGACTTGTACTATTTTTGGTATATGTATTTTTTAATGTTTTCCTCTATTTCTGTTACTGAAATTAGTTAAAATGATCCTTGAGATCAGCTCCCCGTGGGCACTCACTAAATGCTCTTCACTCACTTCATTCTCTTTCATTGACATATGTATATAGGTATCTTTTTTTTAATGATTAGAATAATAGACTAGAGTACTGAACATAGTGCTGGGAGCCTTAGCCTCTAGTTTTATTCTACCACTAAGGATCTTGGGTGGTCACTTTCCCTCTCCAGGCCCAGGTTTCCAACTTAGCAGATAAACTGAGTATGTAGATAAGTTCATAAGAAGATTAATGGATGGTTAAGATTTTGGAGTCGCAAAGTCTTCTGAGAAACATTTATGGGCCTCTCCCTAAAAATACATAGAGTAAGTCCCCTACATATGAACCTTCAAGTTGCAAACTTTCAAAGATGCGAACGTGCATCTGGTTCCAGCAAGGAACCAGAACCTGTGCCATCACCATCAGGCATGAGTGATATTACAGCTAGCCCTCCGTCTCCTGTTGCTGGCGATCTTTCAGCTCTACCATCTCCCACCTCCTCCTCCTCCCCCAGTCAGTAACTCTTCTTGTCTGTTCACTCGATGCCAGCCCCTGTATGCCAGCTGTTTTACTGGACTACTGTACTTTTCAAGGTACTGTACAGTCAGATTAAAAAAATGTTTATTTTTTTGTGTTTGTTTGTTTTTTCTGCATTATTTGTGTGAAAAAATATTGGAAACCTATTACAGTATGCTACTATGTAGCCGATTGTGTTAGTTGGGTTCGTAGGCTAACTCTGTTGAACTTATGAACAAATTGGACTTACGAACGTGCTCTCAGAACAGAACTCGTTTGTATGTAGGGGACTTAGTATACTGTAGTCTTTGGACTAGATGCTCTTGAAAATCTCTTTCAGTTCTAACAACTATTACCATGACAGATGCTAAGCCCTAGGTTAATTACTTTTTATGTTTTGTCTCATTTACCGTTCACAGTAAACCTAGGAATAATGTTATCATGGTTTCCTTTATTACCACTATTTTTGTAGAAAAGGAAACTGCGGCTCAGTGTCAGCCAGCTAGGGATAGAGCCAGACCCAGAAACCTGTCTGCATAGAAGCTTCTGTGTGCACGGCAATGCGGTAGCATTTGGGGGGTTACAAGGATAAACTTAAAATCCCCAAAATTGTACCAAGTTACATATTAAGTTACAAAAACAAAAAAGAACACAGTATAAACACTCCCTTACCTATTTTAGTAATTTCAGCAAAAATTAGACTAGTGAATGACATTAGAACTTGGTTTGTTTTTATGACTCTTCAATCATTGAGCCAACATCTGACAACCAGATTACTCAAGACTTGCTGGATACTTCAAATAGCATTTTCAGGGATGTTTTCCCCAAATGATAATACAGATTGATGGATTTTCATGGCATATACAAGGAACAAAAAGAGAATGGAATAAATGTAATAAAATCGTCATCCTTCCCAACATTTTTTTCTGCTGAGATTCACTCTGGATTGCATTTATGCAATCACATATTTGAGAGCAATTTAAAATCAAAATAGCAATACATTTCCTGGGTAATCCTATCAAATGAGAGATGAACAGGGTCATGGAAGGAAGTTTGTTACCCCTCTAGTGAACCAAAATCTTTGTTTGACTTTTCATTCAACTTTATGTTTCTCTTTGAAAAGTTACTAAAACCTGTGATAACTAAAACATTTCCAGATTTCTGAATTCTTTTCTATTTGCATGTTTCCCTACCAGGGGTGGAAGGATCAAAAGCAGTGGCTTCTGATGGGAGGCTCCTTTTGGTGGAGAGTGGCGAGTAGACAGGGACAATTCCCTTCTATTCTTGCTGCTGCTGGTTGTCCCCAAGGACCTGTTTTGTTGTTGTTTGTCTCTCTCTCTCTCTTTTTTTAAAATTTTCTTTTATTTTTTTACTGACGGTCTCAGTTTGGTTCACCCTAAAGGGTGGTGGTGACCTAAGACAGCTGGGAGTATTCCTAGGAGACCTGACACTTGTAGCCAGGGCTTATGAAATCAGAGGCTTGGCCTCTTCAACTACCTTTGTGCCTTTCCTGTCTCCCTTTGCTCATTTGCTTCCTGACACCTCACTCCAAAAGTTCCCAGTAATTACATGCAGAATCCTGAACCATCATCAAATTTAAAGTTAGGATGAACAAAGCTAGGATGTGATGAGAAACAGATGACCAGATGACTGTGCCATTAGCAGCATCAGTTAAAATCTGCAAAATGGGTTTTTTAACCAAGGGCTTCCTATAACCCTGATTTCTCTATTTGAATTTGATGGTGGGGAAATAGTTCTACTTGTATTTAGACAGTTAAGAGACTAAGCTAGGGAGGGAAATCACAGAAGCAAAAGATATAGATACTTAGAAAATATAAGGATACTTAGAACTAGAAGAGACCTTGGGCCATTTCTGTCACAAGATGCCTTTTATTGTCCATCATAAAGAAGCTTGGGGCCCTGTCCCTGCAACCAGAACACCTTGTCATTTATCAACGGTGTGGGGATGGAGCGTGAGAAAGAGAGAATGACTGATTCATTTTCCCCAATTCTAGTAGGACAGAGACCCAGGCAATAGAGGTAACTGTGCTAATAGAACCCTTAAAACAGAAAAAAGGGAGAAAGAAACAAGTAGGGCTGGACTTTAGCGCCTCTCTCAGAGCTGCCTACCTAGCAGATAAAGCTGATAGCTGATAAGAGCCTTCAGTCACAGTGGGCGCCACCTCTGCCACATTTCCAGCTATTTTTAGTCAATATCACTATAACATAATGGTTTCATGTATTCTTTTTTGCATATTGATATACTCTTTATTCCTGGTGTCTCAAATTTTCACAGAATTCCAAACCAGTAGTGGATGCACTTTCAGTAAATTCCTTAGTGGCATTCATTATATAAAAGAATGAAAAACTAATCATGAGACTTTCTAAAAGAAGGCAAAAATAAAACAAAAATATTTGACTTATCGGGGCTTCCCTGGTGGCACAGTGGTTGAGAGTCCGCCTGCCGATGCAGGGGACGCGGGTTCGTGCCCCGGTCCGGGAGGATCCCACGTGCCGCGGAGCGGCTGGACCCGTGAGCCATGGGCGCTGAGCTGGCGCGTCCGGAGCCTGTGCTCCGCAACAGGAGAGGCCACAACAGTGAGAGGCCCGTGTACCGCAAAAAAAAAAAAAAAAAAAATTGACTTATGTGTCTTCATTTTCTTTTCTTTTTTTATTAAAGTTTAGTTGGTTTACAATGTTGTGTTAGTTTCAGGTGTACAGCAAGGTGATTTCATGTATTTTCACGTACGTTCAAAAAGCGCTAAAAAACAAGTATATCTGTGTGTGTTGCTGAGGACGCAAAAGTGAGTAAGAGACCATTCCTGCCCTCAAAGTGTTCACAGTCCAGTGGGGTGAGTAGATATCTTAACAAAGATCACTGCCATGTTGGAGTTTTGTAAAGCATAAAATATGAGCACAGATGCATAACCTCACCCAGCCTAGGGAAAGAAGAGGTAGAGACGTAAGCACAGCTAAGTAGAATATATCACAAAAAATAATGTATCATTTAAAATGAGATCAGTATCTATCGAACATCTAGGAATTAACCTACCAAGATTTACTCAAGTCCTTATGGAGAAGTTTCCATAAGTCTATTAGCAGATCTAAAAGAAAACCCAGGTAAATATTTATGAATAGGAGACCTTAACATTGGAAAGATTCAGTTGAAAACCACCAAATTAATCCATAAATTCAATGACATTCCAAGCGCAATTCTAGCAGGATATTGGGGATATAGAGAGAGGGTTTGACAACCTCATTTTAAAATTTTATGTGAAAGAATAAGGTCTGTGTTCCCTCCCACCAGATATTAACATATACTGTAATGTCAGAGCAATAAATAAAAGGTGTGACATTGGCCTTGGTGCGTACATATAGACCACTGGGTCTATAATTAGGTTACCATATAGGCTGCACCTGGTAGAATGCCATCAGGAAACAGCTGTATTTCTCTCCCATCTCTGCCTTCAAACAAATACACTCTCTCGTAATCTCCCATCCTGGTCCCTTGATGATACCACAAACAGATTCCCCTTGTTATTTTCAGTCATCATTCTGATATTAAGAAGTTGTCTCTATTATGGTGCATCTGTATTAAAATGTCTATTTTTAAAATTTTTATTTTATATTGGAGTGTAGTTGATTAACAGTGATGTGTTAGTTACAGGTGTACAGCAAAGTGATTCAGTTGTACTCATTCAAGTATCTATTCTTTTTCAAATTCTTATCCCATTTAGGTTATTACAGAATATTGAGCTGAGTTCCCTGTGCTGTACAGTAGGTCCCTGTTGGTTATCTGTTTTACATATAGCAGTGTGTACATGTCAATCCCAGCCTCCCAATCTATCCCTCCCCCAACCCCAGCCTTTCCCCCTGGTAACCATAAGTTCGTTCTCTAAGTCTGTGAGTGTTTCTGTTTTGTAAGTAAGTTCATTTGTACCATTTTTTAGAGATGATCATACTAAGTGAAGTAAGTCATACAGAGAAAGACAAATATCATATGATATCACTAACATGCAGAATCTAAAAAAGATGTCTAAACTGTCTATTTCTTATCTAATTAGTGGTTCTTCCTTTTTCATGTAGTTCAGGTCTGACAGACTCGGGCATCTCATGGTGGGAGGGTCACTTGTATGCTGAGGTTCTGGTTTCCAGGGAGAGGCAGTCAAGCCCAGTGGGGTGAGCACATCATGGCTGCAAAGGGCTCTGGCCAGTTTTCAGTGCGTGCCATCTCTGGCCACTGTCAAATAGATCACTGGCCTCAAACCTGTGGATCCAGATTCAGGAAACGTCTGCCTGGGGAGCTTATTTGAAAATTTCCAAAACTTGTGACACAACCGCAGAGATTCTAATTCGAATCTTACAAGTAGGGCCAGCCCAGGTACCTTCTGCCTCTCCACAGTACTTCAGTACTTTGGTCATTTATGAGAAAAACATATATATATACACAGGTATTCGCTGTTTAAAAATACAAATGGTATTTACAAATATCTAGTTGTTATGTTAGTTACTTAGCCCTCAGAAAGCTATCTTTACATATTCCCAAGAACCTAAAATGAATATTAACATTAGAACTGCCATGGACTAAGAATACAAATACAAAGGCCTGAGCTGCTTTCCGTGTGGATGTCTGTAGTGTTTATGGTAAGTATAAACTGTGTTTCAAACCTTCTTGTTCTCCAGTCCCCCTCTTTTTTTCCAGGATGTTTCACGGGATTCTGGTCCTTTGTATTCAAAGGTCTTCCCTTTGGGTAATACTGGACCTCATGAAGCTTCCTAAGCTCTTCCTGAAAAGCCACCTTTTTTTCCCCTCACCTTAAGCCTTTACCCAATATTCTGCCATGCCAGAACACATTCAGGCCTCTCAAGAGGTCCTGTTTCTCTAGCCTCCCTCTGGTTTTGGTAACGATGCCCATTCTTCACCTTCGAGTCTATCAGGCCACTGCCATCCTCTTTCTCCTCAACAACCTGCCCCCACACTCTCCCCTGCCAGACTGATCTGTGGGCTTCTCTGAGCATCCGGTACCTTCTCTTTCTGCAGCTCCCATGGCTGCATGTACACGATGATTGCCCCCAGAAGTAGTTCATATGCCAACACAATTGTAGAACAAGATACAATTCATTTCAAAACAATTTTGAAAGAGTTGCAGAGATGCCTACATATGCAAATTGGTTAAGGATATGAAATAGATAACGAACAAGGGACAGGGCTGATCCAAAAAGTTTAACAGATGAGGTCTGACTGTACTCTTTAAGGGGGCTGCCACAGTAGCTCGGTAGGGAGCAGCCTGGAACATTAATAAGAGGCTCCCTGGCCCAGGAGCGAAGTGACCTGGATTATAATTCACTACCTCTAATCAGCTGAGTGAACTTGAATGAGTCATTGACCTCTGTGAGCCAGGAATACTCTCTACCATCCCCTTCCTCTCCTCAATTTCAGTGACTCTTCAGTGTTCTAAGTCCTCAGACCTTTTGTGGTTTCATGGATCAGTGGGTTTTTGTTTTTGTTTTTGTTTTGTTTTTTGTCTTTTCTTTGGCCATGCTGCACGCATGCACGCGGGATCTTAGTTCCCTGACCAGGAATCGAACCCACGCCCCATGAAGGGGAAGTGCGGATTCATATCATGGGTCAGTTTTAAAAATTGGGGGAACTGATATAAGAATGACAACTTTATCTTTTGTCAAGTAAGGGCATTAAAAAATTATAATCTTTGACATTCATATCTTATGAAATAAAAGATATTTTCACATCCCCCCAAAATTAAGTAGGAAAACTTATTTTAAAATAAAAGGACATATGTAAGTATGTAGGTAAATACAGACAAAGCTCCTTATGTAGCGATTCTATTTTTTTCTCAGTTGGCTGTGGTATAGGGGAAAATCTTTCTAGCTGGGGATGAGTAGGTGACTAGAAGGTGACAGTGGTGCTGAGCATGTGAGGCAGATCCCAGGGCACAGAGTCAAGGGCCAGGAAAGGGTCAGAATCCTTGCTTGCTGACCCCAGTGGAAGGTCCAAGTCCCTTTATCCTGGAGGCATTCATCAGGTGAGTTGGAAAAGTTTTCTAAACATCATGATGAAACCAGGAAACACTTTCCTACTCATTTTAAGCTTCTCTTATGAGTTTAATACATTTATTTACAAAACCTTTAGGTAACGCTTTATAGTAATTTCCTTGGCATTCTGAAATACAGCAGTCTACGGTGATTCAGGAAGCAATAATGATTTGCATCAATTTAATTGTCTCTTTTGAGACTTGATATCCATGGCAAACATCTTGTTCTGCTTTGTTCTTGGTGGTTAGCGTTACTGTATACATCCCATATGGGAGTTAGAGAGATTGTGGGTGGGTGAATAAAGGGAAAAGCATTCAGACTAATCTCATGGGACAGGAATAGTGAAGGAGTGAATCACAAGAGATTTGAAAGGTTTCCCTAGGTTTGGAGAAGAACCATATCTGGGGGGCGGGGGGCCGACAGATCTTCACATTCTTTGATTCCCACAAAAATTTAAGGCTCTTGGCTTTCCCTTGAGAATTTTGATATAGTCAATGAAGATTAGAAAGTTGATTTTTTCATATACACAAAGCACAGTCTTGATTTGGGGAGTTGAGTGGCTAACTTGATTTTGAACTTGTTTACTGCTGGAAAATAACGGCTTCCTGTTTCTGACAAGAGAGCAACATCAAAAAAGGTTTACAAATGAAAATTAAAAGGTTTCTTGGACCACAAATACACTAGCAGTATTTTGGAAATTGGTCCTAAGTGAATCTGAAAACAGAGTAACTGCCCCCTGAAAGGCACATGGGCTTGGTAACTTATGTGAAAATTGTTTAATAAATGGCAATTTGGTCTAAATGCAGCCTTCTAATGAAGGGTAGGAATGTCCTCTTAATAGCCAGCTCTGTTCATTCTGTTTTCAGCTTTCAGGGGAGTACAAAGTATGAGGATAGACTGTTTCTTCATGATAGTCTTAACAAAAACCTAGGACCTCTCTAGGAAAGGTCTAATTTAGAGAGAAGATAAATGCTAATTTTGGCTTGAATTTCAGTGTTTGATGCATCTTTGTATACACTCAGTTACAAATTTAGGGTCTGCAATTGGCTAGGTTCTGAGGCTACAGAGATGGACAAGATACAGTCCATCAGTCTGTCACTTCATGAAGTCCACGGTCTAATGTGGAGGTCAGCAAACTTTTTCTGTAAATAGTTTAGACTTGTGGTCCATAAGCTCTCTGTTGCAATCACTCAGTACTGTGTTGTACCATGAAAACAAGCATAGCGTAACGTACAAGCAAACAGGCATGGCTTGTTCCAATAAAACTTTATTTACAGAAACAGGCAGCAGGGAGGATTTGGCCCATGAGCTGTAGTTTGTCAACTCCTGGACCAGTGATAGAGATGGCTTTTAGGAATAGGCAGTTATAACACAAGGTAAGATGTTTTATAATTAAGCTGTTCTGGAAATCCAAAGGAAAGAGTCAATTCATTCTGGGAGAAACATGGAAAGTGCTTTCAAAAGTAAATGACATTAAGCTGTATTTTTAATGATGAACAGGACTGGGCCAGTGAATAAATGACTGTTTACTTCCCTTCTTAGCAGAAAATGTTCTCAAGTTCTTTTCCTAACAAAGGATTTTTATTACAAAATTTCATTGCAGAAGTATTTTCAAAAGAATTAGTTTTATTACTTGATCAAGTATCAATAAACTGGTAAACAAAAACCTGATAAGTAATATCCAAACTAAGTTTAAAGGGCCATCTTCTTGTATGACCATATGATTGTAGATGAGAATTCTGAAATCTCAAATATTTGATTTGGGAAGGAAGAGAATTTAATATCTGATCTTCTAAATAAGGATTCAAATGGCCTTCTTTACATGATAAAATAGCCAAATTTTCCAGTTTGGCATGGGCATTTGTTACACAGCAATAATAAATTACAGCATACTTAAGAATTCAAAACAATGTGTGTTTATTATCTCAGAACATACATGGGTCAGTAGTGTGGCTGAGGCTCAGCTGGGTCCATTGCTTAAGCCTCACAAGCTTGCAACCAAGACATGGACTACATTGCATTCTCTTCTGGAAGCTCAACTGGGGAAGAATTCCCACTCAATCTCTAATTTCCTCGTGGTTGGAGGATTGAGGGCCCTGGCTTTTTGAGGGTTGTTGGCTAAAGGCTGCCCAAAACTCCTAGTAGCCACTGCAGTTCCTAGCGGCCTCTTGCACTCCATTGTACCTGGGTTTCTCCAGCCCAGCCTCTCCCTTCATCAAGCCCACAGGGAAGTCTCTGGCTCCAGTCTGTTCAGACAGATTCTTATGGAACAGAACTTAACCATGGCAGTGATATCCCATCACCTTGGCTATATTTTATTGGATAGAAGGCAGTTGCAGGTCCCACCTCCACTCAAGAGGAAGGAATTAAACAAAGTTAAACACCAGGAGGTGGGGACAATGGGGGGCGCCTTAGGGTCTGTCTGCCACAGCGTGCCTCCTTTTCTGTGTGGGCTGTGTTTGGTTTTCCTGGTAAACAAGGACTTCCTTTATGAGCAAGTATAGACAAGGACTGTGGAAGAGTTGAAAATCACAATCCACCCTGTGTGCCAGACACTAAAATACGGTATTTCCTTTTTATAAAAGAAGTTGTTGGGATGCATAAAAGTTAAGTATTAATAAATTATGGAAGATACTGAGAGCTCTGATTTGAAGCAGGTCTAGGAAACTTCGAAGCCTCTTCTTTTAATCGGTATGGCAGGATGTGACCCTAACTAAGGATGGACTGAACCCCTCAATGGACAAGCTCACATCACAGAGTTCTGAAACTACAGGTTTGCCTTGTGCTCAAGTGTTGTACACAAAAGCATCCTTACTCACAAAGGACCTAAGGAGAGGATGTGGAAAGGCAGTGAACGTTTGTAGTCATCGCTCAAAATGAATTTTCATCCCGTGCATGTAAAGGATGAAGAGCATCGTCCTTGTTAATTGAAGATAGTAGCTGATGACTGAACCTCTCCTCAAGGAAGGTTCACCTGGGAAGATCTGGGTGGATAATGAATTATATTGGGGTAAGACCAGGCAGGACTATGGCATCAAACTCCAAATGCTCCATAGCTTACAGCCAAGGTCTTAATTCTTGCTCACAGTCTGTGTTCCTTGAGGGCCCTCTCCTCATCCTTGTCATTCTCACTCCAAGCTGCTCCAAATTGGTGGAGCAGCTGTCTGGAACACTACTTGCCACCATAGCAGAGGGAGAGAAAGCTCCAGAAGTTCTCTAATGGCAATAAACTGTAGGAGAGAAGGGACACATGTCATTTATGCTCATGACTCATTAGTCAAAACTAGTCACTTGACCCCTCCCTACCACAAGTGGGCCGGAAGGTACAAAGCTATATTGGGCCTAGAGGCACGAATGACTAACAGTGTTTCCATCCAGAGTCTCTGCCTTCCAAGTTAGAGGTTTACACGACAGCTTCCCTGACCCATTATTTTATAGCTAAAGAAACAAAGGGACAGGTAAATAATAAAATAGGAGCAAAGTGCTGATTCTCAAGTCTTTTTTTGTTATTAAATCAAAAATGTAAAGCAACCGTATGTTCTGGAAATTAATCCAGTTTTTTTTTTTTGTTTTTTTTTTTTGGTAGCAGTAGAATCGGTAATCCAAATTCAGATTTTGGTGAGTTTCCGAGGGCAAGCAAATGTGATCAGCCACAATGAAGAGAAAAGGCATGGTATGCCTTGGGAGTTGAGAAGTCTGCTCATAACAGCAAGCCCAGGGTGTTCACAAATAGCAAGAGTAGAATGTTCCTGTCCAAGTCCACGAAGGACTCCAGATATGGATGGTGTTCACATTGAAAATGGATAAGATGTTGGCATTCATCAACACTAATGCTAAGATAGTTTTGTGAGATTCTGGCTTTTGAAATGAAGCTTTTTAATTGCACTGGCTAATAACTACAGCATGAGTCTGGGAGCGATAACATATCCTGTTAATAAAACTTTATGTATGAGTATTTTAATGAATTGTTTCAGTATCCAGAACCTCCAAAGAGAGCCAAGTTAGTGGTTGAAAACAGAATAGGATTCGGCCCTTACTAAGAAACTCAATACTAACAACTGGTACAAGAATTAAAATGAAGAAAGGGACCTGTCCTACACACTAGCATTTTTGGAAGCCATTCTTTTAGACACTACGTTTTAGAATTTCCAGGCATCTGTCTGTTGCTAGAATACCTACACACTTTGTGGAAGCTTTATTTGAAAATGCTGTGTACCTTGTCTAAAGGGCCAGCTGGGATGCCAGAAATAGTATTGGCTCTATTTATGTCTTTGGAGTAATTACAGTGGAATTTAAAGACTTAGTTTATAGATCCAAGAAGAAGATCTTCTGTGTACACTCAAAGGATGAATCCTTTCCAGACGACTTCTCATTTGGCTAAAGAAGAGCTTGCGGACACATTTCGTAATGTCAGCCAAAGTCGTTTTAAGCAAGACCTGGGTGGGATTCTTGCTGTTGATATCCAAATTAAAAAAAGCCTTGATTTTAATCTATCCAAGGTACTTTGTTGTAGTTATGAAACCATGAATCAATTTTAAAGCTTTCAGGGATGAAAGGAGATATTGAGACAAGTGCCTGCTATCTTTTGTTGAATGGCGGAAAAATATGTTAACCAATTTCCTGAGGGCTTTGCCTGGTGGACTTGACTTTTGTTTAGCTAATGTCTTGTTGGAATGCATCTCTGTTTTTTCCTATTCATGCCCTGCCTCTCACCAAAGGCCAGCAGCGTGTGCATGTGTTCAAGGAGAAAGATGCAGTGTGTGTGGTCAGTGTACTTGTCTTCTCCTTGCTGGATGTAGGCTGGATTCTGCCCAGAGATGGGATGCTAAATACTGATGAAGATGATGATGGACCTGAGGGAGATTACATGATGGTATGCTTTTCGGACAAAGAATGAAAGAATGCTTATGTATAGAATCTGTTATACTGCCCACTTTCCCAGTCTTTTTAACTGTAAGAATAAAAATTAATTCATTCTAAATGTGTCCTAGCACACAACAAACCTTTGAGAGAATTCATTTTCATCAACCTCTAAAAAGATCAGGAAAACTGCAATCCATTCATCCTCTTAAACTTTCATGTGTGTTCAAGAGTCTCTCTTCTTATTATAAGCAATAACAGTGACTTAAACACTCGCTTGCTTACTTGGTATCAGACACCTTGTCTGATCCTAGAGGCTGCAGTGGTTACTAATGTAAACGTAGTCTTTGTCTCCGCAGATCACACTTTGTACTGTCCCAAACTTTGTCTCATCCTTAAGACAAAACTTTAATGTTGGTATTATGAGCCCCACTTTCTTGATGGAGAAGCTGTGAGTCAAAAGAGGTTGAGTATCTTTCCTAAGGCCATAAAGCAAGCCAATGATCAAGATTCAAATGCAAGGCTCTGTAACTGCCTAGCCACCCCCTATTTTTTTTCCAACAGACTTTCCCTGTAACATAGAGTCAAATGGATTTGGGAGTGTTCCCGCTAAAATTATCGTGGCCTATTTTGTGGAAATGGAGGTCTCCACCCTCCCTATGCTGGTTTGTTCTGTCGTCGATCTGGTCGAGCTAGGCATTATGCTTGCCCAAATTCCCTTCTCTTTATTGTCCTGGGCTAGCGTGGCCAGAAGAGAAGCTTGTGTGAAATTTGGGAGGCAGGGGTGAAGCAGGGGCCGTTATGCTCTGAGGACTTTCCATGGTTAGATGAGATACGCAGAGGGGCCCAGGGGTCCTGCTGGACCTCGTGCCCCTCCCCACCATGGACAGAGTTTCCTCCAGACTTCAGACCCGGCCCACAGAGGCCCAGGCCCTGTTTATTCTTGCCTGCTGACCCACAGAGGTGGGAGTCACCCAGGGATCAGAGCTCCCTAGATCTTTCAGCGAGTGGTCTCTTTGTAAAGGAGTGTCCTTCGCTTCTCAGATTGCCCTGTAAGATCCATATCATCTCCCCAGGCCAGTGCTTTCAGCGATGTCCCAACGGCCTCTCTGTATCTTCTTTCCCCAACTCCTCCCACAGTTATTTAAGGTCCACTTCCTATGAAAATCCCATATTGCATGACACTGAGCATGGTTCTTGTTCCCTTCTAGATACATCCATTTATTCAACTGTCGGGAAACCCAGCATTAGCGGAAAGAAAACCCTGCCCTGATTTACAGATATTGAAGATGGCCCATTGTGGTTCAGGTAAGTCCTGGTGCCACTTCAATGTTCACAAAAGGATGTCACATCTGTTGTCAGCGCCCGTGATCATGTATCTGTCATGAATCGGGAACAAGAGCCTGAAATCTTTACCAGACAGTCTTACTCTCACTGATTTGCTGCCTGACCTTTATTAAAAGCTCTATTAAGAGAATTTAATTCATGGAGGTTACCTTCCTATGAAAGTGTTAAATTGAAGGTTTTAGTTCAGAGAATTGCATTGGCCCAACTGTTTAAGGTATTAAACATATTTGAATTAGTTACTAATGATTACAGATTGGGAGATTTCATTGAAAAGTCTGGATTTTCCATTTCTTTTTTAAAAATAGAAAGCTCCTATGTTACTGGGCCCACATTCCTACGTTGCAGTATGCACTTCATTTTTGTTACTTGTTTGACCTCTTAGGCATCTGAACTGGTGACCCCCTGGATAGGCTCGGCTTTACTACTGGAACAAGGGTCATTAACATATACACGGAGATGTACTATTTAAAAAAGCTAGGGAAAATCCCCACTGATTTGTTCCAAAGATGTTGAGGATGTGATTACTGTATAGCTAACTTACAGGAGTCAGATTTGGAACAGAACAGTGTGTAATTTGAGTTTTGCGCCCAATGCATGTCCAGTCTTCTCTAAGTTTTGTTAGCCTCTGACGACACAGCTAGAGGCTAGACTTCTCACTGGCTTCCTGAAGGCCTTCACCGCAGGCTACCCTGCTCATCGGCTGCTTGCATGCCCGGCCTGAGCTCTGCGGGGGCCTCCTTCTGAGCTTTGCACAGCCCACCGCCCTGTGGATGTTAGCGTGGTCTGCCTTGTAGGTTTCAGTTCCAGGCTTGGCGGCAGGGCTGGAGCGTTTCCTCCCATAAATGTATGATTTGCAACACTGTTGACTTTTGTTTAGCTTTCCTGTTTGTCATATCTTGCAATGCTTCCTTTTGGTTAAGAATATTTGGCAACTTTGTTGAAACAGGCTGGCTGCCTTAAATCAAGAATTTAAAAGTTTAATTTAGGTTGATTATTCTCTAAAGAAAAAAAAGGAGATGCTTTTCAGCATAAATTTTCACTTCCTCATTGCAGAAGATCTTTTTATCAGCTGATTTAGTTAATAGAGTTCTCTCAAGGATGTGAGATCTTCAAGTATTTGTAGAAATGGTTATATGTAAAGAATACATATAAAGGGTCCAGCACAAAGTTAGAACACAAATATTAGCTTTTATTATTATATGTACAATCTAAATTATATAAGTGATTATGTTTCCTGTTTTGCTTTGGCTTCCGGGAAGCTCCAAGGCAGATTTACAGCTGAATTATAATTACCTTGTAGAAATTACATTTATGCCTAATTACTGTATCTTTCATTACCCATGTGATATTTCTATCACTGTTCCCTTATTCTGATTAGTCCTCTTTTTCTATTAAACTATATTTATTTTTTTGTATTTTATAATCCATTGTAACATGATAGAGAAAAATGGAGTAATTCAAATTTTTATTGCATAAAACTAGGATTAGAGCTACAGTCTCCTAACAGGTATATTCTTCCTTAATCTCTGAAAAAACTTCAATTTACAGTTAGAATCACAGCAGTTTTCTCCAAAATACAGATTTAAGTATAATTCTAACATTAAAAAAATTACCTCCTGAAAGATAAAATCTATATGTCTTAGCCTGGCTTTGAAACCTTCCTCAAAGTAGCTTTGGCCTGTTTCTTCTCTTGTATGACTCCCCCATGAAACTTCTGCCCTGCCCAGGTTGGACTGTTAAGATTCAGCTCTTTTGCATCATGCGGCAAAGTGCAGGGTATACAGTTGGCAAAAAGAGGAAGAGGCCAAATCTTTGGGAGATGCACCATGAGTAACAGCCCTCCTGAGTTTCCATGCCACTGGTGTGTGCACGGCTTTATTTCTTCTTGTTTTAGACACCATTTAGGGGCAAACATGAGCAATGGGAACTTTTTTGCAAATAAAAAAAGAGAAAGTTTGAAAACTGCAAATAAAGATTGGATTCATTTTGGCTCTGTTTCTTATAAACAACTCAAAGCCTACTTAAGCTCTTTGCTGACCCAGGAGCACATCTGTGTGGAAGTGTTTTGTTTTACTTTTTTACAGTAAGGTTAATTTCCAAGCCTAGTGACTTTATGACCTTCTTCCAGTATGCTTCCGTTTTACCTCTGGATAATCTTGGTCCCCAACCAACTTGTCCTCCCTTCACCCATTCACTCATTTGATTAAGTCAGTAAATATTTATTACGTCCTTTTATGTGCCAGGCATACTGATAGGGTGAAGAACAAGATAGATAAGTACTTACCTTCTTCACAAGGTGGGGAAGAGTAAAACCCAAAACCAATCACTTAAAAATATTTACAAGTTCAAATATTCGTAAAACTATGTAGACATCTACATAAGAGGATAACTGTAATATAGATAAATGTATAAATTTAAAAGTAAGGTTAGGGTAAGGATTAGAAAATGAACGTGCTGGGACCATGTGAGGTCATGGAAGGATTCTCTGAGGAAATAGCATTTTGAAAGAGGAAAGGGGGAAAAAAAATCAACAAAAGGAAATAGTTCCCCAAATTAGAGCACATTTTCTGAGATTGAGAAGTTCTTGTAAAAGAGTGTATAATCTATATTACATATTAATTGTGTGTATATATACACATACACACATATAATTAATATATAGTATGGATTATAATATATATTATATAACTATATTATATATGTCACATATATGTAGTTTAGATAGAATGCAGTCAACAAGACAAATTTTAAGCTATTTATTACTTTCATATTTTAATTTTCTGTGATCATAAAAATTGTATGTGACACACTACCAAATGTAAAATAGATAGCTAGTGGGAAGCAGCCGCATAGCACAGGGAGATCAGCTCGGTGCTTTGTGACCACCTAGAGGGGTAGGATAGGGAGGGTGGGAGAGAGACGGAAGAGGGAGGGGATACAGGGATATATGTATACGTATAGCTGATTCACTTTGTTATACAGCAGAAACTAACACACCATTGTAAAGCAATTATACTCCAATAAAGATGTTAAAAAAATTGTATGTGACACAAACCCTATCAATTAAGAAAATAAACTGATATTTTCTCAAATAGCCGTTAAATACCTACTAGATACCAAGCTCAGGATATGTGTCCTTCAAGAGCATGCAGAATACTGAGACTAGGGAACAGAAGAGCAAATAATTTCCCGGTGATGTGGGGGTAGCTGTGAGAGAAATACACCTTTGGAGCCAAGGAGCATGAAAGAGGGTCACTGGCCACCTGGTGTTTTAGGGAAAGCTTCCTGGAAGTGAAGATGCATGATCCCAATCTTAAGGATGATTAAAAGTTAAATAAGAGAAAGGAGAATAGCATGAGAAGAGGTAGAAAAGTAAGCAATAGTATGGATATGTGACCATAAAGTTTGGGATGGATCTGCAAAAACTGAATTGGATGTTACTGGCAAACAGATAATAGTAAACTCCAAATGAATGGTGGTACAATGAAAACTAGAGAAAATCTAGTGGAAAATAGAAAATCTAGAGAAAGTAGTGACCAATCAGCTACATGGTGAAGCAAGATGGTCCCAAGAATGGGACAGAGAGGGAACAGTCACTGAGGACCAGTGAGGACAGTCAACACGGGCAAGTGATTCCACATGAAATGAATGTTCCACAGTATCAAAGGTGGCCAGGGGAAACCCTGCACGAAAAGCACTGATGTGGTGTCACTGTACTTAGAAAGAAGAAGCTCTTTGGTGAAATTTCCAAAGATAGTAAGGGCTGGAGGCTGAAACAGTTTGAGGGGTTGTGGAGTGAAAAAGATGAAAGCAGTGAGTGGAGAGTCTTGCCATGACTTTTACAAGAAGTTTCACCATGCAGAGAAGGATGTGAGAGGGACTACTCACAGAGGACACATGAGCCCAGGGAGGTTTTTTCTGCTGTGGTTGTTTTGTTTTTCAAGTGTGCAAAGATTTAAACATTTATTTAGCCCAAGGGAAAGAAGCCAAGACAGAAGGGTTCGTTGACGATTAAACAGTAAATATTGTATTTGATTGATCATGGTCTTGAAGCAAAACAGATGGGATCAAGGGCAACACTGAGGATGTTGGCATTGAACAAGAGGCAGGGCATTTATTCTCTGACCATGGAGACAAAGAGGCAGGGAAGGGACGGAGGAGCCTGAATTTCTATGAGGCAAGGAGGGGCAGGAGGTTGAGGTAGTTCACAGCTGATGACATAAAGTAGGAGATAAGGTCGTATGTCCAGAGACAGGCTGTGGGTCAAAGAAAAACCGGGACAAGAATGGGAGCCAACTCAGACCAAATTCAAAGATGGATGAACAAAGTTGAAAGTGGCCCAGCTGAAGCTGAAGGTCCCTAATGTGGTGAGGTGGTAATGTGCCCTATGAAGTGAATCTCTTCAGCAGAATGCAGCCATTTAGGAATAGAAAAGAAGATATCAAACGTGGATCTGAGATGTTTTTTCCTGGAAGGAGTAACAGGAAGTGGGAGGAAGTTGAAGGAACATGGGCTGGGGGAGGGGTGAGGTTGAACACGTTAGTAAAATAGTAGTTCTGGATGTCACCGTTTCATCTGGGATGGATCAGGGAAGAAGGCATCCTGGAGGGTTGGACAGTCAATGAGAAAAGAAAGATACACTAACCTAGGTTCTCTGTGAGACAGAGAACAGTATCGTGGCAGGAAAATAACGTCAAATATTTATGATGTGCCTGGGAATGAAAACAGGCATTCTAGTCCTAATATTTCACGTGTTTCCATAAATATTGCTAAAACTAAATCAACCAAGTTGAACCCACCAAGGGCCAAAGATGTTTCCTGAATCAATAAAAAGTTGTGCTGATTATTTAGATATTGCCGTTGTCTGATGCTGGTGGTAAGTGCTGAATTTTCAGGTAATAAACTATGTGAGCTAAAGACTGATTCTAAAGTGGATTTGCTTATTCCCTTGTCCTCCTCATCATGAAAATACATGACCAATAAGTCTACAGACTACACCAAATGTGCACATCTCCCTTTAGTAAGAAAAGATGGTTTTATTAAACTAAAACTTTAGAAGGAGATTCCTTTTCATAGGTGATCAAAGTCTGTGGATGAAATTTTCACTAATCAATAAGGACCACACATTTGAAGGACTGATTGTCCAAAGGGGCAGGAGTTCCTGAACGCTTGAAGAGGATGCCTTGTCACTGTGGCTCAAATCCTTTGTGAAGCAATAGAAAAGGTAATACAGGGATGATAGTAAAACCCCTTTGGCTTTCTTTCACAACCTTCTAGACTTTGGGATTTTAACCTTATGTGAAGATAGTAAAGAAACTTCAATGTATATCTAATATTTATTAATTTCTCAAACTTTGGAGGATCATTTAACTCTGTTGATGTTTTGTGCACTGTGGAAAGAAAATAAACAAGAAATTACTGAGCAAGATGGCAGATACAAGTTTCTTTGTTTTTCTTTTTTAAACATCTTCTCCCCAAAGAACACTGATTTTGACAATCATCCACAGACAAGAGTACCACTATGGAAGTCCAAGAGTTCAACAGAGAAGTTTCAGCATACAGAGCAAAAAAATCCATGATTAGACACATTGAAGAGGGTAAGAGGAACAGTTTCACTCTACCATCACCCCTCATCAAAGGTGGCACAGCTCAGTGCCAAGAGACCACCTTGGCCTGCAGTTTCTCCCATGGGGGAATATAAGAGTGTGTGAATGGGTGCCTGGTTTCCCCAGCTGGGCAGGATTCTGCCCGAGTTCCACCTCTTGCTTGCCCCATCCAGGGTACTGAGGTGAGCTGCATGTCTCAGGTGTGGGAAGGGGCAGGGAGAATAGCAACCAGGGCTTGAAACACATTCAAGAGATGTGGACCCTACTAACCCCTTCACGGACACCATCAGGGAGCCTGCCACAAGCCACTGGGGATGCCTTGACTGCAGATCCCCCCAGTGGCCCACAGGCATGCCCAATGCTCTGTGCATGCTATGGTTGGCTCCCTGTTCACTCCCTCAACAGTGGCAAGTATAAGCCTTTGCAGACAGTTAGTGGGCATGCACAGAAAGCCAGCCTGACTCTGCAGGACTGGGAGAAAGCACACAAACTTGAGCATTCAGCAACACCCTAGAGAAAGGAAATGGAAGGATGTCAGCACTCAACCTGGCTTTGCAGAATGAACAGAAAGCATAAAATCTTAAGAATTTCCCCCAAAGAAGGAACAAGAAGTGTGGAGTAGGCCCATCTATAGAAAAGGCCTGAAAAGCCTCAGAATTCCTAGCAGGGATGACAGAAGATATTTTTCTCCCAAAGCCAGTCAGTAAAGAATGGAGGAGGTGGACTGCTTCTTCAAATGTAAGGATGACAACACAGGACTTCAAGGAACATGAAAAATCAAGGAAACATGACACCACCAAAGGAACACAATAATTTTTCAGTAACTGACCTCAAAAAAAAGATCTGCAATTTTGCCCAGAAAAAAATCAAAATAGTTGCTTTAAGGAAGCTTGGTGAGCTACAAGAAAACACAGGAAGACAGTTCAATAAATTCAAGAAAAAAACTACATGAACAAAATGAGAAGTTTAACAGAGGTAGAAATCATAAAAATTCCAGCAAATTCTGTTACTGAAGAATACAATGAATGAAATGAAAAATGCAATAGCAAGCATTATTAACAGCGGACTTGATCAATCAGAAGAAGGAATCTGTGAACTCTAAAAATACATCATTTGAAATTATGCACCCAACATTGAAGCACCTAAATACACGTTAGTAGATCTGAAAGAGGAAATAGACAACAACATGTTATAGTAGCAGACTTCATTAACCACTATCAACAATGGATAGTTTATCCAGATGAAAAATCAGTAGGGAAATATTGAACTTGAACTATACCTTAGACCTAATGGGCTTAAAGATTAATACAGAACAGTCCATCTGACAGCAGCAGAATACATTCCTCTCAAGTGTGCGTGGGACATTCTCCAGTATAGATCACATGTTAGGCCACAAAGCAAGTCTTAACAAATTTTAGAAGACTGAAATAATATCAAGCATCTTTTCTGACCACAATGGTATGAAACTAGAAATCAATAACAGAAGGAAAATTCACAAATATGTGAGATTAAACAACGTGCCCCTAAACAACCAATGAGTCAAAAAAGAAATCAATAGGAAAAAATATATATATACATCTTGAAATACAACATACCAAGTTTACAGAATGAAGAAAAAAAGTTCTAAGAGGGAAATGAATAGCAATAAATACCTACATTAAGAAAAAATAAAAATTTCAAATAAATAATTTACATCTCAGGAAACTAGATAAAAGAACAAACTAAGCTCAAAGTTACTAGAAGGGAATAACAAAGGGAGCAAAAATAAATGACATAGAGACAATAGAAAAGGTCAATAAAACTGAGCTGGTTTTATCAAAAGATAAACAAAAGTGACAAACATTTAGCAAGACTAACCAAGAAAGAAACAGATAAGATTCAAATAAATAAAATCAGAAATGAAGGGGACATCACAACTGATACTGCAGAAATACAAAGGATCATAAGAGACTACTGTGAAAAATTATACACCAACAAATTGGATGACTGAAAAATAAATTCCTTGAATCATACAACCTATCAAGATTGAATTATGAGGAAACAGAAAATCTGAACAGACCAGTAATGAGTAAGGAGATTGAATCAGCAATCAAAAACCTCCCAACAAAGAAAAGTCCAGGACCAAATTGTTTCAATGGTGAATTCTACCAAACATTTAAGAAAAATTAATATCAATTCTTTTCAGACTCTTCCAAAAAAATTAAGAGGAGGGAACACTTCCAAACTCATTTAATGAGGGGAATATTACCCTGATACCAAAGCCAGACAAGGACACAAAAAGAAAAGAAAATTACAGGCCAATATCCTTAATGAGCATACATGCAAAAACCCTTAACAGAATACTAGCAAACTGAATTCAACCACACACTAAAAGGATCATACACCACGATCAAGTGAGATTTATCCCAAGGCTGCAAGGATGGTTCAACATCTGCAAATCAATAAATATCATGCACCACATTAGCAAAATAAAGGATAAAAACCATATGATCATATCATAAATGCAGAAAAACAATTTGACAAAAATAAACATTTTTATGATAAAAACTCTCAAGAAATTAGGTATAGATGGAATGTACTTCAAGATAATAAAGGCTGTATATGACAAACACAGCTTACATCATACTTAGTGATGAAAAGCTTTCAACTTTTCCTCTAAGATCAAGAATAAGACAAAAGTGTCCACTCTCAACACTTGTACCAGAAGTCCTAGCCAGAGCAATTAAGCAAGGAAAAGAAATAAAAGGCATCCAAATCAGAAAAGAAGAAGTAAAACTGTCTCTGTTTGCAGGTGACATTATAATATACAGAAAACCATAAAGACTCCATGAAAAAAAACTGTTAGAACTGATAAAATTAATTCAGTAAAGTTGTAGGATACAAAATCAACCTATAAAAATTAGTTGTGTACACTAGCAATGAACTATTTGAAAAAGAAATTAAGAAAGTAATTCCATTTGAGATAGCATGAAAAAGAGTAAAATATTTAGGAATGAATTTATTCAAGGAGGTGAAAGATCTGTATACTGAGAACTATAAACAATTGATGAAAGAAATCCATCTTCATGGATTGGAAGAATAAATATTGTTAAAATGTTCATAGTGCCCAAAGTAATCAAGAGTCAATGTAGTCTCTACCAAAATTCCAATGGCATTTTTCACAGACACAAAACAAATAATCCTAAAATTTGGATGGAACCACAAAAGACCCCAAATAGATAAATCAATCTTGGCCAAGAAGAGAAATGCTAGAGGTGTTACAATTTTTGATATCGAGGTATATTACAAACTGTAGTAATCCCAAAAGTATGGTATTTGCATAAAAACAAACACACACATCAATGGAAAAGAATAGAGAGCCCAGAAATAAACTCACACATGTATGGTCAACTAATTTCAACAAAGGTGCTAATAATACACAATCGGGAAATGATAGTCTCCTCAGTAAATGGTGTTAGGAAAACTGGATATCCTCATATGAAAAAAAAATGAAATTGGACCCCTATCATATGCCATACACAAAAATCAACTCAAAATGTATTAAAGACTTAAATATAAGGCCTGAAACTATAAAACTATTAAAAGAAAACATAGGGGAAGAGGTCCTCGACATTGGTCTTAAACATGATGTTTTGGATTTGACACTAAAAGCAAAGCCAACAAAAGCAAAAATAAACAGTTGGGACTACATTAAACTGAAAACTTTCTGCACAACAAAGGAAACAATTAACAAAATGAAAAGGCGATCTATAGAATGAAAGAAAATATTTGCAAACCATGTATCAGATAAGGGGTTACCATCCAAAATATATAAGGAACTCTTACAACTCAATAGTCCAAATAACTGGATTAAAAAAATGGGCAAAGGACCTGAATAGACATTTTTTCCAAATAAGATGTATAAATTATCAATAGGTACATGAAGAGGTGCTCAGCATCACTAATCACCAGAGAAATGCAAAGCAAAACCACAATGACATATCACCTCATATCTGTTGGATGTCTATTATCAAAAAGCAAGAGATGAAAAATGTTGGCAAGCATGTGGAGACAAGGGAACTCTCCTACAGTGTTGGTGGGAATGTAAATTGGTGCAGCCACTATGGAGAACAGTATTGAAGTTCCTTAAAAAATTCCAAGAAGTACCAGATGATCCAGCAATCCCATTTATCCAAATGAAAGGAAATCCCTATTCCCTAGAAATCTGTACTCCCATATTCATTGTAGCATTAATCACAATAGCCAAGATATGGAAACAACCTAAGGGTCTGTTGGTAGATGAATAGATAAAGAAAACATGGTATATATAAACCAAGGAATATTACTCAATCTCAAAATAGAAGGACATCCTGCCATTTGTGACAACATGGATGAACCTGAGGACATTATGCTATGTAAAATAAGCCAGGCGGAGAAAGACAAATACTGTACGATCTCACTTATATGTGGAATTTTAAAAAGTTGAACTCATAGAACGGAGAGTAGAATGGTGGTTGCCAGGGTCTAGGGGAAATGGAAGAGGTTGATGAAAGGGTATAAACTTTCAGCTCTAAGAGAAATAAGTTTGAGGATCTAATGTACAGTGTGATGACTGTAATTAATAATATGATACTGTATACTTGAAATTTGCTAGGACAGTAGATCTTAAGTGTTCTCACCGAAAAAAAAAAATATGTGAGGTAATGGATGTGTTACTTATCTTGATCGTGGGAATCATTTCACAATATATACATATATCAAATCATCATGTCATACACTTTAAATACATTACAATTTTGTGATGTCTTGTGAGCAAGACCTCACATATGCTTCATTTCTCCCCAGGTGGCTTCCATTGCATCTACTTCCACCCCCGGTAGTATTTGGCAGTTGGATGTTGGATTTCCAAATAGCTGAGGGCCTGAAAATGCAACGTATGTTCTCTCAGTATCAGCCTCCCAACCTGCTCCCCTAGATTCAATGTCAAGGCACCTAATGAGGAAGGTGGTTCAATTTGTCATGCCTCTTAGGTGCAGGTAGCTGCTGAGCAGGGCTCCAGGATGTCGGGTCTAAAGTCATCTTAATGCCCTTCCTCCAGTGAGCTCAAGCAGCAACCCCAAATTCTACTGGGTGTCTCCAACTCCTCAAGCGATTTTCTGAAATGTTTTTCTGCTCCACCAAATCTAAAACATTCTCTTCCATTTACTTTTCCCCTTAATTTTTTAAACCCAAGGGTATTTTAAAAGAAAATGTTATCCATATGTTTTTGATTCATTTACACTTAAATCATTAAAAGCCTGTTTTGTAAGAGCTTTTTGATGTCCAGAAAGTTTTTTTTCTGAGTCCTTTTTATAAGTCATTTAAAGCTGGTCTCCCTTCCCTTTTCCTCCTGCTCTGTCCTTCACTTGCAAAACAAAAAAAAAGAAAATTGAATTTTGCTGGGAGCAGATGATTTTTAACCCCAAGGGATGGGGTCTATCAAAACCTCAGCCCATACATTATCAATTTATTTCTAAACTAGGATGGGTGCATACTTGTGCTCAAAAACTCAGACACCAGGTAGTTAAATGGAATGCCTTCCCATGGTCGTATAAGTTCATGAAATTATGACCTTTTTTGTTAGCAATCTTTCTGCCAAAATATACGATACTCTTCAAAGTCTGTTTACAGTCCCCTCATTCCTCACAATACACGATGTACACAACATGCATCGTGTGGCCATCCTGCTCTCTCTCCTATCCCCCAAGCACCCCAAGGGCACGCTTTCACGTGCATGCTTCCAAGTATTCTTAGATAGTCAATTCCTGAATATGGGATCTAAGCTCAACCTAACTCAGCTCATCTAGACAGTAAAATTGTGCCTGGAAGTGGAGAAAAGAACATGATGCAGACTTTTGGGGGGTCTCTGATTTATTTCCTTAGCTACTGAGAAAAGTATGCTTTGGGGGGGAATTAATTATGTGGAGAGTGTTATTTGTTCCAACCCTTGCTTTTATGTATAAGCATCCAGACATTCGATTTTGTAGAACAATATCATGTGAGGCTTTCACACTGGATTTTCTCTTGTATCTTCCCACAGTCATTTTGGGCATAGCATACTGAGTCCTTTTGCCCTTCAGAATATACCACACTATGGTGCTGAAAAGTTAATGAGCAATTTTTTCCCCTATGAATATTCTGTGCCAGCCAAAACTTATACACAAAACATTAATGGTAGTACTAATGGGAAAATGAGTTCTCAAATTATGAACTATTTATAATTAAATAGTTGTATGTATAACACTGTATAGCATAAGTCGAGGAAATCTACATCCCCTTTAACTTACCAATTTAGCTTGCAGAAATTTATGAAAAGTGAATAGTGATAAATTAGTATGAAGATCTAGCTTCAAGTGTTTGTTTCTAGTGGTGAAATACTTGAAATAAGAGAACTCAGTCAATGTAAATAATTTAGGGATTGAATCAGTGAAGCCAAGTGTTTTATAAAAAAGTAATAAAATGTAACTATGATATGGTTCTAGGAGAATGTATAATGATACAGGAAGTTTGTAGTATATTGAATGTAAAATGTCAATTTTATGAGAGAATTACCACATAATTCTATGTTGAGCCTAAATAAGGGTGAAAATAATCAGAACTAAGATTAAGACAGGAAGGATAATTTTAATTTTCTTTTTTTACTGTATATATCTTAAAAAATTCCTACAGTGTACCTGCAGTATACTTTTGTAATATATTTTTATATTTAAAACATTTACAGTGTCTTCTTGTTAAAGAGCAAATGGCAAAAGAGATTTCTGCCACACAATTCTTTAATCTAGGACATATATGCTTTTTTTCTGGGAGTTCAATGTACAAACACTTTCTGATTGTATAAGCTTGTCCAAATCTCTATACCAAATGCTGACCTTTCACCTTTTCTAACTTCCACTGAGGATGAACTATATGCTAATAATTTCATCTTTCTCTGATCCTTTAAAACAGTAGACGTTGGCATCTATTGGAACTAACTTGGAGTTAATAGTCCTCCTTATAATGGTACAGGATGTAATCTCTGGCAGTATGAATAAACTAGGACCTCCGTACCATGTAAGAGTGTTGATCAGTGAATTAGTGACCAGGTAAAATTCCAAACAGCACATGCTGTATTAAGTAGTGTTCTCTATAGCAGATTTGTGTTTTTGGCCCTAGTGATTTTCTCTCTAAATTTTATGATAATTATATAATTCTATAACTTAAATAATAAATCATTTCTCTAGTCCCAGTTCATAAAAGCACTTTTTCATAGAGAAAGCACCTTATTGTGTACCACTGGCATTGTCATTTTGTCCTGCCATCAAGTTACCACCTCCCTTTATTTTTTGTTGCCATCAAAACCCTCAGAAATACTAATCACTTCCACCAAGAGAAGGTTAAACACAACTGACTCTCTCAAGTCATACTTATCTCAGTTAATCCTCACAAGAACCCTATGAGGCAGACACAAATACTGTCCCCATTTTACAGATGGGGAAACTGAGATCCACAGAAATTAGGTAATTTGCCCAATGGAGCACAGACAGTAATTAGCAGAGGCAGGATTTAATCCTAGTCCAACATCCACGTTCTTAGCCCATGTGCTGGCCTCCTCACCACCTTGAAAGCATTGATGCCCGCAAAGCGGTGAGCACAGTCCCTAGTACTCACCCACATGGAATGTGCCATGCCTAAGGAACATAAAGAAGGAGAAAGGAGGAATCCTTTTGCTCTCACAAGTTTTCAGAGTATCTCTATTAACTTCTTAAATAATGTCACAAGCTAGGGTATCAGCTCCATTTCATTTCCACATCCTGTAAATTTGATATACGATTTCTGGCAATATAAATATTATGATAAAATTTAATTGCTATAAAACTATTTGGAGATTCTATAATCCATTATAATGTCTATCACAGTGGACTTTGGCCAACTGGAAGGAAGACTGTCTGAATAACCTGTCCCACTACTGAAATTGACTAAGGCATTATGTAATTTAGTGTCTCCGTTTGTTTGTATATTTAGATTATTTCACGGGACCTAAGGAAAGCTCATGTTTATCATTGTTTTAGCATATTTTCATTTCATCACATGAGAGTTTTTATTAATATTAAACATACACAATGGTATAGGCACCCTCCCTGTTGTGTCAGTATTTTACAGCCCATTTCTTCACTAAAATGTAATGAATCAAGGAAGAAAAAATGTAGAGAGCTAGACTGTTGTATGATTGCACCATTTGAATCTCAAATCATATGTGGTCTCATCTGACTTCTAAGTGCATCAGGATTAATAAAGTATCCGTGAAAATTTCTTTTAGCACCGAGGATGGGTGTGGTAAATATTTTAGGTTATGACTATTATTAAAAATAACAACAACAATAAAATTCTTCCATGCCATTATTTCAATAATTAATATTTAAGTACATATGAGTGCAAACTGCATATCTGAATTACATTAAGGTCTGAAAATTGCATTTTTAGAAGACTATTTTTTTATTTTTTTTTAAATAAATTTATGTATTTATTTATTTTTGGCTGTGTTGGGTCTTCGTTGCTGCGTGTGGGCTTTCTCTAGTTGCGGCGAGTGGGGGCTGCTCATGGCAGTGGCTTCTTTTGTTGCGGAGCACGGGCTCTAGGCACATGGGCTTCAGTAGTTGTGTCACGTGAGCTCAGTAGTTGTGGCTCGTGGGCTCTAGAGCGCAGGCTCAGTAGTTGTGGCACACGGGCTTAGTTGCTCCGCAGCACGTGGGATCTTCCCGGACCAGGGCTTGAACCCGTGTCCCCTGCATTGGCAGGCGGATTCTCAAGCACTGCACCACCAGGGAAGCCCCTAGAAGACTTTATTTTTCAGAGCAGTTTTAGGCTTGTAACAAAACTGAGAGGGAGGTACAGAGATTTCCCACACACCCACTGTCCCCACACATGCACAGCCTCATCAACATCACTCACCAGAGCGGTACATTTTTTACCAAGGATGAACCTACACTGACACATAATAGTCACCCAAAGACTGTAGTTTAAGGTTCACTCCTGGTGTTGTATACTCCATGGGTTTAGACAAATATATATAATGACATATCCATCATCATAAGCATTACAGATATTATGATAGTACAGAGTATTCTCACTGCCCTAAATTCCTCTGAGAACTGCCTATTCATCTCTCCCCTCACATAAACCCCTATCAACCACCAATCTTTTTATTGTCTCTGTAGATTTGCCTTTTCCAGAATGTCATATAGTTGGAATCATACAGTATGTAACCTTTTCAGATTGGCTGAAAAGTAATTTGGCAGATAGTAATTTGCCAATTACTATTGCTAATTACTATTGGCAGATAGTAATTTGCACTTAAGTTTTCACTTATCTTTTCCTGGCTTGATAGCTCATTACTTTTTAGTGCTGAATACTATTTCATTGTCTGGATGTACCACAGTTTATCCATTCACCTACTGACAGACATCTTGTTTGCTTCCAAGTTTTGGAAATTATGAATAAAGCCATTATAAACATCCATGTACAGCTCCTTTAGGTAAATACCTAGGTGCACAATTGCTGGATCATGTAGTAAGTGTATGCTTAGTTTTGTAAGAAACCACCAAACTGTCTTCCAAAGTGGCTGTACCATGACATTTGCATTTTCAAAAATCTTTGTACTTATTTCCAGATTTCAGAGTTGTCCTTTGCTGAGTGGATATGTTGAAGTGAACAAACAACCAAATATATCATGAATTATTTCATATCTTCTTTCTCACAGCATCCTTTAAACAGAGGACACAAATAAGTCTCTCAGAAAGCAATTCACCAAGAACAGCCACTCAGCAGCAATTAGGTCAAAAAAAAAAAAAAACCTACAGAAAAAAAAAGCGCTGCACTTCCTTTCACGGGCAACCAAATATAAAATAAATAGCCACATTATGTTATATAAACTTCATAATTATAGTATAAAAATCTTAGATGCCTCTTTACAGTCTGTGTTTTGACTCTCTCATGAAAAGGATTCCTTGCTTAGACTGGCCTCCACCCTCATCTCCCATCAGGCAACCATTGTCTAAAGATGTGATGCTTAGAAGCAATGGTACTTAGTTAGCTTCTGAAGGGTTAAAGAAGTCAAACACTCAAAAACAGGGGAGAAAAATGCACAAAGGAATCCTGTTAGGGTCTGTTGAAGATTAACAGACCACCACACAAAAGCCCCCAAAGCATCCTTCAACCTTCTGAAAAAATGTACTAAAAATGTTACCATGGGAACAACCAATTAAATAAACCAATAAAAGAGGACAACTATCTACACCTCAACCAAACTACACAATTTAAAAAAAAAAAGAGAAACACCATAAATAATCAAGTTTTAAAGGTAGCCAGAAAGGTGGAAGGTAGAGAAAGGTATAGGAGAGAAAGGAAAATAAAAACCCTTAGCCCATGGTAATTAAAACAATGATAAAATAGCACAAATAAAATTAGTAATAGGGTCCAAGACTGAAAATAGCATCCATAATGTAAATACAAATGCACTTTTTATTTGGTGATGTTAAAGGGCTGTTTGTGATTTTATCCTAAAATTGTGGATTTGCACTAGCAAAATTTGGAGGAGTATAGAAATTGTTTATAAGGCTGGCTGATTATTTCTGTGGGAAATAAATAGGATCATGGACATACCATGGAGCTCTCTTGTGGGTTTAAGATACTGTCTGATGGACCGAGAGATTTTGCTGGATGTCAGGGAAAATTCTGGCCCTTCCTTACCTCAGAGAACAGAGGCTGAGGGCCTGACTTGCCCCTAACTGGAAACCAGTATCCCTAGGCCAAGAAAGTAAATCTACTTGACCCAAAGTTTTTTGCATGCTAAAAGTATCTTAAATCATGGAATCATGAACCAAGGAGAGAAATTATTTAGAGAGAACTAGAAAGAGAATTGAGTGGG